>NC_067244.2:165928717-168428717 GCF_019359855.2 Lolium perenne
GATAGATAGATTGTTTCGTTTTTATATTTTTTGAACTTTTTATTTCCCTTTATAATATACAATTGATTTTCATGTCAAAACCTCCAAAAAAAGCATAATGTATTGCAAAATTATCGCAATAAATATCAAAATTTGTGAAAATATCCCTTTTAGATATTCCTTGTTGTTATAGATATGGCATAATGTATGCCAAATTTGGTTAGGTCTCTTTGAAACCAGCTTTTGTAACAAGTTAGGTTTTTCGACCTTCTCAAAAGGGATTTTTCTACCTTCTCTAAATGACCTCAAAAATCATACAGACGATCTTCTATACAAAGATAGGTAGATTGTTTCGTTTTTACATTTTTTGAACTTTTATTTCCCTTTATAATACCTATTTGTTTTCAGATCAAAACCTCGAAAGTTAACATAACTAGATGGTGAACCCTTCCAAACTTCAAATACAGAGATAGATAGATTGGTTCGTTTATCATTTTTACCGTGAATAGTAATGGCTACAAGAAATCGGTGATGGTCTATCATTTTTTGCGTGAAAAGTAATGGATACAACAAATCGGTGATGGTTTATCATTTTTTGCGTGAAAATTAATGGCTACAACAAATCGGTGATGGTTTATCATTTGGGATTTTCGTGAAAATTAATGGCTACAATAAATCGGTGACGGTTTATCATTTTTTGCGTGAAAATTTATGGCTACAACAAATCGGTGATGGTTTATCATTTTTTGCGTGAAAAGTAATGCCTAAAAGAGTTTATAATTTTTAGCGCGTGAAAATAAATACAGAAAACCGCCATTTAGCAAACTTAGAGAGTGGAAGGTAACCGCCGAGAGAGAGAGAGGGGTTATCCTGCCGTTAGATCATACGATCAACGGTCGGCGGGCACGATCCGCGTGACATGGGCTAGACCAATCGGGGCAATGTTGCACGTGTGAGAGAATTTGTGGAGGGAGAGGGCAAAGGCAGGTAGTCTCAAGAAACCAAGGGCACCTATGTAATAAACAGACTAAGGGATTCAAATATGAGATTTAAAAAATGAAAAATGCGTGTTTTGTAGAATAAAACCCATCTTGGCCTATCTCAAACTATTTGCAATACAAATATACATGAGTGTGAGAATTGTGGCCTCATTTAGACAAAGTATGTTTTGGGGAAAGCTGTTTTGGGAAGGGCTTATTGTGGAAAACCATGCACCTTCATAGCTACTAGGTGATTTGAGAAGGCCTTTGAGAAGTGGCAATTTGTGGTAAAACTTGATTTATCTACGACTTATCTATGTTTTGAGAACTGGAAATTTGTGGTAAAGACTCCATGAGTATGTGCCACTATTTTTCGGAATTTTTTGCACATTAAATGACTCATTTAACTAGTTAATCCCATTTGTTGACTGTCTGTTGACCAGCTACTTGAGGGTAAAACTGATCATATTGCACTAGCCAGTACTAGCACTCAAGGGGAAACCGAGCACACAAAAAATGCTAGTATAATGCTCGAGGTTATAGCGAGTATATCTAAATTTTCAGGTTAGACTCGAGGACGCGTGTTGCGGTGCGAGAAATGAAAGACGTGCAATATTTGACGCGTAGACGCCGGTCGCGGTGCGAAGTCGAAGACGTGCAATCGTGGACGCGTGGCGCATTGCGAGAAGTCCAAGACGTGCGAGACGTGCAGCGGTGGACGCGTAGGACGCGGGTCGCATTAACCACCACTTGCCTTTATAGACGCCTCCTCCCACTATCTCTGTCACTCTCACTCGCCTACGCAACGCCGCCTCTCTCACGTCCCATCATCTTCTCCAAAGCAAAAAACCCTCTCCCTCTCCCTCTCCTCTGTGCGAGATGGACAAGGAGAATGCCAATCCCATCGTCCACGGCGCCGTCGGCTCCAAGCGCGACGCCTCCCTCTTCGACGCCGTCCCCTCAACGGACGTCGCCGCCGCCTCCGCCGGTGCATCGGAGGAGCTGCTGCCGCCGATCGCGGTCAGATCCCACCGGGATGGGACCCCTACGAGCCGGTGCCGTACGTCCCGCCCCGAACCGCTACGACACCTCCATAGAGGACCCATGGAACGAGGTAACTACGGTTTGCTTCCTTTTTTGTTCCCCATTCCTTTTTGAACCCTATTTGTGCTGGTGTAGATGGATCTGTGGATGGATGAGTATTGGGCTAATATTTACGCCGATTTTATTCCATTTTGCTTTGATCCCTCCTTGATTTCGTTCAAGATTTGGGTTTCGGCCGTTCGGTTAATTTATGCAAGTAATAATGGGATCTCAATCGGTTAATTTATGCAAGTAATCATAGGATCTCAATCGGTTATTTTATGCACGAATCAAAAGATATCAACCGTTTAATTTTGCAAATAATCTGGAATGTGTTCAAGTTCAGATCCGGAATCTGTTTCTTTGCCTATGATGAATCGGTGGGCACAGATTTTTACGAGGAGGGTTCGGCGAACCATTTTACGTGTACAAATCATTGTGCATGAGCTTTGGTTCGCTTACACCGTCCTGTAGACATATAATCGTGTCCACTCTAACCGAGGCTGCCTCTGTTTTCCTAACTTTGTTATCATGCATGTTTGCAACTCATTCACTAATAAATTCCCGTTTGATATGGATCGGTATGCAGCGGCGACGTCGGCGACGACGACGAGCACCATGACGTCAAGACTCGCCAGTCTTTGCGGAGGCTGCAGGTCGGCCGATATGTCTCCTACCTCGACGTCGCCAAGGGTGTCTACGGGTGCCCCTTACGCACTAGGAGGCTCGGCGACCGACTTCAACTGCGTTCTCACGCATGCCGAGAACATCGGCCACACCAACCCCAAGGTCGGCGCATCGGTGAACCCCAACTCCTTCCGCGCCAAGCACTTGGCGCTCGGCATGCACCTCCGCAGCATCCAGCGGGTGGAGATCTCCGGCGGGCGCATGCCTCCGCTCAAGCCCAAGGCTCCCAAGGGGAGCAACAAGTGGAGGCAGAGGCAGATGGTGTAGGCGGAGTCTGGACGTGTCTTCTTGCTGCCTCCTCCATTTTGTTGTTGGGATCCCTTTGTTGTTAGCTAGGGATCCCTCGTTGTTATGTTGTTAGTATGATGGTCTTGTCTTCTTGTGAAGAACCTCGAACCCTACTATGTTTGGCTGCTGAATGCAGCTTATTATCTATATTATCTATCCCTATTCTACTATATGACCTTGTGAATTTATCGTACATTCCCTGTAGATTTGCTTCTAGATTTAACTACATACATATGGACCAGATGGAGTACTAGATTGGGCTCCCTACTAGATTTGCTGCCATATTGGGAAAACAACCAGGGCCAAAAGGCACAAATAATAATTGAAGAAAGACAGAAATGCAAGCTTCTCTAGATTTGATACTAATTATGTGAAAAAAGGCAGAGAGAAGGAGGCGAGAAAAAGGTACTCTTAAAAGGGAAATGCCAATGGCCGAGAGAGACAAAACCCAGCTCCTGCTCACGTGCAACCAAACGCTATCTCGTCCTGTCCCACGCGGTCCCTTTCTACCAGCCCCACGCGACGCGGGCCCACACGACGCGGCCCCACACGTCAGAACAGAGCGGTCAACTTAACGGGAATCCTGCCGTCTGAGCTGCCTTCTGCGGGTTTCAAACAAGGACTTGGGGAAAAGTGAGGAAAAACTAAGGGGCTGGGGAAAACTGAGCACAACTAAGGAACCGAGGGCACGAAAATAGAAATCCAAAATTTCAAATTGTGAACTTTTTAAAACTTAACCAAAACAAACCATAGAAATTTCCCTCTTATCTTATCATCTACCTCGATATTCAGATGGCCCCACCAAACCGCAGCGCCAATCAAGACGCCATGATGCAGATTTTGCAAACCATGCTGGAGGATAGGCAAGCTGAACGAGCTGAACGCCAAGCCAACATTGCAGCACTTCAACAGCTTGCAAACAACAATCAAGGCCATCATGATCACCCAGGATCAAAGCTAAAGAACTTTCAGAACACCAACCCACCTATTTTCAACAAGACCGAAGAACCCCTAGATGCTGATGACTGGCTCCAGACAATGGAGAACAACCTCGAAGTTGCGGGAGTTGAAGCCGCAGAGAAAGTGCTGTTTGCCACGCACTACCTAGCAGGACCAGCGAGAGCTTGGTGGACCAGCACCCATGCCATGAATGCAGGACAGATGATGACCTGGGAAGACTTCAAGCTGAAGTTTAGCAAGTACCATGTGCCCCAAGGACTGATCAAAAAGATGAGAGACGAGTTCCGTGAACTCAAACAAGGAAGAATGTCGGTGGTGGAATACCGCGACAGGTTTCTTACTCTGTCAAGGTATGCCCCGGATGAGACCGACACCAACGAGAAAAGGAAGGAGAGATTTCTGAACGGACTGCATGATGAAATGCAAACTGTGTTAGTGAACATTTCGTTCGCTGACCTCGAAGCCCTGGTGGACTCAGCCATCCAGATGGAAGGAAAGCTGCAATAAGCCAACGAGAACCGCAAAAGAAGGATGATGAACCAGAATGGACCCAACAACGCCCAAAAGTACCGCAACAACTCAACTGGAGGATTTACCTCAAGATACAACAAGCCCCCAGCTCAGACTTACCGCCCAAGCAACAACAACAACAACCGCAACACCAACAACAACCACAACAACAACAACAACAACAATAACAACGGCAACCGCACCAACAACAACAACAACAACCACCCCAATGGCAGCAACAACCACCCCAATACTACCCCCGTGACGGGAAGTAACGCTGTTCCCGTCAACCCCAAAGACAAGTCCACCGTCAACTGCTATGAATGTGGAGTTGTGGGTCACTACTCCAATGAGTGCCCCAAGAAGCTTGCCAAGATGGCCGCCAATACCACTGCACCTGCCCAGCAACAGCGCCGCTTTGCAGGAAAAAGGAACCAGAACAACAACAACAACGGCCGTTTCTACCACATGACTGCCAATGAAGCCCAGGAAGCCCCTCAGGCCATGCCAAGTATGTTCTCCTGTTAATCTCACTGCTCAATCTTTCTTAGGAACCTAACTTTTCTTAAAATCTCGGGACGAGATTTGTTTAAGGGGGAAGGGTTTGTAACATCCCAAAAATTTCAAAACAAACAAAATGAATTTCCTAGTTCCAAATTTTGGAACCAACAAAAACTTTTATGAATTAAGTTTGATACATAGTGATCTTACTTAATTCTTGTGCTATTGCCATGATTGCTTGTTTAACTAGTATTTGAAATACTCTTAAACCCTAAACCTCACAATTCCTTTTTACCATCCAAGTTAAAATAAAATAAAAAGAACTGAAATAAGAAAGAGGCATATGTGCCTATGGCTATTTTTATAAAACTTTACCCTAGACCTTTCCACTTTATTTAGAGGATTAGAAAACCTTCATAAACCTTATCTAGTACTTCTCAAACCCAATCCAAGTTGAAACAAAAGAAAATAAAAAAAAAACTAAAAATGCCATAGAGGCATATGAGAGTAAAATGCAAATTTGTGAATTTGAGGATCTTGACCCTAGGACTTGATGTGAATGGTTGGATCACTCCTCTATACCATTTCAACACTCAACAACATCTTTTGGGTCAAGCCAAGTCAAATAAAAACCCAAATGCAACTTATGCATAGAGGCACATGTGACACATAGCCATAATACCCAATTCTTGTCCTATGCCTTTATACCTTGACCAAATGGTGTCAAACCATATCTAAACCTAATCTAACACTAAATTGACCCTCAACCTTGCCCAAGTAAAGCAAGGGGAGCAAATTACAAGAATAAGAAAATTTGACATGTCACCTCTTATGTGTTATGGCCAATTTTGCAAATCTTTGAGCTAGACCTTTTGGAATGGTTTCAATGGTTTGGAAATGTTCCTAAACAAATAAGAATCACTTTAGAGTCAAGAAAATTCAAATTAAATGGAGAGAAAAGAAATAGAGAGAAAATCCCATTTTCACTCACATACACATTTAGCCATTTTTGCAAATCTTCAACCAAGGCCACTTTGGCTTGTGTCATTGTTTGTAAAACACTTATATATCAATAACAAACACAAATGCATCAAAGAAACCAGAATCAAATCAAAGAAAAATGCATTTTCCAACTTACATATGATAATGGTCATGTGACCCTTTTATATTATCTTCACCACTTTACACCCCTGGTTTTGACTTTTCCCAAACCAACCTTGACCAACTCTTGCCATGTCATCCAAGACCATGTCAAGGTGAACCTTTTTGATGTTGACCACTAGTGCTGACTTTGACTAGGTTGACCAGAATAGATGAGGCAAGTTGAGACTTTGAAACAAAGAGAAGATTCTCCCACATTTTGAAACTTTGCAAATCAACCCCAAATTGACCACCACCACCATTCCATCTCTCTGAATATATGAATAAGATCCACCAAAGGAATTGCCAAAATTCAACAAAAATTTTCTTTCGGCCATTTCTACAAACACCTTGCAGGCCATAACCAAAATTGTGCCCATGCTAGGATTTTGCTTGGACCAAGTCCACCCCTGGCCCTCCTATGCTGCCCTGACACTTCACCTCACCCCTCAGCATCCATCCAAGCCACTGCACCCCTCTCTCTTGGTCACCATGACCACAACTAAAACCATGTCGGCCCTCATGTCACTCCCCATGCCCTTCCACTCTCCTCTCCCATCCAGGCCATGCCACCTTGTCCTGGAGCTCGCCCTCACCTCTCTGACCACGACCCTACACGCTGATACGTCCAATTTGCATCACTATTTTATATCATAATTTGCTGTTATTCATTGATATATTTCATATTGGGACACAATACTTATGTTATTTCATCTATTTTGCATGTTTCATCATTATTGGAGGATCAAGCACCGGAGCCAGGATTCTGCTGGAAAAAGCACCGTCAGAACGCAATATTTCGGAAGATCAACTGTGGAAGGAAATTATACCAAAAATCCTATTTTTCAAGATGATGAAGGAAGCCAGAAGAAGGAGCTGAGAAGACCTAGAGTGGGCCCACACCATAGGGCGGCGCGGCCCATGGCCTGGCCGCGCCACCATGTGGTGTGGGGGCCCCACTGCCCCTTTCGCCTCCTTTTCTTCGCGAAACCCTTCGTCCCGAAAACCTAAGCCACAGAGGGTACCTCGCGAAGAGTTACAGCCACCTCTGCGGGGCGGAGAACACCAGAGAGAAAAGAGCTCTCCGGCGGGCAGGAATCCGCCGGGGAAATTCCCTCCGGGAGGGGGAAATCGACGCCATCGTCACCGTCATCGAGCTGGACATCATCTCCATCACCATCATCATCATCTCCACCATCATCACCGCCGTCTCCACCGCTGGACACCGTCACCGCCATAGCAATTTGGGTTTGATCTTGATTGTTTGATAGGGGAAACTCTCCCGGTATCGATCTCTACTTGTTGTTGATGCTATTGAGTGAAACCATTGAACCAAGTTTATGTTCAGATTGTTATTCATCATCATATCACCTCTGATCATGTTCCATATGATGTCTCGTGAGTAGTTCGTTTAGTTCTTGAGGACATGGGTGAAGTCTAAATGCTAGTAGTGAACTATGGTTGAGTAATATTCAATGGTATGATATTTAAGTTGTGGTGTTATTCTTCTAGTGGTGTCATGTGAACGTCGACTACATGACACTTCACCTTTATGGGCCTAGGGGAATGCATCTTGTATTCGTTTGCTAATTGCGGGGTTGCCGGAGTGACAGAAACCTAAACCCCCGTTGGTATATCGATGCAGGAGGGATAGCAGGATCTCAGAGTTTAAGGCTGTGGTTAGATTTATTCTTAATTACTTTCTTGTAGTTGCGGATGCTTGCAAGGGGTATAATCACAAGTATGTATTAGTCCTAGGAAGGGCGGTACATTAGCATAGGTTCACCCACACAACACTTATCATAACAATGAAGATTATTTAGCCGTATGTAGCGAAAGCACTAGACTAAAATCCTGTGTGTCCTCGAGAACGTTTGGTCATTATAAGTAAACAAACCGGCTTGTCCTTTGTGCTAAAAAGGATTGGGTCACTCACTGCAATTGTTACTCTCGCACTTTACTTACTCGTACTTAATTCAACTGTTACATCAAAACTCCCTGAATACTTGTCTGTGAGCATTTACAGTGAATCCTTCATCGAAACTGCTTGTCAACACCTTCTGCTCCTCGTTGGGATCGACATTCTTACTTATCGAAAATACTACGATACACCCCCTATACTTGTGGGTCATCAAGACTATTTTCTGGCGCCGTTGCCGGGGAGTGAAGCGCTATTGGTAAGTGGAATTGGTAAGGAAAACCTTTACTGTTTGTGCTGATTTTATTTCTGCCTGCTGCTATAAGTCATTATGGAGAGATCTTCTCTTCAATTTCTATTTGGGAAATCTACTACTACTGCAACGGTAGTGGATGAGGCGCCAGGTGAGGAAGTGATACCATATAAAATACCTATGAAAATTATTGAACGTGTTATGGATAACCGCTATGAAGGGGATGGAACTGTCCACCCTGGAGATCATTTATTGTTCTTACATGAATTATGCGGTTTATTCAAGTGTGCAGGTATTGGTATGGATGAAGTGAGGAAGAAACTATTCTCTTTATCGCTGTCTGGTAAAGCGGCGCATTGGTATAAATTACTGGATAATGGGGATTCTCTTGAATGGAATGATATTGTGCCCCGGTTTTATTCTAAGTTCTATCCTCCAAGTGAAATTCACAAGGATCGGAATCGCATATATAATTTTTGGCCTCATGATGGAGAGAGTATTGCCCAAGCTTGGGGGAGATTGAAGTCTTTAATGCTCAAATGCCCCATTCATGAGCTTCCTGGTAATGTTATTATTGATAATTTCTATGCAAGACTTTCTTTTCAAGACAATACCTTGCTTTGGATACTTCTTGTTACGGATCATTTACATGCAACAAAGAAGAGTTTAAAAGGGACCTTCTTGATCGGATCCAAGAAAATACTGAAGGTTGGGAGAACGACAAGGATAGAGAATCAGGTATAATTTATGATTATAAATGCATTGAAGCTTTTATGGATACTGATAAATTTCGTAATATGAGTGCTACATATGGTCTTAATTCTCAAGTTGCTGTAAATCTTTATAAAGCTTTTACCTCTCATTATGAATTGCCAAAGAAGAATTTTGATAAGTATCATGAACCGTATAAAGATAAAATTGATTCATCTATTAATAAATGCGTTGTAGTTGAAACTGCTGATCATGTTATTCCTGAAGCTTATATTGAAAAAACTCCTTTCCCTGCTAAAATGAAGGAGTACTCTGTTATAAATAGTGTGGTTCATAAAAGTGAAAAGAAACCTGTAGAACCTGAAGAACAAATAAAAGTTGAACCTGCTGTTGCAATAGTTAAAGATCTTGTGACTGAAAATGTGGAGGATGGTCATATTATTTTCTGTGAAGATGCTTCTAATATTGTTTCACATCCTAATAAACCCAAACAAGTTAGTGTTCCTATGCTATCTGTTAGAATTGGTGATCATTGCTATTATGGTTTATGCGATATTGGTGCAAGTGTTAGTGCTATTCCTTATGAGCTTTACACGGAGATTATGCACGAAATTGATTCTTGTGAACTTGAAGATATTGATGTGGTTATTCAGCTGGCTAATAGAGAAACTATTTCTCCAATTGGTATTGTTCGAGATGTGGAAGTTCTATGCAGTAAGATTAAATATCCTGCTGACTTTTTGGTACTTGGTTCTGCTGCTAGTGATTATTGTCCTATTATTTTTGGTAGACCTTTTCTAAATACTTGTGGAGCTATTATAGATTGCAAGAAAGAGAAAATTTTGACTAAATTTGCTGGTGAATCTTATGAGTTTAACTTCTCTAAATTTACCAAAACTCCTTATAAAGCTGATTTGCCTAGTGATGATTTTAAAATGGAACAGTGTGCATCTATTGTTCTTGTTCCTAATAATCCTTTGCAGCAACATTTGGAGGATAGCGAGAGTGAAGTTTTTAGGAAAGAAAGAGATGAGCTTGAGGAATTTTTTCTTCGCCAACCTATTCTCAAGCATGATTTACCGGTGGAAGATTTGGGTACAACACCGCCACCAAAGGAAGATCCTGTTTTTGATTTAAAGCCTTTGCCTGATAATCTTAAATATGCTCATATTGATGATAAGAAAATATATCCTGTTATTATTAGTTCTAAGCTTTCAGAGATTGAGGAAGAAAGGTTATTGGAAATATTGAAGAAGCACCGAGGAGCTATTGGCTACACTCTTGATGATTTGAAAGGGATTTCTCCTTCTATTTGCCAACATGCTATTAATATGGAAGATGATGCAAAGCCTGTTGTTGAACATCAGCGTCGTCTAATTCTGAAGATGAAGGAAGTGGTAAGGAATGAGGTATTAAGACTTCTTGAAGCTGGTATTATATATCCTATTGCTGATAGTAGATGGGTTAGTCCTGTGCATTGCGTTCCCAAGAAAGGAGGAATGACTGTTGTGCCTAATGATAATGATGAGCTCATCCCTCAAAGAGTAGTTGTAGGGTATAGAATGTGCATTGATTTTCGAAAAGTTAATAAAGTTACTAAGAAAGATCATTACCCTTTACCATTTATTGATCAAATGCTAGAAAGATTGTCTAAAAATACTCATTTTTGTTTTCTTGATGGTTATTCTGGGTTTTCACAAATTGCTGTTAAAGCTAAAGATCAAGAGAAAACCACTTTCACTTGTCCCTATGGAACTTATGCTTATAGACGCATGCCTTTTGGTTTATGTAATGCTCCTGCTACCTTTCAAAGATGCATGTCTGCTATTTTTCATGGTTTTTGTGAGAGTATTGTAGAGGTATTCATGGATGATTTTTCCGTCTATGGGAATTCTTTTGATAGTTGCTTGCGAAACCTTGATAAAGTTTTGCAGAGATGTGAAGAAACTAACCTTGTTCTTAATTGGGAGAAATGCCACTTTATGGTTAATGAAGGAATTGTATTGGGACATAAAATTTCTGGGAGAGGTATTGAAGTTGATAGAGCTAAGGTTGAAGCAATTGAGAAGATGCCCTATCCTAGGGATGTTAAAGGTATTCGTAGTGTTCTTGGTCATGCTGGGTTTTATAGGAGATTTATTAAAGATTTCTCCAAGATTTCAAAACCTCTTACTAATCTTCTTCAAAAAGATGTACCATTTGTTTTTGATGATGATTGTAAGGAAGCTTTTGAAACTCTAAAGAAAGCCTTAACAACTGCTCCTATAGTTGAACCTCCTGATTGGAACTTACCCTTTGAAATTATGTGTGATGCTAGTGATTTTCTTTGTAGGCGCTGTTCTTGGACAGCGAGTAGATAAAAAACTGAATGTTATTCATTATGCTAGTAAAACTCTTGATGCTGCTCAAAGAAATTATGCTACAACTAAAAAAGAATTATTAGCTGTAGTCTTTGCTTGCGATAAATTTAGATCTTATATTGTTGATTCAAAAGTTACTATTCATACTGATCATGTTGCAATTAGATACCTTATGACAAAGAAAGATGCTAAGCCGAGGCTTATTAGATGGGTACTTCTTTTGCAAGAATTTGATTTACATATTGTAGATAGGAAAGGTGTTGATAATCCTGTTGCTGATAATTTGTCTAGATTGGAAAATATTGCTTATGATCCTGTTCCTGTTAATGATAGTTTTCCAAATGAACAATTGGCTGTAATAAAGGTGAGCTCGCGAGACAGTCCTTGGTATGCTGATTATGCTAACTTTATTGTTTCCAAGTACTTGCCTCCAACCTTTTCAGCTCAGCAAAGGAGGAAATTCTTTTATGACTTGAGGCATTATTTCTGGGATGACCCACACTTATATAAAGAAGGAGTGGATGGTATTATGTGAAGATGTGTTCCTGAATATGAACAACAAGAGATATTGAGTAAATGTCATGGTAGTGCTTATGGAGGACATCACGCCGGAGAAAGAACCGCGCAAAAGGTTCTACAATCAGGTTTTTATTGGCCAACTCTCTTCAAGGATGCGAGAAAGTTTATTTTATCTTGTGATGAATGCCAAAGGGTTGGTAATATCTCCAGACGTAATGAAATGCCTATGAATTATACTCTTGTTATTGAACCGTTTGATTGTTGGGGATTTGACTTCATGGGACCTTTTCCGTCTTCAGAAGGTAACACTCACATACTTGTTGCTGTTGATTATGTTACTAAATGGGTGGAAGCTATACCTACAAAAAGTGCTGATGGTGAGACCTCTTTAAGAATGCTTTTAGATATTATTTTTCCTAGATTTGGAGTGCCTAGATATATTATGACTGATGGAGGTTCTCATTTTATTCATGGAGGTTTTAGAAAAACTCTTGCTAAGTATGGTATTAATCATAGAATTGCTTCCGCTTATCATCCTCAAACTAGTGGTCAAGTAGAATTATCAAATAGAGAGATTAAATCTATTTTGGGAAAGACCGTTAATAAAACTAGAAAGAATTGGGCTAGTAAATTGAAGGATGCACTATGGGCTTATAGAACTGCTTATAAAAATCCCATGGGAATGTCACCTTATAAAATGGTTTATGGGAAAGCTTGTCATTTACCTTTAGAACTAGAGCACAAAGCTTATTGGGCTGTTAGAGAATTAAATAAAGATCCTAAACTTGCCGATGATAAGAGGTTGTTGCAATTAAGTTCTTTAGATGAATGGAGAAGTGAGGCTTATGAAAATGCTAAACTCTTTAAAGAGAAAGTTAAAAAATGGCATGATAGAAGGATTATCAAAAGAGAATTTAATATTGGGGATAAAGTCCTATTGTATCGGTCTCGTCTCAGACTCTTTGCAGGGAAATTACTCTCGAAATGGGAAGGACCATATGTTGTCGAGGAGGTGTATCGTTCAGGAGCAATCAAAATTAGCTCTCTCCAAGGCAATGCTACGCAAGTGGTGAATGGACAAAGACTCAAGCATTATATCTCAGGTGATTCCTATAATGTTGATGTTGATATTATTCAAGTGGAAACACCGGAGGCTTTCATCAAAGGGCAAATTGACAGTCCGCTAGAACTCAACTTTGAATAGGTAACAGTACTGGTAATGAAAAGTACGCAATTTACTTTCCGAACAATATTTTTGCTGTTTTTGGAAAATATGAAAAATTACGAGTTCGAAACGGAGTGGAAAGGACGCACGAGGGGGTGCCACCATAGGGCGGCGCGGCCTGACCTGGGCCCGCGCCGACCTATGGTTTGGCCGCCTCGTCGCCCCTTTCCGACTCTGGTTCGATCTGGTACTTTCCGTTTATCGTAAAAAAATTTGCTATATAATCCCCCGGACCCCTGGAGGTCCGTATATCGTTTTCTCGACGTGTTTTGTTTCGAGCTGTTTCTGCCAGGATCTGTTTTCAGTTTAGAAGCACCATGGTCTCCAAGAACAAGGGCAAGGAGTTTCCGGATGAAGATGATCGAGATCTTGGGTGGAAAGAGGAAGACAAGGACGTCAAGGAAGAGGATGAAGAAGAGGTGGAGGAAGATTCGTGCGCACACCCGCGTGCTACCATCGCAAGCATCAAGGTGGTGGACAACCCTTTTAGTGCAAACAAGAGCGCAAGAATTCGCACTGGAGGAGCGGTTCCACGTCATTACCTAGCTCCGAAAACATCTCTATCAGGAGGGAAGGAGCCTGAGGCTGAAGAGTGGGGAAATAACTCCAAGAGCTGGGATTCGCCGTCGGATAGACTCCTTAACCGCATCGAGCACAATTCAGAGATGATTCGCAATCTCACATACAGGATTGATGAGCTTCAGGAGCTTATTGAGAAGCTTGTCAGGAATTCATCACCACCATCGTCGAAGGAGTTATTCATCATCGGTATTGGCATCCCCTTGGTTTGTTCCAAGCTTGGGGGAGTGCCGCGGTATCACATCATCACTACCTTTTACTTTTTATTGTCAAGTAGTGTCATATCATGAGTAGGGAAGTTATCATATAAGATGGGTTGCAGTTTGGAAGTATCTCTCCTTTAGTTGGTTGTCTATGTATCCCTTGGTGTGAGTTATCGTTATGGAATATTAATGAGAAGTCTTATCATTTACATATTGCACATCTTATTCTAGTTTGCAATCTCTATTATATGATTTACCTTGTTGTTAGTATTGGTATCACTTTGGGAGCATTGAATAAATCTATTTGGTTTTGGCAAACTTAGCATTGGTCAATAGCAACAACACTTTGAGGTTTAAGTAGAAAAGAGAAATACATGTAGATGTTTCATTGTCTTTCTTTCTTGATTAGCT
This sequence comes from Lolium perenne, assembly GCF_019359855.2. Lineage (NCBI taxonomy): Eukaryota > Viridiplantae > Streptophyta > Magnoliopsida > Poales > Poaceae > Lolium > Lolium perenne. The sequence continues at coordinate 165,943,025 of NC_067244.2, forward strand.
CATAGCTTATTATTCTGAAGTTAAAATTGTTTGTGCTTACAAGGAAGATGCATGATTGTTTCTATCACATGTATATTTGTTTGTTTCCCTCGACTCTTATGCTTGCTAATTAACCTTGCTAGCCAAAGACCTGTACTGAGAGGGAATACTTCTCGTGCATCCAAACCTTAACCCAAACCTATGTCATTTGTGTCCACCATATCTACCTATTACATGGTATTTTCTGCCATTCCAAGTAAATACTTCATGTGCTACCTTTAAACGATTCAAAACTTAGTATCTCTTATTTGTGTCAATGTTTCATAGCTCATGAGGAAGTATGTGGTGTTTTATCTTTCAATCTTGTTGGGCAACTTTCACCAATGGACTAGTGGCTTCATCCGCTTATCCAATAATTTTGCAAAAGAGCTGGCAATGGGATTCCCAGTCCCAAATTAATTAAACTAAATAGACACTCCTCCATGGTATGTGATTGATGGACGGCACCCGAAGGATTCGGTTAGCCATGGCTTGTGTAAGCAAAGGTTGGGGGGAGTGTCATCATCATAATAAAACTAAAATAAAAAGGCACTCCTTCATGGTATGAGATTGTTGGCAGGCACCCGAGGATTCGGTTAGCCATGGTTTGTGAAAGAAAGGTTGGAAGGAGTGCCACATAAAATGAAAATAATATGGGAGCCGCTCTTTGTAGGTTGTCTGGCAAGGGGGTTAGAGTACCCGCTACCAGTCGTTGACAACAACAAACACCCCTCAAAATGTTACTTTTATTCTCTTTATATGATTGCAAAACTGAAAAAGCTCTAGCACATGATTTAATCACTGCTTCCCTCTGCGAAGGGCCTGTCTTTTACTTTATGTTGAGTCAGTAAACCTATTTCCCTCCATCTCAAGCAAGCATTTGAGTAGTTGTGATCAAACCATTATATTGTGATTTGCTTCATCATGTCTTTTATTCTTCCTTGTTTAGTACAAGTTTTATCTGAATGAATATAGCTTTGCAAGTTATCAATGATCATGAAGAGACCATTATGATTGAGTATGCAAGTTGTGCCTTATAAACTTTAACATGAGAGCGCTGCTCAATGAGATAAGCATAATCTGTTAATTGTTCTCTGACCAAGAACGAAGTTTGCCATTACTAATTATGATTTCTTATGCACCTTTACTTGTGATTACCTTATACTTGTTTCAAGTTGAGTTATATGAGGAAGTTGTCCACTATAATGTCTTGTGCGAATGAATATGATGCTTCTTGTCCGTATTTTATTTATCGACTCTTCACTCCATAAACATGTGGTCCTGTTTATCGAGCTCAGCTTCGCTTGGGGACAAGCGAAGTCTAAGCTTGGGGGGAGTTGATACGTCCAATTTGCATCACTATTTTATATCATAATTTGCTGTTATTCATTGATATATTTCATATTGGGACACAATACTTATGTTATTTCATCTATTTTGCATGTTTCATCATTATTGGAGGATCAAGCACCGGAGCCAGGATTCTGCTGGAAAAAGCACCGTCAGAACGCAATATTTCGGAAGATCAACTGTGGAAGGAAATTATACCAAAAATCCTATTTTTCAAGATGACGAAGGAAGCCAGAAGAAGGAGCTGAGAAGACCCAGGGTGGGCCCACACCATAGGGCGGCGCGGCCCATGGCCTGGCCGCGCCACCATGTGGTGTGGGGGCCCCACTGCCCCTTTCGCCTCCTTTTCTTCGCGAAACCCTTCGTCCCGAAAACCTAAGCCACAGAGGGTACCTCGCGAAGAGTTACAGCCGCCTCTGCGGGGCGGAGAACACCAGAGAGAAAAGAGCTCTCCGGCGGGCAGGAATCCGCCGGGAAATTCCCTCCGGGAGGGGGAAATCGACGCCATCGTCACCGTCATCGAGCTGGGCATCATCTCCATCACCATCATCATCATCTCCACCATCATCACCGCCGTCTCCACCGCTGGACACCGTCACCGCCGTAGCAATTTGGGTTTGATCTTGATTGTTTGATAGGGGAAACTCTCCCGGTATCGATCTCTACTTGTTGTTGATGCTATTGAGTGAAACCATTGAACCAAGTTTATGTTCAGATTGTTATTCATCATCATATCACCTCTGATCATGTTCCATATGATGTCTCGTGAGTAGTTCGTTTAGTTCTTGAGGACATGGGTGAAGTCTAAATGCTAGTAGTGAACTATGGTTGAGTAATATTCAATGGTATGATATTTAAGTTGTGGTGTTATTCTTCTAGTGGTGTCATGTGAACGTCGACTACATGACACTTCACCTTTATGGGCCTAGGGGAATGCATCTTGTATTCGTTTGCTAATTGCGGGGTTGCCGGAGTGACAGAAACCTAAACCCCCGTTGGTATATCGATGCAGGAGGGATAGCAGGATCTCAGAGTTTAAGGTTGTGGTTAGATTTATTCTTAATTACTTTCTTGTAGTTGCGGATGCTTGCAAGGGGTATAATCACAAGTATGTATTAGTCCTAGGAAGGGCGGTACATTAGCATAGGTTCACTCACACAACACTTATCATAACAATGAAGATTATTTAGCCGTATGTAGCGAAAGCACTAGACTAAAATCCCGTGTGTCCTCGAGAACGTTTGGTCATTATAAGTAAACAAACCGGCTTGTCCTTTGTGCTAAAAAGGATTGGGCCACTCGCTGCAATTGTTACTCTCGCACTTTACTTACTCATACTTAATTCAACTGTTACATCAAAACTCCCTGAATACTTGTCTGTGAGCATTTACAGTGAATCCTTCATCGAAACTGCTTGTCAACACCTTCTGCTCCTCGTTGGGATCGACATTCTTACTTATCGAAAATACTACGATACACCTGAAAGGACACGGATGTCGCCTAGAGGGGGGGGGGTGAATAGGCGATTTAAAACTTTTACGAGATGGGCTTAACAAATGCGGAATAAAACTAGCGTTTACTTTGTCAAGCCCAAAGCCTATATACTATGGTTCACCTATGTGCACCAACAACTTATTCTAAGCAAGAGTTCACCTATGTGCACCAACAACTTATGCTAAGCAATACAAGCAAGTATGTGATAGCAAGATATATATAACTTCAAGCACGATGGCTATCACAAGGTAAAGTGCATAAGTAAAGAGCTCGGGTATAGAGATAACCGAGGCACGCGGGAGACGATGATTTATCCCGGAGTTCACACTCTTGCGAGTGCTAATCTCCGGTGGAGAGGTGCGGTTGCTTAGTGCTCCCGAACGCCACAAGAGGCTCACCTTGAGGTGTGGTTGCTCGATGCACACCAACACCACAAAGGCCTCACCCCAAGATGCGGTACTCACACCACACACCGAACGCCACGAAGGCGCCTCACCTAAATCTCCGGTGACCCTCGCCACAAAGGCCTAGGTCACGGTTCCACTAAGGGATTTCCTTCGAGGCGGAAACCGGGCCTTACACAAAGATTGGGGCACACATCCACAACTTAATTGGAGGCTCCCAACAAATCGCCACAAAGGCCTAGAATCCGTCTAGGGTTCCAAGAACCCAAGAGTAACAACTTTCTTGCTTTCACCTCCACGAATCACCGTGGAGAACTCAAACCGATGCACCAAATGCAATGGCAAGAACACCACAAAGATGCTCAAGTCCTTCTCTCTCAAATTCCAACAAAGAAAGAGATGGATTTGATTGGTAGAAATGTAGATCTAGATCTCCTCTTCCTTTTCCCTCAAATGGATTCAAGAATCATTGGAGGAGTAGAGGGATGTGGAAAGCTCTCAAGGTCAGCAATGGTGGAGAGCCAAAGGAGGAAGAAGAAGTGGGGAGAAAGAGGAGGAAGAAGGCCTTAAATATGGGTCTTAGATTTCTGCCCGTTGGGGCCAAAATCGCGACAGGCCGGCAGTGCCGGCCTTGTTCCACCGGCAGTGCCGGGGTGGCCGGCAGTGCTGGCCTTTTTCCACCGGCAGTGCCGGCCCGGCGGCAGTTCCGCCCCCCCTGTTTTTTCCCAAACACCCGATACGAAAACCTCAAGAACTTTTGCATCCGGACTCCGATTTTGATGATCTTGGGCTCGTTTCGAAGCTAGTAACAAGCTCTACAAGATCATGCAGGGAACCATCATAGTCCAGTAAGGTATGATATAAATAAAAGACGAAAGGTTTGACCTATCTAAAAAAGACATACCGGTAAAACCTCCAATCTTGAAAATGCAACAAGTTGCCCATGCAAAAACCATTCTTGATGAACTAGAGCTTGTCATGAGAATAAGCACAAGCTCTAAATCATCACATGGATAAGATCCAAATAATAACCAAGAAAGATGATGAACCAAACTCGAAAACGCAACAAGTGATCTATGCAAAATCCGTTTTCGATGAACTAGAGCTTGTCATGAGAATAAGCACAAGCTCTAAAACATCACATGGATAAGGTCCAAATAACAACCAAGAAAGATGATGCAAGGATGCAAAGGTTTGAGCTCTCTCCGAACGATACGATCGAGTTACTCACTCGAGAGCCCTCTTGATAGTACGGCAACTAAACTATAAACCGGTCTCCAACTACACTATGAGACCGGTGAGAAAGAAACCCTATCAAGAGCAAACCTTATACTTGCACATTCCACTTGAGCTTGATGACGACGATCTTGAACTCAACAAGATGGAACGCCTTTCTTGCTTGTGCTTGCTTGACGAAGTCTTGTAGATTGCTCCCCCATAAACCACCATGGGAGAGCTACTTCTTCGGCGCATCTTCACATAACCATGACCACCATGGGAGGGTTTAAGTTTGGAGGGTTTAAGGGAATTTGGTTATGTCTTTGCTTTGTGCTTAAGCATGTGCCTTTATTGCATTGCATCTTGTTGCTTTGCATAGTTCAATATTTAGAGGAAACTCCACTAGGCTTTGAATGCCAATATATGCAATGAAAGTCAAGATCATTCACACATGCATATATTATGGGGGAGTTTGCTCTATATATTCAACTTATTTGTTACTTAAATTCCTTATATAAACCCTCTCAAAGAGATTGTCATCAATTACCAAAATGGGGGAGATTGAAAGTGCATGGAGCCCCCATGTGTGGTTTTGGTAATTAATGACAATCCCTATGGACTAATGTTTGCATTGAGTTATATTTGTAGGAGTTGTCCATAGGCAATTCTTGAACCATATGTTGGCTTCAAGGTTGCAATAAGAAGAAATTGATGAAGGATATCAAGTGTCAAGTATGTCTTGAAGATGAAGATGAATTGAGCCCTCAAGTTACTTCAAGACATCAACATGATGAAGAATGAAGAAATGAAGTGCAAGTTCAAGATGAGCCATCTCGAAGAGATCCTTTGCTTGTGCTTGCTTGACGAAGTCTTGTAGATTGCTCCCCCATAAACCACCATGGGAGAGCTACTTCTTCGGCGCATCTTCACATAACCATGACCACCATGTGGATTGCTCCCCCATAATCCACCATGGTAGAGCTTCTTCTTCGGCGCATCTTCACATATCCATGATCACCATATGGATGGCAAGACTCAAGCAAAGGATCTCTTCGAGATGGCTCATCTTGAACTTGCACTTCATTTCTTCATTCTTCATCATGTTGATGTCTTGAAGTAACTTGAGGGCTCAATTCATCTTCATCTTCAAGACATACTTGACACTTGATATCCTTCATCAATTTCTTCTTATTGCAACCTTGAAGCCAACATATGGTTCAAGAATTGCCTATGGACAACTCCTACAAATATAACTCAATGCAAACATTAGTCCATAGGGATTGTCATTAATTACCAAAACCACACATGGGGGCTCCATGCACTTTCAATCTCCCCCATTTTGGTAATTGATGACAATCTCTTTGAGAGGGTTTATATAAGGAATTTAAGTAACAAATAAGTTGAATATATAGAGCAAACTCCCCCATAATATATGCATGTGTGAATGATCTTGACTTTCATTGCATATATTGGCATTCAAAGCCTAGTGGAGTTTCCTCTAAATATTGAACTATGCAAAGCAACAAGATGCAATGCAATAAAGGCACATGCTTAAGCACAAAGCAAAGACATAACCAAATTCCCTTAAACCCTCCAAACTTCTCCCCCATTGGCACCAATTGCCGAAATGGGTGAAAAATTTAGAAGGCCAATATAGTGAGAGTTCCTCCATAGCGTGTGCATTTCTCATAATTTGAGTGGAATCAAATGCACATATCCAATGACGAATATTCGGAAGGAATCACACTATAGATAGGATCAAAGATTGCAAAAAGATAACAAAGTCAAGAAGCTTCAACAAATGAAGCAAGCAACCAAATGAACCACAAAGAGGATACCAAAAGAAAGATAGATATTATGATAAGATCAAGAAGATTGCTCTGAATAATATGAGGAAGCTCCCCAAGGTTTGTGCACAAAACTAGACAATTTGCATTAGAGTATAAAGTGCACAAACATGGAATCATCACTCCCATAATATCATTCAAAAACAAAAGATACCAAGTGAATCAAACTCTAATGATCGCCACAAGATAGTGCTCTAAATCAAATAAGGAAGCTCCCCAAGGTACATGCATAAATTAAAATGTTGTATTTGAATACAATATGCATAACATGGAATCCTCACTCCCTCATTTAAAACACAAACATTTGTAATAGATCATAGATAGAAAAGTAAGCTAAACACTTGCAACAAACAGATAGTTGAGCAACAAGTAAGAGGCACCATAATAAAAAGGCTCAACCAAGAGGATATGTGAAAGGCATGATAAAGCATATTATAAGACTATTACAAGGATGAGCAAAAAGCATCATCATAGTCTTCAAAGAATTATATTGCTTAGCATGACCAATCAACACGCAATAATAAATAAGATATCAAACGGAGATGTATCATCTCTTATGTGTATAAGTTTCTCTAAGTGGGCAATATCACAAAGATATTTATCCACAAAGAAACATGCACACATAAAATAGATACGCAAGAAAAATAGTATGATATCCAAGACGAAGTCATGCAATATACCAATAAGAATTTTTGCTTAATAGCATGGCCAAAGGCTCAATTTTATCTTATTGTACATTCATGAACTTCAACCACAAACAACTAAAATACATCACAAATATCAACAAGGGATAGAAGATAGTTGGGATGCATTTGAGAAAGGCAACAAGTATCACAAACGGGGATACCAAAAGAAGTAACTAAATTTGCAGTTTCATCTATATTGCACATGTGAGAGCCTTGAGGAATTGATATGCAACAAAATTGCTAGATAGGCATAGTTGGGATGGATGAATTAAGAGCATGATTTAAAATACTTCCCAATAAATGCACTCATCTCAAATTACTCACATTCACAATAAAGAGGTTTCATTAAGACTTTTGCAAAAAGCACAACATTTGCAAATCAAGAGATTCATGCCAAGATGCAACCATAAGGTTGGATACAAGAAAAGTATGCATGAGAAGATACTTGTTACCAAGATAGCATTGGTGTGGATGTAGTAGATATGTGTTCGTTGACCATCCTATCTTGCCTCAAGTTACCATTGAGTCACCACTTCTTTCCAAGAGTGAGACAAGCATTCAATGCATATCCATTGTACCTAACACAAAGGTAAGTACAAAATGGTCCCCAAACTAATTGGGTCCGAAGTAGTTAGACACACTACAACATATAGGACAAACTCCACAATTCTATGTGCATATAGATATGAAATTGAATTTCATGCACATCTTAGCCAAATTAGGATTTGATGGAGTTTACCCTATATATTGGATCAAAGAAAGTGACACATGCCATAAGATATACATATATTAAATATGCATGCACAATACTTTCAAGAACCAAAAGGAAGATACAATTTGGACAAAACACCAAATAAACCAAGAGACAATGGTTGTCCAAATTATATCAAAGAATCAAATCAACACAAGATTGACTCCAAAGACTTATCTCATTATAAGAAGCTAATTAAACCTAAACACAAAGGAATGAGATAACCAACTCCCAAGAGAGCAAGGTTCCAACAAATAAACCAAACCCTCGAAACTTTTTATGATGGCACAAAGTACCAAAAAGAAAATTTTATGTCTCCCAAAACCAAATTTTTGATAAAGATCAAGAGATGTTAAGCATTCTAATAATATAGAAGAGCTCCCCCAAGTTTGGTGCATTATCTAGGATTTTTCATATGAATACAAAATGCACAAAAACTAGGATCATCACACTACCTATATCTACTAAAATGCTAAGAAAGTTTGAATAGACAAATTAGATCCATAAGATGCGAGGAAGACACATGGGAGTCAAAGCAAAACAAATTCATGGCAATAAATAAGGAAATTTGAACACAAGAGCCAATGTAAATATGATCAATAAAAATCTACCTCATAATAGATTACCAATTGTCCTTGGACAAGAGGTATTAGGAAATATTTCCCGGTGGTAGTTTGTAAGTATACGAAAGATCATATTTACAACAAATAAAGCATATGGTAAAATATAAGAGTTAACCATCATGCAAAGAGAGTTTCTTGATAGCTTCAATTAGTCATACCAACATGCAAGGCAATTAATAGCATTCATGCCAACATGCAAAGCAATCAATAGAATGACTTGAAGCACATGGTTTCCCAAAAGTGTATTGAGGTACATGTTTTAAAAAACCATGCCAAGAAAAGCTTTCACAAATAAGATCCACAAAGATATTAGCAATGAAGCCTATTTAAGCAAATTGGAACTTGTTTGAGCAAACATGCCACATAGGAGAGAAATAATTTACAATATCAATTCTATGTGACACAACCTCAAATGTTCACATTTTCTAGGCTTGTAATATGCACAAAGCTTATTACTCCCCCATAATGTGATAAGAAATTTATTTTTACAAGAGGCAAATAATATCCAACTAGAGATATTAATGGACATTAGAATTTGAATTTCTCAAGAAGATGGCATACCACATAGCGACTAGATAATCTCGCAATATCAATTCTAAGTGATATTCTTCATGTACACACATTGTTTAGGATCATGAAATTCCCAAAGGAATATCACTCCCCCAAAATGGGATAGTCCATTAATCGCTCATAAGAGCCATATAAGATACAACAAGATGCAAAGAGGCTCCAACAAAAACACAAGTACACGGTGTGCAACCCAACATACATAGACTTGATTTCTCAAGAAAAACAAGTAGGAAGCACAACATATACAAACACATGCTAGGAACAAAACTAACACATGCAAAGGGGCAAGTAACTTTCAATATAAGTGAGTTGAGAACATGTTACCGCAAGGAGGAACATTGAATACATGATAGAAGCAAGATAACCAAAAGACTTGGCTTGAGATAATATAAATGATGAAGATCCCTTAATTCTTCATGATGTAGCCAAGTCTCCAATGCCCTCCAACAAGCACCTATTGATCAAATTTTGGATTGTTGGTCCCCAACTAAGTTGGGTCCTAAGAGGTTAGTCACAATAGGCTTGGCAACCCAAATGGTTCTTTTCTTGACACCACTTTGAGCACCAACATATTTGCCAAACACATTGCCACCCTCATCCTTACGAAGAGAATAAACATCATCAATGGTGATAGAGTTGGATGAGGTACCAATAGTGCACAAGGAGGATATGTGGCCCTTCTCACGGCATATGTAGCAAGTTCTTTTCTTCTCCTTCTTCTCACTAGGTTTCTCCACAATGGGAGCATTGGCTTGTTTCTTCTTCTTGGGAAGTGGTATTTCTTCAACTTGAGGTTGAATATGAGTTTGAGCTTGAGGCCGCTTCCCTTTTTGCTTCTTCTTCAAAGGGCAAGATCTAACATGGTGCCCTTCAATATTGCACTTGAAGCAAACAATCTTGGCCGGGTCTTTGACTTGTACTTGGCCCTTGTTCTTTTTGTTGTTCTTGGACTTGTTCTTGTTGTTGGATTTGAATCCAAGTCCACTCTTGTCATTGGGGGATTGTTGCATACTCAACATCGTGTCAAGTTTGCATTTCCCTTCATGACCCTTTACCAAGTCATTCTTCAAAGAAGTGACTTGGGCCTTGAGCTCTTTGATTTCCTCTACATGGTTAGTAACAACACAAGTACTAGATGAAGTAGAATCTTCATTGTTAGAGCAACAAGGCAAGGAAGATAATTCATCACAAGATTTAGCAATATTATGAGTGGATGAATTACAAGGACTAGCACATGGCAATATAGCATTTTGAGTAGAAGTGCTAGTAACCTCATGAGGCTCACAAGGTGTTGCCTTAGATATGATAGCCTCATGAGCTAACTTTAGCCTATCATGAGAGGCTAGAAGATCCTCATGGGAGCGAGAAAGCTTTCCATGGTTTTCTTCCAATTTCCCATAATTGCAAGTTAGCAATTCAAGTTGAGCCCTTAGCTCAACATTCTCCTTCAAGATAGATGCTTCACAAGAAGTAGAGTTAGTAGCACAAGCATCATCACAAGACATATTAAGAAGAGTGGGTAACATAGCATGCTCTTTTAAATAAGAAGCTTGGAGTTGCTCATGTGACTTGGTGAGGATAGAGTGTTCGCTCTCCAAGGCCTTGTGGGCCTTGTCTAGATCATCTAGATCCTTAACAAGTTTATCATGACCAACGCCAACTTTGGAATTTTCCTTTTTAAGCATTTTTACTTGAGCTTTAGCATGGTCTCTTTCCTTAGTGAGTTTAGAAACTATTTCATTTTGAGACACTTCAAGGGTTTCAAGTTGCTCTTCAAGAGAGGCTACGGTCTCTTGTTCTTCTTCAAGATCATTCTTTAGGGATGCTACATCATTGGCATACTCTCGTTCAAGAGCACCCTTTTTATCAATGGTGTTCTCATGCATCCAAATAAGTTTTTGGCTCTCAATAGCGGTAGTCAAGATTTCAAAGAAGTGAGAGCAAGCAATTTTATCTTTGCAAAGAACCTTGAAAACACTCTCACCCTTATTGCGTAGAGAGACAACCCAATCCTCTTCTTGATACTTATCCTCATCCTTATCACCACGAGGAATATTAGGTTCCACGGTAGGAGATACCGTGGAACTCTTGGCCATAAGGCATATATGAGAACCGTGAGATAAAGATGAGGAGTTACTTGAGGCTCCTTTCAAGATCTTGTCTTGACCAATAGAATCTTTGGTTTCCTCTACATTGTTAGTCACACAACAACTAGAGGAAATAGAAGTATTTTTATCATGGCCACAAGACAAAGCAAGCATATCATCATTAGATTTATTTAAGCAACTTACACATGATATGCATGGACTATCAACACAAGCATGTAAATCATTTCTAGTGCTAGATGTGTTAAAGTCCAAAGATGAACCATTGCAATGAGATATAGATGAAGAATCATCAATAGAAAGCTCAATATCAACATTGCAATTTTCATCACCACTCACCATATCATTACCTTGTGTATTCCCACACATTGGTGAAGTGGATGAAGATGAAAACTCATCACGGCCGGAAGTGGAAGCAATACAATCATCATCAATAATATTGGACACATCATATTTATCTTGAAGCTTTGTCCATAATTCATGAGCGCTCCCAAAAGGCATGATTGATGAAGTAACTACATTGCTCACAACAATGGAAAACACATGAGAAGCAAGAGCATCGAGACAAGAGTTTTTCTTCTCCTCATAATATAAATTTTGGGGATCCTTAGGAGAAGAAAAACCCATGTCAAGAAATCGCTCCATGTTCGGGGAAATACCCCTCAAAATATTAAGCACATAAATTTTCCAAAGATCATAATTTGTGCCATCAAATATAAACAAGTTATTGTGATCTAATCCCCTAACCGACATCTTTACTCTCAAGGCGGTGAAGCCTAAGAATGAGAGACCTGGCTCTGATACCAATTGAAAGGATACGGATGTCGCCTAGAGGGGGGGGGGGTGAATAGGCGATTTAAAACTTTTACGAGATGGGCTTAACAAATGCGGAATAAAACTAGCGTTTACTTTGTCAAGCCCAAAGCCTATATACTATGGTTCACCTATGTGCACCAACAACTTATTCTAAGCAAGAGTTCACCTATGTGCACCAACAACTTATGCTAAGCAATACAAGCAAGTATGTGATAGCAAGATATATATAACTTCAAGCACGATGGCTATCACAAGGTAAAGTGCATAAGTAAAGAGCTCGGGTATAGAGATAACCGAGGCACGCGGGAGACGATGATTTATCCCGGAGTTCACACTCTTGCGAGTGCTAATCTCCGGTGGAGAGGTGCGGTTGCTTAGTGCTCCCGAACGCCACAAGAGGCTCACCTTGAGGTGTGGTTGCTCGATGCACACCAACGCCACAAAGGCCTCACCCCAAGATGCGGTACTCACACCACACACCAAACGCCACGAAGGCGCCTCACCTAAATCTCCGGTGACCCTCGCCACAAAGGCCTAGGTCACGGTTCCACTAAGGGATTTCCTTCGAGGCGGAAACCGGGCCTTACACAAAGATTGGGGCACACATCCACAACTTAATTGGAGGCTCCCAACAAATCGCCACAAAGGCCTAGAATCCGTCTAGGGTTCCAAGAACCCAAGAGTAACAACTTTCTTGCTTTCACCTCCACGAATCACCGTGGAGAACTCAAACCGATGCACCAAATGCAATGGCAAGAACACCACAAAGATGCTCAAGTCCTTCTCTCTCAAATTCCAACAAAGAAAGAGATGGATTTGATTGGTAGAAATGTAGATCTAGATCTCCTCTTCCTTTTCCCTCAAATGGATTCAAGAATCATTGGAGGAGTAGAGGGATGTGGAAAGCTCTCAAGGTCAGCAATGGTGGAGAGCCAAAGGAGGAAGAAGAAGTGGGGAGAAAGAGGAGGAAGAAGGCCTTAAATATGGGTCTTAGATTTCTGCCCGTTGGGGCCAAAATCGCGACAGGCCGGCAGTGCCGGCCTTGTTCCACCGGCAGTGCCGGGGTGGCCGGCAGTGCTGGCCTTTTTCCACCGGCAGTGCCGGCCCGGCGGCAGTGCCGGGGTGTTCCCAGCCAGTTCCGCCCCCCCTGTTTTTCCCAAACACCCGATACGAAAACCTCAAGAACTTTTGCATCCGGACTCCGATTTTGATGATCTTGGGCTCGTTTCGAAGCTAGTAACAAGCTCTACAAGATCATGCAGGGAACCATCATAGTCCAGTAAGGTATGATATAAATAAAAGACGAAAGGTTTGACCTATCTAAAAAAGACATACCGGTAAAACCTCCAATCTTGAAAATGCAACAAGTTGCCCGTGCAAAAACCATTCTTGATGAACTAGAGCTTGTCATGAGAATAAGCACAAGCTCTAAATCATCACATGGATAAGATCCAAATAATAACTAAGAAAGATGATGAACCAAACTCGAAAACGCAACAAGTGATCTATGCAAAATCCGTTTTCGATGAACTAGAGCTTGTCATGAGAATAAGCACAAGCTCTAAAACATCACATGGATAAGGTCCAAATAACAACCAAGAAAGATGATGCAAGGATGCAAAGGTTTGAGCTCTCTCCGAACGATACGATCGAGTTACTCACTCGAGAGCCCTCTTGATAGTACGGCAACTAAACTATAAACCGGTCTCCAACTACACTATGAGACCGGTGAGAAAGAAACCCTATCAAGAGCAAACCTTATACTTGCACATTCCACTTGAGCTTGATGACGACGATCTTGAACTCAACAAGATGGAACGCCTTTCTTGCTTGTGCTTGCTTGACGAAGTCTTGTAGATTGCTCCCCCATAAACCACCATGGGAGAGCTACTTCTTCGGCGCATCTTCACATAACCATGACCACCATGTGGATTGCTCCCCCATAATCCACCATGGTAGAGCTTCTTCTTCGGCGCATCTTCACATATCCATGATCACCATATGGATGGCAAGACTCAAGCAAAGGATCTCTTTGAGATGGCTCATCTTGAACTTGCACTTCATTTCTTCATTCTTCATCATGTTGATGTCTTGAAGTAACTTGAGGGCTCAATTCATCTTCATCTTCAAGACATACTTGACACTTGATATCCTTCATCAATTTCTTCTTATTGCAACCTTGAAGCCAACATATGGTTCAAGAATTGCCTATGGACAACTCCTACAAATATAACTCAATGCAAACATTAGTCCATAGGGATTGTCATTAATTACCAAAACCACACATGGGGGCTCCATGCACTTTCAACACCCCCTATACTTGTGGGTCATCGCACGCCATTGACCAAGAGGACAACGACACTGGCCAGGACTGGCGCGCCCAGACACGCCCAGAGACACCCAGTGGCTCGCCAGGACGCGCACGACGACGTCCCTGGGCGCGACAGGACGCCGCCATGCCCCGTCGCCTCGTGCCTCCCCTCACTCTCCCCCGGCACCAATCGCGTCGCCATGGTCCCTTCTACCTCCCAGACAACGCCATGTGGACGCGCTCGCCCTGTAGCCGTCGTCACGGACGACGATCAATCGCCACCGTACTGCCAGGATGCGCCGAAGAGGACGACACGACTACACCACCTCTGGCCTCGCCACAAAGCGCGTTAGCATCGCCTTGATGTCGCCAACACCCTGCGCCCCTCGCTTGCCCCTTCGTCGCCCTGGAATGACGACGTCGTTGACGACCTTGCCCGCACCCTCGCAGCACCCCTGGCCTCTATAAAAGCCGGCTCCCCCTGGACGAATTCGCCACACCCTCGCGTTCCCCTCTCACCACTGAGCCTCCTCGACCCCCTCTCTCACTCAATCATCCACCGGAGCTCTCCAATTCGTCGTCGGAGCCCGCGGCGGAGCTGAGATCACCGCCGTCGATTGCGACCACCATTGGAGACGCTGTCTGCGCCATCAGCTTCCCCTTCCACGACAACGTCGCCGCATCCCATCGCCGTCGATCACCGGAGCCTGGGAACACCGCCGACTCCCTACCTTCGCCGCTCCAGCACGCTCCTCCCCCCGACGGTGATGACGAAGCACAACCGTCAGATCTTCCTCTGATCGCGCGGACGAGGTTAGCCCATACCGTTTCGGTGTTCTCGCTCGCTGACGCCTGGGCCCTACCTCATCAGACGGCCCACTGCGTTTAAAACGTTAGCTGGGCCGGCTCATTCTCTCCCCCGCTGTGCAGCCCACCTCATTTTCCCGCCAGCCCACGTTTCAAACTCAAAATTCAAAATAGAGAAATAATGCAATCTGGTGTCAACTCTGAAATTTACTAGGGACAAATCTACCTGGCCAAATTTTACAAATTTTATATATTTGGAAAGCTTAGGATTTTATCTACACAATGCCACTGGATTTAAACCTAGATCTATTATAGAATTAAAATAGGAAAATAAACAAGGCAGGGACTTTTCTGCCTTAGAATAATTATTAAAAATCAACCAAAAATGCTTTTGAGTTAATTCCAACTCCTATAAATCACATTTCACTTGTACTAATTGTTTATGCAAAAATATGCCATGCTTACTTTGAATGATCATGGCCTAGTTTAATTAAAGGACTATATGGCTATTTATAGTCAAAGATATTGTCCAAAACTATTTAAAAATAACATGGGAGTGTTTCTCTCATTTAAATCTTGTCATGAACTTTTCAAATGAGATAGAGCCTCTGGTCATTTAAGTCTCATGTGAATTGTTTGATGATATTAAATCTTTACCATGTTAGGATTAAACTGTATGAGGTGCTTCACCTCATTTAAATCATTTCCTTAAATGATAAGTATGAAGAGGTTGACTTTGGTCAACCTAGGTCATATTTTATTCATGAGAGAAATTAAATCTTAATAAGATAATGAGAGGAAATTATTTCTCTAAGTAATTTAAAGTAACACCTAAGTTAGTATGAGAGGAAATTATTTTTCTTAAATAAGAAAAACACATCCACCAACTTAATAAGTAGTGTGTGATGCTAGCTTAAGTTGTGTGATTCATGTGTGTGCTTAGTTTAGTACTTAAGTGTGGTATGATGATGGTATACCTCGTATTCGTATTTTAGACACTAGTACCAAGGAGTATCCCGAGGAGGAGGAGGTCTACTTCCAAGGAGAAGAAGACCACTTTGACCAATTCCCCAACCAAGGCAAGATAATACTCTTGCAAAGTGCAAAGCTCACCATGAGCAAGGCATTACCCATTTACTTTATGTTCATGATCCTATTTTCCAAGTTTTACCTTACAAGCTTTATTACTTTTGTTTTATCAAAGTACTTTTTGATTCATGATTCACTTGGTTAGTATTGGATTAATACATGAGTATCAAGGTTAGCCTAGAAGCAAAGCAAATTACTTAGTACCCCTCATACTTAGATGCTAGTGCTAAGTTAAAAATGACTATTCTAGATGGGAACATGTGTGTGTGAAATGACTTTGAAAACCTTGGAATGATGAGTCATTCTATTGAAAGATTTTGAAGGTGAATATGACTTGTGTATGACTTGGTGAATTTTACCAAAACTGATGGTTGGGTTCGGATGCGATACCATTCCAATTTTACAAGTACCCCCACAATACCTGAATCTGGGTAAGGCTTAGCTGGAAACTTATGTATTTTAGTATGGGTTCCCTCAGAACAAGCGTCATAGGGGTTATACCGAGGCTGCCTCCATCGAAAGTGAATTGACGTGAATTGAGGTGAATGTCCTACCCAAGCCCTGTGCAGTTCCCGGGTTGGCGGTTTGCTTTCACCGGGAGGCCAAGCTCATGGGGAGAGGTGCCTATACTAGAGTATGTAAATGAAAGGTTAGGATTGGTAGTTCGCATACTGCGTACGATAAATCGGGGCCAGTTACCCCTGATGAACTATGGCAATTGTTGTGGCACAAGTGTACAACCTCTGCAGAGTTTAACCTATTCGAATAGCCGCGTCCACGGTCATGGACAGCTGGGAAGGCCATACTGTTCCGTCATCAGAACTTTTCTAAAAATATGAATGGTGACTTGTGAATTTGAATTTGAAAGGGTGACTTTGACTTTGAATCACAACAGAGTTGTGGGAATGACACTAATGTTCCCACTTGAGTTAGTTAGCACATGAGGAGTTGGTTTACTAAAATGTTTATGAACTAAAATTGGCTTTATGCAAAATAAACTAGAGCTTAGCACCCCTTACTAGAATTGTTAGCACTTACATTAGTATTAGTTTGCGAGTACTTTAAAGTACTCACGGCTGTGTCCCTGGCTATTCAAATGGCCAGACTATGAAGAGGAGCAGAACTATCAAGCTGGCGACCAGCAGGACGCCTACGACAACTAGGGAATCTTCTGACGTCAGACGTTGGCCTGTGGACTAGAGAGTCCCTTCTACTTACGCTTCCGCTATGAAACTATAAACCTTATGTCCGTTGATCAATAGATCAACTATTTGTGTAATATTGGATCATGTGATCTCAATTTGTAAGACGACTATGGTATGTAATGAATGATGACTTATGATATTCAACTGTTATGTCTCGCAACAACAATATTCCTGGGATTGCGATGTATGGCATAACAGGCATCTGGACTTAAAAATCCGGGTGTTGACAAGTTGGTATCAGAGCCATTGTTTGACCTTAGGAGACCCTAGTTAGAATGGACGTCTGCAAAACTTAGTTTCAAAACCAAATAAGTGAATAATTGCGAAAAACTTATTCTCACTCTTATCCTTGAGATCTTTTTCAAAATGAGAAATTCATACCCTACTTTTCCTTGCCATCATACCTAAAAAATTTCACACTGGACTACTTCTCTAACTTACTCCTCCTCTTTGTTCATAGATGGAGTACAAATGGGAGTGCTATCAGCTTGGTCACGGAGGAGAACTGATGTTCGAAAAGGATTTGAAGCAACTAGTGGAATATCTAGGACGCCCGTATCCCGAGTTCTTCGGAACACCCCTCAAAAATCTGTTGGGAGGACCACCTCGGTGGGAAGTTTTGGCAGATCTACGAAGAAATCGTGGAGCCCCAATATGGGAAACCATATGGTTTTCTGTAACGGGAAACACTTGGAAGGAAGGACTAGTTAGAGCCATCCAAGAAGGAATTGCCCGTCTGTGTGGACAGAATATGAACAAGCTCAAGAATACCCGCTTCACTTACTACCCAAGACATGATCCCATGGGAAGACCAATAACCATGCCCCCGCACCCGGAGATGAACCACTATGTAGCACACCTGGACTTCATGCTGTACCAAACCCGCAAGGAGTTGGACAACGCCCTCGCCTTTCGCCAAGCACATTACCCGTGAAGACGAAGAATCCCTCCCTGAAGAGTAGTATCATTAAAGCACTTTCGTAGGTGTGAGTTGTATCAGGATTCCCCTTGTATCGTAGAGCGAATGAATGGTTCTTCAAACCAATGGTGTGTTAGATTTGTAATGTGTGATGCTTGGTATGAATGAAAAAGTGTTGTTGGTTTTTACCCCCGCAACACTACTCAAAATTTCAAATTGTGAACTTTTTAAAATTTAACCAAAACAAACCATAGAAATTTCCCTCTTATCTTAACATCTACCTCGATATTCAGATGGCCCCACCAAACCGCAACGCCAATCAAGACGCCATGATGCAGATGTTGCAAACCATGCTGGAGGATAGGCAAGCTGAACGAGCTGAACGCCAAGCCAACATTGCAGCACTTCAACAGCTTGCAAACAACAATCAAGGCCATCATGATCACCCAGGATCAAAGCTAAAGAACTTTCAGAACACCAACCCACCTATTTTCAACAAGACCGGAGAACCCCTAGATGTTGATGACTGGCTCCAGACAATGGAGAACAACCTCGAAGTTGCGGGAGTTGAAGCCGCAGAGAAAGTGCTGTTTGCCATGCACTACCTAGCAGGACCAGCGAGAGCTTGGTGGACCAGCACCCGTGCCATGAATGCAGGACAGATGATGACCTGGGAAGACTTCAAGCTGAAGTTTAGCAAGTACCATGCCCCAAGGACTGATCAAAAAGATGAGAGACGAGTTCCGTGAACTCAAGCAAGGAAGAATGTCGGTGGTGGAGTACCGCGACAGGTTTCTTACTCTGTCAAGGTACGCCCCGGATGAGACCAACACCAACGAGAAAAGGAAGGAGAGATTTCTGAACGGACTGCATGATGAAATGCAAACTGTGTTAGTGAACATTCCGTTCGCTGACCTCGAAGCCCTGGTGGACTCAGCCATCCAGATGGAAGGAAAGCTGCACCAAGCCAACGAGAACCGCAAAAGAAGGATGATGAACCAGAATGGACCCAACAACGCCCAAAAGTACCGCAACAACTCAACTGGAGGATTTACCTCAAGATACAACAAACCCCCAGCTCAGACTTACCGCCCAAGCAACAACAACAACAACCGCAACACTGATACGTCTCCGACGTATCGATAATTTCTTATGTTCCATGCCACATTATTGATGTTATCTACATGTTTTATGCACACTTTATGTCATATTCGTGCATTTTCTGGAACTAACCTATTAACAAGATGTCGAAGTGCCGATTCTTTGTTTCTGCTGTTTTTGGTTTCAGAAATCCTAGTAAGGAAATATTCTCGGAATTGGAGCGAAATCAAAGCCCGGGGGCCTATTTTTCCACGAAGCTTCCAGAAGTCCGAAGGAGAGACGAAGAGGGGCCACGAGGGGCCACACCCTAGGGCGGCGCGGCCCCCCCTTGGCCGCGCGGCCCTGTGGTGTGGGGCCCCCGTGCCGCCTCTTGACCTGCCCTTCCGCCTACAAATAGCCTCCGTGACGAAACCCCCAGTACCGAGAGCCACGATTCGGAAAACCTTCCAGAGACGCCGCCAACGCCGATCCCATCTCGGGGGATCTAGGAGATCGCCTCCGGCACCCTGCCGGAGAGGGGAATCATCTCCCGGAGGACTCTACGCCGCCATGGTCGCCTCCGGTGTGATGTGTGAGTAGTCTATCCCTGGACTATGGGTCCATAGCAGTAGCTAGATGGTTGTCTTCTCCCCATTGTGCTATCATTGTCGGATCTTGTGAGCTGCCTAACATGATCAAGATCATCTATCTGTAATTCTATATGTTGCATTTGTTGGGATCCGATGAATAGAGAATACTTGTTATGTTGATTATCAAAGTTATATCTACGTGTTATTTATGATCTTGCATGCTCTCCGTTACTAGTAGATGCTCTGGCCAAGTAGATG
Organism: Lolium perenne; assembly: GCF_019359855.2. Taxonomy (NCBI): domain Eukaryota; kingdom Viridiplantae; phylum Streptophyta; class Magnoliopsida; order Poales; family Poaceae; genus Lolium; species Lolium perenne. The sequence continues at coordinate 165,963,166 of NC_067244.2, forward strand.
CTTGTAACTCCAAGAGGGAGTACTTATGCTCGATAGTGGGTTCATGCCTGCATTGACACAGGACGATGTGAGAAAGTTCTAAGGTTGTGTTGTGCTGTTGCCACTAGGGATAAAACATTGATGCTATGTCTAAGGATGTAGTTGTTGATTACATTACGCACCATACTTAATGCAATTGTCTGTTGCTTTGCAACTTAATACGGAGGGGTTCGGATGATAACCTGAAGGTGGACTTTTTAGGCATAGATGCAGTTGGATGGCGGTCTATGTACTTTGTCGTAATGCCCAATTAAATCTCACTATACTCATCATGATATGTATGTGCATTGTCATGCTCTCTTTATTTGTCAATTGCCCAACTGTAATTTGTTCACCCAACATGCTGTTTGTCTTATGGGAGAGACACCTCTAGAACTGTGGACCCGGTCCAATTCTCTTTCTTGAAATACAATCTCTTGCAATCTTGTTCTCTTGTTTTTACGCAAACAATCATCTTCCACACAATACGGTTAATCCTTTGTTACAGCAAGCCGGTGAGATTGACAACCTCCTTTGTTTCGTTGGGGCAAAGTACTTTGGTTGTGTTGTGCGGGTTCCACGTTGGCGCCGGAATCCCTGGTGTTGCGCCGCACTACATCCCGCCGCCATCAACCTTCAACGTGCTTCTTGGCTCCTCCTGGTTCGATAAACCTTGGTTTCTTTCTGAGGGAAAACTTGCTGCTGTGCGCATCATACCTTCCTCTTGGGGTTCCCAACGAACGTGTGAGTTACACGCCATCAAGCTCTTTTTAAGGCGCCGTTGCGGGAGATCAAGACATGCTGCAAGGGGAGTCTCCACTTCTCAATCTCTTTACTTTGTTTTTGTCTTGCTTAGTTTTATTTACTACTTTGTTTGCTGCACTAAATCAAAATACAAAAAAATTAGTTGCTAGTTTTACTTTATTTGCTATCTTGTTTGCTATATCAAAAACACAAAAAAAATTAGTTTACTTGCATTTACTTTATCTAGTTTGCTTTATTTACTGTTGCTAAAATGGCCAACGCTGAAAATACTAAGTTGTGTGACTTCACAACCACAAATAATAATGATTTCTTATGCACACCTATTGCTCCACTTGCTACTACAGCAGAATTCTTTGAAATTAAACCTGCTTTCTTGAATCTTGTTATGCGAGAGCAATTTTAAGTGTTAGTTACGATGATCTTGCTGCCCATCTTAATAATTTTGTTGAACTATGTGAAATGCAAAAATATAAAGATGTAGATGGTGATATTATTAAACTAAAATTGTTCCCTTTCTCATTAAGAGGAAGAGCTAAAGATTGGTTGCTATCTCTGCCTAAGAATAGTATTGATTCATGGACTAAATGCAAGGATGCTTTTATTGGTAGATATTATCCCCCTGCTAAAATCATATCTTTGAGGAGTAGCATAATGAATTTTAAACAATTAGATACTGAACATGTTGCTCAAGCTTGGGAAAGAATGAAATCTTTGGTTAAAAATTGCCCAACTCATGGGTGACTACTTGGATGATCATCCAAACCTTCTATGCGAGGACTAAATTTTTCTTCACGGAATTTATTGGATTCAGCTACTGGAGGTACCTTTATGTCCATCACTCTTGGTGAAGCAACAAAGCTTCTTGATAATATGATGATCAACTACTCTGAATGGCACACGGAAAGAGCTCCACAAGGTAAGAAGGTAAATTAATCGAAGAAACCTCTTCCTTGAGTGATAAGAGTGATGCTATTATGTCTATGCTTGTGAATGATAGGACTAATATTGATCCTAATAATGTTCCATTAGCTTCATTGGTTGCACAAGAAGACCATGTTGATGTAAACTTCATTAAAAATAATAATTTCAACAACAATGCTTGGAACAATTCTAGTAACAACTATAGGCCATATCCTTATAATAATGGCAACGGCTATGGTAATTCTTATGGGAATTCTTACAACAATAATAGGAATTCACCCCCTGGACTTGAAGCCATGCTTAAAGAATTTATTAGTACACAAACTGCTTTTAACAAATCTGTTGAAGAAAAGCTTGGGAAAATTGATATACTTGCTTCTAAAGTCGATAGTCTTCTTGCTTGATGTTGATCTTTTGAAATCAAAAGTTTTGCCTAATGAGAATCATCATAATAAAATTACTACTACAGCAAATGCCATTCAAGTTAGAATTAATGAGAATATAAGATTAATGGCTGAAGCTGCGTGCTAGGTGGGATAGAGAAGAAAATGAAAAACTAGCTAAAGAGAAGAATGTAGCTAAAGTTTGGACTATTACCACCACTAGTAATGCTAATGCTACACATGTTGCTGCACCTCCTACTAATACTAATAAAAGAATTGGTGTTAGCAATGTTTCCACTTCTAATGCAAAGCGAGAAACTGCTGAAACTGCTAAAGCTACTTTGAAACTGCCTGTGATAAAGCTGCTGAAATTTTTTCCAACATTGGGGATGATGATCCCATTGCTTTAGATTATAATGGTTTGAATTTTGATGATTGCCACATCTCTGAAGTTATAAAGTTCTTGCAAAAACTTGCTAAAAGTCCTAATGCTAGTGCTATAAATTTGGCTTTCACGCATCATATTACAAATGCTCTCATAAAAGCTAGAGAAGAGAAACTAGAGCGTGAAACCTCTATTCCTAAAAAGCTAGAGGATGGTTGGGAGCCCATCATTAAGATGAAGGTTAAAGATTTTGATTGTAATGCTTTATGTGATCTTGGTGCAAGTATTTCTGTTATGCCTAAGAAAATTTATAATATGCTTGACTTGCCACCGCTGAAAAATTGTTATTTGGATGTTAATCTTGCTGATCATTCTACAAAGAAACCTTTGGGTAAGGTTGATAATGTTCGTATTACCGTTAACAATAACCTTGTTCCCGTTGATTTTGTTGTCTTGGATATTGAATGCAATGCATCTTGTCCCATTATATTGGGAAGACCTTTTCTTCGAACTGTTGGTGCTACTATTGATATGAAGGAAGGTAATATAAAATATCAATTTCCTCTCAAGAAAGGTATGGAACACTTCCCTAGAAAGAGAATGAAGTACCCTTTTGATTCTATTATGAGAACAAATTATGATGTTGACACTTCGTCTCTTGATAATACTTGATACACACTTTATGCGCCTAGCTGAAAGGCGTTAAAGAAAAGCGCTTATGGGAGACAACCCATGTTTTTACCTACAGTACTTTGTTTTTATTTTGTGTCTTGGAAGTTGTTTACTACTGTAGCAACCTCTCCTTATCTTAGTTTTGTGTTTTGTTGTGCCAAGTAAAGCCGTTGATAGAAAAGTAAGTACTAGATTTGGATTACTGCGCAGTTCCAGATTTCTTTGCTGTCACGAATCTGGGTCCACCTCCCTGTAGGTAGCTCAGAAAATTAAGCCAATTTACGTGCATGATCCTCAGATATGTACGCAACTTTCATTAAATTTGAGCATTTTCATTTGAGCAAGTCTGGTGCCATTTTAAAATTCGTCAATACGAACTGTTCTGTTTTGACAGATTCTGCCTTTTATTTCGCATTGCCTCTTTTGCTATGTTGGATGAATTTCTTTGATCCACTAATGTCCAGTAGCATTATGCAATGTCCAGAAGTGTTAAGAATGATTGTGTCACCTCTGAATATGTCAATTTATATTGTGCACTAACCCTCTAATGAGTTGTTTCGAGTTTGGTGTGGAGGAAGTTTTCAAGGATCAAGAGAGGAGTATGATGCAACATGATCAAGGAGAGTGAAAGCTCTAAGCTTGGGGATGCCCCGGTGGTTCACCCCTGCATATATTAAGAAGACTCAAGCGTCTAAGCTTGGGGATGCCCAAGGCATCCCCTTCTTCATCGACAACATTATCAGGTTCCTCCCATGAAACTATATTTTTATTCCATCACATCTTATGTGCTTTTTCTTGGAGCGTCGGTTTGTTTTTGTTTTTTGTTTTGTTTGAATAAAATGGATCCTAGCATTCACTTTATGGGAGAGAGACACGCTCCGCTGTAGCATATGGACAAGTATGTCCTTGGTTTCTACTCATAGTATTCATGGTGAAGTTTCTCCTTCGTTAAATTGTTATATGGTTGGAATTGGAAAATGATACATGTAGTAATTGCTATTAATGTCTTGGGTAATGTGATACTTGGCAATTGTTGTGCTCATGATTAAGCTCTTGCATCATATGCTTTGCACCCATTAATGAAGAAATACATAGAGCATGCTAAAATTTGGTTTGCATATTTGGTTTCTCTAAGGTCTAGATAATTTCTAGTATTGAGTTTGAACAACAAGGAAGACGGTGTAGAGTCTTATAATGTTTTCAATATGTCTTTTATGTGAGTTTTGCTGCACCGGTTCATCCTTGTGTTTGTTTCAAATAAGCCTTGCTAGCCTAAACCTTGTATCGAGAGGGAATACTTCTCATGCATCCAAAATACTTGAGCCAACCACTATGCCATTTGTGTCCACTATACCTACCTACTACATGGTATTTTCCGCCATTCCAAAGTAAATTGCTTGAGTGCTACCTTTAAAATTCCATCATTCACCTTTGCAATATATAGCTCATGGGACAAATAGCTTAAAAACTATTGTGGTATTGAATATGTAATTATGCACTTTATCTCTTATTAAGTTGCTTGTTGTGCGATAACCATGTTCACTGGGGACGCCATCAACTATTCATTGTTGAATTTCATGTGAGTTGCTATGCATGTCCGTCTTGTCTGAAGTAAGAGAGATCTACCACCATATGGTTAAGCATGAATATGTTAGAGAAGAACATTGGGCCGCTAACTAAAGCCATGATCCATGGTGGAAGTTTCAGTTTTGGACAATATCCTCAATCTCAAATGAGAAAATTATTAATTGTTGTTACATGCTTATGCATAAAAGAGGAGTCCATTATCTGTTGTCTATGTTGTCCCGGTATGGATGTCTAAGTTGAAGAATAATCAATAGCGAGAAATCCAATGCGAGCTTTCTCCTTAGACCTTTGTACAGGCGGCATAGAGGTACCCCTTTGTGACACTTGGTAAAAACAGTGCATTGTGATGATCCGGTAGTCCAAGCTAATTAGGACAAGGTGCGGGCACTATTGGTACACTATGCATGAGGCTTGCAACTTATAAGATATAATTTACATGATGCATATGCTTTATTACTACCGTTGACAAAATTGTTTCATGTTTTCAAAATCAAAGCTCTAGCACAAATATAGCAATCGATGCTTTTCCTCTATGGAGGACCATTCTTTTACTTTCAATGTTGAGTCAGTTCACCTATTTCTCTCCACCTCAAGAAGCAAACACTTGTGTGAACTGTGCATTGATTCCTACATACTTGCTTATTGCACTTATTATATTACTCTATGTTGACAATATCCATGAGATATACATGTTACAAGTTGAAAGCAACCGCTGAAACTTAATCTTCTTTTGTGTTGCTTCAATGCCTTTACTTTGAATTATTGCTTTATGAGTTAACTCTTATGCAAGACTTATTGATGCTTGTCTTGAAGTGCTATTCATGAAAAGTCTTTGCTTTATGATTCACTTGTTTACTCATGTCATATACATTGTTTTGATCGCTGCATTCACTACATATGCTTTACAAATAGTATGATCAAGATTATGATGGCATGTCACTCAGAAATTATACGTGTTATCGTTGTACCTGCTCGGGACGAGCAGAACTAAGCTTGGGGATGCAGATACATCTCCGACGTATCGATAATATCTTATGTTCCATGCCACATAAATGATGTTATCTACAGGTTTTATGCACACATTATGTCATATTCGTGCATTTTACGGAACTAACCTATTAACAAGATGCCGAAGTGCCGATTCTTTGTTTCTGCTGTTTTTGGTTTCACAAATCCTAGTAAGGAACTATTCTCGGAATTGGACGAAATCAAAGCCCGGGGCCTATTTTTCCACGAAGCTTCCGGAAGTCCGAAGGAGAGACGAAGAGGGGCCACGAGGGGGCCACACCCTAGGGCGGCGCGGCCCCCCCTTGGCCGCGCGGCCCTGTGGTGTGGGGCCCCCGTGCCGCCTCTTGACCTGCCCTTCCGCCTACAAATAGCCTCCGTGATGAAACCCCCAGTACCGAGAGCCACGATACGGAAAACCTTCCAGAGACGCCGCCAACGCCGATCCCATCTCGGGGGATCCAGGAGATCGCCTCCGGCACCCTACGGAGAGGGGAATCATCTCCGGAGGACTCTACGCCGCCATGGTCGCCTCCGGTGTGATGTGTGAGTAGTCTACCCCTGGACTATGGGTCCATAGCAGTAGCTAGATGGTTGTCTTCTCCCCATTGTGCTATCATTGTCGGATCTTGTGAGCTGCCTAACATGATCAAGATCATCTATCTGTAATTCTATATGTTGCGTTTGTTGGGATCCGATGAATAGAGAATACTTGTTATGTTGATTATCAAAGTTATATCTACGTGTTATTTATGATCTTGCATGCTCTCCGTTATTAGTCGATGCTGCGGCCAAGTAGATGCTTGTAACTCCAAGAGGGAGTACTTATGCTCGATAGTGGGTTCATGCCTGCATTGACACAGGACGATGTGAGAAAGTTCTAAGGTTGTGTTGTCTTGTTGCCACTAGGGATAAAACATTGATGCTATGTCTAAGGATGTAGTTGTTGATTACATTACGCACCATACTTAATGCAATTGTCTGTTGCTTTGCAACTTAATACTGGAGGGGGTTCGGATGATAACCTGAAGGTGGACTTTTTAGGCATAGATGCAGTTGGATGGCGGTCTATGTACTTTGTCGTAATGCCCAATTAAATCTCACTATACTCATCATGATATGTATGTGCATTGTCATGCTCTCTTTATTTGTCAATTGCCCAACTGTAATTTGTTCACCCAACATGCTGTTTGTCTTATGGGAGAGACACCTCTAGTGAACTGTGGACCCCGGTCCAATTCTCTTTACTGAAATACAATCTCTTGCAATCTTGTTCTCTTGTTTTCGCAAACAATCATCTTCCACACAATACGGTTAATCCTTTGTTCTGACAAGCCGGTGAGATTGACAACCTCACTGTTTCGTTGGGGCAAAGTACTTTGGTTGTGTTGTGCAGGTTCCACGTTGGCGCCGGAATCCCTGGTGTTGCGCCGCACTACATCCCGCCGCCATCAACCTTCAACGTGCTTCTTGGCTCCTCCTGGTTCGATAAACCTTGGTTTTTTTCTGAGGGAAAACTTGCTGCTGTGCGCATCATACCTTCCTCTTGGGGTTCCCAACGAACGTGTGAGTTACACGCCATCAAACACCAACAACAACCACAACAACAACAACAACAACAACAATAACAACGGCAACCGCACCAACAACAACAACAACAACCACCCCAATGGCAACAACAACCACCCCAATACTGCCCCCGTGACTGGAAGTAACGCTGTTCCCGTCAACCCCAAAGACAAGTCCATGATGTCTACTTCCCCCTCCTTTTCCTGTAGACAGTGTTGGGCCTCCAAGAGCAGAGGTTTGTAGAACAGCAGCAAGTTTTCCCTTAAGTGGATACCCAAGGTTTATCGAACTCAGGGAGTAAGAGGTCAAAGATATCCCTCTCATGCAACCCTGCAACCACAAAGCAAGAAGTCTCTTGTGTCCCCAACACACCTAATAGGTGCACTAGTTCGGCGAAGAGATAGTGAAATACAGGTGGTATGAATAAGTATGAGCAGTAGCAACGGTGCCAGAAAATAGCTTGCTGGCGTGTAGTTGATGGTGGTAGTATTGCGACGAGTAACTCAGTAAAACAATAAACAAGCAGCGATAGCAGTATTTAGGAACAAGGCCTAGGGATTACACTTTCACTAGTGGACACTCTCAACATTGATCACATAACAGAATAGATAAATGCATACTCTACACTTTTGTTGGATGATGAACACATTGCGTAGGATTACACGAACCCTCAATGCCGGAGTTAACAAGCTCCACAATAATGTTCATGTTTTAGTAACCTTATAGTGTAAGATAGATCAAAAGACTAAACCAAGTACTAACATAGCATGCACACTGTCACCTTCATGCATATGTAGGAGGAATAGATCACATCAATACTATCATAGCAATAGTTAACTTCGCAATCTACAAGAGATCATGATCATAGCATAAACCAAGTACTAACACGGTGCACACACTGTCACCTTTACACACGTGCAGGAGGAATAAAACTACTTTAATAACATTGCTAGAGTAGCACATAGATAAATTGTGATACAAACTCATATGAATCTCAATCATGTAAAGCAGCTCATGAGATTATTGTATTGAGGTACATGGGAGAGATGAACCACATAGCTACCGGTACAGCCCCGAGCCTCGATGGAGAACTACTCCCTCCTCATGGGAGCAGCAGCGGTGATGAAGATGGCGGTGGAGATGGCAGCGGTGTCGATGGAGAAGCCTTCCGGGGGCACTTCCCCGCTCCAGCAGGGTGCCGGAACAGAGACTCCTGTCCCCCAGATCTTGGCCTCGCGATGGCGGCGGCTGCGGAAGGTTTCTGTGGTTTTCGTCAAACGTATCGGGGTTTTCGATCCAGGGGCTTTATATAGGCGAAGAGGCGGCGCGGGAGGGTCGAAGGGCGACGACACCATAGGGTGGCGCGGCCAGGGCACGGGTCGCGCCGGCCTATGGTGCAGGGGCCCAGTGCCCCCCTCTGGTCCTTCCGGGTGTTCTGGATGCTTCCGGTGAAAATAGGAACTTGGGCGTTGATTTCGTCCGATTCCGAGAATATTTCGTTACTAGGATTTCTGAAACCAAAAATAGCAGAAAACAGGAACTGGCACTTCGGCATCTTGTTAATAGGTTAGTTCCAGAAAATGCACGAATACGACATAAAGTGTGCATACAACATGTAGATAACATCAATAATGTGGCATGGAACATAAGAAATTATCGATACGTCGGAGATGTATCAGCATCCCCAAGCTTAGTTCTGCTCGTCCCGAGCAGGTGAAACGATAACACAGATAATTTCTGGAGTGACATGCCATCATAACCTTGATCATACTATTTGTAAAGCATATGTAGTGAATGCAACGATCAAAACAATGGTAATGACATGAGTAAACAACTGAATCATAAAGCAAAGACTTTTCATGAATAGTATTTTCAAGACAAGCATCAATAAGTCTTGCATAAGAGTTAACTCATAAAGCAATAATTCAAAGTAGAGGTATTGAAGCAACATAAAGGAAGATGAAGTTTCAGCGATTGCTTTCAACTTATAACATGTATATCTCATGGATAATTATCAATGCAAAGCAATATAACAAATGCAATATGCAAATATGTAGGAATCAATGCACAGTTCACACAAGTGTTTGCTTCTTGAGGTGGAGAGAAATAGGTGAACTGACTCAACAATGAGGGTAAAAGAATGGTCCTCCATAGAGGAAAAGCATCGATTGCTATATTTGTGCTAGAGCTTTGATTTTGAAAACATAAAGAGAGCATAAAAATAAAGTTTTGAGGGGTGTATGTTGTTGTCAACGAATGGTAGCGGGTACTCTAACCCCCTTGCCAGACAAACCTTCAAAGAGCGGCTCCCATTTTATTTTATTTTTGGATGGCACTCCTTCCAACCTTTCTTTCACAAACCATGGCTAACCGAATCCTCGGGTGCCTGCCAACAATCTCATACCATGAAGGAGTGCCTTTTTATTTTAGTTTTATTATGATGACACTCCTCCCAACCTTTGCTTACACAAGCCATGGCTAACCGAATCCTTCGGGTGCCGTCCAACAATCACATACCATGGAGGAGTGTCTATTTTTGTTAATTAATTTGGGACTGGGAATCCCATTGCCAGCTCTTTTTGCAAAATTATTGGATAAGCGGATGAAGCCACTAGTCCATTGGTGAAAGTTGCCCAACAAGATTGAAAGATAAACACCACATACTTCCTCATGAGCTATAAAACATCGACACAAATCAGAGGTGATAAATTTTGAATTGTTTAAAGGTAGCACTCAAGCAATTTACTTTGGAATGGCAGGAAATACCATGTAGTAGGTAGGTATGGTGGACACAAATGGCATAGTGGTTGGCTCAAGTATTTGGATGCATGAGAAGTATTCCCTCTCGATACAAGGTTTAGGCTAGCAAGGCTTATTTGAAACAAACACAAGGATGAACCGGTGCAACAAAACTCACATAAAAGACATATTGAAAACATTATAAGACTCTACACCGTCTTCCTTGTTGTTCAAACTCAATACTAGAAATTATCTAGACCTTAGAGAGACCAAATATGCAAACCAAATTTTAGCATGCTCTATGTATTTCTTCATTAATGGGTGCAAAGCATATGATGCAAGAGCTTAAACATGAGCACAACAATTGCCAAGTATCACATTACCCAAGACATTAATAGCAATTACTACATGTATCATTTTCCAATTCCAACCATATAACAATTTAACGAAGAAGAAACTTCGCCATGAATACTAAAAGCTAAGAACACATGTGTTCATATGCAACAGCGGAGCGTGTCTCTCTCCCACACAAGCATGATGTAATCCAATTTATTCAAACACAAACAAAAACAAGAAACATACAGACGCTCCAAGCAAAGCACATAAGATGTGACCGAATAAAAATATAGTTTCAAGAGAAGGAACCTGATAATTTGTCGATGAAGAAGGGGATGCCTTGGGCATCCCCAAGCTTAGACGCTTGAGTCTTCTTGATATATGCAGGGGTGAACCACCGGGGCATCCCCAAGCTTAGAGCTTTCACTCTTCTTGATCATAGTATATCATCCTCCTCTCTTGACCCTTGAAAACTTCCTTCACACCAAACTTCTCATAAACTTCATTAGAGGGGTTAGTACATAATGAAAAACTCACATGTTCAGAGGTGACACAATCATTCTTAACACTTCTGGACATTGGTCAAAGCTACTGGAAGGTAATGAAACAAAGAAATCCACCCAACACAGCGAAAGAAGCAATGCGAAATAAAAGGCAGAATCTGTCAAAACAGAACAGTCCGTAAAGACGAATTTCTAATAAATACTTCCGTTGCTCAAATCAGAAAACTCAAAACTAATGAAAGTTGCGTACATATCTGAGGAACACGCACGTAAATTGGCATATTTTTCTGATTTTTCTACTGAGAAAACAGCCCAGATTCGTGACAGATATAAATCTGTTTCTGCGCAGAAATCCAAATCTAGTATCAACCTTCGATTAGAGGCTTCACTTGGCACAACAAAACACAAAACTAAGATAAGGAGAGGTTGCTACAGTAGTAAACAACTTCCAAGACACAAATATAAAACAAAGTACTGTAGCAAAATAAACACATGGGTTATCTCCCAAGAAGTTCTTTTCTTTATAGCCATTAAGATGGGCTCAGCAGTTTTAATGATGCACTCGCAAGAAATAGTATTTGAAGCAAAAGAGAGCATCAAGAGGTAAATTCAAAACACATTTAAGTCTAACATGCTTCCTATGCATAGGAATCTTGTAAATAAACAAGTTCATGAAGAGCAAAGTAACAAGCATAGGAAGATAAAACAAGTGTAGCTTGAAAAATTTCAGCACATAGAGAGGTGTTTTAGTAACATGAAAATTTCTACAACCATATTTTCCTCTCTCATAATAACTTTCAGTAGCATCATGAGCAAACTCAACAATATAACTATCACATAAAGCATTCTTATCATGAGTCTCATGCATAAAATTATTGCTACTCCCAACATAAGCATAGTCAATTTTATTAGTTGTTGTAGTGGGAGCAAATTCAACAAAGTAGCTATCATTATTATTCTCATCATCAAATATAGGAGGCATATTGTAATCATAATCAAATTTATCCTCCATAACAGGTGGTACCAAAAGACTACTATCATTATAATCATCATAAATAGGAGGCAAAGTATCATCAAAGAAAATTTTCTCCTCAATGCTTGGGGGACTAAAAAGACCATGAAAACCAGCTTCCCCAAGCTTAGAACTTTCTACATTATTATCAACAATGGTGTTCAAAGCGTTCATACTAATATTACTACCAGCATGCAAATAAGATTCCATAGGGTTTTTAATTTTCGCATCAAACAATCCATGTTTTAAATCAGGAAATAGCAGAAGAAGCTCATTCTTGTCCATTATGCCAAACTAGTGTAAACAAGAAACAAAAAGATGCAATTGCAGGATCTAAAGGAAATAGCTTTGAGTACTTACGATGACGGAAAATAGCTTGGTAGCTGAGGTCCGGAGTGTGAGTACCTTTTACCTTTCCTCCCCGGCAACGGCGCCAGAAAATAGCTTGATGTCTACTTCCCCCTCCTTTTCCTGTAGACAGTGTTGGGCCTCCAAGAGCAGAGGTTTGTAGAACAGCAGCAAGTTTTCCCTTAAGTGGATACCCAAGGTTTATCGAACTCAGGGAGGAAGAGGTCAAAGATATCCCTCTGATGCAACCCTGCAACCACAAAGCAAGAAGTCTCTTGTGTCCCCAACACACCTAATAGGTGCACTAGTTCGGCGAAGAGATAGTGAAATACAGGTGGTATGAATAAGTATGAGCAGTAGCAACGGTGCCAGAAAATAGCTTGCTGGCGTGTAGTTGATGGTGGTAGTATTGCAGCAGTAGTAACGCAGTAAAACAATAAACAAGCAGCGATAGCAGTATTTAGGAACAAGGCCTAGGGATTACACTTTCACTAGTGGACACTCTCAACATTGATCACATAACAGAATAGATAAATGCATACTCTACACTTTTGTTGGATGATGAACACATTGCGTAGGATTACACGAACCCTCAATGCCGGAGTTAACAAGCTCCACAATAATGTTCATGTTTTAGTAACCTTATAGTGTAAGATAGATCAAAAGACTAAACCAAGTACTAACATAGCATGCACACTGTCACCTTCATGCATATGTAGGAGGAATAGATCACATCAATACTATCATAGCAATAGTTAACTTCGCAATCTACAAGAGATCATGATCATAGCATAAACCAAGTACTAACACGGTGCACACACTGTCACCTTTACACACGTGCAGGAGGAATAAAACTACTTTAATAACATTGCTAGAGTAGCACATATATAAATTGTGATACAAACTCATATGAATCTCAATCATGTAAAGCAGCTCATGAGATTATTGTATTGAGGTACATGGGAGAGATGAACCACATAGCTACCGGTACAGCCCCGAGCCTCGATGGAGAACTACTCCCTCCTCATGGGAGCAGCAGCGGTGATGAAGATGGCGGTGGAGATGGCAGCGGTGTCGATGGAGAAGCCTTCCGGGGGCACTTCCCCGCTCCGGCAGGGTGCCGGAACAGAGACTCCTGTCCCCCAGATCTTGGCCTCGCGATGGCGGCGGCTCCGGAAGGTTTCTGTGGTTTTCGTCGAACGTATCAGGGTTTTCGATCCAGGGGCTTTATATAGGCGAAGAGGCGGCGCAGGAGGGTCGAAGGGGCGACGACACCATAGGGCGGCGCGGCCAGGGCCTGGGCCGCACCGGCCTATGGTCTGGGGGCCCAGTGCCCCCTACGGTCCTTCCCGGGTGTTCTGGATGCTTCCGGTGAAAATAGGAACTTGGGCGTTGATTTTGTCCGATTCCGAGAATATTTCGTTACTAGGATTTCTGAAACCAAAAACAGCAGAAAACAGGAACTGGCACTTCGGCATCTTGTTAATAGGTTAGTTCCAGAAAATGCACGAATACGACATAAAGTGTGCATAAAACATGTAGATAACATCAATAATGTGGCATGGAACATAAGAAATTATCGATACGTCGGAGACGTATCAGTCCACCGTCAACTGCTATGAATGTGGAGTTGTGGGTCACTACTCCAATGAGTGCCCCAAGAAGCTTGCCAAGATGGCCGCCAATACCACTGCACCTGCCCAGCAACAGCGCCGCTTTGCAGGAAAAAGGAACCAGAACAACAACAACAACGGCCGTTTCTACCACATGACTGCCAATGAAGCCCAGGAAGCCCCTCAGGCCATGCCAAGTATGTTCTCCTGTTAATCTCACTGCTTAATCTTTCTTAGGAACCTAACTTTTCTTAAAATCTCGGGACGAGATTTGTTTAAGGGGGAAGGGTTTGTAACATCCCAAAAATTTCAAAACAAACAAAATGAATTTCCTAGTTCCAAATTTTGGAACCAACAAAAACTTTTATGAATTAAGTTTGATACATAGTGATCTTACTTAATTCTTGTGCTATTGCCATGATTGCTTGTTTAACTAGTATTTGAAATACTCTTAAACCCTAAACCTCACAATTCCTTTTTACCATCCAAGTTAAAATAAAATAAAAAGAATTGAAATAAGAAAGAGGCATATGTGCCTATGGCTATTTTTATAAAACTTTACCCTAGACCTTTCCACTTTATTTAGAGGATTAGAAAACCTTCATAGACCTTATCTAGTACTTCTCAAACCCAATCCAAGTTGAAACAAAAGAAAATAAAAAAAAACTAAAAATGCCATAGAGGCATATGAGAGTAAAATGCAAATTGGTGAATTTGAGGATCTTGACCCTAGGACTTGATGTGAATGGTTGGATCACTCCTCTATACCATTTCAACACTCAACAACATCTTTTGGGTCAATCCAAGTCAAATAAAAACCCAAATGCAACTTATGCATAGAGGCATATGTGACACATAGCCATAATACCCAATTCTTGTCCTGTGCCTTTATACCTTGACCAAATGGTGTGAAACCCCCTTCGATGCGCTGCGTTCATATCCCCTCTCTGTCAAAAAACCTCCATTGCAACCTCAAAAGCTCTTGCGCTCAACCACATCCTCAATCTCTCCAACTCCATTGCTGATGCCACCACGGACGAGACTCACAAGGCACAACACCCCCGAAGCAAGCATGGTGGCGCAAGATCTGGGCATTTCCGAGTGGGAGAGATCTAAGATCTCGAATCAAGACGCGAACCTGATGAAGAAACTCGGGCTGATGAAGAAAAAAGAGGTGTTGATCTTCCCCAGCGAGGAGAGCTTTCCGACGCCTCCCATCTCACATCGGGTTAGCTTCATTGACCACCTCATCTGTGGTCTCTCCGCTCCTATCCATGATTTTCTTCGTGGATTACTCTTTGTGTATGGGTTGCAGCTGCACCAGCTGACTCCCAATTCCATCCTTCATATTTCTATCTTTATTACCCTCTGCGAGTGCTTTCTCGGGACCCAACCGAATTGGGCACTGTGGAAACGCATTGTTTACCTTCGCCGCAATGGCTCCCACAACATTGCCTACGACATAGGTGGTTTTGTTATCTGTGTCCGCCTTGACGTCGAGTATTTTGACGTCAAATTCCCTGACTCCATCCAAGGGTGGCGCAGAAGATGGCTATACGTCCGCGAGGAGTGCTTCGACTCGCTGGAATACAACATCGCCCCCTTTGACGGCAGCGCAAAAATCCTTCGCCGCCGATCCTGGGATGCAGAGGCCACCGAAGAAGAGAAAATGGCGACAGAGGCGCTGATGAAGCGTATCCATGAGCTGCAAAATACCCGAGGCAAAGAATTGTCGGGTATTCAAATCACCGCCTATTTCCTTAGGATTTGGGTGCAGCCTCTACAGGCTCGCAAAAACCCTATGTGGCTATATGCTGGCGAGAAATATGTCGACTGCCTATCCAAAGATCTCTTTGTGAAGAATTTGGAGAAGCTTGTTCGGCGTGTTTCGTCGTTAAGCAAAAAGGATTCAGTGCCAAGCTCCTGTCGCGTGGAACCATACAGTGGTACCCACGCACTCCCCCAAGTAAGTGACCTGCCTTCCGAGTTTTTTGATTCCCATATCGCTTACCCTGCTTTCTCGACTTTGATTTAAACTTCGACTGCTATCTTGTTATTTTGCTGCTGACTGCCATCCTCGACTGTCTTTTGTTATTGTTTTTCCTTGTACAAAACCACCAAGTCACCTCTTCTTTGCCTCCCTTACCTGAAGGTGGGGAGGTCGATGATCGAGTCATCATTGCCGATGATTGGTACGCGTACAGCACGCGACCGTTGGGAACCCCAAGTGGAAGGTGTGATGCGTACAGCAGTAAGTTTCCCTCAGTAAGAAACCAAGGTTTATCGAACCAGTAGGAGTCAAGAAGCACGTTGAAGGTTGATGGTGGCGGAGTGTAGTGCGGCGCAACACCAGGGATTCCGGTGCCAACGTGGAACCTGCACAACACAACCAAATTACTTTGCCCCAACGTGACAGTGAGGTTGTCAATCTCACCGGCTTGCCGTAACAAAGGATTAGATGTATAGTGTGGATGATGATGTTTGCAGAAAACAGTAGAACGAGTATTGCAGTAGATTGTATTCGATGTAAAAGAATGGACCGGGGTCCACAGTTCACTAGTGGTGTCTCTCCCATAAGAAATAGCATGTTGGGTGAACAAATTACAGTTGGGCAATTGAAAAATAAAGATGGCATGACAATGCACATACATGTTATGATGAGTAGTGTGAGATTTAATTGGGCATTACGACAAAGTACATAGACCGCTATCCAGCATGCATCTATGCCTAAAAAGTCCACCTTCAGGCTATCATCCGAACCCCTTCCAGTATTAAGTTGCAAACAACAGACAATTGCATTAAGTATGGTGTGTAATGTAATCAACAAATACATCCTTAGACATAGCATTGATGTTTTATCCCTAGTGGCAACAACACATCCACAACCTTAGAACTTTATGTCACTGTCCTAGATTTAATGGAGGCATGAACCCACTATCGAGCATAAATACTCCCTCTTGGAGTTACAAGTAATGACTTGGCCATAGCCTCTACTAATAACGGAGAGCATGCAAGATCATAAACAACACATAGATCATAGATTGATAATCAACATAACATAGCATTCAATATTCATCGGATCCCAACAAACGCAACATGTAGCATTACAAATAGATGATCTTGATCATGTTAGGCAGCTCACAAGATCAAACAATGATAGCACAATTAGGAGAAGACGACCATCTAGCTACTGCTATGGACCCATAGTCCAGGGGTGAACTACTCACACATCACTCCGGAGGCGACCATGGCGGTGAAGAGTCCTCCGGGAGATGATTCCCCTCTCCGGCAGGGTGCCGGAGGCGATCTCCTGAATCCCCCGAGATGGGATTGGCGGCGACGGCGTCTCTGGAAGGTTTTCCGTATCGTGGCTCTCGTTACTGGAGTTATTCTCGACGAAGGCTTATGTAGGCGGAAGGGTAGGTCAGGGGGCGCCACGAGGGGCCCACACGCTAGGGCCACGCGGCCCCAGGCCTGGCCACGCCGCCCTACTGTGTGGCCGCCTCGTCGCCCCACTTCGTTTCCCTTTCGGACTTCTGGAAGCTTCGTGGAAAAATAAGATCATGGGCGTTGATTTCGTCCAATTCCGAGAATATTTCCTTACTAGGATTTCTGAAACCAAAAACAGCAGAAAATAGCAACTGGCTCTTCGGCATCTTGTTAATAGGTTAGTGCCGAAAAATGCATAAATATGACATAAAGTATGTATAAAACATGTAGGTATTGTCATAAAACAAGCATGGAACATAAGAAATTATCGATACGTTGGAGACGTATCAATGATGCACAGGGTACTTCTCGCCCTGAGAGTGAAACCGCTGGATCTCACAAATCCGCGAGTTCCTTTGAAAAAGAGACTGAATCGGAGGCTTCCGAGTCAGCACATTCTCTCCCTTCCGTTGTCCCCCCCCCGGAGCAAGAGGAAGAGGGGTGATGTCGAAGACTCCGGTACCTCCAAAGCCGGCGAATCACCTGCCGAAGAACCTGCTCCTGAGGAGGAGGAGGAAACCTTCAATCCTTACGAGGAGGCCCTCATTAGCTCGTAAGCTACCCTGCCTCCTTTTTCTTTTTTGCGTATTACTTATGCATTTTCTCATACTATCTTTTGTCGACAGTGATGAAGAAGAAGAAGAAGAAGAAGAGCCTACTGCCAATGTGACTGCTCCCACGAGCACGTCACAAACTTTGGTTCTTTCGGACATTCGTCGCGCAGCAGAGGAAACTTCTCCTCCTCAACAAAATTTGAAAATGTCGACTCCTGCCACCAGCCCCCGAGCCCCTTTCAAAGATCGAGATGTCGCCTAGAGGGGGGGTGAATAGCCAATTAAAAACTCTTATGCTGTGTTTAGATGCATAGAATTGGCCTTAGAATCATAGAATCTGGAATTTGGAGTCCATTTCCACCGTTGGATTGTCTTAAGAATTAGGGCCTGGAAACTTGGCCCAATTCTGAGGACCCCTCCCGCGCGTGTAAGTTCCGCCCACAAGTTTCTGAGGTCGCAGGCTCGGAAACGCGTGGAAACGCTTCCGTGTACTGCTTCGTCGAGAGAGAGCGAGCGGCGCCTCGCTCGAGTCATCCCCAACCCTATGGTGGTACCCGATGGCGGTGGCTCCGGTAAGTACCTCCCCTCCCCTGTCTTCCTCACCCGACGCCCATCCCCATTGCCTCCTATCCCATCTCCGCCCTCCTCCCATGCTCGCAGTTCGACGGTCGTCGTCCCCTCTGTTAGCCTGCCTCTAACCCTAGATGCGACCGGGCTAAAGGGGCACGGCGGCGGTAGGGGTCATGGTGGCGGGAGGTAGCCTTCTCCCTTGCCCTCCCCTTCTCCTTGGCCGTCGTGCTCTCCTGCCTCGAGGGAACCGGTTGATCCCGGCCACCGCTAGACTACTCCGGCCACCGTCAGACGATTCCGACCACCGCCGCCCCTTCCCGCACTCCACCGGCGGCCACGAGCTCCCTCACGAGCCAGTCTGCCCCTTCATGCACTCCACCGGTGACCCCTTAGCTCGATTGGGTTGAGCACAAAAACACAACTAATTCCTTTCCATAGTTTCTACCATCCAAACATGAATTGGAATTGGTACCACCATTTGATTCCAACATGAAATTCCAAGCACATCCAAACAAATGAATTTGAAATAGAAGACAATTCATTTCCATCTTGGATTTGGAATTTCTAGTCCATTCTCAATTCTATGCATTCAAACACAGCATTACGGATTTGTCTTGTAAGAATGCGGAATTAAACTAACGTTTAGATTACAAGCACAAACCCTAAATATGCTAAGCTCAACTAAGTGTAACAATAAAAACTAGAGCTAAGCAAGATAGGCACAAGATATATGTAGCACAAGTGATAGAAAGATATATGTACTTCAAGCATGATGGCTATCACAAGGAAAGTAAGCTCGGGTATAGAAATAACCGAGGCACACGGAGACGAGGATGTATTCCCGTGTTCCCTTCCTTTGCAAGAAGGTACGTCACGTTTGGAGGAGTGGAGGTCCCACGAAGGATTCCTCAATGCCACGAAGGCTCACCCTATTCTCCGAGCCACACCCACGAAGGATAATGGCCCTTTCCTTATGGTTAGCTTTTCCTCCACTTCGGAGATGGCAAGCTCCACAACCACTTCACAAGCTCCACGAAGGAGAAGCCCATGCCTCTTCACAATCTTCCTTGAAGAGATCACCGGAGCACCAACCGCCAAGCCAACTAGGAGGTCTCCCTCCAAGATTAACAAGCTCACGGTCTCTCACTCGAGCTAATTGTGGTGGAGAGCTCAACACTATTCAATGATGCAAAGCAAGAACACTAGAGGTGTTCAAATCCTTCACACTCAAATCCCACCAAAGCAACAAATGCTAGGATGAGATTAGAGAGGAAGAACAAAGAGGAAATCAACAAATGACTCCAAGATCTAGATCCCAAGAGTTCCCCTCACTTAGAGGAGAAATGGATTGGTGGAGGTTGTATATCTAGATCTCCTCTCTCTAGATCCCTCAAGAATGAGCAAGAATCATGGGAGGGAAGGGAGAGGAAGCACGCTCAAGAAGTTCAACAATGATGGTCAAAAACGTGCTCAAGAACCCTAGAAAACTGTTGGGGAAGAATCCCCTTTTATAGCCAAACAAAATATGACCGTTTGGGGCAGATCTGGGAATGTTTCGTGCAGCCTGGCGTGAGAGCGGGTCGACCGGGCCAGGGAACGGGCCGCCTGGCGGGAAATCCGGTTAGACCGGGCCAGGGACCGGGCGCTCCTGAAAGCCCCCTGGAAACCGTCCGGTTGGCACCGGTGTGGGAGCCGGTCTGTGCCGGACGAACCGGTGAGACAACCGGCGCCACCGGGCCAAACATGAAAACATGGTCGTCTGGACTCCGATTTCGATGATCGTGGGCTTGTTGGAATGACAACAAGCCCTACAACTTTATGCATAGAAACATCATTGTCCACCCACGGAGTAAAAACCATAAGATGAATGTTTGACCTATCTATAAAAGAGACACCGGTAAAACCTCCAAGCTTGAAAACGCAATAGAAGATGCATATGGATTCCGTTTTCGATGAACTTGGGCTTGTTGTAAAGCTAGCAACAAGCTCAAGAACCTCACACAGAGAAACACCAAGAAGCAATAATATTTATGGAATGCAAAGCATGCAAAGGGTTGAGCCCCCTAAGACGATGTGATCAAGTTACCCAACCGAAAGCCCCTCTTGATAGTGCGGCTATGTATCCTATAACCCGGTCTCCCAACAACCACCTTGAGACCGGTAAAAGGAAAACCTAGCAAGGCCATACTTTTTTCTTGCGCATCCCGCTTGATCTCGATGATAGCTCTTCAAGCTCCACTCAAGCCGGAATGCCTCACTTGATCATTGTTGCTTCGTGAAGACTCACAAATGCTCCCCCATACACCATGATGGGAAAGTTCCATTGATGCACATCTTCACATGTCCATTATTACCAAAATGGATGGCAATCTTCAAGCATATGATCCTCTTGAGATGCTCAATCTTGAACTTGCCCAACTCAACCTTGATGACGATCGCCACTTGACGTCATCCTCTCATGGGCTATATGAGATCTCACTTTTGATGCATGCCCATGGAAAGATACCATGTGACTTTACGTGGCACATTCTTCATGCTTCATGTGTTGACCAAACTTGAATCTATTCTTCACTCTTTGTATTGATCAACCTTGTATCTTCTCATGCTATATCATACTATCTTGAGGTGTATAAAGAATTCTTCACTTGGAATCAAGCTCTCAAGATCTTGATCATTCATTGCTTATCACATAAGATAGAGCATGGCTAATATTGAGTCCCACATAAGAACTCCATCTTCATTTCTTCTTTTTGATCATATTACATATATATCTTCAAATCGATGATCTTGATGCCAATACTCAAGGTATATCTTTATCTTCATGGCATCCATACTTGAATCCAACACATATTCTATAAGTAGTACCTATGGAACATTCCTTCATATAAACTCAATAAAAACATTAGTCCATAGGGGTTGTCATTAATTACCAAAACCACACATAGGGGCAATATACCCTTACACCCTTCGCCGAAGAGAGCGAGGGTTGAGCTTGGCAAAGAGCAGGGCCTCCTGGCCGGGAGCTCGACTACGCCTTCTTTGGATGACGTAAGTACCCTTGCATCTATTTTGTCTTCTGTCGAATTGTTCCCATTTTTTTTTTTTTTGAACTCTCTTTTTTTGTTCTCCGATAGCCTCTTATGAAGCAGTTCATCGTCCTTGGTACTCAGTTTATTGGGTACTGAGATACTGTCAAAGATTTGAAAGGTTGGCCTTTCTATTGTCTTTAGTTTTCACACAATGATCTATCTTGATGTATATCATAACACTTATACCATGTTCCCTTTGCCAGAGGCTCTCGCCAAAGCCAATAAGCGAGCCGATGACCTCGCCAGCAAGCTTGAAAAGAGCGAAAAAGCTCGCGAGAAGGCCGGACAAGATGCTGCCTCTGTTGGAGATCTTCGGAAGAGACTCCATCAAGCTGAAACTGCCTTAAGCGAGAACATATCTCAGCAAACTGCTCGCGAAGATGATGTGATTGGCCACCTGGAGTCACATAATCGGCGCTTTGTTAGTAAGTTAATTAATCCCTTTCTTCGGATCCGTTCCAAGATTAGCTCTCCCTGTATTTGTTGATCACCTGAAATTTGCTTCAGCAGGAAAGATGGTTCAAGACTTTGAACTTGCAAGGCCTGAAGGGGACCGTCTTCTCGACGCCCTTTCTCTCCTTGAGATTCATGGGGACCTGGCGCACCGCAGTATTGCTGATGCGCGAACTGCATTCACGCGCCTATTTCCCTATTTCTTTCCGAAGAAAAGCGCACCAGAACCCTTTGCTGATCTTGCGAAGCACTACATTCCTGAAGAAGACCTTGGACTGGCTTTCCGGCAGGAGAATCTGAAGATTGGCGTCGAAGGCACCATATAGCTTTGGTTGCCGAGAGCCAGCAAAACGTCGACTGGG
The DNA here is from genome assembly GCF_019359855.2 of Lolium perenne. Lineage (NCBI taxonomy): Eukaryota > Viridiplantae > Streptophyta > Magnoliopsida > Poales > Poaceae > Lolium > Lolium perenne. The sequence continues at coordinate 165,985,539 of NC_067244.2, forward strand.
CAAAAGCTGGCGACACGAAGAAGATCAGCGAGGAGAGGTGGCAATCACTGATCAAGGCTGCCAAACCTCATTCGAAGAAGATCATCTCCTTCCTCGGATACAAGCCTGCTACTCATGCCAGTTCTGCCAAGCCAGAGGTCAAGTAGACCATCCTGTCTTTGTTTTTTCTTTTTCTGCTTCTTTTGATGTTGTCGCCTTAGCATTGTCTTGCGGCAGCTTGCCATTGGTTCAATAGGAACCTTTTCTTGTAATGAACGTGTAAATATTCGAATGATTAATAGAATGCTATTTTGCGAAGTGATTGATGTCGGAATTTTTCTCTCCAATTGGTTTTTGACAACTATACCACGATACCTCGTTCTTCGGATGTTTTGCCCACTTCCTCCTACTCGAGAAAAACTTCCACTGATGATTTCGTTGAAGATTCATCGAATGCTGATCCAGTACAAGATTTGAACAAACTTCGACAACAACTCTAGTCGATGAAGAAACCAGCACTCGTGGTAATGGAACAATCTCGAAAATCGTCTGAGAGGGAGAAAATTGCTCTTCAACAGGCCCAGGAAGCCTTAGCTTTAAAAGAGGATGCGGTTACTGAAGCTGCACAAGCTACTTCACGAGAAGATTATATGCTTCAATTGATGACTGACGCTAGCCTGGATATGGCAGGTATGCTTCGTGAGTTTGAACTTTTCTACTTTATTTTACTTGTTTTCCATCTCTCACTGATGCTTCCGCTGTTAGGTTCTTTTCTGGATGCTGCCTCCGAAGACCAACGAGTTGAAGCTAGGTCAAATGTGCTTATCAAACTTGCTCTGGAAGATGGCTCTAATTTTTGGGCTACGCCTGATCGTACCCAATGAATCGTCCGATTTCAAGACCGCGCAGGTCAAGTCCGTGATTTTCTTGATTTCTGCGCAAGGACGCTAGCCCTGGTTTACAACACCATGTTTCCTCGCAACTCTCAGCCGAAGACTCTTCCTGACTTGATGAATAAATTCCGGGATGCTCCTCGAATCCACGAGTTTGTGAAGGCCCAATTGACTGCTGGAGCTAGGTTTGCTATGATCATGTTGCAGGTCTGCTACCCGAAGTTAGATATGACCAAAGTTGTTGAAACTTGTCAAGCCAAACTGACGAAAAGGAGGAGGAATATCGACAAAATCAACGATGTTGCAACCCCTGTAGCTGAGGAAATGATGGATGAATTACTTCGACTGGATGCTGAATTCTTCGTGAAGGGTAATTATGATGAGCATATGAGTGCCACTGCTGACAATGAAAGAGTAAACATAGACGACCTGATAGGACATGACTGAAAGTTTGCTTCTTTCTGTCGAAATTTTCTTGATAGTGAAAACCTGTGTATTGTAAGCACTATGTATATTGTAAAACAACTTATACGTTTTTTTCTTTCATCTAGCCCCCGAGCTTTTTTGGTGGTCAGTGTTTTTATATTTATTGGTTTGCGAGGTGTTTTGAACCAAGGAAAATATCTTGTAGATTGTATATCGCGAAGATTTATGTATATATGTTGTTTTTGCGGGTTGCAAGCCCCCGAGCCTATCGCAGAAAAAGATGTATATCACCAATATCTTTATTATATTGCAGCACCGCGAGTCCGCCTCATTAAAAACCTTTGATACGCGTACAGCACGCGACCGTTGGGAACCCCAAGAGGAAGGTGTGATGTGTACAACGGCAAGTTTTTCCTCAGTACGAAACCAAGGTTTATCGAACCAGTAGGAGCCAAGAAGCACGTTGAAGGTTGATGGCGGCGAGATGTAGTGCGGCGCAACACCAGGGATTCCGGTGCCAACGTGGAAGCTGCACAACACAACCAAAGTACTTTGCCCCAACGAAACAGTGAGGTTGTTGATACGTCCAAAATGTATCTACTTTCTCGATCACTTTTGCTATTGTTTTGCCTCTAATTTGTGTATTTTGGATGCAACTAACACGGACTAACGCTGTTTTCAGCAGAACTGTTCTGGTGTCTCGTTTTTGTGCAGAAATCCAACTTTTGGGAAAATCCTCGAAATTTATGCAGAAGGCCCTATTTTCCCAGAATAATGACGGAGCCAGAAGGACAATTAAGGTGGAGGCCCGAGGGCCCCACACCATAGGGCGGCACGGCCCAGGGGGGGCCCGCGCGGCCCTGTGGTGTGGCCCCCTCGGCCGGCCTCCGACGCCCTCCTTCGGACTATTTATCGGCCTCGACCTAAAAACGCACGGGGAGAAGTCGAAGTCGCCAGAAACCCTCCAGAACGCCGCCACATCGCGAAACTCCGTCGCGGGAGCCAGAAGTCTCCGTTCTGGCACTCCGTCGGGACGGGGAATTGGAGGAGATCATCGCCGCCATCACCGCCATCACCTCTACATCAACCAGCCATGTTTCCCCCATCCATGTGTGAGTAATTCCCCCGCTGTAGGCCGAAGGGGATGGTAGGGATTGGATGAGATTGGTCATGTAATAGCATAGGATTGTTAGGGCATAGTGCCTAGTGTCCGTAATTGGTACTTTGATGATATTGTTGCAACTTGTTATGCTTAATGCTTGTCACTAGGGCCCGAGTGCCATGATCTCAGATCTGAACATGTTATTGTTTCATCATGATATTCATTGTTTATGGTCTTACCTATAAGTTGTATACACATGTCATTGTCCAGGAACCGATGGCCCCGATGTGACAGAAATCGGGACAACCGGAGGGGATGGTAGTGAGGTGAGGATCACGTGTGTTCACGGAGTGTTAATGCTTTGCTCCGGTACTCTATTAAAAGGAGTACCTTAATATCCAGTAGTTTCCCTTGAGGCCCGGCTGCCACCGGCTGGTAGGACAAAAGATGTTGTGCAAGTTTCTCATTGCGAGCACGCACGACTATATATGGAACACATGCCTATTGATTGCTTTGTACTTGGACACCGTTTTATTATTATCTGCAAATGCCCTGCTATGATTGTTACATGAGTTTCTCTCATCCATGCAACGCCCGTCATCCGTCCCCGTGCCTACAGTATTTTAATCCTGCTGTTTACTAAAATCACTACTGCTGTCTTTGTTACTCTGCTGCTGTTATTTCACTCTTTACTGCTATAAAACTGTTACTATCGATAAACTCTTGCGAGCAAGTCTGTTTCAGTGCAGCTGAATTGACAACTCCATTGTTAAGGCTTCCAAGTGTTCTTTGTCTCCCCTTGTGTCGAATCAATAAATTGGGTTTTACTTCCCTCGAAGACATTGCGATCCCCTATACTTGTGGGTCATCAAGACTATTTTCTGGCGCCGTTGCCGGGGAGCATAGCTTTATTTGGAAGTTCACTTGGATTAATATTGTTCGCTGCAAATTCTCCATCATGGGTAAACCTCGCGATACTAAGATCGCCATATTACCATCCACTACAAGAAAAGGTACAATTCTGAATACCTCTGCTGCTCTTGATTCACCATCTGTGATTGATAAACTTGTTTCACCGCTGCATGCTTCAAATGCGGGTACCTCTGCTGAATCTGAAAACTCTCATAATATTGATAATGTTTCTGCTGTGCTTGATGATAGTGGTTCATTGGGATCTTTTCTAGATGCTACAATTGCTAGGTCTAGACAAATTGAAAATACTGAAACTCCTAATGCTACTACACCTGTTAGTTCACCTGAACTTGATTATTTTAGTGATGATCCTGATGAAGATTATGTGGAGCTTAATGATGATTTTATTGAAAAATGCAATGCTACTACTGATGCAAGAAAAATTAAAAAGTTGCTTGCAGAACATGCTGTTAGATATAAACTGTCTCCTGATCCTAAGTTTGCCACATCTCCTATAAACATTAAGGATAAAGATTATGATTTTTCTCTTGATCTATCTCATATAGCTATTGTTGAGAAAACACCCTTTTGTGGTACTGAAAAAGAAAGTGCTGTTGAACACATGACTGAGTTATCTACTTTAAGTAGCTTGTTTTCTAATGATGTCAAGATGCGTACTTACTTTGTTGCTAAAATCTTTCCATTCTCATTAAAGGATGACGCTAAAACTTGGTATAATAATTTGCCACCTAATTCTATTAAAAGTCCAAAAGAATTGCTTGATGTTTTCTTCCGCAAATACTTTCCTGCTAGTGCTCAACATATTGCTTTGCAGAGAATTTATAATTTTGACCAGGGAGATGGAGAGAAATTGCCTGTGGCTTGGGCGAGATTTTGCTCTCTTATTAGAGCTCGGCCTGATCATGATTTGGAAAAGCATGATTTACTTGATATATTTTATAGTGGACTAACCATTGAGTCTAGGGCATACCTGGATAGTTGTGCTGGTTGTGTTTTCAGGAAAAAGAACTCCAGGGCACGAAGAATTATTGGCTAAAATAAGCCGGAATCATGATGATTGGACTACGCCTGAACCAACTCCAACGCCAATATTAAAGAAGAGGGGTTTAATTAAATTGAATGATGAAGATATGAGGGAAGCCAAGAAGTCTCTCAAGGAGAAAGGTATTAAATCTGAAGATGTGAAGAATCTACCTCCTATAGAAGATATATGTGAGATAATTCCCCCTTCATCCATGATTGAGGTAAACTCCCTTCAACGCTTTACTAGGGAAGATATTCTGTATTCAAAACCTCCTGCACAATGCTTAGATGAGTTTGATAATTATATTGTTAAGCAAGAAAATTTTAATATGAGAGTAGAGAATCATTTAATGGAAAATTCTCGAGCTATTAGTGAATTACATGATATTGTAGAGAGAACCTCCAATGATGTTAAGATGCTTGTTAAACATTTTCATATGATTCAAACTCAAATTGATCAACTCACTAAAGTGCAAAATGACTTATTAGGGAATAATTCTAAAGAGAAACATGCTTATGAAGTAACAACTAGAGGTGGTGTCTCTACCCAGGATCCTCTATATCCTGAAGGGCATCCCAAAAGAATTGAACAAGATTCTCAACACATTGAACCTAGTGCTCATTCTAGGAAGAAAAAGAAGAAGAAACATAAAAATGTTGTAGAATCCTCTGAACCTGCTAATGATCCTAATAGTATTTCTATTTCTGATGCTAAAACTGAAAGTGGTAATGAACATGATAATGATAAAGATAATGATAAGAATGATACTCCTGATAAAGAAGAGGTTGAAGAAGAACCTGAGAAGCATGCTAAAAATAAAAAGTACACTAAAGAAGATTTTATTGCTGAGAAACATGGTAATGAAAGAGAACCTTGGGTGCAAAAGCAAATGCCTTTTCCTGCTAAGAAACTAAAATCAAAGGAAGAAGAACACTATAATAAATTTTGCGATTGGATGAAACCTTTGTTCTTGCAAATCCCTTTGACTGATGCTATTAAATTGCCTCCTTATTCAAAGTATATGAAAGATATTGTTACTAACAAAAGGAAAATCCCCAATGAGGAAATTTCCACTATGCTTGCTAATTACTCTTTCAATGGCAAAATTCCAAAGAAGTTGGGCGACCCAGGTATACCTACTATTCCTTGTTCTATTAAGAATAATTATGTTAAAACTGCTCTATGTGACTTGGGAGCCGGTGTTAGTGTTGTGCCTTTTTCTCTTTATAAGAGACTTTACTTAGATAAATTGATACCTACTGATATATCTTTGCAAATGGCTGATAAATCTACTGCTATTCCTGTTGGTATATGTGAGAATGTTCCTGTTCAAGTTACTACTAACTGCTTGATATTAACTGATTTTGTTGTGTTGGAAATGCCTGAAGATGATAATATGTCTATTATTCTTGGGAGACCTTTTCTTAACACCGCAGGGGCTGTTATTGATTGCAACAAAGGAAAGGTTACTTTCAATGTTGATGATAGGGAGCATACCGTTTATTTCCCCAAGAGGATTGAGAAAGCGTGTGGAGTTAATACTATTTCTAATGTGAGAACTATCAAAGTGGGAACTATTGATTGTCCAATATATGAGCCTAAGGAAGAATATCAAACTCTCGTGATTGGATCCATATCAATACAATTCAAGGTAACATGATTGATTTGAGGTTTATTTCTTCTTATGCTATGTAAAATTTATTTGGTGGCAAGACTTGATCAACCTTGTTAACGAATACATTTTATATGCATAGAGGAGGTAAACAACATCTCTTTCTTCCTCCATTTGCTCTAGTTGCTGTAGCACTTTTGATTTGCAAAGTTCCTTAGTTAATTGAAGATTTCAAAAATTTTCCTGGCCAGTAATAATAAACTAAATACCCAGAAATGTGCATTTTTCAAAGTTTTCAAAAATTCACAAAAATTATACCGTTGGTCCTATTTTTCGACGAAGCACCTGGGAGCACCAGAGGATGACCTGTGGGGCACCAGAGGGCGCCAAACCATAGGCCGGCGCGGCCAAGGAGGTGGCCGCGCCACCATGTGGTGTGGGCCCCCCTTTGCCCCACTTTGTCATCTCTTTCTCCCAGCACCTTCTCTCTCCCGAAAAAACTCGTACCAAGTTCCTCTCTCTCGCGTTTTTGCTCCAGAGCTCCAGATTTCTCGATCTCTTTGCTCAGCCCAGATTTCCTGCTGAAATTTGGCACATTTGCTCCTTGGTATGTGACTCCTCCACCCATCCAAGTAGAATTTTGTTTGGTTGAGTATATCTTGAATATTTTGCTGCTGTAGGTAACATGTTTAGTGAGCTTGCATGCTTGTTCTAAGTGGTAGAAACTAGTTTTGATGCATGATTAGTACTCTAGCAAGTTCTGGTAGTTTCCCTCAATTATATGTCACCAAATCAAATTTTATATCATTTGTTAAAAATTTCAGAAAAGCTATGAAGAAGTTCAACTTTGGAGAGTTGTTCAAGAAAGGGACAACCAGCACCGGGAGGCCTTCTAGGGCCGCCACCCGGATTAGGCGATCATACAATGAAGACATCATCACGCCTAGCTTCGCGCCCGAAGAGGACAACGTGCCTCCTAATGCTTCGACTTTTCCATGCTATGATTTTCTAAGGAATGCAGGGATATTGGAGGATTTCTTAACCCTTGTCAACAGGGCAGGGTTAACCACCTATATGGGAGATGAAAGGGAGCAATACTATATGCTCACCAAAATCTTCGTCGAGAGTTTCCAGTTCAACAACAAACAATATGAGCCGACGGTTGCATTCAGGATCTATGGTAATCCTATTACTATGCAATTGAAGGATTTTTGTCGTGCATTGGATATTGCCCCTGTAGGTACAGCAAGTAGGATTGATGACAACCCCCGGGACTTGTTGGAGCTCTATCGAGGGATTACCGATGATGATTGTCGCACCTTTCAGCGTGGCAAGATAAGGAACATTCAACTCCCCGCCATTAAGTATTTTGCATACTACATTGCTACTAGCATTCTTGGTAGGGAGAACACTAGCAACATTTCTAGTTACCATCTTGCTTTCTTGAATATTGCACTTACTGGTCAGACATCTTATCACCTTGGTGCTCTTATTGCTCGCCGCCTGACTACCAGGGGGCCTATTTTTGGAGGAACTATCGCACTGCGAGTTTTAACATATCTAAATCTTCCTATTGATCCTAATGATGTGCCATTGGCCCCTAGGAAACTCGATATTACTGCTATGAAGAGTCATCATTTTGTGACTACTGATTCTACTTTAGATAATATGGTTTATAGAATGTTGTTTTCTGACGGGGATGAGAAGGAAATTCCTCTTCCCCAACCAGGTTTGTTCAGTATTGACAGGCAATCATGGTCGTGCACTAAGGAGGAAGTGGATGAACATTTGAAGATAAAAGACTTCCACCAGCAACATGACTCCGAGGACGCCGGGGCCTCCTACGACCACACCGTCACATATCCGGGTGCTTCTTCTAGCACATACCCGGAATACGATCCATCTTCGTCATACTACGGAGACACTACCTCATGGGATCGATGGGATTGAACTCCACTTAGGCCAAAAGCCTAAGCTTGGGGGGAGGTATACCGGCATCACTCATTTTTTGCATATTATGGTTGCTGGATACTTGCACATACTTGTTTTGTTCGTTTGAGTGGTTTTCTAATGAGAGGAAGATGATATTTGGGGAAGTGCTGCCTGAAAACAGAATCTGGAATGTTACCGTAAAAATTCTCAAAAATAGCCAGAGCGTCATTTTGAGCTGCCAATTTTTGTGCAGGTTCCCCAGGTTGTTATCTAACTTTCATTAGTTGAACACTTTTCGAGCTGAGCAACGTAAGATTTTTGTAAAAATCGATTTCTGTACTGCTGTCAGGTTTTGGCAGATTTCTGCCATCTCGCTTTTCTGTGTTTCTTTTAGTTTGTTATTTCTTGTTTTTGTTTTGTTTCCTTTCCAAAACACAAAAAGACCAAAAATATTTCTGTTGTTTCTCTTCACCATTTGTTTGCTTTGGTTTCTTGCATTTGTCTCGCTTTATTTGCTATTGCTAGTTTGCTATAAGAAAACCCAAAAAGATTTTGCTTTGTTTGTTTGTTTCCTCTTGTTCTTGTTTCTAATTTGAAAACACCAAAAATATTTGCTGTTCTTCTTTGGTTTGTAAAGTTCTTTATGAGTTCAATGGTCTTCGGTGGCTGGAGCGTGGTTTTCATTTCATATTATCCAAGCTACACAAGTGAAAAGGCAATAATGACGATCTACGACAATTGGATTGTGGTGAGAGGCTGGTATGAACTCTATTTGTTTTCATTTTTGTACATATACTCATCCATGTGAGCATGCTTAGTTGGTTCATGTGAGGTATATGTTATTTGAGAAAGCCTAGTAGTTTATGATCTCTCATGTTTAGCTCCAATTTATTAATATGAGTAGCATGTCATGGATGTTTGCTTGCATTGTTCTATTCATAAGTAAGTATGGCATTGTGGTATCCTCCTCTGAATAATTCATTTATATCGACTTGGCACATGCTCACGCATGCATATGACTGAACCAAAGTCAATTAAGCCTCGATGATCTATATTGCTTCAGAGTTCTTGTATCACTTTTATGCCTCCGTTAATTTATTTTGCCGCAAGCATGATTATGACAGTTACTGCTCTCTTGATTTGTCGCTTCCTAGTCTATTGCTAGCCTTCACTTGTACTGAGCGGGAACGCTGCTCGTGCTTCCAAACACATGAAAACCAAGTTATTCCAGAGTGTCCACTATAAATACCTATGCATGGCATTTCAAACCATTCCAAGTAAATTCTCATGCGCTACCTTTAAAACCTTCAAAATGTTTCTCAATTTGTGTTTATGTTTCATAGCTCATGAGGAAGTATGTGGTGTTTAGCTTTCAACCTTGTCATTTACTTTTGACGGACTCTCATATGGACTAGTGGCACATCCGCTTATCCAATAATTTTGCAAAAAGAGCTGGCAATGGGATTCCCAGTCCCGAATTAATTAACCTAAATAGACACTCCTCCATGGTTTGTGATTGTTGGACGGCACCCGAACGATTCGGTTAGCCATGGCTTGTGTAAGCAAAGGTTGGGGGGAGTGTCATCATCATAATAAAACTAAAATAAAAAAGGGGCACTCCTTCATGGTATGAGATTGTTGGCAGGCACCCGAGGATTCGGTTAGCCATGGTTTGTGAAAGAAAGGTTGGAAGGAGTGCCAAATAAATATGCAATAATTCTTGGGAGCCGCTCTTGAAAGTCCGGTTGGCGAGGTAGTTGGTGTACCCATTACCATTCGTTGACAACAACAAACACCTCTCAAAATAATTTTACTCCTGTCTTTATAAAAATGAAAAGCTCTAGCGCATGTTAATCCCTGCTTCCCTCTGCGAAGGGTCAATCTTTTACTTTTATGTTGTGTCTCCATTATTTCTTTGAGCACTATCTTGAGAGCACAACTGTCATTCTTAGTATAATATGCTTGTCTCAAAATATGATTGATTGTGGTATAACTTTGATGCATTTATCTTTTGACAATCACTACTTCTAGTCTTTCTATGAACTCCAGAGGTGCCCGGGCATTTATGTTTTGCCAACCAAATACAGGCAAGCGAGATACCACTTTATCATACTCTCTTATGAACATTGCAATCCTACTTATATACATGATTCATGATGCTTATTATTAATTGTTGGTACCTCTCCATGATTGACATAGCTGTTAGATGATCTTATTTGCATGTATCTCATTATGAACTGCTTAAGTGTTAGCCATTGCATGAGAATATATACATCATATGAGCAAATGTGTTCGTGAAAGTTCTTTTATCGCTCAGTTGTTAACTGAATTGCTTGAGGACAAGCAATAAGCTAAGCTTGGGGGGAGTTGATACGTCCAAAACGTATCTACTTTCCCGAACACTTTTGCTATTGTTTTGCCTCTAATTTGTGTATTTTGGATGCAACTAACACGGACTAACGCTGTTTTCAGCAGAAGCTGATACAGTGTCTCGTTTTTGTGCAGAAATCCAACTTTCGGGAAAATCCTCGGAATTTATGCAGAAGGCCCTATTTTCCCAGAATAATGACGAAGCCAGAAGGACAATTAAGGTGGAGGCCCGAGGGCCCCACACCATAGGGCGGCGCGGCCCAGGGGGGCCCGCGCGGCCCTGTGGTGTGGCCCCCTCGGCCGGCCTCCGACGCCCTCCTTCGGACTATTTATCGGCCTCGACCTAAAAACGCACGGGGAGAAGTCGAAGTCGCCAGAAACCCTCCAGAACGCCGCCACATCGCGAAACTCCGTCGCGGGAGCCAGAAGTCTCCGTTACGGCACTCCGCCGGACGGGGAATTGGAGGAGATCATCGCCGCCATCACCGCCATCACCTCTACATCAACCAGCCATGTTTCCCCCATCCATGTGTGAGTAATTCCCCCGCTGTAGGCCGAAGGGGATGGTAGGGATTGGATGAGATTGGTCATGTAATAGCATAGGATTGTTAGGGCATAGTGCCTAGTGTCCGTAATTGGTACTTTGATGATATTGTTGCAACTTGTTATGCTTAATGCTTGTCACTAGGGCCCGAGTGCCATGATCTCAGATCTGAACATGTTATTGTTTCATCATGATATTCATTGTTTATGGTCTTACCTATAAGTTGTATACACATGTCGCTGTCCGGAACCGATGGCCCCGAAGTGACAGAAATCGGGACAACCGGAGGGGATGGTAGTGATGTGAGGATCACATGTGTTCACGGAGTGTTAATGCTTTGCTCCGGTACTCTATTAAAAGGAGTACCTTAATATCCAGTAGTTTCCCTTGAGGCCCGGCTGCCACCGGCTGGTAGGACAAAAGATGTTGTGCAAGTTTCTCATTGCGAGCACGCACGACTATATATGGAACACATGCCTATTGATTGCTTTGTACTTGGACACCGTTTTATTATTATCTGCAAATGCCCTGCTATGATTGTTACATGAGTTTCTCTCATCCATGCAACGCCCATCATCCGTCCCCGTGCCTACAGTATTTTAATCCTGCTGTTTACTAAAATCACTACTGCTGTCTTTGTTACTCTGCTGCTGTTATTTCACTACTGCTACTGCTATAAAACTGTTACTACTGATAAACTCTTGCGAGCAAGTCTGTTTCCAGGTGCAGCTGAATTGACAACTCCGCTGTTAAGGCTTTCAAGTGTTCTTTGTCTCCCCTTGTGTCGAATCAATAAATTGGATTTTACTTCCCTCGAAGACTGTTGCGATCCCCTATACTTGTGGGTCATCAGTTGTCAATCTCACCGGCTTGCTGTAACAAAGGATTAGATGTATAGTGTGGATGATGATTGTTTGCAGAGAACAGTAGAACAAGTATTGCAGTAGATTGTATTCGATTAAAAGAATGGACCGGGGTCCACAGTTCACTAGAGGTGTCTCTCCCATAAGATAAATAGCATGTTGGGTGAACAAATTACAGTTGGGCAATTGATAAATAGAGAGGGCATGACAATGCACATACATGATATGATGAGTATTGTGAGATTTAATTGGGCATTACGACAAAGTACATAGACCGCTATCCAGCATGCATCTATGCCTAAAAAGTCCACCTTCAGGTTATCATCCAAACCCCTTCCAGTATTAAGTTGCAAACAACAGACAATTGCATTAAGTATGGTGCGTAATGTAATCAATAACTACATCCTCGGACATAGCATAAATGTTTTATCCCTAGTGGCAACAGCACATCCATAACCTTAGGGGCTTCTGTCACTCCCCCAGATTCACGGAGACATGAACCCACTATCGAGCATAAATACTCCCTCTTGGAGTTACAAGCATCAACTTGGCCAAAGCATCTACTAGTAACGGAGAGCATGCAAGATCATAAACAACACATAGATTGATAATCAACATAACATAGTATTCTCTATCCATCAGATCCCAACAAACACAACATATAGCATTATAGATAGATGATCTTGATCATGTTAGGCAGCTCACAAGACCCGACAATGAAGCACATAAGGAGAAGATAACCATCTAGCTACTGCTATGGACCCATAGTCCAGGGGTGAACTACTCACTCATCACTCCGGAGGCGACCATGGTGGTGTAGAGTCCTCCGGGAGATGATTCCCCTCTCCGGCAGGGTGCCGGAGGCGATCTCCTGAATCCCCCGAGATGGGATTGGCGGCGGCGACGTCTCTGGAAGGTTTTCCGTATCGTGGCTCTCGGTACTGGGGGTTTCGCGACGAAGACTATATGTAGGCGGAAGGGCAGAGTCGGGAGAGTCACGAGGGGCCCACACGCTAGGGCCGCGCGGCCAGCACCTGGGCCGCGCCGCCCTAGTGTGGCGCCGCCTCGTGGCCCCACTTCGTCTTCTCTTCGGTCTTCTGGAAGCTTCGTGGCAAAATAGGTCCCTGGGCGTTGATTTCGTCCAATTCCGAGAATATTTCCTTACTAGGATTTCTGAAACCAAAAACAGCAGAAAACAGCAACTGGCTCTTCGGCATCTCGTTAATAGGTTAGTGCCGGAAAATGCATAAATATGACATAAAGTATGCATAAAACATCTAGATATCATCAATAATGTGGCATGGAACATAAGAAATTATCGATACATCGGAGACGTATCAGCATCCCCAAGCTTAGTTTCTGCTCGTCCCGAGCAGGTAAACGATAACAAAGATAATTTCTGGAGTGACATGCCATCATAACCTTGATCATACTATTGTAAGCATATGTAATGAATGCAGCGATCAAAACAATGTAAATGACATGAGTAAACAAATGAATTATATAGCAAAGACTTTTCATGAATAGTACTTCAAGACAAGCATCAATAAGTCTTGCATAAGAGTTAACTCATAAAGCAATAATTCATAGTAGAGGTATTGAAGCAACACAAAGGAAGATTAAGTTTCAGCGGTTGCTTTCAACTTGTAACATGTATATCTCATGGATAGTTGTCAATGTAAAGTAATATAACAAGTGCAATATGCAAGTATGTAGGAATCAATGCACAGTTCACACAAGTGTTTGCTTCTTGAGATGGAGAGAAATAGGTGAACTGACTCAACAATAAAAGTAAAAGAAAGGTCCTTCAAAGAGGAAAGCATCGATTTCTATATTTGTGCTAGAGCTTTGATTTTGAAAACAAGAAACAATTTTGTCAACGGTAGTAATAAAGCATATGTGTCATGTAAATTATATCCTACAAGTTGCAAGCCTCATGCATAGTATACTAATAGTGCCCGCACCTTGTCCTAATTAGCTCGGATTACCTGGATTATCATCGCAATGCACATGTTTTAACCAAGTGTCACAAAGGGGTACCTCTATGCCGCCTGTACAAAGGTCTAAGGAGAAGGCTCGCATCGGATTTCTCGTTATTGATTATTCTCAACTTAGACATCCATACCGGGACAACATAGACAATAGATAATGGACTCCTCTTTTATGCATAAGCATTCAACAACAATTAATTTTCTCATATGAGATTGAGGATATTTGTCCAAAACTAAAACTTCCACCATGGATCATGGCTTTAGTTAGCGGCCCAATGTTCTTCTCTAACATTATGCATGCTCTAACCATTTTAGTGGTAAATCTCCCTTACTTCAGACAAGACGAACATGCATAGCAACTCACATGATATTCAACAAAGAGTAGTTGATGGCGTCCCCAGGAACATGGTTATCGCACAACAAGCAACTTAATAAGAGATAAAGTGCATAAGTACATATTCAATACCACAATAGTTTTTAGGCTATTTGTCCCATGAGCTATATATTGCAAAGGTATAGGATAGAAATTTTAAAGGTAGCACTCAAGCAATTTACTTTGGAATGGCGGAGAAATACCATGTAGTAGGTAGGTATGGTGGACACAAATGGCATAGTGGTTGGCTCAAGTATTTTGGATGCATGAGAAGTATTCCCTCTCGATACAAGGCTTAGGCTAGCAAGGTTTATTTGAAACAAACACAAGGATGAACCGGTGCAGCAAAACTCACATAAAAGACATATTGTAAACATTATAAGACTCTACACCGTCTTCCTTGTTGTTCAAATTCAATACTAGAAATTATCTAGACCTTAGAGAGACCAATTATGCAAACCAGATTTTAGCAAGCTCTATGTATTTCTTCATTAATGGGTGCAAAGTATATGATGCAAGAGCTTAAACATGAGTACAAAAATTGCCAAGTATCACATTATCCAAGACATTATAGCAATTACTACATGTATCATTTTCCAATTCCAACCATATAATAATTTAACGAAGAAGATTCAACCTTCGCCATGAATATTATGAGTAAAGCCTAAGGACATACTTGTCCATATGCAACAGCGGAGCGTGTCTCTCTCCCACACAATGAATGCTAGGATCCATTTTATTCAAACAAAACAAAAACAAAAACAAACAGACGCTCCAAGCAAAGTACATAAGATGTGACGGAATAAAAATATAGTTTCACTAGAGGAACCTGATAATGTTGTCGATGAAGAAGGGGATGCCTTGGGCATCCCCAAGCTTAGACGCTTGAGTCTTCTTGATATAAGCAGGGGTGAACCACCGGGGCATCCCCAAGCTTAGAGCTTTCACTCTCCTTGATCATATTGTATCATCTCCCTCTCTTGATCCTTGAAAACTTCCTCCACACCAAACTCAAAACAACTCATTAGAGGGTTAGTGCACAATTAAAATTTGCATGTTCAGAGGTGACATGATCATTCTTAACACTTCTGGACATTGCACAAAGCTACTGAAAGTTAATGGAATCGAAAAATTCATCAAGCATAGCAAAATAGGCAATGCGAAATAAAAGGCAGAATCTGTCAAAACAGAACAGTTCGTAAAGACGAATTTTATTGAGGCACCAGACTTGCTCAAATGAAAATTCTCAAATTGAATGAAAGTTGCGTACATATCTTAGGATCACTCACGTAAATTGGCATAATTTTCTGAGTTACCTACAGAGAATTAGGCCCAGATTCGTGACAGCAAAGAGATCTGTTTCTGCGCAGTAATCCAAATCTAGTATGAACCTTACTATCAACGACTTTACTTGGCACAACAATGCACAAAACTAAGATAAGGAGAGGTTGCTACAGTAGTAATAACTTCCAAGACTCAAATATAAAATAAAGGTACTGTAGTAAAAACATGGGTTGTCTCCCATAAGCGCTTTTCTTTAACGCCTTTCAGCTAGGCGCAGAAAGTGTATATCAAGTATTATCAAGAGACGAAGTGTCAACATCATAACTTGTTCTAATAATAGAATCAAAAGGTAACTTCATTCTCTTTCTAGGGAAGTGTTCCATACCTTTCTTGAGAGGAAATATATATTTAATATTACCTTCCTTCATATCAATGATAACACCAACAGTTCGAAGAAAAGGTCTTCCCAATATAATGGGACAAGATGCATTGCATTCAATATCCAAGACAACAAAATCAACGGGGACAAGGTTATTGTTAACGGTAATGCGAACATTATCAACTCTCCCCAAAGGTTTCTTTGTAGAGTTATCAGCAAGATTAACATCCAAATAACAATTTTTCAATGGTGGCAAGTCAAGCATATTATAGATTTTCTTAGGCATAACGGAGATACTTGCACCAAGATCACATAAAGCATTACAATCAAAGTCATTGACCTTCATCTTAATGATGGGCTCCCAACCATCCTCTAGCTTCCTAGGAATAGAAGTTTCGCGTTCTAGTTTCTCTTCTCTAGCTTTTATGAGAGCATTTGTAATATGTTTTGTGAAAGCCAAATTTATAGCACTAGCATTAGGACTCTTAGCAAGTTTTTGTAAGAACTTTATAACTTCAGAGATGTGGCAATCATCAAAATACAAACCATTATAATCTAAAGCAATGGGATCATTGTCCCCAATGTTGGAAAAAATTTCAGCAGTTTCATCAGTTTCAGGCAGTTTTTCGCGCTTTGCATTAGAAGTGGAGACATTGCCAACACCAATTCTTTTACCATTAATAGTAGGAGGTGCAGCAACATGTGTAGCATTAGCATTACTAGTGGTGGTAATAGTCCAAACTTTAGCTATATTATCTTCTTTTTCATTTTCTTCTCTTTCCCACCTAGCACGCAATTCGGCCATCAATCTTATATTCTCATTAATTCTAACTTGGATGGCATTTGCTGTAGTAACAATTTTATTATTATGATTTTCATGAGGCATAACTTTCGATTTCAAAAGATCAACATCAGCAGCAAGGCTATCGACTTTAGAAGCAAGTATATCAATTTTCCCAAGCTTTTTTTCAACAGATTTGTTAAAAGCAGTTTGTGTACTAATAAATTCTTTAAGCATGGCTTCAAGTCCAGGGGGTGTGTTCCTATTATTGTTGTAAGAATTCCCATAAGAATTACCATAGCCGTTGCCATTATTATAAGGATATGGCCTATAGTTGTTACTAGAATTGTTCCGGTAAGCATTGTTGTTGAAATTATTATTTTTAATGTAGTTTACATCAACATGTTCTTCTTGAGCAACTAATAAAGCTAACGGAACATTATTAGGATCAATATTTGTCCTATCATTCACAAGCATAGACATAATATCATCAATCTTATCACTCAAGGAAGAGGCTTCTTCGACAGAATTTACCTTCTTACCTTGTGGAGCTCTTTCCGTGTGCCATTCAGAGTAATTAATCATCATATTATCAAGAAGCTTTGTTGCTTCACCAAGAGTGATGGACATAAAGGTACCTCCAGCAGCTGAATCCAATAGGTTCCGTGAAGAAAAATTCAGTCCTGCATAAAAGGTTTGGATGATCATCCAAGTAGTCAGTCCATGGGTTGGGCAATTTTTAACCAAAGATTTCACTCTTTCCCATGCTTGTGCAACATGCTCAGTATCCGATTGTTTAAAATTCATTATGCTACTCCTCAAATATATAATTTTAGCAGGGGGATAATATCTACCAATAAAAGCATCCTTGCATTTAGTCCATGAATCAATACTATTTTTAGGCAGAGATAGCAACCAATCTTTAGCTCTTCCTCTTAATGAGAAAGGGAACAATTTTAATTTTATAATGTCACCATCTACATCTTTATACTTTTGCATTTCACAAAGTTCAACAAAATTATTGAGATGGGCAGCAGCATCATCAAAACTAACACCAGAAAATTGCTCTCTCATAACAAGATTCAGTAAAGCAGGTTTAATTTCAAAGAATTCTGCTGTAGTAGCAGGTGGCGCAATAGGTGTGCATAAGAAATCATTATTATTTGTGGTTGTGAAGTCACACAACTTAGTATTTCCAGGAGTACCCATTTTAGCAATAGTAAATAAAGCAAACTAGATAAAGTAAATGCAAGTAACTAATTTTTTTGTGTTTTTGATATAGAGTGCAAACAAGATAGCAAGTAAAGTAAAACTAGCAACTAATTTTTTTGTGTTTTTGATTTAGTGCAGCAAACAAAGTAGTAAATAAAATAAAGCAAGACAAAAACAAAGTAAAGAGATTGGGATGTGGAGACTCCCCTTGCAGCGTGTCTTGATCTCCCCGGCAACGGCGCCAGAAAACAGTCTTGATACGCGTACAGCACGCGACCGTTGGGAACCCCAAGAGGAAGGTGTGATGCGTACAGCGGCAAGTTTTCCCTCAGTACGAAACCAAGGTTTATCGAACCAGTAGGAGCCAAGAAGCACGTTGAAGGTTGATGGCGGCGAGATGTAGTGCGGCGCAACACCAGGGATTCCGGTGCCAACGTGGAACCTGCACAACACAACCAAAGTACTTTGCCCCAACGAAGCAGTGAGGTTGTCAATCTCACCGGCTTGCTGTAACAAAGGATTAGATGTATAGTGTGGACGATGATTGTTTGCAGAGAACAGTAGAACAAGTATTGCAGTAGATTGTATTCAATTAAAAGAATAGACCGGGGTCCACAGTTCACTAGAGGTGTCTCTCCCATAAGATAAATAGCATGTTGGGTGAACAAATTACAGTTGGGCAATTGACAAATAGAGAGGGCATGACAATGCACATACATGATATGATGAGTATTGTGAGATTTAATTGGGCATTACGACAAAGTACATAGACCGCTATCCAGCATGCATCTATGCCTAAAAAGTCCACCTTCAGGTTATCATCCGAACCCCTTCCAGTATTAAGTTGCAAACAACAGACAATTGCATTAAGTATGGTGCGTAATATAATCAATAACTACATCCTCGGACATAGCATCAATGTTTTATCCCTAATGGCAACAGCACATCCATAACCTTAGGGGCTTCTATCACTCCCCCAGATTCACGGTGACATGAACCCACTATCGAGCATAAATACTCCCTCTTGGAGGTACAAGCATCAACTTGGCCAAAGCATCTACTAGTAACGGAGAGCATGCTAGATCATAAACAACACATAGATTGATAATCAACATAACATATTATTCTCTAGGGATTTCTATTTTCGTGCCCTCGGGTCGTTAGTTGTACTCAGTTTTCCGCAGCCCCTTAGTTTTTCCTCAGTTTTCCCCAAGCCTATGTCTGAAACCCGAAGAAGGAGCTCAGACGGAAGGAATCCGTTTATTTGGACGTTCTGTGCTGACGTGTTGCGCCGCGTCGTCTGTGGGGCCGGGTCGTGTGGGGCCGCGTCGTGTGGGGCCGCGTCGCGTGGGGCTGGTAGAAAGGGACCGCGTGGGACAGGACGAGAAGCGTTTGGTTGCACGTGAGCAGGAGCTGGGTTTTGTCTCTCTCGGCCCAAATTGGCATTTTTAAGAGCACCTTTTCCCCTCTTTCTCTCTCTGTCTTTTTCACCAAATTAGTATCAAATCTAGAGAAGCTTCTATTTCTGTCTTTCTTCAATATGGCAGCAAATCTAGTAGCAAATCTCTGGGGTTATTTATGCCTTTTGGCCCTCATTTTTTGCCCAATATGGCAGCAAATCTAGTAGCAAATCTAGAAGCTAGTATATGATAAATTCACAACAGCATAATCACAAAACTAAGTATAATACATAAACTGCATACAGCAGCCAAAAGCAGGCAATAACGTTGTTAATGTTCACGACAAACTAAGCTGAAAAATATACAAGACGCACGTAATGTATGGACAACAAGAAGATTAGGATGAATGAATTTGTTCTTCATTCCTCCTCATATATTTCTTTGTCGCTCCATTCGTGCATTTCCCCAAGGAAATATTCATTGAACTCCTTCCGTCTGCAGTGTGTGGCCAATACATCCTCCAAACGGTATGGCTTGTGTTCATTTCTCATACCGTAGCTTCCTATTCTATCCACACGTACTGGCCACTCATCCCAGGCCTTTGTATCATGAGAGTACTCTCTGATATAACCCAAATCCGCGTAGTAGATGCTGCCAGGTCGAAGTGTCGGGTCCACTACGGTGTCGACGGAGATACACCGGATATAATTCACGAAGAAGGCATTACCGCCAATGTTGCGACCGGATGGAGAGAGCGGCTCTGAGTGTCCACACGGTACACCAAAGGTTTGCCCGCCAAAGCCTCGTGACCAACAACACAAGCAGCAGATCACCATCCGACTTCACAAGGTAGAACTTCGACGTCCAAGTTACGGAAATGAAATTAGTGTCTCCATCTTGACGGTGCTCGCGCTGTCGCAACCGTACATTGGTGCACACTATTCTTCCGATCTCAAAATTGTCCGCAGCCTACGCATACAGTTCACCATTGAACGGGGTAATGCAACGCAGACAATGGTTCTTGATCGAAAATCTTCCTTCTCCCCAATCTTCATTTATATCCTTAGTTGGAGTGCTCTCATCGACCCAACCAATTTCCGACGGGTAATATGCGGCAACAAAGATCATAGTCGGGGATTTGATAACAGCGACTGATTTCAGAAAAACAGATGGCATCTGCGCCTCAAACATAGTGTTCGATTTCTTTGTGAGTGGGTTCAGCAGCCGTATCTTGTGCGGCGGGTTCTTCTGGGCAAGCACGATGACACCACGGCAAAAGCCGACGAAGTAGTATCTAAAATATATTGATGAAGATAACATTCAGCACTAAGATGTGTTTAAGATTGAAAATAAAAAGGTAGATATGGAGGAATTTGAACCTTGTATGAACTTCCGATAGATCTATGGTGACATAGCGTGATGTGCCGAGTTGGAGGAAGGTGAACTCAGCGACGCGTGGAAGGGCGTGGTGTAGCATGATCCATTCGTCCAGGTGCACGTCGGGCTCAGGCAAACCTGAGCGCCAATTTCTACAGACTTGCCTCATAACAGAGTAGGTGTCGGCGTACTCCTCGTTCGCCAGTAAGCATTGGCCGATCTTGTGAAGTGGTCCATCAGCCGAGAGAGAGAGGCCCAGTTCACGGAGGCGCCGCGCTTGGATGCGCCGCCCTCGGAGGCGACGCGCTCGGCGGCGGCGCGCTCGGCGGCGCCGGGCTCGCGGCGGCAGGCTCGGCGGCAACGGGCTCGGAGGCGACGGGCGCGGAGGCGACGGGCTCGGAGGCGACGGGCTCGGAGGCGACGGCCGCCGGCGCATTCTTCTTCTCCATCGCCGGCAGGGTAGCGTGCGTACGGCGGTTGGGGTTTTTTCGATTTGGAGAAGTTGATGGGACGTGAGAGGGGTGGTTTCATGCGTGAGCGAGAATGAGACGACTGTGTGCAGAGGGAGGGAGGGAGGGGCTTACGCGTCCTAAATGCGACCCGCGTCCTACGCGTCCACTATTTGCACGTCTGCACCGCGACACGCGTCAACAATGGCACGTCTTGCACTTCTGCACCGCAACACGCGTCCTCGGGTCTAACCCTGGAAATTTAGATATACTCAGGTATACCCCCGAGTCATATACTAGCATTTTTTGTGTGCTCAATTTTCTCCTTGAGTGCTAATACTGGCTAGTGTAATATACTCAGTTTTACCCTCAAGTGGCTGGTCAACAGAGAGTCAACAAATGGGATTAACTAGTTAAATGAGTTATTTAATGTGCAAAAAATTCCGAAAAAGAGTGGCACTTACTCATGGAGTCTTTACCACAAATTGCCACTTCTCAAATCATAGATAAGCAAGTTTCACCACAAATTGCCACTTCTCAAATCACCTAGTAGCTATGAAGGTGCATGGTTTTCCATAATAAGCCCTACCCAAAACAGCTTTCCCCAAAACATACTTTGTCTGAATGAGGCCATAATTTTCACACTCATGTAGATTTGTATTGCAAATAGTTTGAGGTAGGCCAAGATGGGTTTCATTGTACAAAACACGCATTTTCCATTTTTTAAATCTCATATTTGAATCCCTTAGTCTGTTTACTACTCACTTGCCCTTGGTTTCTTGATACTACTCAGTTTTGCCCTCTCCCTTCACAAACTCTCACAGACGCCCAACATTGCCCTGATTGGTCTAGCCCATGTCACGCGGATCGTGCCCGCCGATCATTGATCGTATGATCTAACGGGCAGGATAACCCCTATCTCTCTCTCTGGTCGGGGCCACCACCCTCTCTCTCTCTGTCGTCGGTTAGCTTCACGCAAAGTTTGGTTTTCTGCATTATTTTTCACGAGCTAAATTATAAACTCTTTTTAGGCATTACTTTTCACGCAAAAAATGATAAACCATCACCGATTTGTTGTAGCCATTACTTTTCACGCAAAAAAATGATACACCATCACCCATTTCGTGTACCCATTACTTTTCACGCAAAAAACGATAAACCATCACCGATTTTGTTGTAGCCATTACTTTTCACGCAAAAAATGATACACCATCACCCATTTCTTGTAGCCATTACTTTTCACGCAAAAAATGATAAACCATCACCGATTTTGTTGTAGCCATTACTTTTCACGCAAAAAATGATACACCATCACCCATTTCTTGTAGCCATTACTTTTCACGCAAAAAACGATAAACCATCACCGATTTTGTTGTAGCCATTACTTTTCACGCAAAAAAATGATACACCATCACCCATTTCGTGTACCCATTACTTTTCATGCAAAAAACGATAAACCATCACCGATTTTGTTGTAGCCATTACTTTTCACGCAAAAAATGATACACCATCACCCATTTCTTGTAGCCATTACTTTTCACGCAAAAAACGATAAACCATCACCGATTTTGTTGTAGCCATTACTTTTCACGCACAAAATGATACACCATCACCCATTTCTTGTAGCCATTACTTTTCACGCAAAAAATGATAAACCATCAACGATTTGTTGTAGCCATTACGGTAAATGATAAACTATCACGAATTACCATTTCTTTTAGGCATTACTTTTCACGGTAAAATGATAAACTATATCACGAAGTTCCATTTCCGTCAAGATAGTCCGCATTACTTTTTTGTTGAGATATATACCCCCACAACGGTCATCTCCTCCTTAAATTATTGTGTAAACCCCCACAACGGTCACCTCCTCCTTAATTTATTGTGTAAACCCCTACAACGGTCATCTCTCCCTTATAAACACCCACAACGGCCATCCCTTGTGTCAATAGGTTCTGCCTCTCTTTTCTTCATTCACATACACTTGATCATCCATTGCCATGGCTTCCACGTCTCGGACGCGGAACGGAAGGGGAAGGGGAAGGGGAAGGGGAAGGGGAAGGGGAAGGGGCGGCCGGGGTGGTGGATCATCATCATTGCCACCACCACCATCGTCAACACTGCCATTGATCATAGAGGAGTTCTTCATCGTCATCTATGAAGACCCTTTGGTCAAGAAGGTACGTATGCGTTCCCACATATATGATGCATGTGATTAATTATGGGCATGTTCTAAAAAACCTTTAATTTCAAACGATCGGCGCTTGATCTCTTTGCAGACACTCCCAAAAAAGTTTGCGGACTATCTTGACGGCCAGGAGCTAGCTAAGGTGTATCTGCGAGCGGCTGACTGCGGTCCTCGTCTCTGGACCGTGGAGGTCCTATTTGACGGACAAGGCCGGATGTATCTCGACAAGGGCTGGGAGAATTTCGCCATCGCGCACGGTGTGGATTTCGGCTGCTACGTACACTTCAAATATGAAGGCGATGATGTGCTCACAGTGAAGGTGTTCGACGGAACAATGTGCAGGAAGTACTACTACTCAGACGACGAAGATACTGACGATGAAAGTGACGACGACGTGAAGCCATGCATCCATCCCCTTTAGAGATCTAGCTATTTTCTATATATTTAGAGATCTAGCTATTTTCTATATATTATGCACAATGTTTAGCATAAGAGTCACTTTAAATTAAGCTACGAAAATAGTCACCTACCATGGGCTGAGGCGGCCCCACAGAGCGGCTCTATATTATATTCTCTAAATAAATAGACAACCCCAGCGGTCATTGGCTGCGGAGGCCCCACAGAGCGGCAATATATGATTTTCTATAAATAAATAGACGACCCCACTGGTCATTGGCCGCGGCAGCCCCACAGAGCGGCAAATATATGTCTTTTCCTGAAAAATAGACGACCCCACTGGTCATTGGCTGCGGCAGCCCCTCAAAGCGGCAATATATGACTTTTCCCGAAAAATAGATGACCCCACTGGTCATTGGCTGCGGCAGCCCAATAGAGCGGCCCCATTTGTCAGCACGAGACGGGTCAGAGAGGAACTGCCCTCTGTGCAGCCCCACCCGTCAGATTAACGGTAACAGTAAGGCCTCTGACCTGACGGCAACCCTCCCGTCCGAGCGTCTGCGAGGGGTTTCAAACTAGAGGGAGGGGAAAACTGAGGAAAAACTAACGAGCTGGGGAAAACTGAGCACAACTAAGGACCTGAGGGCACGAAAATAGAAATCCCTATTCTCTATCCATCGGATCCTAACAAACACTACATATAGCATTACAGATATATGATCTTGATCATGTTAGGTAGCTCACAAGACCCGACAATGAAGCACATAAGGAGAAGACAACCATCTAGCTACTGCTATGGACCCATAGTCCAGGGGTGAACTACTCACTCATCACTCCGGAGGTGACCATGGCGGTGTAGAGTCCTCCGGGAGATGATTCCCCTCTCCGGCAGGGTGCCGGAGGCGATCTCCTGAATCCCCCGAGATGGGATTGGCGGCGGCGGCGTCTCTGGAAGGTTTTCCGTATCGTGGCTCTTGGTACTGGGGGTTTCGCGACGAAGACTATATGTAGGCGGAAGGGCAGAGTCGGGAGAGTCACGAGGGGCCCACACGCTAGGGCCGCGCGGCCAGCACCTGGGCCGCGCCGCCCTAGTGTGGCGCCGCCTCGTGGCCCCACTTCGTCTTCTCTTCGGTCTTCTGGAAGCTTCGTGGCAAAATAGGCCCCTGGGCGTTGATTTCGTCCAATTCCGCGAATATTTCCTTACTAGGATTTCTGAAACCAAAAACAGCAGAAACAAAGAATCGGCTCTTCGGCATCTCGTTAATAGGTTAGTGCCGGAAAATGCATAAATATGACATAAAGTATGCATAAAACATGTAGATATCATCAATAATGTGGCATGGAACATAAGAAATTATCGATACGTCGGAGACGTATCAACCTTCCAGCCCCACTTCGGTGCCCTGAAAGGAAAAGAGTGCGTATGAAAACTCGCGGGCGTTTCAGTACAATGTATGTTTACATGTATGTTTCTATGTTGACTTCTACGCGTAAAAGCGTCGAAGTTGCGCCACGTTCCATGGATTCTTCTCTGGAACTCCTGTCTTCTTGTCATTTATCCTGTATGCTCCTCCCGCGATTACTTCTGTGATGATGTATGGTCCGACCCATGGCGACTCGAACTTTTCATGGCTGTCCTCGGAGAGCCGAAGAACTAAATCTCCCACTTGAAATGACCTTGGTCGCAAACGTCGATTGTGGTAATTTTTCAAATCTTGCTGGTACTTGGTAACTCTTGACAGCACCTCGTCTCTAGCTTCATCAAGTGCATCGACATCGTCTTCTAGTGCCTTTCTCGAGGTTTCTTCATCATACTCCGCCACTCTCGGGGAATTGTGTTCTATTTCTATCGGGAGCACTGCCTCGGCTCCATGGACCAGAAAAAACGGGGTTTCTTGTGTTGCTGTATTGGGTGTTGTTCGTATGCTCCATAAGACACTTGGAAACTCTTCTGGCCAGGCATGTTGAGCTTTCTCCAGAGGTGTTATCAATCGTTTCTTGATACCATTGCATATGATACCGTTTGCTTTCTCGACTTGACCATTGGTTTGCGGATGCGCTACCGACGCAAAGTGTACTTTGATGCCTACCTCTGCGCCGTATGCTTTGAACTCCTTGGAAGTAAAATTGCTGCCGTTGTCTGTGACAATGCTATTGGGAACGCGAAATCAAAAGACAATGCCTTTGACGAAACTGACCATTGATGCTGCGTCTAGCGAGTTTATTGGTTTTGCCTCAATCCACTTGGTAAACTTATCGACAACCACCAGCATATACTCGTAACCTCCTGGACACGCCTTATGTAGCTTTCCCACCATATCAAGGCCCCACTGAGCAAAAGGCCATGACAAGGGTATTGGCATCAGTTCTGCTGTCGGAGAATGAGGTTTTGCCGCAAATCTCTGACACGCTTCGCAAGTACGTACTACGTCCTTTGCATCTTCTATTGCTGTCAGCCAGTAGAATCCTGCCCTGAAAACTTTGGCTGCTATAGCTCGACTGCTTGCATGATGTCCGCACACCCCCTCGTGTACGTCCTTCAGAATAAGCCTTTCCTCTTCGGGTGTGACACATCTCTGTAGTACTCCCGAACTACTTCGTTTGTATAGCTCTCCTTTGATCACAGTAAAGGCTTTGGAACGTCTGATAATTCGTCTTGCTTCCACTGGATCTTTGGGTAGTTCTTTTCTTAGGATATATGCTACGTAAGCCTGCATCCACGGAATTTGTACCATATTATCATGTGCGGTTCCTCCTCATCTTCCGAACTGTTTGCTCCTGGTGCTGCTGGAGCCCCCGAGGCTTTCTCAACCTTCTCCTTCTTCTTCTATTGTTTCTTCGCCTTGGTTGATCTTTCGATTATCTCTTCCCAGAATACGCCAGGTGGTATTGCTAAACACTGCGACCCGATGTTCGCAAGAATATCGGCTTCATCATTGCTGAGCCTGCTAATATGATTTACTTCGCACCCATCGAACAGCTTCTCGAGTTCATTATATACTTCCTTGTATGCTATCATACTGTCATTGACTGCGTCACATTGATTATTCACCTGTTGAGCCACCAGCTGTGAATCACCAAAGATTTTTAATCGGGTTGCTCCGCAGGCTTTCGCCATCTTCATCCCGTGTATGAGTGCTTTGTACTCCGCATCGTTATTAGATGTGTTTGGAAACGTCATCCGTAGCACGTATTTCAACTTGTCGCCTTGAGGTGACACTAGTATCATGCCTGCTCCAGCTCCTTCTAGTCTCTTGGACCCGTCGAAGTTCATAGTCCAAGTTCTCGACAAATCTGGAGGTCCCGTATTTTGTAGCTCCATCCATTCTGCGACGAAGTCTGGTAAAATCTGCGACTTTATTGCTTTTCTCTTCTCATATATGATGTCCCGAGGGGAAAGCTCTATTCCCCAAAGGGAGACACGACCTGTAGCTTCTGGGTTGTTTAATATATTGGATAAAGGCGCCTCATATGTAGTTGTGAACACTCCATATGCTAACTTCTGGTACTGCAGGTACCGCTGTTTTGAAGGCAATAAAACTTCACTGATGAAGTATACCGCCCGCTGTACTCCATGGAGTTTTCCTTCTTCTTCTCTTTCAACCACAAGTATTGTGCTAACCACTTGAGGCGTGGCTGCGATGTATAATAGGAGAGGTTCCTTTTTATTAGGCGCCACCAAGATTGGCGGTGTCGAGATTGTGCGCTTGAGGTCCTCAAAAGCTCTATCTACTTCTTCGTTCCACTCGAACTTTTTCTCCTTGTTTGATCAAAGCGTAGAACGACAACGCCTTTTCTCCCAGCCTGGCGACGAATCTGCTTAAAGTTGCGACTTGCCCAGTCAGCTGTTGTATTTCCTTCAACTTTGTTGGCTTCCGCATCGTCACGATGGCTTGGATTTTCTCTGGGTTGGCCTCGATTCCTCTTGCTGAAACCAGAAAGCCGAGAAGTTCCCCTGCAGGAACGCCAAAAGAGCACTTTGTCGGGTTCAGCTTGAGGCAGAACTTAACCTTGTCGAGGTTGTCGAAAGTTTCCTTCAGATCCTCGATCAAGGTTGACCCCTTCTTTGTTGTTATGATGAAATCGTCAATATACACTTGGACGTTCTTGCCAATTTGTGTGGCAAGACACTTCTGCATCATCCGCTGATATGTTGCTCCAGCATTTTTTAGCCCGAAGGGCATTGTTCTATAGCAGAACACGCCATAAGGTGTTATAAAAGCTGTTTTGACCTCATCTTCCTCTTTTAATCGGATCTGATTATAACCAGAATATGCGTCCAGGAAGGAAAGACGTTCACAACCTGTCGTGGAGTCGATGATTTGATCGATCCTTGGGAGGGGAAAGTGATCCTTTGGACAATGTTTATTGAGACACGTGAAGTCGACGCACATGCGAAGGACCTCTGTGTTTTTCTTTGGGACCAACACTGGGTTAGCTACCCACGTGGCCTCTATATGTAACTCTTTGATAAAGCCAGCTTCTCTGAGTCAATTGATTTCTGACAACATAGCTTTGCGATTTGGTTCCGAAAAACGCCGCAAAGGTTGTTTGATTGGTCTCGCCAGTGTATCCAAGTTGAGGTGGTGCTCGGCAAGTTCCCTGGGTACTCCTGGCATGTCAGATGGAACACCATGCGAAGATTTCCCAGCGCTCACGGAGGAACTCGACGAGCGCGCTTTCCTATGCGAGTGATACGTCTCAAACGTATCTATAGTTTCTTATGTTCCATGCTATTTTTATGACAATACTCACATGTTTTATATACACTTTATATCATTTATATGCATTTTCCGGCACTAACCTATTAACAAGATGCCGAAGCGCCAGTTCATGTTTTCTGCTGTTTTTGGTTTCAGAAATCCTACACAGGAAATATTCTCGGAATTGGACGAAACAAAAGCCCAGGGTCTTATTTTCCACGGAGCCTTCCAGAAGTCCGAAGAGGAAAGGAAGGGGAGCCGAGGAGGCCCCACACCACCTGGCAGCGCGGCCAAGGAGGGGGGCGCGCCGCCCTAGGGAGTGGGCCCCTCGAGCCTCTCCTGACTCTGCCCCTTCGCCTATATACTCCGTGACGAAAACCCTATGACCGAGAGCCACGATACAAGAAAAGTTCCAGAGATGCCGCCGCCGCCAATCCCATCTCGGGGGATTCAGGAGATCGCCTCTGGCACCATGCCGGAGAGGGGAATCATCACCCGGAGGACTCTACATCACCATGATCGCCTCCGGACTGATGTGTGAGTAGTTCATCCTTGGACTATGGGTCCATAGCAGTACCTAGATGGTTGTCTTCTCCTCTTGTGCTATCATGTTTAGATCTTGTGAGCTGCCTATCATGATCAAGATCATCTATTTGTAATGCTACATGTTGTGTTTGTTGGGATCCGATGAATATGGAATACTATGTCAAGTTGATTATTGATCTATCATATATGTGTTGTTTATGATCTTGCATGCTCTCCGTTGCTAGTAGAGGCTCTGGCCAAGTTGATACTTGTGACTCCAAGAGGGAGTATTTATGCTCGATAGTGGGTTCATGCCTCCATTGAATCTGGGACAGTGATAGAAAGTTCTAAGGTTATGGATGTGTTGTTGCCACTAGGGATAAAACAACAATGCTTTGTCTAAGGATATTTGTATTGTTTACATTACGCACAGTACTTAGTGCAATTGTCTGTTGTTTGCAACTTAATACTAGAAGGGGTGCGGATGCTAACCCGAAGGTGGACTTTTTAGGCATAGATGCATGCTGGATAGCGGTCTATGTTCTTTGTCGTAATGCCCTAAGTAAATCTCATATTAGTCATCATGATATGTATGTGCATTGTTATGCCCTCTCTATTTGTCAATTGCCCAACTGTAATTTGTTCACCCAACATGCTATTTATCTTATTGGAGAGACACCGCTAGTGAACTGTGGACCCCGGTCCATTCTTTTACATCTGAATACAATCTACTGCAATCATTGTTCTCTGCTGTTCTTTGCAAACAAACATCATTCTCCACACCATACGTTTAATCCTTTGTTTACAGCAAGCCGGTGAGATTGACAACCTCACTGTTAAGTTGGGGCAAAGTATTTTGATTGTGTTGTGCAGGTTCCACGTTGGCGCTTGCGCCGCACTACACTCCTTCACCAACAACCTTCACGTGGCCTTCATCTCCTACTGGTTCGATAAACCTTGGTTTCTTACTGAGGGAAACTTGTTGTTGTACGCATCACACCTTCCACTTGGGGTTCCCAACGAACGTGTGCTTCACGCGTCATCAGCGAGGTCCATGTTTGTTGCAATGGATGTTGTTTTCTTGGGATCTGTTGGGTGGATCTGCACTTACTTGGAATCTTTAGTAGTGTAAAAGGTGGGCTCCTTGAGCGGCCTCCCTACGCCTGGCAACAAATCATAATCAGTTGTTAGCCTTGACGCCATATACTCTGCTTGCATCCCGAAACTCTCTGACAGTCGATGAAAATCCTTGTCGCACTTACCAGCTAATGCGAAACTGCCTTTTACCGTGATTGGGCCCTTGGGTCCAGGGAGTCTCCACAACAAGTAGGTGTAATGTGGTACCGCCATAAACCTAGCATAGGCGGGTCATCCCAACAAAGCATGATACTGTGACGGGAAATCCACGACTTCAAACTCCAACCTCTCTCTTTTGTAATTTTCTCGGGTTCCAAACTGAACGTCGAGATTGATTTTTCCCAATGGGTAACCTGGCCTCTCCGGTGTGATACCATGGAAACGCGTATCAGTTGGTAACAAGTTTGCCAGGGATATGTTCATCTTCCTCAATGTATCTGCGTACATGAGAGTTAAGCTGCTCCCGCCATCAATGAACACTCGTGAAACATCGAATCCTGCTATCACCGTTGGTAAGATCAAAGCAGACTGTCCTGGTCATGGAACCTGTTGTGGGTGGTCAGCTATATTGAAGCCGATGGCTTGCCCTGACCAGTTCAGGTACTCGATTGTCGGTGGAGGCATCTTCTCTGCCATAAAAACTTGTCGCGAGATTACTTTCTGAGCTCTGTTGGATGGCCTGCCTTTCTGAATCATCGAGACCGCACCACTAGTGTCGATATAAGGGCCTGGTTGTGGAGCTGCCGCCAACTGAAACTGGTGCCGATTTTCGTCCGTGATTGCGGGTGGAGGTGGAAGGTGGATCTCGCTCCTTGGCCCCTGGGGGTTTCTATTTACTGCATGCGTGCTGGTATGCCCTGCATATCTATGTAGTGCTAGAAAAGTTCGGCAGTCCTTCTGCAGATGCCCTAACTGCCTCTTTCCATTGTTGTCGAGGAAAAGGTGCATTTGGCATGGTCCGTTTAAGAGATCCTCGGGTGATATATATGGCCTCTGAAACCTTGGTCCATTATTTTGCCTGTTGGGACGGGAACCATCCTTGTAATCATTTCGCTGCTCGCCACTCTTTTGATAATCATCTCGATTGTTTCCCCCATTGTTTCCTCGGAAACCAGCCGATATCTGGCCGGGAGCATCATAATCTAAGAACTGTTGAGAGAATCGTCGCCTATTTTGAAAGTTTAGGTTGCGCTCACCCTCGGGCGACCTGTGCCGTTTGTTATGAACAGCATCTTCTCCATCTGCCCAACGGTTCGCTATTTCCATGAGTGCTGCTATTGTTTTCGGGTTGGTTCTTCCCAAATCCTCGATGAAGTCCCTCCTTCGGATTCCAGCAACAAATGCATCTATTGCTCTTTCGTCCGATATGTTTTCTGCCGAGTTTTTGATGATGTTCCACCTCTGTATATACATCCTCATTGATTCATCATGCTTTTGTCTACAGGCCCTTAGCTGCTACAATGACGCGGGTTTCTTGCACGTGGACAAGAAGTTCTTCACGAATATGTCCTCGAAATTTTCCCAGCTGTCGATGGAACCAGGAGGCAGCTTTTTTATCCACGACCGAGCTGCTCCACTCAAGTGTACCTAGATGCTTTGCATGGACGTTGCTCTGGTTCCGCCCATCAGTTTCACCGTCTCCAGGTAGTCGATTAACCAATCCTCAGGATCTTGTAAGCCATCGAACTTTTTGTAATTGTCAGGTAGCTTAAACCCAGACGGGACCCGAGTTTTACGAACTCGTCACGTGAAGCATGGGAGACCACACAAATCCTCCTCGTCAACCTCTGGTGAGTGCCGACGTTCCCTTCTTTCTTGTCATGCTCTGTCGACCCTTGCCTGTGTAGCTGTATCTCTCGCCCCACTTGTTCTTGGGGGGTCATGCACCACTGCTGTAGGTCGAGGACTATTTTGCCTTGCGGAACCTTTGGGAGGCGTGCTTGTTCCTGTGAATGCTGTTCCCATGACTCCGCATCCTGCCATAGCCATGTTATACAATGCTTCTCTTGGATCTCCGGGAGGTGTCCTGGACGCCAGGATGAAAGCTTGTGTCGCCAAATATCCAGCTTCTGGTGTCTTTGGGATAATGTTCCCTCTTGTGTCTATCGACATAAAGGACATGTCCAGGTTTTGGACTAGGTTCTCCCTCTCGGCCTCAGGTATATTCTGCAACCGAGACCTTACCCTATTTAGAGCTGCTCTGTGACTATCTCCTCCCGAAGTGTCTGATTGTCGACTCAACTCAGCTCTTCGCCTGCTTGACTCGGAAGTCGCGGCTTGCCTCCTATCCAGCGCAGCTTTCTGTTTTTCAAGTTCTCGCCTAGCACGAGCGAGTCTATATTGGTATGCTTGTAAGTCTTCAGCTGTGGCGCCCACAGTCATCGGCTCCGTGCCGTCGATAGCTCTTGCGACTCTGTTCCAAACTGCTTGCGGAAATTGCACCATCTGTCGTGTTGCAGGTCCGACATATTTGGTTCCCAAACCTCGCGTAAGATCAGCGGGATCGATGTACGGATTTCCCGCATCATTGAAAGCCTCCGATGTCTCCTCCTGTGGTCGACTTGTATCTTCAATTGCATAGATTTGATGATATTTTAAACTTTGACCTTTGTCGGGATTGGTGACATCGTCGTTTAGATCGGCGAAGACCTCTCCGACAGAAGTAGATTTGGTGATGAAGCTGAAGTTGTCAAAGTTGTCGGAGTCGCTGCTTATATTGGAGTCCGCAGACGACTCGAAGGACATGTTGCCAAAGATCTTGGCGAGTTTTTCGCTTGTCGTAGATTTGATGAAGCGTGACGGCGAAATCTCCTCGTCGACTGTCTCGAACGATGACGATGATTCCGAAAGATGGGAACCGACCGCCAACGATCCCGACGAAATCGGAATCTCGAGACAATGCGATCCTTCTTTTCCAACGCGGAAGTGGAACCTTCCGAACGTCATCTCCATAGGCTCCTCCAGATACGCATATGCATCCAAACGGGAGGGCGGGTGAGGAACAAAATCGACTAGATCAGTTTCGATCCGTTTACCTCTGTCCATCGCGTTACTTGCCACCGAAGAAGTCGACGATCTTGAACGTGCCATCGAGATCAGCTCGTTGTCGCTTCTAGTTCCCACAGACGGCGCCAATTGACAAGGTATCAACTTTTCAATGCCTACGGATTGTAGACTAGGGTTTAGTTAGAAGTAGAGGGCAAGTAGATCTCGAGGGTTTAGGCGGAAAAGTACTCGACTGCTGGGAAACTAGGGTTATGTTGACAATGAAATCGATCCTCTCTCTGTCCCTCGACTCCCCCTTATATAGGAAGCGGAGCCGAGGGTTTCGTAGTGTAAAAGTTTACAAAGTTCGGGAGACTCTCTGAGTTCGTCCCGTAATAATTATAAATCGAATATTCCTAATACAACTATCTTTCCAAATTATCTCTTAATAGGACTTCTCGGCTTCATAAACTTCGGGTCGTGGGCCTTCAGTAAACCCTGGGTACCATCTTCGGCAGGCCCATTGGGGATGCCTATGTCAACGGGCGCTGAAGGGACGGGCGCTCAACACGTGGCTCAACATGGTGAAAAAAACAACCGCAAGTGGTCTCTAAGCGCGACACTTGTAGTAAGGAGAAGCAAAGTGGGATGAGGGATGAGAAAGATGGACAACGTGAGGGCATCTCTAGCAGGAGTACCCAAACGGTTTGTGCCAGTCGTTTTGGTCCGCGCGAACGAGCGGATCGAAAAAATAGGCTCCAACGGATCTATCCGAACAGACCCAGGTCGGACGACCCATCCGTCCACCAAATTTAGGTCATAGATGTATTGGCCCGTACAACTCTTGGACAGTCGAATCCCCTCCCCCTTGTTGGCGGCTTGTCCGACGTTTTACTTCTCTTTTTCATTTCTTTCTTCGTAGATGCGGGCGCACGCGCTCCATGGCCGTGTTGTGCTTTTCCTATATGTGTACAGATCCATGGGGCAATAGAGATTCAGGTTCTTCTACTACGACTCTGGGGCCAATATAGCCACCAATGACATGGACATCGATGAGGAGGCGGACTGCGGCGGCGCTAGGGCGGTGCCCGAGCGAGGAGGCAAAGGGGGCGTTGGAGCGGCGGGGATACGGCAGCTGTCATGGCTGCAGGTGGAGCGGATGACGGGCGGGTTCACTTTGGGCATGGTGGGCGAGGGCTGGTTCAGCACCGTTTAGCTCGCGCGCCTCTCCGGTGTGCTCGCCGCTATCAAGGTCCACCGTAGAAGCAAACGCCTCCACTGTGTCTTCCGCCAGGAGCTTGACATGCTCCTTCACGTCCGACACCTGCACATCGTGTGCCTCCTCGAATTTTGCGAGCAGCACGGTGGGTGCTTTCACTGCGCTCGCAAGTATTTCCTACTCTATTATGTGCTTTGTTCCGCATCATCTCGTCGTGCTAATTAAATTGCTTATGTATTTTTTGGCGGATGATGCAGATGAGGGCGTGTTGGTGCTGGAGTTCGCAGCGAAAGGGAACCTGTAGGGCAAATCATGTGGAGAAATCAGGTCGCCGGCCGACAAATTGATTGCATCGGCCCTACGTTGTTTACGGTCTCACATACGGGATAATGGACGCGAGCGTAGAAAGCAATTGAGTCATCACACTTACTGATTAATAATCCGACTGAGGTTTGGACAATCGATTTTTATATTGGAATGAGACACCGAACGATATTCGCACGTTGTGTGTCAGGACTGACATGTCGCAAACGTATCTATAATTTTTGATGCTACATGCTTGTTCTACACCAATTTCTGTATATTTTGTTTACACTTTGTTGCACTTTTATACATTTTCTGGCACTAACCTATTGACAAGATTTCATAGTGACAGTTCATTATTTTCTGCTGTTTTGTATTTCAGAAAAATTATACAGAAAATATTTTTGGAATTGGACGAAACAAAAGCCAAAGTCAATATTTTTCCGTAACGAAGATGAAGTCTCGAGGATAGAAAGAGGGGCGCCACAGTGCGGCCACACCACACCATAGCGCGGCCAAGAGTGGTAACAAGGTATTAACTTGTCAATGTCTACGAATTGTAGACTTGGATTTCGTAAGAAGTAGAGGGCAAGTAGTTCTCGAAGGTTTCAGCCGACAAAGGTGTTTTGACGAAAGCTATGGTGATTTCTGTTGACAATGAATCGATCATTTCCTCTCCCCTCGGCTCCCTTTATATAGGAGGAGGAGCCGAGGGATTTCGTGTCATACAAGTTACAAACTTCTGAAACTCTCCCGTATTGTTATGTGACTCGTGATTTCCAATACAACTCTATATTCCTTATCGAGGTTCTCCAGGCTTCTGGGCCTTGAAAGTTTCGGGTCGTGGGCCTCTAGATAACCTCGGGTACCTTATTTAGCAGGCCTATTCAGCATGCCTATGTCAGTAGCCCCCGAGATTTTACTTGAATCGTAGAATCAAGTAAAATCTCCACCGTAGAGTTGTGTCATATATTTATGCCTCGTAGAGCCTAATATTTTGCTTAACATCTTTTTTGTACAGGGATACTGGTAGATGGGGTTGGTTGATCTGACGGATCAGGTACCAGTTAACTGCTCTTATGGCAAACACGCATAAACCTACTTCAAACTCAAGTTTATGGACTTGAACTCGGGATACTGGCGTAATTCGACACGCGCCGCTTAAGAACTTATCGTGAACCGAATCCCAACTATGTTTTATCGAGTACCTAACGCGTCCGCTAGGATTTTTTTCGCATCTGTTGATACGGATAAAGTGGGAGAGCGTATTCGGGTGCGATACCACGCCACACACGATAGATCCTGGGGACTTATCTTCGTAAACTCTTTTCGAGTTGTGACATTCAGAGTTTTTATCGCGGCAGACACGCTCTGAGAATATATTGTCAAGTGCCTTTGTCGGCTGCTGGAATTGTGAATTTCTTCGAGTTGTCTGATGATAATATCTTGATCTCCTGATGGGAGTACATGACGAGTTATGTGTAACTCAAAGATGTACGATGAAAATTCTTTATCTGCACTTCTATATTATCTTGTCATTCTCCTTTTCTTCTTTCACATATTTTATCGGGTGCACGACCAGCGCTCCCGAGGGGAGTAACCCTCTAGGCTACAGCCGATTCTTTGCACTGGGTTGTAGGCTCAACTTTTGCTACTTTAGTCAACTCTATATTTTTTCTTTCACCTCATCCTCTTATTTCTGATAAGAGTAGCCCCTGAGCATATGAGCAGATGCTTGCATCTGATCATAGGCTCTCGAAGGTTTTCCTTTTTAACCATGCACTTTTTTAGAACTCGAAGTTTTCTTGTCGCTATAGTTTGTTCACCACTCGAAGTTTTCTTGAATGACGTCGCTGCTGACGATAGCCACGTACGCCCACCTTGGGCCACGACTCCTGGAAACCCACTGGGTCGTGGGTCCAAAACTCTGCACCGTCGACACATCATGCAAGTGGGGAGCACACGTCCTCCAGAATTCCCGGAACGCGTGCAGTAACTTCCCTCTAGTAAAATTGGAGCGGTAAGACCATTTTACCCTTTGGACACGCGTAGGGTTCGAAACTCTCCCCTTTCTCATCCGATGGCTGGATGCATCATCATATTCCTATAAATTCACCTCTTACTCCTCATTCACCCCCTTCGCTGCGCCGCACAACTCCTCTCTCTCTTTCTGCCATTGTTGCTTCTCGAGCTCCTCGCGCATGCGCTCTCCTTCTTCTCCCTTTTTTCTCCACCGAGATTTCCTCCATGGCGTCGCACTCCAAGCAGTGCAAGAACCGTGCGCCAAGCACCGACGAGCTCGTGGAGAAAGCTAAGATCTCCGGTTGGAGAGGTCGAAGCTCTCCGTCAAGACCAGAAGCTGCTGAAGAAAATGGGTTTGCTCAAGAAGGAGGCCATCAAGATGCCCGGAGACGAGAGCTCTCCTCATTCTCCCATTGGATTCCGGGTAACTTTTGTCGACTTCCTCACTTGCGGCCTTGTTGTTCCTGTCCATGAATTCCTTCGTGGCTTGCTTTTTATTTATGGGATCCAGCTGCACCCAAACTCTCTTCTCGATATCTCCATCTTTATCACTCTCTGTGAATGTTTCCTGAGCATCCACCCTCATTGGGGCCTCTGGAAATGCTTCTTCTTCCTCAGGCGCAACAACTCGAAAAACATTATCTACAACGTAGGTGGCGTTTGCATCTGCGTCTGTCCCGATGTCTACTATTTTGACGTGAAGTTCGCTGACTCCGTCCAAGGCTGGCGCAGGAAATGGCTTTACATCAAGGATGAGTCTTCTTCCGGCCAAGAATATGGTATTGCGCACTTTGACGCCACCGAAGAAATTCAAAGGCGCAAATCCTAGGACGCAGAGGCCACAAACGAAGAAAAAGGCGGGCATTGACGCTCTGATTGCCCGCATCCACGAACTTCAAAATACCGACAGGGCGGAACTGTCGGGTGTGCAAATCATTGCATATTTCCTTCGGATTCGAGTGCAGCCTCTTCGGGCTCGCAAAAATACCCTCTGGATGTATTCGGGTGCTGAAGATGCCGACCAGATTTCTGATTATCTTTCTGTGAAGGATGTGGAGAAACTCGTCCACTGCTTCACCTCCTTGCACAAAAACCATGAAGTCCCTTCATCATGTCGTGTGGAGCCATTTTGTGTTAGCCACGCCCTTCCCGAAGTAAGTGATTTCTTTTGGGTTATATTTCTTGTTTTTCGACTGCTGTTGTTTCTCCTTTTGTGTTTTGACTATCTTTTCTTCTCTTGTCTTGTAACTTGCAGAACCACCAAACTCTCTCCTCTCTTCCCCCACTACCTAAAGGTGGGGAAGTGGATGATTGGGTCGTTGTTGCCGATGATTCGCAAGAATCCTCCCTTCCTGAGAGTGAACCCGCATGATCTCAAAGATCTGCGGGTTCCTCTGACAAAAACACAGAGTCGGAACAACATTCTGACTCTGCCCACTCTATGTCTCCTCCTCCGGCCACTTCTCCGGATGGGCGCAAGAGGAATAGGAACGATGACGAAGATTTCGGTGCGTCCAAATTTTCCGAACCAACTACCTAAGAATCTTCGCCGGATGATCAAGAGGCCTTCGACCCCTTCACCATGACTGGAGCCGTTAGCTCGTAAGTTATTCTTTTTTGTCTTTTCCTATCTCCTTTTCTTTTGGTTCCCTTATTTTTCTATTTTTCTGCTATATTGACAGAGTTGACGAATGGGAGGAAGAGGAAGAGCCCGAAGCTCATGGGCCAACTGCGACGAGCACCTCCAACATGCTAGTTCTTTCCAAGGAACGTCGTGCTGCTTCGGAATCCTCACCTCCCCCGCAGCATAATACAGATGCACCAACTCCAGTGCCCATCCCCGAGCGCCGAAGCCGAAAAAGCTAAAATCGGGGTTGGTAGCACATAGGAACTTGCCACTAGGACTACGTCGGGTCCTCTCCTTGAGGATGTAAGTTTCCTTTTCCCGCTTGTCACCTTTTTCGTTTTGACCAAAACATTTATCTCCACTGACATTGTTTTTCTATCTTGTCGTTTTTTGGCAGCCCTTAATGAAAGAGCTGGTCAACTTGGGCTCCCGATTTATCGGGTTCCGCGACGAGGCCGCCACTCTAAGAGGTGAAATTTTGCTGCTCTTGATATGTTGCATATCCCTATCTTCAGTTTGCGTCTTATTACCTTTTCCTTTTCACATGCACTTTGCCGTGCCGAGGAATGCGCCGACGATCTGGAGGCCAAGCTCAAAGCCAGCTAGATAGCTCGTAAAAAAGCTGAGAAAGACGCTGCTGATGTCGAAGATCTTCGCCAAAGGATTCAAGCCGCAGAAGACGCTTTGAGCAACAAAGAGGCCCAGCAGGTCGAGCACGAAACTAACATTGTGACGCGCTTCGAAATGCAATCCCGGAGATTTTTGAGTAAGAATCGCTTTCCTTTTTCCTTCTGGTCTTCCTTATTTTTAATTATCTTTTGTTGTTGACGACCTCCTGCTTTTCTTTAGCAGGGAAAATGGGTGAGCCGTATACTCTGAGCCAAGAATCCGATGACCGTCTTTTGGACGCTCTCGACGTTCTTGAGCTAAACTGCGACTTGGCTAGCAAATGTATATCTTCCGCGCGAGCCGCACTGAAGCGCGTTTCCCCCCACTTCTTCCTGAAGGATACCCAGCCGGAGATCTTCTCCCAGCTTGCCCAACATTTCCTGGAGAAAGATGATCCAACTTTGGCCTATCGTCAAGCTAGCTTGAAGATTGGAGTCGAAGGAAGCATCGCCCTTGTCGCGGCCATCGCCCAAAATGTCGACTGGGTGAAGGCTGGTACTCCCAAGGGCTTGAACTCGGAGAAGTGGAAAGCTCTGGTGAAGGACGCCAAGACTTTCTTGACGAAACTCATCGCCTTCCTTGACCCAACATCCTCCACTTCTGCTAGCACTGCTCGGACGGAGGTCACGTAGACCAACTCGCATCTCTTATTCTTTTTCCTTTTTTAGCTAATGCCACCTTTTGTTGCTCCCGATGGTTTGTATGGGCTCTCTAGGAGCCGTATTTTGTAAGGACTCTCCTTATGTAAATGTGCTGGATATGAATGAAAAGATGTGCCTTGCCGAATGATTGATGTCGATATTTCTTGTCTTCAGTTGATTTTTGATAACTATACTGGAGCTGGTCCTTCCAACGCTTCACCCGCTACTTCTCATTCTGCGAGAGTACCTGGCGGCGTTTCCTTGGATGTTACATCATGTGCTGATTCAACTCACCCACAAATGGCCGATCTGCGACAACAATTGCAAGCGATGAAGAAGCAGGTTGTAACAGTTATGGATCAATCTCGCAAATCCTCGGATCGTGAGCAAGCTGCTCTTCGTCAAGCACAAGAGGCTCTTGAGTTGAAGGAACCGGCGACTGGTAATGCCACACGATCTGCTCAACGTGAGAGCTATATGCTTGACTTGATGACTGATGCAAGTCAGGATATGACTGGTAATGTTACTTTTATCTTGCTGATTCCTTGATATTCTTCGTATCCCTTCGTGCACTATATTGTTTTTCCATATGTTTCTCATAGGCTCATTTCTAGATGCTTCCACCAAAGAGCAAAGAGTAAACTCACAAGAAGAAGCCCTTCTTCGACTTGCCAAGATGAATGATATTAACTTCTGGGCAGATGATGACCGCACTCGCCGTATCGTTCGATTCCAGGATCGAGCCGCCCAAGTTCGGGAGTTCCGTGACATCTTTTGCAAAACTTTGGCCATGGTATACAATGCTTTGTTTCCTCAGAATCCTCGGCCCGGAAATCTTACCGAGCTTATGGGTAAATTTAAAGACGTGCACAGTATCCACGATTTTGTGAAGGATCAAATGGTGGCTGGTGCCAAGGTGGTCTTGATCTGGTTGACGGTGTGCCACTCAAAGTTGGATTTTGGTAATGTTGTCGATACTTTTTACCTCAAGATGTCGAAGAGAAGGATAAATGTTGACAAGCATAGTGCGGTTGTGTCTCCTGTCGCCGAGAAAATGATCGGCGAGCTTCTTAGGGTGGATGCCACTTTCTTCAAGAAATTTCGGTATGATGACTCGACAAAGATTTTGCGTGTTGTAAGGGAAAACATAGGCATAGATAGATTGATATAGGAGTTCTTTTTATTTTCTCTCGGATGCGTTAGGTTTGAGCCAAAACGCAGAGTTGCATATATCTGTAAGTCGTATATATTGTAACTATCATTGCGAGACTCGTGTAAAGTCAAGGCAAATTCTTGTGTTATGATTTTTTCTTTGAGCCCTCGAGTATCTCGGCTGGCTTGACTATGTTTATTGTTCGCGAGGTTTTTCATGGAACCAAGGCGTGTAAGGTGATAAATGTTACGAAGTCGAGTATATTGTAAATTTATCGGGTTCGAGCCCCCCAAGCCTTGCTTGTGAATAAAAAGGTGTGTGCCATCACTATTTTTATTTGAACCATGCTATATTGCGGCACCGCAAGCCCGCCTCATTAAAAACCTTTTAGCCCCACTCGGTGCCCTAAAAAGAAAAGAGTGTGTCTGAAAACTTTCGAGCTCTTCAGATACAATGTATGCTTACATAGTTGGTACTATATTGACTTTCTTCTAAGCGTAGAAGCATCGTAGCTGCGCCATATTCCACGGGTTTGGTTCGTCCTTGCCCGATTTCTTGTCCTACTACCGGTAGGCTCCTCCCGGAATAACTTCAGTAACAATATATGGTCCCAACCATGGGGATTCGAACTTCTCGTGTCCATCTTGCTTGAATCGAAGGACTAGATCGCTGACTTTGAAAGATCTGGGCCGCAAACATCGGCTGTGGTAATTTTTGAGGTTCTGTTGGTACGCGCTTACTCGTGATAGCACCATGTCTCTTGCTTAATCGAGTGCATCGACATCATCCTCCAGCGCTTTCTGCGAAGCTTCTTCTTCTTCATATTCCATGACTCTGGGAGAGTTGTGTTCTATTTCTATCAGGAGCACTGCTTCAGCTCCATGGACCAAGAAGAACGGTGTTTCTTGAGTTGATGCGTTCGGTGTTGTTCCTAGGCTCCATAGCACGTAGGGCAACTCGTCGACCCAGGTGTGTCGCGCTCTTCTCCACATATCCATCCACGTGGACATCACAACGGTAGTACCGCTGAGGTACCGCAATGGCCTCTGTGAGTCCTTGGACCACGAGCGGTACCTAAGTGGTACCACAGCAGTGGTGCCGTAACTTGCATTACGGTACCTAAGCGGTACCGAGGCGGTACTACCGCTCTCAAGCGGTACTACTGCTCAAGGTACCACAGAGGTACCATAAGGCTCTATGTGGCACTTTTCAGCGCAATCTTCCAGAGCGGTACTGCGGAGCGGTACCAGTAGGGTAGCGGTACTACCGCTCCTGGTACCGGTAGTACCGGTGAGGCAGAAACTACTTTTTTCTCTTTTCCTCTCCAACCATGTTACCTCGCGATACACACACAAAACCAGAAAACCTATAAGCTACACTTCAGTCCTCCGATCATGACGTGTTCAGCGAGGGCACCGTGCACTTGCAAATCTATCAAAGACAATCTTTGCACACGGTGAGATTCATTCAAGTGTTGTCATCAAACAAACAAAACACCGGATATGGATCTTGCTCTTTCAATCTCCCCCTTTTTGGTGATTGATGACAACACAAGAATTTGCAAAGGCATAAGATATTATGATAAGATTCTAGATTTGCAAAAGCTCGATGGAGCTCCCCCTAGACATGTGCATAATTAGAATTTGCATTTGAATACATATACACACATCCTAGGGGCATAACTCCCCCTGGATTTTACAAACTATGCACATATGCAACAAGGATACTTGACATGTTCATATAGCATGTGCACACTATGGAGGCAACACAAGATCATGCAAAGAGCTTTGGGTGAAATTGTCATACCTTTGCCTTGAGAATACCCAAACTCACAACAAGTGCCTCCATAGGATTGGTGTAGCCAAAACAAGAGATATGCAATGGAGACCCAAAAGGCTACCACCAAAGACCCCATGCAAAAACCACCAAAGACCCCATGCAAAAACCCGTCCTAATAGACAACTTCGCCACCTTTGGCATCGGAACACCAAAAAGGAGAGGAAGCATACCAACAAGGACGGTAAGGAAATACACAACAAAGCTTGCAAAAACCAACAAGGGAAAAACAAATCTTGGATGTGATGCCCACAAAAACATGGAGAACAAGAAACAAAGACAAAAGAAGAAAAACAAAAGAAAGTCAAAGAGAAACAAGAAGAACCAAAAACTCCTCAAGGAGGAGGTTGGTGGCCGAAGCCACCGTGTAAGAGTATAGTAGTGTGAGGTCGCGTAGATGTATCTAGGACTCACAACTATAACTCAACATGAAACTCATTAGTCACTTACTTGAGAAATAGCATATGTTTTGGATTTCTTTATGCATTATGGGGGGAGGGATAGCTCAATAAGTTTAAACCGCACTCCCCCTATGTTCATGCATGCTTTTCATCTAGACATATAGCTAAAGAGTGGTATGTGTGCACGACGGTCAAGCGAAGTTCGACGGATCAATGATATTTAGCTCATGCCTCAACTCAATGAAACGCTTCTCATCCAAGGGCTTTGTGAAGATGTCCGCCAATTGCTCCTTGGTACCAATGAAGGATAGAACAATATCTCCGCGAGCAATGTGGTCCCGAATGAAGTGGTTCCTTATCTCAATGTGCTTCGTCTTGCCATGAAGAACCGGATTGTAGGCGATCTTGATGGCGCTCTCATTTTCACACAAAAGAGGGACCTTTCTATACTCGAGTCCATAATCCCGCAAGGTTTGCCTCATCCATAAGATTTGAGCACAACTACTCGCCGCGGCAACATACTCGGCTTCCGCGGTAGAGATGGAGACACAATTTTGCTTCTTTGAGGACCAACACACCAAGGATCTTCCAAGAAAGTGACAAGCTCCAGATGTAGACTTCCTATCAACCTTGTCTCCCGCCCAATCGGAGTCAGCGAAGCCAACCAATGAGAAGTCCGTGTCCCTTGGGCACCATAGTCCGAAGTTTGGGGTATCAACTAAATATCGAAATATCATCTTTACCGCTATGATATGGCTTTCCTTCGGACTTGCTTGAAACCGTGCACACATACCGACCCTTAACA
The DNA here is from genome assembly GCF_019359855.2 of Lolium perenne. Lineage (NCBI taxonomy): Eukaryota > Viridiplantae > Streptophyta > Magnoliopsida > Poales > Poaceae > Lolium > Lolium perenne. The sequence goes on from NC_067244.2 coordinate 166,029,073, forward strand.
TAATGTCCGGATGAGAAGCACAAAGGTAAAGAAGCAAACCTATCATCGAACGGTAGAGCTTGGGATCCACCGCCTTGCCGGTCTCATCAAGAGAGAGTTGACATTTAAGGTGCATCGGAGTTCCAATACCCTTGGCCTCCTTCATGTCGAAGCGCTTGAGCATGTCTTGGAGGTACTTTGTTTGATTGATGAAGGTGCCTTGTCGCATTTGCTTGATCTCGAACCCGAGGAAGTGCTTGAGTTCACCCATCATTGACATCTCAAACCTATTAGTCATCAACTTAGCAAACTCATCATTGAACTTTGTGTTAGTTGAGCCAAAAAATGATGTCATCTCCATAAAGTTGGCATATGAAGAGCTCCCCATTGACTTTCTTAGTAAAAAGAGTGGGATCGATTTTCCCCACTTCGAAACCACGGTCTTCAAGCAACTCCTTTAGATGCTCATACCAAGCTCTAGGAGCTTGTTTGAGACCATATAGGGCCTTTTTGAGCTTGAAGACATGGTCCGGGAAATGGGGGTCCTCGAACCCCGGGGGTTGCTTCACATATACCTCCTCATGTAAAGGACCATTAAGAAAAGCACTCTTGACATCCATTTGTTGTAGCTTGAAATCATGGTGAGCGGCAAAGGCCAAAAGGATACAGATGGACTCAAGCCTTGCAACGGGTTCAAAGGTTTCACCAAAGTCCACGCCTTCAACTTGAGAATAGCCTTGTGCCACCAATCTTGCTTTGTTGCGGATGACGATGCCGTGTTCATATTGCTTGTTCTTGAAAACCCATTTGGTTTCGATAACATTGCGGCAATGATCAGGTCGCTTCATGAGAGTCCACACATCATTCCTCTTGAAGTTGTTGACTTCCTCTTGCATTGCTATCAACCAATCGGGATCTTCAAGTGCATCATTAACCTTGAGTGGTTCCACCATAGAGACAAAGGCGTGGTGCTCACAAAAGTTTGCTAGTTGCCTCCGGGTGGTCACTTTGCTCTTTAAGTCCCCAATGACATTACGCAAGGAATGAGGCTTGAGGCGCAAATGTCTTGTAGTAGTATCTTCACGGCGAGTATCGGCTATAGGAGTAGGTTCTTGTGAGTCTTCTTGGCCTTCATCACGGTTTAGATCCTCGCCTTGACCATCATAGTTGTTGTATGGGGCATCATCATCATCATCATGAGAGTTGGATGACTCGGGGAAATTGGGAATGAGAGTGTCCATAGAGATTGTTCCCGAGCCATTCGGTGAAGAACTTGAAGCTTGACCTTGGTCACTTGATGTCGGTTGTTGTGGTAGTTGAGCTTGCGGTAGTAGTTGCTGTTGTTGATGTTGAACTTGAGGTTGTAGAGGTAGGCTTGCACTTGATTGTTGTTGATGTTGAACTTGAGGTTGTTGTACAGGTTGGCTTGCATTTTTTTGATCAATGGAAGATGCTTGGCCTTGCGGTGTAGATGGCTCCACTTTGGTGGAACTTGGTCCTTCCCGGTACTCATAGAAGGTAGCTCTTGAGGTTGGCGAATGCCAACACCCATCCTTCCTACGGCATCTGGGGGAATTGCATCTCCTTTCTCACAAGAAGCACTTCGCTCATCCAAAGATCTATCATCTTCATCGAATGTCACATCACAAGATTCTACAACTCGCCCATTTGACTTGTTGAAGACTCTATAGGCATGAGAATCCGTTGCATAGCCAACGAAGATTCCTTCTTGAGCTGTTGAATCAAACTTGGATAGACGTGTGTCCTTGACAAGCACATAGCATTTGCATCCGAAGACCTTGAAGTATGACACATTGGGCTTGTTGCCGGTGAGGATCTCATATGGTGTCTTCTCTAGACCCTTGCGAAAGTAGAGGCGATTAGTAGCATGGCATGCGGTAGAGATAGCTTCCACCCAAAAGTTATAGTTGGACTTGTACTCCATCATCATGGTTTGAGCGGCATCGATTAAGGTTCGATTCTTCCTTTCGGCGACCCCATTTTGTTGGGGAGTATATGGCGAGGAGTATTGATGTTGGATTCCTTCTTCGCCGAGGAAGTCATCCAAGGGGTAGTTCTTGAACTCCGTTCCATTGTCGCTCCTTATTGCGAGGATCGTGGCGTTGTACTTGCGTTGAACTTGATTGGCAAACTCCATCATGGTCCGTTGAGTCTCACTTTTGTACTTGAAGAAGAGTACCCAACAATAGCGTGAATAGTCATCAACAATGATGAGGCAACACTTCTCCCCTCCAAGACTTTCATGAGACGGTGGACCGAAGAGATCAACATGTAGGAGCTCCAAGCACCCTGTGGTAGTGATGGTCGTCTTGGACTTGTGAGGAGCTCCATGCATTTTTTCTTGTACGCAAGCCCTACAAACACGATCTTTGCAAAAGGAAACATCTTCTTTTAGTCCGAGAATGTGGCCACCCTTGTGGAGACTTTGCAAAGTCCTCATGTTGACATGGGCTAGTCGGCGATGCCATAACCAACCCTTGTCACCTTTAGCAAATAGGCAAAGAGCGGAAGATGTTGTCTTTCCGGAGAAGTCAACAACATACAGCCCGCTCTCCACATAGACAACAAAGGCTACACGGAGTGTCTTGCTCCACAAGAGGACCACCATATGTTCATTGAAAAAGGTACAAAGACCCATACAAGCAATTTGATGAACGGAAAGTAGATTGTAACCAAGGTTCTCGACAAGGAGGACATTCACAAGTGAAATGTCGGGTGTTACCACCACCTTGCCAAGACCCAATACCTTTGAGCACGTGTTGTCGCCATATGAAACGGTAGAGTGAGATGGCTCGAGGTCGACAACAATTTCCTTGCTTCCGGTCATATGACTTGTGGCTCCACTATCAACCACCCATTTAGCGCCACCGGAAGCATAGTCCTACAAGGAATCAAGTTTTGGATTTAGGTACCCATTTTTCAATGGGTCCTATCATGTTAGTAACAAGGGGTTTGGGAACCCAAATAGTCCACCAATAAAGCGAGCACGAATATGTCCATAGTAGTCAACAAAAAGAACATGAGAAGGGTTGTTAGAGCCGGCGAAACCCTTTGTGGTGGAGTCGGGAACTCCACCCCTCCTTGAGTTGGGGTCTCCTCCCTCATGGTTGATCTCCACGTTTTGTTTGTTCTTCTTCCTGGTCCTCCTACTTCTCTTCCTCTTTGGCTTGGTAGCCACTCCTCCTTCATTGCAAGATCCCTCATTGGCTCCATATTTGGCTTCAATGACTCCCTCCAAGTATTTGCTTGGATTTGGAGTCTATCAATCTTGACCTTCAGTCGATTGACTTCATCTTCATGCTCCGGGTGAGGGTGAGTGATATCAAACACTTGAACTTCCTTTGCCTTGTTCACCCGGAAATGTTCCATCAAAGCTTCTTCTTGGAGAGAGTTCATCTTCATGAGTAGACGCTTGTTACTCTCCATCTTGGCAATATCACCTTCATGGTTGCAACAAACACGGTTCTTGCTCAAGGGAAAGTACTCCTTCAAGGCTTCTTCTTGCATGGAGTTGACCTCCATGAGCTTGGCTTTGATCCTCTTCAAAGAGGCAATTTCTTCCTCATGATCACAACAAGTAACCTTCTCTTTGCTGATGCAGAGGCACTCCATTAAGGACTCTTCTTGCATGCCATTCAAACTCAATAGCTTGGCCTTGGTGCTCTCAAGAGTGGCAATTTCTTCTTCATGATTGCAACATGAGGTTTTCTCCTTGCACAAGCGGTAATACTCATCCAAGCCTTCTTATTGAAGAGCATTGACCTCCAAGAGCAAAGCATTGTGCCTCTTCAAAGAAGCAACTCGATCAATGAGCTCATCGCAACATGAGTTTGGGCCTCCATCATCTTTATCCTTGTGAGCTTCGTCTTCAGGATGATCACATGTCTGGGAGGGAAGTGCATGTTTACTCTCCAAGGATTTGAGGTCCTTGGTGAGAGATGCAACTTCCTCAAGAAGTAATGTGTGGTCATCCTCAACAAGAAGCTTATTCTTCTTGAGCTCACCCACCAATCCAAGAGCATGATCTCGGTCCTTGGTGAGTTGGGAGATGATGGCGTTGTTGGAATCTTCGAGGGTGATGACACTAGATTCAAGAGACATGCGCAAGTTTTGCTCCTCCTCAAGCGCTTGATTGAGAGAGGCAATCTCATTTGCCGCCTCCCTCTCAAGCATCTCCTTCTCCTCAATGAGGTCTTAAGCCGCACCAAGTTGGGCCAAGAGGGCCCCAACATGGGTCTTGGTATCCCCTTGCATGTTAGTGAGAAAAGAATCCAAACCCACAATCTCACGCTTAATGGTGAGACTAGTGGCATCATCAATAGATAAAGCATTAGATGGAAATGTGAGTTTGGAAGGGGATTCTACCTCTGAAGATACCTTTGCCATGAGGCAATGGGAGTTGTTGGTGACGAGGTTCTCATTTGGAGAGTCGAAGAGGGAGCTGGAGGGAGTGGAAATGGCGATGGCGGCCACTCCCTCTTCTTCCTTGTTGGAGCTCTTATCTTCATGCTCCTCATCTTCATCGGAGGAGTACTCTTCACAGATGATAAAATCTCTTGGCTTCTTGGTGAAGGAGACCTTGTCGTCATCGGGCTTGGAGGAGAACTTGGAGAATCCTTTGGAAAGGGACTTGAACTTTTCCTTGCGGACGAGCCTTCCACCATTATCTTCTCTTCTCTCATAGATACAATCCGCAACAAAATGACTTTTGTCGCTACAATTGTAGCATGTTCTCCCCCTTTGCCCCTCCCTTGGACTCTTGGAGAAGTTCCTTGGAGAATCACGTGGTCTTCTTGGTCTTGTGCTTCGGGTCTTGTTTCCCTCCCAAAATCTCTTGGCGGCGAGGGCCATGTGCTCATGATAGTTGGTCTTGAGATCATCCGGACCCCACTCAATGGGATCCTCATCGCTCTCACTAGCTTCATGCACATTCATCTTCAATGCAAGGTTGGGCTTGCGGGTGTTGTGGGCGCGAGCAACAAGATCCTCCGCATTCTTCTTGGAGATGTCCAAAGCGATGACTTCGCTAAGGACTTCATCGGATGTCATAGCGCGGAAGGAGGCGTTTTGGCGGATGGCCGTCAACTTCACTTCCTCATAAGGGAGGAGAGCGTTGTAGAACTTTCGCTTGATCTAATGGTCATCCACAAATGTTGCTCCAAGATCTTGCATTTGTACGACGAGAGCGATAAGGCGCCTGTACATCTCTTCGGGCGATTCTCCCTCATTCATGACGAAGTTGTCGACCATGTTGTTCACTTCATCGAAACGAGAGCTTTGAATGCTCTCATTTCCGAGGAAGAGCTTGTCGATTTTATCCCATGCTTCCTTGGCGATCTTGAGCGAGCGAATATGAGCGCGGTCCTTGGGCGTGACGGCCATGTGAATCATGTTGATGGCGGTGGCGTTGAGTTGGTCATCCACCACTTCTCTTCTTGCCAAGTGCTTTGGGTCTCGTGGTGAATAACCCTCCTCGATGATGCGCCGAAGCTCGGTAGAAGCGCTGCGCACACGAGAACGCATTAAGAATTGCCAATTTTCAAAGCTATTGGATTCAAGTAATGGTGGTGAACCATGCGACAAATATGTGGCATAGGAATTGGAACGTTTATGGTGTAATCACTTGGTGGTGCACCGCTTGATTATCTCCTAAACGTTCCGCAACCGGTGTCTCATCCTTCCCCTTTGTTGAAGTGTCGGTCTCCCCAAGCCCTTCCTTTTACGGATCTTTTGTCGATTGAGTGAAAAAATCAACAAGAGGAAATTGATTAGCTTTTGGTGCGGGATCCACGACACTTGCCTTAGGATCTATGGTAGGGGTTGGTTTTGGAGCAACCAACTCCATCATCATTACCTTCATTTGGCTAACGATGGATGACTCCAATTTCTTGAGGTCATCCAATGTAGCCGTTGTGCTATCGATGGTAGATGATGGAGCGGGTGGCTCAAGGGAAGGGGACCCATTCACAACCTTCTCTTGTTCGGCAATTTCTTAGGCGGTAAAGCCCGAGCAAGAAAACCTTGATCTGATACCAATTGAACGGATCGTAGCGAACAAGAGGGGGGGTGAATGGACGCTACACAAATTTTTAGTCTTTTCAGATTTTAGGCGATGCAGAAGGTAAAGGTGATAGCTTTAGTGGTGGAGATGTTCCTAGTATGATCCTAGGCTAATGCAACAAGCAAAGGAACCAAGCATAATAACGAGGGTAAGGAGTGGGACAACCGGAGGGCGCGGAGACGAGGCGAGGTTTGTTTCCCGCAGTTCCTCCCACAAAAGGGAGTACGTCTGCGTTGAGGAGGTGCTAGCCTCACACAAGTGGCTAGGTAGCCACACCACGAAGGAAGGCCTCACCTTCTTCCTCGAGATAGCTCCACAAAGGGGCTCCCCCTTTTCCACTGAGGCACCAGTCGAGGTGGTGGTTCCTTCACAAGGTTGGGGCGAGCTCCACAACACTAGGAGGCTCCCAACACCCTATGGGGCTAGCACAACTCCAAGCTAGCCTCCATAGGAGCACTTCCTCCAAGATCCCACCATAGGAACCCTAACTCCAAGATCCACAAAGGACTAACACGAATTGGTGAAATATCTCTTGGTAGAACTATAGATCGGGGCCTCCTCCACCACTCCTCAAAATTTGGGCAAGATTTGTTGGATGGGTGAGGAGATCCTCAAGGTTTAAGCTCAGGAACAATGGAGGAGATAGAGAGAAGGGATGAAAACGAGCTGGGGAAGAAGGGGCCTTTATAGGGTCCCCCCGATCCAACCGTTATGTGCAGTTTCCGCCTAAGCGGTACTACCGCTTTGGCAAGCGGTAGTACCACTGTGGACTCGAAATCCCCACAGATCCAGCCACGTGGACATCACAGCGGCAGTACCGCTTGCGGTACCGCTGAGGTACCGCAATGGCCTCTGTGAGTCCCTGGACCACGAGCGGTACCTAAGCGGTACCACAGCGGTGGTGCCGTAACTTGTGTTACGGTACCTAAGTGGTACCGAGGTGGTACTACCGCTCTCAAGCGGTACTTCTGCTCAAGGTACCGCAGAGGTACAGTAAGCCTCTCTGTGGGACTTTTCAGTGCAATCTTCCAGAGCGGTACTGCGGAGCGGTACCAGTAGGGTAGCGGTACTACCGCTCCTAGTACCGGTAGTACCAGTCAGGCAGAAACTACTTTTTCCTCTTTTCCTCTCCAACCATGTTACCTCGCGATATACACACAAAAGCAGAAAACCTATAAGCTACGCTTCAGTCCTCCGATCATGACGTGTTCAGCGAGGGCACCGTGCACTTGCAAATCTATCAAAGAAAATATTTGCACACTGTGAGATTCATTCAAGTGTTGTCATTAAACACAGAAAACACGGGATATAGATCTTGCTCTTTCAGGTGTGATGAGCACAACAGCAAGTTTTCCCTCAGTACGAAACCAAGGTTTAATCGACCAATAGGAGAAAAGCGTGACTTCTGAAGGTGTTGCTAGTTGACTAGTGGCAGGGCGCACTACTGGCGTCTGCAACAACGTGGAACCTGCACACAACACAACCAAAGTACTTTGCCCCAACTTGCAGTAAGGTTGTCAATCTCACCGGTTTGCTGAACACAAATGATTAGACATATCGAGTGGAAAGAGATGTTTGCAATAATTAAAGATAACATAAATTGCAGTAAGTAAACAGAACATGATGATTGTATCAGTGTAAAAGAAAAGACCGGGGTCCACGGTTCACTAGAGGTGTCTCTCCATAAATATAAATAGCATGTTGGGGTGAACAAATTAAAGCTGGACAATTTATAGAATATAGACCATACATGACAAGATGATTACTATGAGATTTGATTGGGCATTACAACATAATACATAGGCCGTAATCCAACTGCGTCTATGACTAATAATCCACCTTAATTTCGGTTATCGTCCGAACCCCTTTCAGTATTAAGTTGCAAGCAATAGATTATCGCATTAAGCAATGTGTGTAAAGTAAACAATAGAATTACCCTCGGATAAAACATTTTTGTTTTCTCCCTAGTAGCAATAGCACATCTACAATCTTAGAAGTTACTGTCACTCTCCCAGATTACTAGAGGCATGAACCTACTATCGAGCATAAATACCTCCTATTGGAGTCACAAGCATCTACTTGGCCAGAGTATCTACTAGCAACGAAGAGCATGCAAGATCAAAAATAACATATGACATGAATATATAATCGACCTCAACATAATATACAAAAACAGCAGAAAATAGGGAACTGACACTGTGGCATCTTGTTAATAGGTTAGTGCCGGAAATCATGTAAAAGTGCAACGAAGTGTGAGCAAAACATATATGAATTGGTGTAAAATAATCATGTAGCATCAAAAATTATAGATACGTTTGAGACGTATCAAGCATCCCCAAGCTTACTCCTGCTCGTCCTCGAGTAGGTAAGTGATAAAAAAATAATTTTTGAGGTGACATGAAGCCAACACAATCTTGATCAAGCATGTAAAGCATTGTGAGCTGGGATCTAAGTACTCTAAACATAGGCATGATAGATATAATTCAATAGAACTTAGCAACTATGTTATAACATGAAGAGTAACTCAAACAAAGGATCATGAATAATAGTGCATTGAAAGCAAATGTTTGTTTATGAACATAGAGTAAACATAACAAAGTGGTACTCAACATGTCCTTTATGGAGTAGCAAAACATAAATACTAGGACACCTTTAAAGTTCAAAGGGTGACTATATACAAGTAATTCAAGAATAAGCAATAGCATAATCATAAATCAATCAATCATAATTTTGGGACTATGCACATTGCACTAAGAATGACAACTATGCTCTTTCATCGGTGCATAAAGTAGAAGATGAAGACTCAACATGAAAGTAAAAGAGAGACTCTTTGCAGAGTAAGCAAGATAAATAAGTTTTATAAACCTTCCAAAAAGTATGGTACTTATTAGCTTTGAGCTCTCATTGCCCCCTATCATAAGCATCTTGAATGGTTAAAGTTAATGTGAATCAAATATGAGCTATATGCTTGCAAATCACAAGTTGAAAATCTCATGCCCCTTGAATACAAGTACCTAAACCTCATGCTACTCAACTTAGGTCCCAAATAAGTTCTTGTCATTGTAAGTATACATATATGATTGAGAAACGCCAATGGGATACCTCTTGCCCGATGATATGGAGGTACTCTTGTAGGAGAAATCCCATGCCAAAATGACAATGATCATCTTAGCAATTTTTTTATTTACTATGGGTATAGCTTTTTATTGCAAATGCTTCATAGAATGCTCACTACGATTTAGCTGTAAATTTCCACCATGAATGATGCATGGCTTAGATTAGCGGCCCAGACGTTTCTCCATGGACTTACAAGTTTCCATTTTATTTCGCACCGCTAGGTATTCATAAACAAATATGAAAGCAACTAAATATAAGTGCAATGTGGAAAGTGTTCCCCATGAAAGCATGGTTATACTAACTCCCAACTTGCAATTTGCAAACATATAAATTTCATAAGATAGGTACAATGATCAAGTTTATCAAGTGCAAGAAAGTAAATGTGCCATCAAGTTCGTGAGAGCTTTACTGACTAATTTTCTCATGCCAAAATTTTAAATAAAAACATGATGAACTTACTTGGAATAGCAATAATGCTAGTAGGTAGATATGGTGGACACAATTGGCAAACTTTGGTTTATGGTGGTTGGATGCACGAGTAGAGATCATACTCAGCACAGTCGAAAGCTAGCAAAAAGACTGGGAGCGACCAACTAAGAGGGCAGTAATGGCCATAATCATGCATAGCAACAGAACATTATCAATCAAAGCATACAATGATATTGCAAGTAAAAAATTAGATGATCATAGAGGCTTTAGTTGACTGGTTATAGTAATAACATGGTATAAGCATGTGCCAAGTCAACCCAATAAAGCATCAAAGGAGAATACCACAATATTATGCTTTTATGATGCAAACAACACATGATTCTTTCAATGACACATTATGCACTCTCATCCATTTGAAACAAGTCATGCTACAACAATAAATACTAAGCGTATGACAAGAATAACATCCAACATAACATGCCAAAGTCTATGCCACAGTCTAGACATGCTTCCTTTTGCATCACTATAGTCATGAAATATTTTACTCGTATCCAACACCAATCAACTTATTTGAAATAGCTCTCAGAGATGAAATACATTATGGACCAGAGATATAATCATACACAAATAAATAATATTAACAATCTCTGAACAAAATTCAAATGAAAGAACAAGAGCTAAACGCACTACTCGAAAACTAGAACACTCGCAAAACAATAACAACAAAAATAGAGCGTTCTTTGTAATTAAAAGGGAGCGGGTCTTTCTCCAAAACAAATGGGCCAGGATCCAACATATGCTACAGCAAAAAAAAAAAAACTAAACTAAAATAACAAAAATAAAGACGCTCCAATAACAACACATAGCGTATGAAGCAATAAAAATATAGCGCATAGAAAGATGACCTGTTGTTTTGTTGATGAAGAGGGGATGCCTTGGGCATCCCCAAGCTTTGACGCTTGTACCTCTTGGATATATCTTGGGGTGCAGGGGCATCCCCAAGCTTGAAATTTTGTCCATTCTTCATCACATAACATCATTCTTCTCTCCCTACACTTGAAAGCTTCCTTCATACAAAACTTCACACAATTCTTTATTAGCAGCATTAGTACAATTAAAATAAACAAATTCACTTGGATTCAGTGATAACATATACTCCCTCCGTTCCTTTATATAGTGCCTATAGATTTTCGGCATTTGTTTCAGATTATAAGGTTGTAGCTTAGCTTTTTTTCAATTATCCCTCCCCGTTCAGCTTCCAAATCGTTCAGCTCCCAAAAATTGTTATGGTAAGTTAGAAAGATATGTATTTACCAAATTTTATGTTGATCTCAAATCGTTCAGCAAGGGATCTTGTGTAAAAAATACTCTTGTGCTAATTTCCGTGCCAGAAAACAATAGGCACTATAGAATGGAACAGAGGGAGTATCAAACATCTATTAAAGCATTAGCTACTGTAGCAACTCTTCAAAAATCTCTTTGATCAAAAGAACTAAAAAAAGAGATTTAAGAGGCAAATGCAAATAGTGCAGAAATCTGTCAAAAAAGAACAACAGGTAAAGATCGATTTTTCTGAAAATCCTCTGTTGCTTATCTCAAAAAGTGGTCAACTAACGAAAGTTAGATAATAACCTAGGGCATATGCTAAAAAATGACAGATCAAAATTCCACTCTGGCTATTTTTACATTTTATTATGGTAACAACACAAAATCTGTTTTCAGGACAGCAACTTCCCCAATCTTATTTTCTTCCTATTAGAGGCTATTCTTGGAACAAAACAAAATAAAAAGGATAAGGAGAGGTTATCACAGAGGTAATAACTTCCAAGACTTAACAAAAAGAAAAATTATAGAAAATAAAACATGGTTATCTCCCAAGAGTGCTTTTTTTAAACGCCTTTCAGCTAGGCGCAAAAAAAGAGCGAGCATCAAGTATTATCAAATGAAGAAACATCAAGATCAATGCAATAAGTCTTTTCAACAATGATTTGTATTTTATCAATATGAGATTTAGAAGACCCTTTCTCTGCACTTTTAGGTTCACTACTTTTAGCAAATGGATTTTTAGGAACAATCCAATCAAAATTCTTTTCCCAAACTTCATGCATTGCTACTAATTTGAAAGGTATTGGTATTTTATCTTCTCTCCTATTTTCGGTTTGGTCTATATTTTCAAGTGTACAAAAGATATCTAAACATGATCCTAGCTTCTCAAATCGATCAAAAACTTTCCTAGCTTCTATAACAACATCCTTAAATTCTCTAAGCTAAGTTTTTAAGATAAAATCTTTCTTTTCATCATCCTCAATTTCATGGAGTTTAAGAAATATTTGCTGCATTATAGGATTAAGGCTTAACAAATCTAGCCTCCAACATTTGAACTAAACAAGCTGCAGCAGTTTCATAATTAGGGGCAAGTTCTACCAGAGATTTATCCTCAATATCTGTATGCTTACTAACATGATTGAAGAATTTATCAATGTTATCTTTTCCAATTATAGAACCACCACCCACGGATAGGTCCTTCAGATCATACTTAGGGATCAACCTAATGAACTAGAAACAAAATAACAACTATAAAAGAAACTATTTTCTTTGTGTTTTTGATATAAAGACAACTATAAACGAAACTAATTTTTGTGTTTTTGATATGATAAAGAAAACAAAGCAAAACAAAATAAACTAAGCAAAACTATAACAAAGTAAAGATATCAGAGATGAGATCCTCCCCTTGCAGAAATCCTCTTTCTCCCCGGCAACGGTGCCAGAAAATCTTGATGGTGCTCCGGTGATGGCGCCAGACAATCTTGCTGAGCGTTGTTGTGGAAGCGGTTGGGAAACCCCAAGAAGAAGGTGTGATGAGCACAACATCAAGTTTTTCCATCAGTACGAAACCAAGATTTAATCGACCAGTAGGAGAAAGGCGTGACTGCTAAAGGTGTTGCTAGCTGAGGAGTGGCAGGGCGCACTAACTGCGTCAGCAACAATGTGGAACCTGCACACAACACAACCAAAGTACTTTGCCCCAGCTTGCAGTGAGGTTGTCAATCTCACTGGTTTGTTTGACACAAAGGATTGGACGTATCGAGTGGAAAGAGATGTTTGCAGTAAGTAAAGAGAACATGAATTGCAGTAAGTAAACAAAACATGATGATTTTATCAACACAAAGGAAAGGATCGGGGTCCATAGTTCACTAGAGGTGAACAAATTTAAAATAAATAGCATATGTTGGGAGAACAAATTACAGCTGGGCAATTGATAGAATATCGACCATACATGACAAGATGATTACTATGAGATTTGATGGGGAATTACAACATAATACATAGACCGTAATCGAACTGCATCTATGACTAATAATCCACCTTAATTTCGGTTATCGTCCGAACCCCTTTCAGTATTAAGTTGCAAGCAAAAAATTATCGCATTAAGCAATGTGTGTAAAGTAAACAATAGAATTATCCTCGGATAAAACATTGTTGTTTTCTCCCTAGTAGCAATAGCACATCTACAATCTTAGAAGTTATTATCACTCTCCCAGATTACTAGAGGCATGAACCTACTATCGAGCATAAATACCTCCTATTGGAGTCACAAGCATCTACTTGGCCAGAGTATCTACTAGCAACGGAGAGCATGCAAGATCACAAATAACATATGACATGAATATATAATTGACCTCAACATAGTATTCAATATTCATCGGATCCCAACAAACACAACATGTAGGATTACATAAGGATGATCTTGATCATGTAGGGCAGCTCACAAGATCTATACATGTGGCACAAATCGGAGAAGACAACCATCTAGCTACTGCTATGGACCCATAGTCCAGGGATGAACTACTCACGCATCACTTCGGAGGTGGGCATGACGATGTAGATGCCTCCGGCGATGATTTCCCCCTCCGGCAGGGTGCCGGGAAGAACTTCAGAACCCCTCAAGATGGGTTCGGCGATGGCGGCCGCGACGGAACTTTACGTAGATGGAGGATCGGGTATCCATGGTTTTCCCGAGATCGTGAATAAATAGGTGGAGGAGGCGAGGTCGGTGGCCGCCTGGGGGGGGGGGGCACACAACCCCTAGGCGTGGGCCACAGCCAGGCCGCGCCATGGGGTGGTCTGGCCACCCTGTGGCGTGATACGTCTCCGACGTATCGATAATTTCTTATGTTCCATGCCACATTATTGATGATATCTACATGTTTTATGCATACTTTATGTCATTATTATGCATTTTCCGGAACTAACCTATTGATGAGATGCCGAAGGGCCAGTTGCTGTTTTCTGCTGTTTTTGGTTTCAGAAATCCTAGTAAGGAAATATTCTCGGAATCGGACGAAATCAACGCCCAGCATCTTAGAATCCCCGGAAGCATCCAGAACACCCGAGAGCCGCCAGAGGGGGCCACGGGGCCCGGATGATAGGCCGGCGCGGCCCAGGCCCTGGCCGCGCCGCCTTATGGTGTCGTCGCCTCGTTGACCTTCTGACGCCGCCTCTTCGCCTATTTAAGCCCCCTCGACCTAAAACCTCGATACGAAAAAGCCACGGTACGAGAAACCATCCAGAGCCGCCGCCATCGCGAAGCCAAGATCTGGGGGACAGGAGTCTCTGTTCCGGCACGCCGCCGGGACGGGGAAGTGCCCCCGGAAGGCTTCTCCATCGACACCACCGCCATCTTCATCAACGCTGCTGTCTCCCATGAGGAGGGAGTAGTTCTCCATCGAGGTTCGGGGCTGTACCGGTAGCTATGTGGTTAATCTCTCTCCTATGTACTTCAATACAATGATCTCATGAGCTGCCTTACATGATTGAGATTCATATGAGTTTTGTATCACAATTCATCTATGTGCTACTCTAGTGATGTTATTAAAGTAGTCTATTCCTCCTCCAAGATGTAATGTTGGCAGTGTGTGCATCATGAAGTACTTGGTTTATGCTATGATTGTGATCTCTTGTAGATTATGAAGTTAACTATTACTATGATGGTATTGATGTGATCTATTCCTCCTTTCATAGTGTGAAGGTGATAGTGTGCATGCTATGTTAGTACTAGGTTTAGTTGTGTTGATCTGTCATGCACTCTAAGGTTATTTAAATATGAACATTGAATTGTGGAGCTTGTTAACTCCGGCATTGAGGGTTCGTGTAATCCTACGCAATGGTGTTCATCATCCAACAAGAGAGTGTAGAGTATGCATTTATCTATTCTGTTATGTGATCAAAGTTGAGAGTGTCCACTAGTGAAAGTATGATCCCTAGGCCTTGTTCCTAAATACTGCTATCGCTGCTTGTTTACTGTTTTACTGCGTTACTACTGCTTGTTTACTGTCCTGGGCAAAGCACTTTTCTGGTGCCGTTGCTACTACTTATTTATACCACCTGTATTTCACTATCTCTTCGCCGAACTAGTGCACCTATTAGGTGTGTTGGGGACACAAGAGACTTCTTGCTTTGTGGTTGCAGGGTTGCATGAGAGGGATATCTTTGACCTCTTCTTCCCTGAGATCGATAAACCTTGGGTGATCCACTTAAGGGAAACTTGCTGCTGTTCTACAAACCTCTGCTCTTGGAGGCCCAACACTGTCTACAAGAATAGAAGCATCCGTAGACATCAAGCACTTTTCTGGCGCCGTTGCCGGGGAGGAAAGGTAAACGGCACACACACACTGGACCCCGGCAACTAGCCACTTTTCTGGCGCCGTTGCCGGGGAGGAAAGGTAAAAGGCACTCATACTCCGGTTCCTGTGCAAAAGATTTTTCTGGCGCCATTGTGTTTGTGCTCGAAGCTATTTCCTTTAGATCCTGCAATTGCAACTTTTTGTTTCTTGTTTACACTAGTTAGGCATAATGGAAAACAACAAAAATATGAGAGATGTTTATGAACTTTATCTTGAATTAGGACATGATGTGTTTGAAGAGAGAATTAAAAAACCCATGGAACTTTATATGCATGCTAATGGGAATGTCATTAATATGAATGCTTTGAACACTATTGTTGCTAATGCTATGGAAAATTCTAAGCTTGGGGAAGCTGGTTTTGATGAGCATGATCTTTTTAGTCCCCCAAGCATTGAGGAGAAAATTTACTTTGATGATACTTTGCCTCCTATTTATGATGATTATAATGATAGTAGTCTTTTGTTGCCACCTACTATGGAGAGTAAATTTGATTATGATTACAATATGCCTCCTATATTTGATGATAGCTACTTTGTTGAATTTGCTTCCACTACAACTAATAAAATTGATTATGCTTATGTGGAGAGTAATAATTTTATGCATGAGACTCATGATAAGAATGCTTTATGTGATAGTTATATTATTGAGTTTGCTCATGATGCTACTGGATATTATCATGAGAGAGGAAAATATGGTTGTAGAAATTTTCATGTTACTAAAACACCTCTCTATGTGCTGAAATTTTTGAAGCTACACTTGTTCTATCTTCCTATGCTAGTTACTTTGCTCTTCATGAACTTGTTTATTTACAAGATTCCTTTTCATAGGAAGCATGTTAGACTTAAATGTGTTTTGGATTTGCTTCTTGGTGCTCTCTTTTGCTTCAAATACTATTTCTTGCGAGTGCATCATTAAAACTGCTGAGCCCATCTTAATGGCTATAAAGAAAGAACTTCTTGGGAGATAACCCATGTGTTATTTTGCTACAGTACTTTGTTTTTATTTTGTGTCTTAGAAGTTGTTTACTACTGTAGCAACCTCTCCTTATCTTCGTTTTGTGTTTTGTTGTGCCAAGTAAAGTCGTTGATAGTAAGGTTCATACTAGATTTGGATTACTGCGCAGAAACAGATTTCTTTGCTGTCACGAATCTGGGCAAAATTCTCTGTAGGTAACTCAGAAAATTATGCCAATTTACGTGAGTGATCCTCAGATATGTACGCAACTTTCATTCAATTTGAGCATTTTCATTTGAGCAAGTCTGGTGCCACAATAAAATTCGTCTTTACGGACTGTTCTGTTTTGACAGATTCTGCCTTTTATTTCACATTGTTTCTTTTGCTATGTGGGATGGATTTCTTTGTTCCATTGACTTCCAGTAGCTTTGAGCAATGTCCAGAAGTGTTAAGAATGATTGTGTCACCTCTGAACATGTGAGTTTTTGATTATGCACTAACCCTCTAATGAGTTTGTTTCGAGTTTGGTGTGGAGGAAGTTTTCAAGGGTCAAGAGAGGAGGATGATATACTATGATCAAGAAGAGTGAAAGCTCTAAGCTTGGGGATGCCCCGGTGGTTCACCCCTGCATATATCAAGAATACTCAAGCGTCTAAGCTTGGGGATGCCCAAGGCATCCCCTTCTTCATCGACAACATTATCAGGTTCCTCCCCTGAAACTATATTTTTATTCCATCACATCTTATGTACTTTGCTTGGAGCGTCGGTTTGTTTTTGTTTTTGTTTGGTTTGAATAAACTCATCCTTGTGTGGGAGAGAGACACGCTCCGCTGGTTCATATGAACACATGTGTTCTTAGCTTTTAATTTTCATGGCGAAGGTTGAAACTGCTTCGTTAATTGTTATATGGTTGGAAACGGGAAATGCTACATGTAGTAATTGGTAGAATGTCTTGAATAATTTGATACTTGGCAATTGTTGTGCTCATGTTTAAGCTCTTGCATCATATACTTTGCACCTATTAATGAAGAAATACATAGAGCTTGCTAAAATTTGGTTTGCATAATTGGTCTCTCTAAGATCTAGATAATTTCTAGTAAAGAGTTTGAACAACAGGGAAGACGGTGTAGAGTCTTATAATGTTTACAATATGTCTTTTATGTGAGTTTTGTTGCACCGGTTCATCCTTGTGTTTGTTTCAAATAGCCTTGCTAGCCTAAGCCTTGTATCGAGAGGGAATACTTCTCATGCATCCAAAATACTTGAGCCAACCACTATGCCATCTGTGTCCACCAAACCTACCTACTACATGGTATTTCTCTGCCATTCCAAAGTAAATTGCTTGAGTGCTACCTTTAAAATTTCTATCCTCTACCTTTACAATATATAGCTCATGGGACAAATAGCCTAAAAACTATTGTGGTATTGAATATGTACTTATGCACTTTATCTCTTATTAAGTTACTTGTTGTGCGATAACCATGTTCCTGGGAACGCCATCAACTACTCTTTGTTGAATATCATGTGAGTTACTATGCATGTCCATCTTGTCTGAAGTAAGGGAGATTTACCACTAAAATGGTTAGAGCATGCATATTGTTAGAGAAGAACATTGGGCCGCTAACTAAAGCCATGATCCATGGTGGAAGTTTCAGTTTTGGACAAATATCCTCAATCTCATATGAGAAAATTAATAATTGTTGAATGCTTATGCATATAAGAGGAGTCCATTATCTGTTGTCTATGTTGTCCCGGTATGGATGTCTAAGTTGAGAATAATCAATAGCGAGAAATCCAATGCGAGCTTTCTCCTTAGACCTTTGTACAGGCGGCATAGAGGTACCCCTTTGTGACACTTGGTTAAAACATGTGCATTGCGATAATCCCGGTAATCCAAGCTAATTAGGACAAGGTGCGGGCACTATTAGTATACTATGCATGAGGCTTGCAACTTGTAAGATATAATTTACATAACACATATGCTTTATTACTACCGTTGACAAAATTGTTTCTTGTTTTCAAAATCAAAGCTCTAGCACAAATATAGCAATCGATGCTTTCCTCTTTGAAGGACCTTTCTTTTACTTTTATTGTTGAGTCAGTTCACCTATTTCTCTCCATCTCAAGAAGCAAACACTTGTGTGAACTGTGCATTGATTCCTACATACTTGCATATTGCACTTGTTATATTACTCTATGTTGACAATATCTATGAGATATACATGTTACAAGTTGAAAGCAACCGCTGAAACTTAATCTTCCTTTGTGTTGCTTTAATACCTTTACTTTGAATTATTGCTTTATGAGTTAACTCTTATGCAAGACTTATTGATGCTTGTCTTGAAGTACTATTCATGAAAAGTCTTTGCTATATGATTCATTTGTTTACTCATGTCATTGTCTTGATCGCTGCATTCATTACATGTGTTTACAATAGTATGATCAAGTTTATGATGGCATGTCACTCCAGAAATTATCTTTGTTATCGTTTACCTGCTCGGGACGAGCAGAAACTAAGCTTGGGGATGCTGATACGTCTCCGACGTATCGATAATTTCTTATGTTCCATGCCACATTATTGATGATATCTACATGTTTTATGCATACTTTATGTCATTATTATGCATTTTCCGGAACTAACCTATTGACGAGATGCCGAAGGGCCAGTTGCTGTTTTCTGCTATTTTTGGTTTCAGAAATCCTAGTAAGGAAATATTCTCGGAATCGGACGAAATCAACGCCCAGCATCTTAGAATCCCCGGAAGCATCCAGAACACCCGAGAGCCGCCAGAGGGGGGCCACAGGGGCCCCAGATGATAGGCCGGCACGGCCCAGGCCCTGGCCGCGCCGCCTTATGGTGTCATCGCCTCGTTGACCTTCTGACGCCGCCTCTTCGCCTATTTAAGCCCCCTCGACCTAAAACCTCGATACGAAAAAGCCACGGTACGAGAAACCATCCAGAGCCGCCGCCATCGCGAAGCAAAGATCTGGGGGACAGGAGTCTCTGTTCCGGCACGCCGCCGGGACGGGGAAGTGCCCCCGGAAGGCTTCTCCATCGACACCACCGCCATCTTCATCAACGCTGCTGTCTCCCATGAGGAGGGAGTAGTTCTCCATCGAGGTTCAGGGCTGTACCGGTAGCTATGTGGTTAATCTCTCTCCTATGTACTTCAATACAATGATCTCATGAGCTGCCTTACATGATTGAGATTCATATGAGTTTTGTATCACAATTCATCTATGTGCTACTCTAGTGATGTTATTAAAGTAGTCTATTCCTCCTCCAAGATGTAATGTTGGCAGTGTGTGCATCATGAAGTACTTGGTTTATGCTATGATTGTGATCTCTTGTAGATTATGAAGTTAACTATTACTATGATGGTATTGATGTGATCTATTCCTCCTTTCATAGTGTGAAGGTGACAGTGTGCATGCTATGTTAGTACTTGGTTTAGTTGTGTTGATCTGTCATGCACTCTAAGGTTATTTAAATATGAACATTAAATTGTGGAGCTTGTTAACTCCGGCATTGAGGGTTCGTGTAATCCTACGCAATGGTGTTCATCATCCAACAAGAGAGTGTAGAGTATGCATTTATCTATTCTGTTATGTGATCAAAGTTGAGAGTGTCCACTAGTGAAAGTATGATCCCTAGGCCTTGTTCCTAAATACTGCTATCGCTGCTTGTTTCTTGTTTCTTTGCGTTACTACGCTGCGTTACTACTGCTTGTTTCTTGTCTGGGCAAAGCACTTTTCTGGTGCCGTTGCTACTACTTATTTATACCACCTGTATTTCACTATCTCTTCGCCGAACTAGTGCACCTATTAGGTGTGTTGGGGACACAAGAGACTTCTTGCTTTGTGGTTGCAGGGTTGCATGAGAGGGATATCTTTGACCTCTTCTTCCCTGAGATCGATAAACCTTGGGTGATCCACTTAAGGGAAACTTGCTGCTGTTCTACAAACCTCTGCTCTTGGAGGCCCAACACTGTCTACAAGAATAGAAGCATCCGTAGACATCATGGCGCCACTTCGTTCCCCCTCCGGACTCTGTCTTCGTTACGGTAAAATATTAACTTCGGCTTTTGTTTCGTCCAATTCCAATAATATTTCTTGTACAACTTTTCTGAAATACAAAAACAACATAAAATAGGGAACTGGCACAGTGGCATCTTGTTAATAGGTTAGTGCCAGAAATCATATAAAAGTGCAACAAAGTGTGAGAAAAAACATATATGAATTGTGTAAAACAACCATGGAGCATCGAAAATTATAGATATGTTTGAGATGTATCAAGCATCCCCAAGCTTAACTCATGCTCGTCCTCGAGTAGGTAAGTGATAACAAATAATTTTTGAGGTGACATGAAGCCAACACAATCTTATCATAGCATGCATTGTCATGCCCTCACAATTATCAATTGCCAAACTGTAATTTGTTCACCCAACACATGCTATTTATTTGGAGAGTTACCACTAGTGTAGATAGCTGGGAACCCCGATCCTTCTGTCATCATCATTGCTCTATAGTCAACTATGCACTGGAATATTTTCCGGTGTCATCTCCTCTGTGTTACTGCTACTGCTGCTGTGTTACTATTGTCATTGCTCTCATATTACCGCTGCTTTCACATCACCTCTGTTACTAGTGATTTTCCAGGTGCAGTTGAATTGACAACTCCGTTGTTAAGGCTTATAAGTATTCTTTAACTCCCCTTGTGTCGAATCAATAAATTTGGGTTTTACTTCCCTCGAAGACTGTTGCGATCCCCTATACTTGTGTGTCATCAGGGACCGATCACTTCTCCCCCTCCCCTCTCTCAAGCTGCTACATTAGCTTGGGAGTTCTCCACCGCCGACCGGGCCGATCCAAGCCTTCTCTGCCAGAATAGCCGGCCGGAGTTGGTCAAGGAGAGGCGTCAGAGTAGATAGGAGTTGGATTAGGGCTATATTGAGTCTAGGTTTTGGTTTTATCCTTGCGGAGTATGCCGTAATGCCCTTGAGGATATGGCTATGGTGGAGTTTTAGCTGCTTGTTGTGGCTTGTGGTGGCGGTGCAGCTGCTGGTCGAGCTTCGATGGAGGGAGCCGGAGGCGGACGGCGGCAAAGCTCCTACATCCCCCTCAATAAAGCTCTTTTGCTGCTCTCTAGATCTGGGTGGCGCGGCCTTGGTCCCTCCTCTTTCAAGCCACCGTGGTGGTGGAGAAGAAGAGGAGCTCCAAGGTTGTTGTTACGTGTTAGACGAATCACCGGTGAGGGGAACCTCACTGAGGGGAAAGAGGGGGAGCCATGGGGCGAGGAGTCAACGAGACATGGTCACATGAGTTACCCAACTTCAAACCTCGCAACGGCGGCGAGATCCTATGCGCTGCTATAATTCAGTATAAGGAAACATGTGCGTGATTACAATGAGTTGTGTCTTCCAGGATCTGGCTTATAAAGGCGTCAGGATCTAGGGTTTACATCGAGTAGTCCAGGACGGACTCTACTAGCTCTAACCTACTTAGTACAACCTATGATACGTCTCCAACGTATCTATAATTTCTTATGTTCCATGCTAGTTTTATGATAATACCTATATGTTTTGCTCACACTTTATAATGATTTTATGCATTTTCCGGGACTAACCTATTAACAAGATGCCAAAGCGCCAGTTCCTGTTTTCTGCTGTTTTAGGTTCGAGAAAAGCTGTTCAGGAAATATTCTCGGAATTGGACGAAACAAAAGCCAAACCTTCTATTTTACCGAGACGGACCCAAAACACCGAAGGAGAGACGGAGAGGAGGCCCACAGCCTCCAGACCATA
This sequence comes from Lolium perenne, assembly GCF_019359855.2. Classification (NCBI taxonomy): domain Eukaryota; kingdom Viridiplantae; phylum Streptophyta; class Magnoliopsida; order Poales; family Poaceae; genus Lolium; species Lolium perenne. The sequence goes on from NC_067244.2 coordinate 166,051,123, forward strand.
CTGGGGCGCGACCTAGGAGGGGGGCGCGCCGCCAGGTGGTGTGGGCCCCTCGGGACCCCTCCGACGCCGCCCTTTTGCCTATATATTCCTCACGACACGAAAACCCTATATCAATCAATCATATTCCAGAAAGACTCCAGGGGCGCCGCCGCAATCGCGAAACTCCAATTCGGGGGACAGAATCTCTGTTCCGGCACGCCGCCGGGACGGGGAAGTGCCCCCGGAAGCCATCTCCATCGACGCCACCGCCTCCATCATGCTTCGTGAGTAGTTCCCCCATGGACTACGGGTTCTAGCAGTAGCTAGTGGTACTCTCTCTCCCATGTACTTCAATACAATGATCTCATGAGCTGCCTTACATGATTGAGATCCATCTGATGTAATCGGTGTTGTGTTTGTTGGGATCCGATGAATTGTTACATTATGATTAGTCTATCTATAAAGTTTGTGAAGTTATTGTTGCTGCAATCTTGTTGTGTTTAATGCTTGTCACTAGTGCACGAGTGGCATGATCTTAGATTTAAGCTCTATAATTATTGCTTAGATTGTATCTACAAGTTGTTTGCACATGTCTATGTCCGGAACCCGAGGCCCCAGAGTGACAACAACTGGGATAACTGGAGGGGAAGGCTTAGATATGAGGATCACATGTTTTCACCAAGTGTTAATGCTTTGCTTCGGTGCTCTATTAAAAGGAGTACCTTAATTACCAGTAGATTCCCTTGAGGCCCGGCTGCCACCAGCTGGTAGGACAAAAGATGTTATGCAAGTTTCTCATTGCGAGCACGTATGACTATATATGGAAAACATGCCTACATGATTAATAAACTGATGTTCTATCTTAATGCTTTCAATCCTATCAATTGCCCAACTGTAATTTGTTCACCCAACACTTGTTATTGGAGAGTTACCACTAGTGTAGATAGTTGGGAACCCCGGTCCATCTCTCATCATCATATACACGTTCCTATATGACATTGGAAGTAGTATCAACTATTTTCTGGTGCCATTGCCTCTATGTTCTTTACTTTCTTTGTGTTACTATTACTATTGCTCTCATATTACTGCTGCTTTCACATCACCCCTGTTACTAGTGCTTTTCCAGGTGCAGTTGAATTGACAACTCAGTTGTTAAGGCTTATAAGTATTCTTTACCTCCCCTTGTGTCGAATAAATAAATTTGGGTTTTACTTCCCTCAAAAATTGTTGCGATCCCCTATACTTGTGGGTTATCAAGACTATTTTCTGGCGCCGTTGCCGGGGAGGCATAGCTCTACTCATAAGTTCACCTGGGGAGTACACTCTACCTCTCTCTCTGTTTTTATTTTATTTTATTTTGTTTTGCTTAGTTTACTTTTGTCTAGTTTCTTTTTGTCTTTTTATTTTTCTCATATACCCAAAAATCCATAAAAATTTGAAAAACCGAAAAATTAAAAACTGTTGTTATGGAAGAAGTCATACCCATTACGGAGCTTATAGAATTATATAAGAATTATAGAGAATCAAGAAAGGGTGAAGTCATGAGTGCCGTGTTAAAAAAATTGAATATAATTTCTAAAATCTTGCTTAAACGCCATGATATAAACTGTTGCTCTAAACAGGATACTAAACATCTTAAATTCCAATGTGGCTTTAGTGAAGAAGTTTTAATTATGAACTATAATTGGAATAACTATATTCATTTTGGGTTCGAAGAGGTAGAACAATTTGTTTTATTTATGGGAGCCTCTGAGATAGAATCCTTCATGTCTAAAAATTATGAAACTTGTATTGCTTGTAAGTACCTTAAAGATTATGTCTCTTCTATCCTTAATTTTTGCATAGAAAGTTACAGCGATAATCCTTATATCATTGATTAAAGAGAGACTCATTAATGCACAAGAATGCACTCACAATTTGCAGGAACCTGTGAAAGAAGAAATTGATGAAGCTGAAAGCTCATTGGATGAAAAAGAGGAGGAGATTGATGAACCTGAAAGCTCATTGGATGAAAAAGAGGGGGAGAGTGATGAACAAAAGGAGGAAGAATGGATTATCTACACATGCCAACCTTCTAATGAGAGTAACACTTTATCTCTTACACTATTTGATTGTCCTCCATGCTTACCAAAGGAGGATGAATGTTATGTTCCTGTGGATTCTCTTGAAATATTTCCTATGAGTAAAACTTGTGAGAATAATTATGCTACTGTTATCTATGATAATCCATGCTATTTTGATAAATCTTATGATAATGCTTTGTTTGTGCCTGATATCGAAATGCATGGTACTAAAGAGTTTTGCTTGGCAAACATTTATGATAAAGCTCTAGATGATGGTCCTATGTTACTTGATAATATTAATTGTACTACTAATGAAAATGGGATTGGAGAGGTCTTGACTTTATCTAGGAGTCCCATATCTCTTGAGAATGATCAATCATCTTGTTATATTATTAATAAAAGTGGGTTTGAAAGTTTTAATCCCACTATTTTTTGAGCTTGATAAAAATTATGTGTTTGTGGATCATGAAAAACATGCTTTATCTGATAGTTATATTGTTGAGTTTATTCATGAAGCTACTGAAAATTATTATGAGAGAGGAAAGTATGGTTGTAGAAATTTTCATGGTACTAAAACACCTCTCTACATGCTTAAAATTTTGAAGTTACTCTTGTTTTATCTTCCTGTGCTTGTCACTTTGTTCTTCATGAATTTATTTGTGTATAAGATTCCTATGCATAGGAAGTGGGTTAGACTTAAATGTGTTATGAATTTGCTTCTTGATGCTCTCTTTTGCTTCAACTCTTATTTCTTATGTGAGCATCATTAAAATTACTGAGCCCATCTTAACGACTATAAAGAAAGCACTTCTTGGGAGATATCCCATGTTTTTATTTTGCTACTGTTTTGTTGTGTCTTGGAAGTTGTTACTACTGTAGCAACCTCTCCTTATCTTTATTTTACTGCATTGTTGTGCCAAGTAAAGTCTCTAATAGAAGGTTGATACTAGATTTGGATTTCTGCGCAGAAACAGATTTTTAGCTGTCACGAAATTGAGTAGGTCTCTCTATAGGAAACCCAAAAAATTCTGCCAAAATTCATGCGTGTTTCTCAGATATGTACGCAACTTTCATTAGTTTTGAGTTTTCTGATTTGAGCAACGGAAGTACGTCTAAAAAATTCGTCTTTACTGGATGTTCTGTTTTGACAGTGTCTCTGTTTTTTTTGCATTGTCTCTTGTGGACTTTAAGTGAGTCTTTCTAGACGTGGAGAGCTGTAGCTTATGTTTTATTGAGTTCTTGCAATGTGTCACTACAGGACTAAAGTGGATTAAAGTTTTTTGAGTACTAACCCCTCTAATGAAGTTTATGAGAAGTTTGGTGTGGCAGAAGTTTTCAAGGGTCAAGAGAGGAGGATGATATATGATCAAGAAGAGTGAAAAGTATAAGCTTGGGGATGCCCCCGTGGTTCATCCCTGCATATTTCAAGAAGACTCAAGCGTGTAAGCTTGGGGATGCCCAAGGCATCCCCTTCTTCATCAACAACTTATCAGGTCACTTCTAGTGAAACTATATTTTTATTAGGTCACATCTTACGTGCTTTACTTAGAGTGTCTGTGTGCTTTTATTTTTGTTTGTGTTTAAGATCTGATCCTAGCAATCCTTGTGTGGAAGAGAGACACGCTTCGCTTTTTCATATGAACACTGGTGTTCTTCGTTTTACTTTTAATGTTCATGGCAAAAGTTGGAAGCTACTGCACTTATTGTTATTTGGTTGGAAACAGAAAATGCTTCATATTGTCTTGAATAATTTGATACTTGGCAATTGTTTTGAGCTCTCAAGTAGATCATGTTTAATCTCATGCACCATGTAGTTTTAACCTATTAGTGGAGAACTACCTTAGAGCTTGTTGAAATTTGGTTTGCATGATTGGTCTCTCTAAGATCTAGATATTTTCTGGTAAAAGTGTTTGAGCAACAAGGAAGACAGTGTAGAGTCTTATAATGCTCGCAATATGTTCTTATGTAAGTTTTGCTGTACCGGTTCATACTTGTGTTTGCTTCAAACAACCTTGCTAGCCAAAGCCTTGTACTGAGAAGGAATGCTTCTCGTGCATCCAAAACCTTGAGCCAAAACCTATGCCATGTGTGTCCACCATAACTAGCTACTATGTGGTATTTATCTGCCATTCCAAGTAAATACTTCATGTGCTACCTTTAAACAATTCAAAATTTATCATCTCTTATTTGTGTCAATGTTTTATAGCTCATGAGGAAGTATGTGGTGTTTTATCTTTCAATCTTGTTGGGCAGACTTTCACCAATGGACTAGTGGCTTCATCCGCTTATCCAATAATTTTGCAAAAAGAGCTGGCAACGGGGTTCCCAGCCCCAATTAATTAACCTTTACTAATAATTATCTTCACATGTTTTGCCCTGATTCATCAGTAAGCAACTTAATTTTGCAAATAGACACTCCTTCATGGTATGTGAAATGTTGGAAGGCACCCGAGGATTCGGTTAGCCATGGCTTGTGAAAGCAAAAGGTTGGGAGGAGTGTCATCCATAAATAAAACTAAAGTACGTGTGTAAACAAAAGAGAAGAGGGATGATCTACCTTGCTGGTAGAAATAACGTCCTTCATGGGAGCCGCTCTTTGAAAGTCTGTTTGATGAGGGGGTTAGAGTGCCCACTACCATTCATTGACAACAACAAACACCTCTCAAAACTATACTTTTATGCTCTCTATATGATTTCAAAACTTAAAAAGCTCTAGCACATGATTTAATCCCTGCTTCCCTCTGCGAAGGGCCTTTCTTTTACTTTATGTTGAGTCAGTTTACCTACTTCTTTCTATCTTAGAAGCAAACACTTGTGTCAACTGTGCATTGATTCTTACATACTTGCTTATTTGCATTCATCATATTACTTTATGTTGACAATTATCCATGAGATATGCATGTTGAAAGTTGAAAGCAATTGCTGAAACTTAATCATCCTTTGTGTTGCTTCAATGCCTTTTACTTTGAATCTATTGCTTTATGGGTTAACTCTTATGCACTTTTTGATGCTTGTCTTGAAAGTACCATTCATGAAAAGTTTTGCTATATGTTATCTATTTGATTAGCAAACTATAGACCATTGCCCTGAGTCACTTCATTCATCTCATATGCTTTACAATAGTATGATCAAGATTATGTTAGTAGCATGTCACTTCAGAAATTATTCTTTTTATCGTTTACCTACTCGAGGGCGAGTAGGAACTAAGCTTGGGGATGCTTGATATGTCTCCAACGTATCTATAATTTCTTATGTTCCATGCTAGTTTTATGACAATACCTACATGTTTTGCTCACACTTTATAATGATTTTATGCATTTTCCGGGACTAACCTATTAACAAGATGCCGAAGCGCCAGTTCCTGTTTTCTGCTGTTTTTGGTTCCAGAAAAGCTGTTCAGGAAATATTCTCGGAATTGGACGAAACAAAATCCAAACCTTCTATTTTACCGAGACGGACCTAGAATACCGAAGGAGAGACGGAGAGGAGGCCCACAGCCTCCACACCATACTGGGGTGCGGCCTAGGAGGGGGGCGCGCCGCCAGGTGGTGTGGGCCCCTCGGGACCCCTCCGACGCCGCCCTTTCGCCTATATATTCCTCGCGATGCGAAAACCCTATATCAATTAATCATATTCTAGAAAGACTCCAGTGGCGCCGCCGCCATCGCGAAACTCCAATTCGGGGGATAGAATCTCTGTTCCGGCGCGCCGCCGGGACGGGGAAGTGCCCCCGGAAGCCATCTCCATCGACGCCACCGCCTCCATCATGCTCTGTGAGTAGTTCCCCCATGGACTACGGGTTCTAGCAGTATCTAGTGGTACTCTCTCTCCCATGTACTTCAATACAATGATCTCATGAGCTGCCTTACATGATTGAGATCCATCTGATGTAATCGGTGTTGTGTTTGTTGGGATCCGATGAATTGTTACATTATGATTAGTCTATCTATAAAGTTTGTGAAGTTATTGTTGCCGCAATCTTGTTGTGTTTAATGCTTGTCACTAGTGCACGAGTGGCATGATCTTAGATTTAAGCTCTATAATTATTGCTTAGATTGTATCTACAAGTTGTTTGCACATGTCTATGTCCGGAACCCGAGGCCCCAGAGTGACAACAACTGGGATAACTGGAGGGGAAGGCTTAGATATGAGGATCATATGTTTTCACCAAGTGTTAATGCTTTGCTTCGGTGCTCTATTAAAAGGAGTATCTTAATTACCAGTAGATTCCCTTGAGGCCCGGCTGCCACCGGCTAGTAGGACAAAAGATGTTATGCAAGTTTCTCATTGCGAGCACGTATGACTATATATGGAAAACATGCCTACATGATTATAAACTGATGTTCTATCTTAATGCTTTCAATCCTATCAATTGCCCAACTGTAATTTGTTCACCCAACACTTGTTATTGGAGAGTTACCAATAATGTAGATAGCTGGGAACCCCGGTCCATCTCTCATCATCATATACTCGTTCCTATATGACATTGGAAGTAGTATCAACTATTTTCTGCCTCTGTGTTACTGCTATTGCTGCTGTGTTACTTTTACTATTGCTCTCATATTACTGCTGCTTTCACATCACCCCTGTTACTAGTGCTTTTCCAGGTGCAGCTGAATTGACAACTCAGTTGTTAAGGCTTATAAGTATTCTTTACCTCCCCTTGTGTCGAATCAATAAATTTGGGTTTTACTTCCCTCGAAGACTGTTGCGATCCCCTATACTTGTGGGTTATCAACCTACTATACAAGGAAGGTTCTGGATGTCCTACGTCGGTTGGGATCCGGCTCATGATGACCACACCGGATCCGGCTAGATCTCTTACACCCGGTGATGTGGGCATTACCCTTCGGGTACTCGACATTGCCCTACCTCGTCTGGCCCAACAGGGACCCATCTGGAGCGCCGCAGCCTAAGGAGGTCCAGGACGTCGGTTGCGCGGTGAATAGATGGAAGGATACGATTTATTGAAGTACATGTCAAGGAAAGATTCAAGTAAGGAAAGATTAGATGGACTATATATGTATTATAACTGAATCCGGGCGGGACTCTCGAGACCTGCCTCCTATATAAAGGCCAGGAGAGGGCTGCCGGATCTCTCCCTCTCAACCTCTCACGCATACACCAAACCCTATCCACCTTGACTCTCGGCGAGAACACCACCACGCAGTCCTTCGGCTTCCCCATTGTAATCAATTTCACTCATAATAAGATCAGACAGGACCTAAGGGCCTCTACGAGGGCCCCGAACCTGGGTAAATCTCACTTCCCGCTTGTCTGGTATCCGATGTCTAGTGCTAACATACATGACCCTGCTCGTTCAAGGCACAACATCGGCTGTTCCGATCACGCCGGCTACATCTGCGTTGGCATCGCCTTTGCCGGCTTCACGGCCTTGGATGATTCGATCTTCTTCGGATCCTTTGAGTTCACCCCACACCACTTCCCTTCGCGCTCGACCTTTTCAGGTATGCGTGGCGGGATGGATCTGGCGATCGGCAGCGTCACCATCGTCCACTATGTTCGCTGCTTCATCACCAACTACAACCGATCTGTCAGCTGCAACTTCATCGACCACGCCTGCGACATTGATCATGTCGACCTCTTCATCACCATCTACATCACCATCGTGCGGAGCCAGGTCATCTTCCATGATGTCCGTAGGATCTGACGACTCAGGGTCCTCAGATCTGACGTGGTAGTACTGCATCGGCTGCGACACAAGGCACGAGTTGGGATCTGATGCCCCTCCTTTCGTGTGCGGCATCAAGTACTCCTTTGACGAGGAAAGCATCAACATCACCGGCAGTGCCACGCCCATGCCAGCTGCGCATCTAGCGCGCTATCAGATCTCTGCCATCGACCCGGTGACCAGAGTCGAAATTCCTCCGGGTGGCAACACTAGGCGCAACGACAACAACCGGCTGCCCACTACCTCCACTGCGCACGAGGATCAAGGAAACGCCTCGGTCAACGCGCAACATTCGGTCTTTTCCAAACTGACTGCTCAGTTGTGGGTCGGGCCCACCAAGTCATGTCCAGTCAGTTGCGCCACGATAGTTGCCACGTCGGTGGTGACGTCATCAAAAGTATCGGCTCCCCCCATTTTGGAGCACCCGAATATATTTCAGAACCCGAAGAAATATGCGGTATTTGACTCAACCGTTTACAGCCTATACATGACTATTGCACAGTCATCCATAGGCTCGGGGGCTACCGGCTATTCCCATCGGGGGCGCTGGTCGCGTACCCGATAAAAATGATTGAAGCCTCGTCGACAATAACGAACTTAACAGTTCCAACGTGCACGTACAAGGACCCGAAGCCTCATCGACAATAATGATTGAAGGTTCTTTCTTTTACTTCGAAAGATCCGAAGGATACGAATTTGTTTACGGACTCGAAGGTTTCAACAATCCGGATTCGAGCCCGGGGACTCGAATCTGTGTAGGGTGACGATGTTTTGCTCTGGCAGTTAACCAGTCTCGATTTATCGAGTAAATCTGGGCTCGTTACTCCATCCCTTACGCGTACTCAACTCTTCGGCGATTACCAAGCTTATATCTTCTGAAGACCCGATGGGTTGAAAAGTATCGGATGGTGTCAACTTCAGTCCCTACCCAAAGCTTCGCTTCAGCCAGTCACTCGGGAGCTAATGATGTGGGCATTACCTTTCGGGTAATCGAGATTGCCCTACCTCGTCTGACCCAACAGGGGCCCATCTGGAGCGCTGCAGCCCAAGGAGGTTCAGGACGTCGGTTGCGCGGTGAATAGATGGAAGGAGACTATTTCTTGAAGTACATGGCAAGGAAATATTCAAGTTTGGAAAGATTAGATGGAATATATCTGTATTATAACCGAATTCTCACGCATACAATAGACCCTATCCACCATGCCTCTCGGTGAGAACACCACCATACACTCCTTCGACTGCCCCATTGTAATCAATTTCACTCATAATCAAGATTAAACAGGCGGGACGTAAGGGTATTACCTCTACGAGAGCCCCGAACTTGGGTAAATCTCTCCCCCCGCTTGTCTGGTATTCGATGTCTAGTGCTAACATGCAGGCTTCCACTAACACTAAGCCCCTCATGATGGGCATTGCCGAGGAGCCACCTCGTCGCCTAGACTTTCCGTCTTTGATCAATCAGCAACTGGGCCACTCAGATAGGCCATAGCCCCATCCACCATATGTGGGCCACCCGAGCTTGCCGGAATCGGACCATATCGATGGCATACATATGAAGTATATCCATAATACAAATGGTATTGTTTTTGGTGGATCTACGGAGTAGTGTCCTAGAGTTGATGATCTTCTTCGAGCGCAACACATGGCGACCACGATTGTCGCCGTGATCTTGGGCCAAAATGGTGTCCCCTCTTCAACCTCCATATCGGATGCCTTGTCGGTCTATCGCTGGAGCTCGACGCTTCTAGAAGACCAAGTGGTGCGTCCTCGGTCTCCTGGAAGTGGCCATCGTTTGGGTCTCATCGTTGGAGGACAGCTTTCGAGCACGCTGCTCTCGAAACTCGGCGGATGTGCCTAGACTTCACCGGCGTTTGGTGGCAGAGGTGCCTTGGTCCTTGATTGCTTTTCCTCTTTTTCTTATAGGGTGCCTTTTGTAATTGTGGAGGCCTTATCTTCAAATTCTAGGTTCTTTAGGGTGAGTGATAAAAAGGGCCTTTTTGTGAATTGTACCTGCCACGTGCTACTTAATGAACATATTATATTGGAACGAGACTTCTCGTCCGACTTCATGCCTAAGGAAAAAGAGGTAAGTAGGGGACTTTGGGCCTGCAAAACATCTAAGGGCTCCTTTGACTCATAGGATTTTTATAGGAATTATGTAGAATTTAGATTCTATAGGAAAATTTCTTACATAAATTGTTTGATTCATAAAAATATATTTTGTAGGAACTAATCCTATAGAAAATCTTGTACTGTAAATTCTATAGGAAAAAACATTAGACCATACCTCATGGAAAATTCCTTTGCTACAATCAAACACACTTCATCTTCCCATAGAATTCAAGTATATATGACATCCCAATCATATGCCTTTTATATTCATATACCTTTTTCTATCCAACGAATCAAAGGAGGCCTAAAGAGAGGCCTTGGTCCATGACCCATGTGTGACACCAAGAACTCACCTATTTCAATTTACTAGTAAAGAAGAAGACTAGCAAAGAGAACATAACATGAGTGCCTAACTAAAACAAACTACTTACTTAAGCCATCTCCAACGGTTACCTGCAAAACGGACCACTTTTCGACCCATTTGGGTGTAGGGATTTGTAGCATAGAAAACAAAAATTTCCTACCGCAAGAACGAATAACAAGCCAAGATCTAATCTAATAGATGGTAGCAACGAGATGAGATCAACATATCCTCGAAGATCGCTAAGCGTTAATGAGATAAATCTCGTGGATGATGTAGTCGATCACTTGCCGCTCTCAAGAGCGCGTAGAAGATCTTGACGGTGCCGCAATCGGGCATGCAACACCTCCGCACTCGGTAACATGTACGGTGTCGATGAAGATGTCCTTCTCCCCGTTCCAGCGGGTAGCGGAAGTAGTAGATCCTCCTCAGAATCCCAGCAGCACGACGGCGTGGTGGCGGTGGTGGTGGAGAAAACCTGGAGGGCTTCGCCGTAGCCGTGCAAGAGGGAGGAGGAAGAAGGGGGCGGCTAGGGTTTGGGGAGAGGGGGAAGGGGCTGCGATTTGTGCACCTCTTGGGCTCTCCTTGCCCTCCTTTCATAGGTGGGAAAGGTCCTTGGGTCGTGCAAGACTTGCCCCTAAAGTTTGGGAGAGTTCCGGTAGGTTTCTGTGCCGAAACCTAATAGAACTAGGACTCTTTTGCCAAATCCGAATTTGCTTTAGGGGAAACTTCTTAACCCTTAAGGAAAACATGAATACACCTATTATGGAACCCTCCAGACTTCCTTAGACGGCCCGGGTCATCCCGGAAACTTCCGGAACCTTCCATAATATTCCAAACCCTTCCGATCTTTCTAGAACCTTCTAGAAGCTCCAATTAAAACACCGAACTTTTTTCGAACCCCGGAAAATGACTTCCTATATATGAATATTATTCTCTGGACCATTCCGGAACTCCTCGTGATGTCCTGGATCCCATACGAGACTCCGAACAATGTTCGGTCTCCATTCCATATTCCATATCTACTTAAAACAATATCGAACCTTAAGTGTGTCACCCTACGGTTCGTGAACTATGCAGGCATGATCGAGACACTTCTCTAATCAATAACCAATAGCGGGACCTGAAGATCCATAATGGCTCCCACATATTCAACGATGACTTCGTGATCGAAAGAACCATTAACATACAATATTGATTCCCTTTATCGTGCGACACTTTACTTATCCGAGGTTCGATCAATACCTAGTTCAACCTCGTTACCGATAAGTACTCTTTACTCGTACCATGATATGACATCCCTTGTGAGCCAGTCACATGCTTGCAAGATAATTGGATGACATTCCACCGAGAGGGCCCAGAGTATACCTATCCGTCATTTGATGGACAAATCCCACTATTGACCCACGTGCTTCAACTTATACTTTTCGAACACTTAATGCCACCTTTATAACTACACATTTACGAAGTAGTGTTTGATGTCATCAAAGCATCCATCCGGTGTAGGTGATTTACATGATCTCATGGTCGAAGAATTATGTTACTGTGTATCTTAAAACTTGAAGCAAACGAACTTAATGACTTGACCATATGCTACGCTTATTATGGGTGTATGTCCATCACATCATTCACCTAATGATATGATCTTGTTATTAATAACATCCAACATTCATGATCGTGAAACTCTGATCATCTATTAATCAACAAGCTAGTTTAACAAGAGTCTTTACTAGGGACTCTTTTATGTTACAAAACACACACGTATTAATGTTTCCGGTTAATACAATTATAGCATGGGATGCAAATATTTATCATAAACACAGAGATATAATGATAACTATTTTATTATTGCCTCTTGGGCATATCTCCAACACTGGGTCCCGATGCGGCGGCCCACGGAAATGAAATAGGCTGCAGTTCGTTTGCGGGTGGCAGCGGCCCCGGCTGAACCAACAAAAAAACAACAACGCTAGATTAAAATTAAAACTTAATTTGCATATTTATAGGGGCCCATGAAGGGCCCATTTTACAACTGAAAAGAGAAAAAAACATAAATATAAATCGTCGGGAGCTTCTGGTCCTCCTCGCCGTTGTCTTGTTGTCCCCCTCACCGAGGTCAATGAAGACCTGCGATGGCGGCCACACATTTTCCGCCGGTGGAGAAGGAGGCAGCTGTTGTGGAGGTGGTGGCGCCAGTGCGGCCACTGCTACGAACAGCTGGATGGCCTCCTCGAGGTCAATCCACTTGGCCCGATCCACCGCCTGAGAGAAGAGCATGGCGCGATGGATGGCCTCCTCTTCCACGAGGTCGACCTCCATCGGCTCGTAGTCGCCCCGTCCTCGTCATCCGATGGGTCTTCGACGACACCCTCCTGGTAGTACATCTCCGACGCGAGCGGCAACACCCATGGGAAGGGCTCGACATAGTCCGTGGCCACCCCGAGGTACTGCGGCAAGTCGGGATGACCAGGACGTGGCGTGGGGAAGACGAAGCCGTCCCACTGCGGCCACTCGGGGAGCTCCTCCGCCTTCATGGCCACCGACGAAGGCGGTGGAGGTGGCGCCACCTAGGGCGTGAGTGGCTTCGTGTGCGCCTCCTCTTGCGCCTCGTAGTCTACTTCTTTGTTGTCGAGGTCTTCGAGGTGCGCCTCGATGACGACGCGCCGCTCCTCGTGTTCGGTCTTAAATCACCTCACTCACAGTGGCGAGTCCACGACATAGGTGGAGTCCCTCCTCAAATCCGGCGGTAGATACACTCGCCGTCACAGGATCTCCCGGTGGCGAGCAGCAGGAATGGGGGGACCGGCACCCTCGCCTAGTTGAGGTGCCACCCGTGTGGCAGGTGGAAGTCGGGCCACGACAGAGGTCGTCTTGACCTCCACGTAGACGCACCGCTCTGAGCGGCACGGGTGGAGGATGAGGTGGCCTCTGCGCCACGCAGAAGAAGTGGCGACCGTTGTTGCCACCGCCGATGCTGAAGCGAGACCCGCCAGCCTCGTGGTTGTTGCGTCTAGAGCGAAACCAACTGCTGCCCTTCACCATGTCCTCGACCTAGGGCACCGCTAGGGTTTCGGTCAGTGGGGAGAGAGTGTGTGCAGAGTGGTGTGGGCTCAAGGACGATGATGGGTCTTCATTTAACAAGACCGCATGGACCCGCATCACCTTAACTCCCCAGTAGTTGTCATGCGGGCCCGGTGCAATCTAGCATAGACACACGCACTATCCGCAGCCACCGCAAACCCAACTTAAATTTGGGCTAGAGATGGAGACCAAACGGATAGAAACCATGGCAGCGCCGGGATCCGACTGCAACGGACACCATCTATCTGTTTGTGAGTCACCGCTAGAGATGCCTTATCTACCTGGTGTCTGATTGTTCACCAACGTGACCAGAGAAAACCAGCCCTTTCGGCATATTTATTCTGGGAGCAAGAACAGGCAGCATCACTTTATTCGCAGCGGTGTCATAACAGTCGGAGTACAACATTGTTTGCTAATTACACAATCCTTTACAGACGAGAAGGGCGACAGTTACACCAAGCAGTTGTGCACTTGCCTCCCTGTAACGCTAATCTAGCACATATAAGCCGCTCTGTTGCTCCACGCCTGTGTAGGCATTATTTTATAGGTCTTCTTCCACTTTTATTGGGGATGATATTTTAGTTGTAGGTTTTGTCTGCAGGAGCTCCGACGACCTTGCGGAACTGTCCATCATGAGGTGCGCCCAAAAGAGTGTTTCTTCCCCACGATGACTGCAGCATATACACCTAGGGGCCTCTTACTGGTCCACCTCGTCAGGTAAGATGACGTTATCAAGGTAGACTAGCTGCATTTCGTCTCTCCAGATCTGAAAATTATGCGGCATTTTAAATAGCCAGAATGTTAGCTCAGGTTTACAACTGGTAAGGCAAATCCGAATTTGTGCTATACAAAAGAGGGAAAGGAAAATATGTGCATACCAGGTCCCTAAATTCAATCCTGATGGTGGGCACATTCGTTCTGTGGATATCGTTTCCTGAAGGGCCTCTCTTGTAGTAGTTCCTGCCAATCCAATGTGTCTGCAAGAACGCAACATGATCAATTGATCACAATAATCGCCAACAATGCTTCCAAAAGAAGGCTTGCTTACCTTGAGAGCATGTGAAAACCCTGACTGATACACAGAATTCCGCGCAATCTCACATAAATCACAAGCACTGAGCTTCCACAACTGAAACAATATCACAATGATTATGAGGTCCTAATGTTTTTTGTGAATGAATGCAGCGGTTTTGTACCACATTACAAGTTCATGTACAGAGGCGTATGTGCATACTGAATACATACTTATGTGCACAAGCACATAAACATGTGCTATTGCATGATATGAGAAGGGAAGGTAGTGAAAGAGCGGGTACCGAAGCAGCAATGCTGTATTCTTCCACCAATGGTTCCTTTGTCAGGTGAATTTGCAATGGATCATCCGTGGATAGCGACACATTCAGTCCTCGTTGAAAAAACACAGGAAAAGGGTTCCGATGGTAATCAAGAAACAAGGAGTTGTTACTTAGTGGGGACATTGCCAGACCAATCTGATAAAATTCAACAGCAATGTGTCAAAAAGCAATAATACTGTCAGGTAAACATCAAAATATGTAAGCTCACACTATTAGAAAATGCAACCACAAATCGCTTAAAAATATACTTTGATTATGGTAATAATACCAAAACAGACAGTATTACCTGACCCAGATAGTACAGATACTGAAGCACAGGAGATTTCCTCAAATTGATTCCGTGTGATATACTGTGACAAAGAAGAAATGTCGCTGCCAAGTGGTCAACGTCTCCAGCCTGTGCAGCCATACCAATTAGAGAAAACACAACACCGTCGGAGTGGAACACTAGAACATTGTAGAAAGTTTACCTCGCCAGCATGCGGACGGAATTTGATAGTGTTCATCCCCTTTGACTCACGCAACTGAAAATTGAAGTATTGAACAGATGTGTTACTTACCAATAACATGACGACAAATAGACGTAGATGAACAAGATCCCTACCTTGTTCAGGGTGTATAAGTTAGCATAGCAGTAGTAGGCATAATATGAAAATGCAGGGTTGAAGACATTCGTCCATTGTTCAGGTGTAGGCATGTGCTTAGTTGGGCGTCTTTCAGGTTTACTCTCATCATCAACCAAATCCAACCCTACGACCTGCAGGGCCCAAAACAAAGCAAAATTTCATATCAACATATCCATCTAGTAAATGGTGCTAGCAGTACTTCAATAGCTCAACCTGAGATACCCATATACAATTCAGCTGTTTGGTCAACCAAGTATATTCTGAAGAATCAAAAGTTTATACTTCACAGATGCAATGGAAACTGGATTTACTGCTGTATTAGGTACGGATGGCTGTGTTGCAGCCTACTCTAAGGCATGATCTACATGGAAGAGCCTTCTCAATCTTAATGTGTGAGACTTCTTGCAGAAAATTAAGCTAACCAAACCAGTTTAGATGATTCCCGGATGTTGCAAATTAACAATATGCTTTAGATAAACATGGTCATTCTAGGAATATCATACGTAATTCAAACTAATAGGAGTAACCACTGGTAAAGGTCGTCGACCGACTAACAGCAAGTTAGTGAGCCTAGCTTGCTTGCTTGGGGGAGTGGATGTACAGCCCTAGCACTTGAGTTCAAGTCCCCGCTGACACAAATTTAGCTTCCAATAAACATTTGTAGGCGCTTCCCCTACAGTTTTCTTTCGTAAAATCCATCGCCCTAACGTTTCATCGTATTTTATAAAATATCATAAATTTATTTTATAACTTGTTCTACATTAGTTACTCCGAATCTTTAGTTTTCAAAAATTGTAGATAAATAGCAGCATGCAGATAGTAAAGGCAGAGGTGCGTGGGGATAGGAAACATAGCACGGATATGATAAGCATCCAAATCAAAATAATAAGAACATAATTTCTGCACCTGCTTTAGGAGGACATGAAGCTGCGGGTGTGAAGATGGATCAATAGTAACCTCAAACAGAGGAAGGAAAATGTTGTCAAGAAGATTTTGAAATGATGTAACAATGCCCATTTGCTTGTACACATTATATAAGCGTGGAATCTGCAAAACAGTACCACAAAATAATTATCTGCATGGGATACTGCATATCAAAGCATAATGAATGAAGTGCCAATTTTGCATTAATGGTCATTTTGAAGACTTTGTTCACGAAGAATAATTTGTTTACTGCAGTCGCTAGAACACAATATGTTTCAAGTAAATATTAGTTACAAAGAACAAACAAAAGAAAACATCTGAAATATACTATGGAACTACCAAGACAAGAAGGATGGAGAAATTTTATAAACTACTACATTGCTGTGGGAAGTCATTATAAAGAAATAATGGTCTGCATATATAGTTCCATAACTGCAGAACATTATAGGAACTTCTAGTTGTAGGTAGTACAATAAATACAACAAAAAATGGCGAAAGGTTACCTGAACCAGCCAAACAACATTTTCACTGTACAATTCATTGTTTACTATCCAACTCGCAAGTTGGTCCCACTCACTTTGCTTCCTCCCGTAGATTGAAATCCTATATTCAGCCATCTGGTGAAGCAAATTAGAGAGGACTAAGTTGAAGGATCTCAAAAAAGAGTTGCATCTGCATAAGAGAAAAAACAAACAATCCAGCTGACAATTTTACCTGATATTTGCTTGCATTAAGGTCAGAAAAAACTTGCATCGTCAGCTCAGCAAGAAAACGTCCTAGTTTAAATCAAACAGAGGTATAAATATCTCTAAAGGATACCCTGAAAGCTTCTCGGGCAAAATAAAATATTGATAAAGTGAGTATAAGAAACAATCAGCCATTTCCCTAAAACACATTAATCAATTAATTAATTAATATCATGAATATATACTGGCGGCAAACTGTTTCTTTCAAATAATTTTTTGTCCTGTTTCACCGCAATATCATCATAAGAAGCAAAAGCAGTAAGATAAAACCAAATACAAGCTGAAAGCCAAGGGTGTAACTTGCAGTTCATAAGCACAAATGGTCATAAGCTGAGTTTACAAATTTTAGTTTCGATTTTTCTTGGAAGCTAACTGAAGAGCCCAATAAATCTGCTTGCACTAAGCTTAGTCTAGACAAGAATCCCTTGTGAATAATATCACTGCAAGAAAGAACAATGAACACCAAGAAAAAGAATTGTCCACCTGCATTTGAGTGGAATAGCTTAAACCTTCAAGCACAAAGTACCAGGATTAAACCCAGTGTTTCAAATATAGTTCTATAGCGCCATTACGACGAGCATGTGTTATGGCCACTCAAAGTGTCGACAATATCTGAAGATGCAGGGCAAAAAAGGGGCGTGAACCACTATATCACAAATAGTATAGTAGGCACTTCTGTGCAGAATTGTTTCAGCTTTATTTGGTAGCTATTCATCACATATATGGTTTTCCGAGAAGTTTCATTTCGCCACCTTTGTTTTTCCACAATCAATTAATATCTAACCTGTTATACTAAATTGGCTATGGGGCCCTTCCTATTCCCTCAATGACTTGCCAATCTGGTCATCTTGATTTCCCTAGATCTGCCTTTGTGAAGCATCAAAATTGACCATATTGTACACCACTGTGCTTCTGGTGTGTCCAGGGCATGCCAAATCAATAGAGTTTCTAAAATGTAAATTTCATTTCAACATTTGTAAGGCCTAGGCATGTGGTGGACACCAGTCGACACAAGGGACATCCCCTGACATGTGCAACAAAGCCAGTTTTTCTGATGCACAAATGCAAATAGATCAAGTAGATTTGCAATAATGTATTGAAGGGCTAACTGGTCAGGTATTATCCCCAAATAGGATTTATTCTCATATGTGCCATTGTGGTATTCAGTTATGCGTGACACTGATGGAATAATAACCATGCACTGGGAAAAATATATAAATTTATTTTGTGGTCTGAATGTACACTGACACGTTAGCATTTTGCAACAAAATAAGTGCATCTAACGATGTACTGACCTCACCGTGTTTTCTCAAAAATATATCATCATGTTTTCGTGTCTATGTCCAACTTCTGAGGCACCAAGCACTGCTCATACTCAGTAAGCATTAACTGGTAACTACAACACTATGCCACTCAGCAGCCTAAATGCTCCAGTTACCATTGTTCACATTTGGAAATAATGAAGTTCTGATCATATGCTTACAAGTCCAATAAATACTTAACAGTGAAATTGCACCCGTGCTGATACCAAATAGTGCTAACAGCTTTTTAATGCTCAGTGGTTAATATACGTATTTTATTAAAAAATTGGCCGGAGTTCATCAGAAGCTACATACACATGCATAATTGTCAATGCAAGCACTAGTTTAGTTTGGATGTGATCATGCCTACATCAAGACAAATGCACCTGGCTTTTACATAAACAAGCATAAATGCATTTCACAGGACTTCCACAGGCTGAAAGGTTTAGGAGAAACTATGATAGTACTATAGTAGTACAGCAAACATGTCATCCTAAAATAATAACTGGAAACTGCACAAAAGTGTGAATAACATAAATAAGCCCTCCAGGAAACAATAAAACTTCAGAACAAATAATACCTTGAATTAGATTGTCCTGCTTAAGGAAAATCTCACGGAGCCTACTTTGGCCACATGGATTGTATTTAAGGTTGAATTTGTCAAAACGATGAAATGTACTTTTGTCTGCATGGACATCTAGCAAATCAACATTCAAGTCATACCTGAGAAGAACAAGAAAAAAAGATTAACCAGCTGACAGTGGAAACAACATTACATATGCATAGGATAAAACCCAAAACGTACCCAGTTAAGTCCAAGCTCTCAAAAACCTCCTTCAAAGTCATATAAGTACCATCTCTGAAAATGACAACCTAAATGAAATAGCATACGTAATTGTGATTATAAGTCGACAACCATATTACATGTACTAAAAGGAGGTACGACAGTCTTCAGAACAATCCATTCAGAAATATACCTCATCAGGTTCTTTTCTCAATTTGGACTTTATGAACCTCAGCAAATGTTTTTGATTCATGCATGCTGAGTGGTGAACATGAGTGTCAACCTTCCTAACATTGTAAAAATCACGATGTGGTGCAGTTTTCTGGGCAAGAAACTCCCTTTCCGCATTTAACATCAGATGAAATTTGAACTTCTGCAAGGAATAAAAATATACATTACACAGAAAACCGAATGGAGAGCTTCAAATGATTTCGCTGAATTATGAAGACCACAAGATATTTGACTACATGATTACATGCTCTAGAAGATTCAACCGGTTATGGCAGACAGTTCTTGTGTTTCCCGCCGCAGTCACCCGGAGAACATAATGCAAGTCAGTGAAAAAGGTTGTAGCATCAGCAACAGGATAAATCCTTTCCGTACCTGAAACAAGGAAATAAATGTGTCATAGGACGATGGAATAGCCTAGTTAAGAAAGATAAAGCAAACTAGCTGGAGTCCTTACAGTCTTTATCAGCATAGACCTGAACAACACCATCGACCATTTGGAAACCATGCTGAAAGCACAATGAACGTTTCAAATCAGGGCGACAAAACATACCAAAAAATGAATCAAACAATAAGACAAGCAGAAGTAGGCTACCTCTGATTTTGGTTCAGGCACAAAAGTGAATGGATTTGGATTAGGTTTTGGTGTGCAGGGATCATTTATGACCTCCTTCTCCCACGGAGCAATCTCTTCTCTAAAAAGGTAACAATCTCTTAACTCAAGACACTTCTGAAGGATTTTGTAGACCTCTATTTCATCAGGAGATGGAATCTCTGGCATAAAATAGAAAATAACATTTAATAACCTTCCACCCATATGGTATCAAAAAATCGAACCCAGTGGATCAGAATTTGTTGGAGAGAAAGCAGCAAATAAGTAATTAGTTTGGAAACATCTACTCAAGTGAATGATGGTATATCTTCAATGTATCTAAGCCATCCAAAAAAAAGGATCATTGGCAAGTAAACAAGGGAAAAACAATTTGACATTCACACTATTTAACAATGTTCTTTATCTACATACAATAGTGGAGACTGGCAGCGCCAGGATATTAGAGCTGTGGGGTCGGATACGTAATTATGGATAGGTGTTACTTAGTTCATTTTTATTTTTTTACAGCATGCATTAAGAGGTTTTGCTGAAGAACTGTGGGGTCAGCTGACCCCACAGTTGTACGTGGATTCGCCACTGGTCGAGACATGGAGAAGCTTACATATCCACATATGGGTATATAGCATGTTAATATTCTGTTAGAAGAATGAATGGTACTTGCTAAATACAAACTGCACCAGCCAAGCTTGTAAATATAACTATTGTTGCCTTTTTATATAGGAGAGAGAGGCAACTGTTTCATTCTTTGCATACAATTCTGAACATTGCTGTACATACTCAAATACCATACCATGTGGAGCAGTTAACAGCTTGATAAATGATTCTTGCTCAGGTTCTTTTCGAAGAATATCTGCAGCAACTGGATCAGGTTGAACCCCATGAAGATCATTGGATATACTATGAGGCCGAGGCATGCCTTTTGCAGGTAATGGTGTTGCAGCCCCATTTTCCGTAATTGCATTTCCTTTGTGCTCTCCCTCCTGCTAAAAAAAATGTTCAAGGACTGGGTCTATTTGATTCGCAGGAAAGGAAAAACGTAGGAATTCATATGAACCAAAGTATGTTTGATTCCGCCACAGGAAAAGAAAAAAATTCTCAAAAGGAGGTATGAGTGGATGTAAGATTTCCTATGGAGTCTAGAGCAAAAGATTGCTTAGAAAAATTCATATGGGAACCAATCCTACAAATCAAACAACCATCATAGGAAAATTTCCTATATGGTTGAATCCTAGAAATTTCCTATGCAAATCCTGTGAATCAAACAGGCCCTAAAAGGAAAAAATATATAACTTATTTTAGAATCAGTTTCAGACTTCCAGTTGGTGTGCCAAAGGGAAGTGAATAATATATGTCTTGAATAGAACTGATTCATATATCAGCAATCAATACTGCTACTGTATTCCTAATGATATGAGCAGATGAAACAGTAAAAAAGTAATGCTCAACAGCACTAAATAATTCTAAGTCACAGATTCACTTATTTCATATGCATGATCTCAAGACTTCTGGTATGAAAGTTTATGGTAACATAAACATATAAAACACAGACATTGAAGTAAGTGACTAACAATTTTAACAAGTAAATATATAGATGGGAATTGGAACTTACGAGATTTCCATTTGTGTTCGGGTGGCCATTATCAAGTTTTCCATTGACCTTGCTAGCGACATCCTCATCTGACCCCTCTATACTCTCAAAAGTACTTGCACTAGCAACAGGGGACTTGGGTGAATTTGGCCTGATTAATCCAACCCGTCTGCTTGAACTTGAACGAACAATTTGTTTATTGCCTGCGTTAAAAATTAACTGTTATTGCATTATTATAAATAGCAAAGAAAAAAAAGGATGATGTTGCACTACATTTAAAGGCCTATCTCCTGATGATTAAGCACACTGTTAAGTACAAGTGAACCATATTTTGAGTAAGGAGTTAAACTTTGTTTCAGACTATCATAGTTTTTTGTTCTAAATAAAATTTGAAGATGAGCACAACGGACTGGCCCAATTAACATACTAGTAAAAACATTAACAGAACCAAGAGGTTGGCCAAGGTCAATGCATACCCATTCCTTTGACCCAAGGTTGCCTTTCGTCATTTCAGTATTTCACTAGCCATGAACTTAAAAGTTCAGGACAATTTAGTTCAGCACAATCACAGATATATGAAAGCTGAACAGTAGCATCCAATGCAAAGGTGGCAAGTTGGACATAGGGTCGCTTGTCAATGAGACAGCGATGTTATAGCATCATGGCGCAATCCGCCAGTCGTAAATGCCACCCACGTGTTTAAAGGAAACTAGAAATATATAAATGCATAGCTGGAGGGGCACTAGTTTGAACTTCCCGAGTTTAAGAAGTACTAAATAACTACTCAATCTGACATAAAACACGACAGGTGTAAATACATCTCTGCCTAAACAATCACTAATTACAGCAGCACGGATCACTATATAGAAAATGTCCTTAATTGAGTCCCCTTTTATTTTTGAAGGGGTCCTAGAACAGGAAACACACCATTCTCAAGGCACCGAGAGCCTCTTATTTTTTTTGGTTAAGAAACCAGAGGGCTTAGGTTGATGCTCCATCTAAAGTTGCAAGTTCGAAGAACATATAATTTGCAGCACTGGGTGTTCACCGCAGGATAAGAGTCGCAAGTTCTCTTTTCACAAAGGGACAAGCGCACCAAGCTACCAGCAGTTTTTCGTCTGTCGGCCACATTCAGTAGGAAACCCCACG
This sequence comes from Lolium perenne, assembly GCF_019359855.2. Lineage (NCBI taxonomy): Eukaryota > Viridiplantae > Streptophyta > Magnoliopsida > Poales > Poaceae > Lolium > Lolium perenne. Next base: position 166,073,725 of record NC_067244.2, read on the forward strand.
AACTGCCCCCCCAATCGGAAGCCATTCCCCGGCGGCCTAGCTTAGCTCCAAACCCAAGCCAACTCATTCCCCAAAATCCTATCCACTCCACAGCCAGCCAGCCAGCCGCCACATGCCCACGCGCGCAGCAATAGTAAACAGGTACAGACAAAACATACCCTCGGGCCCCACTTGCAGCCTCGGCAAACCCTGGGGGATCTGCATGCAGCAGACGGCGGCGGCGGCGACGAGCGCGTCGTCACGGTACGGCCCCACCCCTCCCTCATCGTCGTCGTCGTACTCCTCCCCCACGGGGTACCCCCTGGCGACGCCGCCGGCGGCGTAGATGGAGGAGAGGTCGGGGAGCGAGGAGGACCCCGGGGCCGCGCGGCGCGGCGGAGGAGGCTTGCTCCCGGCGTCGCGTTGGCGCCGCCGCTGCTGCCGGCCGGTCTTGGCGTTGGCGGCGGATGAGCGCACGATGTCGCCGCCGAGCCGCGCGACGGCGCGGCAGTGCAGGTAGTAGGCGGAGGCGGCGGCCGCGGAGGCGCCGACGAGGGCCGCGACGGCGAGCTGCAGCTTGTAGGAGGAGGCGGAGGCGGAGTCCATGTGGGCTGGGAGCGGCGGGTTTAACACAAGGAATTTAGGAGGGTGGGGGCGGAATGGGTAATCAATGAGGAGGGAATGGTGGGGAGGTGTATTTATAGGGGACCGTGCGGATGGTGACGGGGACGCCAGGTGAGGGAACTCGTGGGGTTTTGCTCACATGAGCCACCATGGATGTGAGTCACTACTGATTGACCTATGTCTATCTATGTGGCTGTAAATTTCTTATTTCTCCAGTCTTAGATATGGAAATTCAGTTGTTCATCACAATAGTTTAAGAGCATGTGGTGTGGGGCCAAAGAGGGAATCCAATGGGTGAAATATAGGTGGTAGTACACTAGTAGTAGGGTTTTCATGTTTTGCTTTTGTAGCTAGGTGAAAAAGTTTGAGGCCTAGTTTGAAACATGGGTTTTCTTTCATTTAACTCATTATTATGGTGCTATTTTGCAGGGAAACCTAATTGCTTCAATTGTTGCATTCAAATCTAAACTCTACGGGAATTCACATGGACCTTCGATCAAAGTATGGAGAATAAAAATGATCGGGAGAGGGGCCTTCTCGGCTCTCCGCATTCATTACGACGCTTCGACTCATGTATACTAATTTGACCTTTGTTGGTCCTAAACCCTAAACGATGTACACAAACGACATAGTGATGATAGCAAGGGAGCACTCTGGGTGTTTCCGATCATTTTTATGACGCTTCGACTCATTAGTTGGTTATCTAATGACGCTTCGACTCATTTTTTGACGGTGCTTCTCGCCTCTCCGCATTCATTATGACGCTTCGACTCATTATTTGGTTGTCTAATCTATTTGTTGGCCCTAAACCCTAAATGGTGTACACAAACAACATAGCGATGCTAGAAAGGGGCGCTTTGGGTGCTTCCGATCTGTGATCGCGATATTTTTCTCATCTTTTGATTGTTTCATCTGTATAATTAAGGTGCGCCACTGACGTTCTTGCAACTGAAGGATGTTGAGGGTGAAGCATAAAAATTAGTGTACCTCTTGCATCACAAGCTGTTCTCTTGTCACTGGTTAGTTTAATGGTATTGTCTCCTTTAGCACCCAAGCTCCACCGGATTTAATGGCAATCCTCTCACCCCGTTCAAACGAGGACCTTCAATGGATATTCATTGTCGGTTTGTGGAGTGGCGTCAGCCCTATCCAACATCGCCGATGGTATGTCGATTATGTATATAACCCGTATGCATGGGCCTTTGTCCGGTGGGGCATTTAGACGTATTCATGTGCCTCCTTCCCACGAGTTAAGGTGACATGTGCATTGCTTGACACTTTTTTTAAACTTATGTTGTTGGAACGGGTTCGCTTTGTGTTAAAACTAAGTGTGGTCTTTTTAAAATACAGATGGAGAAAATGCCATTTAATTAATTGTGGGATTAAAAGAGCTAGGGTAGTAGTAGTTTTTATCATGTAGGAGAGTTACGTGTGTATATCCAAGTTTTATTAAGGATAGCTACAATGACAAAAAAGGGAAGAAAAAGAAACTCAAAGATTGTATAATGCCAATTACACGTGGATGGGCAACTATACGACCTAGGCATATGGGTTTCTAGATCTTCATCAACAACCATTTCTTCCATGCCCTTCTTTTGGAATTGTAAACATAAAGTGGACACAAAAAAGACAAAAGTTTTGGAGGAAGAAATGCAGTATAGAAGCCTTGCTCTCAAAGAAATAAAGCTTGTTTATGTTGGACATCAAGTTTTATGGAGGATAGCTATAATGACGAAAAGGGGAAGAAACAAAACTCAAAGGTTGCATAATGTTGATTCCACGTGGATGGACAACTATACAACCTAGATCTATGGGTTTCTAGATCTTTAGCAAGAACCATTTATTACATGCCCAAGATTTTGTCATTATTTGATCAATTAGCTTCTACAGTGGGATTGTTTGATTGCTCTTTTTCTTCCTTTTCAATCAAGCAAGGTAGTCTAATGGATGAACTCTTTCTTTTGGAACTTTGCTAAGTACATACCTTTGTAGGATAAAGTGCGATTAAGAGGAGACAAATATGGAGACTTGGTAAACAGAAACCGGAATATTCTAGGACATATATGATCCAAATATAGTGACATGTGTACACATTAAGCTACCTTAAAAAGCTTCTCCTTAACCCTGCAGAGGAAGAAACATGGGACACAAGCAAGTTTCAAGAAATCTAAGTCAAGTTATTGAGTACATCTTGAAGGCTGAACATGGAAAAAATTGATGATATGTCAATATTGAACACATTCGAAGTTGTCCCTAAAACCATGTTTATTGCAAACTTCACAATAATATAGTCCTCTAGCACTTGTACTTCGACGTGCCTCTTTATTATTCTTGTACATAGGAGAAGAGCCATCCTTTGGCCATTTGCATCAATGTGATGCACAGTTGCACCCAATCAATACTTATTTAAGCAATATGTGAAGACTTACAAATCGAATGTAACAAATGTTGTTGTGTCGAACATAGCGGTAAGAAAACTTGTCACTGGTAGCACGATGTCATGTTACTCTTATGACCAGCACCAGCACCACCAGTGAGTGTGACAATGGCCCATGAATAGGAGAGTGACTAAGGCACTTGGGAAAAAACTGCAAGATAAAGTATTGTTCAATTTTGTAGTCTGCTCAATTATCTGGCACTCTCAAGTGAGTGGTCATAATAAGATATCCCCACCACACATGATTGAAAGCAACATAATTTTAAGAAAAAATCAGAGAAATAATGATAAGGGCATGCATTGTATTATAGAAGACATGTATTTGTCAAGAGAATACAATTGATATAAGTCCTACAATGCATTATCTATTATTGTCATCCCTAAACCCTAAATCTATTAACTAAGGAAAAAACAGCCTTCTATTTCTACATTCTTTCTCCTCTAGCTAAGCAAAAAATCTAATGTGATAGCTTTAAGAGAAGGCCGGCGTTTCCCAATTATACATGACCTAAGAATGCGTGTACGAGTTACCCTAAATAAATAGCGGTTACCAACTAGGACGTATACCAGCAAGTAAGTGGGTGCCTGAAGAGGAAAGTGCAGTATGAATAGGAAGGTTCCAACAAATATAAGTCTGGAAACGAGATCTGGGCGACGACCATATGCTCCCGAGTACGCCGGCCAAGTCGCCGGTCCCTGCCTCATTCATCGGTCGCTCCGGCACCGGGAGGAGGTATGGACCCGGGAGTGACTGCTCCGGCCTATAGCCAGGGTTGCCTAGTGTTTCTTGAGGCACCATTTCTATGAAGGAGATTGCACCACGTCGAAATAATTTGCCTCTGCTCTTCCTCCATCTCGGCGTCGCTCCAACCGGTGGCATTGGGGGCAAGTGGCGTGGTCGTCTCGCTGGTCTACCCATCCGGTGAGATTTGTGTTCGGTGGTTGGCGTTCAACACTCTCGCGGGTGACAGTCGCGCCAACTACTGCAGTTGTGTGTGACGTTTTGCAGTTGGACACGTGGATGACAACATGTGGCGGTGTTTCTCTTCTTCGACTATGTTGGGTGAAGATAACTCCATTGATATTTGGTGACCACGGGGAAGATCCCCGGCCAATGTACCAAGTCTCGGGTTCGTCGATTGTGACGGCCCGGTTCATCGGCTCGAAAAGCATTTTTGAATGCGATGGTGCTCTCCCAGATCTATGTATGGGGGCTATTCTCCTTTTTTCGACGCTACCATGGTGGCAGCGGATGATGATGGACGATGTTTCGGCGAGGCACATGTTTCTCCAAGGGTGGAATTGTAGTTTTACTTCTTGTGGGGTTCCTTGTGCAAAGTTGTTTGACACACATATTTGTCTCATGTGGTGACCATATGTATGATCTTTGTAAAAGATTGCCTAATGAAATATATGGTTATTTCAAAAAAAAAAAAAATCAGAGTATGATACCATCTTAACTAGTGTGCATATGAACAAATAGAAGGATCAGCATGTTGATTTGATAACGATGCTGCCTCATATATGTACATATATAAATTCGGAGTATATACTATCCGTGTCTCCTGGGATATCTGGTCATGCTTTTATTTTGGTTCGATCATCTATTCATCCACAAAGCAAGAAGAAATCCAAGGCCAGAAGTTATGTCTTTCATGTTTAGCTCGCAAAGGACAACGTAGATTTTTCATGAAGAAAAATGTAGACTACTACTTAAAGGAAAATTGAGTAGGAACGGCACCACTACGGTATTCAAAAGCATATGGTAGGTTTGAGACGTAGAAACCAAGTTAACTAGGGAAAACGGTCCCAACCTACTTTGAGAGCTTCAGTAAAGACATAACAGTTTTAGTGTGAAGAAACGGATGGCTTAATCACATTAAACCCACTCCCAAAAGAGGCTTTCCACTTAAGGCAGCTTCCGATCGATCAGAAAGGAAATTATACTCTAAGTCTAAATCGAAATAGTATTTCCTTTTCGATTACTTTAGGGAGAATAAATCAAAGCTGTTAGTTAAAGTTATCAGTCAGGGGAGTGCTCACACCACTCTAGATAAGGTCTTTCCGGGGCACCTTTCAGTTTTGATAGCAAAATTGATACGTATAGCTAATGTGATGGGATATACTTTGAAGCTTTTGTGCAACAAATTACGTTACTTCTTTTTTGTTTCTAGAGATCATCGATCTTTCTTACTTTTTTCTCGTCAGACGTAGGTGCTTAAGCTAGGGAGATTGATTGTTACCCGTCGGATATATGCAAAGGTTACTATCCAACATCAACGTATCAACTTATGTGATTCGAATGAACAAAAAAATCTGGTTTATATCAAAACTGAAAGCAGCATATGTTCCTTTATAAAAGCATGTTGCATCTATATGGTCCAGGATACGCATCAACTATATATATATATATGTTCATATCCAGTCAAGTGACATCAATTCGATTCTCCCCATGCATGCAACTGGAAATTAAGGATTAAACTCGCCTCGACCGAGAAATGCCGTAGTGGAGCTTTGTGTTCATGCACAAATTGATTCGGCCAAGCGAACCACACTAACGCGTATGATCTTCTATTAACATACTTCGAGCTATGATTTGAGCTTATGCATATATCCAAGTGTCCGCTTCCATCTTGTTCAAGATATTTTGATGTGCTCCGCCACTCATAAGTTTCTGTTATTCTTTACCAAATGTAACCCATTTATGTGGCACACTCACGATTTTTCTAACATTGTGAATCTAGCTAGTCTCTTGGCAGGTGCTTTAGGGCGTTGATCCTCCTTAGGGCAAAAGACATCATGAATGTCATCAACAACGTCTCCACTAGGGGAGCGATGATAGAGGTACGTCGGCGGCTCGTTCTAGCGGTGGTAGTGGTCATTAGCTGGTTCAAAGATCTTGATGTAATTTTTATTAATTATGTTCGCGGTGTTTTGCATTTTTCTGGTCCCGTGTAGATATTCACTTGGTAGATACCGTTTGGTGCTTGAGTCTGTATGTGCAGAGAGGGTAACCACACACATAATAGAACTGAGACACACCTTAAACTTCTATGGAAGTCATGTGTTGTACTTGTTGTTTCTAATTATGAAAACAGAATAAATTGTATTTGAGAGTTTAAGCGAAGTTATCCAAAACAAAGCGATTGATGCAATCAGAAAAAAATACCTATAGTCTTTTCTTCAGTATGTTCATGTAAAATAGATGTGACATTTATATTTGACACTTATCATGTTGCCCTAGTTTCTAATCTTTTGGTTTTTGAAATTCTTTCCTTATATACTTTAAATACGCCTAGATATAGGATCATTTAATTGATGATGCCGCTATAATGCTGACACGACCTTTGTCCTTTCTTGAGCCGCTACCCCCTGAATCCAAAGTTGTAGGGTGACCTATGTCCACCTTTGTGACGTCGCTTGGCAGCTTCGCATCCCTTCATCTTATTCGTCGTCGTCCTCATCCTCTCTCGAATTTGGCTGGTACGAAAAGTTCTATCCATTTTTTTTACAAATGGAATATACTAAGGCCCTCCACAATGTATGCAAAAATCGGTGCCCAAACCACTTTTCAGGCTTTGAGCACCGATGCCCTACGCTGCTGAGGTGGTGCCCCAAAAAAAATTCAGGGAATCGGAGCTTCTAGGTGATCCGATGCCCAAACTCAGCCATGGTTAAAATAATATTGTTTCTCTTTTGAGCTGCAACACCCTTCTCTCTGTCCAAGCCTTTCACCCATACACGTATGCATCCATGGCTAATTTAATGTGTTCTTTATCAATGTGTGGCCCCTCTTTGCATGTCAAACGGTGCCCTCCGCTGTGAGACTCGGTGCCTCAAAAATATTGTTGGACATCAGTGCTGACGTGTTTGCTTTTTGAGGAATTGGGCACCGGCAACATTGTGAAAGGCCTAATACCAAGAAGATACCTGTACACCCTATCTCTTGAACAACATAATGCCAGGAGCTAATCGAGACATAACGAATGCACACAACCAAAAACAATAAAATAAAATAGAAAGAAGCATGCCCTTGGCAAAACGGCAAGAGACTCACAACAGCAAAAGAAACCACCAAGACAACACCTGAATTTCAAAAAATTCACCCAAAGATGACACATTCATGAAGAAAACAATGCACAACATTATTGTCGCCAAATCTAAGCACAAAAGTCATACTCCCTCCATCCCACTTTCATGGAACGAAGGAATCATGGATTTTCACCTCAGAGGAAGGCCTCAACAAAAGAATAGCTAGAAATCCATCATTTACGGGTGCAGCCAATAAAGGTCAGACACTCGGATATCACCCTTGAGCTCAAAAACTCAAAGAGCACCATCAAAAATAAAAATCAGCGTGTATTTGATGCTGAAAACATCAGAATAATAAAACAATGAGCAACGATTCGGGTATTAATCAAATGATACAAATGAGAATATGTCACCGATTGGGATATTAATCAAATGATACAAATGGGAATATGTTCTATGCAAAGTTGCGCTCTACGAGAATCTCTAGCATCCACAAAATTCTTAGTACTGCCGGCCTCCTATAGCCAGCCAAAGCACGACCAAGCTGCTGGCTAGGTAGGACATGCGTCGCTGTTCCTGACTGGGATCTGAAATCCATTCACCCACACAATAATTGCCTGCATCTCATGCTTTCTGCCCCTCTTGCGAAAAACTAAATACTATATCCTTGTGATGCTTGATTCAGAAAATAATTATGGTCTGGATTTTCAGATAATTACTCCAGGAAAAAGAAAAGTGAATTCAACGTATGTGGATCAGAGAGTGGCGATATATAGGTGGTGAATCATCATCTTGCTTGCTATACCAATTGTAGGAGGCCGGTTATTCCTTGGTCGGGCATTCTTTGGTGCCAAAACACCACTCCCTATATATAACGAAATCGGAACATGCTTACTATTTGGTAGTCCAACTGGTTCATCATTTGTTCTTGTGTTTTGTCCCTCGATCCCACTCGCCAATGTCCAAGTAGTAGTTCATAACTTTCTTCTAAAGCAGTATCAGGCATCTTATTCCTCTGTTTGCTGGATTTGGGTCATCAAATCAGAAACTCATCAAATGTAGTATAAACATCAATATCCTTATATAACCTCAGCAGTCTAACTTGTTTTAATAGTAAGTTTCACGTAGTACCCCAAATTGTTTTGAATATTTTAAGTTCCGTTACCACCTCATACCCAATTTAGCACACGAATACGAATTTTAATTTATACCATATTTGACCGCATCTAACAGTTTTGGCTTGCGAGTGAGGCTGGCCTAAGTGGAGATTAGGTGTCACGATGGAAGGGTATCCCTATTCCCTAATATGGCATTTTGTACGTGGTTGAACGGCATACAAGAAGCTAAAACAAGTGGTGATGATACTATGGTATATATTTACTGAATTATTTTCTGAATCAAGCATCACAAGGATATAGTATTGGGCCTAGCCCCAGCCCCAGCCCCATGTGACCATGAAGATGATTTCAATAAGGTTTTTGAGCAGCAACCGCGTGACCGATTGCTACATTGCATACCTAAATCTAAAGGTGATTGATATTAAACCGGAAACTACCTGACTAAGAGAGAACATGTGGTGCCATAGAGAAAACACAATATCGTCTCTTAGTTAAAATAATGCATGTTTTCATGTTCGTTGGTGTACTTTCAGGTCAATCTCTTTTGATCTACAGTTGTCATCATTGGTGATGGTTGTCGCTCAGGTGTGCTAGTCCTCTGGAGTCTTAGCACGACGATATTTCGTCTGTCTACTACAATAAGCTCTACTTCGACAAATTTTAACCGACTGCAGTGATGGAGCGGCGAGGACGGCACCGCAATGATTATTCATAGATTGGAGGAATTTTCAAAAAACAATAATACAAATATATCTGCTATTTCTTTATCTTGTACAGGAGCTTAGTAAATCATCCTTGGTAGTACTCCTAAAAATAACACCTAAACCTCAGAATTGGCAGACATCGGCGATGTCAAAACGCAAGCGAGAACCCAGCGCCGAAATAACAACGGCGTGGTACGTGCGTGCGGTTAAAATAACCTGCCTTTTGTCGCCGATCTGAACAGAAAACGAAAACAAAGAACGCTATCCAAGCTAGCTAGCACTCCGGCGTGCGAATGCGACGTTGGGAGCACAAGTATATGTATATCGTAGTATAGCTTCGAATAATTGCATGGTGGCGTTGATATCTGCGGCGATCTTTTGGCGTCTCGTCCTTTTCCACCCACCCTATCTCCTCGTCCAGACACGTACGCGTGTTTGTTGCTACCTGTTGGATTTCGGTCGAGGTCGCTTTCCGTCGGATGATCAACTGATAAGGTATCTAGGTACGGGCACGCGTGAATGGCGAGGTGAAAGTTGAGGGGACGACTTTATCTGATAAGAGTAAGATGTATGTAGACTTGTGCAGTTAGCAAAAATTCCTGGAACAGGTTCTAGCCTTCTAGGAGTCATGTTGTTTCTTAGGATTGTTTCTTTGTCAATTTTGTTTTGGAGAGATGCACTCTCAAGTTCCATCCAACAACGAGAAAATTGTGCAAATTGTGAAACTGTCAGGGCGTCTCAACTGGCTCGATCTATTTTGAATACTAAATATATTTGTTTTTGTTTGTTTAGGATGTTTGTCAACAACAGGTGTTTGTTTCGGTAAGGGTAGCCTAGGGGCCTGACGCATTTGTCTATTTAATTGTTCTCCTAATTTCACCAAATAGGCCAATATACAAGGGGAAAAGGCCACATAAACTGAAAATTTTGTAAATAAAAGACATGCAATTTAGGGAATCACATAGTTCACACACAATAGTAACAAATCATATTGCAAAAAGATACAAGTTTCATGCGAAATAAACATAGTAAGATAGATATATGAGGAAGATCCCACAATAGTGCCGTAGAGGTAAATAATAAGAAAATATTTATTATTCTATCTCACTTGTTCATAATAGTTTTGTGTCATGCTATAAATCTGTTAAGCGGAAACACTGATACATGTGTGATATTGTAAACAAATCAGGGTCCCTAGTAAGCACACATGTGCACAACTAGCTCATTGTGGTCCATCGTTGATCGAAGTTTCCGATCATGGACATACACCTCATTGACAGTGGGATCATATCATTGGTTGAATTGATATGATGGACATACCCAATATATAAGTATTGTAACGCGATCAAGTCACATAAAGTTCAACGTTACGATGTTTATGAAAGCATAATGATCCAATCTTTAGATCGTGAGATCATATCTAATCACTACCACTAGAGGCTGCTTTGATTCCATCAACCGTCACTCCGTAACTGGGTGATCATAAAGGTGTAGTTGTATATTCCGATGGGATGGGTTGAGGGGTATATATCAATAGCGGGATTTGTTCATCCGTGTGAGGGAGAAATACATAGAGCCCACTCGGTACGATTACATCCATAAAGCTGCACAGCGTATGACTAGGTCATGGAGATGGAATCACATGGAACAGGTTGAATTGTCTTGTCGGTAACGAGATCGAACTAGACATGATTATACAGACGATCATATCTTCGATGGGTGCCGGTATCGAAGGAACAAAAGGAACGAGACTCAACGTAATGGTTCAAACGACGATCATATCTTTGTGAAATACATAGGGATCATTATGGTTCTCCAGACCCTGGTGATCATTGATCGGAGAGTCATATCGATCATGTCTATGTTGTTCCCGAACCGTAAGATAATACACTTAAGGGTTCAGTGAAACTAAATATAATTTTGAATTCATCAAAAATAGAGAGAGAATGTCGGAAAGGGCTCTGAGAGTATTCGAATGATGTTCGAAGTGATTCAGGAGGTGTCTCGGATCATTGACAATTAAATAATAACGTTTAATATGTTAATTAAATGAATTAATATATTTAAATATAATTTATTTAATATTAAAAGTCTGCACACCCTAATTAGGCCTCACCCGAAAGGGAGGCCCATGAAAGGGGAGCGCTAAAGGGGGCCGGTCGAGGCAGGTGGAGGGAGTCACTGCGGCCCAAGAGGGGTCGGTTGGCCGCACGTACCACCTCTCCCCTCCTTTTTGTCCCACATGGCCAAGTGCCCTAGTACCCCTTACTCCCGATATATAGTGGCCAGGTGGAGGGAATTAAACACACAATAATTAAATACAGAAATATCTCTCCTAGTTTTCTTCTCCATGCGGTTTTCCGAAGAACTGTGCAAGGAGGGAGACCACCCCACCCAGTACGCTGGAGCGCTGCTAGGATCGGAGCCGGGAGCATCGTTGAGCACCATACGTGTGTAATACCTACGAGGTGCGACACTTGTGGGACTCGACGTCGTACGGGAGTACTTCAACACGACCTTGAGGCCGGCAACGAGTACGACTACAATAACCACATTCTAGCAGAATGTTAACCGCTTTCGGTCTACGAGGTTACGCCACCGAAACCATCTCCACTACAACATTACACCTAGATAGATCATGGGCAATCGGAGAAACGCTAGTTAGAATTTTTTTGTTTTCTGCTACGAATCCCCAGCAATAGGATCTTGGCTAATCACAACCCAAGATTTACAAAGGCATTATATTGGACGTCTTTGCAGGTGTAGCCTATGGTCTTTTGTCTTATCTTCTTCTTTTCATCGTCGGCGTTGGGAACGGTTTCAGCGTCTCCAGGTCAAGGCCATTGCATCACCGTCACCCTCACCCTCGAGCTCGGCATCATCATTCACGGCGGTGTCTTGGCCCATTGGTGGCCATATTGCCCAAACAATGTGTTAAGAATATGTTAGCGTTAAAACTAGGCTAACTAGGCAGTTAGCATATCCATTAGGGAAACTACCTAGCAGTTAGAATATAGCGTTGTCCAAACGCTGCATGTATTGAACCGTCATTGTGTCCTTCCGAAAAGACACAACTGTTGTAACCGACTGTAAAGGCGCCTGTTCACAGCCTATATATATGTGAACAGTACATCAATAAAGAACACACATTTCACTTTCTATCTCTGTTTCTTCTCACGTCATCAGCACTGGCTCTACCCCTAGCAATAGGCCAAGGAGAGAACAGAGAAAAGGTGAGGAAAGATGGCATCCTTGCCGCAACTAGCTTTTGCTTTTGCAAGATTTGTCGCTCGTCGGACCCATCCCCATCCCGTTGCTACCCGTCGCCGTTGGAACTCCGGCCGTCGCCGCTGGAACTCCGGCCGTCGCCGCTGGAACTCCGGCCGCCGCCGCCCGGACAGGAACGGTGGCCTCCGCCACCGCAGGGCACCATATGGTTTCCACCATCCGCGCTACGGTCCTGGTGGTGACTTCCGCCGCCACCATCGCAGCAACCGCTTGGTACCCCGCAACAACTGCCATGGCAACCTCTGGACAGAGCGCCGCCACTCCGCCGGAGACCCTGGTCCAAGCACGGCTGTGCGCCGGGAACATATCCCGTTCATGCATCCAGTGGCCGCTGCTGAACCGGTCGTCGTCGACGTGCCGGAGATTGCGGAAGAAGTGGTCGTCGCCGAGAACGAGATTGAGACCTCTGCCTCCCACGTCACAGCAGATCCTGAAGATCTGATGCCGCCTCCGCCGGCGTTCGTCGTCCCGCCCATGGAATGGCTACTGGGCGGGCCGAGCGCCGGGTGGATTGTCGACGACCCCGAGCGCGAGTACTCCGATGATGAACTTGAGACTCCGCCGCCGATGATGCGCTACTTCGAGCGCCATGGGAACAGGCCACGCCTCTCGTCCCCGACGCCTCCCGACGAGGTCGCGGAACACTTCAGGCCGCCAGGCTACGCCGACATAACGGAGTTCTTCCAACCGCCCGTTGCTGTTGCCGCGGACGCGCCTCCGACGGCACTGCCTGACCTCAACATCCCCGCACAAAAAGTGGAGGAAGAGAAGAACGAGGACGCGGCGCCGTCCCCCGCCGTCCCTACGCCCTCGCCTGAAGCCAGGGTACTCCTCCGCCGCTTCGCGTCGGCCATGGCGGTCCGCCCCGGCGGCATCCGCAGAGGGACTTGGTCCCCAGAGGCCCTCGGCCTCACCAACGGCGTCGCGGAGCTCCGCCTCAACGAGGCCGCCCCTCACCTCCCACCCTCCTCCGTGGAGAAACCAGGCCGCCGCTGAATCGCCGGCCGCGGGCGCTGGCTTGAAGCATGGCAGAGACATCGTGGGGAACGGGAGGACGAAGATAGGACTCATCCTCTCGATGCTTTTGCTGGTCCAGCCAAGTGCCGACAAGGCCCGTGTAGTCGTATACTGAAAAGGCCTTACAGGCTATAGTATTTAATTGATTCACAAGTCTAGCACTAATGCTTCTAGCGACTTGTAGATCTAACAAGTAGCATATTAACTGTTTTTATTCAGATTAGCAGTGTGCTGTGTGTAAATACATCTAGATTATATTTTATGTCTACTAGAAATCACAAGTATGTAATGTGCTATGTTATTAATATATTTGCCTCTAGCATATTATGACATGTTATTTGGTATAGCAATTTTTATCCCACGCAATTTATCCGCGTTCAAATTGTTCCTCAAGAACAAATTTGTTGTTTACCAAAATAAATTTTACTATCAAGTAAAATTAATTAAATGCATGATCATACATGCAGGAAAAATGGGTGACATCAGTAAAAAAGAATTCCAAGAACTACAACTTGATGGAAGTAACTATCTATCATGGGCCATGGATATGAAAATAAATTTAAATGGTCGTGGCCTTGGTCCCGTGATCACCACACCCCCCGAAAATGCTCCAGAAATACCTCAAATGGTAAAGTATGCGGCACTACATTTCATAAGGCACCACCTCCATCATGATTTGAAGACTGAATACTTGATGGAGGAGGACCCACTAGCTTTATGGAACTCCCTTAAGGAGAGATATGACCAACAAAGAGCGGTTATGTTGCCGGAAGCCGAGAGAGAATGGTCTCTCATAAGGTTTCAGGACTTTAAGGGCCTGTTTGGTGTGGCTTTTTTTGGCTTTTGGCTTTGGCAAAAGCCACCAAAAGCACCTAAATAGGTGCTTTTTTTGGCTTTTGGATTTTGGAAGCCAAAAGAATAGGATCTTTGTTTTTGGCTTCCAAAATCCAAAAGCCAAAAAAAGCACCTATTTAGGTGCTTTTGGTGGCTTTTGCCAAAGCCAAAAGCCAAAAAAAGCCACACCAAACAGGCCCTAAGTCCGTTGCGGCATATAATTCTGCCGTGCATAAAGTTAACTCCAAACTGAGATTTTGTAATAAGCAAGTTTCAGATGAAGATTTAATAGAGAAGACCTTATGCACTTTCCATCCCTCGATGAGGATATTGCAACAGCAATATCGTCAACACAAATACACGAAGTATTCTGAGCTTATATACACATTACTTGGTGAGAAGCATGATGAACTTCTCATGAAAAATCACAATGCTCGCCCAACGGGTGCCATGCCGATCCCTGAAGCACATGCTAATGCTCATTTTACTAATAAATTCAGAAACCGTAAGAGGAACTTCCGAAAATTTAAGGGAAAGTGGAAGAATAACGGTCAAAAGACCAATGGTCAATTTAAGGGGAAATGTCATTTCAAGAAAAATGATCAAAATGACAACTCTCAAGTTTGTCAAAGGTGTGGATGTGCGAATCACCGTACAACCAAATGTCGTATTCCCAAGCACCTAGTGGATCTATACATGAAGTATGGAGGAAAAGGGAAGCAAGTTCATGGAAATAAGGCTGAAGCTCACTTCAATGCCATTCAAGATAACCCTCAAGCTAGTCCTTCTCAAAGCGCTGTTGAAGAATTCAAGCCAAAGGACAACATCATCCTCGATGAAGACATGCTTGTGGACTACACCCAAGATGTTTTTGGAGACCTCAATTGATCTCCTAAACAATTGATGTTACTTAGCTATTTAAATACTATGATATGTTATATATTGTATAACAATAAGTAGAATAAAGTCTTTCAGACTACATGTATTGTATTATGTGAATCAGACATAATATTGTAATGTATTTATATTTCTAATTTGTAATATAAATACTATGTATGTAATTTGATGAATATATGAATAAAATAAATTTATTCTAAAATATTCTCTTTCTATTTTTAGAAATTTACGGGAAAAATCCGATGGAAGAAGAACTATGTTTAGTGGATAGTGCTACTACTAACACAATTTTAAGGGAAACAAAATACTTCCAAACTCTTACAAAGAGAAAGGAAGATGTTATGACTATAACCGGGAGTAACAAAGCAATAATTGGTTCAGGAAGAGCCACATTCACACTCCCTATGGGTACTACTATTGTAATTCAGAATGCACTCTTGTATCCTGAATCAACGCGTACCCTTATAAGTTTCAAAGATATCCGATCAAATGATTTCCATCTTAAAACTGTTAAGACGGATAAGAAAGAATATTTGCTTTTAATATGAGGAACAAACTCTTGAAAAATTCCCTTCATTTTCTTCCGGATTATACTTTACATACATTAAACCCGTACCTTATGTTGCGTACAAAATAATTTTTCAAAATCTTGATAAATTCAAGACTTGGCATGATCGCCTTGGTCATCCTGGAATAGGTATGATGAGAAAAATTATAAGCAATTCTATTGGTCATAATTTACCAATTAAAAGATTTCCCAAGTCATCAGATTTTGTATGCACCGCGTGTGCTACCGGGAAATTAATTATTAGGCCATCCTACCTCAAAGTTAAAAATGAGTCACTTCATTTTCTTGAAAGAATTCAAGGAGATATATGTGGTCCAATACAACCTTTATCTGGACCATTTAGGTACTTTATGGTGCTAATTGATGCATCTACTAGATGGTCACATGTGTGTTTATTATCAACACGTAACCATGCCTTTGCCAAATTAATATCTCAAATTATCAAATTAAGAGCAAATCATCCTGAACACAGGATTAAAACAATAAGAATGGATAATGCGGCTGAATTCAGTTCACGCGCATTCAATGATTATTGTATGGCCTTAGGCATTCATCTAGAACATTCTGTACCTTATGTTCATACTCAGAATGGATTGGCTGAATCTTTAATCAAAAGAGTAAAATTAATTGCTAGACCATTGTTGCAGAATTGCAATTTACCAACCTCTTGTTGGGGACATGCGGTTTTACACGCCGCAGATCTGATACAAGTCGGACCAAGCGCATATCATGAAACTTCCCCATTTCAAATAGTACGAGGCAATCAGCCAAGTATTTCCCACCTGCGAAATTCGGTTGCGTTGTATACGTGCCGATATCACCACCGCAGCGTACCTCCATGGGCCCCCATAGAAAAATTGGAATCTATGTGGGATATAAATCTCCGTCAATTATAAAATATTTAGAACCCCTAACGGGGGACACATTTCTGACCCGGTACGCTGATTCAATTTTTGATGAGGATCATTTCCCGGCATTAGGGGGAGAAACAAACCACAAAGAATGCCAGAAAATAGATTGGAATGTAACAGGCATCCAATCCTTAGATCCACGTACTAAAGAATCTGAATCTGAAGTTCAGAGAATAATAGATTTGCAACACTTTGCAAATAACTTGCCAGACGCATTTACTGATCACAAAGGTGTCACTAAATCATATATCCCTGCAGTCAATGCACCGAAACGAGTAGAGGTACCAAATAAAACTACTCAAATCCCAATTGCAAATAAAAGGGAGAAATCTGGTCTCAAGGGAAAAGGCTTCTCCAAAGCCACCGCGGAAACAAAGAAAATCTATGACGGTAAATGCAAATCAACTTTGAAGTTGATAGACACCAAGATGATGTTCAACATCAAGAACCTAGCATAAATGTGCACACAAATTCTATTGCTGGGACATCGAAACAACCAGACTCCGTTGTTATGGGAAATCACACGGTGCCTGAAGAAACTAATGAAATTTCCATAAACTATATCGATTCGGGAGAATCATATAATAGAAAGACTACAATTGTCGACACATATTTCTCCTCTAAAATTGCTAAAACCCTTCAACTGGATCCAAAGCCAAAATCTATGAAAGAGTGCACAAGCGCTCGGATTGGCCTAAATGGAAGGAGGCAATTGAGGCGTAATTGCGCTCGCTTAATAAAGAGAGGTATTCTCTAAAGTAATACCTACTCCTCAAAAGTCTTCCTGTGGGAGCTAAATGGGTTTTCGTTCGAAAAGGAACGAAAATAATGAGGTGGTGAGATATAAAGCGAGACTAGTAGCACAAGGGTTTACGCAGACACGGTATCGACTACGACGATACATATTCTCCTGTAATGAGTGGAATTACGTTTCGATACTTAATATCATTGGCAGTACAAATGAATTTATCAATGCAGTTAATGGATGTAGTGACCGCATATCTATATGGGTCACTCGATGCGGATATTTATATGAAAGTCCCTGATGGACTTAAAATCCCTAATCCAAATATAAATCGCAACATGTATTGTGTAAAATTACAAAAGTCACTCTATGGCTTAAAGCAGTCGGGTAAAATGTGGTATAACCGGCTTAGTGAGTTTCTTCTTCAGAAAGGATACTCAAATAATGATGATTGCCCATGCGTTTTCATTAAGAAATCCTCAAAAGGATTTTGCATCATCTCAGTTTATGTTGATGACCTCAACATCATTGGTAACGCGAGATATATACGTAGCACGCAATCATTTAATGACGGAGTTTGAGATGAAGGATTTGGGAAAAACCAAATTCTGCTTAGGTTTACAACTTGAGCATCTTCCCTCGGGAATACTCGTTTATCAGCCCGCATATATTCAGAAAGTTTTGGAAAAATTCAATATGGATAAATCATATCCATCCAAAACACCCATGGTCGTTAGATCCCTTGATATGGAAAAGGATCCTTTTAGACCTAGGGATGATAACGAAGAAGTATTGGGACCTGAGTTTCCATACCTTAGTGCGATAGGAGCACTAATGTACCTTGCCAATTGTACTAGGCCAGATATTGCCTTCGCAGTAAATTTACTGGCTAGACATAGTGCAGCTCCAACAAAACGCCATTGGGCTGGAGTGAAGAATATCTTCAGGTATTTACAAGGTACCAAAGATCTTGGTTTATTCTATAAGAAGAATCAAGATATGACTTTGATCAAGCTATCTTGATGTCGGCTATCTTTACGATCCCCATAATGCTAGATCACAAACTGGATTTGTATTTTTATTCGGTGGAACTGCTATCTCATGGAAGTCAACTAAACAGACTCTAGTAGCAACTTCCACTAACCACTCTGAAATAATTGCATTATATGAAGCTTCACGTGAGTGTGTATGGCTTCGAAGAGTGATTAACCATATCCAGACCTCATGCGGCATAGGTTCATTAGAATCACCAACTATTATCTATGAAGATAATGCTGCATGTGTTGCTCAAATGCATATGGGATATATTAAAAGTAATATCACAAAACATATTGCTCCAAAGCTGTTCTTTCCTCATGAATTACAGAAAAATGGAGAAATAAATATTTTGCAAACAAAATCTTGGGACAATCTTGCAGATTTGTTCACTAAGTCTTTACCAGCAGCTGCATTTCAAAAATGCATTCATGGCATTGGTATGAGACGACTTAGAAATTTGCAAAGTTCAGGGGGAGAAATCTCCCAGAACTGAACTTAGTATTTATCATCCGATAATAATATAATGTACTATTTCCTTATGAGTTCTCCAACGGATTTCTCATAGAGGTTTAAATGATACAATTATTATACCAACGGTATATCGGATTCCTATATTATCCTTATATTTTTTTCCACAGGATTTTGGAGGACATATATTTTACAAGATCAAGTTTCAAGATCAAGGTCCATCAAGATCAAGTTTTCAAGAGACCTTATGGAGAATTTCAGGCATAGAAGATTTCAAAGACATCGTTTGTCCAAGGGGGAGTGTTAAGAATATGTTAGCGTTAAAACTAGGCTAACTAGGCAGTTAGCATATCCATTAGGGAAACTACCTAGCAGTTAGAATATAGCGTTGTCCAAACGCTGCATGTATTGAACCGTCATTGTGTCCTTCCGAAAAGACACAACTGTTGTAACCGACTGTAAAGGCGCCTGTTCACAGCCTATATATATGTGAACAGTACATCAATAAAGAACACACATTTCACTTTCTATCTCTGTTTCTTCTCACAATGGCTCCTCGTCCATGTCGTGCCCTTGAGTCACCCCCTCCGTCCCAAGGCAGTCACCCGGGATGAAGCTGCCACCATTCATCATTGTGTGCATGTAGGCCAGGGGATTGATGGGTATCATAGGTTGTGTCTGAATAAAGTCCGCAAGAAAATAATCACACTTGTGTATGATTAGATACCTTGTAGAATCACTGCACCAGCATCCGAAGATAGAACATGTCAAGACCCTGACAGAACAGCCCGAAGGAAAGGAAAATTATTGTCCAACGTCAACAGCCATCCAGATTGCAGCTGGCTAGCGCATATGTTCTGAAGAAATAGCAAATCTGCGGAATGCAGCAGCCCAAGCTGTGAATAGATGAGAAAAGCGCAAGCAGGGAGAACATACATACATACATAACACAGTAGATAGACATCACTAAATATAGCCAACAGGATGATTACGTCTGTAGTTGAAAAGAGTCTCATCTCCAGTTACTAAGACTCTGACTTTAATTAATAGTTCAACAGACTACCCACCGTTGCGAAACAGACATGAAAGGGTATGCAACTGCATCTTAAGGCGACATAGGTACGACATGTTTTAACTCAAGACTCCAGTAGAACAAAGACATGTTTTAACTCCAGACTCCGGAAGAAAAAGGAGCATCTCAGCTCCTTCCTCTGACACATACACACCAAAACGAATGACCATGGTGGTTTTACTCATCAGATGCCTTCGGGGAGTTCTCAGGTGTCTTCAGCGCGTCCGGAGCCTTCTTTGCCTTGTGCGTCTCCACCGCAGCTTTGAAATCTTCCCTGATGCCAGTGTCCTTGAACTTGAGAGCAAATGTAGTGAGCGCGCTTGGCGTTTCACCAATGCTGTTGATACAAGCAAATGTCACGCCCTTCTTGTCCATGTCCTTCAGCGTCATGTCGTCGTAGAGGCTTGCATTCAGGATCAGCCGATAGTTACCCTTGGCCCTCATCACGAGCCGAGATCTCTCACCACCAGATACTGGGATGTTCAGTTTAAGTTCACCCCTTCCTCTTTCTTTCCAGCCCCCATCGAGGTACTCGTATATTGCAGAGTCAGCAGTAAATACAGCCTGTTCGTTCTCTTCACCTGTCTCAACTGGGCCCTCTGGCATAGCAAATTTCTTTGGTGCATCTGCTGCAGTGGCCAGCGCTGGGGCAGAACTTCCATTGTTCATGGCACCAATGTTGAAAGAAGGGAATGATGAGCAATCACTCTTTAGGCCAAACAGGGGAGCATCTGAGCTTTCTTTAGAACCTGAGCCAAATGAGAATGATGAGACTGAAAATCCTGTTCCAGCCAGTCCTGTGAAAGCATTTTGGCCACTTGAAAGATTCTTAAATGAGAAAAGAGGTGCCGGCTTATCGCCATCCTTCTGCTCAGGTGATCCGTCCTTGGTCCCTGATTCAGCTTCATCTTTCTTCTCAGCATCATCCTTGACGATTTTATCTTCAACTCCAGCTTCATCTGCTGCTTTCTTCTCTTCAGCATCTCCATCTTTTGTTACGCTCTCGATTCCAGATGTCTTGCCGTTATCTTCCTTGGGTTCTCCAACAACCACCTTGCCCTCAACAGTTCCATCCACTGTGTCTTCTTCCTTGCCATCTGACTCTTTCAGGGCCGCTTCAACCTTTTGAATCTCTGCTACCTCAGTAGAACCTGTATTCTTGTCCTCTGTGGATAACGCATCTTTCCCAGTGCCATTGCTGCCCTCATCAACTTTCTCACTTGTGCAACTGTCTTCTACATTTGCCGTCATGACATCAGAAGGTGGAGGCACCGAGACAGGGATACTTGCTTGAACACTAGAATCACTGGGGGTGAATCTAAGTGCAGAGAAAGGATTGGTAGAAGGAGCTGGCGCTGGCTGCTGGCGCCGTACCTTTACAATCCTCCGGGTCGCCATCACTTCCTCACTAGCCTTCTTAAATGTTCCTGTCTCTTCATCCCCTGAGTCATCATCAGGCTCAGGATGGTCCTTGTTGATTTGTTTATCTGCAACCCTCTTCCTAGAAGATTGAGCATGTTCCTCATCCGCCATCTTACAAGTTTTGGGTACCTGGAAACAAATAAAAAATCATAATTAGAAACTAAATAACAGCAATAGTTTGCACAAGTAACCATGCAACATCAGACAATAGCAGTTTAAACACTGCATCAACCCCATCTAAAGAGTAAAGTTAAAATAAGCAAGGAAGTTGAAAGGTGCTTACTGTTATACATGAGGAAAAACTTAAGGCTAAAGAGTGTATCTGGGAGGAGGAAGGGATATGCCTGTTGTGCAATATAATTATGATTCCTAGTTTCCAAATTTCACATACCAAGGAAATAGGGTGCCCTATAAAAACACAGCCAAGGCAAGCTAGCCGAAAGTCCAACAATGAATGAGTAGCCTCATATCGTGCATTATGGCAATTGCACATGTGAATAGACGAAACAAACATAAAAACAATTTCCCAACACTTCACCTGGCATTTCTAACTAAAAAATGACACAAGATTTATAAAGGGAAACATATGCCGCCTACATAACAACATATCAAATGGTAAGGTTTGCATTAGGCGGGAAACAAATTCCTACAATGCAGTATTTGCACAGTATAAAGTTGTAGGTCAAATTACTATATTTCATTGACGTATATAGGATATATGGACCAGGTCAAACACTACAGAAGCACAAAGAAAGAAAAAAAACTCCCTCCGGTTCAAAATAATTGCCCAAAAATGGTCATGTTGAGCAGACATAAATCTAGAAGAACTAAAGCACAGGCCAAATACTTCCAACTTATGAAAATCCTGCAAGAAATTTCTGCTAGAACCGACATGAAGTATGCAAGAACAAGCATAAAATACATAAACAGCTAATACTTGAAAATTAACAGCAGGATGGGTCACTGAATGAGAATTTTTCTCTGATAAAGTGTGTACCCATGAACCCATACGAGTATAACTAGCCATAAGCCCATAATGCAACCTACATATCCCAGTTTCGTTTTTCCTGTGAGAAACTAGGAATGGATGAACCAAATGGTAATATTGTGCATTACAGCACTTGTACATTTGACTAGACGAAATAAACATAAAAAACAATTTACCAACACTTCACCTGGCATTTGTAACTAAAGACAACACAAGATTTATGAAGGGAAAACATATGCTGCCTAACATAACAACATATCAAATGGTAAGGTTTGTGTTAGCGCCTTGGCGAGAAACAAATTCCTGCAATGCAGTTCTTGCACAATATGAAGTTGTAGGTCAAATTACTATACTTCATTGACCTATAATATAAGATATATGGGCCAGGTCGAAGACTACAGAAGCACAACCAAGACAAAAGATATCATGCTGAGAAGACATAAATCTAGAGGAACTAAAGCACAAAGGCCACATACTCCAGGCATCAACTTATGAAAATCCTGCAAAAAAATTCTGCTGGAACCGAGAGGAAGTATGGGAGAATGAGCATAACATACATAACCAGCTAATACTTCAAAACTAACAGCTAGATGGGGCACTGAATGAGAAATTTTCTCTGATAAAGTGTGTACCCATGAACCCGTATGAATACAACTAGCCATAACGGAACCTAGGTATCCCGGTTTCGTTTTTCCTGTGAGAGACTAGGAATGCATAAACCAAAGACAGATCTTCCCGGTACAAGCGTCACCTACTCGACGCGTCACCCACCCATTTCCGCCTCTAACGACCAAACCCTAGCTTGACAGATGGAGCGTGCGGTCCTCGCTCGCTGAGCGAGAAAGGGGAAGAAAGAGAGGGTAAACGTAGCACCTTGTCCGGGAAGACGAAGACGGCGTCGACCACCGAAACCGGCCGGATCAGGACGGCGGCGGACCTCCTGCCGGGGAGCTGCGACGACGACTTGGCGAGCTGCGCGACGGAGGACGGCGAAGAGCTCGGACGGAGTAGCGGAAGGCGGAGGAAGCCGACGAGCGGGCGCGGATGCGTCGCCGGGGGAGGAGCAGCGCCAAGAAAACCTAGGGAGGAGCAGCGGGCGACGAAGGCGTGAGGCGATTGGCGTCGGCGGCGCCTCGATTTTGCTCGTCCGGGAAACCCTTTGTGGTTTCTATCTGGCTGAGGACACTGTGATGGGCCTTAATAGGCCGAAAAGGCTGGGAGACGAAATAACGACGGATAAATGGCCAATCCCTATCCGCCTTAATAGGCCAAAAAGGCTGAAATGGACAGATGATTGGGCCGGCCAATTAAACGTTAAGTGTAGTCGGTTTTCGTCGGACTTCTTTGGATGTCTTCGGGTTTATGAGATTTTAGTTTTATCCGGCTTTCTGGTTTTGCCGGTCAGTTTTTACGAACATTTTTTAATTTGAATTTTTATATTTTTTAGATTTGAAGATTTTTTTGAAATGGACTTTTTTCAGGTCAGAACTTTTGTGGGGATTTTTTTTAAAAAAAAATTAATTGTTTCTAAATCTAAACATAAAGGAAAAAAGAAAAAAAGAGAAACAATGCCCTTTTATTGGGCCACATTTGGAGCGGGCTAGAATAAAGAGCTTCAGGCGGGAGGTTCGCTCGCTCTCGTGTCAAGCGGAGAATAGGAGTTCCCCAGATAATGGGCCAACAAATTAGAAAGATAGAAACATATAAGGAAGATCATTTTATCTCGGATGTGGGAACAAAGATCATTTAGAAAGTTTTTATTTTTTCCGTGTTTTATCTCTCTGTTTTCTTCACAATTCAGACATGATCGTGTGAACTTATTTCCATCATCTTTAACCATTGCCCTTACCGGATAATGATGCTAATTTTCAAAAACCGAGGACCAAGGTTAGTCCAAAAAATTCAATTGCACTACCTTGCAGTATCCATGCAAGTTCATCACTTGCTCATGTCAACTTGATTATGTTTATCAAATTAGTTGCAAATTACTATTCATATCACTCCTCCATTGCAAAGCAAATAATTACTTTCTGATTTAGGAATATGATTATGTGGTGGGCACTGTTCAAAAACTAGGCCGATGCAACGATTACTAGGCCGATTAATCGCTACTAGGGGCTTGACCTTATCGATTACCATTAATCTCTTGTGTTAATCATTTAGCCTGATTAATCAGTCCGAAAGTCCGATTACTAGGTATTTTCCCGATTAACTACCACACTTGCTCAAAAAAGTTACAATATTTTCAATGCATATCCCTAATACAAGCGCTACCCCTCCCCAATAAAGTAGATTTTGCGAAGCTCCCGCTTGATTTTAGCCTCCAATAGCTTCATTTCCACTGTTGCCAAAAAGTTTCTTGCGCTCCCAGACCAGTTATTCATAGTTTTCTAGACCTCAGATTACAGGAGCTCGATCACCATGAGGAGCTCATCTAGGAACTGGAGGATGACTTCAATAGGTTAGGTGGTTGAGGTGTAAGAGGGGTCGTACCCTAGGTAGGTGGTGGGAGAATATAAACTTCAGAGGTGAGAGGAGAAGAAGTGGAAGGAAGAAACGCGGCTTCGGCCAGTGGATCCTGATTCGCTCCTGACCTTAAAGATTAGGTCATGCAGGAGAAGCGTACAAGTTTTTCTAGGATTTTAGGCTTTAGAGAAGTAGGGAGAGACATATAGAGGCTCATATATTATTATTTTTCTTATACAAATTGTTTTAAGTGCTAATTTGTGTAGGTTGCACCGATTAATAGCCGACCGATTAAATCAGTTAATCGTCCGAATTCCGATTAATCGCTACTCCCAAGCCGGCCAAGCAGTTAACGATTACCGATTTTCTTAACATTGGTGGTGGGCCATGGAACCACGGTATGTGTTTGCTGGAGGTTCCATTGCAACTGGGTAATATTCACATAGGACTTAACAATAACTATCGTCCAGTGATTCTTACATCATAATAGTCGTGTTAACCATAAGATCTAGAGTGTGACAGAATAGTCAGTTGTATCTTTTTCCTTTCGCATATCAACATACCACTAATGGGGGTTGCATGGATCGTTCTATCTATAGTGTAAAGGAGGGAACACTAGTTCTGCTTGGTCTACCTATATGTTAAAGGGGAGAGCAAACTTGTTAGAGGTCTATGATGGATTGTAACGGTTGGTACGGGTCGTGCTGATGGGATTCGTAGCATAGAAAACAAAAAATTTCCTACCGCGAGAACGCAATCCAAGCCAAGATGCAATCTAGAAAATGGGAGCAACGAGGGGACGAACGAGACTAACCCTTGAAGATTTCCAAAGCCTACAAGAGGAGGCTCTCGTTGCTGCGGTAGAAGATCACTTGCGCTTTCAAAAGCGCGTAGAAGATCTTGACGGTGCCACAATCGGGCAGCACCTCCGTACTCGGTCACACGTTCGGTGTTGATGACGACGTCCTTCTCCCCGTTCCAGCGGGCAGCGTAAGTAGTAGATCCTCCTTGGAATCCCGACAGCACGACGGCGTGGTGGCGGTGTCGATGGAGATCCCCGGCAGAGCTTCGCTAAGCATATGCGGGAGAGGTGGTGGAGGAGAGGTAGCTAGGGTTTGGGGAGAGGGGGCTTGGGCGCCGGCCTTCAAAGGGGTGCGGCCAAGGTTGAGCCAAGAGTGGCCGGCCAGCCCCTCCCCTCCTCTCTTTATATAGGTGGAAGCCCCGAGGATTAGGTCAAAAGTCTCCGAATAAGACCCCAACATAAACCTTCCATATGACCAAACCTAGGGGGAGTGGGACTCCCCCCTTTCCTTTGGTGGGGTGGCCGTCCACCATGGGGAGGAGTCCACTTGGGACTCCTCCTCCCTTAGGCTGGCCGGCCAAGGTGGGTGGAGTCCCTCACCTTCCATGCTGATTTCTTCCGGACTCTTCTAGAACCTTCTAGAACCTTCCAGAAAAAATACTAGATCATTTTCAAACCTAGAAAATGACTTCCTATATATATGAATCTTATTCTCCGGACCATTCCGGACCTCCTCGTGATGTCCTGAATCCCATCCGAGACTCCGAACAAAACTTCGAACTCCATTCCATATTTCCATATCTACTTAAACGACATCAAACCTTAAGTGTGTCACCCTAAGGTTCGCGAACTATGTAGACATGGTTGAGACTTATCTCCGACCAATAACCAATAGCGGGATCTGGAGATCCATAATGGCTCCCACATATTCAACGATGACTTTAGTGATCGACTGAACCATTTACATACGATACCGATTCCCTTTGTCACGCGATATTTTACTTGTCCGAGGTTTGATCATCGGTATCTCTATACCTCGTTCAACCTCGTCTCATGACAAGTACTCTTTACTCGTACCGTGGTATGTGGTCTCTTATGAACCATTCATATGCTTGCAAGCTATTATACGACATTCCACCGAGAGGGCCCAGAGTATATCTACCCGTCATCGGGATGGACAAATCCCACTGTTGATCCATATGCCTCAACTCATACTTTCCGGATACTTAATCCCACCTTTATAACCACCCATTTACGCAGTGGCGTTTGATGTAATCAAAGTACCTTTCCGGTATAAGTGATTTACATGATCTCTGATACGTCTCCAACATATCGATAATTTCTTATATTCCATGCCACTTTATTGATGATACCTACATGTTTTATGCATACTTTATGCCATATTTATGCATTTTCCGGCACTAACCTATTAACGAGATGCCGAAGAGCCAGTTGCTGTTTTCTGCTGTTTTTGGTTTCAGAAATCCTAGTAAGGAAATATTCTCGGAATTGGACGAAATCAACGCCCAGGATCTTATTTTTCCACGAAGCTGTAGGGATTCGTTGCATAGAAAACAAAAAATTTCCTACCGCGAGAACGCAATCCAAGCCAAGATGCAATCTAGAAGATGGGAGTAACGAGGGGATGAACGAGACTAACCCTTGAAGATTTCCAAAGCCTATAAGAGTAGGCTCTTATTGCTGCGGTAGACGATCACTTGCCGCTTGCAAAAGCGCGTAGAAGATCTTGATCACGGTGCCACGATCGGGCAGCACCTCCGTACTCGGTCACACGTTCGGTGTTGATGAAGACGACGTCCTTCTCCCCGTTCCAGCGGGCAGCGGAAGTAGTAGATCCTCCTTGGAATCCCGATAGCACGATGGCGTGGTGGCGGTGTCGATGGAGATCTCCGGCGGAGCTTCGCTAAGCATATGCGGGAGAGATAGTGGAGGAGAGATAACTAGGGTTTGGGGAGAGGGGGGTTTGGGCGCCGGCCCTCAAAGGGGTGCGGCCAAGGCTGAGCCAAGAGTGGCCGGCCACCCTCCCCTTGCCCCTCATTATATAGGTGGAAGCCCCAAGAGTTGTGGTCCAAGTCTTCGAATAAGACCCCAACACCAAAACTTCCCAAAGGTGGGAAACCTACTCAAGGGGGGAGTCCTACCCAAGGTGGGACTCCCACCTTTCCTTGAGGTGGGGCTGGCCGACCACCAAGGTGGAGCCCACCTGTGACTCCTCCCCCTTAGGGTTTGGCCGGTCATGCTAGTGGAGTCCCTCCGGGACTCCACCTTCCATAGTGCCGTTCTTCCGGACTTTTCTAGAACCTTCTAGAACCTGCCATAAATGCACCGGATCATTTCCAAACTTGGAATATGACTTCCTATATATGAATCTTATTCTCCGGCCCATTCCGGAACTCCTCGTGATGTCCTGGATCCCATCCGAGACTTCGAACAAAACTTCGAACTCCATTCCATATTCCATATCTACTTAAACGACATCAAACCTTAAGTGTGTCACCCTACGGTTCGCGAACTATGTAGACATGGTTGAGACTTCTCTCCGACCAATAACCAATAGCGGGATCTGGAGATCCATAATGGCTCCCACATATTCAACGATGACTTTAGTGATCGAATGAACCATTCACATACGATACCAATTCCTTTTGTCACGCGATATTTTACTTGTCCGAGGTTTGATCATCGGTATCTCTATACCTCGTTCAACCTCGTCTCATGACAAGTACTCTTTACTCATACCGTGGTATGTGGTCTCTTATGAACCATTCATATGCTTGCAAGCTATTAGACGACATTCCACCGAGAGGGCCCAGAGTATATCTATCCGTCATCGGGATGGACAAATCCCACTGTTGATCCATATGCCTCAACTCATACTTTCCGGATACTTAATCCCACCTTTATAACCACCCATTTACGCA
This sequence comes from Lolium perenne, assembly GCF_019359855.2. Classification (NCBI taxonomy): domain Eukaryota; kingdom Viridiplantae; phylum Streptophyta; class Magnoliopsida; order Poales; family Poaceae; genus Lolium; species Lolium perenne. Next base: position 166,102,077 of record NC_067244.2, read on the forward strand.
GTGGCGTTTGATGTAATCAAAGTACCTTTCCGGTATAAGTGATTTATATGATCTCATGGTCATAAGGACTAGGTAACTATGTATCGAAAGCTTATAGCAAATAACTTAATGACGTGATCTTATGCTACGCTTAATTGGGTGTGTCCATTATATCATTCACATAATGACACAACCTTGTTATTAATAACATCCAATGTTCATGATCATGAAACGATGATCATCTATTAATCAACAAGCTAGTTATACAAGAGGCTTACTAGGGACTCCTTGTTGTTCACATAACACACATGTATCAATGTTTCGGTTAATACAATTATAGCATGGTATGTAAACATTATCATAAACTCAAAGATATTATAATAACCATTTTATTATTGCCTCTTGGGCATATCTCCAACAGTCTCCCACTTGCACTAGAGTCAATAATCTAGTTTTACATTTGTAAAGATATAACACCTTGGCCTTCTGGTGTTTTATCATGATTTGCTCACAGGAGAGGTTTTAGTCAACGGATCTGACATGCTCAGAAACGTATGTATTTTGTAATTTATTTGCGTCTCAACGCATCACTCATTTCCAAATGAGTCGGCATTAAATATGTTTGGTCTTCTGGTGGAACCTTAATTCCGCGGTCTGAAATATGTCACTAATATTGTCACACACAATATAGCTTCAAAGTTCCTCGACTGGCCGGAACTACACCAAGTTCTCAAAGAACCTCTTGACTTTAACATCCTTTGTCATTGTCAAAACAATGACATACTCTGCCTTCTTTTGTAGAATCCGTCATAATATTTAGAACTCTTCTAAATCTAGCATAGACAACTTCTAGCTCATTGTGCTACTTTTTAAACAACACTTAGTCTAATTTGAGATTGAAATTTTATTTTCATATGTGACAAAACAAATATCGGTGTAACACCTTACAGTGATTTGTTTGTCATTTCTCCATACAAAATATATATATATCCTTGGTTCTTCTTAAGTACTCAAGAATTTTCTTACTGTTTTTCAATGATCATCACATGAATCATTCTGGTATATGCTCATAACATTTTTAAGAGCACATGACATCTGATTGTGTACATATTATTTGTGATCTATAATCACTCATGTGTTTTTACTCATTGAGTGTCAGATATACTCAAGTCTTGTTAAAACTTCACATGACAAGAACATTTTCTTAATATTTCTATATTGAACTATTTCAATATCCATTCTATGTACTTTGACTTAAAATTATTTTGTGTTTCAATCTATCTTCATAGATCTTGACACTAGATATGTTTCAGTCCATATCCTTTCATTAATTTCTTAATGAAACCTTTTAATCAAGTATATAATTACATCATTTATAACCAACTATATGTCATCTACATAAAGTATTATAAATATGTCTTAGCGCTCCCACTTAATTTCTTACAAATGCAAGCCTCTTCATCGTTTCTGATGAAATCAAAAACTCTTTGACTATTTCATCCGGTGAAGATTCCAACTCCGTGGTACTCACTTCATCCAATTGAAGTTCGTATACCTATCTAGTATTCCATGGACTAGCAAAAAATCTCTTGGTTGTATCTTGTATACACCTTTAATACATACTTCTATTAAGTAATGTATTTTGCCATCCTACTAGCATATCTCATAAAAGAAATATGTAGCGATTACTAGAATAATCCACATAGACTATAAGCATTGCTACGGAAGATCTAATCTTATAGTAGTCAACTCTTTGAACTTTGTCGTAAACAAATTTTCAACAAGTAGAGCTTCTTCAAGTATATTTCATCCAAGTCCACTAATTTTATAGATCCATTTACTTTCAAAAAGTATTCATCTATCTTGGATTTCATGGCGTATAGCTATTTTAACGGAGCCAGGGCCCATCATAACTTCTTTGCATGTAGTTGGTTTATTATTGTTCAAAATCAATCCTTTGTCCATAAATCATTTATTTTATCACAAAGTAAACCATACCTACAAGGTTCAATATGTACTTCGATCTCCATGGCTAAAACACTTTGTAGTCATGGGAGCCATGATCGTCGTGGCTGCTTCCGAAACCAATTCCGATGTTGCGCTACTCTGATCATTATGCTCGGGTTCATAAACCTTATCAAGTTCTATTGTCCTCCCACTCAAAAACTTCGCTAGAAACAATTTCTCGGAAATAAGAAACATTGACAAACACTTTTGTCTTTGTCTCGTGGGAAGAATTCCCAATCAAATTTCTGGGATAACCAACAGAGACATTTATCCAATTTTGGTTGTAAACTTCCAAAATTTTAAGAAAAGACTATCAGGGTTCATACCCATGCCATAACTCGTATGGTGTCATTTCAACGGATCATGATGATGCTCTATTTAGTGTAAAAGCGGTAGTCACTAAAGCATAATCCACAAAAATATAATGGCATCAATTTTTTTTATCTCATCATTGATCCAACAAGGTTTGGATACATCTCTTGGATACTATATCAACATTATGATACTCCAAGAAATGTGAGTTGTAGAACAATTTCATGACTCTCTTAGATGTTCGCTAAAACTCGTAATTCAAATATTTTCCCAATGATCCAATCATAGATATTTGACTTTTCTATTACGATGATTTCCACTTCATGCTGAAATTTATTTGAATCCATTCAAATGTTTCAAACTTCTTCCTTATCGAATATATCCACATATATATACTCAATTCATTGTTGGAAGTTTTCATGAAGTAGAAGAATTCTCCCGCACACAACTATGCCCAGTGAGCCACATACATCATCATGTATGTTTTCACTAAGTTAGTTGCCCGTTCAATTCTTGGCCTACGAACGGTATTTTAGTCATTCTCTTTAGAAAAGATTTGCAAGCGCCAAACGATTCAAAAAATCAAATGACTCCAAAAATCCATTTGCATGGAGTTCCTTCATGCGTTCCTTTCTAACATGACCTAAATGGCGGTTCCACAAATAAGTGGAATTCAATTCATTTGCCTTATGGCATTTTAGCGTCAGTATTATGTGTGTGTGTTTCACCATTAAGATTTATAATAACTTATCCATCGTACATGGAGTAATGTCATAACTTGAACAACTCATTGTTTTCATTTGACCAGAGCAAAATAACAATTATTAAGTTCTTTATTATAAATCCTAAGGGCTAGATGGAATGCCAACGACGAACATAATAACACTTTATTTTGTTCCAGACGTGTATTCCTATCATATTCCTTGTCAGTCACTTAGGCCATTGTATTCTTGTATTGCGTTGTTTTGTATGACATTTCATACCAACCAATATGGTACAAATACCCAAGAATTTCATTATGTGACCAAACGAGGAATACATCCATAACATGTATATTATTTATATACATCTGAGCTAGACTTTCTAGTCTTTTCTTTCTTTCTGCCAATAAACTTTTGTAGTTTCTCTTTTAGCTTTTCTCATTATTCAGAAAAACACTTCAACATCAATAACTTCTAGGTTTGTTGATCAAATACCAATAACCTTGAGGTTCTTACTTTGAAGTTGATCATCATATGACAAGTGTTCCAGATTTCACTATTAGTAACCTTGTAATATGATGAACAATTTCACTCATAATTTTATCCATTGTATCATGATGACTTTCTGAGACCATGTATGTACATGCTAGGCTCATAAAGTTTAATCTTAGTATTCGCATGTGCAAATCCGGCTTGCACCCGTTGTATGCACACGTAGAATCTTTAACACCCGATCATCACGTGATGCTTCGATACGACGAGTCTTAGCAACGGTGCATACTAAGGACGATTACTTCATGGATATGCGAATATTGTTAGTGCCCCAATAGTTGGAGGATTGGGACGCCTTGCGTCTTCAACCTTCGTACATTCCCATAAAACTTTTGAGTTTATGTAGTCTCACCAAATTATATTCTATCATCTTGCAATAAGGTCTTAGATATCACACATATCTCATACCTTGATTATTTCTGAAAACTAAATTTTCAGCTCCTTACTTTTCAAACAGATTTGAACGGAGACAAGATAACTTTAGGTACTAATTGAAAACATAGCTCTTTGAATCAACAATGTGAGGTTTACTAAAAGTTTGCAATAGGACTTAATCAATTCTTGATTCTTAACAATACGGTACAAATCCGTAAAGTTTCTTGTCAGATTTTAACAGTATTTCTATCTCAATTACAAGACTAGCGCATAGTAGTAAACGGATGCCAATACTACAAAATTAATTCAAAATACTACTCAGACTAAGTTTATGATAATTAGTTCATGTTTTAATCTAATTACTAATGAACTCCCACTTAATACAACATCCCTCATAGTTGTTAAGTGGTACACGATCCAAATCCACTACACCAAAACCGATCATCACGTGAGATGATGTAGCTTCAATGGTGAACATCAACATGTTGATCATATCATCCATATGACTCGTGTTCAACCTTTCGGTTTCCGTTGTCCCGAGGCCATGTCTGTACATGCTAGGCTCGTCAAGCAAACCCAAGTATTCCGCGTGTGCAACATGGCTTACACCCGTTGTATATGAACGTTGAATCTATCACATCCGATCATCACGAGATGCTTTGAAACGATGAACTTTGGCAACGGTGCATACGAGGGGAGAACACTTTATTATCTTGATATTAATGTGAGGGATCATCTTATAATGCTACCGTCGCGTTCTAAGCAAAATAAGATGCATAAAGGATTAACATCACATGCAATTCATATGTGATATGATATGGCCCTTTTGTCTTTGCGCCTTTGATCTTCATCTCCAAAGCACGGACATGATCTCCATCATCTTCGGGCATGATCTCCATCATCGTCGGCGTAGCGTCAAGGTCCATGGCGCCGTGTTCATGGTTGTTCACCTCATGTAGCAACTATTACAACTACTTTGAAATACTACTCAACATGAAAATTTAAAGACAACCATAAGGCTCCTGCCGGTTGCCACAATACAATAATGATCATCTCATACATATTCATCATCACATTATGGCCATATCACATCACCAAACCCTGCAAAAACAAGTTAGACGTCTCTAATTTGGTTTGCATATTTTACGTGGTTTAGGGTTTTCGAGAGAGATCTAATCTACCTACGAGCATGAACCACAACGGTGATACTAATGTTGTCAATAGAAGAGTAAATTGAATCTTCACTATAGTAGGAGAGACAGACACCCGCAAAGCCTCTGATGCAATACAAGTTGCATGTCGAACGAGGAACAAGTCTCATGAACGCGGTCATGTAAAGTTAGTCCGGGCCGCTTCATCCCACTATGCCACAAAGATGCAAAGTACTCAAACTAAAGACAACAAGAGCATCAACGCCCACAAAACCATTGTGTTCTACTCGTGCAACCATCTATGCATAGACACGGCTCTGATACCACTGTAGGGATTCGTTGCATAGAAAACAAAAAAATTCCTACCGCGAGAACGCAATCCAAGCCAAGATGCAATCTAGAAGATGGGAGCAACGAGGGGATGAACGAGACTAACCCTTGAAGATTTCCAAAGCCTATAAGAGTAGGCTCTTATTGCTGCGGTAGACGATCACTTGCCGCTTGCAAAAGCGCGTAGAAGATCTTGATCACGGTGCCACGATCGGGCAGCACCTCCGTACTCGGTCACACGTTCGGTGTTGATGAAGACGACGTCCTTCTCCCCGTTCCAGCGGGCAGCGGAAGTAGTAGATCCTCCTTGGAATCCCGACATCACGATGGCGTGGTGGCGGTGTCGATGGAGATCTCCGGCGGAGCTTCGCTAAGCATATGCGGGAGAGATAGTGGAGGAGAGATAACTAGGGTTTGGGGAGAGGGGGGTTTGGGCGCCGGCCCTCAAAGGGGTGCGGCCAAGGCTGAGCCAAGAGTGGCCGGCCACCCTCCCCTTGCCCCTCATTATATAGGTGGAAGCCCCAAGAGTTGTGGTCCAAGTCTTCGAATAAGACCCCAACACCAAAACTTCCCAAAGGTGGGAAACCTACTCAAGGGGGGAGTCCTACCCAAGGTGGGACTCCCACCTTTCCTTGAGGTGGGGCTGGCCGGCCACCAAGGTGGAGCCCACCTGTGACTCCTCCCCCTTAGGGTTTGGCCGGCCATGCTAGTGGAGTCCCTCCGGGACTCCACCTTCCATAGTGCCATTCTTCCGGACTTTTCTAGAACCTTCTAGAACCTGCCATAAATGCACCGGATCATTTCCAAACTTGGAATATGACTTCCTATATATGAATCTTATTCTCCGGACCATTCCGGAACTCCTCGTGATGTCCTGGATCCCATCCGAGACTTCGAACAAAACTTCGAACTCCATTCCATCTGCCATATCTACTTAAACGACATCAAACCTTAAGTGTGTCACCCTACGGTTCGCGAACTATGTAGACATGGTTGAGACTTCTCTCCGACCAATAACCAATAGCGGGATCTGGAGATCCATAAAGGCTCCCACATATTCAACGATGACTTTAGTGATCGAATGAACCATTCACATACGATACCAATTCCTTTTGTCACGCGATATTTTACTTATCCGAGGTTTGATCATCGGTATCTCTATACCTCGTTCAACCTCGTCTCATGACAAGTACTCTTTACTCGTACCGTGGTATGTGGTCTCTCTTATGAACCATTCATATGCTTGCAAGCTATTAGACGACATTCCACCGAGAGGGCCCAGAGTATATCTATCCGTCATCGGGATGGACAAATCCCACTGTTGATCCATATGCCTCAACTCATACTTTCCGGATACTTAATCCCACCTTTATAACCACCCATTTACGCAGTGGCGTTTGATATAATCAAAGTACCTTTCCGGTATAAGTGATTTATATGATCTCATGGTCATAAGGACTAGGTAACTATGTATCGAAAGCTTATAGCAAATAACTTAATGACGTGATCTTATGCTACGCTTAATTGGGTGTGTCCATTATATCATTCACATAATGACACAACCTTGTTATTAATAACATCCAATGTTCATGATCATGAAACAATGATCATCTATTAATCAACAAGCTAGTTATACAAGAGGCTTACTAGGGACTCCTTGTTGTTCACATAACACACATGTATCAATGTTTCGGTTAATACAATTATAGCATGGTATGTAAACATTATCATAAACTCAAAGATATTATAATAACCATTTTATTATTGCCTCTTGGGCATATCTCCAACAGAAGCTTCCAGAACACCGGGGGAGATACGAAGTGGGGCGACGAGGCGGCCACACAACAGGGCGGCGCGGCCCAAGCCCTGGCCGCGCCAGCCTACTGTGTGGGCCCCTCGCGTCGCCCCTAAACCTACCTCCTCCGCCTACTTAAGCCTTCGTCGATAATAACTCCAGTACCGAGAGCCACGATACGGAAAACCTTCCAGAGACACCGCCGCCGCCAATCCCATCTCGGGGGATTCAGGAGATCGCCTCCGGCACCCTGCCGGAGAGGGGAATCATCTCCCGGTGGACTCTTCACCGCCATGGTCGCCTCCGGAGTGATGAGTGAGTAGTTCACCCCTGGACTATGGGTCCATAGCAGTAGCTAGATGGTCGTCTTCTCCTAATTGTGCTATCATTGTTGGATCTTGTGAGCTGCCTAACATGATCAAGATCATCTATCTGTAATGCTACATGTTGTGTTTGTTGGGATCCGATGAATAGAGACTGCTATGCTATGTTGATTATCAATCTATTATCTATGTGTTGTTTATGATCTTGCATGCACTCCGTTACTAGTAGAGGCTCTGGCCAAGTTTTTGCTTGTAACTCCAAGAGGGAGTATTTATGCTCGATAGTGGGTTCATGTCTCCATTAAATCTGGGGGAGTGACAGAAACCTCTAAGGTTGTGGATGTGCTGTTGCCACTAGGGATAAAACATCAATGCTATGTCTAAGGATGTATTTGTTGATTACATTACGCACCATACTTAATGCAATTGTCTGTTGTTTGCAACTTAATACTGGAGGGGGTTCGGATGATAACCTGAAGGTGGACTTTTTAGGCATAGATGCATGCTGGATAGCGGTCTATGTACTTTGTCGTAATGCCCAATTAAATCTCACACTACTCATCATAACATGTATGTGCATGGTCATGCCCTCTTTATTTGTCAATTGCCCAACTGTAATTTGTTCACCCAACATGCTTATTCTTATGGGAGAGACGCCTCTAGTGAACTGTGGACCCCGGTCCATTCTTAACATCGAATACAATCAACGGCAATACTCGTTCTACTGTTTTCTGCAAACAATCATCATCCACACTATACATCTAATCCTTTGTTACAGCAAGCCGGTGAGATTGACAACCTCACTGTTACGTTGGGACAAAGTACTTTGGTTGTGTTTTGCAGGTTCCATGTTGGCGCCGGAATCCCTGGTGTTGCGCCGCACTACACTCCGCCGCCATCAACCTTCAACGTGCTTCTTGGCTCCTACTGGTTCGATAAACCTTGATTTCTTACTGAGGGAAAACTTGCCGCTGTACGCATCACACTTTCCTCTTGGGGTTCCCAACGGTCGCGTGTTGTACGCGTATCAAGACTGTTTTCTGGCGCCGTTGCCGGGGAGATCAAGACACGCTGCAAGGGGAGTCTCCACCTCCAATCTCTTTACTTTGTTTTTGTCTTGCTTTATTTCATTTAGTACTTTGTTTGCTGCATTATATCGAAAACACACAAAAAATTAGTTACTTGTTTTACTTTACTTAATATCATGCATGTTTTTATTTCACTAGTTAAGCATAATGGAAAGTAACAGTGGGCTTTTGAAGCTATTTCCTGAGTTAAGACATGGATTGTTTGATGCGAAAATTAAAAAACCTATTGAACCTTATTTGCATGCTAGTAGCAATGTTATCAGTATAAACACTATTATTTCTAAAGCTATGGAAGAATCTAAGCTTGGGGAAGCTGGTTTTGATGAGCATGATATTTTTAGTCCCCCAAGCATTAAGGAGAAAATTTTCTTTGATGATACTTTGCCTCCTATTTATGATGATTATAATGATAGTGGTCTTTTGGTGCCACCTACTATGGAGAGTAAATTTTATTATGATTATACTATGCCTCCTACACTTGATGAGAATAATAATTATAGCTACTTTGTTGAATTTGCTCCCACTACAACTAATAAAATTGATTATGCTGATGTGGAGAGTAATAATTTTATGCATGAGACTCATGATAAGAATGTTTCATTTGATAGTTATATTGTTGAGTTTGCTCATGATTCTACCGGATATTATTATGAGAGAGGAAAATATGGTTGTAGAAACTTTCATGTTACTAAAACACCTCTCTTTTTGCTGAAAATCTTGAAGTTGCGCTTGTCTAGTCTTTCTATTCTTGTTGCATTATGCTTCGTGAACTTGTTTATTTACAAGATTCCTTTTCATAGGAAGTGGGTTAGACTTAAATGTGTTTTGAATTTGCTTTTTGATGCTCTCTTTTGCTTCAACTCTTATTTCTTGGGAGTGCATCATTAAAATTACCGAGCCCATCTTAATGGCTATAAAGAAAGCACTTCTTGGGAGATAACCCATGTGTTTATTTTACTACAACACTTTTATTTTATTTTTTAGTCTTGGAAGTTGTTACTACTGTAGCAACCTCTCCTTATCTTAGTTTTGTTGCATTGTTGTGCCAAGTAAAGTCTTTGATAGTAAGGTTCATACTAGATTTGGATTACTGCGCAGAAACAGATTTCTTGCTGTCACGAATCTGGGCCTAATTCTCTGTAGGTAACTCGGAAAATTATGCCAATTTACGTGAGTGATCCTAAGATATGTACGCAACTTTCATTCAATTTGAGAATTTTCATTTGAGAAAGTCTGGTTCCTCTTAGAAATTCGTCCTTACGGACTGTTCTGTTTTGACAGATTCTGCCTTTTATTTCGCATTGCCTGTTTTGCTATGCTTGATGGATTTTTCTATTCCATTAACTTTCAGTAGCTTTGTGCAATGTCCAGAAGTGTTAAGAATGATTATTTCACCTCTGAACATGTGAATTTTGATTGTGCACTAACCCTCTAATGAGTTGTTTTGAGTTTGGTGTGGAGGAAGTTTTCAAGGATCAAGAGAGGGAGATGATACAATATGATCAAGGAGAGTGAAAGCCTAAGCTTGGGGATGCCCCGGTGGTTCACCCCTGCATATTTCAAGAAGACTCAAGCGTCTAAGCTTGGGTATGCCCAAGGCATCCCCTTCTTCATCGACAACATTATCAGGTTCCTCTAGTGAAACTATATTTTTATTCCATCACATCTTATGTACTTTGCTTGGAGCGTCTGTTTGTTTTTGTTTTTATTTTGTTTGAATAAAATGGATCCTAGCATTAATTGTGTGGGAGAGAGACACGCTCCTCTGTTGCATATGGACAAATATGTCCTTAGGCTTTACTCATAGTGTTCATGGCGAAGATTGAATCTTCTTCGTTAAATTGTTATATGGTTGGAAACGGGAAATGCTACATGTAGTAATTGGTAGAATGTCTTGAATAATTTGATACTTGGCAATTGTTGTGCTCATGTTTAAGCTCTTGCATCATATACTTTGCACCTATTAATGAAGAAATACATAGAGCTTGCTAAAATTTGGTTTGCATAATTGGTCTCTCTAAGGTCTAGATATTTTCTAGTAAGGGTCGAACAACAAGGAAGACGGTATAGAGTCTTATAATGCTTACAATATGTCTTTTATGTGAGTTTTGCTATACCGGTTCATACTTGTGTTTGTTTCAAATAACCTTGCTAGCCTAAACCTTGTATCGAGAGGGAATACTTCTCATGCATCCAAAATCCTTGAGCCAAACACTATGCCACTTGTGTCCACCATACCTACCTACTACATGGTATTTCTCCGCCATTCCAAAGTAAATTGCTTGAGTGCTACTGATACGTCTCTGACGTATTGATAATTTCTTATGTTCCATGCCACATTATTGATGATATTTACATGTTTTATGCATACTTTATGTCATATTTATGCGTTTTCCGGAACTAACCTATTGACGAGATGCCGAAGTGCCAGTTCCTGTTTTCTGCTGTTTTTGGTTTCAGAAATCCTAGTAAGGAAATATTCTCGGAATTGGACGAAATCAACGCCCAGCATCTTAGAATCCCCGGAAGCATCCAGAACACCCGAGAGCCGCCAGAGGGGGGCCAAAGGGCCCCCAGATGATAGGGTGGCATGGCCAGGGCCTGGGCCGCGCCCCCCTATGGTGTCACCGCCTCGTCGACCTTCTGACGTCGCCTCTTCGCCTATATAAAGGTCCCTGACCTAAAACTTCGATACGGAAGAGCCACGATACGGAAAACCTTCCAGAGCCGCCGCCATCGCGAAGCCAAGATCTGGGGGACATGAGTCTCTGTTCCGGCACGCCGCCGGGACGGGGAAGTGCCCCCGGAAGGCTTCTCCATCGACACCGCTGCCATCTCCACCGTCATCTTCATCAACGCTGCTGTCTCCCATGAGGAGGGAGTAGTTCTCCATCGAGGCTCGGGGCTGTACCGGTAGCTATGTGGTTAATCTCTCTCCCTATGTACTTCAATACAATAATCTCATGAGCTGCCTTACATGATTGAGATTCATATGATGATGCTTGTAATCTAGATGTCATTATGCTAGTCAAGTGGATTTTACTTATGTGATCTCCGGAGACTCCTTGTCCCACGTGTGTAAAGGTGACAGTGTGTGCACCGTGTGGGTCTCTTAGGCTATATTTCACAGAATACTTATTCACTGTTATGAAGAGCATAGTGAAGTGCTTATTTATATCTCTTTATGATTGCAATGTGTTTTGTATCACAATTTATCTATGTGCTACTCTAGTGATGTTATTAAAGTAGTTTATCCCTCCTGCACGGTGTAATGGTGACAGTGTGTGCATCGTGTTAGTACTTGGCGTAGGCTATGATTGTGATCTCTTGTAGATTATGAAGTTAACTATTGCTATGATGGTATTGATGTGATCTATGCCTCCTTTCGTAGCGTGAAGGTGACAAAGGTGCATGCTATGTTAGTACTTGGTTTGGTTGTGTTGATCTGTCATGCACTCTAAGGTTATTTAAATATGAACATCGAATATTGTGGAGCTTGTTAACTCCGACATTGAGGGTTCGTGTAATCCTACACAGTTAGTGGTGTTCATCATCCAACAAGAGGGTGTAGAGTCTAGCATCTATCTATTTATTATGTTATGTGATCAATGTTGAGAGTGTCCACTAGTGAAAGTATGATCCCTAGGCCTTGTTCCTAAATACTGCTATCGCTACTTGTTTACTGTTTTACTGCATCTCTACTGTCCGCAATATTACCACCATCAACCACACGCCAAGTTAGCAAGCACTTTTTCAAGCGCCGTTACTATCGCTCATATACATTCATACCACCTGTATTTCACTATCTCTTCGCCGAACTAGTGCACCTATTAGGTGTGTTGGGGACACAAGAGACTTCTTGCTTTGTGGTTGCAGGGTTGCATGAGAGGGATATCTTTGACCTCTTCCTCCCTGAGATCGATAAACCTTGGGTGATCCACTTAAGGGAAACTTGCTGCTGTTCTACAAACCTCTGCTCTTGGAGGCCCAACACTGTCTACAAGAATAGAAGCTCCCGTAGACATCAAGCACTTTTCTGGCGCCGTTGCCGGGGAGGAAAGGTAAAAGGCACTCATACTCCGGTTCCTGTGTAACGTACTTTTTCTGCGCCATTGTGTGTGTGCTTGAAGCTATTTCCTTTAGATCCTGCAATTGCATCTTTTTGTTTCTTGTTTACACTAGTAAGGCATAATGGACAACAATGAGCTTCTTATTCTATTTCCTGATTTAAGACATGGATGGTTTGATCCGAAAATTAAAAAACCCATGGAACATATTAGTATGAACACTTTGAACACTTTTGTTGCTAATGCCATGGAAAATTCTAAGCTTGGGGAGGTCGGTTTTGATGAAAATGATCTCTTTAGCCCTCCGGGTATTGAGGAGAAAGTTTATGTTGATTATGATATGCCTCCTATTTATGATGATTATATTGATAGTAGCCTTTTGGTGCCGCCTGTTATGGAGGATAAATTTGATTATGATTACAATATACCTCCTATATTTGATGATGAGAATAATATTGATAGCTACTTTGTTGAATTTGCTCCCACTACAACTAATAAAATTGATTATGCCTATGTGGAGAGTAATAATTTTATGCATGAGACTCATGATAAGAATGCTTTATGTGATAGTTATATTGTTGAGTTTTCTCATGATGCTACTGAAAGTTATTATGAGAGAGGAAAATATGGTTGTAGAAATTTTCATGTTACTAAAACACCTCTCTATGTGCTGAAATTTTTGAAGCTACACTTGTTTTATCTTCCTATGCTTGTTACTTTGCTCTTCATGAACTTGTTTATTTACAAGATTCCTTTGCATAGGAAGTGGGTTAGACTTAAATGTGTTTTGAATTTGCCTCTTGATGCTCTCTTTTTGCTTCAAATACTATTTCTTGCGAGTGCATCATTAAAACTGCTGAGCCCATCTTAATGGCTATAAAGAAAGAACTTCTTGGGAGATAACCCATGTGTTTATTTTGCTACAGTAATTTTGTTTTATATTTGTGTCTTGGAAGTTGTTACTAATGTAGCAACCTATCCTTATCTTAGTTTTGTTGCATTGTTGTGCCAAGTGAAGTCTTTGATAGTAAGGTTCATACTAGATTTGGATTACTGTGCAGAAACAGATTTCTTGCTGTCACGAATCTGGGCCAAATTCTTTGTAGGTAACTCAGAAAATTATGCCAATTTACGTGAGTGATCCTCAGATATGTACGCAACTTTCATTCAGTTTGAGCATTTTCTTTTGAGTAAGTCTGGTGCCTCAATAAAATTCGTCTTTACAGACTGTTCAGTTTTGACAGATTCTGCCTTTTATTTCGCATTGCCTCTTTTGCTATGTGGGATGGATTTCTTTGTTCCATTGAATTACAGTAGCTTTGGGCAATGTCCAGAAGTGTTAAGAATGATTGTGTCACCTCTGAATATGTAAGTTTTTGATTATGCACTAACCCTCTAATGAGTTTGTTTCGAGTTTGGTGTGAAGGAAGTTTTCAAGGGTCAAGAGAGGAGGATGATATACTATGATCAAGGAGAGTGAAAGCTCTAAGCTTGGGGATGCCCCGGTGGTTCACCCCTGCATATATCAAGAAGACTCAAGCATCTAAGCTTGGGGATGCCCAAGGCATCCCCTTCTTCATCGACAAAATTATCAGGTTCCTCCCTTGAAACTATATTTTTATTCGGTCACATCTTATGTACTTTACTTGGAGCGTCTGTTTGTTTTTGTTTTTGTTTTTGTTTGAATAAATCCTTGTGTGGGAGAGAGACACGCTCCACTGTTTCATATGAACACATGTGTTCTTAGCTTTTAATGTTCATGGCGAAGGTTGAAACTGCTTCGTTAAATTGTTGTATGGTTGGAAACGGGAAATGTTGCATGTGGTAGTGTATACTAAAATACTTGTAGAACATTGAGCTTTGATAACTTGATTCTTTGCAAATGTTTTGAGGTATTTAGATGGTAAGGCTTGCTGGACAAATAAGTTAAAATTAGTAGTGGATTGTTGTCTTTAAGCTTGTGCCGTACTACAAACTCTATTTAAATAGTTGAAGGCGTAGTTGGACTTGATAGCTTTCCATGTCTGAGAGTTCATCGTAATAACTAAGTTGTGCTGAAGGTCGAGGGAGCTAGCGGGGTACTTGTGCCACCGTGAACGGCCCTCCTTGGAGTAAATTTTAATCATGCTCTTAATGATGAACCTGCTAGTTGTTTGCAATAAGCTTGTGAGTTCTTTTTGACTAATGTTAAGCTACGGTTTTTGGCACTTCCACCATCCAAATTTGCTAGCCTCTTCGGTACTGTGCATTGCCTTTTGCTCACATTGAGAATTGTGCATACTTCGCCCGTACATCCAAACCCGTGGGAGGACTTTCTCTTGTTCTCCTACACATAAGCCCATACATCTCCTCAAAACAGCCACCATACCTACCTACCACAGCATTTCCATAGCTGTTCCGAGATATATTGCCATGCAACATCCATTTTACATTATATGCCATGTTGTCATTTATTATTTATATATTGCTTTGCATGATCATATACAGCTGATGTGTAGTTTACCCATGTTACGCTAGATCATTGCACATCCTGCTACATTGGCAGAGGCATACAGTTTCATACATCATGTTTCATTCATTATGAGTTATTTGTACCAGAAAGTGTGTTGTCATATTAGGATGTTGCCCCTAAAAATGAAAAGAGCCATGGAGGCCATCAAAAAGAAAAAAAGAGAGAAAAGAAAGAAAAAAATGAAATGAAAAGAAAAAAAAAGAGAAAAAAAGAAAAAAAAAGAGAATAAAGAAAAAGGGGGCAGCATTACTATCTTTTATCCACACTTGTGCTCATGTTTTCGCACCCGCATTATTCATAGTCATCATTTGTGCTCATGTTTAGCACCTACATTCATATGAGAGAGTTTTCATGTTTTACTAGTATAACTATGTGGGGAATTTACACTATAGAACTTGGGTTGTATATTCCAATGATGAGCCTCCTCAAAAGTGCTCTAGGTCTTCGTGAGCAACCAAGTTGGATGCACCCCCACTAGTTCCATTGGAGAGCTTTCATACACATATAGCTCTATGTGCATCCGTTGCATGGCAATCACTACTCCTTGCATAGCTTCGATCACAAGGCTTCCTCTTGTCTAATGGTCATTTACAGCTTTGCAAGCCTTTCTTCCATTTGGCCTTCCAAACCCCCATTAATGTTCTTTATGTCGTAACATCCTGGTGCTAATACCAAATGCTTGCGCTCACCGGTTGAGTAGACTTCGAAACAGTTGATTCATGACGTTCATGTTTATGTTTACTTGACTGAATCCTTCTTATGTTGTGAAAATTTACTTGATGATTGGAATGAAGGATAGAACTTCTATGCTGAATACTTAACACATCCTTAATGAACTTTGTACGGTTGCATGTCTTTAAAGCAATAGTTCATGAAAACTTCTAGCTTGTCTAACTCTTGCATTATCATCTCTTATATCAATATAGATACTTGCTTTGAATGATTTGATCTCAGCTCATATGCTTTACAATAGTATGATCAAGGTTATGATGGCATGTCACTCCAGAAATTATCTTTGTTATCGTTTACCTGCTCGGGACGAGCAGAAACTAAGCTTGGGGATGCTGATACGCCTCCGCCGTATTGATAATTTCTTATGTTCCATGCCACATTATTGATGATATCTACATGTTTTATGCATACTTTATGTCATATTTATGCGTTTTCCGGACTAACCTATTGACGAGATGCCGAAGTGCCAGTTCCTGTTTTCTGTTGTTTTTGGTTTCAGAAATCCTAGTAAGGAAATATTCTCGGAATTGGACGAAATCAACGCCCAGCATCTTAGAATCCCCGGAAGCATCCAGAACACCCGAGAGCCGCCAGAGGGGGGCCACAGGGGCCCCAGATGATAGGGTGGCGCGGCCAGGGCCTGGGCCGCGCCCCCCTATGGTGTCACCACCTCGTCGACCTTCTGACGCCGCCTCTTCGCCTATATAAAGGTCCCTGACCTAAAACTTCGATACGGAAGAGCCACGATACGGAAAACCTTCCAGAGCCGCCGCCATCGCGAAGCCAAGATCTGGGGGACAGGAGTCTCTGTTCCGGCACGCCGCCGAGACGGGGAAGTGCCCCCGGAAGGCTTCTCCATCGACACCGCTGCCATCTCCACCGCCATCTTCATCAACGATGTTGTCTCCCATGAGGAGGGAGTAGTTCTCCATCGAGGCTCGGGGCTGTACCGGTAGCTATGTGGTTAATCTCTCTCCCTATGTACTTCAATACAATAATCTCATGAGCTGCCTTACATGATTGAGATTCGTATGATGATGCTTGTAATCTAGATGTCATTATGCTAGTCAAGTGGATTTTACTTATGTGATCTCCGGAGACTCCTTGTCCCACGTGTGTAAAGGTGACAGTGTGTGCACCGTGTGGGTCTCTTAGGCTATATTTCACAGAATACTTATTCACTGTTATGAAGAGCATAGTGAAGTGCTTATTTATATCTCTTTATGATTGCAATGTGTTTTGTATCACAATTTATCTATGTGCTACTCTAGTGATGTTATTAAAGTAGTTTATCCCTCCTGCACGGTGTAATGGTGACAGTGTGTGCATCGTGTTAGTACTTGGCGTAGGCTATGATTGTGATCTCTTGTAGATTATGAAGTTAACTATTGCTATGATGGTATTGATGTGATCTATGCCTCCTTTCGTAGCGTGAAGGTGACAGTGTGCATGCTATGTTAGTACTTGGTTTGGTTGTGTTGATCTGTCATGCACTCTAAGGTTATTTAAATATGAACATCGAATATTGTGGAGCTTGTTAACTCCGGCATTGTGGGTTCGTGTAATCCTACACAGTTAGTGGTGTTCATCATCCAACAAGAGGGTGTAGAGTCTAGCATCTATCTATTTATTATGTTATGTGATCAATGTTGAGAGTGTCCACTAGTGAAAGTATGACCCTAGGCCTTGTTCCTAAATACTGCTATCGCTACTTGTTTACTGTTTTACTGCATCTCTACTGTCCGCAATATTACCACCATCAACCACACGCCAGCAAGCAAGCACTTTTCTGGCGCCGTTACTACTGCTCATATACATTCATACCACCTGTATTTCACTATCTCTTCGCCGAACTAGTGCACCTATTAGGTGTGTTGGGGACACAAGAGACTTCTTGCTTTGTGGTTGCAGGGTTGCATGAGAGGGATATCTTTGACCTCTTCCTCCCTGAGATCGATAAACCTTGGGTGATCCACTTAAGGGAAACTTGCTGTTGTTCTACAAACCTCTGCTCTTGGAGGCCCAACACTGTCTACAAGAATAGAAGTTCCCGTAGACATCAGCTACCTTTAAATTTCTATCCTTTATCTTTGCAATATATAGCTCATGGGACAAATAGCCTAAAAACTATTGTGGTATTGAATATGTACTTATGCATTTTATTTCTTATAAGTTGCTTGTTGAGCGATAACCATGTTCCTGGGGACGCCATAAACTACTCTTTGTTGAATATCATGTGAGTTGCTATGCATGTCCGTCTTGTCTGAAGTAAGGGCGATTTACCATGAGTTGAATGGTTTGAGCATGCATACTGTTAGAGAAGAACATTGGGCCGCTAACTAAAGCCATGATCCATGGTGGAAGTTTCAGTTTTGGACAAATATCCTCAATCTCATATGAGAAAATTAATTGTTGTTGAATGCTTATGCATTAAAGAGGAGTCCATTATCTGTTGTCTATGTTGTCCCGGTATGGATGTCTAAGTTGAGAATAATCAAAAGCGAGAAATCCAATGCGAGCTTTCTCCTTAGACCTTTGTACAGGCGGCATAGAGGTACCCCTTTGTGACACTTGGTTAAAACATATGTATTGTGGTGATAATCCAGGTAATCCGAGCTAATTAGGACAAGGTGCGGGCACTATTAGTATACTATGCATGAGGCTTGGAACTTGTAGGATATAATTTACATGATGCATATGCTTTATTACTACCATTAACAAAATTGTTTCTTGTTTTCAAAACCAAAGCTCTAGCACAAATATAGCAATCGATGCTTCCCTCTGCGAAGGGCCTTTCTTTTACTTTTATGTTGAGTTAGTTCACCTATTTCTCTCCATCTCAAGAAGCAAACACTTGTGTGAACTGTGCATTGATTCCTACATACTTGCATATTGCACTTGTTATATTACTTTATGTTGACAATATCCATGAGATATACATGTTACAAGTTGAAAGCAACCGCTGAAACTTAATCTTCCTTTGTGTTTCTTCAATGCCTCTACTAAGAATTTATTGGTTTATGAGTTAACTCTTATGCAAGACTTATTGATGCTTGTCTTAAAAGTACTATTCATGAAAAGTCTTTGCTATATGATTCAATTGTTTACTCATTACATTTACCATTGCTTCGAATCGCTGCATTCATTACATGTGCTTACAATAGTATGATCAAGATTATGATGGCATGTCACTTTAGAAATTATCTTTGTTATCGTTTACCTACTCGGGACGAGCAGGAACTAAGCTTGGGGATGCTGATACGTCTCCAACGTATCGATAATTTCTTATGTTCCATGCCACTTTATTGATGATACCTACATGTTTTATGCATACTTTATGTCATATTTATGCATTTTCCGGCACTAACCTATTAACGAGATGCCGAAGAGCCAGTTGCTGTTTTCTGTTGTTTTTGGTTTCAGAAATCGTAGTAAGGAAATATTCTCGGAATTGGACGAAATCAACGCCCAGGATCTTATTTTTCCACGAAGCTTCCAGAACAACGGGGGAGATACGTAGTGGGGCGACGAGGCGGCCACACAACAGGGTGGCGCGGCCCAAGCCCTGGCCGCGCCAGCCTACTGTGTGGGCCCCTCGCGTCACCCCTAAACCTACCTCCTCCACCTACTTAAGCCTTCATCGATAATAACTCCAGTACCGAGAGCCACGATACGGAAAACCTTCCAGAGACGCCGCCGCCGCCAATCCCATCTCGGGGGATTCAGAGATCGCTTTCCGGCACTTCGCCGGAGAGGGGAATCATCTCCCGGAGGACTCTTCACCGCCATGGTCGCCTCCGGAGTGATGAGTGAGTAGTTCACCCCTGGACTATGGGTCCATAGCAGTAGCTAGATGGTCGTCTTCTCCTAATTGTGCTATCATTGTTGGATCTTGTGAGCGGCCTAACATGATCAAGATCATCTATCTGTAATGCTACATGTTGTGTTTGTTGGGATCCGATGAATAGAGAATGCTATGCTATGTTGATTATCAATTTATTATCTATGTGTTGTTTATGATCTTGCATGCTCTCCGTTACTAGTAGAGGCTCTGGCCAAGTTTTTGCTTGTAACTCCAAGATGGAGTATTTATGCTCGATAGTGGGTTCATGTCTCCATTAAATCTACAGGGGAGTGATGTAAACCTCTAAGGTTGTGGATGTGCTGTTGCCACTAGGGATAAAACATCAATGCTATGTCTAAGGATGTATTTGTTGATTACATTACGCACCATACTTAATGCAATTGTCTGTTGTTTGCAACTTAATACTGGAGGGGGTTCGGATGATAACCTGAAGGTGGACTTTTTAGGCATAGATGCATGCTGGATAGCGGTCTATGTACTTTGTCGTAATGCCCAATTAAATCTCACACTACTCATCATAACATGTATGTGCATGGTCATGCCCTCTTTATTTGTCAATTGCCCAACTGTAATTTGTTCACCCAACATGCTTATTCTTATGGGAGAGACGCCTCTAGTGAAATGTGGACCCCGGTCCATTCTTAACATCGAATACAATCAACTGCAAGACTCTACTGTTTTCTGCAAACAATCATCATCCACACTATACATCTAATCCTTTGTTACAACAAGCCGGTGAGATTGACAACCTCACTGTTACGTTGGGACAAAGTACTTTGGTTGTGTTGTGCAGGTTCCATATTGGCGCCGGAATCCCTGGTGTTGCGCCGCACTACACTCCGCCGCCATCAACCTTCAACGTGGTTCTTGGCTCCTACTGATTCGATAAACCTTGGTTTCTTACTGAGGGAAAACTTGCCGCTGTACGCATCACACCTTCCTCTTGGGGTTCCCAACGGTCGCGTGCTGTACGCGTATCAATCTCATGGTCGATAGGACTAGGTAACTATGTATCGAAAGCTTATAGCAAATAACTTAATGACGTGATCTTATGCTACGCTTAATTGGGTGTGTCCGTTACATTATTCATATAATGACATAACCTTGTTATTAATAACATCCAATGTTCACGATCACGAAACCATGATCATCTATTAATCAACAAGTTAGTTATACAAGAGTCTTACTAGGGACTCCTTGTTGTTCACATAACACATATGTATCAATGTTTCGGTTAATACAATTATAGCATGTATGTAAACATTTTCATAAACACAAAGATATATTATAATAACCATTTCATTATTGCCTCTTGGGCATATCTCCAACACGTGCTATCTATAGAGTATAGGGCAAGGCATGCAGATGTCCAAACGGTCTACCATTATGGTAAAGGGGAGGACATATGCCTTAGCCGGTCTACCTATAGGATAAATGATAGGACAAACTTACATAAGGGTGGGTGTGCAGAGTCGTGAAGAAAAGCAGTGATTGGCTTAGACCTTATACTGGCCTCACACCAAGGAAGTGTGAACAAAAAAGTACGCCCAGTTCGTAACAAGGATAAGATATCTTATGAGAAAAGTAACACACCTCTACAAAGTGTAATGAATTGTGGCTTGCCACTCCTAGTTCCGGGAAGGAACCGCGAACGCGACAGGAAAGGAACACCATGAAGTTCTAAACACCATGTGAAGATTGACAGACGTAGTTTTTCAGAATAAAAGCAACCTTTTGAAGAAATATTTACGAAAACATGCATTGCCTACAACTTTCTAGTCCATGGTTGTAGCCGGTGCATTAAACACGCTTTCCTATCATGAACTTTCTTAGTACGCTCGTACTCACCCTTATTTGAACCTCATGCTTAGACTGTCTAAACAACCTGGAGGAGACCATGGAAGGAACCGAAGACACCAAAGACGTTTGTTATGAAGAACTAACCTTGAATGGAGGAGTCGAGGGGTGGACTACATGATAGCATACAGCAACAAGGAGGCCAGAGAGGAAGCAGAAACGTAGTAGCAACATCTAAGTAGTTAGTCCGGCGGCACCGAACCTTATAGAAAAACGCTTCTTAGGTAGTCATGGTATTTAGTTTACTGTTACCATTTGCTCCGTAAGTTAGGTAAAATAAAACTAGAGTTACCGAGTTATCCTCTCTGGATAAGGATCCAGGAGGAGCTCAACTATGATATACATATAATATGGTTTGTAATCCTAAGTGCTTAAATAAAGGACCAACTATGTTTTTGTTGTACCACTCGGAGAGATGTAATATTTGTGGATTGGTACTTCACAACTATTATGTCAACGACTGGCATACTACAATGTGCAGTGGTATGTCGAGAGACCACATATGAGCACGGGTACCCGTACCAATTCGCGTTAAAGTTCTAGTTGTCGTAGGTCATTTTCCTTCCAGATGTTACGATCATGTGGTATGGGCGGGGCTCCCGGCACCGTCGCTCGTTAAAAATTCTGGATTTCAAAGTTGTCTCCGCCATTTTGTCTAATAACAATGAACTTATGATCACATGGTACGGGCGGGCAGCCCGCACCAGTGATTGTTAAAATCGTTGTTAACTCGAATTGTCTTGTTTTCCTTGAAATTTTCTTGAGGACCCCTTAGTTTAGAATACCAATGGGCACATGTATACATATAATTATAGAGAATTTTTACTAAGTAGGACTACACACATTGATCAACAAAATGAATACTATCTTTCGAAGGTTAGTCTCAAGCCAATTCTAATATGAAATCATACGAAAAATAAAACTATCAATGCAACATGAATTAATGCAACTAAACTGAAGACACAAAACTGAGAAAGACACCTACAAACTTTCGGGTTGCCTCCCGGGAAGCGCTTATCTAGGCATATATGCTGCATATTGTATCCATCCAGATCTTAAGGGATGTCGACCCGAGGTGTAATGATACATACCTCCGACCAAAATGTGGAGTACCTTGTAGAATAGTTTGGTCGGAGTCGTACCTGCTTGCGGTGCACTTGCATCATGATGGTGGTCTACATCATTGGGGAACCCCAAGAGGAAGGTGTGATGAGCACACCAGCAAGTTTTCCCTCAGTAAGAAACTAAGGTTTAATCGACCACTAGGAGAAAGGTGTGACTTTTTGTGACGCCCCAAAACCGGTACCATGAGGATCCCAGCGAATCCGCTGAAATCCGCACGATATCGATTTTAGGAGACGCACCACCAAGCGCCTCGTACACGCCAAAGCATGCACGCGATGCGGGTGGAATCAATCACGAGAGGTAACATTACAACAGGATTACAATAGAGCCCACAAGATACATATATTACAACAACGACTCTAACGAGTCAAGATACAAATAGATACATACAAAGATCCAAATCATACAAAAGATCAGATACGTCCGAGTACGGACAAGATACAAATTGGACTAAGAGTCCTGAAGATAAAACGATGGCGTCCATAACGCTGCCCAGGCCAAGCCGGAAGGGTAACCTTGCTAGCGTCGTCTTCATCGAACATATCTTCATACCTGCCCGGTTATATCCCGTAGAAGCAGCAATAAGTACGGGTTCGTACTTAACAAGACTTCAAGACGTATAAGCATTCACAACTGGGCCATCCTTTGTACTTGAGGCACGCAGGGGACTTAGAGGACGCAAGAGGAACGTCATAGGCAATATGGTGGGGTTAAGCGGCAGCGCGCAAGCACTAAAAACCTATAGAGACACTCTATAACATTCGTCTATCAGAGAAGGTGAGAGAGCGCATAAACTAACAGTTCTATACTCTGCAAACAAAACACAGCCGATGCGTTCCCCCCTCGCAAGGAAGTACTTACAAGGGCACTCACACAGTTGACAAGTTTTAACCATTTATTATTGAAGTTGTACCAACTTACTACGCAAGTTATTATTAATGAATAACAGGTGTAAGTTGTCTATGGTCGAGTCATACAGCTCCAAGTCGTCCATAACCGCGGACGCGGCTTATCGATAAGATTTAACCCTGCAGGGGTGCCCAAATGTGCCCACACGCACGATCAACCCACTTGCGATGTGTGGATATAACGACTCGCACTCTCCTTCACGACAACAATGTCCAGGAAGCCACCTAACCAAGTTGAACCCGTATCGAAGTCCGGCCGTATCTCAAACGGACCTAGCTATTGCGTGCACGGCTTAGAGGGTCGAGAACACACACAGGGGCGAATGACCCTCTTCAAAGATGCGATAAACGCCAGCCGCAAACCTATACGTGCATACCAGAAACAAGGGATACAAGGCACCCAGGGGCTTCCCAAAATAAATAAGTAACAAGCTGGCATGCACGCAAACAACAAATGGTAAAACATTACGAAACTAGTTGTGGCCACTGGACAAAGCTGTAGATTCCGGCAGTGGTCGAGGGGAGACCCAGAAACATACCCACGTGTGGTTAGAGCGCTCAGTCTCTAACGTATAACAAGAACTCGGGGTCCTAAGATATTTAGGAAACACAAGTGAGCCGTCACAAAACGATCAGCTGACCCACCGATGCCTCCGCTAACAACTATTAACAAGTAACCATGATTCCCTCAACAGATATAACCATGTAGCATGTGTCACGATTCCCCAACAGATAACCCGATAAGATAGCAGTAACGGTAACGAGATATAAAAGCACTAGCATGCACTACGACTCGCAAGGCAGACCCGATACCCAAACAATAGCCGTAGGAGGTGGTGGTGGCAATATAGGCTGCTTGAGGTAACAAGTGGAAGGGACACGTGACAAGAACGCAACTTAAAGCTAGCATGAGGGAGAAGGCAAAATAAAATAGGTGAGCGACTTCTGCAGGGGCAGAAGTATAGGGGAAAATGCTTGCCTGTTAGAGCTTGCCGAGGGACATCCAGAGGTCTTGTCGTATCTCACCACACCACTTCGCGATCCTATCCGGGAAGAAACAAATGCTGGAACAAACAACGTATGCAAGTCTTACAACTACGGAATAAGAACCAGCATGATCAAGATGATATGCATGACATGGTAGACATGATGCGATGCAACTTATCCATATTAATCGGAGTCGGAACCCCGGACAAGCAAATTAGGTTGGAGTTGCATTTCTACCGACAAAATTAAGTGTTGATTAGCATGGCATATCATGGCAAGGGTGCGCTACTTCAATATTAAACGGAGCGGGGAAAACCCTAGTTGGAAATCCGAAATGCTCCGCATATATGTTAGGTATACATGCACAACTATCAACGCGCGTCATGATGCGAGATGCAAACAGATGAATGGATGGCATAGTCATGTTCCTCTCATTTTTCTGATCAATATTGATATATAACACTTTTCAAATGGAGTTACAGATTAAAAGGTACGATTTTAGCAAGATAAACATATTTTCTGGAATTTCAGAAAAACAGAGAAAAAGGAAAAAACGTGTTATACCCAGGATGAGCTAGCCACAGCGGCTGACGCGCGGGACCGGGAGGTGCTGATTGGATGTTGGACTGCAGCGTTGGCGCCGGAGGTCACTGACGAGTGGAACCCACATATCCGCTGCTGGAAAAGAGTAAAAAGATGGGTTTCAATCTGCCCAGACCAAGATTCGAATTTGGGTATCACGGTATCAGGTTCAAGGGACAAACCAGTGCGCTGCTGGTTAGGATCGTGTCAAGAGGAGGACGCGCTGCAAGATGACGAAGCAGAGACTGACCTGTGGAACCCGACAGTCAGCAAGGAATAAACAAAAGAAATGGTCTTGCAAGGATTGGAATCGCACAGGGTATCGCGCAGGCTGAAGGCAAGGAACGAACCAGCGAGTCTGTACTCTGTATGTAGATTGCACTTGATACGTAGATGACTTGACCCAGCCATGCAAGGATCGATCCAGCGCAGAACGGAGAGAAACATCGCGAAACAAAGAACATGCAGCGGACGGAAACGACGCCGTGGATGAACACGCGCTAGGTGGCAAACTGGGAGGCGCGGAGCGACGGGCGACGACGGAGCTGTGATGGCGACGATGTCCTGCGGAGGAGAGCGGCGATCAACGCCGGTAGCACGGCAAGACAAGAGACAGAGGCCAGGAGGTGATTCGGGAAGATGTAGAGCTCACCAAGGAGAGCCGGGCGGAGTCGGATACGTCCGGGATGGAGGCGTCGCGGACACGCGGTGCAGACCTTGTATGAGCGGAGGAAGACGGAGTTCGGAGGAACACGTCGGGACACAGCGCTTGGAGGCGGAGATGGCCATGGGGTTGAGCATGATCTGGCCGGGTTGGAGTCCCGCGCGTAGCACACGTTGGTGGAGGACGCCCGCGGCCACGGGGACATGCAGCTGGGCGCCGAAATAGCCGGAGATGGGCGACGAAACACGACTGGTGTTCTTGATGGCGCGGACGAAGCTGATGGTCACGGAGCGGGCTTGAGGCGTGGTCGAGCGCCGGGACAGAGGAGGTCGGGATGAGCTCGGCGCGGCGCTGCTTGATCGCGTGTGCGGGGCGACGAGGGCGGAGGCGCGTGGGAGCAGCAAGCTGCCTGCTTGCGGGAGAACGAGCGGGTGCGGAGAAAGAAGGAAAGAGGAGTGGCGGCGCTAGGGAAAAAGGAAGGAGGGACGCTAGGGTTGCTGGGTAGAGCCGAGGTTGGTTTTATAGGAGGGAACCGAGACAGCTCGTCCGTCCCATCACGCTCAGAGGCGACGTGGAGCTCCCGATCTTCGGCCGTACGAAGAAGAAAGCAACACTAGGTGAGATGGATCGGTACTTGGGCCTGGATCCGATGGAAAGAAGAAAGGAGGTGGCCTGCTGGTTCGATGGAGACAGAACAAATGAGGTGGGCTGCACCCTGCATGCATGCAACGAGGTGCAATTGGGCTTAAAGAAAGAACATGCCACGATTGGCCAGATTAGGCTGCTTGCTGACTTCTTCTCTTCACTTCATTTCTTCATCTTATTTTTATCTGTCACGCTGGAAACTTTTAGAGAGGAGATGGAGGGGTGTAAAAACATTTTCAAAAATTATATTTTTTTATTCAAACAACTTTTCATATAATTCTGAAAATATTTTGGTTTTAGTTTTATTTCCAACTAAGAAAAAGGAGAGGAGGTTTATTATAAAAACCACATGAGAGGTAAAACAAAATAATTAGGGTTTATAAAATAATTTTATTTTCATAAACACATGGATGATATGATGCATATGCCATGATGATGCATAAAAGAAAAAGAACAAACAATTTCTAGTAGGGTATTTTTCTGGGTCGCTACAATCGACACCACTAACAAGGAATCTCGCCCCGAGATTCCACGTCCAGGTGCGGGGGAGAGAGGTGAGCTATCGGATCTTCTGGCGACTCGTTGATCTCCTCGACACCACTAACAAGAAGTCGTTGTCCCGTTGACGATGATGCGCTTCTATCGGGATCCTCCGAAGATCGGACCTAATAGGATAAAGACAAGATCGTCCACCCGCGTAGAGACCTAAGACTGAGAGAAGCAGATAAGAGAAGATTAAAAACTCGCAAAGGTAAGAAGAGAAAGAATAGAGGTAAGGAGAAAAATGCAGAGCTACTCAGAACTATCCAACGGATTTTTTTAGAAAATAGTTTGGACGCTCTAAACTCAACGACCGTTGGCAAGGTTATCCTAAAGGCTGGACTAGTGGGGTACCGTCAACCTGATGCTCTGATACCAACTTGTGACGCCCCAAAACCGGTACCATGAGGATCCCAGCGAATCCGCTGAAATCCGCACGATATCGATTTTAGGAGACGCACCACCAAGCGCCTCGTACACGCCAAAGCATGCACGCGATGCGGGTGGAATCAATCACGAGAGGTAACATTACAACAGGATTACAATAGAGCCCACAAGATACATATATTACAACAACGACTCTAACGAGTCAAGATACAAATAGATACATACAAAGATCCAAATCATACAAAAGATCAGATACGTCCGAGTACGGACAAGATACAAATTGGACTAAGAGTCCTGAAGATAAAACGATGGCGTCCATAACGCTGCCCAGGCCAAGCCGGAAGGGTAACCTTGCTAGCGTCGTCTTCATCGAACATATCTTCATACCTGCCCGGTTATATCCCGTAGAAGCAGCAATAAGTACGGGTTCGTACTTAACAAGACTTCAAGACGTATAAGCATTCGTCAACCAGTCATCCTTTGTACTTGAGGCACGCAGGGGACTTAGAGGACGCAAGAGGAACGTCATAGGCAATATGGTGGGGTTAAGCGGCAGCGCGCAAGCACTAAAAACCTA
The DNA here is from genome assembly GCF_019359855.2 of Lolium perenne. Taxonomy (NCBI): domain Eukaryota; kingdom Viridiplantae; phylum Streptophyta; class Magnoliopsida; order Poales; family Poaceae; genus Lolium; species Lolium perenne. Next base: position 166,130,138 of record NC_067244.2, read on the forward strand.
TAGAGACACTCTATAACATTCGTCTATCAGAGAAGGTGAGAGAGCGCATAAACTAACAGTTCTATACTCTGCAAACAAAACACAGCCGATGCGTTCCCCCCTCGCAAGGAAGTACTTACAAGGGCACTCACACAGTTGACAAGTTTTAACCATTTATTATTGAAGTTGTACCAACTTACTACGCAAGTTATTATTAATGAATAACAGGTGTAAGTTGTCTATGGTCGAGTCATACAGCTCCAAGTCGTCCATAACCGCGGACGCGGCTTATCGATAAGATTTAACCCTGCAGGGGTGCCCAAATGTGCCCACACGCACGATCAACCCACTTGCGACAGGTGGATATAACGACTCGCACTCTCCTTCACGACAACAATGTCCAGGAAGCCACCTAACCAAGTTGAACCCGTATCGAAGTCCGGCCGTATCTCCGAAACGGACCTAGCTATTGCGTGCACGGCTTCCGAGGGTCAGAACACACACAGGGGCGAATGACCCTCTTCAGCATGCGATAAACGCTCAGGCCGCAAACCTATACGTGCATACCAGAAACAAGGGATACAAGGCACCCAGGGGCTTCCCAAAATAAATAAGTAACAAGCTGGCATGCACGCAAACAACAAATGGTAAAACATTACGAAACTAGTTGTGGCCACTGGACAAAGCTGTAGATTCCGGCAGTGGTCGAGGGGAGACCCAGAAACATACCCACGTGTGGTTAGAGCGCTTAGTCTCGGAACAGATAACAAGAACTCGGGGTCCTAAGATATTTAGGAAACACAAGTGAGCCGTCACAAAACGATCAGCTGACCCACCGATGCCTCCGCTAACAACTATTAACAAGTAACCATGATTCCCTCAACAGATATAACCATGTAGCATGTGTCACGATTCCCCAACAGATAACCCGATAAGATAGCAGTAACGGTAACGAGATATAAAAGCACTAGCATGCACTACGACTCGCAAGGCAGACCCGATACCCAAACAATAGCCGTAGGAGGTGGTGGTGGCAATATAGGCTGCTTGAGGTAACAAGTGGAAGGGACACGTGACAAGAACGCAACTTAAAGCTAGCATGAGGGAGAAGGCAAAATAAAATAGGTGAGCGACTTCTGCAGGGGCAGAAGTATAGGGGAAAATGCTTGCCTGTTAGAGCTTGCCGAGGGACATCCAGAGGTCTTGTCGTATCTCACCACACCACTTCGCGATCCTATCCGGGAAGAAACAAATGCTGGAACAAACAACGTATGCAAGTCTTACAACTACGGAATAAGAACCAGCATGATCAAGATGATATGCATGACATGGTAGACATGATGCGATGCAACTTATCCATATTAATCGGAGTCGGAACCCCGGACAAGCAAATTAGGTTGGAGTTGCATTTCTACCGACAAAATTAAGTGTTGATTAGCATGGCATATCATGGCAAGGGTGCGCTACTTCAATATTAAACGGAGCGGGGAAAACCCTAGTTGGAAATCCGAAATGCTCCGCATATATGTTAGGTATACATGCACAACTATCAACGCGCGTCATGATGCGAGATGCAAACAGATGAATGGATGGCATAGTCATGTTCCTCTCATTTTTCTGATCAATATTGATATATAACACTTTTCAAATGGAGTTACAGATTAAAAGGTACGATTTTAGCAAGATAAACATATTTTCTGGAATTTCAGAAAAACAGAGAAAAAGGAAAAAACGTGTTATACCCAGGATGAGCTAGCCACAGCGGCTGACGCGCGGGACCGGGAGGTGCTGATTGGATGTTGGACTGCAGCGTTGGCGCCGGAGGTCACTGACGAGTGGAACCCACATATCCGCTTCTTTGGAAAAGAGTAAAAAGATGGGTTTCAATCTGCCAGGACCAAGATTCGAATTTGGGTATCACGGTATCAGGTTCAAGGGACAAACCAGTGCGCTGCTGGTTAGGATCGTGTCAAGAGGAGGACGCGCTGCAAGATGACGAAGCAGAGACTGACCTGTGGAACCCGACAGTCAGCAAGGAATAAACAAAAGAAATGGTCTTGCAAGGATTGGAATCGCACAGGGTATCGCGCAGGCTGAAGGCAAGGAACGAACCAGCGAGTCTGTACTCTGTATGTAGATTGCACTTGATACGTAGATGACTTGACCCAGCCATGCAAGGATCGATCCAGCGCAGAACGGAGAGAAACATCGCGAAACAAAGAACATGCAGCGGACGGAAACGACGCCGTGGATGAACACGCGCTAGGTGGCAAACTGGGAGGCGCGGAGCGACGGGCGACGACGGAGCTGTGATGGCGACGACGTCCTGCGGAGGAGAGCGGCGATCAACGCCGGTAGCACGGCAAGACAAGAGACAGAGGCCAGGAGGTGATTCGGGAAGATGTAGAGCTCACCAAGGAGAGCCGGGCGGAGTCGGATACGTCCGGGATGGAGGCATCGCGGACACGCGGTGCAGACCTTGTATGAGCGGAGGAAGACGGAGTTCGGAGGAACACGTCGGGACACAGCGCTTGGAGGCGGAGATGGCCATGGGGTTGAGCATGATCTGGCCGGGTTGGAGTCCCGCGCGTAGCACACGTTGGTGGAGGACGCCCGCGGCCACGGGGACATGCAGCTGGGCGCCGAAATAGCCGGAGATGGGCGACGAAACACGACTGGTGTTCTTGATGGCGCGGACGAAGCTGATGGTCACGGAGCGGGCTTGAGGCGTGGTCGAGCGCCGGGACAGAGGAGGTCGGGATGAGCTCGGCGCGGCGCTGCTTGATCGCGTGTGCGGGGCGACGAGGGCGGAGGCGCGTGGGAGCAGCAAGCTGCCTGCTTGCGGGAGAACGAGCGGGTGCGGAGAAAGAAGGAAAGAGGAGTGGCGGCGCTAGGGAAAAAGGAAGGAGGGACGCTAGGGTTGCTGGGTAGAGCCGAGGTTGGTTTTATAGGAGGGAACCGAGACAGCTCGTCCGTCCCATCACGCTCAGAGGCGACGTGGAGCTCCCGATCTTCGGCCGTACGAAGAAGAAAGCAACACTAGGTGAGATGGATCGGTACTTGGGCCTGGATCCGATGGAAAGAAGAAAGGAGGTGGCCTGCTGGTTCGATGGAGACAGAACAAATGAGGTGGGCTGCACCCTGCATGCATGCAACGAGGTGCAATTGGGCTTAAAGAAAGAACATGCCACGATTGGCCAGATTAGGCTGCTTGCTGACTTCTTCTCTTCACTTCATTTCTTCATCTTATTTTTATCTGTCACGCTGGAAACTTTTAGAGAGGAGATGGAGGGGTGTAAAAACATTTTCAAAAATTATATTTTTTTTATTCAAACAACTTTTCATATAATTCTGAAAATATTTTGGTTTTAGTTTTATTTCCAACTAAGAAAAAGGAGAGGAGGTTTATTATAAAAACCACATGAGAGGTAAAACAAAATAATTAGGGTTTATAAAATAATTTTATTTTCATAAACACATGGATGATATGATGCATATGCCATGATGATGCATAAAAGAAAAAGAACAAACAATTTCTAGTAGGGTATTTTTCTGGGTCGCTACACTTTTGAAGGTGTTGCTAGCTGACTTGTGGTAGGGTGCACTACCAGCGTCAGCAACAACGTGGAACATGCACACAACAAAACCAAAATACTTTGCCTCAACTTACAGTGAAGTTGTCAATCTCACCGGTTTTGCTGAACACAAAGTATTAAACGTATCGAGTGGAAGGAGATGTTTGCAATAATTAAAGAGAACGATGCTTGCGGAAAGTAAACAGATCATGATTGCAGTAGATGAATTTATCAGTGTAAATGAAAGGACTAGGGTCCATAGTTCTGTTGGGGGATGACCCCCGATATGTGATGTCTACGGGAGCTTCTATTCTTGTAGACAGTGTTGGGCCTCCAAGAGCAGAGGTTTGTAGAACAGCAGCAAGTTTCCCTTAAGTGGATCACCCAAGGTTTATCGATCTCAGGGAGGAAAAGGTCAAAGATATCCCTCTCATGCAACCCTGCAACCACAAAGCAAGAAGTCTCTTGTGTCCCCAACACACCTAATAGGTGCACTAGTTCGGCGAAGAGATAGTGAAATACAGGTGGTATGAATAAGTATGAGCAGTAGCAATGGCACCAGAAAAGTGCTTGCTGGCGTGTAGTTGGTGATGGTGATATAACAGGCAGTAGTAAAACAGTAAAACAGTAAACAAGCAGCGATAGCAGTATTTAGGAACAAGGCCTAGGGATTAGACTTTCACTAGTGGACACTCTCAACTTTGATCACATAACAGAATAAATAGATAGATGCTAGACTCTACACTCTTTTGTTGGATGATGAACACCACTAATTGCGTAGGATTACACAAACCCTCAATGCCAGAGTTAACAAGCTCCACAATATTCATTGTTCATATTTAAATAACCTTAGAGTGCATGACAGATCAACACAACTAAACCAAGTACTAACGTAGCATGCACACTATCACCTTCACGCTACGAAAGGAGGCATAGATCACATCAATACCATCATAGCAATAGTTAACTTCATAATCTACAAGAGATCATAATCATAGCCTACGCCAAGTACTAACACGGATGCACACACTGTCACCATTACACCGTGCAGGAGGAATAAACTACTTTAATAACATCACTAGAGTAGCACACAGATAAATTGTGATACAAAACACATTGCAATCATAAAGGGATATAAATAAGCACTTCACTATGCCATTCATAACAGTGAATAAGTATTCTGTGAAATATAGCCTAAGAGACCCACACGGTGCACACACTGTCACATTTACACACGTGGGACAAGGAGTCTCCGGAGATCACATAAGTAAAATTCACTTGACTAGCATAACGACATCTAGATTACAAGCATCATCATATGAATCTCAATCATGTAAGGCAGCTCATGAGATTATTGTATTGAAGTACATGGGAGAGAGATGAACCACATAGCTACCGGTACAGCCCCGAGCCTCGATGGAGAACTACTCCCTCCTCATGGGAGACAACAGCGTTGATGAAGATGGCGGTGGTGTCGATGGAGGAGCCTTCCGGGGGCACTTCCCCGTCCCGGCGGCATGCCGGAACAGAGACTCATGTCCCCTAGATCTTGGCTTCGCGATGGCGGCGGCTCTGGATGGTTTCTCGTACCGTGGCTTTTTCGTATCGAGGTTTTAGGTTGAGGACCCTTAAATAGGCGAAGAGGCGGCGTCAGAAGGTCAACGGGGCGACGACACCATAGGGGGGCGCGGGCCCCCCTTGGCCGCACCAGCCTATGGTCTGGTGGGCCTGTGGCCCCCCTCTGGCGACTCTCGGGTGTTCTGGATGCTTCCGGGGATTCTAAGATCTTTGGCGTTGATTTCGTCCGATTCTGAGAATATTTCCTTACTAGGATTTCTGAAACCAAAAATAGCAGAAAACAACAACTGGCCTTTCGGCATCTCGTCAATAGGTTAGTTCCGGAAAACGCATAAATATGACATAAAGTATGCATAAAACATGTAGATATCATCAATATTGTGGCATAGAACATAAGAAATTATCGATACGTCGGAGACGTATCAGCATCCCCAAGCTTAGTTTCTGCTCGTCCCGAGCAGGTAAACGATAACAAAGATAATTTCTGGAGTGACATGCCATCATAACCTTGATCATATATTGTAAGCGTATGTAATGAATGCAGCGATCAAAACAATGGTAAATGACATGAGTAAACAAATGAATCATATAGCAAAGACTTTTCATGAATAGTACTTCAAGACAAGCATCAATAATTCTTTCATAAAAGTTAACTCATAAAGCAATAATTCAAAGTAAAGGCATTGAAACAACACAATGGAAGATTAAGTTTCAGCGGTTGCTTTCAACTTATAACATGTATACCTCATGGATATTGTCAATGTAAAGTAATATAACAAGTGCAATATGCAAGTATGTAGGAATCAATGCACAGTTCACACAAGTGTTTGCTTCTTGAGATGGAGGGAAATAGGTGAACTGACTCAACATAAAAAGTAAAAGAAAGGTCCTTCAAAGAGGAAAGCATCGATTGCTATATTTGTGCTAGAGCTTTGGTTTTTGAAAACATATAGAGATCATAAAAGTAAAGTTTTGAGAGGTGTTTGTTGTTGTCAACGAATGGTAGTGGGCACTCTAACCCCCTTGCCAGACAAACCTTCAAAGAGCGGCTCCCATTTTATTTTATTTTTGGGTGGCACTCCTTCCAACCTTTCTTTCACAAACCATGGCTAACCGAATCCTCGGGTGCCTGCCAACAATCTCATACCATGAAGGAGTGCCTTTTTATTTTAGTTTTATTATGATGACACTCCTCCCAACCTTTGCTTACACAAGCCATGGCTAACCGAATCCTTCGGGTGCCGTCCAACAATCACATACCATGGAGGAGTGTCTATTTTTGTTAATTAATTTGGGACTGGGAATCCCATTGCCAGCTCTTTTTGCAAAATTATTGGATAAGCGGATGAAGCCACTAGTCCATTGGTGAAAGTTGCCCAACAAGATTGAAAGATAAACACCACATACTTCCTCATGAGCTATAAAACATTGACACAAATCAGAGGTGATAAATTTTGAATTGTTTAAAGGTAGCACTCAAGCAATTTACTTTGGAATGGCGGAGAAATACCATGTAGTAGGTAGGTATGGTGGACACAAATGGCATAGTGGTTGGCTCAAGGATTTTGGATGCATGAGAAGTATTCCCTCTCGATACAAGGTTTTAGGCTAGCAAGGTTATTTGAAACAAACACAAGGATGAACCGGTGCAGCAAAACTCACATTAAATACATATTGTAAACATTATAAGATTCTACACCGTCTTCCTTGTTGTTCAAACTCTTTACTAGAAATTATCTAGACCTTAGAGAGACCAATTATGCAAACCAAATTTTAGCAAGCTCTATGTATTTCTTCATTAATAGGTGCAAAGTATATGATGCAATAGCTTAAACATGAGCACAACAATTGCCAAGTATCACATTGTTCAAGACATCATACCAATTACTACATATAGCATTTTCCGTTTCCAACCATATAACAATTAACGAAGCAGTTTCAACCTTCACCATGAAAATTAAAAGCTAAGAACACATGTGTTCATACGAACCAGCGGAGCGTGTCTCTCTCCCACACAAGCATTTATTCAAACAAAAACTAAAACAAAAGCACACAGACGCTCCAAGTAAAGTACATAAGATGTGACCGAATAAAAATATAGTTTCAAGAGAAGGAACCTGATAATTTGTCGATGAAGAAGGGGATGCCTTGGGCATCCCCAAGCTTAGACGCTTGAGTCTTCTTGATATATGCAGGGGTGAACCACCGGGGCATCCCCAAGCTTAGAGCTTTCACTCTCCTTGATCATGTTGTATCATCTCCCTCTCTTGATCCTTGAAAACTTCCTCCACACCAAACTCAAAACAAACTCATTAGAGGGTTAGTGCACAATCAAAACTTACATGTTCAGAGGTGACACAATCATTCTTAACACTTCTGGACATTGCACAAAGCTACTGAAAGTCAATGGAATCGAAATATCCATCAAACATATCAAAACAGGCAATGCGAAATAAAAGGCAGAATCTGTCAAAACAGAACAGTTCGTATTGACGAATTTTATTGAGGCACCAGACTTGCTCAAATGAAAATGATCAAATTGAATGAAAGTTGCGTACATATCTGAGGATCACTCACGTAAATTGGCATACTTTTCTGAGTTACCTACAGAGAATTTTACCCAGATTTGTGACAGCAAAGAAATCTGTTTCTGCGCAGTAATCCAAATCTAGTATGAACCTTACTATCAACGACTTTACTTGGCACAACAAAACACTAAACTAAGATAAGGAGAGGTTGCTACAGTAGTAAACAACTTCCAAGACACAAAATAAAAACAAAGTACTGTAGCAAAATAACACATGGGTTATCTCCCAATAAGTTCTTTCTTTATAGCCATTAAGATGGGCTCAGCAGTTTTAAATGATGCACTCGCAAGAAATAGTATTTGAAGCAAAAAGAGGGCATCAAGAGGCAAATTCAAAACACATTTAAGCCTAACATGCTTCCTATGAAAAGGAATCTTGTAAATAAACAAGTTCATGAAGCATAATGCAACAAGCATAGAAAGATAAAACAAGTGTAACTTCAAGATTTTCAGCAAAAAGAGAGGTGTTTTAGTAACATGAAAATTTCTACAACCATATTTTCCTCTCTCATAATAACTTTCAGTAGCAACATGAGCAAACTCAACAATATAACTATCATATAAAGCATTCTTATCATGAGTCTCATGCATAAAATTATTACTCTCCGCATAAGCATAATCAATTTTATTAGTAATAGCGGGAGCAAATTCAACAAAATAGCTATCATTATTATTCTCATCATCAAATATAGGAGGCATATTGTGATCATAATCAAATTTATCCTCCATAACAGGTGGAACCAAAAGACTACTATCATTATAATCATCATAAATAGGAGGCAAATTATCATCAAAGAAAATTTCCTCCTCAATGCCCGGGGGACTAAAAAGATCATGCTCATCAAAGCCAGCTTCCCCAAGCTTAGAATTTTCCATAGCATTAGCAACAATAGTGTTCAAAGCATTCATATTAATAACATTCCCATTAGCATGCATATAAAGTTCCATGGGTTTTTTAATTCTCTCTTCAAACACATCATGTCCTAATTCAAGATAAAGTTCATAAAGATCTCTCATATTTTTGTTGTTTTCCATTATGCCTAACTAGTGTAAACAAGAAACAAAAAGATGCAATTGCAGGATCTAAAGGAAATAGCTTCGAGCACAAACACAATGGCGCTAAAAATACTTTGTTACACTGAACCGGAGTATGAGTGCCTTTTACCTTTCCTCCCGGCAACGGCGCCAGAAAAGTGGCTAGTTGCCGGGTCCGTTGTGTGTGTGCCGTTTACCTTTCCTCCCAACAACGGCGCTTTAAAAGTGCTTGATGTCTACGGGAGCTTCTATTCTTGTAGACAGTGTTGGGCCTCCAAGAGCAGAGGTTTGTAGAACAGCAGCAAGTTTCCCTTAAGTGGATCACCCAAGGTTTATCGATCTCAGGGAGGAAAAGGTCAAAGATATCCCTCTCATGCAACCCTGCAACCACAAAGCAAGAAGTCTCTTGTGTCCCCAACACACCTAATAGGTGCACTAGTTCGGCGAAAAGATAGTGAAATACAGGTGGTATGAATAAGTATGAGCAGTAGCAATGGCACCAGAAAAGTGCTTGCTGGCGTGTAGTTGGTGGTGGTGATATAGCAGTGATAGTAAAACAAGAAACAAGAAACAGTAAACAAGCAGCGATAGCAGTATTTAGGAACAAGGCCTAGGGATTAGACTTTCACTAGTGGACACTCTCAACTTTGATCACATAACAGAATAAATAGATAGATGCTAGACTCTACACTCTTTTGTTGGATGATGAACACCACTAATTGCGTAGGATTACACGAACCCTCAATGCCGGAGTTAACAAGCTCCACAATATTCAATGTTCATATTTAAATAACCTTAGAGTGCATGACAGATCAACACAACTAAACCAAGTACTAACGTAGCATGCACACTGTCACCTTCACGCTACGAAAGGAGGCATAGATCACATCAATACCATCATAGCAATAGTTAACTTCATAATCTACAAGAGATCATAATCATAGCCTACGCCAAGTACTAACACGGATGCACACACTGTCACCATTACACCGTGCAGGAGGAATAAACTACTTTAATAACATCACTAGAGTAGCACACAGATAAATTGTGATACAAAACACATTACAATCATAAAGGGATATAAATAAGCACTTCACTATGCCATTCATAACAGTGAATAAGTATTCTGTGAAATATAGCCTAAGAGACCCACACGGTGCACACACTGTCACCTTTACACACGTGGGACAAGGAGTCTCCGGAGATCACATAAGTAAAATTCACTTGACTAGCATAACGACATCTAGATTACAAGCATCATCATATGAATCTCAATCATGTAAGGCAGCTCATGAGATTATTGTATTGAAGTACATGGGAGAGAGATGAACCACATAGCTACCGGTACAGCCCCGAGCCTCGATGGAGAACTACTCCCTCCTCATGGGAGACAGCAGCGTTGATGAAGATGGCGGTGGTGTCGATGGAGGAGCCTTCCGGGGGCACTTCCCCGTCCCGGCGGCGTGCCGGAACAGAGACTCCTGTCCCCCAGATCTTGGCTTCGCGATGGCGGCGGCTCTGGATGGTTTCTCGTACCGTGGCTTTTCCGTATCGAGGTTTTAGGTCGAGGACCCTTAAATAGGCGAAGAGGCGGCGTCAGAAGGTCAACGGGGCGACGACACCATAGGGGGGCGCGGGCCCCCCCTTGGCCGCGCCAGCCTATGGTCTGTTGGGCCTGTGGCCCCCCTCTGGCGACTCTCGGGTGTTCTGGATGCTTCCGGGGATTCTAAGATCTTTGGCGTTGATTTCGTCCGATTCCGAGAATATTTCCTTACTAGGATTTCTGAAACCAAAAACAGCAGAAAACAACAACTGGCCTTTCGGCATCTTGTCAATAGGTTAGTTCCGGAAAATGCATAAATATGACATAAAGTATGCATAAAACATGTAGATATCATCAATAATGTGGCATGGAACATAAGAAATTATCGATACGTCGGAGACGTATCAGTATGCCAAAGGCATGGCAAACTAGCTTTGATGAGGCAGCCGTTGTACCGGTTTAAAGGTTCTTCCGGATAAGGAATATAAGTTCGTGGCTAAGTGAAGTTATACCGGTATCCCAGGAGGGGTATACCGGAGAAGGCTAAGAAGATACCGGAGTACCGGCATGGCAACACGTCGGCAGTTCGGTCAAAGATTCTCTCAAGGATTAGAGGACAAGGATGAGCGAAGCGCTTCAGCCTTAAACAAAGCCCTGGTGCCAAAGCAGAAGATGACGTAAAAGATACCGGCAGAGGTCACCACCCCCTGATTAAAGTCATAGCCGGTGCCAGCTGGGCCAAAGTGGCTTTGTAAAGTAGTTTGTCTAGTCAAAGATGCCACTAGGGTTTCTTCCCGTGTAAGCCACCCTCTCCCCTATATAAGGAGAGGTGGCACACCCTTGCGCGGGCAACTGAAGGGCAGATGAACTAACCTGAGAACAGAAGAGAGGTTCGAGGTAAAGAGATAGTGCTTGTACTGTACATCTTCAACCTCTGGCCAAGGCCAAGTTCATTAGCAAAGATACCGGTAATCCCTCCGAAATTCATTCATGTGTTACCAAAACCCTCCCCCGAATCCTCTAGCGCACATTCGGCCCCAACTCAAGCCATCCTATGGCATCTGTCTGTTCTCCACGACGACAGTTGGCGCCCACACCGTGGGGCCAGTAGCTGTGCTTGCTGGAGTTCATATTCGGGCGGGCCTCCTCATCGTCTCCGGCGAGCGCGTGGTCTCTGGCCTCGGCTCGCTGGACTTCATCAACGACAACGCGGGCTGCTTCGCCAACAGCGGACGCTACCCGCAGAACGGCCACATCATCGAGTTCGGCTCCCACCGCATCCACCTCGGCACCGCGCCGGAGCCCCAGTGCCCATCGCTGGTGCTGGTGGCGCCGGATCCACCAAGATCTCTGGCTGCTTGCGGGCCGCGCTCCGACCGCGCCGCTGGCAGCGTCAAGGTGATGATGACCGGCGAGCTACTATGGAATGTAGCCCTTCTCCGCCCTTTTCATTCCTGAAGGTGCAAAGTAAGGAGTTCTTTTTTGTACCTTATTTGCTATCAGTAGTATGCCGGCACCTCGAATAAATCTCGGGGACTGCCTCTACCGGAATCGCATGCAATGTGTTTATTTTTTCAGTATACCGGTTTGATTGTTGGACATCTTCTTTTTCCGGTACAGTAGCGTGCTAAACCTACCGGAGTCTTCGACTTTGCTGCTGTCCGAAACCCGGCTTCATGGCAAGCAAGATAAACCGGAAGGTTTTAAGAACGTGAAAAACGAAAAAGAAACCAAAAACAAACAATCCGGAAGAAAGTTTAACTAACCCCGGTCATACCGGTTTTTTGGTAAAAGAATTCGAGTTTTTTCTAAGTTCAAGAAAGTGCTTGCTTGGCAAAAGAACTTTGTGACTCATACGCCAAAAAACCCAGAGAGGTAGGCAGAGCCAAAGCAAAAGAACCAAGTGTGCATCAGATTGGATGCGGAAACAAATTCAGAGTCTTTACCACTTTAGGCCTGTATCAATGTAATGTGTTTACTTTTTTCGTATACCGGTTCGTTTGTTGGAAACTTTCCTTTCCGATTTAGTAGTGTGCTAAACCTAAAGGAGTCTTCGACTTAGCTGCTGTTCGAAACCCGGCTTCATGGCAAGCAAGATAAACCGGAAGGTTCTAAGCACGTGAAAAACGAAAAAGAAACCGAAAACAAACAAACCGAGGAAAATTTAATTAATCCCGGTCATACCAGTATTTTGTGAATTTTTTTTGAATTTTTTCTAAGTTCGAGAAAATGCTTGCTTGGCAAAAGAACTTTGAGCTCATACGTCAAACACCCAAAAGAGGTAGACAGAGCCAAAGCAAAAGAACCAAGCGTGCATCAGATTGAACTCGGGAATGAATCCGGAGTGTTCACCATGCAAGATAAAAAGCAAAACGAACTGAAAGGTATCAATCAAACCAACTTACCGGTTTAGCATAATAAGCTTAAGAGTCAAGCATGCAAACCTAAAAGCTACTTAGTTCGATGCACCAAAAGGATTTAACTGTATATTACATCATCCCACCCGGTGTACCGGTGATTTCACGAGTTGTTTTTTGAGACACAGGAATAAGGTTCATCAGACATATTCCGGAGAGGAACTCCTTGGAGCTTGGCCAGTGGTGGCCGGTTCGTTGTCGGCAGTGGTGGTATCTTTAGTAGTCTCTTCAACGGGTTCTTCTGCTTCACACTGGTATATGAGACAAAAGCCCAAGAAGGCAAAGTGTCAAACATGCCCAAGCTGGCAAAATCTATTCTGGTAAACGCCCAAGAAGGCTATATACCGGTATATGAGAAAGATGCAAAAAAAAACCGCCCAAGAAGGCTAAACCGGCATGAAAAAGATGCCGGTAAAAGAAGGAGTTGAGAACAAGAGCTAACCGTTGGAAAGTTTCGCGCCAAGTACTGGGTGCTTAACCCGAAACTCGGGGACTGGCTATGCCGGTTTTTTGGAAAGTTTCGCGCCAAGTACTGCGTGCTTAACCCGAAACTCGGGGACTGGCTATGCCGGTTTTTTGGCGAGTTTCGCGCTAAGAACTGCATACTTAACCCGAAACTAGGGGACTGGCTATGCCGGTTTTTTGGAAAGTTTCGCGCCAAGTACTGCGTGCTTAACCCAAAACTCGGGGACTGGCTATGCCGGTTTTTTGGCGAGTTTCGCGCTAAGCACTGCGTGCTTAACCCGAAACTCGGGGACCGTGTATACCGGTATGAAAAAGATGCCAACAAAAGAGGAAGTGCTTTTGGAAGATTCACGCCAAGTGTTTCTCACTTGACCCGAATCTCGAGGACTGTGAGTATATATACATCGGTTTCATGTTTAAACCGGTAAGATATCGGAAAACAGGCATACGATACTGGCATTGGTTAATATCATGCTATGAGAATGCAAAATTTTCAGGGGACGGAGGCTTGTTGATAAAAGAAACCGGCTAAAAGAAGCCGGAAAAGCTCGGATGAGTTAGGTTATTCGGATTGAGTTCGGTGAAACACCGCCTGAGTTTAACTTGAAACCGGAATGATTAATCCGGTACATTCGGAATTGGAACCTGGCGTGGCCCGTCGGAAGAATCAACCGGACCGCACCAGCTTCGGGGACTAATGTCGAGGGGATGGCCCCCGGTAGGCCAAAACTGGAAAATATGTCACAAGATGTCATTTTTTTACCGGATTAAAGATTAATCCGGATGCTCAAAGTTGAGTAAGAATGGAGCTAAGTTGAAACAAATCGGTATACCAGGAGGGGTATACCGGAGTACGACACACATAAGAGATTGAGGCAAATGATGCCGAAGCTCAAAGGTAAAGATACCGGACATGGTCGTTTCTAACCAAAGATACCGGAAAAGAAATAAGATACCGGGTAAAAGAAATAAGATACCGGATAAAAGAATAAGATACCAAATTAAAGAATAAACATGATTATGATGGTTTAGTTTAACAGTGTTGGATGAAAAAATCCGGTATACCAGCGGGGTATACCGGAGTAAAGGCAACCGGTGATATCTAAGCCGGAGATATGCCAAGAGGAGAAATTGAGATACAAAGGGTAAGAAGCCGGTCCTCGCGGACAAAGATAACAGAAGAAAGATACCGGAGCAAAGAAACCGGGAAAAGATACCGAAAGCTTTTGCTGAGTTCGGTATGATGAGATGGTTTCGGCAAAGACGCCGGAAGGTTTTTAACTAGACGCCGGAAGGTTTAAACCGGTACGTTTCGATGGGAACCTGGCATGGTCCGTTGGATAGAATCTGCCGGACTATACCAGCTTCGGGGACTAATGTTGGGGGGATGACCCCCGGTATGTCAAAGGCATGGCAAACTAGCCTTGATCAGGCAGCCGTTGTACCGGTTTAAAGGTTCTTCCGGGTAAGGAATATAAGTTCGTGGCTAAGTGAAGTTATACCGGTATCCCAGGAGGGGTATACCGGAGAAGGCTAAGAAGATACCGGAGTACCGGCATGGCAACACGTCAGCAGTTCGGTCAAAGATTCTCTCAAGAACTAGTGGACAAGGATGAGCGAAGCGCTTCAGCTTTAAACGAAGCCCTAGCGCCAAAGCAGAAGATGACGTAAAAGATACCGGCAGAGGTCACCACCCCCTGATTAAATTCATGGCCGGTGCCAGCTGGGCCAAAGTGGCTTTGTAAAGTAGTTTGTCTAGTCAAAGATGCCATTAGGGTTTCTTCCCCTATAATCCACCCTCTCCCCTATATAAGGAGAGGGGGCACACCCTTGCGCGGGTAACTGAAGGGCAGATGAACTAACCTTGAGAGCAGAAGAGAGGTTCGAGGTAAAGAGATAGTGCTTGTACTGTACATCTTCAACCTCTGGCCAAGGCCAAGTTCGTTAGCAAAGATACCGGTAATCCCTCCGGAATTCATCCCTGTGTTACCAAAACCCTCCCCCGAATCCTCTAGCGCACATTCGGCCCCAACTCAAGCCATCCTATGGCATCTGTCTGTTCACCACGACGACAAGTTCACTAGAGGTGTCTCTCCATAAAGATAAATAACATGCCGTGTGAACAAATTACAGCTGGGCAATGACAAAATACCGACTATACATGACAAGATGATTACTATAAGATTCGTTTGGGCATTACAACATAATACATAGACCGTAATCCAACGGCTTCTATGACTAATAATCCACCTTCCGGTTATCGTCTGAACCCCTTCCAATATTAAGTTGCAAGCAATAGATTGTCGCATTAAGCAATGCATATAAAGTAAACAATAGAATTACCCTTGAATAAAACATTGTTGTTTTCTTCCTAGTAGCAACAACACATCTACAATCTTAGAAGTTATTGTCGCTCTTCCAGAAAACTAGAGGCATGAACCTATTATCGAGCATAAATACCCCCTCTTGGAGTCACAATCATCTACTTGGTCAGAGTATCTACTAGCAACGGAGAGCATGCAAGATCACAAATAACATATGACAAGAATATATAATCGATCTCAACATAGTATTCAATATTCATTGGATCCTAGCAAACACAACATGTAGGATTGCATAAGGATGATCTTGATCATGTAGGGCAGCTCACAATATCTAAACACGGGGCACAAATTGGAGAAGACAACCATCTAGCTACTATATGGACCCATAGTCTAGGGATAAACTACTCATGCATCACTTCGGAGGCAGGCATGGCGATGTAGATGCCTCCGGCGATGATTTCCCCCTCCGGCAGGGTGCCGGGAAGAGCTTCAGAACCCTCCCGAGCTAGGGTCTGCAATGGCGGCCGCGACGGAACTTTTCGTGGATGGAGGCTCGGGTATTCAGGGTTTTCTCAAGATCATGAATAAATAGGCGGAGGGGCGATGGCGGTGGAGGCCAGGGGGCCCACACCACCCTATGCGTGGGCCAGGGCCAGGACGCGCCTAGGGCTGGTCTGGCCACCCTGCTGCCTTTCTTCGACCCCCTCTGGACTATGTCTTCGTTATGGTAAAATATTGATTTTGGCTTCTGTTTCGTCCAATTCCGAGAATATTTCATGTACAACTTTTTTGAAATACAAAACAGCAGAAAACATGGAATTGGCGCTGTGGCATCTTGCTAATAGGTTAGTGCAGGAAAATGTATGAAAGTGCAACGAAGCATGAGCAAAACATATATAAATTGGTGTAAAACAAGCATGAAACATAAAAAATTGTAGATAGACGTATCACATCACATAGATATATTGGTCCTCACTCTCAAGAAAGTACCGATGCAGTCGACGTGGTAAGTATGCCTCCTAATGTAAGTGCAACGAGAGAGTAAGGGATTTACATATAACTTGTAAACCACTACCTTGGCTACCATCGTAGGGGAATGCTTTATAGTACTCGACATGGGATAAAGTGTCTTCCTTCTCTAGCCCATCATCCCCGATAATGGGCTCATCCTTCTTGTCCTACATATTAGTTTGACAAGGTTCTATCTCTAGTTCATCAATATTAACACTCTCGAAATTAGTATCTAGGCATGAGGCATCCTTAGAACAATTATCATTCATTTGGGAATAATAAGAATCATTACTGGAGAGAGATGCCTCATTGATAAGCATATTATTTATAGCATACCCTTCTTTCTCAACCTTATCTTTGTGCTCCTCTTTTTCATCTTGTGACTCCTGCAAATGTTTATTTTCGGGAACTACAACCTTGCATTGTTCCTTAATATTTATCACAAGTACATTCTCACTAAGATGTCCTTGACAATACTCAACAATATATTACAAGGAGGTTTCCTATGCCATTTGTAAAATTCATCATCGCTGCTCATTATAACTATCATAATTTTCTAGAGTAGCTCATGGGCACCTTCATAACGAACATACTCTATAACTTCAATATTATTACCATTACTATAGGAAGACGCCAAAATGCCCGCACATACATTGAAGACATATTATTTGATACGAAGAACATAATGTGTGAGCACAACATATTTGTTGATAATACATGTCATATACATGCGCTTCATTAGTAGTTATATATTCTTATTCGTTGTACTTATCGTTTTCTTCTTGACCAGCCATGTATAGGATTTCCTTGCATCCCTTCTCCTCCATTTCAAATTGCGTACATTTTAGAATAGACATCTTGGGAGACATGATTAGTAGAAAAGGTTTTGTAGATTCTTTTGTTTTATAACTTTTTTGTTCTTTTAATATAAATGAAGACAGTAATACCAATAGCAACAAATGGAAATAAACTATGTGTGAGTTGGACGATAATGACCAAGCGATTTACTCCCGACAATGGCGCCAAGTTTGATGAATGGGTTTCATGCACCAACGCAGGTTTATTTCAATACTCAACAGTAACAAGCATTTATTTAAAGATCGATCCCTAGGGAGTTTTGCCGAATGGACACTGCACAATCCCGCGACTGTGTTGTCAATACAACCAAGTTCACACCATATTAAAGGAATTATCCTATTCTATAGGTTAATACGGAAATACAATCAGATAGTTTAAAGTAGTTTGTGAATAATAACAAAACAAGAATTAAAGAACAAGTAAAAGTAAACTAAAATTGAAAATAAACTTAAAGAGTTGAAAAAGAGGGAGAGAATTAATGCAATGAAATACTCAAACATCATGGTGTATCCAATTATGGTCACAATTTACTATATGTTTGGCAGTCCCTCATGTATCATTGTCTCGTTACATGGCGCACTTAAGATAACTCAAATCTCCACTCCGTTTGCTTGTATGCCACAAGTAATTAGGATATAAGACAAAAGGCATTTATTTCTATGGACAACCGTTCTCATAGAGAAGATGTGCTCCTCATAAGATATCCAGACTGTCATACGATTCACAACAAAATACCTATCTATATCATGTGTGACCTCGAGAGTTGGATGTATCCAACTACACCAATGGATCAAACATCTCCAATCACTAAGATAATAACATGAATAGAAAACACATTGAATAGACATATACTTATAGGATTTTAGATCACAACACCATCCACATATACTCAAATAATCATATCAAGGGGTTCAAGAAATGTTACAACCCACCATGGAGACCATGGTGGGGAAATAACAAGGAGGTAGTGATGAACATGGTGATGGTGTAGGCGGCGATGACGCATGGCCGCGCCTGAGTGGTGGCTCCTTGGTGGCCTTCTTCAAGATTGATGGAGATCTTGTGGTTTCACGACGACAGGGATCCACCGTGATGGAGGTGTGGCGGCTGATGGATATGGAGGCGGTGAATATTGGAATGAAGTCTTGATGGATTCCTCCTAGGCGGCTAGGGTTTCCTCTCCTTCTATTGCCTGAAGGAGGTCAATTTTTCGTCTAGGGAAAGCCCACACCAGATATGGTCTTCAGGCCTTCACAAATGTTAATGGTTTTGATGGAACTGTCCCGACGAAGGGTGGTACTGTGATCTGGTAAGTTCACTTTGGCTCCATTCCCCGTGCTTTGTCCATAAAGGTTCATAACACATACACATACCAAAGACACGGAAAAGTAATAAAATCCTAATAAAACTACTAGTTATGCTATTCTCTCATGAAAATAAATCAATACTTGTAATCATGCACTTGGAACATAGTCAAACTAGCTAGAGCATGTAATGATATAAAAAGTGTATACTTATGTAGTAGAAAACATCACACTTTTGGACTCGTCAATCGGTATGGACTCGGTCATGGAACAAAAATATTCACCTTCTTATCTTGTCGCTGAGAAAGCCCATCCGCCAGAGAAAAAACTTTTGCAGACAATGTTTATTTATGCCGTCCAAAAAATCCGCCGGATATAGGGGACATTTTTGTAGTGTCGATTATCTGTATACCTATGCTTTTATACTTATGCATTTATCTTGTTATTGGCTACTATCACACAATTGTTTACTTGTTCATCATAAGCCATCACAATATCACATTTAATTTACTGTCACATTTATTTAAATCAAAACCATAATTATTTTCAATCATTAATTTAACCTCTTTAGGCCACATCTAAATCTTTTTACCGGTCCAGTAAAGTGGATTTTTAGCCCATAGTTTCTAAACCAACAATTCTATTAGAGGATCGGGCGAGAGTTTCTCTTAGATCTAACAAATAATATGTTCAGTACTATGAGGGTTACATGATTTAAATTTATTATTGCCTCCGTTTTAAATTGGTTGACACAGTTTTTAAAGAATAAGCAAGCCTAAATATTAAAACACATTCAAATATATATCGTATCTAGACTAAATCTGAGTAAAGCCGCGTCAACTAATTTAAAACAGATGATAATTTAAACTAAAACTATGACAAGAATTATAAAGCAAAATAGTTATTTTCTCTTATATTGGTATTTGGTAATATTTCTCACGTGGAAAATCTATTTTCGTGGGGCTCGTTTGATTTGCAGGATTTTTAGAACACAAGAAAATAAAAATATAAGATTGGAATGTCATGTCCTCTCCAGTCCTGTAGGATTTACTAAACTAGAGAATTTTAGATCCACTAGCGTTTGATTGCACAGGAAATCCAAAGAAATTGTTAAAATATGTTAGAATGAAGGAAAAATTTCCTCTAAAACATATTGTACATAAGTCAGTTGTAGGAATTTCAAAGAATTACAATCCTATGAATCAAACAATTTATAAGAAAATTTTCTATGGATCCAAATATTACAAAAATTCCAAGCGATTCCTTTGAATCAAAAAAAGCCCCTAGGCTTGGGCGGGCAAGTGAAGAACCCCGAGACTGTGCCGGCGTTATCCTCCCCTCCTATTCCCCACAGACCACAGTCCACTCCAAGCAGCTAGCGGCTGGCTCCTCTTCTCTCCTTCCCCATGGCCACCTCCCACCTTCTCGCCGCCGCCGCCGCCACATCGTCCTCTTCCGCCACCTTCCGCCCTCCTCTCCGCTCCCTGTCCTCACCACCCCCTTCGCTAGCTCTCAACCGTACCCTCTCCCTCTCTGGCGTATTGATTTATTGTGTATGTATGCAACCGCGTGCTGTACTGATGCATGTGAGGTCCATTCGCAGGGCGGCGCTCATTCCCGGTGGTCTGCGCGGCCGACGCAGACGCTAAAGAAAGTGCGCGCGCGTCCCCTATGAAGTTCAGTTTGTTCTGTGGTTGATTCCTAGCCGTTTCTGTCAAATTTCTGATGCGTGCTTCGTTTTTGTGGGTTGGGCACGGTAGCAACGAAGCCGAAGGTCCCAGAGAAGGCGCCGGCGGCAGGGTCGAGCTTCAACCAGTTGCTCGGGATCAAGGGCGCCAAGCAAGAAACTGTGAGTTCCTCAATCTGTTCACATGAGCTGGTTCCTCATCGCAGTATATTTATGAATCCAAATCGGAGGTTTGTTAGTTGGACATGTTTTGAATGTAGGTCTGTATGTTGCCCGGTACTCATCATGTTCCTAGTAGGATTGCTAATTAGAAATGTTAGCATTGCTTGTGTATAATACACTACTTCTGTTTACCAACTAGAAATGATATATTTCTCCCTAACCTCCTCTTTGACATTGTGTATAGAACATATGGAAGATCCGTCTTCAACTTACCAAGCCAGTGACATGGCCTCCACTTGTCTGGGGAGTGCTTTGTGGAGCAGCTGCCTCTGGTATGCTACTATGCTTTATGGCCTATTATAACTTCGACCTGTTACATGAATATCGTATACTTCTACCCTCGAAATAACCACTTCAACTTGAGTGGAATTGGGCAACTGTATTTTTCCACTTGCGACATGTCGTTACTGCATTAGATTTGCTAGTTAACTGTATAAAATGTGTGCATCATCCCTGCAAGCGTCAAGGAAGAATTTACTGACCTGGCAACTAAAGTTGTGCAGGTAAGTGATGCTGTCTACGCTCTGTAGGTCCACAGTAGCTTTTCTCACCATCCCTGGTCACATTTAATTAGTTATAGTCGGCTGGATCAAATAAGTGAGTATTCATTGATTACACAGGAAAGTTCACCCAATTGCTGCACAACAATACATGAAAACTCAAAGATACCTTTCTCCCTTTCGCCAGAAGCCCAGAACTACTAGGGTGTAGGATGAAAATACCATACTAGTGCAGCTTCTTTGCTCATGAATGTAGTTCCTCTTGGTGTACAATACAACTATAATGCATAACTGCTTATGTTTCTTTGAACTTTTTATATTTCAGGAAATTTCCACTGGACAGTTGAAGATGTTGCAAAATCTATTGTTTGCATGCTAATGTCTGGTCCATGTCTTACAGGATACACACAGGTTTACTTTTAGGTTTATTGCGTTTGCTCTATTCTTACTTATTACGACCTCATGTATTTTTTTTTGTTGAGAACTATTTGTACTAAAAAAATATGTCAGCTTCAAATATTATTGCCTGTAGACAATTAATGACTGGTATGATCGGGACATTGATGCTATTAATGAGCCTTACCGTCCTATTCCTTCAGGAGCTATATCAGAAAATGAGGTATGTCAATATATATGAAGTGAGATTTATTCCATGAATAGTAATTATAGTTCTGTATAGTTTCATGATTACCACTTCATAGGTTTGCTTGTCATCCCATTTTGTTTTAGCAACTAGAAATTAACTAATTCCTGGAAAATTTCATTCATAGTATCTGTCATCATTGATTACTGCCTTTTCTTAAACTAGTGAACTTATCTAATTTCAATTGGGTCAGGGTACCTCTGAGCTCATCTTTAAGCCAGCATTCAATTGTAAAATAAGCAAACATTGAGCTTGATATCTGATACACTTGCTTTTTTCAAACAAACATATTTTTGGTTTGCACGAACACAGACAACTTAGACATGTATGTTCATCCTTTCGCAAATTTGATTCCGATGCATAAAGCAAACTTGTTGATTTCTTATGTTTTAAGAAATATGCCACATTGTTTCTCCATTTCTTTTCTTAAAGCAAAACAGTCAACGTAGAATAGTCTACCTGCTCCTTCCAAATATATAAGCACCCCTTCGAGTTTTGAGTAACTTTGTGAATTTGGCTAACAAAATATGAGTTATTTGCCACAAAGATTATACCATTGTAAGTTTCTTTGGAATAAAGATCCAGTGGTAATACATTTTGCATACAACTTATATTTTATTTGTCCAATTTATACCAGTAATAAGCAATGCATTTTTTCTCATGTCATTATTTCATTACCTAACTTATCAATGCCACATTTTAAACATTGATGGATCATCTGATCTTATATGTTTAACTACATAACTTGCATTGTCCCTTCTTTTTTCAAAAACAATGACCTCCTTTTTAATCATGTGGATTCACATTAGAATCTGTGCAACTTTGCTTGTTATTGTTGTGCTGTTACTGTTTAATTTTTTTATTCGAAATTGGCCCTTTTTGTGCAAAGGAGTTTGTTTCTTGAGAAGTATGTATTGCTACAAACATCCGTGCAATTTTTTAAACCTAATTGTTTTCTTGATGATATTCTTCTGAGGGCTGATGTCAGCCATTTAATATTTTATTCATATTGCTAATGATGCTGATTGAATCCAGGTTATCACTCAGATCTGGGTGTTATTGTTAGGAGGTCTTGGGTTGGGTGCTTTGTTAGATATATGGGTAAGTCGCCAGAAGACTTGCTTCAGAATACTAAGACGGTGGATATATGCTCCTTTTTTCCTTATGGTCTTGCTTCATTTCAGGCAGGGCATGATTTTCCTATTATTTTTTACCTTGCTCTTGGTGGGTCCTTGCTTTCTTACATATATTCAGCACCACCTCTGAAGGTACTTGAGTACTTGTGCTCTATGCACTCCACATCTTGTTCTTTGGAATAGCTGCGTGTCGTGAATTATTTGGTAGAAACATTCATATGTTATTATTACACATTTCAGCTCAAGCAGAATGGATGGATAGGAAATTTTGCTCTTGGTGCGAGTTACATTGGCTTGCCCTGGTACGGTGAAATATGTGGATCTTCTTTTCATGTTCGATAAATAATGCTCCATTGGATATCACCAATAATCATGTGAAGAATTATCTATATTTTTGGGCTCTTTAACACTCCAGTAGCAACTAATTCTTGTGGATGACTATTTTTTATCTAATGGTCAAAGGAATTAGGTTTAATCATAATAAACTACCAAAGTAGAAGGAAGTGTATTTTCCGTAGTGGTAACATATTGCCTTCAGTCTCATCACAACTGCCACTTCCCAACCTCACAACCCATCCCTGCAAATCCATAGCCAGATCTCTTGGTTACAGGAGCTGGTCCATGATGGCCAAGGTTGAGTCCATGTTCTTCAACGTTGATGATAGCCCTGGCAAGTAAGCTTAGGAATTCATGCATCACCTCAAATGTCTTGGTAGTTATGGTTGATAAACAAAGTTATTCACATTTATCGACTCCCAGAGCAAATGTCACAAGGTGTAGGTAGTAGCCAATCCACTTGGCTCCAACAGAAACATTTTGATAAGGATTTTTTTTTGCGATTTTTTTTATAAAGATTCATGGTGGCCAATTCGCCTCAAGACAGCCACCATTACTACTTTCCATCTGGAATGTACATGTGAAGCTTGCTGCAGTGTCTGACTGTCATCTGGGAATGTGTGAATTCTGTTTGGGACTTAATTAGTTTAGGTTAAACAATATTAAAAAGGGTCTGTCTTCAATCTGCTTTTTTCTCTAACCTGAAGTTGCACCTTTCAGAAATCAACCTAGACATACAAAAATCTGACGAGACTTTGGGTTTAGTATAACCGATATAAAAAATACCTGAGGAATAAGTAGGAAGATAACTTCCAGAATAAAATTCAGTGGCTAGAATTACTCTACAGTGGCGTACCGTAAAATTTCCATATCTTTTGTGCAGGTGGGCTGGCCAGGCGTTATTTGGAACTCTTACTCCTGATATTGTTGTCCTAACTTGCTTGTACAGCATAGCTGGGGTTTGTATATTTCATGATATGTTTCCTTGTTTGTAATCATGCATGCCCATCATGGTTGCTGACTGTTTTTTTTTTCTAGCTCGGGATTGCTATCGTAAATGACTTTAAGAGTATCGAGGGGGATCGAACTCTGGGACTGCAGGTTACTATATCTTCTCTTTGTTATAGGTTTATTGTCAAAGCACCTCTCTTATCGTTTTACGTTTTTTTGTAGTCACTTCCTGTTGCTTTTGGTATGGAAACTGCAAAATGGATATGTGTTGGAGCAATTGACATCACTCAATTATCTGTTGCAGGTATGGACACATTTTTTTCTCCTTTGTTTCTACCTTCAAAGCTTACTATTAAATTATCAGTCGTTTAACATATGATTAAGTGGTCCATGGATTTATGCAACTACCTACAAATACCACAATGTGACGAGCCGGTTGTGAGATAGATCACACTTCTGTTTAGCCTGACGGTGGAAGCTTTCAAGGAACTTTGCACGGAAGTTGCTGTAAAATTTAATAACACAACATATGTTTCAGAAAAAAAATGGCAGTACCAGGAAGTCTCAGATGTCAGCAAACTACACCTAAAGCTTGCTACATATAACCATTACTATTTGGTAGAATGAGAAGAACACTATATCTACCAGTATAAATCAGGGAGCAGAGGAAACTTATGTTGATTCCACTATCTATCCTAAATTTATGTTGGAAAATTATCCTGATCTTGAAGCTCCATTTTTCAGCCTACCTCTTGAGCACCGGCAAGCTGTATTATGCCCTAGCACTACTTGGACTAACAATTCCCCAGGTGATCTTGCAGGTAAGCTGGTCAATCTACTTGGACGTTTGGAAACTATTTTTCGTTTTACATTTCAGATGTTTCCATTGTTTAAGTTCCCTGTCCACGCCACCAAATTAAATATATCAAGTCATTCAGATTCATTCAGACGTCTATGAACAACAGCCTTATCTGCATAGCTACCCAAACAAGAAAACTATAGAAGAGCTTTCCTGCCTAGCAAACTGTCCCTACTTGCGTTCTGCACATTTTTTTTCGAGATTAGGCGTACCATATTAGTGTTCTGCACATTCTAATTCTAATCCTTCATTTCCTGGAGCAGTTCCAGTACTTCCTGAAGGACCCGGTGAAGTACGACGTCAAGTACCAGGTGCGTTAGCTTCAGTGGTCGTCCTCTATTCATTTTGTTCCTCCAAAATGCAAGCAGCAGATACCCACCATCTTACTGTGATTATCGCAGGCGAGTGCGCAACCGTTCTTCGTCTTCGGCCTGCTGGTTACCGCCCTGGCGACTAGCCACTGACCGATGTAACCTGAAGTGAAGCTCGGGATGTTTTGGTCCAAGGACAGATCATTTTGTACAACAGTTAGTGGAATAAAAGCTGCAGCAACCCTTATATGTATAAGCTTTTTGGATTGGGCGGTAGGGTAGAATCAGGAATGCCCCCGACGCATACGGTAGACCGTAGATGCACGACGCCAGATTGTTTTGATGTCATCAGTGGCTGTGTAACGTAATTTTGAACACAGAACATTACTGTTGTATGATCAAACTGTTTGTCATCATGGAAAGTGCCACTCGATAAATGCCTTTCTCCTTGCGTTTTGGAGGAACACCCTGAGATATTATGCTATACGGGCGAAATTAGTGTTGCAGAACAATTGATTGTGTGAGCAAGTTCGTTGCATTACTTGGAACTGCTCTTCGCGAATGGTTTGTCTGCAAGGCGTTCATATGCTGCAAGAGCCATATCCTTGCCACCGGTAGAACCTGTTGACTCGTCGATAACCCACACGCTATCTAAAGCCTGCATTTCCATTCTGAAGCTGAGACCTGCTGAGACGGTACCAAGCAACGAACTCTGGTACCGTGGTACGTACTATATCTGTTTCTTACTTTCGTTCCTCGTGTAACGATCGGAAGACGTAGCTTGTTGGCTGTCTCATAGTGCGGATGGAGCTAGTGCGTTAGCACATTTCCGTGTTTCGGCCTGTTCTGTCGCATGTTAGATGGGTTTTGGTATTTTGACCTCTCCTATTCAGTTTTGGTCTAGGCAGCGCGTGCTGTCGGCTGTCGCTGAATGAAGAGCGGGGACAAAACTTAAAATTCGGAGTTCAGCAACGACGACTACATTAGTGAAGATGCAAAGATACAACAGACACAAGGGACACTTCTGTGGGGCAGAGGCGGACCACCACGAGCCCACGACACACTTCGACACCTGACCGACCATCAGTACCTACACTCTACAGCTACGAAGCACGCATGACCATACACTACATATGATCGCCTACATGCGCGCACACCGTCAGGATCTGACCTACATTATTCTGCAAGGTAAGCTAACAGCGAACCTAAGCGCAGTCGTCTTGCTTGCTCCGCGCGCTAGCTAAGCGGCGCGCGGAGACCATCTTCATCTAGGACTTGGTCTTGAACTTGGACTCGTCGATGTCGACGCCCTCCCTGGCGGCGCGCTCGCCGCCGGACTCGTCGTTGGTGCTCAGGCCGCCCTTGCGCCCCATCTCGCTGTACCCTTCCTCCCCGAGCTGTTCCTTGCGGGTCTGCCCGCCGCGGCTGCGCCCTGCACGGATGCATGCGTATCACAAAACAATGATAGTACCAGCGATTAGCCAGGCGCAGGTTCACTATGTATAGCATAACGTATCTGCAGTATGTGTATACGTACCTTCGGCGAGCTTCTCCTGCGCCTCGACGGACTTCCCGCCGGTGCCGCCGGGGACGACGGTCTGCCCCTCGCGGGCCATGCTGTCCAGCTCCGACCTCTCCTGCTGCCTGGACGCCATCGCTCTCAACCTACTGCAAACGGACGTGCGTACGTGTGGTGTGTGCGTATGCGTGAGACTGCTTGCGATTGCTTGATGCTTGTGTTGTGACGGAAGAGGCAGCGGACGCGCGCCTTTATATGTCGCCGAGGCGGCGGGTCGGGCGGCGAGGAGACGGCGCGTGTGCGCCGACGCGGACGCCACCCTCGCCCTCGCCTCCTGGTGTCCCTTTGTATTGACGACACGAGTCATGCGAGGCGCTGCGCGGGCGACACGTCAGAGAGTATGTGGGTGACTGGGATGAGCTACGGAAGGCTAGGACTCCTGCGTTGTCCGGCACTGTCGTCCTGTCGGCGCACCTATGATCCTATCATCGCTCGTGCGGTTCCTGTATTTGTGTTCGTCGAGGGGGAATGGACCGGGCTAGCAACCGTTGAGCTAGGATAAAAGCATCTCCAGGTGCGTCCTCCAAATAACGTTTGGGGAACGGCGGACAAAAAATAGAGAAAAACACGTTTTAGTCGCGTCCCCTAAAGGTAATTAGAGCATCTCCAGCCGCGTCCTTCAAAGCGTCCCCAAAGGGATTTGGAGCGCGCCGGACCAAAAAAAACCAATTCAACCGCGTCCCCCAAAGCCTATTTTTGTCCGGCGTGCCCCCATACGGTGTCCGGCGCCCCGAGCCCGTCCCCGTCCCACAGGGGACGCTCCGGGCACGCCGGGCACAACGAAAAGCGAGGCGAACCGATGCGGGCCCGACACGTGAGCGGCTCGGAAGCCTAAAACCCCGTCGCCTACCTTTGGTCAAGCGGCGTTAATGGCGTCCCACGCAGGGACGCGTCTCGTCGTGCATGGCCGCGTGGCCGTCCGCGCCGGCGTTATTGCGTGCAACCACCCGCTGTCGCCGCTGTTTAAAGACGCCCTGCAGTTCTCACCGCTCACAAACCATCTCGTCGCCGCCGCCTCCCCCCTCCCAGATCTTCTCCTCGCCGCTCCAAAAATGTCGAGCTCGTCCTCCCGCAAGATCGCCGCGGCGAACGGCTTCGGCCGCGACAGCCTCACTGTGCCGGAGGTGTGGGCGCTATACAACGTCCGGTATCCAGTCCCGCCGGACATGCGGCTGCCAAGTAGCGGCGGCTGGAAGATGGCCGTGAACGGCATTGGCGTTCCGCCGCCGCCGAAGCCGTGCACGGACCAATGGAGGGACGCCATCAAGGACCGTCGGGCTCAACTCACCGCCGAGGAGCGGTTCGATCCGACGTGGGCGGCCAACAACAACGACGCCTGGTGGACGACGTACTTCAAGGCGAAGTACGACGTCGAGATGCACAACACCGACGGGCTCGTCGGCGGCCCCAATAGCTGGAACAAGGACGACCGCGCCCTGTTCTAGGGCGTTCCGGGGCGCACCCTCGAGAACGTCATCCACGGCATCCGCAACGGCGCTCCAAGGTTGGAGATGCCATCGTCACCGCCGCCGTCTCCTCAATGGCAGTCGAGGAGGACGACGTACTCGTCCTCCTCGCACTCTTCTTCCTCAGGACTGGCGCGATCAACGCCGTCCTCGTCTTACCGGTCGGCGCCCTACACCGTCCCCAAACGGGAGGTGAAGGAGGAGCCGGCGACGCCCGTCAACACGAGGCGTGGCGGCAGCGGCAGCCGGCGGCAGCAAGGGAGGCGCGGCGGCGCCGTCCTCATCCCGAAGCCGGAGGTGAAGGAGGAGCCGGAGGAAGCGTCGCAGGCGGCGCTGCTGGCGGAGTACGAGCGGCAGCAGCGGCTCATCGCCAGCAACGACGACCCCGAGGACTACCCAGGTCTGCGGGCGGCGTTCTTGGCATCCATGAACGACAAGGACGCCTGGACGGGCGACCTCGACGCGGCGATCGCCATGTCCATCCGCGACTCCGGCAAGCCGCTGGTGGACCTCTCCGACGACGGCGAGGCAGGACCAAGCGGCTTGGTGAAGGACGAGCCCGTCCACGAGCGCGTGAAGCAGGAGGTCGTCACCGACGACATGTACAACTTCCAGCAGTACTACGACGCCTCCGGCCTGTAATGTCCCAGGTTTAGAGACGATCGAGGGGTAGATTTTAGAAAGGGATGTGCACTGCATCGTAAATTCCGGGGAAATTTCACGCTTTTAAAACAAAACTGCATCGAAGGGGAACAAGTTTCTCTCTCGACACCTTACAAGGTTAGGGTTTCGAGAGTGCGACAAACTTGCTTCTCATTCAACTAAGTTAGGGTTTTGAGAAGAGAGGAGAGATAGTGCAATACAACTTAAGTTGCATGATTGAATTCAAACACAAGTTGCATTTGAATTTCAAATTCAAACACCATATGAATATCTCATAATTCAATATTGAGGTAATTCTTTAAACAAATATTAAATAATAAAGAATATGAACAATACAAATATTAAGTAAATCTCATTAGAGAAAATTAGAGCTTTATTGATAATCACACAAGATACATTGTCTTTACAATATTCAAAATTGAAAATATAGAATATTACAACACATTACAAGAATTGGCAAAATGGAAAAAGAAAAAGAAAGAAGATTACAATTTAATGATATTTCCTAAACTACAAGTTAATCTTCATGAATTCCTTGATCAAGATGATCTTGAGTTTCATCTTGATCATCTCTAAGTCCCTGCATACACACATAGAAGAGAAACAGGTTATGCCAAGTGGAAAAGCCACTTGGCAGATTAGCAAAAGAAAGTAAAATGTGAGAAGATATGACCAAGACCGGCCGAGCTGGTCCATTCACTGGACATGTGACAACCAGCAAGCACACAAGATGCTCACACAGCCATTGTGCATGCCCAACAACAAGCCACTGTGTGTGCATGCAACACAGCACACACACACAGCCAGTGAGTCACCAACAAGCTGACAGGCCTTGTTGTCGACCAGAGGAGAAGGAGAAAACCACATAAAAGCTTTTCACAGCAAACCCTAGCCATTCATCGACCAGGAGCAGCTGGGTAAGTTCACCAAGAACACAAGAACAGGAAGAACAGCTACTGCTGTTCAACCTACTCAAACAGCCACAGAATTTAATCAAGCACCACAAGCTTGCAAGGAGGAGCAGGGCAAGCAAACCAAGCATCACAGAAGCAATCCTCTACACCAACACAAAATTCTAGGAGCTGGAGTGAGGTATAACCAGATGAACATGAGCAAACCATGGTTTTGCTCATAATTAAGCATGTGCATATATCACAGAAGCAAAAAGGGTAGAAACCCTGTTTGTATCATCATCTGGTTACTAAACCATTTGGTGCAAGCAAAAATGGGAGAGGCCAATAGGAAATCATCCAAGGGGAACACTAGTTATGTCAAATCAGTGGCACAACTAAGGAAATCCAGCAAAGGATGGATTCACAGCTAGCCTAGTCGAACTCACCTAGCACCTACAGCTAGTAAGACCATCAGACAGATAGGTAACTTGTGCCTATTCTAGTTTGTCAACAACAAACAGCACTGGAAATCCAACAAGGATTGTCCAGTGATGCATTCACAAAGCCACAACAAGCCAACAGGGGTGGGAGCTTCCTGAACAGCAAGAATTGCTGTTGAGGCCACCTCAACCACTGAAACAGCCCCAAATCACAAGCCTTGCACAGTTATCATCACCAGAAGGGTTCAAATGATGGGCTAGGGTACACAACCAAGGGTTGGCATCCATCTAGCCTGTCACAATTAAAAAGATGATCATAACTGCAAGCAGTTCACATCATTTATCCATTCAGCCAAGCAAGTCAACATAGATAAATAAAATACACAAGCAATTGATGCACCAGAGCCTTGCAGATGATCCAATGGATCATTGCAAGCATCAACTGATGCTTGAGCAAGCACCATCACACACCAGGCCAAGCCTGTGTGATGCACACACAGCACAGAGTGAGCTACAGTGCGGCACAGATATGAAACAACATCTTTCACAAGCAACTGATGATCTTATGATCATCAGAGCTTGCTAGCACTTGTTACAGATTGATATAGCCAAGCATAGCATCAGTAATTAGCCAGTTACTGAAGAAATACACCCATGCCATAACTGAATAAACAGATACAGAATTAATGACTTTATAATTGTATCCAGAAGCACATCAAAGGCATGATGTATCACTGGATCAAATTACACAAGGAAAGCACACATCACTCATCACTGGATAGTGCTGTTAAGCCAACAACAATGCTCAATTGAGCATGTTCATGAAATTAAGCACAAGATATAGCACACTAGGGCACTGGCACTTGCAAATTTGCAAGGAATACACACAGTAACCAAGCCAGGCAAATAATTGAATACACTTGATGATCTAGCAGTAGTAGCAGCAAGGACAAAGTCACAGGGATAGGATTAAGCAAGAAATGCAAGCATAAGCAAGCACATAGCCTAGGAAATCTTGCACAAAATCATGTATAGCATGGCAGGGCAGTACAACAGTAGTAACCATGTGTTGACTGTCAAAACCCACCGGCGGGCAGCGACGATCAACACGGTAGAGCCGGGAACAACCTAGAGCTGCGGCTGGCTGAGGTCCCTCCGAGCGACGGCCCGCAAAGCCTTCTGGTCACACGTCCGATGCTGATTGCAAGGGCGTGCCACCTGACCTATACCTGGTCAGGAAGGTGATGGAGATGCCTTGCTTAGTTTCCTGCATGGCATACACGTAAACATTAAATACGAGCCTCGATCGGCTCTCAGGTTATCCTGTGAATCGGCTCAAGGAGCCGATCCACCCATGATTCGTACGGGATGCACGAATATATGGTGGTCCTGCTTGATCAAGATAAAGCTAACTAGATCTACGACGATTTAGGGTTTTCACCGCATAATCGGATCATCCTACTCCAGGTTGGGCCTCGCGGCCACGCACGGTGATCGTAAGCCGATCCTAAACAAGGCCTAAAAACCAACACGAAGTTGATCCCCGGAACATCCTGTTTAGGACTAGCGAACGACACCCTACGTGCCGCTGGATCCTCCCCCCCTTTGTAAGGCCTAACTATTGCAGATATTAAACTAATCCTTGTAGAACAAGGAGCAATCGTAACGGATCAGATCTACTAAATAATGATCAAGCGGGTGTCCGCCCCACACCTAAGATAGGTGTGAGGGCGGCTAGATATGCAAGGGTTGCACTACGCTAGCATGTTACGCGAAGAACTATGCTAACCCTAACACATCTATGATAACTACGTTGCTCGCCATCAACAAGGCTTCAGTACGAGCAACGCATGAACAACGTGGAGCTTGTGCTGCCTAGATCGCAAGATGCGATCTAGGCAAAGATGTCGCCACGGTAGAAACCCTCGAGACGAAGGAGTTGGCGATGCGCCGAGATTGATTTGTTTGGTTGAACGTGTGTTGTTGTTTATTCCATAAACCCTAGATACATATTTATAGTCCAGCGGACTTTCTAAACGTGGGAATAATCCCCACCGTACACGATACAAACTCTAACTTTCAATCTAAGATGAAATCTACTATAATTAAAGATACACGGGCAATCTAGCCCAAATTCTCCGCACAAGGCCGCTTCAGAGATATTCCACGTGTAATCTTCCAAGCCCATCTCTCTTACGGCCCACCTCCTGATTTGGCCAAAATCTGGTGATAACACATGCCCCCCTGGTTTTGGCAATGATAATTTCAAAACCACTCTGTTTTTCCTTCGAAGGGTCATGTCGTGGCAGAGCAGACCTGTTGCAGTATTCTCCATCATGATGACCTATCTTTCTAGCTTCTCTGCAAAATTCGATAGTTTTGGCATCACTTCCTCGGAAACTGCAATGGCATTAAATTTCCACCAGGCTTCTCATTATTTAACTGTGCCGATTGATTAGCTCTCTTCATCCCCTTCCTCTGTTCCAGCCATCGGCACCCAAAAAACCCTCTTCTCCCTCAGCCATGTCTTCTTCCTCTTCTTCCTCTTCCGGTCTTTCAGGCCTCCCTCTCCAATCCTCGTCGAAGAGGAAGAACGAGGACAACCTTCACCCCGAGGTGAACCCCCTCTCCTCCGACAATGAGAAGAAAGAAGGAGAAGTAGCGAAGGCCAAGGCCTCCCCCTCCGCCAAGCTCCCGCCGAAGAAGCGCTCCCGCATGTGGGCGGACAGCGAGGACGAAGATGACGACGAAGAAGGAGAAGAGGAGGAGGAAGATGAATCTTCCTCATCCGCTGGGTACCCGCCGACGAAACGCTTCCGCTCTTGGGCGGACAGCGAGGATGATGATGATGACGAGGAGGACGAGGCTCCGGTCAAGGGCTGGGGCAGCAGCGACGAGGAGCTTCCTGGGAGCAGCGCCGACGACATCGACGGCGGTGATGACGAGGACAGCGACGACTAGTAGAATAGGACTAGTAGTAGCAGTGCACTAGGCACCAGATCCCTCTTTTGAGAGCCATCGGCTCTTTCTTGTAAAGCCGCTCCTTTGAATTAATGAAATTGTTCTTTCAATTCATCCTTCAATTACTCCAATTTCATTCCTTCCGCCTGTCATGCCAAGACCGATAGCAATGTATCGGATTTCTTTTCTTTTGGACGCCCATGAAGCCGGACTCTCATGTCGACTAGCTCGTAGGTCAAGCACTTCTCAATTTCAGGCTGCGATTTGATATCTGACCACAATTCTTCGCAATCCCTTAGCCGATGACTACTCATCGGCTATTTTGAGAATCCAGTCCCTTTCCTTCTCTTTGCAGCGACAGGACGGTCCAAAATCTGTAAAAGCCGACGGCCTCCTTTTCCGATTCCTCTCCATAGCTTCAGCAATCTTCTTTCGTAACCTGAACTGCTTTCAGAGAGGATCACGATGCAGGGTCAGTCGATGCAACTCCAATCGGTTTCTTAAGAACCAAATATCTATGTAGTCAGTTGCCCCCCGAGCCTTCATCAAGGCGAGAACAGTAGTGAGCCAACCACATGTGCCACTATCGGCTTCCGAATCGTAATGCAGAACCAGCCGATTTCAACAAAATCGGCTCTCTGAAGATATTTTAGGGCGAGCTGCCCCCCGAGCCTTAATCAAGGCAAGAATACCGGCGAGGATGCACAGGTCGCTGATCAGCTTTCTTCTACTGAACGTCTATGTTGATGTGAACTTTGAGCACATAGCCAGTAGGTCTTGGTCTTGTGTAACTGTACTAGAGTCGTTGGCTGCGCATCGGCTTCGCTTCTGTGCAATTTTTTTTTTATTTGGCCGATTTTTCTTAATCGGCCCCCAATGTTTCACTGCACGCATGTTCACACACGTTTATCTGCGCATGTTCATCTGACTGTATGCCCCCCGAGCCGAATCTGCCAAATGACTGCAGATATCGGCTTCTATGGTTAGCCAGGGCACTGCACTTGCACGTCGGCTCCGCGAGGATTCGTGCTGACTTTCATCTGCCGATGTGGCCGCTGCCCCGTGGATCGATGCTGAACACAAGCAAAGCACGTGGTGAAGATAATTTTGGCCGATTGCTGGAATCGGCCTCCATATCCGTTGGAGCGCTGACTGAAGGTTCTGTAATGTTCCTTCATAATTTATAGGGCCGATCACAAGGATCAGCCTCGCCTTGTTTGCTCATTGGTTTAATCTTGCTACTCGGTCAGGCTGGTGGATAAAACCAGCCCAACCTCTGACTTGATGCGCCTGCTGTCGTCCACCTTGAGTGCATCGTAGAATCGTGGAGCACTAAGCTCCGTCGGAAGGACGAGCACCATGTTCGTGCCAGCCGATGTTTCATCATCGGCTTTCTTTTGCTTGGGACGCCACTCCATTTTCCGTGGACGACCCTCTTCATCCAGGGTTCGCTGAACTTTCGCAGCCAGATCAGGCCGTGCCTTCCTTAGCGTATGCAGGTATAACCTTTCGGCTTCCTCCAAGCCGTGCAATCACTGAACCCTGCGCTTTTGTGAACGGCTGAGTCCATCAGGGCACCACCTTGGACGGTGGTACCTGTCTTCTTCTTCTTGTCCCTCGTCTTCGGAATCCTCGAGATCTGCCCACCGAGGGGACTCAGCACGTTTGCTTTGTGGCGGGAGAGGCCCTAAGCGCCTGAACACAGACACGTTGGCTGCCTCCTTCTTCTTTTGGTTGCATTCTGGGCAATTGCCGATTGTGGGCAATCGGCTCATCCCTGAATCCCAGCAGTGTCTGAAGAAGGGGCAGTCCCAGTGCCTGGCGTTGTCATCTTGCTCCCTTGATCTTTCCGTGGCACGGCGCTCGTGCCCCTCCTCATCGCGATCGTGCCGACGATGTCTTCTGGCTTCTCTAGCCAGACGATCTACTTCATCATCATCGGTGGATCGTCGGCGTTGGTCATACTGACTCACATACTTGTTGAGGAGGTGATCAGAGAGGGGTCGCTGATATCTTATGTTCTTCACTTCTCCCTCTGTGACGTAGCGCTTGCCATCATGACGGGGCCGATCGCGTGGAGCGGCCTCCTCTGTGTCCTTGCTACGAGAGCAGCTGCCCTCGTCTCCTTCTTTGCCAGAGTGGTTCCCAGGTCCTACCATGTTGATGCTGAACGAGGATCCTGGCTGGCAACCTTCAGGGTAAGTGCACTCCACCATGTTAACGGCGGGAAAGGGCTGGGTGTCGACCTTCATGGCGTACTGGTTGAAAATTAGACGCCCTTTTTCTATCGCCGCTTGGATGTGCTGACGCCATACCCTGCAGTCGTTGGTGGCATGGGAGAGCGAGTTGTGCCATTTGCAGTATGGCTTTCCGTTCAGCTCTTGCACCGTGGGGAATTTGAGACCTTCAGGAATCGTCAACCGTTTCTCCTTGAGCAGGAGGTCGAAGATTTGCTCAGTCTTGGTTACGTCAAAATCAAATCCCCTGGGTGGGCCTGGTGGCTTTACCCATTTGCAGGACACGGGGGTTCCTCCCCGACTCCATTCAGCCACTGCTACCTCTTGGTCTCCCGCAGGGAACCGTCTTCCTCTCGCATCGACCAGGACTACTGCACGCTTGAACTTGTCTTGGTACAGGTCCGGGTGGCGCTGTTCATATGCCGATAGTTTCTGAACCATGTGCGCCAATGAGGGATAATCTGCTTGGGAGGCCATGTCCTTGAGCTGTGTTGCAAGGCCTGCTACTGCCAACTCGACTGCTTCTTTTTTAGTTATACGAACCGAATAACATCGGTTCCTAAGATTCCTGAAGCGCTGGATATATTCTGTCACAGTTTCTCCGCGCTTCTGACGTAGTTGTGCTAGATCGGCAATGCCAGACTCGGAAGCCTCTGAATGGTACTGCATATGGAACTGCTCTTCCAACTGCTTCCAAGTCCGGATGGAGTCTGGTGGCAAAGAGGTGTACCATCCGAAAGCCGTCCCCGTGAGGGACTGTGAGAAGTGCCTCACGCGTTGCTGATCCGACACAGAAGCCGGGCCTAGTTGCGCCCAATAACGGCCGACGTGGTCGATGGAGCTGGAACCATCGATCCACCGAATTTGGAGAAATCAGGAGCCGATATTTAGGTGGCAGCAGGATCATCTCGTAGTCGTCGGGGTACGGCTTG
Organism: Lolium perenne; assembly: GCF_019359855.2. Lineage (NCBI taxonomy): Eukaryota > Viridiplantae > Streptophyta > Magnoliopsida > Poales > Poaceae > Lolium > Lolium perenne. The sequence continues at coordinate 166,166,630 of NC_067244.2, forward strand.
GAATAGCCGATTGCCCTCCTTTTCGGCACCATGCCGAACCGGTCTCTCGCATGGTACTGATCTGATCCGTCTTTGGCTTGCGCAGGAGTTGAACTACGAAGATTCGCAGGGGGTGGCGTACTTAGCCAGCCATGCTTGCTTTTCCAGCTACGAGCCAGCTGCAGGAGCTGAGCTCCGGAGGTTCGTCGGGGTGGCGTACTTAGTTAGCCACGTCTGCTTCTCAAGCTCTGTCGCCGACGTTCCTCTGTTTTCCCGAAGTCCCCGATGTTGTGGCCTGGTTTGTGAGTGCCCGGTTGCCACAATCCGGCACATACGTGCACGCGTACCGTGAGGGATCTCCTTAGGCGCCTCGGGCAAGAACCGGTAGTCACTAGGGTCACCACCAATCTTGTAGACGACGAATGCCGGTGTAGCCGGCACTTCTGGTGCCGCCAACGCATATGGCAGCGGTGGACGGACTGGAGTGGCAACTCTCCTTGATGCGTCCCGAAAGCTGGTCTGACGGCGAGTGCGGTGCCTCATGATCTCCTGGATCACGCGAAGAGCGACAGGCTCCAACGTGTTGACCAGGTTCTCAGAGTGGCGGTGTAGCGAGTGAGCCACCAAGTAGTTGATCTCCTGCCGCAGGGACCTGGTGCGTTTCTCCGACGGGGCAGAGAGGTCTATCCCATCGAGTGCACCTTGCGGTGAGAACCCCTTCCATCTGATGCCATGGGAACGGGTTCTCTGAAAAGAGCCGATGAGGTCGGCTTCGAGGGTGACTTTGATTTCGTCATACCTCTTCTTGAGCTCGTCGGGCAGCTCCTCGTAGGTAACTGGCGTGCCGTCCGCCATCTCAGATGTAGATGGCGATGTGGTTGATGTAGAAGCTCATCCCACCGGGCGTGCCAGAATGTGTTGACTGTCAAAACCCACCGGCGGGCAGCGACGATCAACACGGTAGAGCCGGGAACAACCTAGAGCTGCGGCTGGCTGAGGTCCCTCCGAGCGACGGCCCGCAAAGCCTTCTGGTCACACGTCCGATGCTGATTGCAAGGGCGTGCCACCTGACCTATACCTGGTCAGGAAGGTGATGGAGATGCCTTGCTTAGTTTCCTGCATGGCATACACGTAAACATTAAATACGAGCCTCGATCGGCTCTCAGGTTATCCTGTGAATCGGCTCAAGGAGCCGATCCACCCATGATTCGTACGGGGTGCACGAATATATGGTGGTCCTGCTTGATCAAGATAAAGCTAACTAGATCTACGACGATTTAGGGTTTTCACCGCATAATCGGATCATCCTACTCCAGGTTGGGCCTCGCGGCCACGCACGGTGATCGTAAGCCGATCCTAAACAAGGCCTAAAAACCAACACGAAGTTGATCCCCGGAACATCCTGTTTAGGACTAGCGAACGACACCCTACGTGCCGCTGGATCCTCCCCCCCTTTGTAAGGCCTAACTATTGCAGATATTAAACTAATCCTTGTAGAACAAGGAGCAATCGTAACGGATCAGATCTACTAAATAATGATCAAGCGGGGTGCCGCCCCCACACCTAAGATAGGTGTGAGGGCGGCTAGATATGCAAGGGTTGCACTACGCTAGCATGTTACGCGAAGAACTATGCTAACCCTAACACATCTATGATAACTACGTTGCTCGCCATCAACAAGGCTTCAGTACGAGCAACGCATGAACAACGTGGAGCTTGTGCTGCCTAGATCGCAAGATGCGATCTAGGCAGCATGTCGCTTACCGGTAGAAACCCTCGAGACGAAGGAGTTGGCGATGCGCCGAGATTGATTTGTTTGGTTGAACGTGTGTTGTTGTTTATTCCATAAACCCTAGATACATATTTATAGTCCAGCGGACTTTCTAAACGTGGGAATAATCCCCACCGTACACGATACAAACTCTAACTTTCAATCTAAGATGAAATCTACTATAATTAAAGATACACGGGCAATCTAGCCCAAATTCTCCGCACAAGGCCGCTTCAGAGATATTCCACGTGACAATATCTCAAGGTAGTATTTTACCCTAAACAGAGTATCCCTAAATCATTCTTAGTATTAACCTCTCACATGAAATGATAAGACATCGGAAGGGGGGAACAAACCCTAAAAGTGGAATCATGCATAAATGCTTCTTTAACCATTGCCCTTATCGGACAATGATGCTATTTTTCAGCAACAGAGGACAAGGGTCAGTCCACACCATCCAACTGCAACACTTTGCAGTGTTCAGGCAAGTTCATCACTTGCTCATGTCATTTGAGTATTTTTATCAAATTACTTGCAAAGTACTATGTTTATCACTATTTCATAAAAAGCAAAACCACTATTTTCATAACTATGAATATGACTAAGTGGTGGGCAATGGAACCATGGATTGTGTTGATATGGTGGAGGTTCCATTGCAAGGGTTTATATCCATCTAGGATTAAGCAACAAATGTCGTCCAGTGATTCTTGTGCCGTAATACTCGTGTTAACCATAAGATCTGGAGTGGGACGGAATAGTCAATCGTATTTCCACCTCTTGTACATCAACGGATGCGCTTACCGTAGCGGTTGTATCTTGCGGAGCAGTTGGAGGGTGGGGAGCCCCTTCTAATTCCCCACGGTATTGCTATTGCTTACCGTAGCGGTTGCTGCTTGCGGAACAACTGGAGGGTGGGGATCCCCTTCTAATTCCCCACGGTAATGTGGTCTATGATGGGTTGCAGCTACCGGCGAAGGAGTTTGCTTAACGAGTCCCAGACTGTCGTCGTGGTCGGGGTCCATCCTTAATTGGTGTAAGAGGACCGGCGAGGACCCAGGGTCGGGGTATGCAACAAAGGGTGGGTGTGCGAGGTAGCGGAGGAATATGATTGGCTATGACCTTATACCGGGCCTCACACCATAGGAAGTGTGGACGGGAAAGCTGCCCGATTGGCACCAAGGTTAAGATCTCTTATGGGTAAAGCAACACACCTCTGCAGAGTGTAAAGAATCGTGACCTGTCACTCCCTGTTCCGGGATTTGGAACTGCGAACGCTGCCGGAAAGGAACTCCATGAAGTTCTAGTGAACCGGTGAAGGCTGACGGACATAGTTCTTTGAAATAAAAGCAACCTCTTGAAGAAATGTTTATCAAAACCTGCATTGGTATTAGACTTTCTGGTCTAATATCGTAGCTAGTGCATTAAACACCTCTTTTCTGTAATGAACTTGTTGAGTACGCTCGTACTCATACCACTCTTAAATCCCCTGCTTAGATTGTCTGAACCATCTGGAGGAGGACAACGACAACCCTGAAGGAGCCGAAGTCATCGGCTATGAAGAACCAGACCTCTCTGGAGGTGTTGAAGGTGTAGACTACCTTATAGTCTACGGAACCGGGGAGGGTTCCGGAGGAGAGCAAGTTTAGACCGACCAAGTAGTAGTAGTAGTATCCGAGCAGTACGAACTCTTAGTACTTAACTGCTCGAGGGAATAAATGTATAACCTAGTGAGACTCCTGTATTGTAAGTTAAGTTGGGTTCGCCTCGAACCCAGGAGTATCCCTCTTAGGACCCAAGAGGAGCTCTGTGATGATATGTACATGTTGCTTGTAATAATAAATGAATGAGTTATGGACCTGCTATGTTCTGTTGTACTACTCTGAGAGATGTAATATTTGCGGATTGGTACTTCGTGAATGTTATATCAACGACTGGCATACTACAACATGCAGTGGTATGCAGGGTCACCACAGTTGGTATCAGAGCAAAAGCTTTGACCTTAGGTTGGAACCTAGTATATGGGACAAAACGTTAGGAGTCAAATAGGATTAGTAAAGAATTCTCTAAAAATATGGTGTATATTCACTTGAGAATAAAACAATCATATCTTTTAGTGCGATAATTCTTTATTATCTCTATTATGATGCATCATTACTAATATTATATTCTTTCTATTCTACAGCCAACTACGGCAAGTTCACGTTCGGGACGTAACGTGAAAGTGATGGAGTCAACATTGAGTGAATATGACGGACGACTCGCGGACATTCTTCGTGCCATGTTACTTGAATTTGGGTGCGATCCCCAGATCCAAGTAAGGAAATACATGTACTATGACGGTACAGTATTGGCCAAGTGTAGGGTAGGACTAAGACTTCCAGAATCCCTAGGAATGAGTATAGTGATGCCAGCAGGTGAGGCTAGAACTATCCAAACAGCCTACCACATAGCCATTATGAGAGCCATCACTGATATTCGGGAACATAAGACGAAAGAGCTTATGGGTTCCGAATTCTCACACATTCCTCATATGGAGGAGGAAGATGATCCTATGCTTAACCACTTCAAATTTGCAAAATGCAAACCAGCAGAAGCCGCTAAGTACATGGACAATAGCCGCAACTTACTGTCATTGTTCTTTCAGTTGAAACGACATCTGTCGGGGGCAATTGATACAATGCTAGAAGAGTTCACTGAGCCCAAGGAGGAGACTAAGGGGAAGGAACCAATGGAGAATGAGGTTCACACACCAGTTTATTCAGCTGGTGATTACATTAGTATTGACCATCCCGAACTACAAACCACACCCTTACACCTAGGTACTATCCTAGTAGTTCCCGTGGAGGATATGAGGGTGGAGAGGAATCCGGAAACCATCAGCGTTCCGAGACTCCTATAGAGAACTCAAAAGGTTGGCGTTGGGGGTCAGACACGGGAAACTCTGGCGATCCAGTCAGAGGTAATTCGGAGATGAATGAGGACGCCACAACCCAATTCCAGAACAATCAGTATAATAGGGGAGACTATGAGGAGTATCCTATACTGATCGAGTCAGATACTGATGGAGGAAATACCTATGGCGGAGTCACAGGGGAGTACACCCGATGGGTGGATTATGATGTTTTGAATAATCAGTTCATGAACACAGATTTCTCCATGGGATCATCCTCTGATTCCGACTACCAGCCGACGGGAAGACCCTATGTTCCAGATTCTGTCAGGAGGACGACACGTTCGACCGGATGGAAGCCTGGGATGTACCGGGAGTGAAGTACGACTAGAGACCACCATGGGAGGCGAGACTACAATACAGTTGTACCACATGTATTGTAGTATGTAATATTTTGTAGAAATTTGTACATATACTTCAATAAGTGAGTTTGCATACTCACATTGTCACTGAGTAATGTAATAAAACCACTTAAGTATGTATATACGTGGTATATGTTTGGTATGATTTGGATTTGCTTCTTGATTTCCATTGCGTGACTAGTTCTGTGCACAAAGTTGAGCTCAGAAAACTTGCGCATGGAGTAACTATGAGTACCACTTTGTGTTGCATAACTATGGGGATATGTCGGGAGTAACGGGTGAGGAGAGTGAAGCACAGCGCATCGAACACGAGGCCAAGCAGAAGGAGGGGGCTGATGAAGCAGCCAAAAACCAGTTTCCACCACCACCACCACCCATGACGCAGCAGAACTTCCTCCAATACATGCAAATGTTGGAGGAAAGACAACGTATGACTATGGAGCAGCAAAATAAGTTCTTCCAGGAGCTGCTTCAGCAGAACAGGGTGGAAAGGCCAAACAATCAGGGAGTCACTCTGTCAGACTTCCAGAATACCAAGCCAATATCCTTCGCATACGCGCCCGAACCTATGGACGTGGAGGACTGGTTGATGGACACTGAGCGAAAGCTCAATACTGTTGGATGCAACGACCTGGAGAAGGTCAGGTATGCAACACACTTGTTGTGTGGACCCGCCGCATCATGGTGGGATAACATAGTAGCCGTGTACCCGGCTGAGAAAGTATTCACATGGGAGGAGTTCAAGAGGAAGTTCAGGGAATCCAATGTCCCTGAAAGCATAGTGGAACTGAAGCGTCGAGAATTTGAAAGTCTCGAGCAGAAAGATAAGGCCATCCTGACTTATGTCAGGGAGTTTTCCAACTGTCTCGGTATGCGGTTGAGGAGGTCAACACCGAGGACAAGAAGAAGAGATTCATGTGGGGATTAAATCCCCAGTTCAAGGTACAACTCTGAATGATGAGAGCAACTGAGTTCCAGGAGTTGGTGGATGCAGCCATCACTCTTGAAGATGACTTCAAGCAACTGCAAGAAGAAAAGAGAAAGAAGGCTAAATTTGATCCGAAGAGATATGTCAACAACAAGCCTAACACTGGCTTGAGTTTCAAACCAAGGTACAACAACAACAACAACAACAACAACAACAACCGGAGGAATCAAGGATCCAGGCCGCAAACCAGATCGTTTGCCGCATTTGTGGATTTAGAGGGCATCTCTCATAGGATTGCAAGAAACCCAAGATAATATGCTTTGGGTGTCGTCAGCAAGGGCACGTGTTAAAGGATTGCCCTGAGAAAAAGAATGGAGGAGGTCAGTCAGGAGGAGGAGGAAACCGAAGCGGGGGCAACAGAGGGAATTGGAAGAACAAGAAACCCTTCGGCAAGTTAAACTGCACCAGCTTGGAGGAGGTGGTGAACTCCGATCAGGCTGTGATAGGTACGCTTCAGATACTTACTCATCCTGGCAAAGTACCTTTTGATACTGGTGCAACTACATCATTCATTTCTCAGCAATTCATCATCAAACATGGGATTAGTTGCACTAAGTTAGATACACCCATAACCATACTTTCCGCGGGGGAAACGATAGTAGTAACCCATACCAAACAAGGACAAGTCATTATGATCAATAAATGCGCGTTTGACGCAGACCTGTTCATTTTACCGATGAAGGACATTGATGTCATTCTTGGTATGAACTGGTTAGAGGCAAATGGAGCATTGATCGCCTGTGTGAACAAAACTGTGTCTTTGAAAAGCCCCGATGGAAGTAGAATGATCTACCAAGGAGATAAGCATACACAGATTGAAGTAGAGCTACAGTTGAATAGCATGAAGGAAGTGAAGTTGGAGGATATACCTGTAGTAAATGAATTCCAGGATGTTTTTCCTAAGGAATTACCTGGAATGCCACAAGATAGGGAGATAGAGTTTACTATCGACCTAATTCCAGGAACAGCTCCGATTGCTAAAGCACCATACAAGATGGGGCCTAAAGAGTTGAAAGAACTCAAGGAGCAATTGGATGACTTGGAACAGAAAGGATTCATACAGGAGAGTATCTCACCATGGGGATCACCTGTGATCTTCGTGGATAAAAGAGATGGAGGCCGAAGGATGTGCGGAGACTACATGAATCTGAATAATGTTACTATCAAAAACAAGTACCCACTTCCTAGAATACAAGATCTATTTGATCAAGTTAGAGGCACGGGAGTCTTTTCCAAGATTGATCTAAGATCCGGTTATCATCAGATAAAGATCAAGAAGGAAGACGTTCCTAAAACAGCCTTTGTCTCAAGGTATGGACATCATGAATACCTGGTAGTACCTTTTGGATTGACAAATGCCCCAGCAATCTTCATGAATCTTATGAATAAGATCTTCATGCCATGTCTAGACAAGTTTGTCATCGTATTCATCAATGATATCTTGATATATTCAAAAGATAAAGCTGAACATGCTGAACATCTGAGGATAGTGTTGCAAACACTAAGGGAACATCAACTCTATGCCAAATTCAGTAAGTGTGAATTTTGGCTAGATCAAGTAGAATTTCTTGGTCATGTTATTAGCAAAGAAGGGATAGCTGTTAACCCGAGCAAGGTAGCAGCAGTTTTAGATTGGGAAGCACCCAAGACTGTCAAGGAAATCCGAGGATTCCTAGGAATGGCAGGATACTATCGGAGATTCATTGAAGGATTCTCCAAGATAGAAGGACCTATGACTAAGCTGTTAAGGAAGAACACACCATTCGTGTGGTCTGATGAGTGTGAGAAGAGTTTTCAGACTCTGAAAGAGAAACTCACCACAGCACCGGTGTTAGCAGTTCCGGAAGTTGGCAAGGATTACACCGTGTACTGTGACGCATCCAAACATGGATTGGGTTGCGTACTCATGCAAGATAGGAAGGTAATATCTTATGGATCGAGACAACTCAGACCTCATGAAGTGAACTATCCAACACATGATTTAGAGTTAGCAGCAGTAGTTTTTGCACTTAAAACTTGGAGACATTTTCTCTATGGAGCCAAGTGTGAGCTCTATACGGATCATAAGAGTCTCAAGTACTTCTTCACTCGGAAGGAACTCAATATGAGACAGAAAAGATGGCTTGAACTAATCAAGGATTATGATTTTACCATCAATTATACTCCAGGAAAGGCTAATGTTGTAGCAGATGCCTTGAGTAGAAAGAACACTGGAGGAGTGGAACAAGAATTATCACCGGAGTTGAGGAAGGAAATAAGCCAAGCCCAAATACAACTTTGGGAGAAAGAAGCTCATGAAGGACTATCGGCTTTACAAGTAGCCGATGAGCTAAGTGTTAACTTAAAGAATGAGATAATCATGGGTCAATTGGACGATCCATTCATCATGGAGGAGATGAGAAGGATAGATGAGGGTAGACCATCAGAATTTTACCGGGGAGAGTCTGGATCATTATGGTTCCAGAAAAGGATTTGCGTTCCGGATATTGATGAGATCAAGGAAGTTATACTCCGGGAAGCACATCAAACACCGTACTCTATACATCCGGGAAGTACAAAGATGTACATGGATCTCAAGGAATTGTTCTGGTGGAATAACATGAAGAGAGAGATAGCACAATACGTGGCGGAATGCCATACCTGCCAAAGAGTGAAAGCTGAACATCAAAGTCCGGCAGGAAAGTTACAACCTTTAGCAATCCCGGAATGGAAATGGGAAGAGATAGGAATGGATTTCATCACCGGACTACCCATGACTAATAAAAAGAAGGACATGATATGGGTAATCGTGGACCGGTTGACGAAGAGTGCACACTTCTTAGCAGTAAACCAGCAGGATAAAGGAGAGAAACTCATCGATCTTTACATCAAAGAGATCATGAGTAAACATGGAGTGCCCAAGAAGATAGTGTCAGATCGAGGATCCGTGTTCACATCAGCATTTTGGAAGCAACTACTTCATGAAGCTTTAGGATCCAAGTTAGACTATAGCACCGCCTATCATCCTCAGACGGGAGGACAAACAAAGAGAACAAACCAAATATTAGAAGATATGCTTAGGGCTTGTGCCCTAGACTTCAGAGGATCATGGGAGGAGCACTTACCACTAGCAGAGTTTTCATACAATAATAGCTATCAAAGCAGCATCAAGATGGCACCATTCGAAGCTCTGTATGGAAGGAAGTGTAGATCACCAATATGTTGGTATGAGGCAGGATCAAGCAAGGAGTTCAATCCTAATTATGTCAAGGAAAAGCAGCAGATCATTGACATTATAAGAGATAGGCTTAAAATAGCTCAAAGTCGACAGAAGAGCTATGCAGACCAAAAGAGGAGGACATGGGAGCCACAAGTTGGAGACATGGTGTACCTTAAGGTAAGTCCGATGAAAGGTCTTCAAAGATTCGGAGTAAAGGGGAACTTGAGCCCTAGATACATCGGACCTTTCAAGATTCTGAGTCAGAACCGAGGGTTAGCCTTTGAATTGGAACTACCGGGAAGGTTAGCTCAGGTACACAATGTATTCCATGTGTCGCAACTCAGGAAGTGTTTAAAGACCCCAGATGAGCCAGTATCACATGATGAGCTCGAGTTACAACCAGACTTGACCTACATCGAGAAGCCAGCTAAGATTCTCGAGGAGAACTGGAAGCAACTCAGGAATAGAGCCATTAAGTACTGCAAGATTCAATGGAAACATCACCCCGAGAGGGAAGCCACCTGGGAAAAGGAAGAAGACCTGAGGAAAACATACCCCGAACTCTTCAGGTATTACAACCACAACTTTGGGACGAAGTTTTCTTTAAGGGGGAAAGGCTGTAATGTCCCAGGTATAGAGACGATCGAGGGGTAGATTTTAGAAAGGGATGTGCACTGCATCGTAAATTCTGGGGAAATTTTGCGCTTTTAAAACAAAACTGCGTCGAAGGGGAACAAGTTTCTCTCTCGACACCTTACATGGTTAGGGTTTCGAGAGTGCGACAAACTTGCTTCTCATTCAACTAAGTTAGGGTTTTGAGAAGAGAGGAGAGATAGTGCAATACAACTTAAGTTGCATGATTGAATTCAAACACAAGTTGCATTTGAATTTCAAATTCAAACACCATATGAATATCTCATAATTCAATATTGAGGTAATTCTTTAAACAAATATTAAATAATAAAGAATATGAACAATACAAATATTAAGTAAAGCTCATTAGAGAAAAATGGAGCTTTATTGATAATCACACAAGATACATTGTCTTTACAATATTCAGAATTGAAAATATAGAATATTACAACACATTACAAGAATTGGCAAAATGGAAAAAGAAAAAGAAAGAAGATTACAATTTAATGAAATTTCCTAAACTACAAGTTAATCTTCATGAAATCCTTGATCAAGATGATCTTGAGTTTCATCTTGATCATCTCCAAGTCCCTGCATACACACATAGAAGAGAAACAGGTTATGCCAAGTGGCAAAGCCACTTGGCAGATTAGCAAAAGAAAGTAAAATGTGAGAAGATATGACCAAGACCAGCCGAGCTGATCCATTCACTGGACATGTGATAACCAGCAAGCACACAAGCTGCTCACACAGCCATTGTGCATGCCCAACAGCAAGCCACTGTGTGTGCATGCAACACAGCACACACACAGCCAGTGAGTCACCAACAAGCTGACAGGCCTTGTTGTCGACCAGAGGAGAAGGAGAAAACCACATAAAAGCTTTTCACAACAAACCCTAGCCATTCATCGACCAGGAGCAGCTGGGTAAGTTCACCAAGAACACAAGAACATGAAGAACAGCTACTGCTGTTCAACCTACTCAAATAGCCACAGAATTTAATCAAGCACCACAAGCTTGCAAGGAGGAGCAGGGCAAGCAAACCAAGCATCACAGAAGAAATCCTCTACACCAACACCAAATTCTAGGAGCTGGAGTGAGGTATAACCAGATGAACATGAGCAAACCATGGTTTTGCTCATAATTAAGCATGTGCATATATCACAGAAGCAAAAAAGGGTAGAAACCCTGTTTGTGTCATCATATGGTTACTAAACCATTTGGTGCAAGCAAAAATGGGAGAGGCCAATAGGAAATCATCCAAGGGGAACACTAGTTATGTCAAATCTGTGGCACAACTAAGGAAATCCAGCAAAGGATGGATTCATAGCTAGCCTAGTCCAACTCACCTAGCACCTACAGCTAGTAAGACCATCAGACAGATAGGCAACTTGTGCCTATTCTAGTTTGTCAACAGCAAAGAGCACTGGAAATCCAACAAGGATTGTCCAGTGATGCATTCACAAAGCCACAACAAGCCAACAGGGGTGGGAGCTTCCTGAACAGCAAGAATTGCTGTTGAGGCCACCTCAACCACTGAAACAGCCCCAAATCACAAGCCTTGCACAGTTATCATCACCAGAAGGGTTCAAATGATGGGCTAGGGTACACAACCAAGGGTTGGCATCCATCTAGCTTATCACAATTAAAAAGATGATCATAACTGCAAGCAGTTCACATCATTTATCCATTCAGCCAAGCAAGTCAACACAGATAAATGAAATACACAAGCAATTGATGCACCAGAGCCTTGCAGATGATCCAATGGATCATTGCAAGCATCAACTGATGCTTGAGCAAGCACCATCACACAGCAGGCCAAGCCTGTGTGATGCACACACACCACAGAGTGAGCAACAGTGAGGCACAGATATGAAACAACATCTTTCACAAGCAACTGATGATCTTATGATCATCAGAGCTTGCTAGCACTTGTTACAGATTGATATAGCCAAGCATAGCATCAGTAATTAGCCAGTTACTGAAGAAATATACCCATGCCATAACTGAATAAACATATACAGAATTAATGACTTTATAATTGTATCCAGAAGCACATCAAAGGCATGATGTATCACTGGATCAAATTACACAAGGAAAGCACACAACACTCATCACTGGATAGTGTTGTTAAGACAACAACAATGCTCAATTGAGCATGTTCATGAAATTAAGCACAAGATATAGCACACCAGGGCACTGGCACTTGCAAATTTCCAAGGAATACACACAGTAATCAAGCCAGGGAAAATAATTGAATACACTTGATGATCTAGCAGTAGTAGCATCAAGGACAAAGTCACAGGGATAGGATTAAGCAAGAAATGCAAGCATAAGCAAGCACATAGCCTAGGAAATCTTGCACAGAATCATGTATAGCTGATGACCCACAAGTATAGGGGATCGCAACAGTCTTCGAGGGAAGTAAAACCCAATTTATTGATTCGACACAAGGGGAGACAAAGAACACTTGGAAGCCTTAACAGCGGAGTTGTCAATTCAGCTGCACCTGGAAACAGACTTGCTCGCAAGAGTTTATCAAGAGTAACAGCTTTATAGCAAGTAGCAGTAGTGAAATAACAAAGAAGCAGAAAGTAACAGGTAGACAGCAGTAGTGATTTTAGTAAACAGCAGGATTAAAATACTGTAGGCACGGGGACGGATGACGGGCGTTGCATGGATGAGAGAAACTCATGTAACAATCATAGCAGGGCATTTGCAGATAATAATAAAACGGTGTCCAAGTACAAAGCAATCAATAGGCATGTGTTCCATATATAGTCGTGCGTGCTCGCAATGAGAAACTTGCACAACATCTTTTGTCCTACCAGCCGGTGGCAGCCGGGCCTCAAGGGAAACTACTGGATATTAAGGTACTCCTTTTAATAGAGTACCGGAGCAAAGCATTAACACTCCGTGAACACATGTGATCCTCACATCGCTACCATCCCCTCCGGTTGTCCCAATTCTTGTCACTTCGGGGCCATTGGTTCCGGACAGCGACATGTGTATACAACTTATAGGTAAGACCATAAACAATGATTATCTTGATGAAGCAATAACATGTTCAGATCTGAGATCATGGCACTCGGGCCCTAGTGACAAGCATTAAGCATAACAAGTTGCAACAATATCATCAAAGTACCAATTACGGACACTAGGCACTATGCCCTAACAATCTTATGCTATTACATGACCAATCTCATCCAATCCCTACCATCCCCTTCGGCCTACAGCGGGGGAATTACTCACACATGGATGGGGGAAACATGGCTGGTTGATGTAGAGGCGTTGGCGGTGATGGCGGCGATGATCTCCTCCAATTCCCCATCCCGGCGGAGTGCCAGAACGGAGACTTCTGGCTCCCGCGACGGAGTTTCGCGATGTGGCGGCGTTCTGGAGGGTTTCTGGCGACTTCGACTTCTCCCCGTGCGTTTTTAGGTCGAGGCCGATAAATAGTCCGAAGGAGGGCGTCGGAGGCTGGCCGAGGGGGCCACACCAAAGGGCCGCGCGGGCCCCCCCCTTTGCCGCGCCGCCCTATGGTGTGGGGCCCTCGGGCCTCCACCTTAATTGTCCTCCTGGCTCCGTCATTATTCTGGGAAAATAGGGCCTTCTGCATAAATTCCGAGGATTTTCCCGAAAGTTGGATTTCTGCACAAAAACGAGACACCAGAACAGTTCTGCTGAAAACAGCGTTAGCCCGTGTTAGTTGCATCCAAAATACACAAATTAGAGGCAAATCAATAGCAAAAGTGTTCGGGAAAGTAGATACGTTTTGGACGTATCAACTCCCCCCAAACTTAGCTTATTGCTTGTCCTCAAGCAATTCAGTTAACAACTGAGCGATAAAAGAACTTTCACGAACACATTTGCTCATATGATGTATATATTCTCATGCTATGGCCAATACTTAAGCAATTCATAATGAGATACATGCAAATAAGATCATCTAACAGCTATGTCAATCATGGAGAGGTACCAACAATTAATAATAAGCATCATGAATCATGTATATAAGCAGGATTGCAATGTTCATAAGAGAGTATGATAAAGTGGTATCTCGCTTGCCTGTATTTGGTTGGCAAAACATAAATGCCCGGGCACCTCTGGAGTTCATAGAAAGACTAGAAGTAGTGATTGTCAAAAGATAAATGCATCAAAGTTATACCACAATCAATCATATTTTGAGACAAGCATATTATACTAAGAATGACAGTTGCGCTCTCAAGATAGTGCTCAAAGAAATAATGGAGACACAACATAAAAGTAAAAGATTGACCCTTCGCAGAGGGAAGCAGGGATTAACATGCGCTAGAGCTTTTCATTTTTATAAAGACAGGAGTAAAATTATTTTGAGAGGTGTTTGTTGTTGTCAACGAATGGTAATGGGTACACCAACTACCTCGCCAACCGGACTTTCAAGAGCGGCTCCCATGAATTATTGCATATTTATTTGGCACTCCTTCCAACCTTTCTTTCACAAACCATGGCTAACCGAATCCTCGGGTGCCTGCCAACAATCTCATACCATGAAGGAGTGCCTTTTTATTTTAGTTTTATTATGATGATGACACTCCCAACCTTTGCTTACACAAGCCATGGCTAACCGAATCCTTCGGGTGCCGTCCAACAATCACAAACCATGGAGGAGTGTCTATTTAAGTTAATTAATTCGGACCTGGGAATCCCATTGCCAGCTCTTTTTGCAAAATTATTGGATAAGCGGATGTGCCACTAGTCCATATGAGAGTCCGTCAAAAGTAAATGACAAGGTTGAAAGCTAAACACCACATACTTCCTCATGAGCTATGAAACATAAACACAAATTGAGAAACATTTTGAAGGTTTTTAAGGGTAGCGCATGAGAATTTACTTGGAATGGTTTGAAATGCCATGCATAGGTATTTATAGTGGACACTTTTGGAACAACTTGGTTTTCAGGTGTTTGGAAGCACGAGCAGCGTTCCCGCTCAGTACAAGTGAAGGCTAGCAATAGACTAGGGAGCGACAAATCAAGAGAGCAGTAACTGTCATAATCATGCTTGCGGCAAAATAAATTAACGGAGGCATAAAAGTGATACAAGAACTCTGAAGCAATATAGATCATCGAGGCTTAATTGACTTTTGTTCAGTCATATGCATGCGTGAGCATGTGCCAAGTCGATATAAATGAATTATTTAGAGGAGGATACCACAATGCCATACTTACTTATGAATAAAACAATGCAAACAAACATCCATGACATGCTACTCATATTAATAGATTGGAGCTAAACATGAGAGATCATAAACTACTAGACTTTCTCAAATAACATATACCTCACATGAACCAACTAAGCATGCTCACATGGATGAGTATATGTACAAAAATGAAAACAAATAGAGTTCATACCAGCCTCTCACCACAATCCAATTGTCGTAGATCGTCATTATTGCCTTTTCACTTGTGTAGCTTGGATAATATGAAATGAAAACCACGCTCCAGCCACCGAAGACCATTGAACTCATAAAGAACTTTACAAAACAAAGAAGAACAGCAAATATTTTTGGTGTTTTCAAATTAGAAACAAGAACAAGAGGAAACAAGCAAACAAAGCAAAATCTTTTTGGGTTTTCTTATAGCAAACTAGCAATAGCAAATAAAGCGAAACAAATGCAAGAAACCAAAGCAAACAAATGGTGAAGAGAAACAACAGAAATATTTTTGGTCTTTTTGTGTTTTGGGAAGGAAACAAAGCGAGAACAAGAAATAGCAAACTAAAAGAAACACAGAAAAGCGAGATGGCAGAAATCTGCCAAAACCTGACAGCAGTACAGAAATCGATTTTTAGAAAAATCTTACGTTGCTCAGCTCGAAAAGTGTTCAACTAATGAAAGTTAGATAACAACCTGGGGAACCTGCAAAAAAATTGGCAGCTCAAAATGACGCTCTGGCTATTTTTGAGAATTTTTACGGTAACATTCCAGAATCTGTTTTCAGGCAGCACTTCCCCAAATATCATCTTCCTCTCATTAGAAAACCACTCAAACGAACAAAACAAGTATGTGCAAGTATCCAGCAACCATAATATGCAAAGAATGAGTGATGCCGGTATACCTCCCTCCAAGCTTAGGCTTTTGGCCTAAGTGGAGTTTAATCCCATCGATCCCATGAGGTAGTGTCTCCGTAGTATGACGAAGATGGATCGTATTCCGGGTATGTGCTGGAAGAAGCACCCGGATACGTGACGGTGTGGTCGTAGGAGGCCCCGGCGTCCTCGGAGTCATGTTGCTGGTGGAAGTCTTTTATCTTCAAATGCTCATCCACTTCCTCCTTAGTGCACGACCATGATTGCCTGTCAATACTGAACAAACCTGGTTGGGGAAGAAGAATTTCCTTCTCATCCCCGTCAGAAAACAACATTCTATAAACCATATTATCTAAAGTAGAATCAGTAGTCACAAAATGATGACTCTTCATAGCAGTAATATCGAGTTTCCTAGGGGCCAATGGCACATCATTAGGATCAATAGGAAGACTTAGATATGTTAAAACACGCAGTGCGATAGTTCCTCCAAAAATAGGCCCCCTGGTAGTCAGGCGGCGAGCAATAAGAGCACCAAGGTGATAAGATGTCTGACCAGTAAGTGCAATATTCAAGAAAGCAAGATGGTAACTAGAAATGTTGCTAGTGTTCTCCCTACCAAGAATGCTAGTAGCAATGTAGTATGCAAAATACTTAATGGCGGGGAGTTGAATGTTCCTTATCTTGCCACGCTGAATGGTGCGACAATCATCATCGGTAATCCCTCGATAGAGCTCCAACAAGTCCCGGGGGTTGTCATCAATCCTACTTGCTGTACCTACAGGGGCAATATCCAATGCACGACAAAAATCCTCCAATTTCATAGTAACAGGATTACCATAGATCCTGAATGCAACCGTCGGCTCATATTGTTTGTTGTTGAACTGGAAACTCTCGACGAAGATTTTGGTGAGCATGTAATATTGCTCCCTTTCATCGCCCACATAGGTGGTTAACCCTGCCCTGTTGACAAGGGCGAAGAAATCCTCCAATATCCCTGCATTCCTAAGAAAATCATAGCATGGAAAAGACGAAGCATTAGGAGCCCCGTTGTCCTCTTCGGGCGCGAAGCTAGGCGCGATGATGTCTTCATTGTATGATCGCCTAATCCGGGTGGCGGCCCTAGAAGGCCTCCCGGTGCTGGTTGTCCCTTTCTTGAACAACTCTCCAAAGTTGAACTTCTTCATAGCCTCTCAAGGAGCAAATGTGCCAAATTTCAGCAAGAAATCTGGGCTGAACAAAGAGATCGAGAAATCTGGAGCTCTGGAGCAAAAACGCGAGAGAGAGGAACTTGGTACGAGTTTTTTCGGGAGAGAGAAGGTGCTGGGAGAAAGAGATGACAAAGTGGGGCAAAGGGGGGCCCACACCACATGGTGGCGCGGCCACCTCCTTGGCCGCGCCGGCCTGTGGTTTGGCGCCCTCTGGTGCCCCACAGGTCATCCTCTGGTGCTCCCAGGTGCCTCGTCGAAAAATAGGACCAACGGTATAATTTTTGTGAATTTTTGAAAACTTTGAAAAACGCACATTTCTGGGTATTTAGTTTATTATTACTGGCCAGGAAAATTTTTGAAATCTCCAAATAACTAAGGAACTTTGCAAATTAAAAATGCTACAGCAGCTAGAGCAAGTGGAGGAAGAAAGAGATGTTGTTTACCCTCTCTATGCATGTAAAAGGTATTTGTTAACAAGGTTGATCAAGTCTTGTCACCAAATAAATTTTACATAGCATAAGAAGAAATAAACCTCAAATCATGTTACCTTGAATTGTATTGATATGGATCCAATCACAAGAGTTTGATATTCTTCCTTAGGCTCATATATAGGACAATCAATAGTTCCCACTTTGATAGTTCTCACATTAGAAATAGTATTAACTCCACACGCTTTCTCAATCCTCTTGGGGAAATAAACGGTATGTTCCCTATCATCAACATTGAAAGTAACCTTCCCTTTATTGCAATCAATAACAGCCCCTGCGGTGTTAAGAAAAGGTCTCCCAAGAATAATAGACATATTATCATCTTCAGGCATTTCCAACACAACAAAATTAGTTAATATCAAGCAGTTAGTAGTAACTTGAACAGGAACATTCTCACATATACCAACAGGAATAGCAGTAGATTTATCAGCCATTTGCAAAGATATATCAGTAGGTATCAACTTATCTAAGTAAAGTCTCTTATAAAGAGAAAAAGGCATAACGCTAACACCGGCTCCCAAGTCACATAGAGCAGTTTTAACATAATTATTCTTAATAGAACAAGGAATAGTAGGTATACCTGGGTCGCCCAACTTCTTTGGAATTTTGCCATTGAAAGAGTAATTAGCAAGCATAGTGGAAATTTCCTCATTGGGGATTTTCCTTTTGTTAGTAACAATATCTTTCATATACTTTGAATAAGGAGGCAATTTAATAGCATCAGTCAAAGGGATTTGCAAGAATAAAGGTTTCATCCAATCGCAAAATTTATTATAGTGTTCTTCTTCCTTCGATTTTAGTTTCTTAGCAGGAAAAGGCATTTGCTTTTGCACCCAAGGTTCTCTTTCATTACCATGTTTCTCAGCAATAAAATCTTCTTTAGTGTACTTTTTATTTTTAGCATGCTTTTCAGGTTCTTCTTCAACCTCTTCTTTATCAGGAGTATCATTATTATCATTATCATGTTCATTACCACTTTCAGTTTCAGCATCAGAAATAGAAATACTATTAGGATCATTAACAGGTTCAGAGGATTCTACAACATTTTTATGTTTCTTCTTCTTTTTCTTCCTAGAATGAGCACTAGGTTCAATGTGTTGAGAATCTTGTTCAATTCTTTTGGGATGCCCTTCAGGATATAGAGGATCCTGGGTAGAGACACCACCTCTAGTTGTTACTTCATAAGCATGTTTCTCTTTAGAATTATTCCCTAACAAGTCATTTTGCACTTTAGTGAGTTGATCAATTTGAGTTTGAATCATATGGAAATGTTTAACAAGCATCTTAACATCATTGGAGGTTCTCTCCACAATATCATGCAATTCACTAATAGCTCGAGAATTTTCCATTAAATGATTCTCTACTCTCATATTAAAATTTTCTTGCTTAACAATATAATTATCAAACTCATCTAAGCATTGTGCAGGAGGCTTCGAATACGGAATATCCTCCCTAGTAAAGCGTTGAAGGGAGTTTACCTCAATCATGGATGAAGGGGGAATTATCTCACATATATCTTCTATAGGAGGTAGATTCTTCACATCATCAGATTTAATACCTTTCTCCTTGAGAGACTTCTTGGCTTCCCTCATATCTTCATCATTCAATTTAATTAAACCCCTCTTCTTCAATATTGGCGTTGGAGTTGGTTCAGGCGTAATCCAATCATCATGATTCCGGCTTATTTTAGCCAATAATTCTTCAAATAGCTGCCCTGGAGTTCTTTTCCTGAAAACACAACCAGCACAACTATCCAGGTATGCCCTAGACTCAATGGTTAGTCCACTATAAAATATATCAAGTAAATCATGCTTCTCCAAATCATGATCAGGCCGAGCTCTAATAAGAGAGCAGAATCTCGCCCAAGCCTCAGGCAATTTCTCTTCATCTCCCTGATCAAAATTATAAATTCTCTGCAAAGCAATATGTTGAGCACTAGCAGGAAAGTATTTGCGGAAGAAAACATCAAGCAATTCTTTTGGACTTTTAATAGAATTAGGTGGCAAATTATTATACCAAGTTTTAGCGTCATCCTTTAATGAGAATGGAAAGATTTTAGCAACAAAGTAAGTACGCATCTTGACATCATCAGAAAACAGGCTACTTAGAGTAGATAACTCAGTCATGTGTTCAACAGCACTTTCTTTTTCAGTACCACAAAAGGGTGTTTTCTCAACAATAGCTATATGAGATAGATCAAGAGAAAAATCATAATCTTTATCCCTAATGTTTATAGGAGATGTGGCAAATTTAGGATCAGGAGACAGTTTATATCTAACAGCATGTTCTGCAATCAACTTTTTAATTTTTCTTGCATCAGTAGTAGCATTGCATTATACAATAAAATCATCATAAAGCTCCACAAAAACATCATCAGGATCAACACTAAAAAAAACAAGTTCGTGTGAATTAACAGTGTGTAGTAGCATTAGGAGTTTCAGTATTTTCAATTTGTCTAGACCTAGCAATTGTAGCATCTAGAAAGGATCCCAATGAACCACTATCATCAAGCACAGTAGAAATATTATCAATATTATGAGAGTGTTCAGATTCAGCAGAAGTACCCGCATGTGGCGGTGAAACATGTTTATCAATCACAGATGGTGAATCAAGTGTAGCGGAGGTACTCAGAATTGTACCTTTTCTTGTAGTGGATGGCAATATAGCGATCTTAGTATCGCGAGGTTTACCCATGATGGAGAATTTGCAGCGAACAATATTAATCCAAGTGAACTTCCAAATAAAGCTATGCTCCCCGGCAACGGCGCCAGAAAATAGTCTTGATGACCCACAAGTATAGGGGATCGCAACAGTCTTCGAGGGAAGTAAAACCCAATTTATTGATTCGACACAAGGGGAGACAAAGAACACTTGGAAGCCTTAACAGCGGAGTTGTCAATTCAGCTGCACTGAAACAGACTTGCTCGCAAGAGTTTATCGTAGTAACAGTTTTATAGCAGTAGCAGTAGTGAAATAACAAAGCAGAGTAACGAGAGACAGCGGTAGTGATTTTAGTAAACAGCAGGATTAAAATACTGTAGGCACGGGGACGGATGACGGGCGTTGCATGGATGAGAGAAACTCATGTAACAATCATAGCAGGGCATTTGCAGATAATAATAAAACGGTGTCCAAGTACAAAGCAATCAATAGGCATGTGTTCCATATATAGTCGTGCGTGCTCGCAATGAGAAACTTGCACAACATCTTTTGTCCTACCAGCCGGTGGCAGCCGGGCCTCAAGGGAAACTACTGGATATTAAGGTACTCCTTTTAATAGAGTACCGGAGCAAAGCATTAACACTCCGTGAACACATGTGATCCTCACATCGCTACCATCCCCTCCGGTTGTCCCAATTCTTGTCACTTCGGGGCCATTGGTTCCGGACAGCGACATGTGTATACAACTTATAGGTAAGACCATAAACAATGATTATCTTGATGAAGCAATAACATGTTCAGATCTGAGATCATGGCACTCGGGCCCTAGTGACAAGCATTAAGCATAACAAGTTGCAACAATATCATCAAAGTACCAATTACGGACACTAGGCACTATGCCCTAACAATCTTATGCTATTACATGACCAATCTCATCCAATCCCTACCATCCCCTTCGGCCTACAGCGGGGGAATTACTCACACATGGATGGGGGAAACATGGCTGGTTGATGTAGAGGCGTTGGCGGTGATGGCGGCGATGATCTCCTCCAATTCCCCGTCCCGGCGGAGTGCCAGAACGGAGGCTTCTGGCTCCCGCGACGGAGTTTCGCGATGTGGCGGCGTTCTGGAGGGTTTCTGGCGACTTCGACTTCTCCCCGTGCGTTTTTAGGTCGAGGCCGATAAATAGTCCGAAGGAGGGCGTCGGAGGCCGGCCGAGGGGGCCACACCACACGGCCGCGCGGGCCCCCCCTGGGCCGCGCCGCCCTATGGTGTGGGGCCCTCGGGCCTCCACCTTAATTGTCCTCCTGGCTCCGTCATTATTCTGGGAAAATAGGGCCTTCTGCATAAATTCCGAGGATTTACCCGAAAGTTGGATTTCTGCACAAAAACGAGACACCAGAACAGTTCTGCTGAAAACAGCGTTAGCCCGTGTTAGTTGCATCCAAAATACACAAATTAGAGGCAAAACAATAGCAAAAGTGTTCGGGAAAGTAGATACGTTTTGGACGTATCAATAGCATGGCAGGGCAGTACAGCAGTAGTAACCATGGTAGTAGCAAGGCAGGGCTACAGACGGCAGCATCACAAGCACTGGCATGGCCACAGAAGCAATGGCCAAGGCCAATAGAGCGCAGCAGCAGATGCACAGTAGCAACACAGCAGCACAGCAACACAGCACAACAGCATGCGCGCAAGCTAGCAAGGCGCAGCAGTAGCGCATCAGCACGGCAAGCATCTCCACATGGAGAAGCAGGCTAGTGGCCGAGCAAGACGCAGAGAAGGAGGAGAGTAGAGAGTAGAGCAGAGAGGGAGAGAACGAGGCGACAGGGCACTTACAGGTGACACGAGGCGAAGAGCACGGACATGGCGGCCACGACGGCACACGCCGGGGGCACGGCGGCGCCCGGCCAAGCCAGGCCACGGCAGCGCCGCAGCACCCAGCACCACCACGGCAGGGCACGGCGACGCCACGGCGCCAGGAGCGCCGGCGGCGACGAGATTGCCACGACACACTACGCCAGGCGAACAAAGGCGAAGGGGCGAGACGAGGAGACGACGCAGCACAGATCGACGCGGTGGATTTGAAGCGCCGTTGAACGGCGATTCAGATGCGCCACATCTCGCCGGCGGCGACGGCCGGAGTTGGCCGGAATAATTCGGCGAAGACGGCGGCGACGCGGGAGTCGCGAGAGCGAGGGGTTAGGGTTCGGCGAAGGGGCAGCGCGAGAGAGGAGAGGAAGCGACCGCGCCGGTCGGTTGGATCGGGTGGGTTAGGGTTAACCACCGGGCCACCCTGATAGGTGGGCCCAGGGGCATATTAGACATTTCACAATTCCAATTAATCCAGAAACTTTGAAAATACATAGAAAATGTTAAATAGCTCTAAAAAAATAATTAAAAATATGAATACCCTGGATAAAATTCTCTATCATAATAAAATATGAAATGGAATTTTTGAAGACAAACAAGATTTAGTCCAAATTTGATGATTTAAATAATCATTTAAATCAAACCTTATATTTTCAACAATGAAATAAGTCCATAAATTCTTTTGGACTTTAAAAACACCTTGACAATATCTCAAGGTAGTATTTTACCCTAAACAGAGTATCCCTAATTCATTCTTAGTATTAACCTCTCACATGAAATGATAAGACATCGGAAGGGGGGAACAAACCCTAAAACTGGAATCATGCATAAATGCTTCTTTAACCATTGCCCTTATCGGACAATGATGCTATTTTTCAGCAACAGAGGACAAGGGTCAGTCCACACCATCCAATTGCAACACTTTGTATTGTTCAGGCAAGTTCATCATTTGCTCATGTAATTTGAGTATTTTTATCAAATTACTTGCAAAGTACTATGTTTATCACTATTGCATAAAAAGCAAAACCACTATTTTCATAACTATAAATATGACTAAGTGGTGGGCAATGGAACCATGGATTGTGTTGATATGGTGGAGGTTCCATTGCAAGGGTTTATATCCATCTAGGATTAAACAACAAATGTCGTCTAGTGATTCTTGTGCCGTAATACCCGTGTTAACCATAAGATCTGGAGTGGGACGGAATAGTCAATCGTATTTCCACCTCTTGTACATCAACGGATGCACTTACCGTAGCGGTTGTATCTTGCGGAGCAATTGGAGGGTGGGGAGCCCCTTCTAATTCCCCACGGTATTGCTATTGCTTACCGTAGCGGTTGCTGCTTGCGGAACAACTGGAGGGTGGGGATCCCCTTCTAATTCCCCACGGTAATGTGGTCTATGATGGGTTGCAGCTACTGGCAAAGGAGTTTGGTTAACGAGTCCTAGACTGTCGTCGTGGCCGGGGTCCATCCTTAATTGGTGTAAGAGGACCGGCGAGGACCCAGGGTCGGGGTATGCAACAAAGGGTGGGTGTGCGAGGTAGCGGAGGAATATGATTGGCTATGACCTTATACCGGGCCTCACACCATAGGAAGTGTGGACGGGAAAGCTGCCCGGTTGGCACCAAGGTTAAGATCTCTTATGGGTAAAGCAACACACCTCTGCAGAGTGTAAAGAATCGTGACCTGTCACTCCCTGTTCCGGGATTTGGAACTGCGAACGCTGCCGGAAAGGAACTCCATGAAGTTCTAGTGAACCGGTGAAGGCTGACGGACATAGTTCTTTGAAATAAAAGCAACCTCTTGAAGAAATGTTTATCAAAACCTGCATTGGTATTAGACTTTCTGGTCTAATATCGTAGCTAGTGCATTAAACACCTCTTTTCTATAATGAACTTGTTGAGTACGCTCGTACTCATACCACTCTTAAATCCCCTGCTTAGATTGTCTGAACCATCTGGAGGAGGACAACGACAACCCTGAAGGAGCCGACGTCATCGGCTATGAAGAACTAGACCTCTCTGGAGGTGTTGAAGGTGTAGACTACCTTATAGTCTACGGAACCGGGGAGGGTTCCGGAGGAGAGCAAGTTTAGACCGACCAAGTAGTAGTAGTAGTATCCGAGCAGTACGAACTCTTAGTACTTAACTGCTCGAGGGAATAAATGTATAACCTAGTGAGACTCATGTATTGTAAGTTAAGTTGGGTTCGCCTCGAACCCAGGAGTATCCCTCTTAGGACCCAAGAGGAGCTCCATGATGATATGTACATGTTGCTTGTAATAATAAATGAATGAGTTATGGACCTGCTATGTTCTGTTGTACTACTCTGAGGGATGTAATATTTGCGGATTGGTACTTCGTGAATGTTATATCAACGACTGGCATACTACAACATGCAGTGGTATGCAGGGTCACCACACGGCCGCCGCAAGTGGTTCTATATTAGGTTTAGTTTAAATTTAGTCAAATTTCGTTCGAATCTATGTAAGTTTGGACGAATCTTAATCAAATCTTGTTAAGTTTAAAATTTCCGAAATTTTGTTTGGAGGACGCGACTGGGGAGCGACGTCCCCCAAACGCGGCACGAACAAAACACGTCCCCCAAACGCTCAATCCGGCGCGTTTTGGGGGGGGCGCTTTGGGGGACGCGGCTGGACATGCTCTTAGAGCCTCATTTTACGTCCGGCGTCCCTGGTAGAGACTCTATGTACAGTGTCTTTACCGGGGACGCCGGACACAAAAATAGCATCCGGATGCATTGATACGTCTCCAACCTATCTATAATTTCTGATGTTCCATGCTTGTTTTATGACAATACCTACATGTTTGGTTCACACTTTATGATGATTTTATGTGTTTTCCGGAACTAACCTATTGACGAGATGCCGAAGTGCCAGTTGCTGTTTTCTGCTGTTTTTGGTTTCAGAAATCCTACAAAGGAAATATTCTCGGAATCGGACGAAATCAACGTCCAACATCTTATTTTTCCCGGAAGCTTCCAGAGAGTCAGAGAGGGACCAGAGGGGAGCCCTGGGGGCCCCACACGTGGTGGCGGCGTGGCCCAAGGGGGGGCGCCCCCTAGTGTGAGGAGGCGCCGTGGCCCCTCCGACTCCGCCTCTTCGCCTATTTAGGCCGTCTTGACCTAAATCTTCGACACGGATTGACGAAACACTAGAAAACCTTCCAGAGCCGCCGCCATCGCGAAACTCCAATTCGGGGGACAGAAGTCTCTGTTCTGGCACCCTGCCGGGACGGGGAATTGCCCCCGGAAGACATCTCCACTGCCATCTTCACCGCCATCGCTGTCTCCATGATGAGGAGGGAGTAGTTCTCCCCCGAGGCTGAGGGCTCTACCGTAGCTATGTGGTTCATCTCTCTCTTTTGTGATCTAGTTGAATATCATCTATGTGTTACTCTGGTGATGTTATTAAAGTAGTCTATTCCTCCTCCATGATGTAATGTTGACAGTGTGTGCATCATGAAGTACTTGGTGTAGGTTATGATTGTGATCTCTTGTAGATTATGAAGTTAACTATTACTATGATAGTATTGATGTGATCTATTCCCCCTTTCATAGCTGATGTTGACAGTGTGCATGCTATGTTAGTACTCGGTATAATTGCGTTGGTCTATCATGCACTCTAAGGTTACTTAAATATGAACATCGAATGTTGTGGAGCTTGTTAACTCCGGCATTGAGGTGCTCTTGTAGCCCTACACAATTAATGGTGTTTGTCATCCAACAAGAGAGTGTAGAGTAGTTTTATTATGTGATCAATGTTGAGAGTGTCCACTAGTGAAAGTATGATCCCTAGGCCTTGTTTCCAAACATCGAATCTCCATTTATTTACTGTTATGTTGCATGTTTACTCGCTGCCTTATTTTATACAGATTGCTATTACCACTCATATTCATCCATACCACTTGTATTTCACTATCTCTTCGCCGAACTAGTGCACCTATACATCTGACAAGTGTATTGGGTGTGTTGGGGACACAAGAGACTTCTTGTATCGTGATTGCAGGGTTGCTTGAGAGGGATATCTTTGACCTCTTCCTCCCTGAGTTCGATAAACCTTGGGTGATTCACTTAAGGGAAACTTGCTGTTGTTCTACAAACCTCTGCTCTTGGAGGCCCAACACTGTCTACAGGAAAAGAAGCGTGAGTAGACATCAAGCTATTTTCTGGCGCCGCTGTCGGGGAGGTAAGGTAAAAGGTATTCACATCCTCCAAATACTAAGCTATTCCTAGCACTGTTGCCGGTGTGTGAGTGCTCGAAGCTATTTCCTTTAGATCCTGCAATTGCATCTTTTTGTTTCTTGTTTATCACTAGTTAGGCATAATGGAAAACAACTGTGAACTTTTTAATCTATTTCCTGAATTAAGACATGAATTGTGTGATGCGAAAATTAAAAAAACCTATGGAACCTTATTTGCATGCTAGTAGCAATGTTATTAGTATGAACGCAATTACTGCTAATGCTATGGAGAAGTCTAACCTTGGGGAAGCTAGTTTTTATGATCTTTTTAGCTTCCCATCTTCAGGGGAGAAAATTTGCTCTGATAATGCTTTATCTCCCATATGCGATAACTCTAATGATGCTTGTGATATTTTAAATCCACCTACTGAAAGTACTTCTTTCAAGATACCCATGAAAATTATTGAACGTGTTATGGATAACCGCTATGAAGGGGATGGAACTGTCCATCCTGGAGATCATTTACTGTTTTTGCATGAATTATGCGGGTTATTCAAGTGTGCAGGTATCTCTATGGATGAAGTGAGGAAGAAACTATTCTCTATTTCGCTGTCTGGTAAAGCGGCGCATTGGTATAAATTGCTGAAGAATAGTCATTCTCTTGGTTGGGAGGAAATTGTACCTCTCTTTTATTCTAAATTTTATCCTCCTCATGAAGTGCATACTGATAGAAATTACATTTATAACTTTTATCCTCGTGATGGAGAGAGTATTTCCCAAGCATGGGGGAGATTTAAGTCACTAATGCTCAAATGTCCCATTCATGAGCTCCCCCGTAATGTTATTATTAATAATTTTTATGCAAGGCTTTCAGGACATCACAAGGACTATCTAGATGCCTGTTTGGAGGGATCTTTCACAAGCAAGGAGGTTCAAGCTAGGTGGGATCTTCTTGATCGGATTGAGGAGAACGCTGAAGATTGGGAGAACAAAAAAGGTAAAGAGTCAGGTATAAATTATGATTATGAATGCATTGAAACTTTTATGGATACTGATAAAGTTCAAAATATGAGTGCTACTTATGGTATTGACTCTCAAGTTGTTGCAAACCTTTATAAAGCTTTTGCCACTCATCTTGAATTGCCTAAGAAGAATTTTGATAAGTATCATGAACCTTTTAAAGATGCTTGCATTAAGGATGAAATTGTTGTTAATGATTGCAATAAACATGCTCAAACTCCTAAGAATGCTATTTCCTATAAGCATGTTAATTTTTGTGGAATGCATAGACCTTGTGGAATTAATCAAATCGAAGATGAATATTGTATCCATCATATTAATGAAAAAAACTAGAAAGTGGTCTAGGGCTCTAGATGATCTTGGTAAAAAAGTTTGTGCCCTCTATCCTTTTATTTGTGAACTTTGCCATAGAGTGGGTCATTTTAATTTTCAATGCTCCTCCAATGATAATTTGAACCCCATGAGTGCTGCAAATTTGTATTGTGATGATGAAATTACTCCTAATCAGCATGATGAACTTACTTTATTTTTGTGGTGTGAAGAGTTATCAAGAAAAATCTCTTTGTTACATATGAGTGATCTTGATATTGATGATGTCCTGCATGGGTGTTTTTCTTATTGCATTGATAATTGCCATACAAATACTTACATACAAAATATTTTAGAAGGTGACACTTTGCCAAAATATGATAGGACCGCTGTGTGTTTTGAACTTATTAATGAAAAGGAGGAATCCTCCCAAGTTTCTTCTATTGTTTTTGAAAATAAATCAGGTTATGTGGAGAAGCCTCCCTTCAAGCCTCTTCCTCCTAAAGAAGGGAACGAGGAGAAGGAAGAGAAGAAGAAGAAGAAGGGAACGAAGAAGAAGAAGAAGGGGAATAAAAAGAAAGAGGTAACGGCATAGCCCCGCGTGTATGAGATAACGATAGGTAACCGTAAGTATGTTGCTCCTAATGATTATTATGATAATGAATCTGAGTACAATGATCTTCCTATGCCCTTTACCTACATTAGTAATCATGATTTGAAAGAGCACACTACTTTTGATATTGAAAATCTCTGGGAAACTAATTCTGAAAATGATGATGTTAATAATTGCCATAGTATCAGTACTATCCATGCTTCCTCCCACAATGATATAGAAAGCTCTAAGCTTGGGGATGAGGTGTTTGAAAATCCTTTTGCTACTGATCATTATATGTTTGATACATCTCCTTCTTGTAACAATGATGGTATGGTCACAGATGAACATACTGTGAAAGATAACTATTCTATTTCTTATGATGACACTATGCCTCCAATCTTTGATGATTATTATAAAGAATGCTATGATATAGGTTATAACTATCCTTATGAAACTTGTCATAGTTATGACTGGATTGCCAAAAAAAATTCCCTTAGTATGCAACTCATTTACCATGTTCAAATTCTTGATAATAATCTTGCTCCAATTACTATTAATGAGAAGAACTCTTCTTATGCCAAAATTAATGATACTTTTATGCATATGAACCATGATAAGAATGTTTCAAGTGATGGTTATATTGTGGATTTCATCAATGATGCTACTGAAAGTTATTATGAGAGAGAAACATGGTTATATGCATCTTAATAATATTAAGCTTCCCCTCTTTATGTTGAGAATCTTGAAGTTGCGCTTGTGTTGCCTTCTTATGCTTGTCACTTTGTTCTTCATGAATTTATTTGTGTACAAGATTCCTTTTCATAGGAAGTGGGTTAGGCTTAAATTTGTTTCATACTTGCTTTTTGATGCCTGATACGTCTCCGATGTATCGATAATTTCTTATGTTCCATGCCACATTATTGATGTTATCTACATGTTTTATGCACACTTTATGTCATATTCGTGCATTTTCTGGAACTAACCTATTAACAAGATGCCGAAGTGCCGATTCTGTTTTCTGCTGTTTTTGGTTTCAGAAATCCTAGTAAGGAAATATTCTCGGAATTAGACGAAATCAAAGCCCAGGGGCCTATTTTTCCACGAAGCTTCCAGAAGTCCGAAGGAGAGACGAAGAGGGGCCACGGGGTGGCCAAACCCTAGGGCGGCGCGGCCCCACCCCTGGCCGCGCCGGCCTATGGTGTGGGCCCCCCGTGCCGCCTCTTGACCTGCCCTTCCGCCTACAAATAGCCTCCGTGACGAAACCCCCAGGACCGAGAACCACGATACGGAAAACCTTCCAGAGACGCCGCCAACGCCGATCCCATCTCGGGGGATCCAGGAGATCGCCTCCGGCACCCTGCCGGAGAGGGGAATCATCTCCCGGAGGACTCTACGCCGCCATGGTCGCCTCCGGTGTGATGTGTGAGTAGTCTACCCCTGGACTATGGGTCCATAGCAGTAGCTAGATGGTTGTCTTCTCCCCATTGTGCTATCATTGTCGGATCTTGTGAGCTGCCTAACATGATCAAGATCATCTATCTGTAATTCTATATGTTGCGTTTGTTGGGATCCGATGAATAGAGAATACTTGTTATGTTGATTATCAAAGTTATACTTATGTGTTGTTTATGATCTTGCATGCTTTCCGTTACTAGTAGATGCTCTGGCCAAGTAGATGCTTGTAACTCCAAGAGGGAGTACTTATGCTCGATAGTGGGTTCATGCCTGCATTGACACCGGGACAGTGATGAAAAGTTCTAAGGTTGTGTTGTGCTGTTGCCACTAGGGATAAAACATTGATGCTATGTCTAAGGATGTAGTTGTTGATTACATTACGCACCATACTTAATGCAATTGTCTGTTGCTTTGCAACTTAATACTGGAGGGGGTTCGGATGATAACCTGAAGGTGGACTTTTTAGGCATAGATGCATGCTGGATGGCGGTCTATGTACTTTGTCGTAATGCCCAATTAAATCTCACTATACTCATAATGATATGTATGTGCATTGTCATGCTCTCTTTATTTTTCAATTGCCCAACTGTAATTTGTTCACCCAACATGCTGTTTGTCTTATGGGAGAGACACCTCTAGTGAACTGTGGACCCCGGTCCAATTCTCTTTACTGAAATACAATCCCATCGCAATACTTGTTCTACTGTTTTCTGCAAACAATCATCTTCCACACAATACGGTTAATCCTTTGTTACAGCAAGCCGGTGAGATTGACAACCTCACTGTTTCGTTGGGGCAAAGTACTTTGGTTGTGTTGTGCAGGTTCCACGTTGGCGCCGGAATCCCTGGTGTTGCGCCGCACTACATCCCGCCGCCATCAACCTTCAACGTGCTTCTTGGCTCCTCCTGGTTCGATAAACCTTGGTTTCTTTCTGAGGGAAAACTTGCTGCTGTGCGCATCATACCTTCCTCTTGGGGTTCCCAACGAACGTGTGAGTTACACGCCATCAAGCATATTTTCTGGCGCCGTTGCCGGGGAGATCAAGACACGCTGCAAGGGGAGTCTCCACTTCTCAATCTCTTTACTTTGTTTTTGTCTTGCTTAGTTTTATTTACTACTTTGTTTGCTGCACTAAATCAAAATACAAAAAAATTAGTTGCTAGTTTTATTTTATTTGCTATCTTGTTTGCTATATCTAAAACACAAAAAAATTAGTTTACTTGCATTTACTTTATCTAGTTTGCTTTATTTATTGTCTTGCACTCTATATTAAAAACACAAAAAAATTAGTCACTTTTGTTACCATGTCTAGCTCTGAACCTGTTACTTCTTCGCCTGAAGAATTAGTCTTCACTTTTAAACAAGGGGATGAGGAGAGTTTTAAGGATGCTTGGTCTAGAATTTTTACTTCTTATCGTAAAACTGAACCTCAAATGACTCTAAGTTTGCTCCTTAGTAATTTTTATTTTGGTCTTATGGTTCGCTATAGATATGCTTTGGATACTTTAGTGGGAGGAGATTTCCTTCATTGCAATGGGGATCAAGCTTTTAATGCCATAAAGAAGTTGGTTGCATCACATGATTCAGCTAATAACTTTGATTCAGCCCTCACTAGCATATATAGTAGATTAAACAATCTCGAGATAAGTACATCTCGCTTGGATGATAACTATTGCCACGTTCGTAATCGTCTTGAACAAGTTTTAGTGAACTCTAAACTCTCATTGTGGGATCCTGCTGTTAAAATTGTTATCGGTGATCGAACTCTCCATGCCTACTGTGATATTATGTATGAATTTTGCCTTATGCCTGAAAGTATTTATAAATCTTTGAAACTTTGGGGAGTTGAGGAAGGAGGAGAAGAAATAACTCTCATTGATAACTCTACTATAATTCCTAAAGGAATAGCCGCAGGTGTGCATACAACCATTCTTGGAAGAACAATATCCATTGATTATCTTGTTGTTGAAACAGGAAAACTCACACTCGGAAGATCCCTGCTGAAACTATTGGGAGCAGTCATTGATGTTGGAGAAGGCACTCTGAAATTCACCTCTATACCGGGGGGAAATCATATATTTCCTAAACCAAAGGGAAAGAAGAACAATAAGAAAGGTAAGGGTAAAGCCCAAGGTAAGGTTAACACTTCGTCTCTTGATAATACTTGATACACACTTTCTGCGCCTAGCTGAAAGGCGTTAAAGAAAAGCGCTTATGGGAGACAACCCATGTTTTTACCTACAGTACTTTGTTTTTATTTTGTGTCTTGGAAGTTGTTTACTACTGTAGCAACCTCTCCTTATCTTAGTTTTGTGTTTTGTTGTGCCAAGTTAAGCCGTTGATAGAAAAGTAAGTACTAGATTTGGATTACTGCACAGTTCCAGATTTCTTTGCTGTCACGAATCTGGGTCCACCTCCCTGTAGGTAACTCAGAAAATTAAGCCAATTTACGTGCATGATCCTCAGATATGTACGCAACTTTCATTCAATTTGAGCATTTTCATTTGAGCAAGTCTGGTGCCATTTTAAAATTCGTCAATACGAACTGTTCTGTTTTGACAGATTCTACCTTTTATTTCGCATTGCCTCTTTTGCTATGTTGGATGAATTTCTTTGATCCACTAATGTCCAGTAGCATTATGCAATGTCCAGAAGTGTTAAGAATTATTGTGTCACCTCTGAATATGTCAATTTATATTGTGCACCAACCCTCTAATGAGTTGTTTCGAGTTTGGTGTGGAGGAAGTTTTCAAGGATCAAGAGAGGAGTATGATGCAACATGATCAAGGAGAGTGAAAGCTCTAAGCTTGGGGATGCCCCGGTGGTTCACCCCTGCATATATCAAGAAGACTCAAGCGTTTAAGCTTGGGGATGCCCAAGGCATCCCCTTCTTCATCGACAACATTATCAGGTTCCTCCCCTGAAACTATATTTTTATTCCATCACATCTTATGTGCTTTTTCTTGGAGCGTCGGTTTGTTTTTGTTTTTTGTTTTGTTTGAATAAAATGGATCCTAGCATTCACTTTATGGGAGAGAGACACGCTCCGCTGTAGCATATGGACAAGTATGTCCTTAGTTTCTACTCATAGTATTCATGGCGAAGTTTCTCCTTCGTTAAATTGTTATATGGTTGGAATTGGAAAATGATACATGTAGTAATTGCTATAAATGTTTTGGGTAATGTGATACTTGGCAATTGTTGTGCTCATGATTAAGCTCTTGCATCATATGCTTTGCACCCATTAATGAAGAAATACATAGAGCATGCTAAAATTTGGTTTGCATATTTGGTTTCTCTAAGGTCTAGATAATTTCTAGTATTGAGTTTGAACAACAAGGAAGACGGTGTAGAGTCTTATAATGTTTTCAATATGTCTTTTATGTGAGTTTTGCTGCACCGGTTCATCCTTGTGTTTGTTTCAAATAAGCCTTGCTAGCCTAAACCTTGTATCGAGAGGGAATACTTCTCATGCATCCAAAATACTTGAGCCAACCACTATGCCATTTGTGTCCACCATACCTACCTACTACATGGTATTTTCCGCCATTCCAAAGTAAATTGCTTGAGTGCTACCTTTAAAATTCCATCATTCACCTTTGCAATATATAGCTCATGGGACAAATAGCTTAAAAACTATTGTGGTATTGAATATGTAATTATGCACTTTATCTCTTATTAAGTTGCTTGTTGTGCGATAACCATGTTCACTGGGGACGCCATCAACTATTCATTGTTGAATTTCATGTGAGTTGCTATGCATGTCCGTCTTGTCTGAAGTAAGAGAGATCTACCACCATATGGTTAAGCATGCATATGTTAGAGAAGAACATTGGGCCGCTAACTAAAGCCATGATCCATGGTGGAAGTTTCAGTTTTGTACATATATCCTCAATCTCAAATGAGAAAATTATTAATTGTTGTTACATGCTTATGCATAAAAGAGGAGTCCATTATCTGTTGTCTATGTTGTCCCGGTATGGATGTCTAAGTTGAAGAATAATCAATAGCGAGAAATCCAATGCGAGCTTTCTCCTTAGACCTTTGTACAGGCGGCATAGAGGTACCCCTTTGTGACACTTGGTAAAAACAATGTATTGTGATGATCCGGTAGTCCAAGCTAATTAGGACAAGGTGCGGGCACTATTAGTACACTATGCATGAGGCTTGCAACTTATAAGATATAATTTACATGATGCATATGCTTTATTACTACCGTTGACAAAATTGTTTCATGTTTTCAAAATCAAAGCTCTAGCACAAATATAGCAATCGATGCTTTTCCTCTATGAGGACCATTCTTTTACTTTCAATGTTGAGTCAGTTCACCTATTTCTCTCCACCTCAAGAAGCAAACACTTGTGTGAACTGTGCATTGATTCCTACATATTTGCTTATTGCACTTATTATATTACTCTATGTTGACAATATCCATGAGATATACATGTTACAAGTTGAAAGCAACCACTGAAACTTAATCTTCTTTTGTGTTGCTTCAATGCCTTTACTTTGAATTATTGCTTTATGAGTTAACTCTTATGCAAGACTTATTGATGCTTGTCTTGAAGTGCTATTCATGAAAAGTCTTTGCTTTATGATTCACTTGTTTACTCATGTCATATACATTGTTTTGATCGCTGCATTCACTACATATGCTTTACAAATAGTATGATCAAGATTATGATGGCATGTCACTCCGTAAATTATCTCGTGTTATCGTTTTACCCGCTCGGGACGAGCAGAACGGAGCTTGGGGAGGCTGTTACGTCTCGCACGTATCGATAATTGCTTCTGTTCCATGCCACATTATTGATGTTATCTACATGTTTTATGCACACTTTATGTCATATTCGTGCATTTTCTCGGAACTAACCTATTAACAAGATGCCGAAGTGCCGCTTGTCGTTTTCTGCTGTTTTTGGTTTTAGAAATCCTAGTAAGGAAATATTCTCGGAATTGGACGAAATCAAAGCCCAGGGGCCTATTTTTCCACGAAGCTTCCAGAAGTCCGAAGGAGAGACGAAGAGGGGCCACGGGGTGGCCAAACCCTAGGGCGGCGCGGCCCCACCCCTGGCCGCGCCGGCCTATGGTGTGGGCCCCCCGTGCCGCCTCTTGACCTGCCCTTCCGCCTACAAATAGCCTCCGTGACGAAACCCCCAGGACCGAGAACCACGATCCCGAAAACCTGCCAGAGACGCCGCCAACGCCGATCCCATCTCGGGGATCCAGAGATCGCCTCGGCACCCCGCCGGAGAGGGGAATCATCTCCCGGAGGACTCTACGCCGCCATGGTCGCCTCCGGTGTGATGTGTGAGTAGTCTACCCCTGGACTATGGGTCCATAGCAGTAGCTAGATGGTTGTCTTCTCCCCATTGTGCTATCATTGTCGGATCTTGTGAGCTGCCTAACATGATCAAGATCATCTATCTGTAATTCTATATGTTGCGTTTGTTGGGATCCGATGAATAGAGAATACTTGTTATGTTGATTATCAAAGTTATACTTATGTGTTGTTTATGATCTTGCATGCTTTCCGTTACTAGTAGATGCTCTGGCCAAGTAGATGCTTGTAACTCCAAGAGGGAGTACTTATGCTCGATAGTGGGTTCATGCCTGCATTGACACCGGGACAATGTGATGAAAGTTCTAAGGTTGTGTTGTGCTGTTGCCACTAGGGATAAAACATTGATGCTATGTCTAAGGATGTAGTTGTTGATTACATTACGCACCATACTTAATGCAATTGTCTGTTGCTTTGCAACTTAATACTGGAGGGGGTTCGGATGATAACCTGAAGGTGGACTTTTTAGGCATAGATGCATGCTGGATGGCGGTCTATGTACTTTGTCGTAATGCCCAATTAAATCTCACTATACTCATCATGATATGTATGTGCATTGTCATGCTCTCTTTATTTGTCAATTGCCCAACTGTAATTTGTTCACCCAACATGCTGTTTGTCTTATGGGAGAGACACCTCTAGTGAACTGTGGACCCCGGTCCAATTCTCTTTACTGAAATACAATCTACTGCAATACTTGTTCTACTGTTTTCTGCAAACAATCATCTTCCACACAATACGGTTAATCCTTTGTTACAGCAAGCCAGTGAGATTGACAACCTCACTGTTTCGTTGGGGCAAAGTACTTTGGTTGTGTTGTGCAGGTTCCACGTTGGCGCCGGAATCCCTGGTGTTGCGCCGCACTACATCCCGCCGCCATCAACCTTCAACGTGCTTCTTGGCTCCTCCTGGTTCGATAAACCTTGGTTTCTTTCTGAGGGAAAACTTGCTGCTGTGCGCATCATACCTTCCTCTTGGGGTTCCCAACGAACGTGTGAGTTACACGCCATCAATGCCCTCTTTGCTTCAACTCTCATCCTTATGAGAGCATCATCATTAAAATTGCTGAGCCCATCTTAATGGCTATAAAGAAAGCACTTCTTGGGAGATAACCCATGTTTTTATTTTGCTACTGTTTTGTTGTGTCTTGGAAGTTGTTACTACTGTAGCAACCTCTACTTATCTTTATTTTATTGCATTTTTGTGCCAAGTAAAGTCTTTGATAGTAAGGTTGATACTAGATTTGGATTACTGCGCAGAAACAGATTTCTTGCTGTCACGAATTTGAGTAGTATTCTCTGTAGGTAACTCAGAAAAATCTGCCAATTTACGTGAGTGATCCTCAGATATGTACGCAACTTTCATTCAATTTGAGCATTTTCATCTGAGCAAGTTAAGTGCCTCTAAAAAATTCGTCTTTACGGACTGTTCTGTTTTGACAGATTCTGCCTTTTATTTCGCATTGCCTCTTTTGCTGTGTTGGACGGATTTCTTTGTTCCATTAACTTCCAGTAGCTTTGTGCAATGTCCAGAAGTGTTAAGAATGATTATGTCACCTCTGAACATGTGAATTTTTTTATTATGCACTAACCCTCTAATGAGTTTGTTTCGAGTTTGGTGTGGAGGAAGTTTTCAAGGGTCAAGAGAGGAGGATGATACAATATGATCAAGGAGAGTGAAAGCTCTAAGCTTGGGGATGCCCCCGTGGTCCATCCCTGCATATTTCAAGAAGACTCAAGCATCTAAGGTTGGGGATGCCTTGGGCATCCCCTTCTTCATCGACAAATTATCAGGTCACCTCTAGTGAAACTATATTTTTATTCCGTCACATCTTATGTGCTTTACTTGGAGCGTCTGTGTGCTTTTATTTTTGTTTTTGTTATTTTCATTCTCTGAATAAATTCATGCTTGTGTGGGAGAGAGACACGCTCCGCTGTTGCGTATGAAGACATGTGTTCTTAGCTTCACTTTTAATATTCATGGCAAAGGTTGAAACTGCTTCGTTAATTGTTATATGGTTGGAAACGGAAAATGCTACATGTGGTAAATGGTATAATGTCTTGAATAATTTGATACTTGGCAATTGTTGTGCTCATGTTTAAGCTCTTGCATCATATACTTTGCACCTATTAATGAAGAACTACATAGAGCTTGTTAAAATTTGGTTTGCATGATTGGTCTCTCTAGAGTCTGGATATTTTCTAGTGAGGTGTTTGAACAACAAGGAAGACAATGTATAGTCTTATAATGCTTGCAATATGTTCTTATGTAAGTTTTGCTGTACCGGTTCATACTTGTGTTTGCTTCAAACAACCTTGCTAGCCTAAGCCTTGTGCATCCAAAATCCTTGAGCCAAAAAACTATGCCACTTGTGTCCACCATACCTACCTACTACATGGTATTTCTCTGCCATTCCAAAGTAAATTTCTTGAGTGCTACCTTTAAAATTTCATTCCTTTGTATTTGCAATATATAGCTCATGGGAAAACTAGCTTAAAAACTATTGTGGTATTGAATATGTACTTATGTATCTTATTTCTTAATAAGTTGCTTGTTGAGCGGTAACCATGTTTCTGGGGACGCCATCAACTATTACCTTTGTTGAATATCATGTGAGTTGCTATGCATGTTAGTCTTGTCTGAAGTAAGGGTGATTTATCATGATTAAATGGTTTGAGTATGCATATTGTTAGAGAAGAACATTGGGCCGCCAACTAAAGCCATGAACCATGGTGGAAGTTTCAGTTTGGACAACAATCCTCAATCTCTTATGAGAATATTATCTGTTGTTGAATGCTTATGCATTAAAGAGGAGTCCATTATCTGTTGTCTATGTTGTCCCGGTATGGATGTCTAAGTTGAGAATAATCAAAAGCGAGAAATCCAATGCGAGCTTTCTCCTTAGACCTTTGTACAGGCGGCATAGAGGTACCCCTTTGTGACACTTGGTTGAAACATATGCTATGCAATGATAATCCATGTAATCCAAGCTAATTAGGACAAGGTGCGGGCTTGGTAATCTATGCATGAGGCTTGCAACTTATAGGATATCTTATACATAACACATATGCTTTATTACTACCGTTGACAAAATTGTTTCTTGTTTTCAAAATAAAAGCTCTAGCACAAATATAGTAATCCATGCTTCCCTCTGCGAAGGGCCATTCTTCTACCTTTATGTTGAGTCAGTTTACCTACTTCTTTCTATCTTAGAAGCAAACACTTGTGTCAACTGTGCATTGATTCTTACATGTTTACCTATTGCACTTGTTATATCACTTTGCGTTGACAATTATCCATGAGATATGCATGTTGAAAGTTGAAAGCAACCGCTGAAACTTAAATCTTCCTTTGTGTTACTCCAATGCTTTTACTTTGAATCTATTGCTTTATGAGTTAACTCTTATGCAAGTCTTATTGATGCTTGTCTTGAAAGTACTATTCATGAAAAGTCTTTGCTATATGATTCAGTTGTTTACTCATTGTCTTTACCATTGCTTCGAATCGCTGCATTCATCTCATATGCTTTACAATAGTATGATCAAGATTATGTTGGTAGCATGTCACTTCAGAAATTATTCTTTTTATCGTTTACCTACTCGAGGACGAGTAGGAACTAAGCTTGGGGATGCTGATACGTCTCCAACGTATCTATAATTTCTGATGTTCCATGCTTGTTTTATGACAATACCTACATGTTTGGTTCACACTTTATGATGATTTTATGTGTTTTCCGAAACTAACCTATTGACGAGATGCCGAAGTGTCAGTTTCTGCTGTTTTTGGTTTCAGAAATCCTACAAAGGAAATATTCTCGGAATCGGACGAAATCAATGCCCAACATCTTATTTTTCCCGGAAGCTTCCAGAGAGTCAGAGAGGGACCAGAGGGGAGCCCTGGGGGCCCCACACGTGGTGGCGGCACGGCCCAAGGGGGGCGCCCCCCTAGTGTGAGGAGGGCCCGTGGCCCCTCCGACTCCGCCTCTTCGCCTATTTAAGCCGTCCTGACCTAAATCTTTGACACGGATTGACGAAACACCAGAAAACCTTCCAGAGCCGCCGCCATCGCGAAACTCCAATTCGGGGGACAGAAGTCTCTGTTCCGGCACCCTGCCGGGATGGGGAATTGCCCCCGGAAGACATCTCCACCGCCATCTTCACCGCCATCGCTGTCTCCATGATGAGGAGGGAGTAGTTCTCCCCCAAGGCTGAGGGCTCTACCGTAGCTATGTGGTTCATCTCTCTCTTTGTGATCTAGTTGAATATCATCTATGTGCTACTCTGGTGATGTTATTAAAGTAGTCTATTCCTCCTCCATGATGTAATGTTGACAGTGTGTGCATCATGAAGTACTTGGTGTAGGTTATGATTGTGATCTCTTGTAGATTATGAAGTTAACTATTACTATGATAGTATTGATGTGATCTATTCCCCCTTTCATAGCTGATGTTGACAGTGTGCATGCTATGTTAGTACTCGGTATAATTGCGTTGGTATATCATGCACTCTAAGGTTACTTAAATATGAACATCGAATGTTGTGGAGCTTGTTAACTCCGGCATTGAGGTGCTTTTGTAACCCTACACAATTAATGGTGTTTGTCATCCAACAAGAGAGTGTAGAGTAATTTTATTATGTGATCAATGTTGAGAGTGTCCACTAGTGAAAGTATGATCCCTAGGCCTTGTTTCCAAACATCGAATCTCCGTTTATTTACTGTTCTGTTGCATGTTTACTCGCTGCCATATTTTATACAGATTGCTATTACCACTCATATTCATCCACACCACTTGTATTTCACTATCTCTTCGCCGAACTAGTGCACCTATACATCTGACAAGTGTATTGGGTGTGTTGGGGACACAAGAGACTTCTTGTATCGTGATTGCAGGGTTGCTTGAGAGGGATATCTTTGACCTCTTCCTCCCTAAGTTCGATAAACCTTGGGTGATTCACTTAAGGGAAACTTGCTGCTGGTCTACAAACCTCTGCTCTTGGAGGCCCAACACTGTCTACAGGAAAAGAAGCATGAGTAGACATCATGCATGCATGCAGTCCCTACTTCCCACATGTCATTTTCTTTTTCCCACACTTTCTCTCACCTACTTTTCCCACATGGGGTGGTCACTTCTATTAAAATGCATGCATCCGGACGCTGTTTGAGGGACGCGACTGGAAAGGGTTGATACGTCCAATTTGCATCACTATTTTATATCATAATTTGCTGTTATTCATTGATATATTTCATATTTGGAGATGATACTTATCTTATTCCATCTATTTTGCATGTTTCACGATTATTGGAGGATCGCGTACCGGAGTCAGGATTCTGCTGGAAAAGGCGCCGTCAGAATGCAATATTTCGGAAGATCAACAATTGACGGAATTTATATGAAAAATCCTATTTTTCCAGAAGATGACGAGAGCCAGAAGGAGGAGCCGAGGAGGGCCACCATGGGCCCCCCTCATAGGCCGGCGCGGGCCCTGCCCTGGCCGCGCCGCCATATGAGGAGGGGGCCCACAGCCCCCTCTGGCCCCCTCTCCTTCGCGTATTTCTTCGTCCCGAAAACCTAAGCTAGGGGGAATAAGTCGCGAAGAGTCACAGCCGCCTCGGCGGGGCGGAGAACACCAGAGAGAAAAGAGCTCTCCGGCAGGCTGAGATCCACCGGGGAAATTCCCTCCCAGAGGGGGAAATCGACGCCATCGTCACCGCCATCGAGCTGGACATCATCTCCACCACCATCGTCATCATCTTCATCATCATCACCGCCGTCTCCACCGCTGCACGCCGTCACCGCTGTAACAATTTGGGTTTGATCTTGATTGTTTGATAGGGGAAACTCTCCCGGTGTTGATTTCTACTAGTTATTGATGCTATTGAGTGAAACCGTTGAACCAAGGTTTATGTTCAGATTGTTATTCATTATCATATCACCTCTGATCATGTTCCATATGATGTCTCGTGAGTAGTTCGTTTAGTTCTTGAGGACATGGGTGAAGTCTAAATGTTAGTAGTGAAGTATGGTTGAGTAATATTCAATGTTATGATATTTAAGTTGTGGTGTTATTCTTTTAGTGGTGTCGTGTGAACGTCGACTACATGACACTTCACCTTTATGGGCCTAGGGGAATGCATCTTGTACTCGTTTGCCAATTGCGGGGTTGCCGGAGTGAAAGAAACCTGAACCCCCGTTGGTATATCGATGCAGGAGGGATAGCAGGATCTCAGAGTTTAAGGCTGTGGTTAGATTTATCTTAATTACTTTCTTGTAGTTGCGGATGCTTGCAAGGGGTATAATCACAAGTATGTATTAGTCCTAGGAAGGGCGGTACATTAGCATAGGTTCACCCACACAACACCTATCAAAACAATGAAGATTAATTAGCCGTATGTAGCGAAAGCACTAGACTAAAATCCCGTGTGTCCTCAAGAACGTTTGGTCATTATAAGTAAACAAACCGGCTTGTCCTTTGTGCTAAAAAGGATTGGGCCACTCGCTGCAATTGTTACTCTCGCACTTTACTTACTCGTACTTTATTCAACTGCTACATCAAAACCCCCTGAATACTTGTCTGTGAGCATTTACAGTGAATCCTTCATCGAAACTGCTTGTCAACACCTTCTGCTCCTCGTTGGGATCGACATTCTTACTTATCAAAGATACTACGATACACCCCCTATACTTGTGGGTCATCAAGACTATTTTCTGGCGCCGTTGCCGGGGAGTGAAGCGCTATTGGTAAGTGGAATTGGTAAGGGAAACTTCTACTGTTTGTGCTGATTTTATTTCTGCCTGCTGCCATAATTCATTATGGAGAGATCTCCTTTTGATTGTTTATTTGGAAAATCTGCTACTACTGCAAAGATAGTGGATGAGGCGCCAGGTAAGGAAGAGATACCATACAAAATACCTATGAAAATTATTGAACGCGTAGTGGGTAACCGTTATACAGGGGATGGAACTGTCCACCCTGGATATCATTTACTGTTCTTGCATGAATTTTGCGGTTTATTCAAGTGTGCAGGTATTGCTATGGATGAAGTGAGGAAGAAACTATTCTCTATATCGCTGTCTGGTAAAGCGGCGCATTGGTATAAATTACTGGATAATGGGGATTCTCTTGAATGGAATGATATTGTGCCCCGGTTTTATTCTAAGTTCTATCCTCCAAGTGAGATTCACAAAGATCGGAATCGCATATATAATTTTTGGCCTCATGAAGGAGAGAGTATTGCCCAAGCGTGGGGGAGATTGAAGTCTTTAATGCTCAAATGCCCCATTCATGAGCTCCCTGGTAATATTATTATTGATAATTTCTATGCAAGACTTTCTTTTCAAGACAAGACCTTGCTGGATACCTCTTGTTCAGGATCATTTACACGCAATAAAGAAGAGTTTAAAAGGGACCTTCTTAATCGGATCCAGGAGAATACTGAAGGATGGGAGAACGACAAAGATAGAGAATCGGGTATAAATTATGATTATAAATGCATTGAAGCTTTTATGGATACTGATAAATTTCGTAATATGAGTGCTACTTATGGTCTTGATTCTCAAGTTGCTGCAAATCTTTATAAAGCTTTTGCTTCTCATTATGAACTGCCTAAGAAGAACTTTGATAAGTATCATGAACCGTATAAAGATAAAATTGATTCATCTATAAATAAATGTGTTGTAGTTGAAACTTTTGATCATGTTATTCCTGAGGCGTATATTGAAAAAACTCCTTTCCCTGCTAAAATGAAGGAGTACTCTGTTACAAATAGCGCGGTTCATAAAAGTGAAAAGAAACCTATAGAACCCGAAGAACAAATAAAAGTTGAACCTGTTGTTGCAATAGTTAAAGATCTTGTGACTGAAAATGTGGAGGATGGTCATATTATTTTCTGTGAAGATGCCTCTAATATTGTTTCACATCCTAATAAGTCCAAGAAAACAAGTGTTCCTATGCTATCTGTTAGAATTGGTGATCATTGTTATTATGGTTTATGTGATATTGGTGCAAGTATTAGTGATATTCCTTATGAGCTTTACACGGAGATTATGCACAAAATTGGTTCTTTTGAACTTGAAGATATTGATGTGGTTATTCGGCTGGCTAATAGAGAAACTATCTCTCCAATTGGTATTGTTCGAGATGTGGAAGTTCTATGCGGTAAGATTAAATATCCTGCTGACTTTTTGGTACTTGGTTCTGCTGCTAGTAAATATTGTCCTATCATTTTTGGTAGACCTTTTCTAAATACTTGTGGAGCTATTATAGATTGCAAGAAAGAGAAAATTTTGACTAAATTTGCTGGTGAATCTTATGAGTTTAACTTCTCTAAATTTACCAAAACTCCTTATAAAATTGATTCGCCTAATAATGATT
Organism: Lolium perenne; assembly: GCF_019359855.2. Classification (NCBI taxonomy): domain Eukaryota; kingdom Viridiplantae; phylum Streptophyta; class Magnoliopsida; order Poales; family Poaceae; genus Lolium; species Lolium perenne. The sequence continues at coordinate 166,210,107 of NC_067244.2, forward strand.
TTAAGGTTGAACAGTGTGCATCTATTGCTCTTGCTCCTAATAATCCTTTGCAGCAACATTTGGAGAATAGTGAGAGTGAAGTTTTTAGGGAAGAAAGAGATGAGCTTGATGAAATTTTCCTTCGTCAACCTATTCTTAAGCATGATTTACCGGTGGAAGATCTGGGTACAACACCACCACCAAAGGAAGATCCTGTCTTTAATTTAAAACCATTGCCTGATAATCTTAAATATGCTCATATTGATGATAAGAAAATATATCCTGTTATTATTAGTTCTAAGCTTTCAGAGTTTGAAGAAGAAAGGTTATTGGAAATACTGAAGAAGCACCGAGGAGCTATTGGCTACACACTTGATGACTTGAAGGGGATTTCTCCCTCTATTTGCCAACACGCCATTAATATGGAAGATGATGCGAAGCCTGTTGTTGAACCTCAGCGTCGTCTAATTCCTAAGATGAAGGATGTGGTAAGAAATGAGGTATTAAGACTTCTTGAAGATGGTATTATATATCCTATTGCTGATAGTAGATGGGTTAGTCATGTGCATTGTGTTCCTAAGAAAGGAGGAATGACTATTGTGCCTAATGATAATGATGAGCTCATACCTCAAAGAGTAGTTGTAGGGTATAAAATGTGCATTGATTATCGAAAAGTTAATAAAGTTACTAAGAAAGATCATTACCCTTTGCCTTTTATTGATCAAATGTTAGAAAGGTTATCTAAAAATACTCATTTTTGCTTTCTTGATGGTTATTCTGGGTTTTCACAAATTGCTGTTAAAACTAAGGATCAAGAGAAAACCACTTTCACTTGTCCCTATGGAACTTATGCTTATAGACGTATGCCTTTTGGTTTATGTAATGCTCCTGCTACTTTTCAAAGATGCATGTCTGCTATTTTTCATGGCTTTTGCGAGAGTATTGTAGAGGTATTCATGGATGATTTTTCTGTCTATGGAAATTCTTTTGATAATTGCTTGCGGAACCTCGATAAAGTTTTGCAGAGATGTGAAGAGACTAACCTTGTTTTAATTGGGAGAAATGCCACTTTATGGTTAATGAAGGAATTGTATTGGGACATAAAATTTCCGAGAGAGGTATTGAAGTTGATAGAGCTAAAGTTGAAGCAATTGAGAAGATTCCCTACCCTAGGGATGTTAAAGGTATTCGTAGTGTTCTTGGTCATGCTGGGTTTTATAGGAGGTTTATTAAAGACTTCTCCAAGATTTCAAAGTCTCTTACTAATCTTCTTCAAAAAGATGTACCTTTTGTTTTTGATGATGATTGTAAGGAAGCTTTTGAATCTCTAAAGAAAGCCTTAACAACTGCTCCTATAGTTGAACCTCCTGATTGGAACTTACCATTTGAAATTATGTGTGATGCTAGTGATTTTGTTGTAGGCGCTGTTCTTGGACAGCGAGTAGATAAAAAATTGAATGTTATTCATTATGCTAGTAAAACTCTTGATGCTGCTCAAAGAAATTATGCTACTAATGAAAAAGAATTGTTAGTTGTAGTCTTTGCTTGTCATAAGTTTAGATCTTATATTGTTGATTCAAAAGTTACTATTCATACTGATCATGCTGCAATCAGATACCTTATGCAAAAGAAAGATGCTAAGCCAAGGCTTATTAGATGGGTACTTCTGTTGCAAGAATTTGATTTACATATTGTAGATAGGAAAGGTGCTGGTAATCCTGTTGCTGATAATTTGTCTAGATTGGAAAATATTGCTTATGATCCTGTTCCTGTTAATAATAGTTTTCCAAATGAACAATTGGCTGTAATAAAGGTGAGCTCGCGAGACAGTCCTTGGTATGCTGATTATGCTAACTTTATTGTTTCCAAGTACTTGCCTCCAACCTTTTCAGCTCAGCAAAGGAGGAAATTCTTTTATGACTTGAGGCATTATTTCTGGGATGACCCACACTTATATAAAGAAGGAGTGGATGGTATTCTGCGAAGATGTGTTCCCGAATATGAACAACAGGAGATATTGAGTAAATGTCATGGTAGTGCTTATGGAGGACATCACGCCGGAGATAGAACCGCGCAAAAGGTTCTACAATCAGGTTTTTATTGGCCGAATCTCTTCAAAGATGCAAGAAAGTTTATTTTATCTTGTGATGAATGCCAAAGGGTTGGTAATTGATACGTCTCCGACGTATCGATAATTTCTTATGTTCCATGCCACATTATTGATGATATCTACATGTTTTATGCATACTTTATGTCATATTTATGCATTTTACGGCACTAACCTATTAACGAGATGCCGAAGAGCCGATTCTTTGTTTTCTGCTGTTTTTGGTTTCAGAAATCCTAGTAAGGAAATATTCTCGGAATTGGACGAAATCAACGCCCAGGATCTTATTTTTCCACGAAGCTTCCAGAAGACCGGGGATGATACGAAGTGGGGCCACGAGGCGGCCAGACGCTAGGGCGGCGCGGCCCAGGCCCTGGCCGCGCCGGCCTAGTGTGTGGGCCCCTCGCGTCGCCCCTTGACCTACCTCTCCGACTATAAGAAGCCTTCGTCGATAATAGTTCTAGTACCGAGAGCCATGATACGGAAAACCTTCCAGAGACGCCGCCGCCGCCAATCCCATCTCGGGGGATTCAGGAGATCGCCTCCGGCACCCTGCCGGAGAGGGGAGTCATCTCCCGGAGGACTCTTCACCGCCATGGTCGCCTCCGGAGTGATGAGTGAGTAGTTCACCCCTGGACTATGGGTCCATAGCAGTAGCTAGATGGTTGTCTTCTCCTCATTGTGCTTCATTGTCGGGTCTTGTGAGCTGCCTAACATGATCAAGATCATCTATCTGTAATGCTGTATGTTGTGTTTGTTGGGATCCGATGAATAGTGAATACTATGTTATGTTGATTATCAATCTATCTATGTGTTGTTTATGATCTTGCATGCTCTCCATTACTAGTAGAGGCTTTGGCCAAGTTGATGCTTGTAACTCCAAGAGGGAGTATTTATGCTCGATAGTGGGTTCATGCCTCTATTGAATCTGGGGGAGTGATAGAAACCCCTAAGGTTATGGATGTGTTGTTGCCACTAGGGATAAAACATTGATGCTATGTCCGAGGATGTAGTTATTGATTACATAACGCACCATACTTAATGCAATTGTCTGTTGTTTGCAACTTAATACTGGAAGGGGTTCGGATGATAACCTGAAGGTGGACTTTTTAGGCATAGATGCATGCTGGATAGCGGTCTATGTACTTTGTCGTAATGCCCAATTAAATCTCACTATACTCATCATATCATGTATGTGCATGGTCATGCCCTCTCTATTTGTCAATTGCCCAACTGTAATTTGTTCACCCAACATGCTATTTATCTTATGGGAGAGACACCACTAGTGAACTGTGGACCCCGGTCCATTCTTTTACATCGAATACAATCTACTGCAATACTTGTTCTACTGTTTTCTGTAAACAATCATCATCCACACTATACATCTAATCCTTTGTTACAGCAAGCCGGTGAGATTGACAACCTCGCTGTTTCGTTGGGGCAAAGTACTTTGGTTGTGTTGTGCAGGTTCCACGTTGGCGCCGGAATCCCTGGTATTGCGCCGCACTACATCTCGCCGCCATCAACCTTCAACGTGCTTCTTGACTCCTACTGGTTCGATAAACCTTGGTTTCTGACTGAGGGAAACTTACTGTTGTACGCATCACACCTTCCACTTGGGGTTCCCAACGGTCGCGTGCTGTACGCGTGTCAAGCAAATTTCTGGCGCCGTTGCCGGGGAGATCAAGACACGCTGCAAGGGGAGTCTCCACATCCCAATCTCTTTACTTTGTTTTTGTCTTGCTTTACTTTATTTACTACTTTGTTTGCTGCATTAAATCAAAATACAAAAAAATTAGTTGCTAGCTTTACTTTATTTTACTACCTTGTTTGCACTCTATATCAAAAAACACAAAAAAAATTAGTTACTTGCATTTACTTTATCTAGTTTGCTATTGCTAAAATGGGTACTCCTGAAAATACTAAGTTGTGTGACTTCACAACCACAAATAATAATGATTTCTTATGCACACCTATTGCTCCACCTGCTACTACAGCAGAATTCTTTGAAATTAAACCTGCTTTACTAAATCTTGTTATGCGAGAGCAATTTTCTGGTGTTAGTTCTGATGATGCTGCTGCCCATCTCAATAATTTTGTTGAATTGTGTGAAATGCAAAAGTATAAAGATGTATATGGTGATATTATAAAATTAAAATTGTTTCCTTTCTCATTAAGAGGAAGAGCTAAAGATTGGTTGCTATCTCTGCCTAAGAATAGTATTGATTCATGGACTAAATGCAAGGATGCTTTTATTGGTAGATATTATCCCCCTGCTAAAATTATATCTTTGAGGAGTAGCATAATGAATTTTAAACAATTGGATAATGAGCATGTTGCACAAGCTTGGGAAAGAATGAAATCTTTGGTTAAAAATTGCCCAACCCATGGACTGACTACTTGGATGATCATCCAAACCTTTTATGCAGGACTGAATTTTTCTTCGCGGAACCTATTGGATTCAGCTGCTGGAGGTACCTTTATGTCCATCACTCTTGGTGAAGCAACAAAGCTTCTTGATAATATGATGATTAATTACTCTGAATGGCACACGGAAAGAGCTCCACAAGGTAAGAAGGTAAATTATGTCGAAGAAACCTCTTCCTTGAGTAATAAGATTGATGCTATTATGTCTATGCTTGTGAATGATAGGACTAAAATTGATCCTAATAACGTTCCGTTAGCTTCATTGGTTGCTCAAGAAGAACATGTTGATGTAAACTTCATTAAAAATAATAATTTCAACAACAATGCTTACCGGAACAATTCTAGTAACAACTACAGGTCATATCCTTATAATAATGGCAACGGCTATGGTAATTCTTATGGGAATTCTTACAACAATAATAGGAACACACCCCCTGGACTTGAAGCCATGCTTAAGGAATTTATTAGTACACAAACTGCTTTTAACAAATCGATTGAAGAAAAGCTTGGGAAAATTGATATACTTGCTTCTAAAGTCGATAGTCTTGCTGCTGATGTTTATCTTTTGAAATCGAAAGTTATGCCTAATTAAAATCATAATAATAAAATTGCTACTACAGCAAATGCCATCCAAGTTAGAATTAATGAGAATATAAGATTGATGACCGAATTGCGTGATAGGTGGGAGAAAGAAGAAAATGCTAAAGAAGATAATATAGCTAAAGTTTGGACTATTACCACCACTAGCAATGCTAATGCTCCACATGTTGCTGCACCTCCTACTAATAATGGTAAAAGAATTGGTGTTGGCAATGTTTCCACTTCTAATGCAAAGCGCGAAAAACTGCCTGAAACTGCTAAAACTGCTGAAATTGTCTGTGATAAAACTGCTGAAATTTTTTCCAACATTGGGGATGATGATCCCATTGCTTTAGATCATAATGGTTTGGATTTTGATGATTGCCACATCTCTGAAGTTATAAAGTTTTTACAAAAACTTGCTAAGAGTCCTAATGCTAGTGCGATAAACTTGGCTTTCACGAAACATATTACAAATGCTCTCATAAAAGCTAGAGAAGAGAAACTAGAGCGTGAAGCTTCTATTCCCAGGAAGCTAGAGGATGGTTGGGAGCCCATCATTAAGATGAAGGTCAATGACTTTGATTGTAATGCTTTATGTGATCTTGGTACAAGTATTTCCGTTATGCCTAAGAAGATTTATAATATGCTTGACTTGCCACCATTGAAAAATTGTTATTTGGATGTTAATCTTGCTGATCATTCTACAAAGAAACCTTTGGGGAGAGTTGATAATGTTCGCATTACCATTAACAATAACCTTGTCCCCGTTGATTTTGTTGTCTTGGATATTGAATGCAATGCATCTTGTCCCATTATATTGGGAAGACCTTTTCTTCGAACTGTTCGTGCTATCATTGATATGAAGGAAGGTAATATTAAATATCAATTTCCTCTCAAGAAAGGTATGGAACACTTCCCTAGAAATAGAATGAAGTTACCTTTTGATTCTATTATTAGAACAAATTATGATGTTGATACTTCGTCTCTTGATAATACTTGATACACACTTTCTGCGCCTAGCTGAAAGGCGTTAAAGAAAAGCGCTTATGGGAGACAACCCATGTTTTTACTACAGTACCTTTTATTTTATATTTGAGTCTTGGAAGTTGTTACTACTGTAGCAACCTCTCCTTATCTTAGTTTTGTGCATTGTTGTGCCAAGTAAAGTCGTTGATAGTAAGGTTCATACTAGATTTGGATTACTTCACAGAAACAGATTTCTTTGCTGTCACGAATCTGGGCCTAATTCTCTGTAGGTAACTCAGAAAATTATGCCAATTTACGTGAGTGATCCTCAGATATGTACGCAACTTTCATTAAATTTGAGCATTTTCATTTGAGCAAGTCTGGTGCCTCAATAAAATTCGTCTTTACGAACTGTTCTGTTTTGACAGATTCTGCCTTTTATTTCGCATTGCCTATTTTGCTATGCTTGATGGATTTTTCGATTCCATTGACTTTCAGTAGCTTTGTGCAATGTTCAGAAGTGTTAAGAATGATTATGTCACCTCTGAACATGTAATTTTGATTGTGCACTAACCCTCTAATGAGTTGTTTTGAGTTTGGTGTGGAGGAAGTTTTCAGGGATCAAGAGAGGGAGATGATACAATATGATCAAGGAGAGTGAAAGCTCTAAGCTTGGGGATGCCCCGGTGGTTCACCCATGCATATTTTAAGAAGACTCAAGCGTCTAAGCTTGGGGATGCCCAAGGCATCCCCTTCTTCATCGACAACATTATCAGGTTCCTCTAGTGAAACTATATTTTTATTCCATCACATCTTATGTGCTTTGCTTGGAGCGTCGGTTTGTTTTTATTTGAATAAAATGGATCCTAGCATTCTTTGTGTGGGAGAGAGACACGCTCCGCTGTTGCATATGGACAAATATGTCCTTAGGCTTTACTCATAGTATTCATGGCGAAAGTTTCTTCTTCGTTAAATTGTTATATGGTTGGAATCAGGAAATGCTACATATAGTAATTGCTAAAATGTCTTGGATAATGTGATACTTGGCAATTGTTGTGCTCATGTTTAAGCTCTTGCATCATATACTTTGCACCTATTAATGAAGAAATACATAGAGCTTGCTAAAATTTGGTTTGCATAATTGGTCTCTCTAAGGTCTAGATAATTTCTAGTATTGAGTTTGAACAACAAAGAAGACGGTGTAGAGTCTTATAATGTTTACAATATGTCTTTTATGTGAGTTTTGCTGCACCGCTTCATCCTTGTGTTTGTTTCAAATAACCTTGCTAGCCTAAACCTTGTATCGAGAGGGAATACTTCTCATGCATCCAAAATCCTTGAGCCAACCACTATGCCATTTGTGTCCACCATACCTACCTACTACATGGTATTTCTCTGCCATTCCAAAGTAAATTGCTTGAGTGCTACCTTTAAATTTCTATCCTCTACCTTTGCAATATATAGCTCATGGGACAAATAGCCTAAAAACTATTGTGGTATTGAATATGTACTTATGCACTTTATCTCTTATTAAGTTGCTTGTTGTGCGATAACCATGTTCCTGGGGACGCCATCAACTACTCTTTGTTGAATATCATGTGAGTTGCTATGCATGTCCGTCTTGTCTGAAGTAAGGGCGATTTACCACTTATTTAATGGTTAGAGCATGCATATTGTTAGAGAAGAACATTGGGCCGCTAACTAAAGCCATGAATCATGGTGGAAGTTTCAGTTTTGGACATATATCCTCAATCTCATATGAGAAAATTAATTGTTGCTACATGCTTATGCATTAAAGAGGAGTCCATTATCTGTTGTCTATGTTGTCCCGGTATGGATGTCTAAGTTGAGAATAATCAAAAGCGAGAAATCCAATGCGAGCTTTCTCCTTAGACCTTTGTACAGGCGGCATAGAGGTACCCCTTTGTGACACTTGGTTAAAACATATGCATTGCAATGATAATCCAGGTAATCCAAGCTAATTAGGACAAGGTGCGGGCACTATTAGTATACTATGCATGAGGCTTGCAACTTGTAGGATATAATTTACATAACACATATGCTTTATTACTACCGTTGACAAAATTGTTTCTTGTTTTCAAAACCAAAGCTCTAGCACAAATATAGCAATCAATGCTTCCCTCTGCGAAGGGCCTTTCTTTTACTTTTATGTTGAGTCAGTTCACCTATTTCTCTCCACCACAAGAATCAAACACTTGTGTGAACTGTGCATTGATTCCTACATACTTGCATATTGCACTTGTTATATTACTTTGCATTGACAACTATCCATGAGATATACATGTTATAAGTTGAAAGCAACCGCTGAAACTTAATCTTCCTTTGTGTTGCTTCAATACCTTTACTATGAATTTATTGCTTTATGAGTTAACTCTTATGCAAGACTTATTGATGCTTGTCTTGAAAGTACTATTCATGAAAAAGTCTTTGCTATATGATTCATTTGTTTACTCATGTCATTTACATTGTTTTGTTCGCTGCATTCATTACATATGCTTACAATAGTATGATCAAGGTTATGATGGCATGTCACTCCAGAAATTATCTTTGTTATCGTTCACCTGCTCGGGACGAGCAGGAACTAAGCTTGGGGATGCTGATACGTCTCCGACGTATCGATAATTTCTTATGTTCCATGCCACATTATTGATGATATCTACATGTTTTATGCATACTTTATGTCATATTTATGCATTTTCCGGCACTAACCTATTAACGAGATGCCGAAGAGCCAGTTGTTGTTTTCTGCTGTTTTTGGTTTCAGAAATCCTAGTAAGGAAATATTCTCAGAATTGGACGAAATCAACGCCCAGGATCTTATTTTTCCACGAAGCTTCCAGAAGACCGTGGATGATACGAAGTGGGGCCACGAGGCGGCCAGACGCTAGGGCGGCGCAGTCCAGGCCCTGGCCGCGCCGGCCTAGTGTGTGGGCCCCTCGCGTCGCCCCTTGACCTACCTCTCCGACTATAAGAAGCCTTCGTCGATAATAGTTCCAGTACCGAGAGCCACGATACAGAAAACCTTCCAGAGACGCCGCCGCCGCCAATCCCATCTCGGGGGATTCAGGAGATCGCCTCCGGCACCCTGCCGGAGAGGGGAATCATCTCCCGGAGGACTCTTCACCGCCATGGTCGCCTCCGGAGTGATGAGTGAGTAGTTCACCCCTGGACTATGGGTCCATAGCAGTAGCTAGATGGTTGTCTTCTCCTCATTGTGCTTCATTGTCGGGTCTTGTGAGCTGCCTAACATGATCAAGATCATCTATCTGTAATGCTATATGTTGTGTTTGTTGGGATCCGATGAATAGTGAATACTATGTTATGTTGATTATCAATCTATCTATGTGTTGTTTATGATCTTGCATGCTCTCCATTACTAGTAGAGGCTTTGGCCAAGTTGATGCTTGTAACTCCAAGAGGGAGTATTTATGCTCGATAGTGGGTTCATGCCTCTATTGAATCTGGGGGAGTGACAGAAACCCCTAAGGTTGTGGATGTGCTGTTGCCACTAGGGATAAAACATTGATGCTATGTCCGAGGATGTAGTTATTGATTACATTACGCACCATACTTAATGCAATTGTCTGTTGTTTGCAACTTAATACTGGAAGGGGTTCGGATGATAACCTAAAGGTGGACTTTTTAGGCATAGATGCATGCTGGATAGCGGTCTATGTACTTTGTCACAATGCCCAACTAAATCTCACTATACTCATCATATCATGTATGTGCATGGTCATACCCTCTCTATTTGTCAATTGCCCAACTGTAATTTGTTCACCCAACATGCTATTTATATTATGGGAGAGACACCACTAGTGAACTGTGGACCCCGGTCCATTCTTTTACATCGAATACAATCTACTGCAATACTTGTTCTACTGTTTTCTGCAAACAATCATCATCCACACTATACATCTAATCCTTTGTTACAGCAAGCCGGTGAGATTGACAACCTCGCTGTTTCGTTGGGGCAAAGTACTTTGGTTGTGTTGTGCAGGTTCCACGTTGGCGCCGGAATCCCTGGTGTTGCGCCGCACTACATCTCGCCGCCATCAACCTTCAACGTGCTTCTTGACTCCTACTGGTTCGATAAACCTTGGTTTCTAACTGAGGGAAACTTACTGCTGTACGCATCACACCTTCCACTTGGGGTTCCCAACGGTCGCGTGCTGTACGCGTGTCAGTAATATCTCCAGACGCAATGAAATGCCTATGAATTATACTCTTGTTATTGAACCGTTTGATTGTTGGGGATTTGACTTCATGGGACCTTTTCCCTCTTCAGAAGGTAACACTCATATACTTGTTGCTGTTGATTATGTTACTAAATGGGTGGAAGCCATACCTACAAAAAGTGCTGATGGTGAGGCCTCTTTAAGAATGCTTTTAGATATTATTTTTCCTAGATTTGGAGTTCCTAGATATATTATGACTGATGGAGGTTCTCATTTTATTCATGGTGGTTTTAGAAAAACTCTTGCTAAATATGGTATTAATCATAGAATTGCTTCCGCTTATCATCCTCAAACTAGTGGGCAAGTAGAACTATCAAATAGAGAAATTAAATCTATCTTGCAAAAGACTGTTAATAAAACTAGAAAGAATTGGGCTAGTAAATTGAAGGAAGCACTATGGGCTTATAGAACTGCTTATCAAAATCCCATGGGTATGTCACCTTATAAAATGGTCTATGGAAAAGCTTGTGATTTACCTTTAGAACTAGAGCACAAGGCTTATTGGGCGGTTAGAGAATTAAATAAAGATCCTAAACTTGCCGGTAATAAGAGGTTGCTACAATTGAGTTCTCTAGATGAATGGAGAAGTGAAGCTTATGAAAATGCTAAACTCTTTAAAGAGAAAGTTAAAAAATGGCATGATAGAAGGATTATCAAAAGAGAGTTTAATATTGGGGATAAAGTCCTATTGTATCGGTCTCGTCTCAGATTCTTTGCAGGGAAATTACTCTCGAAATGGGAAGGACCATATGTTGTTGAGGAGGTGTATCGTTCAGGAGCAATTAAAATTAGCTCTCTCCAAGGCAATGCCACACAAGTGGTGAATGGACAAAGACTCAAGCATTATATCTCGGGTGATTCCTATAATATAGATGTTGATGTTATTCGAGTGGAAACACCGGAGGCATTCATCAAAGGTCAAATTGACAGTCCGCCAGAACTCGGCTTTGAATAGGTAACAGTACAGGTAATAAAAAGTTCGCGATTTACTTTCCGAACAATGTTTTTGCTGTTTTTGGAAAATATGAAAAATTACGAGATCGAAACGGAGTGGAGGAGACGCACGAGGGCGTGCCCCCATAGGCCGGCGCGGCCAGGCCTTGGCCCGCGCCGCCCTATGAGCTGGCCACCTCGTCGCCTCTTTCTGACTCTGGTTCGACCTGGTACTTTCCTTATGACATACAAATTCCTGCTATATAATCCCCCGGACCCCTGGAGGTCCGTATATCGTTTTCTCGACGTGTTTTGTTTCGAGTTGTTTCTACCAGGATTTGCTTCGGATCTAGAGGTATCATGTCTTCGTTGGAAACTTTGAAGGACAGCTCCTGCAAGGACGTTGACAACTTGTACATGAACGAGCTGAGGATGCACCCCAAGGAGTTGTTGCTCATTGATGGGGAGCTGCAGATCAAAGATGTCCAGGGTCCTAAAGGAGAAGGAAGCTTGGAAGACAGGATGGAGAAGCTAGAACAAGAGGTCTTCAACTACAAGAAGATGGCTGAGCGTGAGGTGGATATCTCCCACAAGATTGTGTCTGAACTCATTGCTGAACACGAGAAGGAAACTGCAAAGCTATGGGGCGACATCCTCTCACTTCACGACACCACCAACAAACTCCAAGCTCAACTCTATGACGTTCAGAATGAGAACTGTGAGTATGAAAACAGGTTTAAACACATAAGCCATGCTGCTAGTTTCAGGATTCCCGAGACCAAGATGTCGTTTGTTGATGGAGAGCCTCTTCCTTGGAAGTCTGATGATGGGAATTCATCACCACCATCGCCGAAGGAGTAATTCATCATCGGTATTGGCATCCCCTTGGTTTGTTCCAAGCTTGGGGGAGTGCCGCGGTATCACACCATCACTATCTCTTACTTTTTACTATCAAGTAGTGTCATATCATAAGTAGGGAAGTTATCATATAAGATGGGTTGCAGTGTGGAAGTATCTCTCCTTTAGTTGGTTGTCTATGTATCCCTTGGTGTGAGTCATCGTTATGGAATATTAATGAGAAGTCCTATCATTTACATATTGCACACCTTATTTTAGTTTGCAATCTCTATTATATGATTGATCTTGATTTTAGTATTGGTATCACTTTGGGAGCACTGAATGAATCTATTTGGTTTTGGCAAACTTAGCATTGGTCAATAGCAATAACACTTTGAGGTTTAAGTAGAAAAGAGAAATACATGTAGTTGTTTCATTGTCTTCCTTTCTTGTTAGCTCATAGCTTATTATTCTGAAGTTAAAATTGTTTGTGCTTACAGGGAAGATGCATGATTATTTCCATCACATGTATATTTGTTTGTTTCTCTCGACTCTTATGCTTGCTAATTAACCTTGCTAGCCAAAGACCTGTACTGAGAGGGAATACTTCTCGTGCATCCAAACCTCAACCCAAACCTATGCCATTTGTGTCCACCATAACTACCTACTACATGGTTTTTCCTGCCATTCCAAGTAAATACTTCGTGTGCTACCTTTAAACAATTCAAAATTTACTATCTCTTATTTGTGTCAATGTTTTATAGCTCATGAGGAAGTATGTGGTGTTTTATCTTTCAATCTTGTTGGGCAACTTTCACCAATGGACTAGTGGCTTCATCCGCTTATCTAATAATTTTGCAAAAAGAGCTGGCAATGGGATTCCCAGTCCCAAATTAATTAACCTAAATAGACACTCCTTCATGGTATGAGATTGTTGGCAGGCACCCGAGGATTCGGTTAGCCATGGTTTGTGAAAGCAATGTTGGAAGGAGTGCCAACCCAAAATAAAACTTTATGGGAGCCGCTCTTCGAGAGTTTGTCCGGCAAGAGGGTTAGAGTGCCCGCTACCAGTCGTTGACAACAACAAACACCTGTCAAAATGTTACTTTTATTCTCTTTATATGATTTCAAAACTGAAAAAGCTCTAGCACATGATTTAATCCCTGCTTCCCTCTACGAAGGGCCTGTCTTTTACTTTATGTTGAGTCAGTAAACCTATTTCCCTCCATCTTAAGCAAGCATTTGAGTTGTTGTGATCAAACCATTATATTGTGATTTGCTTCATCATGTCTTTTATTCTTCCTTGTTTAGTATAAGTTTTATCTGAATGAATATAGCTTTGCAAGTTATCAATGATCATGAGGAAACTATTATGATTGAGTATGCAAGTTGTGCCATATAAACTTTAACATGAGAGCGCTGCTCGATAAGATAAGTATAACCTGTTAATTGTTCTCTGACCAAGAACGAAGTTTGCCATCACCAATTATGATTTCTTATGCACCTTTATTTGTGATTACCTTATACTTGTTTCAAGTTGAATTATATGAGGAAGTTGTTTACTAGAATGTCTTGTGTGAATGAATATGATGCTTCTTGTCCGTATTTGATTTATCGACTCTTCACTCCATAAACATGTGGTCCTGTTTACCGAGTTCAGTTTCGCTTGGGGACAAGCGAAGTCTAAGCTTGGGGGGAGTTCATACGTCCAATTTGCATCACTATTTTATATCATAATTTGTTGTAATTCATTGATATATTTCATATTTGGAGATGATACTTATGTTATTCCAGCTATTTTGCATGTTTCACGATTATTGGAGGATCGCGTACCAGAGTCAGGATTCTGCTGGAAAAGGCGCCGTCAGAATGCAATATTTCGGAAGATCAACAATTGACGGAATTTATATGAAAAATCCAATTTTTCCAGAAGATGACGAGAGCCAGAAGGAGGAGCCGAGGAGGGCCACCATGGGCCCCCCTCATAGGCCGGCGTGGGCCCTGCCCTGGCCGCGCCGCCATGTGAGGAGGGGGCCCACAGCCCCCTCTGGCCCCCTCTCCTTCGCGTATTTCTTCGTCCCGAAAACCTAAGCTAGGGGGAATAAGTCGCGAAGAGTCACAGCCGCCTCGGCGGGGCGGAGAACACCAGAGAGAAAAGAGCTCTCCGGCAGGCTGAGATCCGCCGGGGAAATTCCCTCCCGGAGGGGGAAATCGACGCCATCGTCACCGCCATCGAGCTGGACATCATCTCCACCACCATCGTCATCATCTTCATCATCATCACCACCGTCTCCACCGCTGCACGCCATCACCGCTGTAACAATTTGGGTTTGATCTTGATTGTTTGATAGGGGAAACTCTCCCGGTGTTGATTTCTACTAGTTATTGATGCTATTGAGTGAAACCGTTGAACCAAGGTTTATGTTCAGATTGTTATTCATTATCATATCACCTCTGATCATGTTCCATATGATGTCTCGTGAGTAGTTCGTTTAGTTCTTGAGGACATGGGTGAAGTCTAAATGTTAGTAGTGAAGTATGGTTGAGTAATATTCAATGTTATGATATTTAAGTTGTGGTGTTATTTTTCTAGTGGTGTCGTGTGAACGTCGACTACACGACACTTCACCTTTATGGGCCTAGGGGAATGCATCTTGTACTCGTTTGCCAATTGCGGGGTTGCCGGAGTGACAGAAACCTGAACCCCCGTTGGTATATCGATGCAGGAGGGGTAGCAGGATCTCAGAGTTTAAAGCTGTGGTTAGATTTATCTTAATTACTTTCTTGTAGTTTCGGATGCTTGCAAGGGGTATAATCACAAGTATGTATTAGTCCTAGGAAGGGCGGTACATTAGCATAGGTTCACCCACACAACACTTATCAAAACAATGAAGATTAATTAGCCGTATGTAGCGAAAGCACTAGACTAAAATCTCGTGTGTCCTCGAGAACGTTTGGTCATTATAAGTAAACAAACCGGCTTGTCCTTTGTGCTAAAAAGGATTGGGCCACTCGCTGCAATTATTACTCTCGCACTTTACTTACTCGTACTTTATTCATCTGTTACATCAAAACCCCCTGAATACTTGTCTGTGAGCATTTACAGTGAAACCTTCATCGAAACTGCTTGTCAACACCTTCTGCTCCTCGTTGGGATCGACATTCTTACTTATCGAAGATACTACGATACACCCCCTATACTTGTGGGTTATCAAGGGTCTCTTTTTTTGTATAGATTTTTAGTCTCTTTTTGTCCGGCACGGTCCTAAACGTCCCCCAAATCATTTGTGCCGGACGTTTTTTGAGGGACGCGACTGGAGATGCTCTAAGGGCATCTCCAACGGGGCAACGTAAACGGACATTTTTCGTCCGTTTTGTATCTGCGCGGACAAAAAACGCGCTCCAGCGGCTAGACGCAAAACATTCGCAGACCGTCCTAACGGAAACGTGGATCAAATATGCGCCAGGAATGCGTCTGTGCGCGTCCGTTTGCGTCAGTTTGGTTTGCATGCAACCCTCTCTCTCCTCTTTAATCACGCATGCGGTCATTTCTAGCCACACAAATAGAATCTTTCCCTCTCTCTCCTCTCTAATCACGCATGCGGTCAAATAAATGCGTCCCTGTCGCTGGAGAAAGGGCACACGCATGCGGACAAGCGGACGTTTTTTGTGTCTGTGCCCGATGATAACCCACAAGTATAGGGTATCGCAACAGTCTTCGAGGGAAGTAAAACCCAAATTTATTGATTCGACACAAGGGGAGGTAAAGAATACTTATAAGCCTTAACAACTGAGTTGTCAATTCAGCTGCACCTGGAAAAGCACTAGTAACAGGGGTGATATGAAAGCAGCAGTAATATGAGAGCAATAGTAACAGTAACACAGCAGCAGTAGCAGTAACACAGAGGCGATGGCACCAGAAAATTGTTGATACTACTTCCAATGTCATATAGAACGAGTATATGATGATGAGAGATAGACCGGGGTTCCCAGCGGTCTACACTAGTGGTAACTCTCCAATAACAAGTGACAAGTGTTGGGTGAACAAATTACAATTGGGCAATTGATAGGATTGAAATAGCATTAAGACAGAACATCAAGATTATTAATTATGTAGGCATGTTTTCCATATATAGCCGTACGTGCTCGCAATGAGAAACTTGCACAACATCTTTTGTCCTACCAGCCGGTGGTAGCCGGGCCTCAAGGGAATCTACTGGCTATTAAGGTACTCCTTTTAATAGAGCACCGGAGCAAAGCATTAACACTTGGTGAAAACATGTGATCCTTATATCACAGCCTTCCCCTCTGGTTGTCCCAATTTCTGTCACTTTGGGGCCTCGGGTTCCGGACAACAATATGTGCAAACAACTTGTAGATACAATCTAAGCAATAATTATAGAGCTTAAATCTAAGATCATGCCACTCGGGCCCTAGTAACAAGCATTAAGCATAACAAGATTGCAGCAACAATAACTTCACAAACTTTATAGATAGACTAATCATAATGTATCATCCATCGGATCCCAACAAACACAACACCGATTACATCAGATGGATCTCAATCATGTAAGGCAGCTCATGAGATCATTGTATTGAAGTACATGGGATAGAGAGTACCAACTAGCTACTGCTAGAACCCGTAGTCCATGGGGGAACTACTCACGGAGCATGATGGAGGCGGTGGCATCGATGGAGATGGCTTCCGGGGGCACTTCCCCATCCTGGCAGGGTGCCGGAACAGAGATTTTGTCCCCCGAATTGGAGTTTCGCGATGGCAGCGGCGCCCCTGGAGTCTTTCTAGAGTTTCGTCAATTCGTCTCGCGTTTTTAGGTCGAAAGGGCTTATATAGGCGAAGAGGCGGAGTCGGAAGGGCGCCAGGGCTCCCTCCCCATAGGCCGGCGCGGCCAGGGTGGAGCCCGCGCGGCCCTGTCGTGTGGGGCCCCCCTGGCCCATCTTCGTCTCCCCTTCAGTGTTCTGGAATCTTCCGGGAAAAATAAGATACTGGGTCTTTATTTCGTCGAATTCCAAGAATATTGCCCGAACAACCTTTCTGGAACCAAAAACAACAGAAAACAGGAACTGGCACTTCGGCATCTTGTTAATAGGTTAGTTCCGGAAAACGCATGAAAACATTATAAAGTGTGAGCAAAACATGTAGGTATTGTCATAAAACAAGCATGGAACATCAGAAATTATAGATATGTTGGAGACGTATCAGCATCCCCAAGCTTAGTTCCTGCTCGCCCTCGAGTAGGTAAACGATAAAAAGAATAATTTCTGTAGTGACATGCTACTTACATAATCTTGATCATACTATTGTAAAGCATATGATATGAATGCAATGACTTAAGGCAATGATCTATAGTTGCTAGCAAATAGATAACATATAGCAAAACTTTTCATGAATAGTACTTTCAAGACAAGCATCAAAAGTCTTGCATAAGAGTTAACTCATAAAGCAGTAAATTCAAAGTAAAGGCATCGAAGCAACACAAAGGAAGATTTAAGTTTTAGCAGTTGCTTTCAACTTCCAACATGTATATCTCATGGATAATTGTCAACGCAAAGTAATATGATGAATGCAAATAAGCAAGTATGTAAGAATCAATGCACAGTTGACACAAGTGTTTGCTTCTAAGATGGAAGGAAGTAGGTAAACTGACCCAACATAAAGTAAAAGAAAGGCCCTTCGCAGAGGGAAGCAGGGATTAAATCATGTGCTAGAGCTTTTTAAGTTTTGAAATCATATAGAGAGCATAAAAGAAAAGTTTTGAGAGGTGTTTGTTGTTGTCAACGAATGGTAGTGGGCACTCTAACCCCCTTGCCGAACAGAATTTCGAAGAGCGGCTCCCATGAAGGACGTTATCTCTACCAGCAAGGTAGATCATCCCTCTTCTCTTTTGTTTACACATGTACTTTAGTTTTTATTTATTTATGGGTGACACTCCTCCCAACCTTTTCTTTCACAAGCCATGGCTAACCGAATCCTCGGGTGCCTTCCAACAATCTCATACCATGAAGGAGTGTCTATTTGCAAAATTAAGTTGCTTACTGATGAATCAGAGCAAAACATGTGAAGAGAATTATTAATGAAAGTTAATTAATTGGGGCTGGGAACCCCGTTGCCAGCTCTTTTTGCAAAATTATTGGATAAGCGGATGAAGCCACTAGTCCATTGGTGAAAATCTGCCCAACAAGATTGAAAGATAAAACACCACATACTTCCTCATGAGCTATAAAACATTGACACAAATAAGAGATGATAACTTTTGAATTGTTTAAAGGTAGCACATGAAGTATTTTACTTGGAATGGCAGGAAATACCATATAGTAGGTAGGTATGGTGGACACACATGGCATAGGTTTTGGCTCAAGGTTTTGGATGCACGAGAAGCATTCCCTCTCAGTACAAGGCTTTGGCTAGCAAGGTTATTTGAAGCAAACACAAGTATGAACCGGTACAACAAAAATCACATAAGAACATATTGCAAGCATTATAAGACTCTACACTGTCTTCCTTGTTGCTCAAACACTTTTACCAGAAAATATCTAGACCTTAGAGAGACCAATCATGCAAACCAATTTCAACAAGCTCTACGGTAGTTCTCCACTAATAGGTTTAAACTACATGATGCAAGAACTTAATCATGATCTACTTGAGAGCTCAAAACAATTGCCAAGTATCAAATTATTCAAGACAATATGAGGCATTTTCTGTTTCCAACCAAATAACAACAAGTGCAATAGCTTCCAACTTTTACCATTGAACATTAGAAGTAAAACGAAGAACACAAGTGTTCATATGAAAAAGCGGAGCGTGTCTCTCTCCCAAACAAGGATTGCTAGGATCCATCTTTATTCAAACAAAAACAAAAATAAAAGCACACAGACGCTCCAAGTAAAGCACATAAGATGTCACCGAATAAAAATATAGTTTCAATAGAAGTGACCTGATAAATTGTTGATGAAGAAGGGGATGCCTTGGGATCCCCAAACTTAGACGCTTGAGTCTTCTTGAAATATGCAGGGATGAACCACGGGGGCATCCCCAAGCTTAGACTTTTCACTCTTCTTGATCATATATCGTCCTCCTCTCTTGACCCTTGAAAACTTCCTTCACACAAAACTTCTCATAAACTTCATTAGAGGGGTTAGTACTCAAAAAACTTTAATTCACCTTAGTCCTGTAGTGACAAATTGCAAGAACTCAATAAAACATTAGCTACAGCTCTCCACGTCTAGAAAGCCTTGCTTAAAGTCCACAAGAGACAATGCAAAAAACAGAGACAGAATCTGCCAAAACAGAACAGCCAGTAAAGACGAATTTTTAAGAGGTACTTCCGTTGCTCAAATCAGAAAACTGAAAACTAATGAAAGTTGCGTACGTATCTGAGGAACACGCACGTAAATTCGCAGATTTTTCTGAGTTACCTACAGAGAACCCTGCCCAAATTCGTGACAGATAGAAATCTGTTTCTGCGCAGAAATCCAAGTCTAGTATCAACCTTCTATTAGAGACTTCACTTGGCACAACAATGCAATAAAATAAAGATAAGGAGAGGTTGCTACAGTAGTAACAACTTCCAAGACACAACAAAACAGTAGCAAAATAAAGACATGGGTTATCTCCCAAGAAGTGCTTTCTTTATAGCCATTAAGATGGGCTCAGTAATTTTAATGATGCACTCGCAAGAAATAAGAGTTGAAGCAAAATAGAGCATCAAAAAGCAAATCCATAACACATTTAAGTCTAACCCACTTCCTATGCATAGGAATCTTGTACACAAATAAATTCATGAAGAACAAAGTGACAAGCATAGGAAGATAAAACAAGAGTATCTTCAAAAGTTTCAGCATATAGAGAGGTGTTTTAGTACTATGCAAATTTCTACAACCATATTTTCCTCTCTCATAATAATTTTCAGTAGCTTCATGAACAAACTCAACAATAACTATCACATAAAGCATGTTTTTCATGATCCATAAACACATAATTTTTATCAAGCTCAAAAATAGTGGGATTAAAACTTTCAAATCCACTTTTATCAATAATATAACAGCATGATTGATCAATCTCAAGAGATATGGGACTCATACATGAAGTCAAGAACTCTCCAATCCCATTTTCATTAGTAGTACAATTAATATTATCAAGTAACATAGGACCATCATCTAGAGCTTTATCATAAACATTTGCCAAGCAAAATTCTTTAATACCATGCATTTTGACATCAGGCACAAACAAAGCACTATCATAAGATTTATCAAAATAGCATGGATTATCATAGATAACAGTAGCATAATTATTTTCACAAGTTTTACTCATAGGGAATATTTCAAGAGAATCCACAGGAACATAACATTCAACCTCCTTTGGTAAGCATGGAGGACAATCAAATAGTGTAAGAGATAAAGAGTTACTCTCATTAGAAGGTTGGCATGGGTAGCTAATCCATTCTTCCTCCTTTTGTTCATCACTCTCCTCTTCTTTTTCATCCAATGAGATTTCAGGTTCATCAATTTCCTCCTCTTTTTCAACCAATGAGCTTTCAGGTTCATCAATTTCTTCTTCCACAGGTTCCTGCAAATTGTGAGTGCATTCTTGTGCATTAATGAGTCTCTCTTTATAATCAATAATATAAGGATTATCACTGTAACTTTCTATGCAAAAATTAAGGATAGAAGAGACATAATCTTTAAGGTCCTTACAAACAACACAAGTTTCATAATTCTTAACCATGAAGGATTCTATCTCAGTGGCTCCCATAAATAAGACAAATTGTTCTACCTCTTCGAACCCAAGATGAAAATAGTTATTCCAATTGTAGTTCTTAATTAAAGCTTCCTCACTAAAACCACATTGAAATTTAAGATGTTTAGTATCCTGTTGAGAGCAACAGTTTATATCATGGCGTTTAAGCAAGATTTTAGCAATTGTATTCAATTTTTCTATCACAGCACTCATGACTTTACCCGTTCTTGATTCTCTATAATTATTATATAATTCTATGAGCTCCAAATAGGTTGTGGGTTCTCCCATGACAGCAGTTTTTAATTTTTAGATTTTTCAAATTTTTATGGATTTTTGGGTATATGAGAAAATAAAACAAGACAAAAACAAACTAGACAAAAGTAAACTAAGCAAAATAATACTAGACAGAAATAAACTAAGCACAAATAAACTAGACAAAAGTAAACTAAGCAAAACAAAATAAAATAAAATAAAAACAGAGAGAGAGGTAGAGTGTACTCCCCAGGTGAACTTATGAGTAGAGCTATGCCTCCCCGGCAACGGCGCCAGAAAATAGTCTTGATAACCCACAAGTATAGGGGATCGCAACAGTCTTCGACGGAAGTAAAACCAAATTTATTGATTCGACACAAGGGGAGGTAAAGAAAATTTATAAGCCTTAACAACTGAGTTGTCAATTCAGCTGCACCTGGAAAAGCACTAGTAACAGGGGTGATGTGAAAGCAGCAGTAATATGAGAGCAATAGTAACAGTAACACAGCAGCAGTAGCAGTAACACAGAGGCGATGGCACCAGAAAATAGTTGATACTACTTCCAATGTCATATAGAACGAGTATATGATGATGAGAGATAGACCGGGGTTCCCAGCGATCTACACTAGTGGTAACTCTCCAATAACAAGTGACAAATGTTGGGTGAACAAATTACAGTTGGGCAATTGATAGGATTGAAATAGCATTAAGACAGAACATCAAGATTATTAATTATGTAGGCATGTCTTCCATATATAGTCGTACGTGCTCGCAATGAGAAACTTGCACAACATCTTTTGTCCTACCAGCCGGTGGCAGCCGGGCCTCAAGGGAATCTACTGGCTATTAAGGTACTCCTTTTAATAGAGCACCGGAGCAAAGCATTAACACTTGGTGAAAACATGTGATCCTCATATCACAGCCTTCCCCTCCGGTTGTCCCAATTTCTGTCACTTTGGGGCCTCGGGTTCCGGACAGCAATATGTGCAAACAACTTGTAGATACAATCTAAGCAATAATTATAGAGCTTAAATCTAAGATCATGCCACTCGGGCCCTAGTGACAAGCATTAAGCATAACAAGATTGCAGCAACAATAACTTCACAAACTTTATAGATAGATTAATCATAATGTATCATCCATCGGATCCCAACAAACACAACACCGATTACATCAGATGGATCTCAATCATGTAAGGCAGCTCATGAGATCATTGTATTGAAGTACATGGGATAGAGAGTACCAACTAGCTACTGCTAGAACCCGTAGTCCATGGGGGAACTACTCACGGAGCATGATGGAGGCGGTGGCGTCGATGGAGATGGCTTCTGGGGGCACTTCCCCATCCCGGCAGGGTGCTGGAACAGAGATTCTGTCCCCCGAATTGGAGTTTCGCGATGGCAGCGGCGCCCCTGGACTCTTTCTGGAGTTTCGTCAATTCGTCTCGCGTTTTTAGGTCGAAAGGGCTTATATAGGCGAAGAGGCGGAGTCGGAAGGGCGCCAGGGCTCCCTCCCCATAGGCCGGCGCGGCCAGGGTGGAGCCCGCGCGACCCTGTCGTGTGGGGCCCCCCTGGCCCATCTTCGTCTCCCCTTCGGTGTTCTGGAATCTTCCGGGAAAAATAAGATACTGGGTCTTTATTTCGTCGAATTCCGAGAATATTGCCCGAACAGCCTTTCTGGAACCAAAAATAACAGAAAACAGGAACTGGCACTTCGGCATCTTGTTAATAGGTTAGTTCCGGAAAACACATAAAAACATTATAAAGTGTGAGCAAAACATGTAGGTATTGTCATAAAACAAGCATGGAACATCAGAAATTATAGATACGTTGGAGACGTATCACCCGACGCAAACGGATATAAATATGCGTCGCCCCGTTAGAGATGCCCTAACTGAAATACAACCATTTTTCTAAAAAAATCGAAACAAAATAACTTTATCGCAAAAGTAATTTCGAAACGGTTTCATGCATTTTAGGGTGGCACCGTGGCCCACGACGTAGTTATCTTCAGGATATGGTTATATTGTGCCCAAGTTTCTGAAATGAGATGTTTTCGATAATTAAGATGCACATAGCCGTACCAATTCAACAAAAACAACAATAAAACTAAAGTTCTAGACAACTTCACTAAAAGAGAGTAAAAATAAGCCTAAGGTCATGGAGGGCCAATCCTCATATCACACCGCCATGGCGCCATCCTTGTTGGGAAAAGAAATACTTGCCGTATCCTCTAATCGTGTAGACACCTTGATACGTCCAATTTGCATCACTATTTTATATCACAATTTGCTGTTATTCATTGATATATTTCATATTTGGACATAATACTTATGTTATTTCATCTATTTTGCATGTTTCATGATTATTGGAGGATCGAGCACCGGAGCCAGGATTCTGCTGGAAAAAGCACCATCAGAATGCAATATTTCGGAAGATCAACAGTTGACGGAAATTATACCAAAAATCCTATTTTTCCAGATGACGAAGTGAGCCAGAAGGGGGAGTTGAGGGGACCCGAGGTGGGCCCACCCCATAGGCCGGCGCGGCCCAAGGCCTAGCCGCGCCGCCCTGTGAGGAGGGGGGCCCACAGCCCCTCTCGCCTCCTTTTCTTCGTGAAATCCTTCGTCCCGAAGACCTAAGCCACAGAGGATACCTCACGAAGAGTTACAGCCGCCTGCGGGGCGGAGAACACCATAGAGAAAAGAGCTCTCCGGCGGGCTGAGATCCGCCGGGGAAATTCCCTCCGGGATTGGGAAATCGATGCCATCGTCACCGTCATCGAGCTGGACATCATCTCCATCACCATCATCATCATCATCTTCACCATCATCACCGCCGTCTCCACCGCTGGCCATCGTCACCGCCGTAGCAATTTGGGGTTTGAACTTGATTGTTTGATAGGGGAAACTCTCCCGGTATTGATTTCTACTTGTTATTGATGCTATTGAGTGAAACCGTTGAACCAAGGTTTATGTTCAGATTGTTATTCATCATTATATCACCTCTGATCATGTTCCATATGATGTCTCGTGAGTAGTTCGTTTAGTTCTTGAGGACATGGGTGAAGTCTAAATGTTAGTAGTGAAGTATGGTTGAGTAATATTCAATGTTATGATATTTAAGTTGTGGTGTTATTCTTCTAGTGGTGTCGTGTGAACGTCGACTACACGACGCTTCACCTTTATGGGCCTAGGGGAATGCATCTTGTACTTGTTTGCCAATTGCGGGGTTGACGGAGTGACAGAAACCTAAACCCCCGTTGGTATATCGATGCAGGAGGGATAGCAGGATCTCAGAGTTTAAGGCTGTGGTTAGATTTATCTTAATTACTTTCTTGTAGTTGCGGATGCTTGCAAGGGGTATAATCACAAGTATGTATTAGTCCTAGGAAGGGCGGTACATTAGCACAGGTTCACCCACACAACACTTATCAAAACAATGAAGATTAATTAGCCGTATGTAGCGAAAGCACTAGACTAAAATCCAGTGTGTCCTCGAGAACATTTGGTCATTATAAGTAAACAAACCGGCTTGTCCTTTGTGCTAAAAAGGATTGGGCCACTCGCTGCAATTGTTACTCTCGCACTTTACTTACTTTTACTTTATTCAACTGCTACATCAAAACCCCCTGAATACTTGTCTGTGAGTATTTACAGTGAATCCTTCATCGAAACTGCTTGTCAACACCTTCTGCTCCTCGTTGGGATTGACATTCTTACTTATCCAAGATACTACGATACACCCCCTATACTTGTGGGTCATCAAGACTATTTTCTGGCGCCGTTGCCGGGGAGTGAAGTGCTATTGGTAAGTGGAATTGGTAAGGGAAACTTCTACTGTTTGTGCTGATTTTATTTCAGTCTGCTGCCATAATTCGTTATGGAGAGATCTCCTTTTGAATGTTTATTTGGAAAATCTGCTACTACTGCAAAGATAGTGGATGAGGCGCCAGGTAAGGAAGAGATACCATACAAAATACCTATGAAAATTATTGAACGCGTAGTGGGTAACCGTTATACAGGGGATGGAACTGTCCACCCTGGAGATCATTTACTGTTCTTGCATGAATTTTGCGGTTTATTCAAGTGTGCAGGTATTGCTATGGATGAAGTGAGGAAGAAACTATTCTCTATATCGCTGTCTGGTAAAGCAGCGCATTGGTATAAATTACTGGATAATGGGGATTCTCTTGAATGGAATGATATTGTGCCCCGGTTTTATTCTAAGTTCTATCCTCCAAGTGAAATTCACAAGGATCGGAACCGCATATATAATTTTTGGCCTCATGATGGAGAGAGTATTTCCCAAGCTTGGGGGAGATTGAAGTCTTTAATGCTCAAATGCCCCATTCATGAGCTTCCTGGTAATGTTATTATTGATAATTTCTATGCAAGACTTTCTTTTGAAGACAAGACCTTGCTGGATACTTCTTGTTCTGGATCATTCACGCGCAATAAGGAAGAGTTTAAAAGGGACCTTCTTAATCGGATCCAGGAGAATACTGAAGGATGGGAGATCGACAAAGATAGAGAATCAGGTATAAATTATGATTACAAATGCATTGAAGCTTTTATGGATACTGATAAATTTCGTAATATGAGTGCTACTTATGGTCTTGATTCTCAAGTTGCTGCAAATCTTTATAAAGCTTTTGCCTCTCATTATGAATTGCCTAAGAAGAATTTTGATAAGTATCATGAACCGTATAAAGATAAAATTGATTCATCTATTAATAAATGCATTGTAGTTGAAACTGTTGATCATGTTATTCCTGAAGCTTATATTGAAAAAACTCCTTTCCCTGCTAAAATGAAGGAGTACTCTGTTATAAATAGTGTGGTTCATAAAAGTGAAAAGAAACCTATAGAACCTGAAGAACAAATAAAAGTTGAACCTGCTGTTGCAATAGTTAAAGATCTTGTGACTGAAAATGTGGAGGATGGTCATATTATTTTCTGTGAAGATGCTTCTAATATTGTTTCACATCCTAATAAACCCAAACAAGCTAGTGTTCCTATGCTATCTGTTAGAATTGGTGCAAGTATTAGTGCTATTCCTTATGAGCTTTACACGGAGATTATGCACGAAATTGGTTCTTGTGAACTTGAAGATATTGATGTGGTTATTCAGCTGGCTAATAGAGAAACTATTTCTCCAATTGGTATTGTTCGAGATGTGGAAGTTCTATGCGGTAAGATTAAATATCCTGCCGACTTTTTGGTACTTGGTTCTGCTGCTAGTGAATATTGTCCTATCATTTTTGGTAGACCTTTTCTAAATACTTGTGGAGCTATTATAGATTGCAAGAAAGAGAAAGTTTTGACTAAATTTGCCGGTGAATCTTATGAGTTAAACTTCTCTAAATTTACCAAAACTCCTTATAAAGCTGATTTGCCTAATAATGATTTTAAAATGGAACAGTGTGCATCTATTGTTCTTGTTCCTAATAATCCCTTGCAGCAACATTTGGAGAATAGCGAGAGTGAAGTTTTTAGGAAAGAAAGAGATGAGCTTGATGAAAATTTTCTTCGCCAACCTATTCTTAAGCATGATTTACCGGTGGAAGATCTGGGTACAACACCACCACCAAAGGAAGACCCTGTCTTTGATTTAAAACCTTTGCCTGATAATCTTAAATATGCTCATATTGATGATAACAAAATATATCCTGTTATTATTAGTTCTAAGCTTTCAGAGTTTGAAGAAGAAAGGCTATTGGAAATACTGAAGAAGCACCGAGGGGCTATTGGCTACACTCTTGATGATTTGAAGGGGATTTCTCCCTCTATTTGCCAACACGCCATTAATATGGAAGATGATGCAAAGCCTGTTGTTGAACCTCAGCGTCGTCTAATTCCCAAGATGAAGGATGTGGTAAGAAATGAGGTATTAAGACTTCTTGAAGCTGGTATTATATATCCTATTGCTGATAGTAGATGGGTTAGTCCTGTGCATTGTGTTCCTAAGAAAGGAGGAATGACTGTTGTGCCTAATGATAATGATGAGCTCATACCTCAAAGAGTAGTTGTAGGGTATAGAATGTGCATTGATTATCGAAAAGTTAATAAAGTTACTAAGAAAGATCATTACCCTTTGCCTTTTATTGATCAAATGTTAGAAAGGTTATCTAAAAATACTCATTTTTGTTTTCTTGATGGTTATTCTGGGTTTTCACAAATTGCTGTTAAAACTAAGGATCAAGAGAAAACCACTTTCACTTGTCCCTATGGAACTTATGCTTATAGACGTATGCCTTTTGGTTTATGTAATGCTCCTGCTACTTTTCAAAGATGCATGTCTGCTATTTTTCATGGCTTTTGTGAGAGTATTGTAGAGGTATTCATGGATGATTTTTCTGTCTATGGGAATTCTTTTGATAATTGCTTGCGGAACCTTGATAAAGTTTTGCAAAGATGTGAAGAAACTAACCTTGTTCTTAATTGGGAGAAATGCCACTTTATGGTTAATGAAGGAATTGTATTGGGACATAAAATTTCCGAGAGAGGTATTGAAGTTGATAGAGCTAAAGTTGAAGCAATTGAGAAGATGCCCTATCCTAGGGATGTTAAAGGTATTCGTAGTGTTCTTGGTCATGCTGGGTTTTATAGTAGGTTTATTAAAGATTTCTCCAAGATTTCAAAACCTCTTACTAATCTTCTTCAAAAAGATGTACCTTTTGTTTTTGATGATGATTGTAAGGAAGCTTTTGAAACTCTAAAGAAAGCCTTAACAACTGCTCCTATAGTTGAACCTCCTGATTGGAACTTATCATTTGAAATAATGTGTGATGCTAGTGATTTTGCTGTAGGCGCTGTTCTTGGACAGTGAGTAAATAAAAAATTGAATGTTATTCATTATGCTAGTAAAACTCTTGATGCTGCTCAAAGAAATTATGCTACTATTGAAAAAGAATTGTTAGCTGTAGTCTTTGCTTCTGATAAGTTTAGATCTTATATTGTTGATTCAAAAGTTACTATTCATACTGATCATGCTGCAATCAGATACCTTATGCAAAAGAAAGATGCTAAGCCAAGGCTTATTAGATGGGTACTTCTGTTGCAAGAATTTGATTTACATATTGTAGATAGGAAAGGTGCTGATAATCCTGTTGCTGATAATTTGTCTAGATTGGAAAATATTGCTTATGATCCTGTTCCTGTTAATGATAGTTTTCCAAATGAACAATTGGCTGTAATAAAGGTGAGCTCGCGAGACAGTCCTTGGGATGCTGATTATGCTAACTTTATTGTTTCCAAGTACTTGCCTCCAACCTTTTCAGCTCAGCAGAGGAGGAAATTCTTTATGACTTGAGGCATTATTTCTGGGATGACCCACATTTATATAAAGAAGGAGTGGATGGTATCCTGCGAAGATGTGTTCCCGAATATGAACAACAAGAGATATTGATTAAATGTCATGGTAGTGCTTATGGAGGACATCACGCCGGAGATAGAACCGCGCAAAAGGTTCTACAATCAGGTTTTTATTGGCCGACTCTCTTCAAGGACGCAAGGAAGTTTATTTTATCTTGTGATGAATGCCAAAGGGTTGGTAATATCTCCAGACGCAATGAAATGCCTATGAATTATACTCTTGTTATTGAACCGTTCGATTGTTGGGGATTTGACTTCATGGGACCTTTTCCCTCTTCAGAAGGTAACACTCATATACTTGTTGCTGTTGATTATGTTACTAAATGGGTGGAAGCCATACCTACAAAAAGTGCTGATGGTGAGACCTCTTTAAGAATGCTTTTAGATATTATTTTTCCTAGATTTGGAGTTCCTAGATATATTATGACTGATGGAGGTTCTCATTTTATTCATGGTGGTTTTAGAAAAACTCTTGCTAAATATGGTATTAATCATAGAATTGCTTCCGCTTATCATCCTCAAACTAGTGGGCAAGTAGAATTATCAAATAGAGAGATTAAATCTATCTTGCAAAAGACTGTTAACAAAACTAGAAAGAATTGGGCTAGTAAATTGAAGGATGCACTATGGGCTTATAGAACTGCTTATAAAAACCCCATGGGAATGTCACCTTATAAAATGGTTTATGGGAAAGCTTGTCATTTACCTTTAGAACTAGAGCACAAAGCTTATTGGGCAGTTAGAGAATTAAATAAAGATCCTAAACTTGCCGGTAATAAGAGGTTGTTGCAATTGAGTTCCCTAGATGAATGGAGAAGTGAAGCCTATGAAAATGCTAAACTCTTTAAAGAGAAAGTTAAGAAATGGCATGATAGAAGGATTATCAAAAGAGAATTTAATATTGGGGATAAAGTCCTATTGTATCGGTCTCGTCTCAGATTCTTTGCAGGGAAATTACTCTCGAAATGGGAAGGACCATATGTTGTTGCGGTGACCCAGCATACCACTGCATGTTGTAGTATACAAGTCGTTGATATGATCTTTGCGAAGGGACTTCTTCACAATTTGCCATATCCCTCAGAGTGGTACAACAGAAACATTGCAGGTCATAACACTCCATACTTTATTACAAACATTGCCTTAACAAGTTGGTATTCTCACAGGTCCTATGAGAACACCCTAAGATACTACTAAAGTACGATTACAACTCATAACTAAATATTAAGAGAGCTCAACAACTTATTTAGGTAAGTTCTACGTTGCTCGGCTCTATGATGCTAGGGTATGTCACTACTCCTCCACCTCCGTGTCATCTGATCCGTAGACTATCCCATAGTCTACGCCTTCCACTCCGCCGGTAAGATCGGGTTCTTCGTAGACCAGCTCGTAACTTCCTTCTGGTGCTCCATCGTTGATTGCCTCCACTTCCGGATCACAGTCTAGCAAGGGTGTCGAAAGAAAGTGAGTACAGAGGTACTCAGCAAGTTCTAAAAGAGTAAAAAGGTGTTTGATGCACTACCTACGACCATTGATCAGGAAATCGCAGGTCAATGCATGTTTTGAAAACATTTCTTCAAAAGGTTGCTTTTATTATGAAAACTATGCCCGTCAGTCTTCACAGGTTGACTAGAACTTCATGGAGTTCCTTTCCTGCCGCATTCGCAGTTCCCTTCCCGGAACAAGGAGTGACAGCCACAATTTGATACACTCTGCAGAGGTGCATTACTTTTCCCACAAGAGATCTCACCCTTTTTGCCATCCGCAGGGACTTGCCCCCGTTCACACTTCCTTTGGTGTGAGGCCAGGTATAAAGATCCAAGCCCACACCGCCTTCTCCGCGACTGCAAACCCACCCTTTTGTCCAACCGTACACCTCCAGTAGACTTCCCCCGATAATACGGCTTTACTCATGGTGTACTCCGGACAATCCTTCATAGATCGTAGAGCCATCATCACTAATGGATGGGGATTTAAAGGCCATCCCAACCTACGGCAGTGCCTCCAACACCCCGCCGGCTCTACCAATCCGTTGGCGTGCAGAAGGGAAAAGATACGACTGGCTTCCCCAGAGCCATTATAGATCTCATGGTCAACGCGATTTGTACGGCGCTAGAATCACTGGACGGCATTGGTAATTTAATCCTAGGGTGATATAACCCATTGCAATGGAACCTCCACCATATCAACACATACCATGGTTCCATTGCCAGCCACATAGTCATATTCATAGTTGGAAAGTAACATTTTATTTGTGATGCAGGAATGATAAGTATATAGCTTTGCATTAAAGTAGTAGAAAATAATCAAGTTGACATGAGCAAGGGTGAACTTGCCTGTGGACTGCGAGATAGTGCAGTTCAATGCAGTTGATGGAACCTGGACCTCGGGTTCTGTAAGAAGCATCATTGTCCGGTAAGGACAATGTTATAAAATCCAAATAATGCAATCATGAATGGATTATTTTATGTTGAATCCCTTTACCCCGCTGAATTATATCAATTTAGGGTTGCGTTTAAGATTTATGTCTTTGACAGTAATTTACAATTGATTTAAAAGTATAAACCATTTTTAATTCACACAAAGTACAACAATTCAAAGTAAAACTATTTACTTGGTGATTCCTTTAATCATTCCAAAAATAATTGAAAATTATAGAGTTACCTCTATAGTTTTTTGGAAATAAAAGGAGTATAGTATTTTTTCTGGGAAAAATACCCTTTTTCAAAAGAAATGACTTGGAATATTAGAATTTCATTTTGAAATGTTTGAAAATAAGTATTTGAACTTATTTGAGATTTTTCCTTGAATTTTAAATACAAGGAAATAATAATTTTTAAATTCCAAGTTATTATTTAAATTCTTAAAATTCATAATTTTGAATTTGTTTCATGAATTCCATTTCATATTTTATTCTTGTTAAGATTTATTTTTCATTCATGAATCCAATTTTTAATGGATTTTTAGAGTTGTTTTTGATTTATAAAAATTTGGTGAAGTTTTGGTCTTTTATTAAATGTAAAAAGACCAAAATACCCCCCCTGGACCCATATTGGGCCCAGCCCATTTACCTAAACCCAGGGATGGCCCAATAAGGCTAATCCCCTTTTGGGTTCGGTGGCGCCGAAGCGGCCCACCTCACTCTCACTCACTCGGCCCTCTCACTCGCTCGACCTAACCCTAATCTCTCTCGCGACGCGCTGGCGATGGCGTCGCCGCCATGGCCGTCGCCGTGCTCCGGCCATCGCCGTGCTTCCCTGACCTCGCCACCTACCTGATCTGGACCGCCGCGAGACGATCTATCGATCTGCCGCGTGGTTTCCTCGATTACTTCCTCTCCTGGCGGATCGCCTCCTCTCTGGATCTCGTGGAGAATCGTCTTGGGCGACTGGGTGATCTCCGACGAGCTCTCGCCCTCGCCGTCGACGTGTGCGCCTCCGAAACCGACCTGGCGCGGGTGCTGCTTGCAGTACCTGTGCCGTCGTCTCCGTGCCGTGCTGCTGTGGTGGTGTTCATCGGCGTAACGCCGGCGCCTTCCCTGGCTTTGCAGCTGCTATGGCCGCGCGAGCACTGCCTCGCCATGCCATAGCCTCTGCCACCAGGCGCGTGTAAGTTGCTATGCTCCTTCTCCTTCTCCTCTCCATACCTGTGCGCCTCTCTAAGCTACTGTGCTTCTTCTTCCTTATGCTCTGTTGCTTTCTGGTGATCCTGTGATCACACAGAACTCTGCCATGGTTGCTTAATTCTCCTATGCTTCCCTTTGCTGCAAGCTCATGGCCAAATCACCAATTTCTGGTACTGGCCAATGTTGCCTTGCTTGCTGTAAATGAACTGTGCTTGTTCTTGCTTTACCCTTACCTGGTGAATCCTTATCTGGTCGACTGGTTACTATTTCTAGGGTTTGTGCCCCTTTTATATGAACTCTACTTCTGTTCTTGCATTGACACACAAGCCTGGCTTGCTTTGGTGACTAAGCTGATGCATGGCCTTGTTGTTGCACCTTGACACACATGAGCTGTGTGCTCTCATATCTTGAAACTTGAGCCCCTGGTGGTGCTCAGGTTTGGTCTGCTGCTGCCCTTATCTTGTGCTGTCCTTGGTTTTGGACAAGCACAAGTGTGCATGACACTTGGTTCTGTCCAAACTGAATTCTTTGGCTAACACTAACATTCTAGCTAGTGTTGGTGTTTTATTTTGCAGGTTTTTGAATATGAACATGACCAGAAGATATTCTTCAAGTCATTTAGTCTAGGTTTTAGTTTAAGAGCAATATTGTAATCTTCATTTTTATTTCTGTTTATTATTCATCAATTCTTGTATCTGGAATATTGTAAAGACTTTGTAATCTGTGTTGTGATATCAATAAAGCCCAAGTTTTTGTTTATGAGCTTTTGCTTTATGTAATATTTATATTCTGAATTAAATGTTATATTCATTATTCACTTTGTAATTCAAAGTTATTTGATTTCATAAGTTGTGTTTAAATTATGAATTCCATATTTATATTGTTCAATGCTTATTGTTAAATGTATTAACACTTGTCAAATGAAATCAATTCCCCAAATCAACAAGATACAAAAGAGATCATGTCGAAATTTCCCTAACTCACATTGCCTAACCCTAAGTGCAAAATGAGAGAGAACCTCGATCCCTCTTAGGTTTAGTTGCAATAAGGCGCGAAAATTTCCCCCGTTTTGCGATGAAATGCACATCCCATTTCTAACTCTACCCTTCGTTGTTCCTATGTTCTGGGTTATTACAGCCTCTCCCCCTTAACAGAAACTTCGTCCCGAAGTTAAGATTGGTACCTGAACATCTCGGGGTAAGACTTCCTTAATTCTTCTTCCGTCTCCCAAGTTGCTTCTCGCTCAGGATGATGTTGCCATTGCACTTTGCAGTATTTGATTGCCCTGTTTCTTAACTTCTTCCATTGTACTTCTAAGATCTTTTCAGGCCTTTCCACATACATTAGATCAGATTGCAATTCTATTTCTTCATATGTGATGGGATCATCCGGTGCCTTCAAACACTTTCTGAGTTGTGAAACATGAAACACATTATGAACCTGACTTAATTGTGCCGGTAACTCCAACTCAAAAGCTGTTCCTCGATTCTGACTGAGTATCTTAAATGGTCCAATATATCGAGGGCTTAACTTTCCTTTCACTCCGAACCTCTAAAGTCCTTTCATTGGGCTAACCTTCAGATAAACCATGTCTCCCACTTTCGGTTCCCAGTCTCTTCTCTTTAAATCGGCGTAACTCTTCTGACGACTCTGAGCTATTTTGAGTCTATCCCGAATCACCTCGATGACTTCTCGTCTCTCCTTGATGTAGTCCGGTGTAAACTCCTTGTTTTCTCCGGTTTCAAACCAACAAATTGGTGATCTACACTTCCTTCCGTACAATGCTTCGTACGGTGCCATCTGGATACTACTCTGATAACTATTGTTATATGAGAACTCCGCTAAAGGTAAATGGTCCTCCCATGAGCCTCCAAAGTTCAGAGCACAAGCTCTAAGCATGTCCTCAAGTATCTGATTGGTTCTTTCGGTTTGTCCTCCGGTTTGTGGATGATATGCTATACTGAAATCCAATTTGGATCCCAAAGATTCTTGTAGTTGTTTCCAGAATGCTGATGTGAAAATTGAACCTCTATCTGAGACTATCTTCTTTGGTACTCCATGCTTACTCACAATCTCCTTCACATATATATCCACAAGCTTTTCTGCAGTATCTTTTGTGTTTACGGCTATGAAATGAGCACTCTTGGTAAGTCTGTCCACTATTACCCATATCATATCCTTCTTCTTACTAGTCATT
The DNA here is from genome assembly GCF_019359855.2 of Lolium perenne. Lineage (NCBI taxonomy): Eukaryota > Viridiplantae > Streptophyta > Magnoliopsida > Poales > Poaceae > Lolium > Lolium perenne. Next base: position 166,244,398 of record NC_067244.2, read on the forward strand.
GGTAAACCAGTAACAAAATCCATTCCGATTTCATCCCATTTCCACTCCGGTATCTCAAGTGGTTTGAGTAATCCCGCAGGACTCTGATGTTCTGCCTTCACTCATTGACATGTATGACATTCCGAGACATATTGTGCTATTTCTCTTTTCATGTTGTTCCACCAGAACATCTCCTTCAAATCCATATACATCTTAGTACTTCCCGGATGTATTGAATAAGGGGTTTCATGTGCTTCCTTTAATATGATTGACTTCACTTCTGGATCATCGGGTACACAGATCCTTTTCTGGAAGTATAATGAATCAAAATCCCCTAGATGGAATTCCGATGGTCTTCCTTCACCAATTCTTTTGATTTCCTCTTGTATGAACAAATCATCAGCTTGCTTTCAGATGATCTCATATTTCAAATCTGAATACATCTCATCCATAATCCTCATGGTTGCTATACTTCCTTTGACATCACCTTGAATAAACAAAATCTGAGCATCCTCTAACTCTTTCCGAAGTTCCTTTGGAATCTCCCATTCCGTAGGTTGATTCTCCGTACTCTTCCTACTTAGGGCATCTGCTACTACATTAGCCTTGCCTGGTGTATAGTTGATCTTAAGGTTGTAATCCTTAATCAACTCTAACCATCTCTTCTGTCTCATGTTTAATTCTTTCTGGGTGAAGAAGTATTTCAAACTTTTGTGATCGGTGTATAACTCACACTTGGATCCATATAGAAATTGTCTCCAACTCTTCAAAGCATACACAACTGCTGCTAACTCGAGATCATGTACTGGGTAGTTGTGTTCATGTGGTTTCAACTGTCTTGATCCATAAGCTATTACCTTCCGATCTTGCATAAGAACACATCCAAGTCCATTCTTGGAAGCATCACAATACACCGTGTAATCCTTTCCAGGTTCAGGAACTGCTAATACCGGTGCTGTGGTTAACTTATCTTTGAGTGTTTGGAAGCTGGCTTCACACTCATCAGTCCACACAAATGGAGTATTTTTCTTGAGTAACTTGGTCATTGGTCCTGCAATCTTCTAAAATTCCTCTATGAATCTCCGATAATAGCCTGCCATACCAAGAAATCCTCGTATCTCCTTAGCATTTTTAGGTGATTTCCATTCCAATACGGACTGAACCTTGCTTGGATTCACCGCTATGCCTTCTTTGGTTATGACATGTCCAAGAAATTCAACACTATCTAACCAAAATTTGCACTTGCTGAACTTCGCATATAGCTGATGTTCCCTCAAAGTTTGCAGAACTATCTTCAAATGCTTGGCATGTTCTTCTTTATCTTTGGAATAGATTAGAATATCATCTATGAACACTATCACAAACTTGTCCAAGTACTTCATGAATATCTTGTTCATCAAATTCATGAAATTTGCTGGTGCATTTGTTAGTCCAAATGGTACAACCAAGTATTCATGGTGTCCATACCTTGATACGAACGCTATTTTTGGTACATCCTCCTTCTTGATTTTGATTTGATGGTATCCTGACCTTAAATCTATCTTTGAGAAGACTCTCGCTCCTTGAACTTGATCAAAAAGGTCTTGGATTCTAGGTAAAGGATACTTGTTCTTGATAGTTACATTGTTCAAATTTCTGTAATCTCCACACATTCTCTTTCCTCCATCTCTTTTATCCACAAAAATAACTGGTGTACCCCATGGTGACACACTTTCTTGAATAAATCCCTTCTGTTCCAGTTCATCTATCTGAGCTTTCAGTTCCACTAACTCCTTTGGTCCCATCTTATATGGTGGTTGTGCTATTGGTGCTGTGCCTGGAATCAGATCGATTGTGAATTCTATCTCTCTATCGGGTGGCATTCCCGGTAGTTCCTTAGGAAATACATCCTTAAACTCATTCACTACAGGAATATCTTCAATTCTCACTTCCTTCAGGCTATTTAGTTCCAATCCGATCTCCAACTCACTGTACTTATCTCCTTGGAACACTATTCGACCTCCGATGGAGTTGCGAAGTGATACTGTTTTGTCTCCACGGTTAATCACCGCTCCATTTTCTGTCAACCAATCCATCCCTAGGATGACTGATATGTCCTTCATGGGTATGATGAATAGGTCCGCGAAATACACACAGTCACATATGGTTAGGACTTGTGCTTCTTTCACGTGGGTTACTAAGATCGTTCCCCCCGCGGATAGAACAGTTATAGGGGTTTCTAACTTAGAACATCTAAGCCCGAATTTTTCCACAAACTCCAATGCAAGAAATGATGTGGTTGCTCCAGTATCAAATAATACTTTGCTAGGATGAGTAAGAATGCTTAGCGTACCTAAGACTGTTTGATCCGACTCTTCCGCTTGTTCCAAAGATGTGCAATTCAGCTTTCCATAAGGCTTTCCCTTCTTGTTGTTGTAGTTGTAGTTGTAGTTGCGGTTGTTGTTGTTGTTGTTGTTGTTGTTGTTGTTGTTGTTGTTGTTGTTGTTGTTGTTGCGGTTGTTGTTGTTGTTGTTGTTTCCACCTCGTCCTCCAGAGCTCTGTCCGCTCCAAGACGCCTTGTTTGGACACTCCGGCTTGATGTGTCCTTCCTTCCCACAACCATAACAAATGATTCTGGGTTTCTGACAATCCTTCTGCAAATGACCCTTTAGGCCACAATTGTTGCAGATGATTTGGCTGATTGGATTCTTATTCTGACCTCCCCGGTTGTATTGATTACCAGTAGTAGGTCGGTATCGGGGTTTGAAACTCCGATCAGGTGTTGGTTTACTGATTGGGTACTTCCTTGGCTCGATACGAGCCCTCTTCCTCCTGTCCTCTTGGACTTGCCGGTAATCATCCTCGAAAGTGATTGCCGAGTCAATCAGTTCCTGGAATTCGGCAGTCCTTGCCAACCTCAGTTGCATTTTCATGTATGGATTCATGCCTTTCATGAACAGCTTCTTCCGCTTCTCCTCTGTATCTACATCCTCAGGTGCATACCTGGATAACCTGTTGAAATCCCGAACATACTGCATGATGGGTGCAGTATTCTGTCTTAGTTCTTCAAACTCCCTCTTCTTCAGCTCCACCACACTGTCCGGAACATGAGCATCCCGGAACTTCTTCTTGAACTCCTCCCAGGTGAACACCTTATCAGGAGGGTGTACTGCTACAAGGTTCTCCCACCATGACGCTGCTGGTCCTGACAACAGATAAGTGGTATATCTGATCTTCTCCTCATCGTTGCAACCAACGGTCTTCAGCTTCCTTTCCGTATCCATAAGCCAATCTTCAGCGTCCATTGGTTCTGGAGCTGATGTAAATGGTAGTGGTCTTGCATTTTGGAAGTCCGATAGAGTTACTCCCTTGCCTTCATTACCCCTATCATTGATGACGTGGGTAAAGAAATCTTGCATGTTCTTGCTCTGGCTTTCCTGGTAACGCCTCCTATCTTCCTCCATTGACCTCATATACTGTTGGAAATCTGGGTGCATCATTGGGTGTGGTGGTGGTGGTGCGTTTTCTGCTCTAGCTGCTGCATCTGCCTCCTCTTTCTCTCTTGCTTCCCGCTCTCTGCGAGCCTCTTCGGTTTCTACTAACGCCTTTTCCCCCTAGTCCTGTAACTGTTGACTGCCAAAACCCACCGGCGGGCAGCGACGGTCAACACTGTAGAGCCGGGAACAACCTAGAGCTGCGGCTGGCTGAGGTCCCTCCGAGCGACGGCCCGCAAAGCCTTCTGGTCACACACCCGATGCTGATGCAAGGGCGTGCCACCTGACCTATACCTGGTCAGGAAGGTGATGGAGATGCCTCGCTTAGTTTCCTGCATGGCATACACATAAACATTAAATACGAGCCTCGATCGGCTCTCAGGTTATCCTGTGAATCGGCTCAAGGAGCCGATCCACCCATGATTCGTACGGGGTGCACGAATATATGGTGGTCCTGCTTGATCAAGATAAAGCTAATTAGATCTACGACGATTTAGGGTTTTCACCGCATAATCGGATCATCCTACTCCAGGTTGGGCCTCACGGCCACGCACGGTGATCGTAAGCCGATCCTAAACAAGGCCTAAAAACCAACACGAAGTTGATCCCCGGAACATCCTGTTTAGGACTTGCGAACGACACCCTACGTGCCGCTGGATCCTCCCCCCCTTTGTAAGGCCTAACTATTGCAGATATTAAACTAATCCTTGTAGAACAAGGAGCAATCGTAACGGATCAGATCTACTAAATAATGATCAAGCGGGGTGCCGCCCCCACACCTAAGATAGGTGTGAGGGCGGCTAGATATGCAAGGGTTGCACTACGCTAGCATGTTACGCGAAGAACTATGCTAACCCTAACACATCTATGATAACTACGTTGCTCGCCATCAACAAGGCTTCAGTACGAGCAACGCATGAACAACGTGGAGCTTGTGCTGCCTAGATCGCAAGATGCGATCTAGGCAGCATGTCGCTTACCGGATAGAAACCCTCGAGACGAAGGAGTTGGCGATGCGCCGAGATTGATTTGTTTGGTTGAACGTGTGTTGTTGTTTATTCCATAAACCCTAGATACATATTTATAGTCCAGAGGACTTTCTAACGTGGGAATAATCCCCACCGTGCACGATACAAACTCTAACTTCTCTAACTTCTAATCTAAGATACAATCTACCATAATCAAAGATACACGGGCAACCCAGCCCAAACTCCTCGTGCGAGGCCGCTTCAGAGATCTTTCACGTGTAATCTTTCAAGCCCATCTCCTTTACGGCCCACCTCCTGATTTGGCCAAAATCTGGTGATAACACATGCCCCCCTGGTTTTGGCAATGATAATTCCAAAACCACTCTGTTTTTCCTCTGAAGGGTCATGTCGTGGCAGAGCAGAGTCGTTGCAGCATCCGTCATCATTATGCCCTGTCTTCTCAGCTTCTCTGCAAAATTCGATAGCTCTAGCATCACCTCCTTGGAAACTGTAATGGCGTTAAATTTCCACCAGGCTTCCCATTATTTAACTGTGCCGATCGATTAGCCCTCTTCATCCTCTGTTCTGGCCATCGGCACCCAAAAAACCCTCTCCTCCTGTAGCAATGTCTTCCTCTTCCTCCTCCCTCTCAGGCCTCCCCCTCCAATCCTCGCCGAAGAAGAAGAACGAGGACAACCTTCACTCCGAGGTGAACCCCCTCTCCTCCGACAATGATAAGAAAGAAGGAGAAGTAGCGAAGACCAAGGCCTCCCCCTCCGCCAAGCTCCCGCCGAAGAAGCGCTCCCGTATGTGGGCGGACAGCGAGGACGAAGACGACGACGAGGAGGAAGAGGAGGAGGATGAATCCTCCTCCTCCATCGGGTACCCGCCGACCAAGCGCTTCCGCTCCTGGGCGGACAGCGAAGATGACGATGACGACGCAGAGGAAGAAGCTCCGGTCGAGGGCTGGAGCAGCGGTGACGAGGAGTTCTCCGGAAGCAGCGCCGGTGACAGCTACGATGCTGACGACGAGGGCAGCGAGGATTAGTGACATAGCATCAGTAGTATGCGAGCAATCGGCTCTTCTTTTGTTCCCCTTTGAACAATCGGCTCTTCATTGTAAAAAAACCCTCCTCTGTTAATGAAGAAGCATTTTCCAGTCAATTGTTTTGCCGATAGTCAAAGTCACACAATCTCCAAAAAGAGCCGATGGCATCGCATCGGTCTCCATTATAAAAACACGAGTAACGTCGACCTAGCCGCCCTTCCAAACGGTAACCTGCGACCTCCATCTGAAAAGGCAAACTCAGATCCCCAAATCGCCGCCTGAGCAGTTCCAACCCACAACCACCTACACAGATCTCGACCACGCCGCCCCCGGCTCCTTCAACGCATCCCATGGCGGAATCATCCAATACCGATACCACGGCTTCCGGACTGAAGGTAATCCTCAACCTCCTCTCGCCGTTCGACTTGACATGGGATTAATGGCAAACACCTGAATTAATATCTCGCTCCACTACTAATTTAGGTTTCAGACATTCTTCTGCCACATCCTTCTCTCGCAAATTCGATGTGCCTCGGTCCTCGTTCTTCTGAGAGTCCTGCCCTGTTAATTTCGTGCGAAGCTAACAGAATCCCCTTTGTGAGCCAGAACCTAGATCTAACTTCCTGGGCCGACTGCCTGCGAGCCTGGCCTAATCCTCCTGAGGGTTGGGTGGCATGGTACAATAGAGTATCAAAATCCCACTATGCCACTTGGGAAACCATAGGGATAGCCGATGCCCTGTCATTATCATTATCTCCTCTTGAGGAGAATGAGAACATCCTGAAAACCATCGGCTACTTCTGGTCTGATGCACTGAACTGCTTCATGTTTGGTCATGGCCCTATGACACCGACCCTGCTGGATGTGGCCATGATCACAGGGCCAGACATTGCATCCCCCAGCCCTTCTGCATTCAAACTGCCAAAAGTCCCTTTCACTCTCTCTTCTAAAAAAGAGTGTACCAGCTGGGGCGCCTATCTCAATCGTTATATGAAAACCAAAGGCCCCGTGACAGAGAGGGAGCACACAGCCTTCCTGAATTTCTGGCTGGAGCACTTCATATTCTGCGGCCCATCACTTGCTCCCACCAAGAATTACCTCTCCCTGGCCTATGAACTTGCTAAAGGCACCCAACTCGGCCTAGGCAAACTATTTCTTGGAGAGATTTATCGATCCCTTCAACTGATGTCTGTCAAACTGTTCTCTCGAAAGACGATTAAACGCGGCGGCCCCTGGTGGTTCATTCAGTTGTGGGCCCAACTATACTTCCAAAACCAAATTCCAGACTTCCCATCGCTGACCACCTGCACCTTTCCGGATGTAAATGGAAAGGAAATTCGATGCACCAGCTACGGCCAAGCCCTGTATGGTCTCCCAGGCAGCAGGCTGATCCCCAAGGAAGCAGCAGGGTGGTTTAAGATTTTCTTCCAAGGTTTGGACAACCCCCTGTTCGATCCTTATACTGAATCGACAAATTTTGAAAACCCAGTCTCTTTCCGATTGGATGACTTTGCCGATGACGCCAGCACACAGCATTTGTACTCCCTCATGATTCGTCCTTGCTTCCTCCCTGTTGGCATGAGTACCTCGAACCGGATCATAAAGCCCGGTTATGAGTGTTACCAACCGGTAGTGGCAGCCCGACAGCTTGGTCTCGGACAGGTGCCTCCACACTTCTTCTTACACCACCTGACAGCAAGTAGAGCTGATCTGCCTGACATCCTTACTGCCCAAAGGTGTTATACCTTCTTTGATGCTTTGGCCATCCCAATTCCTCACGACCTCCGCTTCTCCTTCACTACCGATGGTTTTGAAACTTGGTGGTCTATGTGGAAGACCCACGTCTTCAGGAGGGCTCTAGGACCGCTGCTGAGAGAGCTTGACGCCGAGTATGACATCCCTGCAGACCAGGTAATATTACTTAAGCATTTCCTGTATCCGCCTTATGGTGATCATCTGTGACCTGACTCTTTCTCCTGGCAGCAACAAGATGGTCCGGCTCCCACACAAGCCGACGGTTCCCCTTTCGTATTACTTCCTCCGGCACCAGTGGTTCTCTTCTGCCAAAGCTCGCCACCCCTGAAGAAAGTCATAATGCAGAGTCAGCCGATTTCACCGAAATCGGCTCCCAAGAGTAAAGCATCTTCGGGGCCGGTTGCCCCCCGAGCCTCGACTCAGGCGAGGACGGCAGTGAGGAAGGTGGCAGCCAGAAAAACCCTGAAGCGTAAAGCTCCGGCCCAAGAAAGCTTGCGTGTAAGTTGGTTCAGACCCTGTAGACACTTGTCCACTTTCAACAATTTGTTTACAATACGCTCGTATTCTTTCCTACAGGCCTCCATTGAAGGAACCTCCAGCGGGGCCGAAGAAACCAGTCAGGGGGACTCGAGCTCGGGTAATTCCGAGAGGTCCACCACCCAGAGCCAGACGGCTTTACCAGCGCCGGCTTCCAAGAAAAGGTCGATCGTTGAACCCCCTGCCCCCCAAGCCCCGAGCAGATCGGGGTCACGCACGAAGCGCCGCTGCGTCAAAAGGGCTTGTAAGAACCCACGAGCCTCTTCATCAAGCCAGGAGGTTTCAAACGTAATCACCTTCTTGGTCATACTTCATGCTCGTGTTCTTCTTTCCCGTCGTCATGGATGGATCGGCTAATCACTTCCTCTTGCAGGCCGCAGAAACTTCTAGCGGAGACGTTGAAGAGATACCGATGCCGTCCGCCACCCTGGACCTAGCCACCTCGGCGATCGCGTCTGCCCAAGTGGCTGACCCATCTCAGTCCATAGAAAAGCCGATCGTTACTGCGTCGGCTGTTCCTCCTTCCTTGGGAGAGGTATGTCCCTCCTCCTCGGCTCCATTAATTCCCCCATTGCCTGCTAAACTCACTTTGTTTGCCCTATCAGGGTTGTGATCTCTCGAGCTTGCTTACGTTCGACCCAGAATCCATCGAACCAACTTCTTCCAAGGCAAGTGGAGATCCGATCCCTAGTACGGTCCGTGGTCCACTCTAGCGTCTCAAAGAGTTGCTTTCTGCCTCAACTGAGACTCTGATTGAAAACTCTGAGGAAGCTAAAGGCATCCTCGAGGATATCCAGCCTCATCTCCCTATGACCCTGCAAGTGAAGCTCGGCCGTCGTTACCTGCCGGTCTTTAAGTCAAGGGTGCAATCGGCTCGCCAAAGGATTACTCTTCGCCACTCTCAACTTCCGCTGAGAGCCGATATTGCCGAGAAGTGTCGACGGCTCAATGAGAAGAAGGCTGCTCTGGACGCCAAGACGGACACTTCTGCCACTCGCGCCGAACTCGAGACCCTGCGCAAGGAGCTGGAGAATCTTGAAGAGAGGGTAAAGGTGACCAAACAGCTCATCCAGGACAAGGAAGCCCTTGTTGCCCGTTCTCAAGACGAAGCAAAAGGCCTCACAGCCGATCTGAAGACCGATCTGGCTGAAATCCGTACCCTGAGCAATCAGCTGGTGACGGGTAAGGACGAGGATGACCAGGCTGAGATCGCTGAGGCGGATCGCATCCGTGTTGACGCCGTTCTCGCCCTCGGCGTGTTTCTTCAGTAGGGCCTTCAGAGACAGATGATGTTCCGCTGGACTGGATCTTTCTGTACTTGCTACATTTGCACTTGCCAACTCGGCGTGTTTTTTTACTGGCCGATTTTCCATCGGCTCCTAACATTTTCTTTCCTTACCCATGCGTCTGTCTGCTGATCATATGCCTCCCCCGAGCCGAATCTGTCAGGTGACTGCAGCTATCGGCTCTGTATTATGCCAAGGCACTGTACTCGTACGTCGGCTCCGTTGAGATTCGCGTAGCCGACGTGGCCGCTGTTCGTTAGATCACCGTTGAACCCAAGCAGACCATGTGGTGAGAATAATCTTGGCCGATTCGCTGGATCGAAGCGCTCCATGAAGGTTTTGTAATATCCCTTGTGTAATCCTGGAGCACTAGGCTCCGTCGGGAGGACGAGCATTGTGTTCGTACCAGCCGATGTCTCGTCACCGGCTTTCCTTTGCTCGGCGTCCCACCGGGCGTGCCAGAATGTGTTGACTGCCAAAACCCACCGGCGGGCAGCGACGGTCAACACTATAGAGCCGGGAACAACCTAGAGCTGCGGCTGGCTGAGGTCCCTCCGAGCGACGGCCCGCAAAGCCTTCTGGTCACACACCCGATGCTGATGCAAGGGCGTGCCACCTGACCTATACCTGGTCAGGAAGGTGATGGAGATGCCTCGCTTAGTTTCCTGCATGGCATACACGTAAACATTAAATACGAGCCTCGATCGGCTCTCAGGTTATCCTGTGAATCGGCTCAAGGAGCCGATCCACCCATGATTCGTACGGGGTGCACGAATATATGGTGGTCCTGCTTGATCAAGATAAAGCTAATTAGATCTACGACGATTTAGGGTTTTCACCGCATAATCGGATCATCCTACTCCAGGTTGGGCCTCGCGGCCACGCACGGTGATCATAAGCCGATCCTAAACAAGGCCTAAAAACCAACACGAAGTTGATCCCCGGAACATCCTGTTTAGGACTTGCGAACGACACCCTACGTGCCGCTGGATCCTCCCCCCCTTTGTAAGGCCTAACTATTGCAGATATTAAACTAATCCTTGTAGAACAAGGAGCAATCGTAACGGATCAGATCTACTAAATAATGATCAAGCGGGGTGCCACCCCCACACCTAAGATAGGTGTGAGGGCGGCTAGATATGCAAGGGTTGCACTACGCTAGCATGTTACGCGAAGAACTATGCTAACCCTAACACATCTATGATAACTACGTTGCTCGCCATCAACAAGGCTTCAGTACGAGCAACGCATGAACAACGTGGAGCTTGTGCTGCCTAGATCGCAAGATGCGATCTAGGCAGCATGTCGCTTACCGGATAGAAACCCTCGAGACGAAGGAGTTGGCGATGCGCCGAGATTGATTTGTTTGGTTGAACGTGTGTTGTTGTTTATTCCATAAACCCTAGATACATATTTATAGTCCAGAGGACTTTCTAACGTGGGAATAATCCCCACCGTGCACGATACAAACTCTAACTTCTCTAACTTCTAATCTAAGATACAATCTACCATAATCAAAGATACACGGGCAACCCAGCCCAAACTCCTCGTGCGAGGCCGCTTCAGAGATCTTTCACGTGTAATCTTTCAAGCCCATCTCCTTTACGGCCCACCTCCTGATTTGGCCAAAATCTGGTGATAACAGTAACAAAGAGCGATTACTCATAATTACACCATGCCAATGCTTTCTGAGCTCAACTGAATGCCCAGAACTAGTCACACAATGAAATCAAGAAGCAAATACAAAACAAACATTTATTATGCATATACTTTGTATAATACATAACACACTCACAAACTTATATTACATGTGGTACATATAAACCACTTATTTGGCTCAAAGCCCAAGCCAACGGGAATTTAAAATACACTCTAATACAATACCACCTAGATTACTTTATTCTACCTCGGAGCTCTACTCCTCATCATCATAGCTCGCCTCCGCGTACATTCCCGGGGTCCATCCGGTACAGCGGTCTGTCCTCCGAACACCGTCCGGAATGAAGGTTCTTCCCGTAGGTATGTAGTCTGAATCGGACGAAGTGCCGAGACAGAGATCTGTCATGCCAAAGTAACTAGATAAAGACTCATACATATCCCCAGTGGAATACAGCTCATCTTCTCATGTCATCCATGGAGGATTCCTATTCACTTGACCCCTCATCTTCTTCTTCTTCTTTTTCTTTGTTCCAGAACTCTCACCTACGACGTACTGGGATGTTTTGGGTAACCCCATCTCCAAATCTAAAGAAATGGAGTTGGTGTCTTTCTCTTTCTGCCCATAGCTTTGGTTAACATTCTGGTTAACCGCGCCTCCTTCATCCTCTGACTCACAAGTGATGGGTTCTCCTTCATCTCCAAATGGTTCCCCGAAACGCCAACCAGTCGAATTCTCGATTGGTGACTCCGAGCAGTTTAGGTTCCTGGAATCATCTCCCCCATATCCAGTATCATATGATGCTGACACGTGTGGATAGTGCTGGACAAAGTTAGGTGTAAGTGGATCTCTCTTGGGCAACTGGTCACTCAAATCTACATAGCTGTCTAGGCTAAAGAAAGGTGTAGTATGTTGTGGTTGTGCCCTCAAATCATGCATCCGAGCTTGGACTTTATCAGGGTCCGTGAACTCAGCTAGCATGTGGTCAATCTCACCTCTCATCTTCATGTGTAAAAGGTACATCGTGGTCAATAAAGACTTACAGCTATCCATGTGCTGTGCTGCAGCTTCAGGACTTCTGTGCTAACACCAAATGATTGAGTGGGATCCTCATCTTCCTCGGCATGAGGTATATGAGAAAACTCTGAACATAGTAGTTCTACTGACTTGTGCTGCCTTATCTCAAGGATTGCCTTGAATAGGCCCATATGGTAGGCTGTGGTGATAGTTTTGGCTTCTCCGTATGGCATTATACGACTCATCAACAGTTTTTCCGGTAATTGGACCGATACTCTGCACTTGGCTAGGATTTCCCCATCATAGTAGGTATACTTGATAACAGGTGTCCGTGGATCACAATGAAGTTCCTTCAGCATCCCACACAGGAGAGCTGTTATTGGTCCATCATAATCACCGAGCTAACCCTCAACCTTCCTCAAAGTCCTCTTAGGAAACGTGTACGCCATTATGGCTGTATACAAAAACAGAATATTAGTAGTGATAATGCATCATAATAGCTATAATAAAGAATTATCGCACTAAAATATATGGTTTTGCTATTCTCAAGTGAATAATCACCATATTTCTAGAGAATCCTTTACTATTTCTACTAGACTCCTACAGGTTTCTTCCCTATACTAGGTTTTTCCAACCTAAGGTCGCAACATTTGCTCTGATACCAGCTGCGGTGACCCAGCATACCACTGCATGTTGTAGTATACAAGTCGTTGATATGATCTTTGCGAAGGGACTTCTTCACAATTTGCCATATCCCTCAGAGTGGTACAACAGAAACATTGCAGGTCATAACACTCCATACTTTATTACAAACATTGCCTTAACAAGTTGGTATTCTCACAGGTCCTATGAGAACACCCTAAGATACTACTAAAGTACGATTACAACTCATAACTAAATATTAAGAGAGCTCAACAACTTATTTAGGTAAGTTCTACGTTGCTCGGCTCTATGATGCTAGGGTATGTCACTACTCCTCCACCTCCGTGTCATCTGATCCGTAGACTATCCCATAGTCTACGCCTTCCACTCCGCCGGTAAGATCGGGTTCTTCGTAGACCAGCTCGTAACTTCCTTCTGGTGCTCCATCGTTGATTGCCTCCACTTCCGGATCACAGTCTAGCAAGGGTGTCGAAAGAAAGTGAGTACAGAGGTACTCAGCAAGTTCTAAAAGAGTAAAAAGGTGTTTGATGCACTAGCTACGACCATTGATCAGGAAATCGCAGGTCAATGCATGTTTTGAAAACATTTCTTCAAAAGGTTGCTTTTATTATGAAAACTATGCCCGTCAGTCTTCACAGGTTGACTAGAACTTCGTGGAGTTCCTTTCCTGCCGCGTTCGCAGTTCCCTTCCCGGAACAAGGAGTGACAGCCACAATTTGATACACTCTATAGAGGTGCGTTACTTTTCCCACAAGAGATCTCACCCTTTTTGCCATCCGCAGGGACTTGCCCCCGTTCACACTTCCTTTGGTGTGAGGCCAGGTATAAAGATCCAAGCCCACACCGCCTTCTCCGTGACTGCAAACCCACCCTTTTGTCCAACCGTACACCTCCAGTAGACTTCCCCCGATAATACGGCTTTACTCATGGTGTACTCCGGACAATCCTTCATAGATCGTAGAGCCATCATCACTAATGGATGGGGATTTAAAGGCCATCCCAACCTACGGCAGTGCCTCCAACACCCCGCCGGCTCTACCAATTCGTTGGCGTGCAGAAGGGAAAAGATACGACTAGCTTCCCCAGAGCCATTATAGATCTCATGGTCAACGCGATTTGTACGGCGCTAGAATCACTGGACGGCATTGGTAATTTAATCCTAGGGTGATATAACCCATTGCAATGGAACCTCCACCATATCAACACATACCATGGTTCCATTGCCAGCCACATAGTCATATTCATAGTTGGAAAGTAACATTTTATTTGTGATGCAGGAATGATAAGTATATAGCTTTGCATTAAAGTAGTAGAAAATAATCAAGTTGACATGAGCAAGGGTGAACTTGCCTGTGGACTGCGAGATAGTGCAGTTCAATGCAGTTGATGGAACCTGGACCTCGGGTTACGCAAGAAGCATCATTGTCCGGTAAGGACAATGTTATAAAATCCAAATAATGCAATCATGAATGGATTATTTTATGTTGAATCCCTTTACCCCGCTGAATTATATCAATTTAGGGTTGCGTTTAAGATTTATGTCTTTGACAGTAATTTACAATTGATTTAAAAGTATAAACCATTTTTAATTCACACAAAGTACAACAATTCAAAGTAAAACTATTTACTTGGTGATTCCTTTAATCATTCCAAAAATAATTGAAAATTATAGAGTTACCTCTATAGTTTTTTGGAAATAAAAGGAGTATAGTATTTTTTTCTGGGAAAAATACCCTTTTTCAAAAGAAATGACTTGGAATATTAGAATTTCATTTTGAAATGTTTGAAAATAAGTATTTGAACTTATTTGAGATTTTTCCTTGAATTTTAAATACAAGGAAATAATAATTTTTAAATTCCAAGTTATTATTTAAATTCTTAAAATTCATAATTTTGAATTTGTTTCATGAATTCCATTTCATATTTTATTCTTGTTAAGATTTATTTTTCATTCATGAATCCAATTTTTAATGGATTTTTAGAGTTGTTTTTTATTTATAAAAATTTGGTGAAGTTTTGGTCTTTTATTAAATGTAAAAAGACCAAAATACCCCCCCTGGACCCATATTGGGCCCAGCCCATTTACCTAAACCCAGGGATGGCCCAATAAGGCTAATCCCCTTTTGGGTTCGGTGGCGCCGAAGCGGCCCACCTCACTCTCACTCACTCGGCCCTCTCACTCGCTCGACCTAACCCTAATCTCTCTCGCGACGCGCTGGCGATGGAGTCGCCGCCATGGCCGTCGCCGTGCTCCGGCCATCGCCGTGCTTCCCTGACCTCGCCACCTACCTGATCCGGACCGCCGCGAGACGATCTATCGATCTGTCCGCGTGGTTTCCTCGATTACTTCCTCTCCTGGCGGATCGCCTCCTCTCTGGATCTCGTCGAGAATCGCCTTGGGCGACTGGGTGATCTCCGACGAGCTCTCGCCCTCGCCGTCGATGTGTGCGCCTCCGAGACCGACCTGGCGCGGGTGCTGCTTGCAGTACCTGTGCCGTCATCTCCGTGCCGTGCTGCTGTGGTGGTGTTCGTCGGCGTAACGCCGGCGCCTTCCCTGGCTTTGCAGCTGCTATGGCCGCGCGAGCACTGCCTCGCCATGCCATAGCCTCTGCCACCAGGCGCGTGTAAGTTGCTATGCTCCTTCTCCTTCTCCTCTCCATACTTGTGCGCCTCTCTAAGCTATTGTGCTTCTTCTTCCTTATGCTCTGTTGCTTTCTGGTGATCCTGTGATCACACAGAACTCTGCCATGGTTGCTTAATTCTCCTATGCTTCCCTTTGCTGCAAGCTCATGGCCAAATCACCAATTTCTGGTACTGGCCAATGTTGCCTTGCTTGCTGTAAATGCTCTGTTTGCTTAACTGTTGTTCCTAGCCTGCTCTAGCTTGGCTATGCTTTGTGGTGCTTGCTTATGAACTTGCTATGTCATGCTATTCTTGCTTATGGGCTTGCTTGTGCTTACTGGCATGTTACACTTGCTTGTCTAGGTGTGTTGTGGTTCATCAGTGACACTTGTGAGTGCCAGTGGTGTTTGGAAAATGCTTATGTGCTTCCTATGCAAGCCAATGATCCATTGGATCATTCCTTGCTTGTTGGCTAACCTATCTGTGTAACTTGGATTGCTATAATTGGTCCATTTGATCAATTCAATTATCAGTGATAGCTTATTGGTTAATACTGTGACTGAATGATTCAATTATCTTGTGATGCTGATGCTCAAGCATCACTATGATGTTGCTTACTTGTGCTGTTGCCCATCTTAGCTATCTAGACTTGCTCTAGTGGCTATGGATTAAACTGTGTTGCTTAACAGTATGCTACTGTCAATGCTTAGCATGGATCTGTGATAAATTCATGCTTGTATTACTTAAATTATGATGAACTGCTTATGCAGTGATGATTGAATTACTTGCTTGTGTCTGAATTTGCTATTCATGATTCTTTTACAAGCAATTAGAGTCTGAATCCATTTCTGGATAGTGATGCTTTGTATTTGGCTTGGCCTTGGGATGGTTCTAAGTGTGCTGTGACCTCAGTAGCCTTGCTACTGACTGGTTGCTCACATGGTTGGTTGGATCTTGTTGGCTACTCATCTTTGCTTGCATATTTGGGGATCATAATAAATATGAATGCCAATATGCTTGCCTGTGAAGAAATCTAGGGTTTCTGATGGTTGTATGCTTAGGATTTACTGTGTAGTCTTGGTTAGCTGCTAAATCTTGCAATACATCTACTGGTGCTATCTGTGCATGAGATCTAGCTTCTGTGCACAAGATCTATATCTGGATGATTTCTATCTTAGTGGCTTTTGACTGGCAGTAATCCTTGGTGAAAACCAAGTGATGATCTACCCATATGAGCATCTGCTCATCCCATGCTTATTTCATGTATATGTGATGGATCAGATCCATTGGATCTGTCCAGGTATTTGGTATACCTTGTTCCAGCTCCTAGAAAGAAATGTTTTGTTGATGCAGACTTGGGTTTGTGTCACAACCCTTCACCTCCAGGTCTTGGATGATCTTCTCAGGTCACCATGATTCCTGGTGGTTGAGTGGTTGTGTGTGTGTTGGTTCTATTCTTGAGCAAGCCTGGATGAACTGTGCTTGTTCTTGCTTTACCCTTACCTGGTGAATCCTTATCTGGTCGACTGGTTACTATTTCTAGGGTTTGTGCCCCTTTTATATGAACTCTACTTCTGTTCTTGCATTGACACACAAGCCTGGCTTGCTTTGGTGACTAAGCTGATGCATGGCCTTGTTGTTGCCTGCCCAGCACACATGAGCTGTGTGCTCTCATATGCTGAAACTTGAGCCCCTGGTGGTGCTCAGGTTTGGTCTGCTGCTGCCCTTATCTTGTGCTGTCCTTGGTTTTGGACAAGCACAAGTGTGCATGACACTTGGTTCTGTCCAAACTGAATTCTTTGGCTAACACTAACATTCTAGCAAGTGTTGGTGTTTTATTTTGCAGGTTTTTGAATATGAACATGACCAGAAGATATTCTTCAAGTCATTTAGTCTAGGTTTTAGTTTAAGAGCAATATTGTAATCTTCATTTTTATTTCTGTTTATTATTCATCAATTCTTGTATCTGGAATATTGTAAAGACTTTGTAATCTGTGTTGTGATATCAATAAAGCCCAAGTTTTTGTTTATGAGCTTTTGCTTTATGTAATATTTATATTCTGAATTAAATGTTATATTCATTATTCACTTTGTAATTCAAAGTTATTTGATTTCATAAGTTGTGTTTAAATTATGAATTCCATATTTATATTGTTCAATGCTTATTGTTAAATGTATTAGCACTTGTCAAATGAAATCAATTCCCCAAATCAACAAGATACAAAAGAGATCATGTCGAAATTTCCCTAACTCACATTGCCTAACCCTAAGTGCAAAATGAGAGAGAACCTCGATCCCTCTTAGGTTTAGTTGCAATAAGGCGCGAAAATTTCCCCCGTTTTGCGATGAAATGCACATCCCATTTCTAACTCTACCCTTCGTTGTTCCTATGTTCTGGGTTATTACAGTTGTTGAGGAGGTGTATCGTTCAGGAGCAATTAAAATTAGCTCTCTCCAAGGCAATGCTACACAAGTGGTGAATGGACAAAGACTCAAGCATTATATCTCAGGTGATTCTTATAATGTTGATGTTGATATTATCCGAGTGGAAACACCGGAGGCTTTCATCAAAGGACAAATTGACAGTCCGCCAGAACTCGACTTTGAATAGGTAACAGTACTGGTAATGAAAAGTTTGCGATTTACTTTCCGAACAATATTTTTGCTGTTTTTGGAAAATATGAAAAATTACGAGATCGAAACGGAGTGGAGGAGACGCACGAGGGCGTGCCCCCATAGGCCGGCGCGGGCCCCAGCTAGGCCGCGCCGCCCTATGAGCTGGCCGCCTCGTCGCCCCTTTCCGACTCTGGTTCGACCTGGTACTTTCCTTTTGTCGTGAAAATTTTTGCTATATAATCCCCCGGACCCCTGGAGGTCCGTATATCATTTTCTCGACGTGTTTTGTTTCGAGCTGTTTCTGCCAGGATTTGCTTTGGATCTAGAGCCATCATGTCTTCGTCGGAAACTCCGAAGGACGGCCCCTGCAAGGACGTTGACAACTTGTACATGGAGGAGCTGAGGATGCACCCCAAGGAGTTGCTGCTCGTTGAGGGAGAACTGCAGATCAAGGATGTCCAGGGTCCTAAAGGAGAAGGAAGCTTGGAAGATAGGATGGAGAAGCTAGAACAAGAGGTCTTCAAATACAAGAAGACGGCTGAGCGTGAGGTGGATATCTTCCACAAGATTGTGTCTGAACTCATTGCTGAACACGAGAAGGAAACTGCAAAGCTATGGGGCGACATCCTCTCACTTCACGACACCACCAACAAACTCCAAGCTCAACTCTATGACGTTCAGAATCAGAACTGTGAGTATGAAGTCAGGTTTAAACACATAAGCCATGCTGCTAGTTTCAGGATTCCGGAGACCAAGATGTCGTTTGTTGATGGAGAGCCTCTTCCTTCGAAGTCTGATGATGGGAATTCATCACCACCATCGCCGAAGGAGTAATTCATCATCGGTATTGGCATCCCCTGGGTTTGTTCCAAGCTTGGGGGAGTGCCGCGGTATCACATCATCACTACCTTTTACTTTTTACTGTCAAGTAGTGTCATATCATGAGTAGGGAAGTTATCATATAAGATGGGTTGCAGTTTGGAAGTATCTCTCCCTTAGTTGGTTGTCTATGTATCCCTTGGTGTGAGTTATCATTATGGAATATTAATGAGAAGTCTTATCATTTACATGTTGCACATCTTATTTTAGTTTGCAATCCTTATTATATGATTGATCTTGTTATTAGTATTGGTATCACTTTGGGAGCATTGAATAAATCTATTTGGTTTTGGCAAACTTAGCATTGGTCAATAGCAACAACACTTTGAGGTTTAAGTAGAAAAGAGGAATACATGTAGTTGTTTCATTGTCTTTCTTTCTTGTTAGCTCATAGCTTATTATTCTGAAGTTAAAACTGTTTGTGCTTACAAGGAAGATGCATGATTATTTCTATCACATGTATATTTGTTTGTTTCCTTCGACTCTTATGCTTGCTAATTAACCTTGCTAGCCAAAGACCTGTACTGAGAGGGAATACTTCTCGTGCATCCAAACCTAAACCCAAACTTATGCCATTTGTGTCCACCATATCTACCTACTACATGGTATTTCCTGCCATTCCAAGTAAATACTTCATGTGCTACCTTTAAACAATTCAAAATTTACTATCTCTTATTTGTGTCAATGTTTTATAGCTCATGAGGAAGTATGTGGTGTTTTATCTTTCAATCTTGTTGGGCAACTTTCACCAATGGACTAGTGGCTTCATCCGCTTATCCAATAATTTTGCAAAAAGAGCTGGCAATGGGATTCCCAGTCCCAAATTAATTAATCTAAATGGACACTCCTCCATGGTATGTGATTGATGGACGGCACCCGAAGGATTCGGTTAGCCATGGCTTGTGTAAGCAAAGGTTGGGGGGAGTGTCATCATAATAAAACTAAAATAAAAAGGCACTCCTTCATGGTATGAGATTGTTGGCAGGCACCCGAGGATTCGGTTAGCCATGGTTTGTGAAAGAAAGGTTGGAAGGAGTGCCATACAAAATAAAAATAAAATGGGAGCCGCTCTTTGAAGGTTTGTCTGGCAAGGGGGTTAGAGTACCCGCTACCAGTCGTTGACAACAACAAACACCTCTCAAAATGTTACTTTCATTCTCTTTATATGATTTCAAAATTGAAAAAGCTCTAGCACATGATTTAATCCCTGCTTCCCTCTGCGAAGGTGTTGCGGTCAGAAACCCACCGGCGAGCAGCGACGGGCAACACAGTAGAGCCGGGAACAACTTAGGGCTGCGGCTGGCCCTGGTCCCTCCGAGCGACGGCCCGCAAAGATTCGGCACGCACGTCCGATGCTGGTGCAAGGGCGTGCCACCTGACCTATACCTGGCCAGGAAGGTGATGGATGTGCCTCGCTTAGTTTCCTGCATGGCATACACATAAACATGAAATACGAGCCTCGATCGGCTCTCAGGTTGTCCTGTGAATCGGCTCAAAGAGCCGATCCACCCATGATTCGCACGAGGTGTACGAATATATGGTGGTCCTGCTTGATCAGAATAAAGCTAAAACGATCTACTACGATTTAGGGTTTTCACCACATAATCGGAACATCCTACTCGTGATTGAGCCTCGCGGCCACGCACGGTGATCGTAAGCCGATCCTAGACAAGGCCTAAAAACCAACACGAAGTTGATCCCCGGAACATCCTGTCTAGGGCTAGCAAACTACACCCTACGCGCCGCTGGATCCTTCAACCCTTTGTAAGGCCTAACTATGCAGATATTAAACTAATCCTTGAAGAACAAGGAGCAACCATAACGGATCGGATCTACTAAATAATGATCAAGCGGGGTGCCGCCCCTACACCTAAGATAGGTGTAAGGGCGGCTAGACGTCTCAGGGTTGCACGACGATAGCATATGATACGATGAACAATGCTAACCCTAACACGTCTAAGATAGCTACGTTGCTCGCCATCAAAAAGGCTTCAGTACGAGCAACGCATGAACAACGAATAAACTTGTACTGCCTAGATCGCAAGATGCGATCTAGGCAGCATGATGCTTACCCGGAAGAAACCCTCGAGACAAGGGAGTTGGCGATGCGCCTAGATTGGTTTGTGGTGAACGTGGTTGTTGTTTATTTCATAAACCCTAGATACATATTTATAGTCCGTAGACTTTCTAACGTGGGAATAATCCCAACCGGGCACGAGCCAAACTCTAACTAATCGATACGTATCCTACTATATTACAGATACACGGGCAAACTAGCCCAAACTTTGCATATAAGGCCGATTCACGTATATTCTTCAAGCCCATCTTGATCGCGGCCCGCCTCTGACTCGGTCAAATTCTGGTGATAACACATGCCCCCCTGGTTTTGGAATTGATAATTCCAAAATCACTCTGCTTTTCTTCGCGGGTCATGTCGTGGCAGAGCAGCACCGTCGCAGTATCCTTCATCATGATGCCTTGCCTTCTCGACTTCTATGCGCGATCTGGCAAATTTATTCCTGTTGGGCACCACCTCCTCGGAAACTGCTGTGGCATTGAATCTCCACTATATCCCCTTTATTTAACTGCGCCGCATGGTTCGCCACTTCATCCCCTTGCTCTGTTCCGGCTATCGGCACCTAAAAAACCCTCTTCCCCTGCAGCAATGTCATCCTCTTCCTCCATCTCCTCAGGCCTCTCCCTCCAGTCTTCCTCCTCGAGCGAGTAGGAGTGGAACTTTGATCATGTGCCAGACGGCCCACCCGAAGCACTCGTCGGGTCAGATGGTGACTTACCTCTGACCGATGGGGAAGACGACCTCAAGTTCCTCATCGAAGGGGAGCTGAAGAGCGAAAGCGAAGACGACCTCCACCCCTGGGCGAAACCTACCTCCTCCGAGGGGGAGGAGGAAGAAGAAGAAGTAGAGGAAGAAGAGGAAAAGGAGGAGGATGATTCCTCCTCCTCCGCTGGATATCCGCCGGCAAAGCGATTCCGCGCTTGGGCGGACAGCGAAGACGATGATGATGACGAGGAAGAAGAGGCTCCGGCCGAGGGCTGGGGTAGCAGCGACGAGGAACTCTCCGGAAGCAGCGCCGACGACAGCGATGCCGACGACGAGGCCAGCGAGGACTAGTAAAGTAGGACTAGTAGCCCCTAAGCAATCGACTCTTCTTTTGTTTTCCCTTTCTTGAGCAATCGGCTCTTCTTTTGTAAAAAACTCCTCTTATTATGAAGAAGAACTTCTCAACTGATTCTGTCCTTTCACCAAATTTACCGATTGCTAGAATAAGTCAATAGATTACGAGCCGATGGTAGCGCACCGGTCCTTGCCATGAAAACGCGAGCAGAGCCAACTCTATTGTTTACCCAAATGGTAATCTGTGGCCTGTCCGCAAGGGCAAAACCCAATTCCCCAAAGCGCCACTTGAACAGATCCAACCCACGGCCATACGAACCTCAGATGTCAGTCGCGCAGGTTCGCAACTGCAATGAATCCATGGGCAGCACCATCCAATGCCCACGCTATGGTTTCCAGCCTGAAGGTGATCCTTAACTGCCCCTTACTGTCCGAACATAGCGCCTTGCTCTATCGTCTCGCAGCAACAGAAGCGGTTCTGACCCTGTAGATGATGACGGCTTCCCTTTCAGCAGCTCTAGTAGTCTTCTACTGCAACAACTCACCGCTTTCGAAGAAGGTTATGATGCAGGGTCAGCCGACGACACCCCAATCGGCTTCTAAAAACAGAGCATCTACCAAGCCAGCTGCCCCCCGAGCCTCAGTCAAGGCGAGAATAGCGGTGAGGATGCACAGATCAAACAAAGGGCTTTGAACTCAGGTAATCTGAGACAGCCACCATGCAGAGTCAGCCAAACTTGCCCCCATTGATCACCTTTCTTCCGCTGAAAGCCGATGTTGCAGACGAAACACCAACAGCTTAATGAGAAAGAGGCTGCCTTGCACGCCACAACTGATGCTTCTGACAGTACTGCTGAACTGGCGCAAAGGTTTGGAAGTCCTCGAAGAGAAGGTTCGGGCACCAAAATCAGCTCCTTGCAGCTGAGGCAGCTCTCATTGTTCACCCCCTCCCGGAAGCGGAAGGCCTTGAAGCTAAACTGAAGACCGTCTTGGCGAAAATCCGCGTCTTGAACACGCAGCTGGTAGATCTTGTAATTTGTACTAGAGTCGATGGCTGTACATCGGCTTTGTTTCTTAGCTCTAAAGTCGATGTCCGTGCATCGGCTGTATACCATGAGAAATTTTTTTTTTACTGGCCGATTTTCTATCGGCCCCCAATATTTCACTGCACATGTATCGCACATGTCCCTCTGATTAGGTACCCCCCGAGCCGAATCTGCCAGGTAACTGCGGATATCGGCTCTGTAGTTAGCCAAGGCACTGTATTTGAACGTCGGCTCCGTTAGGACTAATGTTGACTCTCATCAGCCGACGTAAAACCGCTGCCCATTAGATCGATGTTGAACACAGGCAGAACGTATGGTGAGGATAATTTTGGCCGATTGCTGGAATCGGCCGCCATGTTGATCGAAGCGCTCAATGAAGGTTTTGCAATGTTCCTCCATAGATCTTTGGGGCCGATCCCAAGGATCGGCCTCGCCATGTTTGTCCATAGGTTTGTTCTTGCTATACGGTCAGGCCGGTGGATAAGACCAGCCTCACCCCATTCTTCGTCACGTCGATGCGCTCGCAGTCGTCCAAATTGATGCCTGAGAGTGGCTCTTGGCCTGCTGTTTCCCAAGCGTTCATGCCAGCCGTTGAAATCTCGGCTGAGTCATCGGCCTGGACGACCTCTACCTCATCTCCATCCCACTGTATTACGCATTGGTGCATCGTGGAGGGAATGCAACAGTTGGCGTGGATCCAATCTCTTCCCAGCAGGACAGCATAGGTGCTCTTGCTATCGACAATAAAGAACGTCGTAGGGATGGTTTTCCTTCCTATGGTCAGATCCACGTTCAGAACACCTTGTGCGTCAGACGCTTGGCCGTTGAAATCGCTCAATGTCACGTTGGTCTTGATCAGATCCGAGCTAGAGCGTCCCAACCGACGTAGCATGGAGTATGGCATAATGTTGACTGCCGCTCCGGTGTCCACCAGCATCTTGTTGACAGGCCTCCCATCGATATAACCTCGCAAGTACAGGGCCTTCAGATGTCTGTAGCTTCTTTCTCGTGGCTTCTCAAAGATAACCGGCCGTGGGCCGCAGTCAAGTTGTGCCACAGGTGCTTCGTCTAATCCTGGAGCACTAAACTCCGTCGGAAGGATGAACACCATATTCGTGCCAGCCGATGTTTCCTCATCGGCTTTCCTTTGCTTGGGGCGCCACTCCATTTTTTGTGGTCGACCCTCTTCATCCAGGGTTCATTGAATTTTCGCGGCCAGATCAGGCCGCGCCTTCCTTAGCGTGTGCAGGTATAACCTTTCAGCTTTCTCCAAGCCACGCAGTCGCTGAACCCTACGCTTTTGGGAACGGCTGAGTCTATCAGGGCACCACCTTGGACGGTGGTACCTGTCTCCTTCTTCTTCATCATCGTCTTACAAATCCTCGAGATCTTCCACCCGAGGGGACTCAGCGTGCTTGTTCCGAGGCGGGAGAGGCCCTAGACGTTGGAACACGGACACGTCAGCTGCATCTTTCCTCTTCTGTCTACATTCTGGGCAGTTGCCGATTGTGGGCAATCGGCTCATTCCTGAATCCCAGCAGTGTCTGAAGAAGGGACAATCCCAGTGCCTATCTTCGTCGTCTTGCTCCCTTGACTTTTCCTTGGCACGGCGCTCGTACTCCTCCTTATCGCGATCATGCCGACGATGTCTCCTGGCGTCCCTAGCCAGACGATCTCTTTCATCATCATCATTGGGTCGTCGGCGTTGGTCATATTGACTCACATAGTTGTTGAGGAGGTGATCAGAGAGAGGTCGCTGATATCTTACGTTCCTTACTTCTCCCTCTGTGATGTAGCGCTTGCCATCATGACGGAGCCGATCGCGTGGAGCGGCTTCCTCTGTATCCTTGCTATGAGAGCAGCTGCCCTCGTCTCCGTCCTTACCAGAGTGGTGTCCAGGTCCTACCATGTTTATGTTGAACGAGAATCCTGGCTGGCACCCTCCAGGGTAAGTGCACTCCACCATGTTAACGGCGGGGAAGGGGTGAGTGTCGACTTTCATGGCGTACTGGTTGAAAATTAGACGTCCTTGTTCTATCGCCATTTGGATCTGCTGACGCCACACCCTGCAGTCATTGGTGGTATGGGAGAACGAGTTATGCCATTTGCAGTATGGCTTTCTGTTCAGCTCCTGTACCGTGGGGATTTTGAGGCCTTCGGGTAACTTCAACTGCTTCTCCTTCAGTAAGAGGTCAAAAATTTGCTCAGTTTTCGTTACGTCGAAATCAAACCCTCTGGGCGGACCTGGTGGCTTAACCCATTTGCAGGATATGGGGGTTGCCCCCCGAGTCCATTCAGCCACTGCTACCTCTTGATCTCCCGCAGACCCTTCATCTTCTTCTGTTTCAACCAGGACTACCGCACGCTTGAATTTGTCCTGGTACAAGTCTGGGTGGCGCTGTTCATATAATGACAGTTTCTGGACCATGTGCTCCAGTGAAGGGTAGTCTGCTTGGGAGGCCATATCCTTGATTGGTGATGCAAGGCCCACCACTGCCAACTCGACTGCTTCCTTTTCGGCCAAACGAGCCGAATAACATCGGTTCCTAACAGTTCTGAAGCGCTGGATGTATTCTGCCACGGTTTCTCCACGCTTCTGACGTACTTGTGCTAGATCGGCAATGCCAGACTCGGAAGCCTCTGAGTGATACTGCATGTGGAACTGTTCTTCCAACTGCTTCCAAGTCCGGATCGAGTCTGGTGGCAACGAAGTGTACCACCCGAAAGCCGATCCTGTGAGGGACTGTGCGAAGAACCTCACGCGTAGTGGATCTGATGCTGAGATCGTGCCCAGCTGTGCCAAATATCGGCTCACATGCTCGATGGAGCTGGAACCATCTGATCCATTAAATTTGGAGAAATCAGGGAGCCGATATTTGGGTGGTAGCGGGATCAACTCGTACTCGTTGGGGTACGGCTTGGAATAGCCGATTGTCCTCCTTTTCGGCACCATGCCGAACTGGTCTCTCAGGATTGTACTGATTTGATCCGCGGTGCTGGCTGCAGGAGTCGAACTCTGAAGATTCGCCGGAGTGGCGTACTTAGCCAGCCATGCTTGCTTTTCCAGCTCTGAGCCAACTGCAGGAGCTGAGCTCTGGAGGTTTGTCGGAGTGGCATACTTAGCTAGCCACGTCTGCTTCTCAAGATCTGTTCCCGAAGTTCCTCCTGCCGTTCCAGAAGTCCCTGCTGTTGCAGTCTGGTTTGTGAGTGCCCAGTTACTGCAGTCTGGCACGTATGTGCACGTGTATCCGTGTGGGATCTCCTTAGGCGCCTCATGCAAGAACTGGTAGTCGCTAGGGTCACCGCCGATCTTGTAGACGACGTATGCCGGTGAATTCGGCACTTCTGGTGCTGCCAACGCGAATGGCAGCGGTGGACGGGACTGGAGCGGCATCTCTCCTTGGTAAGTCCCGAGAGCTGGTCCTGACGGAGAGTACTGATGCCTCATGATTTCCTGGATCACCCGAAGAGCGACACGCTCCAAAGTGTTCACCAGGCTCTCAGAGTGGCGGTGTAGCGAATGAGCTACCATGAAGTTAATCTCCTGACGCAGAGACCTGGTGCGTTCTTCTGACGGGGCGGACAGGTCCACTCCATCGAGCGCCTCTTCAGGTGAGAACCCTTTCCAGCGGACGCCATGTGAGCGGTTCTGTGAAAAGAGCCGATGAGGTCGGCCTCGAGGATCGCTTTGACCTCGTCATACTTCTTCTTGAGCTCCTCGGTCAAATCCTCGTACGTGACTGGGGTGCCTTCCGCCATCTCAGATGTAGATGGCGATGCGGTTGATGTCGAAGATGGTCCCACCGAGCGTGCCAGAATGTGTTGCGGTCAGAAACCCACCGGCGAGCAGCGACGGGCAACACAGTAGAGCCGGGAACAACTTAGGGCTGTGGCTGGCCCTGGTCCCTCCGAGCGACGGCCCGCAAAGATTCGGCACGCACGTCCGATGCTGGTGCAAGGGCGTGCCACCTGACCTATACCTGGCCAGGAAGGTGATGGATGTGCCTCGCTTAGTTTCCTGCATGGCATACACGTAAACATGAAATACGAGCCTCGATCGGCTCTCAGGTTGTCCTGTGAATCGGCTCAAAGAGCCGATCTACCCATGATTTGCACGAGGTGTACGAATATATGGTGGTCCTGCTTGATCAGAATAAAGCTAAAACGATCTACTACGATTTAGGGTTTTCACCACATAATCGGAACATCCTACTCGTGATTGAGCCTCGCGGCCACGCACGGTGATCGTAAGCCGATCCTAGACAAGGCCCAAAAACCAACACGAAGTTGATCCCCGGAACATCCTGTCTAGGGCTAGCAAACTACACCCTACGCGCCGCTGGATCCTTCAACCCTTTGTAAGGCCTAACTATGCAGATATTAAACTAATCCTTGAAGAACAAGGAGCAACCATAACGGATCGGATCTACTAAATAATGATCAAGCGGGGTGCCGCCCCTACACCTAAGATAGGTGTAAGGGCGGCTAGACGTCTCAGGGTTGCACGACGATAGCATATGATACGATGAACAATGCTAACCCTAACACGTCTAAGATAGCTACGTTGCTCGCCATAAAAAAGGCTTCAGTACGAGCAACGCATGAACAACGAATAAACTTGTACTACCTAGATCGCAAGATGCGATCTAGGCAGCATGATGCTTACCCGGAAGAAACCCTCGAGACAAGGGAGTTGGCGATGCGCCTAGATTGGTTTGTGGTGAACGTGGTTGTTGTTTATTTCATAAACCCTAGATACATATTTATAGTCCGTAGACTTTCTAACGTGGGAATAATCCCAACCGGGCACGAGCCAAACTCTAACTAATCGATACGTATCCTACTATATTACAGATACACGGGCAAACTAGCCCAAACTTTGCATATAAGGCCGATTCACGTATATTCTTCAAGCCCATCTTGATCGCGGCCCGCCTCTGACTCGGTCAAATTCTGGTGATAATAGAAGGGCCTGTCTTTTACTTTATGTTGAGTCAGTAAACCTATTTCCCTCCATCTCAAGCAAGCATTTGAGTAGTTGTGATCAAACCATTATATTGTGATTTGCTTCATCATGTCTTTTACTTTTCCTTGTTTAGTACAAGTTTTATCTAAATGAATATAACTTTGCAAGTTATCAATGATCATGAGGAGACTATTATGATTGAGTATGCAAGTTGTGCCATATAAACTTTAACATGAGAGCGCTGCTCAATGAGATAAGTATAATTTGTTAATTGTTCTCTGACCAAGAACGAAGTTTGCCATCACCAACTATGATTTCTTATGCACCTTTATTTGTGATTACCTTATACTTGTTTCAAGTTGAGTTATATGAGGAAGTTGTTTACTAGAATGTCTTGTGTGAATGAATATGATGCTTCTTGTCCGTATTTTATTTATCGACTCTTCACTCCATAAACATGTGGTCCTGTTTACCGAGTTCAGTTTCGCTTGGGGACAAGCGAAGTCTAAGCTTGGGGGGAGTTGATACGTCCAATTTGCATCACTATTTTATATCATAATTTGCTGTTATTCATTGATATATTTCATATTTGGACATAATACTTATGTTATTTCATCTATTTTGCATGTTTCATGATTATTGGAGGATCGAGCACCGGAGCCAGGATTACTGTTTGGAAAAAGCACCGTCAGAATGCAATATTTCGGAAGATCAACAGTTGACGGAAATTATACCAAAAATCCTATTTTTCCAGATGACGAAGTGAGCCAGAAGGGGGAGTTGAGGGGACCCGAGGTGGGCCCACCCCGTAGGCCAGCGCGGCCCAAGGCCTAGCCGCGCCGCCCTGTGAGGAGGGGGGCCCACAGCCCCTCTCGCCTCCTTTTCTTCGCGAAATCCTTCGTCCCGAAGACCTAAGCCACAGAGGATACCTCACGAAGAGTTACAGCCGCCTCTGCGGGGCGGAGAACACCAGAGAGAAAAGAGCTCTCCGGCGGGCTGAGATCCGCAGGGGAAATTCCCTCCGGGAGGGGAAAATCGACGCCATCATCACCGTCATCGAGCTGGACATCATCTCCATCACCATCATCATCATCTTCACCATCATCACCGCCCTATCCACCGCTGGCCATCGTCACCGCCGTAGCAATTTGGGGTTTGATCTTGATTGTTTGATAGGGGAAACTCTCCCGGTATTGATTTCTACTTGTTATTGATGTTATTGAGTGAAACCGTTGAACCAAGGTTTATGTTCAGATTGTTATTCATCATTATATCACCTCTGATCATGTTCCATATGATGTCTCGTGAGTAGTTCGTTTAGTTCTTGAGGACATGGGTGAAGTCTAAATGTTAGTAGTGAAGTATGGTTGAGTAATATTCAATGTTATGATATTTAAGTTGTGGTGTTATTCTTCTAGCGGTGTCGTGTGAACGTCGACTACACGACACTTCACCTTTATGGGCCTAGGGGAATGCATCTTGTACTCGTTTGCCAATTGCGGGGTTGCCAGAGTGACAGAAACCTAAACCCCCGTTGGTATATCGATGCAGGAGGGATAGCAGGATCTCAGAGTTTAAGGCTGTGGTTAGATTTATCTTAATTACTTTCTTGTAGTTGCGGATGCTTGCAAGGGGTATAATCACAAGTATGTATTAGTCCTAGGAAGGGCGGTACATTAGCACAGGTTCACCCACACAACACTTATCAAAACAATGAAGATTAATTAGCCGTATGTAGCGAAAGCACTAGACTAAAATCCCGTGTGTCCTCGAGAACGTTTGGTCATTATAAGTAAACAAACCGGCTTGTCCTTTGTGCTAAAAAGGATTGGGCCACTCGCTGCAATTGTTACTCTCGCACTTTACTTACTCGTACTTTATTCAACTGCTACATCAAAACCCCCTGAATACTTGTCTGTGAGCATTTACAGTGAATCCTTCATCGAAACTGCTTGTCAACACCTTCTGCTCCTCGTTGGGATCGACATTCTTACTTATCGAAGATACTACGATACATCCCCTATACTTGTGGGTCATCACACCTCCGTCAAGAGATCTTGATGCTCCACACTCTGTAGTGGCGACCACAAGCGAAGCCTAGTCGTGCACCGGTAGATGATCTGCACGGAGAAAAATATTTTTAGTATTAAAAACCTTATCATTTTAATATAGACATAGCGACCAAATAACAACAATTGCTCCCACCCTAATAAGTACCTCACCATTAAGCCAGTTACTGAAAATATTCGCAATAATATTGGCAACACTACGTGATGGATATAAGGTATAATCTATCTAGATGACTGACTATATAGATCTAGCAAATTTATACTGAAGAATAAATGCTTTACAGTCTCGTGCTGATGACAAAACACAAACGTGCCATTTGCGTTTTGCAAGGTTATCTTTGGTAAGAACCACCCTTTGACGAAGATACCATGCAAACACCTTAGTTTTATCATCTTCCAGATTTTCAAATTATTATCAACTGAAAACTCCGGTTGGATTAAAGCGTCACAGATGGAATCCACCAAGAATGTGCCATTCATGGTAAGATTTTAGCGGAATACATCAGACCCATGCGTCAAATGGATCGAACCCAGATGCTGCAATAAGGCATTCCACGATTCTTGTTTGGGCCCAGTGAGACTTCCTCCCCTGAACAACACATTCGGTGGGAAGATTTTGAACACCTTAGTGCGCGTAACACTTTTGTGTCACACAATATTTTATAATACCGACTATTGTTCATGAAACGTGGCATTTCTGAGCCACTTATTCTCTCAGAATCTAATATCCGTTCCATTCTTAATAAAGAAAGAACCATATGGAAAGAATATTTCTTCGCTGCCATAAGACCGGCCCAAAAATGAGAGTCCCGAGGTTTCCAAGAAACCCAAGACAACGTATTTGAACCAATATACTTTCTCCTAAGAAGTGTCTGCCAAATCCCTTCCTTAGTTAGTAGGTTGAACATCCACTTAACGAGGAGGGCCATTTTTTATCTCAAGGTCTTGAATCCCAAGACCTCCTGGATCTTTCGGGCGGCATACCACATTCTATTTAGTCAGTCGATATTTTATTTTCTCACTATCATTTTGCCAAAAAAATCTTGACGAAAATAATCCAATCTTTTCAAAATTTCTTTTTGAAGTTGGAAGAAAGATAACGTATAAATCACCATATTTCTTAGCACTGAATTGATAAGAACCAATCTTCCACCCAAGGATAATAACTTGCCTTTCCAGCTAGCTAATCTAATTTGTAGTCTTTCCTCTACCATTTTCTATTCAATATTTGTAAGCCTCTGATAATGAAGCGGGATACCCAAATACCTAATAGGAAACTGGCATTTGCCCGCAAGCAAAAATCTCATCATACATGTTGGAATCTTCTTGAGCGTTGGCAAAACAAACCAACTCACTCTTATGGAAGTTTATTTTCAGACCAATAAGTGCCAATGCCATGTCAAAGCTTCCATCGGAGAGATCACCTGATTTACGAGCCGGGAGGGGTCTATAGGAACCGGATCCTCCCCCTTCTCATGTTCTTGCTTGTCACGACAACATCCACAACTTTGTCCGTCCCTAGTGACGAGTGGGCGGTGATAGAGGTATCTAGCGCGCCGGATGTGGTCGTGCAGGTGGCCCAACTGTCGGATCTCCACTTCAGCGTGCACCACCTGCAACGCCTATGACTTCAGACGATACACATGACCCACGCTCGCCATGGTCAACCCTAACATCGTATTCATCACCGACCTCACCAGGTGGGGCATCATACTGTAGAACACCTAGGAACACAATTTAAAGTGCTAGAAATGCGAGTGTACTGAATTCAGTATTTCAACCAGTAGAATTCAGTATGGAAACCACAATTTAAGTATAACACAATATCAGACCATGCTTCCTTTAAGGTTATATGGAGTATTGATAGTGGAATGGGATTGTGGGAGATGAAATTGCTGAATTCGCAGTTGCTATGAGTACTTTTCTGTCCATGCGAAAACCAGATAGGTTTGGCTATTGCCTGTGACTTGCAATTTGTTTTGATATGCGTTACTTGTAGTTGGCTTCCTAGGCATGCATTGAGTTGTTCATCACTGCTGCCAAGTGGATTAAATTTGTAGCTTGAACTTGTTACTTCTTCCATGTCCTGCGAGGCCCCTCGATGAATCCATAAAGAGTGTAGCATGTATCACATTATCTAAAGTCTGCATTTATTGTTGGCCCTCTTGATGTTTGCTTTGTCCTCCCGTTGTATATGTAATGTGTCTTTTCACACTATTGTTTCCCATGAAATAATGTATTTAACTTCGCACATATATATACTTAACAAGCTTATTTACTTATATGAATAGACCCATGTGGCTTTATGTGTTATTTTAAGAGCAAACCCACGTGAGAATTTACCTATGAGAAGATCTAGGTAGTTTATGCGTTGTTTTATCAGTTTTATCCAGCTTTAAGAAATGCAAAACAAAATTTTATCATTTCTATTTACCTATGAGAAGACCAGGGTTAGCATTTACCTATAAGAATACATGGGTCATTTGTGTTGTTCTATCAGTTTTATGCAACTTACGGAATGCAAAACAGTTTTATGCATACCTGCATTGGCATTTGTCCTTCACGTTTGCTCATATATCATTTTTTGTAATTTATTTTCATTATAAATACATGATTTTCTCAATCTAGTTATTCTATGT
Organism: Lolium perenne; assembly: GCF_019359855.2. Taxonomy (NCBI): domain Eukaryota; kingdom Viridiplantae; phylum Streptophyta; class Magnoliopsida; order Poales; family Poaceae; genus Lolium; species Lolium perenne. The sequence continues at coordinate 166,276,754 of NC_067244.2, forward strand.
CTAGTGTCGGTCTTCTTTGTTTGTTAGTGTCTCTTGTCGGTTCAAGCATAAGTTTAGTTTGGCAACCGCTGCCCCATTGCAATGTCATGTGACTCAGTTTTTTCAAGTTGCTTTTCACATCTTTGGCATGTTTTCCTTCAGTGGTGAAGGGTGTATATCTCGAGATGTTGGTAAGTTGTCCAGGTCAAGCTTACATTTGTTCTTTCTTGTTCCTAATACTATTATTTAGAATACCATGCTTTTCCTTGTGATTCTCTTTCCTCTCCTCTGAGTTCTCTGTCTGTTGGTGCTGGGAGAGGTAGATAAGGTTTCTCATCACTTGAACCTACTAATTTGATCTATCATAGCCTCCTGATCTACTCCTAGTTTCATCGCCAACTTGCAATACAGAACAATAGCTCATGATGTATGAGCTTGGTAAGTTAAATAGTTGAGTGATGACATTAATTTCTCCTTCTCCTCAAGTAGCCATGGAGAACTAGATACTGATTGCAGGACGTGCTTCTCGATGATTGGCAGGTTATTGGAGATGAAGCACAAGATAAGCATACATGGAGAACTGAGCAATAGCCACGGAAATACCAAAGGGTGGCAACTTCGCACCGATAAAACTGGTGCACCCGAGGTTCAGTATGAACCTACATGATTGCAAGCACGCCATTGACAAAAATAATATTCCAACTTGTGACTATCCCTGTTCATCAATAGGACAATTTGTAGATTAACATTACCTAGGTTAATTCATTTGAGTCATTCTCACCATGTATCTGTAGCATTATCAACTCAGTTACATCTTTATCTTTATTCTATCTTAATATGTTAACTTTTAAGTCATATAATCAATTTCGTCAGTAGTATATTTTCTTCAATTTTCTTAGCTCTTGTCCTCAATCTCCTTTTTTTCTTAGTTATTCAGTCCAACTATTTATTTTTTCAGCATTCTTTAGTTCTCTTAGATTTTAGTTTTCATTTCTTATTCTTGCTTCTATTTAATTCTTTTAGCCCTCTAAATATTTTTCCGTCCTTCATTGTTTGGCCTTCTCAGTCTTCGTTCATCATTTTTCTTTGTTTTTCGTTGACATTCCCTCAACATTTCTTTTCTCAATCATATTTTTTCCCTCAGGCCTTTTATTCTTCTGATTAAATCATTATTCCCAATCATCTTTTTTTTCTCAGTCTTCATTTCCTCATTTATCTCATTTTTTTGGTATACTTAGCCATCTCAATCTTCTGCTTATTTCAGACTTCTTAGTTTCTACTTATATCAATTTCCTAAATTTCTCATTCTTTTCTTCTCTCGGTTTTATTTTCTATTTCCTTCATTATATTTTCTCAGTCATCATTTTCTCATTTTCATGTTTTTTCTTTATATTAAATTTCTCACTTTCTAAGTATTTTCTTCTCTCGGTTGTTCATTTTATATATTCCTCCTTTATTCTCATTTTCTTAGTTTTTATTTTTCTGATTATTCTAGTTTTCACTTTTCTGTTCCTAGTCATCTTATTTTATCATTCTTTGTTTTCTATCTGTTATTATTATTTCTTCAGTCTTGCCATTTTTCATTTGATTTCTCTTCAGTGTTCAGTTATTATCCCACGTTGCTTTTCTCACTTTTTCACTTTTTCATTATTATTTATTATGCTTAGTTCATCATGTTTCATCACTTTTCATCGGGTTTTCTCACTAAATGTTTTCTCATTTATATATTTTAATTTTGTATCTTATTTTCAGTGCAATTCCATTTGATCCATGGGCGGATCCAGCTTGTTGGCAAGGGGGGCAGCTGCCCCCCCCCCCCCCTCCTCAGTTGGTAATTCTCCTTGTAATAGTACTCCTAAAGAGTGATTTGCCCCCACTTAAAAAGAAAATTTACACCTATAAGCATATTTTTGCCCCCTCTCAATTTTGATCCTGGGCCCGCCACTGATTTGATCTTTTTGTGTAGGTAGACATAAACCATCATGATGTATAGTTAAAAGCTAGGTGTTGCTTTTCGTGCTAAAAGCCATAAGACTATTAGTGCACAAAGAAAGATCATGTGGAAATAAAGGGGATGACGCTAGTTCAAGGCAGAGGGAGAGATCCTCATTCGGTTGTTTGATTTGCAAGTTGTGGCGTGCAAGCGTCATAGGATTCAACGTGAAATTGGGCCAATGAAATCCCAAACATATAGTCCATCGGGCCATGAAAAAGATATCGAATATTTGTGTCTAGATACACCCGAATTTAAATAAATTTGTGACATCTTTTTTGAATAAATGTTGTAAATATTAAGAAAGTGTAACAAATCTTTTAACGACAACGATCCATCGCATGCCAAGTAATTGGATATGACCAAGGTGAAGTTGTGTGCCAAATACTTCAGGAGAACAGCACATGAGAGATGGCACGATTAAGTTGCTGCCTGCCTCGGCTCCACCTATCCGACCAAAAGATGAAGTCGGCACTGACGTCATCGACTCATCGTGCTGGCCAATTCCCATCTCTATCAGCCACAGAACATATTGCGCGGGAGACAGCAGGGTCGAGGTTCGGTTCAATGAACCACGCGACCACCCGGTCACCATCTCGTCTCTCCTGCCTACGCTTTCCACCTAGCTAGTACTACCTCGCCGCAGGCGCGCACGTGCTCTCTCAGATCCAACGTCATCTGTTGACGCAGGAAAAGCCGATCGACGGCTACAAGGGTCGGTAGCCGCGCGACCACCCATCGCGACGCCTTCTCGACTCTCATAGCCGCCGACCCCAGCTACCTTTTGACTCTTCTTTCTCACGAAGCTTCTCCGCCTCCGGCGTCCGGTCCTCCCTATTTATCTCCCCGCACACACCATTTTCCACTTCAACACTCGCCAACACACAGCTCACCAGCAGACGCCCGGAGAAAGAATCCCATCGACAGAGAAGCAGAAATTAGCTTAGCTAGCAATGGTGATGGCGGCGGCAGCGCGGCGGGACGCGGAGGCAGAGCTGAACCTGCCGCCGGGGTTCCGGTTCCACCCGACGGACGAGGAGCTGGTGGCGCACTACCTCTGCGCGCGCGCCGCCGGCCGCGCCGCGCCGGTGTCCATCATCGCCGAGCTCGACCTCTACCGGTTCAGCCCGTGGGAGCTCCCGGAGAGGGCGCTCTTCGGCGCCCGGGAGTGGTACTTCTTCACGCCGCGGGACCGCAAGTACCCCAACGGCTCCAGGCCCAACAGGGCCGCTGGGGCCGGCTACTGGAAGGCCACCGGCGCCGACAAGCCCGTCGTGCATGCCGGGAGGACCGTCGGGATCAAGAAGGCGCTCGTCTTCTACCACGGCAAGCCGCCGCGAGGGGTCAAGACGGACTGGATCATGCACGAGTACCGCCTCGCCGACGCATCCTCCTCCGCCGCTGCCAAGAAGAAGAAGAGCAATGACGGCACGCTCAGGCTCGACGACTGGGTGCTCTGCCGCCTCTACAACAAGAAGAACGAGTGGGAGAAGATGCAGCAGGACAAGGCGGCCATGGCTGCGGAGGCGTCACAATCAGCCTCGTGCGGGGAGACGCGGACGCCTGAGTCGGAGATCGACAACGACCCCTTCCCGGAGCTGGAGGACTCGCTGCCGGCATTACAGGGGATAATGGGGACGACAGACACCATACTGCCCAAGGAGGAGGTGCAGGAGCTGGACAACGACTGGCTCATGGGGATCAACCTCGACGATCTGCAGCTTCCCTGGGACGACTCCTACGCCTCCTTCCTGTCGCCGGTGGCCGCGATGAAGATGGAGCAGGACCTCACCCCATTCTTCTGAACTCTCCGCTCTCACCCACGTGCGCGGTGCGGCGTAACTGTAGATAGAGTAGTTCAGACTATTTTTATGCCTTAACTTTAGATAGGACTAGCACAAAACCCGTGCGTTGCTACGGTGTCAGTATTAAATCAAATAAGTATGTTTCATATATTTATATATGTGTGTCATCAAAACAAATAGAATATATCGTTTACATAACCAATCTATTATCCAGTGTATTTGGAAATGTAACATCTATTTTAAATATATATTAATATTTGCGTCAATCTAATCTAAATAAAATGCTGCAAATTACTCTAGAGAACATGCCACATATTTTCCGGTTTGATCTTCTTTTAAAATAAATCCCTACTAATAATGTTATGAAGGCAAAGCTTGTTGTTTTCAGTGCTAAATTTAAATCGTTCCTCTTTTATATTGTACTATTATCTATGAAAAGAAAAATGGTTCAGCTAAACCAAAACCAGGCTCAACCACCTGGCTCTTTCCCCTTCAGATTCTGGAAGCAATCCGAACAAAAGGAAACGAAATTGAAGCGAGTTGTGCGAAACAGAAGCGAGGTGGGACTATCCACACAAACTATCTACGCTTAACGTGAGCCATAGCGATGATTTGTTCCGTGAATAGCCTCGATTGGTTTATTGCTGGTTAATTGGGCCGTTTGGCCGTCGGCCAACATCAAGCAACGACAGCCACCGCACAGCTCGCGCGAGCGTTTCTGGAAACACAGTTTTTTGGAAAACGTATCCGAAAATGTGTTTGTCTCCCGAGCTCCGGCACTTTAAAAAACTAAAAAGCATTTTTAGAAATTATCAAAAACATTGAAAATAATTCTAGAAATTGACAATAACATATCTCACAATTGTGCAGAGAAAAATCTATCAACATACCATGCTCTCGGGGAACAATTCCACGACTGTAGTCAGCCCAGCCACGTGGCGTGGAACTAAAAGTGTTTATTGGTTCTCCAATTTCATTGAACCTGCTTGTGTATGTAGCAGTTAATTTTAGTGTTCTAGTTTGGAAAAACTAATCATAATCAAAAATATGAGAGAAAATAAAGAAAAATAGAGATCGTGGCCAATCAGCGTCGTGCGCCGGTGCTAATTGCGGTTGGCTCACTCCGTATAAATATAAACTAAGTTGCAGAGGGTCATCCATCTATCCAATTTGTCTAAAATTTCAGGATCACGCAGTGATGCTCGAGTACGGTCTATGCGCGGTCCCTCGTATCTCCCCACACCAAGGAGGCGGAGGATCTTGTTCGGGATGTCCTCCGGGCGCTAGTTTAACACCGGAGCTCCCATCAGAGGGGCGCGTGGCGAGCCTCGCTACGCGGTAAGCAGAATGGATTTTTTGCTCGGGCCAGCCATAAATCACGGCCGCGAAATTAGTGTCTCTCGATTCGTCTCAATGTGGTGATTTGCAAGGTGTTAGACCTTTTGGCTGACTTTTCTTTTTTGCAATATGTACTTCATTGTCTACATGAGACCGGAATGTATTTTCATAGATGCCATGTATAGAGAGGAAAACTTGAACAGTACCATGCTGAAAATGTGTAAATTGGTTCTATGTTTTGTAACCACATTTCAAGGAGAAAAAAAAAATCACCGACCGATGTAAAGGAAAAGCACTAATAAGCGATAGCCACCATCGCTGCCGGGACCCACCAATCTTCTCCCATGCGGAAGTTCCTCTTCTTCCCCAAATCCTGTCACCATCGAGTCTCTCACCTACCCACAAAATCTTAAAATTGGACACCAATTTATGCATCAAATCAAGGAAATCTGTAACTGGAAAGCCCAAATCCACCGCACATCCCATTTCCCAGTTGTATTTTGAGTAGGAGCTCATGAGTTGGGGATCGGTGATGACCCACAAGTATAGGGGATCGCAACAGTCTTCGAGGGAAGTAAAACCCAATTTATTAATTCGACACAAGGGGAGACAAAGAACACTTGGAAGCCTTAACAACGGAGTTGTCAATTTAGTTGCACCTGGAAACAGACTTGCTCGCAAGAGTTTATCGATAATGTGATTTTATAGCGATAGCGGTAGTGAAATAACAGCAGCAGAGTAACAAAGACAGCAGTAGTGATTTTAGTAAACAGCAGGATTAAAATACTGTAGGCACGGGGACGGATGACGGGCGTTGCATGGATGAGAGAAACTCATGTAACAATCATAGCAGGGCATTTGCAGATAATAATAAAACGGTGTCCAAGTACAAAGCAATCAATAGGCATGTGTTCCATATATAGTCGTGCGTGCTCGCAATGAGAAACTTGCACAACATCTTTTGTCCTACCAGCCGGTGGCAGCCGGGCCTCAAGGGAAACTACTGGATATTAAGGTACTCCTTTTAATAAAGTACCGGAGCAAAGCATTAACACTCCGTGAACACATGTGATCCTCACATCGCTACCATCCCCTCCGGTTGTCCCAATTCTTGTCACTTCGGGGCCATTGGTTCCGGACAGCGACATGTGTATACAACTTATAGGTAAGACCATAAACAATGATTATCTTCATGAAACAATAACATGTTCAGATCTGAGATCATGGCACTCGGGCCCTAGTGACAAGCATTAAGCATAACAAGTTGCAACAATATCATCAAAGTACCAATAACGGACACTAGGCACTATGCCCTAACAATCTTATGCTATTACATGACCAATCTCATCCAATCCCTACCATCCCCTTCGGCCTACAGCGGGGGAATTACTCACACATGGATGGGGGAAACATGGCTGGTTGATGTAGAGGCGTTGGCGGTGATGGTGGCGATGATCTCCTCCAATTCCCCGTCCGGCGGAGTGCCGAACGGAGACTTACGGCTCCCGCGACGGAGTTTCGCGATGTGGCGGCGTTACGGAGGTTTTACGGCGACTTCGACTTCTCTCTTGGTGTTTTTAGGTCGAGGCGAATAAGTAGTCCGAAGGAGGCGTCGGAGGCCGGCCGAGGGGGCCACACCACAGGCCGCGCGGGCCCCCCAGGCCGCGCCGCCCTATGGTGTGGGGCCCTCGGGCCTCCACTTCAATTGCCCTTACGGCTCCGTTAGTTTCCTGGGAAAATAGGGCCTTCGCATAAATTCCGAGGTTTTTCCCGAAAGTTGGATTTCTGCACAAAAACGAGACACCAGAGCAGTTCTGCTGAAAACAGCGTTAGTCCGTGTTAGTTGTATCCAAAATACACAAATTAGAGGCAAAACAATAGCAAAAGTGTTCGGGAAAGTAGATACGTTTTGGACGTATCAACTCCCCCCAAGCTTAGCTTATTGCTTGTCCTCAAGCAATTCGATTAACAAGCGAGCGATAAAAGAACTTTCACGAACACATTTGCTCATATGATGTATATATTCTCATGCAATAGCTAATACTTAAGCAGTTCATAATGAGATACATGCAAATAAGATCATCTAACAGCTATGTCAATCATGGAGAGGTACCAACAATTAATAAGAAGCATCATGAATCATGTATATAAGCAAGATTGCAATGTTCATAAGAGAGTATGATAAAGTGGTATCTCGCTTGCACGTATTTGATTGGCAAAACATAAATGCCCGGGCACCTCTCGGAATTCATAGAAAGACTAGAAGTAGTGATTGTCAAAAGATAAATGCATCAAAGTTATACCACAATCAATCATATTTTGAGACAAGCATATTGTACTAAGAATGACAGTTGTGCTCTCAAGATAGTGCTCAAAGAAATAATGGAGACACAACATAAAAGTAAAAGATTGACCCTTCGCAGAGGGAAGTAGGGATTAACATGCGCTAGAGCTTTTCATTTTTATAAAGACAGGAGTAAAATTATTTTGAGAGGTGTTTGTTGTTGTCAACGAATGGTAATGGGTACACTAACTACCTTGCCAACCGGACTTTCAAGAGCGGCTCCCATGAATTATTGCATATTTATTTGGCACTCCTTCCAACCTTTCTTTCACAAACCATGGCTAACCGAATCCTCGGGTGCCTGCCAACAATCTCATACCATGAAGGAGTGCCTTTTTATTTTGGTTTTATTAAGACGATGACACTCCCCCCAACCTTTGCTTACACAAGCCATGGCTAACCGAATCCTTCGGGTGCCGTCCAACAATCACAAACCATGGAGGAGTGTCTATTTAAGTTAATTAATTTGGGACTGGGAATCCCATTGCCAGCTCTTTTTGCAAAATTATTGGATAAGCGGATGTGCCACTAGTCCATATGAGAGTCCGTCAAAAGTAAATGACAAGGTTGAAAGCTAAACACCACATACTTCCTCATGAGCTATGAAACATAAACACAAATTGAGAAGCATTTTGAAGGTTTTAAAGGTAGCGCATGAGAATTTACTTGGAATGGTTTGAAATGCCATGCATAGGTATTTATGGTGGACATTCTGGAATAACTTGGTTTTCATGTGTTTGGAAGCACGAGCAGCGTTCCCGCTCAGTACAAGTGAAGGCTAGCAAAAGACTAGGGAGCGACAAATCAAGAGAGCAAAGAATCGTCATAATCATGCTTGCGGCAAAATAAATTAACGGAGGCATAAAAGTGATACAAGAACTCTGAAGCAATATAAATCATCGAGGCTTAATTGACTTTTTGTTCAGTCATATGCATGCGTGAGCATGTGCCAAGTCGATATAAATGAATTATTCAGAGGAGGATACCACAATGCCATACTTACTTATGAATAAAACAATGCAAACAAACATACATGACATGCTACTCATATTAATAAATTGGAGCTAAACATGAGAGATCATGAACTACTAGACTTTCTCAAATAACATATACCTCACATGAACCAACTAAGCATGCTCACATGGATGAGTATATGTACAAAAATGAAAACAAATAGAGTTCATACCAGCTTCTCACCACAATCAGATTGTCGTAGATCATCATTATTGCCTTTTCACTTGTGTAGCTTGGATAATATGAAATGAAAACCACGCTCCAGCCACCGAAGACCATTGAACTCATAAAGAACTTTACAAAACAGAGAAGAACAGCAAATATTTTTGGTGTTTTCGAATTTAGAAACAAGAACAAAAAGAAACAAACAAACAAAGCAAAATCTTTTTGGGTTTTCTTATAGCAAACTAGCAATAGCAAATAAAGTGAAACAAATGCAAGAAACCAAAGCAAACAAATGGTGAAGAGAAACAACAGAAATATTTTTGGTCTTTTTGTGTTTTGGGAAGGAAACAAAGCGAAAACAAGAAATAGCAAACTAAAAGAAACACAGAAAAGCTAGATGGCAGAAATCTGCCAAAACCTGACAGCAGTACAGAAATCGATTTTAACAAAAATCTTACGTTGCTCAGATCGAAAAGTGTTCAACTAATGAAAGTTAGATAACAACCTGGGGAACCTGCACAAAAATTTGCAGCTTAAAATGACGCTCTGGCTATTTTTGACGATTTTTACAGTAACGTTCCAGAATCTGTTTTCAGGCAGCATTTCCCCAAATATCATCCTCCTCTCATTAGAAAACCACTCAAACGAACAAAACAAGTATGTACAAGTATCCAGCAACCATAATATGCAAAGAATGAGTGATGCCGGTATACCTCCCCCCAAGCTTAGGCTTTTGGCCTAAGTGGAGTTCAATCCCATCGATCCCATGAGGTAGTGTCTCCGTAATATGAAGATGGGTCGTATTCCGGGTATGTGCTAGAAGAAGCACCCGGATATGTGACGGTGTGGTCGTAGGAGGTCCCGACGTCCTCGGAGTCATGTTGCTGGTGGAAGTCTTTTATCTTCAAATGTTCATCCACCTCCTCCTTAGTGCACGACCATGACTGCATGTCAATACTCAACAAACCAGGTTGGGGAAGAGGGATTTCCTTCTCCTCCCCGTCAGAAAACAACATTCTATACACCATACTATCTAAAGTAGAGTCAGTAGTAACAAAATGATGACTCTTCATAGCAGTAATATCGAGTCTCCTAGGGGCCAATGGCACATCATTAGGATCAATAGGAAGATTAAGAAAAGTTAAAACACGCAGCGCAATAGTTCCTCCAAAAATAGGCCCCCTGGTAGTGGCGGCGAGCAATAAGAGCACCAAGCTGCGAAGATGTAGGACCAGTAAGTGCAATATTCAGGCAAGCACGATGGTAGCTAGAGATATGACTAGTGTTCTCCCAACCAAGAAGGCGAGGAGCAAGGTAGTATGCAAAATATTTAATGGCGGGAGTTGAATGTTCCTTATCTTGCCCCGCTGAATGGTGCGACAATCATCGTCGGTGATTCCACGGTAGAGCTCCAGCAAGTCCCGGGGGTTGTCATCAATCCTACTTGCTGTACCTACAGGGGCAATATCCAGGGCACAACAAAAATCCTTTAATGGCATAGTCACAGTATTACCATAAATCCTGAACGCAACTGTTGGCTCATAGTGTTTGTTGTTGAACTGGAAACTCTCGACGAAGATTTTGGTGAGCAAGTAGTATTGCTCCCTTTCATCGCCCATATAAGTGGTTAACCCTGCCCTGTTGACAAGGGTTAAGAAATCCTCCAGTATCCCTGCATTCCTTAGAAAATCATAACATGGAAAAGTAGAAGCATTAGGGGGACCGTTGTCCTCTTCAGGCGCGAAACTAGGCGCGAGGATGTCTTCATTGTATGATTGCCTAATCCGGGTGGCGGCCCTAGAAGGCCTCCCGGTGCTGGTTGTCCCCTTCTTGAACAACTCCCCAAAGCTAAACTTCTTCATAGCTTCTCTGAAATTTTCAACAAATGACATAAAAAATTTGGTTTGGTGACATATAATTGAGGGAAACTACCATAGGAACTTGCTAGAGTACTAATCATGCATCAAAACTAGTTTCTACCACTTAGAACAAGCATGCAAGCTCACTAAACATGTTACCTACAGCAGCAAAATATTCAAGATATACTCAACCAAACGAAATTCTACTTGGATGGGTGGAGGAGTCACATACCGAAGAGCAAATGTGCCAAATTTTCAGAAATCTGGGCTGAGCAAAGAGATCGAAAAATCTGGAGCTCTGGAGCAAAAACGCGAGTGAGAGGAACTTGGTGTCGATTTTTCGGGAGAGAGAAGAGTGCGGGAGGAAGAGATGGCAAAGTGGGGCAGAGGGGGACCCACACCACATGGTGGCGCGGCCACCTCCTTGGCCGCGCCGGCCTGTGGTGCAGCGCCCTCTGGTGCCCCACAGGTCATCCTCTGGTGCTCCCAGGTGCCTCGTGGAAAAATAGGACCAACGGTATAATTTTTGTGAATTTTTGAAAACTTTGAAAAACGCACATTTCTGGGTATTTAGTTTATTATTACTGGCCAGGAAAAAATTTTGAAATCTTCGAATAACTCAAGAACTTTGCAAATTAAAAATGCTACAGCAACTAGAGCAAGTGGAGGAAGAAAGATATGTTGTTTACTGATACGTCTCCAACGTATCTATAATTTCCGATGTTCCATGCTTGTTTTATGACAATACCAACATGTTTTGTTCACACTTTATATCATTTTTATGCGTTTTCCGGAACTAACCTATTGACGAGATGCCGAGAGGCCAGTTGCTGTTTTCTGCTGTTTTTGGTTCCAGAAAGGCTGTTCGGGCAATATTCTCGGAATTGGACGAAATCAACGCCAAACCTCCTATTTTTCCCGGAAGGCTCCAGAACACCGAAGGAGAGTCGGAGGAGTGCCAGGGGGGCCCCACACCCTAGGGTGGCGTGGCCCAAGGGGGGGGGCGCCCCCCTATGGTGTGGCCAGCCCAGGCCCCCTCCGACTCCGATTCTTCGCCTATTTAAGCCGTCGTGACCTAAAACCTCGACACCAATTGACGAAACTCCAGAAAGACTCCAGGGGCGCCGCCGCCATCGCGAAACTCCAATTCGGGGGACAGAACTCTGTTCCGGCACCTGCCGGACGGGGAATTGCCCGGAGCCATCTCCACCGCCGTCTTCACCGCCATCTTCACCGCCATCGCTGCCCCCATGATGAGGAGGGAGTAATTCACCCCTGAGGCTGAGGGCTTCGCTGTAGCTATGTGGTTCATCTCTCTCCCATGTACCTCAATACAATAATCTCATGAGCTGCTTTACATGATTGAGATTCATATGAGTTTTGTATCACAATTTATCTATGTGCTACTCTAGTGATGTTATTAAAGTAGTTCTATTCCTCCTGCACGTGTGTAAAGGTGACTAGTGTGTGCACCGTGTGGTTCTTGTCATAGGCTATGATCATGATCTCTTGTAGATTGTGGAGTTAATTATTACTATGATGGTATTGATGTGATCTATTCCTCCTACATATGCATGAAGGCGATAGTGTGCATGCTATGTTAGTACTTGGTTTAGTCTTTTGATCTATCTTACACTATAAGGTTACTAAATATGAACAAATTGTGGAGCTTGTTAACTCCGGCATTGAGGGTTCGTGTAATCCTACGCAATGCGTTCATCATCCAACAAAAGTGTAGAGTATGCATTTATCTATTCTGTTATGTGATCAATGTTGAGAGTGTCCACTAGTGAAAGTGTAATCCTTAGGCCTTGTTCTTAAATACTGCTATCGCTACTTGTTCACTACTGCTGCGTTACTACTGCTTGTTTCTTTGTTTCTTGTGTTACTACTGCTGCAATACCACCACCATCAACTACACACCATCAAGCTATTTTCTGGCACCGTTGCTACTGCTCATATATATTCATACCACCTGTATTTCACTATCTCTTCGCCGAACTAGTGCACCTATTAGGTGTGTTGGGGACACAAGAGACTTCTTGCTTTGTGGTTGCAGGGTTGCATGAGAGGGATATCTTTGACCTCTTCCTCCACGAGTTCGATAAACCTTGGGTATCCACTTAAGGGAAAACTTGCTGCTGTTCTACAAACCTCTGCTCTTGGAGGCCCAACAACATCTCTGAGGAAAGGAGGGGGAACGTAGACATCAAGCACTTTTACGGCGCCGTTGCCGGGGAGGAAAGGTAAAAGGCACTCATACTCCGGTTCAGGTAAAGTACTTTTCTCGGCGCCATTGTGTTTGTGCTCGAAGCTATTTCCTTTAGATCCTGCAATTGCAACTTTTTGTTTCTTGTTTACACTAGTTAGGCATAATGGAAAACAACAAAAAAATTAGTGAGCTTTTTAATCTTTTTCCTGATTTAGAATTGTTTGATGCGAAAATTAAAAAACCTATGGAACCTTATTTGCATGCTAGTAGCAATGTTATTAGTATGAATGCAATTACTGCTAATGCTATGAAGAAGTCTAAGCTTGGGGAAGCTAGTTTTTGTGGTCTTTTTAGCTTCCCATCTTTAGGGGAGAAAATTTGTTACGATAATGCTTTATCTCCCATATGCGATAACTCTAATAATGCTTCGATATTTTAAATCCACTTTGAAAGTATTCCGTATAAAATACCCATGAAAATTATTGAACGTGTTATGGACAACCACTATAAAGGGGATGGAACTGTCCATCCTAGAGATCATTTACTGTTTTTGCACGAATTATGTGGGTTATTCAAGTGTGCAGGTATCTCTATGAATGAAGTGAGGAAGAAGCTATTCTCTGTTTCGCTGTCTGGTAAAGCAGCGCATTGGTATAAATTGTTGGAGAATAGGCATTCTCTTGGTTGGGAGGAAATTGCATCTCTCTTTTATTCTAAATTTTATCCTCCGCATGAAGTGCATACTGATAGGAATTATATTTATAACTTTTATCCTCGTGATGGAGAGAGTATTTCTCAAGCGTGGGGGAGATTGAAATCTCTAATGCTCAAATGTCCCATTCATGAGCTCCCCCGTAATGTTATTGTTAATAATTTTTATGCGAGGCTTTCAGGACAACACAAGGACTATCTGGACGCGTGTTCGGAAGGATCTTTCACAAGCAAAGAGGTTGAAGCTAGGTGGGACCTCCTCGATCGGATTGAGGACAACGCTGAAGGATGGGAGAACAATGAAGGTAAAGAGTCAGGTATAAATTATGATTATGAATGCATTGAAGCTTTTATGGATACCGATAAATTTCGAAATATGAGTGCTACTTATGGTCTTGACTCTCAAGTTGCTGCGAATCTTTATAAAGCCTTTGCTTCTCATTTTGAATTACCTAAAAATAATTTTGATAAGTATCATGAACCTTTTAAAGAGGCTTGCATGAAGAATGAAATTGTTGTTAATTATTGCAATAAGCATGCTCAAACTCCTAAGAATGCTATTTCCTATAAGCATGTTAATTTTTGTGGAATACATAGACCTTGTGGAATTAATCAAATCAAAGATGAATATTGTATCCATCATGCTAATGAAAAAACTAGAAAGTGGTTTAGGGCTCTAGATGATCTTGGTAAAAAAGTTTGTGCCCTCTATCCTTTTATTTGTGAAGTTTGCCATGAAGTGGGTCATTTTAATTTTCAATGCTCCTCCAGTGATATATTGAACCCAATGAGTGCTGCAAATTTGTATTGTGATGATGAAATTACTCCTAATCAGCATGATGAACTTACTTTATTTTTGGGGTGTGAAGAATTGTCGAGAAAAATCTCTTTGTTACATATGAGTGATCTTGATATTGATGATGGAAGAAAGTCCACTTTTGGTCCTTGAATTCTAGTGAAAGTTCACTTTTGGTCCTAGAACTTCTGTCTGGCTCAATATGAACCTTGAACTCTCAGAATCATTCACTTTTAGTCCTTATCCCGATTGAGCTAGGCAAATATCTGCCATAGGTGCCCAAAAAACTCAAGGTAACGGTGCAAGGGTAGAGAGGCGGGACGATGTTGATAAGCAAACAAGGAGACTTTTGTGGCTCAACGCTTCACGTGAATTAGAAGAGAGAGAAATCAAGCGAGAGACTGGTTCAGGGACCCAAGGGTTTGGTTGTTTTTTGCATTGTGACGTTTGGTCTCAGGTAGTTTGGGCTTGGTCTGGTTCTAAACCAATTTGGTTGGTTCCCTATTTTTTCTTTCCACGCCAGTAATTTTCTCAACTCAACTGCAAAGGGATGAAAAATGAACTATTATGAGAGTTCAAGGTTCATTCTAGACTAAAAATAAATTTTGGGACTGAAAGTGAACTTTCCCAAGAGTTCAAGGATGACAATTGGACTTTCTTCTTGATGATGTCCTGCATGGGTGTTTTTCTTATTGCATTGATAATAGCCATACAAATACTTACATACAAAGTATTTTAGAAGATGACACCTTGCCAAAATATGATAGGACCGCTGTGTGTTTTCAACTAATTAATGAAAAGGAGGGATCCTCCCAAGTTTCTTCTATTGTTTCTGAAAGTAAATCAGGTTATGCGGACAAGCCACCCTTCAAGCCTCTTCCTCCTGAAGAAGGGAACGAGGAGAAGGAAGAGAAGAAGAAGAAGGGAAAGAAGAAGAAGAAGAAGAAGAAGAAGGAGAATAAAAAGAAAGAGGTAACGGCGTATCCCCGCGTGAATGAGATAACGCTAGGTAACCGTAAGTATGTTGCTCCTAATGATTATTGTGATAATGAATCTGAATATGATGATCTTCCTATGCCCTTTACATACATTAGCAATCATGATTTGAATGAGCACACCACTTTTGATATTACAAATCTCTGGGAAATTGATTCTATTTCTTATGATGACACTATGCCTCCGATCTCTAATGATTATTATAAAGAATGCTATGATGTAGGTTCTAATTATCCTTATGAAACTTGTCATAGTCATGATTGGATTACCAAAAACAATTCCCTTAATAGGCAACTTGTTTACCATGTTCAAATTCTTGATAATAATCTTGCTCCAATTACTATTAATGAGAATAACTCTTCTTATGCCAAATTTAATGATACTTCTATGCATATGAACCATGATAAGAATGTTTTAAGTGATGGGTATATTGTGGATTTCATCAATGATGCTACTGAAAGTTATTATGAGAGAGGGAAATATGGTTATATGCATCTTAATGATATTAAGTTTCCCCTCTTTATGTTGAGAATCTTGAAGTTACTCGTGTTTTATCCTCTTATGCTTGTCACTTTGTTCTTCATGAATTCATTTGTGTACAAGATTCCTCTTCATAGGAAGCATGTTAGACTTAAATTTGTTTTGAATTTGCCTCTTGAAGCTCTCTTTTGCTTCAAATACTATTTCCCGCGAATGGATTATTAAAACTGCTGAGCCCATCTTAATGGCTATAAAGAAAGAACTTCTTGGGAGATAACCCATGTGTTATTTTGCTACAGTACTTTGTTTTATCTTTGTGTCTTGGAAGTTGTTTACTACTGTAGCAACTTCTCCTTATCTTAGTTTTGTGTTTTGTTGTGCCAAGTGAAGCCTCTAATCGAAGGTTGATACTAGATTTGGATTTCTGCACAGAAACAGATTTCTATCTGTCACGAATCTGGGATTTTCTCTCTGTAGAAAAATCAGAAAAATATGCCAATTTACGTGCGTGTTCCTCAGATATGTACGCAACTTTCATTAGTTTTGAGTTTTCTGATCTGAGCAACGGAAGTATTTATTAGAAATTCGTCTTTACGGACTGTTCTGTTTTGACAGATTCTGCCTTTTATTTCGCATTGCCTCTTTTGCTATGTGGGATGGATTTCTTTGTTCCATTAAACTCCAGTAGCTTTGATCAATGTTCAGAAGTGTTAAGAATGATTGTGTCACCTCTGAACATGTGAGTTTTTGATTATGTACTAACCCCTCTAATGAAGTTTATGAGAAGTTTGGTGTGAAGGAAGTTTTCAAGGGTCAAGAGAGGAGGATGATATACTATGATCAAGAAGAGTGAAAGCTCTAAGCTTGGGGATGCCCCGGTGGTTCACCCCTGCATATATCAAGAAGACTCAAGCGTCTAAGCTTGGGGATGCCCAAGGCATCCCCTTCTTCATCGACAAATTATCAGGTTCCTTCTCTTGAAACTATATTTTTATTCGGTCACATCTTATGTGCTTTACTTGGAGCGTCTGTGTGCTTTTGTTTTTGTTTTTGTTTGAATAAATTGGATTACATCATGCTTGTGTGGGAGAGAGACACGCTCCACTGTTGCATATGAACACATGTGTTCTTAGCTCATGATATTCATGGCGAAGTTTCCTCTTCGTTAAATTGTTATATGGTTGGAATTGGAAAATGCTACATGGAGTAATTGCTATAATGTCTTGGGTAATGTGATACTTGGCAATTTTTGTGCTCATGTTTAAGCTCTTGCATCATATACCTTACACTTATTAGTGAAGAAATACATAGAGCTTGTTAAAATTTGGTTTGCATGAGTGGTTTCTCTAGAGTCTAGATATTTTCTAGTAAGATGTTTGAACAACAAGGAAGACGATGTATAGTTTTATAATGCTTGTAATATGTCTTTTATGTGAGTTTTGCTGTACTAGTTCGTGCTTGTGTTTGCTTCAAACAACCTTGCTAGCCTAAACCTTGTATCGAGAGGGAATACTTCTCATGCATCCAAATCCTGAGCCAAACAACACTATGCCATTTGTGTCCACCATACCTACCTACTATGTGGTATTTCCTGCCATTCCAAAGTAAATTGCTTGAGTGCTACCTTTAAACAATTCAAAATTTATCACCTCTGATTTGTGTCAATGTTTTATAGCTCATGAGGAAGTATGTGGTGTTTAGCTTTCAACCTTGTCATTTACTTTTGACGGACTCTCATATGGACTAGTGGCACATCCGCTTATCCAATAATTTTGCAAAAAGAGCTGGCAATGGGATTCCCAGTCCCAAATTAATTAACAAAAAATAGACACTCCTCCATGGTATGTGATTGTTGGACGGCACCCGAAGGATTCGGTTAGCCATGGCTTGTGTAAGCAAAGGTTGGGAGGAGTGTCATCATAATAAAACTAAAATAAAAAGGCACTCCTTCATGGTATGAGATTGTTGGCAGGCACCCGAGGATTCGGTTAGCCATGGTTTGTGAAAGAAAGGTTGGAAGGAGTGCCACCCAAAAATAAAATAATTCATGGGAGCCGCTCTTGGAAGTCCGGTTGGCGAGGTAGTTAGTGTACCCATTACCATTCGTTGACAACAACAAACACCTCTCAAAACTTTACTTTTTATGCTCTCTATATGTTTTCAAAACCAAAGCTCTAGCACAAATATAGCAATCGATGCTTTCCTCTTTGAAGGACCATTCTTTTACTTTTATTGTTGAGTCAGTTCACCTATTTCTCTCCACCTCAAGAAGCAAACATTTGTGTGAACTGTGCATTGATTCTTACATACTTGCTTATTGCATTTGTTATATTGCTCTGCATTGACAACTATCTATGAGATATACATGTTACAAGTTGAAAGCAACCGCTGAAACTTAATCTTCCATTGTGTTGCTTCAATACCTTTACTAAGAATTTATTGCTTTATGAGTAATTCTTATGCAAGACTTGTTGATGCTTGTCTCGAAAGTACTATTCATGAAAAGTCTTTGCTATATGATTCAATTGTTTACTCATTGCATTTACATTGTTTCGAATCGCTGCATTCATCTCATATGCTTTACAATGGTATGATTAAGATTATGTTGGTAGCATGTCACCTCAGAAATTATCTTTTATCGTTTCCCTACTCGAGGACGAGTAGGAACTAAGCTTGGGGATGCTGATACGTCTCCAACGTATCTATAATTTCCGATGTTCCATGCTTGTTTTATGACAATACCAACATGTTTTGTTCACACTTTATATCATTTTTATGCGTTTTCCGGAACTAACCTATTGACGAGATGCCGAGAGGCCAATTGCTGTTTTCTGCTGTTTTTGGTTCCAGAAAGGCTGTTCGGGCAATATTCTCGGAATTGGACGAAATCAACGCCAAACCTCCTATTTTTCCCGGAAGGCTCGAACACCGAAGGAGAGTCGGAGGAGTGCCGGGGGCCCCACACCCTAGGGTGGCGCGGCCCAAGGGGGCGCGCCCCCTATGGTGTGGCCAGCCCAGGCCCCTCCGACTCCGATTCTTCGCCTATTTAAGCCGTCGTGACCTAAAACCTCGACACCAATTGACGAAACTCGAGAGAAAGACTCCGGGGCGCCGCCGCCATCGCGCGAAACTCCAATTCGGGGACAGAACTCTCTGTTCCGGCACCTGCCGGACGGGGAATTGCCCCGGAGCCATCTCCACCGCCGTCTTCACCGCCATCTTCTCCGCCATCGCTGCCCCCATGATGAGGAGGGAGTAATTCACCCCTGAGGCTGAGGGCTTCGCTGTAGCTATGTGGTTCATCTCTCTCCCATGTACCTCAATACAATAATCTCATGAGCTGCTTTACATGATTGAGATTCATATGAGTTTTGTATCACAATTTATCTATGTGCTACTCTAGTGATGTTATTAAAGTAGTTCTATTCCTCCTGCACGTGTGTAAAGGTGACTAGTGTGTGCACCGTGTGGTTCTTGTCATAGGCTATGATCATGATCTCTTGTAGATTGTGGAGTTAATTATTACTATGATGGTATTGATGTGATCTATTCCTCCTACATATGCATGAAGGCGATAGTGTGCATGCTATGTTAGTACTTGGTTTAGTCTTTTGATCTATCTTACACTATAAGGTTACTAAATATGAACAAATTGTGGAGCTTGTTAACTCCGGCATTGAGGGTTCGTGTAATCCTACGCAATGCGTTCATCATCCAACAAAAGTGTAGAGTATGCATTTATCTATTCTGTTATGTGATCAATGTTGAGAGTGTCCACTAGTGAAAGTGTAATCCTTAGGCCTTGTTCTTAAATACTGCTATCGCTACTTGTTCACTACTGCTGCGTTACTACTTCTTGTTTACTGTTTTACTGTGTTACTACTGCTGCAATACCACCACCATCAACTACACACCATCAAGCTATTTTCTGGCACCGTTGCTACTGCTCATATATATTCATACCACCTGTATTTCACTATCTCTTCGCCGAACTAGTGCACCTATTAGGTGTGTTGGGGACACAAGAGACTTCTTGCTTTGTGGTTGCAGGGTTGCATGAGAGGGATATCTTTGACCTCTTCCTCCCTGAGTTCGATAAACCTTGGGTATCCACTTAAGGGAAAACTTGCTGCTGTTCTACAAACCTCTGCTCTTGGAGGCCCAACACTGTCTACAGGAAAGGAGGGGGAACGTAGACATCATTTACCTCTCTATGCATATAAAAAGTATCCGTTAACAAGGTTGATCAAGTCTTGTCACCAAATAAATTTTACATAGCATAAGAAGAAATAAACCTCAAATCAATCATGTTACCTTGAATTGTATTGATATGGATCCAATCACGAGAGTTTGATATTCTTCCTTAGGCTCATATATAGGACAATCAATAGTTCCCACTTTGATAGTTCTCACATTAGAAATAGTATTAACTCCACACGCTTTCTCGATCCTCTTGGGAAAATAAACGGTATGCTCCCTATCATCAACATTGAAAGTAACCTTTCCTTTATTGCAATCAATAACAGCCCCTGCGGTGTTAAGAAAAGGTCTCCCAAGAATAATAGACATATTATCATCTTCAGGCATTTCCAACACAACAAAATCAGTTAATATCAAGCAGTTAGTAGTAACTTGAACAGGAACATTCTCACATATACCAACAGGAATAGCAGTAGATTTATCAGCCATTTGCAAAGATATATCAGTAGGTATCAACTTATCTAAGTAAAGTCTCTTGTAAAGAGAAAAAGGCATAACACTAACACCGGCTCCCAAGTCACATAGAGCAGTTTTAACATAATTATTCTTGATAGAACAAGGAATAGTAGGTATACCTGGGTCGCCCAACTTCTTTGGAATTTTGCCATTGAAAGAGTAATTAGCAAGCATAGTGGAAATTTCCTCATTGGGGATTTTCCTTTTGTTAGTAACAATATCTTTCATATACTTTGAATAAGGAGGCAATTTAATCGCATCAGTCAGAGGGATTTGCAAGAATAAAGGTTTCATCCAATCGCAAAATTTATTATAGTGTTCTTCTTCCTTTGATTTTAGTTTCTTAGCAGGAAAAGGCATTTGCTTTTGCACCCAAGGTTCTCTTTCATTACCATGTTTCTCAGCAATAAAGTCTTCTTTAGTGTACTTTTTATTTTTAGCATGCTTTTCAGGTTCTTCTTCAACCTCTTCTTTATCAGGAGTATCATTCTTAACATTATCATTATCATTATCATGTTCATTACCACTTTCAGTTTCAGCATCAGAAATAGAAATACTATTAGGATCATTAACAGGTTCAGAGGATTCTACAACATTTTTATGTTTCTTCTTCTTTTTCTTCCTAGAATGAGCACTAGGTTCAATGCGTTGAGAATCTTGTTCAATTCTTTTGGGATGCCCTTCAGGATATAGAGGATCCTGGGTAGAGACACCACCTCTAGTTGTTACTTCATAAGCATGTTTCTCTTTAGAATTATTCCCTAACAAGTCATTTTGCACTTTAGTGAGTTGATCAATTTGAGTTTGAATCATTTGAAAATGTTTAACAAGCATCTTAACATCATTGGAGGTTCTCTCCACAATATCATGCAATTCACTAATAGCTCGAGAATTTTCCATTAAATGATTCTCTACTCTCATATTAAAATTTTCTTGCTTAACAATATAATTATCAAACTCATCTAAGCATTGTGCAGGAGGCTTTGAATACGGAATATCTTCCCTAGTAAAGCGTTGAAGGGAATTTACCTCAATCATGGATGAAGGGGGAATTATCTCACATATATCTTCAATAGGAGGTAGATTCTTCACATCTTCAGATTTAATACCTTTCTCCTTAAGAGACTTCTTGGCTTCCCTCATATCTTCATCATTCAATTTAATTAAACCCCTCTTCTTCAATATTGGAGTTGGAGTTGGTTCAGGCGTAGTCCATTGATACGTCCAATTTGCATCACTATTTTATATCATAATTTGCTGTTATTCATTGATATATTTCATATTGGGACACATTACTTATGTTATTTCATCTATTTTGCATGTTTCATCATTATTGGAGGATCGAACACCGGAGCCAGGATTCTGCTGGAAAAAGCACCGTCAGAACGCAATATTTCGGAAGATCAACTCTGGAAGGAAATTATACCAAAAATCCTATTTTTCAAGATGACGGAGGAAGCCAGAAGGAGGAGCCAGGAGGAGCCAGGGTGGGCCCACACCCTAGGGCGGCGCGGCCCAGGCCCTGGCCGCGCCGCCATGTGGTGTGGAGGGCCCACGGCCCCTTTCGCCTCCTTTTCTTCGCCAAACCCTTCGTCCCGAAGACCTAAGCCACAGAGGGTACCTCGCGAAGATTCTGACCGCCTGCGGGGCGGAGAACACCAGAGAGAAAAGAGCTCTCCGGCGGGCAGGAATCCGCCGGGGAAATTCCCTCCGGGAGGGGGAAATCGACGCCATCGAGCTGGACATCATCGCCATCACCATCATCATCATCTCCACCATCATCACCGTCGTCATCACCGCTGGACACCGTCACCGCCATAGCAATTTGGGTTTGATCTTGATTGTTTGATAGGGGAAACTCTCCCGGTATCGATTTCTACTTGTTGTTGATGCTATTGAGTGAAACCATTGAACCAAGTTTATGTTCAGATTGTTATTCATCATCATATCACCTCTGATCATGTTCCGTATGATGTCTCGTGAGTAGTTCGTTTAGTTCTTGAGGACATGGGTGAAGTCTAAATGTTAGTAGTGAACTATGGATGAGTAATATTCAATGGTGTGATATTTAAGTTGTGGTGTTATTCTTCTAGTGGTGTCATGTGAACGTCGACTACATGACACTTCACCATTTATGGGCCTAGGGGAATGCATCTTGTATTCGTTTGCCAATTGCGGGGTTGCCGGAGTGACAGAAACCTAAACCCCCGTTGGTATATCGATGCAGGAGGGATCGCAGGATCTCAGAGTTTAAGGCTGTGGTTAGATTTATTTCTTAATTACTTTCTTGTAGTTGCGGATGCTTGCAAGGGGTATAATCACAAGTATGTATTAGTCCTAGGAAGGGCGGTACATTAGCATAGGTTCACCCACACAACACTTATCACAACAATGAAGATTATTTAGCCGTATGTAGCGAAAGCACTAGACTAAAATCCCGTGTGTCCTCGAGAACGTTTGGTCATTATATGTAAACAAACCGGCTTGTCCTTTGTGCTAAAAAGGATTGGGCCACTCGCTGCAATTATTACTCTCGCACTTTACATACTCGTACTTTATTCAACTGTTACATCAAACCCCCCTGAATACTTGTCTGTGAGCATTTACAGTGAATCCTTCATCGAAACTGCTTGTCAACACCTTCTGCTCCTCGTTGGGATCGACATTCTTACTTATCGAAGATACTACGATACACCCCCTATACTTGTGGGTCATCAAGACTATTTTCTGGCGCCGTTGCCGGGGAGTGAAGCGCTATTGGTAAGTGGAATTGGTAAGGAAAACCTTTACTGTTGTGCTGATTTTATTTCTGCCTGCTGCTATAAGTCATTATGGAGAGATCTTCTCTTCAATTTCTATTTGGGAAATCTACTACTACTGCAACGGTAGTGGATGAAGCGCCAGGTGAGGAAGTGATACCATATAAAATACCTATGAAAATTATTGAACGTGTTATGGATAACCGCTATGAAGGGGATGGAACTGTCCACCCCGGTGATCATTTACTGTTTTTGCATGAATTATGCGGTTTATTCAAATGTGCAGGTATTGCTATGGATGAAGTGAGGAAGAAACTATTCTCTTTGTCGCTGTCTGGTAAGCAGCGCATTGGTATAAATTCTTGGATAATGGGGATTCTCTAGAATGGAATGATATTGTGCCCCGGTTTTATTCTAAGTTCTATCCTCCAAGTGAAATTCATAAGGATCGGAATCGCATATATAATTTTTGGCCTCATGATGGAGAGAGTATTGCCCAAGCTTGGGGGAGACTGAAGTCTTTAATGCTCAAATGCCCCATTCATGAGCTTCCTGGTAATGTTATTATTGATAATTTCTATGCAAGACTTTCTTTTCAAGACAAGACCTTGCTGGATACTTCTTGTTCTGGATCATTTACACGCAACAAAGAAGAGTTTAAAAGGGACCTTCTTGATCGAATCCAAGAAAATACTTGAAGGATGGGAGAACGACAAAGATCGAGAATCAGGTATAATTTATGATTATAAATGCATTGAAGCTTTTATGGATACTGATAAATTTCGTAATATGAGTGCTACATATGGTCTTGATTCTCAAGTTGCTGCAAATCTTTATAAAGCTTTTGCTTCTCATTATGAATTGCCAAAGAAGAATTTTGATAAGTATCATGAACCATATAAAGATAAAATTGATTCATCTATTAATAAATGTGTTGTAGTTGAAACTGCTGATCATGTTATTCCTGAAGCTTATATTGAAAAAACTCCTTTCCCTGCTAAAATGAAGGAGTACTCTGTTATAAATAGTGCGGTTCATAAAAGTGAAAAGAAACCTGTAGAACCTGAAGAACAAATAAAAGTTGAACCTGCTGTTGCAATAATTAAAGATCTTGTGACTGAAAATGTAGAGGATGGTCATATTATTTTCTGTGAAGATGCTTCTCATATTGTTTCACATCCTAATAAACCCAAACAAGCTAGTGTTCCTATGCTATCTGTTAGAATTGGTGATCATTGCTATTATGGATTATGTGATATTGGTGCAAGTGTTAGTGCTATTCCGTATGAGCTTTACACGGAGATTATGCACGAAATTGATTCTTGTGAACTTGAAGATATTGATGTGGTTATTCAGCTGGCTAATAGAGAAACTATTTCTCCAATTGGTATTGTTCGAGATGTGGAAGTTTTATGCGGTAAGATTAAATATCCTGCTGACTTTTTGGTACTTGGATTACTGCTGCTAGTGATTATTGTCCTATTATCTTTGGTAGACCTTTTCTAAATACTTGTGGAGCTATTATAGATTGCAAGAAAGAGAAAATTTTGACTAAATTTGCTGGTGAATCTTATGAGTTTAACTTCTCTAAATTTACTAAAACTCCTTATAAAGCTGATTTGCCTAGTAATGATATTAAAATGGAGCAATGTGCATCTATTGTTCTTGTTCCTAATAATCCTTTGCAGCAACATTTGGAGGATAGCGAGAGCGAAATTTTTAGGAAAGAAAGAGATGAGCTTGAGGAAATTTTTCTTCGCCAACCTATTCTCAAGCATGATTTACCGGTGGAAGATTTGGGTACAACACCGCCACCTAAGGAAGATCCTGTTTTTGATTTAAAGCCTTTACCTGATAATCTTAAATATGCTCATATTGATGATAAGAAAATATATCCTGTTATTATTAGTTCTAAGCTTTGAGAGATGGACGAAGACAGGTTATTGGAATTAGTGAAGAAGCATCAAGGCGCTATTGGCTACACTCTTGATGATTTGAAGGGGATTTCTCCTTCTATTTGCCAACATGCTATTAATATGGAAGATGATGCAAAGCCTTGTTGTTGAACCTCGGCGTCGTCTAATTCCAAAGATGAAGGAAGTGGTAAGGAATGAGGTACTACGACTCCTTGAAGCTGGTATTATATATCCTATTGCTGATAGTAGATGGGTTAGTCCTGTGCCTTTGTGTTCCCAAGAAAGGAGGTATGACTGTTGTGCCTAATGATAATGATGAGCTCATTCCTCAAAGAGTAGTTGTAGGGTATAGAATGTGCATTGATTTTCGAAAAGTTAATAAAGTTACTAAAAAGATCATTACCCTTTACCCTTTATTGATCAAATGCTAGAAAGATTATCTAAAAATACTCATTTTTGCTTTCTTGATGGTTATTCGGGTTTTCACAAATTGTTAAAGCTAAAGATCAAGAGAAAACCACTTTTACCTGTCCCTATGGAACTTATGCTTATAGACGCATGCCTTTTGGTTTATGTAATGCTCCTGCTACTTTTCAAAGATGCATGTCTGCTATTTTTCATGGTTTTTGTGAAAGTATTGTAGAGGTATTCATGGATGATTTTTCCGTCTATGGGAATTCTTTTGATAGCTGCTTGCGAAACCTTGATAAAGTTTTGCAGAGATGTGAAGAAACTAACCTTGTTCTTAATTGGGAGAAATGCCACTTTATGGTTAATGAAGGAATTGTATTGGGACATAAAATTTCTGAGAGAGGTATTGAAGTTGATAGAGCTAAAGTTGAAGCAATCGAGAAGATGCCTTATCCGAGGGATGTTAAAGGTATTCGTAGTGTTCTTGGTCATGCTGGGTTTTATAGGAGATTTATTAAAGATTTCTCTAAGATTTCAAAGCCTCTTACTAATCTTCTTCAAAAAGATGTACCATTTGTTTTTGATGATGATTGTAAGGAAGCGTTTGAAACTCTTAAGAAAGCCTTAACAACTGCTCCTATAGTTGAACCCCCTGATTGGAATTTACCCTTTGAAATTATGTGTGATGCTAGTGATTTTGCTGTAGGCGCTGTTCTTGGACAGCGAGTAGATAAAAAACTGAATGTTATTCATTATGCTAGTAAAACTCTTGATGCTGCAATTAGATACCTAATGACAAAGAAAGATGCTAAGCCAAGGCTTATTAGATGGGTACTTCTTTTGCAAGAATTTGATTTACATATTGTAGATAGGAAAGGTGCTGATAATCCTGTTGCTGATAATTTGTCTAGATTGGAAAATATTGCTTATGATCCTGTTCTGTTAATGATAGTTTTCCAAATGAACAATTGGCTGTAATAAAGGTGAGCTCGCGAGACAGGTCCTTGGTATCTTGATTATGCTAACTTTATTGTTTCCAAGTACTTGCCTCCAACCTTTTCAGTTCAGCAAAGGAGGAAATTCTTTTATGATTTGAGGCATTATTTCTGGGATGACCCACACTTATATAAAGAAGGAGTGGATGGTATTATGCGAAGATGTGTTCCCGAATATGAACAACAGGAGATATTGAGTAAATGTCATGGTAGTGCTTATGGAGGATATCACGCCGGAGAAAGAACCGCGCAAAAGGTTCTACAATCAGGTTTTTATTGGCCAACTCTCTTCAAAGATGCGAGAAAGTTTATTTTATCTTGTGATGAATGCCAAAGGGTTGGTAATATCTCCAGACGCAATGAAATGCCTATGAATTATACTCTTGTTATTGAACCGTTTGATTGTTGGGGATTTGACTTCATGGGACCTTTTCCGTCTTCAGAAGGTAACACTCATATACTTGTTGCTGTTGATTATGTTACTAAATGGGTGGAGGCTATACCTACAAAAAGTGCTGATGGTGAGACCTCTTTAAGAATGCTCTTAGATATTATTTTTCCTAGATTTGGAGTACCTAGATACATTATGACTGATGGAGGTTCTCATTTTATTCATGGAGGTTTTAGAAAAACTCTTGCTAGGTATGGTATTAATCATAGAATTGCTTCTGCTTATCATCCTCAAACTAGTGGTCAAGTAGAATTATCAAATAGAGAGATTAAATCTATTTTGGGAAAGACCGTTAATAAAACTAGAAAGAATTGGGCTAGTAAATTGAAGGATGCACTTTGGGCTTATAGAACTGCTTATAAAAATCCCATGGGAATGTCACCTTATAAAATGGTTTATGGGAAAGCTTGTCATTTACCTTTAGAACTAGAGCACAAAGCTTATTGGGCTGTTAGAGAATTAAATAAAGATCCTAAACTTGCCGGTGATAAGAGGTTGTTGCAATTGAGTTCCCTAGATGAATGGAGAAGTGAAGCTTATGAAAATGCTAAACTCTTTAAAGAGAAAGTTAAAAAATGGCATGATAGGAGGATTATCAAAAGAGAATTTAATATTGGGGATAAAGTCCTATTGTATCGGTCTCGTCTCAGATTCTTTGCAGGGAAATTACTCTCGAAATGGGAAGGACCATATGTTGTCGAGGAGGTGTATCGTTCAGGAGCAATCAAAATTAGCTCTCTTCAAGGCAATGCTACGCAAGTGGTGAATGGACAAAGACTCAAGCATTATATCTCAGGTGATTCCTATAATGTTGATGTTGATATTATTCAAGTGGAAACACCGGAGGATTTCATCAAAGGGCAAATTGACGATCATGAGAACTTCGACTTTGAATAGGTATGATCTTGGTAATGAAAAGTACGCAATTTACTTTCCGAACAATATTTTTGCTGTTTTTGGAAAATATGCGAAATTACGAGTTCGAAACGGAGTGGAAAGGACGCACGAGGGGGTGCCACCATAGGGCGGCGCGGCCTGACCTGGGCCCGCGCCGGCCTATGGTTTGGCCGCCCCGTCGCTCCTTTCCGACTCTGGTTCGATCTGGTATTTTCCTTATTTCGCGAAAATATTTGCTATATAATCTCCCGGACCCCTGGAGGTCCGTATATCGTGTTTTCGACGTGTTTTGTTTCGAGCTGTTTCTGCCAGGATTTGTTTCGGATCTAGAGTCATCATGTCTTCGTCGGAAACTCCGAAGGACGGCTCCAGCAAGGATGTTGGCAACTTGTACATGGAGGAGCTGAAGATGCACCCCAAGGAGTTGCTGCTCGTTGAAGGAGAACTGCAAGTCAAGGACGTCAAGGAAGAAGATGAAGAAGAGGTGGAGGAAGACTCGCGCGCAAGCCCGCGTGCTACCATCGCAAGCATCAAGGTGATGGACAACCCTTTTAGTGCAAACAAGAGCGCAAGAATTCGCACTGGAGGAGCGGTTCCACGTCATTACCTAGCTCCAAGAACATCTCCATCAGGCACTCATCACCCCTTCCACAATCTAATTTTCAATAATCAAATTGAAGGGACTCCCAAGGCAGCATTGCCTAGCCAGTGGGATATAGATCGCTCTAACACTGCAGGAGAGAAGGAGCCTGAAGCTGAAGAGTGGGGAAATAACTCCAAGAGCTGGGACTCGCCATCAGACAGACTCTTTAACCGCGTCGAGCACAACTCAGAGATGATTCGCAATCTCATACACAGGATTGACGAGCTTCGGGAGCTTATTGAGAAGCTTGTCGGGAATTCATCACCACCATCTCCGCGGGAGTAATTCATCATCGGTATTGGCATCCCCTTGGTTTGTTCCAAGCTTGGGGAGTGCCAGTATCACATTATCACTACCTTTTACTTTTATTGTCAAGTAGTGTCATATCATGAGTAGGGAAGTTATCATATAAGATGGGTTGCGTTTGGAAGTATCTCTCCTTTAGTTGGTTGTCTATGTATCCCTTGGTGTGAGTTATCGTTATGGAATATTAATGAGAAGACTTATCATTTACATATTGCACATCTTATTTTAGTTTGCAATCTTTACTATATGATTCACCTTGTTGTTAGTATTGGTATCACTTTGGGAGCATTGAATAAATCTATTTGGTTTTGGCAAACTTAGCATGGGTCAATAGCAACAACACTTTAAGGTTTAAATAGAAAAGAGAAATACCTGTAGATGTTTCATTGTCTTTCTTGTTAGCTCATAGCTTACTATTATGAAGTATAATTGTTTGTGCTTACAAGGAAGATGCATGATTGTTTCTATCACATGTATATTAGTTTGTTTCCCTCGACTCTTATGCTTGCTAATTAACCTTGCTAGCCAAAGACCTGTACTGAGAGGGAATACTTCTCGTGCATCCAAACCTTAACCCAAACCTATGCCATTTGTGTCCACCATACCTACCTACTACATGGTATTTTCTGCCATTCCAAGTAAATACTTCATGTGCTACCTTTAAACAATTCAAAACTTAGTATCTCTTATTTGTGTTAATGTTTCATAGCTCATGAGGAAGTATGTGGTGTTTTATCTTTCAATCTTGTTGGGCAACTTTCACCAATGGACTAGTGGCTTCATCCGCTTATCCAATAATTCCGCAAAAAGAGCTGGCAATGGGATTCCCAGTCCCAAATTAATTAAACTAAATAGACACTCCTCCATGGTATGTGATTGATGGACGGCACCGAAGGATTCGGTTAGCCATGGCTTGTGTAAGCAAAGGTTGGGGGAGTGTCATCATCATAATAAAACTAAAATAAAAAGGCACTCCTTCATGGTATGAGATTGTTGGCGAGGCACCCGAGGATTCGGTTAGCCATGGTTTGTGAAAGAAAGGTTGGAAGGAGTGCCACACAAAATGAAAATAATATGGGAGCCGCTCTTAGGAGGTTGTCCGGCAAGGGGTTAGAGTACCCGCTACTGATCGTTGACAACAACAAACACTTCTCAAAATGTTACTTTTATTCTCTTTCTATGATTGCAAAACTGAAAAAGCTCTAGCACATGATTTAATCCCTGCTTCCCTCTGCGAAGGGCCTGTCTTTTACTTTATGTTGAGTCAGTAAACCTATTTCCCTCCATCTCAAGCAAGCATTTGAGTAGTTGTGATCAAACCATTATATTGTGATTTGCTACATCATGTCTTTTATTCTTCCTTGTTTAGTACAAGTTTTATCTGAATGAATATAGCTTTGCAAGTTATCAATGATCATGAGAAGACCATTATGATTGAGTATGCAAGTTGTGCCTTATAAACTCTAACATGAGAGCGCTGCTCAATAAGATAAATATAATCTGTTAGTTGTTCTCTGACCAAGAACGAAGTTTGCCATCACCAATCATGATTTCTCATGCACCTTTACTTGTGATTACCCTATACTTGTTTCAATATGAGTTATAAGAGGTTGTCTACTATAATGTCCTGTGTGAATGAATATGATGCTTCTTGTCCGTATTTTATTTATCGACTCTTCACTCCATAAACATGTGGTCATGTCTATCGAGCTCAGTTTCGCTTGGGGACAAGCGAAGTCTAAGCTTGGGGGGAGTTGATACGTCCAATTTGCATCACTATTTTATATCATAATTTGCTGTTATTCATTGATATATTTCATATTGGGACACATTACTTATGTTATTTCATCTATTTTGCATGTTTCATCATTATTGGAGGATCGAACACCGGAGCCAGGATTCTGCTGGAAAAAGCACCGTCGAACGCAATATTTCGGAAGATCAACTACGGAAGGAAATTATACCAAAAATCCTATTTTTCAAGATGACGGAGGAAGCCAGAAGGAGGAGCCAGGAGGAGCCAGGGTGGGCCCACACCCTAGGGCGGCGCGGCCCAGGCCCTGGCCGCGCCGCCATGTGGTGTGGAGGGCCCACGGCCCCTTTCGCCTCCTTTTCTTCGCCAAACCCTTCGTCCCGAAGACCTAAGCCACAGAGGGTACCTCGCGAAGAGTTCTGACCGCCTCTGCGGGGCGGAGAACACCAGAGAGAAAAGAGCTCTCCGGCGGGCAGGAATCCGCCGGGGAAATTCCCTCCGGGAGGGGGAAATCGACGCCATCGTCACCGTCATCGAGCTGGACATCATCGCCATCACCATCATCATCATCTCCACCATCATCACCGTCGTCATCACCGCTGGACACCGTCACCGCCATAGCAATTTGGGTTTGATCTTGATTGTTTGATAGGGGAAACTCTCCCGGTATCGATTTCTACTTGTTGTTGATGCTATTGAGTGAAACCATTGAACCAAGTTTATGTTCAGATTGTTATTCATCATCATATCACCTCTGATCATGTTCCGTATGATGTCTCGTGAGTAGTTCGTTTAGTTCTTGAGGACATGGGTGAAGTCTAAATGTTAGTAGTGAACTATGGATGAGTAATATTCAATGGTGTGATATTTAAGTTGTGGTGTTATTCTTCTAGTGGTGTCATGTGAACGTCGACTACATGACACTTCACCATTTATGGGCCTAGGGGAATGCATCTTGTATTCGTTTGCCAATTGCGGGGTTGCCGGAGTGACAGAAACCTAAACCCCCGTTGGTATATCGATGCAGGAGGGATCGCAGGATCTCAGAGTTTAAGGCTGTGGTTAGATTTATTTCTTAATTACTTTCTTGTAGTTGCGGATGCTTGCAAGGGGTATAATCACAAGTATGTATTAGTCCTAGGAAGGGCGGTACATTAGCATAGGTTCACCCACACAACACTTATCACAACAATGAAGATTATTTAGCCGTATGTAGCGAAAGCACTAGACTAAAATCCCGTGTGTCCTCGAGAACGTTTGGTCATTATAAGTAAACAAACCGGCTTGTCCTTTGTGCTAAAAAGGATTGGGCCACTCGCTGCAATTATTACTCTCGCACTTTACATACTCGTACTTTATTCAACTGTTACATCAAACCCCCCTGAATACTTGTCTGTGAGCATTTACAGTGAATCCTTCATCGAAACTGCTTGTCAACACCTTCTGCTCCTCGTTGGGATCGACATTCTTACTTATCGAAGATACTACGATACACCCCCTATACTTGTGGGTCATCATCCATTCATCATGATTCCGGCTTATTTTAGCCAATAATTCTTCAGCGTCATCCGGAGTTCTTTTCCTGAAAACACAACCAGCACAACTATCCAGGTATGCCCTAGACTCAATGGTTAGTCCACTATAAAATATATCAAGTAAATCATGCTTTTCCAGATCATGCTCAGGTCGAGCTCTAATAAGAGAGCAGAATCTCGACCAAGCCTCAGGCAATTTCTCTTCATCTCCCTGATTAAAATTATAAATTCTCTGCAAAGCAATATGTTGAGCACTAGCAGGAAAGTATTTGCGGAAGAAAACATCAAGCAATTCTTTCGGACTTTTAATAGAATTTGGTGGCAAATTATTATACCAAGTTTTAGCGTCATCCTTTAATGAGAATGGAAATATTTTAGCAACAAAGTAAGTACGCATCTTAACATCATCAGAAAACAAGCTACTAAGAGTAGATAACTCAGTCATGTGTTCAACAGCACTTTCTTTTTCAGTACCACAAAAGGGTGTTTTCTCAACAATAGCTATATGAGATAGATCAAGAGAAAAATCATAATCTTTATCCCTAATGTTTATAGGAGATGTGGCAAACTTAGGATCAGGAGACAGTTTATATCTAACAGCATGTTCTGCAAGCAACTTTTTAATTTTTCTTGCATCAGTAGTAGCATTGCATTTTTTAATAAAATCATCATTAAGCTCCACATAATCTTCCTCAGGATCATCACTAAAATAACCAAGTTCAGGTGAACTAACAGGTGTAGTAGCATTAGGAGTTTCAGTATTTTCAATTTGTCTAGACCTAGCAATTGTAGCATCTAGAAAAGATCCCAATGAACCACTATCATCAAGCACAGCAGAAGCATTATCAATAATATGAGAGTGTTCAGATTCAGCAGATGTACCCACATGCGAAGCATGTGGCGGTGAAACAAGTTTATCAATCACAGATGGTGAATCAAGTGCAGCGGAGGTATTCAGAATTGTACCTTTTCTTGTAGTGGATGGTAATATGGCGATCTTAGTATCGCGAGGTTTACCCATGATGGAGAATTTGCAGCGAACAATATTAATCCAAGTGAACTTCCAAATAAAGCTATGCTCCCCGGCAACGAGCGCGAGAAAATAGTCTTGATGACCCACAAGTATAGGGGATCGCAACAGTCTTGAGGGAAGTAAAACCCAATTTATTGATTCGACACAAGGGAGACAAAGAACACTTGGAAGCCTTAACAACGGAGTTGTCAATTCAGTTGCACTGGAAACAGACTTGCTCGCAAGAGTTTATCGATAGTAACAGTTTTATAGCGATAGCTTGATAGTGAAATAACGACAGAGTAACAAAGACAGCGGTAGTGATTTTAGTAAACAGCAGGATTAAAATATTGTAGGCACGGGGACGGATGACGGGCGTTGCATGGATGGGAGAAACTCATGTAACAATCATAGCAGGGCATTTGCAGATAATAATAAAACGGTGTCCAAGTACAAAGCAATCAATAGGCATGTGTTCCATATATAGTCGTGCGTGCTCGCAATGAGAAACTTGCACAACATCTTTTGTCCTACCAGCCGGTGGCAGCCGGGCCTCAAGGGAAACTACTGGATATTAAGGTACTCCTTTTAATAAAGTACCGGAGCAAAGCATTAACACTCCGTGAACACATGTGATCCTCACATCGCTACCATCCCCTCCGGTTGTCCCAATTCTTGTCACTTCGGGGCCATTGGTTCCGGACAGCGACATGTGTATACAACTTATAGGTAAGACCATAAACAATGATTATCTTCATGAAACAATAACATGTTCAGATCTGAGATCATGGCACTCGGGCCCTAGTGACAAGCATTAAGCATAACAAGTTGCAACAATATCATCAAAGTACCAATAACGGACACTAGGCACTATGCCCTAACAATCTTATGCTATTACATGACCAATCTCATCCAATCCCTACCATCCCCTTCGGCCTACAGCGGGGGAATTACTCACACATGGATGGGGGAAACATGGCTGGTTGATGTAGAGGCGTTGGCGGTGATGGTGGCGATGATCTCCTCCAATTCCCCGTCCCGGCGGAGTGCCAGAACGGAGACTTCTGGCTCCCGCGACGGAGTTTCGCGATGTGGCGGCGTTCTGGAGGTTTTCTGGCGACTTCGACTTCTCTCTTGGTGTTTTTAGGTCGAGGCGAATAAGTAGTCCGAAGGAGGGCGTCGGAGGCCGGCCGAGGGGGCCACACCACAGGGCCGCGCGGGCCCCCCTGGGCCGCGCCGCCCTATGGTGTGGGGCCCTCGGGCCTCCACTTCAATTGCCCTTCTGGCTCCGTTAGTTTCCTGGGAAAATAGGGCCTTCTGCATAAATTCCGAGGTTTTTCCCGAAAGTTGGATTTCTGCACAAAAACGAGACACCAGAGCAGTTCTGCTGAAAACAGCGTTAGTCCGTGTTAGTTGTATCCAAAATACACAAATTAGAGGCAAAATAATAGCAAAAGTGTTCGGGAAAGTAGATACGTTTTGGACGTATCAATCGGCAACGTCCATGGTCGTCAACTCGTCTTTGTTCATTGTTCTGATTCGAGCACCACCTGGTATTTCCGTCGCGGTTCAGTCGACAACTCGACGTGTAGTCCGAATACGCTCACCGCCGCAGAGCCGCTCGCCCTGGTTCCTCTCGCGCCCCGACCCACACGTCAACGCCTCTGCCGCCCATCCACCGCGCCGCACAGGCCCACCGCCCGCGCGCCTCACTCCACCTCGCCTCTGCTCCGCCCCACCCGTGCAGCACCCCAACGCCGCTGACCAAGCCCGCACGCGCACATAGGCCCGAGCCAATGGACGCATCCGCTCGATCCGAGCAGTTCTTCTTTGCTTGGCTTCGGCCAGAGGAGCCAAAAAAGGAAAAGCGAAACGAACCGGTACGATGGCACAGTGCGTTATATGGGATTTGGTGGGAGGGCAAAACCGTCCTAAAAAAGTTGGACGAAAATTTTGGCAGAAACCTTAGCTCCTTTATTATTAGGTATAGACTAGGAAATATGCCCGCGCCTTGCGGCGGATTGATTTTTACTAAATATTATTTTTCGGAAACTTAACTATAATAAATAATATCTGAGAACTTTTTTTATTTCTAGGTGTCTAACATTGTCCATAAATTTCAGTCACCTAAATTGCATATTTAAAAATTTGTTAATTGTCAGCTATCTAACACTACCCATACAGTCACCTAAATCTCCTTTTAGCCGGTTTCAATCCAAAAGTTCCAGTCCATGGAGTAGAACACGGTATATATTTTCTACATTACCATAAAATCCCATGTTTCCTTTTTTTTTACTTGAGAAACCCCCTGCAACGGCCCTTCATGTTTCCTTTAAAAATATCATTTCGAAATTGCAAGTACCTTAGCAGTATCTTGTTTAACTACCAAAGAAAGACTCAAGCCACATAGCAATAACTTGCACATCATTTTTTTAAATAGTTTCCAAGAACCTGTCTTAAGTTAGATCAATGTATAAGCTAATGTAGAATTGCAGAAAATCAGTAGACCTATCTCAGTATCGTAACTCTTGGCATCGATGGATATCCAAGACCAAGTAGTACATCTCAAGCACAGTGTACGCACTGTTGGAATCGATTAATATCCATCCAGACCAAGTAATACATCTGATGCCACTGGCAGAACAACACCGCCATGACCAGAAAGATCGCATCCATGTAAAAAATCAACTACTGAGCTGGGCACTCCACGCGGCCACGCCCGACTGTTGGAGACCAGGCGCCGCCATAACCAGATATCTTCCGTTTCTTTTCTCTGTCAAAGACTCAAAGTTCAAGGGGGGCAGCATGTAAAGCAAAGCTGAGTATGGAACTTCGACAAGCGGGCACAAACCATCTGCATACCCTGCAAAAAACGACGAGCTAGGCGCTATACCGAACAACAACAGAGCAAATTGGGCGTTGGCCTCAACTGATCAACCCGCTCGTCGAGGTCGATTCCTATAGTCGACACCGAGCAACACGCAAAATCCGTCAGATCTGTTGCAGCATGTAGCTGTCAGCTACCATACCATATGAGCCTCGTTGGTGCCGGTCAGAAGGGCAACCGTCGCCGCATCATGCCCAAATACGAACCCCCTCCGATCCATATATCTCCGTAATGTTGTGGTCTTGTGGACGTCATCCCATGATCTGTTCGGCGACGGCCGGTCAACCAGCACGGAGCAATCTAGGAAGGAGAAAAAGGGCCGGCATCCTCATCATCATGGCTGCCACCGTCCAAACCGGCATCCCTTGCCACGCCTCCTGGCCTTCCGTCGGCGGGGAGATCAATCCTCCATAACACTGATCTCAGCCACTGGCCGCGGGACACCTCGGGTCGTCGGCGGGGAGATCAATCCTCCATGACGCTGTGATCTCAGCCACTGGCCATGGGACACCTCCGGTCGCCGTCGCACATGCCGTTGCGGGACAGTACCATGCCCGAGGAGAAGGACGGGCGTGCTAGTCCGGAGGACGACGGGACGGCGTGGCAGTTTCCGTCGCCGGTCGCGTGCCAGGCGCATCGAGCAGCGGGACGTGCAATTGATCTGGGATCCCGTCGAGGGCGAAGTCCTATTTATTGCCTTCGGATATCAAAGGAGCAAAGGATTCCATGTCGAATACAATGACGTGCGGCTCTGGGAGTTTTTGTTGAACGTCGAATACGATGACGTGCGGCTCGTATCTCGGCGTCGACGGGTGTGGCCCGTAAAAAATTATAGTGCCCACTTCGGTAAGTCCTTTGTTGGGCTGGTCTTCCATATAGGCCAGCGGCGCATAGGCTTGGTCGGCAGACATACGGACGAAACGTTTTTTACGTAACAGACGGATCCGGTGGTATTTGTGCGTAATATGCGATTTGGTGGGAGGGTAAAACAGTCCAATAAAAAATTGGACGAAAATTTTGGCAGAAACCTTAGCTCCTTTATTATTAGGTATAGATTTGGTTTAGATTTTTTCTTTTTCATTTTTTTTCCTTTTAGATATGTTACTTTCACTCGTTTTTCTTCCTATTTTCCTTCTTTAACATTGTTTGTTTCCCATACGTAATATATATATATTTATTTAAGTCACTTTAAAAAAATTGAGGACGTAATAATTTTGTTCCTTGAACAGATGAGATTTATTTCCTATACGCAATATATGTTGTTCCCTACGTTAACGACATGTATTATTCGGATGCAATATCTTGCTCCCCCTAGTAGACGATATGTGTTTTGTTGGGTACAATATTCTTGTCCCGAATAAACGATATTAGTTATTCAGCTGAAATATTCTTGTCGCCCGAGTAGACGACATTTGTTTCTTGGATGCAATATTTTTATGTTCTAAATAGACAAGATGTGTTCCACGAGTCTAAAATTTCATCCTCGTGTAGATTCGGTTTGTGCAATAGGTCTAAAATAGTGTTCCTTTGTGTAAATGCGATTTCTTTCACGGATCTAAATTGTTGTTCCTCTTAAGGATTTGTTCCATGAGTCTAAAATGTTGTTCCTCGGGTTTTATTCACGGGCGTAGGGTTTAATGGGGGAGGGGCAGTTTTATCCTATGCATTTCAATTTTATAGGGTTCTAGTTTTCTTAGTGCTATCCATTTTTTAGTATACTCCGTGGTACCAGGTTTTGAGTTTATAGGTAGTTGGGACATCATTTTGTAGTGTGAATAAATAGGTAGGTCTTGCTATTGATGCATTACATTTCGTGTATTGGATTTTATTCTCTGTAATATGAAAGGAGTAGTTTGTTTTTGCACTTTAGCGGTATTCTTTTCCCTTGTGGATAGGTCTTAGTTTAATGTAACTATTTTGTCTAATCTCTATATAAATGGTTCTTGGTTTTTAAATCGCACGACATCAATTTGTAGAGAGGAGCATATTTTAGGATTGTGTGATGTACTTTTAATTAGGTTGGGGTTTTTCTTTGTTTTTGCTTTTTTTGTAAGTGTTATGATATATTTCTTGCGAACCCACTCCGCCTTGTATGTATAGTTTTGTTTCGTTAAAAGCCCTTGTGTGTGATCATAAGGGGTTTCTGTAATGTATGTTGTTTGTGTTACTTCTTTGGAAGACTAAATATGAGTAATAATTTTTATGTTTGAGTTGAAATATGAGCAATATGTATTGCTTGTGTTGAATTATTGAAGGCAGGTTATGTATTTTCTGTATGGAATTGTTTGACTAATTGTATGGCTAGTATCCAAGTAGGTTGAAAACTATAGAAAATTGAAATCCTTTTGTGAAGTAGTTTCACAACTAACCTTTTTATTTGTCCTAGTTACAAGTAGGGTCGCAATTGAGATTTTATTTCCTAGTTGCAAGTGTGGTTACAACTAAGAGAGAAATGCTTCGGAATCCATGCTAAACTATAAATTTCTCTCTTCACGCAGTTGCAATTGGGGCCGCGGCTAAAATAAATTATTCAGAGTCCGCGTTAAACCCTAATTCATCTTTTTGTTCCAATTGCAACTGGGTTCACAATTGAGAGAGAAATTCTCCGGAATCTTCTCTAAAGCTTGATTCGTCTTTTGTCTACAGTTGCAAGTGGGGTCACAACTGATCTTTATTTTACTAGTTGTAAGTGGGGTTGCAACTAGGAGAGGAATGCTCCGGAATCCCGCGGTAAAATCTAGTTTGTCTTAGTCCTAATTGCAGGTGGGGTCACAACTCACCTTTGCTGCTCAGTTGAAATTGGAGTTGTAACTGAGACAGAAATGCTCCAAAATCTTTGCTAACCCCAATTTTCTCTTTTGTATCATTTGCAAGTGGGGTCGCAACTGACCTTTATCTCTAGCTGTAAGTAGGGTTGCAACTTAGAGAGAAATTCTTTGGAATATTTGCTAACCCTATAAATTTTTCTTCGTTCAAGTTGCTTCTGAGGTCAAAACTGATATTTGTTGCCCAGTTGCAAGTGTAGTTGCAGCAAAGAGAAATGCGCCGGAAATCCACGCTAAACTCCTAATTCATGTTTTGTCCTAGTTGCAAGTGGGGTCGCAACTGAGCTTCAATGCCCAATTGCAAGTGGGGTTGCAATTGAGAGAAAAATGCTTTGGAATCACGCTAAACCCTAATTCGGTTTTCCTTGTCAAGTTGCTAGTGGCTCTGCAACACTAAGAGAGAATTGATTCAGAGCCTGTGATAAACCCTATTTTTCGTCTTTGTCCTACTTGCAAGTGGGGTCGCAACTAATCTTTGTTTGCCCAGTTGCAAGTGGAGTTGCAAACTAAGAAAGAAATTCTTCGGAATCCATGAGAAACCCTAATTTTGTCGCTGTCCCAGTTACAAGTAGAGTCCCAAATAACCTTAGTTACCCAGTTGCAACTGGGAGAGAAATGCTCCGAAATCCTTGCTAACCCCAAATCTTTTTGTCCCAGTTGCAAGTGGGGTTGGAACATAAAGAGAAAATGCTCTAAAATCCATTCTAACCCTGATTTTCTCTTTGTCCAAGTTGACAGTGAGGTTGCAGCTGAGGGAGAAGCGTTCAAGAATCTATGCTAACTCCGGATTTCTCTATGTCCCACTTGCAAGTGGGGTCACAACTGACCTTTGTTGCCAAGTTGCAAATGGAGTTGCAACTGAGAGAGATGCTGTGGAACTCGTGCTAACCCCAAATTTCTATTTTATACCAGTTGCAAGGGGTCGCAATTGAACTTTGTTTCCTAGTTGGATGTGGAGCTACAACAGAGAGAGAAATGCTTCGGAATCCATGGTAACCCCGAATTTCTCTTTGTCCCAGTTGCAACTGGTGTCACAGTTGACCTTTGTTTCCCAGTTGCAAATGCAGTTGCAACCGATAGAGTTATGCTCTGGAATCTGTGTTAATCATGAATTTATGTTTGTCCCACTTGCAAGTGGGGTCGCAACTGACTTTTTTTGCCTAGTTGCAAATGCAGTTGGAATAGAGAGACAAATGCTTCGGAATTCATCCTTGCCCTGAATTTTTATTTTTGTCCTAGTTGCAAGTGGGGCGCAACTGACCTCTGTTGCCCAATTGCAAGTGGAGTTGCAACTGAGGGAAAATGTTATGAATCCGTGCTAAATCCAAACTTTTCTTTGTCCCAGTTGTAAAATGGGGTCGCAACTGAAATGTGTTGCGTACTTGCAAACGGAGTTGCAACTAAGAGAGAAATTCTCTGATATCCATGCTAACCCTGAATTTAGTTATTTCTTTTCGTTTATCGGAATCACACAAGGTCGTTGAAACCATAAACACCACGCACCTATCGCTTACAACCAGTTGGATTTGCGCTCGGCCGCAACAAATTTCGAATGGGTCACGCCCCAGTTGTCACTACGTTTTCGTTCCCATTTTTATCATGTTTCATTTTTTCTTATTTTTTGTTGTTTTCTTTGTCTTTTAGTTTCAATTTTTATTCTATCCTTCTTGTTTTGGAAAAGATTTACATATGTATTTTTCTTGAACATGTGTATGCGAACACTTTTTGGAAACACCGATTTTTTCTGGTAACTTTGAACATTTTTGAAACTTTGTACAATTTTTTGAAATCATTATTTTTTAAAGAAATTTCATTAACTTGTGAACATTTCTGAATCCACGAGCAATTTTTTGAAATCATGATATTTTTAAATTTCTTGGATTAAAAATTTCTTGTGTGCTTGTTTAAGTAGCTATAGGATGAGCCGATTGTCAAAACAAGCTAGGATCAGCCGAGCCAAGTGTGCAAATACTAGGAACGTTCAAATTAGGATTTAATCCGGCTGAATAAATACATAGTCACCCTCCATGCGATGGCGGCATTGGTAAAGAGAAAAAACGAGATTGCTACTGCAATTGAACAACATGCTCTTGACCGTCTTCATATTGCTACTGAAAGCTTGAGCTGTAAGTGTCCGTCCATCTATCGATTTTTATCGAAGCTTGAATACTCCTTGACTGATTTTTGCTTTTCAACAGTCGTGGCTTCTGATGAATCAGAAGAAAATAAAAGGATCCACGAAAAGATCGAGGCGACGACCGATGTTGCTCCCGAAGCATGGATTGTGGTCCCATCAACCGAAGGCTGTTGTCGTGGCCAAATTTGAGCATCGAGCAGAGAGGGTGCATTATTACTTTGACAAGTACCATGCTCATCTCTCGATGGTACGGAGAACCTTATTTCCTTTAGACCAAGCACCCGAGACTTTATCTGCTTTGTTTACCCGATTCAAGACTCCAGAAAGGATTCGACTGTTGGTGCAGAAGGAACTCCTGGCCGGCGCCGAACTTTTGCTCTTGCTTCAGTTTTAGCATGTCACCCGACTTTAGATTTGGAGGCCATAGCAAATACCAGTAGGAGATTAGACCAATATTATGACATTGCCAAGTGTTCCGGGAAGGGGACCTGGTGCTACGCCTGGTGCACCGCACTGAAGGGCGCCACAAACTCTCACCTCCATGGGAATGACCTTTCATTGTGAGCAAGGCTCTGCACAATAATGCCTATTACCTAATCGATGCACAGGAATGAAAGGAACGAAAGAAGGACAGGTCCGGAGATGAAACCAAGCGCCCGTGGAACATAGCCTTGCTGTGCCCTTTCTATTCCTGAAGATGTTGTGTAAGGAGTTCCTTTTTGTACCTTATTTGCTATCAATAAAAGACACCGGCACCTCGAATGAATCTTGGAGACTGCCTGTACCTGAATTGCATGCAATATGTTTATTTTTCTGTGTACCGGTTTGATTATTGGACGATTTCTTTTCCGGTTTAGTAACGTGCTAAACCTAAAGGAGTCTTCGACTTTGCTGCTGTTTGAAACCCGGCTTCATGGCAAGCAAGATAAACCGGAAGGTTTCTAGCACGTGAAGAACGAGAAGGAATTGAAAACAAACAATCAGGAGAAAAGTTTAACTAACCCCGGTTATACCGGTTTTTTGTGAAAAAATCTGAATTATTTCTAAGTTCAAAAAAATGCTTGCTTGGCAAAAGAACTTTGAGTCTTATACGCCAAAACACCCAAAAGAGGTAGGCAGAGCCAAAGCAAAAGAACCAAGTGTGCATCAGATTGGATGCGGAAACAAATCCAGAATCTTCACGAGGAAGATCAAAGGAAACCAAAACAAGCCAAAGAGATCTTGATAACACAGCTACCGGCTTAATATATAAGTTTACCGACGTACCGGTTAAGTAAAGTAGCATATCCACAAGGACTTAAAGTATGATATTACATCTTCCACCCCGGCATACCGGGGGCAAATTTAACTGGCATTGTTTTAAGGCAATCACAGGATCACGGGGTCTAGTACAGAGGAGTGGAGTCCTCACGAGCTGGTTCAGGGTTCACGGGAGCTTGTGTTTCGGGGGCAGCAACAGTTGGTTCCGGAGCACCGGCAGCAGGAGCTTCTGGCACGATCGCCTCGGCCTCAGCATTTCCCTCACCGGTTCCTTCTTCTTCCTCCTCCTCTTCGTTGCTGAAGACCTCCTTGAGGTTAGCCGGAGGGATGAAGTCGCTGGTGGTGGCGTAGCTGGCAATCTCATAGGCCCTGGCACGACGAGCGGCATCCAGCGCTGGATCCTTGTTGGTAGGAGCATCGTCCCACATGCTGTGCAGTGCGTTCAGATCTAGGCCTTCACACCAGGAACAGGCAAAGCGTAAGGCAATGTCCGCTCCGGCACGAGTAGAGGAGTGGCGCCACTCGCTTAACCGCCGGCTGGCTTCGTGGATGAGGCGCTCAGCGATGAGATCGAACGTTTCCGGGACAGCTTCGCCAGGCCAGAGGTACTTGTACACGGCGGTGGCAGCGTTGGGCAGCAAGCCAAGGGTACGATCTGTTGGAGATATGCCCAAGAGGCAATAATAAAATGGTTATTATAATATCTTTGAGTTTATGATAATGTTTACATACCATGCTATAATTGTATTAACCGAAACATTGATACATGTGTGTTATGTGAACAACAAGGAGTCCCTAGTAAGCCTCTTGTATAACTAGCTTGTTGATTAATAGATGATCATCGTTTCATGATCATGAACATTGGATGTTATTAATAACAAGGTTGTGTCATTATGTGAATGATATAATGGACACACCCAATTAAGCGTAGCATAAGATCATGTCATTAAGTTATTTGCTATAAGCTTTCGATACATAGTTACCTAGTCCTTATGACCATGAGATCATGTAAATCACTTATACCGGAAAGGTACTTTGATTACATCAAACGCCACTGCGTAAATGGGTGGTTATAAAGGTGGGATTAAGTATCCGGAAAGTATGAGTTGAGGCATATGGATCAACAGTGGGATTTTTCCATCCCGACGACGGATAGATATACTCTGGGCCCTCTCGATGGAATGTCGTCTAATGTCTTGCAAGCATATGAATAAGTTCATAAGAGACCACATACCACGGTACGAGTAAAGAGTACTTGTCAGGAGACGAGGTTGAACAAGGTATAGAGTGATACCGATGATCAAACCTCGGACAAGTAAAATATCGCGTGACAAAGGGAATTGGTATCGTATGTGAATGGTTCATTCGATCACTAAAGTCATCGTTGAATATGTGGGAGCCATTATGGATCTCCAGATCCCGCTATTGATTATTGGTCGGAGAGAGTACTCAACCATGTACACATAGTTCGCGAACCGTAGGGTGACACACTTAAGGTTTGATGTTGAAATGGTAGAACTTGAATATGGAATGGAGTTCGAAGTTTTGTTCGAAGTCCCGGATGGGATCCCGGACATCACGAGGAGTTCTGGAATGGTCCGGAGAATTAGATTCATATATAGGAAGTCATATTCCAAGTTTGGAAATGATCCGGTGCATTTATGGCAGGTTCTAGAAGGTTCTAGAAAAGTCCGGAAGAAACGCACTATGGAAGGTGGAGTCCCGGAGGGACTCCACAAGCTTGGCCGGCCAAACCCTAAGGGAGGAGTGCCAGGTGGGATCCACCTGAGGTGGCCGGCCACCCCACCTAAGGAAAAGGTGGGAGTCCCACCTTGGGTAGGACTCCCCCCTTGAGTAGGTTTCCCACCTTTGGGAAGTTTTGGTGTTGGGGTCTTATTCGAAGACTTGGACTACAACTCTTGGGGCTTCCACCTATATAATGAGGGGCATAGGGGAGGGGGCTGGCCACATCAAGCCATGAGTTGGCCGCACCCCTCAAGGCTGCCCTAGCCGGCGCCCCCTCTCCCCAAACCCTAGCCCCTCTCCTCCACCGCTCCCGCAACGCTTAGCGAAGCTCCGCCAGAGTTCTCCATCGCCACCGCCACCACGCCGTCGTGCTGCCGGATTCAAGGAGGAGCTACTACTTCCGCTGCCCGCTGGAACGGGGAGAAGGACGTCGTCTTCATCAACACCGAACGTGTGACCGAGTACGGAGGTGCTGCCCGATTGTGGCACCGTGATCAAGATCTTCTACGCGCTTTTGCAAG
Source organism: Lolium perenne (assembly GCF_019359855.2). NCBI lineage: Eukaryota > Viridiplantae > Streptophyta > Magnoliopsida > Poales > Poaceae > Lolium > Lolium perenne. Next base: position 166,321,216 of record NC_067244.2, read on the forward strand.
CGGCAAGTGATCGTCTACCGCAGCAATAAGAGCCTACTCTTATAGGCTTTGGAAATCTTCAAGGGTTAGTCTCGTTCATCCCCTCGTTGCTCCCATCTTCTAGATTGCATCTTGGCTTGGATTGCGTTCTCGCGGTAGGAAATTTTTTGTTTTCTATGCAACGAATCCCTACAGTGGTATCAGAGCCAGGTCTATGCATAGATGGTTGCACGAGTAGAACACAATTTTTGTTTTCTATGCAACGAATGCTCTTGTTGTCTTTAGTTTGAGTACTTTGCATCTTTGTGGCATAGTGGGATGAAGCGGCTCGGACTAACTTTACATGACCGCGTTCATGAGACTTGTTCCTCATTCGACATGCAACTTGTATTGCATAAGAGGCTTTGCGGGTGTCTGTCTCTCCTACTATAGTGAAGATTCAATTTACTCTTCTATTGACAACACTAGTATCACCGTTGTGGTTCATGTTCGTAGGTAGATTAGATCTTACTCGAAAACCCTAAACCACGTAAAATATGCAAACCAAATTAGAGACGTCTAACTTGTTTTTGCAGGGTTTGGTGATGTGATATGGCCATAATATGATGATGAATATGTATGAGATGATCATTATTGTATTGTGGCAACCGACAGGAGCCTTATGGTTGTCTTTAAATTTCATGTTGAGTAGTATTTCAAAGTAGTTGTAATAGTTGCTACATGAGGTGAACAACCATGAAGACGGCGCCATGGACCTTGACGCTACGTCGACGATGATGGAGATCATGCCCGTTGATGATGGAGATCATGTCCGTGCTTTGGAGATAAAGATCGAAGGCGCAAAGACAAAAGGGCCATATCATATCACATATGAATTGCATGTGATGTTAATCCTTTATGCATCTTATTTTGCTTAGAACGCGGCGGTAGCATTATAAGATGATCCCTCACATTAATATCAAGATAATAAAGTGTTCTCCCCTCGTATGCACGATTGCCAAAGTTCGTCGTTTCAAAGCATCTCCTGATGATCGGATGTGATAGATTCAACGTTCATATACAACGGGTGTAAGCCATGTTGCACACGCGGAATACTTGGGTTTGCTTGATGAGCCTAGCATGTACAGACATGGCCTCGGGACAACGGAAACCGAAAGGTTGAACACGAGTCATATGGATGATATGATCAACATGTTGATGTTCACCATTGAAGCTACATCATCTCACGTGATGATCGGTTTTGGTGTAGTGGATTTGGATCGTGTACCACTTAACAACTATGAGGGATGTTGTATTAAGTGGGAGTTCATTAGTAATTATATTAAAACATGAACTAATTATCATAAACATAGTCTGAGTAGTATTTTGAATTAATTTTGTAGTATTGGTATCCGTTTTCTACCATGCGCTAGTCTTGTAATTGAGATAGAAATACTGTTAAAATCTGACAAGAAACTTTACGGATTGGTACCGTATTGTTAAAGAATCAAGAATTGATTAAGTCCTATTGCAAACTTTTAGTAAACCTCACATTGTTGATTCAAAGAGCTATGGTTTCAATTAGTACCTAAAGTTATCTTGTCTCCGTGAAACTTGAAGTTCAAATCTGTTTGAAAAGTAAGGAGCTGAAAATTTAGTTTTCAGAAATAATCAAGGTATGAGATATATGTGATATCTAAGACCTTATTGCAAGATGATAGAATATAATTTGGTGAGACTACATGAACTCATAAGTTTTATGGGAATGTACGAAGGTTGAAGACGCAAGGCGTCACAATCCTCCAACTATTGGGGCACTAACGATATTCGCATATCCATGAAGTGACCATCCTTAATATGCACCGTTGCTAAGACTCGTCGTTTCGAAGCATCACGTGATGATCGGGTGTGATAGATTCTACGTGTGCATACAACGGGTGCAAGCTAGATTTGCACATGCAAATACCAAGGTTAAAACTTTACGAGCCTAGCATGTACAGACATGGTCTCGGAAAGTCGTCATGATATGATGGATAAAATTATGAGTGAAATTGTTCATCATATTACAAAGTTACTAATAGTGAAATCTGGAACACTTGTCATATGATGATCAACTTCAAAGTAAGAACTTCAAGGTTATTGGTATTTGACCAACAAACCTAGAAGTTAATGATGTTGAAGTGTTTTTCTGAATAATGAGGAAAGCTAAAAGAGAAACTGCAAAAGATATTTTGGCAAAAAGAAAAGAAAAGACTAGAAAGTCTAGCTCTGGTGTATATAAATGATATACATGTTATGGTTGTATTCCTAGTTAAGTCACACTATGAAATTCTTGGGTATTAGTACTATATTGGTTGGTATGAAGTGTCATACAAAACAACGCAATACAAGAATACAATGGCCTAAGTGACTGACAAGGAATATGATAGGAATGCACGTCTGGAACAAAATAAAGTGTTATTATGTTCGTCGTTGGCATTCTATCTAGCCCTTAGAATTTATAATAAAGAACTTAATAATTGTTATTTTGCTCTGGTCAAATAAAAACAATGAGTTGTTCAAATTATGACATTACTCCATGTACGATGGATAAGTTATTATAAATCTTAATGGTGAAACACACATACATAACACTGACGCTAAAATGCCATAAGGCAAATGATTTGAATTCCACTTATTTGTGGAACCGCCATTTAGGTCATGTTAGGAAAGAATGCATGAAGGAACTCCATGCAAATGGATTTTTGGAGTCATTTGATTTTTGAATCGTTTGGCGCTTGCAAATCTTTTCTAAAGAGAATGACTAAAATACCGTTCATAGGCCAGGAGTTGAACGGGCAACTAAATTAGTGGAAAAATACATGATGATGTATGTGGTTCACTGGACATAGTTGTGTGCGGGAGATTCTTCTACTTCATGAAAACTTCAAACAATGAATTGAGTATATATATGTGGATATATTCGATAAGAAAGAAGTTTGAAACATTTGAATAGATTCAAATAAATTTCAGCATGAAGTAGAAATCATCGTAATAGAAAAGTCAAATATCTATGATTGGATCATAGTGGAAATATTTGAATTACTAGTTTTAGCGAACATCTAAGAGAGTTATGAAATTGTTCTACAACTCACATTTCTTGGAGTATCATAGTGATGATGAAGTATCCGAGAGATGTATCCAAACCTAGTTGGGTCAATGATGAGATAAAATATTAATGCCATTATATTTTTGTGGATTATGCTTTAGAGACTACCACTTTTACACTGAATAGAGCATCATCATGATCCGTTGAAATGACACCATACAAGTTATGGTATGGGTATAAACCCTAATAGTCTTTTCTTTAAATTTTGGTCTAAGAGTTTACAACCAAAATCGGATGAATGTCTTTGTTGGTTATCCCAGAGATTTAATTGGGAATTCTTCCCACGAGACAAAGACAAAAGTGTTTGTCAATGTTTCTTATTTCCGAGAAATTGTTTCTAGTGAAGTATTTGAGTGGGAGGACAATATAATTTGATAAGGTTTATGAACCTAAGCATAATGATCAGAGTAGCGCAGCATCGGAATTGGTTTCGGAAGCGGCCACGACGATCATGGCTCCCATGACTACAAAGTGTTTTAGCCATGGAGATCAAAGTACATATTGAACCTTGTAGGTATGGTTTACTTTGTGATCAAATAAATGATTTGTGGACAAAGGATTGATTTTGAACAATGATAAACCAACTACAAACAAAGAAGTTATGATGGGCCCTGACTCCGTTAAAATGGCTATACGCCATGAAATCCAAGATAGATGAATACTTTTTGAAAGTAAATGGATCTATGAAATTGATGGACTTGGATGAAATATCCTTGAAGAAGCTCAACTTGTCGAAAAGTTGTTTACGACAAAGTTCAAAGAGTTGACTACGATAAGATTAGATTTTCCGTAGCAATGCTTATAGTCTATGTGGATTATTCTAGTAATCACTACATATTTCTTTTATGAGATATGCTAGTAGGATGGCAAAATACACTACTTAACAGAAGTGTGTATTAAAGGTGTATACAAGATACAACCAATTGTTTTGCTAGTCCGTAGAATACTAGATAGGTATACGAACTTCAATTGGATAAAGTAAGTATCACAGAGTTGGAATCTTCACCAGATGAAATAGTCAAAGAGTTTTTGATTTCATCAGAAACGATGAAGAGGCTTGCATTTGCAAGAAATTAAGTGGGAGTGCTGAGACATATTTATAATACTTTATGTAGATGACATATAGTTGGTTATAAATGATGTAATTATATACTTGATTAAAAAGGTTTCATTGAGAAATTAACTTCAATGAAAAGATATGGACAGAAACAAATTTAGTGTCAAGATCTATGAAGATAGATTGAAACACATAATAAGTTTAAGTCAAAGTACATAGAATGGATATTGAAGGAATTCAATATAGAAATATTAAGAAAATGTTCTTGTCATGTGAAGTTTTTACAAGACTTGAGTGTATCTGACACTCAATGGGTAAAAACAACACATGAGTGATTATAGATCACAAATAATATGTACACAATCAGATGTCATGTACTCTTAAAAATGTTATGAGCATGTACCAGAATGATTCATATGATGATCATTGAAAAACAGTAAGAATATTCTTGAGTACTTAAGAAGAACCAAGGATATATATATATATAGTTGTTGGCGTCCGAAACCCACCGGCGAGCAACGGCTGGCAACACGAAGAGCCGGGAACAACTCAGAGCTGCGGCTGGCCCTGGTCCCTCGCGCGACGGCCCGCAAAGACTCTGCACACACGTCCGATGCTGGTGCAAGGGCGTGCCACCTGACCTATACCTGGTCAGGAAGGTGATGGATTTGCTTCGCTTAGGTTTCCTGCATGGCATACACGTAAACATTAAATACGAGCCTCGATCGGCTCTCAGGTTTTCCCGTGAATCGGCTCAAGGAGCCGATCCACCCATGATTCGTAAAGGGTTTACGATAGCATGGTGGTCCTGCTTGATCAACATAAAGCTAAAACGATCTACAACGATTTAGGGTTTTCACCGCATAATCGGAACATCCTACTCGTGATTGAGCCTAGCAGCCACGCACGGTGTCAATAAACCAACCCTATATAAGGCCTAAAAACCAACATGAAGTTGATCCCCGGAACATCTTATCTAGGGTTAGCAAACTGCACCCTACGTGCCACCGGATCCTTCAACCCGTTTGCAAGGCCTAACTATGCAGATATTAAACTAATCCTTGAAGAACAAGGAACAATCATAACGGATCGGATCTACTAAATAATGATCAAGCAAGGTGCCGCCCTTACACCTAAGAAAGGTGTAAGGACGGCTAGACGTCTAAGGGTTGCATGAACGAAAGCATGTAGCAAGGTAAAACGATGCTAACCCTAACACATCTATGATAACTACGTTGCTCGCCATCAAAAAGGCTTCAGTACGAGCAACGCATGAACAACGAATAAACGTATACTGCCTAGATCGCAAGATGCGATCTAGGCAGCATGATGCTTACCCGGAAGAAACCCTCAAAACAAGGGGTCGGCGATGCGCCAAGATTGGTTTGTGATGAACGTGATTGTTGTTTATCTCGATAACCGTAGATACATATTTATAGTCCATAGACTTTCTAACGTGGGAATAATCCCAACCGTGCACGAGTCAAATTTTATCTAACCGACACGTATCCTACTATATTTACAGATACAAGGGCAAACTGCCCAATCTTCGTGTATAAGGCCGGTTCACGTATTTCTTCTATGTATATTCTTCAAGCCCAATCTTGATCGCGGCCCACCTCTGACTCGGTCAAATTCTGGTGATAACACATGCCCCCCTGGTTTTGGAATTGATAATTCCAAAATCACTCTGTCTTTTCTTCGTCGGGTCATGTCGTAGCAGAGCAGAACCGTCGCAGTATTCTTCATCATGATGCCTTGCCTTCTCAACTTCTCTGCAAGATTTGATAGCTTTAGCATCACCCCCTCGGACACCGTAATGTCATTCAATCTCCACTAGGCTCCCCCTTATTTAACTGTGCCGACCGATTCGCCTCTTCATCCCCCTCCTCTGTTCTAGCTATCGGCACCGAAAAAACCCTCTTCCTGTCGCAATGTCTTCTTCTTCCTCCGTCTCCTCCGGCCTCTCTTTCCAATCTTCTTCCTCGAGCGAGCCGATGTCAGAGCCAGAGTGGGACTTCGACTTCGTGCCAGATGGCCCACCAGAAGCCCTCGTCGGATCAGATGGCGACCTGCCCCTGACTGATGGGGAGGGCGACCTCCAGTTCCTCATTGAAGGGGAACGGGAGAGCGAGAGCGAGGATGACCTCCACTCCTGGGGGAACCCCACTTCCTCCGATAAGAAGGAGGAAGAGGAAGACAAGGAAGAAGAGGAGGAACAGGAAGAAGAGGAGGAAGACGACTCCTCCTCCTCCGCTGGGTACCCGCCGGCGAAGCGCTTCCGCGCTTGGGCGGACAGTGAAGATGATGATGATGACGAGGAGGAAGAAGCTCCGGCCGAGGGCTAGGGCAGCAGCGACGAGGAGTTCTCCGGAAGCAGCACCGGCGGCAGCTACGATGCCGGCGATGAGGGCGGCGAGGATTAGTAGAGTAGGATCAGTAGTACTCGAGCAATCGGCTCTTCTTTTGTTCCCCCTTTCTTGAGCAATCGGCTCTTCATTGTAAAAAACCCTCCTTTATTAATGAAGAAGTGTTCCCAATCAATTTTTTTTCTTTTATGCTAATTTAGCCGATTTCCCCTCATACTGCCTTTGCCGATTGTCAACTTAATCAATGCCCAATGAGCCGATGGTAACGCATCGGTCCCTCGCAATCTATCCTTCAACTCTTCGACTGACGACTCTGAGAGCTGGTGTATAAATGTGGGAGACCCATGCCTTCAGGAGAGCCCTAGGACCGTTGCTGAAACAACTTGACGCTGAAGCTGATACTCTGCAGAACAGGTGCCACCTGCTCGCAAATCTCCCCGCGATAGTTTCCAGTGATGCTTTATAACCCTGCTCTATTTCTTTGCAGCAACAAGATGGCCCAGAGCCTGTCAATGATGATGGATCCCCTTTCAGATTCCTTTCAACAGCTCTGGTGGTCTTCTCCTGCAACAATTCACCGCTTCTGAAGAAGGTTATGATGCAGAGCCAGCCGACAACACTCCAATCGGCTCTAAAAACAGAGGGTCTACCAGATCAGCTGCCCCCCGAGCCTCAGTTAAGGCGAGCACAGCGGCGAGGACGCACAGTTCAGTCGAAGGGCCTCGAACTCGTGCAATGCCGAGACAGTCACCACGCAGAGCCAGCCAGACTTGCCACCGTCGGCTTCAAGAAAAGGTCAGCCCCTGAACCTGCCGTTTCCCAAACTCCCACCAAAAAAGGGCAGGGCAGCTCCATCCTCTCCTCGGCTCATGTTGCATGCTGACCCCTTGTCGTTCTTATCGGCTAACCTCTTCCTCTGCAACTGATGACACCTCTAACAGCACTGCTGAACTGGCGACCTTGCACAAAGGGTTGGAGGTCCTCGAAGAGAAGGTTCGGGCAACAGCTCATTGAAGCTGAGGAAGCTCTCATCGTTCACTCCCTCGAGGAAGCAGAAGGCCTCGGGGCTGAACTGAAGACCGACTTGGTCGAAAAAAACGCGTCTTGAACACGCGGCTGGTAGATCCTGTGTAATTTGTACTAGAGTCGATGGTTGTGCATCGGCTCTTCATCATGAGAATTTTTTTTTTACAGGCCGATTTTTCTATCGGCCACTCAAATTTCACTGCCCATGTATCTCACATGTTCCTCTGATTATGTGCCCCCCGAGCCGAATCTGTCAGGTTACTGCAGATATCGGCTCTGCAGTTATCCAAGGCACTCTATTTGAACGTCGGCTCTGTTAGGACCAATGTTGACTTCTTCCAGCTCATCAGCCGACGTAAATCCGTTGCCCGTTCGATCGATGTTGAACACAGGCAGAACGTATGGTGAGGATAATTTTGGCCGATTGCTGGAATCGGCCTCCAAGTTGATTAAATCGCTCAATGAAGGTTTTGCAATGTTCGTGCTTCACTATGACTACGTGACATGCTTGAGACAAGATCATTACTTTTCATTTTTTTGGGGGCCGATCACAAGGATCGGCCTGCCCATGTACCTTCATAGACTTTGCTCCTGTTACACGGTCAGGCCAGTGGATAAGACCAGCCTCACCCCATTTTTTGACACATCGATGTACTCGCAGTCGTCCAAAGTGATGCCTGAGAGTGGCTCTTGGCCTTCCGTCTCCCAAACGTTCATGCCAGCCGTTGAAACCTCGGCTGTATCGTCTGCATGGACGACTTCTACTTCATCTCCATCCCACTGTATTAAGCATTGGTGCATCGTAGATGGAATGCAACAGTTGGCGTGGATCCAATCTCTCCCTAGCAGGACAGCGTAAGTGCTCTTGCTGTCGACAATGAAGAACATCGTAGGGATGGTTTTCCTTCCTACGGTCAGATCCACATTCAGAACACCTTGTGCATCAGATGCTTGGCCGTTGAAATCACTCAGTGTCACGTTGGTCTTGATCAGATCCGAGCTAGAGCGTCCCAACCGACGTAGCATGGAGTATGGCATGATGTTGACTGCCGCTCCGGTGTCCACCAGCATCCTATTGACAGGCTGCCCATTGATATAACCTCGTAAGTACAGGGCCTTCAGGTGTCTGTAACTTCTTTCACGTGGCTTCTCAAAGATAACCGGCCGTGGGCCGCAGTCAAGTTGTGCCACAGGTGCTTCGTCTAATCCTGGAGCACAAAACTCCGCTGGAAGGATGAACACCATGTTTGTACTAGCCGATGTCTCATCATCGGCTTTCCTTTGCTTGGGGCGCCACTCCATCTTTTGTGGTCGACCCTCTTCGTCTAGGGTTCGTTGAATTTTCGCGGCCAGATCGGGCCGCACCTTCCTTAGCGTGTGCAGGTATAACCTTTCGGCTTCCTCCAAACAGCGCAGTCGCTGAACCCTACGCTTTTGGGAATGGCTGAGTCCATCAGGGCACCACCTTGGCCGGTGGTACTTGTCCTCTTCTTCTTCATAGTCATCTTCCAACTCCTCGAGGTCTTCTTCCCGAGAGGACTCAGTTGGCTTGTTCCTAGATGGGAGAGGCCCAAGACGTTTGAACACTGACACATCTATTGCACCCTTCTTCTTCTGTCCACATTCTGGGCAGTTGCCGATTGTAGGCAATCGGCTCATTCCTGAATCCCAGCAGTGTTTGAAGAAAGGGCAGTCCCAGTGCTTGTCCACGTTGTCCTATTCTCTCGACTTCTCCTTGGCGTAGTGCTCATATCCCTCCTCGTCGCGATCATGCCGACGATGTCTCCTGGCGTTCCTGCTAGCTAGACGATCCCTTTCATCGTCGCTATTGTACCGCCGGCGCTGGTCATACTGACTCACGTATTTATTGAGGAGATGATCAGAGAGAGGTCGTTGATATCTGATACGTCTCCGACGTATCGATAATTTCTTATGTTCCATGCCACATTATTGATGTTATCTACATGTTTTATGCACACTTTATGTCATATTCGTGCATTTTCTGGAACTAACCTATTAACAAGATGCCGAAGTGCGATTCTTGTTTTCAGCTGTTTTTGGTTTCAGAAATCCTAGTAACGAAATATTCTCGGAATTGGACGAAATCAAAGCCCGGGGCCTATTTTCTCACGAAGCTTCCGGAAGTCCGAAGGAGAGACGAAGAGGGGCCACGGAGGGCCACACCCTAGGGCGGCGCCGCCCCCCTTGGCCGCGCGGCCCTGTGGTGTGGGGCCCCCGTGCCGCCTCTTGACCTGCCCTTCCGCCTACAAATAGCCTCCGTGACGAAACCCCCAGTACCGAGAGCCACGATACGGAAAACCTTCCAGAGACGCCGCCGCCGCCGATCCCATCTCGGGGGATCCAGGAGATCGCCTCCGGCACCCTGCCGGAGAGGGGAATCATCTCCCGGAGGACTCTACACCGCCATGGTCGCCTCCGGAGTGATGTGTGAGTAGTCTACCCCTGGACTATGGGTCCATAGCAGTAGCTAGATGGTTGTCTTCTCCCCATTGTGCTATCATTGTCGGATCTTGTGAGCTGCCTAACATGATCAAGATCATCTATCTGTAATTCTATATGTTGCGTTTGTTGGGATCCGATGAATAGAGAATACTTGTTATGTTGATTATCAAAGTTATATCTACGTGTTGTTTATGATCTTGCATGCTCTCCGTTACTAGTAGATGCTCTGGCCAAGTAGATGCTTGTAACTCCAAGAGGGAGTACTTATGCTCGATAGTGGGTTCATGCCCGCATTGACACAGGGACGATGTGAGAAAGTTCTAAGGTTGTGTTGTGCTGTTGCCACTAGGGATAAAACATTAGTGCTATGTTCAAGGATGTAGTCACTAGTTACATTACGCGCCATACTTAATGCAATTGTCTGTTGTTAGCAACTTAATACTGGAGGGGGTTCGGATGATAACTTGAAGGTGGACTTTTTAGGCATAGATGCAGTTGGATGACGGTCTATGTACTTTGTCGTAATGCCCAATTAAATCTCACTATACTCATCATGATATGTATGTGCATGGTCATGCTCTCTTTATTTGTCAATTGCCCAACTGTAATTTGTTCACCCAACATGCTGTTTGTCTTATGGGAGAGACACCTCTAGTGAACTGTGGACCCCGGTCCAATTCTCTTTACTGAAATACCATCTACTGCAATACTTGTTCTACTATTTTCTGCAAACAATCATCTTCCACACAATACGGTTAATCCTTTGTTACAGCAAGCCGGTGAGATTGACAACCTCACTGTTTCGTTGGGGCAAAGTACTTTGGTTGTGTTGTGCAGGTTCCACGTTGGCGCCGGAATCCCTGGTGTTGCGCCGCACTACATCCCGCCGCCATCAACCTTCAACGTGCTTCTTGGCTCCTCCTGGTTCGATAAACCTTGGTTTCTTTCTGAGGGAAAACTTGCTGCTGTGCGCATCATACCTTCCTCTTGGGGTTCCCAACGAACGTGTGAGTTACACGCCATCAAGCATATTTTCTGGCGCCGTTGCCGGGGAGTTCAAGACACGCTGCAAGGGGAGTCTCCACTTCTCAATCTCTTTACTTTGTTTTTGTCTTGCTTAGTTTTATTTACTACTTTGTTTGCTGCACTAAATCAAAATACAAAAAAATTAGTTGCTAGTTTTACTTTATTTGCTATCTTGTTTGCTATATCAAAAACACAAAAAAATTAGTTTACTTGCATTTACTTTATCTAGTTTGCTTTATTTACTGTTGCTAAAATGGCCAACGCTGAAAACACTAAGTTGTGTGACTTCACAACCACAAATAATAATGATTTCTTATGCACACCTATTGCTCCACCTGCTACTACAGCAGAATTCTTTGAAATTAAACACTGCTTTCTTGAATCTTGTTATGCGAGAGCAATTTTCTGGTGTTAGTTCTGATGATGCTGCTGCCCATCTCAATAATTTTGTTGAATTATGTGAAATGCAAAAGTATAAAGATGTAGAAGGTGATATTATTAAACTAAAATTGTTCCCTTTCTCATTAAGAGGAAGAGCTAAAGATTGGTTGCTATCTCTGCCTAAAAATAGTATTGATTCATGGACTAAATGCAAGGATGCTTTTATTGGTAGATATTATCCCCCTGCTAAAATTATATCTTTGAGGAGTAGCATAATGAATTTTAAACAATTAGATACTGAACATGTTGCTCAAGCTTGGGAAAGAATGAAATCTCTTGTTAAAAATTGCCCAACTCATGGACTGACTACTTGGATGATCATCCAAACCTTCTATGCAGGACTAAATTTTTCTTCACGGAATTTATTGGATTCAGCTGCTGGAGGTACTTTTATGTCCATCACTCTTGGTGAAGCAACAAAGCTTCTTGATAATATGATGATCAACTACTCTGAATGGCACACGGAAAGAGCTCCACAAGGTAAGAAGGTAAATTCGTGAAGAAACCTCTTCCTTGAGTGATAAGATCGATGCTATTATGTCTATGCTTGTGAATGATAGGACTAATATTGATCCTAATAATGTTCCATTAGCTTCATTGGTTGCACAAGAAGAACATGTTGATGTAAACTTCATTAAAAATAATAATTTCAACAACAATGCTTACCGGAACAATTCTAGTAACAACTATAGGCCATATCCTTATAATAATGGCAACGGCTATGCTAATTCTTATGGGAATTCTTACAACAATAATAGGAATTCACCCCCTGGACTTGAAGCCATGCTTAAGGAATTTATTAGTACACAAACTGCTTTTAACAAATCTGTTGAAGAAAAGCTTGGGAAAATTGATATACTTGCTTGTAAAGTTGATAGTCTTGCTGCTGATGTTGATCTTTTGAAATCGAAAGTTATGACTAATGAGAATCATCATAATAAAATTACTACTACAGCAAATGCCATTCAAGTTAGAATTAATGAGAATATAAGATTAATGGCTGAACTGCGTGCTAGGTGGGATAGAGAAGAAAATGAAAAACTAGCTAAAGAGAAGAATGTAGCTAAAGTTTGGACTATTACCACCACTAGTAACGCTAATGCTACACATGTTGCTGCACCCCCTACTAATACTAATAAAAGAATTGGTGTTAGCAATGTTTCCACTTCTAATGCAAAGCGTGAAAAACTGCCTGAAACTGCTAAAACTGCTGAAACTGCCTGTGATAAAGCTGCTGAAATTTTTTCCAACATTGGGGATGATGATCCTATTGCTTTAGATTATAATGGTTTGAATTTTGATGATTGCCACATCTCTGAAGTTATAAAGTTCTTGCAAAAACTTGCTAAAAGTCCTAATGCTAGTGCTATAAATTTGGCTTTCACGCATCATATTACAAATGCTCTCATAAAAGCTAGAGAAGAGAAATTAGAGCGCGAAGCCTCTATTCCTAAAAAGCTAGAAGATGGTTGGGAGCCCATCATTAAGATGAAGGTTAAAGATTTTGATTGTAATGCTTTATGTGATCTTGGTGCAAGTATTTCTGTTATGCCTAAGAAAATTTATAATATGCTTGACTTGCCACCACTGAAAAATTGTTATTTGGATGTTAATCTTGCTGATCATTCTACAAAGAAACCTTTGGGTAAAGTTGATAATGTTCGCATTACCGTTAACAATAACCTTGTCCCCGTTGATTTTGTTGTCTTGGATATTGAATGCAATGCATCTTGTCCCATTATATTGGGAAGACCTTTTCTTCGAACTGTTGGTGCTATTATTGATATGAAGGAAGGTAATATAAAATATCAATTTCCTCTCAAGAAAGGTATGGAACACTTCCCTAGAAAGAGAATGAAGGTACCTTTTGATTCTATTATGAGAACAAATTATGATGTTGACACTTCGTCTCTTGATAATACTTGATACACACTTTCTGCGCCTAGCTGAAAGGCGTTAAAGAAAAGCGCTTATGGGAGACAACCCATGTTTTTACCTACAGTACTTTGTTTTTATTTTGTGTCTTGGAAGTTGTTTACTACTGTAGCAACCTCTCCTTATCTTAGTTTTGTGTTTTGTTGTGCCAAGTTAATCCGTTGATAGAAAAGTAAGTACTAGATTTGGATTACTGCACAGTTCCAGATTTCTTTGCTGTCACGAATCTGGGTCCACCTCCCTGTAGGTAGCTCAGAAAATTAAGCCAATTTACGTGCATGATCCTCAGATATGTACGCAACTTTCATTCAATTTGAGCATTTTCATTTGAGCAAGTCTGGTGCCATTTTAAAATTCGTCAATACGAACTGTTCTGTTTTGACAGATTCTGCCTTTTATTTCGCATTGCCTCTTTTGCTATGTTGGATGAATTTCTTTGATCCACTAATGTCCAGTAGCATTATGCAATGTCCAGAAGTGTTAAGAATGATTGTGTCACCTCTGAATATGTCAATTTATATTGTGCACTAACCCTCTAATGAGTTGTTTCGAGTTTGGTGTGGAGGAAGTTTTCAAGGATCAAGAGAGGAGTATGATGCAACATGATCAAGGAGAGTGAAAGCTCTAAGCTTGGGGATGCCCCGGTGGTTCACCCCTGCATATTCTAAGAAGACTCAAGCGTCTAAGCTTGGGGATGCCCAAGGCATCCCCTTCTTCATCGACAACATTATCAGGTTCCTCCCCTGAAACTATATTTTTATTCCATCACATCTTATGTGCTTTTTCTTGGAGCGTTGGTTTGTTTTTGTTTTTGTTTTGTTTGAATAAAATGGATCCTAGCATTCACTTTATGGGAGAGAGACACGCTCCGCTGTAGCATATGGACAAGTATGTCCTTGGTTTCTACTCATAGTATTCATGGCGAAGTTTCTCCTTCGTTAAATTGTTATATGGTTGGAATTGGAAAATGATACATGTAGTAATTGCTATAAATGTCTTGGGTAATGTGATACTTGGCAATTGTTGTGCTCATGTTTAAGCTCTTGCATCATATGCTTTGCACCCATTAATGAAGAAATACATAGAGCATGCTAAAATTTGGTTTGCATATTTGGTTTCTCTAATGTCTAGATAATTTCTAGTATTGAGTTTGAACAACAAGGAAGACGGTGTAGAGTCTTATAATGTTTTCAATATGACTTTTATGTGAGTTTTGCTGCACCGGTTCATCCTTGTGTTTGTTTCAAATAAGCCTTGCTAGCCTAAACCTTGTATCGAGAGGGAATACTTCTCATGCATCCAAAATACTTGAGCCAACCACTATGCCATTTGTGTCCACCATACCTACCTACTACATGGTATTTTCCCGCCATTCCAAAGTAAATTGCTTGAGTGCTACCTTTAAAATTCCATCATTCACCTTTGCAATATATAGCTCATGGGACAAATAGTTTAAAAACTATTGTGGTATTGAATATGTAATTATGCACTTTATCTCTTATTAAGTTGCTTGTTGCGCGATAACCATGTTCACTGGGGACGCCATCAATTATTCATTGTTGAATTTCATGTGAGTTGCTATGCATGTCCGTCTTGTCTGAAGTAAGAGAGATCTACCACCTTATGGTTAAGCATGCATATGTTAGAGAAGAACATTGGGCCGCTAACTAAAGCCATGATCCATGGTGGAAGTTTCAGTTTTGGACAACAATCCTCAAATCTCAAATGAGAAAATTATTAATTGTTGTTATATGCTTATGCATAAAAGAGGAGTCCATTATCTGTTGTCTATGTTGTCCCGGTATGGATGTCTAAGTTGAAGAATAATCAATAGCGAGAAATCCAATGCGAGCTTTCTCCTTAGACCTTTGTACAGGCGACATAGAGGTACCCCTTTGTGACACTTGGTAAAAACAATGCATTGTGATGATCCGGTAGTCCAAGCTAATTAGGACAAGGTGCGGGCACTATTAGTACACTATGCATGAGGCTTGCAACTTATAAGATATAATTTACATGATGCATATGCTTTATTACTACCGTTGACAAAATTGTTTCATGTTTTCAAAATCAAAGCTCTAGCACAAATATAGCAATCGATGCTTTTCCTCTATGAGGACCATTCTTTTACTTTCAATGTTGAGTCAGTTCACCTATTTCTCTCCACCTCAAGAAGCAAACACTTGTGTGAACTGTGCATTGATTCCTACATACTTGCTTATTGCACTTATTATATTACTCTATGTTGACAATATCCATGAGATATACATGTTACAAGTTGAAAGCAACCGCTGAAACTTAATCTTCTTTTGTGTTGCTTCAATGCTTTTACTTTGAATTATTGCTTTATGAGTTAACTCTTATGCAAGACTTATTGATGCTTGTCTTGAAGTGCTATTCATGAAAAGTCTTTGCTATATGATTCACTTGTTTACTCATGTCATATACATTGTTTTGATCGCTGCATTCACTACATATGCTTTACAAATAGTATGATCAAGATTATGATGGCATGTCACTCCGAAATTATCTGTGTTATCGTTTTACCTGCCGGGACGAGCAGAACTAAGCTTGGGGATGCTGATACGTCTCCGACGTATCGATAATTTCTTATGTTCCATGCCACATTATTGATGTTATCTACATGTTTTATGCACACTTTATGTCATATTTGTGCATTTTCTGGAACTAACCTATTAACAAGATGCCGAAGTGCCGATTCTTTGTTTTCTGCTGTTTTTGGTTTCAGAAATCCTAGTAACGAAATATTCTCGGAATTGGACGAAATCAAAGCCCAGGGGCCTATTTTCTCACGAAGCTTCGAAGTCCGAAGGAGAGACGAAGAGGGGCCACGGAGGGGCCACACCCTAGGGCGGCGCGGCCCCCTTGGCCGCGCGCGGCCCTGTGGTGTGGGGCCCCGTGCCGCCTCTTGACCTGCCCTTCCGCCTACAAATAGCCTCCGTGACGAAACCCCCGTACCGAGAGCCACGATACGGAAAACCTTCCAGAGACGCCGCCGCCGCCGATCCCATCTGCTGGGGATCCAGGAGATCGCCTCCGGCACCTGCCGGAGAGGGGAATCATCTCCCGGAGGACTCTACACCGCCATGGTCGCCTCCGGAGTGATGTGTGAGTAGTCTACCCCTGGACTATGGGTCCATAGCAGTAGCTAGATGGTTGTCTTCTCCCCATTGTGCTATCATTGTCGGATCTTGTGAGCTGCCTAACATGATCAAGATCATCTATCTGTAATTCTATATGTTGCGTTTGTTGGGATCCGATGAATAGAGAATACTTGTTATGTTGATTATCAAAGTTATATCTACGTGTTGTTTATGATCTTGCATGCTCTCCGTTACTAGTAGATGCTCTGGCCAAGTAGATGCTTGTAACTCCAAGAGGGAGTACTTATGCTCGATAGTGGGTTCATGCCTGCATTGACACAGGGACGGATGAGAAAGTTCTAAGGTTGTGTTGTGCTGTTGCCACTAGGGATAAAACATTAGTGCTATGTTCAAGGATGTAGTCACTAGTTACATTACGCGCCATACTTAATGCAATTGTCTGTTGTTAGCAACTTAATACTGGAGGGGGTTCGGATGATAACCTGAAGGTGGACTTTTTAGGCATAGATGCAGTTGGATGACGGTCTATGTACTTTGTCGTAATGCCCAATTAAATCTCACTATACTCATCATGATATGTATGTGCATGGTCATGCTCTCTTTATTTGTCAATTGCCCAACTGTAATTTGTTCACCCAACATGCTGTTTGTCTTATGGGAGAGACACCTCTAGTGAACTGTGGACCCCGGTCCAATTCTCTTTACTGAAATACCATCTACTGCAATACTTGTTCTACTGTTTTCTGCAAACAATCATCTTCCACACAATACGGTTAATCCTTTGTTACAGCAAGCCGGTGAGATTGACAACCTCACTGTTTCGTTGGGGCAAAGTACTTTGGTTGTGTTGTGCAGGTTCCACGTTGGCGCCGGAATCCCTGGTGTTGCGCCGCACTACATCCCGCTGCCATCAACCTTCAACGTGCTTCTTGGCTCCTCCTGGTTCGATAAACCTTGGTTTCTTTCTGAGGGAAAACTTGCTGCTGTGCGCATCATACCTTCCTCTTGGGGTTCCCAACGAACGTGTGAGTTACACGCCATCAATATCGTACATTCTTCACGTCTCCCTCTGTGATGTAGCGCTTGCCATCGTGTCGGAGCCGATCGCGTGGAGCGGCTTCCTCTTTGTCCTTGCTACGAGAGCGGCTGCCCTCGCCTTTGTCCTTTCCAGAGTGGTGCCCAGGCTCGACCATGTTGATGCTTAACGAAAAACCTGGCTGGCACCCCTCGGGGTAAGCGTACTCCACCGTGTTAACGGCGGGGAAGGGGTGTGTGTCGACTTTCATGGCGTACTGGTTGAAGATTAGACGCCCTTGCTCTATCGCCATTTGGATCTGCTGACGCCACACCCTGCAGTCGTTAGTGTTATGGCTGAACGTGTTATGCCATTTGCAATATGGCTTTCCATTCAGCTCCTGTGCTGTGGGGAGTTTGAGACCGTCGGGTAACTTCAGCTGCTTTTCCTTGAGTAAGAGATCAAAAATTTGCTCGGCTTTGGTCACGTCGAAGTCAAACCCTCTAGGAGGACCTTGTGGCTTCACCCATTTGCAGGACACGGGGGTTGCCCCCCGAGTCCATTCAGCTACTGCTACCTCTTGATCTCCTGCGGCCCCTTCATCTTCATCTGCTTCAACCAAGACTACCGCACGCTTGAATTTGTCCTGGTACAAGTCTAGGTGGCGCTGTTCATATAACGACAGTTTCTGAACCATGTGCGCCAGTGAAGGGTAGTCTGCTTGGGAGGCCATATCCTTGATTGGTGATGCAAGGCCCACCACTGCCAACTCGACTGCTTCTTTTTCAGTCACACGAGCCGAATAACATCGGTTCCTAACGATTACGAAGCGCTGGATGTATTCTGCCACAGTTTCTCCATGCTTCTGACGTACTTGTGCTAGATCGGCAATGCCAGACTCGGAAGCCTCTGAGTGATACTGCATGTGGAACTGTTCTTCCATCTGCTTCCAAGTCCGGATCGAGTCTGGTGGCAACGAGGTGTACCACCCGAAAGCCGATCCTGTGAGGGACTGTGCGAAGAACCTCACGCGTAGTGGATCTGCAGCTGAGATCGTGCCCAGCTGCGCCAAATATCGGCTTACATGCTCGATTGAGCTGGAGCCATCTGCCCCACTAAACTTGGAGAATTCAGGGAGCCGATATTTGGGTGGTAGTGGGATCAAATCGTAGTCGTTGGGATACGGCTTGGAATAGCCGATTGCCCTCCTTTTCGGCACCATGCCGAACTGGTCTCTTAAGATCGTGCTGATCTGATCCGCCGTGCTAGCTGCAGGAGTTGAACTCTGAAGATTTGCTGGGGTGGCGTACTTAGCTAGCCACGCTTGCTTCTCGAGATCTGAGCTAGCCACAGGAGTTGAGCTCTGGAGGTTCGTCGGAGCGGCATACTTAGCCAGCCACGTCTGCTTCTCAAGATCTGATCCAGAAACTCCTCCCGCTGTTCCCGAAGTCCCTCTTGTTGCAGATCTGGTTCATGAGTGCCCGATTCGCTTGTGCGGCATGTATGTGCACGTGTATCCGTGAGGGATCTCCTTGGGCGCCTCGTACAAGAACTGGTAATCACTAGGATCGCCCCCGATCTTGTAGACAACTAATGCCGGTGTATTCGGCACCTCTGGTGCTGCCAGTGCGAACGGCAGCGGTGGTTGGCTCTGGAGTGGTAGCTCCCCTTGATGAGTTCCTAGAGCTGGTCCTGACGGAGAGTACCGATGATTCAAGATTTCATGGAGCACTCGAAGAGCGACCCGCTCCAAAGTGTTCACCAGGCTCTCAGAGTGGCGGTGTAGCGAATGAGCTACCATGAAATTGATCTCCTGACGCAAAGACGTGGTGTGTTCTTCTAAAGGGGTGGACAGGTCCACTCCATCGAGCGCGCCTTCAGGTGAGAACCCTCTCCACCTGATGCCGTGTGAGCAGGTCCTGTGGAAAGAGCCGATGAGGTCGGCCTCGAGGAGAGCTTTGACATCGTCATACTTCTTCTTGAGCTCCTCTGGCAGATCCTCGTATGTGACTGGAGTACCTTCCGCCATCTCAGATGTAGATGGCGATGCAGTTGATGTCGAAGACGGTCCCACCGGGCGTGCCAGAATGTGTTGGCGTCCGAAACCCACCGGCGAGCAACGGCTGGCAACACGAAGAGCCGGGAACAACTCAGAGCTGCGGCTGGCCCTCGACGGCCCGCAAAGACTCTGCACACATGTCCGATGCTGGTGCAAGGGCGTGCCACCTGACCTATACCTGGTCAGGAAGGTGATGGATTTGCTTCGCTTAGGTTTCCTGCATGGCATACACGTAAACATTAAATACGAGCCTCGATCGGCTCTCAGGTTTTCCCATGAATCGGCTCAAGGAGCCGATCCACCCATGATTCGTAAAGGGTTTACGATAGCATGGTGGTCCTGCTTGATCAACATAAAGCTAAAACGATCTACAACGATTTAGGGTTTTCACCGCATAATCGGAACATCCTACTCGTGATTGAGCCTAGCAGCCACGCACGGTGTCAATAAACCAACCCTATATAAGGCCTAAAAACCAACATGAAGTTGATCCCCGGAACATCTTATCTAGGGTTAGCAAACTGCACCCTACGTGCCACCGGATCCTTCAACCCGTTTGCAAGGCCTAACTATGCAGATATTAAACTAATCCTTGAAGAACAAGGAACAATCATAACGGATCGGATCTACTAAATAATGATCAAGCAAGGTGCCTCCCTTACACCTAAGAAAGGTGTAAGGACGGCTAGACGTCTAAGGGTTGCATGAACGAAAGCATGTAGCAAGGTAAAACGATGCTAACCCTAACACATCTATGATAACTACGTTGCTCGCCATCAAAAAGGCTTCAGTACGAGCAACGCATGAACAACGAATAAACGTATACTGCCTAGATCGCAAGATGCGATCTAGGCAGCATGATGCTTACCCGGAAGAAACCCTCAAAACAAGGGGTCGGCGATGCGCCAAGATTGGTTTGTGATGAACGTGATTGTTGTTTATCTCGATAACCCTAGATACATATTTATAGTCCGTAGACTTTCTAACGTGGGAATAATCCCAACCGTGCACGAGTCAAGTTTTATCTAACCGACACGTATCCTACTATATTTACAGATACAAGGGCAAACTACCCAATCTTCGTGTATAAGGCCGGTTCACGTATTTCTTCTATGTATATTCTTCAAGCCCAATCTTGATCGCGGCCCACCTCTGACTCGGTCAAATTCTGGTGATAACAATAGTTTTGTATGGAGAAATGACAAACAGATCGCTGTAAAGTGTTGCACCGATATTTGTTTTTGTCACATATGAAAATAAAATTTCAATCTCAAATTAGACTAAGTGTTGTTTAAAAGGTAGCACAATGAGCTAGAAGTTGTCTATGCTAGATTTAGAAGAGTTCTAAATATTATGACGGATTCTACAAAAGTTGGAAGAGTATGTCATTGTTTTGACAATGACAAAGGATGTTAAAATCAAGAGGTTCTTTGAGAACCTGGTGTAGTTCCAATAGTGTCAGAACTTTGAAGCTATATTGTGTGTGACAATATTAGTGACTTATTTCAGACCAAGGAATTAAGGTTCCACCAGAAGACCAAACATATTTAATGCCGACTCATTTGGAAATGAGTGATGCGTTGAGACGCAAATGAATTGCAAAGTACATACGTTTCTGAGCGTGTCAGATCCATTGACTAAAACCTCTCCCGTGAGCAAAACATGATAAAGCACCAGAAGGCCAAGGTGTTATATCTTTACAAATGTAAACTAGATTATTGACTCTAGTGCAAGTGGGAGACTGTTGGAGATATGCCCAAGAGGCAATAATAAAATGGTTATTATAATATATTTGAGTTTATGATAATGTTTACATACCATGCTATAATTGTATTAACCGAAACATTGATACATGTGTGTTATGTGAACAACAAGGAGTCCCTAGTAAGCCTCTTGTATAACTAGCTTGTTGATTAATAGATGATCATCGTTTCATGATCATGAACATTGGATGTTATTAATAACAAGGTTATGTCATTATGTGAATGATATAATGGACACACCCAATTAAGCGTAGCATAAGATCACATCATTAAGTTATTTGCTATAAGCTTTCGATACATAGTTACCGAGTCCTTATGACCATGAGATCATGTAAATCACTTATACCGGAAAGGTACTTTGATTACATCAAACGCCACTGCGTAAATGGGTGGTTATAAAGGTGGGATTAAGTATCCGGAAAGTATGAGTTGAGGCATATGGATCAACAGTGGGATTTGTCCATCCCGATGACGGATAGATATACTCTGGGCCCTCTCGGTGGAATGTCGTCTAATGTCTTGCAAGCATATGAATAAGTTCATAAGAGACCACATACCACGGTACGAGTAAATAGTACTTGTCAGGAGACGAGGTTGAACAAGGTATAGAGTGATACCGATGATCAAACCTCGGACAAGTAAAATATCGCGTGACAAACTTAAGGTTTGATGTTGAAATGGTAGAACTTGAATATGGAATGGAGTTCGAAGTTTTGTTCGAAGTCCCGGATGGGATCCCGGACATCACGAGGAGTTCCGGAATGGTCCGGAGAATAAGATTCATATATAGGAAGTCAGATTCCAAGTTTGGAAATGATCCGGTGCATTTATGGCAGGTTCTAGAAGGTTCTAGAAAAGTCCGGAAGAAACGCACTATGGAAGGTGGAGTCCCGGAGGGACTCCACAAGCTTGGCCGGCCAAACCCTAAGGGAGGAGTCCCAGGTGGGATCCACCTGAGGTGGCCGGCCACCCCACCTAAGGAAAAGGTGGGAGTCCCACCTTGGGTAGGACTCCCCCCTTGAGTAGGTTTCCCACCTTTGGGAAGTTTTGGTGTTGGGGTCTTATTCGAAGACTTGGACTACAACTCTTGGGGCTTCCACCTATATAATGAGGGGCATAGGGGAGGGGGCCGGCCACATCAAGCCATGAGTTGGCCGCACCCCTCAAGGCTGCCCTAGCAGGCGCCCCCTCTCCCCAAACCCTAGCCCCTCTCCTCCACCTCTCCCGCAACACTTAGCGAAGCTCCGCCGGAGTTCTCCATCGCCACCACCACCACGCCGTCGTGCTGCCGGATTCAAGGAGGAGCTACTACTTCCGCTGCCCGCTGGAACGGGGAGAAGGACGTCATCTTCATCAACACCGAACGTGTGACCGAGTACGGAGGTGCTGCCCGATTGTGGCACCGTGATCAAGATCTTCTACGCGCTTTTGCAAGCGGCAAGTGATCGTCTACCGCAACAATAAGAGCCTACTCTTATAGGCTTTGGAAATCTTCAAGGGTTAGTCTCGTTCATCCCCTCGTTGCTCCCATCTTCTAGATTGCATCTTGGCTTGGATTGCGTTCTCGCGGTAGGAAATTTTTTGTTTTCTATGCAACGAATCCCTACACGATCAACTGCGCGCATATGTGTGATCCTGAAGAACAGCGCAGTGAGGTGGTCCTTAGCAGTCCAGGGGAGGTTGGCATCCACCACCTGCTTGACCTATAGCTTACTGACAGCGGCCTCGGCGCGCACCTGCGAATCCGGAAAGAACCCTGGGCGGAAGTTTGAGAAAGCAAGTATAAGAACTAACCGGAAAGAACAAACTGGAAGGGAAGAAGAAACTTGTCGATGAAAGCTCAAAGCTTATAAGCAAAGGAGCAGTGAACTTACGAACAACCTTGGCGTCGGTATCTTTGATCATCTCCTCAAGGTTGGCCAGGTACTCCTGGACCGACGCGAGGTGATCCTTTCCGTCCTGCAGCTGCTTGTGCGCTTCCTCAAGCTCGCGGCGAAGCTGCCCTTCAGTTTCGGCAAGCTGCTTCCGGGTCTCCTCAACCTGGGCAGTGCCGGCGCAGATGGCTACCTTGAGGGCCTTGGCGTGCTCGGACCCAGCCTGGATCAATTGATCCTTCAGCTTAGCAGCTCCCTCCCGCTGGGCCTGGAGCTCGCGCTGGTGCTTGACTGTGAGATCGTCTTGGGAAGCTACAGCCCGGAAAGCATGGACTTAGCAAAAAATATTGTGAGCGTAAAACAAACCGGTCGGCGCGGCTTACCCTTGAGCGCGGTGACCTGGGCAGCGAGGTCCTCTGAGGAGGCTTCCGGCAGCGCTGCTGCTGTTATCACCAGATTTTAACCAAATCAGAGGTGGGCCGTGATTGAGATGGGCTTAGAGAATATGCATGGAAACTATTCATGAATCGGCCTTGTATAAAGAGTTTGGGCCAAATTGCCCGTGTATCTGTAAAATATAGTAGGATACGTGTCGGTTAGGATGAAAAGATAGAGTTTAGCTCGTACACGGTTAGATTTATTCCCAAGTTAGAAAGTCTACGGACTATAAATATGTATCTAGGGTTATTGAGAAAGAAGGACGATCACGTTCGCAACAAACCAATCTAGGCGCATCGCCACCTCTTGTTTCGAGGGTTTCTTCTGGGTAAGCGCTATACTGCCTAGATCTGCAGTATTTTGTTTATTCGTTGTTCATGTGTTGCTCGTACTGAAGCCTTTTTGATGGCGAGCAACACTGTTATCATGGATATATTAGGGTTAGCATCGGTACTTTGTTGATGTATTCGATTAGTCATGCTGCTCTTGGATATCTAGCCGCCCTTGTACCTATCTTAGGTGCAAGGGTGGCACCTTGCTTAGTCTTTGTTTAGTAGATTCAATCCGTTATGATTGCTCCTTGTTCTTCAAGGATTAGTTTGATATCTACATAGTTAGGCCTTGCAAACGGGTTGAATGGTCCAGTAGCACGTAAGGTATAGTTTGCTAATCCTAGAGAGGATGTTCCGAGAATCAACTCCACGTTGGTTTTTAGGCCTTGTCTAGGGTTGGTTTATTATCATCTTTCGTGTCTGCCAGGCTCAATTACGTGTAGGATGTTCCGGTTATGTGGTGAAAACCCTAATCGTCGTAGATCATTTTAACTTAATATTGATCAAGCAGGACCACCATGTTATCGTAGATCTCATACGAATCATGGGTGGATCGGCTCCTTGAGCCGATTCACAGGACAACCTGAGAGCCGATCGAGGCTCGTATTTAATGTTTACGTGTATGCCATGCAAGAAACTAGTCGGAGCGATCCATCACCTTCCTGACCAGGTATAGGTCAGGTGGCACGCCCTTGCACCAGCATCGGACGTGCGTGCCGGAGCATTGCGGGCCGTCGCCCGAGCGACCAGGGCCCACCAGCAGTCCTGGGAGCCTCCCGGCTCTACGTGTTGCCCGTCGCTACTCGCCGGTGGGTTTTGGTGGTCAACACATTCTGGCACGCCCGGTGGGACCTTCTTCTACAACAACTGCATCAACATCCACATCAGAGATGGCGGAAGATTTAGTCACGTACAAAGATCTGACTGAGGAGTACAAGAAGAAGTATGACGAGATCAAAGCTCTCTTCGAAGCCGACCACATCGGCTCTTTCCAGAGGACCCGCTCACATGGCATCAGGTGGAAAGGGTTCTCAGCTGAAGGCGCTCTCGATTGAGTGGATCTGTCTACTCCTTCAGAAGAACGCACCAGGTCTCTACGTTAGGAGATTAATCACATGGTAGCTCATTCGCTACACCGCCATTCTGAGAGCCTGGTGAACGCTCTCGAGCGCGTCGCGCTTCGCGTGGTCCAGGAAATCATGAAGCATCAGTACTCTCCGTCAGGACCTACCCTAGGGACTCACCAATGAGAGATACCGTTCCAGACCAGACCACAACTGCCATTCGCGCTAGCAGCACCAGAACTGTCGAGTTCACCGGCATACGTCGTCTACAAGATCGGTGGCGATCCTAGTGATTACCAGTTCTTGTATGAACCGCCTAAGGAGATCCCGCACGGATACATGTGCACATATGTGCCAGACTGCAATAACTGGGCACGCACGAACCAGATTGCGGTAGGAGGGATCTCTGGGACAGCAGGAGGGGTTTCTGGATCGGATCCCGAGAAGCAGGCGTGGCTAGCTAAATATGCCACTCCAACGAATCATCAAAACTCGACTCCTGCAGCTAGTACCGTGGATCAGATCAGTGCAATCTTGAGAGACCAGTTCGGCATGGTGCCGAAGAGGAGGGCAATCAGCTATTCCAAGCTGTACCCCAACGAGTATGATTTGATCCCACTACCACCCAAATATCGGCTCCCTGAATTCTCCAAGTTCAGCGGATCAGAAGGCTCTAGTTCAGTTGAGCATGTGAGCCGATATTTGGCGCAGTTGGGCATGATCTTAGCATCAGACCCATTACGTGTGAGGTTTTTCGCGCAATCTCTCACAGGATCGGCTTTCGGGTGGTACACCTCGTTGCCACCAGATTCAATCCGGACTTGGAAGCAGATGGAAGAGCAGTTCCACATGCAATATCACTCAGAAGCTTCCGAGGCTGGCATTGCCGATCTGGCACAAGTACGACAGAAGCGCGGAGAAATGGTATCGGAATACATTCAGCGCTTCAGGACCGTAAGGAACCGATGCTATTCGGCTCGTATGAATGAAAAAGAAGCAGTCGATCTGGCAGTGGTAGGTCTCGCGTCGCCGATCAAGGATATGGCTTCCCAAGCAGAGTACACTTCACTGGCGCATATGGTTCAGAAACTGTCATTATATGAACAGCGCCACCCAGAATTGTACCAGGACAAGTTCAAGCGCTCGGTAATCCTGGTTGAGACAGAAGAAGATGAAGACTCTGCAGGAGATCAGGAGGTAGCCGTGGCTGAATGGACTCGGGGGGCAAACCCCGTGTCCTGCAAATGGGTTAAACCCCAAGGTCCTGCAAAAGGGTTTGACTTCTATGTAAGCAAAGCTGAGCAGATTTTCGACCTCTTACTCAAGGAGAAGCAGCTGAAGTTACCCGAAGGACATAAAATCCCTACGGCACAAGAGATGAACCGAAGGCCATACTGCAAGTGGCATAACTCGTTCACCCATACCACCAGTGACTGCAAAGTGTGGCGTCAGCAGATCCAAATGGCGATAGAACAAGGCCGTCTAATTTTCAGCCAGTACGCCATGAAAGTTGACACGCACCCTTTCCCTGCCGTTAACATGGTGGAGTGCACTTACCCCGGGAGGTGCCAGCCAGGTTTCTCGTTCAGCATCAACATGGTAGGACCTGTGTACCACCCTAGTAAGGACAAAGACGAGAGCAATCGATCTCGTGACAAGGAAAAGGAGGAGGCCAGTCCACGCGGTCGGCCCGGATATGCTGACAGACGGTACGTCACAGAGGAGCAAGTGAGGAATGTGCGATACCAGCGACCTCTCTCCGAGCATCTCCTCAACAAATATGAGCGTCAGTACGACCAACTCCGGCGATACGACATCGACGACGAAGGAGATCGTCGGTCTAGTATGGATAACAGGAAATATCGTCGGCATGATCGAGACGACGAAAGATATGAGCGCCGTGCCAAGGAAAAGTCGACAGAGCAGGTTGACGTGGACAGACACTGGGATTGTCCTTTCTTCAAGCATTGCTGGGACTCAGGAATGAGCCGATTGCCTACAATCGGCAACTGCCCAGAGTGTAGACAGAAAAAGAGGGACACAGGAGACGTGTCAGTGTTCAAGCGTCTAGGGCCTCTCCCGTCTCGGAGCAAGCAAGCTGAGTCCTCTCGGGTGGAAGATCTCGAGGAGTTAGAAGATGAAGATGAAGAAGAAGAAGATGGATACCACCGGCCAAGGTGGTGCCCTGATGGACTCAGTCATTCTCAAAAGCGTAGGGTTCAGCGACTACGTAGCGTGGAGGAAGCCGAGAGGCGATACCTACACGCGTTAAGGAAAGCGCGGCCTGATCTGGCCGCGAAAATTCAGCAAACTCTGGACGAGGAGGGTCGCCCACAGAAGAAAGAGTGGCGCCCCAAACAAAAGAAAGCCGATGATAAGACATCGGCTAGCACGAACATGGTGTTCATTCTTCCGTCGGAGTTTTGTGCTCCAGGAATAGAAGAGGCACCTATAGCACAGCTCGACTGCGGCCCACGGTCAGTTATCTTTGAGAAGCCACGAGAAAGGAGCTACAGGCATCTGAAGGCCCTGTACTTGAGAGGTTATATCAACGGGCAGCCTATCAACAAGATGCTGGTTGACACGGGAGCGACAGTCAATATAATGCCATACTCCATGCTACGTCGTTTGGGACGCTCTAGCGCGGATCTGATCAAAACCAACGTCACTTTGAACGACTTCAACGGCCAAGCATCAGAAGCGCAAGGCGTTCTGAATGTGGATTTAACTGTAGGCCGAAAGACCATCCCTGCGTCATTCTTCATCGTCGACAGCAAAAGCACCTACGTTGTCCTGCTAGGGAGAGATTGGATTCACGCTAACTGCTGCATTCCATCCACGATGCACCAATGCTTGATACAGTGGGATGGAGATGAAGTGGAGGTCGTCCATGCAGATGATTCAGCCGAAATCTCAACGGCTGGCATGAACATTTGGGAAGCGGAAGATCAAGACCCGCTCTCCGGAGTCAATTTGGATGGCTGTGAGCGCATCGAAGTGACAAAAAACGGGGTGAGGCTGGTCTTATCCACCGGCCTGATAGTATAGCGAGAGCAAAGGCAACGGACATACGTGGCAAGGCCGATCCCTGCGATCGGCCCCAAAAAATAAAACGTGATGATCTCGTCTCAAGCATGCCACGTAGTCGTAATAAAGCACGAACAAGATGTAAACCTTCATTGAGCAGTTCAATCAAAATGGGGGCCGATTCCGGCAATCGGCCCATACTATCCTCGCCATACGTTTTGCCCGTGTTTAACATCGATCTAGCAGGCGACGAAAAGCTAGGGTATGGGTTTACATCGGCTGATGAGCTAGAAGAGGTTGACATTGGTCCTGGGGATAAGCCACGACCAACTTTTATCAGCAAAAAGCTAGATCCACATCTCAGGAGCCAGATGATAGCTCTGCTAAAAGAATACCCAGATTGCTTTGTATGGGATTACACAGAGATGCCTGGGTTAGATAGGAGCATCATTGAGCATCGGCTCCCTCTCAAGGAAGAATTTCGGCCGGTCCAGCAACGAGCACGTTAGACAAAGGCCAAAATTCTGGAAGAAATCAAGGAAGTGTTGGATGCCGGGTTCATCAAGCCATACAGATAGGATGACTGGAGAGCCGATATCTTCAATTACTTGAAAGATTCAGCTCGGGGGGCACCTAACCCATGAACAGTGAAATATGGGGGCCGATGCATAAAAAATCGGCCAGTAAAAAAAAATGTACATACAAATCACAGCCGATGTACAGACATCGACTTGAGAAAATATGCAAGACAACAATATACAAGTACAGCCGATGCACAGGCATCGACTTCAGAATAAAAAAGCCGATGCATAGCCATCGACTCTAGAGGTACAAGTTCAATGAAGCATTTATCAGTTTACACAGAGAGGCTCTACTGAAGGAATACATTGAGGGCTTGGAGGGCGTCAGCACGGATACGATCCACCTCGGCGATCTCAGCCTTGTCATCCTCGTCCTTGCCCGTCACCAGCTGACTGTTCAGGGCACGTATTTCAGCCAGATCAGTCTTCAGTTCAGCTGTGAGGCCTTTTGCTTCCTCTTGAGAGTGGGCAATAAGAGCTTCCTTATCTTGGATAAGCTGCTTGGTCACCCTAACCCTCTCTTCAAGGTTCTCCAGTTCCTTACGCAGGGTCTCGAGTTCGGCACTGCTGACAGAGGTGTCAGTTTTGGCGTCCAAGGCAGCCTTTTTCTCATTAAGCCGTTGACACTTGTCTGCAATATCGGCTTTCAACGGTAGCTGGGCGTGGCGAAGGTCAATTCTCTGACGAGCCAACTGCACCCTTGACCTGAAGGTGACGGTGGTCACAACTGGCCAAAGTTTCACCTGCAGTGTCACCGGGAGATGGGGCTGAATGTCTTCAAGAATGCCCTTTACTTCCTCGGGGTTTTCAACCAATGTCTCAATTGAGGAGGAGAGCAAAGCCTTGAGATGCTGGAGTTGACCATGGGTTGTGCTAGGTCTTGGCTCTTCACCTGCCCTGGAAGTAGCTGGTTCAATGCATTCAGGGTCGAACGTCAGCAAGCTTGAGAGGTCATAACCCTGACAAGACAAACAAGAACAGCGTCAGTATGCAGCAAAAGAAAAGGTTAGAGCCAAGGGAATGGAGGGTACCTCTCCTAAGACCGGAGGGACAGCCGATGTTGTGGTGATCGGCTTTTCTGTGGGCTTGGCTAGGTTGGCCACCTTGTCAGCCGCGCTCTTTGAAGTTGCTAGATCCAGCGTGGCGGATGGCATCAGTATCTCTTCGACGTCCCCACTAGAGGTGTCATCAGTCTACAAAGGAAATGGTTAGCCGATCCGAGTAGCGATGGGATAGTATGAAATATGAACCAGGGGAGTAATTACATTTGAAACCTTCTGGCTTGGTGAAGAAGCTCGCGGTTCTTTGCGAGCCCTCTTGACGCATCGACTCTTCGTGCGTAGCCCTGCTCTGATCGGAGCTTGGAAAGCAGCAGGTTCAGGAGCTGACCTTTTCTTGGAAGCCGACGTTGGCAAGTCTGTCTGGCTCTGTGTGGTGGTTCTCCCAGAGTTGCCTGAGCTCGAGTCCCTTTGGCTGGACTGAGTTGCCTCGCTGGAGTTCTCCTCGGTGGAGGTCGGTAAAAGAAATACAAGCATGTTGCAGAAGCCTAGAAGGACATATGAGATTAGCCAAGGCATAGATCAGCTTACGTGCAAGCTTTCTTGAGCGGGAGTAGGGGTTTGGCGCTTCAAGGTCTTCCTGGTAGCTACTTTCCTCACTGCTTTCCTCGCCTGGATTGAGGCTCGGGGGGCAGCTGGCCCCGAGGATGCTTTGCGCTTGGGAGCCGATTTCGGTGAAATCGGCTGGCTCTGCATCATAACCTTCTTCAGGGGTGGTGAGATCTTGCAGAAGAGAACCACTGGAGCTGGTGGAAGGAATTTGAAGGAGGAGCCGTCAGCCTGCACAGGTTCTGGACCATCTTGTTGCTACATGGAAATAGAGCCAGGTTACAGACAATCATTGTGAGCCACTGCAAGAAAATTGTGAGTAGTGGTACCTGTTCTGCAGGAATGTCGTATTCAGCATCAAGTTGCTTCAGCAACGGTCCTAGAGCTCTCCTGAAGGCATGGGTCTTCCACATTGACCACCAAGTCTCAAAACCATCGGTAGTGGTGGTGAAACGAAGGTTGTGAGGGATTGGAATGGCTAGAGCATCAAAGAAGGAATAGCACCTCTGGCCAGTGAGGACATCAGGCAGCTCAGCTCTGCTTTCTGTCAAGTGGTGAAGGAAGAAGTGTGGAGACACTTGCCCGAGACCAAACTGCCGGGCCACTACCACCGGCTGATAAGATTCATAACCGGGTTTGATGATCCTGTTTGAGGTACTCATGCCAACTGGGAGGAAGCAAGGACGGATCATGATGGAGTACAAGTGCCGAGTGCTGGGGTCATCGGCAAAACTGTCCAACCTAAAGGAAACTGGATTCTCAAAGTTTTCAGATTCAGTGTAAGGAAAGAACAGGGGACTGTCCATGCCTTGGAAGAAAATTCTGAACCACTCTGATGCTTCCTTAGGGATCAGCCTGCTGCCTGGAAGGCTATATAGAGCTTGGCCATAGCTAGTGCATTGGATCTGCTTCCCATTAGCATCTGGGAAGGTGCAAGTGGCCAGAGGTGGGGAGTTTGGGATCTGGTTTCGGAAGTACAGTTGAGCCCATAGCTGAATAAACCACCAGGGGCCTCCTGTTTTAACTGTCTTTTGGGAAAACAGTTTGACAGACATCAGTTGGAGGGATCGATAGACCTCTCCAAGGAATAGTTTGCCGATGCCAAGCTGAGTACCGTTGGCAAGTTCATAGGCCAGGGAAAGGTAATTCTTGGTTGGGGCGAGTGAAGGGCCACAGAATATGAAGTGTTCCAACCAGAAGTTCAGGAAGGCTGTGTGTTCTTTCTCTGTCCCAGGCCCTTTGGTTTTCATGTAACGCCTAAGGTAAGCACCCCAGCTGGTACACTCTGTTTTGGAGGAGAGGGTGAAAGGAACCTTTGGCAGCATAAAAGCAGAGGGGCTTGGGGATGCAATGTCTAGACCTGTGATCATGGTCACGTCCAGCAGAGTTGGTGTCATGGGACCATGGCCAAACATGAAGCAATTCAGTGCATCAGACCAGAAGCAGCCGATGGTTTTCAGAAGGTTTTCGTGCTTCTCAAGGGGAGACAATGATAATGACAAAGCATCGGCTATCCCTATAGTTTCCCATGTGGTGTGGTGAGTTTTGGACACTCTACGGTACCATGCCACCCAACCCTCAGGAGGATTAGGCCAGGCTCGTAGGCAGTCGGCCCAAGAAGTCAGATCTAAATTCTGGTTTACGAAGGGAATTCTATTGGCCTCGCATGAAATTAAATGAGCGGGACTCTCGGAAGAACGGGGGCCAAGACACAGAGAATTTGGGAGAGAAGGGTGCGGCAGCAGGATGTCTGAAACCTAAAATTAATAACGAAATAGGACATTAATTCAGGTGTTTGCTATTAATCCTAACATTTACTCGGATGGCGAGGAGCGGTTAAGGATTACCTTCAGACCGGAGACCATAGCATTGGCGTTGGATGATTCCGCCATTGGATGCGCTGCGGAGTTGGTTTGGCGCGGTCGAGATCTGAGATTCGTGTGGCCGTGAGTTGGATCTGTTCGAGCCGCGATTTGTGGATCTGAGTTTACTCTCTCAGACGAAGGTTGCAGGTTACCGTTTGAAGAGACAACTGATTTGGCCTTACTCGCGTTTTATGGTAAAGGCCGATGCGATGCCATCGGCTCTTTGGGAGTTGACCGACTTTGACTATCGGCAAGATTAATTGGAAACACTTCTTCATTAATGAAAGGGTTTTTTTACAATGAAGAGCCGATTGCTCAAGGAAGGAAGAACAAAAGAAGAGCTGATTGCTCAAAAACTACTACTAGTCCTATACTAGTAGTTCCTATTCTAAGGGCCATCGCTGGCCTCATCGTCGGCGTCGTAACTGCCGTCGGCGCTGCTTCCGGTGAACTCCTCGTCGCTGCTGCCCCAGCCCTCGGCCGGGGCTTCTTCATCCTCATCATCATCGTCGTCATCGTCCTCCGACCAAGCGCGGAAGCGCTTTGCCGGCGGGTACTCGTCGGAGGAGGAGTCGTCCTCCTCCTCTTCCTCCTCCTCGTCGTAGGAGGTAGAGCTTGCCCAGGAGTAGAGGTCGTCCTCGCTCTCTCCCTCCAATTCCCCGTCGACGAGGAACCGGAGGTCCGCCTCCCCGTCGGTCTGGGACAGGTCGTCGTCTGACCCGACGGCGGCCAGGGGTAGGTCGTCGTTCACCCTGACGGTGAAGTCCCACTCTTCGTCGTCCCAGTGTTCGGGAGCCTCCTTCTCGTATTGCGCCATTAGGTCCTGCTTTGGTATCGGCTCGCTGGAGGAGGAGGATTGGAAGGAGAGACCCGACGAGGCGGAGGAGGAGGAAGAGGAAGACATTGCTACAGAGGAAGAGGATGAAGAGGTGAACTGTTCGGCGCGGTTAAATAAAGGGGATATAGTGGGGATTTAATGCCACAACAGTTTTCGAGGAAGTGGTGCCAAAAAAGAGAAGAAAAAACTGTCAAATCACGCGGAGAAGTTGAGAAGGCAAGGCATCATGATGAAGGATACTGCGACGGTTCTGCTCTGCCACGACATGACCCGACGAAGAAGAAGCAGAGTGGTTTTGGAATTATCATTGCCAAAACCAGGGGGGCATGTGTTATCACCATATTTTAACCAAATCAGAGGTGGGCCGTGATTGAGATGGGCTTAGAGAATATGCATGGAAATTATTCATGAATCGGCCTTGTATAAAGAGTTTGGGCCAAATTGCCCGTGTATCTGTAAAATATAGTACGATACGTGTCGGTTAGGATGAAAAGATAGAGTTTAGCTCGTACACGGTTAGTTTTATTTCCAAGTTAGAAAGTCTACGGACTATAAATATGTATCTAGGGTTATTGACAAAGAAGGACGATCACGTTCGCAACAAACCAATCTAGGCGCATCGCCACCCCTTGTTTCGAGGGTTTCTTCCGGGTAAGCGCTATGCTACCTAGATCGCATCTTGCGATCTAGGCAGTATTTTGTTTATTCATTGTTCATGCGTTGCTCGTACTGAAGCCTTTTTGATGGCGAGCAACACTGTTATCATGGATATATTAGGGTTAGCATCGGTACTTTCTTGATGTATTCGATTAGTCATGCTGCTCTTGGATATCTAGCCGCCCTTGTACCTATCTTAGGTGCAAGGGTGGCACCTTGCTTAGTCTTTGTTTAGTAGATTCGATCCGTTATGATTGCTCCTTGTTCTTCAAGGATTAGTTTGATATCTACATAGTTAGGCCTTGCAAACGGGTTGAATGGTCCAGTAGCACGTAAGGTATAGTTTGCTAATCCTAGAGAGGATGTTCCGGGAATCAACTCCACGTTGGTTTTTAGGCCTTGTCTAGGGTTGGTTTATTATCATCTTTCGTGTCTGCCAGGCTCAATTACGTGTAGGATGTTCCGGTTATATGGTGAAAACCCTAAATCGTCGTAGATCGTTTTAACTTAATATTGATCAAGCAGGACCACCATGTTATCGTAGATCTCATACGAATCATGGGTGGATCGGCTCCTTGAGCCGATTCACAGGACAACCTGAGAGCCAACCGAGGCTCGTATTTAATGTTTACGTGTATGCCATGCAGGAAACTAGTCGGAGCGATCCATCACCTTCCTGACCAGGTATAGGTCAGGTGGCACGCCCTTGCACCAGCATCGGACGTGCGTGCCGGAGCATTGCGGGCCGTCGCCCGAGGGACCAGGGCCCACCAGCAGTCCTGGGAGCCTCCCGGCTCTACGTGTTGCCCGTCGCTACTCGCCGGTGGGTTTTGGTGGTCAACAGCTGCACAAAAGAGGTTGTTTGTTAAGAGCTTGATAAAAGCAAGTACCGGTATAAAAGAAGTCGGTGGTTCGGGCAAACCTTGGCACTGGCTGTGCTCAAGCTTGAGGGAGGAAAATGCCTCGCTGAGGCCGTGGTGCTCCCACAATAGCTCCTCAAAGATCTGCTTGCGGTTGTCCAGCATGCTCTGCAGAGAAAAATGTGTAAGCTATGCCGGTTTTTTGCAGTTTCGCGCTAAGTACTTCGTGCTTAACCCGAAACTCGGGGACTAGCTATGCCGGTTTTTTGCAGTTTCGCGCTAAGTGCTTCGTGCTTAACCCGAAACTCGGGGACTAGCTATGCCGTTTTTTTGCAGTTTCATGCTAAGTACTGCGTGCTTAACCCGAAACTCGGGGACTAGCTATGCCGGTTTCTTGAGAACAGTTTGCAAGTTTTCTAAGGAAGTTTCGCGCTAAGTACTGCACACTCAACCCGAAACTCGGGGACTGAGGATATACCTATGGGTTTTCAAATATAAAAGATTCCGGTATAAAAGAAAAATGCGGAATCCGGAAAGGAATCTTACCACCACGTTGCCGCTGGCATCGTGCCAGGCGTTGTCGAATTCCTTCACCACAGCTTTGAGCCGGCTGAAGTGCTGCACCGTTGACCGCTGGCCACGAGGGTCGACCTTCGGCTTGCCATCCTTCCTAACACCAAGTGTGGCATTGGAGAGGTCCGCAAGATTCCAGCGCTCCACTAGCTGCTAGAGCGCTCCCAGGGACGCGCCGTCGCGTGTCAGCTTGACGACCCGCCCAAATTGGGTTGAGGCCTTCTCGCCGGCGACAACAGCAGCGCGCCCGGTATGAAGCGTTAGGCTCTGGGCCTGGGGCTGCGCTTGGGACCTGGCCGCGGGTGTGGTCGCAGTCACCATCGCGCCAGATGCGGGGCTCTGGCGCGACGCGGTAGGAGCCTTGCCGGAAGCTGCCGTGCGGCTGGCAGGAGGAGGCATAGTTGCATAGGTTTTGGAGGGGGGGGGGGGGGGCGGTAGCCTTCTTCTTCTTCTTTTCTTGGACGGGCGGAACCAAAGGTTCCGACCGCCCGACATCTTCTAAACCGGCGCCCGTGTGGCTGACGCCGGTGTCTTGTTGGTCTAGAGGGGAGGTGAGCTTATCCTCCACGCGTGATGGGGCGATTTGGGGGCCGCACGCCCCGAACTTGTGGTTCCTTCCCGAAGGGAGGATGGAGATTTTCCGGCACCTGAAGGTACCGGACTTTGAGGAGGAGGAGAGTTTCTCATGGCTTCAGCGGAGGTTTCCGACCTCACAGATGCGCTCCGGGTAAGTTCCAGGGCGGCACTGAAAAGAAAAGCAGAGTTAGTAGCAAAAGAGAAAAGATACCGGATTCTAATCCAAAAGCGAGTAAAGATTGTTACCTGGAGGAGGTCGGGATCATGTTCTTAGGCTTCCGCCCGAGGGGCCCGAGGGTGGCTTTCTTCACCCGCTTGGCAGGGGGAGCACCACAGGCACCGGCATCGGCCGCCGGTTCCGGATGCGTGAGCCCTCGGCCTGGGCCTGAGCCTTACTCATCCATTCAGGACCCACCTCAGCGGAGATGGGGGTGACGCGCTCCAGAACCGGAGGGTTCCGGTCAGCCGAATCTGATTTCACGGAGAGAAATTTCATAAGTCTGGGAAAGCGGATAAAGTACCTCAAGAACGAGAAGGTCATCGTCGCTGCCAGATCCATTGTCCACGTTAGAGGCAGAAGAGTTACCGGGGCGCGAGGTGTGGGTCCGGCCCATCTTGTGCTTATTCCCCACCTCGTAAGGATCCGGGTCCTCCAAGTCCAAGGGGCGCTTGCGGCAAGGAGCTCATACCTCCGCAGCGATGCGAGGAAAGCGCTCGAGGGCCTAAAAGAAAGAAAAAGCAAGTTAGTTATACATCAATGGTTATCGGAAACATCAACCTGGTTTCCCAAGCTCTTACGGAAGCAGAAGGAGGATTGTTGAAGCTGAGGGGGTGTAGGCCCCAGGACCAATCTGCTGGCATTTCGGTTTGGCAAATCTGTTTGGCCTCAAGGACCACGTCGGATTTGCTCAGGACAAAGCTGGTGATCCTGGTTGGACCGCCGCTGCCGCTCATTTGGCTCATCTTGTGAACCCGGCGTTGGAGAGGGAGAACCCGGCATGAGATGAACGCGCGGATGACATCATCGGAACAGCTGTCGGTATCCTTGTTAAGTTGTTCCATAAACCGTACAATCGGTTGGTTTCGACATGCGTGTTCCCCGGACTATGCCTCCAGTTGGCCCGCGAATGCGCTCCGAGAAGATAAGCCGGCAGGTTGATAAAATCAGCAACGCCCTTGTTCTTTACATAAAAGAAGGTATGTTGCCATGCCCGGCATGACTCCAAACCGGAGAACTTGTAGAAGGGGCTCCCCAGGCGCGCGGTAACGATGCAAGCCCCGCATTGAACCGGAGTTTTGGGCTTGGGGAGACTCTTGTCTTGGATCGAGTTGATCCGAAGACTCAAGAAGCGGGTAAAAGCTTCGATGGTGGGGAGAAGGCCGAC
The DNA here is from genome assembly GCF_019359855.2 of Lolium perenne. NCBI lineage: Eukaryota > Viridiplantae > Streptophyta > Magnoliopsida > Poales > Poaceae > Lolium > Lolium perenne. The sequence continues at coordinate 166,358,278 of NC_067244.2, forward strand.
GTAGGCCTCCATAAAAGAAACAAAACAAGAAAGGTAGAAAATGGCATTGCCAGGAAGGTGGTGAGTGATACGTCCAAAACGTATCTACTTTCCCGAACACTTTTGCTATTGTTTTGCCTCTAATTTGTGTACTTTGGATACAACTAACACGGATTAACGCTATTTTCGGCAAAATTGCCCTGGTGCCTTATTTTTGTGCAGAAAATCAACTTTCAGGAAAATCCCCGGAAATAATTGCAATGGGCCTATTTTCACAGAAGACTTACAGAGCCAGAAGACGAGACGGAGGGGGGCCACGAGGCGCCCACACCACCTGGCGGCGCGGTGGGCCCCTGGGCCGCGCCGCCCTATGGTGGCGCCACCTCGGCCAGCCCCCGACGCTCCCCTCTGGACTACTTAAAGCCCTTGACCTAAAAACGCACGGGGGTTCGACCAATTTGCCAGAAGACATCCAGAACTCCGCCGCCATCGTGAAACTCCGTCTCGGGATCAGAAACTCCGTTCTGGCACCCTGCCGGGACGGGGAATTGGAGGAGATCATCGCCATCATCACCACCGACGCCTTGATACGTCTCCGACGTATCGATAATTTCTTATGTTCCATGCCACATTATTGATGTTATCTACTTGTTTTATGCACACTTTATGTCATATTCGTGCATTTTCTGGAACTAACCTATTAACAAGATGCCGAAGTGCCAGTTGCTGTTTTCTGCTGTTTTTGGTTTCAGAAATCCTAGTAAGGAAATATTCTCGGAATTGGACGAAATCAAAGCCCAGGGGCCTATTTTCTCACGAAGCTTCCAGAAGTCCGAAGGAGAGACGAAGAGGGGCCACGGAGGGGCCACACTATAGGGCGGCGCGGCCCCCCCCTTGGCCGCGCGGCCCTGTGGTGTGGGGCCCCCGTGCCGCCTCTTGACCTGCCCTTTCGCCTATAAAAAGTCTCCATGACGAAAACCCCAGTACCGAGAGCCACGATACGGAAAACCTTCCAGAGACGCCGCCGCCGCCGATCCCATCTCGGGGGATCCAGGAGATCGCCTCCGGCACCCTGCCGGAGAGGGGAATCATCTCCCGGAGGACTCTACGCTGCCATGGTCGCCTCCGGTGTGATGTGTGAGTAGTCTACCCCTGGACTATGGGTCCATAGCAGTAGCTAGATGGTTGTCTTCTCCCCATTGTGCTATCATTGTCGGATCTTGTGAGCTGCTTAACATGATCAAGATCATCTATCTGTAATTCTATATGTTGCGTTTGTTGGGATCCGATGAATAGAGAATACTTGTTATGTTGATTATCAAAGTTATATCTATGTGTTGTTTATGATCTTGCATGCTCTCCGTTATTAGTAGATGCTCTGGCCAAGTTGATGCTAGTAACTCCAAGAGGGAGTATTTATGCTCGATAGTGGGTTCATGTCTCCGTGAATCTGGAGGGGTGACAAGAACCTCTAAGGTTATGGATGTGCTGTTGCCACTAGGGATAAAACATTAGTGCTATGTTCAAGGATGTAGTCACTAGTTACATTACGCGCAATACTTAATGCAATTGTCTGTTGTTAGCAACTTAATACTGGAGGGGGTTCGGATGATAACCTGAAGGTGGACTATTTAGGCATAGATGCAGTTGGATGGCGGTCTATGTACTTTGTCGTAATGCCCAATTAAATCTCACTATACTCATCATGATATGTATGTGCATGGTCATGCTCTCTTTATTTGTCAATTGCCCAACTGTAATTTGTTCACCCAACATGCTGTTCGTCTTATGGGAGAGACACCTCTAGTGAACTGTGGACCCCGGTCCAATTCTCTTTACTGAAATACAACCTACTGCAATACTTGTTCTACTGTTTTCTGCAAACAATCATCTTCCACACAATACGGTTAATCCTTTGTTACAGCAAGCCGGTGAGATTGACAACCTCACTGTTTCGTTGGGGCAAAGTACTTTGGTTGTGTTGTGCAGGTTCCACGTTGGCGCCGGAATCCCTGGTGTTGCGCCGCACTACATCTCGCCGCCATCAACCTTCAACGTGCTTCTTGACTCCTACTGGTCCGATTAAACGTTGGTTTCTTACTGAGGGAAACTTGCCGCTGTGCGCATCACACCTTCCTCTTGGGGTTCCCAACGGACGTGCCAACCACACGCATCAAGCAAATTTACGGCGCCGTTGCGGGAGATCAAGACACGCTGCAAGGGGAGTCTCCACTTCTCAATCTCTTTACTTTGTTTTTGTCTTGCTTAGTTTTATTTACTACTTTGTTTGCTGCACTAAATCAAAATACAAAAAAATTAGTTGCTAGTTTTACTTTATTTGTTATCTTGTTTACTATATCAAAAACACAAAAAAATTAGTTTACTTGCATTTACTTTATCTAGTTTGCTTTATTTACTGTTGCTAAAATGGCCAACGCTGAAAATACTAAGTTGTGTGACTTCACAACCACAAATAATAATGATTTCTTATGCACACCTATTGCTCCACCTGCTACTACAGCAGAATTCTTTGAAATTAAACTTGCTTTACTGAATCTCGTTATGCGAGAGCAATTTTCTGCAGTGTTAGTTACGATGATGCTGCTGCCCATCTTAATAATTTTGTTGAACTATGTGAAATGCAAAAATATAAAGATGTAGATGGTGATATTATTAAATTAAAATTGTTCCCTTTCTCATTAAGAGGAAGAGCTAAAGATTGGTTGCTATCTCTGCCTAAGAATAGTATTGATTCATGGACTAAATGCAAGGATGCTTTTATTGGTAGATATTATCCCCCTGCTAAAATTATATCTTTGAGGAGTAGCATAATGAATTTTAAACAATTAGATACTGAACATGTTGCTCAAGCTTGGGAAAGAATGAAATCTCTGGTTAAAAATTGCCCAACCCATGGACTGACTACTTGGATGATCATCCAAACCTTCTATGCAGGACTAAATTTTTCTTCACGGAATTTATTGGATTCAGCTGCTGGAGGTACCTTTATGTCCATCACTCTTGGTGAAGCAACAAAGCTTTTTGATAATATGATGATCAACTACTCTGAATGGCACACGGAAAGAGCTCCACAAGGTAAGAAGGTAAATTCTGTCGAAGAAACCTCTTCCTTGAGTGATAAGATTGATGCTATTATGTCTATGCTTGTGAATGATAGGACTAATATTGATCCTAATAATGTTCCATTAGCTTCATTGGTTGCACAAGAAGAACATGTTGATGTAAACTTCATTAAAAATAATAATTTCAACAACAATGCTTACCGGAACAATTCTAGTAACAACTATAGGCCATATCCTTATAATAATGGTAACGGCTATGGTAATTCTTATGGGAATTCTTACAACAATAGTAGGAGTTCACCCCCTGGACTTGAAGCCATGCTTAAAGAATTTATTAGTACACAAACTGCTTTTAACAAATCTGTTGAAGAAAAGCTTGGGAAAATTGATATACTTGCTTCTAAAGTCGATAGTCTTGCTGCTGATGTTGATCTTTTGAAATCAAAAGTTTTGCCTAATGAGAATCATCATAATAAAATTACTACTACAGCAAATGCCATTCAAGTTAGAATTAATGAGAATATAAGATTAATGGCTGAACTGCGTGCTAGGTGGGATAGAGAAGAAAATGAAAAACTAGCTAAAGAGAAGAATATAGCTAAAGTTTGGACTATTACCACCACTAGTAATGCTAATGCTACACATGTTGCTGCACCTCCTACTCATACTAATAAAAGAATTGGTGTTAGCAATGTTTCCACTTCGAATGCAAAGCGCGAAAAACTGCACAGAAACTGCTAAAACTGCTGAAACTGCACGTGATAAAGCTGCTGAAATTTTTTCCAACATTGGGGATGATGATCCCATTGCTTTAGATTATAATGGTTTGAATTTTGATGATTGCCACATCTCTGAAGTTATAAAGTTCTTGCAAAAACTTGCTAAAAGTCCTAATGCTAGTGCTATAAATTTGGCTTTCACGCATCATATTACAAATGCTCTCATAAAAGCTAGAGAAGAGAAACTAGAGCGTGAAGCCTCTATTCCTAAAAAGTTAGAGGATGGTTGGGAGCCCATCATTAAGATGAAGATTAAAGATTTTGATTGTAATGCTTTATGTGATCTTGGTGCAAGTATCTCTGTTATGCCTAAGAAAATTTATAATATGCTTGACTTGCCACCGCTGAAAAATTGTTATTTGGATGTTAATCTTGCTGATCATTCTACAAAGAAACCTTTGGGTAAAGTTGATAATGTTCGCATTACCATTAACAATAACCTGGTTCCCGTTGATTTTGTTGTCTTGGATATTGAATGCAATGCATCTTGTCCCATTATATTGGGAAGACCTTTTCTTCGAACTGTTGGTGCTATCATTGATATGAAGGAAGGTAATATAAAATATCAATTTCCTCTCAAGAAAGGTATGGAACACTTCCCTAGAAAGAGAATGAAGGTACCTTTTGATTCTATTATGAGAACAAATTATGATGTTGACACTTCATCTCTTGATAATACTTGATACACACTTTCTGCGCCTAGCTGAAAGGCGTTAAAGAAAAGCGCTTATGGGAGACAACCCATGTTTTTACCTACAGTACTTTGTTTTTATTTTGTGTCTTGGAAGTTGTTTACTACTGTAGCAACCTCTCCTTATCTTAGTTTTGAGTTTTGTTGTGCCAAGTTAAGCCGTTGATAGAAAAGTAAGTACTAGATTTGGATTACTGCACAGTTCCAGATTTCTTTGCTGTCACGAATCTGGGTCCACCTCCCTGTAGGTAACTCAGAAAATTAAGACAATTTACATGCATGATCCTCAGATATGTACGCAACTTTCATTCAATTTGAGCATTTTCATTTGAGCAAGTCTGGTGCCATTTTAAAATTCGTCAATACGAACTGTTCTGTTTTGACAGATTCTGCCTTTTATTTCGCATTGCCTCTTTCGCTAAGTTGGATGAATTTCTTTGATCCATTAATGTCCAGTAGCTTTATGCAATGTCCAGAAGTGTTAAGAATGATTGTGTCACCTCTGAATATGTCAATTTATAATGTGCACTAACCCTCTAATGAGTTGTTTCGAGTTTGGTGTGGAGGAAGTTTTCAAGGATCAAGAGAGGAGTATGATGCAACATGATCAAGGAGAGTGAAAGCTCTAAGCTTGGGGATGCCCCGGTGGTTCACCCCTGCATATATCAAGAAGACTCAAGCGTCTAAGCTTGGGGATGCCCAAGGCATCCCCTTCTTCATCGATAACACTATCAGGTTCCTCCCCTGAAACTATATTTTTATTCCATCACATCTTATGTGCTTTTTCTTGGAGCGTCGGTTTGTTTTTTGTTTTGTTTGAATAAAATGGATCCTAGCATTCACTTTATGGGAGAGAGACACGCTCCGCTGTAGCATATGGACAAGTATGTCCTTGGTTTCTACTCATAGTATTCATGGCGAAGTTTCTCCTTCGTTAAATTGTTATATGGTTGGAATTGGAAAATGATACATGTAGTAATTGCTATAAATGTCTTGGGTAATGTGATACTTGGCAATTGTTGTGCTCATGTTTAAGCTCTTGCATCATATGCTTTGCACCCATTAATGAAGAAATACATAGAGCATGCTAAAATTTGGTTTGCATATTTGGTTTCTCTAAGGTCTAGATAATTTCTAGTATTGAGTTTGAACAACAAGGAAGACGGTGTAGAGTCTTATAATGTTTTCAATATGTCTTTTATGTGAGTTTTGCTGCACCGGTTCATCCTTGTGTTTGTTTCAAATAAGCCTTGCTAGCCTAAACCTTGTATCGAGAGGGAATACTTCTCATGCATCCAAAATACTTGAGCCAACCACTATGCCATTTGTGTCCACCATACCTACCTACTACATGGTATTTTCCGCCATTCCAAAGTAAATTGCTTGAGTGCTACCTTTAAAATTCCATCATTCACCTTTGCAATATATAGCTCATGGGACAAATAGCTTAAAAACTATTGTGGTATTGAATATGTAATTATGCACTTTATCTCTTATTAAGTTGCTTGTTGTGCGATAACCATGCTTACTGGGGACGCCATCAACTGTTCATTGTTGAATTTCATGTGAGTTGCTATGCATGTTCGTCTTGTCTGAAGTAAGGGTGATCTACACTGAGTTGAATGGTTTGAGCATGCATATTGTGAGAGAAGAACATTGGGCCGCTAACTAAAGCCATGATCCATGGTGGAAGTTTCAGTTTTGGACAAACATCCTCAAATCTCTAATGAGAAAAGAATTAATTGTTGTTGAATGCTTAAAGCATTAAAAGAGGAGTCCATTATCTGTTGTCTATGTTGTCCCGGTATGGATGTCTAAGTTGAGAATAATCAAAAGCGAGAAATCCAAATGCGAGCTTTCTCCTTAGACCTTTGTACAGGCGGCATAGAGGTACCCCTTTGTGATACTTGGTTAAAGCATATGTATTGCGGTGATAATCCAGGTAGTCCAAGCTAATTAGGACAAGGTGCGGGCACTATTGGTACACTATGCATGAGGCTTGCAACTTATAAGATATAATTTACATGATGCATATGCTTTATTACTACCGTTGACAAAATTGTTTCATGTTTTCAAAATCAAAGCTCTAGCACAAATATAGCAATCGATGCTTTTCCTCTATGGAGGACCATTCTTTTACTTTCAATGTTGAGTCAGTTCACCTATTTCTCTCCACCTCAAGAAGCAAACACTTGTGTGAACTATGCATTGATTCCTACATACTTGCTTATTGCACTTATTATATTACTCTATGTTGACAATATCCATGAGATATACATGTTACAAGTTGAAAGCAACCGCTGAAACTTAATCTTCTTTTGTGTTGCTTCAATACCTTTACTTTGAATTATTGCTTTATGAGTTAACTCTTATGCAAGACTTATTGATGCTTGTCTTGAAGTGCTATTCATGAAAAGTCTTTGCTATATGATTCACTTGTTTACTCATGTCATATACATTGTTTTGATCGCTGCATTCACTACATATGCTTTACAAATAGTATGATCAAGATTATGATGGCATGTCACTCCAGAAATTATCTGTGTTATCGTTTTACCTGCTCGGGACGAGCAGAACTAAGCTTGGGGATGCTGATACGTCTCCGACGTATCGATAATTTCTTATGTTCCATGCCACATTATTGATGTTATCTACATGTTTTATGCACACTTTATGTCATATTCGTGCATTTTCTGGAACTAACCTATTAACAAGATTCCGAAGTGCCGATTCTGTTTTCTGCTGTTTTTGGTTTCAGAAATCCTAGTAAGGAAATATTCTCGGAATTGGACGAAATCAAAGCCCAGGGGGCCTATTTTCTCACGAAGCTTCCAGAAGTCCGAAGGAGAGACGAAGAGGGGCCACGGAGGGGCCACACTATAGGGCGGCGCGGCCCCCCCCCTTGGCCGCGCGGCCCTGTGGTGTGGGGCCCCCGTGCCGCCTCTTGACCTGCCCTTTCGCCTATAAAAAGTCTCCGTGGCGAAAACCCCGATGCGAGAGCCACGATACGGAAAACCTTCCGGAGACGCCGCCGCCGCCGATCCCATCTCGGGGATCCAGGAGATCGCCTCCGGCACCCTGCCGGAGAGGGGAATCATCTCCCGGAGGACTCTACGCTGCCATGGTCGCCTCCGGTGTGATGTGTGAGTAGTCTACCCCTGGACTATGGGTCCATAGCAGTAGCTAGATGGTTGTCTTCTCCCCATTGTGCTATCATTGTCGGATCTTGTGAGCTGCCTAACATGATCAAGATCATCTATCTGTAATTCTATATGTTGCGTTTGTTGGGATCCGATGAATAGAGAATACTTGTTATGTTGATTATCAAAGTTATATCTATGTGTTGTTTATGATCTTGCATGCTCTCCGTTATTAGTAGATGCTCTGGCCAAGTTGATGCTAGTAACTCCAAGAGGGAGTATTTATGCTCGATAGTGGGTTCATGTCTCCGTGAATCTGGAGGGGTGACAAGAACCTCTAAGGTTATGGATGTGCTGTTGCCACTAGGGATAAAACATTAGTGCTATGTTCAAGGATGTAGTCACTAGTTACATTACGCACAATACTTAATGCAATTGTCTGTTGTTAGCAACTTAATACTGGAGGGGGTTCGGATGATAACCTGAAGGTGGACTATTTAGGCATAGATGCAGTTGGATGGCGGTCTATGTACTTTGTCGTAATGCCCAATTAAATCTCACTATACTCATCATGATATGTATGTGCATGGTCATGCTCTCTTTATTTGTCAATTGCCCAACTGTAATTTGTTCACCCAACATGCTGTTCGTCTTATGGGAGAGACACCTCTAGTGAACTGTGGACCCCGGTCCAATTCTCTTTACTGAAATACAACCTACTGCAATACTTGTTCTACTGTTTTCTGCAAACAATCATCTTCCACACAATACGGTTAATCCTTTGTTACAGCAAGCCGGTGAGATTGACAACCTCACTGTTTCGTTGGGGCAAAGTACTTTGGTTGTGTTGTGCAGGTTCCACGTTGGCGCCGGAATCCCTGGTGTTGCGCCGCACTACATCTCGCCGCCATCAACCTTCAACGTGCTTCTTGACTCCTACTGGTCCGATTAAACCTTGGTTTCTTACTGAGGGAAACTTGCCGCTGTGCGCATCACACCTTCCTCTTGGGGTTCCCAACGGACGTGCCAACCACACGCATCACGCCTCTCCATCAACCATCCATGCTTCTCCCATCCATGTGTGAGTAATTCCCCCGCTGTAGGCTGAAGGGGATGGTAGGGATTGGATGAGATTGTTCATGTAATAGCCATAAGATTGTTAGGGCATAGTGCCTAGTATCCGTAGTTGGTACTTTTATGATATTGTTGCAACTTGTTATGCTTAATGCTTGTCACTAGGGCCCGAGTGCCATGATTTCAGATCTGAACATGTTATTGATTCATGATGATATTCATTGTTTTATGATCTTACCTGCAAGTTGTATACACATATTGTTGTCTGGAACCCGAGGCCCCAAAGTGACATAAATTGGGACAACCGGAGGGGAAGGCGGTGATATGAGGATCACATGTGTTCACGGAGTGTTAATTCTTTGCTCCGGTACTCTATTAAAAGGAGTACCTTAATTACCAGTAGTTTCCCTAGAGGTCCAGCTGCCACCGGCTGGTAGGACAAAAGATGTTGTGCAAGTTTCTCATTGCGAGCACGTACGACTATATACGGAACACATGCCTATGATTATTTAGTACTTGGATACTGTTTTATTATTATTTGCAAATGCTCTGCCTTGATTATTACATGAGTTCTCTTATCCATGCAGAGCCCGTTCATCCATCCCTATGCCTACAGTATTTTAATCCTGCTGTTTACTATAATCACTACTGATGTCTTTATTACACTGCTGCTTATATTTCACTACTGCTACTGCTATAAAACTGTTGCTACTGATAAACTATTGCGAGCAAGTCTGTTTCCAGGTGCAGCTGAATTGACAACTCCGCTGTTAAGGCTTACAAATATTCTTTGGCCCCCCTTGTTTCGAATCAATAAATTGGGTTTTACTTCCCTCGAAGACTGTTGCGATGCCCTAGACTTGTGGGTTATCAAGACTATTTTCTGGCGCCGTTGCCGGGGAGCATAGCTTTATTTGCAAGTTCACCTGAATTGATATTGTTCGCTGCAAATCCTCCATCATGGGTAAACCTCGCGATACTAAAGTTGCCATATTACCATCCACTACAAGAAAAGGTACAACTCTGAGTACCTCTGCTACTCTTGATTCACCATCTGTGATAAGTCAACTTGTTTCACCACCACAAGCTTCACATGCTGGTACTTCTGCTGAATCTGAAAATTCCTCTTATAATTTTGATGATGCTTCTACTGTGCTTGATGATAATGGTTCATTAGGTCATTTTCTAGATGCTAAAATTGCTAGGTCTAGACAAATTGAAAATACTGAAATTCCTAATGAAAATACTGTTACAACTGTTAATTCACATGAGTCTGTTGAATACTCTAGTGATGATCTTGATGAAGATTATGTGGAACTTGATGATCATTTTATTGATAAATGTAATGCTAGTACTGATGCAAGTAACATTAAAAAGCTTCTTGCACAACGTGCTGTTAGATATAAACTGTCTCCTGATCCTAAATTTGCCACATCTCCTATAAACATTAAGGATAAGGATTATGATTTTTCTCTTGATTTATCTCATATATCTATTGTTGAGAAAACACCTTTTTGTGGTACTGAAAAAGAAAGTGCTGTAGAGCACATGAATGAGCTTTCTACTTTGAGTAGCTTGTTTTCTGATGATATCAAGAAGCGTACTTATTTTGTTGCTAAATTTTTTTCCTTTCTCATTAAAGGATGATGCTAAAACTTGGTATAATAGTTTGCCTCAAGATTCTATTGATAGTCCAAATGGTTTGTTTGATGTATTCTTTCGGAAATATTTTCCTGCTAGTGCTCAACATATTGCTTTGCAGAAAATTTATAGTTTTGACCAGGAAAATGGAGAGAAATTGCCTGAAGCTTGGGCAAGGTTTTTCTCTCTTCTTAGAGCTCGGCCTGGACATGATTTGGAGAAGCATGACTTACTTGATATATTTTATAGTGGACTAACCATTGAGTCTAGGGCATACCTGGATAGTTGTGCTGGTTGTGTTTTCAGGAAAAGAACTCTAGACGATGCTGAAGAATTAATGGCTAGAATAAGCCAAAATCATGATGATTGGACTACACCTGAACCAACCCCAACACCAATATTGAAGAAGAGGGGTATGATTAAATTAAATGATGAAGATATGAGGAAAGCCAATAAATCTCTTAAGGATAAAGGTATTAAATCTGAAGATGTGAAGAATTTACCCCCCATAGAAGATTTATGTAAGATAACTCCCCCTTCATCCACGATTGAGGTACATTCTCTTCAATGCTTTGATAAAGAAGATATTCCTTACTCAAAACCTCCTGATCAATGTTTAGATGAGTTTGATAATTATATTGTTAAGCAAGATAATTTTAATATGAGAGTAGAGAATCATCTAATGGAAAATTTTCACGCTATTAGTAAATTGCATGATATTGTGGAGAGAACCTCCAATGATGTTAAGATGCTTGTTAAACATTTTCATATGGTTCAAACTCAAATTGATCAACTCACTAAAGTGCAAAATGACTTGTTAAGAAATACTTTTAAAGAAAAACATGCTTATGAAGTAACAACTTGAGGTGGTGTTTCTACTCAGTATCCTCTATATCCTGAGGGGCATCCCAAAAGAGTTGAACAAGATTCTCAACAAACTAAAGAAACTAGTGCTCCTTCTAAGAAAAAGAAGAAGAAACATAAAACTGATGTAGAATCCTCTGAGCCTGTTAATGATCCTAATAGTATTTCTATTTCAGATGCTGAAACTGAAAGTGGTAATGAACATGATCAAGATAATGATAATAATGATGTTTCTGATAAATAAGAGGTTGAAGACGAACCTGAAAAGCATGCTAAAAATAAAAAGTATACTAAAGAAGATTTTATTGCTAAGAAACATGGTAATGAAAGAGAACCTTGGGTTCAAAAGCAAATGCCTTTTCCTGTTAAGAAACTAAAATCAAAGGAGGAAGAACACTATAATAAATTTTGTGATTGGATGAAACCTTTGTTCTTGCAAATCCCTTTAACTGATGCTATTAAATTGCCTCCTTATTCAAAGTATATGAAATATATTGTCTCTAATAAAAGGAAGATTCCTAATGAGGAGATTTCCACTATGCTTGCTAATTACTCTTTCAATGGCAACGTTCCAAATAAGCTGGGAGACCCGGGTATACCGACTATTCCTTGTTCCATCAAGAATAATTATGTTAGAACTGCTCTATGTGATTTGGGAGCGGGAGTTAGTGTTATGCCTTTTTCTCTTTACAAGAGACTTTATTTAGATAAGTTGATACCAACTGATATATCTTTGCAAATGGCTGATAAATCTACTGCTATTCTTGTTGGTATATGTGAGGATGTTCCTGTTCAAGTTACTAATAATTGCTTAATATTAACTGATTTTGTTGTGTTGGAAATGCCTGAAGATGATAATATGTCTATTATTCTTGGAAGACCTTTTCTTAACACTGCAGGGGCTGTTATTGATTGCAATAAAGGAAAAGTTACTTTCAATGTTGATGACAAGGAGCATACTGTTTATTTTCCCAAGAGGATTGATAAAGTATATGGAGTTAATACAATTTCTAATTTGAGAACTATCAAAGTGGGAGTTATTGATTGTACTATATGTGAGCCTAAACAAGGATATCAAAATATTATGATTGGATCCATATCAATACAATATAAGTTAACATGATTGGTTTGAGGTTTATTTCTTCTTATGCCATGTAAAATTTATTTGGTGGCAAGACTTGATCAACCTTGTTAACAAGTACATTTTATATGCATACAAGAGCTAAACAACATTTCTTTCTTTCTCCACACTTGTTTACTTTCTGTAGTACTACTTGTTTTGCAAGATGCTTTAGTTGCCTAGAAGTTTGAAAATCTTTTTCTGCCTTGTAATAGTTATTTTAACACCCAGAAATGTGCATTTTACGAAGTTTTCAAAAAATTACAAATATTATATCACTGGTCCTATTTTTCAAAATGCAACCTGAGAGTGTCTGGGGCTGACCAGTGGGGCACCCCAGGGCTGCACCCCGTGTGCCGGCGCGGCCAACAAGGGGGGCGCGCCACCCTGTGGTGAGGGCCCCACCTGGCCCTCCACTTACTCATCCACCTACCACTCCACTCTATTTCACGGGAAAACACACCACCATTGTTCAAACCCGAGTTTCTTGCTATTCTTGCTCGAGATTTTCGATCTCCTTGCTCAGCCCATCTTTGCTGCTGAAATTTGGGGCATTTGTCCTCCGGTATGTGACTCCTCCGATTATCCAAATAGAATTTTGTTTGGTTGAGTATATCTTGAGTATTTTTCTGTTGTAGGTGACATGTTAAGTGAGTTTGCATGCTTGTTCTAAGTTGTAAAAATTAGTTTTGATGCATGTTTAGTACTCTATCAAGTTCCTATAGTAGTTTCCCTCATTTATATGTCTCAGAATCAACTTTTATAATGATTGTTGAAAAATTTCAGAAAAGGAAAATGCATAACCACACCTTTGGAGAAGTGTTCAAGAGGGATACGACAAGGGCGGCAAGGCCTTCAAGGGCAGCCACTCGAGTTAGGCGATCCTATGATGAGGATGTCATTGCACCTAGCTTTGAAGCTGAAGAGGATAATGGAGTTCCTAATGCTTCATCCTTTCCATGCTTTGACTTTTTGCGTAATGCATGGCTACTTGATGACTTCTTGTTTCTCATCAATAGTGTGGGCTTATCTACCTATATGAAAGATGAGAGTGATAAATTTTATGGGCTAACTAAAATCTTTGTTGAAAGCTTTAAATTCAGCAACTCGTCCTTCACACCATCGGTTAAATTTAAGATTTATCACATGCCTATTACTATGAAGTTGAAGGATTTTTGTGTTGCATTGAATATTACTCCTATAGGTACAACGAAGAAGATCGAGAACCGCCCCAAAGCTTTGACGGAACTCTATCGAGAAGTTACCAACGATGATGACCGTACCATTCAGCGCGGCAAGATAAGAAACATTCAGCTCCCTGCCATTAGATATTTCACTTACTATCTTGCTACTAGCATTCTTGGTAGGGAGAACACTAGCAACATTTCTAGTTATCATCTTACTTTTCTGGTTGCTGCACTTACTGGAAGTACACCTTATCATCTTGGTGCCCTCATTGCTCGTTGCTTAGCTAGTAAAGGACCTATTTATGGAGGAATTGTTGCCTCACGTATTGTTGCATATCTAGGTCTTCCTGTTGATCCTAGTGATGAGAAATTAATTCCTATTAAGCTTGATATTGATGCTATGAAGTGTCACCAATTTGTCACAACTGACTCTAATTTAGAAAATATTGTCTATAGAATGTTGTTTATTGACGGGGATGAGAGGCAAATCCCTTTGCCGCAGCCCGATTTGTTCAGTGTTCGCAGGAGACCGTGGTCGCGCTCCAAGGAGGAGGTGGATGAGCAGCTGGGAATACGTGGTTTTTGCACTAGCAGCACGACTCCGAGGACGCCGAGCCCTCCGACGGGTACACCGTCACGTATCCTGGTGCGTCTTCCAGCACGTACCAAGGACAGGATCCTTCTTCATCTTACTACGGAGGTGCCACCTCATGGGCACCGTGGGGTTGATCTCCACTTAGGCCAAAAGCCTAAGCTTGGGGGGAGGTATGCCGACATCACTCATTCATTGCATATTACAATTGCCGGATATTTGTACATACTTGTTTCGCTTCTTATGGTTGCCTCTAATATGAGGAAGATGATATTTGGGGAAGTGCTGTCTAAAAACAGATTCTGGACTGATACTAAAAAAATTCCTAAAAACAGCCAGAACGTTATTTTGAGAAGCCAATTTTTGTGCTTGTTCCCCAGGTTATTATCTAACTTTCATTAGTTGAGCACTTTTCGAGTTGAACAGCGGAAGATTTTCGTAAAAAATGATTACTGTACTGCTGTCAAGTTTGACGGATTTCTGCTACTCTGTGTTTATGTAACTCTTTTAGTTTTCATTCTCTTGTTTTTGCTTTGTTTCTTTCCTAAAAAACAAAAAGACCAAAAATATTTCTGTTGTTTCTCTTTACCATTTGTTTATTTGGTTTCTTTTTCCTATTTTGCTTTATTTACTATTGTTGGTTTCCTATAAGAAAATCCAAAAAGATTTTACTTTCGTTCTTGTTTCCAATTCGAAAACACCAAAAATATTTGTTGTTCTTCTTCGGTGTTGTAAAGTTCACTATGGATTTCAGCGATCTTCGGTGGTTGGAGCTTGGTTTTCATTCCATATTATTCAAGTCACACAAGTGAAAGGTAATAATGACGATCTACAACAATTCGACTGTGGTGAGAGGCTGGTATGAACTCTATTTGTTTTCATTTTTGTACATATACTCATCCATGTGAGCATGCTTAGTTGGTTCATGTGAGGTATATGTCATTTAATGAAAGTCTAGTAGTTCATGATCTCTCATGTTTAGCTCCAATTTATTAATATGAGTAGCATGTCATAAATATTTGCTTGCATTATTTTATTCATAGATAGGTATGATATTGTGGTGTCCTCCTCTGAATAATTCATTTGAATTGACTTGGCACATGCTCACGCATGCATATGACTGACAGAAGTCAATTAAGCCTCGATGATTTACTTTGCCTCAGAGTTCTTGTATCACTTTTATGCCTCAGTTAATTTATTTTGTCGCAAGCATGATTATGACAGTTATTGCTCTCTTGATTTTCGCTTCCCAGTCTATTGCTAGCATTCACTTGTACTGAGCGGGAATGCTGCTCGTGCTTCCAAACCCCTGAAAACCAAGTTATTCCAAAGTGTCCACCATAAATACCTATGCATGGCATCTCAAACCATTCCAAGTAAATTTTCATGTGCTACCTTTAAAACCTTCAAAGCACTTCTCAATTTGTGTCAATGTTTTATAGCTCATGAGGAAGTATGTGGTATTTTATCTTTCAACCTTGTCATTTAATCCTGACAAAATTTCACCAATGGACTAGTGGCACATCCGCTTATCCAATAATTTTGCAAAAAGAGCTCGCAACGGGGTGCCCAGCCCCAAATTAATTCACTTTCATCAATAATTCTCTTCACATGTTTTGCCCTGATTTATCAGTAAGCAACTTAATTTGCAAATATACACTCCTCCATGGTATGTGAATGTTGGAAGGCACCCGAGGATTCGGTTAGCCATGGCATGTGTAAGCAAAGGTTGGGGGGAGTGTCATCCATAATGAAACTAAAATACATGTGTAAACAAAAGAGAAGAGGGATGATTTACCTTGCTGGTAGAGATAACGTCCTTCATGGGAGCCACTCTTGAAAGTCTGGTTGACGAGGTAGTTAGAGTGCCCACTACCATTCGTTGACAACAACAAACACCTCTCAAAACAATTTTACTGTTGTTTTAAAAATGAAAAGCTCTAGCACATGTTAATCCCTCCTTCCCTCTGCGAAGGGTCAATCTTTTGCTTTTATGTTGAGTCACCATCCTTTCTTTTAGCACCTTCTTGAGAGCATAATTGTCATTCTTAGTATAATATGCTTGTCCCAGAATATGATTAACTGTGGTATAACTTTGATGCTTTTACCTTTGATAATCTTTACTTCTAGTCTTTCCATGGAATTCAGAGGTGCCTGGGCATTTATGTTTTGCTGTACAAATACGGGCAAGCGAGATACCACTTTATCACATTTTTTATGAACATTGCAATCCTGCTGATAGATATGATTCATGATGCTTATTATTAGTTGGTTGGTATCTTTTTCATGATTGACATAATTATTAGATGACTTCATATGCATGTATCTTATTATGAATTGCCTAAGTACTCGTCCATATCATGAGAATATTTACATCATATGCACAAATGTGTTCGTGAAAGTTCTTTTATCGCACTCAGTTGTTAACCGAATTGCTTGAGGACAAGCAATAAGCTAAGCTTGGGGGGAGTTGATACGTCCAAAACGTATCTACTTTCCCGAACACTTTTGCTATTGTTTTGCCTCTAATTTGTGTACTTTGGATACAACTAACACAGATTAACGCTGTTTTCAGCAGAATTGCCCTGGTGTCTTATTTTTGTGCAGAAAATCAACTTTCAGGAAAATCCCCGGAAATAATTGCAATGGGCATATTTTCACAGAAGACTTACGGAGCCAGAAGACGAGACGGAGGGGGGCCACGAGGCGCCCACACCACCTGGCGGTGTGGTGGGCCCCTAGGCCGCGCCGCCCTATGGTGGCGCCGCCTCGGCCAGCCCCCGATGCTCCCCTCTGGACTACTTAAAGCCCTTGACCTAAAAACGCACGGGGGTTCGACCAATTTGCCAGAAGACATCCAGAACTCCGCCGCCATTGCGAAACTCCATCTCGGGATGATACGTCTCCGACGTATCGATAATTTCTTATGTTCCATGCCACATTATTGATGATATCCACATGTTTTATGCATACTTTATGTCATATTTATGCATTTTCCGGCACTAACCTATTAACGAGATGCCGAAGAGCCAGTTGTTGTTTTCTGCTGTTTTTGGTTTCAGAAATCCTAGTAAGGAAATATTCTCGGAATTGGACGAAATCAACGCCCAGGGGCCTATTTTTCCACGAAGCTTCCAGAAGACCGAAGAGGATACGAAGTGGGGCCACGAGGTGGCCAGACACCAGGGCGGCGCGGCCCAAGCCCTGGCCGTGCCGGCCTATCGTGTGGGGCCCTCGTGTGGCCCCCTGACCTATCTCCTCCGCCTACTTAAAGCCTTCGTCGCGAAACCCCCAGTACCGAGAGCCACGATACGGAAAACCTTCCAGAGACGCCGCCGCCAATCCCTTCTCGGGGGATTCAGGAGATCGCCTCCGGCACCCTGCCGGAGAGGGGAATCATCTCCCGGAGGACTCTTCACCGCCATGGTCGCCTCCAGAGTAATGAGTGAGTAGTTCACCCCTGGACTATGGGTCAATAGCAGTAGCTAGATGGTCGTCTTCTCCTAATTGTGCTTCATTGTCGGGTCTTGTGAGCTGCCTAACATGATCAAGATCATCTATCTGTAATGCTATATGTTGTGTTTGTTGGGATCCGATGGATAGAGAATACTATGTTATGTTGATTATCAATCTATTACCTATGTGTTGTTTATGATCTTGCATGCTCTCCGTTATTAGTAGAGGCTCTGGCCAAGTTTTTGCTAGTAACTCCAAGAGGGAGTATTTATGCTCGATAGTGGGTTCATGCCTCCATTAAATCTGGGACAGTGACAGAAAGTTCTAAGGTTGTGGATGTGCTGTTTCCACTAAGAATAAAACATCGATGCTATGTTCAAGGATGTAGTTATTGATTACATTACGCACCATACTTAATGCAATTGTCTGTTGTTTGCAACTTAATACTGGAAGGGGTTCGGATGATAACCTGAAGGTGGACTTTTTAGGCATAGATGCATGCTAGATAGCGGTCTATGTACTTTGTCGTAATGCCCAATTAAATCTCACTATACTCATCATATCATGTATGTGCATGGTCATGCCCTCTTTATTTGTCAATTGCCCAACTGTAATTTGTTCACCCAACATGCTATTTATCTTATGGGAGAGACACCTCTAGTGAACTGTGGACCCCGGTCCATTCTTTTAATCGAATACAATCCCATCGCAATACTTGTTCTACTGTTTTCTGCAAACAATCATCATCCACACTATACATCTAATCCTTTGTTACAGCAAGCCAGTGAGATTGACAACCTCACTGTTTCGTTGGGGCAAAGTACTTTGGTTGTGTTGTGCAGGTTCCACGTTGGCGCCGGAATCCCTGGTGTTGCGCCGCACTACATCTCACCGCCATCAACCTTCAACGTGCTTCTTGACTCCTACTGGTTCGATAAACCTTGGTTTCTAACTGAGGGAAACTTACTGTTGTACGCATCACACCTTCCACTTGGGGTTCTCAACGGTCGCGTGTTGTACGCGTGTCAAGCCAAATTTCTGGCGCCGTTGCCGGGGAGATCAAGACACGCTGCAAGGGGAGTCTCCACCTCCAATCTCTTTACTTTGTTTTTGTCTTGCTTTTATTTTATTTACTACTTTGTTTGCTGCATTATATCAAAATACAAAAAAATTAGTTGCTAGCTTTACTTAATTTACTATCTTGTTTGCTATATCAAAAACACAAAAAAATTAGTTACTTGCATTTACTTTATCTAGTTTGCTTTATTTACTATTGCTAAAATGGGTACTCCTGAAAATACTAAGTTGTGTGACTTCGCAACCACAAATAATAATGATTTCTTATGCACACCTATTGCTCCACCTGCTACTACAGAAGAATTCTTTGAAATTAAACCTGCTTTACTGAATCTTGTTATGCGAGAGCAATTTTCTGGTGTTAGTTCTGATGATGCTGCTGCCCATCTTAATAATTTTGTTGAATTGTGTGAAATGCAAAAGTATAAGGATGTAGATGGTGACATTATAAAATTAAAATTGTTCCCTTTCTCATTAAGAGGAAGAGCTAAAGATTGGCTGCTATCTCTGCCTAAGAATAGTATTGATTCATGGACTAAATGCAAGGATGCTTTTATTGGTAGATATTACCCCCTGCTAAAATTATATCTTTGAGAAGTAGCATAATGAATTTTAAACAATTGGATAATGATCATGTTGCACAAGCTTGGGAAAGAATGAAATCTTTGGTTAAAAATTGCCCAGCCCATGGACTGACTACTTGGATGATCATCCAAACCTTTTATGCAGGACTGAATTTTTCTTCATGGAACCTATTGGATTCAGCTGCTGGAGGTACCTTTATGTCCATCACTCTTGGCGAAGCAACAAAGCTTCTTGATAATATGATGATTAATTACTCTGAATGGCACACGGAAAGAGCTCCACAAGGTAAGAAGGTAAATTCTGTCGAAGAAACCTCTTCCTTGAGTGATAAGATTGATGCTATTATGTCTATGCTTGTGAATGGTAGGACAAATGTTGATCCTAATAATGTTCCGTTAGCTTCATTGGTTGCTCAAGAAGAACATGTTGATGTAAACTTCATTAAAAATAATAATTTCAACAACAACGCTTACCGGAACAATTCTAGTAACAACTATAGGCCATATCCTTATAATAATGGCAACGGCTATGGTAATTCTTATGGGAATTCTTACAACAATAATAGGAATCCACCCCCTGGACTTGAAGCCATGCTTAAAGAATTTATTAGTACACAAACTGCTTTTAACAAATCTGTTGAAGAAAAGCTTGGGAAAATTGATATACTTGCTTCTAAAGTCGATAGTCTTGCTGCTGATGTTGATCTTTTGAAATCAAAAGTTATGCCTAATGAAAATCATAATAATAATATTGTTACTACAGCAAATGCCATCCAAGTTAGAATTAATGAGAATATAAGATTGATGGCCGAATTGCATGCTAGGTGGGAGAAAGAAGAAAATGAAAAAGAAGATAATATAGCTAAAGTTTGGACTATTACCACCACTAGTAATGCTAATGCTTCACATGTTCCTGCACCTCCTACTATTAATGGTAAAAGAATTGGTGTTGGCAATGTTTCCACTTCTAATGCAAAGCGTGAAAAACTGCCTGAAACTGCTAAAACTGCTGAAATTGCCTGTGATAAAACTGCTGAAATTTTTTCCAACATTGTGGACAATGATCCCATTGCTTTAGATTATAATGGTTTCGATTTTGATGATTTCCATATCTCTGAAGTTATAAGGTTCTTACAAAAACTTGCTAAGAGTCCTAATGCTAGTGCTATAAATTTGGCTTTCACGAAACATATTACAAATGCTCTCATAAAAGCTAGAGAAGAGAAATTAGAACGTGAAGCTTCTATTCCTAGGAAGCTAGAGGATGGTTGGGAGCCCATCATTAAGATGAAGGTCAATGACTTTGATTGTAATGCTTTATGTGATCTTGGTGCAAATATTTCCGTTATGCCTAAGAAAATCTATAATATGCTTGACTTGCCACCATTGAAAAATTATTATTTGGATGTTAATCTTGCTGATAATTCTACAAAGAAACCTTTGGGAGAGTTGATAATGTTCGCATTACCGTTAACAATAACCTTGTCCCCGTTGATTTTGTTGTCTTGGATATTGAATGCAATGCATCTTGTCCCATTATATTGGGAAGACCTTTTCTTCGAACTGTTGGTGCTATCATTGATATGAAGGAAGGTAATATTAAATATCAATTTCCTCTCAAGAAAGGTATGGAACACTTCCCTAGAAAGAGAATTAAGTTACCTTTTGATTCTACCATTAGAACAAATTATGATGTTGATGCTTCGTCTCTTGATAATACTTGATATACACTTTCTGTGACTAGCTGAAAGGCGTTAAAGAAAAGCGCTTATGGGAGACAACCCATGTTTTTACTACAGTACTTTTATTTTATATTTGAGTCTTGGAAGTTGTTACTATTGTAGCAACCTCTCCTTATCTTATTTTGTTGCATTGTTGTGCCAAGTAAAGTCGTTGATAGTAAGGTTCATACTAGATTTGGATTACTGCGCAGAAACAGATTTCTTTGCTGTCACGAATCTGGGCCTAATTCTCTGTAGGTAACTCAGAAAATTATGCCAATTTACGTGAGTGATCCCCAGACATGTACGCAACTTTCATTCAATTTGAGCATTTTCATTTGAGCAAGTCTGGTGCCTCTTAGAAATTCGTCGTTACGAACTGTTCTGTTTTTGACAGATTCTGCCTTTTATTTCGCATTGCCTGTTTTGCTATGCTTGATGGATTTTTCGATACCATTAACTTTCAGTAGCTTTGTGCAATGTCCAGAAGTATTAAGAATGATTATTTCACCTCTGAACATGTAAATTTTAATTGTGCACTAACCCTCTAATGAGTTGTTTTGAGTTTGGTGTGGAGGAAGTTTTCAAGGATCAAGAGAGGGAGATGATACAACATGATCAAGGAGAGTGAAAGCTCTAAGCTTGGGGATGCCCCGGTGGTTCACCCCTGCATATTTCAAGAAGACTCAAGCTTCTAAGCTTGGGGATTCCCAAGGCATCCCCTTCTTCATCGACAACATTATCAGGTTCCTCTAGTGAAACTATATTTTTATTCCATCACATCTTATGTACTTTGCTTGGAGCGTCGGTTTGTTTTTGTTTTTGTTTTGTTTGAATAAAATGGATCCTAGCATTCATTGTGTGGGAGAGAGACACGGTCCGCTGTTGCATATGGACAAATATGTCCTTAGGCTTTACTCATAATATTCATGGCGAAGGTTGAATCTTCTTCGTTAAATTGTTATATGGTTGGAATCGGGAAATGCTACATGTAGTAATTGCTAAAATGTCTTGGATAATGTGATACTTGGAAATTGTTGTGCTCATGTTTAAGCTCTTGCATCATATACTTTGCACCTATTAATGAAGAAATACATAGAGCTTGCTAAAATTTGGTTTGCATAATTGGTCTCTCTAAGGTCTAGATAATTTCTAGTAAAGAGTTTGAACAACAAGGAAGACGGTGTAGAGTCTTATAATGTTTACAATATGTCTTTTATGTGAGTTTTGCTGCACCGTTTCATCCTTGTGTTTGTTTCAAATAGCCTTGCTAGCCTAAACCTTGTATCGAGAGGGAATACTTCTCATGCATCCAAAATCCTTGAGCCAACCACTATGCCATTTGTGTCCACCATACCTACCTACTACATGGTATTTCTCCGCCATTCCAAAGTAAATTGCTTGAGTGCTACCTTTAAACAATTCAAAATTTATCACCTCTGATTTGTGTCAATGTTTTATAGCTCATGAGGAAGTATGTGGTGTTTATCTTCCAATCTTGTTGGGCAACTTTCACCAATGGACTAGTGGCTTCATCCGCTTATCCAATAATTTTGCAAAAAGAGCTGGCAATGGGATTCCCAGTCCCAAATTAATTAACCTAAATAGACACTCCTCCATGGTATGTGATTGTTGGACGGCACCCGAAGGATTCAGTTAGCCATGGCTTGAGAAAGCAAAGGTGGGGAGGAGTGTCATCATAATAAAACTAAAATAAAAAGGCACTCCTTCATGATATGAGATTGTTGGCAGGCACCCGAGGATTCGGTTAGCCATGGTTTGTGAAAGAAAGGTTGGAAGGAGTGCCACCCAAAAATAAAAATAATTCATGGGAGCCGCTCTTTGAAGGTTTGCCTGGCAAGGGGGTTAGAGTACCCGCTACCATTCGTTGACAACAACAAACACCTCTCAAAATTTTACTTTTATGCTCTCTATGTTTTCAAAACCAAAGCTCTAGCACAAACATAGCAATCAATGCTTCCCTCTGCGAAGGGCCTTTCTTTTACTTTTATGTTGAGTCAGTTCACCTATCTCTCTCCACCTCAAGAAGCAAACACTTGTGTGAACTGTGCATTGATTCTTACATACTTGCATATTGCACTTGTTATATTACTTTACATTGACAATATCCATGAGATATACATGTTACAAGTTGAAAGCAACCGCTGAAACTTAATCTTCCTTTGTGTTGCTTCAATGCCTTACTTTGAATTATTGCTTTATGAGTTAACTCTTATGCAAGACTTATTGATGCTTGTCTTGAAAGTACTATTCATGAAAAGTCTTTGCTTTATGATTCAGTGGTTTACTCATGTCATTTACCATTGTTTTTGATCACTGCATTCATTACATGTGCTTACAATAGTATGATCAAGGTTATGATGGCATGTCACTCCAGAAATTATCTTTGTTATCGTTTACCTACTCGGGACGAGCAGGAACTAAGCTTGGGGATGCTGATACGTCTCCGACGTATCGATAATTTCTTATGTTCCATGCCACATTATTGATGATATCTACATGTTTTATGCATACTTTATGTCATATTTATGCATTTTCCGGCACTAACCTATTAACGAGATGCCGAAGAGCCAGTTGCTGTTTTCTGCTGTTTTTGGTTTCAGAAATCCTAGTAAGGAAATATTCTCGGAATTGGACGAAATCAATGCCCAGGGGCCTATTTTTCCACGAAGCTTCTAGAAGACCAAAGAGGATACGAAGTGGGGCCACGAGGTGGTCAGACACCAGGGCAGCGCGGCCCAAGCCCTGGCCGCGCCAGCCTGTCGTGTGGGGCCCTCGTGTGGCCCCCTGACCTATCTCCTTCGCCTACTTAAAGCCTTCGTCGCGAAACCCCCAGTACCGAGAGCCACGATACGGAAAACCTTCCAGAGACGCCGCCGCCGCCAATCCCATCTCGGGGGATTCAGGAGATCGCCTCCGGCACCCTGCCGGAGAGGGGAATCATCTCCCGGAGGACTCTTCACCGCCATGGTTGCCTCCGGAGTGATGAGTGAGTAGTTCACCCCTGGACTATGGGTCCATAGCAGTAGTTAGATGGTCGTCTTCTCCTAATTGTGCTTCATTGTCGGGTATTGTGAGCTGCCTAACATGATCAAGATCATCTATCTGTAATGCTATATGTTGTGTTTGTTGGGATCCGATGGATAGAGAATACTATGTTATGTTGATTACCAATCTATTACCTATGTGTTGTTTATGATCTTGCATGCTCTCCGTTATTAGTAGAGGCTCTGGCCAAGTTTTTGCTAGTAACTCCAAGAGGGAGTATTTATGCTCGATAGTGGGTTCATGCCTCCATTAAATCCGGGACAGTGACAGAAAGTTCTAAGGTTGTGGATGTGCTGTTGCCACTAGGGATAAAACATCGATGCTATGTTCAAGGATGTAGTTATTGATTACATTACGCACCATACTTAATGCAATTGTCTGTTGTTTGCAACTTAATACTGGAAGGGGTTCGGATGATAACCCGAAGGTGGACTTTTTAGGCATAGATGCATGCTGGATAGCGGTCTATGTACTTTGTCGTAATGCCCAATTAAATCTCACTATACTCATCATATCATGTATGTGCATGGTCATGCCCTCTTTATTTGTCAATTTCCCAACTGTAATTTGTTCACACAACATGCTATTTATCTTATGGGAGAGACACCTCTAGTGAACTGTGGACCCCGGTCCATTCTTTTAATCGAATACAATCTACTGCAATACTTGTTCTACTGTTTTCTGCAAATAATCATCATCCACACTATACATCTAATCCTTTGTTACAGCAAGCCGGTGAGATTGACAACCTCACTGTTTCGTTGGGGCAAAGTACTTTGGTTGTGTTGTGCAGGTTCCACGTTGGCGCCGGAATCCCTGGTGTTGCGCCGCACTACATCTCGCCGCCATCAACCTTCAACGTGCTTCTTGACTCCTACTGGTTCGATAAACCTTGGTTTCTAACTGAGGGAAACTTACTGCTGTACGCATCACATCTTCCACTTGGGGTTCCCAACGGTCGCGTGCTGTACGCGTGTCACGGGATCAGAAACTCCGTTCTGGCACCCTGCCGGGACGGGGAATTGGAGGAGATCATCGCCATCATCACCACCGACGCCTCTCCATCAACCATCCATGCTTCTCCCATCCATGTGTGAGTAATTCCCCCGTTGTAGGCTGAAGGGGATGGTAGGGATTGGATGAGATTGTTCATGTAATAGCCATAAGATTGTTAGGGCATAGTGCCTAGTATCCGTAGTTGGTACTTTTATGATATTGTTGCAACTTGTTATGCTTAATGCTTGTCACTAGGGCCCGAGTGCCATGATTTCAAATCTGAACATGTTATTCATTCATGATAATATTCATTATTTTATGATCTTACCTGCAAGTTGTATACACATATTGCTGTCCGGAACCCGAGGCCCCAAAGTGACAGAAATTTGGACAACAGGAGGGGAAGGCGGTGATATGAGGATCACATGTGTTCACGGAGTGTTAATGCTTTGCTCCGGTACTATATTAAAAGGAGTACCTTAATTACCAGTAGTTCCCCTAGAGGCCCGGCTGCCACCGGCTGGTAGGACAAAAGATGTTGTGCAAGTTTCTCATTGCGAGCATGTACGACTATATACGGAACACGTGCCTATGGTTATTTAGTACTTGGATACGGTTTTATTATTATTTGCAAATGCCCTTCCTTGATTATTACATGAGTTCTCTTATCCATGCAGCGCCCGTTCATCCATCCCTATGCCTACAGTATTTTAATCCTGCTGTTTACTATAATCACTACTGCTGTCTTTATTACACTGATGCTTATATTGAAGGGATTCGCAGCATAGAAAACAAAAAATTTCCTACCGCGAGAACGCAATCCAAGCCAAGATGCAATCTACAAGATGGTAGCAACGAGGGGATGAACGAGACTAACCCTTGAAGATTTCCAAAGCCTACGAGATTAGATCTCGTTGTTGCAGAAGATGATCACTTGCCGCTTTCAAAAGCGCGTAGAAGATCTTGACGGTGCCACAATCGGGCAGCACCTCCGTACTCGGTCACACGTTCGGTGTTGATGAAGACGACGTCCTTCTCCCTGTTCCAGCGGGCAGCGGAAGTCGTAGATCCTCCTCGGAATCCCGGCAGCACGACGGCGTGGTGGCGGTGGTGATGGAGAACTCCGGCAGGGCTTCGCCTAAGCGTATGCGGAAGTTGTATGTGGAGGAGAGGTAGCTAGGGTTTGGGGAGAGGGGGCTTGGGCGCCGGCCCTCAAAGGGGTGCGGCCAAGGTGGAGGCTAGAGTGGCCGGCCACCCTCCCCTTGTCCCTCTTTTTATAGGTGGAACCCCCAAGAGTTAGACTCCAAGTCTTCGAATAAGACCCCAACTCAAGAACTTGCCATAAGGTGGGAAACCTACCCAAGGTGGGATTCCCACTCAAGGTGGGACTCCCACCCCTTCCTTGGGGGGGGGGGGGTGTCCGGCCACCATGGGATGGAGTCCACCTGGGACTCCTCCTCCTTAGGCTGGCCGGCCAAGCTATGTGGAGTCCCTCCGGGACTCCACTTTCCATGGTGATTTCTTCCGGACTTTTCTAGAACCTTCCATAAATGCACCGGATCGTTTCCAAATTTGAAAAGTGACTTCCTATACATGAATCTTATTCTCCGGACCATTCCGGAACTCCTCGTGATGTCCTGGATCCCATCCGAGACTCCGAACAAAACTTCGAACTCCATTCCATATTCCATATCTACTTAAACGACATCAAACCTTAAGTGTGTCACCCTACGGTTCGCGAACTATGTGGACATGGTTGAGACCTCTCTCCGACCAATAACCAATAGCGGGATCTGGAGATCCATAATGGCTCCCACATATTCAACGATGACTTAGTGATCGATTGAACCATTCACATACGATACTGATTCCCTTTGTCACGTGATATTTTACTTGTCCGAGGTTTGATCATCGGTATCTCTATACCTTGTTCAACCTCGTCTCCTGACAAGTACTCTTTACTCGTACCGTGGTATGTGGTCTCTTATGAACCATTCATATGCTTGCAAGCTAATTAGACTACATTCCACCGAGAGGGCCCAGAGTATATCTATCCGTCATCAGGATGGACAAATCCCACTGTTGATCCATATGCCTCAACTCATACTTTCCGGATACTTAATACCACCTTTATAACCACCCATTTACGCAGTGGCGTTTGATGTAATCAAAGTACCCTTCTGGTATAAGTGATTTACATGATCTCATGGTCGAAAGGACTAGGTAACTATGTAACGAAAGCTTATAGCAAATAACTTAATGACGTGATCTTATGCTACGCTTAATTGGGTGTGTCCATTACATCATTCACATAATGACATAACCTTGTTTATTAATAACATCCAATGTTCATGATCATGAAACTATGATCATCTATTAATCAACAAGCTAGTTATACAAGAGGCTTACTAGGGACTCCTTGTTGTTTACTAACACACATGTATCAATGTTTCGGTTAATACAATTATAGCATGGTATGTAAACATTATCATAAACACAAAGATATATTATAATAACCATTTATCATTGCCTTGATACGTCTCAAACGTATCTATAATTTCTTATGTTCCATGCTACTTTATTGATGATACTCACATGTTTTATACACACTTTATGACATATTTATGCATTTTCCGGCACTAACCTATTAACAAGATGCCGAAGAGCCAGTTGCTGTTTTCTGCTGTTTTTGGTTTCAGAAATCCTAGTAAGGAAATATTCTCGGAATTGGACGAAATGAACGCCCAGGGTCTTAAATTTCATAATTTTACAAATAGACACTCCTCCATGGTATGTGATTGTTGGACGGCACCCGAGGATTCGGTTAGCCATGGCTTGAGAAAGCAAAGGTGGGGAGGAGTGTCATCTAAATAAAACTAAAATAAAAGACACTCCTTCATGGTATGACATTGTTGGCAGGCACCCGAGGATTCGGTTAGCCATGGTTTGTGAAAGCAAAGGTTGGAAGGAGTGTCACCCAAAAATAAAAAATTTCATGGGAGCCGCTCTTTGAAAGTCTGTCTGGCAAGGGGGTTAGAGTGCCCACTACCATTCGTTGACAACAACAAACACCTCTCAAAACTTTACTTTTATGTTCTCTTTATGTTTTCAAAATAAAAGCTCTAGCACAAACATAGCAATCCATGCTTCCCTCTGCGAAGGGTCATTCTTCTACTTTTATGTTGAGTCAGTTTACCCACTTCTTTCTGTCTTAGAAGCAAACACTTGTGTTAACTGTGCATTGATTCTTACATACTTGCATATTATCATTCATCATATTACTTTGCATTGACAACTATCCATGAGATATACATGTTACAAGTTGAAAGCAACCGCTGAAACTAAATCTTCCTTTGTGTTGCTTCAATGCCTTTACTTTGAATCTATTGCTTTATGAGTTAACTCTTATGCAAGACTTATTGATGCTTGTCTTGAAAGTACTATTCATGAAAAGTCTTTGCTATATGATTCAGTTGTTTAACCATTGTCTTTACCATTGCTTCGAATCGCTGCATTCATTACATATGCTTACAATAGTATTGATCAAGATTATGATAGCATGTCACTTCAGAAATTATCTTTGTTATCGTTTACCTACTCGAGGACGAGTAGGAACTAAGCTTGGGGATGCTTGATACGTCTCAAACGTATCTATAATTTCTTATGTTCCATGCTACTTTATTGATGATACTCACATGTTTTATACACACTTTATGACATATTTATGCATTTTCCGGCACTAACCTATTAACAAGATGCCGAAGAGCCAGTTGCTATTTTCTGCTGTTTTTGGTTTCAGAAATCCTAGTAAGGAAATATTCTCGGAATTTGACGAAATCAACGCCCAGGGTCTTAAATTTCATAATTTTACAAATAGACACTCCTCCATGGTATGTGATTGTTGGACGGCACCCGAGGATTCGGTTAGCCATGGCTTGAGAAAGCAAAGGTGGGGAGGAGTGTCATCTAAATAAAACTAAAATAAAAGACACTCCTTCATGGTATGACATTGTTGGCAGGCACCCGAGGATTCGGTTAGCCATGGTTTGTGAAAGCAAAGGTTGGAAGGAGTGTCACCCAAAAATAAAAAATTTCATGGGAGCCGCTCTTTGAAAGTCTGTCTGGCAAGGGGGTTAGAGTGCCCACTACCATTCGTTGACAACAACAAACACCTCTCAAAACTTTACTTTTATGTTCTCTTTATCTTTTCAAAATAAAAGCTCTAGCACAAACATAGCAATCCATGCTTCCCTCTGCGAAGGGCCATTCTTCTACTTTTATGTTGAGTCAGTTTACCCACTTCTTTCTGTCTTAGAAGCAAATACTTGTGTTAACTGTGCATTGATTCTTACATACTTGCATATTATCATTCATCATATTACTTTGCATTGACAACTATCCATGAGATATACATGTTACAAGTTGAAAGCAACCGCTGAAACTAAATCTTCCTTTGTGTTGCTTCAATGCCTTTACTTTGAATCTATTGCTTTATGAGTTAACTCTTATGCAAGACTTATTGATGCTTGTCTTGAAAGTACTATTCATGAAAAGTCTTTGCTATATGATTCAGTTGTTTAACCATTGTCTTTACCATTGCTTCGAATCGCTACATTCATTACATATGCTTACAATAGTATTGACCAAGATTATGATAGCATGTCACTTCACAAATTATCTTTGTTATCGTTTACCTACTCGAGGACGAGTAGGAACTAAGCTTGGGGATGCTTGATACGTCTCAAACGTATCTATAATTTCTTATGTTCCATGCTACTTTATTGATGATACTCACATGTTTTATACACACTTTATGACATATTTATGCATTTTCCGACACTAACCTATTAACAAGATGCCGAAGAGCCAGTTGTTGTTTTCTGCTGTTTTTGGTTTCAGAAGTCCTAGTAAGGAAATATTCTCGGAATTGGACGAAATCAACGCCCAGGGTCTTATTTTTCCACGAAGCTTCCAGAAGACCGAAAGGGAAACGAAGTGGGGCGATGAGGCGCTGACACGATAGGGCGGCACGGCCAGGGCTTGGGCCGCGCGGCCCTGGCGTGTGGGGCCCTCGCGTCGCCCCCTGACCTACCCTTCCGCCTACATATAGCCCTCGTCGAGAAAACCCCAGTACCGAGAGCCACGATACGGAAAACCTTCCAGAGACACCGCCGCCGCCAATCCCATCTCGGGGGATTCAGGAGATCGCCTCTGGCACCCTGCCGGAGAGGAGAATCATCTCCCGGAGGACTCTTCATCGCCATGATCGCCTCCGGATTGATGTGTGAGTAGTTCACCCCTGGACTATGGGTCCATAGCAGTAGCTAGATGGTCGTCTTCTCCTCATGTGCTATCATTGTTTGATCTTGTGAGCTGCCTAACATGATCAAGATCATCTATTTGTAATGCTACATGTTGCATTTGTTGGGATCTGATGAATATGGAATACTATGTTATGTTGATTATCAATCTATCATCTATGTGTTGTTTATGATCTTGCATGCTCTCCGTTGCTAGTAGAGGCTCTGGCCAAGTCGTTACTTGTAACTCCAAGAGGGAGTATTTATGCTCGATAGTGGGTTCATGCCTCCATTAAATCTGGGACAAGGATGAAAGTTCTAAGGTTGTGGATGTGTTGTTGCCACTAGGGATAAAACATCAATGCTTTGTCTAAGGATATTTGTGTTGATTACATTACGCACCATACTTAATGCAATTGTCTGTTGTTTGCAACTTAATACTGGAAGGGGTGCGGCTGCTAACCCGAAGGTGGACTTTTTAGGCATAGATGCATGCTGGATAGCGGTCTATGTAATTTGTCGTAATTCCCCATTGAATTTCACACTACTCATCATAATATGTCTGTGCATTGTCATGCCATCTTTATTTGTCAATTTCCCAATTGTAATTTGTTCACCCAACATGCTATTTCTTATCGGAGAGACATCACTAGTGAACTGTGGACCCCAGTCCATTCTTTACATCAAATACAACCTACTGCACTACTTGTTCTTACTGTTCTCTGCAAACATCATCATCCACACTATACATCTAATCCTTTGTTACAGCAAGCCGGTGAGATTGACAACCTCACTGTCACGTTGGGGCAAAGTATTTTGGTTGTGTTGTGCAGGTTCCACGTTGGCGCCGGAATCCCTTGTGTTGCGCCGCACTACACTCCGCCACCATCAACCTTCAACGTGCTTCTTGACTCCTACTGGTTCGATAAACCTTGGTTTCTTACTGAGGGAAACTTACTGCTGTACGCATCACACCTTCCACTTAGGGTTCCCAACGGTCGCGTGCTGTACGCGTGTCAAGCTAAATTTCTGGCGCCGTTGCCAGGGAACTTGAAGAAAAGTTACACCACAGAGATTTCTAACTCCCACGTCAACTGCACGCCAGCTAAATTTCTGGCGCCGTTGCCGGGGAGATCAAGACACGCTGCAAGGGGAGTCTCCACTTCCAATCTCTTTACTTTGTTTTTGTCTTGCTTTACTTTATTTTTATTTACTACTTTGTTTGCTGCATTATATCAAAATACAAAAAAAATAGTTACTTGCTTTACTTTATTTACTATCTTGTTTGCGTTCTCCATATTAAAAAAAACACAAAAAATTAGTTACTTGCATTTATTTTATCTAGTTTGTTTTATTTACTTCTGCTAAAATGAGTAATCCTGAAGTTGAAGTTCGTTCGTTTAAGCAACAAGGGGGAGAATGTTTAAAAGATGCTTGGTATAGAATTAGTGATGCTCATAATAGGTGCACTAAGAAACACTCCACCACTATCCTACTCAGGAATTTTTATGTTGGTATCTCTAGCTGGAATAGGTATGTTCTTGATTGTCTCGCGGGAGGTAATTTCCTAGGCACTCCTGCTTTAGAAGCTAGTTGCATTATTGAGAGTCTATTTGGAATACCACCTGTTAATGAAGTTAAAATTGAAATCTCTCTTGAAGATGTCATGAAAAAGTTGGAGACCATAGAGCAAAATCTTCCAAGTATTGAGACTAAATTGGGAGTGTTACTTGATAGCACTGATAAACTTGATAAATCTCTAGGTGGAATTAATGAAAGAATTGCCATCTTAGAAGCTTGTGCTATTCATGATAATCAAACCCATAGGATTAGTGAACTTGAAGAAGCTATGGGAACCTTGGGTTCAACCTTTTCTTCTCTTAAGTTTAAGGAGAAAGCTTATGTGGGTAAGGAGCAAAAGTTCATGTATGTCTCTAAGGTGCCTAAACCAAAAAACTATTATAGGCCTAAAATTGAAAAATCCCTTAATACCACTATAGATAATGGAGCATCTAAGATACCTACTGTGACAAGTTGTGAAAATTATGATGTTGATGCTTCATCTCTTGATGTTACTTGATACACACTTTCTGCGCCTAGCTGAAAGGCGTTAAAGAAAAGCGCTTATGGGAGACAACCCATGATTTTACTTCTGCACTTTTGTTTTATATTTGAGTCTTGGAAGTTGTTACTACTGTAGCAACATCTCCTTATCTTCATTTTATTGCATTGTTGTGCCAAGTAAAGTCTTTGATAGTAAGGTTCATACTAGATTTGGATTACTGCGTAGAAACAGATTTTTTGTTGTCATGAATTTGAGTAGTATTCTCTGTAGGTAACTCAGAAAAATCTGCCAATTTACGTGAGTAATACTCAGATATGTACGCAACTTTCATTCAATTTTAGCATTTTCATTTGAGCAAGTCTAGTGCCCCTTAAAAATTCATCTTTACGGACTGTTCTGTTTTGACAGATTCTGCCTTTTATTTCGCATTGCCTGTTTTGCTATGTTTGATGGATTTCTTTATTCCATTAACTTTCAGTAGCTTTGTGCAATGTCCAGAAGTGTTAAGAATGATTATGTCACCTCTGAACATGTGAATTTTTGATTATGCACTAACCCTCTAATGAGTTTGTTTTGAGTTTGGTGTGGAGGAAGTTTTCAAAGATCAAGAGAGGAGGATGATACAATATGATCAAGGAGAGTGAAAGCTCTAAGCTTGGGGATGGCTCCGTGGTTCATCCCTGCATATTTCAAGAAGACTCAAGCATCTAAGCTTGGGGATGCCCAAGGCATCCCCTTCTTCATCGACAACATTATCAGGTTCCTCTAGTGAAACTATATTTTTATTCCGTCACATCTTATGCGCTTTACTTGGAGCGTCTGTATGTTTTTGTTTTTGTTTGTTTGAATAAAAGTGGATCCTAGCATTCATTGTGTGGGAGAGAGACACGCTCCGTTGTTGCTTATGAACACATATGTTTTTAGCTTTATTCTTAATTTTCATGGCGAAGGTTGAAACTGCTTCGTTAATTGTTATATGGTTGGAAACAGAAAATGCTACATGTGGTAATTGGTATAATGTCTTGAATAATTTGATACTTGGCAATTGTTATAGCTCATGTTTAAGCTCTTGCATCATATACTTTGCACCTATTAGTGAAGAAATACATAGAGCTTGCTAAAATTTGGTTTGCATGATTGGTCTCTCTAAAGTCTAGATATTTTCTGGTAAGGGTTTGAGCAACAAGGAGGACAGTGTAGAGTCTTATAATGCTTGCAATATGTTCTTATGTAAGTTTTGCTGTACCGGTTCATACTTGTGTTTGCTTCAAACAACCTTGCTAGCCTAAGCCTTGTATTGAGAGGGATTACTTCTCGTGCATCCAAATCCTTGAGCCAAAAACTATGCCATTTGTGTCCACCATACCTACCTACTACATGGTATTTTCTGCCATTCCAAAGTAAATTGCTTGAGTGCTATCTTTAAACAATTCAAAAGTTATTACTTCTTATTTGTGTCAATGTTTTATAGCTCATGAGGAAGTATGTGGTGTTTATCTTTCAATCTTGTTGGGCAACTTTCACCAATGGACTAGTGGCTTCATCCGCTTATCCAATAATTTTGCAAAAAGAGCTGGCAATGGGGTTCCCAGCCCCAATTAATTAACTTTCATAATTTTACAAATAGACACTCCTCCATGGTATGTGATTGTTGGACGGCACCCGAGGATTCGGTTAGCCATGGCTTGAGAAAGCAAAGGTGGGGAGGAGTGTCATCTAAATAAAAC
The DNA here is from genome assembly GCF_019359855.2 of Lolium perenne. Classification (NCBI taxonomy): domain Eukaryota; kingdom Viridiplantae; phylum Streptophyta; class Magnoliopsida; order Poales; family Poaceae; genus Lolium; species Lolium perenne. The sequence continues at coordinate 166,392,423 of NC_067244.2, forward strand.
TAAAATAAAAGACACTCCTTCATGGTATGAGATTGTTGGCAGGCACCCGAGGATTCGGTTAGCCATGGTTTGTGAAAGCAAAGGTTGGAAGGAGTGTCACCCAAAAATAAAAAATTTCATGGGAGCCGCTCTTTGAAAGTCTGTCTGGTAAGGGGGTTAGAGTGCCCACTACCATTCGTTGACAACAACAAACACCTCTCAAAACTTTACTTTTATGCTCTCTTTATGTTTTCAAAATAAAAGCTCTAGCACAAACATAGCAATCCATGCTTCCCTCTGCGAAGGGCCATTCTTCTACTTTTATGTTGAGTCAGTTTACCCACTTCTTTCTGTCTTAGAAGCAAACACTTGTGTTAACTGTGCATTGATTCTTACATACTTGCATATTATCATTCATCATATTACTTTGCATTGACAACTATCCATGAGATATACATGTTACAAGTTGAAAGCAACCACTGAAACTAAATCTTCCTTTGTGTTGCTTCAATACCTTTACTTTGAATCTATTGCTTTATGAGTTAACTCTTATGCAAGACTTATTGATGCTTGTCTTGAAAGTACTATTCATGAAAAGTCTTTGCTATATGATTCAGTTGTTTAACCATTGTCTTTACCATTGCTTCGAATCGCTGCATTCATTACATATGCTTACAATAGTATTGATCAAGATTATGATAGCATGTCACTTCAGAAATTATCTTTGTTATCATTTACCTACTCGAGGACGAGTAGGAACTAAGCTTGGGGATGCTTGATACGTCTCAAACGTATCTATAATTTCTTATGTTCCATGCTACTTTATTGATGATACTCACATGTTTTATACACACTTTATGACATATTTATGCATTTTCCAGCACTAACCTATTAACAAGATGCCGAAGAGCCAGTTGTTGTTTTCTGCTGTTTTTGGTTTCAGAAATCCTAGTAAGGAAATATTCTCGGAATTGGACGAAATCAACGCCCAGGGTCTTATTTTTCCACGAAGCTTCCAGAAGACCGAAAGGGAAACGAAGTGGGGCGACAAGGCGCCGACACGACATGGCGGCGCGGCCAGGGCTTGGACCGCGGGGCCCTGGCGTGTGGGGCCCTCGCGTCGCCCCCTGACCTACCCTTCCGCCTACATATAGCCCTCGTCGAGAAAACCCCAGTACCGAGAGCCACGATACGGAAAACCTTCCAGAGACGCCGCCGCCGCCAATCCCATCTCGGGGGATTCAGGAGATCGCCTCCGGCACCCTGCCGGAGAGGGGAATCATCTCCTGGAGGACTCTTCATCGCCATGATCGCCTCCGGATTGATGTGTGAGTAGTTCACCCCTGGACTATGGGTCCATAGCAGTAGCTAGATGGTCGTCTTCTCCTCATGTGCTATCATTGTTCGATCTTGTGAGCTGCCGAACATGATCAAGATCATCTATTTGTAATGCTACATGTTGCGTTTGTTGGGATCCGATGAATATGGAATACTATGTTATCTTGATTATCAATCTATCATCTATGTATTGTTTATGATCTTGCATGCTCTCCGTTGCTAGTAGAGGCTCTGGCCAAGTCGTTACTTGTAACTCCAAGAGGGAGTATTTATGCTCGATAGTGGGTTCATGCCTCCATTAAATCTGGGACAGTGACAGAAAGTTCTAAGGTTGTGGATGTGCTGTTGCCACTAGGGATAAAACATCAATGCTTTGTCTAAGGATATTTGTGTTGATTACATTACGCACCATACTTAATGCAATTGTCTGTTGTTTGCAACTTAATACTGGAAGGGGTGCGGATGCTAACCCGAAGGTGGACTTTTTAGGCATAGATGCATGCTGGATAGCGGTCTATGTAATTTGTCGTAATGCCCAATTGAATTTCACACTACTCATCATAATATGTATGTGCATTGTCATGCCATCTTTATTTGTCAATTGTCCAACTGTAATTTGTTAACCCAACATGCTATTTCTTATCGGAGAGACACCACTAGTGAACTGTGGACCCCGGTCCATTCTTTACATCAAATACAATCTACTGCAATACTTGTTCTTACTTTTCTCTGCAAACATCATCATCCACACTATACATCTAATCCTTTGTTACAGCAAGCCGGTGAGATTGACAACCTCACTGTCACGTTGGGGCAAAGTATTTTGGTTGTGTTGTGTAGGTTCCACGTTGGCGCCAGAATCCCTGGTGTTGCGCCGCACTACACTCCTCCACCATCAACCTTCAACGTGCTTCTTGACTCCTACTGGTTCGATAAACCTTGGTTTCTTACTGAGGGAAACTTACTGCTGTACGCATCACACCTTCCACTTGGGGTTCCCAACGGTCGCGTGCTGTACGCGTGTCATGCCTCTTGGGCATATCTCCAACAGTCTCCCACTTGCACTAGAGTCAATAATCTAGTTTATTTATGTAAAGATGTAACACCTTGGCCTTCCGGTGCTTTATCATGTTTTGCTCACGGGAGAAGTTTTAGTCAACGGATCTGACATGCTCAGAAACGTATGTATTTTGAAATTCATTTGCGTCTGAACGCATCACTCATTTTCCAAATGAGTTGGCATTAAATATGTTTGGTCTTCTGGTGAAACCTTAATTCCGCGGTCTGAAATATGTCACTAATATTGTCATACACAATATAGCTTCAAAGTTCTGACACTATCGGAACTACACCAAGTTCTAAAAGAACCTCTTGACTCAACATCCTCAGTCATTGTCAAAACAATGACATATTCTGCCTTCATTTGTAGAATCCGTCACAATATTTAGAACTCTTATAATCTAGCATAGACAACTTCTAGCTCATTGTGCTACCTTTTAAACAACACTTAGTCTAATTTGAGATTGAAATTTTATTTTTATATGTGACAAAACAAATATCGGTGCAACACCTTACAGCGATTTGTTTGTCGTTTCTCCATACAAAACTATATATATAAATATCCTTGGTTCTTCTTAAGTACTCAAGAATATTCTTACTGTTTTTCAATGATCATCACATGAATCATTCTGGTACATGCTCATAACACTTTTAGAGCACATGACATCTGATTGTGTACATATTATTCGTGATCTATAATCACTCATGTGTTTTTACTCATTGAGTGTCAGATATACTCAAGTCTTGTTAAACCTTCACATGACAAGAACATTTTCTTAATATTTCTATATTGAACTACTTCAATATCCATTCTATGTACTTTGACTTAAACTTATTATGTGTTTCAATCTATCTTCATAGATCTTGACACTAAATTTGTTTCAGTCCATATCCTTTCATTGAAGTTAATTTCTCAATGAAATCTTTTAATCAAGTATATAATTACATCATTTATAACCAACTATATGTTATCTACATAAAGTATTATAAATATGTCTCAGCGCTCCCACTTAATTTCTTGCAAATGCAAGCCTCTTCATCGTTTCTGATGAAATCAAAAACTCTTTGACTATTTCATCTGGTGAAGATTCCAACTCCGTGATACTCACTTCATCCAATTGAAGTTTGTATACCTATCTAGTATTCCACGGACTAGCAAAACAATTGGTTGTATCTTGTATATACCTTTAATACACACTTCTGTTAAGTAATGTATTTTGCCATCCTACTAGCATATCTCATAAAAGAAATATGTAGCGATTACTGGAATAATCCACATAGACTATAAGCATTGGTACGAAAGATCTAATCTTATCGTAGTCAACTCTCTGAACTTTGTCGTAAACAACTTTTCGACAAGTCAAGCTTCTTCAAGGATATTCTATCCAAGTCCATCAATTTTATAGATCCTTTTACTTTCAAAAAATATTCTTGTATCTTGGATTTCATGGCACATAGCCATTTTAACGGAGTCAGGGCCCATCATAACTTCTTTGTATGTAGTTGATTTATCATTGTTCAATAAACAATCCTTTGTCCACAAATCATTTATTTGATCGCAAAGTAAACCATACCTACAAGGTTCAATAAGTACTTTGATCTCCATGGCTAAAACAGTTTGTAGTCATGGGAGCCATGATCATCGTGGCCGCTTCCGGAACCAATTCCGATGCTGCGCTACTCTGATCATTATGCTCAGGTTCATAAAACTTATCAAGTTCTATTGTCCTCCCACTCAAATACTTCGCTAGAAACAATTTCTTGAAAATAAGTAAGAAATATCGACAAACACTTTTGTCTTTGTCTCCATAGTGGGAAGAATTCCCAATCAATTCTTTGGAATAACCAACAAAGACATTCATCCGATTTTGGTTGTAAACCTATTTATATATGCTATCCACACCAAAATTTAAGAAAGGACTATTAAGGTTCATACCCATGCCATAACTCGTATGGTGTCATTTCAACGGATCATGATGATGCTCTATTTAGTGTAAAAGCGTAAGTCACTAAAGCATAATCCATAAAAATATAATGGCGTCATAATATTTTATCTCATCATTAATCCAATAAGGTTTGGATACATCTCTCGGATACTATATCATCATTATGATACCCCAAGAAATGTGAGTTGTAGAACAATTTCATGAATCTCTTAGATGTTCGCTAAAACTCGTAATTCAAATATTTCCACCATGATCCAATCATAGATATTTGACTTTTCTATTATGATGATTTCCACTTCATGCTGAAATTTATTTGAATCCATTCAAATGTTTCAAACTTCTTCCTTATCAAATATATCCACATATATATACTCAATTCAATTTTGGAAGTTTTTATGAAGTAGAAGAATCTCCCGCACACAACTATGCCTAGTGAACCACATACATCATCATATATGTTTCCACTAAGTTAGTTGCCCATTCAACTCTTGGCCTATGAACGGTATTTTAGTCATTCTATTTAGAAAAGATTTGCAAGCGCCAGACGATTCAAAAATCAAATGACTCCAAAAATCCATTCTAACATGACCTAAATGGCGGTTCCATAAATAAGTGGAATTCAAATCATTTGCCTTATGGCATTTTAGCGTCAGTGTTATGTATGTGTGTTTCACCATTAAGATTTATAATAACTTATCCATCGTACATGGAGTAATGTCATAATTTGAACAACTTATTGTTTTCATTTGACTAGAGCAAAATAACAATTATTAAGTTCTTTATTATAAATTCTAAGGGCTAGATAGAATGCCAACGATGAACATAATAACACTTTATTTTTGTTCCAGACGTGCATTCCTATCATATTCCTTGTCAGTCACTTAGGCCATTGTATTCTTGTATTGCGTTGTTTGAATTGTATGACACTTCATACCAACCAATATGGTACAAATACCCAAGAATTTCATTGTGTGACCAAACGAGGAATACATCCATAACATGTATATCATTTATATACACCTGAGCTAGACTTTCTAGTATTTTCTTTCTTTCTGCCAATAATCTTTTGTAGTTTCTCTTTTAGCTTTCCTCATTATTCAGAAAAACACTTCAACATCAATAACTTCTAGGTTTGTTGGTCAAATACCAATAACCTTGAGGTTCTTACTTTGAAGTATATCATCATATGACAAGTGTTCCGGATTTCACTATTAGTAACCTTGTAATATGATGAACAATTTCACTCATAATTTTATCCATTGTATCATGATGACTTTCCGAGACCATGTCTGTACATGCTAGGCTCGTAAAGTTTAACCTTAGTATTCGCATGTGCAAATCTGGCTTGCACCTGTTGCATGCACTCGTAGAATCTATAACACCCGATCATCACGAGATGCTTCGAAACGATGAGTCTTAGCAACGGTGCATACTAAGGACGATCACTTCATAGATATGCGAATATCTTTAGTGTCCAACTTAGTTGGAGGATTGGGACGCCGGGCGTCTTCAACCTTCGTACATTCCCATAAAACTTATGAGTTTATGTAGTCTCGCTAGATTATATTATATCATCTTGCAATAAGGTCTTAGATATCACATATATCTCATACGTTGCTTATTTCTGAAAACTAAATTTTCAGCTCCTTACTTTTTCAAACAAATTTGAACTTCAAGTTTCATGGAGACAAGATAACTTTAGGTACTAATTGAAACCACAATTCTTTGAATCAACAATGTGAGGTTTACTAAAAGTTCGCAATAGGACTTAATCATTTCTTGATTCTTTAACAATATGGTACCAGTCCGTAAAGTTTCTTGTCAGACTTAACAGTATTTCTATCTCAATTACAAGACTAGCGCATGGTAGAGAACGGATGCCAATACTACAAAATTAATTGAAAATACTACTCAGACTATGTTTATGATAATTAGTTCATGTTTTAATCTAATTACTAATGAACTCCCACTTAATACAACATCCCTCATAGTTGTTAAGTGGTACACGATCCAAATCCACTACACCAAAACCGATCATCACGTGAGATGATGTAGCTTCAATAGTGAACATCAACATGTTGATCATATCATCCATATGACTCGTGTTCAACCTTTCGGTTTCTGTTGTCCCGAGGCCATGTTTGTACATGCTAGGCTCGTCAAGCAAACCCAAGTATTCTGCATGTGCAACATGGCTTACACCCGTTGTTTGAGATCGTAGAGTCAATCACATCTGATCATCACGAGATGCTTCGAAACGACGAACTGTGCAACGGTGCATATGAGGGGAGAACACTTTATTATCTTGATATTAATGTGAGGGATCATCTTATAATGCTACCGCCGCGTTCTAAGCAAAATAAGATGCATAAAGGATTAATATCACATGCAATTCATATGTGATATGATATGGCTTTTTAGTCTTTGCGCCTTCGATCTTCATCTCCAAAGCACGAACATGATCTCCATCATCAACGGGCATGATCTCCATCATCGTCGGCGTAGCGTCAAGGTCCATGGCGCCGTCTTCATGGTTGTTCACCTCATGTAGCAACTATTACAACTACTTTGAAATACTACTCAACATGAAATTTAAAGACAACCATAAGGCTCCTTCCGGTTGCCACAATACAATAATGATCATCTCATACATATTCATCATCACATCATGGCCATATCACATCACCAAACCCTGCAAAAACAAGTTAGACGTCTCTAATTTGGTTTACATATTTTATGTGGTTTAGGGTTTTCGAGTAAGATCCAATCTACCTACGAACATGAACCACAACGGTGATACTAGTATTGTCAATAGAAAGAGTAAATTGAATCTTCACTATGGTGGGAGAGACAGGCACCCGCAAAGCCACTTATGTAATACAAGTTGCATGTCGAACGTGGAGCAAGTCTCATGAACGCGGTCATGTAAAGTTAGCCCGAGCCGCTTCATCCCACCATGCCGCAAGATGAAAAGTACACGAACTAAAGACAACAAAGCATCAACGCCCACAAAACCATTGTGTTCTACTCGTGCAACCAATCTATGCATAGACACGGCTCTGATACCACTGAAGGTATTCGCAGCATAGAAAACAAAAAATTTCCTACCGCGAGAACACAATCCAAGCAAAGATGCAATCTAGAAGATGGTAGCAACGAGGGGATGAACGAGACTAACCCTTGAAGATTTCCAAATCCTACGAGATTAGATCTCGTTGTTGCAGAAGATGATCACTTGCCACTTTCAAAAGCACGTAGAAGATCTTGACGGTGCCACAATCGGGCAGCACCTCCGTACTCGGTCACACGTTCGGTGTTGATGAAGACGACGTCCTTCTCCCTGTTCCAGCGGGCAGCGGAAGTAGTAGATCCTCCTCGGAATCTCGGCAGCACGACGGCGTGGTGGCGGTGGTGATGGAGAACTCCAGTAGGGCTTCGCCTAAGCGTATGCGGGAGTTGTATGTGGAGGAGAGGTAGCTAGGGTTTGGGGAGAGGGGGCTTGGGCGCCGGCCCTCAAAGGGGTGCGGCCAAGGTGGAGGCTAGAGTGTCCGGCCACCCTCCCCTTGTCCCTCTTTTTATAGGTGGAACCCCCAAGAGTTAGACTCCAAGTCTTCGAATAAACCCCAACTCAAGAACTTGCCATAAGGTGGGAAACCTACCCAAGGTGGGATTCCCACTCAAGGTGGGACTCCCACCCCTTCCTTGGGGGGGTGGCCGGCCACCATGGGGTGGAGTCCACCTGGGACTCCTCCTCCTTAGGCTGGCCGGCCAAGCTCCGGGACTCCACTTTCCATGGTGATTTCTTCCGGACTTTTCTAGAACCTTCTAGAACCTTCCATAAATGCACCGGATCATTTCCAAACTTGGAAAGTGACTTCCTATACATGAATCTTATTCTCCGGACCATTCCGGAACTCCTCGTGATGTCCTGGATCCCATCCGAGACTCCAAACAAAACTTTGAACTCCATTCCATATTCCATATCTACTTAAACGACATCAAACCTTAAGTGTGTCACCCTACGGTTCGTGAACTATGTGGACATGGTTGAGACATCTCTCCGACCAATAACCAATAGCGGGATCTGGAGATCCATAATGGCTCCCACATATTCAACGATGACTTAGCGATCGATTGAACCATTCACATACGATACCGATTCCCTTTGTCACGTGATATTTTACTTGTCCGAGGTTTGATCATCGGTATCTCTATACCTTGTTCAACCTCGTCTCCTGACAAGTACTCTTTACTCGTACTGTGGTATGTGGTCTCTTATGAACCATTCATATGCTTGCAAGCTAATTAGACGACATTCCACCGAGAGGGCCCAGAGTATATCTATCCGTCATCAGGATGGACAAATCCCACTGTTGATCCATATGCCTCAACTCATACTTTCCGGATACTTAATCCCACCTTTATAACCACCCATTTATGCAGTGGCGTTTGATGTAATCAAAGTACCCTTCCGGTATAAGTGATTTACATGATCTCATGGTCGAAAGGACTAGGTAACTATGTAACGAAAGCTTATAGCAAATAACTTAATGACGTGATCTTATGCTACGCTTAATTGGGTGTGTCCATTACATCATTCACATAATGACATAACCTTGTTTATTAATAACATCCAATGTTCATGATCATGAAACTATGATCATCTATTAATCAAAAAGCTAGTTATACAAGAGGCTTACTAGGGACTCCTTGTTGTTTACATAACACACATGTATCAATGTTTCGGTTAATACAATTATAGCATGGTATGTAAACATTATCATAAACACAAAGATATATTATAATAACCATTTATTATTGCCTTGATACGTCTCAAACGTATCTATAATTTCTTATGTTACATGCTACTTTGGTGTTTCTAGCAATGGAGTAAGAGAGAGAGAGCTCAAGAACAGCTTGTAGTGTAGTGCCTAACTGTTCTGAGGTAGGAGAAGGCCTATTTATAGTGTTCTTCGAAATATGGCCGTTGGTCACTTGCCACCTCATCTTTTCTCTCGACAAACCCGGTCAACCGGACCCCTGACCGGACTGTCCGGTCTGCAGGCCGGTCAGACCGGGCCAGTGACCGGACCTGCCGGTTGTGACCGGATGCTGGACCGGATCCTAACCGGGGGACACTTCGTGTCGTCCAGGAGCACCTCCGGTTGGCGCCCGGTTGGCGCCCGGTCGACCGGACCGCATGCCAGGCTCGCCGGTCTGGGGGCCGGCTGACCGGGCGGCAAACCGGATCACTTAGGCGTTGGTTTGGAGCCCGGTTGGCGCCTGGTTGGCGCCCGGTCGACCGGACCGCACGCCGGACTAGCCGGTCTGGAGGCCGGTCCAACCGGGCGGCAGACCGGATCTCTGCTGTAGACCCCTTTTCGATTGTTGTTGAAGTGGGGGGGTCTCCTTTAGCCTTCTTGTTCCTTTGATACACCATTTATGCCTCTTTGCCTAATACCTGAGATAATCCTTATAAACGTATTAGGTCAAATACTCTAGCACGGTGTCATTGTTACCAAAATAATGGATAAGGGTAAAATACCCTTACAATCTCCCCCTTTTTGGTAAACGATAACAAACCGAGCTAGAGTCACATATAGATATTATGATAAGCTCTAAACCTTGATTCCATATAAGATATTACGACAGCTCCCCCATAATGTGTGCACTTGGAGAATTTGCGTTTGAATGCTGATACGTCTCCGACGTATCGATAATTTCTTATGTTCCATGCCACATTATTGATGATATCTACATGTTTTATGCATACTTTATGTCATATTTCTGCGTTTTCCGGAACTAACCTATTGACGAGATGCCGAAGGGCCAGTTGCTGTTTTCTGCTGTTTTTGGTTTCAGAAATCCTAGTAAGGAAATATTCTCGGAATCGGACGAAATCAACGCCCAGCATCTTAGGATCCCACGAAGCTTCCAGAACACCCGAGAGGAGCCAGAGGGGGGCCACAGGCCCACCAGACACTACCCTGGCGCGGCCAAGGGGGGCCCGCACCCCCTAGTGTGTCATCGCCTCGTTGACCTTCCGACTCCGCCTCTTCGCCTATATAAAGGTCCCTGACCTAAATCTTCGATACGAAAAAGCCACGGTACGAGAAACCTTCCAGAGCCGCCGCCATCGCGAAGCCAAGATCTGGGGGACATGAGTCTCTGTTCCGGCACGCCGCCGGGACGGGGAAGTGCCCCCGGAAGGCTTCTCCATCTCCACCGCTGCCATCTCCACCGCCATCTTCATCACCGTTGTTGTCTCCCATGAGGAGGGAGTGGTTCTCCATCGAGGCTAAGGGGCTGTACCGGTAGCTATGTGGTTCATCTCTCTCCCTATGTACTTCAATACAATAATCTCATGAGCTGCCTTACATGATTGAGATTCATATGAGTTTTGTATCACAATTCATCTATGTGCTACTCTAGTGATGTTATTAAAGTACTCTATTCCTCCTGCACGGTGTAATGGTGACAGTGTGTGCATCGTGTAGTAGTTGGCGTAGGTTATGATTGTGATCTCTTGTAGATTATGAAGTTAACTATTGCTATGATAGTATTGATGTGATCTATTCCTCCTTTCGTAGCGTGAAGGTGACAGTGTGCATGCTATGTTAGTACTTGGTTTGGTTATGTTGATCTGTCATGCACTCTAAGGTTATTTAAATATGAACATCGAATATTGTGGGGCTTGTTAACTCCGGCATTGAGGGTTCGTGTAATCCTACACAGTTAGTGGTGTTCATCATCCAACAAGAGAGTGTAGAGTCTAGCATCTATTTATTTATTCTGTTATGTGATCAAAGTTGAGAGTGTCCACTAGTGAAAGTATGATCCCTAGGCCTTGTTCCTAAATACTGCTATCGCTGCTTGTTTACTATTCTACTGCATCTGTACTGTCTGCAATATTACCACCATCAACCACACGCCAGTCCTGGACAGCAAAGCACTTTTCTGGCGTCGTTACTACTGCTCATACTTATTCATACCACCTGTATTTCACTATCTCTTCGCCGAACTAGTGCACCTATTAGGTGTGTTGGGGACACAAGAGACTTCTTGCTTTGTGGTTGCAGGGTTGCATGAGAGGGATATATTTGACCTCTTCCTCCCTGAGATCGATAAACCTTGGGTGATCCACTTAAGGGAAACTTGCTGCTGTTCTACAAACCTCTGCTCTTGGAGGCCCAACACTGTCTACAAGAATAGAAGCACCCGTAGACATCAAGCACTTTTCTGGCGCCGTTGCCGGGGAGGAAAGGTAAAAGGCACTCATACTCCGGTTCCAGGTAACTAAGTACTTTTCTGGCGCCATTGTGTGTGTGCTCGAAGCTATTTCCTTTAGATCCTGCAATTGCATCTTTTTGTTTCTTGTTTACACTAGTAAGGCATAATGGACAACAGTGAGCTTCTTATTCTATTTCCCGATTTAAGACATGGATGGTTTGATCCGAAAATTAAAAAACCCATGGAACATATTAGTATGAACACTTTGAACACCATTGTTGTTAATGATATGGAAAATTCTAAGCTTGGGGAAGCTGGCTTTGATGAGCATGATTTTTTTAGTCCCCCAAGCATTGAGGAGAAAATTTACTTTGATGATACTTTGCCTCCTATTTATGATGATTATAATGATAATGGTCTTTTGGTACCGCCTGTTATGGAGGATAAATTTGATTATGAATACAATATGCCTCCTATATTTGATGATGAGAATAATAATGATAGCTACTTTGTTGAATTTTCTCCCACTACTACTAATAAAATTGATTATGCTTATGTGGAGAGTAATAATTTTATGCATGAGACTCATGATAAGAATGCTTTATGTGATAGTTATATTGTTGAGTTTGCTCATGATGCTACTGAAAGTTATTATGAGAGAGGAAAATATGGCTGTAGAAATTTTCATGTTACTAAAACACCTCTCTATGTGCTGAAATTTTTGAAGCTACACTTGTTCTATCTTCCTATGCCTGTTACTTTGCTCTTCATGAACTTGTTTATTTACAAGAGTCCTTTTCATAGGAAGCATGTTAGGCTTAAATTTGTTTTGAATTTGCCTCTTGATGCTCTCTTTTTGCTTCAAATACTATTTCTTGCGAGTGCATCATTAAAACTGCTGAGCCCATCTTAATTACTTCTATAAATGTTCCTAGACTACCCTCTCAACCAGGGGTCTGAAAGGGGCAAAACGATCTCGTTCGTCCGTTTCACAGCACAGTAAAGTTCTGAAACCCGCTTTTCACCTCAGCCGTTGGATGTAGTAAGTTTTTCTGTACCGGCCGCTGCTTGTTCTAGGTGCATGACGGCTGGGCCCGTGCATGAGTGGGGCCGTTTGTTTGAGACAGCAAGCATCCGTGCTCGCGTGGCTCAGAAAAACAAAGAGGTGAAAACCCTAACCAATTCCGTGCGTCCCGTCCTCCCCCAATCCCCGCCTTCCTCTCACCTCCTCCTCCTCCTCCCCTAGAGACAGCGGCGGCTCGGCCTACCCTCTCACTCAGTGTGGCTGCGCTGCCTCCTCTCCTCTCTGCTCCCATGCTTGCTCGCGGCGACAGGGTGCTCCAGTGCCGGGTACGACACGGCCGGCGGCGGTGCGGCAGCAGCTTCGAGGAGCCGGGGTTGCGGCGGCCAGGACGCCCGCCCAAGCGACCCCCGCCGCCGGCCACACATGAGCTTGGTCGAGAAGGGCGTCCACACCCGCCGGTGCTCGAGATCTGGCGGATGGAGGGCTGCAGCGGCGGCGGGATCGATCTTGGTCGTCACTCCAACCTGCAGAGCTCCGTGATCGCGGAGAACCGATCCATGGGGGCGTCGGGGAAGTGGATCAAGACGCTGGTGGGGCTCAAGCCGGCGACCGCAGCGGAGAAGCACGGCAAGGGGCGCAAGTGGAGCCGGCTGTGGCGGAGCTCCTCCGGCGGGCAGGGCCAGCGGGGCGCCGCGTCGGCGGCGGCCTCCGAGGTCTCCGAGACCTCGTCCTCCGCCGCCGCCGACGCGCTCAGCTCCGTCGTCGCGGCCGTCGTGCGCGCCATGCCCAGGGACTTCCGCGTCATCCGCCACGAGTGGGCCGCGCTCCGCATCCAGACCGCCTTCCGAGGATTCCTGGTACGCACACGCCGATGCCTTCGCCGCGTCCCCCTCCCTCAAAATCCCAGCTTCTTCAGAGTTTAACCTTGTTCGATCTCTCTCTGCGCGCAGGCCAGGCGGGCGCTGAGGGCGCTGCGCGGGATAGTGCGGCTGCAGGCGCTCGTGCGCGGCCGCGTCGTGCGAAAGCAGCTCGCAGTCACAGTCAAGTGCATGCAGGCGCTCGTGAGGGTGCAGGCGCGGGCCAGGGACAGGCGCACGCGCCTCTCCGCGGACGGCCGAGACTCCTCACAGGGCGGCGACGCGCTCGACGAACGCGCCACACACGCGATCCGCCCAAGGACGCAGAGGTATGTACTACTACTCGTTCCAGGATACCGTTGCAGTTGCTTGGTTCATGATGAATGAGTTACCTTGCATGATAATGCTTGCTACGCGAATTATTATGTTCAAGTGCTTGTGCAAATAAACAAAGAATTATACTTCTCTTCCTCTCTCGCTGTTGGCCACGCCGGCCATGGCCCACGAATCCGACGCCTGCATCTACCGGACACATGTACCTCTCAATTCCGTATTGTTGATTATCATCTCTCTTTCTTAGATTTACTGGTTATCTAAATGCTTGAGCAAGGTTGATAGTATAGGTAGCATGTATGAGATTGGGTTATTGTCATTCTAATACAGTTTGTGTTATGCTTAGATATTTTGCATATATGTTTTTAAGATAAAACTCTAACAATTGTTTTTCCCTCTTTGCAGCCGCTATTCCAGTAAAGGATTTGATGTGCTAAAACAATAATGTGGAGATAAGTCATATGTCTGATGGAAAATATAGCTATAGCTATTTTTTGTTTGTTTTATCAGTATCATTTTAGGCTTCAGTTAGCTGAAAAAGATAATACAACGAGCAATTTTCTACCATGTGATTATAGCATTGATGTCATAATGAGCAGGATGTCTCTTGTGTACTATGAAGAATGCTACTTATATACTTGATTTCTTCGATTTTGTGGTGGTATGCTTATCATTTCTCCTTATCATTTCAGGCTTCGGCAACGACGAGCATGGCCAAGCTAGACACCAGGTGAGCTCCTCCCAGCCCTTCTCTCTCATTTTGTGTTCTCTCTGCCCTCAATCACATCTTCTAGCAAGCACCCAAAATATATTAATACATGACAAGGTCGTATCAGTACATTTAGTTCCGTAATAGTTTCATAGTGGTCAATTGTTTTTCTGTCCTGGACAATATGTTTTGTGTTTGAGCCACTGTTACAGCTCTTCTTCTCAAGCTATGGCTTCATAGACTGAAATTTTGGCTAATTAATTTGTTTGCTTGGTTCCTACATTTGATGTATTATTTAAAAGCGGGCATGTTTTAAGTTCTTCTACTTTTTTGTAGAAGAGTATTGCATACTCAGCTACTCCAATCGTTTGGGTCTTTGGGGATGGTGGACTCGATTGCTGAATCAATGGTGCCATGTCATGCCCCCTATATTACCTTTGCCCAAATCAAAGTGCATATATTTCCACGAGGTTTGTTGTAATACAATACAAGACTTTTGGGCTACGCTGCATTCCTAGAAGATGCTACTTTGATATATTTTGCAGCATTTAGATATTTTTTTCATTGAATAAAATCGTTCAAGATCTATATATCTTGTATGGTTTTTCTTTTTTGTGGTTATTATTAGTTTTTCTTATCGTGCCTTTTACTTACTGCAATTTGTTATATAGTTATAGGGGGCATGGCTGGGACGGTGATGGAGGAGCAGTGACGAGCCAAATGGCCATGGCGCCGCTCGCTGGAGCACATCAACATCTCGTCGCTCGTCAATATTACTTATCCATGTAAGCTCTTTATTCTCGTTCTTCCTCCTACTTTAATTCATTTTTCGCATGGCCATGATGGTGGATCTGCTTAGCCACGCATGGGTACAGAGAAAATTATAGCCATCTCTTCCGTTTATTGGCTTTTTTATTGTTGGAGGTGATGCTAATTCGGTTCACACCGGCGATTATTCTTGTGCTGCATTTGGTCGTTTGCTGCACTTGGATTCAGATAGAAGAGATCCAGTTGCATTGGGATCTTTTTGTGAGAATCAACTTGGTGAAAAAAGGCGTATCATTTGTTTGTTCACTCAATGGACCAGGTGATGACATGCCCTCGCTCGCTAATCTGGAGCTTCAACCATCTCATGGAGGACGCCGTCTGGTAGATGTCCTGCGAAGCCCGCTATGCCACCTCCAGCACTAGGAGATGAGGCGGCCCAGAGGTCCGGCCTCCTCATATCCCTCGTCACCATCTGCGCACTCGTGGCGGCGCACATCGCCCACCAGAAGGACTGCAGGCCCGTCGACTTTGTGCGTGGCGTCATCCTCGTCAAACACAATGCCCGCAACCTGCTACTGTCGCCGAGGTTTCTTCTTATGTTTCTTGGCAGCTTGTAGCCTTTGAGGTTTTCCTATGGATTTGAATATCTCAGTCATCGGGTGTTCATTTGGGCTTATTGGCTGTACTCATTTTGGTTGGTTCCCTTTTGTTTTTGCTGCAGAGAGTGTATGTTTCATAGTGGTGTGAAAGGGTTGAGCAACGAATGAGGTTTTTTTAGTCCTAGGTCAGGACTAAGATTCTAGAATTTTCTTTTCATAATACTGCATGATTTTAATACTTCAAGGACATATGAATAGTATGGTTTCTCTCTCTCCCAGATTTCTTACTACCGAGAATGCTTTTGATTGCATTGTCATTTGTTTTATTGAGCTCTAAATTAAAATAATATTGTATTAAACTATTCGTTGCATAGCATTAGCCCACCCTTTGTTCATACCTTGTATAAAGGTTGGTTCTGTGCTTTTTTGTGTTCATGCCAACATTTTGCACGCCTTACCACCTTGGACAAAGTAGTTATTGTCTGCTTACCTTTAGATTTTTTGTTTCATAGAGAATTAAGTGCAACCTGTTTTTGGACTTTACTCCACGGAAATTGCAGTCAATTATCTTGATAATATATCTCAATTCCTATGTCCTAACTATTCCTTCTGTAGGAATTTGAGAAGATTTGTCCAAATTGGTGATGAAATCCAAGCTGCTCGATTTCTTCTCGGACATGGATGAGCCCCTCAGGTATGACAGATCTCTCAGAGGATCTCTGCCAGCATGAAAAGTTCATGTTCCAGTGAGGAGGCTCACCATCACCTACGTCATGTTACTTAGGTATAAATTGTATGATGGAATTTCTGAGTAATAGGCACAATTATTATCTGAAAAGTAGATGCCATGCTTTGTTGAAGACAGCGTAGTCCAGTAATTATATGTCTATCCAGACATTTCATATTTATATGCATTTGGCCTGAAAAATAGGGTGGGAAGGCAACTACCACCGGCGGTTGTCCTGCTTGTGGGTGCATCCAGGTTGCCATTTTACAACATTAGAGATTAGAGAATGTACTGTTATGTCCACATCTCGTATTGTTAGTAATTTTGAATCGATCCTTTTTCATGCATTGACGGTCGTTTCCTTGTTTTAATCTATTTGAAACATGTTTCCTGGTGGCAGTGACGCATAGGTACCATGCGGTTTACTCGTCTTATTTGTCTCCTCTTTTATCATGTATATTTTGGTGAATGTTCAGCAGCTTATGTGCTATTTTTTCCCCTACTAAACAGAATTTTCTCTATGTAGGAATTATATACTGAGTTTGATTGTGTTTCAAGATATTGAGTGTCCGTAAGAATTTGAAACAGGCTACAGATCAATTTACTTTGGTAATCTATGTTCAGTTGCATTTCCAAATAAATGTTTCACTTATCCCGCAAAAAATCCTCTATAGTTCAGTTGCATGACTTTAAAAAATCCAGTTATAGGACTGAACAGTTAGGGATTTCTACATACATATTTGATGTTGTGATCTGTGGCACAACAAGAATTCTTATGTGTTACTAACTGTAGAATGGTGTTTATCATTGGTATTGGTTCTAGGCTAAAACTTATTGTGCTTACTTCAGCAAAGTTGACAACATATTTATCCTAAATCGTTCAGCTAGCTCCTAGATATTTTACTATTCCATTTATTCATAGTACACTAGCGCAGTATGCTGATTTTGTAATTACCTAGGTTTACTGTCATTTTTCAATTAATATGAATCGGAGGGACTACTGTCATTTTTCAATTCGCTAGGTGTCCCTTTTTTTTACTTTAATTTTCTTAGGGGTAGATTACCAACTACTAATTTAGTTTCTGAAAATGGAAATCGGAAGGCAACCTCTTTTTCAGAAAACCAAACAACTGTGGAATATAGAAGGGGAATATAGATTCATATGTATTTGATTCATGACTTCATTGCAAGTTCTCAGTCCTGAACCCACATTATTCTACCAGCAAACCCTGTATAAGCATGTAGGTTGCTTGATTTTAGTGAAGAAAGAAAACATATTTGAAACTCCATATTCCGGCCAATAAATATTTCACAATTTTCTATAGAGGCCACATTTTGCGGCTATGATTTCCTGAAATTGCACCATTTTCTACAGGCCTGTTCAAGGGAACACGTTTAGGATGTGGCAAGTAACTTAGTTTCTACACTTGTATGGCGACGAGAGGTCATGGTGATTTATTATTTTGCATTCTCATGAGTTTTTTACTATTTAGCATATATATATAGTATTTTCCAGTATTATGGTTATCTAACCAAGAAGGTTTACATTGCCTTTCAAGTAGTTGCATTGTCATGATAACTTGTTGTGAGTCAAGTCTCTGCTTTTCTTTTTCAGTAAAATCTCTTGCTCGGTAATGCATTTAAGAAGAAAATAGGAAATACCCCTCTACAATTACTCTCATAATAACTAATAGCCACTACCCTGTGAAACATGCATCAGCTCGGGCAATGAATTATCTTTTCGAGAATATAGGCAATGAATTATCATGCAGTCCCGTGCATCTTTCTTAATTCCCGTGCATCTTTCTTAATTCCAGTTTCAAAACATCTTTCTTAATTGTAGAGGGGAAATACCCCTCTACAATTACTCTCATAATAATTAATAGCCACTACCCTGTGAAACATGCATCAGCTCGGGCAATGAATTATCTTTTCGAGAATATAGGCAATGAATTATCATGCAGTCCCGTGCATCTTTATTAATTCCAGTTTCAAAACATTTTTCAGATTCATGTATGGTTTTTCTCATCAAATATCAAGCAGGGCAATCGCAAAGAGAACAGAAACCCATCTCCACGGCATGAAGACTGGTGTGTTGGGAAATGCTCCATGTTGAAATTGAAACTTTTCATTCCCGGTTCTGATACACCCACTTAGGAGCTGAGCTTGGAGTGATGCGATGTCTTTCATTGTTGATTATTTTCAAGGTGTTCATTTTGCCTCACAGCTGGCTGCGCAGTTTATATGCAAATACCTATGGGAGCCAACAGCTTGAGAGCGTTGTCGACTCAGCTATCGGGCATGTGGTTAATGGAATTGTAGTTGTTCTGTACAAAAATTCTGTAAAAAAGCGGGAAATTAACTATAACCAATATGTGATTTGTTTCATTCTTGAAGTTGTATTTGGGCTATGTATCATTTAGTGTTCAATGGTTTCATATCCAACTTGCGGTAATGTGTTAGTGCAGATGGTCACCACACATCTGGATGCTAACAAGGTGTTTGGTTTATGATTTTGTAACCTGATTATGGCTTTTGTTCGGTTAAACTTGCCTATAATTAGGTTCTGTGACCGACACCATAAAAGAAGCCTCCCCGTGCATCGGATATATTATACTATTACACATGGCTTGAATATTGCCTTTTGCCATTTGTGCCGGGGAGCAACAGGTCGAAGGGTCTCAAAGACCTAACATTAGCCGATTAAAACTTATGGTTATGTGCGATCTTGCTTTTGCCCATGAAGGACCATGCTACGGAGGAGATGAAAGCCGATAAGGCGAAGATGGCAGCTTTGAGTGATGCTTTGAAGGTAGTGGCCATCGAGATGGAAGAGTTGGAGTCGAGTGTGAAGAATAATACACAAGCTATGCATCATATAGTGAATGCACCACTATCAACAATATGTGCACGACTTCAGTAACATATTTTGTTTCTGTTTTGAGAACAACTTCGGGGACATTTTTCTTTTCGTTTGAGTAGAGATCGTGGGGGAAGGAAAGAAAATAAGCCGGACTAATTCAAAACAAATAAATGCGCACATAATAGATAACTCCTTTTGCATGTCCGGCTTCACCAGTGAGACCTTGCCGGACGCTTGGCCCGCCGTCTCGATGACGCTGCGCTGTGCGATGGTGGATGCTCCCGCATCGCCTTCGCCTCCTACTGTAGCCGAGTCAATTGCTGCTAGATCCGCCGATTCCTCGACGACCAAGCTGATGCCGGTTGACCCGATGACTGCTGGGCTGACGACGGAGGATCCACGCTGATGGACCTCAAAGCGCCTGCGCTCATGGTGGACTCTCCAACAACACCTTCGCCTCCAACGACCTCCTCCGCTTCAGCAACATCAGTGACATTGCGGTTCCTCTCATCTTCCACGCAACCTACTCTTCCCCCAACTTCCATCGCCGCCTATTCTACTGGAGCCGCGCGAGAAGAAACCTACACTAGCGGCGGAGTGAGCGAGATGGAGAGAATTTTGTTTGCGATTTTGGGAGTGGTGGCCGGGGAAGGGGGGAATGGATGCGGCCGTCGAGGGCATTTCCTCCAACGAAACACGCCGAATATTACTATAACTCACCATGGATGGCCATTTCACCTAATACTCCCCCTTTGCTACTGCGATGATGATGGCTGTCGAAAGAGCTACACTTCGCGCTCCCGAGCCTCCGGTATTGAAATAAACCAAGACTTATGGTGAGTAAACGCAGTAACCAGAGAAGAGCTCGAACACACCCCGTCGGATACTACTATAGCTCAAACTGGATGCCCATTTAACCCTAATACCCCCTTTACTCGGTGGAAGAGCTCCGCTACAACCTCCGGTCCTAAAATAAGCCAAACCTTATGGTTAGCCTCCGCCATTTGCGCGATAGCGCAACCGGTCATCTAGTGGCTATAAAGAAAGAACTTCTTGGGAGATAACCCATGTGTTTATTTGCTACAGTACTTTTATTTTATATTTGAGTCTTGGAAGTTGTTACTACTGTAGCAAACTCTCCTTATCTTAGTTTTGTTGCATTGTTGTGCCAAGTAAAGTCTTTGATAGTAAGGTTCATACTAGATTTGGATTACTGCGCAGAAACAGATTTCTTGCTGTCACGAATCTGGGCTGAATTCTCTGTAGGTAACACAGAAAATTCTGCCAATTTACGTGAGTGATCCTCAGATATGTACGCAACTTTCATTCAATTTGAGCATTTTCATTTGAGCAAGTCTGGTGCCTCTTAGAAATTCGTCTTTCGGACTGTTCTATTTTGACAGATTCTGCCTTTTATTTCGCATTGCTTCTTTTGCTATGTGGGATGGATTTCTTTGTTCCATTGACTTCCAGTAGCCTTGAGCAATGTCCAGAAGTGTTAAGAATGATTGTGTCACCTCTGAACATGTGAATTTTGATTATGCACTAACCCTCTAATGAGTTTGTTTCGAGTTTGGTGTGGAGAAAGTTTTCAAGGGTCAAGAGAGGAGGATGATACAATATGATCAAGAAGAGTGAAAGCTCTAAGCTTGGGGATGTCCCGGTGGTTCATCCGTGCATATTTCAAGAAGACTCAAGCATCTAAGCTTGGGGAGCCCAAGGCATCCCCTTCTTCATCAACAATTTATCAGGTTCCTCACTTGAAACTATATTTTTATTCGGTCACATCTTATGTACTTTACTTGGAGCGTTTGTATGTTTTTGTTTTTGTTTTTCTTTGAATAAATGCTTGTGTGGGAGAGAGACACGCTCCGCTGGTTCGAATGAACACATGTGTTCTTAGCTTTTAATGTTCATGGCGAAGGTTGAAACTGCTTCGTTAATTGTTATATGGTTGGAAACGGAAAATGCTACATATAGTAATTGGTAGAATGTCTTGGATAATTTGATACTTGGCAATTGTTGTGCTCATGTTTAAGCTCTTGCATCATATACTTTGCACCTATTAATGAAGAAATACATAGAGCTTGCTAAAATTTGGTTTGCATAATTGGTTTCTCTAAGGTCTAGATAATTTCTAGTATTGAGTTTGAACAACAAGGAAGACGGTGTAGAGTCTTATAATGTTTACAATATGTCTTTTATGTGAGTTTTGCTGCACCGGTTCATCCTTGTTTTTGTTTCAAATAACCTTGCTAGCCTAAACCTTGTATCGAGAGGGATTACTTCTCGTGCATCCAAAATCCTTGAGCCAACCACTATGCCATTTGTGTCCACCATACCTACCTACTACATGGTATTTCTCTGCCATTCCAAAGTAAATTGCTTGAGTGCTACCTTTAAACAATTCAAAATTTATCACCTCTGATTTGTGTCAATGTTTTATAGCTCATGAGGAAGTATGTGGTGTTTATCTTTCAATCTTGTTGGGCAACTTTCACCAATGGACTAGTGGCTTCATCCGCTTATCCAATAATTTTGCAAAAAGAGCTGGCAATGGGATTCCCAGTCCCAAATTAATTAACAAAAAAAGGCACTCCTCCATGGTATGTGATTGTTGGACGGCACCCGAAGGATTCGGTTAGCCATGGCTTGAGAAAGCAAAGGTGGGGAGGAGTGTCATCATAATAAAACTAAAATAAAAAGGCACTCCTTCATGGTATGAGATTGTTGGCAGGCACCCGAGGATTCGGTTAGCCATGGTTTGTGAAAGAAAGGTTGGAAGGTGTGCCACACAAAAATAAAATAAAATGGGAGCCACTCTTTGAAGGTTTGTCTGGCAAGGGGGTTAGAGTGCCCACTACCATTCGTTGACAACAACAAACACCTCTCAAAACTTTACTTTTAATGCTCTCTTTATGTTTTCAAAACCAAAGCTCTAGCACAAATATAGCAATCAATGCTTCCCTCTGCGAAGGGCCATTCTTTTACTTTTATGTTGAGTCAGTTCACCTATTTCTCTCCACCTCAAGAAGCAAACACTTGTGTGAACTGTGCATTGATTCCTACATACTTGCATATTGCACTTGTTATATTACTTTGCATTAACAACTATCCATGAGATATACATGTTATAAGTTGAAAGCAACCGCTGAAACTTCATCTTCCTTTATGTTGCTTCAATACCTTTACTTTGAATTATTGCTTTATGAGTTAACTCTTATGCAAGACTTATTGATGCTTGTCTTGAAGTACTATTCATGAAAAGTCTTTGCTATATGATTCATTTGTTTACTCATGTCATTTACATTGTTTGGATCGCTGCATTCATTACATATGCTTACAATAGTATGATCAAGGTTATGATGGCATGTCACTCCAGAAATTATCTTTGTTATCGTTTACCTGCTCGGGACGAGCAGAAACTAAGCTTGGGGATGCTGATATGTCGTGGTATCGTCACGGCATATGCCATAGGGTGGCTAATCGAAGTGGTTCCTGAGGGATCTCACGGCGGTATCCGGAAGCGGGTATGGGCACGAGCGACACGGCGACGTACCCAGGTTCGAGGCCCTCCGGTGGAGGTAAAACCTCTACTCCT
Organism: Lolium perenne; assembly: GCF_019359855.2. Lineage (NCBI taxonomy): Eukaryota > Viridiplantae > Streptophyta > Magnoliopsida > Poales > Poaceae > Lolium > Lolium perenne. The sequence goes on from NC_067244.2 coordinate 166,415,456, forward strand.
GCTATGAGTGTATATGATGATCACACAGTACAGTGGTGCTCCTAGAGCTGTGTCCGGCTGGCCCTGAGAGGCTAAGGAAGACGATGGTCTCTCTCACAGGGCAGCTCTGTAGGTAGGTGAAAGCAATAAATGATCGATCCCCTGCACGAGAGGGGGTAGTGCGGCTTATATAGGCACCGGCACTTTACATATAAGACCCTATAGTTTACTGGCCGGCTGGGCCGGCTTCGGCTTCCGCTCCTTCCCGAGGCGGTGACGTCAGGAGTGGTTGAGGCATCGTGGCCTGTCCCATCCGGCTGCCACGGTCAGCGGTATGGAGGAGGAGGTGTCCACTGTCGCCGTCGGCCCAGCAGAGCCGGTACGGATCGTCGTAAGCCCTGACGGCCTGTCCATCGCGCGGCACTATTGCTCCACAGTGCCCCGCGTTTTACGGAAGATGGAGTCAGCGTGGACTTTAGGAACCCGGATCACCAACCCGGTTCCTTCCAGTGCAAGACTCGCCAGCCTCGAGTCGGTCTGAGGTACAAACCCCAGTCGGATATGGCTTGTAGAAGCCGGCCCAGCTACAGCATTGGTGGCCGTAGCCAGGCCGACTAGGACCTAGAGCCAGCCGGCTTCCGGACCAGCCGGCCACGGCGCCAGCCGGCTGCACCTCAGCCGGCCTTTGCCGCGAGCCGGCCAGTGGCCAGCCGGCTGCTCCGCGTCCATTGCCCTACCCGGGGTCTTCCCCCCGACATTAGCCCCCGAAGCTGGCAAGGTCCTGCGCCCAGAAGGACCTAGGCAGGTTTTCCTGGCTTCTCGAGTATATTAGACGGCACTTGGAGGGGCCGACTGAGAATTTCCATTCAGCCGGCTGCGCCCTCATCCGGCTCGTTCCTGCCGGCTGCTTCTAGCCGGCCGCTTTTTACACTTGTGCAGTTTTTTGCTTTCTCGCAAGATCTGATGGCGCCTCCGCCTTGCTGATGAATTTGGCTTGAGTGGAACTTTTGGTCCGGCTCCGGCTTGCGGCGCGCCGGAGTCTCCGCCGCCTCGGGTCCTGCGCCCGACTTGACGGGTCTGACGCCTGGCCCGGTGGTCGGTTCGTCTGGTCACATCAATGTTCCCCCGGATCCGGTGCGGTAGTGGGCGACGTGGTGTGGCCGTTTTCGGTAACCGTCGTGGACGTGGGAGGAGTTACGGCGCAGTTATGGCGCAGTAAATCCGGCGACGTGGGAGGAGTTACGGCCCACGACCGCCACTTGGAGGCCAACCGCCCGCGTCGGGTGGCTATAAATGCCGCGGGGGGGGCGCCCCGAGGCGGCCACTTGCCATTTCTTCTTCCTCGCACTCTTGCTCCCATCGCCATCCTCTGCGCGCTCGAGCTCACTGCTGCTCCGGCGAACATCTTCCGCTGGCGAACTCCGGCGGGCGAATCTCCACCGATCCGCCGCCGCCACCCCACCAATCCGGCGCCACGGGGCCGCGCGTCTCGACGGAGCGTCCTCAGCCGCCGCTGTCGCCGCCGCGATCGCAAGGTTCTTCCTCGCCGTTCAGCCTCTCCTGGTCATCTTCTTCCTCGACCTCGTCAATGGCGTCCCCCAGTGGATCGTGGAGGGGCTCCTACATGCGGGAGGACGACATCGAGCGCCTGGTGCGCCTCCGGCGAGTCCCGCAGTCGGTCATCACGCGGGTGCCCGGCGAGGAGGTGGAGCCTGAGCCGCGGCCCGGCGAGCGCGTCGTCTTCGGCGCGCACCTCGACCGCGGGCTGGGTCTGCCGGCTTCGCCGTTCTTCCGGCAATTCCTCGACCACTTCGGCCTTCAGCCGCACCACCTGCCGGCCAACGCGTGCGTCCTCCTGAGCTGCTTCGTAGCGTTCATGGAGAGCTTACGCCGGCTTGTGGCCCGACATCGACTTACGGAGCCGGCTCTTCTTCTTGAAGGCGCAGACCAACGACGGCCGCTGCGAGCTGCGGCGCCGCCTCGATCTACACCCGGCCTGGTACGCCTTTCCCCAAGATCCCCACCGTCGACTCGGTGAAGAAGCGGCAAATGTCATTCTTCTACGTGCGCAACGAGGGGGAGCTCGTCGACCGGATCAACCTGCCGGAGTTCAATCCGGCTCCTCCAGTCGGCCGGATCAACTGGAGCCACAACGCCCGCTCGACGGATCCGGACGCGGAGGTGAACCTGCTCTGGGATCTCCTGGCGACAGCCACCGCTGGCGGGCTGACTGCCGAAGATCTTCTCTGCACCATCGCCGAGCGCCGGGTGCTGCCGCTCCAGATGCGCACCCACAAGATTGGGCACATGTCCGGCCGGTTCGATCCGAACCGGACGTCCAAGGTGCCGCTCACCAAGGCCCAGGTGGCCAGCCGGGTGAACCACATCACCAAGGCGAACCTGGCGGAGGACTGGAGCTACGGGCTGGTGCCCTGCGACAGGAACCATCCACCGGCGCGGGTAAGCTTCGTGTCTTTGCCATTTTCCGGCTTGCGGCTGCGAGGCCGACTTCCTTTTTCTTCTGCCGACTTCCGGCTATGTTCATGTTTTTCTGTCTTTCTAGGTTTTTGAGCGCCAGAACGCCGAGGACGGCGACCTGGCGACGAAGAGGTGGATGCCGGATCTCGTCGATCCGGCTGACCAAGCCGGCGACCATGCCGGCGACGACGACCTGCCGCAGGCGCCTGATCCTAGGCGGCCGGGGGAGCACAATCCGCCCCTTCACCAGAGCACCAGGAGGAGGAGGAGCCGGCGACGTCCGGCACGGGGCCAATCCCCGCCGTGCCTCTGCGCACGAGGCCGCCAAGCGCCACGGCGACTTCGGCGCCCAAGGGCACGAAGAGAGCCGGCTCCACCGCCGCCGCGGAGTCGAGGGCGAAGAAACAGCGCCGGCATCAGCCGAAGAAGGTCCCGGAGCAAGCCGGGTGAGTTCTCTCTCTCTTTTTCTTGTTTGATTCCTTTTCTTTCCTTACTTTTATGCTTATTATCTTTCTGTTTATCCGGCTAGGGCCCCTATCAAGTTTGCCCAGGGCGGCGGCTCCCGGCAAGCTCCGCGCGTTGTGTCGCCGCTTCCGCGCCAGAGGAGGGAGCAGACGCCGCAGCCTTCCTCGCGCGCACCTACGCCGCCGCCGCCTGCGACAGGGGCTTCTTCCTTTGCCGTGCCGCTGGCCTCCGCGCCAGATCGCGGCACGCGGGTCGAGCCAACGCGGCAGCCGACGCTGGACGACATGTTCCCGCGCCGGACACCTCTTCTGGACCCAGCCGCTGGGGCCGGGCGGGGCATGCCGCCTTCAGCCGGGGCCGGAGCCGGCGGGGCTGCTCCTAGGACTGGCGCTGGCAGGGCCGCGCCGCCTGCGGCCGGAGCCGGCAGCAGGCCCACCGTGGTGGAGTTGGACGAGAGTCCGGAGGGCGCCCTGTGCGCCGGAGACAATCGGGCCGGCTGGGCCATCCGCTGCGCCCGGAGCGACGCCGCCGCCGCGCAGCCGACGAGGGACGAGCCGACCAGGCAGGAGCCGGCGAGGGACGAGCCGGCGCGCACGGAGGGCGCCGACTCGCGCGCTGGTGAGGACGGAGGGCGCAGCGGGCCCGTCTGAGGGCCTTCACGTGGCCAAGGGTGCCCGGCTGGTGGCTGTGCCGTCCGCCTCCGACTCCAGCTTCGGCTCGGCAGGAACCATGGAGAGGGCATGGCATCAGGCGAACTCCTGCGAGGTACTCAGCCGGGAGGGGCAGCCTGGCACGGCGCCCATGAAGATGCTTTTCTCCGGCTATCGGGCCAGCCTCAAGACCAAGGCCGCCGAGACCCTTGCCCAGCTGGCGACGCTGGAGGATGCTGAGAAGGTGTGTTTTCTTTTCTTTTGCAATTTTCTTGTCCTGGTAGCCCTCCGAGACGTGGGCCGGCTGCCTGAAGCCAGTCCAGGTTTCGTCTAAGCAACTGATTCTTTCAGACGGTTGAGGAGCGGCGCACCTTCTTGTACAACCAGGTGGTGACCAGCTACCACAAGGCTAAGATCGAGCGAGCCGGCTTGGCTCGCGAGCTGGAGGCTGTCAAGGGTAAGCTCTATGCTTCTTTCGACTTCCTGCCTTGTTTCTTTTTTAATCTTGGTTGGCTGACATTTCTTTCCGGCCGCCCCGCAGCTGAAGCCGCCAAAGTCCCGCAGCTGGAGTCGGATCTCCGAGCCGCTCGCGCGCAGTGCGCCGAGAGCGAGGAGGCGGGCCGATCCGCCACCGGCAAGCTCAAGCTGGCTGAGCAGGAGCTGACACGGCTGCGCCTGCTGGAGAAGAACCACATCACCGAGCTCAACTCCCTCAGGACGGCGGAGAAGGAGAAGGTGGATGATCTGAGCCGGCGGCTGTCGGAGGTGGAGAAGCAGCGGCTTGCGCTGCAGGAGGAGGTCACTGCCAAGTCCACGGAGCTGACGGCTACCGCCAAGCGTTGGACCGACGATTTCAGCGCGCTTGATCGCGGCTTGGCGGGTGAGTGCATCTTTATGTTCCTTCCCATTGCCGGCTTTCGGCTGTCGGCTGCCGATTTTCGTTGGTAGCCGGCAGCAGAAACTTCTTATTTCTTCGCTACCCTCATCTTCGGGCTGGCGGCAGTCGGTTCTTGCCGGCTGCCGCCAGGCTTTTCCTTTTGGTTTAGGACTTCGAAAATTTGCATTTTTCAGCTTATTTCGGCTTTGATGGTTTCTGACTTGCTTCTTCTTCTTGCAGCGGCCTTCCCGGAGACGCAGGAGGCGGCTTTGGCAGCCGTTGGCGTCGCGCGCGATTCCAGGAGGCGGGAAACCGGCGAGGGCAGCTCGGAGTACTTCTCCATGGAGGACCATCTGGCGTCCATGGCTGCCCGCATCGAGCCCGTCACCAAGCTCGGCTGGGAGCTGCGGAAGGCGGCCGAAGAGCTGGTGCCCATGCTGTGGCCTGGGGAGGCGGCGCCGCAAGATATCTCCGGCCTCATCTCCGCGATGGAGCGGGCGCCGGACCGCTTCCTCGACTGGAAGGAGTCGGCCACGCGCGCCGGTGCCGACATGGCGATGTCCTTCGTCCTCTCCTGGTACAACGAGGTGGACCTGGGGCAGCTTGAGTTCCGGCGAGCCGGCGTGGAGGACAAGCTCCCGGCTGAGCTCAAGGCCGCCCGCCTTGCTCGAGCCAGCACCATCGCCGGCTTCGTCGACAAGGCCCTCTTCGTCGCGGACCCGAACCCTCCTCCATCCGATGAAGAATACATGGATGATGAGGAGGCGGAAGACGTGCCTGAGGACGACCCGGCCGCCGGCTCCACTGATGCCCCTCCGGCTTAGATTTCCTGCTTTTCAGTTGTTCTTTTGCAAGACAGTTTATTAAATCCCCGGGATGCCGGGTGCAGATGTAAGACAATATTATCGCCTTTTAATTATGCCACACTTTAATGTGTTTGTTAACCAATTATGTGCCGAGTTGCTTTCTTTCGACTCGTTCGCTTTTTCCCATCCGCCCCACTCTTTGGCTGTGCCCTTGCCGGTCGTACGTCCGACTTGCGGTCCGTCGCCGGATCAAGAGCGGGCCGCTGGGTGAGGCCGATAGTATTTCAGTCGAACGGGCTGAATTCGGCAATCCGGCACTTATATGAAAAGTTGCAAGTCAACTCGCTTTTACTCTTTCCCTTAGTCGCTTTTCGCGTGCCGGCTCCCTAGGCCTTACTCCCGCCAGCCGGACAGCCGGGTTGCGGTCTGTAGCTGGTCGGAAGCCGGCTGTCGGAAACCGGATCACGTTACTGAGCCGACCGCGTGAGAGGGTTTAAGCCAATTGGCGAAACAAGGTAAAGTATGCGAAAAACTTGTCGGAAACGGCGCTCTTGGCGCAAGCTTTTTCATAACTCACAAAGGGGATACAAGGGATACATACATTCCTGCTCTCATGCGTAAAATGGGCGGAGTAACCTGACATTCCAGGGACGTTTAGTCTCCTCGTCAGCCTTGTCCGGCTTGTTTTTCTTAGCCTCTTGGGCATCTATGAGATAGTAGGAATCATTGCCTACTGCCTTGCTCACGATGAAGGGACCCTCCCATGGGGATGACAGTTTATGCTGTCCGGCTGTCCGCTGGATCAGCCGGAGCACTAGGTCTCCTTCTCGGAATGCTAAGGGCTGGACCTTCCGGCTGTGATAGCGTCGGAGGCTTTGCTGGTAGATGGTAGATCTAGACTCAGCCAGCAGCCGGGCCTCTTCGACCAGGTCGACTCCATCTTCGCGAGCTTCTTTGGCTTCGGCTTCTGTGTAGAGCTTGATCCTTGGTGCGTCGTGCTCGATATCAGTCGGCAGGACGGCTTCGGCCCCGTATACGAGGAAAAATGGTGTGAAGCCGACTGAGCGATTTGTCGTTGTGCGCAGGCTCCACAGCACATTGGGCAGTTCTTCAATCCAGCAGCCGGCTGTTCGCTCGAGCGGCTCCACCAGCCGGGGCCGGATGCCGGCTAGGACTAAGCCGTTAGCCTTTTCCACTTGTCCGTTGGACTCTGGGTGTGCCACAGAAGATAGGGCCATCCGGATTCCCATTTCCCCGCAATAGCGAGAGAAGATGCCTTGGGAGAAGTTGGTGCCGTTGTCGGTGATGATGGTGTGGGGGTAGCCGAATCTCACAATGATTTCCTTGAGGAATGTGACGGCTGTGGACCCGTCCAGTTTCTTGATTGGCTTGGCTTCGATCCACTTGGTGAATTTATCAATCATCACTAAGAGATGTGTCATGCCGCCTCGCGCTGTTCTGAATGGGCCCACCATATCCAAGCCCCATACGGCAAATGGCCATGTGATGGGGATGGTTTTCAAGGCGGAAGCCGGCTGGTGTCTTTGCTTTGCGAAGCGCTGACAGCCGTTGCACTTCTTCACCAAATCTTCTGCGTCTCTGAGCGCAGTCGGCCAGTAAAAGCCGTGCCGGAAGGCTTTGGCCACTATGGCTCTGGATGAGGCGTGATGTCCGCACTCTCCTTGATGGATTTCCCGTAGGAGTTCAATCCCTTCAGCCGGCTCGACGCACCGCTGGAACACCCCACTTACGCTGCGTTTGTACAGCTGGTGGTTGATGATGGTGTAGGCCTTGGCCCTTCTCTCAATCTGCCTGGCCTGGACTCTATCATCAGGCAGCACACCGTCGGTGAGGTAGGAGAGGAATTCTTGTGCCCATGAAGGTACGCATCTTATCTCGAATACGCTGATCAACAGGGCCTCCTGCGTGGGAGCTTCCGGATTCGACTGCATGGTCGCCGGGTCCGGCTTGCTAGCCGGCGGGTTCGGCTTGCTAGCCCCCGAGTTTGGCGATGAAGCCCCCGGGTTGGACTGAGAAGTCCCCGGGTTGGACTGAGAAGTCCCCGGGTTGGACTGAGAAGTCCCCGGGTTCGGCATGCTAGCCGGCGGGTTTGGCTTGTTAGCCCCCGACTTGGGCGATGAAGCCCCCGGGTTCGGCTGAGCAGCCCCCGGGTCAGCCGGCACGAATATTGAATCCGAGTCCGGTGACGGTATGATGGACGGCTTCTTGAGAACCGCCAAGGCGACACCCGGCGGGATGGCTTGCCGGGTTGAGCCAATCTTGGATAAGGCATCAGCCGCCTCGTTGTTTGCTCGTGGCACGTGGTGGAATTCGCAGCCGTCGAAGAAGCCGGATAGCTGCTGGACATGGAAACGGTACGAGGCCATATTGGCGTCCTTCGCGTCCCAGTCGCCAGATGCTTGCTGTATGACCAAGTCGGAGTCGCCGAAGCAAAGTATGCGACGCACGCCAATCTCCTTGGCCAGCTTCAGCCCATGAATGAGCGCTTCATATTCCGCCACATTGTTGGATGCGGCGAAGTGGATCTGCAGGACGTAGTCCAGCCGGTCTCCCTTGGGAGAGGTGATGACGATGCCGGCTCCCAAGCCGTTGCGCATCTTCGAGCCGTCGAAGTGCATCTTCCAATGTGTGGAATCTGGCACAGGCGGCAGGTACTGCATCTCAGCCCAGTCGATGAAGAAGTCCGCGAGGATCTGCGACTTGATGGCTGTGCGTGGCTCGTAGAGGATAGTGTGGGCGGCTAGCTCCAGGGCCCACTTGGCAACCCGGCCGTTGGCATCCTTGCTGCCGATGATTTCCGCCAAAGGCGCTGTGGCAACCACCCTGATGGGATGTTCTTGAAAGTAATGCTTGAGCTTCTTGGCCGCCATGTAGACGCCGTAGGTGACCTTCTGGTAGTGGGGGTAATTTTGCTTCGACTGGGAGAGCACTTCGCTAAGGTAATAGACTGGGCGCTGAACCAGCTGCTCCCTGTTGCCGGCTTCTCTGCGCTCCACCACCAGGACAACGCTAACCACCCGGTTGGTGGCTGCGATGTACAACAGCATCGGCTCCATTGGAGCCGGCGTTGCAAGGATTGGCGCGGTTGATAGCACGCGCTTCAAGTCACGGAAGGCCTCATCCGCCTGCGGTGACCAGACGAACTTGTCCGCCTTCTTCATTAGTTGATACAGGGGCAGTGCCTTCTCCCCCAGCCGGCTGACGAAGCGACTCAAGGAGGCCAGGCAGCCAGCAAACTTCTGGACGTCCTTGAGGCACTGCGGCAGTTCCATCTTCTCCAGGGCGCTGATCTTGTCCGGGTTGGCTTCGATCCCTCGCTGAGAGACGAGGTAGCCAAGGAGCTGGCCAGACGGCACGCCGAATGTGCACTTGGCCGGGTTGAGCTTCATCCGGAATCTTCTCAAATTGGTGAAGGTTTCTCTCAGGTCATCAAGGAGGGTAGTCGTCTCCTTGGTCTTGACAACGACGTCATCCACGTACGCGTGAACGTTTCTGCCGATTTGATCCTGCAAACACTTTTGCATGCACCTTTGGTAGGTGGCGCCTGCGTTTTTCAAGCCGAATGGCATAGTCGTGTAGCAGTAAGCCCCGTACGGGGTAATGAACGAAGTCTTTATTTGATCAGCCGGATTCAAAGGAATCTGGTGGTAGCCTGAATAGGCGTCTAAGAAAGACAACAGTTCACAGCCGGCAGTCGAGTCTATGACTTGATCTATGCGCGGCAGGGGGAAGGGGTCCTTCGGGCACGCCTTGTTCAGGCTGGTGTAGTCGATACACATGCGCCAGGAGCCGTTCTTCTTCAAAACCAGGACCGGGTTCGCCAACCAGTCCGGGTGCAGCACTTCCATGATGAAGCCGGCAGCTAGGAGCCGGGCGATTTCTTCACCGATGGCCTTCCTTCGTTCTTCGGCGAAGCGCCTGAGAGGCTGCTTCACCGGCTTGGCTTCAGGCCGGACGTGGAGGTGGTGCTCAGCCAACTCCCTCGGCACACCCGGCATGTCTCTTGGAGTCCATGCGAAGATGTCCCGATTCTCACGGAGGAAGCTGGTGAGCTCGCTTTCCTATTTCTTGTTCAAGCCGGCACCGATGGTGACGAACTTGTCCGGCTGCGCCGGGTCCAGGAGGATCTTCTTGGTGTGGTCGGCCGGCTGGAAGTGAGTCGTCCCAGCCGGGTTGCCTGCAGCCGGCATGTCTGTCTGCGCGGCTTTGGCGAGGGCAACGGCGTCGTGGATGAGCTGCTTCTCGGTGGCGATGACCAGCGTCTGGGCCATCTTGGAGCTCTGCGTGGCGCAGTCCATGGAGCGGCGATAGTCGCCGGCTACGGTGATGACCCCCTTGGGGCCAGGCAGCTTCATCTTCAGGTACCCATAGTGGGGCACCGCCATGAACTTGGTCAGGGCCGGCCTGCCCAGGAGCGCGTGGTAGGGACTCACGAGGTCCACCACCTCGAACTCGACTTTCTCGGTGCGGAAGTGGTCCGGCTTCCCGAACATCACCTCCAGCGTGATCCGACCGATCGGCTGGCAGCAATGGCCTGGCACGATGCCGTGGAAGACGGTGGGGGTGGGGCGCAACTCGGCCTCCTGGATGCCCAGCTTGCGGGCGGTGTCGCGGTAGAGGATGTTGATGCTGCTGCCGCCGTCGATGAGGACGCGCGAAAAACGCACGCTGCGCCGGGTTGTGCCGATGGTGGGGTCGAGGACCATGGCGTAGCTGCCCGGCTTCGGCAGGACAGCCGGTGTGTCACGGCGATCGAAAGTGATGGCCTGCTCTGACCAGTTTAGGTACTGGGGGACCGGCGGTATGACCGCGTTGACCTCGAGGGAACGGCGCTCTTGGCTCGTCCTGTCCTCGGGCTCGGAGGTGAAGATGATGTAGGTGGCGTCTTCGGCCAAATATCGGCCGGCATGGTGCACTTGGTTAGCCTCGTGGTGCTCGAGGTTGGCGTTCTCTGCGCCGGCTTGGCCACCCGGCCCGCCGGCTGGTGGAGGCGGGGGTGGAGGCGGTAGAGGTTCACCGCTTGTCAGCCGCTTCATGAAGTGGCAGTCGCGGGTGGTGTGGTTGGAGGGGTTCTTGCCGCTGTGGTACTTGCACGGCGAGTCGAGCATTTGTTCAAAGGTGTACTTCGGCTTCCACTGCCGGTCTTGCTTCTGGCGGCGGCTGCCGCCTGCCGCGTTGTCTGCCACGGCGGCTACGTGGGCGGAGCCGTACCGGCGGTCCGGCTGGTCGCTGTGACGCTTGCCGCGGTAGTTGTCCCGCCGGCTGCCATGCGAACCGCCCTCGGCCGGCTTGTGCTCAGCCGGCCTGTTGTTGTCCCGCCTTGCTGGAGCCGGTGAAATGTCAGCCGGCGCCTTGCCGGCTTCCTCTGCCAGCGCGTACTTGTCGGCGATGGCCATCAAGGCGGCCATCGACTTGGGGTCACTGCGGCGCAACTTGTGCCACAGCATGGTGTTGGGCCGACAGCCTCCCATGAAGAAGCTGATGGCCTGGATCTCGTGCACGCCCTCGCAGGAGTTGCGCATCTCGCACCAACGCGTCAGGTACGCGCGATCCGTCTCGTCGGGGCCCTGCTTGCACATCTCGAGCTGCTGGGGGCGACCCGGCCGGCGATAGGTGCCGGTGAAGTTGCTGATGAAGGCCGCTTCGAAGTCAAGCCAGCCGTTTATGCTGCCGGCTGGCAGGTTGTTGAGCCATGTGCGGGCGGAGCCGACCAGCATCAGGGGGGAGTAGCGCACGGCCCAGCGCTTGTTGCCTTTGGCGATGCCGACTGCGGTGGAGTAGTCCTGCAGCCAGTCCTCCGGCTTGGCGGTGCCGTCGTACTTGGGGGTGTCGCGGGGGAGCGTGAAGCCTTCGAGCGTGGGCTCGTTGGCGATGCGGGGCCCGAAGCACTTTGGGCCGGCTGGAGCTTCTTCTTCCGCAATGCGGGATTCGACCAGCCGGTCGAGGCGATCTCGGGCGTCGGCGGGCTCGATGCGCGGGCCCAGCCGGGAGTGTGCTGGCTGGCGCGCGCCGCTTGCTTCTGGAGCCGCTCGGTGATGACGGCGGGGCTCGGAGTCTTGCTCCTGGTTCCGGCTTGGAGGGGGCCGGCTGCGGCTGCTGCCGCTCGGCTGCTGGCTTGGCCGGCCCGAGCTGTGCGTGGCCCGGGAGTCATGGCGCCGGCTTGGTCCTGGGGAGGCGGACTCGGCCGTGTCCCTGGCGCCTTCCCTGTCGTTGCCTGCAGCTCCACGAGCGTGAGAAGCTCTGGGGGCATTGACATACCTGGGGTCGGCGATCTGCCTGTTGGCTGCGTTAAGCAGCTCAGTCACCCGCCTGGTCTGACGGCGTAACTCTTCGCCTTCAAGGCGGTTCAGCTCTTCTGCGGCGGCTTCTGCCGCGCGCATGTTCTTGTCGGGGGTGTTGTAGACGGGTAGCTCCGCGGACGGAGCCGGCGAAGGAGCGCCGTCGCGGGCGATCTCAGCGCCAAGGTCGCGGCCCCTGCGGCGGATGTGGCCAGCTCGGCTTGGCTCGTCGCCGCCTGGAGTGAGGCCGTGGGCGCGGTTGTACTCGCGCTGGGTGATCTCCATCTGGCGCTTAGCAGCAGCCAGTTCTTCGGTTTGCTTGAGGAGGAGCTGGCGGTGCGCCTCCAAGTCCGCCTCGACGGCGGTGGGATCTCCGCCAGGCGTGAGCGGGGTGCTCAGTTTTGCCCGGACTGCATCCAGCCGGGACGGTGGTGGTGGCGCTTTCGGGCCCGAGCCGGAGGCGTTGGGGTCGATGTTGCGCTCCAAGCCGGGGCCGCGGGTGCGCGGGTTCTTCTCGGGGAGCTCCTCGCCAGCCATCATGACTTGCACGACGGCGGGGCTGGCGGGAGCGCTGCTGCCGGCTCGCGGAGGAGGGCTAGCGCAGCGCAGCACCTGCCGCGGGTAGCGCGGCGGTGCGACGGTGGCGACGTAAACGTCGAAGCCGCCGAAGGAGATGACGCTGCCGCCGGCCGGGAAGGGCCGGTCAGCGAAGCAGCCAGCGTTGTCGCTGACGCAGTTGAGGGAGCCGAATCTCCAGATCAAGCCTGAAGCGACTCGCTCGCCGGTGGTGATGGTGAGGCCCGTCCGGATGAAGACACCGGCCGAGGATGCTGAAGGCCCCACGGTGGGCGCCAAATGTCGTGGTATCGTCACGGCATATGCCATAGGGTGGCTAATCGAAGTGGTTCCTGAGGGATCTCACGGCGGTATCCGGAAACGGGTATGGGCACGAGCGACACGGCGACGTACCCAGGTTCGAGGCCCTCCGGTGGAGGTAAAACCTCTACTCCTGCTATGAGTGTATATGATGATCACACAGTACAGTGGTGCTCCTAGAGCTGTGTCCGGCTGGCCCTGAGAGGCTAAGGAAGACGATGGTCTCTCTCACAGGGCAGCTCTGTAGGTAGGTGAAAGCAATAAATGATCGATCCCCTGCACGAGAGGGGGTAGTGCGGCTTATATAGGCACCGGCACTTTACATATAAGACCCTATAGTTTACTGGCCGGCTGGGCCGGGCCGGCTCCCGCTCCTTCCCGAGGCGGTGACGTCAGGAGTGGTTGAGGCATCGTGGCCTGTCCCATCCGGCTGCCACGGTCAGCGGTATGGAGGAGGTGTCCCTGTCGCCGTCAGCCACTGTAGCCGGTACGGATCGTCGTAAGCCCTGACGGCCTGTCCATCGCGCGGCACTATTGCTCCACAAAGGCCCCGCTTTACGGAAGATGGAGTCAGCGTGGACTTTAGGAACCCGGATCACCAACCCGGTTCCTTCCAGTGCAAGACTCGCCAGCCTCGAGTCGGTCTGAGGTACAAACCCCAGTCGGATATGGCTTGTAGAAGCCGGCCCAGCTACAGCATTGGTGGCCGTAGCCAGGCCGACTAGGACCTAGAGCCAGCCGGCTTCCGGACCAGCCGGCCACGGCGCCAGCCGGCTGCACCTCAGCCGGCCTTTGCCGCGAGCCGGCCAGTGGCCAGCCGGCTGCTCCGCGTCCATTGCCCTACCCGGGGTCTTCCCCCCGACATGATACGTCTCCGACGTATCGATAATTTCTTATGTTCCATGCCACATTTTTGATGATATCTACATGTTTTATGCATACTTTATGTCATATTTCTGCGTTTTCCGAAACTAACCTATTGACGAGATGCCGAAGGGCCAGTTGCTGTTTTCTGCTGTTTTTGGTTTCAGAAATCCTAGTAAGGAAATATTCTCGGAATCGGACGAAATCAACGCCCAGCATCTTAGGATCCCACGAAGCTTCCAGAACACCCGAGAGGAGCCAGAGGGGGCCCACAGGCCCACCAGACACTACCCTGGCGCGGCCAAGGGGGGGCCCGCGCCCCCCTAGTGTGTCATCGCCTCGTTGACCTTCCGACTCCGCCTCTTCGCCTATATAAAGGTCCCTGACCTAAATCTTCGATACGAAAAAGCCACGGTACGAGAAACCTTCCAGATCCGCCGCCATCGCGAAGCCAAGATCTGGGGGACAGGAGTCTCTGTTCTGGCACGCCGCCGGGACGGGGAAGTGCCCCCGGAAGGCTTCTCCATCTCCACCGCTGCCATCTCCACCGCCATCTTCATCACCGTTGCTGTCTCCCATGAGGAGGGAGTGGTTCTCCATCGAGGCTAAGGGGCTGTACCGGTAGCTATGTGGTTCATCTCTCTCCCTATGTACTTCAATACAATAATCTCATGAGCTGCCTTACATGATTGAGATTCATATGAGTTTTGTATCACAATTCATCTATGTGCTACTCTAGTGATGTTATTAAAGTACTCTATTCCTCCTGCACGGTGTAATGGTGACAGTGTGTGCATCGTGTAGTAGTTGGCGTAGGTTATGATTGTGATCTCTTGTAGATTATGAAGTTAACTATTGCTATGATAGTATTGATGTGATCTATTCCTCCTTTCGTAGCGTGAAGGTGACAGTGTGCATGCTATGTTAGTACTTGGTTTGGTTATGTTGATCTGTCATGCACTCTAAGGTTATTTAAATATGAACATCGAATATTGTGGGGCTTGTTAACTCCGGCATTGAGGGTTCGTGTAATCCTACACAGTTAGTGGTGTTCATCATCCAACAAGGGAGTGTAGAGTCTAGCATCTATTTATTTATTCTGTTATGTGATCAAAGTTGAGAGTGTCCACTAGTGAAAGTATGATCCCTAGGCCTTGTTCCTAAATACTGCTATCGCTGCTTGTTTACTATTCTACTGCATCTGTACTGTCTGCAATATTACCACCATCAACCACACGCCAGTCCTGGACAGCAAAGCACTTTTCTGGCGTCGTTACTACTGCTCATACTTATTCATACCACCTGTATTTCACTATCTCTTCGCCGAACTAGTGCACCTATTAGGTGTGTTGGGGACACAAGAGACTTCTTGCTTTGTGGTTGCAGGGTTGCATGAGAGGGATATCTTTGACCTCTTCCTCCCTGAGATCGATAAACCTTGGGTGATCCACTTAAGGGAAACTTGCTGCTGTTCTACAAACCTCTGCTCTTGGAGGCCCAACACTGTCTACAAGAATAGAAGCACCCGTAGACATCAAATGCAAAGTGCACCATTTGTGGAATATGAGAAGCTCCCCCAATATCTTTAGGAAACAAGCATGGTATGGACAAGTATATCAAGATATATAAACATAAAGCATGATTATCCTAATAGAGTGATTAAGCAAACATAGTCGTCCATACACGTCCATACACAAATTATTCAAAGTAGCAAGAAATCAAAGCAAATAAGCACAAGCCATATAAGATCCAATAAAGCAACTCCCATGGCTTGTGACAATCCAAGAACCCCGTGGTCCTAGACTCTACTCTCTTCTCCCCCTTTGGCATCGGAACACCAAAAAGGCGAAGAAAAGAGGAGAGATGCTATCGCACTCATCAAAAGAACTGATGCCCGACGGAGTAGGAGCTCTCGCCATCATCGCGCGCAGCCGCACCACCGTCATCCTCATCACCATCATCATCAGAAGGAGTAGGAGCACGAGCAGTCCGAGGAGGAGGGCCACCATGAGCATACATGGTCAGATCGAAGTTCTGGAGCATCTCATCAGTAATGGGAGGCATCTCCCAAGCAGGTGCAACCACAGGCTCCATCTCAGGGCCAGGAGGAGGAACAGGAGCATTCTGTGCAGCCATAAACTCACTCTGTCTCCTCCGTGTCTCCTGATTCAAGGCAAGACTCTGATGTGCAACATCATTGGTGTTCTTGCACATCTGACACATGCTGGAGAAGAAGCGAGCGGCACCACGCTGAGGGCGCCGGGAGTAGCTAGAGCTTGCTGCAGGATCATGCTGTTCCTTGGAACGGCGCTCAGTGGAGGGCATCATGGAAGGTACTTCTGGGCGACCATCCTGAGTAGGGAACCTGAATGGTTCCATGATGACCCTTTCATCAAGAGTGTTGAGAGGAGCAGGAACAATGTAGTTGATGAGCCACTGAACATACTGAGCATAGTTGGGAGTCATGCGGTCCATAACTGCACGCTTCAGTTCACAGTGATTAAGATCACAACCATCAATCTTCCTTATCTTGGCAGGGTTGCAATAGTACATCAGATTCAGGTGATAGTTCCTGACTTCACTAGTATCTCCTGACTTGCTGATGAGGCTCTCACGGAATAGCTTGGCAAGGACAAGGTATGAGTAGTACATCCCGGAGATGGTGGGAGGCCCGGCTGTGGGGTTAGTGGGATAGCAAAAGGAGATGTCACCTCTAGTCATCTTGGATCGAGTGTGAATTCTGTACCCTGGAGCACGGTCACCACCAAAACCCATGGCCGCACAGAACTGTGTGTAGGTGCAGGAGTACTTCTCCCTGCCAGTCATCCAAGTCATGGTGCGATCTGCATCATCATGGAAGAAGACGGTGCAATGGAACTGACGGATCAGGAGGGGACAATAGGTGGGCTCTTCTTGTGTATCATCGGGCTTTAGGCACACAAGGTCATATAGTCCCATACCCTTCAAGGTTTCAACCACAAAGCGGTACTTTGTGGCTTCATGCAAGGCAAGCTCTTCAGGATTGATGGCCTTGGGCATCACAACAGCTCCATTCTTCATACACTCTTGAGTATCATAGAAACCATGCCATAGGGCTGCTTGTGTCTTGGTCCAGAAGAACTTGTCCCCACCAGTGTAAGTGCGGTGCTCATAGCGGTACGGATTCACCGTTCTCACTTCCCGCCAATCACCACGGTGTGCATTCGCAAGATTAAAATCTGGCACTATTTCATCATCCTCTTGGGCGGCATGCTTTTCCTTTTTCTTACCACCAACTGACTTGGTTCTTCTCCTCTCTGAGCTGCCAGTGTCAGTTGTCTGATGAGCTGCAGGGGGTACGCGACAACTAGCTCGGCGAGGTGGATTCTCAGTAGTCCGTCCTCTCTTGGCAACAGTGCCACGTGGTTCACCACTCCAACTTCCCGAAGACATTGTCCTCCTTGATCAAGAGAGCAAGAAGAACACTAGGTAGGGCTTGAAAATCAAGAACTCCAAAATTTCCCAAACTAGTTTGAGAGGGACCAAATCCTTCGGTGGAGATGTTCCAAGGGGCCCGGTCTATGGTTTGGTGGAGTTTGAGGGGATTCTTGTGGTGGGAAGGTCCTAGATCGTGGTGGAGGTGATGAAGCCGGCGGCCATGGAGGTTTGGGAGTTGGGGGATAATGAGGAAGATGACCCCAAGGGGTATCCCCTCCCAACTCATATCAGGCCGCATGGCCGGTCGGGCGCCCGGTCGACCGGACCTGGCGCCGGCTGGTCCGGCCCAGAGACCGGTCCAACCGGGCCAGAGACCGGCCAGGGACGAAAAGCCCAGTTTTGGCTCGTTTTGCCTCGTTTTGCCCCTATTCTTTTTGTAAATGTGTGTGAATGCTCAGATGATTACATGTACATATAGATAGATAGATGATGATGAGATGAGCATAGACATGGGGTTGGAAACACAAAGTTCTCTAGGCATACCCATTGGAGAGAAAAACCAAACAAGATGTAAATAGCAACAATGGGCATGATTCGAAATGTATATCAAGAATCATAAGTCATTTGGAAATGATTTTTGCAATAAGATCATTTGGCCTTACATAATCAAATCAAGTTGTAATGAAGGCTCAATGAGGGGCGGGGGATTACTCCCCCTATGTGAAAGCACAAATGTCATGAGACCTCGAAGAGACATGCTTGGGTCCATATAATGACATTGGGTCTATTTATGTTGCACACATAGGTATGCATCATACCAAGACATGGTAGGATGACTATCCCCATATGTGCTATGCCTCTAAGCTAGATAGCTAGATAAATGCAAGAATATAGTGCAAGAAGTTAATCAATCCAAGTTTTTAGGATCAAGAATACCAAGTTCTCCTCTCAAGTTAACAAAGAGGGCTTCATCCAAAGGCTTAGTGAAAATATCCGCCAATTGGTAGGTTGTTCCCACATGAGTGAGAGCAATATCCTTATTGGCAACATGATCACGTAGGAAGTGATGGCGAATGTCAATATGTTTGGTGCGACAATGTTGAACCGGGTTGTTGGCGATCTTTATTGCACTTTCATTGTCACAAAGAAGAGGCACCGTACCAAGAGACACACCATAGTCTTTCAAGGTTTGCTTCATCCATAACAATTGAGTGCAACAAGATGCCGCGGATATGTATTCGGCTTCGGTGGTGGATAAAGCGGTGGAGTTTTGTTTCTTGGATGACCAACTCACCAATGACCGGCCAATAAATTGGCAAGCCCCGGAGGTAGACTTCCAGTCAACCTTATCACCGGCCCAATCGGAATCCAAATAGCCAATGAGTTCAAAGGTTGACCCCTTTGGATACCATAGCCCGAGAGTAGGAGTGAGAACAAGGTATCTTAGAATCCGTTTGACCGCCATTAAATGGCTCTCCTTAGGAGCGGATTGAAAACGAGCACACATCCCTACACTTAGCATGATATCCGGCCTAGAGGCACAAAGGTAGAGCAAGGATCCTATCATGGAGCGGTATCCCTTTATGTCCACATCCTTCTCACCGTCACATGAACCAAGTTGTCCCTTTACGGGCATGGGTGTCTTCATTGGGCTTGCATTGGTCATGTTGAATTTCTTGAGCATGTCCCTCACATACTTTTCTTGAGAGATGAAGGTGCCTTTTGCAAGTTTCCTCACTTGGAAGCCTAGGAAGAACTTCAACTCTCCCATCATGGACATCTAAAATTTCCTAGTCATCAATAGCTCAAAAGCTTTGTTATGATTGGGGTTAGTTCCACCAAAGATAATATCATCAACATATATTTGACATATAAATAGGCCACCCCCTTTAACCCGCTTGGTGAAAAGGGTGGAATCAACCGTACCCATGCAAAACCCATCATGTAGTAAGAAATCCCTAAGAAACTCATACCAAGCACGTGGAGCTTGCTTGAGACCGTAGAGTGCCTTATGGAGTAGATACACGTGGTTGGGTCGGCATGGGTCTTCGAAACCCGGGGGTTGAGCCACATATGCGGTTTCTTTTAGGGGACCATTCAAAAATGCACTTTTCACATCCATTTGATATAATTTGAAATTGTGGAAAGATGCAAATGCAAGCAAAAGACGAATAGCTTCAAGACGTTCTACCGGCGCAAAGGTATCCTCAAAATACATACCTTCTATTTGGGCAAACCCTTGCGCCACTAACCTTGCTTTGTTTCGTATGACAATGCCATTCTCATCTTGCTTGTTCTTGAATACCCATTTGGTCCCAATAACATTGATGCGATGATCCTTGGGTCTCTCAACTAGAGACCATACTTCATTATGAGTGAAACACTCCAATTCTTCTTGCATGGCAATTACCCAATCCAGATCAACCAAGGCTTCATGTACCTTGAGTGGTTCAAAACTAGACACAAAAGCATGATGTTGACAATAAGTGATAAGTAATGCATGGTGTCTACGAGTTACCACTCCTCTTGAGATGCTACCAAGGACTTGATCCACGTTCATGCCACTTGCCCTTGTAGCGGCCTTGATCTTCCGAATGGTTCCTTCATGATCAATGAATTCATCTCTTGCTAGTGCTTGATCATGAGGGATCACTTGAGCTTGATCATGAGTTGAGGATGTTTCTTGATCATCATCATGGTCTTGCTCCGTGGAATGAGGATTTTCTTCTTGTTCTTCGGAACGTGACTCATCTTGAGTAGAGGATGGTTCTTGAGTTGCACTTGATGGTTCGGCTTGAGTTGAGCTAGGCTCCACTTGAGCCGTGCTTGATACATCTACTCCATCATCTTGATCATCATTATGAACTTCCATGGGCCGGATGTGTCCAATGCCCATATGCTTGATGGCACTAGATGGATCATCATCATTACCTGCAACACATGGAACAACTTGCTCCACTTGGGAGCCTTTATCCTCCAAGAACACCACGTCACAAGATACTTCAATAGTCCCGGTGGACCGGTTGTAGTATCTATAGGCGTGAGAGTTCTCCGCATATCCAACAAATATACCCTCTATGGTTCTAGTTTCAAATTTACCGAGCTTTCCTTTGTTGTTCTTAACAAGGCATTTGCATCCAAAGACACGAATGTACATGACATTAGGCTTGTTACCGGTAAGAAGCTCGTATGGAGTTTTGTTGTGGAGGGGACGGAGGAAGAGCCGGTTGGAGTAGTGTACGGCCGTAGAGATGGCTTCTCCCCAAAAGCTCTGGGGTGAGTTGAATTCACTCAACATGGTTCTTGCCATCTCAATGATAGTCCGGTTCTTCCTTTCAACAACACCATTTTGTTGAGGGGTGTATGGCACCGAAAACTAATGCTTGATGCCCTCATCATCAACAAACTCTTGCATAGTGTAGTTCTTGAACTCGGTGCCATTGTCGGTCCTAATTGCCTTGATCTCGGATTCATACATACGTTGAGCTTTCTTGGCGAAGGTGATGAACTCTCTATGGGTCTCGTCCTTAGACTTAAGGAGAAAGACCCAAGAGTATCTTGAGTAATCATCAACAATGACAAGTCCATACTTGCTTCCACCAAGAGTATCATAATGTGATGGCCCAAAGAGATCCAAATGAAGGAGCTCCAAAGGCCTAGATGTGGTAACAATACTCTTGATAGGATGCTTCTTCTTGAGTTGCTTTCCGGCTACACATGCACTACAAACACGATCTTTCTCAAAAGAAATGCCGGTTAGTCCCACAATGTGCTCACCCTTTAGGAGTTGTTTAAGATTTCTCATGTTAACATGACCAAGGCGGTGATGCCACAACCAACCTTCGTCATGCTTGGCCGCCATTAGACATGTGGAGGGAGAGGGGCTCTCTTTCGAGAGGTCAACCACGTAAAGGTTGTTCTCCACATATCCAACAAGGACCAATTTGAGATTGTCACTCCTAAAGACTTTCACACAATATTTAGTGAAATATGAATTATAACCGGCATCGGCAAGATGATATATAGAAAGTAAGTTATAGCCAAGGGATTCAACAAGCATAACCATCTCAAGGCACAAGTCCTTAGAGATTGCTACCTTGCCATACCCAAGTACCTTTCCCTTTGAGTTGTCACCAAAGGTGATGCTTGACTTCTTGTTGATATCTTCAATGAATTGATCAAGCACACCTCTTCCTCCGGTCATATGATTGGTGCATCCACTATCAAACACCCATTTTGGACCACCGGAGGAATACCCCTACAAAATCAAGTAGAGGATTTAGGAACCCATCGATTAATGGGTTCCTTTGCAATGGTAACAATATCTTTTGGTACCAAAATTGAGTACTCTCTATAAGCATAGCCATTAAGAGGGCCAACATAGTTAGCATAGACATCACCATAATAATCAACAAATAATGCATAGTGATCGTTTGGCCCCGTGCGGTTACTACTAGTGGCTTTGCCCTTTGAGGCTTTGCCATTGTTAGTGACCTTCTTGTTCTTATCTTGAGCGGGTTTCTCCTTCTTGTAGTTGTTCTTCTCGTGAGACTTGGGAACATATCCAAGTCCAAACTTTTGATTGTTTGACCTTCGCTTACTCAAGAGGTCATCCAATCCCATCTTGTTCTTGGCGGTGGTGAACTTTGCAAGTTCCTTTGTTAACCTAACATTTTCCTCAAGAATATATGCTTGCTCACAAGAAGATTCATTAGGATGATAGTCAAGACCATATTTGGTCACCAAGGATTCAAGATATGCATTGGTCTCAACATGCAAAGAGAGTTCCTCTTGTAAACGAACATGTTCCTCAACAAGTTTAGCATGCTCACTAGTAAAGGAAGTGGAGGAACAAGCAAGCTTTTCAACATCAATGGGATCCTTCATTGATCCAAGAGCCTTTTTGTAGGTTTCTTGGAGTAGGTCATGTTTCTCTCCAAGTTTCTTGAGCTCATCCTTGACAAGCTTGTTAGCCTTTTCAAGGTGGTCAAGATCCCTAGTGAGAGAAGCATGAGCAACTTCAAGCTCCTCCTTTGAGGCATTGAGCTCTTGAGTCAATGATTGAGCCCTATCAATAGTTTCTAGGTCCTTAACTTTATCATGTTCATAAGTTTCAATTTGTTGCTTAAGGCCTTGAGATATGAACCTTTTGGTTTTTAGCTCTTGTCTTAGGAGATTGAATCTCCGTTCCTTCTCATTCAAATGATATTCTAATTCCTCAATTGACTCATCCTTTTCTTTGAGTGAGTCCATCAAGAAATCAAACTTGACAAGAGCTTCACCACGAAGGGTGCATCTAACATCATAGAGTTCCTTAAGCACAATTAATTCTTCTTGATTTTCGTTTTCATCATCAAGAACACTAGATAGGGAAGGTGGAGGTTCCATTACCTTGGTTTCCCTTGCCATAAGACAAGAGCCAACGATTGTAGATGAGGGAGAGTCATCGGAGTCATCATCTTGAGTTGTCCTTGCCATGAAGGAAGATCCAACATCATTCTCCGTGGAGTAGTCCTTGGAGTAGTCATATGTGAAGAGTGACCCGGGCTTAGAGAAAGCCAAACCGGCCACCCCGGCCTCCTTCTCTGTGGTGACCCGGCATACCACTGTATGGTGTAGTATGCAAGTCTGATATAACACCAATGAAACACCGTTCCACTCGTATTATATCGCTCAGAGTGGTACAACAGAAACATATGCGGTTCCAAGGCATGTCTATAGTATTACAACACAGACTCTTTACAAAAGATCCACACAGCCTTCTACTTTACAATGAGGTAAAACTGCAAATAAACTCCAGAAGAACGACTCGTGATCTAATCTTATCATGGACTCTAATTATAGAGTATTTGACGAGCTAAAGAGGCTATGACTAGATTCTAGCTAATAGGAGCTAGGTTTGGAAGCTAGTTCCCTTCTACTACTTAATCTAGGTTTTCTCCATGGTAGTTGTAGTGTTTGACTCTTTTGGCAGGTTCCTGTCCCCTTGAAGTATTTGTAGACTCCTCGGTCTTCGAGTTGCACGGTAGATCCTCCTTTGTGGCCTCCATATCTAAGCAGGGGATTTAAGAGTGGGATGAGTACGAGCGTACTCAACAAGTTCATTATAGGAAAGAGGTGTTTAATGCACTAGCTACAGCATTAGACCAGAAAGTCTAATACTAATGCAAGTTTTATAACCATTTCTTCAAAAGGTTGCTTTTATTCAGAAGAACTATGTCCGTCAGCCTTCACCGGTTTACTAGAACTTCATGGAGCTCCTTTCCGGCCGCGTTCGCAGTTCCATATCCCGGAACAGAGAGTGACAGGTCACGGTTCTTTACACTCTGCAGAGGTGTGTTGCTTTACCCATAAAAGATCTTAACTTTGGTGCCAACCGGGCGTACACCCCGTCCACACTTCCTTTGGTGTGAGGCCCGGTATAAGGTCATAGCCAATCATATTCCTCTGCTACCTCATACACCCACCCTTTGCTGCAAACTCCGACCCTGGGTCCTCGCCGGTGCTCTTATTCCAATTAAGGACGGCCCCCGACCACGACAACAGTTCAGGTCTCTACCATGAACTCCTTCGCCGGCAGCTGCAACCCATCATAGACCGCAATAACCGTGGGGACTTCATCGGGACCCCCACCCTACCACTTGTCCTCTCTTGGATCAAGGGTACCACTTGTCCTCTCTTGGATCAAGGGTCTACGGTAAAGCGCATCCGTTGATGTACAAGAGGTGGAAATACAATTGACTATTCCGTCCCACTCCAGATCTTATGGTTAACACGGGTATTACGGCACAAGAATCACTGGACGACATTTGTTGTTTAATCCTAGATGGATATAAACCCTTGCAATGGAACCTCCACCATATCAACACAATCCATGGTTCCATTGCCCACCATATAGTCATATTCATAGTTATGAAAATATTGGTTTTGGTTTTTATGCAATAGTGATAATCATAGTACTTTACAAGTAATTTGATAAAGATACTCAAATGACATGAGCAAGCGATGAACTTGCCTTTCTTGACTGCAAGATTATGTAGGCAAAAGCTTCGATACGTGATAACTCCAAATTCTGAAATACCATCATCGTCCGGTAAGGGCAATGTTTAAAGAACTGGCAAAGATGCTATAATGCATAGTATGAGATGCAATCGTCCCGAGCGTAACCTAACCTCGATGATTTAGGATGTATAAGTTGTAAAGATTTCTTTAGGGTGTGTTGCACTTTTAGAATGGTTCTCAAACAAGGTTCTTATTAGGGTTTGGTTATATTAGCATCATAACCAAGTGATATAAGACATCATAACAATCATACACATACAGAATAGTGATGGAATAATATGTAAAGAACATTTGTTAATTTTAAGTTCTACAGATCATGGTTGATGATTACTTATACTATACTTCAAAAGAATAACTTTTGAAGAACATGTTAATTAAGAACTAGTAAGTATTTCAAATAAGAACTATGGCTTCTATGGTTTGATTAACATTTGTACTTCAAAAGAATAACTTTTGAAGAACAGGTTAAATAAGAATATGAACTACTATACATAGGAGCTATGGCTTTCTAGGGTTTACTATTAGATTCATTTAGTTCACTAATAGGAACTAGTTGGGTTGTTAAATAGAATTGGTCTATACATAGCAAGTATTAGCAAATTTATTACTATGGTTGATTATGGGTATCATATCAAAGAATGATGGTCAAAGTGTTGTTATAAGTTAGGGTTTACTATGGCTTCACAATTGTTTCACTAAGTAATGCTTAATGGCTTCTAAACTAGATGGTTTATCAATTCCCGAATAGGGTTCTGTGGAATAGGAGCATGTGATGTGTATTACTACACAAGATATTGGTACTAGGATTGATTTCCATGGTTCTTCTAGGGTTTGATGGTTTAGGAGGATTCCAATGGTGTGGTATATAGGAATGGTGATCAATAGTGCTAACATGTGGTATCAAACTAGGGTTTATATCAAGGTGGCACTAGTGGATCATATAGGTGTTAACCAAAAATAAAGACATGAAATGATGGTCTCATGTGAATTGTACCTAGTTTTATTTTAGTGGATCATGAGTATGCACTCATTGGTTGTTTATTAAGGTTTTACATGTAAAGGTGAAGTGGCTATGATCACATGGGCTAAACCCCTAGGGTTTTAGGATTGGAACTATTTTAGGATGATCACATAAAATGATGGAACCAAGATTCTTGTTTATATTAGAATTAGGGTTTCTAAATTTTGATTTCATTATTAACATGATAATTGGTAGAGATTATTACTAAATTGAAGATAGAAGTAATAATGGATTTAACACTATATTATTTTCAAAAGACTTAAATATGATAAATACTATTAGGGTTTAGGGTTTTAATTGAAGTAACGGTCAATTAGGATTCTCATGTGTTTAAACATAACCATTAAGAAACAATTGTTGTTTTGTATGGCATTTTAATATTTTATTTATGTGAAGAATTGAAACAAGAAATTATCTCCTTAGTTTTTAGGTTTTAATAGTTTAAGATTTAAAATTTGGTCTTCTAAAATTTTAGAGGGAATTCATATTGTTGTTCTTTTAAACTTTAAGTATTTGTTTTCTATTTTATTTATAGAGGTCATTTTATGATACTCAATTCTATTTATAGTTTGTCTTTTTATCTTCTTAAATGTTTAAAAAGGTTTTTCTTTTCTAAAATAAAATAAAATAGCCCAAATGGTTTATTGGGTTGGCCCAATGGCCTAGCCCAATGGCCTAGCCCAAAGGCCCAAGTCGGTTGGGTCTAACCCAACCCGACCCCCACTCTCTCGCTCACCTCTCTCTCACACACGCACGCACACGGTCACCGCCTACCTCTTCTCCTTCGCGACCACCACGCCCCCGCGGCGGCGCCGCTCGCCCCCGGCCGCTCCTGGCCAACCCCGGCACCGGCGTGATGGGGCTTTTGCTCTCCTCGACGAACTCTACCACCTTCCCTAGGTTGATTTGGCCGCTGTGGTCTCTAGCGGTCGCCTCGACCCCGAAACCCTAGCCGGTCATCAGCGGCTAGTCTGGCCGCCACCGGCCCCTTCAGGCTCCGGCGAGCTGTTGCTGCCCTAGCGCCACCTTGTGGTCCTTCTTCCCCAACCCCATCGCCTCCTTGCTGCATCCCCGTCGCTGGCCTCGAGCCCCAGCTCGACTGCCCCGACGCCACTGACCTCCTCCTGGTTCCCCGCGTCGATCTCCTCTGTGTGACGATGGTGGGGTGGTGATGTGATGCGGCTGCTGCCTCTCAGCCTCCCAGTATGGTCGTGATGTGCACCCCTTCCCCTGCTTTGTTACTGCTATGCGACAAACTGGTGGTGGCTACTGGTGGATGACTCGACGCCGGCAGGACGGCGTCGCCGACGCAACCCCGGCGTCAATAAACTGGTGGTGCTGTCGCTGTTCTTACTTCATCCTCGACCTCGACGCCGGTGGAACGGTGCCGCAGACGCAACCCCGGCGTCGACGGCTGCGACTATGCCTCTACTACACTGTGAGCTATCCTTCTTTCCTTCTGTGCATATATCCGTGAATTGGTGGTTAAGTGCTGCATGGTAATCTAGTGTCCCTGGTTTGAGGCTATACAATTGTCTAGTTTATCCACTTGCTTCCCTGATGTGTATACTAGGCTTAATATGGTACCTTGGTTTGGATGATTCTTCATCCAGACACCAAATGATGTATTGCTTACATTAGACAAACCTTATTCCTCCAAAATAAATGATGGGTACTATTGATAACGCCTCAATTTGGATGATTTATTCATCCCCGACATGTGCAATCTGTAGCTGTTGTGATACTGACGAAACTGAATATTTACTACACTGTCAACTGAAAGTTTCAGTTATGGATTTGTTTATAATTTTAGTTATGCCATATAAAATTAGTGTGGCCTGCGGATTGGTGATGTACTTGATGGTTGGCTTGGATGCATATTTATGATAGCTTTGTTGGATATTCGAGATGATCCATTGATTGTCTGTGATTCATTATGTGTGGAGCAAAGTTAATTATGTAGTCATCCCATGATGGGTTAACTACTGCTGCTACTTGGTTGGCCTGGAACTTATTTTCTGGACCCCAAGTAATTCCTGGAGATTGTGGATTTGTTAATGAAAGCTGTGTTGTGTAAAGATTTATAAGAACAAATGCTGTTGCTTCATTCTTTGGCCCTGCCTGTGATGCAAAGGCTGAGGCATGATTTATGATATGAACAGATACTATTGGTGCCTTTTTATTTCTCAGTGATGAGACTGGCATAGCACTTCTATGCCATCCTGAGAGAAATCCATCTCTCTATCCTCCTAGGTGAAAACCTAGTAGAAGGGTAGTGAGATGGTTTATTTTAGATACTCCCCTTATTCCCCTGGTGTGACTATGCAAATTAAGAAAAGATGACATGCTTAACTTGTTGCCTAATACCTGCTGTTGGAGAGTAGCTTTATCTTGCTTGATGTTGATCTGGCTTTGTTGCTGATCTTGGCGTCCACCTCCCCCATGGATTGTGCCTGCTCCTCCTGGGCTCATATTGTCACCATGGTTCTCCTTGCAACTTCAGTTATGATCTTGATATTGATTTCCTAGATGGTTGCCTGGGAAGGATTTGTGGTTTTGGCTGTTGAACAGAAATTGATGTTCTTGGATGGATTATCTTGTGCTAGCTAAGCAGTTGTGTGCTGCAAGAGACACCACTTTTATATGGTGCCCAAGAGCTGTGCTTGGCCGACAGCTATGTGCATGCATGTGTGTGAGCTGCTTGCATGTGGGACCCTCCTGGTTCAAGTTTCCCTGTGAAGATCTTTGTAGCTGTGGATCAGCTCAACTGAGTCGGTCTTATCTTGAGTTGGGATTTATTCTTGATATTGCCAAGTGTTTAATTGACCCTGCCCATGATGCATGAGCCTGAGGCCAAAATTGAAGATTAGAACAAATACTACAAATCTGGCCCCCAAACTATCTACTCAATGATGAGTTTAGCATAGCAATTCTATGCCAAAACCTGAGAGTAATCACTAACCAAAAATTGTCTCTCTTCTACTTGTTTTGTTTCTCTTATTGCAGGAAAAGAAAAATATTGGAAGATTGGGAAGATCAAGATTTAGTATAGGAATTCTTTTTATTCTTTTGTAATCTGTCTATATTCCTTATTTTATGTGACTTGTAAATAGTTGGGTAATGATATTTGTAATTAAGTTTAAATCATTTATTCATTTGGATTATCAAATGTGTGTACTTTTACCTATAATATTTATATACTTGTTTAAATCTCAAATTCCAATTCAAATTCTTATTTGAATTTCTATTTTCCATATTTGAATTTGAATTCAAATTGTTTCCCCCAAAACACATGAGTTCAGAAAGGTCATGTCGAAATTTATCGCACCCACATCGAAGACTAACTCAATTCCACCGATGTAAGAGAAATCTCGATCCCTTTCACAGTTTTAAACAAAAGCGCGAAAATTCCCCGGATTTTCTATGTATGAATGCAATGCACACATCTGTTTCCTCTATTTTTTTGTAACCCCCGATCATGGGATATTACAGTCTCTCCCCCTTAAACTAAACTTCGTCCTCGAAGTTTGAACTCTCTCATGTTTCCGCAGTGTGGGTCCGACTTGTATAGTCTACAACTTTTCTCGAACTCCGTGGTGATCTCTTTGGATATAATTGAATATATCCCTTGTCTAGATTCTTCCTGGAATCCATTAGTGTCTGTCTCTGAGCAGTGGCCTCTTACTTCAATTCCATGATTTCTTTCAATATTATAATCTTGTTTCCTTTCTCATTGAAGATTCAATGATTGGGACTTCTTCTGGTGCTCCTAGTCTTAACTGAAGATTAATTTAATAACATAATCCTATTTGGTAAATAGGTCTTTGTTTTCCCTTACTACCAGAACTGCAATAATGGTACTTTGTAAGGTACTTACCATAGATATGGTCTTGAAAGTTTATTTCCCTAAAAATGGTTTAGACTCACTTAGTCTATCCAATCATGGATTATGATTTGGTACCTAAAACTATTTTGGGTTCTTTAGGTTCCATGAAAGGAATCTTTCAAATGGACTTTAGTTTTGGTATAGTCAATATCCTTCGGTCTTTGGCCTTCTCGAGCTGTATTTGGTCTACGGTATTTCTTCTTCCAACTTCATTAGCATTAGCTGACTTGAGTTTAAGTACTTCTGAGTAAATATTACTCACTTTCTCAAGTTACAGTCCACTTCTTACTTTCTCGAGGTATAAACCTCGGCTTCTGGTCTGACATCCTTCTGAAAGTAGTGTTCGATAATCTTATAAAAATAAGATCGAACTTTCTCTCAGTTCAGACCTTCATTAACTATCTTGCTCAAAGTATTGATTCATATTGGATCCAACTGATCCCTCGCTCTCCCCCTTAGGGATGTCCTAATGGTTGCTAAGTTTATCTTCCCCAACCAACTAGCTCCTTGGTTAGGCTATATGTCTTTTTCTTGGCTTTCTATTGTACTTTTCTAGGGTATCCTATTTGGATTGATTGTGTACCCACATGGCTGTGAATACCAGTACGATACGTTAGTTGGTTATGCAACTATGGTTATTCCAACTTTACACAGGACAAGTGTGTTGCCCATGAAAGCTTGAGCAATTTAAAGATATTATTCTAAAACTAATATTGTGCTAAATGAAGAAGCTGTGTTCAACATACTGATTGGGTCAGAACAAGTATGGTCAAAGTCCTATGCATCCGTCCTTGTGCTCCATCCACTTCCTTGTTCGAACTTCTTAGATGATGAGCTCCCCCGGTGGTTTGAAAATTGGTTCATTGCTTCATTTGATCTTCGTACCAGATATGGATCCGGGCATTCTGATTTCATATGACCTAGCTGTCCACATCCAAACCAGGTAATATCCTGTTGCGTGCAATCCTTGGCATAGTGACCTTTTCTTGCACAGTTATGGCATCGAACTTGACTATAAAACGGTGTGATTGTCTCATCTCTAGTTTGGAAATTCATCTCTGACTGAGTTTGTTGTATCTGAATTGGTTGTGCTTCCAACCTGGCCTTCCGTTTTCTTTCATTCTTCACTTCTTCATAATCATTCTCCAAAGTAATTGCAGTATCCACTAGCTCGTGGAACCTTGTGCATTTGGTTAGATTCAACTGCATTTTCAGGAATGGATTCATCCCTTTTAAGAACCTTTTTATCCTTTTCTCCTCTGTGTTCACATCCTCTGCTGCATAACGTGATAAACGATCAAACTCTACTAGATATTTCCATACCGACAAGTCATTCTGCTTCAAGGTCTCGAACTCTCTTCTCTTTAGTTCCATGATACTTTCAGGAACCTGGGCTTCTCGGAACTTCTTCTCAAACTCGTCCCACGTGAAAACATGTTCCGAAGGTTGAATTAGAATCACGTTATCCCACCATGACGCTGCTAGTCCTGATAGTAGATAGGTGGAATATCTAACCTTCTCTTCATCATTACACCGAACTGTCTTTAATTTCCGCTCAGTGTCCCTCAACCAATCATCCGCATCCATAGGTTCTGGTGCGGTAGCAAAAGTCAGTGGATTGGTTTGTAGGAATTCCGTAAGACTCACTCCTTTTGGCCCTCCATTTCTAATACCTCCATTATTCTCACGTATCAAACGACTGAAAAACTCATTTTGTTGTGCTAAGTTTGCTGCTCTATCCTCAGCCATCCTTTCCATGTGCTCAAAGAATTCTTGCCCAAGCAGGACAGGGGTTGATGTTGACGATCTAGTGGGGGAGAATGCCTCTTCCATCCGCTTAGCTTCTCTTTCCTGACCTTCTTTTGCCTCCCTCTCTTCATGAGTCGTTACTATTTCCTCAGTTGGTTGGTAACTCGTCTCTCCCTCACGCGATCCCATTTACCCTCTAGACCTGTAACATCAAGAAAGAACTCAATGATGCAACATGCATTTGCACACCAAGGTTAAACTTCATGCATAGATCTAGTCAATCAATGAAAATCCAATAAAATCCAAGAAGATTCAGCTTTGTGTTCATAATACACATCATTATATGCCTGAATGTAGTAGTTGGGTAAGACATCCCTAAACATCAAGATCAGATGTGTAGTATATAACACCACATAATATAGGTTTACATCGTGGTACTTAGCACGTATATATGGGATTCTACTATTTGTCTCAACCTTTACCTTAATTGCACATTTGCAATGAGATAAACTTGAAACAAAGTAGTCTAGGATAATTAAAGTTATCCTAATTTCCTTTGGAAGTATTAACTTAACTTCTATTCTGTTGAGGACTACCTCACATGATGTATTTTGGTTCTAACCTAGCTACTCTAAACACATAGCTATTGGAATATAGCTCCTGTACTTTCAAGTGTTTCTACCATAAACCTATGGTCATGATGTGCTTGGCACACTTCCCATGGTTTTGGAACACAAATCTTGCTCTGTTGTTGAAGACCTGACTTATTATTGTACTCCTCCTAAGTATTTATGATGTTTTAGTCCATCACATAACGATTTTCAGGTGAATCATATATGATTAACAACTCTACCATGTAAGTAAACATATTTTATCCATATCTCTCTTCCTTACCTCCCATGATTGACTCATCATGGTCTATACTACTTTATCTAACTTATATTTACCACTTACTAGCAATTGTTTCACAAGTCTGGATAATTTTCTTTAATTATAACATGTGTTGGTACACAACTTCCAATAGGATATCCCCCTTATGGTTGTATCCTCTCTTTGGACTACCAAGTATTGTATACCAACTTTGATCTACTCATCTATTGTTTAGGAACTTAATTGTGCACTACATGTTTGGGATTAGCTGACTAACTTTACTTTATCTTGGTAAGTTAGGTAAGAAATGTTGACTCAAGTGTGTGATGACCCACAAGTATAGGGGATCGCAGCAGTCTTCGCGGGTAGTATAACCCAATTTATTGATTCGACACAAGGGGAGACAAAGGATACTTGAAAGCCTTAACAGCGGAGTTGTCAATTCAGCTGCACCTGGAAACAGACTTGCTCGCAAGAGTTTATCAGTAGTAACAGTTTTATAGCAGTAGCAGTAGTGAAATAATAGCAGCAGAGTAACAGAGACAACAGTAGTGATTATAGTAAACAGCAGGATTAAAATACTGTAGGCACGGGGACGGATGACGGGCGTTGCATGGATGAGAGAAACTCATGTAACAATCATAGCAGGGCATTTGCAGATAATAATAAAACGGTGTCCAAGTACAAAGCAATCAATAGGCATGTGTTCCAATTATAGTCGTACGTGCTCGCAATGAGAAACTTGCACAACATCTTTTGTCCTACCAGCCGGTGGCAGCCGGGCCTCAAGGGAATCTACTAAATATTAAGGTACTCCTTTTAATAGAGTACCGGAGCAAAGCATTAACACTCCGTGAACACATGTGATCCTCACATCACTACCATCCCCTCCGGTTGTCCCGATTTCTGTCACTTCGGGGCCATCGGTTCCGGACAGCGACATGTGTATACAACTTGCAGGTAAGACCATAAACAATGAATATCATGATGAAATAATAACATGTTCAGATCTGAGATCATGGCACTCGGGCCCTAGTGACAAGCATTAAGCATAACAAGTTGCAACAATATCATCAAAGTACCAATTACGGACACTAGGCACTATGCCCTAACAATCTTATGCTATTACATGACCAATCTCATCCAATCCCTACCATCCCCTTTGGCCTACAGCGGGGGAATTACTCACACATGGATGGGGGAAACATGGCTGGTTGATGGAGAGGCGTCGGTGGTGATGATGGCGATGATCTCCTCCAATTCCCCGTCCCGGCGGAGTGCCAGAACGGAGACTTCTGGCTCCCGAGACGGAGTTTCGCGATGTGGCGGCGTTCTGGAGGCTTTCTGGCGACTTCGACTTCCTCCCATGCGTTTTTAGGTCGAAGGCAATAAATAGTCCGAAGGAGGGCGTCGGAGGCTGACCGAGGCCGCCACACCATAGGGCCACGCGGGCCCCTCCTGGGCCGCGCCGGCCTATGGTGTGGGGCCCTCGGGCCTCCACCTGGCTTGCCCTTCTGGCTCCGCCAATATTCTAGGAAAATAGGACCTTCTGCATAAATTCCGAGGATTTTCCTGAAAGTTGGATTTCTGCACAAAAACGAGACACCAGAGCAATTCTGCTGAAAACAGCGTTAGTCCGTGTTAGTTGCATCCAAAATACACAAATTAGAGGCAAAACAATAGCAAAAGTGTTCGGGAAAGTAGATACGTTTTGGACGTATCAACTCCCCCCAAGCTTAGCTTATTGCTTGTCCTCAAGCAATTCAGTTAACAACTGAGCGATAAAAGAACTTTCACGAACACATTTGCTCATATGATGTATATATTCTCATGCTATGGCTAACACTTAGGCAGTTCATAATGAGATGCATACAAATAAGATCATCTAACAGCTATGTCAATCATGGAGAGGTACCAACAATTAATAATAAGCATCATGAATCATGTATATAAGCAGGATTGCAATGTTCATAAGAGAGTATGATAAAGTGGTATCTTGCTTGCCCATGTTTGATCAGCAAAACATAAATGCTCAGGCACCGCTGAAGTTCATAGAAAGACTAGAAGTAGTGATTGTCAAAGATAAAAGCATCAAAGTTATACCACAATCAATCATATTTTGAGACAAGCATATTATACTAAGAATGACAGTTGTGCTCTCAAGATAGTGCTCAAAGAAAGGATGGAGACACAACATAAAAGTAAAAAGACTGACCCTTCGCAGAGGGAAGCAGGGATTAACATGCGCAAGAGCTTTTCATTTCTAAAACAGGAGTAAAATTATTTTGAGAGGTGTTTGTTGTTGTCAACGAATGGTAATGGGTACACCAACTACCTCGCCAACCGGACTTCCAAGAGCGGCTCCCATGAATTATTTTTATGTTTATGTGGCACTCCTTCCAACCTTTCTTTCACAAACCATGGCTAACCGAATCCTCGGGTGCCTGCCAACAATCTCATACCATGAAGGAGTGCCTTTTTATTTTAGTTTTATTATGATGACACTCCCCCAACCTTTGCTTACACAAGCCATGGCTAACCGAATCCTTCGGGTGCCGTCCAACAATCACATACCATGGAGGAGTGTCTATTTAGGTTAATTAATTTGGGACTGGGAATCCCATTGCCAGCTCTTTTTGCAAAATTATCGGATAAGCGGATGTGCCACTAGTCCATAATGAAAGTCCGTCAAGAGTAAATGACAAGGTTGAAAGTTAAACACCACATACTTCCTCATGAGCTATGAAACATTAACACAAATTGAGAAGCATTTTGAAGGTTTTAAAGGTAGCGCATGAGAATTTACTTGGAATGGTTTGAAATGCCATGCATAGGTATTTATGGTGGACACTTTGGAACAACTTGGTTTTCAGGTGTTTGGAAGCACGAGCAGCGTTCCCGCTCAGTACAAGTGAAGGCTAGCAATAGGCGGGAGCGACAAATCAAGAGAGCAAGAATCGTCATAATCATGCTTGCGGCAAAATAAATTAACGGAGGCATAAAAGTGATACAAGAACTCTGAAGCAATATAAATCATCAAGGCTTAATTGACTTTTTTCAGTCATATGCATGCGTGAGCATGTGCCAAGTCGATATAAATGAATTATTCAGAGGAGGATACCACAATACCATACCTACTTATGAATAAAACAATGCAAGCAAACATCCATGACATGCTACTCATATTAATAAATTGGAGCTAAACATGAGAGATCATGAACTACTAGACTTTCTCAAATGACATATACCTCACATGAACCAACTAAGCATGCTCACATGGATGAGTATATGTACAAAAATGAAAACAAATAGAGTTCATACCAGCCTCTCACCACAATCCAATTGTCGTAGATCGTCATTATTGCCTTTCACTTGTGTAGCTTGGATAATATGAAATGAAAACCACGCTCCAGCCACCGAAGACCATTGAACTCATGATGAACTTTACAAACCAAAGAAGAACAGCAAATATTTTTGGTGTTTTCGAGTTGGAAACAAGAACAAAAGGAAACAAGCAAACAAAGCAAAATCTTTTTGGGTTTTCTTGTAGAAAAACAACGATAGCAAATAAAGCGAAACAAATGCAAGAAACCAAAGCAAACAAATGATGAAGAGAAACAACAGAAATATTTTTGGTCTTTTTGTGTTTTGGGAAAGAAACAAAGCAAAAACAAGAAATAGCAAACTAGAAGAGTCACATAAACACAAAGCAACAGAAATTCGTCAAACTTGACAGTAGTACAGTACTCGATTTTTAAGAAATTCTTCCACTGCTCAAATAGAAAATTGTTCAACTAATGAAAGTTAGATAACAACCTGGGGAACATGCACAAAAATTGGCTTCGCAAAATATCGTTCTGGCTATTTTTGAGAATTTTTTCGGTAACAGTCCAGAATCTGTTTTCAGGCAGCACTTTCCAAAATATCATCTTCCTCTCATTAGAAAACCACTCAAACAAACTAAACAAGTATATACAAGTATCCAGCAATCATAATATGCAAAGAATGAGTGATGCCGGTATACCTCCCCCCAAGCTTAGGCTTTTGGCCTAAGTGGAGTTCAATCCCATCGAGGCCATGAAGTAGCATCTCCGTAGTACGACGAAGATGGATCATATTCCGGGTATGTGCTGGAAGAAGCACCCGGATACGTGACGGTGTAGTCGTAGGAGGGCTCGGTGTCCTCGGAGTCATGCTGCTGGTGGAAGTCTTGTATCTTCATCTTTTCCTCCACCTCCTCTTTAGTGCGCGACCATGGTTCCCTGTCAGTGCTGAACAAATCTTGCTGGGGAAGAGGGATTTCCTTCTCATCCCCGTCAGCAAACAACATTCTATAGACCATATTATCTAAAGTGGAATCAGCGGTAACAAAATGATGGCTTTTCATAGCAGTAATATCAAGCCTCCTAGGAGTTAATGGCACATCATTAGAATCAAGAGGAAGTCTTAAATGTGTTAAAATGCGCAATGCAATAGTTCCTCCAAAAATAGGCCCCCTGTTAGACAGGCAGCGAGCAATAAGAGAACCAAGATGATATGGTGTCTGTCCAGTAAGTGCAGCGTTCAAGAAAGCAAGATGGTAGCTAGAAATATTGCTAGTGTTCTCCCTACCAAGAATGCTAGTAGCAATGTAATAGGCAAAATACTTAATGGCGGGGAGTTGGATGTTTCTTATCTTGCCACGCTGAATGGTGCGACAATCATCATCGGTGATCCCTCGATAGAGCTCCAACAGATCCCGGGGGTTGTCATCAATCCTCCTTGCTGTACCTACAGGGGCAATATCCAATGCAACACAAAATTCTTCCAATTCCATAGTAATAGGATTACCATAGATCTTGAATGCAACTATCGGCCCATATTGCTTGTTGTGGAACTTGAAGCTCTCGACGAAGATTTTGGTGAGCATGTAGTATTGCTCCCTTTCATCTCCCACGTAGGTGGCTAAGCCCGCCCTGTTGACAAGGGTGAAGAAATCATCCAATATCCCTGCATTTCTCAGAAAATCATAACATGGGAAGGACGAAGCATTAGGAGCCCCATTGTCTTCTTCGGGCGCGAAGCTTGGTGCGATGATATCTTCATTGTAGGATCGCCTGAGTCGGGTGGCGGTCCTTGAGGGCCTTCCGGTGCTGGTTGTTCCTCTCTTGAACAATTCTCCAAAGTTGAAGTTCTTCATCCTCCTTTTCTGAAACTTTACAACAAACAATATAAAATTTGATTTGGTGACATATAATCGAAGGGAACTACTATAGGAACTTGCTAGAGTACTAATCATGCATCAAAACTAGTTTATACAACTTAGAACAAGCATGCAAGCTCACTAAACATGTTACCTACAGTAGCAAAATATTCAAGATATACTCAACCAAACAAAATTCTACTTGGATAATCGGAGGAGTCACATACCGGAGAGCAAATGTGCCAAATTTCAGACAGAAATCTGGGCTGAGCAAAGAGATCGAAAAATCCCGAGCTCTTGAGCAAAAACGCGAGTGAGAGAAAGCTGGTGTCGATTTTTTCGGGAGAGAGAAGAGTCTGGGAGGAAGAGATGCTGAAGTGGGGTAAAGGGGGGCCCACACGACAGGGTGGCGCGCCCCCCTTGCTGGCCACGCCAGCCTGTGGGGTGCCACCCTGGGGTGCCCCACAGGTCATCTCCAGGTGCTCCCAGGTGCATTTTCGAAAAATAGGACCAACGGTATAATTTTTGTGAATTTTTGAAAACTCTGAAAAATGCACATTTCTGGGTATTAAGTTTATTATTACTGGCCAGGAAATTTTTTGAAATCTCTAATTAACTAAGGAACTTTGCAAATCAAAAGTGCTACAGCAAATAAAACAAGTGGAGGAAGAAAGAGATGTTGTTTACCGCCTCTATGCATATAAAAAGTATTTGTTAGCAAGGTTGATCAAGTCTTGCCACCAAATAAATTTTACATAGCATATGAAGAAATAAACCTCAAATCAATCATGTTACCTTGAATTGTATTGATATGGATCCAATCATAAGATTTTGATATCCTTCTTTAGGCTCATATATAGGACAATCAATAGTTCTAATTTTGATAGTTCTCACATTAGAAATAGTATTGACTCCACATACTTTATCAATCCTCTTGGGGAAATAAACGGTATGCTCCTTATCATCAACATTGAAAGTAACCTTTCCTTTATTGCAATCAATAACAGCCCCTGCGGTGTTAAGAAAAGGTCTCCCAAGAATAATAGACATATTATCATCTTCAGGCATTTCCAACACAACAAAATCAGTTAATATCAAGCAGTTATTAGTAACTTGAACAGGAACATCCTCACATATACCAACAGGAATAGCAGTAGATTTATCAGCCATTTGCAAAGATATATCAGTAGGTATCAACTTATCTAAATAAAGTCTCTAATAAAGAGAAAAAGGCATAACACTAACACCGGCTCCCAAGTCACATAGAGCAGTTTTAACATAATTATTCTTAATAGAACAAGGAATAGTAGGTATACCTGGGTCGCCCAACTTCTTTGGCACTTTGCCATTGAAAGAGTAATTAGCAAGCATAGTGGAAATCTCCTCATTGGGGATTTTCCTTTTGTTAGTAACAATATCTTTCATATACTTTGAATAAGGAGGCAATTTAATAGCATCAGTCAAAGGGATTTGCAAGAATAAAGGTTTCATCCAATCGCAGAATTTATTATAGTGTTCTTCTTCCTTTGATTTTAGTTTCTTACCAGGAAAAGGCATTTGCTTTTGTACCCAAGGTTCCCTTTCATTACCATGTTTCTTAGCAATAAAATCTTCTTTAGTATACTTTTTATTTTTAGCATGCTTTTCAGGTTCATCTTCAACTTCTTCTTTATCAGAAGCATCATTCTTATCATTATCATTATCATTATCATGTTCATTACCACTTTCAGTTTCAGCATCGGAAATAGAAATACTATTAGGATCATTAACAGGTTCAGAGGATTCTACAACATTTTTATGTTTCTTCTTCTTTTTCTTCTTAGAAGGAGCACTAGGTTCAATGCGTTGAGAATCTTGTTCAATTCTTTTGGGATGCCCTTCAGGATATAGAGGATCCTGGGTAGAGACACCACCTCTAGTTGTTACTTCATAAGCATGTTTCTCTTTAGAATTATTATTTAGCAAGTCATTTTGCACTTTAGTGAGTTGATCAATTTGAGTTTGAATCATTTGAAAATGTTTAACAAGCATCTTAACATCATTGGAGGTTCTCTCCACAATATCATGCAAATTGCTAATAGCTTGAGAATTTTCCATTAGATGATTCTGTACTCTCATATTAAAATTTTCTTGCTTAACAATATAATTATCAAACTCATCTAAGCATTGAGCAGGAGGTTTTGAATACGGAATATCTTCCCTAGTAAAGCGTTGAAGGGAGTTTACCTCGATCATGGATGAAGGGGGAATTATCTCACATATATCTTCTATGGGAGGTAGATTCTTCACATCTTCGGATTTAATACCTTTCTCCCTGAGAGACTTCTTGGCTTCCCTCATATCTTCATCATTCAATTCAATTAAACCCCTCTTCTTCAATATTGGCGTTGGAGTTGGTTCAGGTGTATTCCAATCATCATGATTCCGGCTTATTCTAGCCAATAATTCTTCAGCTTCGTCTAGAGTTCTTTTCCTGAAAACACAACCAGCACAACTATCCAAATATGCTCTAGATTCTATGGTTAGTCCACTATAAAATATATCAAGTAGATCATTCTTCTCTAAATCATGTCCAGGTCGAGCTCTGATAAGAGAACAAAATCTTGCCCACGCCTCAGGCAATTTCTCTTCATCTCCCTGGTCAAACCTGTCAACACCCGGATTTTTAAGTCCGAATGCCTATTATGTCATACATCGCAATCCCAGGAATATTATTGTTGCGAGGCATAATAGTTAAGTATCACAGTCATCATTCATTACAAACCATAAGTCTTACAAATTTGGAATCACATGATCCATATTACACGAATAGTTGATCTATTGATCAACGAACAAACACAAGTTCATAGTTCAACATAGCGGAAGCGTAAGATACAAGGACTCTCTAGTCCACAGGCCAACGCTTGATGTCGGAAGGCGCTTAGTTGTCGTAGGCGTCCTGCTGGTCATCTCCTTGATCATCTTCATACTCTGGCCATTTGAATAGCCAGGGACAAAGCCGTGAGTACGTTGAGTACTCGCAAACTAATACTAATGTAAGTGCTAGACATTCTAGTATGGTTTGCTAAGCTCTAGTTTATTTGCATAAAGCTAGTTTTAGTTCACAAAGTTTGAGAAAAGCTTATTCAAGTGCTAACTAACCCAAGTGGGAACATTAGTGTCATTCCCACCATTCAAGTGGTGATTTCAATTCAATTCACCACAAGTCATTTCACCATCACCCTTTTCAACATCATTTTCAAAGATATGACATCGGAAACTGTATGGCCTTTCCAACCGTCCGTAACCATGGACGCGGCTATTCGAATAGGTTTACACTCTGCAGAGGTTGCACACTTGTGCCACAACATTTGATTTCATCCGTCGGGATTACCCCGAATCATCATAACACAGTACGCGGATCATCAACCATAACCTTTCACTTACGAATCCTAGTATGAGCACCTCTCCCCATGAGCTTGGCCTCCCAGTGAAGACCAACTGTCAACCTGGGAACTACACAGGGCTTGGGCCGGACATTCACCTCATTTCGCATCATATCATATCATTTCTTTTGTTGTAGAGGCAGCTTTCGGCATAACCCCGATGACGCTTGTTTAGAGGGAACCCATACTAAGACGCATAAACTTCCAGTTAAGCCCTACCCATAATCAGGTATTGTGGGGGTACTTAATAATTGGAAAGGTATCGCATTCAACCCAACATCATTGTTTATCAAAAATCACCATCTTCTCTTGTTCACAATCACCTTCAAAAATCATTCAATGGAATGCATCTCCATTCCAAGGTTTCAAAATCACTTCCAATTCACATTGTTCCCATCTAGAGTAGTCAAGTTTTAATTCATTAGCACTAGCTCTAATTCATGAGGGGTGCTATCTTGCTTTGCTTGGAGAGACTAACTCACTACTCTAGAAATCAACTTGTACTTTGACCAAAGTTAACTATAAAAGTACTCATTTAGAAAACAAGTAAAAACTTGTAAAGTAAAAACTTGGGATGGGTTCATATAAGAAAAGATAAGAAACATGGTGCCTTGCCCCAAGGGGCTTTGCACTTTGCAAGAATGTTAGCTTGCCTTGGTAGTTCTCAAACTGTTCCTCCTCCTCCTCTTGGTAGCAACCTTCTTCTTCGGCGTACTCTCCGGTGCTACCGTCTAAATTTGAATACGAGTATAATTACTCACTAATTCAATGGCTATTCCATACATCACATATAACACACAAACTACTCTATGCACGCAAATAAATTAACTAGGGTGCATGGGTGGTGGGATTTAAATAGAATTCACTTCTTTGTATTTTATATGTAAATGATAGTTTCCATAGGGTTCTTGAGAAATAATTTCCTCTCATTGAAATCTTCTTAAGATTTAATTTCTCAAACAATCATGTATGAACTCATATTGACCTAAGTCAAATGTTCATCATCATCATTTGTGAAAATGATTTAAATGAGGTAGATCACCTCATACTATTTAAATAACACTACATTTGATTTAAATCTCAAGTAATTCATATAAGAGAGTTTAGGACCAGGGGTCCAAACATCCCATGAATTCATGTGAGACAAGTTTAAATGAAGTGTAAGACTCCATATAATTTACTTTAATAGTTTTGGACAATATCAACTAGTTAAACTAGTCAAATGATCCTTTAATTAAACTAGGGCATGATCATGCAAAGTGACCACACCATTTTATTGCATAAACAATTAGTGTAAGTCAAATGTGAGCTATTAGAGTTGGAATTAACTTAATATCTATTTTGGTTGATTTTTAAGAATTATTTGAATAGGGAAAAGTCCCTGTCTTGTTATTTTTATCACATTTATTCTACAAATAATCTGGCCATAAGGCTAGTGGCATTGGCTAGATAATTTCAGTAGCTTTCCAACCATATAAAGTTCACTAAATTTGGTTTAGCCAATTTGAATCTATTGAATTTCAAAGTAGGGGCAGTATTGAAATTCATTTGATATTATTTAAACGGGATTTGAATTAACAGGCCGGCGGGAAAACTAAACGGGCTGCCAGATTTAAAAACGGCCCAAACCAACCCAGTCCAGCCCAGCCACGGTCCACAGACGCGCGGGCTGCCTGACAGGGTGGGGTCCGCCTGTCAGCGACTATTATAACCCGAATCGGTATGTTTTAAAGGGGAGCGTCGGATTAGAATCCAATCGAACGGCCGTGGTTCATCGTCATCGCCGACGAGAACCCGACGATGCGGCGGCGGCAGTAGGGGGTCGGCGGGCTTACGGCGGCTCCAGCAAGGTATGGCAGTATGCTCGGGGAAGGTGTAGTCGACGGCGAAGCTCCTTGTACCAGCGGCGGCTCCTGGAACGGCTCCAATCGACGGCGAGCTTCCGCGGCGTCTGGCGGCAGTGAGGTAGAAATTGGGCGGTGGCGATGACTAATCGAGGTAGTGGAGGAGCTCAGGCGGTTGAGTGAGAAGAGGTGAGGCG
The DNA here is from genome assembly GCF_019359855.2 of Lolium perenne. NCBI lineage: Eukaryota > Viridiplantae > Streptophyta > Magnoliopsida > Poales > Poaceae > Lolium > Lolium perenne. The sequence continues at coordinate 166,457,403 of NC_067244.2, forward strand.
GCTGGTGTGAAGAAATCGACGAGGCGAGGCCTCCTTTTATAGGCGAGCGAGTGCCCGAGGCTCTGCGGCGAACTTGACAAGGGCGCGGCATCTCCGGCGGTCTAGCGAGCTAGGCGAGGGCACGGTGGTGTTCCTGGCGTCACGGTGGTCCTCTGGATGGCGACAGGTAGGGTAGGGGGTGGCTGGTTTGGTCACCTCGCTTCCGCGTCTGTCGCGCCCGCGGCGGGGTTTCCTCTTCGTCTCCGGCGGCGGCGGGCACGGGTCGTGGTCGAGGGCGTGTCCCATGGTGTTGCGGTGTCACGGCGAGGCTCAAGGCGTTGCGAGCGGGGCCAGGGCGTGAGCGAGGTGGCTACGCGGCGCGTGGCCAGTGCGTGTCCGCGGCGCGCACACGTGCGACGCGAGCGGCATGCTGGCCGCCATGGGCGCGCGCTGGTCTGGCCGATGCAGTGCTCCTCCTCGACAATGGCCGGTGCTAGGCGACGTAGAGGAGCGAGGTGGCGAGCTACGGCATGGTGGCCAGGTTGGGGAAGGAAGGATGAGAGGGGGAGGTCGACGAGCTCGGGGACATGGCCGGCATGGCCATGCCCTAGCTTGCTCCTCCTCTCCCTAGGTTTGCTATGCAGCACTAAGGGTTTAAGGGGACCAGGGGACAATGTAGAATAGCTTTGGGTTAGATTAGGTGAGGTAGATCACTATTTGCAATAGTTGCAAATAGTGCCCGAATTTGGAAATTTCAAAATTGTCCAAATTTGAAATAATTCAAATGGTGAATGTGTTTGAAAAGTGAGTGTTGATATTAGTTGTAAATGACCAGAGGTGATTTGAGGTGGTGGTGGAATTGTTAGAATTCAAAAATTTGCAAAATTGGCTAAGTGGAGAATGTTCCATATGTTAAAAAGTTGGGACTTTGGATGAGCCTTGCTCTTGATCAAAGATGATTTTGGCATGATGATCTTCACCCAAGTTGTTCACCTTGATGTTGACTTTGAAATGGTGCAAAGAGTTAGCAAGAATTGGTTTGGGAAAAATGAATGGCCAGGGCTCAAAGTGGTGATCAGACTATAAATTTCAGTTTTGACCATTATCATATGTGAGTGGGATTTGTGTTTGAAATCCATTTGAATTGTGAAACTTTGATTCCAAAAGTTGTAATAAGTGTTTAATAACATTATTCAACTAATGGTGAAGACCCAATAGGTCTAGGGTCAAAATTTATAAAAATGCCATAGGGCATATGTGAGGGTTTTTAGGGTTTTGCATTTTATGGAATTTCTTCCTCTTTGATTTATTTGGGTTGGTGATCTTCATATGATCACATTAGGGTTTTAGAGCATATCAAATACAAGTAAAAGCAATCATCATGGCATATCACTCAAATGCACAAGTCCTATGCATGGTACTATATGCAAATAGAAAAGTTTTTGTTGGTTTGAAATTTTGCTTTCTGGATTTCTCTAACTTTCTTTTTATTGAAATTTGGGGTGTTACAAACCCTTCCCCCTTACAAAAGATCTCGTCCTGAGATCGAAAAGAAATTTAGGTACTAAAGAGATCTGGGTACTCCTTCTTCATGAAGTCTTCGCATTCCCATGTGGCTTCATCCTCGGTATGATTGCTCCATTGGATCTTCAGAAACTTGATGCTTCGGGTGCGGGTGGTTCGGTAAGCTTCTTCCAGGATGCGAATCGGCACTTCGCGGTAAGTCAGATCCTTGTTGATATCCACCGATCGGTGATCGATGTTCTTGAACACTTCGGTCTTCTCCGGGACTTCAAGGCATTTCCGGAGAAGTGAGATGTGAAACACGTCGTGCACCGCTGACATTTCTTCAGGCAACTCCAGTTGATAAGATACTTCACCTCGGCGGCTGAGGACTTTGAAAGGTCCGACATAGCGGGGTGCAAGTTTTCCTTTCAGTTGGAACCTTTGCATTCCTTTCAAAGGGGATACCTTGAGATAGACGAAGTCTCCGATCTCAAAGGTCATCTCCCGACGTCTCTTGTCGGCGTAGCTCTTCTGTCTGGATTGCGCCGTTTTGAGGTACTCACGGATCTTGTGGACTTTCTCTTCGGCTTCACGAAGAACGTCTGGGCCGAAAACTTGGCTCTCTCCGACTTCTGACCAGTTCAGGGGGGTACGGCACTTCCTTCCGTACAAGGCTTCAAAGGGGGCCATCTGTAGGCAGGCTTGGTAACTATTGTTGTAAGAGAATTCTGCGTAAGGTAGGCAGTCTTCCCACTTGGATCCGTATTCCAGTACGCATGCTCTAAGCATGTCTTCCAGTATCTGGTTTACTCTCTCAGTCTGTCCGTCGGTCTGAGGGTGATAGGCGGTGCTGAAATTTAGGCGGGTGCCTAGTCCTTCATGCACTTTCTGCCAGAACCTTGAGGTGAACTATGATCCTCTATCTGACACTATCGATTTGGGGGTTCCGTGCAGAGCGACTATTCTGGAGATGTAAAGTTCAGCTAACTTTGGGCCTTGATAGGTGGTTTTTACGGCGATGAAATGGGCGACTTTGGTCAATCTATCGACCACTACCCATATTGAATCATTGCCTTTGCTGGATTTGGGCAGTCCGGTGATAAAGTCCATTCCTACGGAGTCCCATTTCCATTCCGGAATCTGGAGGGGTTGTAACAGTCCGGCGGGTCGTTGATGTTCTGCCTTGACTCTCTGACAGATGTCACACTTAGCGATATAGCTACCGATCTCTCTCTTCATTCCGTGCCACCAAAATTGTTCTTTCAGGTCCTGGTACACCTTGGTACCTCCGGGGTGGATTGAGTAAAGAGTGTCATGGGCTTCTTGCAGATTGACTTGTTTCAAGTCAGAGTCCGATGGTACGCAGAGACGTTCTTTGTACCAAAGAACTCCGGCTTCGTCTACGGTGAATCCGGGGGCTTTTCCTGTGGCTATCTGTTTCTTGATTCCTGTTGCTGCCAAAACCCACCGGCGGGCAGCGACGGGCAACACAGTAGAGCCGGGAACAACCTAGGGCTGCGGCTGGCCGAGGTCCCTCCGAGCGACGGCCCGCAAAGCCTTCTGGTACACACGTCCGATGCTGATGCAAGGGCGTGCCACCTGACCTATACCTGGTCAGGAAGGTGATGGAGATGCCTCGCTTAGTTTCCTGCATGGCATACACGTAAACATTAAATACGAGCCTCGATCGGCTCTCAGGTTATCCTGTGAATCGGCTCAAGGAGCCGATCCACCCATGATTCGTACGAGGTGCACGAATATATGGTGGTCCTGCTTGATCAAGATAAAGCTAATGAGATCTACGACGATTTAGGGTTTTCACCACATAATCGGATCATCCTACTCAGGATTGGGCCTCGCGGCCACGCACGGTGATCATAAGCCGATCCTAGACAAGGCCTAAAAACCAACACGAGGTTGATCCTCGGAACATCCTGTCTAGGACTAGCGAACGACACCCTGCGTGCCGCTGGATCCTCCAGCCCTTTGTAAGGCCTAACTATTGCAGATATTAAACTAATCTTTGATGAACAAGGAGCAACCGTAACGGATCAGATCTACTAAATAATGATCAAGCGGGGTGCCGCCCCCACACCTAAGATAGGTGTGAGGGCGGCTAGACATGCAAGGGTTGCACTACGATAGCATGTTACGCGAAGAACTATGCTAACCCTAACACATCTATGATAACTACGTTGCTCGCCATCAACAAGGCTTCAGTACGAGCAACGCATGAACAACGTGGAGCTTGTGCTGCCTAGATCGCAAGATGCGATCTAGGCAGCATGTTGCTTACCGGTAGAAACCCTCGAGACGAAGGAGTTGGCGATGCGCTGAGATTGATTTGTTGGTTGAACGTTGGTTGTTGTTTATTTCATAAACCCTAGATACATATTTATAGTCCAGGGGACTTTCTAACGTGGGAATAATCCCAACCGTGCACGAGGCCAACTCTAACTAAAACGACACGTAATCTACTATGTTACAGATACACGGGCCAACTAGCCCATATTTTGCATATAAAGGCCGATCCATATATTTCTTCCGTGTATATTCTCCAAATCCATCTTGATCGCAGCCCACCTCTGACTCGGTCAAATTCTGGTGATAACACATGCCCCCCTGGTTTTGGAATTGGTAATTCCAAAATCACTCTGCTTTCCTTTCGTTGGGTCATGTCGTGGCAGAACCGTTGCAGTATCCGTCATCATGATGCCTTGCCTTCTCAACTTCTCCGCGTGACCTGGCAGTTTTTTTTTCTTAGGCACCACTTCCTCAGAAACTGCTGTGGCATTAAATTTCCACTATATCCCCTTTTATTTAACCGCTCCGCACAGTTTATTTTCGCATCTTCTTCGCATTAGCACTCCAAAAGCCCTCCGGCGCCACCATGTCTTCTTCCTCCTCTGCTCCGTCGGATCTTTCCAGCCAGTCCTCCCCTTCCCGTGAGCCGACGCCGGAGCCGACCCAGGAGGAAGTCCACGCGGCGAACACCCGCCGCGCCATCGAAGCTGGGGAGGAGTCCAGCCATGACTTCTCCGTCTAGTCTAAGGACGATAAGTCCTTGACCGACGGGGAAAGCGACCTCCGCTTCCTCGCCGACGGGGAAACGGAGGAGGAGAGCGATGACGATCGCTTCTCCTGCGACTTCACCTCTTCCGAGGAGGAGGAGGAGGAGGAGCAGGAAGAGGAGGAGGATGACACCTCCTCCGACGAGCCGCCGGCCAAGCGGTTCTGCCCCTGGCCGGGCAACCTCAGCGACTTCGACAGCGACGATGACGCTGATGAAGAGGACGAGGACAATGAGGGCCCGGTCGGCGGCCATTGGAGCGACGACGAGCCCGCCGGAAGCAGCGCCGACAGCGGCGACGACGGCGACGACGAGGGCAGTGACGGCCCGTAGATAGGACCTCTAGTATAGGGCCAGTAGCAGTAGATGGGGCAATGTATCCCCTAGTACTTCCTTTTGAGAGCAATCAGCTCTTTATGTAAGAAATCTCGCCTATCAATGAAGAACTTTTCCCAATTTGCCGATTTCCTTTGAGCTTAATTTAGCCAATTTCCTCTCATACTGACCTTGCCGATTTGTCCCCTTTGCCAATGCGTAATGAGCCGATAGCAACGCATCGGTCCTTTAAAATTCACCCTTCCCTTCTTCAACTGATGATTTTGAAATCTGGTGGATAATGTAGAATCTTCAGGGAAGCCTTTGAATTCTTCCAACCAAACCTAATGGTCTTCTTTAACACTCATCATCTGTGAAGAAGGTTGAGACGAAAAATCAGCCGATGGTACCCCAATCGGCTCCTGAACAGAGCATCCACCAGTCCTGCTGCCCCCCGAGCCTTACCCGAGGCGAGAATGTCAGAGAGGATGCGCCAAAGCCGATCACCTTTCTTCCTTAGAAAGCCGAAACCCTCGACAAGAAGGTTCAGGAACCCGGATCGGCTCGAAGCAGCTGAAGAAGTTCTCATTGTTCCACTCCCGCGAAGAAGCAGAAGTCCCCACAGCTGAACTGGATTTGGTGGAGATCCGGCAAACCTCATATAATTGTACTAGAGTCGATGGCTGTGCATCGGCTTTGTCTCTTAGTTCTAAAGTCGATGCCCTTGCATCGGCTGTAAAAATTTTTTTTTTACTGGCCGATTTTCTCCTATCGGCCCCAATATTTCACTGCACACATGTTCTCCTGCACCTGTTCCATGTTCATCGTGTTTAGGTGCCCCCCGAGCCGAATCTGCCAGATGACTGCAGATATCGGCGTTTGTCGTTAGCCAGGGCACTGCACTTGCACGTCGGCTCCGCGAGGATTCGTGCTGACTTTCATCCGCCGACGTGGCCGCTGCCCAGTAGCTGGATGCTGAACACAAGCAGAACATGTGGTGAAGATAAGTTTGGCCGATTGCTGGAATCGGCCTCCATATCGATTGAAGCGCTGACTGAAGGTTCTGTAATGCTCCTTCATAATTTTTTGGGGCCGATCACAAGGATCAGCCTCGCCACGTTTGCTCATTGGTTTGTTCTTGCTACTCGGTCAGGCTGGACAGAACCAACCCAACCTCTGACTTTATCATGTTGATGCGCTTGCTGTCGTCCACCTTGAGTGCATCGTATAATCGTGGAGCACTAAGCTCCGTCGGAAGGACGAGCACCATGTTTGTACCAGCCGATGTTTCATCATCGGCTTTCCTTTGCTTGGGACGCCACTCCATCTTCCGTGGACGACCCTCTTCGTCCAGGGTTCGCTGAACTTTCGCAGCCAGATCAGGTCGTGCCTTCCTTAGCGTATGCAAGTATACCCTTTCGGCTTCCTCCAGACCGCGCAAACGCTGAACCCTGCGCTTTTGTGAATGGCTGAGTCCATCAGGGCACCACCTTGGCCGGTGGTACCTGTCTTCTTCTTCTCGTCCCTCGTCTTCTGAATCCTCGAGATCTGCCCACCGAGGGGACTCAGCGCGTTTGCTTTGTGGCGGGAGAGGCCCTAAGCGCTTGAACACGGACACATTGGCTGCCTCCTTCTTCTTCTGGTTGCATTCTGGGCAATTGCCGATTGTGGGCAATCGGCTCATTCCTGAATCCCAGCAGTGTCTGAAGAAGGGGCAGTCCCAGTGCCTGTCGTTGTCGTCTTGCTCCCTTGATTTTTCTGTGGCACGGCGCTCGTGCTCCTCCTCATCGTGATCGTGCCGACGATGTCTTCTGGCTTCTCTAGCCAGACGATCTCTTTCATCATCATCGCTAGATCGTCGGCGTCGGTCATACTGACTCACATACTTGTTGAGGAGGTGATCAGAGAGGGGTCGCTGATATCTTATGTTCCTCACTTCTCCCTCTGTGACGTAGCGCTTGCCATCATGACGGAGTCGATCGCGTGGAGCGGCCTCCTCTGTGTCCTTGCTACGAGAGCAGCTGCCCTCGTCTCGATCTTTGCCAGAGTGGTGCCCAGGTCCTACCATGTTGATGCTGAACGAGGATCCTGGCTGGCAACCTTCAGGGTAAGTGCATTCCACCATGTTAACGGCGGGGAAGGGCTGGGTGTCGACCTTCATGGCGTACTGGTTGAAAATCAGACGCCCCTTTTCTATCGCCGCTTGGATGTGCTGACGCTATACCCTGCAGTCATTGGTGGCATGGGAGAGCGAGTTATGCCATTTGCAGTATGGCTTTCCGTTCAGCTCTTGCACCGTGGGGAATTTGAGACCTTCGGGAATCGTCAACTGCTTCTCCTTGAGCAGGAGGTCGAAGATTTGCTCAGTTTTGGTCACGTCAAAATCAAACCCCCGGGGCGGGCCTGGTGGCTTTACCCATTTGCAGGACACGGGGGTTCCTCCCCGAGTCCATTCAGCCACTGCTACCTCTTGATCTCCCGCAGAAACTTCGTCTTCCTCTGCATCGACCAGGACTCGCACGCTTGAATTTGTCCTGGTACAGTCCGGTGGCGCTGTTCATATCTTCGACAGTTTTGAACCATGTGCGCCCGGTGAGGGATAGTCCGCCCAGGAGGCCATGTCCTTGAGCGGTGTTGCGAGGCCCGCTACTGCCAACTCGACTGCTTCCTTTTCAGTTATACGAACCGAATAACATCGGTTCCTAAGATTCCTGAAGCGCTGGATGTATCCTGTCACAGTTTCTCCACGCTTCTGACGTAATTGTGCTAGATCGGCAATGCCGGACTCGGAAGCCTCTGAATGGTACTGCATATGGAACTGTTCTTCCAACTGCTTCCAAGTCCGGATGGAGTCTGGTGGCAACGAGGTGTACCACCCGAAAGCCGATCCCGTGAGGGACTGTGAGAAGAGCCTCACGCGTAGTTGATCCGACACTGAGGCCGGTCCTAGTTGTGCCAAATATCGGCCTACGTGCTCGATGGAGCTGGAACCATCTGATCCACTGAATTTGGAGAAATCAGGGAGCCGATATTTAGGTGGTAGCGGGATCATCTCGTAGTCGTCGGGGTACGGCTTGGAATAGCCGATTGCCCTCCTTTTCGGCACCATGCCGAACTGATCTCTCAGTATGGTACTGATCTGATCCGTTGTGCTGGCTGCAGGAGTTGAACTCTGAAGATTCGCCGGGGTGGCGTACTTAGCCAGCCATGTTTGCTTTTCCAGCTCTGAGCCAACTGCAGGAGCTGAGCTCTGGAGGTTCGTCGGGGTGGCGTACTTAGTTAGCCACGTCTGCTTCTCAAGATATGTTGCTGACGTCCCTCCTGTTTTCCCAGAAGTCCCTGATGTTGTGGCCTGGTTTGTGAGCGCCCAGTTACCGCAATCTGGCACATACGTGCACGTGTACCCGTGAGGGATCTCCTTAGGCGCCTCAGGCAAGAACTGGTAGTCACTAGGGTCACCACCGATCTTGTAGACGACGAATGCCGGTGAAGCCGGCACTTCTGGTGCTGCCAACGCAAATGGCAGCGGTGGACGGGACTGGAGTGGCAACTCTCCTTGATGCGTCCCGAGAGCTGGTCCTGACGGCGAGTACTGGTGCCTCATGATCTCCTGGATCACGCGAAGAGCGACACGCTCCAACGTGTTGACCAGGTTCTCAGAGTGGCGGTGTAGCGAGTGAGCCACCAAGTAGTTGATCTCCTGCCGCAGGGACCTGGTGCGTTCTTCCGACGGGGCAGAGAGGTCTATCCCATCTAGTGCACCATTAGGCGAGAACCCCTTCCACCTGATGCCATGTGAACGGGTTCTGTGGAAAGAGCCGATGAGGTCGGCCTCGAGGATGACTTTGATCTCGTCATACTTCTTCTTGAGCTCATCGGTCAGATCCTCGTACGTGACTGGAGTGCCGTCCGCCATCTCAGATGTAGATGGCGAGGTGGTTGATGTCGAAGCTTGTCCCACCGGGCGTGCCAGAATGTGTTGCTGCCAAAACCCACCGGCGGGCAGCGACGGGCAACACAGTAGAGCCGGGAACAACCTAGGGCTGCGGCTGGCCGAGGTCCCTCCGAGTGACGGCCCGCAAAGCCTTCTGGTACACACGTCCGATGCTGATGCAAGGGCGTGCCACCTGACCTATACCTGGTCAGGAAGGTGATGGAGATGCCTCGCTTAGTTTCCTGCATGGCATACACGTAAACATTAAATACGAGCCTCGATCGGCTCTCAGGTTATCCTGTGAATCGGCTCAAGGAGCCGATCCACCCATGATTCGTACGAGGTGCACGAATATATGGTGGTCCTGCCTGATCAAGATAAAGCTAATGAGATCTACGACGATTTAGGGTTTTCACCACATAATCGGATCATCCTACTCAGGATTGGGCCTCGCGGCCACGCACGGTGATCATAAGCCGATCCTAGACAAGGCCTAAAAACCAACACGAGGTTGATCCTCGGAACATCCTGTCTAGGACTAGCGAACGACACCCTGCGTGCCGCTGGATCCTCCAGCCCTTTGTAAGGCCTAACTATTGCAGATATTAAACTAATCCTTGATGAACAAGGAGCAACCGTAACGGATCAGATCTACTAAATAATGATCAAGCGGGGTGCCGCCCCCACACCTAAGATAGGTGTGAGGGCGGCTAGACATGCAAGGGTTGCACTACGATAGCATGTTACGCGAAGAACTATGCTAACCCTAACACATCTATGATAACTACGTTGCTCGCCATCAACAAGGCTTCAGTACGAGCAACGCATGAACAACGTGGAGCTTGTGCTGCCTAGATCGCAAGATGCGATCTAGGCAGCATGTTGCTTACCGGTAGAAACCCTCGAGACGAAGGAGTTGGCGATGCGCCGAGATTGATTTGTTGGTTGAACGTTGGTTGTTGTTTATTTCATAAACCCTAGATACATATTTATAGTCCAGGGGACTTTCTAACATGGGAATAATCCCAACCGTGCACGAGGCCAACTCTAACTAAAACGACACGTAATCTACTATGTTACAGATACACGGGCCAACTAGCCCATATTTTGCATATAAAGGCCGATCCATATATTTCTTCCGTGTATATTCTCCAAATCCATCTTGATCGCAGCCCACCTCTGACTCGGTCAAATTCTGGTGATAACAATTCCGTCAATGCTAGCGTTGTCTTTCTGGGCTTCCTTGATCTGACCAACCAAGGTGGGTTGCAGTTCTATGCTGGCTAGGAATCCTTCACTAACAAGTTCAAGTCTGAACTGTTCAAACTCTTGATGCAAGCTGGGCTGTTCGGTTGCGAGCATGGAGTTCAACTGACACGGCAGTCGACTCAAAGCATCCGCTACCACATTGGCCTTGCCGGGGTGGTAGTGGATCTCCATGTCGTAATCCTTGATCAATTCGATCCATCGGCGTTGTCTCATGTTCAGCTCTTTCTGGGTGAATATGTATTTGAGGCTTTTGTGGTCGGAGTAGATCTCGCATCGATTACCCATGAGGTAATGACGCCAAACTTTCAGGGCTAAGACCACGGCTGCAAGCTCGAGGTCATGGGTTGGGTAGTTCTGTTCATGTTGCTTGAGTTGTCTTGAAAGGTAGGATACAACCTTGCCTTCTTGCATAAGCACGCATCCAAGTCCAGTCTTGGAGGCGTCGCAATATACATCAAAGGGCTTTGCGATATCCGGCATGATCAGGATTGGGGCTGTTGTCAATCTACTCTTGAGCTGTTGAAAGCTCTCTTCGCATTTGTCGGTCCACCCAAACTTTCTGTCCTTTTTCAGCAGTTGGGTCATTGGTCGAGCGATGCTTGAAAAACCTTCTACAAATCTGCGGTAGTATCCGGCTAATCCAAGAAAAGCGCGGACCTCGGTCTGTGTGGTTGGGGCTTGCCATTCCATAACAGTTTTGATTTTGGCGGGATCTACGGCAATTCCTCCTGCAGACAAGATGTGTCCCAGGAATCCAACTTCTTCCAGCCAAAACTCACACTTGCTAAACTTGGCATATAACTTGTGCTATCTAAGGGTTTCTAGAACAATCTCCAAATGATGTTCATGCTGTAAGCTCTCTGGGCGATGGGTCCAGTTCCGGGGATTAACTCTATGATAAACTCGATATCCCGATCCGGGGGCATACCAGGTAGATCATCCGGAAACACATCAGGGTAGCGACAAACGACCCTGATTTGATCCAGAGTTGGCTTGGATACACTTTGGTTGCAGGTAAATTTTCTGGGTAGTTTTTCAGAGACGTGCTCAACTACGATACCGGTGCTGCTAGTCATGGTTATGGCTTTCTTGGCGCAGTCTATCAATCCATTGTGCTTGGACATCCAGTCCATTCCTAGGACAACTTCCAAACCCTTGGTTCCAAGTATGATTAGATTTGCAAAGAAATCTACATCATGGATTTTGATTGGCACATTTTTGCAAAATTTTCTGGCTTTGGTGGTTGATCCGGGGATTTGGACTATCATAACATGTTTTAAACTGAGAGGTTGAATTTTACTTGTTGATGCAAAGTCTTCGGTGACAAAAGAATGAGATGCTCCGGAATCAAACAACACTCTGGCAGGGATGTGGTTGACAGAAAACATACCCAGTACAACATCTGGTGCTTCCTGGGCTTCTTCGGCGTTCATGTGGTAGAGGCGGCCGTTGCGGTTGTTGGGGTTGTTGGGGGCAAACTTCTTGCCGGTGGAGACACGGCGTTGCTGCTGAGCAGGTGCAGCGGTGTTGCCGGCGAGCTTGGCAAGACGTTTGGGACGCTCGTTGGAGTAGTGCCCCACTACACCACACTCATAACAAGTGATAGTGGTCTTGTCCTGCTTGTTCGCAACGGGAACGGCATTGCTTCCGGTTCTGGGGGCGGTGTTGGTGTTGGTGTTGTTGTTGTTAGGGGCTCGGGGTGGAGCGCGGTTGTAGTTGTTGTTGTTGCCTCCTGGCTTGGAGTTTCCTCCACTCCAGTTCTGATAACCGGGGCGAGAGTTCTGCATCTGGGGTTTGTTGTTTCTCGGAGTGAAACCTCCGCTTGAGCTAGGGCGAAACTTCTGGGGGTGGCTTGATCCACTCTGATTCGCCATGCGGTGCTTGCGGTTCTCATTGGCTTGGTTCAACTTGCCCTCCATCTGGATGGCGGAGTCGACAAGGGCTTCAAGGTCGGCGAAGGGGATGTTGACGAGGACAGTCTGCATCTCATCATGCAGTCCGTTCAGGAATCTCTCCTTCCTCTTTTCAACGGTGTCGGTCTCATCAGGGGCATACCTTGACAAGGTGAGAAACTTGTCGCGGTATTCAACCACCGTCATGCGACCTTGTTTCAGCTCACGGAATTCATCCCTCATCTTCTTGATAAGACCCGGGGGTACATGGTACTTGCTGAACTTGAGTTTGAAATCCTCCCAAGTCATGAATTGACCTCCGTTCATGGCACGGGTGCTTGTCCACCAAGCGCGGGCTGGTCCAGCGAGATAGTGAGTGGCAAACAAGACCTTCTCGTTGGCTTCCACTCCGGCTACCTCCAGATTGTTCTCCATAGTCTGGAGCCAATCGTCGGCGTCGAGGGGCTCCTCGGTCTTGCTAAACACCAGAGGGTTGGTGTTTTGGAAGTTCTTGAGCTTGGATCCGGGGTGGTCATGATTTCCATGGCCTTGGTTGGCGATGTTCTGCAAGGCGATGAGGTTGGCTTGGCGTTCGGCTCTTTTGGTTTCCCGGTCTGCAAGCATGGTTTGCAGCGATTCTGGCAGCATCGCGTCGTTGGTGCGATTCGGAGGGGCCATCTGAAGATGTAGAAGATTATGAGATAAGAGGGAACATTCTATGGTTCATTTTGGTTAAGTTTGAACAACATTTGAAAACTTGTAATCTTTTCATGACAAACATAACATTCATTCATTCATGCAACACATAGTACAAACTACACACATACTCCAATGGTTTTAAGAACCATTCTCATGCTACGATACAAGGGACGGGATACAACTCACACCTACTATAAGTGAACTAGTGCAACTACTCCTCATCATCGACATCGATCGGGACGTAGTCGTCGGGTCCTGCCTCCAGGAACTCGTAATCCTCCTCCTCGGTGTTCTCGTCCTCCTCAAAGTCGTTGTCGTCGCTCAGGAAGGCGTCTCCTCCCTGAATGTCGATGCCTCCATCGTCATCTCCAGCTGACGAATCTGATCCTCCTGGGCCTTGACAGTGGCCTCAAGTGACGCGATCCGGGCGCGAAGGCGACGAATCGTAGCGTCCTTCTTGGCACGCTGCTGGCGAAGGCTCTTGCGGTCGTTGTTGAGTAGCTTGATCGCCTCACCCTGCTCGGTGATGTGAGCGTGGGTCTGGTTCGCGTAAGCGCGAGTGGCGTCGAGGTCCCTCTGAGTCTGGTAGAGCATGAAGTCCAGGTGCTCAGCATGGTGCCTCAACTCCGGGTGCGGCTGCAGCTCCATGGGCACTCCCGCGGCATCACGCCTCACAAGGTGGGCGTAGCGAGAGGCGAGGATGCTCACCACGTTCTATCCACAGAGGCGCGCAAGTGCCTCCTGAAGACCACGTGCGAGTCCGTCGAGCCAGTTGCTCTCGCGGAAGGAGAAGAGGATCCTCTCCGAAGTGGGAGGCTCCATCTTGCCCCTCAAGTCGGCAGTGATCACCCACTGCAACTCTCCTCCGGGCGTGTCGTCCAGCTGAACCCCGTGAAACTCGGGGTGTGGGCGCCCAAGGAAGTCAGAGAGGGCGTTGAGGTCGTGCTCGAAGATCAAGCTTCCTCCGTTCCCAAGCTGGTAAAACTTGGTGTTGATGGGTTCATTCAGCGCCATCTGAAAGAGAATTGGATGAGTAAGTTAGAGAGTGCAAAGTGTGGCAAAGTTTTAAGTTGATTCAAATAAGATAGACATGATTCATCAAATTTTGGCAAAGTCTCAAGGACAAGAGTGTAGTAAATTTTCACAAATAGTTTCTTTCATTTGATTTCAAAGCTAAGGTTTTCAGAACGCCCATTCTAACTAAGGTCTTCTAAGGTCAAACAATGGCTCTGATACCAACTTGTCAACACCCGGATTTTTAAGTCCGAATGCCTATTATGTCATACATCGCAATCCCAGGAATATTGTTGTTGCGAGGCATAATAGTTAAGTATCACAGTCATCATTCATTACAAACCATAAGTTTACAAATTTGGAATCACATGATCCATATTACACGAATAGTTGATCTATTGATCAACGAACAAACACAAGTTCATAGTTCAACATAGCGGAAGCGTAAGATACAAGGACTCTCTAGTCCACAGGCCAACGCTTGATGTCGGAAGGCGCTTAGTTGTCGTAGGCGTCCTGCTGGTCATCTCCTTGATCATCTTCATACTCTGGCCATTTGAATAGCCAGGGACAAAGCCGTGAGTACGTTGAGTACTCGCAAACTAATACTAATGTAAGTGCTAGACATTCTAGTATGGTTTGCTAAGCTCTAGTTTATTTGCATAAAGCTAGTTTTAGTTCACAAAGTTTGAGAAAAGCTTATTCAAGTGCTAACTAACCCAAGTGGGAACATTAGTGTCATTCCCACCATTCAAGTGGTGATTTCAATTCAATTCACCACAAGTCATTTCACCATCACCCTTTTCAACATCATTTTCAAAGATATGACATCGGAAACTGTATGGCCTTTCCAACCGTCCGTAACCGTGGACGCGGCTATTCGAATAGGTTTACACTCTGCAGAGGTTGCACACTTGTGCCACAACATTTGATTTCATCCGTCGGGATTACCCCGAATCATCGTAACACGACGCGGATCATCAACCATAACCTTTCACTTACGAATCCTAGTATGAGCACCTCTCCCCATGAGCTTGGCCTCCCAGTGAAGACCAACTGTCAACCTGGGAACTGCACAGGGCTTGGGCCGGACATTCACCTCATTTTGCATCATATCATATCATTTCTTTTGTTGTAGAGGCAGCTTTCGGCATAACCCCGATGACGCTTGTTTAGAGGGAACCCATACTAAGACGCATAAACTTCCAGTTAAGCCCTACCCATAATCAGGTATTGTGGGGGTACTTAATAATTGGAAAGGTATCGCATTCAACCCAACATCATTGTTTATCAAAAATCACCATCTTCTCTTGTTCACAATCACCTTCAAAAATCATTCAATGGAATGCATCTCCATTCCAAGGTTTCAAAATCACTTCCAATTCACATTGTTCCCATCTAGAGTAGTCAAGTTTTAATTCATTAGCACTAGCTCTAATTCATGAGGGGTGCTATCTTGCTTTGCTTGGAGAGACTAACTCACTACTCTAGAAATCAACTTGTACTTTGACCAAAGTTAACTATAAAAGTACTCATTTAGAAAACAAGTAAAAACTTGTAAAGTAAAAACTTGGGATGGGTTCATATAAGAAAAGATAAGAAACATGGTGCCTTGCCCCAAGGGGCTTTGCACTTTGCAAGAATGTTAGCTTGCCTTGGTAGTTCTCAAACTGTTCCTCCTCCTCCTCTTGGTAGCAACCTTCTTCTTCGGCGTACTCTCCGGTGCTACCGTCTAAATTTGAATACGAGTATAATTACTCACTAATTCAATGGCTATTCCATACATCACATATAACACACAAACTACTCTATGCACACAAATAAATTAACTAGGGTGCATGGGTGGTGGGATTTAAATAGAATTCACTTCTTTGTATTTTATATGTAAATGATAGTTTCCATAGGGTTCTTGAGAAATAATTTCCTCTCATTGAAATCTTCTTAAGATTTAATTTCTCAAACAATCATGTATGAACTCATATTGACCTAAGTCAAATGTTCATCATCATCATTTGTGAAAATGATTTAAATGAGGTAGATCACCTCATACTATTTAAATAACACTACATTTGATTTAAATCTCAAGTAATTCATATAAGAGAGTTTAGGACCAGGGGTCCAAACATCCCATGAATTCATGTGAGACAAGTTTGAATGAAGTGTAAGACTCCATATAATTTACTTTAATAGTTTTGGACAATATCAACTAGTTAAACTAGTCAAATGATCCTTTAATTAAACTAGGGCATGATCATGCAAAGTGACCACACCATTTTATTGCATAAACAATTAGTGTAAGTCAAATGTGAGCTATTAGAGTTGGAATTAACTTAATATCTATTTTGGTTGATTTTTAAGAATTATTTGAATAGGGAAAAGTCCCTGTCTTGTTATTTTTATCACATTTATTCTACAAAGAATCTGGCCATGAGGCCAGTGGCATTGGCTAGATAATTTCAGTAGCTTTCCAACCATATAAAGTTCACTAAATTTGGTTTAGCCAATTTGAATCTATTGAATTTCAAAGTAGGGGCAGTATTGAAATTCATTTGATATTATTTAAACGGGATTTGAATTAACAGGCCGGCGGGAAAACTAAACGGGCTGCCAGATTTAAAAAAGGCCTAAACCAACCCAGTCCAGCCCAGCCACGGTCCACAGACGCGCGGGCTGCCTGACAGGGTGGGGTCCGCCTGTCAGCGACTATTATAACCCGAATCGGTATGTTTTAAAGGGGAGCGTCGGATTAGAATCCAATCGAACGGCCATGGTTCATCGTCGTCGCCGACGAGAACCCGACGATGCGGCGGCGGCAGTAGGGGGTCGGCGGGCTTACGGCGGCTCCAGCAAGGTATGGCAGTATGCTCGGGGAAGGTGTAGTCGACGGCGAAGCTCCTTGTACCAGCGGCGGCTCCTGGAACGGCTCCAATCGACGGCGAGCTTCCGCGGCGTCTGGCGGCAGTGAGGTAGAAATTGGGCGGTGGCGATGGCTAATCGAGGTAGTGGAGGAGCTCAGGCGGTTGAGTGAGAAGAGGTGAGGCGGCTGGTGTGAAGAAATCGACGAGGCGAGGCCTCCTTTTATAGGCGAGCGAGTGCCCGAGGCTCTGCGGCGAACTCGACAAGGGCGCGGCGTCTCCGGTGGTCTAGCGAGCTAGGCGAGGGCGCGGTGGTGTTCCTGGCGTCACGGTGGTCCTCTGGATGGCGACAGGTAGGGTAGGGGGTGGCTGGTTTGGTCGCCTCGCTTCCGCGTCTGTCGCGCCCGCGGCGGGGTTTCCTCTTCGTCTCCGGCGGCGGCGGGCACGGGTCGTGGTCGAGGGCGTGTCCCATGGTGTTGCGGTGTCACGGCGAGGCTCAAGGCGTTGCGAGCGGGGCCAGGGCGTGAGCGAGGTGGCTGCGCGGCGCGTGGCCAGTGCGTGTCCGCGGCGCGCACACGTGCGACGCGAGCGGCATGCTGGCCGCCATGGGCGCGCGCTGGTCTGGCCGATGCAGTGCTCCTCCTCGACAATGGCCGGTGCTAGGCGACGTAGAGGAGCGAGGTGGCGAGCTACGGCATGGTGGCCAGGTTGGGGAAGGAAGGATGAGAGGGGGAGGTCGACGAGCTCGGGGACATGGCCGGCATGGCCATGCCCTAGCTTGCTCCTCCTCTCCCTAGGTTTGCTATGCAGCACTAAGGGTTTAAGGGGACCAGGGGACAATGTAGAATAGCTTTGGGTTAGATTAGGTGAGGTAGATCACTATTTGCAATAGTTGCAAATAGTGCCCGAATTTGGAAATTACAAAATTGTCCAAATTTGAAATAATTCAAATGGTGAATGTGTTTGAAAAGTGAGTGTTGATATTAGTTGTAAATGACCAGAGGTGATTTGAGGTGGTGGTGGAATTGTTAGAATTCAAAAATTTGCAAAATTGGCTAAGTGGAGAATGTTCCATATGTTAAAAAGTTGGGACTTTGGATGAGCCTTGCTCTTGATCAAAGATGATTTTGGCATGATGATCTTCACCCAAGTTGTTCACCTTGATGTTGACTTTGAAATGGTGCAAAGAGTTAGCAAGAATTGGTTTGGGAAAAATGAATGGCCAGGGCTCAAAGTGGTGATCAGACTATAAATTTCAGTTTTGACCATTATCATATGTGAGTGGGATTTGTGTTTGAAATCCATTTGAATTGTGAAACTTTGATTCCAAAAGTTGTAATAAGTGTTTAATAACATTATTCAACTAATGGTGAAGACCCAATAGGTCTAGGGTCAAAATTTATAAAAATGCCATAGGGCATATGTGAGGGTTTTTAGGGTTTTGCATTTTATGGAATTTCTTCCTCTTTGATTTATTTGGGTTGGTGATCTTCATATGATCACATTAGGGTTTTAGAGCATATCAAATACAAGTAAAAGCAATCATCATGGCATATCACTCAAATGCACAAGTCCTATGCATGGTACTATATGCAAATAGAAAAGTTTTTGTTGGTTTGAAATTTTGCTTTCTGGATTTCTCTAACTTTTTTTTATTGAAATTTGGGGTGTTACAAAACCTATAAATTTTCTGAAGAGCAATATGTTGAGCACTAGCAGGAAAGTACTTCCGAAAGAAAAACATCACGCAAATCAGTTGGACTTTTAATAGAACCAGGAGGTAAATTATTATACCAAGTTTTAGCATCATCCTTTAATGAGAAAGGAAATTTTTTAATGACAAAGTAAGTACGCATCTTGTCATCATCAGAAAACAAGCTACTCATAGAAGAAAGTTCAATCATGTGCTCTACAGCACTTTCTTTTTCAGTACCACAAAAGGGTGCTTTCTCTACAATAGCTATATGAGATAGATCAAGAGAAAAATCATAATCTTTATCCTTAATGCATATAGGAGATGTGGCAAATTTAGGATCAGGTGATAGCTTATGTCTAACAGTATATTGTGTGAGAAACTTTTTAATGTTTCTTGCATCAGCAGTAGCATTGCATCTATTAATAAAATCATCATTAAGCTCCACATAATCTTCATCAGGATCATCACTAGAATAATCAAATTCAGGTGAATTAACAGGTGTAGTGACATTTTCATTAGGAGTTTCAGCATTTTCAATTTGTCTAGACCTAGCAATTGTAGCATCTAGAAAGGATCCCAATGAACCACTATCATCAAGCACAGCAGAAACATTATCAATATTATGAGAGTTTTCAAATTCAGCAGAAGTACCACCAAGAGAAGCTTGTGGCGGTGAAACAAGTTGACTTATCACAGATGGTGAATCAAGAGTAGCAGAGGTACTCAGAGTTGTACCTTTTCTTGTAGTGGATGGTAATATGGCGACTTTAGTATCGCGAGGTTTACCCATGATGGAGAATTTGCAGCGAACAATATCAATCCAAGTGAACTTCCAAATAAAGCTATGTTCCCCGGCAACGGCGCCAGAAAATAGTCTTGATGACCCACAAGTATAGGGGATCGCAGCAGTCTTCGCGGGTAGTATAACCCAATTTATTGATTCGACACAAGGGGAGACAAAGGATACTTGAAAGCCTTAACAGCGGAGTTGTCAATTCAGCTGCACCTGGAAACAGACTTGCTCGCAAGAGTTTATCAGTAGTAACAGTTTTATAGCAGTAGCAGTAGTGAAATAATAGCAGCAGAGTAACAGAGACAGCAGTAGTGATTATAGTAAACAGCAGGATTAAAATACTGTAGGCACGGGGACGGATGACGGGCGTTGCATGGATGAGAGAAACTCATGTAACAATCATAGCAGGGCATTTGCAGATAATAATAAAACGGTGTCCAAGTACAAAGCAATCAATAGGCATGTGTTCCAATTATAGTCGTACGTGCTCGCAATGAGAAACTTGCACAACATCTTTTGTCCTACCAGCCGGTGGCATCCGGGCCTCAAGGGAATCTACTGGATATTAAGGTACTCCTTTTAATAGAGTACCGGAGCAAAGCATTAACACTCCGTGAACACATGTGATCCTCACATCACTACCATCCCCTCCGGTTGTCCCGATTTCTGTCACTTCGGGGCCATTGGTTCCGGACAGCGACATGTGTATACAACTTGCAGGTAAGACCATAAACAATGAATATCATGATGAAATAATAACATGTTCAGATCTGAGATCATGGCACTCGGGCCCTAGTGACAAGCATTAAGCATAACAAGTTGCAACAATATCATCAAAGTACCAATTACGGACACTAGGCACTATGCCCTAACAATCTTATGATATTACATGACCAATCTCATCCAATCCCTACCATCCCCTTCGGCCTACAGCGGGGGAATTACTCACACATGGATGGGGGAAACATGGCTGGTTGATGGAGAGGCGTCGGTGGTGATGATGGCGATGATCTCCTCCAATTCCCCGTCCCGGCGGAGTGCCAGAACGGAGACTTCTGGCTCCCGAGACGGAGTTTCGCGATGTGGCGGCGTTCTGGAGGCTTTCTGGCGACTTCGACTTCCTCCCGTGCGTTTTTAGGTCGAAGGCAATAAATAGTCCGAAGGAGGGCGTCGGAGGCTGACCGAGGCCGCCACACCATAGGGCCGCGCCGGCCGATGGTGTGGGGCCCTCGGGCCTCCACCTGGCTTGCCCTTCTGGCTCCGCCAATATTCTGGGAAAATAGGACCTTCTGCATAAATTCCGAGGATTTTCCTGAAAGTTGGATTTCTGCACAAAAACGAGACACCAGAGCAATTCTCCTGAAAACAGCGTTAGTCCGTGTTAGTTGCATCCAAAATACACAAATTAGAGGCAAAACAATAGCAAAAGTGTTTGGGAAAGTAGATACGTTTTGGACGTATCAGTGTGTCAGGATTATTCTCAAGTGAATATCCTTCTCAAGTCATAAGAACTATTTGGTTTAGCTAAGACAACTTCCTATAGACACTACCCATCCTATAGGTCTCCTTTAAAGGGTTTTAACCCTAGGGTCAAAGCATTTGCTCTGATACCAACTGTGGTGACCCGGCATACCACTGCATGGTGTAGTATGCAAGTCTGATATAACACCAATGAAACACCGTTCCACTCGTATTATATCGCTCAGAGTGGTACAACAGAAACATATGCAGTTCCAAGGCATGTCTATAGTACAAAAGATCCACACAGCCTCCTACTTTACAATGAGGTAAAACTGCAAATAAACTCCAGAAGAACGACTCGTGATCTAATCTTATCATGGACTCTAATTATAGAGTATTTGACGAGCTAAAGAGGCTATGACTAGATTCTAGCTAATAGGAGCTAGCTTTGGAAGCTAGTTCCCTTCTACTACTTAATCTAGGTTTTCTCCATGGTAGTTGTAGTGTTTGACTCTTTCGGCAGGTTCCTGTCCCCTTGAAGTATTTGTAGACTCCTCGGTCTTCGAGTTGCACGGTAGATCCTCCTTCGTGGCCTCCATATCTAAGCAGGGGATTTAAGAGTGGGATGAGTACGAGCGTACTCAACAAGTTCATTATAGGAAAGAGGTGTTTAATGCACTAGCTACAGCATTAGACCAGAAAGTCTAATACTAATGCAAGTTTTATAACCATTTCTTCAAAAGGTTGCTTTTATTCAGAAGAACTATGTTCGTCAGCCTTCACCGGTTTACTAGAACTTCATGGAGCTCCTTTCCGGCCGCGTTCACAGTTCCATATCTCGGAACAGGGAGTGACAGGTCACGGTTCTTTACACTCTGCAGAGGTGTGTTGCTTTACCCATAAGAGATCTTAACCTTGGTGCCAACCGGGCGTACACCCCGTCCACACTTCCTTTGGTGCGAGGCCCGGTATAAGGTCATAGCCAATCATATTCCTCCGCTACCTCATACACCCACCCTTTGCTGCAAACTCCGACCCTGGGTCCTCGCCGGTGCTCTTATACCAATTAAGGACGGCCCCCGACCACGACAACAGTTCAGGTGTCTACCATGAACTCCTTTGCCGGCAGCTGCAACCCATCATAGACCGCAATAACCGTGGGGACTTCATCGGGACCCCCACCCTACCACTTGTCCTCTCTTGGATCAAGGGTACCACTTGTCCTCTCTTGGATCAAGGGTCTACGGTAAAGCGCATCCGTTGATGTACAAGAGGTGGAAATACAATTGACTATTCCGTCCCACTCCAGATCTTATGGTTAACACGGGTATTACGGCACAAGAATCACTGGACGACATTTGTTGTTTAATCCTAGATGGATATAAACCCTTGCAATGGAACCTCCACCATATCAACACAATCCATGGTTCCATTGCCCACCATATAGTCATATTCATAGTTATGAAAATATTGGTTTTGGTTTTTATGCAATAGTGATAATCATAGTACTTTACAAGTAATTTGATAAAGATACTCAAATGACATGAGCAAGCGATGAACTTGCCTTTCTTGACTGCAAGATTATGCAGGCAAAAGCTTCGATACGTGATAACTCCAAATTCTGAAATACCATCATCGTCCGGTAAGGACAATGTTTAAAGAACTGGCAAAGATGCTATAATGCATAGTATGAGATGCAATCGTCCCGAGCGTAACCTAACCTCGATGATTTATGATGTATAAGTTGTAAAGATTTCTTTAGGGTGTGTTGCACTTTTAGAATGGTTCTCAAACAAGGTTCTTATTAGGGTTTGGTTATATTAGCATCATAACCAAGTGATATAAGACATCATAACAATCATACACATATAGAATAGTGATGGAATAATATGTAAAGAACATTTGTTAATTTTAAGTTCTACAGATCATGGTTGATGATTACTTATACTATACTTCAAAAGAATAACTTTTGAAGAACATGTTAATTAAGAACTAGTAAGTATTTCAAATAAGAACTATGGCTTCTATGGTTTGATTAACATTTGTACTTCAAAAGAATAACTTTTGAAGAACAGGTTAAATAAGAATATGAACTACTATACATAGGAGCTATGGCTTTCTAGGGTTTACTATTAGATTCATTTAGTTCACTAATAGGAACTAGTTGGGTTGTTAAATAGAATTGGTCTATACATAGCAAGTATTAGCAAATTTATTACTATGGTTGATTATGGGTATCATATCAAAGAATGATGGTCAAAGTGTTGTTATAAGTTAGGGTTTACTATGGCTTCACAATTGTTTCACTAAGTAATGCTTAATGGCTTCTAAACTAGATGGTTTATCAATTCCTGAATAGGGTTCAGTGGAATAGGAGCATGTGATGTGTATTACTACACAAGATATTGGTACTAGGATTGATTTCCATGGTTCTTCTAGGGTTTGATGGTTTAGGAGGATTCCAATGGTGTGGTATATAGGAATGGTGATCAATAGTGCTAACATGTGGTATCAAACTAGGGTTTATATCTAGGTGGCACTAGTGGATCATATAGGTGTTAACCAAAAATAAAGACATGAAATGATGGTCTCATGTGAATTGTACCTAGTTTTATTTTAGTGGATCATGAGTATGCACTCATTGGTTGTTTATTAAGGTTTTACATGTAAAGGTGAAGTGGCTATGATCACATGGGCTAAACCCCTAGGGTTTTAGGATTGGAACTATTTTAGGATGATCACATAAAATGATGGAACCAAGATTCTTGTTTATATTAGAATTAGGGTTTCTAAATTTTGATTTCATTATTAACATGATAATTGGTAGAGATTATTACTAAATTGAAGATAGAAGTAATAATGGATTTAACACTATATTATTTTCAAAAGACTTAAATATGATTAATACTATTAGGGTTTAGGGTTTTAATTGAAGTAACGGTCAATTAGGATTCTCATGTGTTTAAACATAACCATTAAGAAACAATTGTTGTTTTGTATGGCATTTTAATATTTTATTTATGTGAAGAATTGAAACAAGAAATTATCTCCTTAGTTTTTAGGTTTTAATAGTTTAAGATTTAAAATTTGGTCTTCTAAAATTTTAGAGGGAATTCATATTGTTGTTCTTTTAAACTTTAAGTATTTGTTTTCTATTTTATTTATAGAGGTCATTTTATGATACTCAATTCTATTTATAGTTTTTCTTTTTATCTTCTTAAATTTTTAAAAAGGTTTTTCTTTTCTAAAATAAAATAAAATAAAATAGCCCAAATGGTTTATTGGGTTGGCCCAATGGCCTGGCCCAAAGGCCCGAGTCGGTTGGGTCTAACCCAACCCGACCCCCACTCTCTCGCTCACCTCTCTCTCACACACGCACACACACGGTCACCGCCTACCTCTTCTCCTTCGCGACCACCACGCCCCCGCGGTGGCGCCGCTCGCCCCCGGCCGCTCCTGGCCAACCCCGGCACCGGCGTGATGGGGCTTTTGCTCTCCTCGACGAACTCTACCACCTCCCCTAGGTTGATTTGGCCGCTGTGGTCTCTAGCGGTCGCCTCGACCCCGAAACCCTAGCCGGTCATCGGCGGCTAGTCTGGCCGCCACCGGCCCCTTCAGGCTCCGGCGAGCTGTTGCTGCCCTAGCGCCACCTTGTGGTCCTTCTTCCCCAACCCCATCGCCTCCTTGCTGCATCCCCGTCGCTGGCCTCGAGCCCCAGCTTGACTGCCCCGACGCCACTGACCTCCTCCTGGTTCCCCGCGTCGATCTCCTCTGTGTGACAATGGTGGGGTGGTGATGTGATGCGGCTGCTGCCTCTCAGCCTCCCAGTCTGGTCGTGATGTGCACCCCTTCCCCTGCTTTGTTACTGCTATGCGACGAACTGGTGGTGGCTACTGGTGGATGACTCGACGCCGGCAGGACGGTGTCGCCGACGCAACCCCTGCGTCAATAAACTGGTGGTGCTATCGCTGTCCTTACTTCATCCTCGACCTCGACGCCGGTGGAACGGTGCCGCAGACGCAACCCCGGCGTCGACGGCTGCGACTATGCCTCTACTACACTGTGAGCTATCCTTCTTTCCTTCTCTGCGTATATCCGTGAATTGGTGGTTAAGTGCTGCATGGTAATCTAGTGTCCCTGGTTTGAGGCTATACAATTGTCTAGTTTATCCACTTGCTTCCCTGATGTGTATACTAGGCTTAATATGGTGCCTTGGTTTGGATGATTCTTCATCCAGGCACCAAATGATGTATTGCTTACATTAGACAAACCTTATTCTTCCAAAATAAATGATGGGTACTATTGATAACGCCTCAATTTGGATGATTTATTCATCCCCGACATGTGCAATCTGTAGCTGTTGTGATACTGACGAAACTGAATATTTACTACACTGTCAACTGAAAGTTTCAGTTATGGATTTGTTTATAACTTCAGTTATGCCATATAAAATTAGTGTGGCCTGCGGATTGGTGATGTACTTGATGGTTGGCTTGTATGCATATTTATGATAGCTTTGCTGGATATTCGAGACGATCCATTGATTTTCTGTGATTCATTATGTGTGGAGCAAAGTTAATTATGTAGTCATCCCATGATGGGTTAACTACTGCTGCTACTTGGTTGGCCTGGAACTTATTTTCTGGACCCCAAGTAATTCCTGGAGATTGTGGATTTGTTAATGAAAGCTGTGCTCTATAAAGATTTATAAGAACAGATGCTGTTGCTTGATTCTTTGGCCCTGCCTGTGATGCAAAGGCTGAGGCATGATTTATGATATGAACAGATACTACTGGTGCCTTTTTATTTCTCAGTGATGAGACTGGCATAGCACTTCTATGCCATCCTGAGAGAAATCCATCTCTCTATCCTCCTAGGTGAAAACCTAGTAGAAGGGTAGTGAGATGGTTTATTTTAGATACTCCCCTTATTCCCCTGGTGTGACTATGCAAATTAAGAACAGATGCCATGCTTCACTTGTTGCCTAATACCTGCTGTTGGAGAGTAGCTTTATCTTGCTTGATGTTGATCTGGCTTTGTTGCTGATCTTGGCGTCCACCTCCCCCATGGATTGTGCCTGCTCCTCCTGGGCTCATATTGTCACCATGGTTCTCCTTGCAACTTCGGTTATGATCTTGATATTGATTTCCTAGATGGTTGCCTGGGAAGGATTTGTGGTTTTGGCTGTTGAACAGAAATCGATGTTCTTGGATGGATTATCTTGTGCTAGCTAAGCAGTTGTGTGCTGCAAGAGACACCACTTTTATATGGTGCCCAAGAGCTGTGCTTGGCCGACAGCTATGTGCATGCATGTGTGTGAGCTGCTTGCATGTGGGACCCTCCTGGTTCAAGTTTCCCTGTGAAGATCTTTGTAGCTGTGGATCAGCTCAACTGAGTCGGTCTTATCTTGAGTTGGGATTTATTCTTGATATTGCCAAGTGTTAAATTGACCCTGCCCATGATGCATGAGCCTGAGGCCAAAATTGAAGATAAGAACAAATACTACAAATCTGGCCCCCAAACTATCTACTCAATGATGAGTTTAGCATAGCAATTCTATGCCAAAACCTGAGAGTAATCACTAACCAAAAATTGTCTCTCTTCTACTTGTTTTGTTTCTCTTATTGCAGGAAAAGAAAAATATTGGAAGATTGGGAAGATCAAGATTTAGTATAGGAATTCTTTTTATTCTTTTGTAATCTGTCTATATTCCTTATTTTATGTGACTTGTAAATAGTTGGGTAATGATATTTGTAATTAAGTTTAAATCATTTATTCATTTGGATTATCAAATGTGTGTACTTTTACCTATAATATTTATATACTTGTTTAAATCTCAAATTCCAATTCAAATTCTTATTTGAATTTCTATTTTCCATATTTGAATTTGAATTCAAATTGTTTTCCCCAAAACACATGAGTTCAGAAAGGTCATGTCGAAATTTATCGCACCCACATCGAAGACTAACTCAATTCCACCGATGTAAGAGAAATCTCGATCCCTTTCACAGTTTTAAACAAAAGTGCGAAAACTCCCCGGATTTTCTATGTATGAATGCAATGCACACATCTGTTTCCTCTATTTTTTTGTAACCCCCGATCATGGGATATTACATTCTCCTCATCTTCCTCTTCATCATCGGACAAGTACTCGGCCCCAACAAAGGCTCTTCCCTTGTTCTTCTTGTATCGATCGTTGATTGGGTTTGGCTCAATCTTGGCTTGACCCCTTTGATGAATCTTGGCTTGTCTACCCTTTTCTCATAAGGGCACTCATCTGCAAAGTGGCTATCTTCATCACAATTGTAGCAAGTTCTCTTCTTCTTCTTGTCATTGAGAAGCATAGGGAATTTTGCCTTGTACTTCTTGGCAAAGAAAGCAAAGTCGGTAGCAATGTCACTAGGTGAAGTCATCTCTTCATCTTCTTCAATTTCATAGTCTTCTTTGCTTCCATGATCGGCCCTAGCTTTGAGAGCAAGGTTGTGTGGCGCTTCATGGTTGTGTGAGGCTTCATCAACACGGTTCATTGCCATGAGCCTCTTTCCCGCTTTGGCCATGTTTTCATTGGCGGCCACATAGGAGACTAGATCATCGGAGTTGAGGTCGGCACTCTTGGTCATGATTTGCAAGTTGAGTGCAAGGTTGGTGTCTTCTTGATTGACGGAAATCATAGCAATGACCTTGGACTTTAT
Source organism: Lolium perenne (assembly GCF_019359855.2). Classification (NCBI taxonomy): domain Eukaryota; kingdom Viridiplantae; phylum Streptophyta; class Magnoliopsida; order Poales; family Poaceae; genus Lolium; species Lolium perenne. The sequence continues at coordinate 166,484,578 of NC_067244.2, forward strand.
GAATGCTTCATTCATCTCGAAGCCATCATTGTACTTCTCAACAACAATTCCCTTGACCCTTACTCTAAGAGCACCAAGTATTGCATAAGCATCGGCCACAGACTCTCCTTCTCGAATCATGAATTGATGGGCCTCTTGCTTTGCGGTCTCATAACGAGCTGATTGGATCAAATCGGTTCCCTCTTGGAGTACTATGATTCGATCCCACAACTCTTTAGCGGAGTCTATGTCATTGACTTGATCAAGGAGCTTGCGGTTGATGCCACTCCTAATCTTGTCACGTGCGGAGGCGTTGAGTTGACGGTTGTAGAATTCGGTGGAGGTCAACCGAATGGGATCTTGTGGCTCCCGGTATCCATGAACAATGATCTCCCATAACTCCACGCTGCAGCTGCGAATATGAGATTCCATAGAAGATTTCCAAAAAGGAAAGTGAGTTCCATCAAAATGGGGAACATTCCCACCATGGTTTATATGAGGCATGGGTGAAGTGTTTTTGTGATTGTCATGGTTGACTTCACGATAGCTCCCTAGGGAGGCCGAAGCCGTACTAGGGGGCCCGCTAGTCAAGTTCTTAAGCATGGCAGACATCTCTGCCATTTGGCTTTGTAGTTCATCCTCCTTTTTCTTCTTCTCGGCATCATATGCCAAGAATCTAGATTTCATCTCTTTAACCGAAAGGTTAGAGTTTTCATCTAGACCCTCGAATAGTTTATCCATCTCACTCTTAAGGCGGTGAAGCCCTTAATAAGAGTCCAGGCTCTGATACCAATTGAAAGTATAGAGATGGTAAACCTAGAGGGGGGGTGAATAGGTTTCTACATATTTTAATTCTTTCTTTGCAATATTAGGCTTTGCGGAATATAAAGGTGAGCCTAATGCAAACTAGGTGAAGCAACCTATATGAGGATACAACTAACTCGAGCACGAAGGCTCTCTCAGGCAGTTAAATCACAAGTAAGGAGTTCGGTTAGAGATAACCGATAGCACGCGGAGACGAGGATGTATTCCCGTGTTCCCTTCCTTTGCAAGAAGGTACGTCACGTTTGGAGGGGTGGAGGTCCCACGAAGGATTCCCCACGCCACGAAGGCTCACCCTATTCTCCGGAGCCTATCCCATGAAGGAATAGCTCACTCACTTGTGGTAGACTTTGAGGTAGCCTCCAAACCTTCACAATCTTGCCCGGAGCAAATCCACAGCCCGGATGCTTCCGGACTCCTCTTGCCCACCTAGGGTTTCCAAGGAACCCTAGGAAGCAAGCTTCTCGATGAATACAAGGGGGAATGAGATTTGGCTCGGTAGAACAGTAGATCGGGTCCTCCTCTAGTGATTCCCCGGAGGGATTTGAGTTTGGGTGGAGGAGGAGGGAGATCGGAGGCTTTTGGTGTTTCTAGCAATGGAGTAAGAGAGAGAGAGCTCAAGAACAGCTTGTAGTGTAGTGCCTAACTGTTCTGAGGTAGGAGAAGGCCTATTTATAGTGTTCTACGAAATATGGCCGTTGGTCACTTGCCACCTCATCTTTTCTCTCGACAAACCCGGTCAACCGGACCCCTGACCGGACTGTCCGGTCTGCAGGCCGGTCAGACCGGGCCAGTGACCGGACCTGCCGGTTGTGACCGGATGCTGGACCGGATCCTAACCGGGGGACACTTCGCGTCGTCCAGGAGCACCTCCGGTTGGCGCCCGGTTGGCGCCCGGTCGACCGGACCGCACGCCAGGCTCGCCGGTCTGGGGGCCGGCTGACCGGGCGGCAAACCGGATCACTTAGGCGTTGGTTTGGAGCATGGTTGGCGCCCGGTCGACCGGACTAGCCGGTCTGGAGGCCGGTCCAACCGGGCGGCAGACCGGATCTCTGCTGTAGACCCCTTTTCGATTGTTGTTGAAGTGGGGGGGTCTCCTTTAGCCTTCTTGTTCCTTTGATACACCATTTATGCCTCTTTGCCTAATACCTGAGATAATCCTTATAAACGTATTAGGTCAAATACTCTAGCACGGTGTCATTGTTACCAAAATAATGGATAAGGGTAAAATACCCTTACAAGGATTAATCCGGTACGTTTTGAGGAGGAACCTGGCATGGCTTGTCGGAAAGATTCCGCCAAGCTATACCAGCTTCGGGGACTAATGTTGGGGGGATGCCCCCGGTAGACCAAGACTATGGCAAATTCGCCATGTTTGGGCAGTGTTAAACCGGATCACAAAGTGATCCGGTATCTTAAAGTTCGGCTAGCCAAAGGTGGTGCAAACCGGTATCCCCAGAGGGGTATACCGGAGTGCCAGTTCTAAGAGGTTACGCGGCTAACTCAGAAGATACCGGAATAAGGTACCGGTGTACCGGAACCAGGGGACATTGTAGCCTATCGGCACTTTGGTTAAAGATTCCCTCGGGAGCAAGAGGACAAGGATGAGCGAAGCAAATCAGCTTTAAGTGAAGCCCTGACGCCAAACCAAGATGGCGCCACTAAAGATATCGGCGGAGGTCACAGCTCCTTGATTAAAGTCATAACCGGTGCCAGTAGGGCCAAAGTAGCTTTATAAAGTAGCTTAGCTCATCAAAGATGCCATTAGGGTTTCTTCCCTTGTAAGCCACCCTCTCCCCTATATAAGGAGAGGGGGCACACCCCTGCGCGGGAGGTTCCATTCATTAGAGCATCGCTTGTAAGAAATCGTGTATTGTACATCTTTTACCTCTGGACAAGGACCAAGTTAAGGAATACATACCGGTTTCTTCCAAAACCCTTTCTCCCTGTTAACCAAACCCTCACCCGAATCCTCTAGCGCACATTCGACCCCAACTTAAGCCATCCCATGGCATCTGTCTGTTCACCACGACGACATATAGCCTATGTTCAATATTCCCATCAGAGCGCGGCAAGTGACATGCTTATCACTATCTCTTTTCCACCTTCTTATAGCGCAGCAAGTGACATGCTTATCACTATCTCTTTTCCACCTTACTATCACCCCAACATCTTTATTTTTTTCAAGAACATCAAAATGAGAGGTTGGAAACTCACTACATATGTTGCTTGCACTCTTCACGTGGCTTGAGTTGGGCGAAAAGAAGCATATTTACTTTGCATAAGTAGTAATAGGATTTTGGTAGTGTAGGGAGCTAGCGCACACCTTTTATGCATGTTTTCACAGGATCCTAAATTATGAATGTATCGATAAACATATCATTAGAGCTATTCTATTAAACATAAATAGAATATTTTGAAGTGATTAAAATGAGTTTTCATACATCTGGGTGAAAGGGCATCGCGAGGAAGAAGGTTTAACGACCTGACCTGCCCATACCATCCAATCGTCCCATACGGAAATGCCAAAATATTCTTAAAAAATGTTGCGCTTACATCTCGATGTTCCATGTGCTCGCAAAGTCGTTCAAAAAATAAATAATTTTTGTTATGTGAAATAATATAATTTTTTTGCTAAAAAGAACTCTTCGTGAGACATTTTCCATCTTTTTAAGACATGAGACAAAAAGAAAATCGGTTTTCACGTCGAACGTCAAGATGCGAATTTTTTTTTTTGGAATATTTTAACATCAATAATAAATCAGATAGCGAGAGCATATGCACCTAAGATCAACAGTGGGTTTCCGGCCTGGTAAAAGATGAAGATTTATTTTAGGGTCAGAAGATTGGTTATTTCTACTTTGAAGCCGTTTAGAACAGTTAGCGCTTATTTGTTTGGGAGCTGTTTTTGAAGTGCAATCAGCTCTAGATGGAATACATCGACCGTGTGTTGCATTTTATGATGTTTTGAGAATCACGACACTTTATTTTGTTGTTGTTGCAGCAAGGCCACTCATAGTAGAATGTGTACAGTGGTTTGTAACTTTATGTTGTTGTTGCAACATTAAGACATTATAGTAAAATGTGCAAGTTCTATAGAAATCAGAAGATCATCCAACAGAAAAAAAAAACAGAAATACATTTCTAGCGCCCCTTCTTGACAGAAAATACAATCAAACGATGTTAGGTAATAAATCTCTGCGTTCTGGATTCCTTGTACTGACTATAATGTAGGAGGAGCCAAAGGTAATTGTGTGCTTCAGTCATCAGGCATTGGTGATCTTTCCAGATTAGGTTGAAAACATCGATCATGCACTCATAAAATTCTCATTAGCACACTCTCATCCATGATTCTAATGGAGCGTTCAAGCTAGGGATAGACCCGCTAATCATCGGTCTCGGATAATTGCACTTGGGAGAAGAAATTCCAGCATTAAACATACTATATGCAGCTAGAGCTCGTGCGACTCCTTGCCATGTTTCTGCAGCACGTTGGTTTTCTTCTATTTGTTTTAACTCTCTTGGTTCAGTTTTAACAATTGTTGTTCAGTAGCAATAGAGAGATTAAGCTTATAGTACTACTATTCGCTAATTAATGCTGTAGTGGTAATTCCGTTGAAATGAGGAAGACTGGGAAGTTACGAGCATCAATGTCTTAACTCTGAAAAACCCAACAACTAGCACGTGGTAGCATTCATATTAAAGGTTTAGATTTCAGCAACAAACGACTACCATTACTGAAGACGCAAAGATACATAGGACACTGTTGGGCATTGGCTGGGAAGCCAGATGAGCCACAACACACTTCGACTAACACGGACACCTGGTTAACTGACTCAACTAACCACTACAGGCTATAGCTACGAAGCACACATGATCATACTACATATGATCGCCTACATGCATGCACATCGTCAGGATCTGACCTACATTATTCAGTGGTACGGGGCGCACTACGGAGGTAAACTAACAGCCAGCTACTTTCAGACATCAGCACTGAGCTGCTTGCTCTGCTAGGTGAGCACTGGTCATCTAGGACTTGGTCTTGAACTTGGACTCGTCGATGTCGATGCCCTCCCTGGCGGCGCGCTCGCCGCCGGACTCCTCCTTGGTGCTCAGTCCGCCCTTGCGCCCCATCTCGCGGTACCCTTCCTCCCCTAACTGCTCCTTGCGAGTCTCCCCGCCCTTGTGGCCCATCTCGCGGTACCCTTCTTCCCCGAGCTGCTCCTTGCGAGCCTCCCCGCCTTTGTGCCCCATCTCGCGGTAACCTTCCTCTCCGAGCTGCTCCTTGCGAGTCTCCCCGCCTTTGTGCCCCATCTCGCGGTACCCTTCTTCCCCGAGCTGCTCCTTCCGAGTCTGCCCACCTCGGCTGCGCCCTGCACCAATGCGTCGTAATCAGTATCAGAAATTGATTGTTTAAGAAATCACAGGTTCGTATGCATAATACATATCTGCCATTATGTACGTACCTTCGGCGAGATTCTCCTGCGCCTCGACGGACTTCCCTCCGGTCCCGCCGGGGACGACGGTCTGCCCCTCGCGGGCCATGCTCTCCAGCTCCGACCTCTCCTGCTGCTTGGACGCCATCGCCTTCAAATTCAACTGAGAACCGACGCTAGCTGGTGCTGTATTGTGTGTGAGAGACTGCTTGTACGGGGTGTGTGATTGCTTGATGCTGGTGACGTACGGAGCAGCTTGCGGCGCCTTTATATAGCCGGCGAGCAGGTGGGTCGGGCGGCGAGGGGATGGCGCGTGTGCGACGACGCGGACGCAACCCACGCCTCCCGGTGTCCCCGATGTGTTGACTGTTTGACACGCGTCAGGGAGACACTGGACGGGCGACACGTCCGGGAGTACGTGGGTGTGGGCACGGGCATGGTTATCCGAGGTAGCTGCCGGATGAGCTTTGTCCAAAGGTACACTAGGGCACCTGCTTTGTCCGGCACTGTCGTCCTGTCGGCATACGTAGGATCGTGGTACTACTCTACTCTCCATTTCCAAGTTCGCGTATGTTCGTCGGCAGCCGGTCGGAGACCAGGCGTGGGCTGAGCCAGCTAGTGTGTTGAGCTAGCATGGAGTATCTACGTTCGATACTCCTTCCATACGGCATATATTTCTCTGAAATGTTAATGTAACCATAGTTTGATTGTTTTTAAAAATATCAACAATTATATGAAAATATATTTCATGATTTATCTTTTATATTAATTTTGTATTATACATGTTAATGATTTTTCAAAAAAATTAATCAAATTGTGCATAGTTTGATTTTCTAAAAAAAAACATACACCTTATTTATTCATTTGAATGGAGATAGTTGTCAAAAGAAAAAATACGCGAAATAGTACGGGTTTTATCTTAGCGATTTCAGGCCGGCTTTTAACTTTGGATTTTTAGAGTACCGGCTTTCTTCGTAATGCCCTCTTGGATTTTAAGCTGTATTATTATGACCATATATTGATATATGAGATCGGAACATATTATGTGTAGAATGTAGTGATAGATGCATATCATGTATTCCGTTTTTAAGTATTTATTTTGATCCAACTTGCATGTAAGAGCATGTGTCGGGAGAAGTGTGTATTAGATGAAGTAGCATGATTTTAATGATTGAATAGTGACAATAAATTCAAGATCTATTATAGTATTTACCTTTCTTTTGTTGCCTCACTAGGGATAAAATGAATCCACGTTCTATAATTAGGCGACTGCTTCCATAGACCCCCAACGTCGAACGGGTATGTTGAGCGGAACACAAGGACGACCCAGATTACTCCGCGGCGAGGGGCAGGATCGTCTTTTCAACTTCGATTTGGGTATAGAAATGCCCGCTCCAAAACCCGCAGGACCCGTTAGCCCGAGAAGGTACGCGTATCACCGCGAGAATACATACACGCCCGTACCCCTTCCGCGTACATACCCCTTCCGCGTACACGCCCGTCCATGCCCACGGGTCCACACACGGGTCCACGCCCACGCGCACAGTCCAAAAGAGTCCACTACTTTATCCCCAGTCGGCCGCATCCCCTCCCCACCATCCCCATTTCTGGCAAAAAGCAGAGGAGAGAAAACCCTAACCCTAGTTCTTCGGCGAACAAAGCCTCTCTCCCTACACTCCCATTTCTTGGGCGAAGCACAGATCCGGCAATGGACATGAACTTTGCCGCGGCTGCTTCTGGTTTGGAGGGCGGAGAGGGAGCGGCTGCGGCTGCGGGGGCGGCCGCGGGAGAGGTTGCGGGAGCGGGAGCGGGAGCAGCTGCGCCTGCTGGTGCGGTGGCGGACGGCGGCGCGGGAGCTGCTGGTGCTGATCTGGGCGGCGTCACTGATGCGGTGGCTGCTGCTGCTGCTCGCGCCGCTACCGAGAGGGAGGCGGCGTACAAGGAAATCGATGCCTTGTACGAGGCCAGCCAGTACGTCCAGCCCTGCGAGGTAAAGCTCTGTCTCCCCTCTCAGATCTGGTAACCCCTGCAAAGTCGATGTAGTAGATGCGCGTGGATGCTATGTCGATCTGGTAACCGCAGCTATGTCCGCGAGTACATCGAGCCCTGCGAGGTAGATCTACTCCCTCCGTCCAGAAATAAGTGGATGCGCGTGGTTTTGAAGAGACATAGGAACTTGATCTTGACATGTTCACACTTGGATATTTCAGGCTCTGTGTGTCATCATCTAGCATTTTATTTCTTTGGTGGTAGCCATTTACATTATTTGAAAAAGTAGGATTTACAAAATCATCTTGTATGTTTCTGAATCTGTTGTCCAATGGACTGGAAAACTTCTCTCCAAATTTACCATTTATCTGGGGACTTGCCTCGTGATCCTATGGGTACATTTATTTGGTTCAGATGATGGACTAGCAGCAACAAACATTGGCGAGTTAATATTACTAGTTGAATGCCCGTTGTGATCTTGTATCCAAAGCAACAAACATTCATTTTTCTTGCACTTCTTCTACCATTGTGATCTTGTATCCAAAGCAATAAACTTTGTATTAAAATCATTACTGTGTACCACTATAACAAGACGGTATCATTCAAACTATTGTGGATTCAGCAAAATTATTCTCAAACAACAAATAAGATACAACTACTAAATAAGTCACTTGCCTAATATAAATGAAAATTGCAGTGTTTGGAGCTTCTTCATATAAAAATGAGCCTATTTGCCGTTGGGGATTGAAATGGGTCAAGAGCTGAAGGTTTGCTGTTTACCATGATTTTAGACGCAAGAATGTATGATAAACGACTTGAGAACCACTTTTTAATACAGACCTCTCATTTGAATTTTTAAACAAGAAAAACATAGTTAACAGAGTGTTGAACTGTGTAGAAAAGCAATATAAGCTACTTGTAGTTTTCCCCATGATATAATCCACCAATTGATCATGATTCATGTCCTTTTATGGAACTTAAGTAGCTATGAGGCTTGTTACATGTCAAGGACCTGGTATGTCCTCGATGTCTGTCACCATCGTCAACTTTGATGTTTGTGTTGATAATCAATGCCGATTTCATCAGCTTGCCAGCCAGCCCCGCTCCCTCCCCCTTCTCCTTCCTGCCGTTCTACTCACATTCAAGTCCTCTTCTTTGCGGTCGACAACTTACACCCCTTCTCCTCTTATGGTCTTCAATGTTCCGCACATCTAAATTTTTACAGACATAAATACTAAACATATGTGCTGACAAGTGTTAAACAAGGAAAAAGTATTGGTATTTCAGACCTTGATTGTGGATCAGGTCCTTGCCTCGTTTCCCTGTAGATTCAGTGAATTATGGGAAAGCTTTTTTATGTAGATCAACACTATATTGTTCTATGCCAACATATGGAAAATAAAGAGTATGTCAGATGGAAAAATCATCATTTACATCCTGATGTATGTATCAAACAAACCAGAAATAATATTTATTATATCAGCTACTGCTTTATGTCTGCCGGTTGCATAAGAACATAAAGTCCTAAGGAAATTCAAACTTATGCTCAAATTATAAACAGAACAGAAAAATAGTAATTGGACTTCCACTAAGAAAAATAAAAGATATGTTCAAATGAAAGCTACTGCTTTCTTCATGAAAAAAGTACTATAGGAAACAAAATCAGCAACATATGTGACAAGGTAACCAAAAATGGATTGCCTTTTGACAACCTGCAAACCTAGAAATTTTAGGTGGTTGAAGAATGCCTACCTACAGTTGATTTGTTTTTGGATGTCGTAGAAACTCTTAGTAAGCTATTATTTTTGAAATTATTCATGCTTAGTAGTGACTCTTCAGGTTTGCCGAATGTGTGGAAATTCCTTTCTTGGCGGTATGTAAATCTTGTACCAAGATAGAAAGCATAAATACATTATCTTTAATAGTTTGTAAATTGTGTATCCAAACTCCCATGGTTAAAGTTTGCTCGCTATGTTCCTCAGGTATGAATTGTAAGAATTACTCATTAAAGTTAGCAGTTAATATTAAGAAGATCTGAACTTTGTGAATACCATACCATGTTCTGCATCCTTTAGCCGCTTCCTCACATGTGCCCCTTTATTTGCAGTACAACACAGATGACGACGTCGACGAGGACAACTTTGAGTCCTACGTGCAGAGGCAGGTCAAGGGATTCGAGTCTCGGATTCTGAAGACAGTGCGTAGGGGAAGGCATGCTTGCCCCTTCTGTCCCTGCAAGGTGAAGGACGGCGCGCTGGCTTCCCTTGAGATGCATGCTATGGACACTCGCGACAGCGCCCGCGAGTGGCAGGGCAAGGCTGACCACGAGGCACTTGCAAGGTTTCTGTTGGGTCCTCGCCTTCCCCGTTCCGGCAGGATCCTCAAGAGGCGTCGCAACATCTGAACCTACCATGCATGCCTCAGCCCGATGCTCGCCGCCGTATATATGTTATGTCCTTGGAGCTTATTTCTGTCTGGTTGTAATGGATAACTAAGAACTTTTAGGTTTAATGTGTGTACGTAGAACCTTAAGTTCTACTTATGGAATTTCTTAGTACTAAGAACTTATATCTCCAGTGTTATGCATGAATGCCTGCTTGTTTAGATAAATGCTAGTTATGACTGTTATGCATGAATGCCTGCTTGTTTAGATAAATACTAGTTATGACTGTTATGCATGAATGCCTTGTTTAGATAAATGCTAGTTATAACTGTTATGCATGAATACCTTGTTTAGATAAATGCTAGTTATAACTGTTACTCTTTTATCTAGATAAATGCTAGTTATAACTGTTATGCATGAATGCCTTGTTTATTATTCTCATGCATAGATTGTTTTTCACATAGACTGCTCAGTCTCCATTGAAAGAACATCTCTCATATTATGTTTTGTGTGTTTGATGTCAATGTATGTGATACACTAATGTTTGTCTAAGTGGTTCAGGGATTATATAGATACTTTTATATGTGTGTTGGATGTGGTCAGTTCTGTCAAAAAGAAGCAGCAAAACGATCATCAGGCCGGATAATCCGGGCCGGATATTTCCAAAATATCCGGCCCCCAGTTTTCGGCTAAGGACTCGAGGTTTTGTGGCTCAGTATGCTTCTGGATAGGGGCCGGACATTTGCCCGGATATTGTCCCGGTTTTGTCCCAGGGCCGGATTATCCGGGCCGGACATTTCCGAAATATCCGGCCCCCTCGAAAATGGCTAAGGACCTGAAGAAAAGCAAGTCAGGATATAGGCCGGATATTTGGCCGGACATTCTCCCGGTTTTGTACCTGAGGCCGGATTATCCGGGGGGGCGGATTATCCGGCCCTTACTTAGGCCGGAATATCCGGCCCCCCGGAAGCCCCAACGGCTGGATTTTGGGGAGGGGTATTTATACCCCTCTTCTTCTTCCTTCCTGCTTTGCTCAATCATTGCACAAGAAATATGCCAAGCTTCACCTCCATTAGAGCCACCTCAAGAAACACAAGATTTGCAAGATCTCCTTCCTCCCCCAACCAAAGCTCTTGATCTTTGGAGATTCGAAGGAGAAGACACCGATCTACATCCTCACCGAAGCGTTTTTCATTTCCCCCTCATTTGTTTGAGGGATCTCATGCTAGTGTTCCTATCTGGTTCCCTAGTTCATTTGTGTTGATGTGTTGTTGTTGATTGTTGTATTGTTACAGATTTGGGAGCCTCCAATTCAGTTGTGGATGTGTGCCCCAAGAACCTTGTAAAGGCCCGGTTTCCGCCTCGAGGAAATCCCTTAGTGGAAGTGGGCTAGGCCTTCGTGGCGTGGCTCACCGGAGATCTGAGTGAAGCCTTCGTGGCTGTTGGTTTGGCTTTCGTAGCAACCACACTCCTCCAAACGTAGACGTACCTTCTTGCAAAGGAAGGGAACTACGGGAATCATCTCGGTGTCATCGCGTGCTCCACTCTCGGTTACCTCTATCCTATTCTATCTCTTATATTGCGTAGCTATATCTTGCTTAGTTGCTTATCTTGTCATATAGGTAAATTCACTTAGTTGCATATCTAGAGAATTTACCTTTGTGTCAAGCCTAAATTGAAAAGGAACTAAAAATTGGTTAGCACCTATTCACCCCCCCCCCTCTAGGTGCGGCATACGATCCTTTCAATTGGTATCAGAGCCTCGGCTCTTATTTCGGGCTTAACCGCCTAAGAGTATGCCGGACGATGGACCTACGGAAGGGGAGGCTAAGATGGTCACCATGGATGATATCAATTCGTTGAAGTCATCCATGGAAGCTCAAATGGAAAGCATGAGAAAGATGATTTCCGAGCTTTTGACTCCGCCCCGTCCCGTGGCTCCCACCAAAGAGGTTAATGTCACAGATGCGTTAGAAGAGGGTGATGCTTCGGTATTACCCTCCTCTACCACACCCGTGGATGGTGATAACTTAAACACTATCAAATCTACCATTGCATCTCCTAGAGGAACTAGTGGAGGTGAGAGCTACAATCGAGTGGCTCCACCTTTTCTATCTCCCGATATACCGGTTCTTCACCCTCATATAAACATTCGAGGCGACCCACCTAAGTTTTCCGTTAATGATTACGATACTTGGCAATTTGAGTTTAGCTCTCATGTTCGCAGTGCCTCCAATGAACTTTGGAGAATCATCGTGGAAGGCTTCAAGCCTTACAACCCCGACAAGTTGACTAGAAGAGAAGCGGTTGATAGTCAACTCAACAACAGCGCCTTGCACATGATTCAAACTAGTGTTGGGACAATAGAGTTGTCTCGTGTTCGGCACTTTACCACCGCCAAGGAAGCTTGGGATGGTTTGGCCGCGAGTTGCATTGGAAGTGAGAGCACAAGAAGGAACAAGTATAATGCTCTTCGGAATAAAGCCGAAGGATTCATGAGGCTACCGGATGAAGATCATGAAGACATGTATGGAAGACTTCTCACCGTTGCCGGTGCCTTCCGGAATGTTGGTGCCACTCACATTGATGACTCTTGGATCAAGGAAAAGTACATTGATTGCATGATGCCGTTTGAGCCTATTGATGTCAAGACTCTTGTCGGTAGAGAATGCTATGCCTCTCTCACCTCTCAACAAGCCGTGCACGAGATGCAAGCTCTCAAGGTGCTTGAGCAAAACTCTCATGATTCTCGCAATCGTGCTCTTGGGATGTCAAAAGGGTCCAACCTTGCCTTGGTGGTCAACTCCGTGGAAGAAGTGATTCCTCAAGAATCTTATAGGGCATCTTGGAGCATGTCCTATCCGGAAGACTTGGAACACCACTACCATGACCACATGGCGTTCCATGCAAACACCTTTTGGATTGATCCATCCAAGGCCAAAGAAGACAATCAAGAGAAACAACTCAAGGGGTCCTTCAAGCTCGGGCCCAAGAACAAGATCTTGCTACAATTGCAATGACAAGCGCCATTTCATTTCCGAATGTCCCTATGAGAATAGGGAGACTCATGGTGGAAGGCTCATCCCCAAGGACAAGAGCAAAGACTCAAAGGGCAAGTATTCAAAGCCCCCCAACAAGAAATTCTATAACAAGAACAAGAAGGGCAAAAGGCCCTCAAGGATTGTGCTAGTGACTAAAGAAGAATACTCTTCCGATGAGATTGAAAGTGCTAGTGATGATAAAGAGGAAAGCTCAAGAGAAGTGGCCGCCATTGTCACTACCAACATTCCCTCTTCCTCTCTCTTTGATTCACCCAATGAGAACCCTCAAGTCAAGAATGCACATTGCTTCATGGCAAGGTCCACCTTGGACACATCTATTGTGCTATCAACTCAGGAAGAGTATACCTCCGGAGATGAAGATGTTGATGATGAAGAAGATGCAACCTCAAATGGATTGGTTGCCCTTGCCTCCCTCTCTACTAACTCTTCATCAACAAGTGCATCCCCCAATGAGGTCATTCACGTGGAGGAAGAAAGTTGCCTCATGGCTAAATCTTCCGAGGTATCATCTCCTAACCCCTCTACGCCTAACATTTCTAATGATCTAGGGGTTGATCTTGCTAGTCTAAAAGTGAAACAAGAAATGCTAGAGTTTGATGATTTCATTCTTAACCTACAAGGTAACACTAAGAAGCATGTTTCAAGTCTCATGGTTCGTATAGCTCAACTAAATAATACTCTTGAGAAAAAGTGCCAAATAGAGAGAGAAGACTCTCTAGAAATACATGCTCTTAAAAATGATCTTGAGGAATGTCAAGAAACTATAGCATCTCTTGAAGAGAGGCTAGAAAATCTTGAAGAACCTCAAGATAAACTTAACAAGCTCACTAAAGCTAGAGATCTTGCTAGAGCTAAAACTAAAGTGCTTATAAAGGAAAAGGCCAAATTTGGTGTTGATCATGAGAAACTTGTGAAGGATCTAGATGAACTAGACGAGGCTCACAAAGCCTTGAAGAGTGAATACTCTCTCCTCTCCGAGTCTTATGAGCAACTTCAAATTAGGCTTGCTTCATATGACATACCTAGTACCTCTACTCCTTCATGTGATCATGCAAAAATTATTGAGGAAAATGCTAGGTTGAAGGATGAACTTGCTAAGGCCTTCTCTCCCCAAAGTAAACTTTCCATGGATGATCTTTTGAGTAAGCAAAGGTCAAACAATGGGAAGGAGGGACTTGGTTTTAATACCAAGGCTAAAAAGGCAAACAAGAAAAAGGCCAAGTCCGCACATGAGAAAGCTAATGGTGAAACCCGAAAGGGCAAAACCATTAATGATGATGGTGCGGGAATAGATAACCCTCACTATGTTCTTTTTAAAGATTATTATGGTGATGTTTATGCTAAATATGTTGGTCCATATGATGGTTATGTTGCTTGGTATATTTGGGTCCCAAAGACCCTTGTTGCTAACAAAAGAGGACCCATTGAAAAATGGGTACCTAAATCCAAGAATTGATCTCATGTAGGACTATGCCGCCGAAGGTTCAAAATGGGTACTTGATAGTGGATGTACAAGTCATATGACCGGCGGCAAGAACCTCGTCAAGGAGTTGAGGCCCAACATAAATAGTATCACCGTCTCCTTTGGCGATAATTCTACATCCGAGGTATTGGGTTTTGGCAAGGTTGTGGTTGCTCACAACATTACTCTTGTGGATGTCATGCTTGTCAAAACCCTTGGTTACAATTTGCTTTCCGTTTCCGCCCTTGGCAAGATGGGTTTCGCCGTCTTTATTGATAATGATATTGTGGTCCTCTTGTGGAGCAAGACTCTAAAAGTCGCTTTCGTTGGGTATCGCGAACACAACTTGTATGTGGTGGACTTTTAGGGGACCACCACGACAAGTGCGATGTGCCTATTCGGAAAGGCGGACGTGGGTTGGTTGTGGCATCGCCGCCTAGCCCATGTCAACATGAGAACTTTGCAAAGTCTTCACAAGGGGAACCATATTTTGGGACTAATGGAAAATGTGTCTTTTGCCAAAGATCATGTTTGTAGGGCTTGTGTTGAAGGCAAAATGCATGACTCTCCGCATCCAAGCAAGACCATCATCTCTTCCAAGAGGATCTTGGAGCTCCTTCATGTGGATCTCTTTGGTCCCGTTACTCATGCAAGTCTTGGTGCGAAGAAACATTGCTTGGTGATTGTTGATGACTACTCAAGATACACTTGGGTCTACTTTCTCAAGACGAAAGATGAGACTCAACAAATATTCATTGACTTTGCTACCGAGGTGCAACGCCAACACAACCTCCTCATTATGGCAATAAGAAGTGACAACGGCTCCGAGTTCAAGAACTACACACTCAATGATTTTCTTAGTGATGAGGGGATTCGTCATCAATATTCCGCTGCTTACACCCCTCAACAAAATGGTGTTGCGGAGAGGAAGAACCGGACTCTTATGGATATGGCAAGATCTATGATGGCGGAGTATAAATCCCGCTATAACTTTTGGGCCGAAGCCATCTCCACCGCTTGTCACTCCTCTAACCGGCTCTACCTCCGCAAGGGCTTGAACAAGACTCCATATGAAATACTCACCGGGAATAAGCCTAATATCTCATACTTCAAGGTGTTCGGGTGTAAGTGTTTCTACAAAATCAAAGGGGTTCGTTTATCTAAATTTTCTCCTAAAGCTTTGGAGGGTATATTTGTTGGTTACGGTGCCGAATCTCACACTTATAGAATCTTTGATATAGCCTCCGGGATTATCATCGAATCTTGTAGTGTGAAGTTCGAAGAAAATGATGGCTCCCAAGTGGGGCAAGTTGATTTATGTGCAGGTGATGAAATACCTCAAGATGCCATAGTAAGAATGGGTGTGGGATTTTTCCGCCCCGTTGAGGGACACGGTGTGACGTCTCGGGAAGGACTATGCTCTACCACGGTGGAGCCCTCATCTTCTCAACATCAACAAACCCCATCAAGTGAAGCAAATGATGCACCAACCCAAGAACAAGAACAAGACCCTCCCTCTTGTGTGCAAGATCAAGGACAAGATCAAGGACAAGATCAACCAAGAATTCATGATGGCTCCGACGAGTATCCACTTGATATTTGCTCCGCACCAAATGATGTCCAAGATCAAGCACATGAGGTTGAGCACACTCAAGAATTTGAAGTTGCTCAAGTTGAAGGTCAAGACGGGGACCCAAAAGATCAAGTTGATCAAGTGATACCTCCAAGGCCAAGAAGAACTAAGGAGGAGATCCAGGCCCATCGTCTAGCAAGAAGAGATATGAACCTTGAACTTCGTGGACACACTCATGACAAGGTTCTTGGTGATGTAAGGGAAAAGGTTTCCACAAGAAGGCAATTGGCTAACTTTAGCAACCATCATGCTTATATCTCCTTAGTGGAACCTAAGAAAGTATTTGAAGCCCTTGAAGATTCAGATTGGTTGGAAGCTATGCACGAAGAACTCAACAACTTCAAGCGCAACAAAGTGTGGACCTTAGTAGAGAAGCCAAAGGGGTGCCGCAATGTTATTGGCACTAAATGGATATTCAAGAACAAGCAAGATGAGTTTGGAAATGTTGTGAGGAACAAGGCAAGATTGGTGGCTCAAGGGTTCTCTCAAGTTGAAGGAATTGACTTTGGAGAAACCTATGCTCCCGTGGCTCGCCTTGAGTCCATCCGTATCCTTCTTGCTTATGCATCGCATCATAACTTTAAGTTACAACAAATGGATGTGAAAAGTGCATTTCTTAATGGTCCTTTGCGTGAAGAGGTTTATGTTAAGCAACCCCCGGGGTTCGAGGATCTCAACTTCCCTAACCATGTCTACAAGCTTGATAAAGCTCTTTATGGTCTCAAACAAGCTCCTAGAGCTTGGTATGAGCACCTTAAAGAATTATTGGTAGACCGTGGGTTTGATGTTGGGCTAATCGATCCCACTCTTTTTACTAAGAGGGTCAATGGGGAGCTTTTCGTTTGCCAATTATATGTTGATGATATTATCTTTGGCTCTACTAACAAAGCTTTCAATGATGAATTCTCAAAGCTTATGACCGATAGGTTTGAGATGTCTACGATGGGAGAGATGAAGTTCTTCCTTGGTTTTGAGATCAAGCAATTGAGAGAAGGAACCTTCATAAACCAAGCAAAATATCTCCAAGACATGCTCAAGAGGTTCAAGATGACCGAGATGAAGGGTGTAGCCACTCCTATGGTTCCTAAATGTCATGTTGCACTTGATCCCAATGGTAAAGACGTGGATCAAAAGGTATATCGCTCCATGATTGGATCCTTGCTTTACCTTTGTGCATCTAGACCGGACATCGTGTTGAGTGTTGGTGTGTGTGCAAGGTATCAAGCTTCTCCTAAGGAGAGCCACATGATGGCTCTCAAAATAATCTTTCGATATTTGGTTGATACCCCAAGATATGGTATTTGGTACCCCAAAGGCTCAAGCTTTATTCTCAATGGATACACCGATGCGGATTGGGCGGGAGACAAGGATGATAGGAAATCAACTTCCGGGGCTTGCCAATTTCTTGGTAGGTCCTTGGTGTGTTGGTCTTCTAAGAAGCAAAATTGTATATCTCTCTCCACCGCCGAAGCCGAATATGTTGCCGCCGCAAGTGGATGCACTCAATTGTTATGGATAAGGCAAACTTTAAAGGAATACGGTGTCATTTGTGACAAAGTGCCTCTATTATGTGACAATGAAAGTGCCATCAAGATTGCCTATAATCCGGTGCAACATTCAAGAACGAAGCATATTGAGATCCGGAATCATTTCATTAGGGATCATGTTGCCCGTGGTGATATTGAGCTTATCTATGTTCCTACCAAAGATCAACTTGCCGATATATTCACGAAGCCTCTTGATGAAGCAAGGTTCACTTATTTGAGGAATGAGCTAAATATCATTGATTCAAGGAGTATAGCTTGACCATCTTGCAAACACACCTTCGTCTCAAAACTTTATTTGGTTTAGATGTGGGCATGGAAATAGGGGGAGTGCGGTTTAAATTATTGAGCTATCCCTCCCCCCATAATGCCAACATTAAGAAACCATTCTCTTTATATCATATGTTGATATGTGAGCTTCAATGATGAGTAGTGGCTTGGACCCAATATATATCTTCGCGGTGCCATGCCACAACACTCATATATGGTGGCCTAGGCCACCACACTCTTCTTTGTGAAGAGTTGGAGTTATTTGGATCTTATCGCCTTTTTATTTGACAACTCCATGTTCTTATGGGAAATCACTCTAGTTTGGCCTTATTTGCTCATATCTTGCAAACTTGAGTGATCATGTACCATTAACAGTTCGTACCCTCTAAACCTAAGCCTACACTCTCCTATAAGCCACTTCCATCTTGCTCATTTGTCATGTTTGGTAAAAACTTGGAGTTTGAGGCTTATTGGTCGGATGATCTAGGTTGCCCCATCTTATTGGTAAATATGCATCTTATATGTGACGTGATACATTATTGCACCACATATGAGTTCACGCAAATAACCAACTAAAGATAGGCAGGATTTCCGGTGTTCTGGAATTTTCCAGAAAACCGGATAATCCGCCCCCCTGGAACCCCAGAATATCCGGCCTGGCCGGATTATCTGCCCCTACTTTGGGCCGGATTATCCGGCCTGGGCGATTTGTGGGAGGGTTAAGAGAGGCCGCGGGGAGAACTGTTTCCATAGCAATCAGTTCACCCCACGCGCCCTCCTCCTCCTCAAGCCGCCGGAGCTCCTCCTCCTCGCCGGAGTCGCCCCGTCCGCTCCCTCTCGGAGTTTTTGGGTGGATCGGGTGCCTCTCCTTCCTAGCTACCTTCTCCTCCAAGCGGCTTCCACAATGGATGCGGGTATGACTCACAATCCCTAACCCTAGGTGTTGTGATTTGTATGTGCTATTTTCTTGGTGGAGATGGTGTCTAGTTGTTCCAAATCATGTGTAGTATACTCCTCTTGCATGCTATGAGGCCGATCTGGTCATAGACACGCTTTTGATTGGAAGAACTGCAAGATTCGCAGGGCCGGATTATCCGGGCCCCGCGCAGACCGGATTATCCGGCCTGGCCGGATTATCCGCCCCCAGGGGACACCGGATTATCCGGCCTGGAGCTTCATCGCCGCTGCAGTTTTGTTTCAATCTATCTTGTCTAGACTTGTACCGACTTATAGTATGTTTCTAGAGTACAGTACTGTATCATACATGACTTATGAGCATTATCTTCTCTTTGCTATCCGTCTTTGCTATTCACAGGTCGTGTTTCTCGGGGTGCTCGGAGACGCCCAAGGGGTGATCGGTCAAGTGATGAGTTTGCGCCCAACGCTCCTCGCAAGTCCTCAGCATCTAGGCAGAAGAACAAGGCTACAAGGGAAAACTACAAGACCATGGACATTATCTCTTATTCCGTTATCCGCATGAAGAACTGGTATGAAGACCTCCCAAGAGATGAAGAGACAGAGGGCAGGAAATTCTGGTGCATGGAGCAGGAGTTCATCTACAAGGACATTTATGAGCCCATGAAGAATCTGAGACCCATGCAAGCTATCGATGTGGACCTTCTGGCAGTCAACAATCATTTTGAAGATGCAATCTGGGTAGCTGGCAGGATGGGCTTGAAGGATATCATGAAGATTCAATGTGACTATAGTCCAGAGTTGGTGAAGCAATTCTTTGCCACCTTGGCCATCCAGAAAGATGAGGACCGCACTATGGAATGGATGACTGGCTCCACTCACTGTAGGGCCACCTTGCGCCGATTTGCTGGTATTCTTGGAGTTCCTGCATGAGGAGGTCGTCGCCTCCATGGACCACAGAGGACAGATAAGAGTGTGCTATTTGATCTCTATACCTCAGCTGGAAAAGTTGGTTCTTCCAAGGGGCTGCTTCCCATCTATGGTCAGTTACTCAGGTTCTTTCGGGCCACCATTTCTCCAAGTGGTGGTAACAATGATGCACTCCGGGGAACCCTTGTGGATCTTATGCACCTCAGCTTTAGGTGTGCTCGTGATGTTAATGAGGAACGCAACTACACTATTGATATCATGGACTTCATCTTCAATGAGATTCATGATGCCATGGTCTCCCGGACCACCATACCTTATGCACCATATATCCAGCTCCTCATCAACAACTCTGTGGCCTTGGATGGTGAAGACTTGAGCGGGTACCCATTGATGAAGCACAATGTCAAAAAGGCTTGCAGGCTTAAGCCAGTCTCTTCTGCTGCACCTGCACCTGACTCCTTCATGGGTGATGCTCGTTCTAGTGGTTTTGCTCCTGCTCGCCATCCTGACCTCCCGGCTATGAAGAAACAAGTGAACAGGCTTAGTTGGTTTCAGCGTCACATACTTTGCATGAACATTGAGATCCATAAGGAGAACTATGCGGCCAGCCGAGAGCGTTCTGAGATTAAGCATACTCAGGCGGTTATTCTGCACAAGCTCAGTGGTGAGCAAGGACCCCCGCCTCAGCCTCCAGTTCACCGGGTTACGATGGGTGGCATTCTGCACAGGTTCCGTGGAGTGATCTTGATGATTGCATTCAAAGGTCCAACCTCACTCGCCGCTCTCCGGATGCCCCTGACACTGAAGATGAAGATGAGGAAGCGGCGTTCCAGTCCGATGATGAAGATGCCTCCGAGTGATCCCCATGGGGCGATTAGCATCGCGCTTGTCCCCTTTTTGGCGTTTCGATGCCAAAGGGGGAGAAGTGTTCTATTAGGACTTATCTCGGGGATTTGCATGGTTTGGGCACAAGCATATGCATTTATCATTCTTCTATTGCTTTTGTTCCGTCTTATTTGAACTATTTGGTTTGTTTGTGTTCCGTTTAAAACTATGTGCTATGTGGTGTGAGACATTGTTATGGTTTTCGGATTTCTATATGTTGAGATCAAGGCTATTATATTATGTGTGATGCTATATCTCCGTATTATATATCTACACATGGGTATGACTTCTAGCATCCTATCTCAACTTCATATATGTCTATGTCTCTTGTTAGAGCTCATGTTGGATACCTCTTGTGTTGAGGCACCTCGCTCCTATGTGTTGTGTATTTGTATTCAAATGCAAATTACTTATATGCACACATGTAGGGGGAGTGCCTCTATGTTTTGCCATCATGCTTGTCTCTATAGTGATTCTCTTGCAAATCCGTATATTGTCATCAAACACCAAAAAGGGGGAGATTGAAAGAACATCTCTCATATTATGTTTTGTGTGTTTGATGTCAATGTATGTGATACACTAATGTTTGTCTAAGTGGTACAGGGATTATATAGATACTTTTATATGTGTGTTGCATGTGGTCAGTTCTGTCAAAAAGAAGCAGCAAAAAGATCATCAGGCCGGATAATCCGGGCCGGATATTTCCAAAATATCCGGCCCCCAGTTTTCGGCTAAGGACTCGAGGTTTTGTGGCTCAGTATGCTTCTGGATAGGGGCCGGACATTTGCCCGGATATTGTCCCGGTTTTGTCCCAGGGCCGGATTATCCGGGCCGGACATTTCCGAAATATCAGGCCCCTCGAAAATGGCTAAGGACCTGAAGAAAAGCAAGTCAGGATATAGGCCGGATATTTGGCCGGACATTCTCCCGGTTTTGTACCTGAGGCCAGATTATCCGGCCCTTACTTAGGCCGGAATATCCGGCCCCCCGGAAGCCCCAACGGCTGGATTTTGGGGAGGGGTATTTATACCCCTCTTCTTCTTCCTTCCTGCTTTGCTCAATCATTGCACAAGAAATCTGCCAAGCTTCACCTCCATTAGAGCCACCTCAAGAAACACAAGATTTGCAAGATCTCCTTCCTCCCCCAACCAAAGCTCTTGATCTTTGGAGATTCGAAGGAGAAGACACCGATCTACATCCTCACCAAAGCGTTTTTCATTTCCCCCTCATTTGTTTGAGGGATCTCATGCTAGTGTTCCTATCTGGTTCCCTAGTTGATTTGTGTTGATGTGTTGTTGTTGATTGTTGTATTGTTACAAATTTGGGAGCCTCCAATTCAGTTGTGGATGTGTGCCACAAGAACCTTGTAAATGCCCGGTTTCCGCCTCGAGGAAATCCCTTAGTGGAAGTGGGCTAGGCCTTCATGGCGTTGCTCACCGGAGATCTGAGTGAAGCCTTCGTGGCTGTTGGTTTGGCTTTCGTAGCAACCACACTCCTCTAAACGTAGACGTACCTTCTTGCAAAGGAAGGGAACTACGGGAATCATCTCCGTGTCATCGCGTGCTCCACTCTCGGTTACCTCTATCCTATTCTATCTCTTATATTGCGTAGCTATATCTTGCTTAGTTGCTTATCTTGTCATATAGGTAAATTCACTTAGTTGCATATCTAGAGAATTTACCTTTGTGTCAAGCCTAAATTGAAAAAGAACTAAAATTTGGTTAGCACCTATTCACCCCCCCCCCTCTAGGTGCGGCATACGATCCTTTCATCCGTAGCCAAACTTGTTCGATCCCTTGATAACAAAGTCATTGCCACGTAGAGATGTTAGCTAAAATCAACAAGTTTGATTACCATAGAAGGTACAGGTAATAAAGGAGTAAAAATAGTCACATATGAGTTTGAGGTAAAAAATAGTCACATATTTGTGTACTTGATTATTTCGACGTTGACTAAATAGACCATGCACCATTCCGTGTTAAGTCTCCTAGGGTTCTCACATGAAATAACCATGCACTCAGTTGGACTCACCCTTTGATTTGGCAACCCCATCCACATACACATCCACATCCATCCACTTGATTTGGCATCAAAGGTTTCGTGTGTTCACTGCCAACAGAAAACACACGAAACCTTTAAAATACTCCCTCTGATTCATATTAATTTACTCCAATATGGATGTATCTAGAACTAAAATGTGTCTAGATACATCCATATTAGAGTCAATTAATATGAACCGGAGGGAGTACTATTTTTGGTATTTTTATTTCAATTTCCACAAACTAATACATAATTGGGACATGGTTTTCCACAAACTAATACATATTTTGAACCATGGTGGACACAAATATAAAATTTTGCAAAAAAACTAAACCTAACTAGGACGTGCATCGAAGGTTTCCTGTGTTCACTGCTAAGAAAGAACACTCGGGCACACCCAGTCACCCAAACTGGAAAATCCAGCGGGAGGATGGTGCCCTTGTTGGTTCTACCGATGATGCGAACATCCAGAAACTTCCGTGCACGTATTCGCTGCGAAGAAACAACACTCTTCATCAGTCGTCCTCCCCGTCGGTGCTGTCGCCGTGGTTGTCGTGGTTGTCCCGGCGGAAGCGCGTCTCGTCGAAGACCTTGACGCTCATGTCCCTGTCGCTATAGTAGGAGAACAGGAGGATGAAGCCGGCTTCGAGTCTGTGGTGGCGCGCGAACTTCTCCCAGCCGATGTGGAGGTACATCTTGCCGCGCCCGTCGCATATCACGTCGACGATCCACCGGTAGAAGCCGGACGAAGCCTCCCGCAGATGCAACGTGCCCGGGCGATCGTTGCCGGCGACATAGACGGCGAAGGGGTCAGGAAATCTCTGGATACCGCGTGGGTCGCCCTTGAGTACGAGGACGAACTCGAACAACACGGGCCCCTCCACGTCCATCTCCGGCGATGAAGCCGACGGTGTGGCAGGCGACGGCGAGCGTGCAGCTCTGCCGCGGCCACGACCACGACCACGTCGGCCTCTGCCTCTCCCAGCCATGGCGTCAACTCTTGTTGAGACGGTGGCGGCAAGGGTTGGGGAGAGAGCCTATAGGGTTTGTGTGTGAAAGGGACGATGAGAGGCGGCCCTTTTTATAGTCCGGAGGGAGGCGATGGAGCGGCGGCGCTCATTAACGCCGGCACGCAGAGCTAGGCGCGATAGTTGGATAACATTCCGGACAGGTAATAGGCCGGTTTGTACTAAGCCCATTAACGTGGAGCATGACCGTGGGGAGGGAACACTCATGGCCCATCCAGCAGGGTTCTCTAGTTTCTTCTGTCTTTTTTTTTCAATTCGAATTTAACTGAAATTTAGTAGTTTATTTTTACAGAAATTCAAAAAATGAAAAAACCTTCACACTTCGTCTTAGAATGGATACGAGAGTGTGTGCAAAAATTTCTGGAGCGTTTCTCGAAGGTCGAAAAATCCACATTCTTAGAAACGGAACCGTTTGGGTTATATCAAACCAGTTTTTCTAAGCTAGTCGATTTTTCAACCTTCAAAAAAAATCCAGTTTTTTTACCCAATATGTCACACGTTTTTGTGAACATAATCCGTTGGTTAAAACATTTTTGAATTTTTTGAATTTAACCAGATGTGGTGCAGATTTATTCAAATAATAACTAAAAAAACTTTTCAGTTAGGCCGTCAGATATGTAACGCGGTTTGAACTAAGCCCATTAACGTGGAGCATGGACGCGGGGAAGGAATACTCATGGCCCATCCAGCAGGGTTCTCTAGTTTTCTTCTGTTTTTTTCCCAACTCGAATTTAACTGAAATTTAATAGTTTATTTTCACAGAAATTCAAAAAATGAAAAAAACTTAACACTTCGTCTTAGGATGGATACGAGAGTGTGTGCAAAAATTTCTGAAGCGTTTCTCGAAGGTCAAAAAATCCACATTCTTAGAAACGGAACCGTTTGGGTTACATCAAACCAGTTTTTCTAAGCTAGTCGATTTTTCGACCTTCGAAAAAAAATCCAGTTTTTTTTACCCAATATGTCACACGTTTTTGTGAACATAATCCGTTGGTTAAAACTTTTTTGAATTTTTTGAATTTAACCAGATATGCTGCAGATTTAAATAAAAATTAAAAAACTAGGCTGTCAGACATGTAACGGGCCAATGCACGCGGGTAACACTCCGGAATGGTAATAGGCCGATTTGTACTAGGCCCAATAACGTGCGACATTGGACGCGGGGAGGGAACTCACGGGCCATGGCTTTATCTGTCAACTTTTTTTCGCCTGAATTTAACAGAAATTTATAGGTTTACTATCACAAAAATTGAAATAAATAAAAAACTTCACAATTATTGGAAAACAATAACTTCTACCTAATTTTTTTTTCTATTTTTCATTTAAACACAGATACGAACATTACACAAACCATTACATAGTTTAAAACAAGATTAGAACATTGAAAAATGAGGAAACCTAACTAGTGTCGTCCTCGGGTGTTTCCTGTGTTCGCTGCCAAGAAAGAACACTCCCAGGTACCTAGGCTGGAAACGTACACTAGTGGTTCTATTGGCCGGTGGCCATTTTCGCTGCAAAGAAAGAACACTCGAAAATATCTAACTGTCGGTGCTCGAGCTTGACTCACTGATGTGGTAGTGTCTCCGTCAGGATGTGTCGTCGAACACCTTGACGACCATGTCGCCATCCCCGTCATAGAAGAAGACAAGCTGGCAGCCGGGCTCGAGATCGAGGTAGCGGGCGAACTTGTCCCACCCGGTGTGCAGGTACATCTTGCCCTGGCCGTCGAACAATACCTCGACACGACATCGACGAAAGTTGCAGCTGGCCTCCCGTAGCTGCAACTCTGCCGGCTCGATGCCATCGACGAACTCGGCGAACTTGTTCGGAAGCCGCTTGATGCTGAGAGGGTCATGTTCGATGCGTAGGATGAATTCGAAGCACGTCGCCTCCTCCGAAGACGACGACGGCGCTGGTGACGGCGAGCGGCTGGGTGATGCTGCTCCAGCACGGCGACCGCGCCCTCGGCCTTGACGGCCTCGCCGCCCACCAAAACCAGCCATGGATTGCTTCGCGGGCTTGTGGGTGGGCTGCGCTACGGTCCAGGTTGTGCGGCGACTAGGGTTTGTGCGGGAGTAGATGAGGCAGCCGAACGAGCGCCCCTATATAATGCCCCAGGCAACCGTGGTGGGCGGCGGCCGCTGTGCACGCGTGGCGTCGCAAATAAATTCATTGGCAGAGGTGGGCGGTGGCCGATGGGCACGCGTGGCGTCGCCAATAACTTCATTGGCATAGGTGGGCGGTGGCCGCTCGGGAGAGCCATTCACGTGGCGGTCGAAGCGACTCCAGGCGGGCCCTATAATACCTAGCTCTACGCCGTTTGATGGAGGCCTTTTATAGGGAAACACTCGTGCACGGCTGCGATCGGTTGAGCGACGGCGATCCGCGAGAGGCTCACTCCGCAGTATGATTAGTCTAGGGAGGAGACGTGGTTCGGACCGTTGCACGGTTTTGTCCGTCGCAGACTTCGCCATGCATGCGCCGCACCATGCAGGATAGCTCCCGTCGCAGACTTTTCCATGCATGCGCCGCACCAAGTCAGATGTGCATTCAAACTCGAGCGCTCAGCGAGGCAGACGACGCAGCAGAGCCATTTATGGTCATTGATTCAGAGCAATAAAGGAAGACTGATTCAGGCGCACCGCATTGACACGGATACACACGCGCAACCCATTCCACGGACACGGAAACAGCGTGACGTTTCATTGTAATTGATCGATCTGGCCTATTTATACCCCCTCTTTTCCTCTCCACTCGGCGCGACACACAATCCATATATTCTCCACTTGAAGCAAATCCCCACCCAAGACCTTGCAACGCACCGGTAGGATGCAGTTCAACGCACTGGTCTTCCGTCGGCCTCCTACCGTGCCCGAGCGGCGCTACCCAGCGGGCGTCGTCGTGGAGAACACACTCCGCGTGTGGGCCATCTCTAGGGGGAGGGGACCGGTCGAGCTCGCCCGCGCATTCCTCACCACCGGCTTTGCCCACCTCCCTTTGGACGCGCCGGTGATGTTTCGCCTCGACGAGGCCCGTGACCACACGCGCGCCTTCCTATTGTTCCTCACGGTCACCTTCACCAACTGCTACGACGCGTACGAGCTCCTCGGCAAAGTCTTTTGGTGCGGCTGCGAGTTCATAGCATTCACTGCGTTCAACATCTACACCAACTTTGAGTGCCACTTCCCCACACGCAACATGATGCACACCCTTCCCTACAACTTCGACAAAGAGGAGGAGGAGGAGTGAAGTTCACGATGGCGGTGAAGCTGCCGGGGCTAGTTGAGGATGGTCATGTTTAGTTTCATTAGTTTTAACATGTGTTTGTTATGTTTCCCGCTTTTTCTATGTCATGTCGTGTGCTACTCGTTTGAATTATGTACGTGCGAAAGGTTGAATTACTTATCTGTACTTTTTATCGTACAAAAAATTACTTATCTCATTGTGGCACAAATAACATCAACCCCAAATAAGTTCACCACCCAAAGTAAAAAAAGTTCTACAGGTCTATGAGACCTTCCGGACACAAATCCACCCTAGCATTACAACTAGTGGAAGTAATATCTGATAATGTTTTTTACGCACGTGCTTTCGCCGCGATGTCAAGGACATCCTTCTTCGCCTTCTCGAGCAGGTTTGATTCTGCCATTATAATTTTGGCGGCAGTCATATTCCTGTCCTTGTTTATCGTTTCCTGCAACAATTATTATGTAGTTTAGATTCGCGGGAGATAAACATGTGTGTAACAAAGATACTATAGATAAGAGGTAACCAACGAAAATTTGGCCGTTAGTTCATCTCCATCCCAGTGCTCCATACATGCTAACGGGAACAATCCACATGAGTTCCTGCATATAGATCAGAGGTAAACTATCTGCAATAGGCATCAATAGTAATGGCGTAAGATTAACGGTGGACTCACGTATCACTTTGCATAGGTATTGGGTAGCTTTTAATTTCCCATTTCGAAACGTCTGGATACTTCTTTGTTGATATCTCATTGTTCGCAAACTCGACGTCCTTAAAGATTTCTTCTCTCTGTGAAGTATAAAATTTAAGTACAGTGCACTGAGTACCAAGGTGGTCTTACATTCTGTGATCAAAAGTCATACCAGCTTTTCCACAAATTCCTTGCTCTGCTCAAGGCGCCATAACGAGTCTAGCACCTGAAACTGTGCATGACGACGGTGACCCAGTGGCATTTGGCAATGTTAACCGAGAAATAAGCCTACCAGAAATACGTAGTTAATAATTAATGCATTAATAGTTAATTTTGAAACCTCTCACTTAATAATGTACAAGCAATCATTACCTTGTTAGTGCCAAAATATTCCACCTCGCATCTTTCGTAGCAACCTGACATTTCTGAAATATCCGTCGCGTCAAGGTTTCTCTTTTTCCATCGCTGCCTTTTCGGTCGATTTTCGACTATAGAATTTGCCCTCCATGCAGGGCATATTATCCTATCCTTCAATTTTAATCTCAGATCACCCAAATAACACTCAATGACCTGCATATAATTCAAACAGGTGATCACTCCAGAGCACATATATATTCAAGCCTAGGAGAAATAGAAGGATGACATCGGTTGTTGGACTTACAGCGCCGCACAGCCATCCACGGTCAAGGATAGGTTTAAGATATTCAGCCCTCGCCGCAGCCCCGTCTGCATTCTCGTACACAGTCTTACTTCTTTGGTTTTTTTTGTAGTTTTGCATGTTATCCGAATATACTCGACAGCCGCGTCAATTATCTCCGGTGTCAGCGGATTTGATCCGTCTGTGGCATATTCATTGTTGAACAAAGCATCAGGACCTATCGACAACAACCATATATACTTAATTATGTGAACATGAATCCTTGATATAGTGCAAAATATTTCAGAAAATATACCTTTTCTGACTACGCGTGGAATCCGTTTAGGACATTTCTCGATCATCTCAATGCTTGGGGAACTTAATTTGCGAGGAGGTTTGCGTTTGCGCTTCCCAGAGACATCTTCCTTTTTCTACTCATTTTTCCCACATACATCATCTTTTTTCTCCTCCTTCTTCCCACATACATCATCTTTTTTCTCCTCCTTCTTCCCACTTTCTATCGCTTTCCAGCAGATCGTGTTCAAGCCATCAAATTCTTCTGATGCATCTGGAAGAGTTAAATCAATAGGTGCCGAGCAGGACGATTCAGGTGTAGCCTTGTCGTCGATGATTATGGGTACTTCAGGGGTGTCTCCGTGCTTAGGCGCTGGTGTCGTGTACCCAGCATTAGCAGTCTTCTTCTTGTCGGTGGGTGTCACGAAGTTCGAATCATCCATCGGCTCACTCTTCTTACTTGCATCTTCCAATTCATCGTCATGTTGACCCTTAACTGAATTCAAAAATGATGCAGTGCCGTCTGACTTGATGTCGTCAAAGTCCATGAAATCTTTAGGCGGAAGGCCGCCATGGCTAGGTGTGGAGGTCACTCCTTTTTTGTCTTCCTCCTCCTGATCTTCGTCATCAAACATGTCAGCCTTACCTGCCCTGTACGCAACTCCTTTCGCGTTAAGCGTTTTTAGAACTTTCTGCAGAACAAAATTCAGAATGTAATTAATGTCATGCTGTGTAGAGATGCATTTCAGCAGATAGAAGCATACAAAAAGTAGTCCATGTCACCTGAGCAGATAGGTCTGCAATTTTGTCCACATGTTTGCTTATTGATGTGTCTATGTGATTGGTCAGTTTAATCAGAATCTGCTCAACCATGACCTCCATTCTTGAATCATCCACTGAACCTGGCGTTTTCATGCCAGAACCTGCAGCTTTAGCTCTTTTACTTTGCTTCCTCTTTGATCTTGGAGGAATGTCAGGTGTGTGGATCACCTCCCTTCTGTGCTTAGCAGTTATGTCGTCGTCAATCTAGAAGGCATGCACATGAAATGATGATGTAAGTCCACATGAAATGATGAAGATAATAGTACATGACTAAGAGAAAACTTACCAAGCCTGTTCCTCGTCCATCTTTGTATTCCATGTTGTCTCTCTTTTTCGCCTCTTCTTCTGTCCAGTTCCTCATCAACGGCCTTGATGACGTCAATTGTGAACCAGTTGGGTGCACTTTTTCATAGTAAATATACTGCATATGTTGGCACAACAGTTAAACACATTTATACATTGTTGGTTTTTTAAGAGAATTAATGGACGTGGTGAGGAGAAATATACCTGAAGCAGGGCTAGGTTGCCGCGGGGCCATTGCACAATCTCATGTTCACTTCCCAGTTTCTTTATATTGTTAATTAAAAAAGCACGTGTGAAACCATTGAAGTTCAATTTCTTCAAACGTGACACGTACTTAACAATTGCCCAATACTCCAACGGAACTGTTGTGCTGGACTTTGGTGCAAGAACTGTACCAAGGGCCACAAGAACAGCTCTGCGAAGGAAGTCATCGTCGGCTAATTCGCTCTTGATGGCGTCCGAGATCAATCCATCAATACTCAGACTGCCGGTGGACTTGTTCAGAAAATGAGATGGTATCTCATTTTCTGCATATAGCCCATCCTCATAAAGGACGGCGTCAATATCCAGCCCATCTGCTACCAAAAATTTCCTCCACATCGACTCCTTTTATAGTAATCGAGGGTTGATCTTTTTGCAAGTTGAATGTTTCTGACTCTGCGTCAAATGCCTTAAACATGAGGCTAAGTATAGACGATCGTGGACTTATACTCTTCATGTGAATCAAGCTTTGTAAATCAGCTTCAGCGAGTTTACATCGCTGAGCTCGTGTCATTCTTGTTACAAAGCCCACCCAATGATCCACATCGCACACACCAATTTTCAACGTACTGTTCATAAAAACGAGTAGATAAATGTCAAAATTTGTGTGCAAGTATAATGCCATGCAACATAATTTCTAAAGTCATATGTATGTTACGTATGAAAGGGATATTTTTTCTTAGATCATAATTCTATTCGCTATCTTTATCAAAGCGATGATTTGCGTTGAACAAAAATTTCCACTAAAGTGTTAAGATCTAAAATTCAAAGAACAATTGACATCGATTACTGCCTATGATCTCACCATAATCACAAAAGCTATAAGGATATCATACGTACAGAAACATCTCAAACAAAGAACACGTACTGCATACAGGCAATAAGGCAAGGCAATACCTCGATGTTTGCATGTCTTGTGAGCAGCTAGAGGAGGCTTTCTCGCCGATAAGGGATGAGGAGGGAGGCGGCAGTAGTCAGATCTCACGGATGGCGGTGGCGTTGGGCGAGAGTGCTGGTGCCTAAAAAATGTGGAAGACGAGCTTACCCTGCCAATCTTCGTGATTATCGTGCGTCAAGTTATGGTAGTTTCCTTCATCGCCGAAGGACGTGGGGTAATTGCGCGCGCGGTGCGTTGACCATTAACGGATGGGCCATTAGATTAGCCGTGAGGCCCAGGCCCAGAAGTAAAGGACGCTTTATTAGGAACGAGAGCAAGGTAGAAACCCTACAATTCCCCTTCAACGCCTCTATCTACGACTTCATCTACTCTTGCAGATCTCGAACGTCGTGCCGCCGGCAAAGTCATGTCTTCCTCGAGCTCGGCCACTATAATCCGGCACCCAAGTTATGGTCCTCTCCCAATGATCAAGTGCACGAGCTGCCGGTGGCGCGTCGTGGAGAGGAAAACAGCCTCCACAACTTCCAACGCCGGTGATTTCGTCAGGTGCAATAGTCACAATGTAAGATGTTTTTAATGTTATTCAATATCCATCTATTGTCATCAGGATTTATGCAAAAATTATAAGTATGATTAATGTTCGTTATTTCTAGCCGGTTAGAGGAGGATGCAACTTCTGGTATTGGATTGAAAAGTACGCAGATCTGCTCGTGAAGAAGTGTATTGTTCCACCAAACTCACCTATGCTGATTCCCCTAGAAGGAGAAGTGGTTGAAGAAAACGGTGGAGATGGAGAACTACAGAAGCAAGATGCACTAAACAAGGACATGAAGCACATGAAGAAAATAATTGTAATAAAGCTGAACGAAATTGTGTCAATGCTTCAGATTATAGCGATTCTTCTGGGTATTGTAATTGTACTCTTGGGTTATAAGAACTAAATTTGTAATATGAAATAAAGGATTTAGAAGTAGTGTACTCTCAGCAAGATATATTGCTACAAATTTGTACTGCATTGTTTGTTTTTTACTTAGTTTGTGGATCACATGATTAACCATGCATTTTTCTGCGATTAACTGGCCAACACAGTTCATCATTACTTAACAGGATCATGCATGTTTACAAAACACATCCACTAGCACGACAGGGACACGATAGATGCCTTACAAGACTTAGATTATAAAACACATAAAAACTAGAAAAACAAGAGTGACAACGCAATCATATCATCCTCCTTGGCTCCTCCTTGGAAGGCTCACTCGTCGTCCTCCGGCATGACGTAGGGGAGGCAGTGCATGTTGCCCGGGTTGGGGAAGATGGCGTAGAAGTTGGTGAAGATGTTGTAGTTGGTGAATGCGATGAACTCGCACCCGCACCAAAACACCTGCCCGAGCAGACGGTGAGCGTCGAACCTGTTGGCGAAAGTTACGAAGAGGCCGATGATGTGGTCGGAGTTGCCGTCATAGTACTCCTGAAGCTCGAACATGCGTGGCGAGCCCGGAGGGAGGTGGCGGTAGCCGGAAGAGAGGAAGAATGAAGCTAGCTCCGTTGGGTCCCTCCACCTCGATATGGCCCACACGCGCAGCTGGTTGTCGCAGACGACTCCGGCCGGGTACTGTCTCTCCGGCACGGTTGCAGGGCGGCGGAACATAGGGCCGTTGAACTGCATTGTGGCGATCCCCTTGAGATGTGGCGTGTATTGGATTTGGAGGCCGTTAGATGGGATGGGAGATGGATTTGATGAGTGTGAGGAAGAGTGAGCACAATGGTGGCGTTAAATAGGCGTGGATGGGTGAGGTGAGGGGGCTTGTGAGCTGGTTTCGTTATCCACTAACTGCACATTGAAAAGCAGGACGGCATCCAAAGCGGTGCACGGTTTTTAGTGTGTCAATTAATTCGGCGCGTGGATACAGAACTGCGCGTGTGAACCCTACCTTTTTTAGCATGACGGAAAAACCCGACCGATCGACACGCCCGCGCGTGGAGCTGTTACCACTGCCTTGCGACACATCTGCACTCCGCGTCTCAGCGTTTCTGCGACGGAGCGACGTCTGCAACGAGCGCATGCACGAGGCGAGCACCTCGCATGCATGGCAACACGCAACGTGGTGGATCGCTGCGCATGCATGGCAGGCCTAGACGGGCTCGTTCGACGATGGCATGCGTGGACGAGCGAGCCAGAGCCCAACGGATATTTCGACGTCTCCTGCCAAACCGCGAGACGCTGGAAGAAAAAAAACGCTAGCCAATCACGTCGCTAAATCGTCGCTCTCGCGGATAGCCCGCGGATTCCTTCTAGAAGACCGATCCAACGGATGCAGTTCAGCACCGTAGCGTTAGATGCACTTAGATGGACGGTCGACGTTTTGTTTTCCAGACCTCTCTCATGTTTTAGCAGAGGAGTGAGCTATCAACTAAATGTTTTGTTTTATTAGCTATTTCTATTTTTATTGTGACTTTGTTGCTAGTAGATAATGTAAGTATGCATTAAGTTAATAATTGTGTGCACGGCAATCCTTGTGCTAAAAAAATAAACAAAAAAATTATCTGTTGTTAGCTATCCAAACAAGTGCATGTGATGGTAGCAGTGTGTGGCATGTGATGTCTACGCCCCCTCCTTTTCCTGTAGACAGTGTTGGGCCTCCAAGAGCAGAGGTTTGTAGAACAGCAGCAAGTTTTCCCTTAAGTGTATCACCCAAGGTTTATCGAACTCAGGGAGGAAGAGGTCAAAGATATCCCTCTCATGCAACCCTGCAACCACAAAGCAAGAAGTCTCTTGTGTCCCCAACACACCTAATAGGTGCACTAGTTCGGCGAAGAGATAGTGAAATACAGGTGGTATGAATAAGTATGAGCAGTAGCAACGGCACCAGAAAAGTGATTTGCCCAGGACAGTAAACAAGCAGTAGTAACGCAGCAGTAGTAACGCAGTAAAACAGTAAACAAGCAGCGATAGCAGTATTTAGGAACAAGGCCTAGGGATCATACTTTCACTAGTGGACACTCTCAACATTGATCACATAACAGAATAGATAAATGCATACTCTACACTCTTTTGTTGGATGATGAACACCATTGCGTAGGATTACACGAACCCTCAATGCCGGAGTTAACAAGCTCCACAATTCAATGTTCATATTTAAATAACCTTAGAGTGCATGAAAGATCAACACGACTAAACCAAGTACTAACATAGCATGCACACTGTCACCTTCACACTATGTAGGAGGAATAGATCACATCAATACCATCATAGCAATAGTTAACTTCATAATCTACAAGAGATCATAATCATAGCCTACGCCAAGTACTAACACGGATGCACACACTGTCACTATTACACCGTGCAGGAGGAATAAAACTACTTTAATAACATCACTAGAGTAGCACATAGATAAATTGTGATACAAAACACATTGCAATCATAAAGAGATATAAATAAGCACTTCACTATGCCATTCATAACAGTGAATAAGTATTCTGTGAAATATAGCCTAAGAGACCCACACGGTGCACACACTGTCACCTTTACACACGTGGGACAAGGAGTCTCCGGAGATCACATAAGTAAAATTCACTTGACTAGCATAACGACATCTAGATTACAAGCATCATCATATGAATCTCAATCATGTAAGGCAGCTCATGAGATTATTGTATTGAAGTACATAGGAGAGAGATGAACCACATAGCTACCGGTACAGCCCCGAGCCTCGATGGAGAACTACTCCCTCCTCATGGGAGACAGCAGCGTTGATGGAGATGGCGGTGGTGTCGATGGAGGAGCCTTCCGGGGGCACTTCCCCGTCCCGGCGGCGTGCCGGAACAGAGACTCCTGTCCCCCAGATCTTGGCTTCGCGATGGCGGCGGCTCTGGATGGTTTCTCGTACCGTGGCTTTTCCGTCTCGAGGTTTTAGGTTGAGGGGCTTCTTATAGGCGAAGAGGCGACGTCAGAAGGTCAACGAGGCGACGACACCATAGGGCGGCGCGGCCAGGGCCTGGGCCGCGCCGGCCTATCATCTGGGGCCCATGTGGCCCCCCTCTGGCGACTCTCGGGTGTTCTGGATGCTTCCGGGGATTCTAAGATGCTGGGCGTTGATTTCGTCCGATTCCGAGAATATTTCCTTACTAGGATTTCTGAAACCAAAAACAGCAGAAAACAGGAACTGGCCCTTCGGCATCTCGTCAATAGGTTAGTTCCAGAAAACGCATAATTATGACATAAAGTATGCATAAAACATGTAGATATCATCAATAATGTGGCATGGAACATAAGAAATTATCGATACGTCGGAGACGTATCAGCATCCCCAAGCTTAGTTTCTGCTCGTCCCGAGCAGGTAAACGATAAACAAAGATAATTTCTGGAGTGACATGCCATCATAACCTTGATCATACTATTTGTAAGCATATGTAGTGAATGCAGCGATCAAAACAATGTATATGACATGAGTAAACAAATGAATCATATAGCAAAGACTTTTCATGAATAGTACTTCAAGACAAGCATCAATAAGTCTTGCATAAGAGTTAACTCATAAAGCAATAATTCAAAGTAGAAGCATTGAAGCAACACAAAGGAAGATTAAGTTTCAGCGATTGCTTTCAACTTATAACATGTATATCTCATGGATATTGTCAACATAGAGTAATATAATAAGTGCAATATGCAAGTATGTAGGAATCAATGCACAGTTCACACAAGTGTTTGCTTCTTGAGGTGGAGAGAAATAGGTGAACTGACTCAACAATAAAAGTAAAAGAATGGTCCTTCGCAGAGGGAAGCATTGATTGCTATATTTGTGCTAGAGCTTTGGTTTTGAAAACATATAGAGAGCATAAAGTAAAATTTTGAGAGGTGTTTGTTGTTGTCAACGAATGGTAGTGGGCACTCTAACCCCCTTGCCAGACAAACCTTCAAAGAGCGGCTCCCATTTTTTATTTTTGTGTGGCACTCCTTCCAACCTTTCTTTCACAAACCATGGCTAACCGAATCCTTCGGGTGCCTGCCAACAATCTCATACCATGAAGGAGTGCCTTTTTATTTTAGTTTTATTATGATGACACTCCTCCCCACCTTTGCTTTCTCAAGCCATGGCTAACCGAATCCTTCGGGTGCCGTCCAACAATCACATACCATGGAGGAGTGTCTATTTTTATTAATTAATTTGGGACTGGGAATCCCATTGCCAGCTCTTTTTGCAAAATTATTGGATAAGCGGATGAAGCCACTAGTTCATTGGTGAAAGTTGCCCAACAAGATTGAAAGATAAACACCACATACTTCCTCATGAGCTATAAAACATTGACACAAATCAGAGGTGATAAATTTTGAATTGTTTAAAGGTAGCACTCAAGCAATTTACTTTGGAATGGCGGAGAAATACCATGTAGTAGGTAGGTATGGTGGACACAAATGGCATAGTGGTTGGCTCAAGTATTTTGGATGCATGAGAAGTATTCCCTCTCGATACAAGGCTTAGGCTAGCAAGGTCATTTGAAACAAACACAAGGATGAACCGGTGTAGCAAAACTCACATAAAAGACATATTGAAAACATTATAAGACTCTACACCGTCTTCCTTGTTGTTCAAACTCAATACTAGAAATTATCTAGACTTTAGAGAGACCAATTATGCAAACCAAATTTTAGCATGCTCTATGTATTTCTTCATTAATAGGTGCAAAGCATATGATGCAAGAGCTTAAACATGAGCACAACAATTGCCAAGTATCACATTATCCAAGACATTTTACCAATTACTACATGTATCATTTTCCGATTCCAACCATATAACAATTTAACGAAGCAGTTTCAACCTTCGCCATGAAAATTAAAAGCTAAGAACACATGTGTTCATATGAACCAGCGGAGCGTGTCTCTCTCCCACACAAGCATTTATTCAAACAAAAACAAAAACAAAAGCACACAGACGCTCCAAGTAAAGTACATAAGATGTGGCCGAATAAAAATATAGTTTCAGGGGAGGAACCTGATAATTTGTCGATGAAGAAGGGGATGCCTTGGGCATCCCCAAGCTTAGATGCTTGAGTCTTCTTGAAATATGCAGGGATGAACCACCGGGGCATCCCCAAGCTTAGAGCTTTCACTCT
Organism: Lolium perenne; assembly: GCF_019359855.2. Classification (NCBI taxonomy): domain Eukaryota; kingdom Viridiplantae; phylum Streptophyta; class Magnoliopsida; order Poales; family Poaceae; genus Lolium; species Lolium perenne. The sequence goes on from NC_067244.2 coordinate 166,521,228, forward strand.
TCTTGATCATATTGTATCATCCTCCTCTCTTGACCCTTGAAAACTTCTTCCACACCAAACTCGAAATAAACTCATTAGAGGGTTAGTGCATAATCAAAAACTCACATGTTCAGAGGTGACACAATCATTCTTAACACTTCTGGACATTGCCCAAAGCTACTGGAAGTTAATGGAACAAAGAAATCCATCCCACATAGCAAAAGAGGCAATGCGAAATAAAAGGCAGAATCTGTCAAAACAGAACAGTCCGTAAAGACGAATTTTATTGAGGCACCAGACTTGCTCAAATGAAAATGCTCAAATTGAATGAAAGTTGCGTACATATCTGAGGATCACTCACGTAAATTGGCATAATTTTCTGAGTTACCTACAGAGAATTAGGCCCAGATTCGTGACAGAAAAGAAATCTGTTTCTGCGCAGTAATCCAAATCTAGTATCAACCTTGCTATCAACGACTTTACTTGGCACAACAAAACACAAAACTAAGATAAGGAGAGGTTGCTACAGTAGTAAACAACTTCCAAGACTCAAAATAAAATAAAGGTACTGTAGCAAAATAAACACATGGGTTATCTCCCAAGAAGTTCTTTTCTTTATAGCCATTAAGATGGGCTCAGCAGTTTTAATGATGCACTCGCAAGAAATAGTATTTGAAGCAAAAGAGAGCATCAAGAAACAAATCCAAAACACATTTAAGTCTAACATGCTTCCTATGCATAGGAATCTTGTAAATAAACAAGTTCATGAAGAGCAAAGTGACAAGCATAGGAAGATAAAACAAGTATAGCTTTAAAAATTTCAGCACATAGAGAGGTGTTTTAGTAACATGAAAATTTCTACCACCATATTTTCCTCTCTCATAATAACTTTCAGTAGCAACATGAGCAAACTCAACAATATAACTATCACATAATGCATTCTTATCATGAGTCTCATGCATAAAATTATTACTCTCCACATAAGCATAATCAATTTTATTAGTAATAGCGGGAGCAAATTCAACAAAGTAGCTATCATTATTATTCTCATCATCAAATATAGGAGGCATATTGTAATCATAATCAAATTTATCCTCCATAACAGGCGGTACCAAAAGACTACTATCATTATAATCATCATAAATAGGAGGCAAAGTATCATCAAAGTAAATTTTCTCCTCAATGCTTGGGGGACTAAAAAGATCATGCTCATCAAAGCCAGCTTCCCCAAGCTTAGAATTTTCCATAGCATTAGCAACAATAGTGTTCAAAGCATTCATATTAATAACATTCCCATTAGCATGCATATAAAGTTCCATGGGTTTTTTAATTCTCTCTTCAAACACATCATGTCCTAATTCAAGATAAAGTTCATAAAGATCTCTCATATTTTTGTTGTTTTCCATTATGCCTAACTAGTGTAAACAAGAAACAAAAAGTTGCATTTGCAGGATCTAAAGGAAATAGCTTTGAGCACAAACACAATGGCGCCAGAAAAGTACTTTACCTAGAACCGGAGTATGAGTGCCTTTTACCTTTCCTCCCCGGCAACGGCGCCAGAAAATAGCTTGATGTCTACGCCCCCTCCTTTTCCTGTAGACAGTGTTGGGCCTCCAAGAGCAGAGGTTTGTAGAACAGCAGCAAGTTTTCCCTTAAGTGGATCACCCAAGGTTTATCGAACTCAGGGAGGAAGAGGTCAAAGATATCCCTCTCATGCAACCCTGCAACCACAAAGCAAGAAGTCTCTTGTGTCCCCAACACACCTAATAGGTGCACTAGTTCGGCGAAGAGATAGTGAAATACAGGTGGTATGAATAAGTATGAGCAGTAGCAACGGCACCAGAAAAGTGCTTTGCCCAGGACAGTAAACAAGCAGTAGTAACGCAGCAGTAGTAACGCAGTAAAACAGTAAACAAGCAGCGATAGCAGTATTTAGGAACAAGGCCTAGGGATCATACTTTCACTAGTGGACACTCTCAACATTGATCACATAACAGAATAGATAAATGCATACTCTACACTCTTTTGTTGGATGATGAACACCATTGCGTAGGATTACACGAACCCTCAATGCCGGAGTTAACAAGCTCCACAATTCAATGTTCATATTTAAATAACCTTAGAGTGCATGAAAGATCAACACGACTAAACCAAGTACTAACATAGCATGCACACTATCACCTTCACACTATGTAGGAGGAATAGATCACATCAATACCATCATAGCAATAGTTAACTTCATAATCTACAAGAGATCATAATCATAGCCTACGCCAAGTACTAACACGGATGCACACACTGTCACCATTACACCGTGCAGGAGGAATAAAACTACTTTAATAACATCACTAGAGTAGCACATAGATAAATTGTGATACAAAACACATTGCAATCATAAAGAGATATAAATAAGCACTTCACTATGCCATTCATAACAGTGAATAAGTATTCTGTGAAATATAGCCTAAGAGACCCACACGGTGCACACGCTGTCACCTTTACACACGTGGGACAAGGAGTCTCCGGAGATCACATAAGTAAAATTCACTTGACTAGCATAACGACATCTAGATTACAAGCATCATCATATGAATCTCAATCATGTAAGGCAGCTCATGAGATTATTGTATTGAAGTACATAGGAGAGAGATGAACCACATAGCTACCGGTACAGCCCCGAGCCTCGATGGAGAACTACTCCCTCCTCATGGGAGACAGCAGCGTTGATGGAGATGGCGGTGGTGTCGATGGAGGAGCCTTCCGGGGGCACTTCCCCGTCCCGGCGGCGTGCCGGAACAGAGACTCCTGTCCCCCAGATCTTGGCTTCGCGATGGCGGCGGCTCTGGATGGTTTCTCGTACCGTGGCTTTTCCGTCTCGAGGTTTTAGGTCGAGGGGCTTCTTATAGGCGAAGAGGCGGCGTCAGAAGGTCAACGAGGTGACGACACCATAGGGCGGCGCGGCCAGGGCCTGGGCCGCGCCGGCCTATCATCTGGGGCCCATGTGGCCCCCCTCTGGCGACTCTCGGGTGTTCTGGATGCTTCCGGGGATTCTAAGATGCTGGGCGTTGATTTCGTCCGATTCCGAGAATATTTCCTTACTAGGATTTCTGAAACCAAAAACAGCAGAAAACAGGAACTGGCCCTTCGGCATCTCGTCAATAGCTTAGTTCCAGAAAACGCATAATTATGACATAAAGTATGCATAAAACATGTAGATATCATCAATAATGTGGCATGGAACATAAGAAATTATCGATACGTCGGAGACGTATCAGCATGCAATGGTGGGCCTAAAACCCTATATTTGAGGTGTCTGGGTGCAACTCACCATGGTCTACCCCATATTATTCATGTACATTCCAAGGGTAGCAGTGTGGGGCATGCAATGGTGCACCCATGTGCCAAGTGTGGCCTCACCCTGGCATCCCCAGCCACTTGATTTGCCCCAAAAGTGCATATTTTGGCCTAAAACCCTATATTTGGGGTGTCTGGGTGCAACTCACCATGCCCATATTATTCATGTAAATTCCAAGGGTACCAGTGTGGGGCATGCAATGGTACACCCATGTGCCAAGTTTGGCCTCACCCTGGCATCCCCAGCCACTTGATTTGCCCCAAAAGTGCATGTTTTGGCCTAAAACCCTATATTTGGGGTGTCTGGGTGCAACTCTCCATGGTCTACCCCATATTATTCATGTAGATTCCAAGGGTAGCAGCGTGGGGCATGCAATGGTGCACCCATGTGCCAAGTGTGGCCTCACTCTGGCATCCCTAGCCACTTGATTTGCCCCAAAAGTGCATTGGCCTAAAACCCTATATTTGGGGTGTCTGGGTGCAACTCACCATGGTCTACCCCAGATTATTCATGTAAATTCCAAGGGTAGCAGTGTGGGCCATGCATTGGTGCACCCATGTGCCAAGTTTGGCCTCACCCTGGCATCCCCAGCCACTTGATTTTCCCCAAAAGTGCATGTTTTGGCCTAAAACCCTATATTTGGGTGTCTGGGTGCAACTCACCATGGTCTACCCCATATTATTCATGTAAATTCCAAGGTTAGCAGTGTGGGGCATGCATTGGTGCACCCATGTGCCAAGTGTGGCCTCACCCTGGCATCCCCAGCCACTTGATTTGCCCCAAAAGTGCATGTTTTGGCCCAAAACCCTATATTTGGGGTGTCTGGGTGCAACTCACCATGGTCTACCCCATATTATTCATGTTTTTAAATTCCAAGGGTAGCAGTGTCGGGCATGCAATGGTGCACCCATGTGCCAAGTTTGGCCTCACCCTGGCATCCCCAGCCACTTGATTTGCCCCAAAAGTGCATGTTTTGGCCAAAAACCCTATATTTGGGGTGTCTGGGTGCGACTCTCCATGGTCTACCCCAGATTATTTATGTAAATTTCAAGGGTAGCAGTGTGGGGCATGCAATGGTGCACCCATGTGCCAAGTTTGGCCTCACCCTGGCATCCTTAGCCACTTGATTTGCTACAAAAGTGCATGTTTTGGCCTAAAACCCTATATTTGGGGTGTCTGGGTGCAACTCACCATGGTCTACCCCATATTATTCATGTAGATGCCAAGAATAGCAATGTGGGGCATGCATTGGTGCACCCATGTGCCAAGTTTGGCCTCACCCTGGCATCCCCAGCCACTTGATTTGCCCCAAAAGTGCATGTTTTGGCATAAAACCCTATATTTGGGGTGTCTGGGTGCAACTCACCATGGTCTACCCCATATTATTCATGTAGATGCCAATGGTATGAGTGTGGGGCATGCATTGGTGCACCCATGTGCCAAGTGTTTCCTCACCCTGGTATCCCCAGCCAGTTGATTTGCCCCAAAAGTGCATGTTTTGGCCTAAAACCCTATATTTGGGGTGTCTGGGTGTAACTCTCCATGGTCTACCCCATATTATTCATGTAGATGCCAAGGGTAGCAGTATGGGGCATGCAATGGTGCACCCATGTGCCAAGTGTGGCCTCACCCTGGCATCCCTAGCCACTTGATTTGCCCCAAAAGTGCATGTTTTGGCCTAAAACCCTATATTTGGGATGTCTGGGTGCAACTCTCCATGGTCTACCCCATATTATTCATGTAGATTCCAAGGGTATCATTGTGGGGGCATGCATTGGTGCACCCATCTGCCAAGTTTGGCCTCACCCTGGCATCCCCAGCCACTTGATTTGCTCCAAAAGTGCATGTTTTGGCCCAAAACCCTATATTTGGGGTGTCTGGGTGCAACTCTCCATGGTCTACCCCAGATTATTCATGTAAAAATTCCAATGGTAGCAGTGTGGGGCATGCAATGGTGCACCCTTGTGCCAATTTTGGCCTCACCCTGGCATCCCTAGCCACTTGATTTGCCCCAAAAGTGCATGTTTTGGCCTAAAACCCTATATTTGGGGTGTCTGGGTGCAACTCACCATGGTCTACCCCATATTATTCATGTAGATGCCAAGGGTAGCAGTGTGGGGCATGCATTGGTGCACCCATGTGCCAAGTTTGGCCTCACCCTGGCATCCCCAGCCACTTGATTTCCCCCAAAAGTGCATGTTTTGGCCTAAAACCCTATATTTGGGGTGTCTGGGTGCAACTCACCATGGTCTACCCCATATTATTCATGTAGATGTCAAGGGTAGGAGTGTGGGGCATGAATTGGTGCACCCATGTGCCAAGTGTGGCCTCACCCTGGCATCCCCAGCCACTTGATTTTGCCCCAAAAGTGCATGTTTTGGCCTAAAACCCTATATTTGGGGTGTCTGGGTGCAACTCACCATGGTTTACCCCATATTATTCATGTAGATGCCAAGGTTAGCAATGTGGGGCATGCATAGGTGCACCCATGTGCCAAGTGTGGCCTCACCCTGGCATCCCCAGCCACTTGATTTGCCTCAAAATTGCATGTTTTGGCCTAAAACCCTATATTTGGGGTGTCTGGGTGAAACTCTCCATGGTCTACCCCATATTATTCATGTAGATGCCATGGGTAGCAGTGTGAATCATGCAATGGTGCACCCATGTGCCAAGTGTGGCCTCACCCTGGCATCCCCAGCCACTTGATTTGCCCCAAAAGTGCATGTTTTTGCCTAAAACCCTATATTTGGGGTGTCTGTGTGCAACTCTCCATGGTCTACCCCATATTATTCATGTAGATTCCAAGGGTAAAAGTATGGGGAATGGTGCACCCATGTGCCAAGTGTGGCCTCAACCTTGCATCCCCAGCCACTTGATTTGCCCCAAAAGTGCATGTTTTGGCCTAAAACCCTATATTTGGGGTGTCTGGGTGCAACTCACAATGGTCTACCCCATATTATTCATGTAAATTCCAAGGGTAGCAGTGTGGGGCATGCATTGGTGCACCCATGTGCCAAGGTTGGCCTCATCCTGGCATCCCTAGCCACTTGATTTGCCCCAAAAGTGCATGTTTTGGCCTAAAACCCTATATTTGGGGTGTCTGGGTGCAACTCTCCATGGTCTACCCCATATTATTCATGTAGATTCCAAGGGTAGAAGTGTGGGGCATGCAATGGTGCTCCCATGTGCCAAGTGTGGCCTCACCCTGGCATCCCCAGCCACTTGATTTGCCCCAAAAGTGCATGTTTTGGCCTAAAACCCTATATTTGGGGTGTCTGGGTGCAACTCTCCATGGTCTACCCCATATTATTCATGTAGATTCCAAGGGTAGCAGTGTGGGGCATGCATTGGTGCACCCATGTGCCAAGGTTTGCCTCACCCTGGCATCCCTAGCCACTTGATTTGCCCCAAAAGTGCATGTTTTGGCCTAAAACCCTATATTTGGGGTGTCTGGGTGCAACTCTCCATGGTCTACCCCATATTATTCATGTAGATGCCAAGGGTAGCAGTGTGGGGCATGCATTGGTGCACCCATGTGCCAAGTGTGGCCTCACCCTGGCATCCCCAGCCACTTGATTTGCCCCAAAAGTGCATGTTTTGGCCTAAAACCCTATATTTGGGGTGTCTGGGTGCAACTCTCCATGGTCTACCCCAGATTATTCATGTAAATTCCAAGGGTAGCAGTGTGGGGCATGCATTGGTGCACCCATCTGCCAAGTTTGGCCTCACCCTGGCATCCCCAGCCACTTGATTTGCCCCAAAAGTGCATGTTTTGGCCTAAAACCCTATATTTGGGGTGTCTAGGTGCAACTCTCCATGGTCTACCCCATATTATTCATGTAGGTGCCAAGGGTAGCAGTGTGGGGCATGCAATGGTGCACCCATGTGACAAGTGTGGCCTCACCCTGGCATCCCCAGCCACTTGATTTGCCCCAAAAGTGCATGTTTTGGCCTAAAACCCTATATTTGGGGTGTCTGGGTGCAACTCTCCATGGTCTACCCCATATTATTCATGTAGATTCCAACGGCAGAAGTGTGGGGCATGCATTGGTGCACCCATGTGCCAAGGTTGGTGTAATATCCCAGGTAATGGGGTTACAAAAATAGAGGAAACAGATGTGTGCATTGCATTCATGCATAGAAAATCTGGGGAATTTTCGCGCTTTAAAGTAAAACTGTCACAGTAACTGAAGTTTCACTTGACCTTGGTGGAATTGAAGTAGCTCATCAAGTAAAGCGCTATAAACCTCAATGTGACTATGTTAAAACTTTGTTTTGGGTAGAGATGATTTGATCTAAGGAGTTAGATCAAATGGAACTAATAATCAACACAACAACACTTTACTCAATGATCAATTGCTTGATCCTATAAAAGATCATAAAATGGAATTCCTTGCCATAACATATGAACCTACAATTAATTGGAAATCAAGTAACAATAATTGGAGAAACTATTCTTCACTTATCTTCTCCATGTCTTAAATTAATCCATGCTCTTACCATAAACACTATGATACCCATTCTACTTTAATCTTGGAAACAAGACAAGGAGATCCAACTAAGGAATGTAATTCTTCTCTATTCCAAATTATTATACATTAAACCTAGAGATGTGAGAGTTCTATGTTACTTATTAGAGGATCAATGATAAACCTTGAACTGAACCTTGGATATACATCCAAGTATCCAAACCATCACTTTGAAGGGAAACCCTAGGATATTATCCAAGACAATTCCTAGAGAGATAAATCATTTATATTTAACATAGGCATTGATGATCACATCAATCTCTATAGAGCCTAACCTCAGGTTAGTATTAAAGTCCTTCCCAAATGAGAGAAACCATTCATACCAATTCCAGCCTTACTTATTAAGCAATCAAGAACAACCTTTGAACTAAAGTATTAGGAGGTACACCAATTCATCTTAGAGTGGTGAGATAACCAAATATCAAATAGAATAAGACCATATCCCTGAGTTGATAAAATAAGGATAAGACTAATCCAACTAAGCTAGATAATTGAATCCTTAGCCTAGATACCTATTGAAATATGGTGAGTACACCATAAACCCTAGAATGATCATTCCTATATAAGAGAGCTCAAGATCTGGTGTTACACTCAAGTTAGTTGAGGCAACACTTGTATTTGAGGGAAAGAACTATCCATATACCCACATGATTATATCAACCTTGTTTAAGTAAAACCCTAACAGAATATCTCAGGTAATCTCCTGGGATATAAATTATTAAGGCAACCATAGCCATGTCCATCCTATAAAGTGAAATAGAAGTGTTATACCTTAGCTGATTAAGATAATACTTAATCTTGGAAGTGAGAACCTCATTTAATGAGAAATACCTTAGGAATCCAAACCTTGATCATGATAAATTGGGTAGTGATCATGAACTCTAAGAACTTGAAAAAGAAGATATAAGCACATAAGAGAAGCTTAGAGTTAAAGCCTATAATTTATATGGTGAGAAACCATTCATCATTATAACCAAAGTTAACTATAAAAAGAAATATAGCTACTGTAGTTACTTTAACAATAGATTAAGGATATAATAGCAATCTATTGGTATAAGATAAAACCAATTCTCAAGTCCTTGGTAATTAAAGAAGAACAGAAATAATTAAGCAAGTAACCATATTACCTTGGTTAGGGGAGATTAAACCCTAGCAAATACAGTATGATGTCATCTCAACTCTACAAACTAAAATTATATATCAACCTTAGTTTATGTATCACTATGGTGATCATAATATAAAACCAAGCCATAATTGAGATTCAAACCAATTTCCATTAGGTGAATATGATTAGAACCCTATAACCGTTCACTAATAAAAGCTCATGCTTAAATATGGAACTTAAGAATAACCTAGTGCTAAACCATTTGATTAAACCCATGGTGGTGATCAACCACTTATATGTATAACCAAGACCCAACCATATTGAGAGTAGTACCTACTCTAGATAAGTTAAGGTGATATAAACTATAATAATAGTAAAAAAATTTGAAGGAGCCCTAGTAGAATCTCCTATTTATTAACACATAATTGTGCACATAAAATAACATGCAAGTGATCAATTCCCAAATGGAAACCAAGATCTAATTCAACCTCTGAATTACTTTGAGTTGAAAGTATCAACATTAATCATTCCAAACAGAATTGATTCATAAGAAAAAGAAAATTATAATATAAACTCATGGCCAATTGCTATTTTGAATAAACACATATGAATAAACTCAATCTAATACAAGATAATTGCTTCAAATGGAATAGTGGTGTAATAATCATTGCATCAGATCTTAATAAAATTAACATATTGAAATACCTGCAAAATAGAAAAGGGTTTGAATATGAATTCAAATCTGAATTCAAAATAGAAATATAAAACAGAAAATAAGAAAAGAGAAGAGAGTAGTGGACTTACCTGGCCAGTAGTCCACGAGGCAGCCCAGCACTCTGGCCCAACTACACCCGCCTAGCAGCAGTCCAAGCCCAGCTCAAACAGCAGCCCAACACGAGCCCATGTCGTTTCACTGGAGATAAACATGCGGAGGGGATCGACGTCTTCGTCTTCGCCACCGGACGCACAGGGGAATGCCACGGCGCCGACAAGCTCCACGTCCCGGCCGCAATCGAGGACCGCACGACCGTTGACGACCGCCCTAGATGGTATAAATATACGGCCGAAGCTTCCATCGCTCGTCTTCTCCTCTTTTCCCCCAATTCATCGAACCCTAGCACACCGGACTCTGACTATCACCGTCGATGGGGACCTCCCCGAGCCCCGCCGTGGACACCATCGACATCCCCATGCTCTACTTACTCCTCCTGCGCAAGGAATCGAGCTGGGGCATGCCAGAACGTCGCCGACATGCTCATCTTCCCCGACGCCGGGAGCGAGCAATTCCGGCGATGCCGACCGCCATTGACGACGCCATCAAGCCCTGCATGCTCCTGGTGAGCCCCTGAATCTCGTAGCATGCCTATCCTACTCAATTGCATCCTCTAGCTTCACCGCACCATTCATACCGCGAGCTCTGCCGCTCGGTTCCGCCGCCGGCCAAGCTCCGACGACCATAGAGGGGCGGCGCTACCACCATTCGGTTCACCTCGTTGTCCTCTTTCCAATAAGCACACACACACCCCCGCAGGAACCCTGTACCGCCGGCGATCGTCGGCAAATTCAGCCGGCAGTGAGCTCCCGAGCCACTCCCTCGATTTGGACTTGGTCCACGTCTACGTGGCAGCCAGCGTGGACCACTGGCCCACCTGTCTGTGGCTGTGGGTAGCTCAGTCCGGGTACGTTTAGTAGTTTCTGTTTTATTTCAAATCCTATTTAAATTACTGCAACTTCAAATAAAAGTAGAAAATTCAATTTAAGTCAGAAAAATATAAATGAGATATTAAAATTCTTAGAAAAGAAAACTCTATCCAATAAAAATATAATATGGAATTTTTATTCTTAATAAAAATTTAATTATTTAATACTTGTTATTTAAGCTTTATTTATTAATTTCAAATTCAATTAAAATTCAAATATTGGAAAAACTTTTAAATTAAATAAAAACCAGTAAATAAATAAAGAAAACAATAAAACTAATTTTATTTAATTGTTGAATTGTTAAATCCTTATTAGAAGGATTTAAACCCTGATTAATAAATACCTTAATTATTAATTCATTGAAAATAATAAAATGCCAAATCCAATATTAATTTTATTTCAAAGTTATTAATAACTTCAACCTTAAAGTGAAGTTATTAATTCAAGAACTTTAGGGTATTTAGAAAACCCTAATTTCATAAGTAATAGAACCAGGAACTCATCATTTCATGTGATCCCTAAAACCCTAATATCATTAGGAACCCTAGCTCCCTTATTACATGTAAACCCTAAATTGCTTCTAAATCTAAGCCCTAGGTTAAGACATGTGATCAAGAGACATTGTATTCATACCTAGATCCATAATTAGCCACTAAGTGCATATCCAGGTCCACATAAAATATAGGAGTCTATCACTACTAATTAGCATCCCATGTGTTCATCTTCATCAGACTTAGATAATCAAGTAGGGTCAACCAAGTGTAAACCCTAGATCCTATTACCAAAGCCATCATCCTTATTCATTCCTATTTATCATCACACCATTGTGATGAACCCTAACAGTACCCATACCTATTATTTTGCACTACATATCCTTGTTCCACTAAACCCTACTAGTGTTGGATACTTATGAACCATCCTATTTAGAAACCAACTATTTTACTTCGGAAAATAAATAGCAAACCTAAATAACCTCAACCTCATTGATATACTTCTTATTACTTAAGAAGTATGTTCTTCAAAAGTTATTCCTTTAAAGAAAATAAGGAATCATCACCAACCCTGTTTATAAGAACCTATAAACCCTAGCTAGCAATCACCAGCCATATGAATCGACCTTGATAGCAACCATGCATAAATACTTGCTTAGGATGCCTAGGCTTAACTCAGCCTTACCAGCCCTAGATATTGATGAATCCAACTATGTTGTGATCCATCTAATACTTACTCCAGAAACTAACTGAAACCATAGTCAACCATAGAACCCCCTCAACCTAATTATCATACTTGTTCTTTATTAAGGAACGTGTTTTTCCAAAGTTATTCTTTTAAAGTATATGATAAGTAATCATCAACCATGCCATATAGTACTAAAACTGACCACTGTTCTTTACTTGTTAACATTATGCCAATTATCATTCTTTGTCTGCTCAATTGATTATTATGCTCTATTAACTACCTGTTTATAATACCAAGTAATCACACCTGAATAAGAACCTTGGATGTGAATCACTCTAAAAGTGCAACACACCCTGAACCAATCATTACCACTCACTAATCCTAAATCATCGAGGCTAGGTCACGTTTAGAGCGATTGCATCTCATTCCTATGCATTATTGCATCCTTGCCAATCTTTTAAACATCGTCCTTACCGGACGATGATGCTATTTCAGAATTTGGAGTTATTGCGTACCGAAGACCTTGCCTGCATAATCTTGCAGTCAAGAAAGGCAAGTTCATCAGTTGCTCATGTCATTTGAGTATCTTTATCAAATTACTTGCAAAGTACTATGATTATCACTATTGCATAAAAACCAAAACCACTATTTTCATAACTATGAATATGACTATGTGGTGGGCAATGGAACCATGGATTGTGTTGATATGGTGGAGGTTCCATTGCAAGGGTTTATATCCATCTAGGATTAAACAACAAATGTCGCCAGTGATTCTTGTGCCGTAATACCCGTGTTAACCATAAGATCTGGAATGGGACGGACTAGTCAATCGTATTTCCACCTCTTGTACATCAACGGATGCGCTTACCGTAGCAGTTGTATCTGGCGGAACAACCGGAGGGTGGGGATCCCACTCTAATTCCCCACGGTAAAGCATTGCTTGCCGTAGCAGTTGTGTCTTGCGGAACAACCGGAGGGTGGGGAGCCCACTCTAATTCCCCACGGTAATGCGGTCTATGATGGGTTGCAGCTACCGGCGTAGGAGTGTATGGTAGAGCCCAGCACTGTCGTCGTGGTCCGGGTCCACCCTGAAATCTACGGGAATAATGGGACCAGCGTGGACCCAGGGTCGGGGCATGCAACAAAGGGTGGGTGTGCGAGGTAGCGGAGGAATATGATTGACTATGACCTTATACCGGGCCTCACACCATAGGAAGTGTGAACGGGAGAGCTGCCCGGTTGGCACCAAGGTTAAGATCTCTTATGGGTAAAGCAACACACCTTTGCACAGTGTAAAGAACTGTGACTTGTCACTCCCTGTTCCGGGATAAGGAACTGCGAACGCGGCCGGAAAGGAGCTCCATGAAGTTCTAGTAAACCGGTGAAGGCTGACGGACATAGTTCTTCTGAATAAAAGCAACCTTTTGAAGAAATGATTATGAAAACCTGCATTGGTATTAGACTTTCTGGTCTAATGCCGTAGCTAGTGCATTAAACACCTCTTTCCTATAATGAACTTGTTGAGTACGCTCGTACTCATCCCACTCTTAAATCCCCTGCTTAGATATGGAGGCATCGAAGGAGAATCTACAGTGCAAGTCGAATACCAAGGAGCCAACAACTACTTCACGAGACAGGACCTTGTCAGCGGAGTCAGATACGTCATCCAACAAGGAGAAAATCTAGATTAGTAGTAGAAAGGAACTAGCTTCCTCAACCTAGCTCCTACTTAGCTAGAATCTATTCTTAGCCTCTATAGCTAGTCAAATACTCTACAAATAGAGTTCGTGATAGAATTAGACTACGAGTCGTTCTTCTGGAGTTTATTTGCAGATTTACCTCATTGTAAAGTAGGAGGCTGTGCTGATCTTATGTAATAGAGTCAATGTTGTAATTCTATAGACATGCCTTGGACCCGCATATGTTTCTGTTGTACCACTCTGAGCGATATAATACTAGTGGAACGGTGTTTCATTGGTGTTATATCAGACTTGCATACTACACCATGCAGTGGTATGCCGGGTCACCACAGTTGGTATCAGAGCAAATGCTTTGACCCTAGGATTAAAACCCTTTAAAGGAGACCTATAGGATTGGCAGTGTCTATAGGAAGTTGTCTTACCTAAACTAAATAGTTTTTATGACTTGAGATGGGTATTCACTTGAGAATAATCCTGACACACTTGAGTCAACCTTTCCTACCTATATTTCCTAAGTAAAGATAGTTAGCTAATCCCAAACATGTAGGACACCATTAAGTCCTTAAAACAATAGATGAGTAGCCCACAGTTGGTATACAATACATGGTAGTCCAAAGAAAGGATACAACCATAAGGAAGATATCCTATTGGAAGATGTGTACCAACACATGTTATGGTTAAATAAAAATCATTTAGACCTGTAATAGGAGTAGTATCAAGTGATAAAGATAATTAAGATGTCCTAATAGAAGATGTAGACCAAGTTAAGTAATGGGTAAGTAAAATTTATCTAAAATTGTGAAACAACTGATAGTAAAGGGATGAATATAAGTTATACGAGGTAGTATCAACCATGATGAGTCAATCATGGGAAGTAAGGAAGAGTGATAGGAATAAAACTTGGCTACTTACATGGTAGAGTTGCTAGTCATATATGATTCACTTGAGAATCATTATGTGATGAAGTAGAACCTCTAAAGTATTTAGGAGGAGTACAATAAGTAGCCAAGTGCTAAACAAATAGTGCAAGAATTGTATTCCAAAACCATGGGAAGTGTGCCAAGCACATCAGAACCATAGCCTTATGGTACGATAACTTGGAAGTATAGGAGCTATATTCCAATAGTTATGTGTCTAGAATAATGATGTTAGAAACAGACATATCATGTGTAGTAGTCCTCAACAAAATGGAAGTTAAGTAGTACTTCCAGATAAAATTAGGTTAACCTTAACCATCCCAAACCACTTTGTGTCAAGTTTATCTCATTGCAATTGTGCAATTAAGGTAAATGTTGAGACAAATAGTAGAATCCCATATATTCGTGCTAAATATCACGATATAATCCTATATTATGTGGTGTTATATACTACACATCTCAGCCTGATGTTTAGAGATGTCTTACTCAACTATTATATTCAGGCTTATGATGGTGAGTATTATATGCACAAAGCTGAATCTTCTTGGATTTTATTGGATTTTCATTGTTTGACTAGATCCATACATGAAGTTTGACTTTGATATGCAAATGCATGTTGCAATATCAAGTCCTTACTTGGTGCTATAGATCTAGAGGGTAATGGTAAACGTGTGAGGAAGTGACGAATTCTGAAGATTTGGAAGACACAGAGAAGGTTCATCAGAGAAAGGAAGCAAAGTTGTGGGAAGTAACCACAATACTCTGAAGATAGTACCAATCAAAACTCATGCTTTACCTCAACAGAGGAGTACTTTAGTACATAAGAAGCATGAAGGTGAGAAATCTGGTGATTATGGAGTAGTAGAAGTAGAACCATAGTCATTATGGAAGAGGGAATGCATGGGAAATCACTTAGGATACTATATTCATAGTGTCAGCTAGTGGTTTTCTTGCAACAATAAACCCTCGAAAAAGGAAGATGACTGATGAAACCATAGCAGATATAAGAAGACCATAGTTGATATCAGAAGACCACAATTGGTATAGGATCAATACTGCGAAATAAAGTATGAGATGTTCCGACCAATTAGTCCAAACCCTATAATAGAGTCCATTCTTAGACAACAAAGAGCTACAGTTAGTATCAAGTAGTCCGCAACTGATTATTTGTACAAGAAGTTGAGAACAAATAAAATTTGGTTAACCAAATAACAATGACTTATAATCATTTAGTCGAAGGATTCACATTGGAAGTCCACAATCGAGTGGATATACCACAAAGTACTTCGTGAGACTCTTAGAAAAGTACAACCCATAAGCTAGACCCAGACCAATATTCTAACCATAAGTCCAATGGTTGGAAGAAAAGGAGTTGAAGATTATAAGAAAACTCTAAGGGGTAGAGTAAATATTGAGTTGGATGTACAATGACTCAATACTTTGAGTAAGATAGATGAAGAAGGTCTAAACTGAGAGGAAGTTCAATCTTATTTTCATAAGATTGTTGAACACTACTTTCAGAAGGATGTCAGACCAGAAGCCGAGGTTTATACCTCGAGGAAGTAAGAAGTGGACTATAACTTGAGAAAGTGAGTAATATTTACTCAAAAATACGAGAGCTCAAGTCAGCTAATGATAATGAAGTTGGATGAAGGAAATACCGTATATAAAATACAGCCCGAGAAGGCCAAAGACCAAAGGAGATTGACTATACCAAAACTTAAGTCCATTGGAATGATTCCTTTCATGGAACCTAAAGAACACAAAATAGTTATAGGTATCAACTATAAACCATGATTGGATGAACTAAATGAGTCTAATCCATTCTTAGAGGAATAAACCACCATGATCAATTCCATATTAAGTACCTTACTTAGTACCATTATTGCAGTTTTGGTAGTAAGGGAAAACAAAGACCTATTTACCAATTAGGAGTATTTTATCCAATTAGTCTTCAGTTAAGACTAGCAGCATCAGAAGAACTCTCAATCATTGAATCTTCAATGAGAAAGGAAACAATCTTATAGAGTTGGAAGAAAGCAATGAATCAAAGTAAGAACCATGGTTCAGAGACAAACCCTAATGGATTCCAGGAAGAATCTGGACAAGGGATATATTCAATTATATCCAGTAAGATCACCCTGGAGCTCGAGAAAAGATTTAGTCTGCACAAGTCAGATCCACACTCCGAAACGTAAGAGAGTTCAAACTTCGAGGACGAAGTTTAGTTTAAGGGGTAGAGACTGTAATATCCCAGGTAATGGGGTTACAAAAATAGAGGAAACAGATGTGTGCATTGCATTCATGCATAGAAAATCTGGGGAATTTTCGTGCTTTAAAGTAAAACAGTCACAGTAACTGAAGTTTCACTTGACCTTGGTGGAATTGAAGTAGCTCATCAAGTCAAGCGCTATAAACCTCAATGTGACTATGTTAAAACTTTGTTTTGGGTAGAGATGATTTGATCTAAGGAGTTAGATCAAATGGAACTAATAATCAACACAACAACACTTTACTCAATGATCAATTGCTTGATCCTATAAAAGATCATAAAATGGAATTCCTTGCCATAACATATGAACCTACAATTAATTGGAAATCAAGTAACAATAATTGGAGAAACTATTCTTCACTTATCTTCTCCATGTCTTAAATTAATCCATGCTCTTACCATAAACACTATGATACCCATTCTACTTTAATCTTGGAAACAAGACAAGGAGATCCAACTAAGGAATGTAATTCTTCTCTATTCCAAATTATTATACATTAAACCTAGAGATGTGAGAGTTCTATGTTACTTATTAGAGGATCAACGATAAACCTTGAACTGAACCTTGGATATACATCCAAGTATCCAAACCATCACTTTGAAGGGAAACCCTAGGATATTATCCAAGACAATTCCTAGAGAGATAAATCATTTATATTTAACATAGGCATTGATGATCACATCAATCTCTATAGAGCCTAACCTCAGGTTAGTATTAAAGTCCTTCCCAAATGAGAGAGACCATTCATACCAATTCCAGCCTTACTTATTAAGCAATCAAGAACAACCTTTGAACTAAAGTATTAGGAGGTACACCAATTCATCTTAGAGTGGTGAGATAACCAAATATCAGATAGAATAAGACCATATCCCTGAGTTGATAAAATAAGGATAAGACTAATCCAACTAAGCTAGATAATTGAATCCTTAGCCTAGATACCTATTGAAATATGGTGAGTACACCATAAACCCTAGAATGATCATTCCTATATAAGAGAGCTCAAGATCTGGTGTTACACTCAAGTTAGTTGAGGCAACACTTGAATTTGAGGGAAAGAACTATCCATATACCCACATGATTATATCAACCTTGTTTAAGTAAAACCCTAACAGAATATCTCAGGTAATCTCCTGGGATATAAATTATTAAGGCAACCATAGCCATGTCCATCCTATAAAGTGAAATAGAAGTGCTATACCTTAGCTGATTAAGATAATACTTAATCATGGAAGTGAGAACCTCATTTAATGAGAAATACCTTAGGAATCCAAACCTTGATCATTATAAATTGGGTAGTGATCATGAACTCTAAGAACTTGAAAAAGAAGATATAAGCACATAAGAAAAGCTTAGAGTTAAAGCCTATAATTTATATGGTGAGAAACCATTCATCATTATAACCAAAGTTAACTATAAAAAGAAATATAGCTACTGTAGTTACTTTAACAATAGATTAAGGATATAATAGCAATCTATTGGTATAAGATAAAACCAATTCTCAAGTCCTTGGTAATTAAAGAAGAACAGAAATAATTAAGCAAGTAACCATATTACCTTGGTTAGGGGAGATTAAACCCTAGCAAATACAGTATGATGTCATCTCAACTCTACAAACTAAAATTATATCTCAACCTTAGTTTATGTATCACTATGGTGATCATAATATAAAACCAAGCCATAATTGAGATTCAAACCAATTTCCATTAGGTGAATATGATTAGAACCCTATAATCGTTCACTAATAAAAGCTCATGCTTAAATATGGAACTTAAGAATAACCTAGTGCTAAACCATTTGATTAAACCCATGGTGGTGATCAACCACTTATATGTATAACCAAGACCCAACCATATTGAGAGTAGTACCTACTCTAGATAAGTTAAGGTGATACAAACTATAATAATAGTACAAAAATTTGAAGGAGCCCTAGTAGAATCTCCAATTTATTAACACATAATTGTGCACATAAAATAACATGCAAGTGATCAATTCCCAAATGGAAACCAAGATCTAATTCAACCTCTGAATTACTTTGAGTTGAAAGTATCAACATTAATCATTCCAAACAGAATTGATTCATAAGAAAAAGAAAATTAAAATATAAACTCATGGCCAATTGCTATTTTGAATAAACACATATTAATAAACTCAATCTAATACAAGATAATTGCTTCAAATGGAATATTGGTGTAATAATCATTGCATCAGATCGTAATAAAATTAACATATTGAAATACCTACAAAATAGAAAAGGGTTTGAATATGAATTCAAATCTGAATTCAAAGTAGAAATATAAAACAGAAAATAAGAAAAGAGAAGAGAGTAGTGGACTTACCTGGCCAGTAGTCCACGAGGCAGCCCAGCACTCTGGCCCAACTACACCCGCCCAGCAGCAGTCCAAGCCCAGCTCAAACAGCAGCCCAACACGAGCCCATGTCGTTTCACTGGAGATAAACATGCGGAGGGGATCGACGTCTTCGTCTTCGCCACCGGACGCACAGGGGAATGCCACGGCGCCGACGAGCTCCATGTCCCAGCCGCAATCGAGGACCGCACGACCGTTGACGACCGCCCTAGATGGTATAAATATACGGCCGAAGCTTCCATCGCTCGTCTTCTCCTCTTTTCCCCCAATTCATCGAACCCTAGCACACCGGACTCCGACTATCGCCGTCGATGGGGACCTCCCCGAGCCCCGCCGTGGACACCATCGACATCCCCATGCTCTACTTACTCCTCCTGCGCAAGGAATCGAGCTGGGGCATGCCAGAACGTCGCCGACAGGCTCGTCTTCCCCGACACCGGGAGCGAGCAATTCCGGCGATGCCGACCGCCATTGACGACGCCATCAAGCCCTGCGTGCTCCTGGTGAGCCCCTGAATCTCGTAGCATGCCTATCCTACTCAATTGCGTCCTCTAGCTTCACCGCACCATTCATACCGCGAGCTCTGCCGCTCGGTTCCGCCGCCGGCCAAGCTCCGACGACCATAGAGGGGCGGCGCTACCACCATTCGGTTCACCTCGTTGTCCTCTTTCCAATAAGCACACACACACCCCCGTAGGAACCCTGTACCACCGGCGATCGTCGGCAAATTCAGCCGGCAGTGAGCTCCCGAGCCACTCCCTCGATTTGGACTTGGTCCACGTCTACGTGGCAGCCAGCGTGGACCACTGGCCCACCTGTCTGTGGCTGTGGGTAGCTCAGTCCGGGTACGTTTAGTAGTTTCTGTTTTATTTCAAATCCTATTTAAATTACTGCAACTTCAAATAAAAGTAGAAAATTCAATTTAAGTCAGAAAAATATAAATGAGATATTAAAATTCTTAGAAAAGAAAACTCTATCCAATAAAAATATAATATGGAATTTTTATTCTTAATAAAAATTTAATTATTTAATACTTGTTATTTAAGCTTTATTTATTAATTTCAAATTCAATTAAAATTCAAATATTGGAAAAACTTTTAAATTAAATAAAAACCAGTAAATAAATAAAGAAAACAATAAAACTAATTTTATTTAATTGTTGAATTGTTAAATCCTTATTAGAAGGATTTAAACCCTGATTAATAAATACCTTAATTATTAATTCATTGAAAATAATAAAATGCCAAATCCAATATTAATTTTATTTCAAAGTTATTAATAACTTCAACCTTAAAGTGAAGTTATTAATTCAAGAACTTTAGGGTATTTAGAAAACCCTAATTTCATAAGTAATAGAACCAGGAACTCATCATTTCATGTGATCCCTAAAACCCTAATATCATTAGGAACCCTAGCTCCCTTATTACATGTAAACCCTAAATTGCTTCTAAATCTAAACCCTAGGTTAAGACATGTGATCAAGAGACATTGTATTCATACCTAGATCCATAATTAGCCACTAAGTGCATATCCAGGTCCACATAAAATATAGGAGTCTATCACTACTAATTAGCATCCCATGTGTTCATCTTCATCAGACTTAGATAATCAAGTAGGGTCAACCAAGTGTAAACCCTAGATCCTATTACCAAAGCCATCATCCTTATTCATTCCTATTTATCATCACACCATTGTGATGAACCCTAACAGTACCCATACCTATTATTTTGCACTACATATCCTTGTTCCACTAAACCCTACTAGTGTTGGATACTTATGAACCATCCTATTTAGAAACCAACTATTTTACTTCGGAAAATAAATAGCAAACCTAAATAACCTCAACCTCATTGATATACTTCTTATTACTTAAGAAGTATGTTCTTCAAAAGTTATTCCTTTAAAGAAAATAAGGAATCATCACCAACCCTGTTTATAAGAACCTATAAACCCTAGCTAGCAATCACCAGCCATATGAATAAACCTTGATAGCAACCATGCATAAATACTTGCTTAGGATGCCTAGGCTTAACTCAGCCTTACCAGCCCTAGATATTGATGAATCCAACTATGTTGTGATCCATCTAATACTTACTCCAGAAACTAACTGAAACCATAGTCAACCATAGAACCCCCTCAACCTAATTATCATACTTGTTCTTTATTAAAGAACGTGTTTTTCCAAAGTTATTCTTTTAAAGTATATGATAAGTAATCATCAACCATGTCATATAGTACTAAAACTGACCACTGTTCTTTACTTGTTAACATTATGCCAATTATCATTCTTTGTCTGCTCAATTGATTATTATGCTCTATTAACTACCTGTTTATAATACCAAGTAATCACACCTGAATAAGAACCTTGGATGTGAATCACTCTAAAAGTGCAACACACCCTGAACCAATCATTACCACTCACTAATCCTAAATCATCGAGGTTAGGTCACGTTTAGAGCGATTGCATCTCATTCCTATGCATTATTGCATCCTTGCCAATCTTTTAAACATCGTCCTTACCGGACGATGATGCTATTTCAGAATTTGGAGTTATTGCGTACCGAAGACCTTGCCTGCATAATCTTGCAGTCAAGAAAGGCAAGTTCATCAGTTGCTCATGTCATTTGAGTATCTTTATCAAATTACTTGCAAAGTACTATGATTATCACTATTGCATAAAAACCAAAACCACTATTTTCATAACTATGAATATGACTATGTGGTGGGCAATGGAACCATGGATTGTGTTGATATGGTGGAGGTTCCATTGCAAGGGTTTATATCCATCTAGGATTAAACAACAAATGTCGCCAGTGATTCTTGTGCCGTAATACCCGTGTTAACCATAAGATCTGGAATGGGACGGACTACTCAATCGTATTTCCACCTCTTGTACATCAACGGATGCACTTACCGTAGCAGTTGTATCTGGCGGAACAACCGGAGGGTGGGGATCCCACTCTAATTCCCCACGGTAAAGCATTGCTTGCCATAGCAGTTGTGTCTTGCGGAACAACCGGAGGGTGGGGATCCCACTCTAATTCCCCACGGTAATGCGGTCTATGATGGGTTGAAGCTACCGGCGTAGGAGTGTATGGTAGATCCCAGCACTGTCGTCGTGGTCGGGGTCCACCCTGAAATCTACGGGAATAATGGGACCGGCGTGGACCCAGGGTCGGGGCAGGCAACAAAGGGTGGGTGTGCGAGGTAGCAGAGGAATATAATTGACTATGACCTTATACCGGGCCTCACACCATAGGAAGTGTGAACGGGAGAGCTGCCCGGTTGGCACCAAGGTTAAGATCTCTTATGGGTAAAGCAACACACCTCTGCAGAGTGTAAAGAACTGTGACCTGTCACTCCCTGTTCCGGGATAAGGAACTGCGAACGCGGCCGGAAAGGAGCTCCATGAAGTTCTAGTAAACCGGTGAAGGCTGACGGACATAGTTCTTCTGAATAAAAGCAACCTTTTGAAGAAATGATTATGAAAACCTGCATTGGTATTAGACTTTCTGGTCTAATGCCGTAGCTAGTGCATTAAACACCTCTTTCCTATAATGAACTTGTTGAGTACGCTCGTACTCATCCCACTCTTAAATCCCCTGCTTAGATATGGAGGCATCGAAGGAGAATCTACAGTGCAAGTCGAATACCAAGGAGCCAACAACTACTTCACGAGACAGGACCTTGTCAGCGGAGTCAGATACGTCATCCAACAAGGAGAAAATCTAGATTAGTAGTAGAAAGGAACTAGCTTCCTCAACCTAGCTCCTACTTAGCTAGAATCTATTCTTAGCCTCTATAGCTAGTCAAATACTCTACAAATAGAGTTCGTGATAGAATTAGACTACGAGTCGTTCTTCTGGAGTTTATTTGCAGATTTACCTCATTGTAAAGTAGGAGGCTGTGCTGATCTTATGTAATAGAGTCAATGTTGTAATTCTATAGACATGCCTTGGACCCGCATATGTTTCTGTTGTACCACTCTGAGCGATATAATACTAGTGGAACGGTGTTTCATTGGTGTTATATCAGACTTGCATACTACACCATGCAGTGGTATGCCGGGTCACCACAGTTGGCCTCACCCTGGCATCCCTAGCCACTTGATTTGCCCCAAAAGTGCATGTTTTGGCCTAAAACCCTATATTTGGGGTGTCTGGGTGCAACTCTCCATGGACTACCCCATATTATTCATGTATATGCCAAGGGTAGCAGTGTGGGGCATGCAATGGTGCACCCATGTGCCAAGTGTGGCCTCACCCTGGCATCCCCAGCCACTTGATTTGCCCCAAAAGTGCATGTTTTGGCCTAAAACCCTATATTTGGGGTGTCTGGGTGCAACTCACCATGGTCTACCCCATATTATTCATGTAGATGCCAAGGGTAGCAGTGTGGGGCATTCAATGGTCCACCCATGTGCCAATTTTTGCCTCACCCTGGCATCCCCAGCCACTTGATTTGCCCCAAAAGTGTATGTTTTGGCCTAAAACCTTATATTTGGGGTGTCTGGGTGCAACTCACCATGGTCTACCCCATATTATTCATGTAGATTCCAAGGGTAGGAGTGTGTGGCATGCATTGCTGCACCCATGTGCCAAGGTTTGCCTCACCCTGGCATCCCCAGACACTTGATTTGCCCCAAAAGTGCATGTTTTGGCCTAAAACTCTATATTTGGGGTGTCTGGGTGCAACTCACCATGGTCTACCCCATATTATTCATGTAGATGCCAAGGGTAGGAGTGTGGGGCATGCAATGGTGCACCCATGTGCCAAGTGTGGCCTCACCCTGGCATCCACAACCACTTGATTTGCCCCAAAAGTGCATGTTTTGGTCTAAAACCCTATATTTGGGGTGTCTAGGTGCAACTCACCATGGTCTATCCCATATTATTTATGTAAATTCCAAGGGTAGCAGTGTGGGGCATGCAATGGTCCACCCATGTGCCAAGTTTGGCCTCACCCTGGCATCCCCAGCCAGATTTGCCCTAAAAGTGCATGTTTTTGCCTAAAACCCTATATTTGGGGTGTCTGAGTGGAACTCTCCATGGTCTACCCCATATTATTCATGTAGATGCCAAGGGTAGAAGTGTGGGGCATGCAATGGTGCACCCATGTGCCAAGTGTGGCCTCACCCTGGCATCCCCAGCCACTTGATTTTCCCCAAAAGTGCATGTTTTGGCCTAAAACCCTATATTTGGGGTGTTTGGGTGCAACTCTCCATGGTCTACCCCATATTATTCATGTAGATGCAAAGGGTAGCAGTGTGGGGCATGCAATGGTGCACCCATGTGCCAAGTGTGGCCTCACCCTGGCATCCCCAGCCACTTGATTTGCCCCAAAAGTGCATGTTTTGGCCTAAAACCCTATATTTGGGGTGTCTAGGTGCAAGTCACCATGGTCTACCCCATATTATTCATGTAGATGCCAAGTGTAGGAGTGTGGGGCATGCATTGGTGCACCCATGTGCCAAGTGTGGCCTCACCCTGGCATCACCAGCCACTTGATTTGCCCCAAAAGTGCATGTTTTGGCCTAAAACCCTATATTTGGGGTGTCTGGGTGCAACTCACCATGGTCTACCCCATATTATTCATGTAAATTCCAAGGGTAGCAGTGTGGGGCATGCAATGGTCCACCCATGTGCCAAGTTTGGCCTCACCCTGGCATCCCTAGCCACTTGATTTGCCCCAAAAGTGCATGTTTTGGTCTAAAACCCAATATTTGGGGTGTCTGGGTGCAACTCACCATGGTCTACCCCATATTATTCATGTAGATGCCAAGGGTAGTAGTGTGGGGCATGCATTGGTGCACCCATGTGCCAAGTTTGGCCTCACCTTGGCATCCCCAGCCACTTGATTTGCCCCAAAAGTGCATGTTTTGACCTAAAACCCTATATTTGGGGTGTCTGGGTGGAACTCTCCATGGTCTACCCCATATTATTCATGTAGATGCCAAAGGTAGCAGTGTGGGGCAGGCAATGGTGCACCCATGTGCCAAGTGTGGCCTCACCCTGGCATCCCCAGCCACTTGATTTTCCCCAAAAGTGCATGTTTTGGCCTAAAACTCTATATTTGGTGTGTCTGGGTGCAACTCACCATGGTCTACCCCATATTATTCATGTAGATGCCAAGGGTAGTAGTGTGGGGCATGCATTGGTGCACCCATGTGCCAAGTGTGGCCTCACCCTGGCATCCCCAGCCACTTGATTTGCCCCAAAAGTGCATGTTTTGGCCTAAAACCCTATATTTGGGGTGTCTGGGTGCAACTCACCATGGTCTACCCCATATTATTCATGTAGATGCTAAGGGTAGCAGTGTGTGGCATGCAATGGTGCAACCATGTGCCAAGTGTGGCCTCACCCAGGCATCCCCAGCCACTTGATTTGCCCCAAAAGTGCATGTTTTGGCCTAAAACCCTATATTTTGGGTGTCTGGGTGCAACTCACCTGGTCTACCCCATATTATTGATGTACCTTTCAAAGGCAGCAATGTGGGGCACACAATGGTGCAGCCAAGAAGTGCATGTTTTAGGCCTAAACTCTATATTTTCCCTCTTAAATATAAAAAAGAAAAAAAATTAAACAAAGCCTGCCTTGCCTGGTCGATGATCCGGCCCACGAATCAAATTTCCGGCACGAAACGATCAAGCCCACCCACCCAACATATTAGTTAACAAATTTAATTGTGGAGGGCGTAATTTGCGGCAACTCGTACTACCCATTACGGGTAACCCACACCCCCACGAACTATATCATCATCGTCTCTTCACACCGTTTCATCTCAGCGACGTCTGGGCGGCCGACCAAGCAACATATTTCACCTATTCATCTGAGAGAACTAGCGTTGATCATCGACAGCACCCCTTTGCCATGGATCAGGTATGTCAAGACTTTCACCTGTCGTAATATTATTTGACTTGTCGTCGAGATAGATCGCAAATTAGGTATGGGAGGCTGCCATGGGAATCGACCAGATCAGCACATCCAAAATCTCATTGGATAGAGTCGGTGCTTCATGCTTATTAGTTTATACTTAACAGATTCTAGTTCTCCGAAAACCCCTTTCGGGCAGATCATAAACACAAGTATATATAATGTCCTTAGGCCGCCATGTCCTTAATGTGTAATCTACAACTATGGTTAGATCATCCAGGGCAGAATAACGTTTGGGTAAATAATAGATTGTCCCCTCCTTATTTTATCACAAAGATTTGCACTAATCGCCACTAGTTAGATCTCTATATCCGGGACGCTTGAGTGTTCCACACAAGAACTCATCTGTTATATGTGTTGTACACTTTGCTAGGTGGCACAACGTGTTAGCCCATGGTGTTGCGGTGCTGTTGTGAGGAAGAACAAAAAGCATATCGTAAGAGGTACACAAATTTAGGACACTCTTGTTTTCCAAGGAAATTGTAATATTCTGGTTTATGTATATAATTTTGTATGCAGGTCCTAACTGTGAGGAGGGTGAGGATTTTGAAGGTTTCATCAGGTATGCCAATCGTGTAAGAATGGATGATGCACAATTTGCTACATTGAAACAGCTAGTTGACAAGCACATGCCAAGAAAGCCACCGTATGTCTACACGATCAAAAAATCAAACATCGTGAAGAATAAAGCAAAAATGGTAAGCGCTGGATTACACACTAATTTTTTCACAGTTTCCTGACATAGCTGATTGAATTCTCTAATTGACTGTAATCTTATATGCAGTACTTCTCGAGGGGATTCACACTAAACCACATTGCTAGGCATACACAGCTACCAGCAGAAATAGAAGTTTATTCAATGAATACTAAAATTGCAACAGTTAAGATGGTGATGAGCAAGTCACAGGTCAATGGAAAAGGCAAAGGAGGTGCCATGATAACAACAAACTGGATGAAGGTTGTGAAGAAGACTAATATGAGAGTTAAAAACGTGTTTGTGTTCTGGTTCCGTGGTAGCCGCGGTGGTGGTCTCAAGCTTCTGGTTGATATTCTCTGAAATCAACAAAGGCATTACATTATTTTTACAATTAGCTTATTTGTCCAAGTTGGAAGTCATGCTGAGACATTTTGATGTTTGTTGCAAACTTTATTTGACGTTTATGTCGTACTATTTTCAAATTATTCATGAATGTCAGTAGTGGTTCAAATTTTAAGTTTGCTGAAATTATATTCCATTGTAACCACGAAAAAATGCGTGAAATAACCTTGCTCTCCGTCCATCTCCTCTCATTCCGACTATCAAACGTCGTCGCTAAGAGAATCTGTTTGAGCTACTTTGATTACTCTGCGCATAAGGTGTGAAAATTAATTTCTATTTGCAGCAGTACTACGACATGAGTAGTACTAATTAAGGTAACAACATGAACTAGCGGGCAATTATTCAAAAATGTGTACTCATGGCATTTCTCCCATGATCACAAATACTCATGTCATACAAATACTCATGTCAAACATAGGCAATGTCCATTAATTTTCACACATAGGCAATGTCCAATAATTCTCCCATGATCACAAATACTCATGTCATACAAATACTCATGTCAAACATAGGCAATGTCCATTAATTTTCACACATAGGCAATGTCCAATAATTCTCCCATGATCACAAATACTCATGTCATACAAATACTCATGTCAAATATAGGCAATGTCCATTAATTTTCTCATGACCACAAGTACTCATGATATCATTACATAAAGAACTCAATGTCTATTCTTCCCGATAGCGGTAGATACCATTGTCATCAAGGAAATTTTTGGATGGTGAATGTCAAACATGACATCGAATATGACTTGCTCACCATTTGAGGGAACATCAAATTGATGCACTTCTTGGCCATTCATCTCCGCATCAACCTTCTCTACCTTCTCCGTCTCCGCAGCAACCTCCATCTCCGCAGAAACCTCCGCTACCTCCTCCATCTCGGCAACAACCTCCATCTCTACAGCAACCTCCTCTACCTCCTCCACCCCCGCAGCAACCTCCTCTACATCATTCATCATGTCGTTTTCATCTTGAACATCAAGAAGATTGTCCATGCCATCAAGCCAAGCATCAAAAGTATCTTGCACATCAACCAACCACTGCATACAAATCTTCCATAAACACATTTGCTATCTTTTGGATTACTTGAAGGAGCAGTACTGAGAAGAGGACTATAGACGGGGGAGAGGAAGGTAGACGGGGGAGAGGAGTATGTTCTGACCTGCATGTTGGATCGATGTTGTTCCCTGAAGATGACGTCGTCCTCCATGATGTAGCCCTCTTCATCGCCAATCGCAAACATGCTGCAGCTGGGCGAGGACGTGGAGCTGCCACTGGACGTGGACGTGGAACTGCCGCCGTTATCCATCGCGGAGGCGCCATGGGACAACGTCCAAGCCGCCACCAGCGCCAAGAGTGCTGCTGCCCTAAGGATCCGACGAACCATCGCGGCGTCAAGGAGCGGCGCCATGAGAGGAAGCTAGACGGGGGAGAGTAAGCCCACGGGGAGAGGAAGGGAGGAGGTTAAGGAGCAGCGCCATGAGTAAAGGAGAGCTGCAGCTGGGCGAGGACGTGCAGATCGAGGCGCGTCGTTGATACGTCTCCGACGTATCGATAATTTCTTATGTTCCATGCCACATTATTGATGATATCTACATGTTTTATGCATACTTTATGTCATATTTATGCATTTTCCGGCACTAACCTATTAACGAGATGCCGAAGAGCCAGTTGCTGTTTTTGGTTTCAGAAATCCTAGTAAGGAAATATTCTCGGAATTGGACGAAATCAACGCCCAGGGGCCTATTTTGCCACGAAGCTTCCAGAAGACCGAAGGGAAGACGAAGTGGGGCCACGGGGCGCCGCCACAGTAGGGCGGCGCGGCCCAAGGGGGGCCCGCGCGGCCCTAGTGTGTGGGGCCCCCGTGCGGCCCCCTGACCTGCCCTTCCGCCTACATATAGTCTTCGTCGCGAAACCCCCAGTACCGAGAGCCACGATACGGAAAACCTTCCAGAGACGCCGCCGCCGCCAATCCCATCTCAGGGGATTCAGGAGATCGCCTCCGGCACCCTGCCGGAGAGGGGAATCATCTCCCGGAGGACTCTTCACCGCCATGGTCGCCTCCGGAGTGATGAGTGAGTAGTTCACCCCTGGACTATGGGTCCATAGCAGTAGCTAGATGGTTGTCTTCTCCTCATTATGCTTCATTGTCGGGTCTTGTGAGCTGCCTAACATGATCAAGATCATCTATCTGTAATGCTATATGTTGTGTTTGTTGGGATCCGATGGATAGAGAATACTATGTTATGTTGATTATCAATCTATTACCTATGTGTTGTTTATGATCTTGCATGCTCTCCGTTACTAGTAGAGGCTTTGGCCAAGTTGATGCTTGTAACTCCAAGAGGGAGTATTTATGCTCGATAGTGGGTTCATGCCTCTATTGAATCTGGGGGAGTGACAGAAACCCCTAAGGTTGTGGATGTGCTGTTGCCACTAGGGATAAAACATTGATGCTATGTCCGAGGATGTAGTTATTGATTACATTACGCCCCATACTTAATGCAATTGTCTGTTGTTTGCAACTTAATACTGGAAGGGGTTCGGATGATAACCTGAAGGTGGACTTTTTAGGCATAGATGCATGCTGGATAGCGGTCTATGTACTTTGTCGTAATGCCCAATTAAATCTCACTATACTCATCATATCATGTATGTGCATGGTCATGCCCTCTCTATTTGTCAATTGCCCAACTGTAATTTGTTCACCCAACATGCTTATTCTTATGGGAGAGACACCACTAGTGAACTGTGGACCCCGGTCCATTCTTTTACATCGAATACAATCTACTGCAATACTCGTTCTATTGTTTTCTGCAAACAATCATCATCCACACTATACATCTAATCCTTTGTTACAGCAAGCCGGTGAGATTGACAACCTCGCTGTTTCGTTGGGGCAAAGTACTTTGGTTGTGTTGTGCAGGTTCCACGTTGGCGCCGGAATCCCTGGTGTTGCGCCGCACTACATCTCACCGCCATCAACCTTCAACGTGCTTCTTGGCTCCTACTGGTTCGATAAACCTTGGTTTCTTACTGAGGGAAAACTTGCCGCTGTACGCATCACACCTTCCTCTTGGGGTTCCCAACGGACGCGTGCTGTACGCGTATCAGTCGTTAATTCTCGTCGAAGACGAAGAGAAGAGGCGGCGCTCGATCGCCTGGTTTCGAGGACGGAACGGTACGTACGTGGTGGTAGAGTTGGAAAGATTAGAAAGCCCAACAGGCCACGCCTTAAGCCTTGACGAAAATTGCAAAAAATTATACGCCCTCTCCCTTGGGACTGAGGGAGTACTAATTAAGGTAACAACATGAATTAGCGGGCAATTATTCAAAAATGTGTACCTTTGATTGTACTAATTAAGGGGACAACATTAATAATCGATCCTCGTAATTGACTACGCCTCCAAACTATCGAATCCCAACCTTGCCCACTAATTAAGGTAACGAAATTATTTAGGGAAACAAACTGTGTCACGTTGATATCGACCCTCCCACGAATTAAGGTAACAAGATTATGATCGCCTTTTGCACACTTCCACCTATATAATCGCGTCATCTAACCTCATTGTCTCTCATCGAAGCCTGGACGGGAAGAGCGGCGTCTGTGAAGTTACAATGGAAGATGATGTAAGTCATACACAACTCATCTCGTGTTGTCTATATTTAATATCAGATCTAATCTAGTCAAGTACAAACTCATCTCTTCCGATTGCCCCATGCCCTATTTTCTCTGACGGTGATCGATGCCTTAACCATGTTAGATCTCAAATTTGTGTTACATCTTTTCTATATTCAACTAGGTGGCATCGTTTGCTCGTGTTCGTCATGTTCGTGCTGCTCTTAAGTTGCACAAAAAGCTGAATATAAGAGGTCCGAAATTACCTCCCATTTATGTCTTCCATGCAATTCTATTGTTGGGCCTGATGTATTTAATACTTACGCAGGTCCTAGAATAAAGTGTGAGCATGAGTTCGAGGTGTTTGTTGAGTATGCAAATCGAGTAGCTATGGATGATGGAGAATTTCGTTATCTGAGAACTACAGTTGATTATCTGAGAAGTATGGTTCAGACAACAAATCTGAAAACACCAATATATGTCTGCACCATAAAAAAAATCACACGTCCAGGAGGGTAAAGCAAAAATGGTAAACATTACAGTACACACCAAGAGATTTATATTTATTTTCTACACCGTAACTGTTGTTTATATGTTTGATTTGTTTTATGCAGTACTTTTCGAAGAGATTCACCATGAGCCACATTATACCTAATGTTGAACTGCCATCAGAAGTAGAAGTCTTATTGTTAGGAAAGGCTATTAAAGTTAAGATGGTGATGGACAAGTCAAAGGTGAAAGGCAAAGCCAAAGGAGGTGCCATGATAACATCGAACTGGAAGCAACTGGTGAAACTGCACGATATGAGAGTTAACGACATATTCATCTTCGCTTTTGGTCGAAGTGTCGTCAATGGTGAATTCAAGATGGTAGTTGATAGGCTCTAAAATATAAACACTTAGTTCATACTCCAAATATTTTGTTATGTTTTGCAAGAACCATTGTGTCATCGATTTATTATCTTCAACTTATTTTCTGTTCATTGAGCATTTAAATTTGGAGTACTTGCACAGAACAGTAAACATCAACGAACGAACCCAATTTTGGGGAGCGGTTGCACGAAATAGTAAACATCAAAGAGACACGGAAAATAAAGTTTGCACAAGTAACTAGAACGAACCCTAATCTACTGGCCATCCATCGGGGCAACTTGCCGCACGGCAGCCTGGCGACGCATTTACCGTGGCCCCTGCGTGTGGATAACCAGCGGCGCCTGCGCGTGGATAACCAGTGGCATCCCAACTAGATATGTCTCTTCACAACCGGAGAGCCATTAAACGGGAGGGGAACGGATTCGGTGGCATCATAAATAGTGAACACGCGTGGCCTCCCCAGTCAACAGGTCGTCAACAGCGAACACGCGTACAAGTCTGGCCGCAGCACCACTCACTTGGTTCACCGACAGTCCATTTTATCCCATCCAGTGGAGCACATCAGGCCACCCCGCACCAAACCCTAGCTAGCCCATAACCTAAATTCGCCGCCGTCGAGCAGCCGTAGCAAGCGATGGGCCTCAACGACCACGAAGCAGGAGGGAGCAGCCCCTACGGAGCTAAAATCCGTCGTGCGGCCCCTTGTCCTCAGAGCCTCAACCCCGACGAAGTGACGATCTTGGCCGAGGCGCAACTGCTCGTTCCACCGTACTGGCACCTGCCAGCTGGTTGGAGGGTGAGCGCCGCCGGGTACGCCATCCCTCCGCTCCCTGAAAAAGACGAAGATCTGCTCGGCTACATCCACCGCCATCGAGCTGCCCTCACGCCGTGGAATCGGGCGAACCCAGACTGGGGGGAGGACAGCGCCTTGTGGAGGCCCCGGTTCGAGGTGGAGCGCGTCGCCGAGCTCTCCAACCAGAACGGTATGTACGCCGGCGGGAGGTACAATCAACTAGGGTGGCTGTCCTTCTGGGCCGGCAAGGACGTGGACACCGTGCTCGCGGCGCACGGCTATGTCCCTCTTACTCGCGGCGCGCCATGCCACCTACCACCACCATACGGCGAACCACGGGCACCTCAAGCTCTTCCGCCGCGCCGCCACGAAGGCCACGAAGGGATCGTCATTCCACCTCCAGCTACAAGGGAGCCGCGGGGCCATATTTCGATTCGCCGCCCTGCACCTCATCTGCGCGTTCCCAAGCCGGAGCCGCAACCGGATCCGGAGCCTGAGCCGCAGCCGAGGTGGATGATACGCGTACAGCACGCGTCCGTTGGGAACCCCAAGAGGAAGGTGTGATGCGTACAGCGGCAAGTTTTCCCTCAGTATTAAACCAAGGTTTAATCGAACCAGTAGGAGCCAAGAAGCACGTTGAAGGTTGATGGCGGCGAGATGTAGTGCGGCGCAACACCAGGGATTCCGGCGCCAACGTGGAACCTGCACAACACAACCAAAGTACTTTGCCCCAACGAAACAGTGAGGTTGTCAATCTCACCGGCTTGCTGTAACAAAGGATTAGATGTATAGTGTGGATGATGATTGTTTGCAGAGAACAGTAGAACAATTACAGTAGATTGTATTTCAGATGTAAAGAATGGACCGGGGTCCACAGTTCACTAGAGGTGTCTCTCCCATAAGATAATTAGCATGTTGGGTGAACAAATTACAGTTGGGCAATTGACAAATAGAGAGGGCATGACCATGCACATACATGATATGATGAGTATTGTGAGATTTAATTGGGCATTACGACAAAGTACATAGACCGCTATCCAGCATGCATCTATGCCTAAAAAGTCCACCTTCAGGTTATCATCCGAACCCCTTCCAGTATTAAGTTGCTAACAGCAGACAATTGCATTAAGTATGGTGCGTAATGTAATCAATAACTACATCCTCGGACATAGCATCAATGTTTTATCCCTAGTGGCAACAGCACATCCATAATCTTAGAGGTTTCTCTCACTCCCCCAGATTCACGGAGACATGAACCCACTATCGAGCATAAATACTCCCTCTTGGAGTTACTAGCATCAACTTGGCCAGAGCCTCTACTAATAACGGAGAGCATGCAAGATCATAAACAACACATAGATATAAATTGATAATCAACATAACATAGTATTCTCTATTCATCGGATCCCAACAAACACAACATATAGCATTACAGATAGATGATCTTGATCATGTTCGGCAGCTCACAAGATCCGACAATGAAGCACATAAGGAGAAGACAACCATCTAGCTACTGCTATGGACCCATAGTCCAGGGGTAGACTACTCACTCATCACTCCGGAGGCGACCATGGCGGTGTAGAGTCCTCCGGGAGATGAATCCCCTCTCCGGCAGGGTGCCGGAGGCGATCTCCGAATCCCAGAGATGGGATTGGCGGCGGCGGCGTCTGCGGAAGGTTTTCCGTATCGTGGCTCTCGGTCGGGGGTTTCGCGACGAAGGCTATTTGTAGGCGGAAGGGCAGGTCGGGGGCCACACAAGGGGCCCAGGATGACAGGTCGGCGCGGCCAAGGCTTGGGCCGCGCCGCCTACCATCCGGCCACCTCGTGGCCCCACTTCGTTGACTCTTCGGTCTTACGGAAGCTTCGTGTGAAAATAGGCCCACAGGCGTTGATTTCGTCCAATTCCGAGAATATTTCCTTACTAGGATTTCTGAAACCAAAACAGCAGAAAAACAAAGAATCGGCTCTTCGGCATCTCGTCAATAGGTTAGTTCCAGAAAATGCATAAATATGACATAAAGTATGCATAAAACATGTAGATATCATCAATAATGTGGCATGGAACATAAGAAATTATCGATACGTCGGAGACGTATCAGCATCCCCAAGCTTAGTTTCTGCTCGTCCCGAGCAGGTAAACGATAACAAAGATAATTTCTGGAGTGACATGACATCATAACCTTGATCATACTATTGTAAGCATATGTAATGAATGCAGCGATCAAAACAATGTAAATGACATGAGTAAACAACTGAATCATATAGCAAAGACTTTTCATGAATAGTACTTCAAGACAAGCATCAATAAGTCTTGCATAAAAGTTAACTCATAAAGCAATAATTGAAAGTAGAGGTATTGAAGCAACACAAAGGAAGATGAAGTTTCAGCGGTTGCTTTCAACTTATAACATGTATATCTCATGGATATTGTCAATGTAAATTAATATAACAAGTGCAATATGCAAGTATGTAGGAATCAATGCACAGTTCACGCAAGTGTTTGCTTCTTGAGGTGGAGAGAAATAGGTGAACTGACTCAACATAAAAATAAAAGAAAGGTCCTTCAAAGAGGAAAGCATCGATTGCTATATTTGTGCTAGAGCTTTGGTTTTGAAAACAAGAAACAATTTTGTCAACGGTAGTAATAAAGCATATGTGTTATGTAAATTATATCTCACAAGTTGCAAGCCTCATGCATAGTATACTAATAGTGCCCGCACCTTGTCCTAATTAGCTTGGATTACCGGGATTATCGCAATGCACATGTTTTAACCAAGTGTCACAAAGGGGTACCTCTATGCCACCTGTACAAAGGTCTAAGGAGAAAGCTCGCATTGGATTTCTCGCTATTGATTATTCTCAACTTAGACATCCATACCGGGACAACATAGACAACAGATAATGGACTCCTCTTTTATGCATAAGCATGTAGCAACAATTAATAATTTTCTCATATGAGATTGAGGATATTTGTCCAAAACTGAAACTTCCACCATGGATCATGGCTTTAGTTAGCGGCCCAATGTTCTTCTCTAACATTATGCATGCTCTAACCATTAAGTGGTAAATCTCCCTTACTTCAGACAAGACGAACATGCATAGCAACTCACATGATATTCAACAAAGAATAGTTGATGGCGTCCCCAGGAACATGGTTATCGCACAACAAGCAACTTAATAAGAGATAAAGTGCATAAGTACATATTCAATACCACAATAGTTTTTAGGCTATTTGTTCCATGAGCTATATATTGTAAGGTAGAGTATAGAAATTTTAAAGGTAGCACTCAAGCAATTTACTTTGGAATGGCGGAGAAATACCATGTAGTAGGCAGGTATGGTGGACACAAATGGCATAGTGGTTGGCTCAAGTATTTTGGATGCATGAGAAGTATTCCCTCTCGATACAAGGTTTAGGCTAGCAAGGCTATTTGAAACAAACACAAGGATGAAGCGGTGTAGCAAAACTCACATAAAAGACATATTGTAAACATTATAAGACTCTACACCGTCTTCCTTGTTGTTCAAACTCAATACTAGAAATTATCTAAACTTTTAGAGAGACCAATTATGCAAACCAAATTTTAGCATGCTCTATGTATTTCTTCATTAATGGGTACAAAGTATATGATGCAAGAGCTTAAACATGAGCACAACAATTGCCAAGTATCACATTATCCAAGACATTTTAGCAATTACTACATGTATCATTTTCCAATTCCAACCATATAACAATTTAACGAAGAAGAAACTTCGCCATGAATATTATGAGTAAAGCCTAAGGACATATTTGTCCATATGCAACAGCGGAGCGTGTCTCTCTCCCACACAATGAATGCTAGGATCCATTTTATTCAAACAAAACAAAAACAAAAACAAACCGACGCTCCAAGCAAAGCACATAAGATGTGACGGAATAAAAATATAGTTTCAGGGGAGGAACCTGATAATGTTGTCGATGAAGAAGGGGATGCCTTGGGCATCCCCAAGCTTAGACGCTTGAGTCTTCTTGATATATGCAGGGGTGAACCATCGGGGCATCCCCAAGCTTAGAGCTTTCACTCTCCTTGATCATGTTGTATCATCTCCCTCTCTTGATCCTTGAAAACTTCCTCCACACCAAACTCAAAACAACTCATTAGAGGGTTAGTGCACAATCAAAATTTACATGTTCAGAGGTGACATAATCATTCTTAATACTTCTGGACATTGCACAAAGCTACTGAAAGTCAATGGAATCGAAAAATCCATCAAGCATAGCAAAACAGGCAATGCGAAATAAAAGGCAGAATCTGTCAAAACAGAACAGTTCATAAAGACGAATTTTATTGAGGCACCAGACTTGCTCAAATGAAAATTCTCAAATTGAATGAAAGTTGCGTACATATCTAAGGATCACTCACGTAAATTGGCATAATTTTCTGAGTTACCTACAGAGAATTTGGCCCAGATTCGTGACAGCAAAGAAATCTGTTTCTGCGCAGTAATCCAAATCTAGTATGAACCTTACTATTAACGATTTTACTTGGCACAACAAAGCACAAAACTAAGATAAGGAGAGGTTGCTACAGTATTAAACAACTTCCAAGACTCAAAATAAAAATAAAGGTACTGTAGTAAAAACATGGGTTGTCTCCCATAAGCGCTTTTCTTTAACGCCTTTCAGCTAGGCGCAGAAAGTGTGTATCAAGTATTATCAAAAGACGAAGTGTCAACATCATAATTTGTTCTAATAATAGAATCAAAAGGTAACTTCATTCTCTTTCTAGGGAAGTGTTCCATACCCTTCTTGAGAGGAAATTGATATTTAATATTACCTTCCTTCATGTCAATGATAGCACCAACAGTTCGAAGAAAAGGTCTTCCCAATATAATGGGACAAGATGCATTGCATTCAATATCCAAGACAACAAAATCAATGGGGACAAGGTTATTGTTAACGGTAATGCGAACATTATCAACTTTCCCCAAAGGTTTCTTTGTAGAATGGTCAGCAAGATTAACATCCAAATAACAATTTTTCAATGGTGGCAAGTCAAGCATATTATAAATTTTCTTAGGCATAACAGAAATACTTGCACCAAGATCACATAAAGCATTACAATCAAAGTCATTGACCTTCATCTTAATGATGGGCTCCCAACCATCCTCTAGCTTCCTAGGAATAGAAGCTTCGCGTTCTAATTTCTCTTCTCTAGCTTTTATGAGAGCATTTGTAATATGTTTCGTGAAAGCCAAATTTATAGCACTAGCATTAGGACTCTTAGCAAGTTTTTGTAAGAACTTTATAACTTCAGAGATGTGGTAATCATCAAAATTTAAACCATTATAATCTAAAGCAATGGGATCACCATCCCCAATGTTGGAAAAAATTTCAGCAGTTTTATCACAGGCAGTTTCAGCAGTTTTAGCAGTTTCGGGTAGTTTTTCGCGCTTTGCATTAGAAGTGGAAACATTGCTAACACCAATTATTTTACCATTATTAGTAGGAGGTGCAGCAACATGTGGAGCATTAGCATTGCTAGTGGTGGTAATAGTCCAAACTTTAGCTATATTATCTTCTTTTTCATTTTCTTCTCTTTCCCACCTAGCACGCAATTCGGCCATCAATCTTATATTCTCATTAATTCTAACTTGGATGGCATTTTCTGTAGTAACAATTTTATTATTATGATTCTCATGAGGCATAACTTTCTATTTCAAAAGATCAACATCAGCAGCAAGACTATCGACTTTAGAAGCAAGTATATCAATTTTCCCAAGCTTTTCTTCAACAGATTTGTTGAAAGCAGTTTGTGTACTAATAAATTCTTTAAGCATAGCTTCAAGTCCAGGGGGTGTGTTCCTATTATTGTTGTAATAATTCCCATAAGAATTACCATAGCCGTTGCCATTATTATAAGGATATGGCCTATAGTTGTTACTAGAATTGTTCCGGTAAGCATTGTTGTTGAAATTATTATTTTTAATGAAGTTTACATCAACATGTTCTTCTTGGGCAACCAATGAAGCTAACGGAACATTATTAGGATCAACATTAGTCCTATCATTCACAAGCATAGACATAATAGCATCAATCTTATCACTCAAGGAAGAGGTTTCTTCGACAGATTTTACCTTCTTACCTTGTGGAGCTCTTTCCGTGTGCCATTCAGAGTAATTAATCATCATATTATCAAGAAGCTTCGTTGCTTCACCAAGAGTGATGGACATAAAGGTACCTCCAGTAGCTGAATCCAATAGGTTCCGCGAAGAAAAATTCAGTCCTGCATAAAAGGTTTGGATGATCATCCAAGTAGTCAGTCCATGGGTTGGGCAATTTTTAACCAAAGATTTCATTCTTTCCCATGCTTGTGCAACATGCTCATTGTCCAATTGTTTAAAATTCATTATGCTACTCCTCAAAGATATAATTTTAGCAGGGGGATAATATCTACCAATAAAAGCATCCTTGCATTTAGTCCATGAATCAATACTATTCTTAGGCAGAGATAGCAACCAATCTTTAGCTCTTCCTCTTAATGAGAAAGGGAACAATTTTAATTTTATAATGTCACCATCTACATCTTTATACTTTTGCATTTCACATAGTTCAACAAAATTATTGAGATGGGCAGCAGCATCATCAGAACTAACACCAGAAAATTGCTCTCGCATAACAAGATTCAGTAAAGCAGGTTTAATTTCAAAGAATTCTGCTGTAGTAGCAGGCAGAGCAATAGGTGTGCATAAGAAATCATTATTATTTGTGGTTGTGAAGTCACACAACTTAGTATTTTCAGGAGTACCCATTTTAGCAGTAGTAAATAAAACAAACTAGATAAAGTAAATGCAAGTAACTAATTTTTTTGTGTTTTTAATATAGCAAACAAGATAGCAAATAAAGTAAAAGCTAGCAACTAATTTTTTTGTGTTTTGATTTAGTGCAGCAAACAAAGTAGTAAATAAATTAAAGCAAGACAAAAACAAAGTAAAGAGATTGGGATGTGGAGACTCCCCTTGCAGCGTGTCTTGATCTCCCCGGCAACGGCGCCAGAAAAAGAGCTTGATACGCGTACAGCACGCGTCCGTTGGGAACCCCAAGAGGAAGGTGTGATGCGTACAGCGGCAAGTTTTCCCTCAGTATGAAACCAAGGTTTAATCAAACCAGTAGGAGCTAAGAAGCACGTTGAAGGTTGATGGCGGCGAGATGTAGTGCGTGATACGTCTCCAACGTATCTATAATTTCTAATGTTCCATGCTTGTTTTATGACAATACCAACATGTTTTGTTCACACTTTATATCATTTTTATGCGTTTTCCGGAACTAACCTATTGACGAGATGCCGAAAGGCCAGTTGCTGTTTTCTGCTGTTTTTGGTTTCAGAAATCCTAGTAAGGAAATATTTTCGGAATCGGACGAAATCAACACCGAAAGTCTTAGAAATACGCGAAGCTTCCAGAGCATCGGAGAAAGGCCAGAGGGGTGCCAGGGGGGCCCCACACCCCAGGGCGGCGTGGCCCAAGGGGGGGCGCGCCCCCCTATGGTGTGGGCACCCCGTGGCCCCTCCGACTCCGACTCTCGGCCTACTTAATCGTCCCTGACCTAAAAACCTCGACAAGTTCGACGGAAACAGAGAAAACCATCCAGAGCCGCCGCCATCGCGAAAGTCCAATTCGGGGGACAGAAGTCGCTGTTCCGGCACCCTGCCGGGATGGGGAATTGCCCCCGGAGCCATCTCCACCGCCGTCTTCACCGCCATCTTCACCGCCATCGCTGCCTCCATGATGAGGAGGGAGTAATCCACCCCCGAGGCTGAGGGCTCCGCTGTAGCTATGTGGTTCATCTCTCTCCCATGTACCTCAATACAATAATCTCATGAGCTGCTTTACATGATTGAGATTAATATGAGTTTTGTATCACAATTCATCTATGTGCTACTCTAGTGATGTTATTAAAGTATTCTATTCCTCCTGCATGGTGTAAAGGTGACTAGTGTGTGCACCATGTGGTTCTTGTCGTAGGCTATGATCATGATCTCTTGTGGATTGTGAAGTTAACTATTACTATGATGGTATTGATGTGATCTATTTGGTTATGTTGATCTATCTTGCACTCTAAGGTTATTTAAATATGAACATTGAATTGTGGAGCTTGTTAACTCCGGCATTGAGGGTTCGTGTAATCCTACGCAATGTGTTCATCATCCAACAAGAGTGTAGAGTATGCATTTATCTATTCTGTTATGTGATCAATGTTGAGAGTGTCCACTAGTGAAAGTGTAATCCCTAGGCCTTGTTCCTAAATACTGCTATCGCTGCTTGTTTCTTGTTTCTTGTGTTACTACTGCTGCAATACTACCACCATCAACTACACGCCAGCAAGCTATTTTTACGCACCGTTGCTCTTGCTCATATATATTCATACCACCTGTATTTCACTATCTCTTCGCCGAACTAGTGCACCTATTAGGTGTGTTGGGGACACAAGAGACTTCTTGCTTTGTGGTTGCAGGGTTGCATGAGAGGGATATCTTTGACCTCTTCCTCCCTGAGTTCGATAAACCTTGGGTGATCCACTTAAGGGAAAACTTGCTGCTGTTCTACAAACCTCTGCTCTTGGAGGCCCAGCACTGTCTACAGGAAAAGGAGGGGGAAGTAGACATCAGTGCGGCGCAACACCAGGGATTCCGGCGCCAACGTGGAACCTGCACAACACAACCAAAGTACTTTGCCCCAACGGAACAGTGAGGTTGTCAATCTCACCGGCTTGCTGTAACAAAGGATTAGATGTATAGTGTGGATGATGATTGTTTGCAGAGAACAGTAGAACAATTGCAGTAGATTGTATTTCAGGTGTAAAGAATGGACCGGGGTCCACAGTTCACTAGAGGTGTCTCTCCCATAAGATAATTAGCATGTTGGGTGAACAAATTACAGTTGGGCAATTGACAAATAGAGAGGGCATGACCATGCACATACATGATATGATGAGTATTGTGAGATTTAATTGGGCATTACGACAAAGTACATAGACCGCTATCCAGCATGCATCTATGCCTAAAAAGTCCACCTTCAG
This sequence comes from Lolium perenne, assembly GCF_019359855.2. Lineage (NCBI taxonomy): Eukaryota > Viridiplantae > Streptophyta > Magnoliopsida > Poales > Poaceae > Lolium > Lolium perenne. The sequence goes on from NC_067244.2 coordinate 166,562,711, forward strand.
GTTATCATCTGAACCCCTTCCAGTATTAAGTTGCTAACAACAGACAATTGCATTAAGTATGGTGCGTAATGTAATCAATAACTACATCCTCGGACATAGCATCAATGTTTTATCCCTAGTGGCAACAGCACATCCATAATCTTAGAGGTTTCTCTCACTCCCCCAGATTCACGGAGACATGAACCCACTATCGAGCATAAATACTCCCTCTTGCAGTTACTAGCATCAACTTGGCCAGAGTCTCTACTAATAACGGAGAGCATGCAAGATCATAAACAACACATAGATATAAATTGATAATCAACATAACATAGTGTTCTCTATTCATCGGATCCCAACAAACACAACATATAGCATTACAGATAGATGATCTTGATCATGTTCGGCAGCTCACAAGATCCGACAATGAAGCACATAAGGAGAAGACAACCATCTAGCTACTGCTATGGACCCATAGTCCAGGGGTAGACTACTCACTCATCACTCCGGAGGCGACCATGGCGGTGTAGAGTCCTCCGGGAGATGAATCCCCTCTCCGGCAGGGTGCCGGAGGCGATCTCCTGAATCCCCCGAGATGGGATTGGCGGCGGCGGCGTCTCTGGAAGGTTTTCCGTATCGTGGCTCTCGGTACTGGGGGTTTCGCGACGAAGGCTATTTGTAGGCGGAAGGGCAGGTCAGGGGGCCATACGAGGGGCCCAGATGACAGGTCGGCGCAGCCAAGGCTTGGGCCGCGCCGCCCTACCATCTGGCCACCTCGTGGCCCCACTTCATTGACTCTTCGGTCTTCTGGAAGCTTCGTGTGAAAATAGGCCCCTGGGCGTTGATTTCGTCCAATTCCGAGAATATTTCCTTACTAGGATTTCTGAAACCAAAAACAGCAGAAAACAGCAACTGGCTCTTCGGCATCTCGTCAATAGGTTAGTTCCAGAAAATGCATAAATATGACATAAAGTATGCATAAAACATGTAGATATCATCAATAATGTGGCATGGAACATAAGAAATTATCGATACGTCAGAGACGTATCAGTGGACTGCGTATCTCAATTACCAGTCGGAGATTCGGGCTCCCGACGACCCCGCCGATACACCAGGGCTCGCCAAGGCGCTCCAGGACTCCAAGGCCGAAGAGGAGGACGACAAATGGTGGTCCTCCGACGATGATGAGGAAGTGATATTGAGAGATGTGGAACTGAGTTACCAGGCCCAGATGCGGGCTCACGATGACCCAGCAGATACACCAGGGTTCGCCAAGGCGCTCCAGGACTCCAAGGCCGAAGCGGAGGGCGAAAAATGGTGGCCCTCCGACGAAGAGGATTAGCCGGGCGGCATGTCTTGGAGGGACAAGCAAGATGTGGAGGCCGCCGATTTAGGGTTTTTTTCTTCCCTTTGTTGTTTGATGACCCACAAGTATAGGGGATCGCAACAGTCTTCGAGGGAAGTAAAACCCAATTTATTGATTCGACACAAGGGGAGACAAAGAACACTTGGAAGCCTTAACAACGGAGTTGTCAATTCAGTTGCACCTGGAAACAGACTTGCTCGCAAGAGTTTATCGAGTAATGTGCTTTTATAGCGATAAAGAGTAGTGAAATAACAGCAGCAGAGTAACAAAGACAGCAGTAGTGATTTTAGTAAACAGCAGGATTAAAATACTGTAGGCACGGGGATGGATGACGGGCGTTGCATGGATGAGAGAAACTCATGTAACAATCATAGCAGGGCATTTGCAGATAATAATAAAACGGTGTCCAAGTACAAAGCAATCAATAGGCATGTGTTCCATATATAGTCGTGCGTGCTCGCAATGAGAAACTTGCACAACATCTTTTGTCCTACCAGCCGGTGGCAGCCGGGCCTCAAGGGAAACTACTGGATATTAAGGTACTCCTTTTAATAAAGTACCGGAGCAAAGCATTAACACTCCGTGAACACATGTGATCCTCACATCGCTACCATCCCCTCCGGTTGTCCCAATTCTTGTCACTTCGGGGCCATTGGTTCCGGACAGCGACATGTGTATACAACTTATAGGTAAGACCATAAACAATGATTATCTTCATGAAACAATAACATGTTCAGATCTGAGATCATGGCACTCGGGCCCTAGTGACAAGCATTAAGCATAACAAGTTGCAACAATATCATCAAAGTACCAATAACGGACACTAGGCACTATGCCCTAACAATCTTATGCTATTACATGACCAATCTCATCCAATCCCTACCATCCCCTTCGGCCTACAGCGGGGGAATTACTCACACATGGATGGGGAAACATGGCTGGTTGATGTAGAGGCGTTGGCGGTGATGGTGGCGATGATCTCCTCCAATTCCCCGTCCCGGCGGAGTGCCAGAACGGAGACTTCTGGCTCCCGCGACGGAGTTTCGCGATGTGGCGGCGTTCTGGAGGGTTTCTGGCGACTTCGACTTCTCTCCTGGTGTTTTTAGGTCGAGGCGAATAAGTAGTCCGAAGGAGGGCATCGGAGGCCGGCCGAGGGGGCCACACCACAGGGCCGCGCGGGCCCCCCCTGGGCCGCGCCGCCCTATGGTGTGGGGCCCTCGGGCCTCCACTTCAATTGCCCTTCTGGCTCCGTTAGTTTCCTGGGAAAATAGGGCCTTCTGCATAAATTCCGAGGTTTTTCCCGAAAGTTGGATTTCTGCACAAAAACGAGACACCAGAGCAGTTCTGCTGAAAACAGCGTTAGTCCGTGTTAGTTGTATCCAAAATACACAAATTAGAGGCAAAACAATAGCAAAAGTGTTCGGGAAAGTAGATACGTTTTGGACGTATCAACTCCCCCCAAGCTTAGCTTATTGCTTGTCCTCAAGCAATTCAGTTAACAACTGAGCGATAAAAGAACTTTCACGAACACATTTGCTCATATGATGTATATATTCTCATGCAATAGCTAATACTTAAGCAGTTCATAATGAGATACATGCAAATAAGATCATCTAACAGCTATGTCAATCATGGAGAGGTACCAACAATTAATAAGAAGCATCATGAATCATGTATATAAGCAAGATTGCAATGTTCATAAGAGAGTATGATAAAGTGGTATCTCGCTTGCCTGTATTTGATTGGCAAAACATAAATGCCCGGGCACCTCTGGAATTCATAGAAAGACTAGAAGTAGTGATTGTCAAAAGATAAATGCATCAAAGTTATACCACAATCAATCATATTTTGAGACAAGCATATTGTACTAAGAATGACAGTTGTGCTCTCAAGATAGTGCTCAAAGAAATAATGGAGACACAACATAAAAGTAAAAGATTGACCCTTCGCAGAGGGAAGCAGGGATTAACATGCGCTAGAGCTTTTCATTTTTATAAAGACAGGAGTAAAATTATTTTGAGAGGTGTTTGTTGTTGTCAACGAATGGTAATGGGTACACTAACTACCTTGCCAACCGGACTTTCAAGAGCGGCTCCCATGAATTATTGCATATTTATTTGGCACTCCTTCCAACCTTTCTTTCACAAACCATGGCTAACCGAATCCTCGGGTGCCTGCCAACAATCTCATACCATGAAGGAGTGTCTATTTAAGTTAATTAATTTGGGACTGGGAATCCCATTACCAGCTCTTTTTGCAAAATTATTGGATAAGCGGATGTGCCACTAGTCCATATGAGAGTCCGTCAAAAGTAAATGACAAGGTTGAAAGCTAAACACCACATACTTCCTCATGAGCTATGAAACATAAACACAAATTGAGAAGCATTTTGAAGGTTTTAAAGGTAGCGCATGAGAATTTACTTGGAATGGTTTGAAATGCCATGCATAGGTATTTATGGTGGACATTCTGGAATAACTTGGTTTTCATGTGTTTGGAAGCACGAGCAGCGTTCCCGCTCAGTACAAGTGAAGGCTAGCAAAAGACTAGGGAGCGACAAATCAAGAGAGCAGTAACTGTCATAATCATGCTTGCGGCAAAATAAATTAACGGAGGCATAAAAGTGATACAAGAACTCTGAAGCAATATAAATCATCGAGGCTTAATTGACTTTTTGTTCAGTCATATGCATGCGTGAGCATGTGCCAAGTCGATATAAATGAATTATTCAGAGGAGGATACCACAATGCCATACTTACTTATGAATAAAACAATGCAAACAAACATACATGACATGCTACTCATATTAATAAATTGGAGCTAAACATGAGAGATCATGAACTACTAGACTTTCTCAAATAACATATACCTCACATGAACCAACTAAGCATGCTCACATGGATGAGTATATGTACAAAAATGAAAACAAATAGAGTTCATACCAGCCTCTCACCACAATCAGATTGTCGTAGATCATCATTATTGCCTTTTCACTTGTGTAGCTTGGATAATATGAAATGAAAACCACGCTCCAGCCACCGAAGACCATTGAACTCATAAAGAACTTTACAAAACAGAGAAGAACAGCAAATATTTTTGGTGTTTTCGAATTTAGAAACAAGAACAAAAAGAAACAAACAAACAAAGCAAAATCTTTTTGGGTTTTCTTATAGCAAACTAGCAATAGCAAATAAAGTGAAACAAATGCAAGAAACCAAAGCAAACAAATGGTGAAGAGAAACAACAGAAATATTTTTGGTCTTTTTGTGTTTTGGGAAGGAAACAAAGCGAAAACAAGAAATAGCAAACTAAAAGAAACACAGAAAAGCGAGATGGCAGAAATCTGCCAAAACCTGACAGCAGTACAGAAATCGATTTTAACAAAAATCTTACGTTGCTCAGATCGAAAAGTATTCAACTAATGAAAGTTAGATAACAACCTGGGGAACCTGCACAAAAATTTGCAGCTTAAAATGACGCTCTGGCTATTTTTGACGATTTTTACAGTAACGTTCCAGAATCTGTTTTCAGGCAGCATTTCCCCAAATATCATCCTCCTCTCATTAGAAAACCACTCAAACGAACAAAACAAGTATGTACAAGTATCCAGCAACCATAATATGCAAAGAATGAGTGATACCGGTATACCTCCCCCCAAGCTTAGGCTTTTGGCCTAAGTGGAGTTCAATCCCATCGATCCCATGAGGTAGTGTCTCCGTAATATGAAGATGGGTCGTATTCCGGGTATGTGCTAGAAGAAGCACCCGGATATGTGACGGTGTGGTCGTAGGAGGTCCCGACATCCTCGGAGTCATGTTGCTGGTGGAAGTCTTTTATCTTCAAATGTTCATCCACCTCCTCCTTAGTGCACGACCATGACTGCCTGTCAATACTCAACAAACCAGGTTGGGGAAGAGGGATTTCCTTCTCCTCCCCGTCAGAAAACAACATTCTATACACCATACTATCTAAAGTAGAGTCAGTAGTAACAAAATGATGACTCTTCATAGCAGTAATATCGAGTCTCCTAGGGGCCAATGGCACATCATTAGGATCAATAGGAAGATTAAGAAAAGTTAAAACACGCAGCGCAATAGTTCCTCCAAAAATAGGCCCCCTGGTAGTCAGGCGGCGAGCAATAAGAGCACCAAGGTGATAAGATGTATGACCAGTAAGTGCAATATTCAGGAAAGCAAGATGGTAGCTAGAGATATTACTAGTGTTCTCCCTACCAAGAATGCTAGTAGCAATGTAGTATGCAAAATATTTAATGGCGGGGAGTTGAATGTTCCTTATCTTGCCCCGCTGAATGGTGCGACAATCATCGTCGGTGATTCCACGGTAGAGCTCCAGCAAGTCCCGGGGGTTGTCATCAATCCTACTTGCTGTACCTACAGGGGCAATATCCAGGGCACAACAAAAATCCTTCAATGGCATAGTCACAGTATTACCATAAATCCTGAACGCATGGCTTGTTGGCTCATAGTGTTTGTTGTTGAACTGGAAACTCTCGACGAAGATTTTGGTGAGCAAGTAGTATTGCTCCCTTTCATCGCCCATATAAGTGGTTAACCCTGCCCTGTTGACAAGGGTTAAGAAATCCTCCAGTATCCCTGCATTCCTTAGAAAATCATAACATGGAAAAGTAGAAGCATTAGGGGGACCGTTGTCCTCTTCAGGCGCGAAACTAGGCGCGAGGATGTCTTCATTGTATGATTGCCTAATCCGGGTGGCGGCCCTAGAAGGCCTCCCGGTGCTGGTTGTCCCCTTCTTGAACAACTCCCCAAAGCTAAACTTCTTCATAGCTTCTCTGAAATTTTCAACAAATGACATAAAAATTTGGTTTGGTGACATATAATTGAGGGAAACTACCATAGGAACTTGCTAGAGTACTAATCATGCATCAAAACTAGTTTCTACCACTTAGAACAAGCATGCAAGCTCACTAAACATGTTACCTACAGCAGCAAAATATTCAAGATATACTCAACCAAACGAAATTCTACTTGGATGGGTGGAGGAGTCACATACCGAAGAGCAAATGTGCCAAATTTCAGACAGAAATCTGGGCTGAGCAAAGAGATCGAAAAAATCTGGAGCTCTGGAGTAAAAACGCGAGTGAGAGGAACTTGGTGTCGATTTTTTCGGGAGAGAGAAGAGTCTGGGAGGAAGAGATGGCAAAGTGGGGCAGAGGGGGACCCACACCACATGGTGGCGCGGCCACCTCCTTGGCCGCGCCGGCACGTGGTCTGGCGCCCTACGGTGCCCCACAGGTCATCCTCTGGTGCTCCCAGTGCCTCGTGGAAAAATAGGACCAACGGTATAATTTTTGTGAATTTTTGAAAACTTTGAAAAACGCACATTTCTGGGTATTTAGTTTATTATTACTGGCCAGGAAAAATTTTTGAAATCTTCGAATAACTCAAGAACTTTGCAAATTAAAAATGCTACAGCAACTAGAGCAAGTGGAGGAAGAAAGATATGTTGTTTACCTCTCTATGCATATAAAAAGTATCAGTTAACAAGGTTGATCAAGTCTTGTCACCAAATAAATTTTACATAGCATAAGAAGAAATAAACCTCAAATCAATCATGTTACCTTGAATTGTATTGATATGGATCCAATCACGAGAGTTTGATATTCTTCCTTAGGCTCATATATAGGACAATCAATAGTTCCCACTTTGATAGTTCTCACATTAGAAATAGTATTAACTCCACACGCTTTCTCGATCCTCTTGGGAAAATAAACGGTATGCTCCCTATCATCAACATTGAAAGTAACCTTTCCTTTATTGCAATCAATAACAGCCCCTGCGGTGTTAAGAAAAGGTCTCCCAAGAATAATAGACATATTATCATCTTCAGGCATTTCCAACACAACAAAATCAGTTAATATCAAGCAGTTAGTAGTAACTTGAACAGGAACATTCTCACATATACCAACAGGAATAGCAGTAGATTTATCAGCCATTTGCAAAGATATATCAGTAGGTATCAACTTATCTAGATAAAGTCTCTTATAAAGAGAAAAAGGCATAACACTAACACCGGCTCCCAAGTCACATAGAGCAGTTTTAACATAATTATTCTTGATAGAACAAGGAATAGTAGGTATACAGGTCGCCCAACTTCTTTGGAATTTTGCCATTGAAAGAGTAATTAGCAAGCATAGTGGAAATTTCCTCATTGGGGATTTTCCTTTTGTTTGTTTCAATATCTTTCATATACTTTGAATAAGGAGGCAATTTAATCGCATCAGTCAAAGGGATTTGCAAGAATAAAGGTTTCATCCAATCGCAAAATTTATTATAGTGTTCTTCTTCCTTTGATTTTAGTTTCTTAGCAGGAAAAGGCATTTGCTTTTGCACCCAAGGTTCTCTTTCATTACCATGTTTCTCAGCAATAAAGTCTTCTTTAGTGTACTTTTTATTTTTAGCATGCTTTTCAGGTTCTTCTTCAACCTCTTCTTTATCAGGAGTATCATTCTTAACATTATCATTATCATTATCATGTTCATTACCACTTTCAGTTTCAGCATCAGAAATAGAAATACTATTAGGATCATTAACAGGTTCAGAGGATTCTACAACATTTTTATGTTTCTTCTTCTTTTTCTTCCTAGAATGAGCACTAGGTTCAATGCGTTGAGAATCTTGTTCAATTCTTTTGGGATGCCCTTCAGGATATAGAGGATCCTGGGTAGAGACACCACCTCTAGTTGTTACTTCATAAGCATGTTTCTCTTTAGAATTATTCCCTAACAAGTCATTTTGCACTTTAGTGAGTTGATCAATTTGAGTTTGAATCATTTGAAAATGTTTAACAAGCATCTTAACATCATTGGAGGTTCTCTCCACAATATCATGCAATTCACTAATAGCTCGAGAATTTTCCATTAAATGATTCTCTACTCTCATATTAAAATTTTCTTGCTTAACAATATAATTATCAAACTCATCTAAGCATTGTGCAGGAGGCTTTGAATACGGAATATCTTCCCTAGTAAAGCGTTGAAGGGAATTTACCTCAATCATGGATGAAGGGGGAATTATCTCACATATATCTTCAATAGGAGGTAGATTCTTCACATCTTCAGATTTAATACCTTTCTCCTTAAGAGACTTCTTGGCTTCCCTCATATCTTCATCATTCAATTTAATTAAACCCCTCTTCTTCAATATTGGAGTTGGAGTTGGTTCAGGCGTAGTCCATTCATCATGATTCCGGCTTATTTTAGCCAATAATTCTTCAAATAGCCATCCGGAGTTCTTTTCCTGAAAACACAACCAGCACAACTATCCAGGTATGCCCTAGACTCAATGGTTAGTCCACTATAAAATATATCAAGTAAATCATGCTTTTCCAGATCATGCTCAGGTCGAGCTCTAATAAGAGAGCAGAATCTCGACCAAGCCTCAGGCAATTTCTCTTCATCTCCCTGATTAAAATTATAAATTCTCTGCAAAGCAATATGTTGAGCACTAGCAGGAAAGTATTTGCGGAAGAAAACATCAAGCAATTCTTTCGGACTTTTAATAGAATTTGGTGGCAAATTATTATACCAAGTTTTAGCGTCATCCTTTAATGAGAATGGAAATATTTTAGCAACAAAGTAAGTACGCATCTTAACATCATCAGAAAACAAGCTACTAAGAGTAGATAACTCAGTCATGTGTTCAACAGCACTTTCTTTTTCGGTACCACAAAAGGGTGTTTTCTCAACAATAGCTATATGAGATAGATCAAGAGAAAAATCATAATCTTTATCCCTAATGTTTATAGGAGATGTGGCAAACTTAGGATCAGGAGACAGTTTATATCTAACGCATGTTCTGCAAGCAACTTTTTAATTTTTCTTGCATCAGGAGTAGCATTGCATTTTTCAATAAAGTCATCATGAAGCTCCACATAATCTTCCTCCGGATCATCAGTAACATAACCAAGTTCTGGTGAACTAAAGGGTGTATTAGCATTAGGAGTTTCAGTATTTTCAATTTGTCTAGACCTAGCAATTGTAGCATCTAGAAAAGATCCCAATGAACCACTATCATCAAGCACAGCAGAAACATTATCAATATTATGAGAGTGTTCAGATTCAGCAGAAGTACCCGCATGCGAAGCATGTGGCGGTGAAACAAGTTTATCAATCACAGATGGTGAATCAAGAGCAGCAGAGGTATTCAGAATTGTACCTTTTCTTGTAGTGGATGGTAATATGGCGATCTTAGTATCGCGAGGTTTACCCATGATGGAGAATTTGCAGCGAACAATATTAATCCAAGTGAACTTCCAAATAAAGCTATGCTCCCCGGCAACGGCGCCAGAAAATAGTCTTGATGACCCACAAGTATAGGGGATCGCATAACGGTCTTCGAGGGAAGTAAAACCCAATTTATTGATTCGACACAAGGGGAGACAAAGAACACTTGGAAGCCTTAACAACGGAGTTGTCAATTCAGTTGCACCTGAAACAGACTTGCTCGCAAGAGTTTATCGATAGTAACAGTTTTATAGCGATAGCGTAGTGAAATAACAACAACAGAGTAACAAAGACAGCAGTAGTGATTTTAGTAAACAGCAGGATTAAAATACTGTAGGCACGGGGACGGATGACGGGCGTTGCATGGATGAGAGAAACTCATGTAACAATCATAGCAGGGCATTTGCAGATAATAATAAAACGGTGTCCAAGTACAAAGCAATCAATAGGCATGTGTTCCATATATAGTCGTGCGTGCTCGCAATGAGAAACTTGCACAACATCTTTTGTCCTACCAGCCGGTGGCAGCCGGGCCTCAAGGGAAACTACTGGATATTAAGGTACTCCTTTTAATAAAGTACCGGAGCAAAGCATTAACACTCCGTGAACACATGTGATCCTCACATCGCTACCATCCCCTCCGGTTGTCCCAATTCTTGTCACTTCGGGGCCATTGGTTCCGGACAGCGACATGTGTATACAACTTATAGGTAAGACCATAAACAATGATTATCTTCATGAAACAATAACATGTTCAGATCTGAGATCATGGCACTCGGGCCCTAGTGACAAGCATTAAGCATAACAAGTTGCAACAATATCATCAAAGTACCAATAACGGACACTAGGAACTATGCCCTAACAATCTTATGCTATTACATGACCAATCTCATCCAATCCCTACCATCCCCTTCGGCCTACAGCGGGGGAATTACTCACACATGGATGGGGGAAACATGGCTGGTTGATGTAGAGGCGTTGGCGGTGATGGTGGCGATGATCTCCTCCAATTCCCCGTCCCGGCGGAGTGCCAGAACGGAGACTTCTGGCTCCCGCGACGGAGTTTCGCGATGTGGCGGCGTTCTGGAGGGTTTCTGGCGACTTCGACTTCTCTCCTGGTGTTTTTAGGTCGAGGCGAATAAGTAGTCCGAAGGAGGGCGTCGGAGGCCGGCCGAGGGGGCCACACCACAGGGCCGCGCGGGCCCCCCCTGGGCCGCGCCGCCCTATGGTGTGGGGCCCTCGGGCCTCCACTTCAATTGCCCTTCTGGCTCCGTTAGTTTCCTGGGAAAATAGGGCCTTCTGCATAAATTCCGAGGTTTTTCCCGAAAGTTGGATTTCTGCACAAAAACGAGACACCAGAGCAGTTCTGCTGAAAACAGCGTTAGTCCGTGTTAGTTGTATCCAAAATACACAAATTAGAGGCAAAACAATAGCAAAAGTGTTCGGGAAAGTAGATACGTTTTGGACGTATCACTGTTCAATCTTGTGTAAGAAACTTAGAAGAAATGAAAATCCCCTGTCGGCCCTATGCCAAGTGTCTAACTTTCTTGCATTCTCTAGTTTATTAGTCCAAAAGGCGTAGCTTGGTTTAGATCTAGGGTAAGAAATGAGTAAAAAATATTCACACATTTGTAGACTTGTGAACCCAAAACAAAATAGTCACATATATGAGCTAGAGGTAAATAATAGACCTCTTTTTTTTGTTCAAAATGAAATATGCCCTATATATTGTTGACTCAAGGTGCATTAGTTTCACAAAAACTTGGTCTACGTACCATGTTTACCTTTGGGATGTACCATTCCGTGTAAAGTCTCGTTTTTTTTTGAGCGGGCCGTGTAAAGTCTCGTAGGGTTCTCACATGAATTAACCGTGTAGTTCGAACTAGTCACATGTTGGGCCTTTTGTTTCTGTTGTGCCCGGATTTTGTTGGCCCATTTCTATAGCCCGAGGCTTTTGTGCGGAGATCGTCTACGGTTATTGTTGAAGCGGGGACACCGAGCGGCGAGGAGGGATGGCGAACGGTGACGGCGACGGGCCGGAGAGAGCGGACGCGCTTCATCTTCTGGTCGTAGCCCCGGTGGTACTTTTCTGAGCCCCTGCACTACATCCTGCCCGCCCCCCTCCATGACTTGCTGCCGTGCGCCGCCGCTGTTGTAGGGTAGCTATCTGTTAGGGTTAGTACCCAGAAATCTAGGGACTCTAGCAGGAATGTTGGTGTAGTTCATTGTGAACATTGATTTAATTTTTTGGATTTCTGTTTTTGGAATGTTTCGAATGTGTTTGATACGTTATATTATTTTTGTCAGAGATGGATGAAGAAGGATGTCTTATTTGTGGCCAGCCAGACACTAACTGCTTCCGGTCCAAGCGTCGTGCATTTTCATTCGATGTAGCGATGGTGCATTTGTTTGAAGAACTAATTGTATGTATGTTTTGCATAGTACAAGCTAGATATACATTTTTTCCGCAGTTAGTACTACTTGCATTTGTTTCTTGGATATTTTCTAAATAAATTGTTTTTTGTTTTCAACTCTTTAGGCCGTGCCTTGCCATGCTAGGGAGATGCTACATAGTTTAGTAGATAAGTGGGTTGTTGCTGAATGCAATCATGATTTTGTTTATCATTTCCATGTGGAGAAGACTGAAGCAAGAACTTACCTTTGTGGACCATTCTGGAGTTCTTTTGTAGAGGCTTACGTTATGGATGAAAATGACATTGTGGAGTTTACATATGATGAAACTGCTTCCAAGTTTGAAGTTGTTGTATTCAATGCTGACCGTGAGGAAAAACCATGGGTTCAGTTACCAGGCATGTTTCTTTGTTTCTTAATTATTATTGTGATATTGTTTTCACATATTTCTCATTGTTCATTCTGTTTTATTTTTTTGTTTGTTCAGATTGTTGGGAGGTTTTGGAGTGCTGCAGAATTACTTTTGAGAAAACCATTTTCTCAAATTTGCTAGATATTAACTCCGCAGAGATGAATGCAGTTACATGGGCTATATTCAAAGAGCTAAATAAAGTGGAGGAAAGCGAATTCCTTGATTTCTTTGAAGTATCTCAGTTCTTTGTGACGAGGTTGAATGAATCTTCTCTTACTCGTTTGGTTAGTAACAGTTTCACTTGTTTTTATTATTGGATCACTGTTTTTAAGTTTCATTCATAACATACTAACAGTTATAACGTTTTGTTTGTTTATATTTTACTTTTTGTAGCTCATTCCCTTTGATGTTGCTCGTGGATACTATAGGCCGAGAGAAGGTGCTGCTATTTTTTATAGCAGATCTATTGATGGACAAATGGTTGGAGCTTATACAATCTACAAGGGGCAGCATATTGAGTTTGTAGATGTATGGAATGCGTTCTGTGTAGCAGCTCATCTTGTGATAGGTTCATTAGTATGTTTGAAGATTGAGTTCAGGGATTTGTGCATCAGGCTTGAGATTGAAGATATCACGTTATAAGATATGCATATGGATGAATCCTCATAGAATGAAAGGAGAAATTGTAATTCATCATTGTATTGGGTTGTACTATTTTTATGTCAGCAAAAACTTTCGTGCGTTTTGTAGTCAAAATATTTTTTGTAATTTAGACTATTTTTAGTGTCACACGTTTTTAGGACATAATACGTTGGTTAATTCTGTTTCAACCCTAAATGCACATGTGCTGCTGATACTAAGCCCATTAACGTGGATCATGGCCGTGGGGAGGGAACACTCATGACCCATCCAGCAGGGTTCTCCAGTTTCTTCTGTCTTTTTTTCCAATTCGAATTTAACCAAAATTTAGTAGTTTATTTTTACAGAAATTCAAAAAATGAAAAAACCTTCACACTTCATCTTAGAATGGATACGAGAGTGTGTGCAAAAATTTCTGAAGCGTTTCTCGAAGGTCGAAAAATCCACATTCTTAGAAATGGAACCGTTTGGGTTACATCAAACCACTTTTTCTAAGCTAGTCGATTTTTCGACCTTAGAAAAAAATCCAGTTTTTTTACCCAATATGTCACACGTTTTTGTGAACATAATCCGTTGGTTAAAACTTTTTTTGAATTTTTTGAATTTAACCAGATGTGGTGCAGATTTATTCAAATCAAAACTAAAAAACTTTTTAGTTAGGCCGTCAGACATGTAACGCGGTTTGAACTAAGCCCATTAACGTAGAGCATGGACACGGGGAAGGAATACTCATGGCCCATCCAGCAGGGTTCTCTAATTTTCTTCTGTTTTTTTTCCAACTCGAATTTAACTGAAATTTAATAGTTTATTTTCACAGAAATTCAAAAAATGAAAAAAAAACTTAACACTTCATCTTAGGATGGATACGAGAGTGTGTGCAAAAATTTCTGAAGCGTTTCTCGAAGGTCGAAAAATCCACATTCTTAGAAACGGAACCGTTTGGGTTACATCAAACCAGTTTTTCTAAGCTAGTCGATTTTTCGACCTTCGAAAAAAAATCCAGTTTTTTTTACCCAATATGTCACACGTTTTTGTGAACATAATCCGTTGGTTAAAACTTTTTTGAATTTTTTGAATTTAACCAGATGTGCTGCAGATTTATTCAAATCAAAACTAAAAAACTTTTCAGTTAGGCCGTCAGACATGTAATGGGCCAATGGGCCGCCAGACCTCTAACTGCATGTTCGCCTCCCACCCCTATACCCACCCGATACTGTGGCAGTTCCACCATTCTGTCCCAACCCCGGTCGTTCATCTACCGCATCCCAGTGCTCCCTTCCTCACACGCTGTCCATGGCATCTGCCCCTTCCTCCGTCGTGGCCGGAGACGAGAAGTCCACGACGGAGAATTACCGCATCCTTGTGCACGGGACGACATATATCGACGTCGTCTACACCAATGAGGCGGTGACTGTTGATAGAATTCTTCGTATGTACGAGGGTTGGCTCGACGAGGACGAGGACAGGTTCAAGTTCGTTGGTCTGGATCTCGAGTATGACTCTAGCGGACACAAGTTGGCGGTAATACAAATCGCCATGAGGGAGCACGTTCTTGTATTCCACTACATTAGGTAGGGTTTCATCATTATATGTCTCCGTGAATATTTAAAGCGTCCCTACATTTTCCATGGTTGCGCTGCGGTGTTCATTACGGTACTTATTGAATTTATTTGTGCTGCTTGCAAGGATCAATGTCCGCACCTACTGACTTTTCTCAAGCACAAGCAATACACTTTTACAAGTGTTGATAAAAGAAATGACACAAAATTTCTTCGTGCGGTCGGTCTTCATGTTCCAGAAGAGAGACACATCGACATCCAGGACATTTTCAAGATTAAAGGTCAACCGCAGGCTGGAATGGCTGATCTTGCAGCAAAGCTCATTGATCCTATGTTTGCCAACATGAAGAAGGAGTTCAAGTACAACCGGCTAATGAAGGAAGGGCATGATTTCTGGGAATGCAAGCCACTATCCTGGATGAACCTCGAGTACGCAGCTATTGACGGCTATCTCAGCTATGAGATATACAACAAGATCTACACGGTGAACGAGGGACAAGCTCACCTCCAGAGATCAGACCACATCTGCCCCAGATGCAAAAATCAGGATGAATCTTCATCCATGACCAAGCGTAAGAAGCAAGCCTTGGAGTGATAAGCCTCAAAGGGGCAAGTACTAATGTGTTTGTGCAGTCTGTAATTATATTCACGATGTGTCCAAGACATAGTTGTGCTCTATGTTATTTGTGAACAAATTATCCATGTTGTGTTGTAAGTATCATTCAGTGATTTGTGCAGTCTGTAATCATATTCGCAACGTGTGCAAAACATAAGTTGTGCTCTATGTTATTTGTGAACAAAATTCTCCTTGTTGTGTTGTAAGTATCAAAATTCGCCCTTTGATAAGTGCAACAAGTAGTGTAGTTCATAATGTAGACAAGCAATTAATCATCATATGCTTGTCAGAACTTCCGGTGGTTCCTCATACTTCCGATGGTCCCTCATATCTGCATTGCATGAAATAACACACAAGTCAGTGGCACATAAAATAGTAGAAGATTAGTGCAAGCTATTTAAGTAGGGCTGAACCAGATACTCACTCCTTATGTAGCCTGCACTTCTTCTTGTTGTTTCTGTTATGACCTGGTTGATTGCAAGCAGTGCACAACCTCTCCTTCTTCCGCTCGTCGTGTGACAGTATCCTGCCATGTTTTGACGTCTGTTGATTCGTATCCTTGTCCTTATAGTACTTCTTGTTTTGTTTAGGTGCTCCTTTGGTCTCAGCTTTTTCAGGATCACCCACTACTGGTGCATCTCCTCTGTTTTGTGCGTCCTCATGGTAAGCCGTTGAATGACTGGTCTGGTCACCTTTTCTCTAGTATATTATGCCTTTCATACATTTCATAAGCTCGCTGAAAGATTCTGGGTCATGCAATGCCGCATCAAAAGCTTCTGCTCCAATTAGGGTAAGCTCGCTATGCTTTCTCCGCTCAGCTACCCCTTCCCATACCCATCCGTACAAATCACTCTCGCATCTTGAGGGCAAACCATACCTTGCATCCTTCGAGAACCTTCGGAGAACACAACAGTTCAGAATTTCAGAGCACCCCACAAAATGCAAAACAAACAAGATGTGCTTGAAAGGTAGCCCTTTCCGATACATCCTTCGGCAGCTGCACGTTATTGTTTCCTCTTTGCTTTCAGGTCTGTACTCCACTGAAAACAAATACTTACGGTTATTCATCCATGTCACAACGAAGGTTGTTAACCCACCAGCACATCCAAGTTGATCTACAATCTCTAGGCCCCCAATCTTTTTCAGCTCCCCTTGAACGTGGTAGAAGTTTGTAGCAGTGAATTTACGGGCAGCAGACATCTCTATATCCTTGTACACAGTAACCGCAACCGGCAGTCTTTGTCTGATAGTCTATGGTGTCCTGGCGGGCCTCTTCCTCCCGGATACGGCTACTGTTATTCTCGTAGTGCACAACCATATCCACCATTGTCAGTCCAAAGTCAAGGTGGGTGTGTAGGGTGGAGTTCAACTCTCGCTCCTCTGGTTGCTTTTCATTCCGAGGAAATATCCATTCGCTAGATACGCGGCTGACCACAACTTCTTCCTCCTATACATCCTCTTCATCCATTCTTTGGTTAATTCCGTCTGGTGCTTCTCGACAAATGCCCTCCATCTCCCCTCGAATACTTGTTCCGAAGTGGTGTAGTACAGTGATACGTCTCCGACGTATCGATAATTTCTTATGTTCCATGCCACATTATTGATGATATCTACATGTTTTATGCACACTTTATGTCATATTCGTGCATTTTCTGGAACTAACCTATTAACAAGATGCCGAAGTGCCAGTTGTTGTTTTCTGCTGTTTTTGGTTTCAGAAATCCTAGTAAGGAAATATTCTCGGAATTGGACGAAATCAACCCCCAGGGTCCTATTTTGCCACGAAGCTTCCAGAAGACCGAAGAGGAGACGAAGTGGGGCCACGAGGTGGCCACACCCTAGGGCGGCGCGGCCCAAGCCCTGGCCGCGCCGACCTGTAGTGTGGGGCCCTCGTGTGGCCCCCTGACCTGCCCTTCCGCCTACAAATAGCCTCCGTCGCGAAACCCCCAGTACCGAGAGCCACGATATGGAAAACCTTCCAGAGACGCCGCCGCCGCCAATCCCATCTCGGGGGATTCAGGAGATCGCCTCCGGCACCCTGCCGGAGAGGGGAATCATCTCCCGGAGGACTCTACGCCGCCATGGTCGCCTCCGGAGTGATGTGTGAGTAGTCTACCCCTGGACTATGGGTCCATAGCAGTAGCTAGATGGTTGTCTTCTCCCCATTGTGCTTAATTGTCGGGTCTTGTGAGCTGCCGAACATGATCAAGATCATCTATCTGTAATTCTATATGTTGCGTTTGTTGGGATCCGATGAATAGAGAATACTATGTTATGTTGATTATCAATTTATATCTATGTGTTGTTTATGATCTTGCATGCTCTCCGTTACTAGTAGATGCTCTGGCCAAGTAGATGCTTGTAACTCCAAGAGGGAGTATTTATGCTCGATAGTGGGTTCATGTCTCCGTGAATGCAGGGAAGTGACAAATCTCTAAGATTATGGATGTCTTGTTGCCATTAGGGATAAAACATTGGTGCTATGTTCGAGGATGTAGTTACTGATTACATTACGCGCAATACTTAATGCAATTGTCTGTTGTTAGCAACTTAATACCGGAGGGGTTCGGATGATAACTTTGAAGGTGGACTTTTTAGGCATAGATGCATGCTGGATAGCGGTCTATGTACTTTGTCGTAATGCCCAATTAAATCTCACTATACTCATCATAATATGTATGTGCATGGTCATGCCCTCTTTATTTGTCAATTGCCCAACTGTAATTTGTTCACCCAACATGCTGTTTATCTTATGGGAGAGACACCTCTAGTGAACCTGTGGACCCCGGTCCAATTCTCTATCTTGAAATACAATCTCTTGCAATCTTTGTTCTACTATTTTCTGCAAACAATCATCATCCACACTATACATCTAATCTTTTGTTACAGCAAGCCGGTGAGATTGACAACCTCGCTGTTTCGTTGGGGCAAAGTACTTGGTTTGTGTTGTGCAGGTTCCACGTTGGCGCCGGAATCCCTGGTGTTACGCCGCACTACATCTCGCCGCCATCAACCTTCAACGTGCTTCTTGGCTCCTACTGGTTCGATAAACCTTGGTTTCATCTTGAGGAAAACTTGCCGCTGTACGCATCACACCTTCCTCTTGGGGTTCCCAACGGACGCGTGCTGTACGCGTATCAAGCACTTTTTCTGGCGCCGTTGCCGGGGAGATCAAGACACGCTGCAAGGGGAGTCTCCACATCCCAATCTCTTTACTTTGTTTTTGTCTTGCTTAGTTTTATTTACTACTTTGTTTGCTGCACTAAATTAAAATACAAAAAAAATTAGTTGCTAGTTTTACTTTACTTGCTATCTTGTTTGCTATATCAAAAACACAAAAAAATTATTTACTTGTATTTACTTTACTTATTTCATCATGTTTCCTCCTAAGTTTGTTCTTAAAGATGTACCGGTAGGCCGAGGGTCTATCCTTGGGAAAGATAATATAGAAGATTTTTTCACTCATATTAGTACGGTTGAAGATTTTGAAGATAGACACTTGGTAGAACTTGCTCCTACTTATGAAATTGCTGTTGCTTCTTTAGTACACGCGTTAGAAGCTAGATTTGTTAATCTTAATCCTGTGATTCAACATATGTTTCTTACACTCAGTGATATGGAAGAAGGAGAAAAGAAAGATTTTGTATTAGAAACCCTTCTTAAAGAATTTGGGGGAATAGCAAGAGAAGCTAGAAAAGTCTTCACTAAATATAATATGCTAGGCTCTTATACCAACTTTGCCAGTACCCTTGAGAAGATGGAAAAAGATAGACAAAAGTACACTAATGAAGTTAATTATGAGGGGGATATTAAAACATCAATACCTTGCAAGCTCTTGGGAATGTGTGAGGCACTAGAAAAGAATTTTGATTGGATTGTTCCTGAAGATTTGTTTGATGAGAGTAGCAAGCCCAAGACTAATGAAAAGGGAGCCTCTGAAACTCACATAGAAAAGATAAAATGCATAGTTGAGAAAACTCCGCACCCCGCTGTAGAAGCCCCATCCTTCGATAATACTTGATACACACTTTCTGCGCCTAGCTGAAAGGCGTTAAAGAAAAGCGCTTATGGGAGACAACCCATGTGCTTTTGCTACAGTACTTTGTTTTTATTTTGTGTCTTGGAAGTTGTTTACTACTGTAGCAACCTCTCCTTATCTTAGTTTAGTGTTTTATTGTGCCAAGTAAAGTCGTTGATAGTAAAGTTCATACTAGATTTGGATTACTGCGCAGAAACAGATTTCTTTGCTGTCACGAATCTGGGCTGTTTTCTCTGTAGGTAACTCAGAAAATTATGCTAATTTACGTGAGCGATCCTCAGATATGTACGCAACTTTCATTCAATTTGAGCATTTTCATTTGAGCAAGTCTGGTGCCTCGATAAAATTCGTCAATACGAACTGTTCTGTTTTGACAGATTCTGCCTTTTATTTCGCATTGCCAGTTTTGTTATGTTCGATGGATATTTCGATTCCATTGACTTTCAGTAGCTTTGTGCAATGTCCAGAAGTGTTAAGAATGATTATGTCACCTCTGAACATGTATATTTTGATTGTGCACTAACCCTCTAATGAGTTGCTCTAAGTTTGGTGTGGAGGAAGTTTTCAAGGATCAAGAGAGGGAGATGATACAACATGATCAAGGAGAGTGAAAGCTCTAAGCTTGGGGATGCCCCGGTGGTTCACCCCTGCATATATCAATAAGACTCAAGCGTCTAAGCTTGGGTATGCCAAAGGCATCCCCTTCTTCATCGACAACATTATCAGGTTCCTCCCCTGAAACTATATTTTTATTCCATCACAGCTTATGTGCTTTTCTTGGAGCGTCGGTTTGTTTTTGTTTTTGTTTTGTTTGAATAAAATGGATCCTAGCATTCACCGTGTGGGAGAGAGACACGCTCCGCTGTAGCATATGGACAAGTATGTCCTTAGGTTCTACTCATAATATTCATGGCGAAGTTTCTTCTTCGTTAAATTATTATATGGTTGGAATTGGAAAATGATACATGTAGTAATTTGCTATAATGTCTTGGATAATGTGATACTTGGCAATTGGTGTGCCCATGTTTAAGCTCTTGCATCATATACTTTGCACCCATTAATGAAGAAATACATAGAGCATGCTAAAATTTGGTTCGCATATTTGGTTTCTCTAAGGTCTAGATAATTTCTAGTATTGAGTTTGAACAACAAGAAAGACGGTGTAGAGTCTTATAATGTTTACAATATGTCTTTTATGTGAGTCTTGCTGCACCGGTTCATCCTTGTGTTTGTTTCAAATAAGCCTTGCTAGCCTAAACCTTGTATTGAGAGGGATTACCTCTCATGCATCCAAAATACTTGAGCCAACCACTATGCCATTTGTGTCCACCATACCTACCTACTACATGGTATTTCTCCGCCATTCCAAAGTAAATTGCTTGAGTGCTACCTTTAAAATTTCCATTCTTCACCTTTACAATATATAGCTCATGGGACAAATAGCTTAAAAACTATTGTGGTATTGAATATGTACTTATGCACTTTATCTCTTATTAAGTTGCTTGTTGTGCGATAACCATGTTCACTGGGGACGCCATCAACTACTCTTTGTTGAATTTCATGTGAGTTGCTATGCATGTTCGTCTTGTCTGAAGTAAGAGCGATCTACCACCTTATGGTTAGAGCATGCATATTGTTAGAGAAGAGCATTGGGCCGCTAACTAAAGCCATGATCCATGGTGGAAGTTTCAGTTTTGGACAATATCCTCAATCTCAAATGAGAAAATTAATTGTTGTTACATGCTTATGCATAAAAGAGGAGTCCATTATCTGTTGTCTATGTTGTCCCGGTATGGATGTCTAAGTTGAGAATAATCAATAGCGAGAAATCCGATGCGAGCTTTCTCCTTAGACCTTTGTACAGGCGGCATAGAGGTACCCCTTTGTGACACTTGGTTAAAACATGTGCATTGCGATGATCCCGGTAGTCCAAGCTAATTAGGACAAGGTGCGGGCACTATTAGTATACTATGCATGAGGCTTGCAACTTATAAGATATAATTTACATGATACATATGCTTTATTACTACCGTTGACAAAATTGTTTCTTGTTTTCAAAATCAAAGCTCTAGAACAAATATAGCAATCGATGCTTTCCTCTTTGGAGGACCATTCTTTTACCTTTATTGTTGAGTCAGTTCACCTATTTCTCTCCACCTCAAGAAGCAAACACTTGTGTGAACTGTGCATTGATTCCCACATACTTGCATATTGCACTTGTTATATTACTCTATGTTGACAATATCCATGAGATATACATGTTACAAGTTGAAAGCAACCGCTGAAACTTAATCATCCTTTGTGTTGCTTCAATGCATTTACTATGAATTATTGCTTTATGAGTTAACTCTTATGCAAGACTTATTGATGCTTGTCTTGAAGTACTATTCATGAAAAGTCTTTGCTATATGATTCACTTGTTTACTCATGTCATTTACATTGTTTTGATCGCTGCATTCACTACATATGCTTTACAATAGTATGATCAAGGTTATGATGGCATGTCACTCCAGAAATTATCTTTGTTTATCGTTTACACCTTCGGGACGAGCAGGAACTAAGCTTGGGGATGCTGATACGTCTCCGACGTATCGATAATTTCTTATGTTCCATGCCACATTATTGATGATATCTACATGTTTTATGCACACTTTATGTCATATTCGTGCATTTTCTGGAACTAACCTATTAACAAGATGCCGAAGTGCCGATTCTTTGTTTCGCTGTTTTTGGTTTCAGAAATCCTAGTAAGGAAATATTCTCGGAATTGGACGAAATCAACGCCCGGGGTCCTATTTTGCCACGAAGCTTCCGAGAAGACCGAAGAGGAGACGAAGTGGGGCCACGAGGTGGCCACACCCTAGGGCGGCGCGGCCCAAGCCCGGCCGCGCCGACCTGTAGTGTGGGGCCCTCGTGTGGCCCCCGACCTGCCCTTCCGCCTACAAATAGCCTCCGTCGCGAAACCCCCGATCGAGAGCCACGATACGGAAAACCTTCCCGGAGACGCCGCCGCCGCCAATCCCATCTCGGGGGATTCAGGAGATCGCCTCCGGCACCACTGCCGGAGGGGAATCATCTCCCGGAGGACTCTACGCCGCCATGGTCGCCTCCGGAGTGATGTGTGAGTAGTCTACCCCTGGACTATGGGTCCATAGCAGTAGCTAGATGGTTGTCTTCTCCCCATTGTGCTTAATTGTCGGGTCTTGTGAGCTGCCGAACATGATCAAGATCATCTATCTGTAATTCTATATGTTGCGTTTGTTGGGATCCGATGAATAGAGAATACTATGTTATGTTGATTATCAATTTATATCTATGTGTTGTTTATGATCTTGCATGCTCTCCGTTACTAGTAGATGCTCTGGCCAAGTAGATGCTTGTAACTCCAAGAGGGAGTATTTATGCTCGATAGTGGGTTCATGTCTCCGTGAATCTGGGGAAGTGACAGAAATCTCTAAGATTATGGATGTGCTGTTGCCATTAGGGATAAAACATTGGTGCTATGTTCGAGGATGTAGTTACTGATTACATTACGCGCAATACTTAATGCAATTGTCTGTTGTTAGCAACTTAATACTGGAGGGGGTTCGGATGATAACCTGAAGGTGGACTTTTTAGGCATAGATGCATGCTGGATAGCGGTCTATGTACTTTGTCGTAATGCCCAATTAAATCTCACTATACTCATCATAATATGTATGTGCATGGTCATGCCCTCTTTATTTGTCAATTGCCCAACTGTAATTTGTTCACCCAACATGCTGTTTATCTTATGGGAGAGACACCTCTAGTGAACTGTGGACCCCGGTCCAATTCTCTATACTGAAATACAATCTACTGCAATATGATACGTCTCCGACGTATCGATAATTTCTTATGTTCCATGCCACATTATTGATGTTATCTACATGTTTTATGCATACTTTATGTCATATTCATGCATTTTCTGGAACTAACCTATTAACAAGATGCCGAAGTGCCAGTTCCTGTTTTCTGCTGTTTTTGGTTTCAGAAATCCTAGTAACGAAATATTCTCGGAATCGGACAAAATCAACGCACAGGTTCCTATTTTTCCCGGAACCATCCAGAACACACGAGAACTGCCAGAGAAGGGGGACAGGGCCCCCAGACCATAGGCCGGCGCGGCCCAGGCCCTGGCCACGCCGCCCTATGGTGTCGTCGCCCCTTCGACCCTCCTGCGCCGCCTCTTCGCCTATATAAAGCCCCTGGATCGAAAACCCTGATACGATTGACGAAAACCACAGAAACCTTCCAGAGCCGCCGCCATCGCGAGGCCAAGATCTGGGGGACAGGAGTCTCTGTTCCGGCACGCTGCCGGAGCGGGGAAGTGCCCCCGGAAGGCTTCTCCATCGACACCGCTGCCATCTCCACCGCCATCTTCATCACCGCTGCTGCTCCCATGAGGAGGGAGTAGTTCTCCATCGAGGCTCGGGGCTGTACCGGTAGCTATGTGGTTCATCTCTCTCCTATGTACCTCAATACAATAATCTCATGAGCTGCTTTACATGATTGAGATTCATATGAGTTTGTATCACAATCTATCTATGTGCTACTCTAGCAAAGTTATTAAAGTAGTTCTATTCCTCCTGCACGTGTGTAAAGGTGACAGTGTGTGCACCGTGTTAGTACTTGGTTTATGCTATGATCATGATCTCTTGTAGATTGCGAAGTTAACTATTGCTATGATAATATTGATGTGATCTATTCCTCCTACATATGCATGAAGGTGACAGTGTGCATGCTGTGTTAGTACTTGGTTTAGTCTTTTGATCTATCTTACACTATAAGGTTACTTAAATATGAACAAATTGTGGAGCTTGTTAACTCCGGCATTGAGGGTTCGTGTAATCCTACGCAATGCGTTCATCATCCAACAAAAGTGTAGAGTATGCATTTATACTCTGCTGTTATGTGATCAATGTTGAGAGTGTCCACTAGTGAAAGTGTAATCCCTAGGCCTTGTTCCTAAATACTGCTGCGTTACTACTGCTTGTTTACTGTTTCACTGTGTTACTACTGCTGCAATACCACCACCATCAACTACACGCCAGCAAGCTATTTTCTGGCACCGTTGCTACTGCTCATACTTATTCATACCACCTGTATTTCACTATCTCTTCGCCGAACTAGTGCACCTATTAGGTGTGTTGGGGACACAAGAGACTTCTTGCTTTGTGGTTGCAGGGTTGCATGAGAGGGATATCTTTGACCTCTTCCTCCCTGAGTTCGATAAACCTTGGGTGATCCACTTAAGGGAAAACTTGCTGCTGTTCTACAAACCTCTGCTCTTGGAGGCCCAACACTGTCTACAGGAAAGGAGGGGGAACGTAGACATCAAGCACTTTTCTGGCGCCGTTGCCGGGGAGGAAAGGTAAAAGGTACTCACACTCCGGACCTCGGCTACCAAGCTATTTTCCGGCGCATTGTAAGTACTCAAAGCTATTTCCTTTAGATCCTGCAATTGCAACTTTTTGTTTCTTGTTTACACTAGTTTGGCATAATGGACAACAATGAGCTTTTTATTCTATTTCCTGAGTTAAGACATGGATGGTTTGATCCGAAAATTAAAAAACCCATGGAACATGTTAGCATGAATACTTTGAACACCATTGTTGCTAATAATATGGAAAATTCTAAGCTTGGGGAAGCTGGTTTTCATGATCTTTTTAGTCCACCAAGCATTGAGGAGAAAATTTTCTTTGATGATACTTTGCCTCCTATTTATGATGATTATAATGATAGTAGTCTTTTAGTACCGCCTGTTATGGAGGATACATTTGATTATGATTACAATATGCCTTCTATATTTGATGATGAGAATAATAATGATAGCTACTTTGTTGAATTTGCTCCCACTACAATTAATAAGAATGACTATGCTTATGTTGGGAGTAGTAATAATTTTATGCATGAGACTCATGATAATAATGCTTTATGTGATAGTTATATTGTTGAGTTTGCTCATGTTGCTACTGAAAGTTATTATGAGAGAGGAAAATATGGATGTAGAAATTTTCATGTTACTAAAATGCCTCTCTATGTGCTGAAATTTTTGAAGCTACACTTGTTTTATCTTCCTATGCTTGCTACTTTGCTCTTCATGAACTTGTTTCTTTACAAGATTCCCTTTCATAGGAAGCATGTTAGACTTAAATGTGTTTTGAATTTGCCTCTTGATGCTCTCTTTTGCTTCAAATATTATTTCTTGCGAGTGCATCATTAAAACTGCTGAGCCCATCTTAATGGCTATAAAGAAAAGAACTTCTTAGGAGATAACCCATGTGTTATTTTGCTACAGTACTTTGTTTTATATTTGTGTCTTGGAAGTTGTTTACTACTGTAGCAACCTCTCCTTATCTTAGTTTAGTGTTTTATTGTGCCAAGTTAAGCCGTTGATAGAAAAGTAAGTACTAGATTTGGATTACTGCGCAGTTCCAGATTTCTTTGCTGTCACGAATCTGGATCCACCTCCCTGTAGGTAGCTCAGAAAATTAAGCCAATTTACGTGCATGATCCTCAGATATGTACGCAACTTTCATTCAATTTGAGCATTTTCATTTGAGCAAGTCTGGTGCCATTTTAAAATTCGTCAATACGAACTGTTCTGTTTTGACAGATTCTGCCTTTTATTTCGCATTGCCTCTTTTGCTATGTTGGATGAATTTATTTGATCCATTAATGTCCAGTAGCATTATGCAATGTCCATAAGTGTTAAAAATGATTGTGTCACCTCTGAATATTTTAATTTTTATTGTGCACTAACCCTCTAATGAGTTGTTTCGAGTTTGGTGTGGAGGAAGTTTTCAAGGATCAAGAGAGGAGTATGATGCAACATGATCAAGGAGAGTGAAAGCTCTAAGCTTGGGGATGCCCCGGTGGTTCACCCCTGCATATATTAAGAAGACTCAAGCGTCTAAGCTTGGGGATGCCCAAGGCATCCCCTTCTTCATCGACAACATTATCAGGTTCCTCCCCTGAAACTATATTTTTATTCCATCACATCTTATGTGCTTTTGCTTGGAGCGTCGGTTTGTTTTTGTTTTTGTTTTGTTTGAATAAAATGGATCCTAGCATTCACTTTATGGGAGAGAGACACGCTCCGCTGTAGCATATGGACAAGTATGTCCGTGGTTTCTACTCATAGTATTCATGGCGAAGTTTCTTCTTCGTTAAATTGTTATATGGTTGGAATTGGAAAATGATACATGTAGTAATTTGCTATAATGTCTTGGGTAATGTGATACTTGGCAATTGTTGTGCTCATGTTTAAGCTCTTGCATCATATACTTTGCACCTATTAATGAAGAAATACATAGAGCATGCTAAAATTTGGTTTGCATAATTGGTCTCTCTAAGGTCTAGATAATTTCTAGTATTGAGTTTGAACAACAAGGAAGACGGTGTAGAGTCTTATAATGTTTTCAATATGTCTTTTATGTGAGTTTTGCTGCACCAGTTCATCCTTGTGTTTGTTTCAAATAAGCCTTGCTAGCCTAAACCTTGTATCGAGAGGGAATACTTCTCATGCATCCAAAATACTTGAGCCAACCACTATGCCATTTGTGTCCACCATACCTACCTACTACATGGTATTTTCCGCCATTCCAAAGTAAATTGCTTGAGTGCTACCTTTAAAATTCCATCATTCACCTTTGCAATATATAGCTCATGGGACAAATAGCTTAAAAACTATTGTGGTATTGAATATGTAATTATGCACTTTATCTCTTATTAAGTTGCGTGTTGTGCGATAACCATGTTCACTGGGGACGCCATCAACTATTCATTGTTGAATTTCATGTGAGTTGCTATGCATGTCCGTCTTGTCTGAAGTAAGAGAGATCTACCACCTTATGGTTAAGCATGCATAATGTTAGAGAAGAACATTGGGCCGCTAACTAAAGCCATGATCCATGGTGGAAGTTTCAGTTTTGGACATATATCCTCAATCTCAAATGAGAAAATTATTAATTGTTGTTACATGCTTATGCATAAAAGAGGAGTCCATTATCTGTTGTCTATGTTGTCCCGGTATGGATGTCTAAGTTGAGAATAATCAATAGCGAGAAATCCAAATGCGAGCTTTCTCCTTAGACCTTTGTACAGGCGGCATAGAGGTACCCCTTTGTGACACTTGGTTAAAACATGTGCATTGTGATGATCCGGTAGTCCAAGCTAATTAGGACAAGGTGCGGGCACTATTAGTATACTATGCATGAGGCTTGCAACTTGTAAGATATAATTTACATGATACATATGCTTTATTACTACCGTTGACAAAATTGTTTCATGTTTTCAAAATCAAAGCTCTAGCACAAATATAGCAATCGATGCTTTTCCTCTATGGAGGACCATTCTTTTACTTTTATTGTTGAGTCAGTTCACCTATTTCTCTCCACCTCAAGAAGCAAACACTTGTGTGAACTGTGCATTGATTCCTACATATTTGCTTATTGCACTTGTTATATTACTCTATGTTGACAATATACATGAGATATACATGTTATAAGTTGAAAGCAACCGCTGAAACTTAATCTTCCTTTGTGTTGCTTCAATGCCTTTACTTTGAATTATTGCTTTATGAGTTAACTCTTATGCAAGACTTATTGATGCTTGTCTTGAAGTGCTATTCATGAAAAGTCTTTGCTTTATGATTCACTTGTTTACTCATGTCATATACATTGTTTTGATCGCTGCATTCACTACATATGCTTTACAAATAGTATGATCAAGATTATGATGGCATGTCACTCCAGAAATTATCTGTGTTATCGTTTTACCTGCTCGGGACGAGCAGAACTAAGCTTGGGGATGCTGATACGTCTCCGACGTATCGATAATTTCTTATGTTCCATGCCACATTATTGATGTTATCTACATGTTTTATGCATACTTTATGTCATATTCATGCATTTTCTGGAACTAACCTATTAACAAGATGCCGAAGTGCCAGTTCCTGTTTTCTGCTGTTTTTGGTTTCAGAAATCCTAGTAACGAAATATTCTCGGAATCGGACGAAATCAACGCCCAGGTTCCTATTTTTCCCGGAACCATCCAGAACACACGAGAACTGCCAGAGAAGGGGGGCAGGGCCCCCAGACCATAGGCCGGCGCGGCCCAGGCCCTGGCCGCGCCGCCCTATGGTGTCGTCGCCCCTTCGACCCTCCTGCGCCGCCTCTTCGCCTATATAAAGCCCCTGGATCGAAAACCCTGATACGATTGACGAAAACCACAGAAACCTTCCAGAGCCGCCGCCATCGCGAGGCCAAGATCTGGGGGACAGGAGTCTCTGTTCCGGCACGCTGCCGGAGCGGGAAGTGCCCCCGGAAGGCTTCTCCATCGACACCGCTGCCATCTCCACCGCCATCTTCATCACCGCTGCTGCTCCCATGAGGAGGGAGTAGTTCTCCATCGAGGCTCGGGGCTGTACCGGTAGCTATGTGGTTCATCTCTCTCCTATGTACCTCAATACAATAATCTCATGAGCTGCTTTACATGATTGAGATTCATATGAGTTTGTATCACAATCTATCTATGTGCTACTCTAGCAAAGTTATTAAAGTAGTTCTATTCCTCCTGCACGTGTGTAAAGGTGACAGTGTGTGCACCGTGTTAGTACTTGGTTTATGCTATGATCATGATCTCTTGTAGATTGCGAAGTTAACTATTGCTATGATAATATTGATGTGATCTATTCCTCCTACATATGCATGAAGGTGACAGTGTGCATGCTGTGTTAGTACTTGGTTTAGTCTTTTGATCTATCTTACACTATAAGGTTACTTAAATATGAACAAATTGTGGAGCTTGTTAACTCCGGCATTGAGGGTTCGTGTAATCCTACGCAATGCGTTCATCATCCAACAAAAGTGTAGAGTATGCATTTATCTGTTCTGTTATGTGATCAATGTTGAGAGTGTCCACTAGTGAAAGTGTAATCCCTAGGCCTTGTTCCTAAATACTGCTGCGTTACTACTGCTTGTTTACTGTTTCACTGTGTTACTACTGCTGCAATACCACCACCATCAACTACACGCCAGCAAGCTATTTTCTGGCACCGTTGCTACTGCTCATACTTATTCATACCACCTGTATTTCACTATCTCTTCGCCGAACTAGTGCACCTATTAGGTGTGTTGGGGACACAAGAGACTTCTTGCTTTGTGGTTGCAGGGTTGCATGAGAGGGATATCTTTGACCTCTTCCTCCCTGAGTTCGATAAACCTTGGGTGATCCACTTAAGGGAAAACTTGCTGCTGTTCTACAAACCTCTGCTCTTGGAGGCCCAACACTGTCTACAGGAAAGGAGGGGGAACGTAGACATCACAATACTGTTCTACTGTTTTCTGCAAACAATCATCATCCACACTATACATCTAATCTTTTGTTACAGCAAGCCGGTGAGATTGACAACCTCGCTGTTTCGTTGGGGCAAAGTACTTGGTTTGTGTTGTGCAGGTTCCACGTTGGCGCCGGAATCCCTGGTGTTACGCCGCACTACATCTCGCCGCCATCAACCTTCAACGTGCTTCTTGGCTCCTACTGGTTCGATAAACCTTGGTTTCATACTGAGGGAAAACTTGCCGCTGTACGCATCACACCTTCCTCTTGGGGTTCCCAACGGACGCGTGCTGTACGCGTATCAAGCACTTTTTCTGGCGCCGTTGCCGGGGAGATCAAGACACGCTGCAAGGGGAGTCTCCACATCCCAATCTCTTTACTTTGTTTTTGTCTTGCTTAGTTTTATTTACTACTTTGTTTGCTGCACTAAATCAAAATACAAAAAAAATTAGTTGCTAGTTTTACTTTACTTGCTATCTTGTTTGCTATATCAAAAACACAAAAAAATTAGTTACTTGTATTTACTTTACTTATTTGATCATGTTTCCTCCTAAGTTTGTTCTTAAAGATGTACCGGTAGGCCGAGGGTCTATCCTTGGGAAAGATAATATAGAAGATTTTTTCACTCATATTAGTACGGTTGAAGATTTTGAAGATAGACACTTGGTAGAACTTGCTCCTACTTATGAAATTGCTGTTGCTTCTTTAGTACACGCGTTAGAAGCTAGATTTGTTAATCTTAATCCTGTGATTCAACATATGTTTCTTACACTCAGTGATATGGAAGAAGGAGAAAAGAAATATTTTGTATTAGAAACCCTTCTTAAAGAATTTGGGGGAATAGCAAGAGAAGCTAGAAAAGTCTTCACTAAATATAATATGCTAGGCTCTTATACCAACTTTGCCAGTACCCTTGAGAAGATGGAAAAAGATAGACAAAAGTACACTAATGAAGTTAATTATGAGGGGGATATTAAAACATCAATACCTTGCAAGCTCTTGGGAATGTGTGAGGCACTAGAAAAGAATTTTGATTGGATTGTTCCTGAAGATTTGTTTGATGAGAGTAGCAAGCCCAAGACTAATGAAAAGGGAGCCTCTGAAACTCACATAGAAAAGATAAAATGCATAGTTGAGAAAACTCCGCACCCCGCTGTAGAAGCCCCATCCTTCGATAATACTTGATACACACTTTCTGCGCCTAGCTGAAAGGCGTTAAAGAAAAGCGCTTATGGGAGACAACCCATGTGTTTTTGATACAGTACTTTGTTTTTATTTTGTGTCTTGGAAGTTGTTTACTACTGTAGCAACCTCTCCTTATCTTAGTTTAGTGTTTTATTGTGCCAAGTAAAGTCGTTGATAGTAAAGTTCATACTAGATTTGGATTACTGCGCAGAAACAGATTTCTTTGCTGTCACAAATCTAGGCTGTTTTCTCTGTAGGTAACTCAGAAAATTATGCCAATTTACGTGAGTGATCCTCAGATATGTACGCAACTTTCATTCAATTTGAGCATTTTCATTTGAGCAAGTCTGGTGCCTCGATAAAATTCGTCAATACGAACTGTTCTGTTTTGACAGATTCTGCCTTTTATTTCGCATTGCCAGTTTTGTTATGTTCGATGGATATTTCGATTCCATTGACTTTCAGTAGCTTTGTGCAATGTCCAGAAGTGTTAAGAATGATTATGTCACCTCTGAACATGAAAAGGAATCTTGTAAATAAACAAGTTCATGAAGAGCAAAGTAACAAGCATAGGAAGATAAAACAAGTGCAGCTTAAAAAATTTCAGCACATAGAGAGGTGTTTTAGTAACATGAAAATTTCTACAACCATATTTTCCTCTCTCATAATAACTTTCAGTAGCAACATGAGCAAAATCAACAATATAACTATCGCATAAAGCATTCTTATCATGAGTCTCATGCATAAAATTATTACTCTCCACAATAGCATAATCAATTTTATTAGTTGTAGTGGGAGCAAATTCAACAAAGTAGCTATCATTATTATTCTCATCATCAAATATAGGAGGCATATTGTAATCATAATCAAATTTATCCTCCATAACAGGCGGTACTAAAAGACTACTATCATTATAATCATCATAAATAGGAGGTAAAGTATCATCAAAGTAAATTTTCTCCTCAATACTTGGGGGACTAAAAATATCATGCTCATCAAAACCAGCTTCCCCAAGCTTAGAATTTTCCATATCATTAGCAACAATGGTGTTCAAAGTGGTCATACTAATATGTTCCATGGGTTTTTTAATTTTCGGATCAAACCATCCATGTCTTAACTCAGGAAATAGAATAAGAAGCTCATTGTTGTCCATTATGCCTAACTAGTGTAAACAAGAAATAAAAAGATGCAATTGCAGGATCTAAAGGAAATAGCTTCGAGCACACACACAACGGCGCCAGAAAAGTACTTTACCTGGGACCGGAGTATGAGTGCCTTTTACCTTTCCTCCCCGGCAACGGCGCCAGAAAAGTGCTTGACGCGTAGTTGACGAGGGAGGAAATGGTGTAGCTTTCCTTCGTTCCCCGGCAACGGCGCCAGAAAAGTGCTTGATGTCTACGGGAGCTTCTATTCTTGTAGACAGTGTTGGGCCTCCAAGAGCAGAGGTTTGTAGAACAGCAGCAAGTTTCCCTTAAGTGGATCACCCAAGGTTTATCGATCTCAGGGAGGAAGAGGTCAAAGATATCCCTCTCAAGCAACCCTGCAACCACAAAGCAAGAAGTCTCTTGTGTCCCCAACACACCTAATACAATAGGTGCACTAGTTCGGCGAAGAGATAGTGAGATGCAAGTAATATGGATGAGTATGAGTGGTAATAGCAATCTGAATAAAATATGCCAGCGAGTAAACATGCAACAGAACAGTAAACAAACGGAGATTCGATGCTTGGAAGCAAGGCCCAGGGATCCTGCTTTCACTAGTGGACACTCTCAACAATGATCACATAATAGGACTACTCTACACCCTCTTGTTGGATGATGAACACCACTAACTGTGTAGGATTACACGAACCCTCAAAGCCGGAGTTAACAAGCTCCACAATATTCAATGTTCATATTTAAATAACCTTAGAGTGTAAGATAGATCAACACAATTACACCGAGAACTAACATAGCATGCACACTGTCACCATCACACTATGAAGGAGGCATAGATCATATCAATACTATCATAGCAATAGTTAACTTCATAATCTACAAGAGATCACAATCATAATCCACGCCAAGTACTACACGATGCACACACTGTCACCATTACACCGTGGAGGAGGAATAGACTACTTTAATAACATCACTAGAGTAGCACATAGATGATATTCAACTAGATCACAAAGAGAGAGAGATAAACCACATAGCTACAGCGGAGCCCTCAGCCCCGGGGCTGAATTACTCCCTCCTCATCATGGAGACAGCGATGGCGGTGAAGATGGCGGTGGAGACGGCAGTGGAGATGGCTCCGGGGGCAATTCCCCGTCCCGGCAGGGTGCCGGAACAGAGACTTCTGTCCCCCGAATTGGAGTTTTGCGATGGCGGCGGCTCTGGATGGTTTTCTCTGGTTTCGTCGAACTGGTCGAGGTTTTTAGGTCAGGGACGATTAAATAGGCCGAGAGTCGGAGTCGGAGGGGCCACGGGGTGCCCAGATGATAGGGGGCGCCCCCCCCCCCTGGGCCACGCCGCCCTGTAGGGTGGGGCCCCCTGGCTCCCCTCTGACTTTTCTCCGGTGCTCTGGAAGCTTCCTGGAATTATAAGATCTCCGGTGTTGATTTCGTCCGATTCCGAAAATATTTCCTTACTAGGATTTCTGAAACCAAAAACAGCAGAAAACAGCAACTGGCCTTTCGGCATCTCGTCAATAGGTTAGTTCCGGTAAACGCATAAATATGACATAAAGTGTGCATAAAACATGTAGATATCATCAATAATGTGGCATGGAACATAAGAAATTATAGATACGTCGGAGGCGTATCATCTGCTCATTTCAGCATCAATATGATATGGATCCTTATTATCTTCCTGCTTAGTATGGTCCAGCTGGGAACTTCCTGTCACCTAAACAAATATGACAAACATGGCGTTATTGTCACTGACACTTTGATTTGTTCTATTATGCATTGCAATGCATCAAAAGAAAATCTTACTTCGCTTTTGCATTCAGATTTTGACAGATGTGAAACCCCCCTTCTAATGATTTTGACTGCTCAGGAACATCCTCTTCATAAGCAAAGTCTTCCAAATCAGAATCCCCGTAGTAGGTAAGCTCACTGTTTCTGATTATAACAACCTGCGCAATTTGTAGGAAAATAGCAAATTACATGTATATTCATCTTCACCTGGAAGAAGGCAAGTAAGATAAAAGAAAACATATATGACTCATATTTTCAGAAGTGGGTTCATCATCTGTACCACTTATGATGTCTTCATCATCGATGTCCATCTACAAAATTTGCAACAAGGAGGCAAAATTCAAGGACAAAATATTCCCATGCACACTGTACTAATAAAATATGAAAATGTGAGTGACTCACATTATCGGACTCAGATACAGGATCACCAAAAATGCTATCATCATCATCAGACGAAGGTACTTCATATTCATCTTCTGAAGATGAAATATCAAAAGCCTCCCATCTAGAGTCATCAACGTCTGTAGTTGCTTTCTCATTGTCAATCCCAGAAGCCATAGAGCCATCCATCTGATCAAATAAAACCAACATCACTGACCTAATCAACATAAAAACTCGGCTTGGAAAAAATTGGTAAAATTTTGAACAACAAATTACACCCTAAGCACAAATGCGACAATACATCGTATAAAGTATACATGGAATAAGAATAGAATAACAGTGTGGCACGGGGGCTAACCTCTTCTGGGCGTCGGTGGCAATCTGGGCAGCCACGGGAAGTTGGGATCGGCGGTGCTCTGCCTTGCAATGGAACGACCTATATGTTGATCGTGGGGAGGCGGAGGGTGGATGAATCAGACGTTCGCCGCCGTATTGTCGTGCGCACCGCGGTGACGGCCAGCGACCCACCGGATGCGGGAAGGATAGGAGATCGCCGAGGTAACCAACCACGCCTGCTAGCTACGATTAACCGGGGTACGTGCAAATGGCGGTGGCGAGGGATCGACCGGCTACAACAAGACGGAGGGATCAAAACCCTAGGTATGAATGGCGG
The DNA here is from genome assembly GCF_019359855.2 of Lolium perenne. NCBI lineage: Eukaryota > Viridiplantae > Streptophyta > Magnoliopsida > Poales > Poaceae > Lolium > Lolium perenne. Next base: position 166,597,559 of record NC_067244.2, read on the forward strand.
CCGTGGGAGGGGTGGACTCGGGCCAAGGTTGGACGCCGGATCTAGATCGGAGATCGCCGGACTGGCGGCTGCGACGAGCTGATGAAGGTACGTGAGAGTGGAAAGTGACAACCGACGAGGACCACCACATCGATCCATCGGACGTATACACCGATAACGTACATACACCGAAACATACATACAGCCTATACCCTTTCAAGGAGTACAAGGGTACACCGTACGTATACCCTTTCAACGAGTACAATACAAGGGTACAATCGATATGGATCTTCGGGGGCTAACCTAACCCGACCCGCTAGCGCCGGCGGAAGGAGCACGTGCATAATGGTACGGTTATGCAATTGTTCGCTTGGGGGCCTATGGAAGCAGTCGCCCTATAATTATCACGTGACAGCTTGATAATCTTGTTTGTTCAAGATATCATATTTAAGATTCAAATATTATATCAAATTACTTAAGACTATACTCTATTGATTCTTAATTCAAGATTGCTTGGAGTTTTTCCTTTTTTGAGGAGTATTAGAGAGATGTGTTGTAAGGATAAAAAGAAATTAGAAGGGGTAGAGGACGACCAATGTTGACGTGGGCTGAGGCGATAAAAACAGACTTGGGGGATTGGAATTTACCTGAAATCTTGGCTCTTGATATGAATGCATGGATATCAGCGATTCATGTGCCGGAACCTTAGTTACTCGTTTTCTTTCTCCTTGTTTTGTTCTCTTTTCTGTTGGGTTTCATATCTAGCCTACCTTAATTTACTTGGGGAAAATGCTTTTATGTTGTTGTTGGTAAGAATTATCCAATTAACTTTGATACATGTGAAGTGCTAGCTTTTTTTGGCCGAACTGATATTGCAGATTGTCCCGTCTACTATGATATTTGCATGCTGATGAATAGCTACTAGGTACTTCCATGATTTAACTCATTCTTTTTTTTTTTTGCATAGATGCATATGAACCAAAAAAAAAAGAGCCATTTTCATGTATTTAATCGTACTGCTTGTTCTTGCAGACATGTTGTCATTTATTCTATGGATACATATTAATGATATTCTCCATGCAGCTTAATTTGGGATGACTTTGATGGCAAACTAGTTGATACCCCGCGCGTTGCTGCGGGAATTATAGAGTAAATTGGTGCAAGACAGAAAATTATATCTCTTAGAATGAGAGCAAATCATAAATAGTAACTTTGATAACTTAAAATTTTGATGGAAATATTGTGGAAATGGTTAGAATCCCATGGATATATTTTCTGTAGAAATTTCATTTTAATATAGTGCTGACTGCGAATGGACTAAGTTCAGATAAACATGTAAAAATGTATATATAGAAACCAACTGAATAATAATCTCACGGAAAGGATTTTTAGAAGGAAGCAATTGTAAGCCAGGCTACTGATCAAAGTTATATTTGCTAAGCACAATTGCACAAACCGTTGGAAACATGAACAATTGAAACTCTCATGGTTGCATGCTACCGTGCACTTCTCCCAAATCTTGAATAAGACACCGTCCCACATGATTAATCATCCATGTAAGCAAGCCTTCTAGATGAGCAGGCTGACTGAACTTTGCAAGGAAATTAGAGATATATAAAATAAGAACGTGCAAAACTTGGCTATTTAACAGAGTTTAATATGCGGATGTAATAAACAAAGAAACAGTTAATATGAAATTATGCATCATAGTTTATAGTGAACCGGGCTTCTTCTCGGGCGTCAAGCTGAACAGGTCCGTTGCTGCAATTTGAGTGTCCTGGATAATTGAACTTGAAATGTACGGACTTCTCTCACCTATGTGACCATCATCTTGGTGAACCCAAAGGGGCCAACATTCACAACGTTAAATAATATGCTTAAATGGAATGTCCGGCTGATGTTAGATGCTCTAATTAGCAATCAACAACTTGCTTGCTAATTAGAGTATCTAACAGCCTGAACCATACTCTGGGTTGGAGAGAAGGCCAATTGTCGTATGGTGGGGACTGGATCAGGACAATCGCCTCCTCAACAGCCTGCTTCCTTTGGGATGCTTGTGCAAATCTCTAAGCAATCAGGTAAAGAGAAATGGATAGGATAGACTTTGGGTTGCTTGTTCAAATCTCTAAGCGATGCAAGAGAAATGGGTAAGGGGGGAGACAGAGAGTATCACCCATCGTGGACAATAGAGACAGAATGCACAAAGGCAGTCACCTGCCGACCAAGCTCTTCAAGATCAACGTGAAGATCCAAGAACAGACTCCATCCAGGAAGCAATGTGACTCGTGGTTGTGCACTTGTGCGGAAAGCAGCCGTTTTAAATCCATAGGTGACTGTTGAGTTACCGCCAATACGAAAGGCCTGGAATGTTGAATTACCCTCTTTATTTCGCATTTGCTGGAGCGGGGAGAAGATGATGAGACAGGGTTGCAGGTCTGCATCTGAACGGGAGAGTAGCACGTACCAACCTGAGGTTAGATCTATATTGAAGCACGTGGTGAGAGGCAATATGGAACGCCAGATCATAATCTCATGGACACAATTTGTAGGAGTGACGTGGCTACATAGGAATTAAGCTTGCAAACATTTAATGCATCTGAGTGGGGATCAACTTTATAGATATTATAGATAATCCTCATTCAACATGAGAAACCAACCATTACGTTTAAATTATTAATTTTACTTCCATAATTTTATTTGGTTTATTTTTCCTAGAAGTGAGAAAATGATCTTGGAGAAACAAATAGTTGAGAATGTCCTTCGCTCATGAATTCGCTCATGAATTCTGGTTCAGAATATATCGGACAAGATTAAGGTGTGTTTCTTAGACCGGGTCAGCTGAGAATCTCCCATCTCAACCGAGATTTCTAGAGATGTAGCTATATGGTGGCCCGGGTCACACGGTCTGGGCACTGCCCATCTCGTACCGAAAAGGGCTCTCAGCCCTGCCCGGTAGAGAAGCTCGATTCGAGCCTCTGTACTCAGCTCGGCCGGAATCATCCCCGAAAAGTACCCCGCCAATCCAGTTACTAGGCCCGAGCCAGCTAGGGGTCACCGGCCCGCATGATTTCTCCTATGCTTTCTCCCGAGCTCTCTCTCTCTCTCTCTCACCTTTCTCTGTGACTCATCATTGTCCGTGTCCGCGACCAGCGCCTCCTTCTCCAGCTCCTCGCGCCGCCAAAGCAGAACACACAACCCTAGCGCCTCATCGCGCCGCTGCCCAACACCACCAGGGTCGAGAGTCGTGCCGCCCGGCGAAGCCAGGGCCGATAGCCGCGCCGCCGACCAGCTGATTTTCCGTGAGCCAAGCATCCATGGAGAGAGCAAGGACCTGATTGCTTTTTATTTTTGTGTTGAAGGTTCTTCATGTAAAAAATTAAACCTCTTTGCAAATATCTTTATGCGTGAATGACTGAGTTTAGATTGGCTCACCAAACAACATCTTGGCTCACCATGGGTGAGCAGGGGATATTCGACAGTTGGGCAAAAAATCAAAGGAAGATGGAGCTCCTCCACCACCGCCGTTCTCCCTGATCTCCGGAGATCTCATCAATCTCCTCCGACCATCTCACGTGGTTCTTCAAGGTGATCTCTCTCATGGCTCCTCCCCCCTCTCCTCTTGGCCGTTGGAAAGTTTCTTTTGAGTCTATTCTGGACGATGGATCTTGTTTCAAGGCCTCTGGTTTCCTCCTTCTCTGGCCGAAGAACTGGTTGACTCTTGTTAATCACAAGGATTCTCCTCTGGTTGGTAAAACGTTAGTTGATGGGGAGGTTTTCTACCCTGGATCTTCTATTAGATTCCCTTCTCATCTGGTCTTTGTGCAAGAATGTCTGGTTTCTCCACCTGGATTTTCCTCATTTTCGGAACCTTCCCCATCGAGATGGAGGATTACTTTCTCTCCCATAGGGCTTATGGATTCAAAACTACCTATGGGTAGATCTGGTTTCCTTCTTTTGAAGCCTTTGGCAAAACGGATTTTTCTGGTTGATTCTAAAGAGCAGGTGATTGCTGCTAGATTTTTACTCAAAGATGAGCAAATTATTACTGGTTCTATCTTGGATTTCAAAGATCACTCTATTCTTGTGGGTGAACGTGTCAGTTCTCACCAGGTGGATTTTTCACCCTCTGACCCCCAAGGGTTTAACCAATCAAGAAGTTTTGCACAAATGGTTAAATCTCATGCTATCCCTCAGTCATCTTCTTTGCCAGAAGCACCTCTTGTTAGATGGAAAGCATCTTGCTCCACATTTCAGGACGGCTCTAAATCAATCCAAGCTTTTCTTCTTTTGAGACCTCATGCTAAGAGGCTGGTTCTTCTTGGCACAGATGAACAAATTTTGGATGCTAGGTTCCTTCTGGAAAATGAAAGGGTTCATTCTGGTCTGATTTTGGGTCTCCAATCTCACACTGTTGTGGGTGAACGTATCATCTCTGACTCCCTGGCCCTAGGAGTGGATTTTTTGAAGTCTTCACCCTCAAAGCTAGCCAGCATCCCACAACAAAATCCTCCTCAAGGTACAAGTCATGTCCATGCTTTGGACTTCTCTATTGGAGCTTCTTTTCAAGCAAATTGCAAAAATAAATTTGGTCATCCTGTTACTCCTGCCATTAATTCTCATAGAAGAGCTTTTTTACGTGTGGCTTCTTTTGGGAGGGCTAGTTTTAAGCTTGATATTCATACTGTGGCCATTGCTCTTCAATCTTGCTTTGGGGGCCTTGCATATTCCTATAGAGTTAAACATCTTAGAGATAGAAGCTTCCAATTCTCTGTGGCTTCAACATCTGTTGGGTTTGAAATTTACAACAAATCTAAAGTTTGCACCCCAATGTTTGAACTATACATTAATCTCTGGGGAAATGGTGGCCCAAATTGGTTGGTTGAGGAAAGAAAATTTTACAAGGAATCTGATTCAGAATGGCAAGTGGTCAAAAGGAAGAATTCCAATTCTCAGCGTTTGTCGGTGTTTAAGCGCATGCAATTTCCCTCCTGCCACCCTAATTTGGCGCCCGAGATTTCCTCCACGTTGCCAACGGCTAGCTCATCAAATGGTGCAACCCCTCATCAAGTTTTGCCGGGCCTCATTCCTTTCTTCAAATTTCCTTCTTTTAACCCCATTCAATGGCCTGACGACAGTTACCTTACCTGGTTTAAGGCCCATGGGCAGGCCCCTTTAATTCAGGAAGTTACCTCTTTTAGTGATTTCTCTGGTTTCCTTTCCGGGGAAAAAATATCCCCTGCCTTTGTCGTCCCTGCCTCCTCGCATTCGCCACCCTCGCTCTCTCCGCAGCCGCGGTTGCTGCAAACCTCCACAGCGGCGCCCTCGGCGACCCAAGATCCAGCAATGGCGAATATTCCAATCGATCCAAGGCCTTTCGTCCCTCTCGGCTACCAGATTCAGCACATCGAGGGCAGACTTGCGGTGAAGAGGGTAGTGGTGCCGCGCCGCCCTAAGGAGCATGAGCAATATGCCATCGCCACCATTGATCCTTTCCCAGAAGGTTTGGTCCCTTTCGATAATGTCAGAGATGTTCTAGGAGAATTTTTCAATGAAGTTGCTAGAGTTGGTTTTGTGGCCCTGCAACCTTGCCCATTTGGGGCAGCATATGTTCAGTTTCGCAATGTCAGTGACAAAGATAGACTCATTTCCTCGAGCCCCAACCAGTTTGGTGATGTTACTATCTCTTTTGTCAATCATGATGAGGGTATTAACTGGAGAGGAGTTTCTTTCAATAGAGATGTCTGGTTGCTCCTGGTTGGTCCTCCTTTAGATCACATGAAAACTGATGATTTGAATGCTTGCTTCTCTGATATTGGATCTTTGTTGCTGTGGGAAAGAGACCCAAACAGAAAAGGAAGAATCCTTGTCAAGGTGAGGGTTACTGACTTGCAAGATATCCCAAGAAGCATCAGAATGACTGAAAGTTCCAGGCCAGAAGCACAGTCTTGGACTTTCCTTGTTGAAGTGTTGCAGCAAAACCTGCTTGGTGGAGGGCCTCCAGATGAAGACCCTGTGCCTGATGAAGGGGTGGACCCTCACCCCATGCCAGGACATGCTTTACCTGTACCTTTGGTTCACCCAGGGCCACCACAGCCTCTTGACCAGAATGATGCTGCCCCTGTTGATGGTTGGGGTCACTAGGCTATGGGTCCAGTACAGGAGCCTCCTCAACCCATGGAAGTGGAACAGCAACCTGAACCTGAACAACAAATTGAAGTGGATATGGACAATGAGGATCAAGGACCACCTTTACCAGATGCAACTAGCTTTGTACAGTTATCTTCTTCCAGTTCTGAAGGTCTTGCTTCACAGGGTCATGCAGACAATGAAGCTGTTTCATCTGTTCCCTTGACTCTAGCAAATGTTGCTCACCCTGTACCTCCCCTTGGGGAAGGACTGCTGAATATTCTTCAAGCCTACTCTGCTGATGAAGATAGTGAAGAGCCTTCAGTTCAGCCTGACAGAAATGATCCTTCCTTGGCCAGCTCTGAATCTCAAGGGATGCATCTCATAGAGGACAGTCTTTTTCTACCTGACAATGTGCAACTGGTCCCTCCAAATGAGGCCCACCTGCAGCTGACACTTGGAAGAGTGCAAACTCATTTCTTACCCATTCCTGAGGAGCATGATTTGACCAGAAGGATGTCATCAACTGGAATTCTTCTTTGGGAACAGTTCTTTGCCCCACACTTGCATGGTGCTGACAAGTCAAGCAAACCAATTGTGGACATTCCTGTGAGTTGGTTTAACTTTGTTACTCTTATGCTTGCAACTCCAGAAAAATTTGACTGGGCAAAGCATTTTCTTTCATCACAACTTTGGGATATTCTTAAAGAACCTATGATTACAGAGGACACTATCCAATTTGTTATTCCAGATTCTTGTGTCACCTCTAAGGCCCCTATTTGCATTACTATGTCTGGACAGGATGAAGGAATCTCTTCTCCTGCACCCACAGATGGGCCCCCCTCAACTCCTAAAAGGAAAAGAAGGGAAGGAAAAGGGGTGCTGGTTGAGTCTGAGGTAAGAAGAAGTCCCAGACTTGTGCTGTTAAATGAGGGTTTTAAAAGCCATGCTAACTGCTCAGATAAACACTGCCTTACTTGTAATGTTGCCCCACCTATGATCAACCCCAGAGTGGTTAAAAATTTGGCAATATCCTTTTGCAAGGTCCCTGAAGATATTGTAGATAAGAAAATCCTGAAGAAAAATAAGGTCTCTGGTGGTGACAACAATTCTACAGTGACACCTGGAGTTATTGGTCAGAAGAAAACATGCAACGTCCCCACTACTTCAAAGGCCAAGCCCATAGAGAAGAAAGGGAAGAACAAGCTTGCTGCCATGGAGCAGCTGGCCAAGAAGAAGACAGCCAATTAGTTCCCAATGTTAAGCCTTGGTTGTGCTTTTGCTGTTATTAGGGTTTGGTTGACCTCTTTGCACTTTCTGGACCCTGTAAAGTTTGCTTTTCGCAAGTTGTACCAGTCCTATTTGCACTTGCTAAGTTCCTTTGCTACCTGTGATGTAATAAGTATGTTACTGTTAAGTTGGTTGCCTATAGTATATTTTACTGTGGGCTGGTTATGCAACAACCTTTATGATGTCTATGGATAATTGCAAATCTTGGAAAATTATGAACTGGAACTTGAGAGGTATAAATTCAGAAAAGAAATGGTTGGCTCTCTCTAACAAAATTGAAGAATCTGGTTGTGATATTATTTGTCTCCAAGAAACTAAGAGAGAGTTGTTTGACTTGGCATACATCAAGAAATTTTGTCCCAAGAGATTTAATAAGTTTGAGTATGTTCCTTCAGTGGGAGCCTCTGGTGGCTTAATTATTATTTGGAATGGATCTCTTTTCAATGGTGAACTGGCTTTCCACAATGAGTTTTCACTTTCAGTAAAATTCAAGAGTAACCTGTCTAATGATTCATGGATTCTTACAAATATTTATGGGCCTTGGCAAGCTGATAGGAAAGCTATTTTCATAGATTGGTTTGCCAACATTGACATGCCACAAGACACTGATTGGCTCATAATGGGAGACTTTAATTTCATCAGAAGTCCCTCAGATAGAAACAAACCTGGTGGGGATCTAAATGATATGCTTTTATTCAATGAAGCAATTAGTAATTTGGGTATTATTGAACTACCTTTGAAAGGAAGAAAATTTACTTGGAGTAACATGCAGAAGGATCCTCTTATGGAGAAATTAGATTGGGTCTTCACATCACCTTCCTGGACACTCTCCTACCCAGCCTCTTTTGCTTATCCTCTTGTGAAGCCCACATCTGACCATGTCCCATGTGTTGTTGTTTTCAATACAAAAATTCCTAAGGCAAAAAATTTCAGAATTGAGAATCATTGGATGCAACACAGTGATTTCAAACAAGTGGTTCAAAATGCTTGGAATATTCCTGTGGGCCATATGGATAGTGCTAAAAAGATTAATGCTAAATTCAAAATCCTAAGAAGGAGTCTCAAGCTTTGGTCAAAGAATTTGCCTTGCTTAAAACATCTTATTGAGAAAGTAAATGAAGTCATTTCCTGGCTTGATCAGTTGGAAGAATTCAGAACCTTGTCTCTAGCAGAATGGGATCTGAGAGACACTCTCAAAACTCATCTCATTACTCTTTTACAGAACCAAAATTCTTACTGGAAGCAGAGAGGGAAAATTAAATGGGTCAAGTTAGGTGATGCAAATACCAAATTCTTTCACACCAAAGCCACTATAAATTACAGAAACAACTACATTCCAATGCTACAGAATTCTGACCAGGTGGAAGTCTTTGACCATGAAGGAAAGGCAGCAATTCTGTGGAAAGCATTCAAGGATAGAATGGGCCAATCAGATCACCCAGAGATGCAATTTAATCTAGAAACCATCCTTGAATCAAACATCACTGAAGAAATGAATCTGATGTTGGAGGCTCCTTTTTCAGACAAAGAAATTGATGAGGTGGTCAAGCTTTTACCAAATGATAAATCTCCTGGGCCTGATGGGTTCAACAATGAATTTGTTAAAAACTGTTGGTCTATTATTTCTGCTGATGTCAAGCAACTGATAAGAGATTTTCACTCTGGGAACATTAATCTGGAATCCATAAACCCTTCCTTCATTACTTTGGTTCCAAAAGTTGATAGCCCAAGTTCACCTGGGGACTTTAGGCCTATATCTCTGCTCAACTGTGTTCTCAAAATAATCACCAAGCTTCTGGCTAATATGCTCCAAAGTATCATTCTTTCTTTGGTACATAAAAATCAATATGGATTCCTGAAGAAAAGATCTATCCAAGATTGCCTGGGATGGGCTTTTGAATATCTTTTTCAATGTCATCAATCAAAGGAAGAGATTCTTATTCTTAAATTGGACTTTGAAAAAGCTTTTGACAAAATTGAACACACAACTATTCTCCAAATCCTTAAGGCTAAAGGTTTTGGGGATAAATGGATTAGCTGGATTGCTGTGATACTGAGCTCTGGGACTTCTGCTGTTATGCTCAATGGTGTTCCTGGGAAGAAATTTTATTGCAGAAGAGGGGTCAGACAGGGGGATCCTTTATCTCCCCTGTTGTTTGTTCTTGCAGCTGATTTTCTTCAATCAGTATTAAACAAAGCTATGAGCCAGAATCTTCTCTTAAAGCCAATACCATGCCCACCATGTCCAGACTTCCCTGTGATCCAGTATGCTGATGACACTCTTCTTGTCATAAAGGCAGATGCCACCCAATTGCTTTGCTTGAAATCCATCCTACAATCTTTTGCTGTCTCCACTGGGCTCAAAGTTAATTATCAAAAATCTAGCATGATGCCAATCAACATGACTCCTGAAAGATTGGCTCATTTTGCTGCTACCCTGAACTGTAAAGTGGGAACCCTCCCTTTCACTTACTTGGGACTGCCTCTTAGCATCTCAAAGCCATCTTTGGAATATTTCCTCCCCATTGTGCAAAGAGTTCAAACAAGACTTGGTGGTATTGCAGATTTCCTAAACTATGGAGGAAAATTACAAATGGTCAAATCTGTACTTGCATCTTTGCCTATTTTCTTCATGTGCTGCCTTGATGTTCCAATTACAATTAAAGACCAAGTGATCAAATACATGAGGCATTGTCTTTGGAGGAAAAAGACCTCTGATGTCCAGGCCAAAGGAAATGCTCTTATTTCTTGGAAGAAAATCTGCAGACCTAAAGACCAGGGTGGTTTGGGTGTACTCAACCTTGATACTCAAAATAAAGCCCTTCTACTCAAAAACCTGGACAAGTTTTACAATAATTTTGATATTCCCTGGGTACATCTAATAAGAGATACTTACTATAATGAAGATAAACCACCTGGTATTAAATTGGAAGGATCATTCTGGTGGAAAGCACATCTTAAGCTTATTGATACTTATAAAGCAATGGCAAGATGCAATCTGGGTAATGGTAGAACTGTGCTGTTTTGGACTGATCTCTGGGGAGATTCTTGTTTACACCAAAGATTCCCACACCTCCTTTCCTTTGCCAAGAGAACTGATATTTCAGTGAGTAAGGTCCTGCACATGGAATTCCTACAGGATCTCTTCCATCTCCCCCTCTCACAACAGGCATTTGATGAGTTTGAACAGTTGGAATCATTATGTGATAATGTGCAAACTGAGGCACAACAATCAGATTCTTGGACCTACATATGGGGTTCAGACAAGTTTTCAACTATAATTGCTTATAAATTCATGATTGGGGAACAACATGCACCAAAATTCTTCACTTGGCTTTGGGATTCCTCTTGTCAACCCAAACACAAGTTCTTCTTCTGGCTCTTGCTACATGACAGACTGAATACAAGGAATCTTCTTAGGCGAAAGAATTTGCATTTGCCAACATTTAACTGTGCCACCTTGGAATGTAATCAGGAAGAAACTTTAGCACATCTATTCTGGAGCTGCCTTTTGCACAATCATGTTGGGCTCTGGTTTGCCCCCAAGTCCTAAATCAACAATCAGTTCTGGAGGCACTCTATGAAATAAAAGATCACTTATCTACTCCTTTTGCAGTAGAGATCATCATTCTTGCAGCATGGGCCATTTGGATTATTAGAAACAGAAAGATTTTTGAAGATCAGATTCCTTCCTTAGGTGCTTGGAAGGCAGTTTTCAGACAGGAACTCACTCTTTTATCTTTCAGAATGAAGAAAAAACATGCTGCTGCATACAAAGCTTGGCTAGACACTTTCCTTTCTTCTCTAGTTTAGATTTCTTTTACTTTTTCTTTTCTCTTTTCCTGTACACCTTGTACAGTTTGTAGGCTTTTTTAGTAGCTTTGTAACTTTGTAAATATTTTTCCTTTAATAATAAAAATTGCAGTGGGGTTTTACCCCACTGTTTTACCTTCAAAAAAAAATGGGTGAGCAGGCCCAACCTACCAAACATGTGGTAAATCTCAGCTCAACTTGTATAAGGTCAGATTATCTCAGGTGGGAAAGTCATTCTGTGATGATCCAATCTACCAAACACACCCTAAATGAGTGGTCTCGTGCTTGACGGTAAAGTTATGGTTAAAAAGATTGGTTGTGTTTTCTTAGGCAGAGATGCCCAAGGGTGAATCGAAAGATGGTGGTGTCCATAGCATAGTGCGGATGAGAAAGATTTGGTTATAATGCAACACAATAACCTTTGATCGGAAAAGCACCGCACTCTTGTAGGCGGTTTCGAAAGCAATCAACAAGTTTGCCCTCTGGGAGGCTGCCAAGCATGGAGCGAAGAATCCAGAGTAGTCTTGTTGTTAGTTTCTCTGGATCTTAAATTCATTGCGAGTGTAAAATTATTTTTAAGTATTTCTTAATGTAACCGTTCAATAGAATGCATGAGGCTTGATATAAATACGGGGGTTCCTTATTTATCTTATTGAAGCTTCATGGATACTCCATCTTATATTTTAGATGCATCATGTGTATCCTAATAATTATTGGCAAACGTATATATATTTGAGAGTAGAGTAGTATTGGATGCAATTAGATGGCCTTTTTAAATCCATGTGTGTGAACCTCATAGCAATCCTTCGACATGTCCGAAGCGACCAAGTCCCCCACCTCAACAAAGGTTGACACTCCTAATCTGCTTTCTCTCTCTCCCAACTTTTTCCTTAGGTCAGCCTCCATGCTTTGAGAGAAGTTAGCTCTTAAGTCACTCCTTTTGGTGGACATAAGACGACCAAGTTGAGCGCCAACCTTGCTTAAGTATGGCCGATGATGCGTAATTAACCTTCCAAAGCAGATCTCCTCACTTGTTCCAGTGATCTAGGGAAAATATCAAAGCGGTTCAAACTTGGTGGCAGCATGGTCGATAGGATGAGGCACGTCGTGTGATAAATGAAAGTGTTGAGTTGTCATCGTACATGACGATAGTTCTACAGTTATGAAAGGGGAATGGTATGTTTGGTTGGGTAAAGTGTTTATCGCACTTAGACAACTTGGAGCTCTATCTTAAGTGTACCAATGAGTATATCTTAGTAAATAAGAGATATTAACTTGGCTCCGTTCTTTCCCTAGAAAAAACCTGGCTTAGTTTTTCCTATGTATATGCAATTAAATTATACTCCTTGCATTTCATAATTCGTGTGGTAGTTTTAGTTTAAATTTAAACTAAAAATACAATAAAATTATGGAACGTGAGAAGTACTTTTGTCAAGTACATTTCATACAAAGAGAATCTTAATATTTCACCAATACATGCATTTTCGTGTACTTTATTATGTTTTCATGTACATGGATTAAAAACTTTGAATAATTCTTAGCAACGCACGTGTATTCAACTAGTTTATAGCAAATATGACAACGTGGCTTAAACATAAAAAGGAATTGCTGCTGATTTGCAGCAACCGTTCAGCAAAAACCGTTGAAAATTCCATAAAAAATTAAAAATTAAAAATCATGTGTTTGTAGCAATAAAAAAGTGGTTAACCAACAATTAACTTCCTATATATTAAATTGTAATAAAATCACGAACTATTTCTTCAACAAAATATCATGTGTTTGCAGCATTTTAAAAAGCATTTTGCAGCATTTTAAAAAGCATGTAGACGTCATCGAAAAATTCGAGAAAGCACACAACTTGTAGTAAACCTTGCAACATTTGTCATCTGTTGTCCCAACAAAACACATACAAGTTTTTACGTTCTAAAATAACTTGTGTGACATTTGAAATCTTGAGGAATTCACAAACATATGGAAAACATTGCAACATCTCCCGTGTCTTCTCACTACATAACTTATACGTGGTCGTTACAAAATAAAAAAAAAATGTATGAAACATCGAAAACTTAGGTTTCTCACTTCATAACTTATACGTGGTCGTTACAAAATTAAAAAATGTACGCATCGCGGTCAGAAAATAGATGACCCAATTTTATTTTTTTTGGTATGAAGGGACTTTCTATCGTAATACGTAAAACAACGGTTATTATGTGGATGATTATTATGTGATGGGAATCCGATGCGGTGTCCGCTAGAAATGCTCTAGCTAGCTGTAGAGTCTCACAGAGCAGAGCATACGGCTTGCTACTGCGAGCGTTGAGTGGCGTGTGCATTTCAGACTTCAAGTATTGCCAGAAGAGACAGTTCGAACATGGAACACCCGCATGGAAGAGATTCAGATTATTGATTAAGCACGGACGCACTACATTACAGGTGAGTAGCAAGCTGATAGGAGTACTTGCTAGGCACGACACAACAGGGACACCTAAAAAGCACACATGATCACATTAAGTATGATCGGCTACATGCGTGCTCAACGTCAGGAGCTGACCGACATTATTCAGTACAGTAGCAGACACAACCAGAAGACATAACAACTAACAGCCAACTACGAAGAGACATCAGCAGTCAGCTTGCTAGTACCTACAAGGCACTAAAACATCGGAGGCTTGGTCTTGTACTTGGACTCGTCGATGTCGATGCCCTCCTTGGCGGCGCGCTCGCCACCGGACTCGTCGTTGGTGCTCAGGCCGCCCTTGCGCCCCATCTCGCTGTACCCTTCCTCCCCTATCTGCTCCTTCCGAGTCTGCCCGCCGCGGCTGCGCCCTGCACAAATACATGCGTGTTACAGCAATGATCCACAGCTAAAATACTTGCGACACACATGTTGCGCGAGAACTATGTACATATACGAACCTTCGGCGAGTTTCTCCTGCGCCTCGTAGCTCTTCCCGCCGGTGCCGCCGGGGACGACGGTCTGCCCCTCGCGGGCCAGGCTGTCCAGCTCCGACCTCCCCTTCTCCTGACCGGACGCCATTGCTTCCTGAAACTAACTGGGACTGACTGGAGTAGAGTTCGTACGTATGAGTAGTCTATGCAATGCAACTGCTCGTGTGCTTTTGATGGTGAGGGTGGATGAGGTAAGCGTCGCAGTTTTATAGCGTGCGAGGGGCGGTGCTCGAGAGGCATGGAGGCGGCACGTGTGCGCCGACGCGGACGTCCGCCGGCCCATCTCGTCGTCCCTGCTGTGGAGGCACGTGTTCGGCAAAGGCCTGGGGGACGACGCGTCATGACTCATGACTCATGAGCGTGTGCTTGGGCTCGTGTGGCCGAGAATCTGCTGGCTTTGCATTGTGGACGCGTGCGAAGTTTTGCGCCTTTTTACTCTAACACATGCTCTATGTATGTTCTCCCTCTGGTTTTCTTTAACCGACGCGGCATATACAAGTACGTAGGCTATTACCTCTTCACAACTCGCGTCAATTTATTTAGATCAGAGGAAGTAACAGTGATCAGTTTCTTCATGGGGGTTTTCTCACCATCAAAAAAGATACTTGCTACCAAGCTCTTGTACCTCGACAACATTATTTGGATCATTACTCTCCAAGACAAAGGGATATTCCCGGAAGGTAGGCCAAACAGTACATTGACCATTTCCTTGTAGAAAATATTAATTTTGGTTCTATGCTTGAAACAGCCGCCACCATAAGGAATGTGATCCACAATCCATTGTGTTAGATGAATATGAATAATCGGGTAGCCATGAATAAAATGTGTATCAAACAGAAAAATCATGGAAAATAGTAAAAGGCTATAGCCGTATAGGACCTTACATATTTAATGCACCTAGTTATACAAAGGCCGCTAAATGCAGACAATACTACAATATACCGAAACATTCACAAAATAAAACCTATACACGATAATCATGAAATACATTGGCTCATTCATTAGGATTAAAAATTCTGATGCAAACCAACAAAAGAAGAAAGTGTATCAGCAAAACACATAAAAAAAGCTCCCCCTCATGTTAGCAGCAAATACACTACTAGTTAAAAATCAGGAGAAATGCACTCTCCACTAGTGCTGTGTTTGGTTGCAATGAATTCGGCTCTGAATTGAATTGGGAATGGAAAACCAAATCAACCAATTCAATTCAATACCACAAATGATGTTTGGATGCGTGTGGTATTCAGCTATAGAATTCAGGTTTCAATGGAATACCAAATGCTGTTTGGATGTCACATGTGTGGAAATGAGAGTATTTTTGACTTTGAATAAAATAACCTCTGTAATATAAATGAAAATAGACCCAAAAGCAAATTTAATTCCAGCTTTTAGGTACCAGAGTGTGTAAGATCACACACAGTGTCAAAAGCAAAGTTGTTCATGTTAGAATTTTGCATCCAACGATACCCTACACGACCACTTTGGTTCAGCCTAACTCCCAGGAACGCGAGATGAGATAACATCGCAATGCAACTGAATAGTTTACTGACTGGCGGTTCAGGTTTCGATCTCACGAATCCATACAACAATCACATAAAAAGATAGGCACATCGGTTATACGCTCACTAACAAAACTGTTATCTGATAACTTAAGATCAGGTTGCCTAGATGGCAAGCAAATCTCCCCGCTTCATCGCCAAAGCACAAGACAGCAACAGCTAGAACTGGGACTTGTCAAGGCTGTCAAAGTAGCAATGGTCCATGGCGGCTTTAGCTGAGATCCTATTTGCTGGATCAAACTGAATCATTTTCCTTGGCGGGGAGCACGCTGCCGCCCGAGCTGCGCACGCCGCCGCTCCACTAGCTAGGGTTCCACGGGGAGGGCGCAGCGAGGGGGAACGGGACGACGGGTGATAACCCAAAAGTATAGGGGATCGCAGCAGTCTTCGCGGGTAGTAAAACCCAATTTATTGATTCGACACAAGGGGAGACAAAGAATACTTGAAAGCCTTAACAGCGGAGTTGTCAATTCAGCTGCACCTGGAAACAGACTTGCTCGCAAGAGTTTATCAGTAGTAACAGTTTTATGGCAGTAGCAGTAGTGAAATAACGATGCGAGTAACACAGACAGCAGTAGTAATTATAGTAAACAGCAGGATTAAAATACTGTAGGCACGGGGACGGATAACGGGCGTTGCATGGATGAGAGAAACTCATGTAACAATCATAGCAGGGCATTTGCAGATAATAATAAAACGGTGTCCAAGTACAAAGCAATCAATAGGCATGTGTTCCATATATAGTCGTACGTGCTCGCAATGAGAAACTTGCACAACATCTTTTGTCCTACCAGCCGGTGGCAGCCGGGCCTCAAGGGAATCTACTGGATATTAAGGTACTCATTTTAATAGAGTACCGGAGCAAAGCATTAACACTCCGTGAACACATGTGATCCTCACATCACTACCATCCCCTCCGGTTGTCCCAATTTCTGTCACTTCGGGGCCATTGGTTCCGGACAGCGATATGTGTATACAACTTGCAGGTAAGATCATAAAACAATGAATATCATGATGAAACAATAATATGTTCAGATCTGAGATCATGGCACTCGGGCCCTAGTGACAAGCATTAAGCATAACAAGTTGCAACAATATCATCAAAGTACCAATTACGGACACTAGGCACTATGCCCTAACAATCTTATGCTATTACATGACCAATCTCATCCAATCCCTACCATCCCCTTCAGCCTACAGCGGGGAAATTACTCACACATGGATGGGGGAAACATGGCTGGTCGATGGAGAGGCGTCGGTGGTGATGATGGCGATGATTGATACGTCTCCGACGTATCGATAATTTCTTATGTTCCATGCCACATTATTGATGATATCTACATGTTTTATGCATATTTTATGTCATATTTATGCATTTTCCGGCACTAACCTATTAACGAGATGCCGAAGAGCCAGTTGCTGTTCTCTACTGTTTTTGGTTTCAGAAATCCTAGTAAGGAAATATTCTCGGAATTGGACGAAATCAACGCCCAGGGGCCTATTTTCACACGAAGCTTCCAGACGACCGAAGAAGATACGAAGTGGGGCCACGAGCTGGCGACACACTAGGGCGGCGCGGCCCAGCCCTTGGCCGCGCCGGCCTGTTGTGTGGGCCCTCGTGCGGCCCCCTGACCTATCTCCTCCGCCTACTTATAGCCTTCGTCGCGAAACCCCCAGTACCGAGAGCCACGATACGGAAAACCTTCCAGAGACGCCGCCGCCTCCAATCCCATCTCGGGGGATTCAGGAGATCGCCTCCGGCACCCTGCCGGAGAGGGGAATCATCTCCCGGAGGACTCTTCACCGCCATGGTCGCCTCCGGAGTGATGAGTGAGTAGTTCACCCCTGGACTATGGGTCCATAGCAGTAGCTAGATGGTCGTCTTCTCCTCATTATGCTTCATTGTCGGGTCTTGTGAGCTGCCTAACATGATCAAGATCATCTATCTGTAATGCTATATGTTGTGTTTGTTGGGATCCGATGGATAGAGAATACTATGTTATGTTGATTATCAATCTATTACCTATGTGTTGTTTATGATCTTGCATGCTCTCCGTTATTAGTAGAGGCTCTGGCCAAGTTTTTTACTCTTAACTCCAAGAGGGAGTATTTATACTCGATAGTGGGTTCATGCCTCCATTAAATCTGGGACAGTGACAGAAAGTTCTAAGGTTGTGGATGTGCTGTTGCCACTAGGGATAAAACATTGATGCTATGTCCGAGGATGTAGTTATTGATTAGATTACGCACCATACTTAATGCAATTGTTTATTGTTTTCAACTTAATACTGGAAGGGGTTCGGATGATAACCTGAAGGTGGACTTTTTAGGCATAGATGCATGCTGGATAGCGGTCTATGTACTTTGTCGTAATGCCCAATTAAATCTCACAATATTCATCATATCATGTATGTGCATTGTCATGCCCTCTCTATTTGTCAATTGCCCAACTGTAATTTGTTCACCCAACATGCTATTTATCTTATGGGAGAGACACCACTAGTGAACTGTGGACCCCGGTCCATTCTTTTAATCGAATACAATCTACTGCAATACTCGTTCTACTGTTCTCTGCAAACAATCATCATCCACACTATACATCTAATCCTTTGTTACAGCAAGCCGGTGAGATTGACAACCTCACTGTTTCGTTTGGGCAAAGTACTTTGGTTGTGTTGTGCAGGTTCCACGTTGGCGCCGGAATTCCTGGTGTTGCGCCGCACTACATCTCGCCGCCATCAACCTTCAACGTGCTTCTTGGCTCCTACTGGTTCGATAAATCTTGGTTTCTTACTGAGGGAAAACTTGCCGTTGTACGCATCACACCTTCCTCTTGGGGTTCCCAACGGACGCGTGATGTATGCGTATCAAGCTCTTTTTCTGGCGCCGTTGCCAGGGAGATCAAGACACGCTGCAAGGGGAGTCTCCACATCCAATCTCTTTACTTTGTTTTTGTCTTGCTTTATTTTATTTACTACTTTGTTTGCTGCACTAAATCAAAATACAAAAAAATTATTTGCTAGTTTTACTTTATTTGCTATCTTGTTTGCTATATTAAAAACACAAAAAAAATTAGTTACTTGCATTTGCTTTATCTAGTTTGCTTTATTTACTATTGCTAAAATGAGTAATCCTGAAGTTGAAGTTCGTTCGTTTAAGCAACAAGGGGGAGAATGTTTAAAAGATGCTTGGTATAGGATTAGTGATGCCCATAATAGGTGCACTAAGAAACACTCCACCACTATCCTACTCAGGAATTTTTTATGTTGGTATCTCTAGCTGGAATAGGTATGTTCTTGATTGTCTCGCGGGAGGTAACTTCCTAGGTACTCCTGCTTTAGAAGCTAGTTGTATTATTGAAAGTTTATTTGGAATACCACCTGTTAATGAAGTTAAAATTGAAACCTCTCTTGAAGATGTCATGAAAAAGTTGGAAACCATAGAGCAAAACCTTCCAAGTATTGATACTACTTTGGGAGCATTACTTGATAGCACTGATAAACTTGATAAATCTCTAGGTGGAATTAATGAGAGAATCGCCATCTTAGAATCTTGTGCTATTCATGATAATCAAACCCAAAGGATTAGTGAACTTGAAGAGGCTATGGGAACATTGGGTTCGACCTTTTCATCTATAAAGTTTAGAGAGAAAGCTTATGTGGGGAAGGAGCAAAAGTTCATGTATGTCTCTAAGGGGCCTAAACCAAAAAGCTATTATAGGCCTAAAATTGATAAAGCTCTTAAAACCACTATAGATAAGGGATCATCTAAGATACCCAATGGGACAAATTGTGAAAATTATGATGTTGATGCTTCGTCTCTTGATAATACTTGATACACACTTTCTGCGCCTAGCTGAAAGGCGTTAAAGAAAAGCGCTTATGGGAGACAACCCATGTTTTTACTACTGCACTTTTATTTTATATTTGAGTCTTGGAAGTTGTTACTACTGTAGCAACCTCTCCTTATCTTAGTTTTGTGCATTGTTGTGCCAAGTAAAGTCGTTGATAGTAAGGTTCATACTAGATTTGGATTACTGCGCAGAAACAGATTTCTTTGCTGTCACAGGTAACTCAGAAAATTATGCCAATTTACGTGAGTGATCCTCAGATATGTACGCAACTTTCATTCAATTTGAGAATTTTCATTTGAGCAAGTCTGGTGCCTCTTAGAAATTCGTCTTTACGAACTGTTCTGTTTTGACAGATTCTGCCTTTTATTTCGCATTGCCTGTTTTGCTATGCTTGATGGATTTTTCGATTCCATTGACTTTCAGTAGCTTTGTGCAATGTCCGGAAGTGTTAAGAATGATTGTGTCACCTCTGAACATGTAAATTTTGATTGTGCACTAACCCTCTAATGAGTTGTTTTGAGTTTGGTGTGGAGGAAGTTTTCAAGGATCAAGAGAGGGAGATGATACAATATGATCAAGGAGAGTGAAAGCTCTAAGCTTGGGGATGCCCCGGTGGTTCACCCCTGCATATTTCAAGAAGACTCAAGCGTCTAAGCTTGGGGATGCCCAAGGCATCCCCTTATTCATCGACAACATTATCAGGTTCCTCTAGTGAAACTATATTTTTATTCCATCACATCTTATGTACTTTGCTTGGAGCGTCTGTTTTTGTTTTTTTTGTTTTTGTTTGAATAAAATGGATCCTAGCATTCACTGTGTGGGAGAGAGACACGCTCCGCTGTTGCATATGGACAAATATGTCCTTAGGCTTTACTCATAATATTCATGGCGAAGGTTGAATCTTCTTCGTTAAATTGTTATATGGTTGGAATCGGGAAATGATACATGTAGTAATTGCTAAAATGTCTTGGATAATTTGATACTTGGCAATTGCTGTGCTCATGTTTAAGCTCTTGCATCATATACTTTGCACCTATTAATGAAGAAATACATAGAGCTTGCTAAAATTTGGTTTGCATAATTGGTCTCTCTAAGGTCTAGATAATTTCTAGTATTGAGTTTGAACAACAAGGAAGACGGTGTAGAGTCTTATAATGTTTACAATATGTCTTTTATGTGAGTTTTGCTACACCGGTTCATCCTTGTGTTTGTTTTAAATAAACCTTGCTAGCCTAAACCTTGTATCGAGAGGGAATACTTCTCATGCATCCAAAATCCTTGAGCCAACCACTATGCCATTTGTGTCCACCATACCTACCTACTACATGGTATTTCTCCGCCATTCCAAAGTAAATTGCTTGAGTGCTACCTTTAAAATTTCTATCCTTTACCTTTGCAATATATAGCTCATGGGACAAATAGCCTAAAAACTATTGTGGTATTGAATATGTACTTATGCACTTTATCTCTTATTAAGTTGCTTGTTGTGCGATAACCATGTTCCTGGGGACGCCATCAACTACTCTTTGTTGAATATCATGTGAGTTGCTATGCATGTCCGTCTTGTCTGAAGTAAGGGAGATTTACCGCTAGAATGGTTAGAGCATGCATAATGTTAGAGAAGAACATTGGGCCGCTAACTAAAGCCATGATCCATGGTGGAAGTTTCAGTTTTGGACAAATATCCTCAATCTCATATGAGAAAATTAATAATTGTTGAATGCTTATGCATAAAAGAGGAGTCCATTATCTGTTGTCTATGTTGTCCCGGTATGGATGTCTAAGTTGAGAATAATCAATAGCGAGAAATCCGATGCGAGCTTTCTCCTTAGACCTTTGTACAGGCGGCATAGAGGTACCCCTTTGTGACACTTGGTTAAAACATATGCATTGCGATGATAATCCAGGTAATCCGAGCTAATTAGGACAAGGTGCGGGCACTATTAGTATACTATGCATGAGGCTTGCAACTTGTAGGATATAATTTACATGACACATATGCTTTATTACTACCGTTGACAAAATTGTTTCTTGTTTTCAAAACCAAAGCTCTAGCACAAATATGGCAATCAATGCTTCCCTCTGCGAAGGGCCTTTCTTTTACTTTTATTGTTGAGTCAGTTCACCTATCTCTCTCCACCTCAAGAAGCAAACACTTGTGTGAACTGTGCATTGATTCCTACATACTTGCATATTGTACTTGTTATATTACTTTACATTGACAACTATCCATGAGATATACATGTTACAAGTTGAAAGCAACCGCTGAAACTTCATCTTCCTTTATGTTGCTTCAATGCCTTTACTTTGAAATTATTGCTTTAAGAGTTAACTCTTATGCAAGACTTATTGATGCTTGTCTTGAAGTACTATTCATGAAAAGTCTTTGCTACATGATTCATTTGTTTACTCATGTCATTTACCATTGTTTGGATCGCTGCATTCATTACATATGCTTACAATAGTATGATCAAGGTTATGATGGCATGTCACTACAGAAATTATCTTTGTTATCGTTTACCTGCTCGGGACGAGCAGAAACTAAGCTTGGGGATGCTGATACGTCTCCGACATATCGATAATTTCTTATGTTCCATGCCAAATTATTGATGATATCTACATGTTGTATGCATACTTTATGTCATATTTATGCATTTTCCGGCACTAACCTATTAACGAGATGCCGAAGAGCCAGTTGCTGTTTTCTGCTGTTTTTGGTTTCAGAAATCCTAGTAAGGAAATATTCTCGGAATTGGACGAAATCAACGCCCAGGGGCCTATTTTCACACGAAGCTTCCAGAAGACCGAAGAAGATACGAAGTGGGGCCACGAGCTGGCGACACACTAGGGCGGCGCGGCCCAGCCCTTGGCCGCGCCGGCCTGTTATGTGGGGCCCTCGTGCGGCCCCCTGACCTATCTCCTTCGCCTACTTATAGCCTTCGTCGCGAAACCCCCAGTACCGAGAGCCACGATACGGAAAACCTTCCAGAGACGCCGTCGCCGCCAATCCCATCTCGGGGGATTCAGGAGATCGCCTCCGGCACCCTGCCGGAGAGGGGAATCATCTCCCGGAGGACTCTTCACCGCCATGGTCGCCTCCGGAGTGATGAGTGAGTAGTTCACCCCTGGACTATGGGTCCATAGCAGTAGCTAGATGGTCGTCTTCTCCTCATTATGCTTCATTGTCGGGTCTTGTGAGCTGCCTAACATGATCAAGATCATCTATCTGTAATGCTATATGTTGTGTTTGTTGGGATCCGATGGATAGAGAATACTATGTTATGTTGATTATCAATCTATTACCTATGTGTTGTTTATGATCTTGCATGCTCTCCGTTATTAGTAGAGGCTCTGGCCAAGTTTTTACTCTTAACTCCAAGAGGGAGTATTTATGCTCGATAGTGGGTTCATGCCTCCATTAAATCTGGGACAGTGACAGAAAGTTCTAAGGTTGTGGATGTGCTGTTGCCACTAGGGATAAAACATTGATGCTATGTCCGAGGATGTAGTTATTGATTACATTACGCACCATACTTAATGCAATTGTCTGTTGTTTTCAACTTAATACTGGAAGGGGTTCGGATGATAACCTGAAGGTGGACTTTTTAGGCATAGATGCATGCTGGATAGCGGTCTATGTACTTTGTCGTAATGCCCAATTAAATCTCACAATATTCATCATATCATGTATGTGCATTGTCATGCCCTCTCTATTTGTCAATTGCCCAACTGTAATTTGTTCACCCAACATGCTATTTATCTTATGGGAGAGACACCACTAGTGAACTGTGGACCCCGGTCCATTCTTTTAATCGAATACAATCTACCGCAATACTCGTTCTACTGTTCTCTGCAAACAATCATCATCCACACTATACATCTAATCCTTTGTTACAGCAAGTCGGTGAGATTGACAACCTCACTGTTTCGTTGGGGCAAAGTACTTTGGTTGTGTTATGCAGGTTCCACGTTGGCGCCGGAATCCCTGGTGTTGCGCCGCACTACATCTCGCCGCCATCAACCTTCAACGTGCTTATTGGCTCCTACTGGTTCGATAAACCTTGGTTTCTTACTGAGGGAAAACTTGCCGTTGTACGCATCACACCTTCCTCTTGGGGTTCCCAACGGACGCGTGTTGTACGCGTATCAATGATCTCCTCCAATTCCCCGTCCCGGCGGAGTGCCAGAACGGAGACTTCTGGCTCCCGAGACGGAGTTTCGCGATGTGGCGGCGTTCTGGAGGGTTTCTGGCGACTTCGACTTCTCGGTCGCGATTTTTAGATCGAACCCCTTAAGTAGTCCAGAGGAGGGCATCGAAGGCAGGCCGAGAGGGCCACACGCTAGGGCCGCGCGCCCCCCTCCTGGGCCGCGCCGCCCTAGGGTGTGGGGCCCTCGGGCCTCCACCTGACTTGCCCTTCTGGCTCCGTGAGTCTTCTGGAAAAATAGGACCTTTCGCATAAATTCCGAGGATTTTCCTGAAAGTTGGATTTCTGCACAAAAACGAGACACCAGAACAGTTCTGCTGAAAACAGCGTTAGTCCGTGTTAGTTGCATCCAAAATACACAAATTAGAGGCAAAACAATAGCAAAAGTGTTCGGGAAAGTAGATACGTTTTGGACGTATCAACTCCCCCCAAGCTTAGCTTATTGCTTGTCCTCAAGCAATTCAGTTAACAACAGACGTGATAAAAGAACTTTCACGAACACATTTGTTCATATGATGTATATATTCTCATGATATGGCTAGCACTTAGGCAGTTCATAATAATATGCATGCAAATAAGGTCATCTAACAGCTATGTCAATCATGGAAAGGTACCAACAATTAATAACAAGCATCATGAATCATGTCTATAAGCAGGATTGCAATGTTCATAAAAGAGTATGATAAAGTTGTCAACACCCGGATTTTTAAGTCCGGATGCCTATTATGTCATACATCGCAATCCCAGGAATATTGTTGTTGCGAGGCATAATAGTTAAGTATCACAGTCATCATTCATTACAAACCATAAGTGTGGGGACCCCGGACTAGCTGTCCGAAATTCCCTGTTATGTATACAGTTCACGATCCCATGATCAGTGCGCCGTGAACACATAACCGAATTGATATCAAATTACACCGTCCATTACAAAGCGGAATAAGAAAATTACAATAAGGTCTCATGACCATTACTTACATAATAGCCTCGAAGGGCCTAACTAAACATCAGAGTAGCATCATCACTTCAGCAGCGCAGTACCCAAGTCATCTGCCATAACCCTACAGGCAACTGACTGGGAAGACGTTCCTAGCTCGCATAGACGTCGTCAACTCCTTCTTCATCTGTCGAAGTCCTCCAGGTCTGGCCAAGTAAATAGCCAGGGACAAAGCCGTGAGTACATTTGGAATTGTACTCGCAAACCATCAAGAAGGTACTTTGCAAGAGTGCAAGATAACAAGTGCTAATATAGATTACAAGAGGGAAGAGCTAATTTCTCTTGTGGAAATAGCATGTAGAAGAGAATTAGTTTCTCTTGTGGATGTAGCATCCCAACATCACAGTTGAAGGGGACACTAAGAAGATCCTATGACATCTCTATATCTTTGTTGAAGAAGAGTTCCTCTACATGAAACACTAGGAAGGGTCACCCTCTTTTGTTTCATTTTCCTCGACCATCTCCACATGGTCAGCACACCATCTTTCCCGTACCCTTCCGGTACTTCCAACACACATTTCCTTTGGAAATCATTTTCAAAACCAAAACTCGACACAGCTCTGTAACGGCCATCCCAACCGTCCATGACCGCGGACGCGGCTATTCGAATAGTTTTGACTCTGCAGAGTTTGCATACTTTCCCCACAAGATCCGCGAGTTCATCATGTGGGCATCATCCCCGCATATCAACTATGCCATGACAAAAACTCGGACATAGCCTTTCGCCTATTCGTCTTAGCACGGGATCCTACCCTATGGAGTATGTACCTCCCCGGCACCGTGGCAGCTCACCTCACTTTGAGCGTGGCTCCACCGCCAAGCCAGGAGACCCATAGTGTCTTCCGGACGGGTCAGCCCCGAAGGCCTCCCGTTATACTATTGTCTCCACCAACGACAATCCGGATTCAGGGGTAACCCTACCCTTATATAGTTGTGCGGTGTCCCATGTTAAGAAGAACAAACTACGAGCTAAGCCCCGTCCCACTCCAGGGTAATGTGGTTGCGCGGGTTAATTGTCACGGGCGAATACAAAGAACCATGTGTCGTTTTTCTCAAAAACCCAAGTCACACACACCTTCCTCTTTCCAACCATCTTTGTCAAGATCCTTTCCTTTCATAAACCATACGCTTGGGTAAGATTGCCTCACCCAAGGTTTTCACAAACATTTACAACAAGGTAAACCTTGAGGGGTTCCCAATCTAAAGTTTCAAGAGTTGAACTAATACAACACTATGGCCGAGATGAGGGTCATCACGCCATTGAGGGTATGAAAAAGAGGTATTGGAGTGGATCATACTTGCTTGAGCTAAGCATGTATTATGACAACACAAGAGGAAATATACTTTCAGATTTGTGGTGCTATCTAACCCAATCAATAGATAGATAGGGATGAGAATTGACCAACACCAAAACCATTAAGGGAAAACAGGCATACTCATCACAATTTGAGAATACACCATAAACATGGTATTGATACATCTACACTAGAAGGGGGTGTAGTATGAATCTTGTCCCGAGGTGGAACATATTCAAGCTAAATATAGAAAGCAAGTTGGATAGCAATGGCCATGATACCATACACCCAACCAATTACCAAGACCTTGACAAGATAAAACTACTAGAGGTACCATGCTTGCATCCAAGCATAGATGACAACAATATGGAGATCATCACACATAGAACCAAGATGCTATTGATAGCACAAGATGACATCCAAAGAGACATCATATCAGAGATCAAAAGATGGCTTGCCTTGGCTTATTTGTCCCTAGACTTCTTCAACTTCATCAATATAAGAATCCCGTCAATATAAATAAAATCCTTGTCCGAACCACTTCTTCTTCTTTCCCGGAAATGTTCGCATCTATCGCCGAAAAATATAAAAGGAACACAATCAATCACATTGCACCAATCATAACAAGCATGCAACATTCAACAATCAACAAGCAATAGCTAACCACCTTACTACGGGCTAACATACAAAGAACTTATAGATACTACAAAGCAACTAAAAGAGAACCCATTTTATTTACCTAGTAAAGGTATGAGAGTATCATAACTTAGCAATTGCCTCTCTCGGTATCACCATGGCACAACTAAGTATCCCCTGGTAGATAACATCATAAAGATGACAAGTGCATTAGTTTGGCATCAAAAACATTCACATTATAATTTGAAACATTTTTGCAAAAGCGGGCAATCATTCTCCCTATTTTATAAAGCTTACATAACACTACACAAGAATAGGAAGCAAATGATATGCCCCACCATTTGAAAACTTAAGCAAAACAAAAGAGCTAAAGTTAAATTGCAGAGGTTTTGTTTTGCAAGCATAAAACAAAGGTTGCCCATCTCTACTAAAAAGAGTTGGTCAAGGGTTTTAAATAAACCGAAAAGTTTTGCTTCAACAATGCATGTCACACATAAACATTACTAACAGCAACAAATATGTATGAACAGAGAATAAAAATATTTTTCCTAGATGGCCAGTATTAATACAAGACTAACCCAATTGGAATCACCCAAAAAGGTTAATCCTACTATTTTAGGAATTTCTTTGAATCTGACTGTACAGAAAAGAAGATCTGTAAGCCATAAATCGTAGAAAAATCCTAAAAATATGAGGCCACTTGCATTTGAAAGGTAATTAAACAGAGATGCATACACAATTGGATTTGGGTTCAAATTGTTTCTGAAACTCTCACAAATGGATTTACAAGTTTACTGCATGTCTGTACCATTTGCTTTCTCTCTGGATTTACACAATAGATAAATGTTTGAAACTTGTTTGAGATGATTAAGAAAACATTCAGCAGTCCTACAAAATTGGAATCACTCAATTAGGTTCAAAAATGGATTTTTGGTGATTTAAAAGCTAACAGCCATATCTGCAGAACACACAGAACAAGTTTAATTCACCAAAAATCATACACAAATCACAAAAATATGAGGTCTGCTACATCTGAAAGGTATTGAATAGGTGGTTCTTACCCAGTTGGTTTCATTCAAAAATTCGTTTCCAAGCTCCAGGTTTAATTCGACAAAGTCAGATCTGACCAGATCTTGATCTGTGAACCATTTCAGTTTCAGGAGGTCAATCGAAGTGAAACCAATGCCAAAGTGAAGGTACTAAAGAGGGCTTTCCCCCACATTTGAGTTTGCTCAAAAAGGTTTCGTAAAACGGGAGAAATCTAACAAACAGTGATTCTGTATGTTTGCAGAACTTTATTTACCATGCAAAATCCGTAACGAATTTGAGGATGAGACCAACGCCAAGTTGTAGATCTTTTCAATACCTATCTGCGGAACTTTGAATCACTCGATTTGGATCTGCACACAAGATTTGGTGGATTTTACAAGTTCATACCAGAATCTGAAACAGCAAGATAGCAGAAATTACTGCAAGGACTTGGACGAACTTTGCTCAAGAACTTCAGATCTGAGGATAGCTCAAGCTTCTCCATGCTTGGACCAACATGCACCTGCATCAAGATCCAATCTTAGCAAGGGAGGAAGAAGAAGAGGAGAGAAAACCATCTAGGGTTGGGGAGAAGAAGGAGAGGGAGGCTCTCATGGTGAGGAGGAGCTTGAGGGAGAGGGAGAGCTTCATCTTGGTGGCTTGCCATGGCCATGGCCGGCCATGGGAGCAAGGGGAGCACCATTTTCGTGGGGAAGTGGAGGAGGAGAGTGTGAGGGAGTGGAGGAAATAGTAGGGAGTGAAAAGAAATGAGGCAAAGGAGAGGAGGTGTGGCCGGCCAAGCTCCTTATAAAGAGGGAGGATGGTGGCTGCCTCCTCATTGATTGGGTGGGTTGGGAGGCTGCTCATTTATTGATTGGGGTAGTTGGGAGGCAAGTCTTGTAGAGGAAGAAAAAAATAGAGAGGAATGGCTGACCGAAATTGCCATGCATAGACAATGGCCGGCTCCATCCTTGCCAAACATAAGTGAACAAACAAAGAGATGCACAACATCCATGTGTGTAGGCCAAGGCATGACGTTGAGGAGATGACGTCAATGAGTGACTTTAATGATGATAAGAATATGAGTGGATTCATATAGATAAAAAGAAGTATGAGGTGATATGTACTCTAAGGATAATTCCCACCACTTTGGTTGTGACAAACATAAGATGAAAATAGATCCAAAGGTATAGTTGAAGAATAAAACTTTTTATTTGAATTCAAAATTGAAAAGATTGGCATTGACCACATGCAACAATGCATGAGCATGCCAAGGTAGATGGGTAATGTTGATTTGATGAAGTAAGAATGAAAAGAGAGAGGTGTTAATAAACATTGGTGCCAATGTTGAGGAATGAAGCACTTTGATCAAGTGATCAACTTGGCCAAAAGATGATGGTGGTGATGGTGGTTTAGACAATTGTAGAGCAAGGCTAAGAGAGATGGTGAGTGAAATAACCATACTCACTAGGATGAATATGGTGGCATAAGCCATCAACATGAGGTCAAGATGATGATGGTAAACCATACAAGAGTGAGATGTGATGAATGAATGGAAGTTGTTAATTAGATCTGGAACTTTACAGAGGCGGGTCTCCACCACTATGAGAGTTGATCAAAATGTTGGATAGGGTTTATATTGAACTTTCCTTTGAAAACATTTTGAAAGAGATCCAATGATTTTTAAAACAAAATGGGTCTACTTGCATAATAATGCCAAATAGATTTTTCCCTTGTGTTATCAAAAGGTGCAAGGATGGCACATGTACCAAAACCATGCACTTAAAAGAAGGAAGAAAATCAAATGCCTTTATAGAAAGTCTTTTTGGGTTGAAGGGAATGGGATGATACAAAATACCATCCACAATCTCTCTTGTTATTTGAAGAAAACATTTAAGGAGTTTTTTTGTGGCTAAAACCAGGGAAGAGAAACAATAGGGTTTTTGAGAAAGAAAACTAATTTAGGAAGGAGTGTTCTCAAGGGTAGATGGTGGCTACAAAATGTACCCATCATACCTACTCTTGGTTTTGTGGATATTAAAATTGGATTAAATAAACACAAGAGGTAAAAGAGGAAGAAGTGATCTGGTGCTGAAACATTGGATAGGATACCGGATCAAGTGATTATAAGAGTTGCAAGTGGAGGATGTGACATGTAAGATGTGGAAGTTGTAGAGGGTGTTGTATAGAAGAGATCCATGCACTGAGGTCACCAAAAACAGTTGTGGGTGCTAAGAGATCAACTGCCAAAGTTGGAATCTTATAAGTAGGCACACTCATGTTGCCATCAGGAGGGAGGTTTGATGTAGTAAAAAGAAAAACAATTCTTCCTAAGCCACCATGTGTTTTATTTAGTGAGTTGCTTGTTTAACCACTAGAGGTGTTGTTATTAAGGGTAGCTCAAAACAAAACTCAACAAGCAAATCAAGACAATTTATCTACCAACAGATCAAGGCAATTCATCATAACAAACAGATCAAGGCAATTCATCATAACAAACAGATCAAGGCAATTCATGTTAATTAGTCTATAGAAAAAGTTTTTGTTCCCCCTAATTTTTGCACTTTGGATAATTAAACAAGCTTGCAAAAAGTTGGGGTGTTACAGATCTTCCACCCTTAAAATAATCTCGTCCCGAGATTACTGAGTGTAGAACTAGAGGGGTTATAAAGTTTAACCAAAGTCAGACTCCATTCTTCTGTAGACGTGTCGTTGTAGAGAAAGTCGTTTGCTTCATCTTCTGGGAGACATGTTGGATTTCGGCCGATGGCGAGCTTCATGAAGAGGTTGACTACTCCATGCAGGTGTTGGATCTGTAGCTTCTTCACGATCCTGGCGGAGGTTCAAGACTGTGGGAGGGTTAGTGCACCCAACGGTGCTTGAGCAGGGCTGAAAACCTTTTTAGAGTTAGCTTGATTTTAGTGGAAGATGAAGTCTTCCACCCTTAAGATTTTTCATCGGGTTCTCGGAAAAACTCAGAGCTTCTGCCTTGTAGTTCTGTCTGGGGCTTCGGAAGAAGTCATCGGTCTTCCTTGTTCAGCTGAAGAATCTTCGGGGGCGACGTGCAGACCACCACTTCAAGAGGCAGTCACGGTGTTAACTGAACCATATGGGACGCGCGGCGAGTTAGAAAGTTGAAGAAACGCCTGGTTGGTATCCATATGAAGCAGCAACAGGGGTTGTTGAAGACAATCTTCAGCTTGAGGGTCATGCTGATTTCAGTAACAACTAAGAAGTTAGCGGGTAAACTACGCCTAAAGTCTTGAGTCTTGGAGTATCTTCAGAAGCTTCATTTGATGAGGACCAGATGAACCATGTGGTGTAGCTCGGCTTTGACGCTATTGTTCTCTCAGCTTGTTAGACGGTGTGTTCGAGGGTAGTTTCAAAAAGATATCCTCGCGGTTAGCGCGAGTATACTCCAATGTTAGACTAAGTTAGCATGTCTTCTCGTAGAGGTGCAGTCACTCTTGAAGGTAGGGCTTCTTCTTTCTTGGCGTAGTGGAGATGCTCCAGCTGATCTTGAAGGAAGTCAGCGTAGATAGGGGGCGGGTTAGTTTTCTTGACGGTTGAAAAACAACTTCCAACGGGTTTAGAGTTAGAGTCTTTCGTTAGTCTACCCAATTTAACTAATAGTTAGCAATACATCGGCGAGGCAAACTTTAATCCTATCATTGCATGTGACACCCATACAACCATAACCAGAGACACAATACCACTAACAGAGGCTACTGGTATTTTTCCTAGATGCACAGTAACAAAACAAGATCAACACAATTGGAATCATTCAAAAATATTTATTTTTTAATTTTTGAGACTCAAAATACTAACCAGAAACAGTGATCAAGTTTTATTTATTAAAAATCGTACAAAAATCTTAAAAATACAAGGTAAGTGGCATCTGAAAGATAATTTCATACTGGTTCTAGTGCAATTGGAATCACATCAATCGGAGCTACCAAACTATTTTTATTAGCAAAACAGTACACTGGCAGATTTCCATTTTTAATTTCTGTTTTACAAATTTCAAACAATTAAAAAGGGCGGGAACATCTAAATAGCAAGACATACATGCACACAGCAAACAGATACAAACACTCTAGGCAGCACACTAGGGAACTACAAGCAATCATCAAACCAGACATGGTACTCTAAGTACCCAGAAAGTCCTAATGCGCGGGGTAGCTCAATCAAAGCGATTGAGTTTGTCCTATCCATCCTATAGGTTTGGGGGCTGGTCACATATGTTGATGTCTTCACATTGTCGGCATCAGCTTCAACTTGGATTCTTGTCGCAGTTGGTGGTGAAGGGGGCGGGTGTTGAGTCATTGATGTTGAGGCGGAGGAGAAAACTATGTAGAACTTCTAGTCTCGACATCCCGGAAACATGAGGTCTTCGAAGAGGTAGCTGTTGAGGTGCTCCCGAAGTCAATATCTTCTCGTGGCTGGCCTAAAAATTACTAGTCAAGAGACTGAGGACTTGATCCCTGACGACTGCAAAAAGTGCAAGTCCACGGAGGAAGAAGGTCAGCTCCTTGACAGACTTTGGTGACAACCAAAGGCATGATCTTATTATCCCTTTTTGTGCAGGAGTAAGTCGGCGTCCGATCTTCAATAGTTGTCGTTGGGAATATGTGAGACTTCATAAAAGGTTGATCCATCTTCGACGTTGAGTCTCCGATCTGAGTTGGGGACATCGTCCAACATGTAGGTTTGAAGTGGTTGAGACAGTAGAGCAAGAATTTTCAAACCTTTTTATAAAGCGGAGAGATAAGAATTTAGAAGCTTTGAATAAATAAGAGGAGTAGAAGCTATACTTCCGACTAAAGAAATAATTTATTTCGTAAATAGTTTTTCCCCAAGTACTTGTTTCCTAGCTAACGTCCATGCTAACTAAGGTCTCCTACAGTCAGGATGGCTCTGATACCAGCTCTGTGGGGATCCCGGACTAGCTGTCCGAAATTCCCTGTTATGTATACAGTTCACGATCCCATGATCAGTGCGCCGTGAACACATAACCGAATTGATATCAAATTACACCATCCATTACAAAGCGGAATAAGAAAATTACAATAAGGTCTCATGACCATTACTTACATAATAGCCTCGAAGGGCCTAACTAAACATCAGAGTAGCATCATCACTTCAGCAGCGCAGTACCCAAGTCATCTGCCATAACCCTACAGGCAACTGACTGGGAAGACGTTCCTAGCTCGCATAGACGTCGTCAACTCCTTCTTCATCTGTCGAAGTCCTCCAGGTCTGGCCAAGTAAATAGCCAGGGACAAAGCCGTGAGTGCATTTGGAATTGTACTCGCAAACCATCAAGAAGGTACTTTGCAAGAGTGCAAGATAACAAGTGCTAATATAGATGACAAGAGGGAAGAGCTAATTTCTCTTGTGGAAATAGCATGTAGAAGAGAATTAGTTTCTCTTGTGGATGTAGCATCCCAACATCACAGTTGAAGGGGACACTAAGAAGATCCTATGACATCTCTATATCTTTGTTGAAGAAGAGTTCCTCTACATGAAACACTAGGAAGGGTCACCCTCTTTTGTTTCATTTTCCTTGACCATATCCACATGGTCGGCACACCATCTTTCCCGTACCCTTCCGGTACTTCCAACACACATTTCCTTTGGAAATCATTTTCAAAACCAAAACTCGACACAGCTCTGTAACGGCCATCCCAACCGTCCATGACCGCGGACGCGGCTATTCGAATAGTTTTGACTCTGCAGAGTTTGCACACTTTCCCCACAAGATCCGCGAGTTCATCATGTGGGCATCATCCCCGCATATCAACTATGCCATGACAAAAACTCGGACATAGCCTTTCGCCTATTCGTCTTAGCACGGGATCCTACCCTATGGAGTATGTACCTCCCCGGCACCGTGGCAGCTCACCTCACTTTGAGCGTGGCTCCACCGCCAAGCCAGGAGACCCATAGTGTCTTCCGGACGGGTCAGCCCCGAAGGCCTCCCGTTATACTATTGTCTCCACCAACGACAATCCGGATTCAGGGGTAACCTTACCCTTATATAGTTGTGCGGTGTCCCATGTTAAGAAGAACAAACTACGAGCTAAGCCCCGTCCCACTCCAGGGTAATGTGGTTGCGCGGGTTAATTGTCACGGGCGAATACAAAGAACCATGTGTCGTTTTTCTCAAAAACCCAAGTCACACACACCTTCCTCTTTCCAACCATCTTTGTCAAGATCCTTTCCTTTCATAAACCATACGCTTGGGTAAGATTGCCTCACCCAAGGTTTTCACAAACATTTACAACAAGGTAAACCTTGAGGGGTTCCCAATCTAAAGTTTCAAGAGTTGAACTAATACAACACTATGGCCGAGATGAGGGTCATCACACCATTGAGGGTATGAAAAAGAGGTATTGGAGTGGATCATACTTGCTTGAGCTAAGCATGTATTATGACAACACAAGAGGAAATATACTTTCAGATTTGTGGTGCTATCTAACCCAATCAATAGATAGATAGGGATGAGAATTGACCAACACCAACACCATTAAGGGAAAACAGGCATACTCATCACAATTTGAGAATACACCATAAACATGGTATTGATACATCTACACTAGAAGGGGGTGTAGTATGAATCTTGTCCCGAGGTGGAACATATTCAAGCTAAATATAGAAAGCAAGTTGGATAGCAATGGCCATGATACCATACACCCAACCAATTACCAAGACCTTGACAAGATAAAACTACTAGAGGTACCATGCTTGCATCCAAGCATAGATGACAACAATATGGAGATCATCACACATAGAACCAAGATGCTATTGATAGCACAAGATGACATCCAAAGAGACATCATATCAGAGATCAAAAGATGGCTTGCCTTGGCTTATTTGTCCCTGGACTTCTTCAACTTCATCAATATAAGAATCCCGTCAATATAAATAAAATCCTTGTCCGAACCACTTCTTCTTCTTTCCCGGAAATGTTCGCATCTATCGCCGAAAAATATAAAAGGAACACAATCAATCACATTGCACCAATCATAACAAGCATGCAACATTCAACAATCAACAAGCAATAGCTAACCACCTTACTACGGGCTAACATACAAAGAACTTATAGATACTACAAAGCAACTAAAAGAGAACCCATTTTATTTACCTAGTAAAGGTATGAGAGTATCATAACTTAGCAATTACCTCTCTCGGTATCACCATGGCACAACTAAGTATCCCCTGGTAGATAACATCATAAAGATGACAAGTGCATTAGTTTGGCATCAAAAACATTCACATTATAATTTGAAACATTTTTGCAAAAGCGGGCAATCATTCTCCCTATTTTATAAAGCTTACATAACACTACACAAGAATAGGAAGCAAATGATATGCCCCACCATTTGAAAACTTAAGCAAAACAAAAGAGCTAAAGTTAAATTGCAGAGGTTTTGTTTTGCAAGCATAAAACAAAGGTTGCCCATCTCTACTAAAAAGAGTTGGTCAAGGGTTTTAAATAAACCGAAAAGTTTTGCTTCAACAATGCATGTCACACATAAACATTACTAACAGCAACAAATATGTATGAACAGAGAATAAAAATATTTTTCCTAGATGGCCAGTATTAATACAAGACTAACCCAATTGGAATCACCCAAAAAGGTTAATCCTACTGTTTTAGGAATTTCTTTGAATCTGACTGTACAGAAAAGAAGATCTGTAAGCCATAAATCGTAGAAAAATCCTAAAAATATGAGGCCACTTGCATTTGAAAGGTAATTAAACAGAGATGCATACACAATTGGATTTGGGTTCAAATTGTTTCTGAAACTCTCACAAATAGATTTACAAGTTTACTGCATGTCTGTACCATTTGCTTTCTCTCTGGATTTACACAACAGATAAATGTTTGAAACTTATTTGAGATGATTAAGAAAACATTCAACAGTCCTACAAAATTGGAATCACTCAATTAGGTTCAAAAATGGATTTTTGGTGATTTAAAAGCTAACAGCCATGTCTGCAGAACACACAGAACAAGTTTAATTCACCAAAAATCATACACAAATCACAAAAATATTAGGTCTGCTGCATCTGAAAGGTATTGAATAGGTGGTTCTTACCCAGTTGGTTTCATTCAAAAATTCGTTTCCAAGCTCCAGGTTTAATTCGACAAAGTCAGATCTGACCAGATATTGATCTGTGAACCATTTCAGTTTCAGGAGGTCAATCGAAGTGAAACCAACGCCAAAGTGAAGGTACTGAAGAGGGCTTTCACCCACAGTTGAGTTTGCTCAAAAAGGTTTCGTAAAACGGGAGAAATCTAACAAACAGTGATTCTGTATGTTTGCAGAACTTTATTTACCATGCAAAATCCGTAACTAATTTGAGGATGAGACCAACGCCAAGTTGTAGATCTTTTCAATACCTATCTGCGGAACTTTGAATCACTCGATTTGGATCTGCGCACGATATTTGGTGGATTTTACAAGTTCGTACCAGAATCTGAAACAGCAAGATAGCAGAAATTACTGCAAGGACTTGGACGAACTTTGCTCAAGAACTTCAGATCTGAGGATAGCTCAAGCTTCTCCATGCTTGGACCAACATGCACCTGCATCAAGATCCAATCTTAGCAAGGGAGGAAGAAGAAGAGGAGAGAAAACCATCTAGGGTTGGGGAGAAGAAGGAGAGGGAGGCTCTCATGGTGAGGAGGAGCTTGAGGGAGAGGGAGAGCTTCATCTTGGTGGCTTGCCATGGCCATGGCCGGCCATGGGAGCAAGGGGAGCACCATTTTCGTGGGTAAGTGGAGGAGGAGAGTGTGAGGGAGTGGAGGAAATAGTAGGGAGTGAAAAGAAATGAGGCAAAGGAGAGGAGGTGTGGCCGGCCAAGCTCCTTATAAAGAGGGAGGATGGTGGCTGCCTCCTCATTGATTGGGTGGGTTGGGAGGCTGCTCATTTATTGATTGGGGTAGTTGGGAGGCAAGTCTTGTAGAGGAAGAAAAAAATAGAGAGGAATGGCTGGCCGAAATTGCCATGCATAGACAATGGCCGGCTCCATCCTTGCCAAACATAAGTGAACAAACAAAGAGATGCACAACATCCATGTGTGTAGGCCAAGGCATGATGTTGAGGAGATGGCATCAATGAGTGACTTTAATGATGATAAGAATATGAGTGGATTCATATAGATAAAAAGAAGTATGAGGTGATATGTACTCTAAGGATAATTCCCACCACTTTGGTTGTGACAAACATAAGATGAAAATAGATCCAAAGGTATAGTTGAAGAATAAAACTTTTTATTTGAATTCAAAATTGAAAAGATTGGCATTGACCACATGCAACAATGCATGAGCATGCCAAGGTAGATGGGTAATGTTGATTTGATGAAGTAAGAATGAAAAGAGAGAGGTGTTAATAAACATTGGTGCCAATGTTGAGGAATGAAGCACTTTGATCAAGTGATCAACTTGGCCAAAAGATGATGGTGGTGATGGTGGTTTAGACAATTGTAGAGCAAGGCTAAGAGAGATGGTGAGTGAAATAACCATACTCACTAGGATGAATATGGTGGCATAAGCCATCAACATGAGGTCAAGATGATGATGGTAAACCATACAAGAGTGAGATGTGATGAATGAATGGAAGTTGTTAATTAGATCTGGAACTTTACAGAGGTGGGTCTCCACCACTATGAGAGTTGATCAAAATGTTGGATAGGGTTTATATTGAACTTTCCTTTGAAAACATTTTGAAAGAGATCCAATGATTTTTAAAACAAAATGGGTCTACTTGCATAATAATGCCAAATAGATTTTTCCCTTGTGTTATCAAAAGGTGCAAGGATGGCACATGTACCAAAACCATGCACTTAAAAGAAGGAAGAAAATCAAATGCCTTTATAGAAAGTCTTTTTGGGTTGAAGGGAATGGGATGATACAAAATACTATCCACAATCTCTCTTGTTATTTGAAGAAAACATTTAAGGAGTTTTTTTGTGGCTAAAACCAGGGAAGAGAAACAATAGGGTTTTTGAGAAAGAAAACTAATTTAGGAAGGAGTGTTCTCAAGGGTAGATGGTGGCTACAAAATGTACCCATCATACCTACTCTTGGTTTTGTGGATATTAAAATTGGATTAAATAAACACAAGAGGTAAAAGAGGAAGAAGTGATCTGGTGCTGAAACATTGGATAGGATACCAGATCAAGTGATTATAAGAGTTGCAAGTGGAGGATGTGACATGTAAGATGTGGAAGTTGTAGAGGGTGTTGTATAGAAGAGATCCATGCACTGAGGTCACCAAAAATAGTTGTGGGTGCTAAGAGATCAACTGCCAAAGTTGGAATCTTATAAGCAGGCACACTCATGTTGCCATCAGGAGGGAGGTTTGATGTAGTAAAAAGAAAAACAATTCTTCCTAAGCCACCATGTGTTTTATTTAGTGAGTTGCTTGTTTAACCACTAGAGGTGTTGTTATTAAGGGTAGCTCAAAACAAAACTCAACAAGCAAATCAAGACAATTTATCTACCAACAGATCAAGGCAATTCATCATAACAAACAGATCAAGGCAATTCATGTTAATTAGTCTATAGAAAAAGTTTTTGTTCCCCCTAATTTTTGCACTTTGGATAATTAAACAAGCTTGCAAAAAGTTGGGGTGTTACAATAAGTCTTACAAATTTGGAATCACATGATCCATATTACACGAATAGTTGATCTATCGATCAACGAACAAACACAAGTTCATAGTTCAACATAGCGGAAGCGTAAGATACAAGGACTCTCTAGTCCACAGGCCAACGCTTGACGTCGGAAGACTCCTAGTTGTCGTAGGCGTCCTGCTGGTCATCTCCTTGTTCATCTTCATACTCTGGCCATTTGAATAGCCAGGGACAAAGCCATGAGTACTTTAAGTACTCGCAAACTAATACTAATATAAGTGCTAGACATTCTAGTATGGTTTGCTAAGCTCTAGTTTATTTGCATAAAGCTAGTTTTAGTTCACAATATTTGAGAAAAGCTTATTCAAATGCTAACTAACTCAAGTGGGAACATTAGTGTCATTCCCACCATTCAAGTGGTGATTTCAATTCAATTCACCACAAGTCATTTCACCATCATCTTTCAACATCATTTTTCAAAGATATGACATCGGAAACTGTATGGCCTTTCCAACCGTCCGTAACCGTGGACGCGGCTATTCGAATAGGTTTACACTCTGCAGAGGTTGCACACTTGTGCCACAACATTTGATTTCATCCGTCGGGATTACCCCGAATCATCGTAACACAGTACGCGGATCATCAACCATAACCTTTCACTTACGAGTCCTAGTATGAGCACCTCTCCCCATGAGCTTGGCCTCCCAGTGAAGACCAAGCGTCAACACAGGAACCGCACAGGGCTTGGCCGTACAATTCACCTCAATTTCACATCATTTCTCAACAACGGAGGCAGCCTCAAGCGTAACCCCTATGACGTGTGTTCAGAGGGAACCCATACTAAGATGCATAAACTTCCAGTTAAGCCCTACCCATAATCAGGTATTGTGGGGGTACTTAATAATTGGAAAGGTATCGCATTCAAACCAACATCATGGTTTTATCAAAAATCACCATCTTCTCTTGGTCATATTCACCTTCAAAAATCATTCAATGGAATGCATCATCATTCCAAGGTTTCAAATTCATTTCAAAATCACATTGTTCCCATCTAGAGTAGTCAAGTTTTATTTCATTAGCACTAGCTCTAAATCATGAGGGGTGCTACTTTGCTTTGCTTGATTGAGACTATTTCACTACTCTAGTAACCAACTTGTACTTTGACCAAAGTTAACTATAAAAGTAACTTATTCAGAAAACAAGTAACAACTTGTAATGTAAAAACTTGGGATAGGCTTATGTAAGAAAAGGTAAAAATCATGGTGCCTTGCCCCAAGGGGCTTTGCACTTTGCAAGAATATTAGCTTGCCTTGGTAGTTCTCAAACTGTTCCTCCTCCTCCTCTTGGTAGCAACCTTCTTCTTCGGCGTACTCTCCGGTGCTACCGTCTAAATTTGAATACGAGTATAATTACTCACTAATTCAATGGCTATTCCATATATCACATATAAACACACAAACTATTCTATGCACACAAATAATCTACTTAGGGTGCATGGGTTGTGGTGTTTGAATAGAATTCATTTCTTTGTATTCCATATGCAAATGATAGTTTCCATAGGGTTCTTGAGGAATAATTTCCTCTCATTGAAATCTCCTTAAGATTTAATTTCTCAAACAATCATGAATGAACTCATATTGACCTAAGTCAAATGTTCATCATCATCATTTGTGAAAATGATTTAAATGGGGTAGATCACCTCATATCATTTAATTACACTACATATGATTTAAATCTCTAAGTAATTCATATAAGAGAGTTGGGACCAGGGGTCCAAACATCCCATGAATTCATGTGAGACAAGATTTAAATGAAGTTTAAGACTTCATATGAATTACTTAATAGTTTTGGACAATATCAACTAGTTAAACTAGCCATAATATCCATTAATTAAACTATGGCATGATCATGCAAAGTGACCACACCATTTTATTGCGTAAACAATTAGTGTAAGTCAAATGTGAGCTATTAGAGTTGGAATTAACTTAATATCTATTTTGGTTGATTTTTAAGAATTATTTCAATAGGAAAAAGTCCCTGCCTTGTTATTTTTATCAAATTAATTCTACAAAGAATCTGGTCATGGGACCAGTGGCATGTTGTAGATAATTTCACTAGCTTTCCAACAATATAAAGTTCATCAAATTTGGTTTAGCCAATTTGAATCTATTGATTTTCAAAGTGGAGGCAATATTGAAATTCATTTGCAATTTATTAAACTGGATTTGAATTAAAAAGCCGGCGAGAAAGCTAAACGGGCTCAAAGGTTTAAAAACGGCCCAAGGCCAGCCCAGCCACGGTCCAGTGCCGCGCGGGCTGCCTGACAGAGGGTCCCGCCTGTCAACGGCTCATTTAACCCGAAACGGTACAGATCAATGGGAGGCGTTGGATTAGAAATGGATCGGAGGGCCGTGGTTCATCCTCGTCTTCGACGAGAACCCGACGATGTGGCGGCGGCAGTAGGGGGTCGGCGGGCTAACCAGTGCTCCAGCGAGGGATGGCAGTGTGCTTGGGGTAGATGTGGACGACGGCGGAGCTCCAGGTACCGGTGGCGTCGCCTGAGGTGGCCTGGTTCGCCGGCGATTGCTGCAGGGCTTCCGCGGCGGCGATCTTGCGATTGAGCTTGCTCTGGCGAGGATTCGATGGGTGGAGTGGTGGTTGAGTAGCTGTGAGAGGTGGGGAGTCTGGTGGTGTGCTTGGATTGCTCAGGGGAGCTCTCCTTTTATAGCAGCGCATGGGTGCTGCGGGGCAGGGTGGTGGTCGACCATGGCGCGGCGATTCCGGTGGCTGGTCGAGCTAGGCGAGGTCATGGCGATGCTCTACGTGTCCAGGCGAGGCTAATGGCGGCGACAGCTTGGTCGGGGAGGGCCTGGTTGGGTCGCGTTGCTTCCCTGTCTGCCGCGTCCGCGACGGACCAGGGTTTCCTTCTCCGGCGGCGGTGGGCGCGGGTCGTGGTCAAGCGAGTGTCTGGCGGCGTCCAGGTGGCGAGGTGGTGCTCAACTCGTCGAGAGCGGGTCCAGGGCGAGTGCAGGGTGGCGGCGCGGCGCGTGGCCAGTGACGTCCGCGAGCGTGTCCATGTGCGACGTCATCGGCATGGTGAGCGCGTTCTGGGCGCGCGTCGTCCGGCGTGTGGTCGCTGCTCCTTCGACCATGGCGAGTGTAGGCGGCGCTAGGGTGGTGTGCTGGTGCGTTCTGGCACGGTGGCCATGGCCAGGGAAGAAGAAAGGGAGGGGGAGCTCGACGTGTGTGGCATGGCCGGCATGGCCATGCCCTAGCTTGCTCTCTCTCTCCCTAGTGTGCTATTTGGCATTGATTTGGTTTAAGGGGACCAGGGGACAATGTAGAATAGCTTTGGGTTAGATTAGGTGGAGTAGATCACTATTTGCAATAGTTGAAAATAGTGCCCGAATTTGGAATTTGCAAATTTGTCTAAATTTGAATTAATTCAAAAGGTGAAACAATTTGAAATGTGTGTGTTTAGATAAGTTGTATTTGACCAGAGGTGATTTGAGGTGGTGGTGGAATTGTAGAATTCAAGAATTTGCAAATTTGGGCTAAGTGGAGATTGTTGCATATGTTATAAAGTTGAGACTTTGGATGAGCATAGCTCATGATCAAAGATGATTTTGGCATGGTGATCTTTACCAAAGTTGTTCACCTTGATGTTGACTTTGAAATGGTGCAAAGAGTTAGCAAGATTGGGTTTGGGAAAATTGAATGGCAATGGCTCAAAGTAGTGATCAGACTATAATTGTCACTTTTGACCATTATCATATGTGAGCTAGATTTGTGTTTGAATTTCATTTGAATTGTGATTCTTTGATTCCAAAAGTTGTGATAAGTGTTTAATAACATTATTCAACTAATGGTGAAGACCAAATAGGTCTAGGGTCAAAATTTATAAAAATGCCATAGGGCATATGTTAGGGTTTTAGGGTTTTTCATTTATTGGATTTTCTTCCTCTTTCCTTTATTTGGTTGGTGATATTCATATGGTCACATTAGGGTTTTAGAGTATAGCACATACAAATAATAACACTCATCATGGCATATCACTCAAATGCACAAGTCCTATGCATGGCACTATATGCAATTTAAAAAGTTTTTGTTTGTTTGAATTTTTGCTCTCTGGAATTCTCTAACTTTCTTTTTATTGAAATTTGGGGTGTTACAAACCCTTCCCCCTTACAAAAGATCTCGTCCCGAGATCGAAAAGAAAGTTAGGTACTAAAGAGATCTGGGTACTCCTTCTTCATGAAGTCTTCGCGTTCCCATGTGGCTTCATCGTCGGTATGATTGCTCCATTGTATCTTCAGAAACTTGATGCTTCGGGTGCGGGTGGTTCGGTAAGCTTCTTCCAGGATGCGAATCGGCACTTCGCGGTAAGTCAGATCCTTGTTGATATCCACCGATCGGTGATCGATGTTCTTGAACACTTCGGTCTTCTCCGGGACTTCAAGGCACTTCCGGAGGAGTGAGATGTGAAACACGTCGTGCACAGCCGACATCTCTTCCGGTAGCTCCAGTTGATAGGATACTTCTCCTCGGC
Organism: Lolium perenne; assembly: GCF_019359855.2. NCBI lineage: Eukaryota > Viridiplantae > Streptophyta > Magnoliopsida > Poales > Poaceae > Lolium > Lolium perenne. Next base: position 166,640,484 of record NC_067244.2, read on the forward strand.
GGCTGAGGACTTTGAAAGGTCCGACATATCGGGGTGCGAGCTTTCCTTTCAGTTGGAATCTCTGCATTCCTTTCAAGGGGGATACCTTGAGATAGACGAAGTCTCCGATCTCGAAGGTCATCTCCCGACGTCTCTTGTCGGCATAGCTCTTCTGTCTTGATTGCGCAGTCTTGAGATACTCGCGAATCTTGTGGACTTTCTCTTCGGCTTCACGAAGAACATCTGGGCCAAAAACTTGGCTTTCTCCTACTTCCGACCAGTTCAGGGGGGTACGACATTTCCTTCCGTACAAGGCTTCGAAGGGGGCCATCTGTAGGCTGACTTGGTAGCTATTGTTGTAAGAGAATTCTGCGTAAGGTAAGTAGTCTTCCCACTTGGATCCGTATTCCAGTACATATGCTCTCAGCATGTCCTCCAGTATCTGGTTGACTCTCTCAGTCTGTCCGTCGGTCTGAGGGTGATAAGCGGTGCTGAAATTCAGACGGGTTCCTAGTCCTTCATGCACTTTCTGCCATAATCTTGAGGTGAACTGTGATCCTCTATCTGACACTATCGATTTCGGGGTTCCGTGCAGGGCGACTATTCTGGAGATGTATAGTTCAGCTAACTTTGGGCCTTGGTAAGTGGTTTTGACGGCGATGAAATGGGCGACTTTGGTCAATCTATCGACAACTACCCATATGGAATCATTGCCTTTGCTGGATTTGGGCAGTCCGGTGATAAAGTCCATTCCTACGGAGTCCCATTTCCATTCTGGAATCTGGAGGGGTTGTAACAGTCCGGTGGGTCGTTGATGTTCTGCCTTGACTCTCTGACAGATGTCACACTTAGCGATATAGCTACCGATCTCTCTCTTCATTCCGTGCCACCAAAATTGTTCCTTCAGATCTTGGTACATCTTGGTACCTCCGGGGTGGATTGAATATAGGGTGTCATGGGCTTCTTGCAGGATGACTTGTTTCAAGTCAGAGTCCGATGGTACGCAGAGACGTTCTTTGTACCAAAGAACTTCGGCTTCGTCTACGGTGAATCCGGGGGCTTTTCCTGCGTCTATCTATTTCTTGATTCCGTCAATGCTAGCGTTGTCCTTCTGGGCTTCCTTGATCTGACTAACCAAGGTGGGTTGCAGTTCTATGCTGGCTAGGAATCCTTCACTAACAAGTTCAAGTCTGAACTGTTCAAACTCTTGATGCAAGCTGGGCTGTTCAGTTGCGAGCATGGAGTTCAACTGACACGGCAGTTGATAACCCACAAGTATAGGGGATCGCAGCAGTCTTCGAGGGTAGTATAACCCAATTTATTGATTCGACACAAGGGGAGACAAAGAACACTTGGAAGCCTTAACAGCGGAGTTGTCAATTCAGCTGCACTGAAACAGAGACTTGCTCGCAAGAGTTTATCAGTAGTAACAGTTTTATAGCAGTAGCAGTAGTGAAATAACAGCAGCAGAGTAACAAAGACAGCAGTAGTGATTTTAGTAAACAGCAGGATTAAAATACTGTAGGCACGGGGACGGATGACGGGCATTGCATGGATGAGAGAAACTCATGTAACAATCATAGCAGGGCATTTGCAGATAATAATAAAACGGTGTCCAAGTACAAAGCAATCAATAGGCATGTGTTCCAATTATAGTCGTACGTGCTCGCAATGAGAAACTTGCACAACATCTTTTGTCCTACCAGCCGGTGGCAGCCGGGCCTCAAGGGAAACTACTGGATATTAAGGTACTCCTTTTAATAGAGTACCAGAGCAAAGCATTAACACTCCGTGAACACATGTGATCCTCACATCACTACCATCCCCTCCGGTTGTCCCGATTTCTGTCACTTCGGGGCCATCGGTTCCGGACAGCGACATGTGTATACAACTTGCAGGTAAGATCAATAAACAATGAATATCATGATGAAACAATAACATGTTCAGATCTGAGATCATGGCACTCGGGCCCTAGTGACAAGCATTAAGCATAACAAGTTGCAACAATATCATCAAAGTACCAATTACGGACACTAGGCACTATGCCCTAACAATCTTATGCTATTACATGACCAATCTCATCCAATCCCTACCATCCCCTTCGGCCTACATCGGGGGAATTACTCACACATGGATGGGGGAAACATGGCTGGTTGATGGAGAGGCGTTGGCGGTGATGATGGCGATGATCTCCTCCAATTCCCCGTCCCGGCGGAGTGCCAGAACGGAGACTTCTGGCTCCCGCGACAGAGTTTCGCGATGTGGCGGCATTCTGGAGGCTTTCTGGCGACTTCGACTTCTTCTCGTGTGTTTTTAGGTCGAAGGCAATTTATAGTCCGAAGGAGGGCGTCGGAGGCCGGCCGAGGGGGCCACACCATAGGGTCGCGCGGGCCCCCCCTAGGCCGCGCCGCCTTATGGTGTGGGGCCCTCGGGCCTCCACCTTATTTGTCCTTCTGGCTCCGTCAGTATTCTGGGAAAATAGGGCCTTCTGCATAAATTCTGAGGATTTTCCTGAAAGTTGGATTTCTGCACAAAAACGAGACACCAGAGCAATTCTGCTGAAAACAGCGTTAGTCCGTGTTAGTTGCATCCAAAATACACAAATTAGAGGCAAAACAATAGCAAAAGTGTTCGGGAAAGTAGATACGTTTTGGACGTATCAACTCCCCCCAAGCTTAGCTTATTGCTTGTCCTCAAGCAATTCAGTTAACAACTGAGCGATAAAAGAACTTTCACGAACACATTTGCTCATATGATGTATATATTCTCATGCTATGGCTAATACTTAAGCAGTTCATAATGAGATACATGCAAACAAGATCATCTAACAGCTATGTTAATCATGGAGAGGTACCAACAATTAATAATAAGCATCATGAATCATGTATGTAAGCAGGATTGCAATGTTCATAAGAGAGTATGATAAAGTGGTATCTCGCTTGCCCGTATTTGATCGGCAAAACATAAATGCCCAGGCACCTCTGGAGTTCATAGAAAGACTAGAAGTAGTGATTGTCAAAGATAAAAGCATCAAAGTTATACCACAATCAATCATATTTTGAGACAAGCATATTATACTAAGAATGACAGTTGTGCTCTCAAGATAGTGCTCAAAGAAATAATGGAGACACAACATAAAAGTAAAAGATTGACCCTTCGCAGAGGGAAGCAGGGATTAACATGCGCTAGAGCTTTTCATTTTTTTTAAATTAGGAGTAAAATTATTTTGAGAGGTGTTTGTCGTTGTCAACGAATGGTAATGGGTACACCAACTACCTCGCCAACTGGACTCCCAAGAGCGGCTCCCATGAATTATTTGCATATTTATGTGGCACTCCTTCCAACCTTTCTTTCACAAACCATGGCTAACCGAATCCTCGGGTGCCTGCCAACAATCACATACCATGAAGGAGTGCCTTTTTATTTTAGTTTTATTATGATGATGACACTCCCCCCAACCTTTGCTTACACAAGCCATGGCTAACCGAATCCTTCGGGTGCCGTCCAACAATCACAAACCATGGAGGAGTGTCTATTTAAGTTAATTAATTTGGGACTGGGAATCCCATTGCCAGCTCTTTTTGCAAAATTATTGGATAAGCGGATGTGCCACTAGTCCATGTGAGAGTCCGTCAAAAGTAAATGACAAGGTTGAAAGCTAAACACCACATACTTCCTCATGAGCTATGAAACATAAACACAAATTGAGAAGCATTTTGAAGGTTTTAAAGGTAGCGCATGAGAATTTACTTGGAATGGTTTGAAATGCCATGCATAGGTATTTATGGTGGACACTTTGGAACAACTTGGTTTTCAGGTGTTTGGAAGCACGAGCAGCGTTCCCGCTCAGTACAAGTGAAGGCTAGCAATAGACTGGGGAGCGACAAATCAAGAGAGCAGTAACTGTCATAATCATGCTTGTGGCAAAATAAGTTAACAGAGGCATAAAAGTGATACAAGAACTCTGAAGCAATATAAATCATCGAGGCTTAATTGACTTTGGTTCAGTCATATGCATGCGTGAGCATGTGCCAAGTCGATATAAATGAATTATTCAGAGGAGGATACCACAATGCCATACTTACTCATGAATAAAACAATGCAAGCAAACATCCATGACATGCTACTCATATTAATAAATTGGAGCTAAACATGAGAGATCATGAACTACTAGACTTTCTCAAATAACATATACCTCACATGAACCAACTAAGCATGCTCACATGGATGAGTATATGTACAAAAATGAAAACAAATAGAGTTCATACCAGCCTCTCACCACAATCCAATTGTCGTAGATCGTCATTATTGCCTTTCACTTGTGTAGCTTGGATAATATGAAATGAAAACCACGCTCCAGCCACCGAAGACCATTGAACTCATAATGAACTTTACAAACCAAAGAAGAACAGCAAATATTTTTGGTGTTTTCGAATTTGGAAACAAGAACAAAAGGAAACAAGCGAACAAAGCAAAATCTTTTTGGGTTTTCTTATAGCAAACTAGCAATAGCAAATAAAGCGAAACAAATGCAAGAAACCAAAGCAAATAAATGATGAATAGAAACAACAGAAATATTTTTGGTCTTTTTGTGTTTTGGGAAAGAAACAAAGCAAAAACAAGAAATAGCAAACTAGAAAACTCACATAAACACAAAGCAGCAGAAATTCGTCAAACTTGACAGCAGTACAGTACTCGATTTTTAATAAATTCTTCCACTGCTCAAATCGAAAAGTGTTCAACTAATGAAAGTTAGATAACAACCTGGGGAACATGCACAAAAATTGGCTTCATAAAATACTGTTCTGGCTATTTTTGAGAATTTTTACGGTAACAGTCCAGAATCTATTTTCAGGCAGCACTTCCCCAAATATCATCTTCCTCTCATTAGAAAACCACTCAAACAAACAAAACAAGTATGTACAAGTACCCAGCAATCATAATATGCAAAGAATGAGTGATGCCGGTATACCTCCCCCCAAGCTTAGGCTTTTGGCCTAAGTGGAGTTCAACCCCAACGAGGTTCGCTGTTCCTCGCCGGTGGATAATTCATGGCGTAGTCATAGTAAAGTTCCTGTGAAGAAGAAAAACGTGGAGGCTCCACATACCCAACATGTTGATGCGAGGAACTTGCTGCATCGGATGATGATTCGAGGTGTTCCTCGGCCTCCTCCGTGTTGTCTCTTGCATGATGGCTTCCTCCCTCTATGTGTGCATCCAGTGCACCTTCTGTGACCGACCAATCCTCCGTGGAATCAAGGTTAGACAGAACAGGCGCAGGCAATCTTACTAGTTTCTCAGTTTTCTTAGTTATTCTCCAGGCTTTCTTATAAAATGTCATCTTGTAAAACAGGTTACCCAAGTTGGAGGAATCAGAAACAAATTCATGTTTAATCATAGAGGCTATGTCAAGTTTTTCTATGGAAAATGGAATATCAAGATGATGAGGTTCCACATTATGAAAAGCTAGTAAACAAGAGGCGATGAGACCTCCACAAATTCCACCTTTCTCACGGTTAGTAGCAAGTCTATAAGCTATCAATGCCCCCAAATTATAAGTCCTACTGCTTTGCAGTGCCGCAGCTAGAAAAGCTAAATCCGGGATAGAAAGTTTACCACCAATCTTTCTAGCAAGAACGCATTTAGTAATGAAATAAGCAAAGTAGCGGATAGCCGGGAGCTGAATGCTAGTGATTTTACCACTATCCTCTGAGAAACTCCTTCCATAGAAAATCATCTTGAAGAGGCTTAAGAGTTCTTGCGGCGATCCCCTTATCTTCTCGCATGATCCCCATTGCGGTACTCTAATTGCTGCACAAAAATCACCGAATGGCAAGTTGACAGCTTTATTATAAATTTTATACTGAACCGTGGGGTTAGATCGCGACCAATTGAACTTAAAGTCCTGCACAACAGACATAGTTAATTTTGCATATTGTCTTGGCTCTCCTTCAACAAAATCACTCAGCCCTGCACGAGAAATTAGACTCCGAACATCTTCCAATATTCCCGCGCTTCTCATGAAATCCGCGCACGGGTAGTAGGAGGGGTATACTCCCTCTTCACGGTTCACTCTCATGACTTGTTGGACCTCCAATTCTTGTTGGTTAAGTTGATATCTATTCCACTCCATTTTCTGAAATTTTCAACAAACAATATAAAATTTGATTTGGTGACATATAATCAAGAGGAACTACTATAGGAACTTGGTAGAGTACTAATCATGCATCAAAACTAGTTTATACAACTTAGAACAAGCATGCAAGCTCACTAAACATGTTACCTACAGCAGCAAAATATTCAAGATATACTCAACCAAACAAAATTCTACTTGGATAGGCGGAGGAGTCACATACCGGAGAGCAAATGTGCCAAATTTCAGACAGAAATCTGGGCTGAGCAAAGAGATCGAAAAATCCTGAGCTCTTGAGCAAAAACGCGAGTGAGAGAAAGCTGGTTCGAGTTTTTTCGGGAGAGAGAAGATGCTGGGAGAAAGAGATGAAGTAGTGGGGCAAGGAGGGGCCCACACCACAGGGTGGCGCGCCCCCCTCCTTGGCCGCGCCGGCCTGTGGTGTGGCACCCTGGGGTGCCCCACAGGTCATCCTCTGGTGCTCCCAGGTGCCTCTTCGAAAAATAGGACCAACGGTATAATTTTTGTGAATTTTTGAAAACTTTGGAAAATGCACATTTCTGGGTATTTAGTTTATTATTACTGGCCAGGAAATTTTTTGAAAACTCTAATTAAGTAAGGAACTTTGCAAATCAAAAGTGCTACAGCAAGTAAGACAAGTGGAGTGAGAAAGAGATGTTGTTTACCGCCTCTATGCATATAAAAAGTATTCGTTAACAAGGTTGATCAAGTCTTGCCACCGAATAATTTTTACATAGCATAAGAAGAAATAAACCTCAAATCAATCATGTTACCTTGAATTGTATTGATATGGATCCAATCATAAGATTTTGATAACCTTCTTTAGGCTCATATATGGGACAATCAATAGTTCCAATTTTGATAGTTCTCACATTAGAAATAGTATTGACTCCACATACTTTGTCAATCCTCTTGGGGAAATAAACGGTATGCTCCTTATCATCAACATTAAAAGTAACCTTTCCTTTATTGCAATCAATAACAGCCCCTGCGGTGTTAAGAAAAGGTCTCCCAAGAATAATAGACATATTATCATCTTCAGGCATTTCCAACACAACAAAATCAGTTAATATCAAGCAGTTTGTAGTAACTTGAACAGGAACATCCTCACATATACCAACAGGAATAGCAGTAGATTTATCAGCCATTTGCAAAGATATATCAGTAGGTATCAACTTATCTAGATAAAGTCTCTTATAAAGAGAAAAAGGCATAACACTAACACCGGCTCCCAAATCACATAGAGCAGTTTTAACATAATTATTCTTGATAGAACAAGGAATAGTAGGTATACCTGGGTCACCCAACTTCTTTGGCACTTTGCCATTGAAAGAGTAATTAGCAAGCATAGTGGAAATTTCCTCATTGGGGATTTTCCTCTTGTTAGTAACAATATATTTCATATACTTTGAATAAGGAGGCAATTTAATAGCATCAGTCAAAGGGATTTGCAAGAATAAAGGTTTCATCCAATCACAAAATTTATTATAGTGTTCTTCTTCCTTTGATTTTAGTTTCTTAGCAGGAAAAGGCATTTGCTTTTGCACCCAAGGTTCTCTTTCATTACCATGTTTCTTAGCAATAAAATCTTCTTTAGTATACTTTTTATTTTTATCATGCTTTTCAGGTTCATCTTCTACCTCTTCTTTATCAGAAGCATCATTCTTATCATTATCATTATCATTTTCATGTTCATTACCACTTTCAGTTTCAGCATCGGAAATAGAAATACTATTAGGATCATTAACAGGTTCAGAGGATTCTACAACATTTTTATGTTTCTTCTTCTTTTTCTTCTTAGAATGAGCACTAGGTTCAATGCGTTGAGAATCTTGTTCAATTCTTTTGGGATGCCCTTCAGGATATAGAGGATCCTGGGTTGAGACACCACCTCTAGTTGTTACTTCATAAGCATGTTTCTCTTTAGAATTATTATTTAGCAAGTCATTTTGCACTTTAGTGAGTTGATCAATTTGAGTTTGAATCATTTGAAAATGTTTAACAAGCACCTTAACATCATTGGAGGTTCTCTCCACAATATCATGCAAATTGCTAATAGCTTGAGAATTTTCCATTAGATGATTCTCTACTCTCATATTAAAATTTTCTTGCTTAACAATATAATTATCAAATTCATCTAAGCATTGCGCAGGAGGTTTTGAATACGGAATATCTTCCCTAGTAAAGCGTTGAAGGGAGTTTACCTCAATCATGGGTGAAGGGGGAATTATCTCACATATATCCTCTATCGGAGGTAGATCCTTCACATCTTCGGATTTAATACCTTTCTCCTTGAGAGACTTCTTAGCTTCCCGCATATCATCATCATTCAATTCAATTAAACCCCTCTTCTTCAATATTGGCGTTGGAGTTGGTTCAGGTGTTTCCCAATCATCATGATTCCGGCTTATTCTAGCCAATAAATCTTCAGCTTCTTCTGGAGTTCTTTTCCTGAAAACACAACCAGCACAACTATCCAAATATGCTCTAGATTCAATGGTTAGTCCACTATAAAATATATCAAGTAGATCATTCTTTTCTAAATCATGGCCAGGTCGAGCTTTGATAAGAGAACAAAATCTTGCCCATGCCGCAGGCAATTTCTCTTCATCTCCCTGGTCAAATCTGTAAATTCTCTGTAAAGCAGCATGTTGAGCACTAGCAGGAAAGTATTTTCGAAAGAAAACATCACGCAACTCAGTTGGATTTTAAATAGAACCAGGAGGCAAATTATTATACCAAGTTTTAGCATCATCCTTTAATGAGAAAGGAAAAATTTTAGCGACAAAGTAAGTACGCATCTTGACATCATCAGAAAACAAGCTACTCATAGAAGAAAGTTCAATCATGTGTTCTACAGCACTTTCTTTTTCAGTACCACGAAAGGGTGCTTTCTCTACAATAGCTATATGAGATAGATCAAGAGAAAAATCATAATCTTTATCCTTAATGCATATGGGAGATGTGGCAAATTCAGGATCAGGAGACAGCTTATGTCTAACAGTATATTGTGCGAGAAACTTTTTAATGTTTCTTGCATCAGTAATAGAATTGCATTTATCAATAAAATCATCATTAAGCTCCACATAATCTTCATCAGGATCATCACTAGAATAATCAAGTTCAGGTGAATTAACAGGTGTAGTGGCATTTTCATCAGGAGTTTCAGCATTTTCAATTTGTCTAGACCTAGCAATTGTAGCATCTAGAAAGGATCCCAATGAACCACTATCATCAAGCACAGCAGAAACATTATCAATATTATGAGAGTTTTCAGATTCAGCAGACGTACCAGCTTGTGGCGGTGAAACAAGTTGACTTATCACCGATGGTGAATCAAGAGTAGCAGAGGTACTCAGAATTGTACCTTTTCTTGTAGTGGATGGTAATATGGCAATTTTAGAATCGCGAGGTCTACCCATGATGGAGAATTTGCAGCGAACAATATTAATCCAAGTGAACTTCCAAATAAAGCTATGCTCCCCAGCAACGGCGCCAGAAAACGGTCTTGATAACCCACAAGTATAGGGGATCGCAGCAGTCTTCGAGGGTAGTATAACCCAATTTATTGATTCGACACAAGGGGAGACAAAGAACACTTGGAAGCCTTAACAGCGGAGTTGTCAATTCAGCTGCACCCGGAAACAGACTTGCTCGCAAGAGTTTATCACTAGTAACAGTTTTATAGCAGTAGCAGTAGTGAAATAACAGCAGCAGAGTAACAAAGACAGCAGTAGTGATTTTAGTAAACAGCAGGATTAAAATACTGTAGGCACGGGGACGGATGACGGGCGTTGCATGGATGAGAGAAACTCATGTAACAATCATAGCAGGGCATTTGCAGATAATAATAAAACGGTGTCCAAGTACAAAGCAATCAATAGGCATGTGTTCCAATTATAGTCGTACGTGCTCGCAATGAGAAACTTGCACAACATCTTTTGTCCTACCAGCCGGTGGCAGCCGGGCCTCAAGGGAAACTACTGGATATTAAGGTACTCCTTTTAATAGACTACCGGAGCAAAGCATTAACACTCCGTGAACACATGTGATCCTCACATCACTACCATCCCCTCCGGTTGTCCCAATTTCTGTCACTTCGGGGCCATCGGTTCCGGACAGCGACATGTGTATACAACTTGCAGGTAAGATCAATAAACAATGAATATCATGATGAAACAATAACATGTTCAGATCTGAGATCATGGCACTCGGGCCCTAGTGACAAGCATTAAGCATAACAAGTTGCAACAATATCATCAAAGTACCAATTACGGACACTAGGCACTATGCCCTAACAATCTTATGCTATTACATGACAATCTCATCCAATCCCTACCATCCCCTTCGGCCTACAGCGGGGGAATTACTCACACATGGATGGGGGAAACATGGCTGGTTGATGGAGAGGCGTTGGAGGTGATGATGGCGATGATCTCCTCCAATTCCCCGTCCCGGCGGAGTGCCAGAACGGAGACTTCTGGCTCCCGCGATGGAGTTTCGCGATGTGGCGGCGTTCTGGAGGCTTTCTGGCGACTTCGACTTCTTCTCGTGCGTTTTTAGGTCGAAGGCAATTTATAGTCCGAAGGAGGGCGTCGGAGGCCGGCCGAGGGGGCCACACCATAGGGCCGCGCGGGCCCCCCCTAGGCCGCGCCGCCTTATGGTGTGGGGCCCTCGGGCCTCCACCTTATTTGTCCTTCTGGCTCCGTCAGTATTCTGGGAAAATAGGGCCTTCTGCATAAATTCCGAGGATTTTCCTGAAAGTTGGATTTCTGCACAAAAACGAGACACCAGAGCAATTCTGCTGAAAACAGCGTTAGTCCGTGTTAGTTGCATCCAAAATACACAAATTAGAGGCAAAACAATAGCAAAAGTGTTCGGGAAAGTAGATACGTTTTGGACGTATCAGCAGTCGACTCAAAGCATCCGCTACCACATTGGCCTTGCCGGGGTGGTAGTGAATCTCCATGTCGTAATCCTTGATCAATTTGATCCATCGGCGTTGTCTCATGTTTAGCTCTTTCTGGGTGAATATATATTTGAGGCTTTTGTGGTCGGAGTAGATCTCGCATCGATTACCCATGAGGTAATGATGCCAAACTTTCAAGGCTAAGACCACGGCTGCAAGCTCGAGGTCGTGGGTTGGGTAGTTTTGTTCATGTTGTTTGAGTTGTCTTGAAAGGTAGGATACAACCTTGCCTTCTTGCATAAGCACGCATCCAAGTCCAGTCTTGGAGGCGTCGCAATATACGTCAAAGGGCTTTGCGATATCTGGCATGATCAGGATTGGGCCTGTTGTCAGTCTACTCTTGAGCTGTTGAAAGCTCTCTTCGCACTTATCGGTCCATTCAAACTTCCTGTCCTTTTTCAGCAATTGGGTCATTGGTCGAGCGATGCTCGAAAAACCTTCTACAAATCTGCGGTAGTATCCGGCTAATCCAAGAAAAGCGCGGACCTCGGTTTTGGTGGTTGGGGCTTGCCATTCCATAACAGTTTTGATCTTGGCGGGATCTACGGCAATACCTCCTGCAGACAAGATGTGTCCCAGGAATCCAACTTCTTCCAACCAAAACTCACACTTGCTAAACTTGGCATATAACTTGTGTTGTCTAAGGGTTTCTAGGACAATCTCCAAATGCTGTTCATGTTCCTCTTCGGACTTGGAGTAGACGAGGATGTCATCGATGAAAAGAACGACAAACTTGTCCAAAAAGTTCATGAAGATCTTATTCATGAGATTCATGAAATAAGCGGGGGCATTGGTCAGTCCAAACGACATGACGTTGTACTCATACAACCCATATCTGGTGGTAAAGGCAGTTTTCGGAATGTCGGTGGCTCGGATTTTCAGCTGATGATATCCAGTTCTAAGATCTATCTTGGAGAAAACTTTGGATCCGGTGAGTTGATCAAACAAGTCTTCTATCTTGGGTAGGGGGTATTTGTTTTTGATGGTGACATCGTTAAGCTTACGATAGTCCGTACATAAACGATTTGCACCATCCTTCTTGTCCACAAACAAGACGGGGGATCTCCAGGGGGATGCACTCGGTCTAATCAGACCTTTGGCCAACATATCATCTATTTGCTTCTTCAGCTCCACAAGCTCGGTTGCGTTCATGCTGTAGGCTCTCTAGGCTATCGGTCCAGTTCCGGGGATTAACTCGATGATAAACTCGATGTCCCGATCCGGGGGCATACCGGGTAGATCATCCGGAAACACATCAGGGTAGCGACAAACGACCCTGATTTGATCCAGAGTTGGCTTGGATACACTTTGGTTGCAGGTGAATTTTCTGGGTAGTTTTTCAGAGACGTGCTCGACTACGATACCGGTGCTGCTACTCATGGTTATGGCTTTCTTGGCACAGTCTATCAATCCATTGTGTTTTGACATCCAGTCCATTCCTAGGACAACTTCCAAACCTTTGGTTCCAAGTATGATTAGATTGGCATAGAAATCTACGTCATGAATTTTGATTGGTACATTTTTGCAAAATTTTCTGGCTTTGGTGGTTGATCCGGGGATTTGAACTATCATAACATGCTTCAAACTGAGAGGTTGAATTTTACTTGTTGATGCAAAGTCCTCGGTGACAAAAGAATGAGATGCTCCGGAATCAAACAACACTCTAGCAGGGATGTGGTTGACAGAGAACATACCCAATACAACATCTGGTGCTTCCTGGGCTTCTTCGGCGTTCATGTGGTAGAGGCGGCCGTTGTGGTTATTGGGGTTGTTGGGGACGAACTTCTTGCCGGTGGAGACACGGCGTTGTTGCTGAGCAGGTGCAGCGGTGTTGCCGGCGAGCTTGGCAAGACGCTTGGGACACTCGTTGGAGTAGTGCCCAACTACACCACACTCATAACAAGTGATGGTGGTCTTGTCCTGCTTGTTCGCAACGGAACGGCATTGCTTCCGGTTCTGGGGGTGGTGTTGGTGTTGTTGTTGTTGTTGTTGTTGTTGTTAGGGGCTCGGGGCGGAGCGCGGTTGTAATTGTTGTTGTTGTTGTAGCCTCCTGGCTTGGAGTTTCCTCCACTCCGGTTCTGATAACCGGGGCGCGAGTTCTGCATCGGGGGCTTGTTGTTTCTCGGAGTGAAACCTCCGCTTGAGCTAGAGCGATACTTTTGGGGGTGGCTTGATCCACTTTGATTCGCCATGCGGCGCTTGCGGTTCTCATTGGCTTGGTTTAACTTGCCCTCCATCTGGATGGCGGAGTCGACAAGGGCTTCAAGGTCGGCGAAGGGGATGTTGACGAGGACAGTCTGCATCTCATCATGCAGTCCGTTCAGGAATCTCTCCTTCCTCTTCTCAACGGTGTCGGTCTCATCAGGGGCATACCTTGACAGTGTAAGAAACTTGTCGCGGTATTCGACCACCGTCATGCGACCTTGTTTCAGTTCACGGAACTCATCCCTCATCTTCTTGATAAGACCCGGGGGTACATGGTACTTGCTGAACTTGAGCTTGAAATCCTCCCAAGTCATGAACTGACCTCCGTTCATGGCACGGGTGCTTGTCCACCAAGCGCGGGCTGGTCCAGCGAGATAGTGGGTGGAAAACAAGACTTTCTCGTTGGCTTCCACTCCGGCTACCTCCAGATTGTTCTCCATAGTCTGGAGCCAATCATCGGCGTCGAGGGGTTCCTCGGTCTTGCTAAACACCGGGGGATTGGTGTTTTGGAAGTTCTTGAGTTTGGATCCGGGGTGGTCATGATTTCCATGGCCTTGGTTGGCGATGTTCTGCAAGGCAACAAGGTTGGCTTGGCGTTCGGCTCGTTCTGTTTCCCTGTCGGCAAGCATGGTTTGCAGTAGTTGCAACATCGCGTCGTTGGTGCGATTTGGAGGGGCCATCTAAAGATATAGAAGATCATGAGATAAGAGGGAACATTCTATGGTTCATTTTCGTTAAGTTTGAAAAACATTTGAAAACTTGTAATCTTTTCATGACAAACATAACATTCATTCATTCATTCAACACATAGTACAAACTAACACACACATACTCCAATGGTTTTAAGAACCATTCTCATGCTACGATACCAGGGACGGGATACAACTCACACCTACATAAGTGAGACTAGTGCAGCTACTCCTCATCCTCGACATCGATCGGGACGTAGTCGTCGGGTCCTGCCTCCAGGAACTCGTAGTCCTCCTCCTCGGTGTTCTCGTCCTCCTCAAAGTCGTTGTCGTCGCTCAGGAAGGCGTCTCCTCCCTGAATGTCGATGCCTCCGTCGTCATCCTCCAGCTGACGAATCTGATCCTCCTGAGCCTTGACAGTGGCTTCAAGTGACGCGATCCGGGCGCGAAGGCGATGAATCGTAGCGTCCTTCTTGGCACGCTGCTGGCGGAGGCTCTTGCGGTCGTTGTTGAGTAGCTTGATCGCCTCACCCTGCTCGGTGATGTGAGCATGGGTCTGGTTCGCGTAAGCGCGGGTGGCGTCGAGGTCCCTCTGAGTCTGATAGAGCATGAAGTCCAGGTGCTCAGCATGGTGCCTCAACTCCAGGTGCGGCTGCAGCTCCATGGGCACTCCCGCAGCATCACGCCTCACAAGGTGGGCGTAGCGCAAAGCAAGGATGCGCACCACGTTCTGTCCACAGAGGCGCGCAAGTGCCTCCTGAAGGCCACGTGCGAGTCCGTCGAGCCAGTTGCTCTCGCGGAAGGAGAAGAGGATCCTCTCCGAGGTGGGAGGCTCCATCTTGCCCCTCAAGTCGGCAGTGATCACCCACTGCAACTCTCCTCCGGGCGTGTCGTCCAGCTGAACCCCGTGGAACTCGGGGTGTGGGCGCCCAAGGAAGTCAGAGACGGCGTTGAGGTCGTGCTCGAAGATCAAGCTCCCTCCGTTCCCAAGCTGATAAAACTTGGTGTTGATGGGTTCATTCGGCTCCATCTGAAAGAGAATTAGATGAGTAAGTTAGAGAGTGCAAAGTGTGGCAAAATTTTAAGTTGATTCAAATAAGATAGAACATGATTCATCAAATTTTTGGCAAAGTCTCAAAGACAAGAGTGTAGTAAATTTTCACAAATATTTTCTTTCATTTGATTTCAAAGTTAAGTTTTTCAGAACACCCATTCTAACTAAGGTCTTCTAAGGTCAAACAATGGCTCTGATACCAACTTGTCAACACCCGGATTTTTAAGTCCGGATGCCTATTATGTCATACATCGCAATCCCAGGAATATTGTTGTTGCGAGGCATAATAGTTAAGTATCACAGTCATCATTCATTACAAACCATAAGTCTTACAAATTTGGAATCACATGATCCATATTACACGAATAGTTGATCTATCGATCAACGAACAAACACAAGTTCATAGTTCAACATAGCGGAAGCGTAATATACAAGGACTCTCTAGTCCACAGGCCAACGCTTGACGTCGGAAGACTCCTAGTTGTCGTAGGCGTCCTGCTGGTCATCTCCTTGTTCATCTTCATACTCTGGCCATTTGAATAGCCAGGGACAAAGCCATGAGTACTTTAAGTACTCGCAAACTAATACTAATGTAAGTGCTAGACATTCTAGTATGGTTTGCTAAGCTCTAGTTTATTTGCATAAAGCTAGTTTTAGTTCACAATATTTGAGAAAAGCTTATTCAAATGCTAACTAACTCAAGTGGGAACATTAGTGTCACTCCCACCATTCAAGTGGTGATTTCAATTCAATTCACCACAAGTCATTTCACCATCATCTTTCAACATCATTTTTCAAAGATATGACATCGGAAACTGTATGGCCTTTCCAACCGTCCGTAACCGTGGACGCGGCTATTCGAATAGGTTTACACTCTGCAGAGGTTGCACACTTGTGCCACAACATTTGATTTCATCCGTCGGGATTACCCCGAATCATCGTAACAAAGTACGCGGATCATCAACCATAACCTTTCACTTACGAGTCCTAGTATGAGCACCTCTCCCCATGAGCTTGGCCTCCCAGTGAAGACCAACTGTCAACCTGGGAACTGCACAGGGCTTGGCCGTACAATTCACCTCAATTTCACATCATTTCTAAACAACGGAGGCAGCCTCAAGCGTAACCCCTATGACGTGTGTTCAGAGGGAACCCATACTAAGATGCATAAACTTCCAGTTAAGCCCTACCCATAATTAGGTATTGTGGGGGTACTTAATAATTGGAAAGGTATCGCATTCAAACCAACATCATGGTTTTATCAAAAATCACCATCTTCTCTTGGTCATATTCACCTTTAAAAATCATTCAATGGAATGCATCATCATTCCAAGGTTTCAAATTCATTTCAAAATCACATTGTTCCCATCTAGAGTAGTCAAGTTTTATTTCATTAGCACTAGCTCTAAATCATGAGGGGTGCTACTTTGCTTTGCTTGATTGAGACTATTTCACTACTCTAGTAACCAACTTGTACTTTGACCAAAGTTAACTATAAAAGTAACTTATTCAGAAAACAAGTAACAACTTGTAATGTAAAAACTTGGGATAGGCTTATGTAAGAAAAGGTAAAAATCATGGTGCCTTGCCCCAAGGGGCTTTGCACTTTGCAAGAATATTAGCTTGCCTTGGTAGTTCTCAAACTGTTCCTCCTCCTCCTCTTGGTAGCAACCTTCTTCTTCGGCGTACTCTCCGGTGCTACCGTCTAAATTTGAATACGAGTATAATTACTCACTAATTCAATGGCTATTCCATATATCACATATAAACACACAAACTATTCTATGCACACAAATAATCTACTTAGGGTGCATGGGTTGTGGTGTTTGAATAGAATTCATTTCTTTGTATTCCATATGCAAATGATAGTTTCCATAGGGTTCTTGAGGAATAATTTCCTCTCATTGAAATCTCCTTAAGATTTAATTTCTCAAACAATCATGAATGAACTCATATTGACCTAAGTCAAATGTTCATCATCATCATTTGTGAAAATGATTTAAATGGGGTAGATCACCTCATATCATTTAATTACACTACATATGATTTAAATCTCTAAGTAATTCATATAATAGAGTTGGGACCAGGGGTCCAAACATCCCATGAATTCATGTGAGACAAGATTTAAATGAAGTTTAAGACTTCATATGAATTACTTAATAGTTTTGGACAATATCAACTAGTTAAACTAGCCATAATATCCATTAATTAAACTATGGCATGATCATGCAAAGTGACCACACCATTTTATTGCATAAACAATTAGTGTAAGTCAAATGTGAGCTATTAGAGTTGGAATTAACTTAATATCTATTTTGGTTGATTTTTAAGAATTATTTGAATAGGAAAAAGTCCCTGCCTTGTTATTTTTATCAAATTAATTCTACAAAGAATCTGGTCATGGGACTAGTGGCATGTTGTAGATAATTTCACTAGCTTTCCAAAAATATAAAGTTCATCAAATTTGGTTTAGCCAATTTGAATCTATTGATTTTCAAAGTGGAGGCAGTATTGAAATTCATTTGCAATTTATTAAACTGGATTTGAATTAAAAGGCCGGCGGGAAAGCTAAACGGGCTCAAAGGTTTAAAAACGGCCCAAGGCCAGCCCAGCCACGGTCCAGTGCCGCGCGAGCTGCCTGACAGAGGGTCCCGCCTGTTAGCGGCTCATTTAACCCGAAACGGTACAGATCAATGGGAGGCGTTGGATTAGAAAAGGATCGGAGGGCCGTGGTTCATCGTCGTCTCCGACGAGAACCCGACGATGTGGCGGCGGCAGTAGGGGGTCGGCGGGCTAACCAGTGCTCCAACGAGGGATGGCAGTGTGCTTGGGGTAGATGTGGACGACGGCGGAGCTCCAGGTACCGGTGGCGTCGCCTGAGGTGGCCTGGTTCGCCGGCGATTGCTGCAGGGCTTCCGCGGCGGCGATCTTGCGATTGAGCTTGCTCCGGCGAGGATTCGATGGGTGGAGTGGTGGTTGAGTAGATGTGAGAGGTGGGGAGTCTGGTGGTGTGTTTGGATTGCTCAGGGGAGCTCTCCTTTTATAGCAGCGCATGGGTGCTGCGGGGCAGGGTGGTGGTCGACCATGGCGCGGCGATTCCGGCGGCTGGTCGAGCTAGGCGAGGTCATGGCGATGCTCTACGTGTCCAGGCGAGGCTAATGGCGGCGACAGCTTGGTCGGGGAGGGCCTGGTTGGGTCGCGTTGCTTCCATGTCTGCCGCGTCCGCGGTGGACCAGGGTTTCCTTCTCCGGCGGCGGTGGGCGCGGGTCGTGGTCGAGCGAGTGTCTGGCGGCGTCCAGGTGGCGAGGTGGTGCTCAACTCGTCGAGAGCGGGTCCAGGGCGAGTGCAGGGTGGCGGCGCGGCGCGTGGCCAGTGATGTCCGCGAGCGTGTCCATGCGCGACGTCATCGGCATGGTGAGCGCGTTCTGGGCGCGCGTCGTCCGGCGTGTGGTCGCTGCTCCTTCGACCATGGCGAGTGTAGGCGGCGCTAGGGTGGTGTGCTGGTGCGTTCTGGCACGGTGGCCATGGCCAGGGAAGAAGAAAGGGAGGGGGAGCTCGACGTGTGTGGCATGGCCGGCATGGCCATGCCCTAGCTTGCTCTCTCTCTCCCTAGTGTGCTATTTGGCATTGATTTGGTTTAAGGGGACCAGGGGACAATGTAGAATAGCTTTGGGTTAGATTAGGTGGAGTAGATCACTATTTGCAATAGTTGCAAATAGTGCCAGAATTTGGAATTTGCAAATTTGTCTAAATTTGAATTAATTCAAAAGGTGAAACAATTTGAAATGTGTGTGTTTAGATAAGTTGTATTTGACCAGAGGTGATTTGAGGTGGTGGTGGAATTGTAGAATTCAAGAATTTGCAAATTTGGGCTAAGTGGAGATTGTTGCATATGTTATAAAGTTGAGACTTTGGATGAGCATAGCTCATGATCAAAGATGATTTTGGCATGGTGATCTTTACCAAAGTTGTTCACCTTGATGTTGACTTTGAAATGGTGCAAAGAGTTAGCAAGATTGGGTTTGGGAAAATTGAATGGCAATGGCTCAAAGTAGTGATCAGACTATAATTGTCACTTTTGACCATTATCATATGTGAGCTAGATTTGTGTTTGAATTTCATTTGAATTGTGATTCTTTGATTCCAAAAGTTGTGATAAGTGTTTAATAACATTATTCAACTAATGGTGAAGACCAAATAGGTCTAGGGTCAAAATTTATAAAAATGCCATAGGGCATATGTTAGGGTTTTAGGGTTTTTCATTTATTGGATTTTCTTCCTCTTTGCTTTATTTGGTTGGTGATCTTCATATGATCACATTAGGGTTTTAGAGTATAGCACATACAAATAATAACACTCATCATGGCATATCACTCAAATGCACAAGTCCTATGCATGGCACTATATGCAATTTAAAAAGTTTTTGTTTGTTTGAATTTTTGCTCTCTGGAATTCTCTAACTTTCTTTTTATTGAAATTTGGGGTGTTACAAAAGTGGTATCGCGCTTGCCCATATTTGATCAGCAAAACATAAATGCCCAGACACCTTTGAAGTTCATAGAAAGACTAGAAATAGTGATTGTCAAAGATAAAAGCATCAAAGTTATACTGCAATCAATCATATTTTGGGACAAGCATATTATACCAAGAATGACAGTTTTGCTCTCAAGATAGTGCTCAAAGAAAGGATGGAGACACAACATAAAAGTAAAAGATTGACCCTTCGCAGAAGGAAGCAGGGATTAACATGCGCTAGAGCTTTTCATTTTTAAAACAGGAGTAAAATTATTTTGAGAGGTGTTTGTTGTTGTCAACGAATGGTAATGGGTACACCAACTACCTCGCCAACCGGACTTCCAAGAGCGGCTCCCATGAAGGACGTTATCTCTACCAGCAAGGTAGATCATCCCTCTTCTCTTTTGTTTACACACGTATTTTAGTTTTATTATGAGTGACACTCCCCCCCAACCTTTGCTTACACAAGCCATGGCTAACCGAATCCTCGGGTGCCTTCCATCAATCACATACCATGGAGGAGTGTCTATTTGCAAAATTAAGTTGCTTACTGATGAATCAGAGCAAAACATGTGAAGAGAATTATTAATGAAGTTTGATTAATCGGGACTGGGAACCCCATTGCCAGCTCTTTTTGCAAAATTATTGGATAAGCGGATGTGCCACTAGTCCATAATGAAAGTCCGTCAAGAGTAAATGACAAGGTTGAAAGTTAAACACCACATACTTCCTCATGAGCTATGAAACATTAACACAAATTGAGAAGCATTTTGAAGGTTTTAAAGGTAGCGCATGAGAATTTACTTGGAATGGTTTGAAATGCCATGCATATGTATTTATGGTGGACACTTTGAAACAACTTGGTTTTCAGGTGTTTGGAAGCACGAGCAGCGTTCCTGCTCAGTACAGGTGAAGGCTAGCAATAGACTGGGGAGCGACAAATCAAGAGAGCAGTCACTGTCATAATCATGCTTGCGGCAAAATAAATTAACGGAGGCATAAAAGTGATACAAGAACTCTGAAGCAATGTAAATCATCGAGGCTTAATTGACTTTTGTTCAGTCATATGCATGCGTGATCATGTGCCAAGTCGATATAAATGAATTATTCAGAGGAGGATACCACAATGTCATACCTACTTATGAATAAAACAATGCAAGCAAACATCCATGACATGCTACTTATATTAATAAATTGGAGCTAAACATGAGAGATCATGAACTACTAGACTTTCTTAAATGACATATACCTCACATGAACTAACTAAGCATGCTCACATGGATGAGTATATGTACAAAAATGAAAACAAATAGA
The DNA here is from genome assembly GCF_019359855.2 of Lolium perenne. Taxonomy (NCBI): domain Eukaryota; kingdom Viridiplantae; phylum Streptophyta; class Magnoliopsida; order Poales; family Poaceae; genus Lolium; species Lolium perenne. Next base: position 166,661,360 of record NC_067244.2, read on the forward strand.
GTTCATACCAGCCTCTCACCACAATCCAATTGTCGTAGATCGTCATTATTGCCTTTCACTTGTGTAGCTTGGATAATATGAAATGAAAACCACGCTCCAGCCACCGAAGACCATTGAACTCAAGATGAACTTTACAAACCAAAGAAGAACATCAAATATTTTTGGTGTTTTCGAATTGGAAACAAGAACAAAAGGAAACAAGCAAACAAAGCAAAATCTTTTTGGATTTTCTTATAGCAAACCAACAATAGCAAATAAAGCAAATTAAATGCAAGAAACCAAAGTAAACAAATGATGGAGAGAAACAACAGAAATATTTTTGGTCTTTTTGTGTTTTAGGAAAGAAACAAAGCGAAAACTAGAAAATGGAAACTAGAAGAGTCACATAAACACAAAGCAGCAGAAATTCGTCAAACTTGACAGCAGTATAGTACTCGATTTTTAAGAAATTCTTCCACTGCTCAAATAGAAAAGTGTTCAACTAATGAAAGTTAGATAACAACCTGGGGAACATGCACAAAAATTGGCTTCGCAAAATATCGTTCTGGATATTTTTGAGAATTTTTTCGGTAACAGTCCAGAATCTGTTTTCAGGCAGCACTTCCCCAAATATCATCTCCCTCTCATTAGAAAACCACTCAAAGAAACTAAACAAGTATATACAAGTATCCAGCAACCATAATATGCAAAGAATGAGTGATGCCGGTATACCTCCCCCCAAGCTTAGGCTTTTGGCCTAAGTGGAGTTCAATCCCATGGTGTCCAGGAAGTAGCATCTCCGTAGTACGACGAAGATGGATCATATTCCGGGTATGTGCTAGAAGAAGCACCCGGATACGTGACGGTGTAGTCGTAGGAGGTCTCGGCGTCCTCGGAGTCATGCTGCTGGTGGAAGCCTTGTATCTTCAATTTCTCCTCCACCTCCTCCTTAGAGCGCGACCATGGTTTCCTGTCAATACTGAACAAATTTGGCTGGGGCAAAGGGATTTCCTTCTCATCCCCGTCAGCAAACAACATTCTATAGACCAAATTATCTGAAGTGGAATCAGCGGTAACAAAATGATGGCTCTTCATTGCAGCAATATCAAGCCTCTTAGGAGTTAATGGCACATCATTATAATCAAGAGGAATTTCTAAATGTGTTAAAATGCGCAATGCAATAGTTCCTCCAAAAATAGGCCCCCTGTTAGACAGGCGACGAGCAATAAGAGACCCAAGATGATAAGGTGTCTCTCCAGTAAGTGCAGCAATTAAGAAAGCAAGATGGTAGCTAGAAATATTGCTAGTGTTCTCCCTACCAAGAATGCTAGTAGCGATGTAATAGGCAAAATACTTAATGGCGGGGAGTTGGATATTCCTTATCTTGCCACGCTGAATGGTGCGACAATCATCATTGGTGATTCCTCGATAGAGCTCCAACAAGACCCTGGGGTTGTCCTCAATCTTCCTTACTGTACCTACAGGGGCAATACCCAATGCAACACAAAAGTCTTCCAATGTCATAGTAATAGCATTACCATAAATCTTGAATGCAACTGTCGGGCCATAGTGCTTGTTGTGGAACTTGAAGCTTTTGACGAAGATTTTGGTGAGCATGTAGTATTGCTCCCTTTCATCTCCCACGTAGGCGGCTAAGCCCGCCCTGCTTACGAGGGTAAAGAAATCATCCAACAACCCTGCATTACTCAAAAAATCATAACATGGGAAAGATGAAGCGTTAGGAACTCCATTGTCTTCTTCGGGCTCGAAGCTTGGCGTGATGACATCCTCATTGTAGGATCGCCTAAATCGGGTGGCGGTCCTAGAGGGCCTTCCGGTGCTGGTTTTCTCTCTCTCAAACACTTCTCCAAAGTTGAAATTATCCATCTTCCTTTTCTGAAATTTTCAACAAACATTATAAAATTTGATTTGGTGACATATAATTGAGGGGAACTACCATAGGAACTTGCTAGAGTACTAATCATGCATCAAAACTAGTTTATACAACTTAGAACAAGCATGCAAGCTCACTAAACATGTTACCTACAGCAGCAAAATATTCAAGATATACTCAACCAAACAAAATTCTACTTGGATAATCGGAAGAGTCACATACCGGAGAGCGAATGTGCCAAATTTCAGACAGAAATATGGGCTGAGCAAAGAGATCGAAAAATCCTGAGCTCTTGAGCAAAAACGCGAGTGAGAGAAAGCTGGTGCTGATTTTTTCGGGAGAGAGAAGAGTGTGGGAGGAAGAGATGCTGAAGTGGGGCAAAGGGGGACCCACACACCAGGGTGGCGCCCCCCCCCCTTGCTGGCCACGCCGGCCTGTGGGGTGCCACCATGGGGTGCCCCACTGATCATCCCAAGGTGCTCCCAGGTGCATTTTCGAAAAATAGGACCAACGGTATAATTTTTGTGAATTTTTGAAAACTTCGAAAAATGCACATTTCTGGGCATTAAGTTTATTATCACTGGATAGGAAATTTTTTGAAATCTCTAATTAACTAAGGAACTTTGCAAATCAAAAGTGCTACAGCAAGTAAGACAAGTGGAGGAAGAAAGTGATGTTGTTTACCTCCTCTATGCATATAAAAAGTATTTGTTAACAAGGTTGATCAAGTCTTGCCACCAAATAAATTTTACATAGCATAAGAAGAAATAAACCTCAAATCAATCATGTTACCTTGAATTGTATTGATATGGATCCAATCATAAGACTTTGATAACCTTCTTTAGGCTCATATATAGGACAATCGATAGTTCCAACTTTGATAGTTCTCACATTAGAAATAGTATTAACTCCACATACTTTATCAATCCTCTTGGGGAAATAAACAGTATGCTCCTTATCATCAACATTGAAAGTAACATTTCCTTTATTGAAATCAATAACAGCCCCTGCGGTGTTAAGAAAAGGTCTCCCAAGAATAATAGACATATTATCATCTTCAGGCATTTCCAACACAACAAAATCAGTTAATATCAAGCAGTTATTAGTAACTTGAACAGGAACATCCTCACATATACCAACAGGAATAGCAGTAGATTTATCAGCCATTTGCAAAGATATATCAGTAGGTATCAACTTATCTAAATAGAGTCTCTTATAAAGAGAAAAAGGCATCACACTAACACCGGCTCCCAAGTCACATAGAGCAGTTTTAACATAATTATTCTTAATAGAACAAGGAATAGTAGGTATACCTGGGTCGCCCAACTTCTTTGGAACTTTGCCATTGAAAGAGTAATTAGCAAGCATAGTGGAAATCTCCTCATTGGGGATTTTCCTTTTGTTAGTAACAATATCTTTCATATACTTTGAATAAGGAGGCAATTTAATAGCATCAGTCAAAGGGATTTGCAAGAATAAAGGTTTCATCCAGTCGCAAAATTTATTATAGTGTTCTTCTTCCTTTGATTTTAGTTTCTTAGCAGGAAAAGGCATTTGCTTTTGTACCCAAGGTTCCCTTTCATTACCATGTTTCTTAGCAATAAAATCTTCTTTAGTATACTTTTAGTTTTAGCATGCTTTTCAGGTTCATCTTCAGCTTCTTCTTTATCAGAAGCATCATTCTTATCATTATCATTACCATTATCATGTTCATTACCACTTTCAGTTTCAGCATCGGAAATAGAAATACTATTAGGATCATTAACAGGTTCAGAGGATTCTACAACCTTTTTATGTTTCTTCTTCTTTTTCTTAGAAGGAACACTAGTTTCAATTCGTTGAGAATCTTGTTCAACTCTTTTGGGATGCCCTTCTGGATATAGAGGATCCTGGGTAGAGACACCACCTCTAGTTGTTACTTCATAAGCATGTTTCTCTTTAGGATTATTTTTTAATAAGTCATTTTGCACTTTAGTGAGTTGATCAATTTGAGTTTGAACCATTTGAAAATGTTTAACAAGCATCTTAACATCATTGGAGGTTCTCTCCACAATATCATGCAAATTGCTAATAGCTTGAGAATTTTCCATTAGATGATTCTCTACTCTCATATTAAAATTTTCTTGCTTAACAATATAATTATCAAACTCATCTAAGCATTGAGCAGGAGGTTTTGAATACGGAATATCTTCCCTAGTAAAGCGTTGAAGGGAGTTTACCTCAATCATGGATGAAGGGGGAATTATCTCGCATATATCTTCTATGGGAGGTAGATTCTTCACATCTTTGGATTTAATACCTTTCTCCTTGAGAGACTTCTTGGCTTCCCTCATATCTTCATCATTCAATTTAATTAAACCCCTCTTCTTCAATATTGGCGTTGGAGTTGGTTCAGGTGTATTCCAATCATCATGATTCCGACCTATTTTAGCCAATAATTCTTCAGCTTCGTCTGGAGTTCTTTTCCTGAAAACACAACCAGCACAACTATCCAAATATGCTCTAGACTCAACGGTTAGTCCACTATAAAATATATCAAGTAAATCATGCTTTTCCAAATCATGTCCAGGTCGAGCTCTGATAAGAGAGCAAAATCTTGCCCAAGCTTCTGGCAATTTCTCTCCATCTTCCTGGTCAAAGCTATAAATTTTCTGTAAAGCAGCATGTTGAGCACTAGCAGGAAAGTATTTCCGAAAGAAAACATCACACAAATCAGTTGGACTTTTAATAGAACCAGGAGGCAAATTATTATACCAAGTTTTAGCATCATCCTTTAATGAGAAAGGAAAAATTTTAGCGACAAAGTAAGTACACATCTTGACATCATCAGAAAACAAGCTACTCATAGAAGAAAGTTCAATCATGTGTTCTACAGCACTTTCTTTTTCAGTACCACAAAAGGGTGCTTTCTCTACAATAGCTATATGAGATAGATCTAGAGAAAAATCATAATCTTTATCCTTAATGCATATAGGAGATGTGGCAAATTTAGGATCAGGAGATAACTTATGTCTAACAGTATATTGTGTGAGAAACTTTTTAATTTTTCTTGCATCAGCACTAGCATTGCATCTATTAATAAAATCATCATTAAGCTCCACATAATCCTCATCAGGATCATCACTAGAATAATCAAGTTCAGGTGAATTAACAGGTGTAGTAGCATTTTCATTAGGAGTTTCAGCATTTTCAATTTGTCTAGACCTAGCAATTGTAGCATCTAGAAAGGATCCCAATGAACCACTATCATCAAGCACAGCAGAAACATTATCAATATTATGAGAATTTTCAGATTCAGTAGAAGTACCAGCAAGTGAAGCTTGCGGCGGTGAAACAAGTTGACTTATCACAGATGGTGAACCAAGAGTAGCAGAGGTACTCAGAGTTGTACCTTTTCTTGTAGTGGATGGTAATATGACGACTTTAGAATCGCGAGTTTTACCCATTATGGAGAATTTGCAGCGAACAATATCAATCCAAGTGAACTTCCAAATAAAGCTATGCTCCCCGGCAACGGCGCCAGAAAACAGTCTTGATAACCCACAAGTATAGGGGATCGCAGCAGTCTTCGCGGGTAGTAAAACCCAATTTATTGATTCGACGCAAGGGGAGACAAAGAATACTTGAAAGCCTTAACAACGGAGTTGTCAATTCAGCTGCACCTGGAAACAGACTTGCTCGCAAGAGTTTATCAGTAGTAACAGTTTTATGGCAATACTTGATAGTGAAATAAATAAAGAGCGATAAATACGTACAAACAGCAGTAGTAATTATAGTAAACAGCAGGATTAAAATACTGTAGGCACGGAGACGGATAACGGGCGTTGCATGGATGAGAGAAACTCATGTAACAATCATAGCAGGGCATTTACAGATAATAATAAAACGGTGTCCAAGTACAAAGCAATCAATAGGCATATGTTCCATATATAGTCGTACGTGCTCGCAATGAGAAACTTGCACAACATCTTTTGTCCTACCAGCCGGTGGCAGCCGGGCCTCAAGGGAATCTACTGGATATTAAGGTACTCCTTTTAATAGAGTACCGGAGCAAAGCATTAACACTCCGTGAACACATGTGATCCTCACATCACTACCATCCCCTCCGGTTGTCCCAATTTCTGTCACTTCGGGGTCATTGGTTCCGGACAGCGACATGTGTATACAACTTGCAGGTAAGATCATAAAACAATGAATATCATGATGAAACAATAATATGTTCAGATCTGAGATCATGGCACTCGGGCCCTAGTGACAAGCATTAAGCATAACAAGTTGCAACAATATCATCAAAGTACCAATTACGGACACTAGGCACTATGCCCTAACAATCTTATGCTATTACATGACCAATCTCATCCAATCCCTACCATCCTCTTCAGCCTACAGCGGGGGAATTACTCACACATGGATGGGGGAAACATGGCTGGTCGATGGAGAGGCGTCGGTGGTGATGATGGCGATGATCTCCTCCAATTCCCTGTCCCGGCGGAGTGCCAGAACGGAGACTTCTGGCTCCCGAGACGGAGTTTCGCGATGTGGCGGCGTTCTGGAGGGTTTCTGGCGACTTCGACTTCTCGGTCGCGATTTTTAGATCGAACCCCTTAAGTAGTCCAGAGGAGGGCGTCGGAGGCAGGCCGAGGGGGCCACACGCTAGGGCAGCGCGCCCCCCTCCTGGGCCGCGCCGCCCTAGGGTGTGGGGCCCTCGGGCCTCCACCTGACTTGCCCTTCTGGCTCCGTGAGTCTTCTGGAAAAATAGGACCTTTCGCATAAATTCCGAGGATTTTCCTGAAAGTTGGATTTCTGCACAAAAACGAGACACCAGAACAGTTCTGCTGAAAACAGCGTTAGTCCGTGTTAGTTGCATCCAAAATACACAAATTAGAGGCAAAACAATAGCAAAAGTGTTCGGAAAAGTAGATACGTTTTGGACGTATCAACGGGGAAGATGGAGGGCAGGGGCGGAAGGAGGGCATGGGCGGAGTGGGAAGGGAGGGGGGTTAGCGGCGGTCGTACCGGGCGGCGCCGCCGTGCTCGTCTTCTCCAGCGCAGGGACGGTTCGTACTTTGCTCGGTGGAGAGAGAATGAGTTAGCGACGGGCCAATTCAGAGGCAATTCAGAGGTCCAGACCTCTGAATTGTCCAATCGGTAAGTTGCCCGCGCGGGGGGAGGGGCTCTGAATTGGTTCCTAATTCTACAGCCCAATACTGAGTACATCCAAATAGCAGAATTGGGTCCTCAATTCCAGATTCCCCAATTCAGAGCCCAATTCTAAGCATCCAAACACTGCCTAGGTGTAATCATAACAGTACTGAAGCAGCAAAAACACATAAACCTAGAAACAAACTATGACTACCTACCCGTAGCAAAATAGCCTATACATAGAAGAGAATGGTTAGAAAAAGACATGCTACTAGAAATTTAGCCAAAAATGCATGGACAAGAGAAACTGGTAGTCCTGTGTATAGAATTGCAGGGTCAAGAGGGACTAGGAATCTCCCATGTACCAGATGTTATACTAGGATTCTATACGCGGTATTTGCAGAATCTAGACCTGGCAGAACCTAGCCCTTCTCCGGCTCACACAATCTATACCTAATAATAAAGGAGCTAAGGTTTCTGTCAAAATTTTCGTCCAACTTTTATTAGGACGATTTTGCCCTCCCACCAAGTCCCATATAACGCACTGTACCACCGTACCGGTTCGTTTCGTATTTCCTTTTTGCTCCTCTAGCCGAAGCCAGGCATAGAAGCCCTGCTCGGATCGAGTGGATGCGTGCATTGGCTTGGGCCTACGTGCGCGTGCGGGGCTTGGTCGGCGGCGGCGGGTGCTGCACGGGTGGGACGGAGCGGAGGTGAGGTCCTTTATTTTCCGTCCACGAAATCCTGCCGATTGGTTGTGCTAGCAGGAGGAGGCGGGGCCGCGTGAGGCGGGGCCGCGTGGGGGCACATCTGCCTAGTGGAGAGGTCGGGGAGCCGTGCCTCCATGAAGGGATGGGACAGAGACGAGGCACAGAGGACTATGGCGGCGAGCTGGACTACACGTCGAGTCGTCGACTGAACCACGACGGAAATACGAGGTGGTGCTCGAATCAGAACAATGAACAAAGACGAGCTGGCGACCATGGACGTCCCCAACTCATGAGCTCCTACTCAAAATACAACTGGGAAATGGGATGTGCGGTGGATTTGGGCTTTCCAATTACAGATTTCCTTGATTTGATGCATAAATTGGTGTCCAATTTTAAGATTTTGTGGGTGGGTGAGAGACTCGATCGTGAGAGGATTTGGGGAAGAAGAGGAACTTGCCGTATGGGAGAAGATTGGTGGGTCCCGGCGTGATCCACCGATCGTTAGTGCTGCGCGTTCGCTCGCTTTGTGTGGGCTCGCTCCTGCTGGGCCGACTTCGTTATGTATTGTATACCATACACAAATAGCTGCTGGGGATTAAAATTTATAATGTGAGTCCAGTCCAAAAACTGCAAAAGCAAACTGCGCTATTCAATAGTCCCACATCGCTCCCTTAAATGTAGTATGACCGATTTAGAGCATCCCCACTCGTTGGCGCTCCCCACGCCCAAATCCGGCGAAATTTTCGTCCGGATTGGATGAAGTTTTGGCGTGGGGAGCGCTAGTTTCCCAGCCGCGTGCCCAGGCGAAGTCGACGATGCGAATTTAAAAAACGGAAACTTGACAAACTTCGGCTAAAATTCGGGTGAATATAGACTAAATTTAATGATATTTAGACTAAAACGGGCGGAGTTCATACATAGAGGCCGAATTCGACTATATTTCGAATTCGGCTAGGGGAATTCAAACGCTAATTTTAAAACACGGCGCTCTACATGCCCATACGGCGGTAGAACACCGTGTAGTCGTCGCCGCCGTCGTCGGAGCCGTCGTCCTCGACCTTCGGCACCTTCGGCTGCGCGGCTTTGGCTTCGCCGCCCGGCCGGCGTCTCCCCACCCCGGGGATGGCTTGTACCAGTCGTCGTCGGAGGACTCGAGGTCGACGACGGGGACAGCGACGCCGGATGGAGGTGTCGCAGGACGGCGGTACCGCGCGACATCGTCGTTGGCGGTTGGAGCGGCGCGGGCGGCGAGTTGGCGTGCGGCGGCCGAGTCCAGCGGCCGCCGTCGCTCCGCCTCTGGCGCCGCCGTCGCGCTGGCCCCGATCCGATGCGGCGTCGTCCGCGCGCTTCTCCTCCTCCATGTCGGCAAGCGACCCGGCGATCGCCTCCGCCATCGCGGCCTCCTCCGCGCTTCGCCTCCTCCTCGGCGAGCTGGCTTGCGGCGGCCTCTTTCTTCGTCTTCTTCCGGCCGCTCGCGGCGCGGAAGGCTGTTCTCGGATGACGAGGGCGCCGCTGCTGCGCCCTTCGGTCGCCGGCGGAGACGCCGGCTCCTTCTTGACGCGCACCGGCGTCGAAGGCGACGTCGCCTCCTCCCTCTTCACCGGCGCCAAGGATGACCTTGACGCCGATCCGGAAGACGACGAGCTGGCAGCCATGCGCCGTGGCTGCCTGACGCTTCCCCGACGGCGGCTCGCCGATGCCCTCGATGCCGATAGAGGGGGCATCGTGAGCACCGGGGAGTTGCCGCCCTCGATGTGCTCGATGACGGCCTCGAGTGTCCGGCCCGGCGCGCCCCACCACCGTCGGCGGCCCGCGGCGTTGTTGCGCGCAGGCGGAGGCGGCGGGCCGTCGTAGGCCGCCAGCTCCCGCTCCCACCGCTGGAGGAAGTAGGAGTTCCACCGCGTGTAGTTGTCGGGGTGGTGGCGCGGGTCGGCGCGCTCCTCGTCGGTCATCGTCATCCTCGCCTCCTCGATGGCGACGTCGAGGGCATGGCCCCGCGGCGGCGGCGGGATTGGAACGCCGCCAGCACTTAGCCGCCAGCCGCCTCCGGGAGGCCTCGTGTCCGGCGGGCAGGGGTACCCCGCCTGGTGGAGGAGGTGCCCCTCCCACGCGTGGAGAGACCGGCGGGCGAAGCCGTTGTTGGCTGCGCCGTCGTCGTCGTAGAACGCCATCTTGAGAGTAGAGGGAGAATGGAGGGAGAGTGGAGCACGGGGTACGCCTCGCGGCGAGCGGACCGGCGTATATAGGCGTGGCTGGCGCGGGGATTAAATGCCGCGTGGATCGCGGCGAGCTGACCGGCGGCAGCCTTTAGTGCGCGCGGAAGACGATGCGTGCGCGGAAGACGAAGACATTAACTCGCCGCGTGGCCGGCGAATGCATGCCGGCGGCAGGCTTTTACAGCGCGCGGAAGACGACGACATTAACTCGCCGCGTGGCCGGCGAATGCAGACCGGCGGCAGGCTTTTACAGCGCGCGGAAGACGATGCGATGAGGACGACGATCGGTTTCTCTCGCCGACAAGTTGGGGCCACCAGACGCGCGGGAAGTTTCCTCGCCGTTTCGCGCGCTTTCGTTTCGTCCGGAGTCCCCGAGCGCTCCCCGGGGGGCCGGGGGGGGGCGTGGGATCGTCGGATGAATTTAGGCCCAAATCCGGACGAAAACGAGGAACCGGGGGCGCGACTGGGCCGAATTTCGCCGTTCGGATGGAAAAAACGCTCGCCGGGGGCCTGTTCGGGGGGACGAGTGGAGATGCTCTTATATACCTTTGCAAGTTGCCTCAGACCACGAGCTGCCTAGGGAATCAACAAGCATTGCCACCGTTCTCTTTGATCTTATGGAGGAAGGATTTAATAGAGAGATGACCGGAAGAAACGAGAGAAGGAAAACCGAAAGAATTGATCAGTTGGCCTGCCTGCCGAATCGGGAATTGCTCTGTATGTTGGGTGGTGGCCACGACCAGATCAACGTCACGGGATCGAGAAGTGAACTATACTAGCAATGTATGGGCGCGGCGTGTACCAACTATGTAATACGATGGTTCTAATATTTTTAAGACCATACTTGGATATTTCTTTGTTAAAAAATAAGCTCTAAGATAGTTGGTGATGAAATCTGATACATCATAAACTGAAATTATGTGCATAAAAGGTTGATCTTAAGGATCAAGTAAATTAGCGAGCATAAGAGGTACACACAATTGTAGTCTGGTGAATCTACAGAATTCCAACTGGTTAGAGATAACAAGAGTATGACAACAACTGATACAAAAGGTAATTAGAAAAAGATGATTCCGCAACTTTCTATGCCTATGGCATCTGAGAAGCTAATAGACTGAAATGAGAGCTAGCTTTTAACTTGTGGTTTAGCACTCTTTTCATCATGGTTTTGTACGCTCGGTCATCTTCTCTTGAGGTTTTCTAAAACATGCCTTCTTTAAATACAACCCTATTTGTTGTATACCACAACTTACTCTAGACGCTGTTGCAAAACATGAACGTTTTTTGTTCTGTCACACCAGTAACTTGACTGGGTATTCATTCTCACATCCCCTCTAGTTTGGATTGAACTCCAAAATAGGAATTGTTACTGGCAACCATTCCTTGACAGCACAAAAAGTTTCTCGCTGCATTCAAATGTAAATATTATTACCCATGAGTGCAAAAGGCAAAACTTCCGAGCATAGCTTATTATAAGTCACAGCAACACAAAAAATAATCATATCTAAAAGATATGATGCCTCCTAGCATGCTCTCTTTCCACACATGTATAACCGATAACTATGATTATTTAGTATCAATACAACATGTTACACACCCTTTCAGCTCTATGTAACAAAGGATACAAAATATAAGAATACAACGATGATGTGAAAGCCTGAGCAAAGCAAAAACATTGACGCCCCACTTTTCACCCTTGAAATTACTCATAGAAAAAGGAACATGAGAAAACCAATACACTGAATAAAAGCACACTTCTCACATATTAATAGAATGATCCATAGATTAAAACTGCTCATGTTCTTAACATAAAGGCATACCTCTAGGCATGCATGACTTTATAATTCACCTGAAGCCACCATGCAAAATGAAAGACAGAGTATAGTATTTACTACTTACTGGTAGTAAAATAGAATAGAAGACCATATACAGCAAAAAACTGAAAAGAATCATGAATGAAGAAACTCAACAAAATGATCAAAATTAATAGTCCATTCATGGAAAAAAAAAAACTTAGGACAGTAAAAAAGAAGTGCCGCGGCAAGAAGTATCAACTCTCAAATTCCTAAGTGGCATAAGTTTCTAAGTATTTCATACGCACATAGACCATAACATGTGGTTCTCCGGAAATGAACATCTAATAGAAAATATGATATTTGCAAATGTTAGGAACTTGTTTTATCATGGAATGGATGGTGTATTATTATATTTTGTCAGTAAATAATGCAGAGCATTATAGAAAGGGCACACCAATTCAGTTAAACGGATAGAAATTAATTCCCTGAACCCAACAATAAAACCTCAACTACAATCTAGTTGTTTTGCAGCACCATATCGGTACATCGATCTAGAAAAGTAATAATGCTATCAACTATCACTGAATTATCAGTTCCTGATACCCAAACTTGCCAATATATATTGCACATGTACAGTGCAAACACCTATCTTCAGATGATTTCTATTTTTTTGCCAAACAGATATACTACCACTTTCAAAGAGAGGTATACGGTGGTCATAGATTTCGTGTATGTCAACTCAGACCCAACGTTTATCGTTGTTTAATGCTTAGCGATGTGCAGTAACTCTATGCACTGCCGTTAAAATTTCAGGTTTATATCCACAACTCTGAAGGCAGCACAACCGAACAGAAAATAAACAATCAGGTCTTCCTTATAGCTCAACTGCTTGTCTCTATAGGTCCTAGTCGGTAAGATTTATACGTAAGATTTGTTGCTAGTATTTTAGACTAAATCAGCAGCGGCCAAGAAAATAAAAGAAACAGAGGATGAGCAGCAAAAGAAGAGCAGGTCCATGGTGGTTGGCCGACCTGAGGAGGAGGCTCCTTTCCTCATCCCCTGAGGAGGGTGGGTCAGAAGAATTTAAGCTGAGGAGGCCCACCCGAGCGCTTCCATCTCCCTCGCAGCACTGCCCTAGAGCAGCACTTCCCCATAGTTCCTCTACACGGGCACACTCCACGGCCCGGAGACCACCATGACTATGAGCAGTGCTCCAAGCCCCTTCCTGGCCCATGACACCTGCGGCACATCGACAACCGTCAGTATGATGTCCTCCTGAGCGGCAAACTAATTTTGGATCCGACTGCAAGGTACAAAAAAGACAATATCACCATCAAAGGTCACTGGAATTAACCTCTATTGTGCTCTAAAAAAGCTAGTGACATACCAGGAATGCTAAAAGGAACGTGATCAAAGCATTTAGAAGATATTGACATAGAAAAATGGGGCGTTCTAATACTGAAGTACTTTTTTTGTGCCTCAACATTTCGATTCATGTCATTATTTCAAAACCTGTACATATATATATAACGTTGTGGCAATCTGTATCCACATGAATCTTTTTTTCTTAACAAAGATGCAAAAGCAACCTTGCCTTATCTAAACCTAAAAAAGGGGAAACTATTTATGAATGGATGCATTGAATCAAAAAGGTGGTTGCATAGGATAGGCACTCACACGTTATCCATATTTGACAGGTGTTTTCTGTCCAAAGCTGAGCAGAAATAATGAGGCATTTTCATGTGTTTTCATTGTAGCAAAAACTGGAACATTTTTTAAATAGAAACGGAAATATCCTAATCCGGCAAGTCTCCAATATTATGTTAATCAAAATTTATCGAGGTAAGTTACAAAGTGTTCTATATCTGAACTTGACTCGACAGTCATTTATATAGTTTGGTTGTCGAAACTGAACACTGGAATCATATTGCATAAAAAGAAGAATTCTCAGTGCAGGCCTCACAAGAGGTATGCTAACCTTCTTTTCAGGGAAATGCAAAGCTAAATAGCAATTTCTCCATTTATCTGCTCTCTATAGTTTCCATCCAAACCTAAAACTCACAGAATATACAATAGCAGTGAATGTGTGTGTGTCATTACTGGAACATGGAGGGTTTAGGAGATTATCTCATATAGCTAGAACATCCAGAATAAAAAAAGAAAGTTTAAGTAATTAGTTAATTAAGCAATGAAAGGCATGTTTGGCAATTTATTTTCTGGATGACTTATGCAGATATAAGTATATATAAGGAATACATGATGAAAGGTACGTACGTGAGTATGAATAAAAGCAAGACTTCTATTAAGATGTAAGTACTTAGTTGTATATAAGGTTAAATAATTGGAGTTGACATGACATTAACATGAAGCAGGGCTAATGGCTTCTTTTATATTTATTTTCCATGTTTATTATGGCCAACATTAACAATTCTGAAAGGGATTTATCTGATGAATGCATAGCATGCAGGGTGAAAATTAGATCAGCATGTACCCAGCTGATCGGTAACTAATGTTGATTGATCAAGGTGGTATAAAAGGAGTGAGATGGTAGGATGATGCTAAAAAGAGTAAAACCCTTTTATTTTTGCAAGCCAATATTTAGAAGCAGGATATATAATACTAAAAGATATAATACTATATGTAAGGACTGATATATATAGTACTTTGCGAGATTGATAATCAGTCCATTGGGAGAGGTCGCTAAAAATGTGAGAAAATCACACTAATAAACTCCAATCACACTAAAACGGGAAATCCAATTCAAAATCGAACATGGCATTCAGTTTATTTTACAGTAGTAAATTGCTCTTAGGATCTATATTTAGTAAAGGTGAGGAGAGGAGGTGCTTAGGATTTGTAATTAGTAAGGGTTGCAGGACATTTGAGGATAAGGAGAAAGAGGGCAAAAATGATTCAACTGTAGGGAGTCTTCAAGAGCGAGCACCTGTGGACGGAGCGTCTAGAAGCCAGATGGAGATGAACCCTTTGCTTACGGAATCTGTGTTGTTCATCTGCAAGAGGGGGAATTGACTGGATATGAGCCTACCGCATTGAGAGTAACCATGAAAAAAGATGTGAGGCGGCACATTGACGACCAGAAGCGCGCCCGATAGCTATAGATTGAAGGATAAAAAATGGAGCCTGAGATGAATCAAAGACCGGTGAAACTGAATAGAACGAAAGGAAATTGTACAGGCCTAAAAAAACGAAGAAGACCAATACCTGCTGTAGCAACATAGATGGCATAGATATGAACATGATGAGGCCACTGTCAGGCCCCTCGATCTACCACGAATAGCCGCAGCAGGAGAGCAGCCAGGGGGCACGACAGCGGCCGGAGCTCCAGGAAGTGGAGCTTGTCCCTTGACGCTCCGCCCGCGCCCCACTTCATCATCGCGTGCGCGTCGCCCCGGCTGGAGGAGTAGCTCGGCAGGGAGGACGCCCCGGCTACCTGCTTCGAGGTTGAGCATCATCCTCGATCGGCGGAGATCTAGGTAAGGTTGTAGCGGTGGAGGCCTGGAGGGTGTCACACGGGAGTCCGTGCTCACCGTCCCACCTCCATACCGACAACTTCCCCACGAACCCATTCCCATCCGAGCTCGCACGACTGCCAGATCGGCGCGTGCCACCGCGATGCAAGGCCGGCCTCGGGGACTCGGCGTCGTGCAGCTGCAGGGGTAACACGACCTACCGCCATCGGCCCTCCACAAGAGCGAACCGGCGAGTTTTCCGTACAGACCGTCGGCGTTGCACATCCGGTTCAGGGCGTGGCCCATCTCCAGCGAGCGGCAGCAGCCCGCCATCTTCCGCGAGCTGCGGCGGCGGAACTGCCGGGGCGACGCTCAGGAAGATGGGAGGGAGCAGCGGCGGCCAACCATCCTCGCCGTGGTGTCGGCCGCCCGTCGCCCAGGTCGCGTCGAGTCACTAAGTAGAGGGTCGGCCCCTTCCCAACCCCCACAACATTGCCGGAGCCTCGTCGTCCTTGACGCGTTGCCGGCAGGTGAGCGTGTCGGGCTTAGCAGGAGGTTCCGGATAGAGGCAAGAAGAAGCAACCAAGCAGAGAGAATCGGGCGGGTACGGGCCGCCGAAGGCTATGGCGGCGAGCGGCGAGCGGCAATGCGGTGTCCAAGGTGGGGCGGCGCGTGTGGTGGAAGAAGAAAAGCCGGAGGAGAGACGTGGGGAAAAATAAAAGGCAAGAATTTAGTCAAAGCGGTGAGGGACACGCGGCCGGAAAACCAACATGCGACCACCGCACCGCTCCAGCACATGGACGTGGACCCCACCACGAAGACCAGACGGGAACAGCCACGGAGAAACAGGAATGAGCTACACTCACACAGGTCTAATATAGAAGTAGACACGACGGGAATAACCAGACCAAAACAGACCTGATAGAAAATGCAAGATTCACCCAAGCTGCACATGAAAAAATAACACAGGTTGATAAAACCACGTGTCAGCTCCACATTAACCCCTCAAAAAATTCAAAACTATCACAAAAAAGATGTGTGTTCCCAAATAGTATAGTAGTTATGTAGTGGATTACTGAGCACGGTGATTACAGAACGGGCGGGCGAGCTGACGCTGTGCACACGCTGAACTCACTTTTCCCTAATCAAATGTGTTGATTGCCTCGCACCACCAGCTCTTTCCGCCCATTGTGTATAACTTGGGATGATTCATGGTGGATATTCCGGTGCAGCCACTTCTATTTTGGATCCTAATTTTTTAAATACTCTTTTTTGTACATTAATTGGGAAGAGGAGATTTTATATTATCTAGGAAAAAATGTAATGTTGTTCTAAAGCATTTCATAAAGAACAATCTATAGTGACATATCCCGCAGCGAGCGGGGAACCATGGTGGCGTGATGAAGTAAGCTAGGCACAGTGCGCGGCCACGATAGCTACTCCCTTCGTCCCAAAATATAAGGCGTCTAAGGACTGGTCAAAAGTCAAACTTTACTAACTTTGACCAAATATTCAGAAAAATATATTTACATCTACAATATCGAATGGACATATTAAGAAAATATATTTTATGGTGAATCTATTCATGTTGATTCAGTACTGTAAAATGTTTATATTTTTGTGTATAAACTTGGTCAAACTTTAAAAACGTTGACTTTTGACTAATACTTAGGCGCCTTATATTTTGGGACGGAGGGTACAAAGTTGTGGTCAACGTAGCCATGGTTTCTCGACACATATCGAGGTTGGCCAAGTTTATAGAAATTCGGCTGCCTAATAATATATTTAACCGAGAGATGTACATGGCTCAGTCTAGACGAGAGATTATACAAACCATGTTAAAGTTTTTTTGGACACTTCTATAATCTGCTAAACTATTTTAAAGTTTTTTTTACAGGGAGAAGATTTTTCTATTCGATATAAGACACGTGTTTTCATTAAATAATCTTTTAAATTGAACACAAATATCTAGGACGAAATAAAGTTAATGATCGAAATTATAAAATCTTGTTGTAGACTGATTTTTTTCTCCCGATGCAACGCACGAGCACTTCTGCTAGTAAATAAGAAAAGGAACATCACTAGAGAAAGAACAGAGGGGAGCCACAACAAACATAATCGCAGACATGCCCCCAAACCAACTTCCCCAAAACGGAAGGGAATTATTAACACTGAAGATCTAGAGCGCCAGATTTGATAGGATCTGGTGACTATATACAGCGAACACGGATGAAACGACGACCGACCGGTAGGATAGAGCTGGTCGACGGGAGGCTATTTTAAACTGAAGCTTCAGACTTGGCTTTCTCGTGACCGACGATGGAGACTGCAAGAACAACAAGAAGACAAAATCCATAGCAGGAACGCCAGCTCCTCCATGCCGACGGAAAGCTCCGCACACGAACGACAACATAACAGAAACACCGGGACACACCACGAAACAGGGGATGTGCAGAGAAGAAGGCAGCGCCGAGCTTCCCTCCCCCTTCTCCGTCAGGCCGAACAGACAGAAAGAGGGTGAGAGGATGCATCGTGGGTCGGGGAGTCGCAGATCAAGTGAGCTCGCAGAGACGACAGGACGGGACGCCAGGATTGAAAATCACGATGTGGTGTTCGGGAACTCAGAAGAAATAGAAACGTAAGGCTAGCCCGAAGAAACCGTGAACCGGCCCAAAACAAGTTGCGTCGCTAACGAGCGCAACGAGCATCAAATAGGAAATGCCCACCTCTCACGGCCACACATATGCCCCATTCCCTTGGCCAGCCCAAACTCGCGCGTAGTCCATCTGTAAGTATGGGCTACAATACACGGAGATCGGAGCCTTGGTCCACCAAAAAGCGACTACGCCCCTGCATCCCACTGACACACTGGGCCCACCGTTCAGCGTCTCTCCGCTGGTCCGCCCCCCGCACGCGCGGGTCACGTGACGCTCCCTGGCATTTGCCCTAGCCGCTTCAACCCGCCGCCCCCAGACCCGAGCCTCCGCTTCCATTCTAATCCGCCCCTCGCGTGACCTCAAAGCGTCCAAACCCCTCCTCATCCCAAACCCTAACCCTAAAACCTCCACCCTCCCGCCGCCGCCGCCGCCGCCGCCGCCGGATTCCCCTCTCCAGCCTCCGCGCCCCCTGTTCGGATCGAAACGGTGAGGAATTCCCCCAACTCTTCTCGCGTATCCGCCGCTCGATTCACGCAGCCTCGCGCCTTTCGCAGCAGTTTCCACCGCCGCTTCTAATTACTCTCGGTGGTTGTCCAGATGTCGTCGGACGAGGAGGTCAGGGAGGAGAAGGAGCTCGACCTCTCCTCCAACGAGGTCGTCACCAAGTACAAGACCGCCGCCGAAATCATCAACAGTAACCTCTCGCCTCCCCGAACTATCTCGTTCCCTGCTCGTTGATGATGTCGCTTTCGATGCGGTTGCTGGTGTGCTAGGCCGCGAAAATGGCCCTGTCTTTGTTATCGAGGCAGGTTGTCGGAGGTTATCCTGTGTATTGGTAGCCGTAGCTGGATTTAGCTGCTGGCTCAGTAGGTCTGCAAGTGTTTGTGTTTTTTAGGATATTGGGTATACTCTGTTTAGACCATTAAGATGGTCAAGTAACTCGTACGGACCGTTTGCGGCAGAATTTGAGAATCAACATGGTTAGTGGACTGCTGGTCCTGGTTGCAGGTTTTTATGCCAATCAGGACTACACTCTACTCTGTTATGTTTACCTTTGTGTACTTGTAGGGTCAAGGTTTACACGTACTGATTTCTGTGGGCTGTGCCATTTCATATGAATGTGCAGATGTGTTTGCATTGATGTATGATGGCATCAGATATCTAACGCCCCGTTCATTTTTTTGCTGTGGAACAGAGGCTCTGAAGTTGGTCTTGGCCGAGTGCAAGCCGAAAGCCAAGATTGTTGATATCTGTGAGAAGGGTGACAATTTCATCACAGAGTAATGAATCATGTTCCGTCTTTCACAATATCTTTCTTATTGTTCCCTTGCTGGCTTCCTGGTTACACTGGTTTCTTTGTTGAGAGCAGGCAAACTGGGAATGTCTACAAGAACGTGAAGAGGAAGATTGAGAGGGGCATTGCTTTCCCAACATGCTTGTCTGTGAACAACACAGTCTGCCATTTCTCCCCACTTGCCACTGATGATACAGTGCTGCAAGAAAATGATATGGTCAAAATGTATTGTCTTGCTTCAACCTTTTTCTGCCTTGCATATTTCTATTTTTATTTTTTCCGTGATAATTGAGTATTCTGCTCTCCTTGACAGAGATATGGGCTGCCATATTGATGGTTTTATTGCTGTCGTGGCTCATACACATGTCATCAAGGATGGCCCAGTTGCCGGGAGAGCAGCTGATGTTCTTGCTGCTGCAAACACAGCTGCAGAAGTTGCTATGAGGCTTGTTAGGCCTGGAAAGAAGGTACTTTTTTCGACTAAGCACCACTATTATTTCAGAGTATTTTCTCTTCTACAATTTATCCTCCTTTTCTTACTCATGGTTCTGGACAGTCCTCCCTAGATGTACTAGTCTTACCCTTTCTCATTGTTATGGTCTGCTGATATGCTAGTTTTGCCTACTTATAATTTCTGCAGAATAAAGATGTTACTGAAGCAATTCAGAAAGTTGCTGCTGCTTATGATTGCAAAATTGTGGAAGGAGTCCTTAGCCATCAGCTGAAACAGTTCGTCATTGATGGTAACAAAGTTGTACTCAGTGTTTCCAATGCTGATACGAAGGTTGATGATGCTGAATTTGAGGAGAATGAAGTCTATGCTATAGATATTGTCACCAGCACTGGGGAGGGGAAGGTGAGAATTGATGTTATTTGCACAATGTTATCTCTTGCCTTGAATATTTGCTTACATTTTTTTGTTGATCTGTAACCTTCAGCCAAAGTTGTTGGATGAGAAGCAGACCACCATCTATAAGAGAGCCGTGGACAAGAATTATCACTTGAAGATGAAAGCATCGAGGTTCATTTTCAGTGAGATCAGCCAGAAGTTCCCAATCATGCCGTTCACTGCTAGGTATGCTACTGGACATTTATTTTTGTGATGCTCTTTCATTTTGCTTGTTTGTTGACATATGTAGTGAATTGTGGCAGGGCGTTGGAAGAGAAGCGGGCACGCTTAGGCTTAGTGGAATGCATGAATCATGAGCTGTTGCAGCCGTACCCTGTTCTCCACGAAAAGCAAGGTAGTCAAGATAACCCCCTGACATTGGAAATTGTTTATGCAACTCCTGTTCAAAGTCCCTTTGGTTGTGTAGATCTTTTGAACTTCTTATGGGAATCTGATGAGTACTTGTTATTTTTGCTGAACTCATGGGATGTTTATTAGTTCTTCTCTCTTAATTTCTCTCACTAGTTATTGCTCTTTGCAGGCGACCTTGTTGCACACATTAAATTCACAGTGTTGCTGATGCCCAATGGATCAGACAAGGTAACATCACATTCACTTCAGGAATTGAAGCCCACGATATCTATTGAAGACAATGCTGAGATCAAAGGGTGGCTTGCTCTGGGTACAAAGTCAAAGAAGAAAGGTGGTGGAAAGAAAAAGAAAGGTCTGTGCGGCTATCTTGGTTCTTCTGCGTTTTGTTACTCTTTGATACATTTTGTAGCTGATTCTTTTCTTTCGTGGTATGTAGACTGGTTTACATCTTTCTGGTAACTTGTATACTTACAGAACTTACTTTTCCCATCTAATAGGTAAGAAAGGAGATGCAGCAGAAGCAGAGCCTATGGATGTTTCAGAGCAGAGCCAAGAATAATTCAGTCTTTTTTCCTTTGCTTCCGCTGCTTCTGTACCTGCTCCTTCGCTGCATCTGATTGTGTTATATTACATTCAGCTGTGGGAATTTGAGTGTACTTTTTTTGAAGAGTCTGAAGAAAATGATCGATGCTTCTGCTCACCCGTTCACTTCAAAGCACGAATTGATCATTATCTATGGTGTGCTGAATGTGTACTTGTCAATTCTGCTTATAAGTCTGCTTAACTTGAGTATAACTCTGCTGTGATGTTTGTCTGTTTGCTAACATTCATAAGGTGTGAGTTGCTTATCTTACGGTAGTACTTTTATGTGTATGGCCTTCTAGAATAACATGCATCATTTCAGGCGTGAATGTCTGGGATTCTGTGTCTATTCACGAATGTCTGTTGTATGCCCATATTCATTCTAGTCATAATAGAATGCAAGATGCCCGGTAATGTGCAACTATTGTTTCAGTCTCCTTCATATTAGTTTTCTTTTGAAAGAGTGGCATTCCATGTCCAATATCTTGATTGAGGCCTATATCAAGATTTTGGACATGGAATGCCACTCTTTCAAAAGAAAACTAATATGAAGGAGACTGAAACAATAGTTGCACATTACCCGTGGTGACAAAGAATATCGTCATCTACCTAGCCAACACTTATGTCTGGCTCTAATATTTCATCCTTTGGGCTTGTTAGTTTTGTCTTGCTTGCTAACAAAATGTCTTTGTTACCTTAAGGATAACTCGTGGAGCTTCGAGCGTGAAGCAAACAATATTGGAATGAAGATAAAATGCAGACGAACATGATTATTATGCCTTCCGCGAAATAACTAATTAAATGAAGATAAAAGGCAGGCGAACATGATTGCTATGCCTTAGAGAAATAACTGAATTTTATACCGTTCATCGGTATTCCTCATCTTCAAGCATTCATATTTTGGTGTAATTTCTATGTTCCATATCGTTGGAACTTTTTTCTCCGAAGTTATCTTTTGCAATACTCTGGATTATGTGGTAGTGTCTTTTGTTGTTGTTAATTTAGTGTGTTTATAAGATATCAGAAAATTCGACTTGAATACCCTATATTATCAGATGAGGCCCCAAATATTTCTAGAAACATTTTGATACGACTACCGTATCTATTCCGCCAGTCAAGCATACCCCGTGAGCCCTTTAGGTGAAGGGCCATACTCCTCCGTCTGGAAATACTTGTCACAATTTTGTCTAAATTCGTATCTATCCACACAGCGTATAGAAAAAATATATGACAAATATTTCTAGATAGAGAAAGTAGTTCAAGTAGTACTTCACAAATAAACAAGGTTGCAAAGTATCATTTGTGACAAAGAATGAGTAATATTAATAGGTAGGAGTAAGCCACATTAGGGAGGGAATGATGAGTGCACGTAATCCTGATGTATCTGCCCGAATTAAAAGATTCCACAAACTTATAGTACTCCAAAAAAGGTAATAAAGTACGAGTAAACTACTACTCCCGTACATGAATTGTTGATTTCCGTGTAGTCCCATCAAGGATTTAATCTCTAGGTACATTTCAAATTCGCAATTCCTTTTTGCCGCTTACCCATCATAAACTGTATGTTGTTACGATTGCATCTTTATCTTTTATAACTTCAATCAATATTTCCGAGTGTGACATGAAAAATCAAATTTGCATTTTGTCGTACTTTGTTACTTCAAGAAGCTAATCCATGTCATAAAAGCTGCATAACAACAATTTAATGACATGCAAGCAGTTGTATAGTACAAAGAACTTATAAGTGCACCCCATTAATTGATAATAGGTGATCGACTTATCGGTCTAGTTTAGAAAAAAAAACTAAGTCTTTTTTTTTTGGAATCCTACGAAAAGAGTGTCTATAGACACAATGTTGTTTTCAAAAATAAATGTGCATGCCCTCCAAACTTCAAAGGCAGGTTTTAATGGTTATTTTACTGATATGCAAGCAAGTGAAGCAACCATATGCTAGAAACTTTTTTAACCATACATCCTCTACTTGTCGTCTTGTGTTTGAAAAACATCTTTGAACACCATAATTGTTTCTCATTACGAAGTGTTGAGATTTTTTTTTTAACGTAATATAGGTCTTGGGGAATACATTTTGAAGATCTTGTAAAGGGGAACATGCATGATACCAATAGTTGATATGACCACGGTTTGAAATTAAATCATTTTAAATTCAAAAGGGAAGGTTTGAATGTCGTTGACGTCATCTACTTTGTTTGTGTATGTGATGCTTTTGTGGTGCCATTGAACGGGAGAAAATGAGGTGGACAAGAAGGTGAAAGTAGATGTTGTGCTACAGGCATGGACTACAAAAGTGTGTGCGACTTTTAGAAGTGTCCATCTTTTATATGCCCTGTTGTATTACGAGTGTAAGCAGGGTTATTTGGCTTTTTTAAAATGGAAAAATGTAGAGAAAAGTTCATTGAAGTCCTTTTTGTTTGGCTTGTCTGTGTCTGTGCTGATGTGTAGAAAAAGTTGATACGAAGAAAAGTTGTTGTTCAGAGTTTTACTATTTGACAATTTAGCTGGCCATCTGGCTTCGAATTGGAATATTGTCTCACGCACCCTCAAAGTTATAAGAACGTCTGTTTATGTATAATGGAAAGCACATGAATCACAAAAACTTCCGAGAACTAAGCGACGTGGATGAGGGGAATCGGGTTGCGCGGACGGTTTGTCGACGACGGGTCGGGTGGTGGTCGAGGCTGAGGTGTGGCGACACATGATGGTGTCGGGTCTACGGACCCTAACCCCTATTGCTCGATGGTCACATGATGGTGAATACTCCGTTTTGGGCGAATAGATGGTTTTCGCAGGGCTAGTTGGCATTCTCTTGTTATTACTAAACAAAATGAGCAAAAGAGTATATACCAGTTAAAAAGCCGCGGGAAGCACCTCAATTGGTGCTTTCTCTCACCTGTGGTTCATGTTTAGAGGGTGGCTTCGGAAATAACCAAACCTTTTGTTTCGCTTCCTCCGCTTATTTTCGTGGAAAACCAAGAAACCTAAACGAAAAAAGACTCTTTAAAATACAGAAAACAATTGGACAACTGAAATAAATTATTACTAGAATAGAATAAAATAAAAACCGATGGAGTAGTGGCGTAGTTAACACGCGGTACAGCGGATGACACTATCGCCAGGGTCCCACCTGTACAATTCCAGTGGGCCCAACGTCCGTAGGCGGCGGCTCTCCCTCCGTGGTACACAAAAACCCTAGCACGCTCCCCCTCTTTACGGCCCCTCCTCTCGATCGTCCTCCCAAAACTCTTCTACACGCTCCCCCTCTCGCCGCCGCGTCCAATCCGAAGTAGCAACCGCGCCGCCGACCAAGCCTTCCGATGGCGGACAAGGAGCCCGTCGTGGAGCGCCACGTCGCGGAGGAGGAGGGCGAGGACTCCTCCTCCGCCGCGGCCGCCGTCGCCGGCGAGGAGGAGGACACCGGCGCCCAGGTCGCCCCCATCGTGCGGCTCGAGGAGGTCGCCGTCACCACCGGCGAGGAGGACGAGGAGTCCCTCGTCGACATGTAAGCTCCTCTTCCCTTAGGCTTGCTTTGTTTCGGCTCGATCTGGTGCTGATTTTCGCGCGGCGATGTGTAGGAAGGCGAAGCTATACAGGTTCGACAAGGACGGGAACCAGTGGAAGGAGAGGGGCACGGGCACCGTCAAGCTGCTCAAGCACAAGGAGAACGGCAAGGTCCGCCTTGTCATGCGCCAGGCCAAGACGCTCAAGATCTGCGCCAACCACCTCGGTTTGTAGCTATTTCCTCCGATTTTCCTCCCACCGTAGTAGATTCCCCCCCGATCGCTCTGTTGCTTCGAGTAGATTCAGGACAGGATCTGACGGTTGTGGCCTTGGTGCTGTGTGTGTGTGTCTGTGTGTGTGCAGTTATCTCGACCACCAAGATGCAGGAGCACGCAGGCAGCGACAAGTCCTGCGTCTGGCACGCGGCCGACTTTGCTGATGGAGAGCTCAAGGATGAGATGTTCGCCATCCGATTCGGCTCCGTGGAAAGTGAGTTCTCAGCTATATTTCCGCGACGCTCATGATGCAGTTTCTGTCTTCTGGTTTGCTTGGTTGGATAACAATAACATGCTATATAACGATGTCTGTTCCATGTCCTTGTTACCAGTAGTAATAGTTGTTCTTCTGTATGCTTTTGTGAGATGCGTGCGCTACACGTGTTCGACATGAATTGGTCGCATTCTTACAGCAGAATGATGTGTTACGTCATCAGGATGTGAGGTTCAGCAATCTAGTATTTATGGTGCTCGATGGATCATCAACACTATCACTTCATTGAGATCTATAGCAATGTAGTAGTTTTGATGTTCGATGGATCAGTATCATACTACTTGAGGATTAGGAATGGGTGGATTTGCTATAGCAAGTGTCATGTTCCAAGATGCAAAACCATTCCTTCTCATAGTGAAGGTGGCACAATCACAACCCATCATTTTTTGTTCTCTTATTATGGCCTTGTTTGAGTAATTCGAACCACCAAAACAGTTTATTCGTATTATTTGGGTTAGCCTCTTAATGTCCGTGAATTTGGACTATTCAATGTTTGCCTGAATTTACGTCGCAACATCATAGTTCTATCATGTCTGATGTCTCCCAAACCCTAAGCTTCTTCTGTAGATCCATAGTACTGAACACGGTCTGCACATCAGCATTGTTCTTTCTGCCACTTGCCTTGATTATGTCAGTGGTTACAAATTGACATCTTTTCCAGTTGTCAAGTATTTATAAATTAATTAGAGTTCACCGAACCGCCCTGCTTTTCAAGTGGCAGAGTAGCCCTATGTATGTGGCTAACCATAAATGTCTGGTTCTAACTTGTTGCAACTTCTTTTGCAGCTAGAAGTTGCTTGTAATTCTATAGGTTCCTGTCATATTATATAAAATTTTACGCTTGTCCCAGTTGTTTAGCCGGGTTTGTGGCAATAGCAGTAAGCACAAGGTTGCTTTCCACCAGTAGCCTTAGATTTGTGATGAATGGTGGGTGTGTCGTTCGTGTGATTAATGCTAGGCTGTCGCCCACATCAATGTTGGGCATGCTGATTAGGAAAATATTTGTCTCTTTTCGCCTATTGTCTTAATACTCTATTACAGTATGCGAGTATTTATTCTGCAGTATATAGTATTTTCTAGTTTGTCCAAGTCGGTGGTTGCTTATTTGATATAAATATTGTGTTGCTACCTATAGCTGTTGCCTAATTTTTATCTATAGCTATAACTTCCCTCCCGTCAATCTCCCTGACTGCCTGTTCAAGTAAGTCATATATAGGCTATGTAGTGAGTTTTGGGTTCATTAGCTTACCATGCTGAAATAGACTACGGTCCACTAGCCTGTTTGAGTTATAGCCTGCCCAATCATAGAATTTGCTTGGCTACATGCTTAGCTAGTCCAACCTGAGCAACGTAAGTGTTAATTATCATAGCAGGACAGCAGTTTGACTCTGCATTTTTCTAACTTCTCTCCATCGGAGGAGAGCTGAATATTGCCTGATTCTAGCCCATACAAGCTAGTTTGCTTGCTAAGTTAGTTAACAATTACTACCTCCATTCCAAAATATAAGCCTTTCTAGAAGGCTATAAACTAGCTTCCTAAAAAGGCTTATATTTCGGAATGGAGGTAATATCTATGAATCATCTATCTTTGCCTAGCAAGGCTGGTGTTAACTGCTAAAAAACCAAACATACCAGTAGATTTTGCCATCTGTTGACAGGGGTTAATTGAAAATCATGCAATTTCTTATGCTCTTGGCCACAATAGTTATAGTGGCTGGTGCTCAATATTTTTGTTACACCAGGTGCAAAATTTGTTAGTCATTTGGATCTTCGAAAACTACTTGATTGTCACTGCTAATGATGTCTTTTTCTTTATCATTTTATAGACTGCAAGAAGTTCAAGGATTTGGTTGATGAGATTGCGGAGTCGCTTGCAAAGACTGAAGGTGAAAGCGAAGAAGGTTCATCCGCTGCTGGACTACTGGAGAAACTCAGTGTAAGCGAAAGCAAACCTGAGGAAAGCGCAAAAAAGGAGGAATCAGCTGATGCCGGCAAGGAGACAGAAACCAAAACCGAGGCAACCCCTGCAGAGTAGTGGGCGGAGCAGAACCAAACACAACGGTACTGCTGAGCACTGCTTGGTGGAAAGAGTCAGTTTGTCGGTCCTTCCTATCTATGGAAGTTGGTATCCAGTCAGAAGGTGTCTTGAGCAGAGTCCATTTTCACCCAGTTGGGGGGCCTTCATGGGTTTGAGTATCCTACTGTTAATTAAGATATCTGCTCACAGTCTGCGGTTGGCATTTTGGATCTGGTGTTGTCTTGCATTTGTCAAGAACTCGAAATGTAGTCCATGAGTATTGAGTTTGGAACATTTTGGGTTTGATTTGTAGGTGTTTTTGCTGCATCGGTCGGTTATGGATTGCATACAGTTCATACAAGTTAAAATGTTACATTATCTTTTGCACATTTGGTATAGCCGTTAATGGTTAATCTTAAAATTAGAACATTTTCGTGGGCCTTAATTCTTCCGAGGAACTATGATGGTGCCATTGTCCTGAAATCTCGATTCTCCTTGATGAGCACACAGATTGCGTCGTACTTGCGTCGCCTGTTGAGGGCCAGAATCATTTTCTTAATGATGAGGATGTCACCAACTCCTGAATCATCTAGTGTCTGTTTGGTTTTGGGATAGACTAGAATGGAACCGTTTTATTGTTAGAACCCATTGTTCGGTTTGTAGACGATGGGAGACTCATGCCTTCTCAAGTTCTCATTAGTATAACTCTCCACACATATTCATCGATGGCCTTGAGGTGAATCCACATCTTGAAACTCCAAAAAGCATAATTAGTGCCATTAAATATATGTCTACTAAAATAATTCCTAATATTCCCTATAGTCGACATATCTTTCTCACTTGGTAGTTAGACCAAATAAATAGTAAGGGGAGACCTTGCCCTTTTATCGGGATATAATGACTATACGAGGTGAAGAGTTCGCGAAAATTACTACTAAATAAGAGGATATAGGAGGATTCAAGGAGATAAACGTAACAAAACATATCAGAAACACGATGAAGATAAGGACTTAACAGGACAAGCACATCACAAATAAATTTATACCGAGCGAGCCTAGATCTTCAAGCAAATTTGCACACAAACATTGTAGCCTTATCCATCATTTGGTAACAATGGCATCGTTTCTAGAGTATTTGGTCTAATACATGTCTATGAGATTATTCCTAGGTATTAGCCAAATAGGCATAATGGTGTATCAATGAAACAAGAAGGAAAAGGGAGACCTCCCACTTCGACAGAAATGAAGAAGGACTACTCAGCACCTGGCCGGTCACAGGCCCGGTCCGACCGGCCATGGCACCGGCTGGCCCGGTGCCGATCGGCCCCTAGACCGGTGGACACCGGGCACATTCCAGGGGACTTTTCCCCTTCACCCGTCGGTGGCCCGGCCTGTCGCCCGGTCGGACCAGGCTGTGGACCGAATGCCCTAGCGCCAACCGGCTCCTGCTCCGGTGACATCCGGAGGCCTAGTACTGCACGACATTTCCAGCCCCGGTCAGGACCGGACGGTCCGTCCTATGGCTCGGTTGGACCGGCCCCTACGCCGGGTGGCCCGGCCCCAGGCCCGATCGACCGGGTTGCTCGAAGAAATGTTGAGGTGGACAAGTTGCAACGGCCAGATTTCGAGTGACACTATAAAACCCCCTTCTCCTACCTCTGAGCAGTTAGGCACTACATTACAAACTGTTCTTGAGCTCTCTCTCTCATACTCCATTGATAGAAACACCAAAAGCCTCAGATCTCCCTCCTACTCCACCCAAACTCGAATCCCTCCAGGGAAAAGATAGAGGAGGGCCTGATCTACAGTTCCACCGAGCCAAATCTTGTTCCCCCTTGTATTCATCGAGATACTTGCTCTCTAGGGTTCCTTGGAAACCTAGGTGGGCAAAAGAAGTCCGGAAGCATCCGGGCTGTGGATTTGCTCCTGACAAGATTGTGAAGGTTTGGAGGCTACCTCAAAGTCTACCACAAGTGAGTGAGCTATTCCTTCGTGGGATAGGCTCCGGAGTATAGGGTGAGCCTTTGTGGCGTTGGGGAATCCTTCGTGGGACCTCCACCCCTCCAAAGGTGACGTACCTTCTTGCAAAGGAAGGGAACACGGGAATAAACCCTCGTCTCCGCGTGCTATTCTTACAGAGGGTACTCAATTTGAGTACCCTCTCAAGGGAACACGGGAATAAACCCTCGTCTCCGCGTGCTATGCTTGAACAAGAAACTATTCTTGAGGAGAATGTTAGGTTGACCAAGGAACTAGCCAAGTTCACTAACTCCAAGAATAAGATGGGATTGGATGACCTTTTGAGTAAGCAAAGGTCAAACAATAAGAAGTATGGACTTGGGTATGCTCCCAAGCCCTACAAGAAGAACAACTACAAGGAGAAACCCGCTCAAGAGAAGAACAAGAAGGTCACTAATGTTGGCAAAGCCTCAAAGGGAAAAGCCACTAGTGGTGACCGCACGGGACCTAACAATCACTATGATCTATTTGTTGATTATTATGGTGATGTTTATGCTAAATATGTTGGCCCTCGTAATGGCTATGCTTACAGAGGGTACTCAATTTGGGTACCAAAAGATCTTGTTGCCATTACAAAGGAGCCCATTAATCGATGGGTTCCTAAAACCTCTACTTGATTTTGTAGGGGTATTCCTCCGGTGGTCCAACATGGGTGTTTGATAGTGGATGCACCAATCATATGACCGGAGGAAGAGGTGTGCTTGACCAATTCATAGAAGATATTAATAAAAAGTCAAGCATCACCTTCGGTGACAATTCAAAGGGAAAGGTACTTGGGTATGGCAAGGTGGCAATCTCTAAGGACTTGTGCCTTGAGACGGTCATGCTTGCTGAATCCCTTGGCTATAATTTGCTTTCTATATATCACCTTGCAGATGCCGGCTATAATTCATATTTTACTAATTATTGTGTGAAAGTCTTTAGGAGTGATAACCTCAAATTGGTCCTTGTTGGATATGTGGAGAACAACCTTTACGTGGTTGACCTCTCGAAAGAGAGCCCCTCTCCCTCCACATGTCTTATGGCGGCCAAACATGACGAAGGTTGGTTGTGGCATCGCCGCCTTGGTCATGTCAATATGAGAAATCTTAAACAACTCCTAAAGGGTGAGCACATTGTTGGACTAACCGGCATTTCTTTTGAGAAATATCGTGTATGCAGTGCATGTGTAGCTGGAAAGCAACTCAAGAAGGGTCATCATATCAAGAGTATCGTCACCACGTCTAGGCCTTTGGAGCTCCTAGATCTCTTTGGGTCATCACATTATGATACTCTTGGTGGGAGCAACTACGGACTTTTCATTGTTGATGATTACTCAAGATACTCTTGGGTCTTTCTCCTTAAGTCTAAGGATGAGAGCTATAGAGAATTCATCATCTTCGCCAAGAAGGCTCAGCGCATGTATGAATCTGAGATCAAGGTGATAAGGACCGACAATGGCACCGAGTTCAAGAACTACACTATGTAAGAATTTGTTGATGATGAGGGCATCAAGCATGAGTTCTCAACTCCATACACCCCTCAACAAAATGGTGTTGTTGAAAGGAAGAACTGGACTATTATTGAGATGGAAAGAACTATGTTGAGTGAATTCAACTCACCCCATAACTTTTGGGGATAATCCATCTCTACAGTTGTCCACTACTCCAACCGGTTCTTCCTCCGCCCCCTACATAAAAAACTCCATACGAGCTCCTTACAGGTAACAAGCCTAATGTCATGTACATTCGTGTCTTTGGATGCAAATATCTTGTGAAGAACAGTAAGGGGAAGCTCGGTAAATTTGAAACTAGAACTATAGAGGGCACATTTGTTGGATATGCGGAGAACTCCCACGCCTATAGATACTACAACAAGTCCAGTGGGGCTATTGAAGTATCTTTGTGACGTGGTGTTCTTGGAGGATAATGGCTCCCAAGTGGAGCAAGTTGTTCCATGTGTTGCAGGTAATGATGATGATCCTTCTAGTGCCATCAAGCTTATGGGCATTGGACACATCCGGCCCACAAAAGTTCATAATGATGATCAAAATGATGAAATAGAAGTATCAAGCTCAGCCCAAGTAGAGCCTAGCTCAACTCAAGCTGAACCATCAAGTGCAACCCAAGATTTATCCTCTACTCAAGATGAGCCACATTCCGAAGAGCAAGAAGAAAGCCCTCTATCCATTGAGCAAGACCATGGTGCTGATCAAGAAACATCCTCAACTCATGATCAAGCTCAAGTTGTCCCTCAAGATAGAGTACTAGCAAGAGATGAATTTGTTGATCATGAGGGAACCATTCGGAAGATCAAGGCTGCTACAAGGGCAAGTGACATAAAATTAGATCAAGTCCTTGGTAGCATCTCAATAGGAGTGGTAACTCGTAGACACCATGCATTATTTATCACTTATTGTCAACACCATGCTTTTGTGTCTAGCTTTGAGCCACTCAAGGTACATGAAGCCTTGGTTGATCCGGATTGGGTAATTGCCATGCAAGAAGAATTGGAGTGTTTCACCCGTAATGAAGTATGATCTCTAGTTGAGAGACCCAAGGATCATCGCATCAATGTCATTGGGACCAAATGGGTATTCAAGAACAAGCAAGATGAGAATGGCATTGTCATAAGAAATAAAGCAAGGTTAGTGGCGCAAGGGTTTTCCCAAATAGAAGGTATGGATTTTGAGGATACCTCTGTGCCGGTAGCCCGTGTTGAAGCTATTTGTATTTTGCTTGCATTTGCATCTTTCCACAATTTCAAAATATATCAAATGGATGTGAAAAGTACATTTTTGAATGGTCCCCTAAAAGAAACTGCAGATGTGGCTCAACCCCCAGGGTTTCGAAGATCCACGCCGACCCAACCATGTGTATTTACTCCATAAGGAACTCTACGGTCTCAAGCAATCTCCACGTGCTTGGTATGAGTTCCTTAGGGATTTCTTACTACATGATGGGTTTTGCATGGGTACGGTCGATTCCACCCTTTTCACCAAGCGGGTTAAAGGGGGTGGCTTATTTATATGTCAAATATATGTTGATGATATTATCTTTGGTGGAATTAACCCAATCATAACAAAGCTTTTGAGCTATTGATGACTAGGAAATTTGAGACGTCCATGATGGGAGAGTTGAAGTTCTTCCTAGGCTTCCAAGTGAGGAAACTTGCAAAAGGCACCTTCATCTCTCAATAAAAGTATGTGAAGGACATGCTCAAGAAGTTTAACATGACCAATGCAAGCCCAATGAAAACACCAATGCCCGTGAAGGGGCAGCTTGGCTCATGTGATGGTGAGAAGGATGTGGATATAAAGGTATACCGTTCCATGATAGGGTCCTTGCTCTACCTTTGCGCTTCTAGGCCGGATATCATGTTAGGTGTAGGGATGTGTGCTCGTTTTCAATCTGCTCCTAAGGAGAGCCATTTGATGGCGGTCAAATGGATTCTAAGATACCTTGTTCTTCTCCTACTCTCGGGTTGGTGTATCCAAACGGGGTCAACCTTTGAACTCACAGGCTATTCGGATTCCAATTGGGCCGGTGATAAGATTGACCGGAAGTCTACCTTCGGGGCTTGCCAATTTATTGGCTGATCATTGGTGAGTTGGTCATCCAAGAAACAAAACTCCACTGCCCTATCCACCGCCAAAGCCGAATACATATCCGCGGCATCTTGTTGCACTCAGCTGTTATGGATGAAGCAAACCTTGAAAGACTATGGTGTGTCTCTTGGTACGGTGCCTTTTCTATGTGACAACGAAAGTGCAATAAAGATCGCCAATAACTCAGTTCAACAGTGTCGCACCAAACACATTGGCATTCGCCATCACTTCCTACGTGATCATGTTGCCAATGCGGACATTGATCTCACTCATGTGGGAACAACGTACCAATTGGCGGATATTTTCACTAAGCCTTTGGATGAAGCCCGGTTTGTAAACTTGAGAGGAGAACTTGGTATTATTGATCCTAAAACTTAGATTGAATAACATCTTGCACTATATTCTTGCATTTAACTTGCTATCTAGCTTAGTTGTGCAACACATATGGGGATAGTCATCTTACCATGTCTTGGTATGATGCATACCTATGTATGCAACATAAATAGACCCAATGTCAAAATATGGACCCAACCATGTCTCTACGAGGTCTCATGTCATTTGCGCTTTCACATAAGGGGAGAAGTACCCCGCCCCTCATTAGTCTCAATTGCAGAATGATTTCATTATATGAGGCTAAATTTTCTTATTGCAAATTTATTCCAGCAAGGATTTAGGATTCTAGATATATTTCGAATCATGCCCATTATTGCTATTTACATCTTGTTTGGATTTCACTCCAATGGGTATGCCTAGAAAACCTTGTGTTTCCTACCCCATGTCCTTGCTCCTCTTATCATACATCTATCTATCTATATATACATGTCATATTCTGATCATACACACAAAATTTCACAAAGAATAGGGCAAAAATGGCAAAAATTGTTGTCCGGTCCCTGGCCCGGTTGGACCGGGCCTAGCGCCGGCCCACCTGGTCTCCAGCCCGGTCAGCCGGGCAGTGCACCGGTCACGCGACAGCTTAAGTGGGGATGGAAGTTACCCCTTGGGGCTCTTCTTCCTCACTTCCCCCCCGCCACCATAGACTCCATTGGCGCCGCCCTTCCTCTCCACCACTCCCTAGGGCTTTCCCACCACTAGAACCTCCTCAAACTCCACTCCACCATAGATCGGGCATATTGGAAGATCTCCACCAAGGGATTTGGTCCATCTCAAGCCACATTTGGAGATTTTGGGTTTTTGGCCCTCAAACTTCATCTTGCTGTTCTTCTTGTTTCTGTGAGCAAGGAGGACAATGTCTTAGGGTAATTTGCTCTCCCCATATTCCTATGTCTCGGTTCCCTCATACTTTGCACATTTGTTGAGGGGATTTGAGAAAACTAGGACTAGGGTTTGTCTAGAGTCCTGATGCCATTAGAGTGTCACACACCACTATGCACATGTTCCACTCTACATTGTTGTAATATATGTACAAGTATATGAGTTTTTTGTATGATTTTGTGATTGAAATTCTGGGCAACATCTAACAAATCGACAGTGTTCGGCCTCTGGCCCGGCCAACTGGCTCTCACACCGGCCGGTCCGGCGTGTCGCCTGGTCGACCGGATGACAGACCGACCAGTCCGGTCTCTCGTCCGATGCGCCGGCTCGCCCTGTCTTTCGCACAATCTCATCAAAACACTTGTACATATGTTATACTTTTTGGCCTCCTTATTTTTGATGACATGTACACTTATCCCAGGGAGTGGTGTTTTGGCACATGGGATCATATGATCTCTTTATTTTAAAATGCATCTTAGATACATTTTGAAACATCAAAAAATTTGAAACAAAAAGTTCGCACGAACATCTTCACAT
Organism: Lolium perenne; assembly: GCF_019359855.2. Lineage (NCBI taxonomy): Eukaryota > Viridiplantae > Streptophyta > Magnoliopsida > Poales > Poaceae > Lolium > Lolium perenne. The sequence continues at coordinate 166,695,859 of NC_067244.2, forward strand.
GCTACACGTCCGCAAAGTTGTTTTTTCAAAATTAGACTTGTCTTGTGGCGTGTGTAAAAAAGACAAAATTCAGTGCTTAAAATAAAGCTTGTCACAACATAAATTTTCTCTTTTTTATATAGACAACAAAAAATATCGGGTTTTCTCAAAACTTGGCGTACGAACATATATTGTGGAGATCTATAAGTAGATTTTTTTGTAAATTTTTTTGAACACTTCAAAATATATTTCTTCGTAGAGGGAACATACGCAGCCGGGAGCCAAATTAAATTTCTGCTTATCCCACTGCTATTCTCGCTCTATTTTCTCTTTCACAGGAGATTCTGATGATAACACACATGGTATTGTTGCCAAGAGAGGCAGGCAAGAAAGGCCACCAGGGTGCTGTACAAGCTCTCGCATGCCTCCCAGAGCAGCTCAGGGCAGTGGTCCAGGTAGTTCAGCTGGGGGTCGAAGCAAGTCAATAGGCAAAAGAAAGAAAGACAAACATGCAGTTCCAGAGGATGATCTTATTGAGAAAGTGACAACATTCAATGTGGACACAGTACATCTTGCTGATTGGAGAAGACTCAGAGAGACAAATCCTTATCGAATCGAGGAAAGAACTTACCCTAGTGGAAATAGGGAATTCTGGACCAACACGCGGGTGCACATATGGGAGGATTTCTATGACTCGCCAGAGTGTATGAAGAATGGTGTCATTGTGCAGCCCAATGCCATCAACAAGGAAGTACTTACCATGCACCAAGCCACCAAGTACCGCTTTGTGGTTGATACCTTACAGAAGATGGGGCTGTTTGATCTTGTGTGCTTGAAGCCTGGTGATGGAAAGGGAGTTGGGTACTATTTTCCAATCCTAGTCCGTCAATTCCACTGCACCGTGTTCTTTCTTGATGATCCCGATTGCACTATGACTTGGATGACTGTTCAAGAGAAGTACTCTTGCAACTACCTTGACTTCTGTGAAACCATGGGATTTAGTGGTGGCTATGCTCATGGGTTTAAGATTCACTCTTAGGATAAATTCACTCACGTGGACATTTCTTTCAGCTATCCTCCGGAACCTACAGCTGCTCCTCCCACTATCTCCGTGATGTACTACTCTTATCTTGTGCTTGCCAAGCTATTCTGTGAGAATCTCATCAGCAAGTCAGGAGATACAAGTGAATGTGGTGCCTACCATCGTAATCTCATGTACTACTGCCGTCCTGAAAACCTTAGGACAATTGATGGTTGTGACCTCCTCTACTGTGAACTGAGGCGCTCTGTTTGCGACCAAATGACTCCAAATTATGCTCAGTATATTCAGAAGCTCATCAATAAGGTTGTGCCATCTCCCAACAATAAGAAAGATCAACTGATCAAAATGGAACCATTCAAGATTCCTCAGCAAGGAGATAGACCAGAAGTCCCATCTATGATGCCTTCTGAGCGCCGATCGAAGGAAAGGCATGACCCTGCAGCTAGCTCCAGCTACTCTATGCGCCCCAAGCGGGGTGCCTCTCGCTTCTTGACTAGTCTGTGGCAGATGTGCAGGAATACAAATGATGTTTCTCATCAAAGCCTTGCCCTAAACCAAGAGACTAGGAGGCGCCAGAATGAGTTCATGGCTGCAAGAAACCACCCCGTTCCTCCACCTGGACCTGAGATGGAGCCTGTTGTTTCACCAACTTGGGAGATGCCTCCCATTAATGATGAGATGCTCCAGAACTTTGATCTCTCACTATTTGCCCATGGTGGTCTTCCTCCTCCTACAACTAGATCTGCTCATGCTCCTGAGGCTTCTGGAACTGGCAATGATGATGAGGAATATGAAGATTATGACAAAGATGATGATGAGTATGGTGATGAGGACTCTCCACCCACTGGGACAGAGTTCTATTGATGGGAGCGCTAGCATCCCTACTTTTTCCTTCGTCTTTTTGGTATTCCGATGCCAAAGGGGGAGAAGAGAGTAGAGTCTAGGATCACGGGGTTCCTTGGGTGTTGCACAAGCCATGCTTGATACTTCATTTGATTCTTACTTGGCTTGTACTATTTTCTTGTTTTTTTATTTCCGGAACCATTTGCTACTTTGAATAATTCGTGTATGGACAAGTTATTGTATGCCTTATCGCTATGTTAGGAGGATTATGCTATATGCTTATATCTTGATATATATACCTGTCCATACTATGCTTGTTTCCTATAGATATTGGGGGAGCTTCTCATATTCAACAAATGGTGCACTTTGCATTCAAACGCAAACTCTCCAAGTGCACACATTATGGGGGAGCTGTCTTAATATCTTATATGGAATCAAGGTTTAAGCTTATCATAATATCTATATGTGACTCTAGCTCGGTTTGTCGTCGTATACCAAAAAGGGGAGATTGTAAGGGTATTTTACCCTTATCCATTATTTTGGTAAAAATGACACCGTTGCTAGATTATTTGGTCTAATACATGTTTATGAGATTATCCCAGGTATTAGCCAAATAGGCATAATGGTGTATCAATGGAACAAGAAGGAAAAGGGAGACCCCCACTTCGACATAAATAAAGAAGGACTACTCAGCACCTGGCCGGTCACAGGCCGGTCCGATTGGCCGTGGCACCGGCTGGCCCGGCGCCGACCGACCCCTGGACCGATGCACATGATCAGCAGGATCAGAAGCAAACACATCGGGAGATGAGGAGGAATCACATGAGGTAATGGTGGTACAAATCCCTTGGATGCAGGTTTACGTAGCATATATCCTAAGGAAGGAACTACCCGAAGACACGGTAGAAGCCAGGCGAGTTATTCGACGATCCAAAGTTTTTACTGTGGTAAAAGGAGAGCTCTATAAGCAAAATATATCGGGAGTTTTGCAGAGATGTGTTACACCCGAAGAAGGGAGATTTATTCTAAAGGATGTACACGAGGGTGTGTGCGGACATCATGCAAGCAGCCGAGCAATAACAGCCAAGATTTTCAGAGCAGGATTTTACTCGCTAACAACAATAGAAGATGCAAAGGAGATAGTGTGTACTTGCGATGCGTGCCAAAGATTTGCGGCAAAACCTCATTCTCCGGCAGCAGAGCTCATGCCAATATCCTTGTCATGGACTTTCGCTCAATGGGGCCTCGATATGGTGGGAAAACTACATAAGGCGTGGCCAGGAGGATACGAGTATATGCTCGTGGATGTTGACAAGTTTACTAAGTGGATTGAGGCAAAACCAATAAATTCGCCAGATGCAGCATCAGTGGTAAGCTTCGTCAAAAGTATCGTTTTTCGATTTCGCGTCCCCCAGAGCATTGTCACGGACAACGGCAACAATTTCACCTCCAAGGAATTCAAAGCATATTGTGCAGAGGTAGGCATCAAACTACACTTTGCGTCGGTGGCGCATTCGCAAACCAATGGTCAAGTCGAGAAATCAAATGGTGTCATTTGCAATGGCATCAAGAAACGATTGATAACACCTCTGGAGAAAACTCGACACACTTGGCCAGAAGAGTTGCCTAGCGTCTTATGGAGTATACAAACAATACCTAATATAGCAATATAGAAACCCCCGTTCTTCTTGGTCCATGGAGCCGAGGCAAGTGCTTGATACGTCTCAAACGTATCTATAATTTCTTATATTCCATGCTGCTTTTATGACAATACCTACATGTTTTTCTCACACTTTATATCATTATTATGCATTCTCTAGAACTAACCTATTAACAAGACGCCACAGTGCCAGTTCCTGTTTTCTATTGTTTTTGGTTCCAGAAAGGCTGTTCGGGCAATATTCTCGGAATTCGACGAAACAAAGACCAAACATCTTATTTCACCGGGAAGGTTCCAGAAGTCCGAAGGGGAGACGAAGATTGGACAGGGGGCCCCACACCACACCTGGGCGCGGGCCCAGGCCTGGCCGCGCCACCAGGTGGGGAGGGCACCCTAGTGCCCCTCCGACTCCGCCTCTTCGCCTATATAAACCCTCGTGATCTAAAAACGCGATACCGATTGACGAAACTCCAGAAAGACTCCAGGGACGCCGCCGCCATCGCGAAACTCCGTTTCGGGGGACAGAAGTCTCTGTTCCGGCACCCTGCCGGGACGGGGAATTGCCCCCGGAGTCATCTCCATCGACAGCACCGCCATCTTCATCGCCATCGCTGTCTCCCATGATGAGGAGGGAGTAGTTCTCCCCCGAGGCTGAGGGCTCTACCGGTAGCTATGTGATTCATCTCTCTCCCATGTACTTCAATACAATGATCTCATGAGCTGCCTTACATGATCGAGATCCATATGATGAGCTTTGTAATCTAGATGTCATATGCTATTCAAGTGCTTAATTATGTGAACTTTGGGGTTACTGCGACCTCGGTGTAATGGTGACAGTGTGTGCGCCGTGTGTAACTCCCTTATGAATTGTGGTGTGTTAGTACCTCCTATGAATGCTCACGGTGACGGTATGGGGTCTTTATTAGTACTTGGGAATACGCCTTTGAGGTGTGCTTTTGCACGAATTTGAGTTCTCTATCCAATAAGAGAGTAGTATGATGAAGTGCTTATATTTATATTCAATTATGATTGCAATGTTGAGAGTGCCCAGTAGTGAAAGTATGATCCCTAGGCCTTGTTTCCAAATATCGAATCTTCGTTTATTTACTGTTCTACTGCATGTTTACTTGCTGCCATATTTATTTCAGATTATTATTACCACTCATATTCATCTATATTACTTGTATTTCACTATCTCTTCGCCGAACTAGTGCACCTATCCATCTGACAAGTGTATTAGGTGTGTTGGGGACACAAGAGACTTCTTGTATCGTAATTTCAGGGTTGCTTGAGAGGGATATCTTTGACCTCTACCTCCCTGAGTTCGATAAACCTTGGGTGATTCACTTAAGGGAAATTTGCTGCTGTTCTACAAACCTCTGCTCTTGGAGGCCCAACAATATCTACAGGAATAGAAGCGTGCGTAGACATCAAGCTATTTTCTGGCGCCGTTGCCGGGGAGGTATGGTAAAAGGTATTCACATCCTCCGACTACTAAGCTATTTCCTAGCACTGTTGCCGGTGTGTGAGTGCTCGAAGCTATTTCCTTTAGATCCTGCAATTGCATCTTTTTGTTTCTTGTTTTTATTTTTCACTAGTTAGGCATAATGGAAAACAGCAGTGAGCTTTTTAATCTATTTCCTGAGTTAAGACATGAATTGTGTGATGCGAAAATTAAAAAACCTATGGAACCTTATTTGCATGCTAGTAGCAATGTTATTAGTATGAAAGCAATTACTGCTAATGCTATGGAAAAGTCTAAGTTTGGGGAAGCTAGTTTTTATGATCTTTTTAGCTTCCCATCTTTAGGGGAGAAAATTTGCTCTGATAATACTTTATCTCCCATATGCGATAAATCTAATGATGCTTGTGATATTTTAAATCCACCTACTGAAAGTATTCCTTTCAAGATACCTATGAAAATTATTGAACGTGTTATGGATAACCGCTATGAAGGGGATAGAACTGTCCATCCTGGAGATCATTTATTGTTTTTGCATGAATTATGCGGGTTATTCAAGTGTGCAGGTATCTCTATGGATGAAGTGAGGAAGAAACCATTCTCTATGTCGCTGTCTGGTAAAGCAGCGGATTGGTATAAATTGCTGAAGAATAGGCATTCTCTTGATTGGGAGGATATTATGCCTCTATTTTATTCTAAATTTTATCCTCCTCATGAAGTGCATATTGATAGGAATTACATTTATAACTTTTATCCACGTGATGGAGAGAGTATTTCCCAAGCATGGGGGAGACTGAAGTCACTAATGCTCAAATGTCCCATTCATGAGCTTCCCCGTAATGTTATTATTAATAATTTTTATGCAAGGCTTTCAGGACACCACAAGGACTATCTAGATGTCTGTTTGGAGGGATCTTTCACAAGCAAGGAGGTTGAAGCTATATGGGATCTTCTTGAAAGAATTCAGGAGAATACTGAAGATTGGGAGAACGACAAGGGTAAAGAATCAGGTATAAATTATGATTATGAATGCATTGAAACTTTTATGGATACTGATAAATTTCGAAATATGAGTGCTACTTATGGTCTTGACTCTCAAGTTGTTGCAAATCTTTATAAAGCTTTTGCCTCTCATTTTGAATTGCCTAGGAAGAATTTTGATAAGTATCATGAACCTTTTAAAGACGCTTGCATGAAGGATGAAACTGTTATTAATGATTGCAATAAACATGCCCAAACTTCTGAAAATTCTATTTCTTATAAGCATGTTAATTTTTGTGGAATGCATAGACCTTGTGGAATTAATCAAATCGAAGATGAATATTGTATCCATCATAGGAATGAAAAAACTAGAAAGTGGTCTAGCGCTCTAAATGATCTTGGTAAAAAAGTTTGTGCCCTCTATCCTTTTATTTGTGAACTTTGCCATAGAGTGGGTCATTTTAATTTTCAATGCTGCTCCAATGATAATTCGAACCCCATGAGTGCTGCAAATTTGTATTGTGATGATGAAATCTATACCTAATAATAAAGAAAATAAGGTTTCTTGTCGGTCCGTCTGTTTTTGCCCCTAATTTTCGACTAAATTACAGCATTGCCACCGCTTACGTGAGAAAAACGGTTCGTACCCACCGTCCCGGGCTTTCTTCGTATGTCGTCGCTGTCCACCGTTAAAACGATTAGCTGTGGAAGAAAATCCCCTGCCTGTTCTCCTCGAGACCCGATCTGCTACCGAATCCCCTGTGCGGCCAGGTTCCTCGCCGCTGGCACGACTCCCACCACAGGCCGCTGCCGAACCACCATGGGCACTGGCGGCCGCGTGATCCTTCCGCCGCTGGCAGGCATACCCGGAGCCCCATCTCATCTATTCAACGCCGCGCGCGGTACGAATACCGGAATAAAGGACGAGGGCGTGGTCATGGTGTTCGGCCTCGCGTCCGACCGGGAGACTACGTGATTGATGGATCCGCACGGGTGCAGCCATGGCATGACGGAGTGGATCAAGGAATGTTCGTGAGCAGCGGATTCGATGTGGAGAGGAATCGGGAGTGGAGGTATTGGGTGTTGGTTGTGCACTTGTGCTTCTGCTTATGTTCGTATCAAATCTGGTGATCGCAGGTGTTAGTACGACTGTGCCGATTGTACTGCAGATTGTTCGTCCAATGACTTTTTCTGTTTCAGCAAGCGAATGCGGCAGGACTAACTTTGTTGCCCAAATAAACATCTTAGAAATTACTGATTGGACCTTGATTTTCGAGAGTGGATTTCAAGGACGGAAGTGCTATAGGTTTCCCCAAATACTTGGTCATGCAAAAGAACTTATCGATTAGCGTGTTTTGATGTTACTTGGCATTCGACAAGATTTGGGCAGCTTTTGCAGTGGTTCGGCTGAATCCTCGAGCTAGCTAAAATGAGCCTACAAAATTAGCATCCATGCATAATCCGTGACCCCGTAAGGTTGTTTGTGGTTGCACGCTTAATTTTAGCATAGCACCTTACTAAGTTTTAATTGCCCACACCACCCCCACCATGCAACACCGCCTCCCCACTCGTTGCACACCTGAACTTCATTTTCGGCAATCTTTTTTTCTAAGAAAAATAAACTTCGCCACATATAAAACAAAGTCACCGACCAAAGAAAAAGAACTGACGCGATGGAAAAAGTGCAACGCATGACCAAAAAAATATATACTTCGTGGCAATCTTTTCATTCATTGTTTTGGCGCAATTTATTTACATTTTACATCATGGAATAATTGCAGACAATGAAAGTTGCATTGCTAATTTATCTTAGAACAATATATCACATGACACTCTACTAAAGATGAATAGCTGTGTCAGCAGACAGTATATCTCGGCAGCCTAATATCTGCTGAGTAAATTGCTGAAACATGTCGATCTCTCAGAGATCTCACATCAGAACGTGATAGGGCACACACCTCACCTCAGAGTGTAGGAAGGTCTATTGGCTGCATAACAAGTGTCTCAAGGACCCGTAGCAACGCACGGGCACATTTCCTATCTATACCTAATAATAAAAGCAAAAGGGTTTCTTGTTGGTCCGTTTTTATTGGCCCTAATTTCCGTCGAAATTACAACAACTGCCACCGTCAAATCAAAAGAAAACGTTTCGCGTTAAGTAGCCGAGCCGAGCGCTGCCGCGTTCGTCCGTCGTTCCGAGTTGTCCCGCCTGCGCCATACTGGGCCAAGTAACCCGCTGCTCGGCCTGCTTCAGGTCAAGATCGGAGCGAACTTCATTGCCTACCAAAGAAAAGGGATCACAGCGGCCCACATAAAAATTGGATCGCCCGTTTGTTCCTTCCTCCCTCTGAAAAGAAAAAATAAGTTTGTTGCTCCACCCTATGTTCGTGCGCCAGCAGAACTCCACCGGAATTAGAATTACCATGTGAAACTCAATCACCGTCGGTTTGTAATTCTATGCCACCCTTCCTCTACTTATATAGGTGCCCCAATCGATCTATCCTCCGCTAGCCGACCTTGCCGACGACCGCCGTCATCTGGATACTCCATGGACGGGCGGCGCCCAGGGATTCAGCTAGGAGGCGTCAGCCTTCACAATTGAAAAGCGGCAACGCCGCCGGAAGACCGCGCCATCCTTGTGCTTCATCCCCGTCCGTGTGGGGAGGCATGGAGCTGTAATTTCTGATGGGACGCCATGCGCCGGGAGCCCTACCATCATCATCTGCATAATCGACAGGGTCACCTACGACCCAGAAATCGCCTGGTGCTGCATCGGATCAACGGTTGATTAAGGCGACAATCTCTGGCGATGACCTAATCTAGCGTCCTCATGGCTGCCGCAGAAGTGCACATGCACATGTGCACTAGAAGTACCCCGCGGCCAGCCGGCCAACCAATTGCCAATTTGGATTAAACAAAGAACAAGTAAAGCAAACTGCATGAGTACTGATTAACTGCTGAAGTCCTCCTCGCTGGCCTGCTCGTGGAGCCGTCCTGCCTGCTGCAGCGTTGGTGCGTGGATTTAGGCGCGCTGAGCCCTGGCGAGCAGTCGAGAACCAACATCGGCTCCATCAGTGGAGCCTACCCCACTGGCCACAGCAGATGTTGCATGTTGCCGGCGAGTCCAGTCACGGAACAGAGCGTCCCCTCATCTACCTAATCACACACGATAGCTCAGTCAGATATGGGACACGTCACATCGCACAGGGAAGCCATGATAGTATGATACCATGCTGAACTACAGATTACAGACAGTGAACTCGTGTATGGCTGAATTGCAAAGATTGGATAGATCGATTTCCGGACATACTCTTCCATAGGGGAGTTGCTGAGTGAATTGAGAGCTCAAGTTTATCTGGAGCATCCATTTTATAAACTAGAAATCACCATTACAGATCAGGAGCTGGGTACAGACATGTTCCAGGTTTGATTCTATTTGGCAGTCCTTGCGTACTTTTCATTTGAGAAAAGTAAGGCCAAGGCGTGTTGGTTGACTGGTGTGATGCTCTCTGTATGAAGAAAAAAGGTACTACTAGCGCAGCTTGCCTTTGAATTTTTTTATCAGCTAAAGAAAATATTTTGGAAGCACCGCTGAGTACACTTAAAGAGGCTCGAGTTTTTGCATATCACCTTATGCATTGGTGATTGGTTGAAGGTAAATTTCGATGCCCCCTGCCAGTTGAAGCTTTTGATATTTTATGAGAGGATGTGAGGACTAAGGAGTAAACTCTCGGTTTGTTAGATTTTTCCATGGGTATCCATAGTGTTTCCCTATTTTTCTTGTAACTGGTGATATATACGAATTTTTTTGGGACTTATCTTATCAAACTTAATCTTTATACAAAGCTGTTCAAATTATACTCCAGGCAACATCGCAAAAAATAGACCTTTTGCATATTATAAATTTGAGATCTGTAAAATATATGTTTGAAATACATATTAAGGTGAATATATCCAAGAAGATAAGCAAACTATGGTGATCCAAGGGGTGCAAGGTTATAATATGAGTGTTAATTGAGTAATTACATGGTATGTCCGTCTCTCAAAGCCCACACCTCCAAGCCCGGTCAACAACGAGCCACTATACAGATGCCGGTGAGGCGTGATGTCAATTGTTTGGTCTGCTTAACAATGTAGTACTTGATATAAAACGGAAAATATCGCTAGATTATTCTCCAAATTTCTTAAATATGTGTTGGAAATGTAGCAAGGAGGAGTAAAAATTGCAGATGATACTGTTAAGAATGAAGATGTAAACAAACAACCTGCGATGAGAAGACCATACAAGTCCGGAACAATGTAGCCAGTGTGAAATCTACTTTTTTTACATTGCTATTTTTCGTTCGATTAATCATGTTTGTCGTGAATATGAGAGAACGAGACCACCTTTGTCGATGGTGCCACAAATAAGAAATGTCGTCACGAATGATTTGTTGGACCATTTGCTTTTTTTTGTTTTTCCCGATGCAACGCACGGGCAAATTTACTAGTCCTTCCTAATCAGCATGATGAACTTACTTTATTTTTGGGGTGTGAAGAGTTATCAAGAAAAATCTCTTTGTTACATATGAGTGATCTTGATATTGATGATGTCCTGCATGGGTGTCTTTCTTATTGCATTAATAATTGCCATACAAATACTTACATACATAATATTTTAGAAGATGACACTTTGCCAAAATATGATAGGACCGCTGTGTGTTTTAAACTTATTAATGAAAAGGAGGGATCCTCCCAAGTTTCTTCTATTGTTTCTGGAAATAAATCAGGTTCTGTAGAGAAGCCTCCCTTCAAGCCTCTTCCTCCTAAAGAAGGGAACGAGGAGAAGGAAAAGAACAAGAAGAAGAGGGGAAATAAAAAGAAAGAGGTAACGGCATATCCCCACATGTATGAGATAACAATAGTTAACTGTAAGTATGTTGCTCCTAATGACTATTATGATAATGAATCTGAGTACAATGATCTTCCTATGCCCTTTACCTATATTAGTGATCATGATTTATAAGAGCACACGTACTACTTTAGATATTGAAAATCTCTGGGAAACTAATTCTGAAAATGATGATGTTAATAATTGCCATAGTATTAGTATTATCCATGCTTCTTCCCATAATGATATAGAAAGCTCTAAGCTTGGGGATGAGGTGTTTGAAAATCCTTTTGCTACTGACGATTATATGTTTGATATATCTCCTTCTAGTAACAATGATGGTATGGTTATAGATGAACATACTGTGAAAGATAACTATTCTATTTCTTATGATGACAATATGCCTCCAATCTTTGATAATTATTATAAAGAATGCTATGACATAGGTTATAATTATCCTTATGAAACTTTTCATAGTTATGATTGGATTGCCAAAAACAATTCCCTTAGTATGCAACTTGTTTACCATGTTCAAATTCTTGAAAATGATCCTGCTCCAATTACTATTAATGAGAAGAATTCTTTTATGCCAAAATTAATGATACTTTTATGCATATGAACCATGGTAAGAATGTGTTAAGTGATGGTTATATTGTAGATTTCATCAATGATGCTACTGAAAGTTATTATGAGAGAGGGAAACATGGTTATATGCATCTTAATAATATTAAGTTTCCCCTCTTTATGTTGAGAATCTCGAAGTTACTCGTGTTTTATCTTCCTATGCTTGTCACTTTGTTCTTCATGAATTTATTTGTGTACAAGATTCCTATGCATAGGAAGTGGGTTAGACTTAAATGTGTTTTGAATTTGCTTCTTGATGCTCCCTTTCGCTTCATTTTTTATCTTCCATGTGAGCATCATTAAAATTACTGAGCCCATCTTAATGGCTATAAACAAAGCACTTCTTGGGAGATAACCCATGTTTTATTTTGCTACTGTTTTTGTTGTGTCTTGGAAGTTGTTACTACTGTAGCAACCTCTCCTTATCTTTATTTTATTGCATTGTTGTGCCAAGTAAAGTCTTTGATAGTAAGGTTGATACTAGATTTGGATTACTGCGGAGAAACAGATTTCTTGCTGTCACGAAATTGAGTAGCCCCCTCTGTAGGTAACTCAGAAAAATATGCCAATTTATGTGCGTGATCCTCATATATGTACGAAACTTTCATTCAATTTGAGATTTTTCATCTGATAAAGTTAAGTGCCCCTGAAAAATTCGTCTTTACGGACTGTTCTGTTTTGACAGATTCTGCCTTTTATTTCACATTGCCTCTTTTGCTGTGTTGAATGGATTTCTTTGTTCCATTAACTTCCAGTAGCTTTGAGCAATGTCCAGAAGTGTTAAGAATGATTGTGTCACCTCTGAATATGTGGATTTTTGATTATGCACTAACCCTCTAATGAGTTTTTTTTGAGTTTGGTGTGGAGGAAGTTTCAAGGGTCAAGAGAGGAGGATGATACAATATGATCAAGAAGAGTGAAAAGTATAAGCTTGGGGATGCCCCCGTGGTTCATCCCTTCATATTTCAAGAAGACTCAGGCATCTAAGCTTGGGGATGCCCAAGGCATCCCCTTCTTCATCGACAACTTATCAGGTCACCTCTAGTGAAACTATATTTTTATTCCGTCACATCTTATGTACTTTACTTGGAGCGACTGTGTGCTTTTATTTTCGTTTTTGCTATTTTCATTCTATGAATAAATTCATGCTTATGTGGGAGAGAGACAAGCTCCGCTCGTTCATATGAACACTGGTGTTCTTAGCTTTACTTTTAATGTTCATGGCGAAGGTTGAAACTGCTTCGTTCATTGTTATTTGGTTGGAAATAGAAAATGCTTCATCTGGTAATTGGTATATGGTCTTGAATAATTTGATACTTGGCAATTGTTGTGCTCAAATAGATCATGTTTAAGCTCTTGCATCATGTACTTTGCACCTATTAATGAAGAACTACCATAGAGCTTGTTAAAATTTGGTTTGCATGGTTGGTCTCTCTAGAGTCTAGATATTTTCTGGTGAGGTGTTTGAACAACAAGGAAGACAGTGTAGAGTCTTATAATGCTTGCAATATGTTCTTATGTAAGTTTTGCTGTACCGGTTCATACTTGTGTTTGCTTCAAACAACCTTGCTAGCCCAAAGCCTTGTATTGAGAGGGAATTCTTCTCGTGCATCCAAATCCTTGAGCCAAAAACTATGCCATTTGTGTCCACCATACCTACCTACTACATGGTATTTCTCTGCCATTCCAAAGTAAATTACTTGAGTGCTACCTTTAAAATTTCATTCCTTGTCTTTGCAATATATAGCTCATGGGAAAATAGCTTAAAAACTATTGTGGTATTGAATATGTAGCTTATGTATCTTATTTCTTATAAGTTGCTTGTTGAGCGGTAACCATGTTTCTGGGGACGCCATCAACTATTACACCTTTGTTGAATATCATGTGAGTTGCTATGCATGTTCGTCTTGTCTGAAGTAAGGGTGATTTATCATGATCAAATGGTTTGAGTATGCATATTGTTAGAGAAGAACATTGGGCCGCTAACTAAAGCCATGAATCATGGTGGAAGTTTCGGTTTGGACATTAATCCTCAATCTCTTATGAGAATATTATTTGTTGTTGAATGCTTATGCATTAGAGAGGAGTCCATTATCTGTTTTCTATGTTGTCCCGGTATGGATGTCTAAGTTGAGAATAATCAAAAGCGAGAAATCCAATGCGAACTTTCTCCTTAGACCTTTGTACAGGCGGCATAGAGGTACCCCTTTGTGACACTTGGTTGAAACATATGCTATGCAATGATAATCCATGTAAATCCAAGCTAATTAGGACAAGGTGCGAGCACTATTGGTATTCTATGCATGAGGCTTGCAACTTATAGGATGTCTTATGCATAACACATATGAATTATTACTACCGTTGACAAAATTGTTTCTATGTTTTCAAAAATGAAAAGCTCTAGCACAAAAATAGTAATCCATGCTTCCCTCTGCGAAGGGCCATTTTATTACTTTATGTTGAGTCAGTTTACCTATTTCTTTCTATCTTAGAAGCAAACACTCGTGTCAACTGTGTGCATTGATTCCTACATACTTGCTTATTTGCATTCATCATATTACTTTATGTTGACAATTATCCATGAGATATACATGTTGAAGTTGAAAGCAACTGTTGAAACTTATATCTTCCTTTGTGTTGCTTCAAAACTCTGCTTCTCAAGAATCTGGATAAATTCTACAATAATCTAGACATTCCTTGGGTAAATCTAATAAGAGCTACTTACTATGATGAGGACAAGTTACCTGGGCATAAAATGGAAGGATCTTTCTGGTGGAAGTCACACCTAAAACTTTTAGATACTTACAAAGCTCTTGCAAGATGTAATGTGGGTAATGGGAAAACTGCTCTATTCTGCACAGATCTTTGGAGTGACAATTGTTTACACTTGAAATTCCCACATCTCATCACTTTTGCTAAAAGAACTGACATATCTGTCAGTACAGTGATGCAAATGGAGTTCCTTCAAGACATGTTCCATCTTCCACTTTCCCAACAAGCTTTTGCTGAGTTTGAACAATTAGAAAATCTATGTGATGCTACTCAATTACAAGCTCTGTCCCATCAATCTGATTCTTGGAGTTATATTTGGGGCTCTGATAAATTTTCTACTACTCAGGCCTACAAATTTTTGATTGGTGTGCAACATGCCCCTAAGTTTTTCACTTGGATTTGGGAATCATCATGCCAACCAAAACACAAGTTTTTCTTCTGGTTGCTGCTACATGACAGGCTAAATACAAGGAATTTGCTAAAGAGGAAAAATTGTCATCTGCAATCATATAATTGTGCAACCTTGCAATACAGTCAAGAAGAAACCTTAGTTCATCTTTTCTGGAGCTGTCCTTTTGCACAACAATGTTGGTCTTTCATTTGCCCTCAAGTCTCAAACCAGCACTCTGTTTTGGAAGCTTTTTATGACATTAAAGAAAGGTTAAATTTGCCATTTGCGGTTGAGATTATCATGCTGGCTTCATGGTCCATTTGGATTATTAGAAACAGGAAAATCTTTGAAGGACAAGAACCATCTTTGTTGACCTGGAAGACTGTGCTTAAACAAGAGATTCATTTACTCTCTTATAGAATGAAGAAGAAATGGGATGCAGCGTTCAGATCTTGGCTTCAGTCTTTTATGTCTTCCTAGCTTTAGTCTTTCTCTTAGTTTTCTTTTTTCTTCTCTTTTTTTCTTCTTTCTTCTTCTTTTTCTTCTGCTTATTTTAGTTTTTCCACTGCTTGTGGGCCTGTAAACTCTTTTATCTTTTAATTTTAATAAAAATTGCAGTGGGGTTTTTTTCCCCACTGTTTCACCTTCAAAAAAAAAAAACTTTCTACTAAGAATCTATTGCTTTATGAGTTAACTACTATGCAAGACTTATTGATGCTTGTCTTGAAAGTATTATTCATGAAAATTCTTTGCTACATGATTCAGTTGTTTAATCATTGTCTTTACCATTGCTTCGAATCATTGCATTCATCTCACATGCTTTACAATAGTATTGATCAAGATTATGATAGCATGTCACTTCAGAAATTATCTTTGTTATCGTTTACCTACTCGAGGGCGAGTAGGAACTAAGCTTGGGGATGCTTGATACGTCTCAAACGTATCTATAATTTCTTATGTTCCATGCTGCTTTTATGACAACACCTACATGTTTTGCTCACACTTTATATCATTATTATGCATTTTCCAGAACTAACCTATTAACAAGACGTCACAGTGCTAGTTCCTGTTTTCTATTGTTTTTGGTTCTAGAAAGGTTGTTCGGGCAATATTCTCGGAATTCAACGAAACAAAGACCAAACATCTTATTTCACCGGGAAGGTTCCATAAGTCCGAAGGGGAGACGAAGATTGGCCAGGGGGGCCCCACACCACACCTAGGCACGGGCCCAGGCCTGGCCGCGCCACCAGGTGGGGAGAGCGCCCTGGTGCCCCTCCGACTCCGCCTCTTCGCCTATATTATCCCTCGCGACGTTAAAACCCTACAACAATTGAGGAAACTCCAGAAAGACTCCAGGGACGCCGCCGCCATCGCGAAACTCCGTTTCGGGGGACATAAGTCTCTGTTTCGACATGCCGCCGGGATGGGGAATTGCCCCCGGAGTCATCTCCATCGACACCACCGCCATCTTCATCGCCATCGCTGTCTCCCATGATGAGGAGGGAGTAGTTCTCCCCCGAGGCTGAGGGCTCTACCGGTAGCTATGTGGTTCATCTCTCTCTCCCATGTACTTCAATACAATGATCTCATGAGCTGCCTTACATGATCAAGATCCATATATGATGAGCTTTGTAATCTAGATGTCATATGCTATTCAAGTGCTTAATTATGTGAACTTTGGGGTTACTGTGACCTCGGTGTAATGGTGACAGTGTGTGCGTCGTGTGTAACTCCCTTATGAATTGTGGTGTGTTAGTACCTCCTATGAATGCTCACGGTGAAGGTCTGGGGTCTTTATTAGTACTTGGGAATACGCCTTTGAGGTGTGCTTTTGCACACTTGCCCAATGAATTTGAGTTCTCTATCCAATAAGAGAGTAGTATGATGAAGTGCTTATATTTATATTCAATTATGATTGCAATGTTGAGAGTGTACACTAGTGAAAGTATGATCCCTAGGCCTTGTTTCCAAATATCGAATCTCCGTTTATTTACTGTTCTACTGCATGTTTACTTGCTGCCATATTTATTTCAGATTATTATTACCACTCATATTCATCCATATTACTTGTATTTCACTATCTCTTCGCCGAACTAGTGCACTTATCCATCTGACAAGTGTATTAGGTGTGTTGGGGACACAAGAGACTTCTTGTATCGTAATTGCAGGGTTGCTTGAGAGGGATATCTTTGACCTCTACCTCCCTGAGTTAGATAAACCTTGGGTGATTCACTTAAGGGAAACTTGCTACTGTTCTACAAACATCTGCTCTTGGAGGACCAACACTGTCTACAGGAATAGAAGCGTGCGTAGACATCAGTGCTCCCGATAGAAATAGAACACAATTCTCCGAAAGTGGCGGAATACGATGAAGAAACTTCGAGAAAAGCACTGGAAGACGATGTTGATGCACTTGATGAGGCTAGAGATGAGGTGCTGTCAAGAGTCACTAAGTACCAGCAAGACTTGAAATTATCATAGTCGACGATTGCGTCCAAGGTCTTTTCAAGTGGGCGATCTAGTTCTTCGGCTTACCCAAGACAGCCATGAAAAGTTCGAGTCGCCATGGTTAGGACCTTAAATCGTCACAGAGGTGATCGCAGGAGGAGCGTACATGATAAAGGACAAGAAGACATGGATCGCTGAGAAAAATCCGTGGAACGTGGCGCAACTTCGGCATTTTTACGCGTAGAAGTCAAAATAGAAATATGCATGTAAACATACATTGTACTGAAAAAGCTCGCGAGTTTTCAGATGCACTCTTTTCCTTCCAGGGTACCGAGTGGGGCGGAAAGGTTTTTAATGAGGCGGGCTCGCGATGCTACAATATAGTAAAGATATTGGTGATAATCTTTTTCTTCGACAGGCTTAGAGGTTTACAATTCACAAACCCGACAAAATAAACTTGATCTCTACAATATATGGAACACAAATTATTTGCCTTGGTTACAACACCTCGCAAGTAATAAATATACATACGCCTATTAAAATACTCGGGGGCTAGAGAAAGAGAAAAAAAATACACATTGTTCTCGCAATATACATACTTCTCGCGATATATAAGACATCTATTTGTTAAAGGGAAATTCGGAAGATGAAAAGGTTTCATTCATCTCCTACAAGGTCATCTATGTGCACCCTCTCGCCTTCCACAGGAGCACCCATGGAATCAGCATAATGGCTCTTGGAGAAGTACTCAGCGTCCATCCGAAGAAGATCCTCAATCATCTTTTCGGCTACAGGCGTCACCTCGTCGTTGATCCTATTGACATTTCTCCTTCGCTTCTTTAATCGGGCATGGCAAAGTTCAACAGTGTTGGACATGTCCAACTTCGGGTGGCAGATTTGTAGCATGATCATAGTAAATCTAGCACCAACAAGTAACTGGGCCTTCACAAAACCATGGATTTGATCTACACTTTTGAACTTATCCATCAAGTCAGGGAGAGTTTTTGGCTCAGCGTTCTGAGGAAACATGGCATTATAAACCATGGCCAGTGTTTTTGTGCAGAAGTCGAGATATTCACGGACCTGACCAACATAATCCTGAAAAGGCACGATTTGGCGGGTTTGGTCTGGGGTAGCCCAAAAACTGGTGTTGTTTTGCAGAGCAAGCCGAATGAGAACCTCAGATCTCGCGTTAACACGCCGATCTTCGGCAGTAGCATCCAAAAAAGAGCCTAACCATATGGGAAGATGATCAGTTTTGCAAAAAAGTGGCTATGATAGCAATATAGAGGACTATAAGAGATGAAACTTACTCGCTGATGTCTACGGGAGCTTCTATTCTTGTAGACAGTGTTGGGCCTCCAAGAGCAGAGGTTTGTAGAACAGCAGCAAGTTTCCCTTAAGTGGATCACCCAAGGTTTCGAACTCAGGGAGGAAGAGGTCAAAGATATCCCTCTCAAACAACCCTGCGATCACAACGCAAGAAGTCTCTTGTGTCCCCAACACACCAAATACACTTGTCAGATGTATAGGTGCACTAGTTCGGCGAAGAGATAGTGAGATGCAAGTAATATGGATGAGTATGAGTGGTAATAGCAATCTGAATAAAATATGGCAGCGAGTAAACATGCAACAAAACAGTAAACAAACGGAGATTCGATGCTTGGAAGCAAGGCCCAGGGATCCTGCTTTCACTAGTGGACACTCTCAACAATGATCACATAATAGGACTACTCTACACCCTCTTGTTGGATGATGAACACCACTAATTGTGTAGGATTACACGAACCCTCAATGCCGGAGTTAACAAGCTCCACAATATTCGATATTCATATTTAAATAACCTTAGAGTGTAAGACAGATCAACACAATTACACCGAGAACTAACATAGCATGCACACTGTCACCATCACACTATGAAGGAGGCATAGATCATATCAATACTATCATAGAAATAGTTAACTTCATAATCTACAAGAGATCACAATCATAATCTACGCCAAGTACTACACGATGCACACCCTGTCACCATTACACCGCAGAGGAGGAATAGACTACTTTAATAACATCACTAGAGTAGCACATAGATGATATTCAACTAGATCACATAAAGAGAGAGATGAACCACATAGCTACAGCGGAGCCCTCAGCCCCGGGGGTGGATTACTCCCTCCTCATCATGGAGACAGCGATGGCGGTGAAGATGGCGGTGAAGACAGCGGTGGAGATGACTCCGGGGGCAATTCCCCGTCCCGGCAGGGTGCCGGAACAGAGACTTCTGTCCCCCGAATTGGAGTTTCGCGATGGCGGCGGCTCTGGATGGTTTTCTCTGGTTTCGTCCAACTGGGTCGAGGTTTTAGGTCAAGGACGATTAAATAGGCGAAGAGGCGGAGTCGGAGGGGCCACGGGGTGCCCACACACTAGGGGGGCGCGCCCCCCCGGGTCGCGCCGCCCTGTGGGGTGGGGACCCCTGGCTCCCCTCTGGCCTTTCTCCGGTGCTCTGGAAGCTTCCGGGAATTATAAGATCTCCGGTGTTGATTTCGTCCGATTCCGAAAATATTTCCTTACTAGGATTTCTGAAACCAAAAACAGCAGAAAACAGCAACTGGCCTTTCGGCATCTCGTCAATAGGGTAGTTCCGGAAAACGCATAAATATGACATAAAGTATGCATAAAACATGTAGATATCATCAATAATGTGGCATGGAACATAAGAAATTATCGATACGTCGGAGACGTATCAGCATCCCCAAGCTTAGTTTCTGCTCGTCCCGAGCAGGTAAACGATAACAAAGATAATTTCTGGAGTGACATGCCATCATAAACTTGATCATACTATTGTAAGCATATGTAATGAATGCAGCGATCAAAGCAATGGTAAATGACATGAGTAAACAAATGAATCATATAGCAAAGAATTTTCATGAATAGTACTTCAAGACAAGCATCAATAAGTCTTGCATAAGAGTTAACTCATAAAGCAATAATTCAAAGTAAAGGCATTGAAGCAACACAATGGAAGATTAAGTTTCAACGGTTGCTTTCAACTTGTAACATGTATATCTCATGGATAGTTGTCAATGCAAAGCAATATAACAAGTGCAATATGCAAGTATGTAAGAATCAATGCATGGTTCACACAAGTGTTTGCTTCTAAGATAGAGAGAAATGGGTAAACTGACTCAACATGAAAGTAGAAGAATGGCCCTTCGCAGAGGGAAGCATTGATTGCTATATTTGTGCTAGAGCTTTTATTTTGAAAACAAGAAACAATTTTGTCAACGGTAGTAATAGAGCATATGTGTTATGTAAATTATGTCCTACAAGTTGCAAGCCTCATGCATAGTATACTAATAGTGCCCGCACCTTGTCCTAATTAGCTCGGATTACCTGGATTATCATTGCAATGCATATGTTTTAACCAAGTGTCACAAAGGGGTACCTCTATGCCGCCTGTACAAAGGTCTAAGGAGAAAGCTCGCATCGGATTTCTCGCTATTGATTATTCTCAACTTAGACATCCATACCGGGACAACATAGACAACAGATAATGGACTCCTCTTTTATGCATAAGCATTCAACAACAGTTAATTTTCTCATATGAGATTGAGGATATTTGTCCAAAACTGAAACTTCCACCATGGATCATGGCTTTAGTTAGCGGCCCAATGTTCTTCTCTAACATTATGCATGCTCTAACCATTCTAGCGGTAAATCTCCCTTACTTCAGACAAGACGGACATGCATAACAACTCACATGATATTCAACAAAGAGTAGTTGATGGCGTCCCCAAGAACATGGTTATCGCACAACAAGCAACTTAATAAGAGATAAAGTGCATAAGTACATATTCAATACCACAATAGTTTTTAGGCTATTTGTCCCATGAGCTATATATTGTAAAAGTGAAGGATAGAAATTTAAAGGTAGCACTCAAGCAATTTACTTTGGAATGGCGGAGAAATACCATGTAGTAGGTAGGTATGGTGGACACAAATGGCATAGTGGTTGGCTCAAGGATTTTGGATGCATGAGAAGTATTCCCTCTCAATACAAGGCTAGGCTAGCAGGGTTTATTTGAAACAAACACAAGTATGAAGCGGTACAGCAAAACTTACATAAAAGACATATTGTAAACATTATAAGACTCTACACCGTCTTCCTTGTTGTTCAAACTCTTACTAGAAATTATCTAGACCTTAGAGAGACCAATTATGCAAACCAAATTTAGCAAGATCTATATATTTCTTCATTAATAGGTGCAAGGTATATGATGCAAGAGCTTAAACATGAGCACAACAATTGCCAAGTATCACATTATCCAAGACATTTTACCAATTACTACATGTAGCATTTCCCGTTTCCAACCATATAACAATTAACGAAGCAGTTTCAACCTTCGCCATGAACATTAGAAGCTAAGAACACATGTGTTCATATGAACCAGCGGAGCGTGTCTCTCTCCCACACAAGCATTTATTCAAACAAAAACAAAAACAAAAGCACACAGACGCTCCAAGTAAAGTACATAAGATGTGACCGAATAAAAATATAGTTTCAAGAGAAGGAACCTGATAATTTGTCGATGAAGAAGGGGATGCCTTGGGGCATCCCCAAGCTTAGATGCTTGAGTCTTCTTGAAATATGCAGGGATGAACCACCGGGGCATCCCCAAGCTTAGACTTTTCACTCTTCTTGATCGTAGTATATCATCCTCCTCTCTTGACCCTTGAAAACTTCCTTCACACCAAACTCGAAACAAACTCATTAGAGGGTTTGTGCATAATCAAAAACTCACATGTTCAGAGTTGACACAATCATTCTTAACACTTCTGGACATTGCTCAAAGCTTGTGGAAGTCAATGGAACAAAGAAATCCATCCCACATAGCAAAAGAAGCAATGCGAAATAAAAGGCAGAATCTGTCAAAACAGAACAGTCCGTAAAGACTAATTTTAAAGAGGCACCAGACTTGCTCAAATGAAAATGCTCAAATTGAATGAAAGTTGCGTACATATCTGAGGATCACTCACGTAAATTGGCATAATTTTCTGAGTTACCTACAGAGATTTAATCCCAGATTCGTGACAGCAAGAAATCTGTTTCTGCGCAGTAATCCAAATCTAGTATCAACCTTTCTATCAAAGACTTTAATTGGCATAACAATGCAATAAAATAAGATAAGGAGAGGTTGCTACAGTAGTAACAACTTCCAAGACACAAATATAAAACAAAATTGCTGTAGTAAAATAAACACATGGGTTATCTCCCAAGAAGTTCTTTCTTTATAGCCATTAAGATGGGCTCAATAATTTCAATGATGCACTCCCAATAAATAAGAGTTGAGGCAAAAGGGAGCATCAAGAAGCAAATTAAAAACACATTTAAGTCTAACCCACTTCCTATGCAAAGGAATCTTGTACACAAATGAATTCATGAAGAACAAAGTGACAAGCATAAGAGGATAAAACACGAGTAACTTCAAGATTCTCAACATAAAGAGGGGAAACTTAATATTATTAAGATGCATATAACCATGTTTCCCTCTCTCATAATAACTTTCAGTAGCATAATTGATGAAATCCACAATATACCCATCACTTAAATCATTCTTATCATGGTTCATATGCATAGAAGTATCATTAATTTTGGCATAAGAAGAGTTCTTCTCATTAATAGTAATTGGAGCAAGATTATTATCAAGAATTTGAACATGGTAAACAAGTTGCATATTAAGGGAATTGTTTTTGGCAGTCCAATAATAACTATGACAAGTTTCATAAGGATAGTTATAACCTATATCATAGCATTCTTTATAATAATCATCAAAGGACGGAGGCACAGTGTCATCATAAGAAATAGAATAGTTATCTTTCACAGTAGGTTTATCTGTGACCATACCATCATTGTTATTAGAAGGAGATGTATCAAACACATAATGATCAGTAGCAAAAGGATTTTCAAACACCTCTTCCCCAAGCTTAGAGCTTTCTATATCATTATGGGAGGAAGCATGGATAGCACTGATACTATGGCAATTATTATCATCATCATTTTCAGAATTAGTTTCCCAGAGATTTGCAATATCAAAAGTAGTGTGCTCATTCAAATCATGATCACTAATGTATGTAAAGGGCATAGGAAGATCATTGTATTCAGATTCATTATCATAGGAGCAACATACTTACGGTTACCTAGCGTTATCTCATTCACGCGGGGATATGTCGTTACCTCTTTCTCTTTATTCTCCTTCTTCTTCTTCTTCGTTCCCTTCTTCTTCTTCTTCTTCTTCTTCTTCTTCTTCTTCTCTTCCTTCTCCTCGTTCCCTCTTTTAGGAGGAAGAGGCTTGAAGGGTGGCTTGTCCGCATAACCTGGTTTACTTTCAGAAACAATAGAAGAAACTTGGGAGGATTCCTCCTTTTCATTAATTAGTTCAAAACACACAGCGGTCCTATCAAATTTGGGCAATGTGTCATCTTCTAAAATATTTTGTATGTAAGTATTTGTATGGATATTATCAATGCAATAAGAAAAACACCCATGCAGGACATCATCAATATCAAGATCATTAATATCTAACAAAGAAATTTTCCTTGATAACTCTTCACACCACAAAAATAAAGTGAGTTCATCATGCTGATTAGGAGTAATTTCATCATCACAATACAAATTTGCAGCACTCATTGGATTCAAATTATCATTGGAGGAGCATTGAAAATTAAAATGACCCACTTCATGGCAAACTTCACAAATAAAAGGATAGAGGGCACAAACTTTTTTACCAAGATCATCTAGAGTCCTAGCCCACTTTCTAGTTTTTTCATTAATATGTTGGATACAATATTCATCTTCGATTTGATTAATTCCACAAGGTCTATGCATACCACAAAAATTAACATGCTTATAGGAAATAGCATTCTTAGGAGTTTGAGCATGCTTATTGCAATAATTAACAACAATTTCTTTCTTCATGCAAGCCTCTTTAAAAGGTTCATGATACTTATCAAAATTCTTTTTAGGCAATTCAAAATGAGAAGCAAAGGCTTTATAAAGATTTGCAGCAACTTGAGAGTCAAGACCATAAGTAGCACTCATATTTCGAAATTTATCAGTATCCATAAAAGCTTCAATGCATTCATAATCATAATTTATACCAAACTCTTCACCTTTGTTGTTCTCCCATCCTTCAGCGTTCTCCTCAATCCGATCAAGAAGATCCCACCTAGCTTCAACCTCCTTGCTTGTGAAAGATCCCTCCGAACAGGCATCCAGATAGTCCTTGTGTTGTCCTGAAAGCCTTGCATAAAAATTGTTAACAATAACATTACGGGGGAGCTCATGAATAGGACATTTGAGCATTAGTGACTTCAATCTCCCCCACGCTTGAGAAATACTCTCTTCATCACGAGGATAAAAGTTATAAATATAATTCCTATCAATATGCACTTCATAAGGAGGATAAAATTTAGAGTAAAAGAGAGATACAATTTCCTCCCAACCAAGAGAATGACTATTCTTCAACAATTTATACCAATGCGCCGCTTTACCGGGCAAATGAAAAAGAGAATAGCTTCTTCCTTACTTCATCCATAGAGATACCTGCACACTTGAATAACCCGCATAATTCATGCAAAAACAGTAAATGATCTCCAGGATGGACAGTTCCATCCCCTTCATAGCGGTTATCCATAACACGTTCAATAATTTTCATAGGTATTTTATACGGAATACTTTCAGCAGGTGGATTTAAAATATCAGAAGCATCATTAGAGTTATCCCATATGGGAGATAAAGCATTATCAGAGCAAAATATTTCTTCCAAAGCTGAGGAGCAAAAAAGATTATTTTTATATAAACTAGCTTCCCCAAGCTTAGACTTATCCATAGCATTAGCAGTGATTGCGTTCATACTAATAACATTGCTACTAGCATGCAATTGAGGCTCCATAGGTTCTTTAATATTTGCATCACACAATTCATGTCTTAACTCAGGAAATAAAATAAGAAGCTCATTGTTGTCCATTATGCCTAACTAGTGTAAAACAAGAAACAAAAAGATGCAATTGCAGGATCTAAAGGAAATAGCTTCGAGCACACACACAATGGCGCCAGAAAAGTACTGTTACCTAGAACCGGAGTATGAGTGCCTTTTACCTTTCCTCCCCGGCAACGGCACCAGAAAAGTGCTTGATGTCTACGGGAGCTTCTATTCTTGTAAACAGTGTTGGGCCTCCAAGAGCAGAGGTTTGTAGAACAGCAGCAAGTTTCCCTTAAGTGGATCACCCAAGGTTTATCGAACTCAGGGAGGAAGAGGTCAAAGATATCCCTCTCAAGCAACCCTGCGATCACAATGCAAGAAGTCTCTTGTGTCCCCAACACACCAAATACACTTGTCAGATGTATAGGTGCACTAGTTCGGCGAAGAGATAGTGAGATGCAAGTAATATGGATGAGTATGAGTGGTAATAGCAATCTGAATAAAATATGGCAGCGAGTAAACATGCAATAAAACAGTAAACAAACGGAGATTCGATGCTTGGAAGCAAGGCCCAGGGATCCTGCTTTCACTAGTGGACACTCTCAACAATGATCACATAATAGGACTACTCTACACCCTCTTGTTGGATGATGAACACCACTAATTGTGTAGGATTACACGAACCCTCAATGCCGGAGTTAACAAGCTCCACAATATTCGATATTCATATTTAAATAACCTTAGAGTGTAAGACAGATCAACACAATTACACCGAGAACTAACATAGCATGCACACTGTCACCATCACACTATGAAGGAGGCATAGATCATATCAATACTATCATAGCAATAGTTAACTTCATAATCTACAAGAGATCACAATCATAATCTACGCCAAGTACTACACGATGCACACACTGTCACCATTACACCGCGGAGGAGGAATAGACTACTTTAATAACATCACTAGAGTAGCACATAGATGATATTCAACTAGATCACATAAAGAGAGAGATGAACCACATAGCTACAGCGGAGCCCTCAGCCCCGGGGGTGGATTACTCCCTCCTCATCATGGAGACAGCGATGGCGGTGAAGATGGCGGTGAAGATGGCGGTGGAGATGACTCCGGGGGCAATTCCCCGTCCCGGCAGGGTGCCGGAACAGAGACTTCTGTCCCCCGAATTGGAGTTTCGCGATGGCGGCGGCTCTGGATGGTTTTCTCTGGTTTCGTCCAACTGGGTCGAGGTTTTAGGTCAAGGACGATTAAATAGGCGAAGAGGCGGAGTCGGAGGGGCCACGGGGTGCCCACACACTAGGGGGCGCCCCCCCTGGGCCGCGCCGCCCTGTGGGGTGGGGCCCCCCTGGCTCCCCTCTGGCCTTTCTCCGGTGCTCTGGAAGCTTCCGGGAATTATAAGATCTCCGGTGTTGATTTCGTCCGATTCCGAAAATATTTCCTTACTAGGATTTCTGAAACCAAAAACAGCAGAAACAAAGAATCGGCTGTCGGCATCTCGTCAATAGGTTAGTTCCGGAAAACGCATAAATATGACATAAAGTGTGCATAAAACATGTAGATATCATCAATAATGTGGCATGGAACATAAGAAATTATCGATACGTCGGAGACGTATCACTCGCCATATCTAGGCTTGCGTCGTTCAGCAGCTCAAGCATATAGTTTGTTCGGGATGTAGCTTGTAAAGCTTTGGCTACTGCAGAATCTTTTGAGACTAAGGCTTCCTGAACCTGCTGAAGAGCTATTTTTTCTTGTTCGGAAGATTTGCGGGATTGCTCCATGACAATGAGGGGATGTTTCTTCATGGCTTCGAGTTGCTGCCGAAGTTCAGATAATTCCAGGAGTCCAGAGCTAACACACGAGGAATCGTCCAATAAAACATTGTTAGCTATCCGTTTGGAGCGAGACGTAGTAGGGGACGCAGGTGATGGCCCAGTATTCTTAGAATAATTATCAAACACCAACTGGAAGAAGAAAAAGAGTCGACATCAATTACCACACAATGGCTCATTACTTTTCATTGATAAGTCGAAATATTTACAAAAGTAGGGGTCCATTACAAAAGGTCAGCTCCTAGCGAGTCGACATAAATAGTCGTATATCATAAGGATATCGACATCTACCAAAAGAAAGAGAACAAACGGGGGAGTAAGTTGGTCTACTTGACCTCCGGCTTGGCGGTACTGGAGGAAGCAGCTGGTTTGTATCCGAGGAAGGAGAGAATCTTCTTCGAGTGGGGCTTGGCAGCCTTAATCAAGGACTACCATTTCTCCTTGTTTATCCCCTTCGTTTCAGCAGCTTTCGCCTAGTCGATGTTCCGCTGGCTTTCGACAACCAGGGCTATGGTACCTTCAACTCCAATCTTCAAGTTTTCCTGCTGAAAAGTCAGCCCAAGATCCTCTTCAGGAATGAAGTGCTTGGCAAGATCAGAGAAGGTATCTGGTTGTTTTTGCTTTGGGAAGAAGTAGGGGAAGAGGCGCGTAAATGCGGTCCGCGCATCAGCAATACTGCGGCGCGCCAGATCCCCATGAATTTCAAGGAGGGAAAGGGCGTCGAGAAGACGATCCCCTTCAGGCTCCTGAAGTTCAAAATCTTGACCCATTTTTCCTGCTGAAACAAAGTTTGGGTTATCAACAAGTATGAGGAGAGTTAATCTTAGAAGAGACTCGAGCAAAGTGATCAACGAACTTACTGAAAAAACGCCGATTTTGCGATTCTAGGCAGCCAATGATATCCTCTTCACGTGCAATCTGTTGGGTTGTCTTCACGCTTAAAGTAATTTCAGTTTGGTAGAGTCTCTTTCGAAGATCTCCAACAGAGGCAGCGTCATGTTCAGCTTTCTCGCGAGCTTTTTTGCTTTGCACAAGATTGACGGTGATATCATCGGCGCGTTTGTTGGCTTTGGCGAGAGCCTCTAACAGAAGGAAACAAGGCAGGAGCATCAAGTCAAAAATTGCAATATAGTCTACTCGATGACGAGTAAGAACATCACATCCATATGAAGGTTTACCTTTCAAACCTTCGACAGTATTACGGTACCCAATAAATTGAGTACCGAGATTGATGAAGTGCTTCATCAGAGGCTGTAGCAAGAGAGGTGATAGAAAGGTTAAGAGGGGAAAAACTTGACAAATGACACAAAATAGTTGTAAGGGTCCTTACATCATCCAAGGAAGGAGTCGATGAACTCCCGGCCAAGAAGCCTAATTCCTCGCCAAGTTCAATCCTCGCTCTTTTCGGCGAGGAGGCTCGGGGGCTGACAACAGGAGTCGACATTTCCAAGTCTTTATGATGAGGATGCGAGGTTTCTTCCGGTGCACAGCGAGCTTCCGAAAGAACTAAAGTTTGCGATGTGCTCGTTGGATCAGTCACATTGGTAGTGATACGCGTACAGCACGCGTCCGTTGGGAACCCCAAGAGGAAGGTGTGATGCGTATAGCAGCAAGTTTTCCCTCAGTAAGAAACCAAGGTTTATCGAACCAGTAGGAGCCAAGAAGCACGTTGAAGGTTGATGGCGACGGAGTGTAGTGCGGTGCAACACCAGGGATTCCGGCACCAACGTGGAATATGCACAACACAACCAAATTACTTTGCCCCAACGTGACAGTGAGGTTGTCAATCTCACCGGCTTGCTGTAACAAAGGATTAGATGTATAGTGTGGATGATGATGTTTGCAGAAAATAGTAAGAACAAGTATTGCAGTAGATTGTATTCGATGTAAAGAATGGACCGGGGTCCACAGTTCACTAGTGGTGTCTCTCCATAAGATAAATAGCATGTTGGGTGAACAAATTACAGTTGGGCAATTGACAAATAAAGATGGCATGACAATGCACATACATATTATGATGAGTAGTGTGAAATTCAATTGGGCATTACGACAAAGTACATAGACCGCTATCCAGCATGCATCTATGCCTAAAAAGTCCACCTTCGGGTTAGCGTCCGCACCCCTTCCTGTATTAAGTTGCAAACAACAGACAATTGCATTAAGTATGGTGCGTAATGTAATCAACACAAATATCCTTAGACATAGCATTGATGTTTTATCCCTAGTGGCAACAGCACATCCACAACCTTAGAACTTTTTGTCACTGTCCCAGATTTAATGGAGGCATGAACCCACTATCGAGCATAAATACTCCCTCTTGGAGTTACAAGTAATGACTTGGCCAGAGCCTCTACTAGCAACGGAGAGCATGCAAGATCATAAACAACACATAGATGATAGATTAATAATCAACATAACATAGTATTCCATATTCATCGGATCCCAACAAACGCAACATGTAGCATTACAAATAGATGATCTTGATCATGTTAGGCAGCTCACAAGATCGAACAATGATAGCACAATGAGGAGAAGACAACCATCTAGCTACTGCTATGGACCCATAGTCCAGGGGTGAACTACTCACACATCACTCCGGAGGCGACCATGGCGGTGAAGAGTCCTCCGGGAGATGATTCCCCTCTCCGGCAGGGTGCCGGAGGCGATCTCCTGAATCCCCCGAGATGGGATTGGCGGCGGCGGCGTCTCTGGAAGGTTTTCCGTATCGTGGCTCTCGGTACTGGGATATTCGCGACGAAGGCTATATGTAGGCGGAAGGGTAGGTCAGGGGGCGACACGAGGGGCCCACACAACAGGGCCGCGCGGCAAGGGCCTGGGCTGCGCCGCCCTGGCGTGTCACTGCCTCGTCGCCCCACTTCGTTTCCCTTTCGGACTTCTGGAAGCTTCGTGGAAAAATAAGACCCTGGGCGTTGATTTCGTCCAATTCCGAGAATATTTCCTTACTAGGATTTCTGAAACCAAAAACAAAAGAAAACAGCAACTGGCTCTTCGGCATCTTGTTAATAGGTTAGTGCCGGAAAATGCATAAATATGACATAAAGTGTGTATAAAACATGTAGGTATTGTCATAAAACAAGCATGGAACATAAGAAATTATCGATACGTTGGAGACGTATCAGCATCCCAAAGCTTAGTTCCTACTCGTCCTCGAGTAGGTAAACGATAACAAAGATAATTTCTAAAGTGACATGCTATCATAATCTTGATCAATACTATTGTAAGCATATGTAATGAATGCAGCGATTCAAAGCAATGGTAAAGACAATGGTTAAACAACTGAACCATATAGCAAAGACTTTTCATGAATATTACTTTCAAGACAAGCATCAATAAGTCTTGCATAAGAGTTAACTCATAAAGCAATAAATTCAAAGTAAAGGCATTGAAGCAACACAAAGGAAGATATAAGTTTCAGCGGTTGCTTTCAACTTGTAACATGTATATCTCATGGATAGTTGTCAATACAAAGTAATATAACAAGTGCAATAAGTAAACATGTAAGAATTAATGCACAGTTAACACAAGTGTTTGCTTCTAAGATGGAAGGAAGTAGGTAAACTGACTCAACATAAAAGTAGAAGAATGGCCCTTCGAAGAGGGAAGCATGGATTGCTATATTTGTGCTAGAGCTTTTATTTTGAAAACAAGAAACAATTTTGTCAACGGTAGTAATAAAGCATATGTGTTATGTATAAGATATCCTACAAGTTGCAAGCCTCATGCATAGATTACCAATAGTGCCCACATCTTGTCCTAATTAGCTCGGATTTACATGGATTATCATCGCATACATATGTTTTAACCAAGTATCACAAAGGGGTACCTCTATGCCGCCTGTACAAAGGTCTAAGGAGAAAGCTCGCATTGGATTTCTCGCTTTTGATTATTCTCAACTTAGACATCCATACCGGGACAACATAGACAACAGATAATGGACTCCTCTTTAATGCATAAGCATTCAACAACAAATAATATTCTCATAAGAGATTGAGGATTGTTGTCCAAAACTGAAACTTTCACCATGGATCATGGCTTTAGTTAGCGGCCCAATGTTCTTCTCTAACAATATGCATACTCAAACCATTCAACTCATGATAAATCACCCTTACTTTAGACAAGACGAACATGCATAGCAACTCACATGATATTCAACAAAGGATAATTGATGGCGTCCCCATGAACATGGTTATCGCTCAACAAGCAACTTATTAGGAAATAAGATACATAAGTACATATTCAATACCACAATAGTTTTTAAGCTATTTTTCCCATGAGCTATATACTGCAAAGACAAAGAATGGAATTTTAAAGGTAGCACTCAAGCAATTTACTTTGGAATGGCAGAGAAATACCATGTAGTAGGTAGGTATGGTGGACACAAATGGCATAGTTTTTGGCTCAAGGATTTTGGATGCATGAGAAGTAATCCCTCTCAATACAAGGCTTAGGCTAGCAAGGTTGTTTGAAGCAAACACACGTATGAACCGGTACAACAAAACTCACATAAAAACATATTGCAAGCATTATAAGACTCTACACTGTCTTCCTTGTTGTTCAAACCCTTACTAGAAAATATCTAGACCTTAGAGAGACCAATCATGCAAACCAAATTTTAGCAAGCTCTATGTATTTCTTCACTAATAGGTGCAAAGTATATGATGCAAGAGCTTAAACATGATCATATGAGCACAACAATTGCCAAGTATCAAATTATTCAAAACATTAAACCAATTACCACATGTAGCATTTCCCGTTTCCAACCATATAACAATTAACGAAGCAGTTTCAACCTTCGCCATGAACATTAAGAATAAAGCTAAGAACATATGTGTTCATATGCAACAGCGGAGCGTGTCTCTCTCCCACACAATGAATGCTAGGATCCAATTTTATTCAAACAAAACAAAAAAAACAAACAGACGCTCCAAGTAAAGCACATAAGACGTGACGGAATAAAAATATAGTTTCACTAGAGGAACCTGATAATGTTGTCGATGAAGAAGGGGATGCCTTGGGCATCCCCAAGCTTAGATGCTTGAGTCTTCTTGAAATATGCAGGGATGAACCACCGGGGGCATCCCCAAGCTTAGAGCTTTCACTCTCCTTGATCATATTGTATCATCCTCCTCTCTTGATCCTTGAAAACTTCCTCCACACCAAACTCAAAACAACTCATTAGAGGGTTAGTGCATAATCAAAATTCACATGTTCAGAGGTGACATAATCATTCTTAACACTTCTGGACATTGCACAAAGCTACTGAAAGTTAATGGAATAAAGAAATCCATCAAGCATAGCAAAACAGGCAATGCGAAATAAAAGGCAGAATCTGTCAAAACAGAACAGTCCGTAAAGACAAATTTTTTAGGTGCACCAGACTTGCTCAAATGAAAATTTTCAAATTGAATGAAAGTTGCGTACATATCTGATGATTACTCACGTAAATTAGCAGATTTTTCTGAGTTTCTACAGAGAACCCTGCTCAAATTCGTGACAGCGAGAAATCTGTTTCTGCGCAGCAATCCAAATCTAGTATGAACCTTACTATCAAAGACTTTACTTGGCACAACAATGCAATAAAATAAAGACAAGGAGAGGTTGCTACAGTAGTAACAACTTCCAAGACTCAAATATAAAATAAAAGTGCAGAAGTAAAATCATGGGTTGTCTCCCATAAGCGCTTTTCTTTAACGCCTTTCAGCTAGGCGCAGAAAGTGTGAATCAAGTATTATCAAGAGATGAAGCATCAACATCGGGGTTTGGAGTTTTCTCAACTATGCATTGTATCTTATCTATGTAAGTTTCAGAGGCTCCTTTTTCATTACTCTTAGGCTTGCTATTCTCATCAAACAAATTATCAGGAACAAGCCAAGCATAGTTATTTTCTAGCGCTTCATGCATTCCTAGGAGCTTACTAGGTATCGATACTTTAATCTCCCCACCATCATTAACATTATTAGTGTACCTTATTCTAGCCATGTCCATCTTTTAAAGTGTTCTTTTAAAATCGGTGAACAAACCAAGCCTCTTATGCTTAATAAAAACTTTTCTAGCTTGTTTAGCTATATCTTCAAATTCTCTAACAAGCACTTTTAAAACAAAATCTCTCTTTTCTCCCATCTCCATATCAGAAAGTGTAAGAAACATACGTTGTATTATGGGATGGAGATTAACAAATATAGCTTCTAACGTGTGTACTAAAGAAGCAACAGCAATTTCATAAGTAGGAGCAAGTTCTACCAAGTGTCTATCTTCAAAATCTTCAACCGTACTAATATGAGTGAAAAAATCTTCTATATTATCCTTTCCAATGATAGACCCTCGTCCTACCGGTACATCTTTAAGAATAAACTTAGGAGGAAACATGATGAAATAAGTAAAGTAAATGCAAGTAACTAATTTTTTTTTGTGTTTTTAATATGGAGAACGCAAACAAGATAGTAAATAAAGTAAAGCAAGTAACTAATTTTTTTGTATTTTAATATAATGCAGCAAACAAAGTAGTAAATAAAAATAAAGCAAGACAAAAGCAAAGTAAAGAGATTGGAAGTGGAGACTCCCCTTGCAGCGTGTCTTGATCTCCCCGGCAACGGCGCCAGAAAAAGAGCTTGATACGCGTACAACACGCGTCCGTTGGGAACCCCAAGAGAAAGGTGTGATGCGCACAGCAGCAAGTTTTCCCTCAGTAAGAAACCAAGGTTTATCGAACCAGTAGGAGCCAAGAAGCACGTTGAAGGTTGATGGCGACGGAGTGTAGTACGGTGCAACACCAGGGATTCCGGCGCCAACGTGGAACCTGCACAACACAACCAAATTACTTTGCCCCAACGTGACAGTGAGGTTGTCAATCTCACCGGCTTGCTGTAACAAAGGATTAGATGTATAGTGTGGATGATGATGTTTGCAGAAAACAGTAAGAACAAGTATTGCAGTAGATTGTATTCGATGTAAAGAATGGACCGGGGTCCACAATTCACTAGTGGTGTCTCTCCATAAGATAAATAGCATGTTGGGTGAACAAATTACAGTTGGGCAATTGACAAATAAAGATGGCATGACAATGCACATACATATTATGATGAGTAGTGTGAAATTCAATTGGGCATTACGGCAAAGTACATAGACCACTATCCAGCATGCATCTATGCCTAAAAAGTCCACCTTCGGGTTAGCGTCCGCACCCCTTCCAGTATTAAGTTGCAAACAACAGACAATTGCATTAAGTATGGTGCGTAATGTAATCAACACAAATATCCTTAGACATAGCATTGATGTTTTATCCCTAGTAGCAACAGCACATCCACAACCTTAGAACTTTCTGTCACTGTCCCAGATTTAATGGAGGCATGAACCCACTATCGAGCATAAATACTCCCTCTTGGAGTTACAAGTAACGACTTGGCCAGAGCCTCTACTAGCAACGGAGAGCATGCAAGATCATAAACAACACATAGATGATAGATTGATAATCAACATAACATAGTATTCCATATTCATCGGATCCCAACAAACGCAACATGTAGCATTACAAATAGATGATCTTGATCATGTTAGGCAGCTCACAAGATCGAACAATGATAGCACAATGAGGAGAAGACAACCATCTAGCTACTGCTATGGACCCATAGTCCAGGGGTGAACTACTCACACATCACTCCGGAGGCGACCATGGCGGTGAAGAGTCCTCCGGGAGATGATTCCCCTCTCCGGCAGGGTGCCGGAGGCGATCTCCTGAATCCCCCGAGATGGGATTGGCGGCGGCGGCGTCTCTGGAAGGTTTTCCGTATCGTGGCTCTCGGTACTGGGATATTCATGACGAAGGCTATATGTAGGCGGAAGGGTAGGTCAGGGAGCGTCACGAGGGGCCCACACAACAGGGCCGCGCGGCCAGGGCCTGGGCCGCGCCGCCCTGGCGTGTCGCCGCCTCGTCGCCCCACTTCGTTTCCCTTTCGGACTTCTGGAAGCTTCATGGAAAAATAAGACCCTGGGCGTTGATTTCGTCCAATTCCGAGAATATTTCCTTACTAGGATTTCTGAAACCAAAAACAGCAGAAAACAGCAACTGGCGCTTCAGCATCTTGTTAATAGGTTAGTGCCGGAAAATGCATAAATATGACATAAAGTATGTATAAAACATGTAGGTATTGTCATAAAACAAGCATGGAACATAAGAAATTATCGATACGTTGGAGACGTATCAGCAGCGGGTTCTTTTTCTTCTTCGCCACTGTCCACAAAGATAATATGAGAATATTTACAAACAATATATAAAAAGAAAAAGAAGGCAGGATAGCTTATGAGCTAATGATGGCATCCTCGTAAGGACAGAAGGCACCCTCTTCCTCGGGAGAAGCTTCCTCGGCAGGTGACCCACTGGGTTTGGAGGTGCCGGAATCTTCAACTTCACCCCTCTTCCTTTTATTCTTTGAAGAAGCAGCGGAAGGAGGAGAGCGCGCAGATTCGGAAGCCTCCGATTCTGTCTCTTTATCAGAGGAGGCCGCGGATTTGTGAGATCCTACGACCTCACTCTCAGGGCGAGAAGTACCCTGAGGGAGGACAAGAGGATAAGACTTGGTGTTTCTGCAGATGGAAAATTTACACCAAGGGAAAATAAGCAAAACAGCAGTCAGAAAAATATAAACTCGGGAAGATAAGTTCAGCAAGATAGCAGTCGAAGATAAGTTCATCAAGATAATTACCTTGGGGAGAGTGTTGGTGCTGATGACCCACAAGTATAGGGGATCGCAACAGTCTTCGAGGGAAGTAAAACCCAATTTATTGATTCGACACAAGGGGAGACAAAGAGCACTTGAAAGCCTTAACAGCGGAGTTGTCAATTCAGCTGCACCTGGAAACAGACTTGCTCGCAAGAGTTTATCAGTAGTAACAGTTTTATAGCAGTAGCAGTAGTGAAATAACAGCAGCAGAGTAACAGAGACAGCAGTAGTGATTTTAGTAAACAGCAGGATTAAAATACTGTAGGCACGGGGACGGATGACGGGCGTTGCATGGATGAGAGAAACTCATGTAACAATCATAGCAGGGCATTTGCAGATAATAATAAAACGGTGTCCAAGTACAAAGCAATCAATAGGCATGTGTTCCATATATAGTCGTGCGTGCTCGCAATGAGAAACTTGCACAACATCTTTTGTCCTACCAGCCGGTGGCAGCCGGGCCTCAAGGGAAACTACTGGATATTAAGGTACTCCTTTTAATAAAGTACCGGAGCAAAGCATTAACACTCCGTGAACACATGTGATCCTCACATCGCTACCATTCCCTCCGGTTGTCCCGATTTCCACTGGGGCCATCGGTTCCGGACAGCGACATGTGTATACAACTTATAGGTAAGACCATAAACAATGATTATCTTGATGAAACAATAACATGTTCAGATCTGAGATCATGGCACTCGGGCCCTAGTGACAAGCATTAAGCATAACAAGTTGCAACAATATCATCAAAGTACCAATTACGGACACTAGGCACTATGCCCTAACAATCTTATGCTATTACATGACCAATCTCATCCAATCCCTACCATCCCCTTCGGCCTACAGCGGGGGAATTACTCACACATGGATGGGGGAAACATGGCTGGTTGATGTAGAGGCGTTGGCGGTGATGGCGGCGATGATCTCCTCCAATTCCCCGTCCCGGCGGAGTGCCAGAACGGAGACTTCTGGCTCCCGCGACGGATTTTCGCGATGTGGCGGCATTCTGGAGGGTTTTTGGCGACTTCGACTTCTCCCCGTGCGTTTTTAGGTCGAGGCCGATAAATAGTCCGAAGGAGGGCGTCGGAGGCCGGCCGAGGGGGCCACACCACAGGGCCGCGCGGGCCCCCCTGGGCCGCGCCGCCCTATGGTGTGGGGCCCTCGGGCCTCCACCTGGTTTGTCCTTCTCGGCTCCGTCGATTCTCGGGAAAATAGGGCCTTCTGCATAAATTCCGAGGATTTTCCCAAAAGTTGGATTTCGCACAAAAACGAGACACTGAAACAGTTCTGCTGAAAACAGCGTTAGTCCGTGTTAGTTGCATCCAAAATACACAAATTAGAGGCAAAACAATAGCAAAAGTGTTCGGGAAAGTAGATACGTTTTGGACGTATCAACTCCCCCCAAGCTTAGCTTATTGCTTGTCCTCAAGCAATTCAGTTAACAACTGAGCGATAAAAGAACTTTCACGAACACATTTGCTCATATGATGTATATATTCTCATGCTATGGCTAATACTTAAGCAATTCATAATGAGATACATGCAAATAAGATCATCTAACAGCTATGTCAATCATGGAGAGGTACCAACAATTAATAATAAGCATCATGAATCATGTATGTAAGCAGGATTGCAATGTTCATAAGAGAGTATGATAAAGTGGTATCTCGCTTGCCTGTATTTGATTGGCAAAACATAAATGCCCGGGCACCTCTGGAGTTCATAGAAAGACTAGAAGTAGTGATTGTCAAAGATAAAAGCATCAAAGTTATACCACAATCAATCATATTTTGAGACAAGCATATTATACTAAGAATGACAGTTGTGCTCTCAAGATAGTGCTCAAAGAAATAATGGAGACACAACATAAAAGTAAAAGATTGACCCTTCGCAGAGGGAAGCAGGGATTAACATGCGCTAGAGCTTTTCATTTTTATAAAGACAGGAGTAAAATTATTTTGAGAGGTGTTTGTTGTTGTCAACGAATGGTAATGGGTACACCAACTACCTCGCCAACCGGACTTTCAAGAGCGGCTCCCATGAATTATTGCATATTTATGTGGCACTCCTTCCAACCTTTTTTCACAAACCATGGCTAACCGAATCCTCGGGTGCCTGCCAACAATCTCATACCATGAAGGAGTGCCTTTTTATTTTATTTTTATTATGATGATGACACTCCCCCCAACCTTTGCTTACACAAGCCATGGCTAACCGAATCCTTCGGGTGCCGTCCAACAATCACAAACCATGGAGGAGTGTCTATTTAAGTCAATTAATTCGGGACTGGGAATCCCATTGCCAGCTCTTCTTGCAAAATTATTGGATAAGCGGATGTGTCACTAGTCCATATGAGAGTCCGTCAAAAGTAAATGACAAGGTTGAAAGCTAAACACCACATACTTCCTCATGAGCTATGAAACATAAACACAAATTGAGAAGCATTTTGAAGGTTTTAAAGGTAGCGCATGAGAATTTACTTGGAATGGTTTGAAATGCCATGCATAGGTATTTATGGTGGACACTCTGGAATAACTTGGTTTTCATGTGTTTGGAAGCACGAGCAGCGTTCCCGCTCAGTACAAGTGAAGGCTAGCAATAGACTAGGGAGCGACAAATCAAGAGAGCAGTAACTGTCATAATCATGCTTGCGGCAAAATAAATTAACAGAGGCATAAAAGTGATACAAGAACTCTGAAGCAATATAGATCATCAAGGCTTAATTGACTTTTTGTTCAGTCATATGCATGCGTGAGCATGTGCCAAGTCGATATAAATGAATTATTCAGAGGAGGATACCACAATGCCATACTTACTTATGAATAAAACAATGCAAGCAAACATCCATGACATGCTACTCATATTAATAGATTGGAGCTAAACATGAGAGATCATAAACTACTAGACTTTCTCAAATAACATATACCTCACATGAACCAACTAAGCATGCTCACATGGATGAGTATATGTACAAAAATGAAAACAAATAGAGTTCATACCAGCCTCTCACCACAATCCAATTGTCGTAGATCGTCATTATTGCCTTTTCACTTGTGCAGCTTGGATAATATGAAATGAAAACCACGCTCCAGCCACCGAAGACCATTGAACTCATAATGAACTTTACAAACCAAAGAAGAACAGTAAATATTTTTGGTGTTTTCAAATTAGAAACAAGAACAAGAGGAAACAAACAAACAAAGCAAAATCTTTTTGGGTTTTCTTATAGCAAACTAGCAACAGCAAATAAAGCGAAACTAACGCAAGAAACCAAAGCAAACAAATGGTGAAGAGAAACAACAGAAATATTTTTGGTCTTTTTGTGTTTTGGGAAAGAAACAAAGCGAAAACAAGAAATAGCAAGCTAGAAGAAACACAGAAAAGCGAGATGGCAGAAATCTGCCAAAACCTGACAGCAGTACAGAAATCGATTTTTACAAAAATCTTACGTTGCTCAGCTCGAAAAGTGTTCAACTAATGAAAGTTAGATAACAACCTGGGGAACCTGCACAAAAATTGGAAGCTCAAAATAACTCTCTGGCTGTGCGCACGAATTTTTCTAGTAACAGTCCAGAATCTGTTTTCAGGCAGCACTTTCCCAAATATCATCTTCCTCTCATTAGAAAACCACTCAAACGAACAAAACAAATATGTACAAGTATCCAGCAATCATAATATGCAAAGAATGAGTGATGCCGGTATACCTCCCCCCAAGCTTAGGTTTTTGGCCTAAGTGGAATTCAACCCCAACGAGGATCGTTGTTCCTCGCCGGTGGGTAATTCATGGAGTAATCATAGTAAAGTTCCTGTGCAGAAGAAAAGCGTGGAGGCTCCACATATCCAACATGTTGATGCGAGGAACTTGCTGCATCGGATGATGAGTCGAGGTGCTCCTCGACCTCCGTGTCGTCCCTTGCATGTTGACCTCCTCTCTCTATGTGTGCATCCAGTGCACCTTCTGTGACCGACCAATCTCCCCTGGAATCAAGGTTAGACAGAACAGGCGCAGGCAATCTTACTAGTTTCTCAGTTTTCTTAGTTATTCTCCAGACTTTCTTATAAAATGTCATCTTGTAAAACAGGTTACCCAAGTTGGAGGAATCTGAAACAAATTCATGTTTAATCATAGAGGCTATGTCAAGTTTTTCTATGGGGAATGGAATATCAAAATGATGAGGTTCTACATTATGAAAAGCTAGTAAACGAGAGGCGATGAGACCTCCACAAATTCCACCTTTCTCACGGTTAGTAGCAAGTCTATAAGCTATCAATGCCCCCAAATTATAAGTCCTACTACTTTGCAGTGCCGCAGCTAGAAAATCCAAATCCGGGATAGAAAGTTTACCACCAATCTTTTTAGCAAGAACACATTTGGTAATAAAATAGGCAAAGTAGCGGATAGCCGGGAGCTGAATACTAGTGATTTTACCATTATCCCCTGAGAAACTCCTTCCATCGCAAATCATCTTGAAGAGGTCCAAGAGTTCTTGCGGCGATCCCCTTATCTTCTCGCATGACCCCCATTGCGGTACTCTAATTGCTGCACAAAAATCACTGAATGGCAAGTTGACAGCTTTATTGTAAATTTTATACTGGACCGTGGGGTTAGATCGCGACCAATTGAACTTGAAGTCCTGCACAAAAGACATAGTTA
This sequence comes from Lolium perenne, assembly GCF_019359855.2. Classification (NCBI taxonomy): domain Eukaryota; kingdom Viridiplantae; phylum Streptophyta; class Magnoliopsida; order Poales; family Poaceae; genus Lolium; species Lolium perenne. The sequence goes on from NC_067244.2 coordinate 166,736,153, forward strand.
ATTTTGCATATTGTCTTGGCTCTCCTTCAACAAAGTCACTCAGCCCTGCACGAGAAATTAGACTTTGAACATCTTCAAGTATTCCCGCGCTTCTCATGAAATCCGCACACGGGTAGTAAGAGGGGTATACTCCCTCTTCACGATTGACTCTCATAACTTGTTGGACTTCCAATTCTTGCTGGTTCAAGTGATATCTATTCCACTCCATTTTCTGAAATTTCAACAAACAATATAAAAATTTGATTTGGTGACATATAATTGAGGGAAACTACCATAGGAACTTGCTAGAGTACTAATCATGCATCAAAACTAGTTTCCACCACTTAGAACAAGCATGCAAGCTCACTAAACATGTTACCTACAGCAGCAAAATATTCAAGATATACTCAACCAAACAAAATTCTACTTGGATGGGTGGAGGAGTCACATACCAAGGAGCAAATGTGCCAAATTTCAGCAAGAAATCTGGGCTGAGCAAAGAGATCGAGAAATCTGGAGCTCTGGAGCAAAAATGCGAGTGAGAGGAACTTGGTACGAGTTTTTTCGGGAGAGAGAAGGTGTTGGGAGAAAGAGATGGCAAAGTGGGGCAAGGAGGGGCCCACACCACATGGTGGCGCGCCCACCACCTTGGGCGCGCCGGCCTGTGGTGTGGCACCCTCTGGTGCCCCACAGGTCATCCTCTGGTGCTCCCAGGTGCCTCGTCGAAAAATAGGACCAACGGTATAATTTTTGTGAATTTTTGAAAACTTTGAAAAATGCACATTTCTGGGTATTTAATTTATTATTACTGGCCAGGAAAATTTTTGAAATCTTCGATTAACTAAGGAACTTTGCAAATTAAAAGTACTACAGCAACTAGAGCAAGTGGAGGAAGAAAGAGATGTTGTTTACCTCCTCTATGTATATAAAAGGTATTTGTTAACAAGGTTGATCAAGTCTTGCCACCAAATAAATTTTACATAGCATAAGAAGAAATAAACCTCAAATCAATCATGTTACCTTGAATTGTATTGATATGGATCCAATCACGAGAGTTTGATATTCTTCTTTAGGCTCATATATAGGACAATCAATAGTTCCAATTTTGATAGTTCTCACATTAGAAATAGTATTAACTCCACACGCTTTCTCAATCCTCTTGGGAAAATAAACGGTATGCTCCCTATCATCAACATTGAAAGTAACCTTTCCTTTATTGCAATCAATAACAGCCCCTGCGGTGTTAAGAAAAGGTCTCCCAAGAATAATAGACATATTATCATCTTCAGGCATTTCCAACACAACAAAATCAGTTAATATTAAGCAGTTAGTAGTAACTTGAATAGGAACATCCTCACATATACCAACAGGAATAGCAGTAGATTTATCAGCCATTTGCAAAGATATATCAGTAGGTATCAACTTATCTAAGTAAAGTCTCTTATAAAGAGAAAAAGGCATAACACTAACACCGGCTCCCAAGTCACATAGAGCAGTTTTAACATAATTATTCGTAATAGAACAAGGAATAGTAGGTATACCTGGGTCGCCCAACTTCTTTGGAACTTTGCCATTGAAAGAGTAATTAGCAAGCATAGTGGAAATTTCCTCATTGGGGATTTTCCTTTTGTTAGTAACAATATCTTTCATATACTTCGAATAAGGTGGCAATTTAATAGCATCAGTCAAAGGGATTTGCAAGAATAAAGGTTTCATCCAATCGCAAAATTTATTATAGTGTTCTTCTTCCTTTGATTTTAGTTTCTTAGCAGGAAAAGGCATTTGCTTTTGCACCCAAGGTTCCCTTTCATTACCATGTTTCTCAGCAATAAAGTCTTCTTTAGTGTACTTTTTATTTTTAGCATGCTTTTCAGGTTCTTCTTCAACCTCTTCTTTATCAGGAGTATCATTATTATCATTATCTTTATCATGTTCATTACCACTTTCAGTTTCAGCATCAGAAATAGAAATACTATTAGGATCATTAACAGGTTCAGAGGATTCTACAACATTTTTATGTTTCTTCTTCTTTTTCTTCTTAGAAGGAGCACTAGGTTCAATGCGTTGAGAATCTTGTTCAATTCTTTTGGGATGCCCTTCAGGATATAGAGGATCCTGGGTAGAGACACCACCTCTAGTTGTTACTTCATAAGCATGTTTCTCTTTAGAATTATTCCCTAACAAGTCATTTTGCACTTTAGTGAGTTGATCAATTTGCGTTTGAATCATATGAAAATGTTTAACAAGCATCTTAACATCATTGGAGGTTCTCTCCACAATATCATGCAATTCACTAATAGCTCGAGAATTTTCCATTAAATGATTCTCTACTCTCATATTAAAATTTTCTTGCTTAACAATATAATTATCAAACTCATCTAAGCATTGTGCAGGAGGTTTCGAATACGGAATATCTTCCTTAGTAAAGCGTTGAAGGTAGTTTACCTCAATCATGGATGAAGGGGGAATTATCTCACATATATCTTCTATGGGGGGAAGATTCTTCACATCTTCAGGTTTAATACCTTTCTCCTTGAGAGACTTCTTGGCTTCCCTCATATCTTCATCATTCAATTTAATTAAACCCCTCTTCTTCAACATTGGCATTGGAGTTGGTTCAGGCGCAGTCCAATCATCATGATTCCGGCTTATTTTAGCCAATAATTCTTCAGCGTCGTCTGGAGTTCTTTTCCTGAAAACACAACCAGCACAACTATCCAGGTATGCCCTAGACTCAATGGTTAGTCCGCTATAAAATATATCAAGTAAATCATGCTTTTCCAAATCATGATCAGGCCGAGCTCTAATAAGAGAGCAAAATCTCGCCCAAGCCTCAGGCAATTTCTCTTCATCTCCCTGGTCAAAATTATAAATTCTCTGCAAAGCAATATGTTGAGCACTAGCAGGAAAGTATTTACGGAAGAAAACATCAAGCAATTCTTTTGGACTTTTAATAGAATTAGGTGGCAAATTATTATACCAAGTTTTAGCGTCATCCTTTAATGAGAATGGAAAGATTTTAGCAACAAAGTAAGTACGCATCTTGACATCATCAGAAAACAAGCTACTTAGAGTAGACAACTCAGTCATGTGTTCAACAGCACTTTCTTTTTCAGTACCACAAAAGGGTGTTTTCTCAACAATAGCTATATGAGATAGATCAAGAGAAAAATCATAATCTTTATCCTTAATGTTTATGGGAGATGTGGCAAACTTAGGATCAGGAGACAGTTTATATCTAACAGCATGTTCTGCAAGCAACTTTTTAATTTTTCTTGCATCAGTAGTAGCATTGCATTTTTCAATAAAATCATCATTAAGCTCCACATAATCTTCATCAGGATCATCACTAAAATAATCAAGTTCAGGTGAATTAACAGGTGTAGTAGCATTAGGAGTTTCAGTATTTTCAATTTGTCTAGACCTAGCAATTGTAGCATCTAGAAAGGATCCCAAAGAACCACTATCATCAAGCACAGCAGAAATATTATCAATATTATGAGAGTTTTCAGATTCAGCAGAAGTACCCGCATTTGAAGCATGCGGCGGTGAAACAAGTTTATCAATCACAAATGGTGAATCAAGTGTAGCGGAGGTACTCAGAATTGTACCTTTTCTTGTAGTGGATGGTAATATGGCGATCTTAGTATCGCGGGGTTTACCCATGATGGAGAATTTGCAGCAAACAATATTAATCCAAGTGAACTTCCAAATAAAGCTATGCTCCCCGGCAACGGCGCCAGAAAATAGTCTTGATGACCCAAAGGTATAGGGGATCGCAACAGTCTTCGAGGGAAGTAAAACCCAATTTATTGATTCGACACAAGGGGAGACAAAGAGCACTTGAAAGCCTTAACAGCGGAGTTGTCAATTCAGCTGCACCTGGAAACAGACTTGCTCGCAAGAGTTTATCGCAGTAATGCTTTTATAGCAAGATAGTAGTGAAATAACAAGCAGAGTAACGAGAGACAGCAGTAGTGATTTTAGTAAACAGCAGGATTAAAATACTGTAGGCACGGGGACGGATGACGGGCGTTGCATGGATGAGAGAAACTCATGTAACAATCATAGCAGGGCATTTGCAGATAATAATAAAACGGTGTCCAAGTACAAAGCAATCAATAGGCATGTGTTCCATATATAGTCGTGCGTGCTCGCAATGAGAAACTTGCACAACATCTTTTGTCCTACCAGCCGGTGGCAGCCGGGCCTCAAGGGAAACTACTGGATATTAAGGTACTCCTTTTAATAAAGTACCGGAGCAAAGCATTAACACTTCGTAAACACATGTGATTCTCACATCGCTACCATTCCCTCCGGTTGTCCCGATTTCTGTCACTTCGGGGCCATCGGTTCCGGACAGCGACATGTGTATACAACTTATAGGTAAGACCATAAACAATGATTATCTTGATGAAACAATAACATGTTCAGATCTGAGATCATGGCACTCGGGCCCTAGTGACAAGCATTAAGCATAACAAGTTGCAACAATATCATCAAAGTACCAATTACGGACACTAGGCACTATGCCCTAACAATCTTATGCTATTACATGACCAATCTCATCCAATCCCTACCATCCCCTTCGGCCTACAGCGGGGGAATTACTCACACATGGATGGGGGAAACATGGCTGGTTGATGTAGAGGCGTTGGCGGTGATGGCGGCGATGATCTCCTCCAATTCCCCGTCCCGGCGGAGTGCCAGAACGGAGACTTCTGGCTCCCGCGACGGAGTTTCGCGATGTGGCGGCGTTCTGGAGGGTTTTTGGCGACTTCGACTTCTCCCCGTGCGTTTTTAGGTCGAGGCCGATAAATAGTCCGAAGGAGGGCGTCGGAGGCCGGCCGAGGGGGCCACACCACAGGGCTGCGCGGGCCCCCCCTGGGCCGTGCCGCCCTATGGTGTGGGGCCCTCGGGCCTCCACCTGGTTTGTCCTTCTGGCTCCGTCAGTTCTCTGGGAAAATAGGGCCTTCTACATAAATTTCGAGGATTTTCCCGAAAGTTGGATTTCTGCACAAAAACGAGACAGGAACAGTTCACGAAAACAGCGTTAGTCCGTGTTAGTTGCATCCAAAATACACAAATTAGAGGCAAAACAATAGCAAAAGTGTTCGGGAAAGTAGATACGTTTTGGACGTATCAGTGCCGCTGTACGGTTCCACACGACAAGAGCTTGGAACCGTATCTTTCTTGCTCAGAGACGAAATACGTCGGACCAGCTTCTCCAAATCCTTCACTGAAAGATCTTTGGATACACAGTCCACGTCTTTTTCTCCAGCATACATCCAGAGGGGGTTTTTGCGAGCCTGCAGAGGCTGCACCCTGATCCTGACGAAATACGCAGTGATTTGAACACCCGAAAATTCCTTGCCACAGATGTTTTGAAGCTAATGAATGCGCTTCATCAATGCATCTGTCGCCAATTTTTCTTCTTCGGTAGCTTCAGCATCCCATGATCAATGTCGAAGGATTTTTGCGCTACCGTCAAAAGGCGCGATATTGTAATCCTGCAAGTTGTTGTACTCTTCGCAGATATATAGCCATCTCCTGCGCCACCCTTGAACGGAATCGGGAAATTTGACGTCGAAATACTCGACATCGGGACGGATGTAGATAACAACACCACCTACATTGTAGGCGATGTTGTGGAACTGTTGCGACGAACAAGAAATATGCGTTTCCATAGGCCCCAATTTGGATGGGTCCCGAGAAAGCATTCACACAGGGTGAAAAAGATGGAGATATGGAGGATAGAGTTTGGGGTCAGCTGGTGTAGCTGCAGCCCATAGACAAAAAGTAATCCACGAAGGAATTCGTGGATGGGAGCGGACAGGCCGCAGATGAGGTGGTCAATGAAAGTTACCCGGTATCCGATGCGGGGTGTCGGGAAGCTCTCTTCTCCAGGAAAGATCAGCTCCTCTTCCTTCTTCATCAGGCCAAGCTTCTTGAGCAGGTTCACGTCCTGGTTCGAGATCTTGGATCTCTCCCACTTAGAGATTTCCAAATCCCCCCTAGCCATGGTGATTCTTGAAGAGGTGTGCCTTGTGAGCCTTGCCCGCGGTGGCATCAACATGAGTGCTGGAGAGATTGAGGAAGGGCACGGGCGCAAGAGCTTAGTAGCAGCAATGGAGGATTGGGAAAGAGAAAGGGAAAGAGCGCAGCGAAGGGGATTATTGAGGAAGAAGAAGGTTATTTATAGCGAGGCATTGAACCGCTGCGCCGTTGGATGATGGAGAAATAGATCCAGCGCCTTACACATGTGTCCATAGGTAAAATGGTCTTTTTACTGTAAAGTAACTAGACAGGCGCTACATCGCGCGTGCCAGAGAAAGCGCAGGACGTGTGTCCCCACCTGTGTAACGTGTCAAACGATGCAGTATTAAGGACCCACGGGTCAGTGACAGGATAAGACTCGCACCTTCCCAATACAGTGATCGTGGCCATCGTCAGCGATGATGGCATTATAAGAAAAATTTCGGCTTTAGCACTTTGAAGATCGGCGACAGAGCACTATTGTTGGTAATTTCGGGAGCCTTTGATCAAATACAAGTTTTTGTTCAAATGCTCGAGGGCTACTTTTATAGGGAGTTGGATATGAAGTTGATTCAAAAAAGATAAAACATGAGCCTACAGCCAAGTACAAATACTCGACTGTAGCCTCGGGGGCTACTCCCATCGGGAGCGCTGGTCGCGCACCCGATAAAGATGGAAGTACTGGAAGAGTTAGCAATATAGCGACAAAGGTAATAAAGAGGTGAGCCTACAACCAAGTACAAGCACTTGACTGTAGCCTCAGGGGCTACTCCCATCGGGAACGCTGGTCGTGTACCCGATGAAATTGAAGAAGTCAATGTGAGCATATTTCGAGTTATGATATAACTCTTCATATACTCCCATCGAGAGGACAAGATAAAAAATATAAGAGTCATCATATGACTTGAATGTGATGACTCGAATAAATGTGCTATTCCAACAGCCGAAAAAAGCATTCCACAATATATTCTCAGAGCGCCTCAGTCGCGACTTAATCTCTGAATGCCGTAAAACTTTACGAAGGTAAGACCCCGAGATCTGTCTTGTGTGGCGTGGTATCGCACATGAATGCGCTCTGCTACTTTTTTCTGTATCAACAAATGCGAAGAAAAATCCTAACAGACGCGTTAGGTACCCGATAAAATATGAGTGGAGTTCGGCATATGGTAAGACCTTAAGCGGCACATGTCGAACTACGCCAGTATACCGAGATCATGTCCAGGGACTTGATCTTGAAGTAGGTTTTTGCGGGATTGCCACGAGAGAAGTTAACTGGCACCTGATCCGTCAGATGAACCAGACCCAACTACCATAATCCCTGTAACAATATATGATTATTTTATGAAAGATGTTTAGTGACTCGAAGAAATCTTGTGTTAATTGTAATGATGGAGATTTTCCTTTATTCTTCGATTAAAGCAAAATCTCGGGGGCTACTGACATAGGCATCCCAAGTGGGCCTACCGAAGATGGTACCCGGGGTTTACTGAAGGCCCATGAGTCGACGACTATGAAGCTCAGAAGCTCAATTAGCTGATGATATGGAAAGATAGAATTGTATTAGGAATAAAGAGATTTGTAACTTTACGGGTCGAACTCAAAGAGTCTCCTGGAATCTGTAAACTTGTGTAATACGAAACCCTCGGCTCCGCCTCCTATATAAGGGGGAGTCGAGGGAAGAAGAGAGGATCGATTTCATTGTCAACATAACCCTAGTTTTCTAGCAGTCGAGTACTTTTCCGGCTGAACCCTCGAGATCTACTTGCCCTCTACTTCCTACGAAAACCCTAGTCTACAATCCGTAGGCATTGACAAGTTGATACCTTGTCACCAGTCGACCGACAAGCACCATAGAACTCTGTTCAATGTAACATTTGTATGCTTAAATCTATTTCAAGAAACCAATGGAAGAACCATTGTTCTTGACATCTGAAATACCTTTCGGTTCACTCTACAGATGTCAGTGTTTCTTATGAAGATACTCTCAGTTTCATTTTACAAGAAGCTCTCAGTCCAGTTTTACAGGAAGCTTTTCAGTTACTAGCTACTAAATCACATACATCTCAACCTATAGTGATTCTATTTGCCAACATTTTGACATGAAAGTTGTGTTATCTTCATTGTAGTTGTGTAGCAAATTAAATGACATTACAAGCACAAGTTCTTAATTTCGTTATGCATGATTAAGCAACATCTTAAAAGTTACATGATACGTCTCCGACGTATCGATAATTTCTTATGTTCCATGCCACTTTATTGATGATACCTACATGTTTTATGCACACTTTATGTCATATTTATGCATTTTTCGGCACTAACCTATTAACGAGATGCCGAAGAGCCAGTTGTTGTTTTCTGCTGTTTTTGGTTTCAGAAATCCTAGTAAGGAAATATTCTCGGAATTGGACGAAATCAACGCCCAGGGTCCTATTTTCACACGTAGCTTCCAGAAGACCGAAGGAGTCACGAAGTGGGGCCACGGGGCGCCGCCACAGTAGGGAGGCGCGGCCTACAGGGGCCCGCGCGGCCCTGTTGTGTGGGGCCCCCGTGACGCCTCTTGACCTGCCCTTCCGCCTACTTAAGTCTTCGGCGACAATAGCCCCAGTACCGAGAGTGTAATGTCCCAGGTTTAGAGGCGATCGAGGGGTAGATTTTAGAAAGGGATGTGCATTGCATGGTAAAATCCGGGGAAATTTCGCGCTTTTAAAACAAAACTGCATCGAAGGGGGACAGGTTTCTCTCTCGACATCCTACAGGGTTAGGGTTTCAAGAGTGCGATGAACTTGTTCTTACTTCACTAGATTAGGGTTTTGAGAAGAGGGGAGAGATATTGCATCACAATGCTAAGTACATGATTGAATTACAAGTTAAGTTGTATGATTGAATTCAAACCAAATTTGAATTTGAATTTCAAATTCAAACATCAAATAGTTATCACATAATTCAAACTTGAGATAATTTAATAAACAATTATCATTAATCAAGATAATAAGTAATACAACAATTACATAAAGCTCATTAAGGAAAACTTGAGCTTTATTGATAATCACACACATAATACAATGTCATTACAATATCCAGAATAGATACAAGAATTTACAACACATTACAAGAATTGAAGAAATAGAAAAAGAAAAAGGAAAATTACAAGTCATTTACATGTCCTAAACTACATTGTGATCTTCATGAATTCTTTGATCAAGATGATCTTGAGTTTCATCTTGATCATCTTCTTGATCCCTGCACACACACACAACAATCAGAGCATTAAGCCAAGTGGCAAAGCCACTTGGCAGGTTAGCAAGAAAAGTGAAAATGAGAAGATAATATCAAGTCTGCCGAGCTGATCCATCACACAGCCAAGACACAAGCCAAATACCAAGTCCCAAGCCACACACACACAGGCAGCACACAAGGACTGCTGCATGTGTAACAACACACAAGGCCAGAGTGAGTCACCACAAACTGCAGGCCAAGCTGTCGACCAACAGAGCAAAGCTAGGAGCATATAAAACCTTGCCACAGTAAACCCTAGGTCAGTCATCGACCAACCATCAGGGTAAGTCACCAAGAACACCAGGAACAGCAAGAACAGGAAGAACAACTTCACTGTTCAACCTGCTCCATAACACCACATAATCAAATCAAGCTTCACAAGCTCACCAGGAGGAGCAGGGCAAGCAAATCAACCAAAAGATCAACACAGCAGCTAATCCTCTACACCAACCACAAATCTTGGAGCTGGAGTGAGGTATACCATAAAAGCATGAGCAAACCATGGTTTTGCTCATAATTAAGCATGTGCATATGTCACAGAAGCAAAAGAGGGTAGAAACCCTATGTGTGAGTCATCATATGGCTAACAGCCAATTGGTGCAAGTAAAGACAGAGAGAAACCAATAGGAAGTCACCTGGGAACATTGATTATGCCAAAACAATGGCATAACCAAAGATATCCAGCAAGGTAATGATCTTACATAGTTAGCCAGAATTACTTAGCACCTACAGCTAGCTAAGGCCATCAGACATTAGACAAATCCTTGTCTATTTGATTTCAACATCAAAAGCTACTGGCAATCCAACCAAAGGATCACCCAGAAAGCATCCAGTGAGCCACAGTAAGCCAACAAGAGGGGAGCTACCCAAAAGCAGTATATGATTACTGCTAGGGTCACCTCAACCACACAACCAATCCAAACAGTTAAGCCTTACACATGCATCATCACCCAAGTGGGTTCAGAGTGGGCTAGGGTCCCCAACAATTGTTGGCATCCCTCTAGCCCAAGCAAATCAATTGATATGATCATCACTGTGTCACAGTTCACATCATTTATCCAAATAACAAGGCAAATTAAGCAGATAAATGAAACAGATAAGCTACTGATGCACATGGTTTTGCAGATGATCCAAAGGATCATTGCAAACAGTCACTGATGCTTGGACAAGCACCAGCACACCCAGGCTAAGTCTGTAGGAAGCACAAATAGCACTGAATGAGCACCAGTGAGTCACAGAGAGGGGCACCCACTAATTCACAAGCAAGAAATGATCATATGATCATCAGGGCTTGCTATAGCATGCCAGTACATGTTAGAGCATCACTGAGCAGCAGAGCATGGACCAGATAATTAAATAGCCACACATAATCAACAGTTGCTTCACATATAATCAAATGGATGATTTACAATTGTATCCAGAAGCACATCAAATACATGATGTACCACTGGATCAAGCTAGACAGGGATAGCACACACACATAATCAAGCCATAACAATAACCAGAGCCATTAAGCAAGTAATTGATTTAATTGTAGCATGACCAGTAGCAATTGAGCAAACCATGAGCATTACAAGATGCTCATGAGCAAGCATATATGAACACACTTGAGCATCTGGCGAGCTTAGTAACTAGAACAGAGCCACAGAGAGGAAATTAAGCAAGAAAGGAAAGCCTAGCAACCAATTAGATCAGGAATTCTTGCACAGAGATATGGCTGGGCTTCACACAACAGCAGCACAGGCATAGCGCAACAGCTTAGCATAGCAGGAGCAGGCACCATGGTGCTGCAGAAGAGCACAACAGCTCTTGTGCAGGCAAGCACGACACATCAGTAGAGCTAGCAGAGGAAGAAGAACATGCACATAAGAGGAACAGAAGGGGGCGCACTTACTTGGAGTCGAGCAGAACAGTGGCGCCATGGTGGCCACGGCAGCACGCGCCGGAGCACGGCGGCGCCAGGCCAAGCCAGGCCATGGCGGTGCCACGGCAGTTTGCGCACACTGTGGCGAAGCCACGGCGGCGTCACGGCTCCAGGAACGTCGGCGGCAACGAGATCGCCGTGGATCTCCACGGCCAGACGAGCAGAAGGGTTGGGGACGACACGAAGCGGCGACGAAGAGCAAATCAGCGCGGTGGATCTGAAGCGCCATCGAACGGCGGTTCAGACGCACCCCATCTCGCCGGCGGCGATGGCCGGAGTTGGCCGGAGAAATTCGGCGAAGGGGCGGCGACGCGCGCGTCGCCAGAGCTCGGGGATTAGGGTTCGCGAGGGAGAGAGAGGAGGAAGTGAGGGCGACCGAGTGGGCCGGACCAGGCCAACTGGGTTGAGCCCAACCCACTCGGGTTCACCCTGACAGGTGGGCCCGAGGGCAATTTTGACATTTCCAAAAATACCATTTAAGTGAGAATTTCAAGGAATTTTATAAAATAGAATATGGCTCTAAAAAAATAATTAAAAATATGAAAATCAATCAGCATAAAATTACCTATCCAAATAAAATATCAAAGAGAATTTTTTGAAGATAATTAAGAATAAGTCTTAATTTGATGATTTAAATAATGATTTAAATCACACATATTATTTTCAATAAAGAAAATAAGTCCATTAATGCAATTGGACTTTAAAAACACCTTGACAATATTTCAAGGTTGTATTGACCCTAAATAGAGTATCTCCAAATCAATCTTAGTAATAACCTCTCACATGAAATAATAACGACATCGGAGGGGGAAACAAACCCTAAAACTGGAATCATGCATAATTGCTTCTTTAACCATTGCCCTTATCGGACAATGATGCTATTTTTCAGAAACAGAGGACAAGGGTCAGTCCACACCATCCAACTGCAAAACTTTGCAGTGTTCAGGCAAGTTCATCACTTGCTCATGTCATTTGTGTATTTCTATCAAATTACTTGCAAAGTACTATGGTTACCACTAATGCATAAAAACCAAAACCACTATTTTCATAACTATGAATATGACTATGTGGTTGGCAATGGAACCATGGATTGTGTTGATATGGTGGAGGTTCCATTGCAAGGGTTTATATCCATCTAGGATTAAACAACAAATGTCGCCAGTGATTCTTGTGCCGTAATACCCGTGTTAACCATAAGATCTGGAGTGGGACGGAATAGTCAATTGTATTTCCACCTCTTGTACATCAAAGGATGCGCTTACCGTAGCAGTTGTATCTGGCAGAACAACCGGAGGGTGGGGATCCCATTCTAATTCCCCACGGTAATGCAATGCTTACCGTAGCAGTTGTGTCTTGCGGAACAACCGGAGGGTGGGGATCCCATTCTAATTCCCCACGGTAATGCGGTCTATGATGGGTTGCAGCTGCCGGCGAAGGAGTTTATGGTAGAGCCCAGAACTGTTGTCGTGGTCGGGGTCCACCCTGAAATTACGGGAATAATGGGACCGGCGAGGACCCAGGGTCGGGGTTTGCAACAAAGGGTGGGTGTGCGAGGTAGCGGAGGAATATAATTGGCTATGACCTTATACCGGGCCTCACACCGAAGGAAGTGTGGACGGGAAAGCTGCCCGGTTGGCACCAAGGTTAAGATCTCTTATGGGTAAAGCAACACACCTCTGCAGAGTGTAAAGAACTGTGACCTGTCACTCCCTGTTCCGGGATATGGAACTGCGAACGCGGCCGGAAAGGAGCTCCATGAAGTTCTAGTAAACCGGTGAAGGCTGACGGACATAGCTCTTTGGAATAAAAGCAATCTCTTGAAGAAATGTTTATCAAAACCTGCATTGGTATTAGACTTTCTGGTCTAATATCGTAGCTAGTGCATTAAACACCTCTTATCTATAATGAACTTGTTGAGTACGCTCGTACTCATCCCACTCTTAAATCCCTTGCTTAGATTATGCAGATAAATGCGGAGGAGGACTATGACCACACTGAAGGAGCCGAGATCATTGGCTATGAAGAACCAGACCTCTCTGGAGGTGTTGAAGGCGTAGACTATCTCATAGTCTACGGAACCGGAGAGGCTTCCGGAGGAGATCAAGCCTAGAAACATCAAGTAGTAGTAGTAGCCGAGCAGCCCGAACTCTTAGTATTTAGCTGCTCGAGAAAATAAACGTATAACTTAATGAAACTTTTATATTGTAAGCTAAGTTTGGTTCGCCTCGAACCAAGGAGTATTCCTCTTAGGACCCAAGAGGAGCTCCGAGGCGATATGTGTATGATGTTTGTAATATTAAATGGATGAGTTATGGACCTGCTATGTTCTGTTGTACTACTCTGAGATATGTAATATTTGCGGAATGGTACTTCGTGAATGTTATATCAATGACTGGCATACTACAACATGCAGTGGTATGCAGGGTCACCACAGAGAGCCACGATACGGAAAACCTTCCAGAGACGCCGCTGCCACCAATCCCATCTCGGGGGATTCAGGAGATCGCCTCCGGCACCCTGCCGGAGAGGGGAATCATCTATGTTATGTTGATTATCAATTTATTATCTATGTGTTGTTTATGATCTTGCATGCTCTCCGTTGTTAGTAGAGGCTCTGGCCAAGTTTTTGCTAGTAACTCCAAGAGGGAGTATTTATGCTCGATAGTGGGTTCATGCCTCCATTAAATCTGGGACAGTGACAGAAAGTTCTAAGGTTGTGGATGTGCTGTTGCCACTAGGGATAAAACATAGATGCTATGTCTAAGGATGTAGTTGTTGATTACATTACGCACCATACTTAATGCAATTGTCTGTTGTTTGCAACTTAATACTGGAAGGGGTTCGGATGATAACCTGAAGGTGGACTTTTTAGGCATAGATGCATGCTGGATAGCGGTCTATGTACTTTGTCGTAATGCCCAATTAAATCTCACTATACTCATCATATCATGTATGTGCATGGTCATGCCCTCTTTATTTGTCAATTGCCCAACTGTAATTTGTTCACCCAACATACTTATTCTTATGGGAGAGACGCCTCTAGTGAACTGTGGACCCCGGTCCATTCTTTTAATCGAATACAATCTACTGCAATACTCGTTCTACTGTTTTCTGCAAACTTCATCATCCACACTATACATCTAATCCTTTGTTACAGCAAGACCGGTGAGATTGACAACCTCACTGTCACGTTGGGGCAAAGTAATTTGGTTGTGTTGTGCAGGTTCCACGTTGGCACCGAAATCCCTGGTGTTGCGCCGCACTACACTTCGCCGCCATCAACCTTCAACGTGCTTCTTGACTCCTACTGGTTCGATAAACCTTGGTTTCTAACTGAGGGAAACTTACTGCTGTACGCATCACACCTTCCACTTGGGGTTCCCAACGGTCGCGTGCTGTACGCGTGTCATTACACAACGATTAAAATTGAAGAAGTAAACACAATTAAGATATCACTAACGCTAGAGCTAAAAATGGAATTTTATATGTGTGTGAAGTTGAGCTTTCGAATGTGCTAAGCGGGACTATATATGTAAGGTTTTCTGCTATGCCGCAATGCCACATTGAAAGGATATGGATTCCGCATAGGGGGGGGTTGAATATGCGGTTTAAAACTTTCACGACTATGGCTTAACAAATGCAGAATAAAACTAGCTTTCAATTTGCCAAGCACAAATCCTATATAATTAGGGTTCACCTATGTGCACCACCAAATTATGCTAAACAATACAAGTAACTATGTGATAGCAAGATATATAACTTCAAGCACGAAGGCTATCACAAGTAAAGTGCATAAGTAAAGCGTAAATACTTTTGTACACCCACGCATGAGTGTGGATGTTTTCGTCACCGTCCATTTATTCCTCGAGATTCGTATCACACCTTACTGCTGTACGCATCACACCTTCCACTTGGGGTTCCCAACTGTCGCGTGTTGTACGCGTGTCAAGCTAAATTTCTGGCGCCGTTGCCGGGGAGATCAAGACACGCTGCAAGGGGAGTCTCCACTTCCAATCTCTTTACTTTGTTTTTGTCTTGCTTTGTTTTATTTAGTACTTTGTTTGCTGCATTATATCAAAACACAAAAAAATTAGTTGCTAGTTTTACTTTATTTACTGCCTTGTTTGCATTTGCTATATCAAAAACACAAAAAATTAGTTACTTGCATTTACTTTATCTAGTTTGCTTTATTTACTACTGCTAAAATGGGTACTCCTGAAAATACTAAGTTGTGTGACTTCACAACCACAAATAATAATGATTTCTTATGCACACCTATTGCTCCACCTTTACTACAAGCAGAATTCTTTGAAATTAAACACCTTTCTTGAATCTTGTTATGAGAGAGCAATTTTCTGGTGTTAGTTCTGATGCTGCTGCTGCCCATCTTAATAATTTTGTTGAATTATGTGAAATGCAAAAGTATAAGGATGTAGATGGTGACATTATAAAATTAAAATTGTTTCCTTTCTCATTAAGAGGAAGAGCTAAAGATTGGTTGCTATCTCTGCCTAAGAATAGTATTGATTCATGGACTAAATGCAAGGATGCTTTTATTGGTAGATATTATCCCCCTGCTAAAATTATATCTTTGAGAAGTAGCATAATGAATTTTAAACAATTGGATAATGAGCATGTTGCACAAGCTTGGGAAAGAATGAAATCTTTGGTTAAAAGCGCCCAACCCATGGGTGACTACTTGGATGATCATCCAAACCTTTTATGCAGGACTGAATTTTTCTTCGCGGAACCTATTGGATTCAGCTGCTGGAGGTACCTTTATGTCCATCACTCTAGGCGAAGCAACAAAGCTTCTTGATAATATGATGATTAATTACTCTGAATGGCACACGGAAAGAGCTCCACAAGGTAAGAAGGTAAATTCTGTCGAAGAAACCTCTTCCTTGAGTGATAAGATTGATGCTATTATGTCTATGCTTGTGAATGGTAGGACTAATGTTGATCCTAATAATGTTCCGTTAGCTTCATTGGTTGCTCAAGAAGAACATGTTGATGTAAACTTCATTAAAAATAATAATTTCAACAACAACGCTTATCAGAACAATTCTACTAACAACTATAGGCCATATCCTTATAATAATGGTAACGGTTATGGTAATTCTTATGGGAATTCTTACAACAATAATAGGAACACACCCCCTGGACTTGAAGCCATGCTTAAAGAATTTATTAGTACACAAACTGCTTCTAACAAATCTGTTGAAGAAAAGCTTGGGAAAATTGATATACTTGCTTCTAAAGTCGATAGTCTTGCTGCTGATGTTGATCTTTTGAAATCGAAAGTTATGCCTAATGAAAATCATAATAATAAAATTGTTACTACAGCAAATGCCATCCAAGTTAGAATTAATGAGAATATAAGATTGATGGCCGAATTGCGTGCTAGGTGGGAGAAAGAAGAAAATGCTAAAGAAGATAATATAGCTAAAGTTTGGACTATTACCACCACTAGTAATGCTAATGCTCCACATGTTGCTGCACCTCCTACTATTAATGGTAAAAGAATTGGTGTTGGCAATGTTTCTACTTCTAATGCAAAGCGCGAAAAACTGCTAAAGCTGCTAAATCATTGAAACCGTGATAAAACTGCTGAAATTTTTTCCAACATTGGGGATAATGATCCCATTGCTTTAGATCATAATGGTTTGGATTTTGATGATTGCCACATCTCTGAAGTTATAAAGTTCTTACAAAAACTTGCTAAGAGTCCTAATGCTAGTGCTATAAACTTGGCTTTCACAAAACATATTACAAATGCTCTCATAAAAGCTAGAGAAGAGAAATTAGAACGCGAAGCTTCTATTCCTAGGAAGCTAGAGGATGGTTGGGATTCCATCATTAAGATGAAGGTCAATGAATTTGATTGCAGTGCTTTATGTGATCTTGGTGCAAGTATTTCCGTTATGCCTAAGAAAATCTATAATATGCTTGACTTGCCACCATTGAAAAATTGTTATTTGGATGTTAATCTTGCTGATAACTCTACAAAGAAACCTTTGGGGAGAGTTGATAATGTTTGCATTACCGTTAACAATAACCTTGTCCCCGTTGATTTTGTTGTCTTGGATATTGAATGCAATGCATCTTGTCCCATTATATTGGGAAGACCTTTTCTTCGAACTGTTGGTGCTGTTATTGACATGAAGGAAGGTAATATTAAATATCCATTTCCTCTCAAGAAAGGTATGGAACACTTCCCTAGAAAGAGAATGAAGTTACCTTTTGATTCTATCATTGGAACAAATTATGATGTTGATGCTTCGTCTCTTGATAATACTTGATACACACTTTCTGCGCCTAGCTGAAAGGCGTTAAAGAAAAGCGCTTATGGGAGATAACCCATGATTTTACTACTGCACTTTTATTTTATATTTGAGTTTTGGAAGTTGTTACTACTGTAGACCCCTCTCCTTATCTTAGTTTTGTTGCATTGTTGTGCCAAGTAAAGTCGTTGATAGTAAGGTTCATACTAGATTTGGATTACTGCGCAGAAACAGATTTCTTTGCTGTCACGAATCTGGGACTAACTCTCTGTAGGTAACTCAGAAAATTATGCCAATTTACGTGAGTGATCCACAGATATATACGCAACTTTCATTCAATTTGAGCATTTTCATTTGAGCAAGTATGGTGCCTCTTAGAAATTCATCTTTACGAACTGTTCTGTTTTGATAGATTCTACCTTTTATTTCGCATTGCCTGTTTTGCTATGCTTGATGGATTTTTCGATTCCATTAACTTTCAGTAGCTTTGTGCAATGTCCAGAAGTGTTAAGAATGATTATGTCACCTCTGAACATGTGAATTTTGATTATGCACTAACCCTCTAATGAGTTGTTTTGAGTTTGGTGTGGAGGAAGTTTTCAAGGATCAAGAGAGGAGGATGATACAGTATGATCAAGGAGAGTGAAAGCTCTAAGCTTGGGGATGCCCCGGTGGTTCACCCCTGCATATTTCAAGAAGACTCAAGCGTCTAAGCTTGGGGATTCCCAAGGCATCCCCTTCTTCATCGACAACATTATCAGGTTCCTCTAGTGAAACTATATTTTTATTCCATCACATCTTATACACTTTCCTTGGAGCGTCTGTTTGTTTTTGCTTTTGTTTTTGTTTTGTTTGAATAAAGTGGATCCTAGCATTCATTGTGTGGGAGAGAGACACGCTCCGCTGTTGCATATGGACAAATATGTCCTTAGGCTTTACTCATAGTATTCATGGCGAAGGTTGAATCTTCTTCGTTAAATTGTTATATGGTTGGAAACGGAAAATGCTACATGTAGTAATTGGTAAAATGTCTTGGATAATTTGATACTTGGCAATTGTTGTGCTCATGTTTAAGCTCTTGCACCATATACTTTGCAACTATTAATGAACAAATACATAGAGCTTGCTAAAATTTGGTTTGCATAATTGGTCTCTCTAAGGTCTAGATAATTTCTAGTAAGGGTCGAACGACAAGGAAGATGGTGTAGAGTCTTATAATGTTTACAATATGTCTTTTATGTAAGTTTTGCTGCACCGCTTCATACTTGTGTTTGTTTCAAATAACCTTGCTAGCCTAAGCCTTGTATCGAGAGGGAATACTTCTCATGCATCCAAAATCCTTGAGCCAACCACTATGCCATTTGTGTCCACCATACCTACCTACTACATGGTATTTCTCCGCCATTCCAAAGTAAATTGCTTGAGTTCTACCTTTAAATTTCTATCCTCTACCTTTGCAATATATAGCTCATGGGACAAATAGCCTAAAAAACTATTGTGGTATTGAATATGTACTTATGCACTTTATCTCTTATTAAGTTGCTTGTTGTGCGATAACCATGTTTCTGGGGACGCCATCAACTACTCTTTGTTGAATATCATGTGAGTTGCTATGCATGTCCGTCTTGTCTCAAGTAAGGGCGATTTACCACTAGTTGAATGGTTAGAGCATGCATACTGTTAGAAAAGAACATTGGGCCGCTAACTAAATCCATGAATCATGGTGGAAGTTTCAGTTTTGGACAAATATCCTCAATCTCATATGAGAACATTAATTGTTGCTAAATGCTTACGCATTAAAGAGGAGTCCATTATCTGTTGTCTATGTTGTCTCGGTATGGATGTCTAAGTTGAGAATAATCAAAAGCGAGAAATCCAATGCGAGCTTTCTCCTTAGACCTTTGTACAGGCGGCATAGAGGTACCCCTTTGTGACACTTGGTTAAAACATATGTATTGCGATGATAATCCAGGTAATCCAAGCTAATTAGGACAAGGTGCGGGCACTATTAGTATACTATGCATGAGGCTTGCAACTTGTCGGATATAATTTACATGATACATATGCTTTATTACTACCGTTGACAAAATTGTTTCTTGTTTTCAAAACCAAAGCTCTAGCACAAATATAGCAATCAATGCTTCCCTCTGCGAAGGGCCTTTCTTTTACTTTTATGTTGAGTTAGTTCACCTATTTCTCTCCACCTCAAGAAGCAAACACTTGTGTGAACTGTGCATTGATTCCTACATACTTGCATATTGCACTTGTTATATTACTTTACATTGACAACTATCCATGAGATATACATGTTATAAGTTGAAAGCAACCGCTGAAACGTAATCTTCCTTTGTGTTGCTTCGATATCTCTACTTTGAATTATTGCTTTATGAGTTAACTCTTATGCAAGACTTATTGATGCTTGTCTTGAAAGTACTATTCATGAAAAGTCTTTGCTATATGATTCAGTTGTGTACTCATGTCATTTACCATTGCTTTGATCGCTGCATTCATTACATGTGCTTACAATAGTATGATCAAGATTATGATGGCATGTCACTCCAGAAATTATCTTTGTTATCGTTTACCTACTCGGGACGAGTAGGAACTAAGCTTGGGGATGCTGATACGTCTCCGACGTATCGATAATTTCTTATGTTCCATGCCACTTTATTGATGATACCTACATGTTTTATGCACACTTTATGTCATATTTATGCATTTTCCGGCACTAACCTATTAACGAGATGCCGAAGAGCCGATTCTTTGTTTTCTGCTGTTTTTGGTTTCAGAAATCCTAGTAAGGAAATATTCTCGGAATTGGACGAAATCAACGCCAAGGGTCCTATTTTCACACGAAGCTTCCAGAAGACCGAAGGAGTCACGAAGTGGGGCCACGGGGCACCGCCACAGTAGGGCGGCGCGGCCTACGGGGGCCGCGCGGCCTGTTGTGTGGGGCCCCCGTGACGCCTCTTGACCTGCCCTTCCGCCTACTTAAGTCTTCGTCGACAATAGCCCCGATGCGAGAGCCACGATACGGAAAACCTTCCGAGACGCCGCCGCCGCCAATCCCATCTCGGGGGATTCAGGAGATCGCCTCCGGCACCCTTCCGGAGAGGGGAATCATCTCCCGGAGGACTCTTCACCGCCATGGTCGCCTCCGGAGTGATGAGTGAGTAGTTTACCCCTGGACTATGGGTCCATAGCAGTAGCTAGATGGTCGTCTTCTCCTAATTGTGCTTCATTGTCGGGTCTTGTGAGCTGCCTAACATGATCAAGATCATCTATCTGTAATGCTACATGTTGTGTTTGTTGGGATCCGATGGATAGAGAATACTATTTTATGTTGATTATCAATTTATTATCTATGTGTTGTTTATGATCTTGCATGCTCTCCGTTGTTAGTAGAGGCTCTGGCCAAGTTTTTGCTAGTAACTCCAAGAGGGAGTATTTATGCTCGATAGTGGGTTCATGCCTCCATTAAATTTGGGACAGTGACAGAAATTTCTAAGGTTGTGGATGTGCTGTTGCCACTAGGGATAAAACATCGATGCTATGTCTAAGGATGTAGTTGTTGATTACATTACGCACCATACTTAATGCAAATGTCTGTTGTTTGCAACTTAATACTGGAAGGGGTTCGGATGATAACCTGAAGATGGACTTTTTAGGCATAGATGCATGCTGGATAGCGGTCTATGTACTTTGTCATCATGCCCAATTAAATCTCACTATACTCATCATATCATGTATGTGCATGGTCATGCCCTCTTTATTTGTCAATTGCCCAACTGTAATTTGTTCACCCAACATACTTATTCTTATGGCAGAGACGCCTCTAGTGAACTGTGGACCCCGGTCCATTCTTTTAATCGAATACAATCTACTGCAATACTCGTTCTACTGTTTTCTGCAAACTTCATCATCCACACTATACATCTAATCCTTTGTTACAGCAAGACCGGTGAGATTGACAACCTCAGTGTCACATTGGGGCAAAGTAATTTGGTTGTGTTGTGCAGGTTCCACGTTGGCGCCGGAATCCCTGGTGTTGCGCCGCACTACACTTCGCCGCCATCAACCTTCAACGTGCTTCTTGACTCCTACTGGTTCGATAAACCTTGGTTTCTAACTGAGGGAAACTTACTGCTGTACGCATCGCACCTTCCACTTTGGGTTCCCAACGGTCGCGTGCTGTACGCGTGTCAAGCTAAATTTCTGGCGCCGTTGCCCGGGAGATCAAGACACGCTGCAAGGGGAGTCTCCACTTCCAATCTCTTTACTTTGTTTTTGTCTTGCTTTGTTTTATTTAGTACTTTGTTTGCTGCATTATATCAAAACACAAAAAAAAAGTTGCTAGCTTTACTTTATTTACTGCCTTGTTTGCATTTGCTATATCAAAAACACAAAAAAATTAGTTACTTGCATTTACTTTATCTAGTTTGCTTTATTTACTATTGCTAAAATGGGTACTCCTGAAAATACTAAGTTGTGTGACTTCACAACCACAAATAATAATGATTTCTTATGCACACCTATTGCTCCACCTGCTACTACAACAGAATTCTTTGAAATTAAACACCTTTCTTGAATCTTGTTATGAGAGAGCAATTTTCTGGTGTTAGTTCTGATGATGCTGCTGCCCATCTTAATAATTTTGTTGAATTATGTGAAATGCAAAAGTATAAGGATGTAGATGGTGACATTATAAAATTAAAATTGTTTCCTTTCTCATTAAGAGGAAGAGCTAAAGATTGGTTGCTATCTCTGCCTAAGAATAGTATTGATTCATGGACTAAATGCAAGGATGCTTTTATTGGTAGATATTATCCCCCTGCTAAAATTATATCTTTGAGAAGTAGCATAATGAATTTTAAACAATTGGATAATGAGCATGTTGCACAAGCTTGGGAAAGAATGAAATCTTTGGTTAAAAACTGCCCAACCCATGGACTGACTACTTGGATGATCATCCAAACCTTTTATGCAGGACTGAATTTTTCTTCGCGGAACCTACTGGATTCAGCTGCTGGAGGTACCTTTATGTCCATCACTCTAGGCGAAGCAACAAAGCTTCTTGATAATATGATGATTAATTACTCTGAATGGCACACGGAAAGAGCTCCACAAGGTAAGAAGGTAAATTCTGTCGAAGAAACCTCTTCCTTGAGTGATAAGATTGATGCTATTATGTCTATGCTTGTGAATGGTAGGACTAATGTTGATCCTAATAATGTTCCGTTAGCTTCATTGGTTTCTCAAGAAGAACATGGTGATGTAAACTTCATTAAAAATAATAATTTCAACAACAACGCTTATCAGAACAATTCTAGTAACAACTATAGGCCATATCCTTATAATAATGGTAACGGTTATGGTAATTCTCATGGGAATTCTTAAAACAATAATAGGAACACACCCCCTGGACTTGAAGCCATGCTTAAAGAATTTATTAGTACACAAACTGCTTCTAACAAATCTGTTGAAGAAAAGCTTGTGAAAATTGATATACTTGCTTCTAAAGTCGATAGTCTTACTGCTGATGTTGATCTTTTGAAATCGAAAGTTATGCCTAATGAAAATCATAATAATAAAATTGTTACTACAGCAAATGCCATCCAAGTTATAATTAATGAGAATATAAGATTGATGGCCGAATTGCGTGCTAGGTGGGAGAAAGAAGAAAATGCTAAAGAAGATAATATAGCTAAAGTTTGGACTATTACCACCACTAGTAATGCTAATGCTCCACATGTTGCTGCACCTCCTACTATTAATGGTAAAATAATTGGTGTTGGCAATGTTTCTACTTCTAATGCAAAGCGCGAAAAACTGCCTGAAACTGCTAAAACTGCTGAAACTGTCTGTGATAAAACTGCTGAATTTTTTTCCAACATTGGGGATAATGATCCCATTGCTTTAGATCATAATGATTTGGATTTTGATGATTGCCACATCTCTGAAGTTATAAAGTTCTTACAAAAACTTGCTAAGAGTCCTAATGCTAGTGCTATAAACTTGGCTTTCACAAAACATATTACAAATGCTCTCATAAAAGCTAGAGAAGAGAAATTAG
Source organism: Lolium perenne (assembly GCF_019359855.2). Lineage (NCBI taxonomy): Eukaryota > Viridiplantae > Streptophyta > Magnoliopsida > Poales > Poaceae > Lolium > Lolium perenne. The sequence continues at coordinate 166,759,725 of NC_067244.2, forward strand.
AACGCGAAGCTTCTATTCCGAGGAAGCTAGAGGATGGTTGGGAGCCCATCATTAAGATGAAGGTCAATGACTTTGATTGCAATGCTTTATGTGATCTTGGTGCAAGTATTTCCGTTATGCCTAAGAAAATCTATAATATGCTTGACTTGCCACCATTGAAAAATTGTTATTTGGATGTTAATCTTGCTGATAACTCTACAAAGAAACCTTTGGGGAGAGTTGATAATGTTCGTATTACCGTTAACAATAACCTTGTCCCCGTTGATTTTGTTGTCTTGGATATTGAATGCAATGCATCTTGTCCCATTATATTGGGAAGACCTTTTCTTCGAACTGTTGGTGCTGTTATTGACATGAAGGAAGGTAATATTAAATATCAATTTCCTCTCAAGAAAGGTATGGAACACTTCCCTAGAAAGAGAATGAAGTTACCTTTTGATTCTATCATTGGAACAAATTATGATGTTGATGCTTCGTCTCTTGATAATACTTGATACACACTTTCTGCGCCTAGCTGAAAGGCGTTAAAGAAAAGCGCTTATGGGAGACAACCCATGATTTTACTACTGCACTTTTATTTTATATTTGAGTTTTGGAAGTTGTTACTACTGTAGACCCCTCTCCTTATCTTAGTTTTGTTGCATTGTTGTGCCAAGTAAAGTCGTTGATAGTAAGGTTCATACTAGATTTGGATTACTGCGCAGAAACAGATTTCTTTGCTGTCACGAATCTGGGACTAATTCTCTGTAGGTAACTCAGAAAATTATGCCAATTTACGTGAGTGATCCACAGATATATACGCAACTTTCATTCAATCTGAGCATTTTCATTTGAGCAAGTATGGTGCCTCTTAGAAATTCATCTTTACGAACTGTTCTGTTTTGATAGATTCTGCCTTTTATTTCGCATTGCCTGTTTTGCTATGCTTGATGGATTTTTCGATTCCATTAACTTTCAGTAGCTTTTTGCAATGTCCAGAAGTGTTAAGAATGATTATGTCACCTCTGAACATGTGAATTTTGATTATGCACTAACCCTCTAATGAGTTGTTTTGAGTTTGGTGTGGAGGAAGTTTTCAAGGATCAAGAGAGGAGGATGATACAGTATGATCAAGGAGAGTGAAAGCTCTAAGCTTGGGGATGCCCCGGTGGTTCACCCCTGCATATTTCAAGAAGACTCAAGCGTCTAAGCTTGGGGATTCCCAAGGCATCCCCTTCTTCATCGACAACATTATCAGGTTCCTCTAGTGAAACTATATTTTTATTCCATCACATCTTATACACTTTGCTTGGAGCGTCTGTTTGTTTTTGCTTTTGTTTTTGTTTTGTTTGAATAAAGTGGATCCTAGCATTCATTGTGTGGGAGAGAGACACGCTCCGCTGTTGCATATGGACAAATATGTCCTTAGGCTTTACTCATAGTATTCATGGCGAAGGTTGAATCTTCTTCGTTAAATTGTTATATGGTTGGAAACGGAAAATGCTACATGTAGTAATTGGTAAAATGTCTTGGATAATTTGATACTTGGCAATTGTTGTGCTCATGTTTAAGCTCTTGCACCATATACTTTGCAACTATTAATGAACAAATACATAGAGCTTGCTAAAATTTGGTTTGCATAATTGGTCTCTCTAAGGTCTAGATAATTTCTAGTAAGGGTCGAACGACAAGGAAGATGGTGTAGAGTCTTATAATGTTTACAATATGTCTTTTATGTAAGTTTTGCTGCACCGCTTCATACTTGTGTTTGTTTCAAATAACCTTGCTAGCCTAAGCCTTGTATCGAGAGGGAATACTTCTCATGCATCCAAAATCCTTGAGCCAACCACTATGCCATTTGTGTCCACCATACCTACCTACTACATGGTATTTCTCCGCCATTCCAAAGTAAATTGCTTGAGTTCTACCTTTAAATTTCTATCCTCTACCTTTGCAATATATAGCTCATGGGACAAATAGCCTAAAAAACTATTGTGGTATTGAATATGTACTTATGCACTTTATCTCTTATTAAGTTGCTTGTGGTGCGATAACCATGTTTCTGGGGACGCCATCAACTACTCTTTGTTGAATATCATGTGAGTTGCTATGCATGTCCGTCTTGTCTCAAGTAAGGGCGATTTACCACTAGTTGAATGGTTAGAGCATGCATACTGTTAGAAAAGAACATTGGGCCGCTAACTAAATCCATGAATCATGGTGGAAGTTTCAGTTTTGGACAAATATCCTCAATCTCATATGAGAACATTAATTGTTGCTAAATGCTTACGCATTAAAGAGGAGTCCATTATCTGTTGTCTATGTTGTCCCGGTATGGATGTCTAAGTTGAGAATAATCAAAAGCGAGAAATCCAATGCGAGCTTTCTCCTTCGACCTTTGTACAGGCGGCATAGAGGTACCCCTTTGTGACACTTGGTTAAAACATATGTATTGCGATGATAATCCAGGTAATCCAAGCTAATTAGGACAAGGTGCGGGCACTATTAGTATACTATGCATGAGGCTTGCAACTTGTCGGATATAATTTACATGATACATATGCTTTATTACTACCGTTGACAAAATTGTTTCTTGTTTTCAAAACCAAAGCTCTAGCACAAATATAGCAATCAATGCTTCCCTCTGCGAAGGGCCTTTCTTTTACTTTTATGTTGAGTTAGTTCACCTATTTCTCTCCACCTCAAGAAGCAAACACTTGTGTGAACTGTGCATTGATTCCTACATACTTGCATATTGCACTTGTTATATTACTTTACATTGACAACTATCCATGAGATATACATGTTATAAGTTGAAAGCAACCGCTGAAACGTAATCTTCCTTTGTGTTGCTTCGATATCTCTACTTTGAATTATTGCTTTATGAGTTAACTCTTATGCAAGACTTATTGATGCTTGTCTTGAAAGTACTATTCATGAAAAGTCTTTGCTATATGATTCAGTTGTGTACTCATGTCATTTACCATTGCTTTGATCGCTGCATTCATTACATGTGCTTACAATAGTATGATCAAGATTATGATGGCATGTCACTCCAGAAATTATCTTTGTTATCGTTTACCTACTCGGGACGAGTAGGAACTAAGCTTGGGGATGCTGATACGTCTCCGACGTATCGATAATTTCTTATGTTCCATGCCACTTTATTGATGATACCTACATGTTTTATGCACACTTTATGTCATATTTATGCATTTTCCGGCACTAACCTATTAACGAGATGCCGAAGAGCCAGTTGCTGTTTTCTGCTGTTTTTGGTTTCAGAAATCCTAGTAAGGAAATATTCTCGGAATTGGACGAAATCAACGCCAAGGGTCCTATTTTCACACGAAGCTTCCAGAAGACCGAAGGAGTCACGAAGTGGGGCCACGGGGCACCGCCACAGTAGGGCGGCGCGGCCTACAGGGGGCCCACGCGGCCCTGTTGTGTGGGGCCCCCGTGACGCCTCTTGACCTGCCCTTCCGCCTACTTAAGTCTTCGTCGACAATAGCCCCAGTACTGAGAGCCACGATACGGAAAACCTTCCAGAGACGCCGCCGCCGCCAATCCCATCTCGGGGGATTCAGGAGATCGCCTCCGGCACCCTTCCGGAGAGGGGAATCATCTCCCGGAGGACTCTTCACCGCCATGGTCGCCTCCGGAGTGATGAGTGAGTAGTTTACCCCTGGACTATGGGTCCATAGCAGTAGCTAGATGGTCGTCTTCTCCTAATTGTGCTTCATTGTCGGGTCTTGTGAGCTGCCTAACATGATCAAGATCATCTATCTGTAATGCTACATGTTGTGTTTGTTGGGATCCGATGGATAGAGAATACTATTTTATGTTGATTATCAATTTATTATCTATGTGTTGTTTATGATCTTGCATGCTCTCCGTTGTTAGTAGAGGCTCTGGCCAAGTTTTTGCTAGTAACTCCAAGAGGGAGTATTTATGCTCGATAGTGGGTTCATGCCTCCATTAAATTTGGGACAGTGACAGAAATTTCTAAGGTTGTGGATGTGCTGTTGCCACTAGGGATAAAACATCGATGCTATGTCTAAGGATGTAGTTGTTGATTACATTACGCACCATACTTAATGCAAATGTCTGTTGTTTGCAACTTAATACTGGAAGGGGTTCGGATGATAACCTGAAGATGGACTTTTTAGGCATAGATGCATGCTGGATAGCGGTCTATGTACTTTGTCATCATGCCCAATTAAATCTCACTATACTCATCATATCATGTATGTGCATGGTCATGCCCTCTTTATTTGTCAATTGCCCAACTGTAATTTGTTCACCCAACATACTTATTCTTATGGCAGAGACGCCTCTAGTGAACTGTGGACCCCGGTCCATTCTTTTAATCGAATACAATCTACTGCAATACTCGTTCTCTTGTTTTTACGCAAACTTCATCATCCACACTATACATCTAATCCTTTGTTACAGCAAGACCGGTGAGATTGACAACCTCAGTGTCACATTGGGGCAAAGTAATTTGGTTGTGTTGTGCAGGTTCCACGTTGGCGCCGGAATCCCTGGTGTTGCGCCGCACTACACTTCGCCGCCATCAACCTTCAACGTGCTTCTTGACTCCTACTGGTTCGATAAACCTTGGTTTCTAACTGAGGGAAACTTACTGCTGTACGCATCGCACCTTCCACTTTGGGTTCCCAACGGTCGCGTGCTGTACGCGTGTCAAGCTAAATTTCTGGCGCCGTTGCCCGGGAGATCAAGACACGCTGCAAGGGGAGTCTCCACTTCCAATCTCTTTACTTTGTTTTTGTCTTGCTTTGTTTTATTTAGTACTTTGTTTGCTGCATTATATCAAAACACAAAAAAAAAGTTGCTAGCTTTACTTTATTTACTGCCTTGTTTGCATTTGCTATATCAAAAACACAAAAAAATTAGTTACTTGCATTTACTTTATCTAGTTTGCTTTATTTACTATTGCTAAAATGGGTACTCCTGAAAATACTAAGTTGTGTGACTTCACAACCACAAATAATAATGATTTCTTATGCACACCTATTGCTCCACCTGCTACTACAACAGAATTCTTTGAAATTAAACCTGCTTTACTGAATCTTGTTATGAGAGAGCAATTTTCTGGTGTTAGTTCTGATGATGCTGCTGCCCATCTTAATAATTTTGTTGAATTATGTGAAATGCAAAAGTATAAGGATGTAGATGGTGACATTATAAAATTAAAATTGTTTCCTTTCTCATTAAGAGGAAGAGCTAAAGATTGGTTGCTATCTCTGCCTAAGAATAGTATTGATTCATGGACTAAATGCAAGGATGCTTTTATTGGTAGATATTACCCCCTGCTAAAATTATATCTTTGAGAAGTAGCATAATGAATTTTAAACAATTGGATAATGAGCATGTTGCACAAGCTTGGGAAAGAATGAAATCTTTGGTTAAAAACTGCCCAACCCATGGACTGACTACTTGGATGATCATCCAAACCTTTTATGCAGGACTGAATTTTTCTTCGCGGAACCTACTAGATTCAGCTGCTGGAGGTACCTTTATGTCCATCACTCTAGGCGAAGCAACAAAGCTTCTTGATAATATGATGATTAATTACTCTGAATGGCACACGGAAAGAGCTCCACAAGGTAAGAAGGTAAATTCTGTCGAAGAAACCTCTTCCTTGAGTGATAAGATTGATGCTATTATGTCTATGCTTGTGAATGGTAGGACTAATGTTGATCCTAATAATGTTCCGTTAGCTTCATTGGTTTCTCAAGAAGAACATGGTGATGTAAACTTCATTAAAAATAATAATTTCAACAACAACGCTTATCAGAACAATTCTAGTAACAACTATAGGCCATATCCTTATAATAATGGTAACGGTTATGGTAATTCTCATGGGAATTCTTAAAACAATAATAGGAACACACCCCCTGGACTTGAAGCCATGCTTAAAGAATTTATTAGTACACAAACTGCTTCTAACAAATCTGTTGAAGAAAAGCTTGTGAAAATTGATATACTTGCTTCTAAAGTCGATAGTCTTACTGCTGATGTTGATCTTTTGAAATCGAAAGTTATGCCTAATGAAAATCATAATAATAAAATTGTTACTACAGCAAATGCCATCCAAGTTATAATTAATGAGAATATAAGATTGATGGCCGAATTGCGTGCTAGGTGGGAGAAAGAAGAAAATGCTAAAGAAGATAATATAGCTAAAGTTTGGACTATTACCACCACTAGTAATGCTAATGCTCCACATGTTGCTGCACCTCCTACTATTAATGGTAAAATAATTGGTGTTGGCAATGTTTCTACTTCTAATGCAAAGCGCGAAAAACTGCCTGAAACTGCTGAAACTGTCTGTGATAAAACTGCTGAATTTTTTTCCAACATTGGGGATAATGATCCCATTGCTTTAGATCATAATGATTTGGATTTTGATGATTGCCACATCTCTGAAGTTATAAAGTTCTTACAAAAACTTGCTAAGAGTCCTAATGCTAGTGCTATAAACTTGGCTTTCACAAAACATATTACAAATGCTCTCATAAAAGCTAGAGAAGAGAAATTAGAACGCGAAGCTTCTATTCCTAGGAAGCTAGAGGATGGTTGGGAGCCCATCATTAAGATGAATGTCAATGACTTTGATTGCAATGCTTTATGTGATCTTGGTGCAAGTATTTCCGTTATGCCTAAGAAAATCTATAATATGCTTGACTTGCCACCATTGAAAAATTGTTATTTGGATGTTAATCTTGCTGATAACTCTACAAAGAAACCTTTGGGGAGAGTTGATAATGTTCGTATTACCATTAACAATAACCTTGTCCCCGTTGATTTTGTTGTCTTGGATATTGAATGCAATGCATCTTGTCCCATTATATTGGGAAGACCTTTTCTTCGAACTGTTGGTGCTGTTATTGACATGAAGGAAGGTAATATTAAATATCAATTTCCTCTCAAGAAAGGTATGGAACACTTCCCTAGAAAGAGAATGAAGTTACCTTTTGATTCTATCATTGGAACAAATTATGATGTTGATGCTTCGTCTCTTGATAATACTTGATACACACTTTCTGCGCCTAGCTGAAAGGCGTTAAAGAAAAGCGCTTATGGGAGACAACCCATGATTTTACTACTGCACTTTTATTTTATATTTGAGTTTTGGAAGTTGTTACTACTGTAGACCCCTCTCCTTATCTTAGTTTTGTTGCATTGTTGTGCCAAGTAAAGTCGTTGATAGTAAGGTTCATACTAGATTTGGATTACTGCGCAGAAACAGATTTCTTTGCTGTCACGAATCTGGGACTAATTCTCTGTAGGTAACTCAGAAAATTATGCCAATTTACGTGAGTGATCCACAGATATATACGCAACTTTCATTCAATCTGAGCATTTTCATTTGAGCAAGTATGGTGCCTCTTAGAAATTCATCTTTACGAACTGTTCTGTTTTGATAGATTCTGCCTTTTATTTCGCATTGCCTGTTTTGCTATGCTTGATGGATTTTTCGATTCCATTAACTTTCAGTAGCTTTTTGCAATGTCCAGAAGTGTTAAGAATGATTATGTCACCTCTGAACATGTGAATTTTGATTATGCACTAAGCCTCTAATGAGTTGTTTTGAGTTTGGTGTGGAGGAAGTTTTCAAGGATCAAGAGAGGAGGATGATACAGTATGATCAAGGAGAGTGAAAGCTCTAAGCTTGGGGATGCCCCGGTGGTTCACCCCCTGCATATTTCAAGAAGACTCAAGCGTCTAAGCTTGGGGATGCCCAAGGCATCCCCTTCTTCATCGACAACATTATCAGGTTCCTCTAGTGAAACTATATTTTTATTCCATCACATCTTATGCACTTTGCTTAGAGCGTCTGTTTGTTTTTGCTTTTGTTTTTGTTTTGTTTGAATAAAGTGGATCCTAGCATTCATTGTGTGGGAGAGAGAGACACGCTCCGCTGTTGCATATGGACAAATATGTCCTTAGGCTTTACTCCTAGTATTCATGGCGAAGGTTGAATCTTCTTCGTTAAATTGTTATATGGTTGGAAACGGAAAATGCTACATGTAGTAATTGGTAAAATGTCTTGGATAATTTGATACTTGGCAATTGTTGTGCTCATGTTTAAGCTCTTGCATCATATACTTTGCACCTATTAATGAAGAAATACATAGAGATTGCTAAAATTTGGTTTGCATAATTGGTCTCTCTAAGGTCTAGATAATTTTTAGTAAGGGTCGAACGACAAGGAAGACGGTGTAGAGTCTTATAATGTTTACAATATGTCTTTTATGTAAGTTTTGCTGCACTGCTTCATAATTGTGTTTGTTTCAAATAACCTTGCTAGCCTAAGCCTTGTATCGAGAGGGAATACTTCTCATGCATCCAAAATCCTTGAGCCAACCACTATGCCATTTGTGTCCACCATACCTACCTACTACATGGTATTTCTCCGCCATTCCAAAGTAAATTGCTTGAGTTCTACCTTTAAATTTCTATCCTCTACCTTTGCAATATATAGCTCATGGGACAAATAGCCTAAAAAACTATTGTGGTATTGAATATGTACTTATGCACTTTATCTCTTATTAAGTTGCTTGTTGTGCGATAACCATGTTTCTGGGGACGCCATCAACTACTCTTTGTTGAATATCATGTGAGTTGCTATGCATGTCCGTCTTGTCTCAAGTAAGGGCGATTCACCACTAGTTGAATGGTTAGAGCATGCATACTGTTAGAAAAGAACATTGGGCCGCTAACTAAATCCATGAATCATGGTGGAAGTTTCAGTTTTGGACAAATATCCTCAATCTCATATGAGAACATTAATTGTTGCTAAATGCTTACGCATTAAAGAGGAGTCCATTATCTGTTGTCTATGTTGTCCCGGTATGGATGTCTAAGTTGAGAATAATCAAAAGCGAGAAATCCAATGCGAGCTTTCTCCTTAGACCTTTGTACAGGCGGCATAGAGGTACCCCTTTGTGACACTTGGTTAAAACATATGTATTGCGATGATAATCCAGGTAATCCAAGCTAATTAGGATAAGGTGCGGGCACTATTAGTATACTATGCATGAGGCTTGCAACTTGTCGGATATAATTTACATGATACATATGCTTTATTACTACCGTTGACAAAATTGTTTCTTGTTTTCAAAACCAAAGCTCTAGCACAAATATAGCAATCAATGCTTCCCTCTGCGAAGGGCCTTTCTTTTACTTTTATGTTGAGTCAGTTCACCTATTTCTCTCCACCTCAAGAAGCAAACACTTGTGTGAACTGTGCATTGATTCCTACATACTTGCATATTGCACTTGTTATATTACTTTACATTGACAACTATCCATGAGATATACATGTTATAAGTTGAAAGCAACCGCTGAAACTTAATCTTCCTTTGTGTTGCTTCGATATCTCTACTTTGAATTATTGCTTTATGAGTTAACTCTTATGCAAGACTTATTGATGCTTGTCTTGAAAGTACTATTCATGAAAAGTCTTTGCTATATGATTCAGTTGTGTACTCATGTCATTTACCATTGCCTTGATCGCTGCATTCATTACATGTGCTTACAATAGTATGATCAAGATTATGATGGCATGTCACTCCAGAAATTATCTTTGTTATCGTTTACCTACTCGGGACGAGTAGGAACTAAGCTTGGGGATGCTGATACGTCTCCGACGTATCGATAATTTCTTATGTTCCATGCCACTTTATTGATGATACCTACATATTTTATGCACACTTTATGTCATATTTATGCATTTTCTGGCACTAACCTATTAACGAGATGCCGAAGAGCCAGTTGCGGTTTTCTGCTGTTTTTGGTTTCAGAAATCCTAGTAAGGAAATATTCTCGGAATTGGACGAAATCAACGCCAAGGGTCCTATTTTCACACGAAGCTTCCAGAAGACCGAAGGAGTCACGAAGTGGGACCACGGGGCACCGCCACAGTAGGGCGGCGCGGCCTACAGGGGGCCCGCGCGGCCCTGTTGTGTGGGGCCCCCGTGACGCCTCTTGACCTGCCCTTCCGCCTACTTAAGTCTTCGTCGACAATAGCCCCAGTACCGAGAGCCACGATACGGAAAACCTTCCAGAGACGCCGCCGCCGCCAATCCCATCTCGGGGGATTCAGGAGATCGCCTCCGGCACCCTTCCGGAGAGGGGAATCATCTCCCGGAGGACTCTTCACCGCCATGGTCGCCTCCGGAGTGATGAGTGAGTAGTTTACCCCTGGACTATGGGTCCATAGCAGTAGCTAGATGGTCATCTTCTCCTAATTGTGCTTCATTGTCGGGTCTTGTGAGCTACCTAACATGATCAAGATCATCTATCTGTAATGCTACATGTTGTGTTTGTTGGGATCCGATGGATAGAGAATACTATGTTATGTTGATTATCAATTTATTATCTATGTGTTGTTTATGATCTTGCATGCTCTCCGTTGTTAGTAGAGGCTCTGGCCAAGTTTTTGCTAGTAACTCCAAGAGGGAGTATTTATGCTCGATAGTGGGTTCATGCCTCCATTAAATCTGGGACAGTGACAGAAAGTTCTAAGGTTGTGGATGTGCTGTTGCCACTAGGGATAAAACATCGATGCTATGTCTAAGGATGTAGTTGTTGATTACATTACGCACCATACTTAATGCAATTGTCTGTTGTTTGCAACTTAATACTGGAAGGGGTTCGGATGATAACCTGAAGGTGGACTTTTTAGGCATAGATGCATGCTGGATAGCGGTCTATGTACTTTGTCGTAATGCCCAATTAAATCTCACTATACTCATCACATCATGTATGTGCGGTCATGCCCTCTTTATTTGTCAATTGCCCAACTGTAATTTGTTCACCCAACATACTTATTCTTATGGGAGAGACGCCTCTAGTGAACTGTGGACCCCGGTCCATTCTTTTAATCGAATACAATCTACTGCAATACTCGTTCTACTGTTTTCTGCAAACTTCATCATCCACACTATACATCTAATCCTTTGTTACAGCAAGACCGGTGAGATTGACAACCTCACTGTCACGTTGGGGCAAAGTAATTTGGTTGTGTTGTGCAGGTTCCACGTTGGCGCCGAAATCCCTGGTGTTGCGCCGCACTACACTTCGCCGCCATCAACCTTCAACGTGCTTCTTGACTCCTACTGGTTCGATAAACCTTGGTTTCTAACTGAGGGAAACTTACTGCTGTACGCATCACACCTTCCACTTGGGGTTCCCAACGGTCGCGTGCTGTACGCATGTCATTACACAACGATTAAAATTGAAGAAGTAAACACAATTAAGATATCACTAACGCTAGAGCTAAAAATGGAATTTTATATGTGTGTGAAGTTGAGCTTTCGAATGTGCTAAGCGGGACTATATATGTAAGGTTTTCTGCTATGCCGCAATGCCACATTGAAAGGATATGGATTCCGCATGGGGGGGGGGGGGTTGAATATGCGGTTTAAAACTTTCACGACTATGGCTTAACAAATGCAGAATAAAACTAGCTTTTAATTTGCCAAGCACAAATCCTATATAATTAGGGTTCACCTATGTGCACCAGCAAATTATGCTAAACAATACAAGTAACTATGTGATAGCAAGATATATAACTTCAAGCACGAAGGCTATCACAAAGTAAAGTGCATAAGTAAAGCGTAAATACTTTTGTACACCCACACATGAGTGTGGATGTTTTCGTCACCGTCCATTTATTCCTCGAGATTCGTGCCCACCATGGTAGATGGAAAGATTCCTTTCTCTCTCATGTTTTTATTCGAATCTCAAAGCATAATGGACGGTGACGGAAACACCCACACCCATGCGTGGGTGTACAAAATTCACTTTCATAAGTAAAGAGCTCGAGCATAAGAATAACTGAGGTAACGCAGAGACAATGATGTATCATGAAGTTCACACTCTTGCGAGTGCTACTCTCTGTTGGAGCGGTGTGGAGGACAAGTTACTTCAAACGCCACAAAGGCCTCATTGTATTCTCCTCGAGAATTACCACCAAAAGGGATATCGTAGATCCACTATGGAACCTTAAGGGTGGTCACCGAACCCGCACAAAGTTTGGGGCAATCTCCACAACTTAATTTGAGGATCCCAATAAATTCTCCACAAATGCCTCACAAAGCTTGAGGCATCTCCACAACTTAATCGGAGGCCCCAAGAATACCACAAAGACCACTAAGCCGTCTAGGGTTCCAAGAACCCAAAAGTAACAACCTTCTCACTTTCACTTCCACAAATCAACATGGATAACTCAAACCGATGCACCAAATGCAATGGTAAGAACACCACTAAGATGCTCAAGTCCTTCTCTCTTAACTTCCAACAAAGCTATAAAAGCTATTGGGGGAATAGGAGACGAAGAACAAATGGGAGAACACCAAATTATACAAGATCTAGATCCCAAAGATTTACTCACAAAGAGATGACTCAGTTTGGTCAAAATGTGGATCTAGATCTCCTCTCTCTTTTCCTGAAATACGAGCAAGAATCATGGAGGGATTAGAGGGACAGGGAGCTTCTCAAAGTCAATAACGGAGTAGGGAGAGAGAGGGAGAAGCAAAAAGCCCAAGGAGGAAGAAGGGGGTCTGAAATACCCCCTCTCAATGAAATATTACCGTTGGGGGCCTCCTAGGCCAGATTATCCGCCCCGCCCCTCTCCCCCGAGTTGAAATATCTAGCCATTAATCCGAGGTTTATACTCGGAGCCTTTCGCTTAAGTCCTTAGACATTTTTCGAGGGTCGGATTATTTGCAAATAATCCGGCCCAGATAATCCGCCCCTAACTAGGACCAGATAATCCGCCCTCCCCTGAAAACTGGCAGGGACGTCAAAACGAGAATGATCATAACTTGAGCACCTGGACTCCGATTTTGATGATCATGGGCTCGTTTTGAAGCTAATAACAACCTCTACAAGGTCATGCAGGGAACCATCATAGTACATCAAGGTTGGATACAAACAAATGGTGAGCAATTTGACCTATCTATAAAAGACATACTAGTAAAACCTCCAATATCGAAAACGCAATACAAAATGCATATGAAATCCGTTTTCGATGAACTAGAGCTCTAAATCCTCTCAAGGATAAGAACCAAAAAGAACAAAGAGATATCATGCCAATGATTAATTTTTGATGCTCCATGCTTGTTTTACACCAATTGCTATATGTTTTGTTTACACTTCGTGGCACTTTTATGCGTTTTCCGGAACTAACATATTGACAAGATGCCACAGTGCCAGTTCCCTATTTTCTGCTGTTTTGTATTTCAGAAAAGTTGTACTGGAAATATTCTCGGAATTGGACGAAACAAAAGCCAAAGTTCCTATTTTCCCCGGAGCGAAGACGTAGTCCAGAGAAGAGACGGAGGAGGGCTTTATAGTATCATCATAGCAAAATAGAGAGCTTTATAGTATTTATCTTGAGTTAGGATACGAGGTGTTCGAAGAGAAAATTAAAAAATCTATGGAACTTTATTTGTATGCTAGTAGCAATGTTATTAGTATGAATTCTTTGGACACCATTATTGCTAATGCTATGGAAAAGTGTAAGTTTGGGGAAGCTAGTTTTTATGAAAATAATTTTTTAGTTCCCCAACTTTAGAGGAGGAAATTTGCTATGATGATACTATACCTGCAATATATGATGATTACAATGATGATTATGTTATTTTTAGTCCACCTACTATTGAGGAAAAAATTAATTATGATTATAATATGCCTCCTATGTTTGATGATTATGATGATGAGAATAATAATGATAGCTATTTTGTTTAATTTGCTCCCACTACAATTAATAAGAATGACTATGCTTATGTGAGGAGTAATAATTTTATGCATGTGACTCATGATAAGAATGTTTTATGTGATAGTTATATTGTTGAGTTTATTCATGATGCTACTGAAAATTATTATGAGAGAGGAAAATATGATTGTATAAGTTTTCATGTTACTAAAACAGCTCTCTATATGCTGAAAGTTTTGAAGGTGCTCTTGTTTTATCTTCCTATGCTTGTCACTTTGTTCTTAGTGGATTTATTTGTGTACAAGATTCATATGCATAGGAAGTGGGTTAGACTTAAATGTGTTTCATATTTGCTCCTTGATGCTCTCTTTTACTTCAATTTATATTTCTTATGTGAGCATCTTCTCAAATTATTGAGCCTAACTGAAAGACGTTAAAGAAATCACTCTTGGAAGATAACCCATGTTTTTATTTCTGTAATTTTTATTTTTCTTGAGTCTTGGAAGTTATTACCTCTCAAATAACCTCTCTTTATCATTTTTATTTCGTTTTTGTGCCAAGAATAGCCTCTAATAGAGAGAAAGTAAGATTTGAGGAAGTTGCTGTCCCGAAAACAGATTTTGTGATGTTACCGTAAAAATTCGTAAAATTAGCCAGAGCGAAATTTTGAGCTATCATTTTTTAATTTTTATGCATATGCTCCAGATTATTATCTAAAACTTTCGTTAGTTATCCACACTATTGTCCGACCATTGACGCGCCTCTCAACTTATTACCCAACCGACACAAGTGTATAACTACCCCATCACTTGTGGCTAGTGTGCCTCCACCGCCAGTCTCCGTTGTTGTTAGGTCTAGAACCAGCTATTGAATATTGGCTCAGTAGATTCTCGTTTTACATTGACCCTTGAACATTTGAGGAAGTACAATTCTGTAGCTCACTCCATATTTAGGCAGGGGATTCCATATTGTGATAGGGTGAATTGAGCTTGTATTTTTTGGGTAACCAGCTGTGCTTTTTTGTATTCAGTGCGAATTTGAACTAGATTAGCTATAGATGTGAAAACTCCAGTAAAATACCGCAATCCAGAAATGATATGTTTTCATCCTTAGACTGCTCATAGTGGGAGTAACATAGCTAGTAACATCACACATCTCAAGATATTTCGGTGACATGGCATGCTAATAAATGAAGAAAGATAGTGAAGTGGTAACTAGCTATGTTACCATAACATCACACAGCTCAAGACAAGATGAATGAGGTAATAGCACCGGTGGTACACAAACTTGTCCACCACGTGCAATTTGGTACAACAAGTTGTAAACTGGGGTCCAACAGTACATAAACTTGTGATTTAGGTGTAAACTGGTACAAAATCATCCGGGGGTGACACATGGCATTGTCCTTTTTGTAAAAAACACCCCAAGGTTTAACAGAAATCGGGCCATTTTTTAAGCTACTTGGATCCATTTTATGCGTTTCGTCCGTGGTCTTCATTGTGCGACATCCTCATGGACAGGGAAGCCGCTGCCTTCTAACACGCTATCTCTACCTAGCTCTCATCAAGATTAATGTGCACTGGACCTTGCCCGTCCACACCCCTTATCTTCTTCCATACATGGCCGGCTGTGGCCTCTGTCGTTCGTCCGCGCAAGGTCGACCGAAACGAGCCCAACGCCGCCCGCCAATGCTGGAGAGGATCTACGCCATGACATCCTCCTGCATGCCGAACATGCTTAAGATCTTCGACACGAATGACGTACGGCGGGCAAGGAGTCGGATAATGAACGAGCTCAGCGGTGGGCCAGATGCGCGGCGCCAGGGGCTGCCGCCGCCCGCTCTCCCCGGACTATGCGCCGATCGGATCATCAACACATCCTTGCAAGGTTGGGCGCCAGTGGTGGGAAAAACATGACCACCACTCCAAGAGGAAAGATGCCGAGGAGCTCGGCATTTGCCACTCTGCGTGCCAGCTCGCGCTTTTGTGCGTCATCTCAACTAACTGCCTTCAACATGGCTACACAAGTATAGTTGAGCCGGAAAGACCACGCGCACGCTGCGCAGCTTGTGCGTCTCGGTCTTCTACTGCCCAGCGCCACCACCGCCGACACGTTCGATGTAGTATCGTCCGTGTGTAACTTTGAATGCATGAAGACCTTGTAGATTAGTTTTTTTGAATTTTTGACCCTGTAGCTTGTACTGGATTTTTGGATTACGTTGCCAAGTTACTCTTTTGTTTGATCTTTATATGCTAACTAGTAGTTTCAGGGAGATAGAGAGAGAGAGGGAGACGCTGTGGCGAAACCATTTCTAGGTTGAAGGCCTAGATCACCGGGAACACGAGCGGCATATCATGGATGCGCTCTGCGTTGCAAGAGCATGACCCTCCAACCCCCGATCCTGCACGTGTTTCAGCGAGATGCTAGTTATCTTAGCAGCTCCCTAGCTTCGCATCCCCCGATCGCCGTGCCCATCGTGCTCTCTGTCGATGAGCCAGCATGATGAGGACAATCTTGCCGCCCTGCTCTTTTTTGCAAAAGCAGCCTGTGCGCACACGTATGTATATAGGGACATGAGTTTAGAGTTGCAAGGAAGGATGCTCACATTCATGGTGTTGTCGTGCCATGGAGGAGCTGTCAGCGGGATCCATGTACTTGCAGTTGTGGCTGGTTTGCATCTCGGGAGCATGTACACCGGCAATGTCGCCCGTCGGCACTGCAGTCCACCTGGCCTATCTCGGTGCACATCCCCTTCCACATGTCCTCCGTGTGGTTCATGGCCGAAGCACAAAGTGGTGCAGGGCGACGGAGCGTCGTGTCCAGCAGAGAACAGATGCCACGAGACTGGAATGAAGAAAGGACATTAAAGACGCTCAACGTCTAGCCTATATTTCTGCTGAACAGGGGGTGTTTTTTTGCAAAAAGAGCAATGCCATGTGTCAGCCCCTAGACGATTTTGTACCAGATTGCACATAGATTACAAGTTTATGTACTCGTCGACTCCAGTTTTCAACTTGTTGTACCAAATTGCACATGGTGGACAAGTTTGTGTACCACCGGTGCTATTACCTCAAGATGAATCTACAACATAATAAATGATACAATGCATGACACCACATATAAGTAACTACCCACTATGAAGGTAGTAACCTAGACTAGTAACATAACATATATAACATATGTTATTAGTCTAAGTTACTCCCCACTATAACTAGCCTTAGCCAGGAGTAAAAAATGTGATTTACAGTTAGATTGTACCAACCAGGCCAACAAAACACCCACACATGACCGTCCGCAGCCACTGCCGAGCGGGCCCGGGCCCACATGTCATCCGCACAGCCCCCACCGCCCCTTTAACTACTGACTGACTCGTTTCCCCTTTGTCCGTTCAGACCGACGACGGCGACCCCACCCCGCCCGCCCCCCTTCTTCCTCCGTCTTCACCGAAGCCCCTTTCTCCCCTCCAAGCTCTCCCAACTCCAGCTCGCCGTCCTCGCCCGACTTCGCCCGACCTCGACGCCCTGCGCTTCCCCGCTCGATTGCTCCCCTCCCGCGCCGCACTGCCCCGCCGGATTGGAGATCCGGATCCCCGCGCTCCCGGTAAGCCCTAATCCCGCCGTCCTCGCCCAATTCGATTCCGCCCAGCAATCGTCCAATTCCCGCGCGCTCGCGGGCCCGGGCTGAGCTGCCTGAGCTAGTTGGGAGGTGTTCCTTCGTTCGGCGCGCGGGGCCACCCCGGGGGTTGATCCGCCACGAGGGTTTGGGGCGCGGGATCCGGCGCTGCTCGGCGGCGTCTGGGGCGGTGGCGGTGGTGGCGGGAGGGTTCCTAGAGATGGTTGGTGCTGGATTGCGCTGGAATTGGTGGGATCTCTGCTGAGATCCGACCGGTGTGGGTTGAGCTGGCTGGCTGGATCGGTAGAGCCTGCGCTGGAGTGCTCTCGTGGCAAGCTTCATTTGCTCCGAATCTAGGGAATTATTCATTGTATAGTGTGACGCCCTGTCAATTGGCTGCGGGGTTTGAGCTTTGGTAACGTCTGCATTTAGGTCGTCACTGTTGGGAGCTGCATGGATCCATGGATCACAACGGGTCGTTTGATTCCCTAGCTAGCTCCAAGAACTTCGGATAAAGTCGCTGCGTCGTCTTTTTCCTAGCTGTAGAGTGACTTGGTGATGCTGTTTGCCAGGTGGTCGCTGAGTGGTACTAGAGATCTTCAGTGGGGAGATGCTACTGTTTCTGTTGAGCTTTGCTTTGCTTCGTGCATTGCATTGTCAGTATGTCCTCATTAAGTGGATTTGGCAGTTACTATTAGCTAGAAGCCGAATGTTAAACAAACAAATTTTGTGTCGCACAACATGGCCCGTGCAGATTTTTGAAGACTTGTGGAAGGGGTAGAGCTTATGGCATTTATTAATAGTGTACTGTTGCATTTACGGGGCATGGCACGTATAATTTGACAATATTAACTGTTTCCTGATTTATACACGATTAATCCGTCACGATGCAGTTAGCCTTCTTTGCTGATTATGTCCTATCGGTCAATATTAGTAGGCAGAAAGCTGCTGTTTAGGAAAAGCTAATAGAAAACATGGAATAATCGTTTGGAAAGAAAACATGGAATAAAGCAAAATATCACACACTGGATTTTTTATGTAAAAAATTAAGTGGGGATACAAATAAATTCCCATTTCTTTGGTCAAAGCGATCTTTTTTGTTCCTTGCTTTGTACTTGGAGTGTACTATGCAACTTGATGAAAAGATATATGGTTTTACGTGTTATTTACTGCTCATGATCTTCTGTATTGACAGGTGTTTCTGCGATTTGAGCTTTGTCGCTGCTTCTTGGGCATTTGAGCTCAATGGTTGCGAGATTAGTCTTTTGCAACTTCTTGTACTCATGTTGAACTTGTTAGGGGCATAAATTTGCCAGAACCAGGTTAATGGCATCTGGTACAAAATCAGACTTGCTGTCTGGTAGCCCTGATGGGCACGGATACTTCAGTGGACCGCGCGGGCCATATTCAGCTGCTTCATCATTGGAAAGGTCAGGAAGCTTTCGTGAAGGCGGCGATGGTTATGCAATGTTTCCAGTATCAAGCTCATCGAGATCACCAGCAGTTGATTCTGCTACCCTGCTTCAGTCCCTTGCCATGGAATTAAGAACAATAACTTTGGATCAGAAAGCACCTCGGTTAGATGTAAAAAAATCTGTAAGTTCCATGTTTGGAATTTCCCCAGAAGAGTCAACATCAACTCCATGTATAGGAAGGAACTTTCCTAATTCTGTTGAAGAGATCAGACGTCTGAAGAATAATATTAATGATATGTCAAACAAAGCTAGGTACTATTTACTACTCTCTACGCTGTCTTGTGAGATGCATGGAACTCTAAAATGCTATTGATTAGTTTGTTGGCAAATATATCCATTTTAAATGCATCATTTATTTCCACTAGACCTGTCTTCTATCATACTGATTTTGCTGTATTAGGGAACAGTTTGTGGGCAGACGATGTGCATATGGATTATTATGTGAACTTGACATTAATGAGAAACTATGAAGTAATTATTCAGTTGTGTGTGTCTTTGCAGGGAAAGAGCTAGAGCTTATGGTGCTGCTGTAGCGAAGATCGATAAATATTGTCCTAATATTTCACGAAAGCGTTCCCGTGGAGATGGTTCATCTAGTGAACGATCTACTGCATCTCTGTCTGGAGGATTTATATCCAGGACTGTTCCTCAAGGCCATCTAAATGCAGATGATACAGAACTTGGGCCTCAAAAAGAAGAGAGGACAAAGAATGCTGTACAAAATAGGAGATTGCGTACATCAATGACAGAGGTTGTGGCTTGCATGTGTTAAGTTTTATTTAACTTTTTGCGTGTCATTATATCTCCTTTTCTGCTGAACAGCTCTTAATAGGTTGTTGCCAGTCTTCGATATAAAGGAATGTTGTGGCTGTATGTTGGCTACTCAGTGCATATGTTGCTTGCTGCTAAGCCATACCTCTATTAACTAACTTGTGTACCAAATTAGGCCTTGCTTTAAATTGGCTTTCTCTCTATTTTATCACGTGGTTTAGCTATTGGCTCTAGTACATTGAATGTGACATGCTTTTTAATTGTCATTGTTAACTTGCACGTGATGATATTTCTTGTGCATAGAAATCATATGATCTGCCAGTTTTGTTTGACTCATTGTGGTCCTTCATATATTTGCTGAATTGACCAATTTGATTGTTCTTTTAATTCACACAACTCAACCTATTCTGGTTTACTAGATGGATGCAAGAACCACAAGTCTGTCAAGGGGGCTGGGGCTTATTGATAGAAGCTCAGATCCTGGGAAACTCACAAATGGTGGTCCAGTAGTCCCCGAAGAGAAAAGTAGAGGCTTGGCAACTAGTATTGATGGTTGGGAGAAGCCAAAGATCAAGAAGAAGCGTTCTGCCATTAAGGTAGATGTTTCATCAGCTGGCACTTCACGAACCACAGATGTAGACCGGGAGCAGAAACAAGGCACACAACACAAGTTTAGCAGTGATGCTAGAGCAAGAATGGGAAGTTCCCCTAGTTTCAGGTAAAAGACTCGGTATCATTCTTTAATCCTTGTATTTCAGTGCACTGATTCTCTATTGATTCAGAACTTCATTCCCTGCACTTTCTTCAAATTTAAGTAATGCAACCAAATTTAATAGGAAATCTTGTCTATCATCATTTGATATTTAGTCAGCACTATTGTGTTCTTGTTCTGGTGTTAATTGTGTGAAACTGAATTTGCAGGTTGGGAACTGCTGCATCTGTCTCTGCCGCTGGTAAAGCAGACTTGCTTTCTGCACAAAATGGTCTTGTTGGGCGATCCTTGAATAGGAATGACCAAGACAGCAGTTTCCATCCTACCAACAGAAGGGATCGTCAAGTTGCTTTAGATAAGGAAATGTCGAATCTAAAAGCTATTAACAAGTAAGATCTGTTCCCCTACCTTTCACTCTGTAATCCTCTCATCTCAATTCATCAACTTTGTCGTTTGACTGATGTAGCTACCTCCTGTGTAGAGACTTAACTTTTTCTACCATATATGTTCTTCCTTTTCAAGTAAAAAAGGCATGGTATCTAAGGAATTGATTTTTTCAGACTTAGCGAAGATGACTCTGGTGCTAATACCACATCAGTATCAAAGGCAAACGGATCTGCTAGGGGACCCCGATCAAATTCTGGTTCGTTACTGAAGTCATCTGCAAACATTCATCGACTACAAGCTAATCCTGATGATTGGGAGCATCCTTCTGGCACAAATAAGTTGAATTCCGCTAGTGGATCTGGCAATTCCAAACGTACGAAGTCTGCACATTCACTATCCCCTCCCGCTCAGTGGGGTGGGCAGAGACCTCAGAAGATATCCCGTTCAGCAAGAAAGTCAAATCTAGTCCCCCTTATCACAACCACTGATGGGGCATCAGTATCAGGTTCGTTGGAAAGTCCATCCATCAGTGAACAGTCTGCAGGGTTGCCCAGGCGCGCATCAATAAGTGGCCCAAATCAAGCCAAACGGGGAGACCATGGGCTCTCAACTGGATCTGAAGGAGACGAGTTTGGATTTGCTGAGAAAAAGTTAAGGGATAAAACCAAAAGGACTGGTGAACTTGATGACGGCCACAGTGGTTTTCAAAAGATTGCAATGCTTGGGCATCCTTCCAAAAGGAACAAGTTATCGACTGATGAGGATACTGGAGATGCTTCACGGAGACAAGGAAGGATTGGGCGTAGTTTTACTCCAACCAGGCCCAGTACCCCTGCATCACTTGACAACCTTGAAAATGCTCCGACGACAAAACAAAGAAGTGTTAGGACAGTATCAGAGAGAAACGAAAGGTGAAATTCTTCCTGAACTAACCAGCAGTCCTTTGAAATAGCAGCTGAGTGATATTCTTACAGTGAATTTCCTGTGCAGTAAATCTGGAAGACCACTGATAAAAAAGATATCGGAACGAAAAGGCAATGCACGCCCTAGACATACAAGTAGCACTGTGCAGTCGGATTCTCCTGGTATATGCCCACCACGTTAGTGTTGTTAGTGTTCGAGTGTTCTTTATGATTCTAGTGTTCTTTCTTTCTGCTGACCTTATTTTATTGACCTGTCAGTGCAATCAGAAGATGATCATGAAGAGCTTCTTGCCTCAGCAAATGCAGCTCTAAGTAAGTCTATACTATACTTCTGAAGTTCTAGGATTTATCTTCGTTTTAGGAGGTCTTTGGATGATGTTTCTGCTTGTTTTCAGGGTCTGCTTATGCAAGTCCATTCTGGCGGTTGGTTGAACCTTTCTTCTGTTTTCTGACCACGGAAGACATAGCCTACCTAAGTCAACAGGTATTGCAGGATTATCTTATTTTTATGTAAAGACTTATCCTTTGCTCGGTGGTTTCTTGATTAATACTTCAATTGGTTAGATACATTTGCCAGATGACTCTGCTGCAAGCAGGTCAGTTGAAGGAGATGAAAGTCAGAAATGCAAGGTACTCTATTGTACATCTAAGATAACTCCTTTCATTACCGTACTATAAAGTTGTATGCATTTTTGGGTAGTTAACTACAGTACCATATATAGTCAACTTAAAAAAACTACCATATATAGAAGTCATGGAACGCATTCACTGTTTCTCTTCATCATTAATGCATATCTTATTTTCTTCTGGTCCAGCTTATTTATACCGAGATTTTCCCATTTACAGGGTAGCCTTGAATACATTTCAGAGCCATCAACTCCGGCTGCTAGCAACAAAGATGACCATAGTGCTCTTCTAAATGGTTATACTCTGAATGGTATGGTCAATGATGCAGACATTTCCTGGGGAACAAGCTGCATTGAACCTATCCTGGATCAACTTGTCCAAGGAATTGATGTGCGAATTGGTGGTTCAGTTGGCCAAAGACTTATTCAAGCTTGGATAGATGAAGATAAGGTTGATGATATAGCCAACGACATTTACAGAAGCGAAGAGTGCCCATTCGATACACATGAAATTCATTTTGATGAAGGAGGATGGAAATCTCATTCAGAAGGTTACAAGTTGGAGCCGTTAATGAATTATGAAGCCGCAGGAAATTGCCCTAATGGTTTGATGTTGGGATCTGATTGGAAATATCATGATGAAGTCTCTAACAAGAACAGTAATGTCATGGAAAAAGCCAAGGCGTGGCCTGAGTTTCAGTACAGTGAAATGTGCCTCAGTGATAGGATCATCATCGAGCTAAGTGAAGTGGGTGTATCTATTGAACCTGTGGTAGGTCTCTTCTCACTATTACAGTAGCAATTTGTTTTCGCTATGCTTTTCAGGATTTTATGTTGCTTATTATCTTCCCATGTGGATTTTGTACATTTCCATGCATGATCTACTTAGTAGTTTTGCTTAATCATATAATAACCTTGGAGATTGCCTTTAGAGTTTGGCCCAGATATTCATTATGAAATGTAGAAGATGCATATCACATATGCCTACAGTCATCTTAAATTTGATAGGACGACTGCTTGTTGAGATAATAATATGATAAATAACGGAGGCAAATACATAATTAAATTTTTTAGCATTTGAATACAGGTATACGTGTTTAGCTCTATTCTTTAAATAAATTATGTGTAAATTGTACTGCTTAAATGTGAGCATATAGTTAAATTCTGAAGTCTTGTAACTATGTCCTCTTAAGATAGGAATAATTAATTAAAAAATTAAAAAGAAAGATATAAATAATTTAAATTTATCGTGAGTTCATACACTGGCTTTTGACCCTTATAGCCTCATGTTAACTCATTAGTGTCCCCCCTGGATCTTGGGTGAAACACATGGTACTATCCTGTTGCTTAAATCATTTGGAGAATATATGTACTACCTCTGTCCATAAATAGATGTTAAAAGTTTGTCTAAATTTGAATGTATCTAGCCACAATTTAGTGTATAGATACATCCGAATTTAGACAAATCTTTGGCATCTATTTGTGGACGGAGGGAGTATTGAAGTTGAGAGAAAGGATATCATACGACCAGTCTCCATGAAGCTTCAGCATGAAATACAAAATAGTTTGATGTCTTGTGGTTTCTCTGTAAACTGTTAAATATTACCCGAAACTTTGATTTCATTTTTCAACATCTCTTAGTTTTACCAAGTTTCAGTGCGAAACTTTTCTTATAATTTTGACTGTCTCGTTACCATTCCAGCCTGATCTTGCACAGAGTGAAGATGAGGATGTCAATGCTGAAATCTGCAAATTAGAAGGCCAACTTCATAAAGGGGTATTAATAACTATATGCATGTGCACATTCCTTTACCAAATTGTACCACTATTTTGAGTGTCAAGTTAATTATAGTTTTTTATGGTGTATAAAAGGTTGTGGAGAAGAAAAAATTACTAGCGAAGTTGGATGGAGTGGTAAGAACCGAGAAGGAGTCTCAGCAAAGGTATTGTACACCATTTCTTATGTGTTGTGAACTATTTCATGAGTTTCAAGTTCTTATATCTACATGGTTCACCTATACCAGGGAATTTTCGCGACGCGCTATGGAGAGACTTGTGCTGATTGCTTACGAGAAATACATGGTAATAATTCTAAAAAATCACAAAGATACATCTGCTTCTTAATTTCATGTTGGGTTATTGGCTAGGGTGCACCGGTTTGTAGTTTACTAGTTACCAATAAGTTCATATGTCATCCTAATTTTGTTCTACTAAGGTTTCTGGAGTCTAATGTAGATATTTCCTAATATTGAAGGTTTTGTGATGATGCTATTTTTGAACTTTTCCTGGATTTTTAGTTATCATGATTTATATTTTCATCAAGCATTTGCTGGCTATGATCTGATGACCTTTGCTTGCTTTGTAGACTCATGTCCATTATGTTTGGATACTCTATTAAATGATTACTATTGTTACTGCCAATCTACAGGCTTTCTGTGGTTCAAATAGTTCGAGCAGCAAAAATGTTAATAGAGCTGGCAGAGATGCTGCCCTCAGTTTTGTTAAACGTGCAATAGCACGTTGTCATATCTACGAGGAGGCAGGAAGAAGCTGTTTTGATGAGCCCCCATTCAAGGATATGTTTGTATCAGCAACTTCTCACCGAAGAGACCCAGATTCTACTTCACAAGGTATGGTGGTCAACATTGAACACTTGTACTTTATATTATATTAACTATAAAGCACCTGTGGTTGGGAAAAACGAAATTAGCATTTGAGTCATCAATTATTATCTTTGCAGACAATAATACACCACCAAAATCAGTGCAAAGGCCTAGTGCAGCAGATGCTTCTCGAGCGAGCAGTCACCTGTCGGATCTGCCATTTGCTAAGGAGGATCCGTGGACAAATAATGTGAAACAAAGGGAATTGTTGCTTGATGAGGTTGTGGGTAGCATAACCGGAGGAACTCTTAAAGCTTCTGGCCTTGGGACTTCCCTTGTTAGCAGCAATACAAAAGGAAAGAGAAGTGAGAGAGATAGGGAAGGGAAGGGGCACAACCGAGATGGTAGTAGATCTGGGCGACCGCCGTCGTCCAATGCAAAAGGGGAACGGAAGAACAAAACAAAGCCAAAGCAGAGGACAGCCAACATATCTGGTCCTGTCAGCAGTGCTCTTCCGCGGGATCCACAGCCACAGCCGGAGACCAAACCAACTCCAAACAGAAGCAAGGGCAGTAGCTCAGCTGCCACTAGACGCGATGAACCTGTGAATCCTGCAAATGATTCAGAAATACCTGACTTATCTAACCTCGAGCTGCCAGGAATCGACGGTGATTTCGGCGGCTGGTTAAATAATATAGACGACGATGATGGGTTCCAGGATCTCGACTTGATGGGCCTCGAGATCCCCATGGACGACATCAATGAGATTAATCTCATGATATAGGCCCACATAGAAAGCTTGATATAGTGCACAGGTAACAGGTGATTTTCTCAAGATAACCACCAACCCCCAGCAGGTTTAACACCAGGCCTGAAAGGCTCCAGGTAGATTTTTTTGTTTTTTGTTTCGAAAAAGTTACTAGAGAACCTCCATGTCCCCTGTCTACACCCCCCACGTTTTGTATCAGCGTGCAGCTCGCCTCCCTCCCTTGTACAATACGTTACACTGTACTGTACATATCTATTTTGGTGTTGTACAAGGCAGGGAGGCCAGCTGCTCCATTTATCCCAGGTGTACTCAAACGGCTGTATATATGTCCCTCGTGCTAAAATAAAGCGATGTCAGTTATAGCTTTATGTTGCCATCTGTTGGCATTTTGTTATGGTTTGCTGTCTGCCGCAACGGTTGGCGCACGCCTTCGTTGCTACCTGGCAGGCGTATTTTTCTTCGCTATTTGGAACGTTCCTCTACAGGGCTTTGTCGTGGTAGCAACGCAGAGAGATTTAGTACACGTTCGCTCTGTTCTGTCGCCTGTTTCAGTGTATGTGACTTGTCACTTGGTCCCATTTCGTTATGCTAGACGATGTGACGGGATTATCAAATCCAATCTTGAAAGCCTTGGTATATCAAGGTCGAACCATTTGATGATGGCTAAATATAGCTTAATTATCCCGCTTTAATTGCAAAAGATACCGAGTTGCAGTATGAATAAACCACCATATCTTGTGCTAATAAATGTAAATATACACTCTCCACTTTAGCAACTTGCTAGTAACGGAAGGGTGTGGGAGTTGTGAAGCACTAACTTTAGTTTTGACAGTTAGTGTACAAAGCCGTTACAAGCTAGGTGCGGAACGGAAACGGCAGGAGAGGACGTGACGGCAAGGGTGGTGTTTGCACGGACGGGACGTGCGTGCGTGCTGTTGGGTAACGGCGCGGCCACACCCAACTGGAGAGGCACGCACAACACATTGATTCAGTGATAATCGCAACCACACCTGAACGAACTCGGCAACAGAAAACACACCACCGAAATGCGGCGACCGATGGATCGAAACGACCAAACTAATTCGCAGGAAAATAGTTGATCCGACGGTTTTTTGTTTTGCAACTTGTTCTAAATTAATTAAGAAGAAAATAAACAAGAAGCTAGCTAGATTCTAGCCGGGGGATTGGGCACGAGAATTCGAGATCAACAACAGCAAGTAACAGCAGCAAAGGAGTCGAGCGGAACTTGCATTGCAGCGATCTACTTGTCTGGATCGATCCTGGCCGTGGGCAGGTCGGCGCCGGTGAGCGAGGCGACGACGGAGGAGTAGACGGTGCCCATGTGGCGCTGCACCTCCTCGGCCACCATCTGGCGCATGGCCGCCTTGAGCCACGGGTTGCGCTCCAGCCTCGCGCGCTCGCTCTTGACCCACTCGTCCTGCGGGGGTGGCGGCGGCGGTGGGGGCAGGGGCGGGGTTGGTGCCGGGGGAGCCTGGGTGACGGGGATGACGGTGGTGGCTCCCGGGAGGCCGAGCGACAGCGACGTGGGCGGATCCGGCTTGTCCGCGATAGGGCTGCCGACGCACTGGCGCTTGGCGTGCGGGAGAGGCGCCACCGAGCCCTCGCTGTCCTCTCCTCCCTCGTCTTCGTCGTCGTCGTCGTCGTGATCCTGCGTGAGGTTGAGCGAGGACTGGAACGACACGGCGGGGTTGGCAGGCGGCGGGAAGGGGACGGCGGCGAAGGCGTTGCCGGCCGCGGCGGAGAAGGCGCCGCTGCCGTTGTGGTTGTTGGCGGCGTTGGCGGCGGCCCTGCGGTTGCGTCGCAGCGTGGAGTTCCAGTGGTTCTTGACGGAGTTGTCGGTGCGTCCGACGAGGAGCTTGGCGATGCTGGCCCAGCGGTTGCCGAGCCTGGCGTGGGCGGCGACGATGAGCGCGTCCTCGTCGGGCGTGAAGGCGCGGCGGTGCACCCCGGGGCTGAGCTGGTTGCACCAGCGCAGGCGGCACGACTTGCCCGACCGGCCCGGGATCTCCGCGCCGATCACGCTCCAGTTGCGCGCGCCGTGGCGGGACACGGCGTCGCGGAGCAGCTCGTCCTCCTCGGGACTCCACGAGCCCTTGATCCTGCCGCCGCCCCCGTGCGCCGGCGGGGCGCCGTCGCCGGGCAGCGTCATTCTCGTGTCGTCTGGTTTCTCTCTGTCGGTGTGGCACATGTGGATGGATGGAGGCTGCGTGCGGGTGCCGCGGGGGTTGTGGTGTGTATATAAAGACGGTGCGGGTGCGGTTGGGTTGGGAGGGGCGTTGGTTCGTGGGCGTGTTAGGTGGGCGGGCGTTTCCGTTGGGGTTTTTGGGCGTTTTCGGAGGTTTCTTTGGGGGAGTGGTACGTGGGCGGACGGTTGGCATCAGCCGGCTCCTCGGGATCGCTGCATGCATCGACGGTTCGCCTACACTGCACACGCCACGCCACGCCGTGCGTGCGTCGCGCCGTGATGCCAGTGTCGCTGGGCTGGAGCACGTCAAGCGAGCGTCTGCAACTGCTGCGGTTTCTCTCGAGTGTTGCGGGGCGCTAGTTGCCCCGCGACGTGTTCGGCCGTTTCCGGTTATCTCTGCGTCGACCGTGCCGTGGGGGAGAGAGGAGACCGGTCGAAACCTGCCAAATTTTGTTGCCCGTCGGTGCGATATCTTGCCGTGTTCCAAGCCGTGCGTTTTGGCGTCATGCATGCGCGCTTTCCCCTTTACCCCCCCACGTATGTGTATGGGTGGCAGTTTCGACGCCCTGCCCCGCTAGCGGAACCATTTTTTCAAAAAAAAAAAAAAAAACTAAAAAAAGGCGCGCTGCCGTCCATGCCCCTCCATCGCTAGAGCCATGCAAAACCTCTCGTAGCAGCGAAACATGAACTCATCGTGCCAAATGCTACAAAGGACCAACACATGCAGCGGAACAACATACATCGTCTAAGACGAGACATGTAAACCGGAAGAGCCATACCTGAAAACCGCACCAAAATACACGGAAAACGACTAGGTCTCTCGAAATCTGGGCGACGCGACAACTCCTGGCACCCTTCCGGCGCTAGACACGCCGACGGAGCAAGCAAAGGGCGGAGAATACCTTATTCTAACTTCAAGATCGATGCATAATCCGCAGCCTCACACCATCTTTAACAAGACACTAAGGGCAGTGGTCCGCCACATTTCTAAGGCCACCAGGCGAGGAGCGGACTGGCGCGTTGCATGCGAGGAGGCGGAACCCCATATGGATGTTATAATCGCCTCTATCCCCCTTCCCTCCCTCACGGAGAACCAACCTCTGGTTGCATTGTTAGGACGACAGAGGTACCGAAGTCACCAGGGATGAGTTTGTTAATCCCAAGACCAGTCAGATCAATTTTATGGATTCAATTTCTGAAAGATGTTCAAAAAGTTAAGGTGTGCGTACATACATTCATAGGGATCCCTATGAGTATGTATGTGTTTATGAGCACTCACCGTATTGGATGTACTATGTTTCAGTAAAAGAAGATCAACACAAACGAACAAAAGAAGAAGGGACAACTCAATTGTCCTCTCCCAAATTCTCATATAGAAGCCATTCTAGAAATCTCAAAGAATTCAAAGACACCTTTTCTTTCTGCTCAAACAGTACCACTGATATTTTACAGTATAATTTTCATCATCTAAACTTGCTTAGTATTTTTTTTCGTTGCTCGAAACACATGCACTCGCCTATACGATCCACGCGTGAATGCGTGCGTGTCAGACGGGTGTTCATGCGACATTGTCGTGAGACAAGATCGCAACCTGCTTCATGCTAAATGTTGACGCGCGCTATACATGCCGCTACATATTTGTCATGCGGTTTATTGTTACCTTTTCGTTTACATGGTTATCTTGTTACATTAGACCTATGATTAACGGCTTTGTCTTGATCTTGTGTATATTTGGAGGAATACGTTTCTAACTTCACGTATGAGAAGATCGAGTGTATTCTACACTCTTCTATAGTCTGTTAGCAGCCAATGGATTTTTTTCCATTTATCAATTATATACTCTAATTCTTTTTGCAACAATTTAACGTTAATTATCATCAACACCAGTACAAATAGCCCTAAAACCAACACATATTACGAATAGATACTTGAACCACCTAGCGCAAACACATTCTCGCCCCTCCATCGCCCAAGCCATCGTAATGGAGCTAGGCTCCAAGGGACCAACAACAATCCCCAATAATAACAACCATAGATCGGAAAATACTAACTTGAAACAAGATCAATGAACACAAAAGACAAACATGATGCCGAAAGATCTGTTGGACACACAACTCCACACATCCTTGGCCGCTGCTAGACACACCAAAAGAGCAGTGATAGAGCGAGGAGTACATTATTCCGACGTCAAGATGTTGCTGAAAAAACTAAAACAAAAAAGGGAACCCTCCCTCTAGCGAGCGCCCGGATCCACCGCACCGCCAAGTCCTAGAAAACCATTAGAGGCGGGGTTCACCGGCAGTGGTGCCGGCAGAGGGAACTGAAACCCTAGCCGCCTGGAGAGCTAGGGATAGGCTCCTCCTCTCTTACGTACTACAACTTCATATTAACTCTTAAAAAGATTTTGAAGACCAATATCTCGCTCAAGAGCATCTCCACCGGCGTGCCCCATAGCGGCCCCGATAGCGATTTGGGGGCCGGGAGCAAAAACGGGCTCACACCGCGCGCCCCAAATAGCGCCGGCGCTTTTCCGATACCAATAGAAGCGCCGGCAACCCCGTGCCAGCCCCTTGACGAAGGGCGCGAATCGGGCGCGCCGGCGCCTCATGAGGCGGAAAATTTTGGGCGTGGGAGCCACATGTCAGTGATGCCAGGGCGCCGTGCGGGATATTTTACCGCCACGACGCCGGGGTGGAAACTCTCCCGCCACGACGCCGCGCGGGAGGTTTCCCGCCTCACCGTCGGTCTATATTATCCCTCCCCCCCCACCTCATTGGTGCAAAAACCATAGAAAATAGTACAATGTTCGATTCGTGGGAGGAAGCGGCGCTAGAGGCGACGCTAGCTGCGTCAGGAGGCGGTGGCCGCGGATAGATCCACCTACTTGACGTTCGTGGCGGAGAGAGCAGCGGGGGATCGACGATGGAGGAGCAGCGGAGAAAGCAGGGGAGAGAGCATCGGAGAGAGCTGCGGGCGATCGTCCACCTCCACTGAGCCGGGTGGCCAGTAGGTAGTAGGCTAGAGATAATCAGGTTTCACATGTCATCTGGGGTCGAGGAGTGAATAATGTTTTACTCGGATTTGCCCGAAAATATTATTCATTACTCGATCCTGAATGATATTAAAATGAAACTACAAGTATAAATATTTAGTTTGTGTAAAAAAAAAACTCCTATCGGATCCACCGGTTTGGAGCGTCGATGTGGAAACAGCTCCCCCAAATAGAGGATGCAGTGCCGGCGTCCCTTCCGGCACCTATTTGGAGGCGCCGGTGAAGATGTTCTAAAGCACCGAAAGATTGACCGTGGGTTAATGGTGTTAACTTTCCCATGGCAACGAAAGGTTGATAAAGCCACGTCAGGAGTTGGAAGTGGGAAGCCGGAGCTCATGTTTCTCTCCCTATTGGGGACCATCGATCTTTTCTTCCTGCATGCATATATCGTCATCACAAGATGCATGACCCGGCAGCTGTCAGTTTATTTCGCAATGGTGTCCTGCGGCACGAGGTTCCCTGTCATTGTCAAATCTGTTAAGTACTACCGATGGTTTGCGCACACCGAATAGAATAAAGTTTGTACAACGTGCTCGACATCGAAGCATTGAAAAATGCTACTCCTATTCCACACAAAATGTGTCTTTGGCTCCCTATGTTCAGTGATCCGTTCGTTTTTATTTTCAAAATTATGTTTACAAGTTTTAAGAGAATCTGAAAATGTGTGGACATAGCCAACTAATGATGTAACCGGTACTCATGCAAAATCGCAATGCGGAATTCTTTATATTGTGTGCTACAAAGACAAGATCTGATAAAATTTAGAGATTTCAAATACTTAGATCCACACGTTTGTCTTTTTTGTGTATCTCATAATACAAAATATTTAAAATTGATATTTTGCAGGTTTTGGGATAAATCATTGGCTACGTCCGGATTTATTTTCATTTTTCCTGAAACTTGTAAGTATGAATTTTGAATTTTTTAACAACAAAGGGATCCCCCAAAATCCAAAAATCTCCACTCCTATTCCACATCCCATTATTAAAAGTTACTATACGGAACCATGTACCAAAAAAGAACGAAGAGCTTTGTTTTTCCACGAAAAAAGAGTTTGCGGTTTTAATTACTTTTTTTACAAGGTTGAAGTATTAGTTATTAGTTTTTTTACAATCAATATCATATATATTTATAGTAGCAATTAGTACGTGACAGAGATACACGAGCTATCCCAGGGATTATAGATTTTTTTTTAAAAAGAGCAAGTCTTCGAGGTCTTCGAATTATTTTTTTTCCATGACACAATCTTGTAATTTCTGAAGGCGTCTGAAAAACAAAAAAATACATATCATAATTAATGAAAAAAGACGGTACACACGCGCATATATGAAAGAAAAAAAAGCAGACAAGAGAAAACAACAAGGGAACAACACAAAAGGAAAGTGAGAAAAAGAGAGAACTAGCTTAGCCATGGGGAGTCATGTCTATGCTGGTGCCGAGCGTGCGTTGGGTTGTCACCAGTTTTGGTTACGGGAGCAACTACTGGTTATTCGATCGCTATCTCTCCGTGCATCGATCGGCTTAGCTTCAGCCTTCAGGTGTGTGTCAGTGTGTGTGTTGCTTTGTCCTGAAAACAATTTAGCACAATCATCGTCAGACGACGTCAGGCATCGCATGCACGGGGCACTGCATGGCTCCATCCATGCAGAGTCCGTCGGCCGTCACAATTGGACCGGTGCGCATGTACTGTGCCTGCGGAGCGCCTACACGGAACGGAATGCTAGCGGGCGGGTGGCCGGCCGGTGAGACATCGACGACGAGCGATCGGCTAGCCGGCCGGACGCGCTCTCGACGGCTCATCTAACGCCGACGGCGGTTCCCGTAACGACCTCCGGACCCGGCACCAAACCGGCCGGTGAGGCATGCATGCAGCCAGAAAAGAGCAACCCCCCAACAGCACACACTGACACAGCCATATATATACTCCACCTGAAGGTATATACTGCTGTTACAATGTGGCCGTTAAACAGTTTACACGCATGTAAGTCACTTTCTATCGTAAGAGTCGGCTTGCGCGCTCACAGAATAGCCTCCTCAATTCCTCATAATTTATCCTGTACAAGTGTACTGTAGTGAAAAAACGGGTACTGGAGTGCTTTTTTTAAGGGAAGAAATACAACCAACCGAGAAGTGGTTACCTCGGTTGATTTACACGTAGACCCGATTTTTTATTGAAATAAACATCAATATATTAAGCAAGCAAACCGCCTCATTAAAAATCTTCCAGTCCCCTTCGGTACCCTGGTAAGGAAAAGAGTGCGTATGAAACTTGCTGCTATAAGATCAAGTATTCGGTACGGAGTTACATCACGAATAACATCAGCTCTAATAAAATCAGGAGGCCTATCATCCCAAACTAAACTAGCACTACTCTCATACCCATGCTTCGCTAAATTATGAGCCACCATATTTGCTTCCGGATAACAATGTTGGAAGACCACCAAGTCCATCCTGCTGGCTATTTGAAAGCAATCAGCTAGCACTGCCGTATAGGGACTAAACACTTCAGTATCTCCATTGCATGCTTGAATTAACTCCAGAGATTCAATATGCTTGTAAGACCTGAGTGGATTTCATAACATAAACCCGACTCCGCATATGGTAGCGAGTTTGGAGCCGGCTGCATATAAATGTATGATAACCAAACAAGAGTTGTAGCCGCCACAAAGCTCGACCGTAGCGCCGCCTAGGTGTTCCTGCGACAGAGCCAGGCCCGCGAGGAAGTCCATGACCGGTCCTGGTGGCCGGCGAGGCGGTCGAGGCCGCGGCCCTGGGCGCCCCCGGGGCCGGGGAATGGGCTGCCGTGGTGGAGCAGCTACGACCCCACGCTCGCCGTCGCCGTCGCCCTCCTCGTCTTCGCAGGAGGACCGCTGCTTCGAGTTCTTCCTCCGCATCGACGACGATCCATTCGGCATCAAGCGGCTCCCGGAAAAGTTCGCCGAGTTCGTCGATGGAGCCGGCGCATTTGCAGCTACGGGAGGCCAGCTGCAACTTCTGCCGCTAGACCGTGGAGGTCTTGTTCGACGGGTAGGGCAAGATGTACCTGCACACGGGGTGAGACAAGTTCTCCCGTGACCTCGTGCTCGAGCCTGACTGCCATCTCACCTTCCTCTACGAGGGGGACGGCGAGATGATCGTCAAGGTGTTCGACGACACAGCCTGCCGCAGGCACTACCACACCGTGAATCCGGCTCGGACACTGATAGTTAGAACTTAGAGTATTCTTTCTTTGCAGCGAATTTGGCTACGGGCCAGACGAAGCCAGTAGTCGAGGTTTCTGGATGTTCGTCCTCGGTTGAACCAACAAGGGCATCATCGCCCGCTAGATTTTCCTGTTTGGGTGACTGGGTGTGCCCTCGAATGTTTTTTCTTGGCAGCGAACATACGGAAATCAACACAACTGATTTCCTTATTTTTGCAATGTTTTATTTGTGTCCACCATGGTTCAAACTATGTATTAGTTTGTGTAAACCATGTTCCCAATTATGTATTAGTTTGTGTAAAACCATGTTCCAATATTTGAAACTATGTTTAAATAGAGAAGAGAAAAAAAATGCGTCGCCCCGCTGGAGCCACCCCCAGACGCAAACGGACGCGCGGACAAAAACGATCATTTTAGCGTCCGCGGCGCGATGCAAACGGACACAATAAAATACGTCGCGCCGCTGAAGATAACTGTGGGGACTGGTCCGATCCTACTCACGGGCCGTCATCTAAGACCGGCAATTTGATCCATGGGTTATTCCACCGATGAACACCTGGCCCGAATGGGTAGGGTATGCGAACAAGAATACACAGCGGGTGACCCACAACTGACTAGTTGTGGTACACATGAAATTTTTATGCGATGCGTGTACGGTACACAAGATCCGTCCCTTCGTGGGAGGCAGCAAGTTGCATCACACCACCGGATGGTGGATCCTACACGTATTGTACATGAGGTATCGTACATGCAGTAGTTCCGTTTATGTTTTTGTATGACATAAAAACTTAGTTAGTGAACATGCAACCTATATTTGGTTTTTAATAGACAGTAATGCTGCCTAGTTGGTCAGTTGAATGGATCGGTGGCGCGACTAGGGGGGGGGGGGGGGTGAATGGTCGCTACTCAATTTTTATGTCTTTGTCAGTTTTAGGCGATGCGGAAGTAAATGTGGTAACTTTAGCAACTACGGAACCTAGTATGATGCTATGCAATGCAACAAGTAAAGGAATCGATAAGCGGGTAAATAGAGGGAGTGGGACAACCGGGGTAGCGGAGACGGGACACGATGTGTTTCCCGCAGTTCCTCCCACAAGAGGAAGTACATCTACGTTGAGGAGGTGTGGACCACAAAGGTCCAACGACCACACATGCCTCACCTTGTTCCTCAAGAAAACCCCACGAAGGAGCTTTCCCTTCTCCACTAACGAGGCCGATCGAGGTGGCGATTCCTTCACAAGGTTGGGGCGATCTCCACAACAACGGAGGATCCGAACACCCTATGGGGCTAGCACAACTCCAAGCTAGCCTCCATAAGAGCTCATCTTCAACAGATCCCACAATAGGAACCCTAACATCAAGATCCACAAATGACTACGTGGGATTGGTGAAATCTTTCTCGGTGGAACTATAGATCAGGGTCTCCTCCACCACTCCTCAAAGTTTGGGCTTGATTGGTTGGATGGGGAGGGAGATCCTCAAGGCTTTGAGCTCAACAATAATGGAGGAGAGAGAGAAAAGACTTGGGACGAGCTGGGGAAGAAGACCCCCTTTTATAGGGGTCCACGAATCCAACTGTTACCCACAGGTTCTGCTCAACCGGCATTACCGCTTATGGGAGCGGTACTACCGCTTTAGGTCAGTCACTAGCCTCTCGCGAGTGACACGTGGGGATCAACCGGTACTACCGGTACCGGTATGGTACCGGCATGGTCTCTAGGAGCCACGGAACCCTGCCCGGTACCATTGCGGTACCAGGCCGGTGGTACCGACGTGCTTTGCATGGCCTGTACCGTGCCGGTACCTGGTCGGAAGTACCGCGTTTCACCATCGCTGGTGACTCAAGCGGTACTTCCGATCCTGGTACCGCCATGGTACCACCCTGCATCCAGTAAGAATTTCCCCAAAAGACGCTACCATCAACGGTACTTAGACAGGTAGTAACGGTCCCAAAAGGGAGCGGTAGTACAGTCGCGAGGTTCCAGCCGACGTGTACCTGGTTCTAAGTGTGGTAGCGGTACTACCGAACTTGGTGTTGGAGATATGCCCAAGAGGCAATAATAAAGTGGTTATTATAATATATTTTTGTGTTTATGATAAATGTTTGCATACCATGCTATAATTGTATTAACCGAAACATTGATACATGTGTGTTATGTAAACAACAAGGAGTCCCTAGTAAGCCTCTTGTATAACTAGCTTGTTGATTAATAGATGATCATGGTTTCGTGATCATGAACATTGGATGTTATTAATAACAAGGTTATGTCATTGGATGAATGATATAATGGACACCCACCCAAATGAGCGTAGCATAAGATCAAGTCATTAAGTTCAACTTGCTATAAGCTTTCAATACATAGTTACCTAGTCATTCGACCATCAGATCATGTAAATCACTTACACCGGAAGGATGCTTTGATTACATCAAATGCCATTGCGTAAATGGGTGGTTATAAAGATGGGATTAAGTATTTGGAAAGTGTGAGTTGAGGCATATGGATCAAGAGTGGGATTTGTCCATCCCGATGATGGATAGATATACTCTGGGCCCTCTTGGTGGAATGTCGTCTGATTAGCTTGCAAGCATGTGACTAGGTCACAAGAGATGACATACCACGGTACGAGTAAAGAGTACTTGTCAGTAACGAGGTTGAACAAGGTATGGAGATACTGATGATCGAACCTCGGACAAGTAAAGTATCACGTGACAAAGGGAATCAGTATCGTATGTAAATGGTTCAATCGATCACTAAGTTATCGTTGAGTGTGTGGGAGCCATTATGGATCTCCAGATCTGGCTATTGGTTATTGGTCGGAGAGGAGTCTCGACCATGTATGCATAGTTCACGAACCGTAGGGTGACGCGCTTAAGGTTCAATGTCGCATAAGTAGATTCGGAATATGAGATGGAAACGAAGTTTGTTCGGAGTCTCGGATGGGATCCAGGACATCACGAGGAGGTCCGGAATTGTCCGGAGATAAGATTCATATAAGGGAAGTTGATTTCTAGGTTTCGGAAAAGTTCGGGATTTTTCCGGTGAAAGACCGGGAAGGTTCTAGAAGGTTCCCCAAAACCCTAGGGGGAAGAAATCCCCCTCCCCCTTGTGGCTGCCGAGCTCCCCCCTTATATAAAGAGGGGAGGGGGCAGGAGGCGCAACCCACCTCTTAGACCAAGTTCTGGCCGCCCCCTCCCTCCTCCATATTGCTGCTCCGGCTTAGGCGAAGCCCTGCAGCTTTTATCCACCACCATCACCACGCCATCATGCTGCTGGGATTCCGATGGGATCTACCACACCTCCGCTGCCCGCTGGAACGGGGAGAGGACGGGCTTCATCGACACCGTACGCACGACCGAGTACGGAAGTGCTGCCAGATTGCAGCACGAACGATCGACTACATCAACAACGAGATCTAATCTCGTAGGCTTTGGAATCTTCGAGGGTTAGTCTCATGATCTTCTCGTTGCTTCGATCTTGGTAGATTAGATCTTGCTTCTTCCTAGATTGGATCTTGGTTTTTATTCATGTTCATGGTAGATTTTTTTTTTGTTTTCCATGCAACGAACCCATCAGTGGTATCAGAGCCGTGTCTATGCACGGATATGTTGCACGAGTAGAACACAAAGGTTTTTGTGGGTGTTGATGCTTTTGTTGTTTTTAGTTAGTGTACTTTGCATCTTGCGGGATGGTGGGATGAAGCAGCCCGAGCTAACTTTACATGTCCGTGTCTCATGAGACTTGCTTCACGCTTGACATGCAACTTGTATTGCATAAGTGGCTTTGCGGGTGTCTGTCTCTCCCACCATAGTGAAGATTAAATCTACTCTTTCCATTGACAACACTAGTATCACCATTGTGGTTCATGTTCGTAGGTAGATTGGATCTCACTCGAAAACCCTAAACCACGTAAAATATGCAAACCAAATTAGAGGCGTCTAACTTGTTTTTGCAGAATTTGGTGATGTGATATGGCCATGTGATGATGATTATATTTGATGTATGAGATGTTCATTATTGTATTATGGCAACCGACAGGAGCCTAATGGTTGTCTTTAATTTTTTGTTAAAGACCTACGTGTCTATTCATCATGTAATAGCTTTATTTCAAGTACTTGTTATAGTAGCTATAAGTGATGGACAACCATGAAGTGGCGCCACTGACCTTGACGCCATGCTGGTGATGATGGAGATCATGTCCGTGCTTTGGAGATGGAGATCAAAAGCACAAGAAGAAAGGCCATATCATATCACACATTATGAATTGCATGTGATGTTAACCCTTTATGCATCTTATTTTCCTTAGATCGCGATGGTAGCATTATAAGATGATCCCTCTCACTAAATATCAAGATAATAAAGTGTTCATCCTTAGTATAAACCGTTGCTAAGACTTGTCATTTCGAAGCATCACGTGATGATCAGGTGTGATAGATTCTACATGTGCATACAACGGGTGCAAGCCAGATTTGCACACGCGGATACCACGGTTGCCTTGACGAGCCTAGCATGTACAGACATGGTCTCGGAACACGGGATACTGAAAGGTAGAGCATGAGTCATATGAATGATATGATGAACACTTTGAGTGTTCGCCTTTGAAGCTACATCTTTTTTCGTGAAGATCGGACTTGGTGTAGTGGATTTGGTTCGTGTGATCACTAAGACAATGCGAGGGATGTTGTTTTGAGTGGGAGTTCACCTAGTTAATTTAAGAATTAAAATTGAACTCATATTATCATTAACTTAGTCTAAACTCTTTGCAAATATGTTTTAGATCATGGCGGCCCCCACCATCAATTTTAACCAGTTCCTAGAGAAAGAAAAGGTTAAAAGCAATGGTAGCAACTTCACTGATTGGTTCCGTCATGTGAGGATTTTCCTCACTGGTGGAAACCTCCAGTATGTGCTCGATGCACCGCTAGGTTCCCCACCTCCACCTGCAATATCTGAGGATGTAAGAATATTTATGAGACTCGGGTAACTCGGTACTCCCAAGTTCAGTGTGCCATCCTGTGCAGCCTAGAGGCGGAGCTCCAAAAGCGTTTTGAGCACCACGACCCTTATGAGTTGGTCCGTGAGCTAAAAGCTATCTTTGAAACTCATGCGGCCGTGGAAAGCTATGAGGCCTCGAAACACTTCTTTGGTTGTATGATGGAAGAGGGTAGCTTCGTTAGTGAGCACGTGCTTGCTATGTCCGGGCATGCGAAGAAGCTCAGTGACTTGGGGATAGTGATTCCTAACCAGCTGGGTATTCATCGTGTACTCCAATCACTGCCACCTAGTTAGAAGAACTTTGTGATGAACTACAACATGTAGAACATGAACAAAGAGTTACCTGAACTCTTCTCCATGCTGAAATCTGCTGAGGTAGAGATACGGAAAGAGAACTGATACGTCCAAAACGTATCTACTTTCCCGAACACTTTTGCTATTGTTTTGCCTCTAATTTGTGTATTTTGGATACAACTAACACGGACTAACGCTGTTTTCAGCAGAATTGCTCTGGTGTCTTATTTTTGTGCAGCAAATCAACTTTCAGGAAAATCCCCGGAAATAATTGCAATGGGCCTATTTTTACAGAAGACCCACGGAGCCAGAAGACGAGACGGAGGGGGGCCACGAGGCGCGCACACCACGTGGCGGCACGGTGGGCCCATGGACGCGCCGCCACATGGGGACGCTGCCTCGGCCAGCCCCAGGCCCCCCTCTGGACTACTTAAAGCCCTTGACCTAAAAACGCATGGGGGTTCGACCAATTTTCCAGAAGACACCCAGAACTCCGCCGCCA
The DNA here is from genome assembly GCF_019359855.2 of Lolium perenne. NCBI lineage: Eukaryota > Viridiplantae > Streptophyta > Magnoliopsida > Poales > Poaceae > Lolium > Lolium perenne. The sequence continues at coordinate 166,799,585 of NC_067244.2, forward strand.
CCGAAAACCTTATTTCGGGATCAGAAACTCCGTTCTGGCACCCTGCGGGACGGGGAATTGGAGGAGATCATCGCCATCATCGCCACCGACGCCTCTCCATCGACCATCCATGTTTCCCCCATCCATGTGTGAGTAATTCCCCGTTGTAGGCTGAAGGGGATGGTAGGGATTGGATGAGATTGTTCATGTAATAACCATAAGATTGTTAGGGCATGGTGCCTAGTATCCGTTGTTGGTACTTTTATGATATTGTTGCAACTTGTTATGCTTAATGCTTGTCACTAGGGCCATGATTTCAGATCTGAACATGTTATTAATTCATGATGATATTCATTGTTTTATGATCTTACCTGCAAGTTGTATGCACATATTGCTGTCCGGAACCCGAGGCCCCAAAGTGACAGAAATTGGGATAACCGGAGGGGAAGGCTGTGATATGAGGATCACATGTGTTCACGGAGTGTTAATGCTTTGCTCCGGTACTCTATTAAAAGGAGTACCTTAATTACCAGTAGTTTCCCTAGAGGCCCGGCTGCCACCGGCTGGTAGGACAAAAGATGTTGTGCAAGTTTCTCATTACGAGCACGTACGACTATATACGGAACACATGCCTATGGTTATTTAGTACTTGGATACTGTTTTATTATTATCTGCAAATGCCTTGTCTTGATTATTACATGAGTTATCTTATCCATGCAGCGCCCGTTCATCCATCCCTATGCCTACAGTATTTTAATCTTGTTGTTTACTATAATCACTACTGCTGTCTTTATTACACTGCTGCTTATATTTCACTACTGCTACTGCTATAAAACTGTTGCTACTGATAAACTATTGCGAGCAAGTCTGTTTCCAGGTGCAGCTGAATTGACAACTCCGCTGTTAAGGCTTACAAATACTCTTTGGCCCCCCTTGTGTCAAATCAATAAATTGGGTTTTACTTCCCTCGAAGACTGTTGCGATCCCCTATACTTGTGGGTCATCAAGACTATTTTCTGGCGCCGTTGCCGGGGAGCATAGCTTTATTTGCAAGTTCACCTGAATTGATATTGTTCGCTGCAAATCTTCCATCATGGGTAAATCTCGCGATGCTAAAGTCGCCATATTGCCATCCACTACAAGAAAAGGTACAACTCTGAGTACCTCTGCTGCTCTTGATTCACCATCTGTGATAAGTCAACTTGTTTCACCACCACAAGCTTCACATGTTGGTACTTCCGCTGAATCTGAAAATTGCTTTGATAATTTTGGTGATGCTTCTACTGTGCTTGATGATAATGGTTCATTAGGTCCTTTTCTATATGCTACAATTGCTAGGTCTAGACAAATTGAAAATACTGAAATTCCTAATAAAAATACTGTTACACCTGTTAATTCACCTGAGTATGTTGAACACTCTAGTGATGATCCTGATGAAGATTATGTGGAACTTGATGATGATTTTATTGATAAATTTAATGCTACTACTGGTGCAAGTAACATTAAAAAGCTTCTTGCACAACATGCTGTTAGATACAAACTGTCTCCTGATCCTAAATTTGCCACATCTCCTATAAACATTAAGGATAAGGATTATGATTTTTCTCTTGATTTATCTCATATATCTATTGTTGAGAAAACACCTTTTTGTGAAGCTGAAAAAGAAAGTGCTGTAGAGCACATGAATGAGCTTTCTACTTTGAGTAGCTTGTTTTTTGATGATATCAAGAAGCGTACTTATTTTGTTGCTAAAATTTTTCCTTTCTCATTAAAGGATGATGCTAAAACTTGGTATAATAGTTTGCCTCCTGATTCTATTGATAGTCCAAGTGGTTTGCTTGATGTTTTCTTTCGAAAATATTTTCCTGCTAGTGCTCAACATATTGCTTTGCAGAAAATTTATAGTTTTGACCAGGAAGATGGAGAGAAATTGCCTGAAGCTTGGGCAAGGTTTTGCTCTCTTCTTAGAGCTCGGCCTGGACATGATTTGGAAAAGCATGACTTACTTGATATATTTTATAGTGGACTAACCGTTGAGTCTAGGGCATACCTGGATAGTTGTGCTGGTTGTGTTTTCAGGAAAAGAACTCCATTTGAAGTCAAGAATTAATGGCTAGAATAAGCCAAAATCATGATGATTGGACTACACCCGAACCAACCCCAACACCAATATTGAAGAAGAGGGGTATGATTGCATTAAATGATGAAGATATGAGAGAAGCCAAGAAATCTCTTAAAGAGAAAGGTACTAAATATGAAGACGTGAAGAATTTACCTCCCATAGAAGATTTATGTAAGATAACTCCCCCTTCATCCACAATTGAGGTACATTCTCTTCAACGCTTTGATAAAGGAGACATTCCTTACTCAAAACCTCCTGATCAATGTTTAGATGAATTTGATAATTATGTTGTTAAGCAAGATAACTTTAATATAAGAGTAGAGAATCATTTAATGGAAAATTCTCAAGCTATTAGTAAATTGCATGATATTATGGAGAGAACCTCCAATGATGTTAAGATGCTTGTTAAACATTTTCACATGGTTCAAACTCAAATTGATCAACTCACTAAAGTGCAAAATGACTTGTTAAAAAATACTTCTAAAGGGAAACATGCTTATGAAGTAACAACTAGAGGAGGTATTTCTACTCAGGATCCTCTATATCCTGAGGGGCATCCCAAAAGAGTTGAACAAGATTCTCAATGAACTGAAGAAACGAGTGCTCCTTCTAAGAAAAAGAAGAAGAAACATAAAACTGTTGTAGAATCTTCTGAACCTGTTAATGATCCTAATAGTATTTCTATTTCTAATGCTGAAACTGAAAGTGGTAATGAACATGATAAAAAATAATGATAAGAATGATGTTTCTGATAAAGAAGAGGTTGAAGATGAACCTGAAAAGCATGCTTAAAATAAAAAGTACACTAAAGAAGATTTCATTGCTAAGAAACATGGTAATGAAAGAGAACCTTGGGTTCAAAAGCAAATGCCTTTTCCTATTAAGAAACTAAAATCAAAGGAGGAAGAACACTATAATAAATTTTGCGATTGGATGAAACCTTTGTTCTTGCAAATCCCTTTGACTGATGCTATTAAATTACCTCCTTATTCAAAGTATATGAAAGATATTGTCTCTAACAAAAGGAAAATTCCCGATGAGGAGATTTCCACTATGCTGGCTAATTACTCTTTCAATGGCAAGGTTCCAAAGAAGCTGGGAGACCCAGGTATACCAACTATCCCTTGTTCCATCAAGAATAATTATGTTAGAACTGCTCTATGTGATTTTGGGAGCAGGAGTTAGTGTTATGCCTTTTTCTCTTTACAAGAGACTTTATTTAGATAAGTTGATACCAACGGATATATCTTTGCAAATGGCCGATAAATCTACTGCTGTTCCTGTTGGTATATGTGAGGATGTTCCTGTTCAAGTTGCTAATAATTGCTTAATATTAACTGATTTTGTTGTGTTGGAAATGCCTGAAGATGATAATATGTCTATTATTCTTGGAAGACCTTTCCTTGGCACTGCAGGGGCTGTTATAGATTGCAATAAAGGAAAGGTTACTTTCAATGCTGATGACAAGGAGCATACTGTTTATTTTCCCAAGAAGATTGATAAAGTATATGGAGTTAATACTATTTCTAATTTGAGAACTATCAAAGTGGGAGTTATTGATTGTCCTATATATGAGCCTAAAGAAGGATATCGAAATATTATGATTGGGTCCATATCAATACAATATAAGGTAACATGACTGATTTGAGGTTAATTTCTGTAGGGATTCGTTGCATAGAAAACAAAAATTTTCCTACCGCGAACACGTAATCCAAGCCAAGATGGAATCTAGAAGACGGTAGCAACGAGGGGATTATCGAGTCTCACCCTTGAAGAGATTCCAAAGCCTACAAGATGAGGCTCTTGTTGCTACGGTAGACGTTCACTTGCCGCTTGCAAAAGCGTGTAGAAGATCTTGATCACGGCGCCACGAACGGGCAGCACCTCCGTACTCGGTCACACGTTCGGTTGTTGATGAAGACGACGTCCACCTCCCCGTTCCAGCGGGCAGCGGAAGTAGTAGCTCCTCTTGAATCCGGCAGCATGACGGCGTGGTGTCGGTGGTGGTGGAGAAAACCGGCGGAGCTTCGCTAAGCGTGCGGGATGTGGTGGAGGAGAGAGGGCCGCTAGGGTTTGGGAGAGGGGGGCGCCGACCACTAAGGGGTGCGGCCACCTTGTGGTCTTGAGGTGGCTGGCCCCCTCCCCTTGGCCCTCATTATATAGGTGGAACACCCAAGAGTTGGTCTACAAGTCTTCGAATAAGACCCCAAACCAAAACCTTCCATATCACATGAAACCTACCCAAGCTAGGACTCCCACTAGAGGTGGGATTCCCACCTTCCCTTGGGAGGGGGTGGCCGGCCACCATAGGTGGAGTCCACCTGGGACTCCACCCCCTAGGGTTGGCCGGCCATGGTGGTGGAGTCCCTTCGGGACTCCGCCTTCCAAAGTGACTTTCTTCCGGAATATTCTAGAACCTTCTAGCACCTTCCATAAATGCACCGGATCATTTTCAAACTCATAAAATGACTTCCTATATATGAATCTTATTCTCCGGACCATTCCGGAACTCCTCGTGATGTCCGGGATCCCATCCGGGACTTCGAACAAATCTTCGAACTCCATTCCATATTCAAGTTCTACCATTTCAGCATCAAACCTTAAGTGTGTCACCCTACGGTTCGTGAACTATGCGGACATGGTTGAGTACTCTCTTCGACCAATAACCAATAGCGGGATCTGGAGATCCATAATGGCTCCCACATATTCAACGATGACTTTAGTGATTGAATGAACCATTCACATACGATACCAATTCCCTTTGTCACGCGATATTTTACTTGTCCGAGGTTTGATCATCGGTATCACTCTATACCTTGTTCAACCTCGTCTCCTGACAAGTACTCTTTACTCGTACTGTGGTATGTGGTCTCTTATGAACTTATTCATATGCTTGCAAGACATTAGACGACATTCCACCGAGAGGGCCCAGAGTATATCTATCCGTCATCGGGATGGACAAATCCCATTGTTGATCCATATGCCTCAACTCATACTTTCCGGATACTTAATCCCACCTTTATAACCACCCATTTACGCAGTGGCATTTGATGTAATCAAAGTACCTTTCTGGTATAAGTGATTTACATGATCTCATGGTCATAAGGACTAGGTAACTATGTATGGAAAGCTTATAGCAAATAACTTAATGATGTGATCTTATGCTACGCTTAATTGGGTGTGTCCATTACATCATTCATATAATGATATAACCTCGTTATTAATAACATCCAATGTTCGTGATTATAGCATAAACATATATAATAACCACTTTATTATTGCCTCTTGGGCATATCTCCAACAGTCTCCCACTTGCACTAGAGTCAATAATCTAGTTTACATTTGTAAAGATATAACATCTTGGCCTTCCGGTGCTTTATCATGTTTTGCTCACGGGAGAGGTTTTAGTCAACGGATCTGACACGCTCAGAAACATATGTATTTTGTAATTCATTTGTGTCTCAACGCATCACTCATTTCCAAATGAGTCGGCATTGAATATGTTTGGTCTTCTGGTGGAACCTTAATTCCGTGGTCTGAAATATGTCACTAATATTGTCACACACAATATAGCTTCAAAGTTCTGACTCTGTCGGAACTACACCAAGTTCTCAAAGAACCTCTTGACTTAACATCCTTTGTCATTGTCAAAACAATGACATACTCTGCCTTCTTTTGTAGAATCCGTCACAATATTTAGAACTCTTCTAAATCTAGCATAGACAACTTCTAGCTCATTGTGCTACCTTTTAAACAACACTTAGCCTAATTTGAGATTGAAATTTTACTTTCATATGTGACAAAACAAACATCGGTGCAACACCTTACAACTATTTGTTTGTCATTTCTCCATATAAAATTATATATATTTATCTTTGGTTCTTCTTAAGTACTCAAGAATATTCTTACTGTTTTTCAATGATCATCACATGAATCATTCTGGTACATGCTCATAACACTTTTAGAGCATATGACATCTGATTGTGTACATATTATTCGTGATCTATAATCACTCATGTGTTTTTACTCATTGAGTGTCAGATACACTCAAGTCTTGTTAAAACTTTACATGACAAGAACATTTTCTTAATATTTCTATATTGAACTATTTCAATATCCATTCTATGTACTTTGACTTAAACATATTATGTGTTTCAATCTATCTTCATAGATCCTGACACAAAATTTGTTTCAGTCCATATCCTTTCATTGAAGTTAATTTCTCAATGAAACCTTTTAATCAAGTATATAATAACATCATTTATAACCAACTATATGTCATCTACATAAGTATTATAAATATGTCTCAGCGCTCCCACTTAATTTCTTGCAAATGCAAGTCTCTTCATCGTCTCTAATGAAATCAAAAACTCTTTGATTATTTCATCTGGTGAAGATTCCAACTCCGCGATACTCACTTCATCTAATTGAAGTTTGTATACCTATCTAGTATTCCATGGACCAGCAAAACTCTTGGTTGTATCTTGTATACACCTTTAATACATACCTCTGATAAGTAATGTATTTTTCCATCCTACTAACATATCTTATAAAAGAAATATGTAGTGATTACTAGAATAATCCACATAGACTATAAGCATTGCTACGGAAGAACTAATCTTGTCGTAGTCAACTCTTTGAACTTTGTCGTAAACAACTTTTCGACAAGTCAAGCTTCTTCAATGATATTTCATCCAAGTCCATCAATTTTATAGATCCATTTTTCTTTCAGAAAGTATTCATCTATCTTGGATTTCATGGCGTATAGCCATTTTAACGGAGTCAGGGCCCATCATAACTTCTTTTGTTTGTAGTTGGTTTATCATTGTTCAAAATCAATCCTTTGTCCACAAATCATTTATTTGATCACAAAGTAAACCATACCTACAAGGTTCAATATGTACTTCGATCTCCATGGCTAAAACACTTTGTAGTCATGGGAGCCATGATCGTCGTCGCCGCTTCCGAAACCAATTCCGATGCTGTGCTACTCTGATCATTATGCTCAGGTTCATAAACCTTATCAAGTTCTATTGTCCTCCCACTCAAATACTTCGCTAGAAACAATTTCTCGGAAATAAGAGACATTGACAAACACTTTTGACTTTGTCTCCATAGTGGAAAGAATTCCCAATTAATTCTTTGGGATAACCAACAAAGACATTCATCCGATTTTGGTTGTAAACTTATTTACTTATGCTATGCATACCAAAATTTAAGAAAAGACTATTAGGGTTCATACCCATGCCATAACTTGTATGGTGTCATTTCAACGGATCATGATGATGCTCTATTTAGTATAAAAGCGATAGTCTCTAAAGCATAATCCACAAAAATATAATGGCATAAATATTTTATCTCATCATTGATCCAACAAAGTTTGGATACATCTCTCGGATACTCCATCATCACTATGATATTCCAAGAAATGTGAGTTGTAGAACAATTTCATAACTCTCTTAGATGTTCGCTAAAACTCGTAATTCAAATATTTTCCCAATGATCCAATCAAAGATATTTGACTTTTCTATTACGATGATTTCCACTTCATGCTGAAATTTATTTGAATCTATTCAAATGTTTCAAACTTCTTCCTTATTGAATATATCCACATATATATACTCAATTCATTGTTGGAAGTTTTCATGAAGTAGAAGAATCTTCCGCACACAACTATGTCCAGTGAACCACAAACATCATCATGTATGTTTTCACTAAATTAGTTGCCCATTCAACTCTTGGCCTATGAACGGTGTTTCAGTCATTACTTTTAGAAAAGATTTTGCAAGTGCCAAACGATTCAAAAATCAAATGACTCCAAAAATCCATTTGCATGGATTTCCTTCATGCGTTCCTTTCCAACATGACCTAAATGGCGGTTCCAAAAATAAGTGGAATTCAAATCATTTGCCTTATGGCATTTTAGCGTCAGTGTTATGTGTTGTGTGTTTCACCATTAAGATTTATAATAACTTATCCATCGTACATGGAGTAATGTCATAATTTGAACAACTCATTGTTTTTATTTGACCAGAGCAAAATAACAATTATTAAGTTCTTTATTATAAATCCTAAGGGCTAGATAGAATGCCAACGACGAACATAATAACACTTTATTTTGTTCCAGACGTGTATTCCTATCATATTCCTTGTCAGTCACTTAGGCCATTGTATTCTTGTATTGCGTTGTTTTGTATGACACTTCATACCAACCAATATGGTACAAATACCCAAGAATTTCATTGTGTGACCAAACGAGGAATACATCCATAACATGTATATCATTTATATACACCTGAGCTAGACTTTCTAGTCTTTTCTTTCTTTCTGCCAATAATCTTTTGTAGTTTCTCTTTTAGCTTTCCTCATTATTCAGAAAAACACTTCAACATCAATAACTTCAAGGTTTGTTGGTCAAATACCAATAACCTTGAGGTTCTTCCTTTGAAGTTGATCATCATATGACAAGTGTTCCGGATTTCACTATTAGTAACTTTGTAATATGATTAACAATTTCACTCATAATTTTATCCATTGTATCATGATGACTTTCTGAGACCATGTCTGTACATGCTAGGCTCATAAAGTTTAATATTAGTATTCGCATGTGCACATCTGGCTTGCACCCGTTGTATGCACACGTAGAATCTATAACACCCGATCATCACATGATGCTTCGAAACGACGAGTCTTAGCAACGGTGCATACTAAGGATGATAACTTCATGGATATGCGAATATTATTAGTGCCCCAATAGTTGGAGGATTGTGACGCCTGGCGTCTTCAACCTTCATACATTCCCATAAAACTTATGAGTTTATGTAGTCTCACCAAATTTATATTCTATCATCTTGCAATAAGGTCTTAGATATCACATATATCTCATACCTTGATTATTTCTGAAAACTAAATTTTCAGCTCCTTACTTTTCAAACAGATTTGAACTTCAAGTTTCACGGAGACAAGATAACTTTAGGTACTAATTGAAACCATAGCTCTTTGAATCAACAATGTGAGGTTTACTAAAAGTTTGCAATAGGACTTAATCAATTCTTGATTCTTTAACAATACGGTACCAATCCATAAAGTTTCTTATCAGATTTTAACAGAATTTCTATCTCAATTACAAGACTAGCGCATAGTAGTAAACGGATGCTAATACTACAAAATTAATTCAAAATACTACCCAGACTATGTTTATGATAATTAGTTCATGTTTTAATCTAATTACTAATGAACTCCCACTTAATACAACATCCCTCATAGTTGTTAAGTGGTACACGATCCACATTCACTACACCAAAACCGATCATCACGTGAGATGATGTAGCTTCAATGGTGAACATCAACATGTTGATCATATCATCCATATGACTCGTGTTCAACCTTTCGGTTTCCGTTGTCCCGAGGCCATGTCTGTACATGCTAGGCTCGTCAAGCAAACCCAAGTATTCCGCGTGTGCAACATGGCTTACACCCGTTGTATATGAACGTTGAATCTATCACATCCGATCATCACGATATGCTTTGAAACGACGAACTTTGGCAACGGTGCATACGAGGGAAGAACACTTTATTATCTTGATATTAATGTGAGGGATCATCTTATAATGCTACCGTCGCGTTCTAAGCAAAATAAGATGCATAAAGGATAAACATCACATGCAATTCATATGTGATATGATATGGCCCTTTTGTCTTTGCGCCTTTGATCTTCATCTCCAAAGCACGGACATGATCTCCATCATCAACGGGCATGATCTCCATCATCGTCGGCGTAGCGTCAAGGTCCATGGCGCCGTCTTCATGGTTGTTCACCTCATGTAGCAACTATTACAACTACTTTGAAATACTACTCAACATGAAAATTAAAAACAACCATAAGGCTCCTGCCGGTTGCCACAATACAATAATTATCATCTCATACATATTCATCATCACATTATGGCCATATCACATCACCAAACCCTGCAAAAACAAGTTAGACGTCTCTAATTTGGTTTGCATATTTTACGTGGTTTAGGGTTTTCGAGAGAGATCTAATCTACCTACGAACATGAACCACAACGGTGATACTAGTGTTGTCAATAGAAGAGTAAATTGAATCTTCACTATAGTAGGAGAGACAGACACCCGCAAAGCCTCTTATGCAATACAAGTTGCATGTCGAACGAGGAACAAGTCTCATGAACGCGGTCATGTAAAGTTAGTTAGTCCGGGCCGCTTCATCCCACTATGCCACAAAGATGCAAAGTACTCAAACTAAAGACAACAAGAGCATCAACGCCCACAAAACCATTGTATTCTACTCGTGCAACCATCTATGCATAGACACGACTCTGATACCACTGTAGGGATTCGTTGCATAGAAAACAAAAAAATTCCTACCGCGAACACGCAATCCAAGCCAAGATGCAATCTAGAAGACGGTAGCAACGAGGGGATTATCGAGTCTCACCCTTGAAGAGATTCCAAAGCCTACAAGATGAGGCTCTTGTTGCTGCGGTAGACGTTCACTTGCCGCTTGCAAAAGCGTGTAGAAGATCTTGATCACGGCGCCAAGAACGGGCAGCACCTCCGTACTCGGTCACACGTTCGGTTGTTGATGAAGACGACGTCCACCTCCCCGTTCCAGCGGGCAGCGGAAGTAGTAGCTCCTCTTGAATCCGGCAGCACGACGGCGTGGTGTCGGTGGTGGTGGAGAAAACCGGCGGAGCTTCGCTAAGCGTGCGGGATGTGGTGGAGGAGAGAGGGCCGCTAGGGTTTGGGAGAGGGGGGCGCCGGCCACTAAGGGGTGCGGACACCTTGTGGTCTTGAGGTGGCCGGCCCCCTCCCCTTGGCCCTCATTATATAGGTGGAACACCCAAGAGTTGGTCTACAAGTCTTCGAATAAGACCCCAAACCAAAACCTTCCATATCACATGAAACCTACCCAAGCTAGGACTCCCACTAGAGGTGGGATTCCCACCTTCCCTTGGGAGGGGGTGGCCGGCCACCATAGGTGGAGTCCACCTGGGACTCCACCCCCTAGGGTTGGCCGGCCATGGTGGTGGAGTCCCTTCGGGACTCCGCCTTCCAAAGTGACTTTCTTCCGGAATATTCTAGAACCTTCTAGCACCTTCCATAAATGCACTGGATCATTTTTCAAACTCATAAAATGATTTCCTATATATGAATCTTATTCTCCGGACCATTCCGGAACTCCTCGTGATGTCCGGGATCCCATCCGGGACTTCGAACAAATCTTCGAACTCCATTCCATATTCAAGTTCTACCATTTCAGCATCAAACCTTAAGTGTGTCACCCTACGGTTCGTGAACTATGTGGACATGGTTGAGTACTCTCTCCGACCAATAACCAATAGCGGGATCTGGAGATCCATAATGGCTCCCACATATTCAATGATGACTTTAGTGATCGAATGAACCATTCACATACGATACCAATTCCCTTTGTCACGCGATATTTTACTTGTCCGAGGTTTGATCATCGGTATCACTCTATACCTTTTTCAACCTCGTCTCCTGACAAGTACTCTTTACTCGTACCGTGGTATGTGGTCTCTTATGAACTTATTCATATGCTTGCAAGACATTAGACGACATTCCACCGAGAGGGCCCAGAGTATATCTATTCGTCATCGGGATGGACAAATCCCACTGTTGATCCATATGCCTCAACTCATACTTTCCGGATACTTAATCCCACCTTTATAACCACCCATTTACACAGTGGCGTTTGATGTAATCAAAGTACCTTTCCGGTATAAGTGATTTACATGATCTCATGGTCATAAGGACTAGGTAACTATGTATCGAAAGCTTATAGCAAATAACTTAATGACGTGATCTTATGCTACGCTTAATTGGGTGTGTCCATTACATCATTCATATAATGATATAACCTTGTTATTAATAACATCCAATGTTCATGATTATGAAACTAATCATCCATTAATCAACAAGCTAGTTAATCCAAAAAGATTTTACTTTCGTTCGGTGACTCTAATATCGAAAATCCAAAAATATTTGTTGATCTTCTTCGGTTTTGTAAAGTTTATTATGGAGTTCAGCGGTCTCCGGTGGTTGGAGCTTGGTTTTCATTTCATATTATTCAAACCACACAAGTGAAAGGCAATAATCATGATCTACGGCAACTCAACTGTGGTGAGAGGCTGGTATGAACTCTATTTGTTTTCATTTTTGTACATATACTCATCAATGTGAGCATGCTTAGTTGGTTCATGTGAGGTATATGTCATTTAATGAAAGTCTAGTAGTTCATGATCCCTCATGTTTAGCTCCAATTTATTAATAATGAATAGCGTGTCATAAATATTTGCTTGCATTGTTTTATTCATAGATAGGTATGACATTGTGGTATCCTCCTCTGAATAATTCATTTGAATTGACTTGGCACATGCTCACTCATGCATATGACTGAAAACAAAAAGTCAATTAAGCCTCGATGATTTACTTTGCTTCAGAGTTCTTGTATCACTTTTATGCCTCCGTTAATTTTATTTTGTCGCAAGCATGATTATGACGGTTATTGCTCTCTTGATTGTCGCTTCCTAGTCTATTGCTAGCCTTCACTTGTACTGAGCGGGAATGCTGCTCGTGCTTCCAAATCCCTAAAAACCAAGTTATTCCAAAGTGTCTACCATAAATACCTATGCATGGCATTTCAAACCATTCCAAGTAAATTTTCATGTGCTACCTTTAAAACCTTCAAAATACTTCTCAATTTGTGTTGATGTTTTGTAGCTCATGAGGAAGTATGTGGTGTTTTATCTTTCAATCTTGTCAGTCAGACTTTCACCAATGGACTAGTGGCATATACATCCGCTTATCCAATAATTTTGCAAAAAGAGCTAGCAACGGGGTGCCCAGCCCCAATTAATTACAACTTTCATTAATAATTCTCTTCACATGTTTTGCCCTGATTTATCGCTAAGCAACTTAATTTGAAAATAGACACTCCTCCATGGTATGTGAATGTTGGAAGGCACCTGAGGATTCGGTTAGACATGGCTTGTGTAAGCAAAGGTTGGGAGGAGTGTCATCCATAATGAAACTAAAATACATGTGTAAGCAAAAGAGAAGAGGGATGATCTACCTTGCTGGTAGAAACAACGTCCTTCATGGGAGCCGCTCTTGAAAGTCTGGTTGACAAGGTAGTTAGAGTGCCCACTACCATTCGTTGACAACAACAAACACCTCTCAAAACAATTTTACTTCTGTTTCAAAAATGAAAAGCTCTAGCACATGTTAATCCCTGCTTCCCTCTGCGAATGGTCAATCTTTTACTTTTATGTTGAGTCACCATCCTTTCTTTGAGCACCTTCTTGTGAGCATAATTGTCATTCTTAGTGTAATATGTTTGTCCCAGAATATGGTTAACTGTGGTATAACTTTGATGCTTTTATCTTTGATAATCTTTACTTCTAGTCTTCCCATGAATTTCAGAGGTGCCTGGGCATTTATGTTTTGTTGTACAAATACGGGCAAGCGAGATACCACTTTATCATATCTTTTTATGAGCATTGCAATCCTGCTGATAGATATGTTTCATGATGCTTATTATTAGTTCTTTGGTATCTTTTTCATAATTGACATAACTATTAGATGACTTTATTCACATTTATCTTATTATGAATTTCCTAAGTACTCCTCCATATAATGAGAATATTTACATCATATGAGCAAATCTGTTCGTGAAAGTTCTTTTATCGCACTCAATTGTTAACTGAATTGCTTGAGGATAAGCAATAAGCTAACCTTGGGGGGAGTTGATACGTCCAAAACGTATCTACTTTCCCGAACACTTTTGCTATTGTTTTGCCTCTAATTTGTGTATTTTGGATACAACTAACACAGACTAACGCTGTTTTCAGCAGAATTCCTCTGGTGTCTTATTTCTGTGCAGAAAATCAACTTTCAGGAAAATCCCCGAAAATAATTGCAATGGGCCTATTTTTACAGAAGACCCACGGAGCCAGAAGACGAGACGGAGGGGGGCCACGAGGCGCGCACACCACGTGGTGGCGCGGTGGGCCCATGGCCGCGCCGCCACATGGGGACGCCGCCTCGGCCAGCCCCAGGCGCCCCCCTCTGGACTACTTAAATCCCTTGACCTAAAAATGCACGGGGGTTCAACCAATTTTCTAGAAGACACCCAGAACTCCGCCACCACCGAAAACATTATTTCGGGATCAGAAACTCCGTTCTGGCACCCTGTCGGGACGAGGAATTGGAGGAGATCATCGCCATCATCACCACCGACGCCTCTCCATCGACCATCCATGTTTCCCCATCCATGTGTGAGTAATTCCCCGCTGTAGGCTGAAGGGGATGGTAGGGATTGGATGATATTGTTCATGTAATAGCCATAAGATTGTTAGGGCATGGTGCCTAGTATCCGTTGTTGGTACGTTTATGATATTGTTGCAACTTGTTATGCTTAATGCTTGTCACTAGGGCCCGAGTGCCATGATTTCAGATCTGAACATGTTATTGATTCATGATGATATTCATTGTTTTATGATCTTACCTGCAAGTTGTATACACGTATTGTTGTCCGAAACCCGAGGCCCCAAAGTGACAGAAATTGGGACAACCGGAGGGGAAGGCTGTGATATGAGGATCACATGTGTTCACGGAGTCTTAATGCTTTGCTCCGGTACTCTATTAAAAGGAGTACCTTAATTACCAGTAGTTTCCCTAGAGGCCTGGCTGCCATCGGCTGGTAGGACAAAAGATGTTGTGCAAGTTTCTCATTGCGAGCACGTACGACTATATACGGAACACATGCCTATGGTTATTTAGTACTTGGATACTGTTTTATTATTATCTACAAATGCCTTCTCTTGATTATTACATGAGTTATCTTATCCATGCAGCGCCCGTTCATCCATCCCTATGCCTACATTATTTTAATCCTGCTGTTTACTATAATCACTACTGCTGTCTTTATTACACTGCTACTTATATTTCACTACTGCTACTGCTATAAAACTGTTGCTACTGATAAACTATTGCGAGCAAGTCTGTTTCCAGGTGCAGCTGAATTGACAACTCCGCTGTTAAGGCTTACAAATATTCTTTGGCTCCCCTTGTGTCGAATCAATAAATTGGGTTTTACTTCCCTCGAAGACTGTTGCGATCCCCTATACTTGTGGGTCATCAAGAACCAAATGTTGGTGGTCAACAAGACCACCAGTTTCAAGAAGCAAGGCAAACCTAACAAGGGCGACTTCAAGAAGGGCGGCAAGGAAGTTGTTGCGCCTCCTGAGAAGCCTAAGGCTAGCCCTAAGCCTGATACTGTTTGCTATTACTGCAAGGAGAAGGGGCACTGGAAGCGTAATTGCCCCAAATACTTGGCTTATCTAAAGAGCGGCCTCGTCAAGAAGAAAGGTATATTTGATATACATGTTATTGATGTCTATCTTACTGGTAATCGTAGTAGTGCCTGGGTATTTGATACTGGTTCGGTTGCTCACATTTGTAACTCGAAACAGGAACTACGGAATAAACGAAGCCTGGCAAGGGATGAGGTGACGCTGCGCGTTGGAAATGCATCCAAGGTCGATGTGATCGCCGTCGGCACGCTCCCTCTACATCTACCTTCAGGATTAGTTTTAAACCTTAATAATTGTTATTTGGTGCCTGCGTTGAGCATGAACATTATATCTGGATCTTGTTTAATGCAAGACGGTTATTCTTTTAAGTCAGAGAATAAAGGTTGTTCTATTTATATGAATAATATCTTTTATGGTCATGCGCCTGAGATGAATGGTTTATTCTTGTTAAATCTCGATAGTAGTGATACACATGTTCATAACATTGCTGCTAAGCGGATTAAATTGAATGATAATTCTACTTATATGTGGCACTATCGTCTTGGTCATATTGGAGTGAAGCACATGAAGAAACTCCTTTCCGATGGACTTATTGAGTCACTTGACGTTGAGTCACTTGATAGATGCGAAACATGTCTGATGGGAAAAATGACTAGGACTCCATACTCTGATACAATGGAGCGAGCTACAGACTTATTGGAAATCATACATACCGATGTGTGCGGACCAATGAGTGTAGCATTGCGAGGTGGTTATCATTATGTTCTAATATTTTCGGATGATCTGAGTAGATTTGGGTATATTTACTTTATGAAACATAAGTCCAAAACTTTTGAGAAGTTTAAGGAATTCCAAAGTGAAGTAGAAAATCAACGTAACAAGAAGATTAACTTTCTACGTTCTGATCGCGGAGACGAATATCTGAGTTATGAGTTTGGCATGCATTTAAAGAAATGCGGAATAGTTTCACAGTTGACACCGTCGGGAACACCACAACGAAATGGTGTGTCCGAACGTTGTAATCGAACTCTCTTGGATATAGTTCGATCTATGATGTCTCTTACCGATTTGCCGTTATCGTTTTGGGGTTATGCATTAGAGACAACCACATTGACTTTAAATAGGGCACCATCTAAATCCGTTGAAACGACACCGTATGAATTATGGTTTGGAAAGAAACCTAAGCTATCGTTCCTTAAAGTTTGGGGTTGCGAAGCTTATGTAAAGAAGTTACAACCTGACAAGCTAGAACCCAAAGTGGAGAAATGCGTCTTCATAGGATACCCTAAAGAAACAATTGGGTACACTTTCTATCACAGTTCCGAAGGCAAAATGTTTGTTGCCAAGAACGGATCCTTTCTTGAGAAGGAGTTTCTCACTAAAGCAGTGACTGGAAGGAAAGTAGAACTCGATGAGGTCATTGAACCTTCTCTCATAGATCAGAGTAGCGCAGTGCCGGAAAATGTTCCTGTACAGCCTACACCGATAGGAGTGGAAGCAAATGATGATGATCATGAAACTTCGAACGAGGAAGCTACTGAACCTCGCAGATCGACGAGGGAGCGTACCACTCCTATATGATCCCTGTCTAAATGTCATGATTGTGGATAACAATGATGTAGACCCTGCGATGTATGAGGAAGCAATGATGAGCCTAGATTCCAACAAATGGCAAGAAGCCATGAAATCCGAAATGGGATCCATATATGATAACCAAGTATGGACTTTGGTAGACTTACCGGATAGCCGCAAGGCTGTCGAGAATAAATGGATCTTCAAGAGAAAAACAGATGCTGATGGTAATATTACTGTCTATAAAGCTCGACTTGTCGCGAAGGGGTTCCGAAAAATTCAAGGAGTTGACAACGATGAGACTTTCTCACCTGTAGTGATGCTAAAGTCTGTGAGGATTTTGTTAGCAATAGCTGTATTTTTCGATTATGAGATTTGGCAGATGGATGTCAAAACGGCGTTCCTTAATGGTGACATTGAGGAAGAGTTGTATATGGTACAACCCAAAGGTTTTGTCGATCCTAAAAATGCTGACAAGGTATGCAAACTTCGGCGTTCTATTTATGGATTGAAGCAAGCATCCCGGAGTTGGAACCAACGCTTTGATAAGGTGATCAAGGACTTCGGGTTTATACAGACTCATGGCGAGGCCTGTTGACAAGGTATTAACTTGTCAATGCCTACGGATTGTAGACTAGGGTTTAGTTGGAAGTAGAGGGCAAGTAGATCTCGAAGGTTTCAGCCGAAAAGTACTCGACGATTATGAAACTAGGGTTTGTAAACAATGATTCGATGATTTCTGCGTCCCTCGACTCCCCCTTATATAGGAGGCGGAGCCGAGGGATTCGTGCCGTACAAGTTACAGAGTCCGGGAAGGTTTCTAACTCATCCCGCAAGATTACAAATAAGACTCTCTATTACAACTCTAGCTTTCCTTAATAATATCTTGGGCTTCCGAATCTTCTTATTCTTCGGGTAATGGGCCTTCAGTAAACCCCGGGTACTATCTTCGGCAGGCCCATTTGGGATGCCTATGTCAGTAGCCCCCGAGATTTTGCTTGAATCGTAGAGTTAAGGAAAATCTCCACTGTTTATTTTTATTCGACAACTTCAACTTTTCTATATTTCTTCTCATAAACTTCTATATTGTACAGGGATAATGGTAGTTGGGGCTAGTTCATCTGACGGATCAGGTACTAGTTAACTGCTCTAGTGGCAATCCGCAAAATCCTACTTCAAGATCACGTCCCTGGACATGACCTCGGGATACTGGTGTAAACTTCGACAGGTGCCGCTTAAGGTCTTACCATTCTGTCGAGTCCCAGTAAAATTTATCGGGTACCTAACGCGTCCGTTAGGATTTTTCTTCGTATCTGTTGATACGGATAAAAGTAGCAGAGCGCAGTCTTCGGCGATGCCACGCCCAGCAGAACGGATCTGGGGTCTTACCTTCGCAAATTTGCGGCATTCAGAAATTGATCACAACTTTGGCATTCTGAGAATATATTGTCGAGTGCTTTTCTGGCTGTTGGAATGGCACATTTTATCGAGTCAAAGATGACTTATATTGCTCTCCCGATGGGAGTATATGCAGAGTTATTTATAACTCGAAATATACTCTTTTGCTCTGCTATCTTTCTTTTTGCTCTTTCATTCTTTTCTCGTCTTTTTTTTTTATGATTTCATCGGGCACGCGAGCAGCGTTCCCGATGGGAGTAGCCCCCGAGGCTGCAGCCAAGGACTTGTACTTGGTTGTAGGCTCCACGCCTTATGCCGCTATATTTTCTTTTTATCTCCCGAAGTTTTATAATTCCTCGGGTGCGCGAACAGCGCTCCCGATGGGAGTAGCCCCCGAGGCTATGAGCAAATATGTTGTATTTGATCATAGGCTCATGCCATTTCTATTTTGTCTTTCTGGATCTTTTTTCTTTTTCCCAAAGTAGCCCCCGAGCATTTGATCAAAAACTTGTATTTGATCAAAGGCTCAGCATTATTTTTCCATGTCGCCTTTTATGAAGCTGTTGAGTCGAATTTTTTCTTCTGCCAAGGTGACGTTATTGCTGACGATAGCCACGATTACTAGTCAAAAATTTGCGACAAGTCTTCTCCCGCTGCCATGCGGGCCCAATTGATCCACTATCTTGACACGTCGTGCAAGTGGGGGACACACGTCCTCCGCTTTTTCTGGCGCACGTACCGTAACTTCCCCAACGTTGAATTACTTTTTTACCCTTGTTGCCACGTGGCTATCATCTGCCACACATTTTCCTTATCCAACGGTCCGCCGGTTCACCGCACCCCTATATAAGATCTTCTTCTTCCTCCTCGAGCACTTCCGCTCGCGCCGTCCTCCTGCTCTCCTCTGCAAACCTCCTCCTGCGACCCACAGCCACCTAAGCTCCTCGTCTCCAAGCTGCGAACCTTGCGCCATTGTTGATGCCACCGCGTCGATTGACGAGGCACAGCACGCCGGAATCCTCCATGGCCGCCGTGGATCTGGGGACGGCGGAGTGGGAAAGATCGAAGATTTCCACCTAGGACATCAACATGCTGAAGAAGCTGGGGATCAGCAAGAAACCCAAGGCACTGTGCTTCCCCAGTGAGGAGAGCTACCCAACCCCTCCAATGGGGTACCGGGTAAGTTTTGTCGACCACCTCATCCGCAGTCTTTCCGCCCCCATTCATCCTTTTCTCCGCGGACTGCTTTTTATCTACGGTCTGCAACTCCACCACCTCACGCCAAACTCGATTCTTCATATCTCCATTTTCATCACCCTTTGCGAGGCCTTCCTTGGCGTCCAGCCTAACTGGGCGCTATGGAAGCGCATTTTTTTCTGTCGCCATAATGGCTCTCCCAATGTCGCCTATAATATAGGCGGCGTTGTAATTTCTGTTCGGCCCACTGTCGACTACTTCGACATCAAGCTCCCTGACTCAGTTCAAGGATGGCGCAAGAAGTGGTTGTACATTCAGGAGGAGAACCATGGATGTGCTGAGGACAACATCCCTCCTTTTGATGGCGCCGAGAAAATCTTTCGCCGCCGCTCCTGGGACGCAGAGGCTACCGAAGAAGAAAAGGCGTCGACAGAAACCTTGATGGCTCGCATCCACGAGTTGCAAAATACTCGCGACAAAGAGCTATCGGGTATCCAAATCACTGCATACTTTCTTAGGACTAGAGTGCAGCCACTTCAGGCTCGCAAATATCCTCTCTGGAAATATGCTGACGAGAAGGATGCAGATCGGCTGTCGGTGGATTTGGAGGTCAAGGACTTGGAAAAACTTGTCCGAAAAATCTCGTCTCTCAGCAAAAAAGATCCTGTCCCTTCTTCTTGTCGTGTAAAACCATTTAGCGCCGCCAATCCGCTTCCCAAGGTAATCTTTGTCGATTGTCTTGTTATTGCTTTGCTATCTTTATTGTAACTCCTTTTCTGATATCTTCCCTTGTTTTATTTTTATTTTGTACAGAACCATCCAGACCTTGTCTCGCTTCCTCCTCTTCCTGAAGGTGGAGAAGTCGAAGAAAGGGCCATTGTCACTGATGACAACCAAGAGGCTCCCTCTTTTGTGAATGAACCCGTGGATTCTCTAAAATCTGCGGGATCTTCTGAAAAAGATGGTGCTTCAGAAGGTACTGCATCAGCGCAATCTCCTCCTCCTGCTGTTTCTCCAAGGAACAAAAGGAAGAGGAATGATGTCGAAGATTCTGGCACCTCCAAAGCCGAAGAAGTTGATCCTTCACGTCAGAAGGCAACTTATGATCCCTATCTTGAATCCCTCATCAGCTCGTAAGTCACTTTGATTTCCCCTTATTTCTGTTACTCGAATTTTTTTTTTGTTGTCTTATCTTGCTTTTTATGCTGTCGATCTTTAATCACAGTTATGATGAGGAAGAAGTACCAACTCTTGACGTGGCTCCTCGGACGAGCACGTCACATACTTTAATTGTTTCGGAGACGCCAGTTGAGGGAGAAGAATCCTCGCCTCCTCAACAAAACGTCGTCACCACCACTCCTCCTTCAAGCCCTCTTGATCCTTCACCAAAAAGGACAAGGGTGGAAACGATCATGGAGCCTACCCCTCAGTTGGGTAGCTCCTCTAGTCCGCTCTTAGATGATGTAAGTTTTTAACTTTCTTGCCAGTATCTATATTTCCTCTGTTTTCTTCTTTATGCCTTCATATTTTTCTCGTACCGATGTTTTCTTTCTTTGTTCTTCTTTGACAGCCCATGATCAAAGAGCTTGTTCGCATTGGATCCCAATTCATTGGGTACCGTGAGTATGCCAGCAGGACTGAAGGTAATAACTTTTTTTGCTGCCCCTTGTTTATAACATCTTGCTCCTGTTCTTGTCGCAATTTTGACGATTCTTTTCTATTTTGGCAGAAAAACTTGCAGAGGCCAACAGGCTTGTCGACACACTTGCTCAGAAACTAGAGCAAAGTGAAACGGCTCGCAAGAAAGCCGAACTTGATGCTAGCCAAGCCAAAGCAGAGGCTGATGAGGCCAAGGCAAAAGCTGCTAGTGTCGAAGAACTGCAGAAGAAACTTGAGGATGATGAAGCTGCTTTAAACGAGGACAAAGCCACATAGGCTACTCGTGAAAAGGGAATCCTCAAGCGCTTGAACACGCAAAATCGTCGCTTCCTCGGTAACTTTGTCGATCCCTTCTATTTTTCTTAGGACTTGCTTTCTTTTGTTTTTACTTGCTGTCAACTAACATATATTTTCTATGGCAGGTCAAACAAGCCAAGAGTTTGATCTTGAGAATCGCACCAATGATCCTCTGCTTGACGCACTTTCTTATCTGGAGTTTCATGGCCAAGAAATTCACGAAGGCGTGGTGAATGCTGACGCAGGATTGTCGAAGCTGTTCCCCTACTTCTTCCCGAAGAAAGAGGAGCCTAAAACTTTCCTTGCCCTTGCCAAGGACTTCAATCCACCGGAGGATCTTGGGCTGAAAATGCGCCAGGAGAAAATGAAAGTTGCTGTCGAGAACACTGTTGCCTTGGTCGCTGACAGTCAACAAACTGTTGACTGGATGAAGGTTGGCGACACTGAGCAGATAGAGCAAACAAAATGGCGGTCGTTGATCAAGACAGCCAAGCCCAACACGAAGAAAATCCTGGCCTATCTCGGGATCAAGCCATCTGCAACTCCTAGCTCATCAAGGCCGGAGGTCTAGTTGAATGCCTTTTCTTTTTTCTTTCCTTTGCTTTCTCTATTTCTTTTGCTGTTGTCGCCATTTTAGCTTTGGCGACAATTATCCTGTTAGTCCCTTTGGAGAACTTCTTTTGTAATGTCCATGTAAACTTTCTAGAAATCAATGAAATTCCTCTTGGCACTATCATTGATCCTGGGACTTTCTTTTCCAGTTAATATTTGATAACTATTCGACCAACCCTTGCTCTGCCGATGCTTCACCTGCTTCTTCCTTCTCGAAGAAAATGCTAGTCGATGATAATCCCCTCGAAGGTTCTTCAAGCAAACATTTGTCGGAAGATTTGCAAGAACTTCGACAACAACTTCAATCCATGAAGAAACAAACTCTGGCAATGATGGAACAATCTCGAAAAGCATCTGAAAAAGAGAAACTTGCTCTCCAACAAGCCAAAGAGGCTATGGCTGCCAAGGATGCTGCTGTGTTGGAAGCTAAGGCAGCCACTACTCGAGAAAATAGCATGCTCGAGCTGATGTATGAAGCTAGCACAGATATGCTAGGTATGTTTTTCCAACCTCGTACTGCCTCTTTTTTGCTTTACTGTGCCTCCCCTTAAATTTCTTGCCTCGTCGCTTAATAGGCTCGGTTCTTGATGCTGCCGCCGAAGACCGAAGAGTGAATGAGAGAACGAATCTTCTCGTCAATCTTTCCCTTAACCATGGGTGTCTGTTCTGGGCCACCCCTGAACGGACCCAGCAAATTGTCAGGTTCCAAGATCGTGCTTGCCAGGTGCGCGAATTTCTCAATTTTTGCACGACAACGTTAACCCTTGTTTACAAGACTTTATTTCCTCGAAATGAGGTTCCCAAAACTCTTCCTGAATTGCTGGAGATATTTAGAGATGCTCCCCGCATTCATAATTTTGTGCGAGCTCAATTGACTGCTGGAGCAAGGTTCGCCATGATTATGATAAATATTTGCCATCCAAAGTTAGACCTGACGAAGATTGTTGCCGATTGCCTGGCCAAGAAATCGCGGCGAAAAAATGATATTGACACAATCAATGAGATGGTAACTCCTGTGGCCGAGTCGATGATGGATGAGCTTGTTCGGATGGACTCAGAATTCTTCGTCAAGGGGTCCTATGCTGAACACAAGACAACCAGAGGCTTGTCCATAGATAGTATTTTAGGCCTTGACTGAGCTGTACTATATTGCAAGACATTATGTCTGTATCTTTTTTGATTTCTTTTTTACTTCCAAAGAAATTTGTTGTATATTGTAAAGTGGTCTATTTTGTTGGAGCCCCCGAGCCTCTGGCTAGAGTTTGTACTGTTTTGCTATCTCAAAGATTTTTCCTCTTGTCGTAAGAAGATGTCTTTATTTTTCCATCAAACGGTTGCGAGCCCCCGAGTATCTTAGTGTCGAAATTCTATATTTTTGTTGCGAGGTTTTCAGACCAAAGCAATGAGTATACTATATTTATAACTTGTTAACTTCCGATGTTATTTGGCGAGGTATTATTGTACCAAGGCGAAATATTTCGGTAAGTCTAATTTATCTATATTGTACTTATTTTGAGATTTGAAGGCGTTAAGCCCCCGAGCGTGTCTAAGAATAAGAAGTATATCTCCACTATCTTTATTATATTGCAGCACCGCGAGCCCGCCTCATTAAAAACCTTTCCGGCCCCACTCGGTGCCCCGAAAAGGAAAAGAGTGCGTCTGAAAACTCGCGGGCGTTTCAGTACATTGAATTTTTACAGAGGAGGACTATATTTCAACTCTAGGCGTAGAATCGCCTGAGCTGCGCCACATTCCAGGGGTTTTTCTCGGGAGCCCCTGTCTTCTTGTCCTTGATCTTGTATGCTCCTCCGTCGATGACTTCCGTGACAACGTAAGGCCCCAACCATGGTGATTCGAGCTTTTCAGTACTTTTTTGATTTAACCGCAAGACCAAATCCCCGACCTGAAAAGATCTTGGCCTTAACCGTCGACTGTGGTAGTTTTTGAGGTCTTGCTGGTATTTGGTGACTCGTGAAAGTACTTCATTTCGAGCTTCGTCGAGTGCGTCCATATCATCCTCCCGAGCTTTTTGTGATGTTTCTTCGTCATACTCTGTTACTCTTGGAGAATCATGCTCTATTTCAATTGGTAATACTGCTTCGGCTCCGTGGACGAGAAAAAACGGAGTTTCTTGTGTCGCCGTATTTGGTGTTGTTCGGATGCTCCACAAAACACTTGACAATTCCTCTGGCCAAGTATGTCGAGCTTTTTCAAGCGGTCCTAGCAGGCGCTTTTTGAGGCCGTTGCAGATGATTCCATTGGCTTTCTCGACTTGGCCATTGGTTTGCGGGTGCCCAACTGACGCAAAGTGCAATTTAATGCCTACTTCTGCGCAGTACTCCTTGAATTACTTGGACGTAAAGTTTGAACCGTTATCTGTAACAATGCTATGAGGCACTCCAAACCGAAAAACGAGGCCTTTCATGAACTTTATTGCTGACGCTGCATCTGGCGAATTTATTGGCTTCGCTTCTACCCACTTGGTGAATTTGTCGACAGCGACCAGTAGGTACTCATATCCTCCTGGCGAAGCTTTATGCAACTTGCCTACCATGTCAAGTCCCCATTGGGCAAAGGGCCACGACAATGGTATTGGTGTTAATTCTGCCGCTGGAGAGTGAGGTTTTGCGGCAAATCTTTGGCACGCGTCGCAGGTTCGTACTATTTCCTTGGCATCCTCGATTGCTGTCAACCAATAGAATCCTGCCCGAAAAACCTTGGCTGCAATAGCTCGACTACTTGCGTGGTGGCCACATATTCCTTCGTGTACATCCTTCAGAATTATTCTTCCTTCTTCGGGTGTGACACACCTTTGCAGGACGCCTGAAATACTTCGCTTGTATAACTCCCCTTTGATCACTGTGAAAGCTTTGGATCGTCGAATAGCTCGCCTTGCCTCAACTGGATCGTCGGGTATTTCTTTCCTGAGGATATATGATATATATGCTTGCATCCAAGGAACTTCTACCATCATCACAAGCTCTTGGTACTCTTCGTCCTCCGTGGTTTCTTTGAGGGGCGCCGAAGTTTTTTCTTCCTTTGCTTTTTTCTGTACCTTTTTCGGCTTCGTGGATCTCTCCGCTATTTCTTCCCAAAATACTCCTGGCGGGATTGGGAGGCACTGCGACCCGATGTTTGCGAGAACGTCGGCTTCATCATTGCTCAATCTACTGATGTGATTTACCTCGCACCCATCAAACAGCTTCTCGAGCTCATTGTACACCTCCTTGTATGCCATCATGCTATCATTGACTGCATCACATTGGTTCATAACTTGCCGAGCCACCAATTGTGAGTCGCCAAAGATTTTTAATCGAGTTGCACCGCAAGCTTTCGCCATCTTCATCCCGTGTATGAGGGCTTCATATTCTGCTTCATTGTTGGATGCGTTAGGGAACGTCATCCGGAGGACGTATTTTAACTTGTCGCCTTCAGGTGATATAAGTACCACTCCTGCGCCAGCTCCTTCTACTCTCTTGGACCCATCGAAGTTCATGGTCCAAGTTCTTGACAAATCTGGGGGTCCCGTGTTTTGCAGCTCCATCCACTCTGCAATGAAATCTGGCAGAACTTGCGACTTGATTGCCTTTCTTTTTTCGTATGTGATGTCCCGAGGGGAAAGTTCTATTCCCCAAAGGGAGACACGCCCTGTAGCTTCTGGATTGTTCAATATATTGGAGAGAGGTGCTTCGTTGACTACTATTATCGGGTGTGCCGAAAAATAGTGGCGCAACTTTCGTGCCGTTGCGATTACTCCATATGCTAGTTTCTGGTACTGCGGGTACCGCTATTTGGAAGGCGATAAAACTTCACTGATGAAATATACCGGCCTTTGCACTCCATGGAGTTTTCCTTCTTCTTCTCTTTCGACAACTAGCACCGTGCTAACCACTTGGGGTGTGGCTGCAATGTATAGCAGGAGAGGTTCGTTTTTCCTTTGGCGCCACCAAGATTGGTGGTGTCGAGATTGTGCGCTTCAGATCCTCGAAAGCTCTGTCAGCCTCTTCGTTCCACTGGAATTTCTCCCCTTGCTTTATCAGAGCGTAAAATGGTAACGCTTTTTCTCCCAGCCTGGCGACGAATCTGCTCAAAGCTGCGACTCGCCCAGTTAGCTGCTGTATTTCTTTCAACTTCGTTGGCTTCCTCATTGTTACGATAGCTTGTATTTTGTCGGGATTTGCTTCAATCCCTCTTGCTGAGACTAGAAACCCCAGAAGTTCTCCTGCTGGGACACCGAAAGAACACTTCGTCGGGTTCAGCTTGAGGCAGAATTTGTCGAGGTTGTCAAAGGTTTCCTTGAGATCCTCGATCAGCATCGCCCCCTTTTTTGATGTTATGACGACATCGTCGATGTATACTTGCATGTTTTTTCCAATCTGTGTCACCAAACACTTCTGCATCATCCTCTGATATGTTGCTCCCGCGTTTTTCAGACCAAAGGGCATTGTTCTGTAGCAAAACACGCCATAAGGTGTGATGAACGCTGTCTTTACTTCATCTTCTTCTTTCAATCTGATCTGGTTGTAACCAGAATATGCGTCTAGGAAGGAAAGACGTTCACATCCAGCCGTGGAGTCGATAATTTGATCGATCCTCGGGAGGGGAAAGTGATCCTTTGGACAATGTTTATTGAGACACGTAAAGTCGACGCACATGCGAAGGACCTTAGTGTTTTTCTTCGGCACCAACACAGGATTTGCTACCCATGTGGCTTCTGTGTGCAACTCCTTGATAAAACCAGCTTCTCTTAGTCGATCGATTTCTGACAGCATAGCCTTGCGATTTGGTTCCGAAAAACGTCGCAAAGGTTGTTTGATTGGTCTCGCTAGTGGATCCAAATTTAGGTGGTGCTCGGCAAGTTCCCTGGGTACTCCTGGCATGTCAGCTGGACACCATGCGAAGATTTTCCAGTTCTCACGGAGGAACTCGACGAGCGCGCTTTCCTATGCGAGGTCCATGTCGTTTGCGATGGACGTCGTCTTTTTCGGGTCTGTCGGGTGAATCTGCACCTCCTTAGAATTTTTCTCAGTATTGAAAGTTGATTCTTTATTTGGCCTTCCGACGTCTGGCAGCACGTCGTAGTCAGTCATACTCCTTGACGCCAAATACTCAGCTTGCATCCCGAAAGTTTCTGATATCCGATGAAAATCCTTGTCGCACTTATCGGCTAAGGCGAAGCTTCCTTTGACTGTGATTGGTCCCTTAGGTCCAGGCATCCTCCACAATAGGTATGTATAATGTGGTACCGCCATAAATCTAGCATATGCTGGTCGTCCTAACAAAGCGTGATACTGCGACGGAAAATCCACAACTTCAAACTCCAGCTTCTCGATTCTATAATTCTCTCGGGTTCCAAACTGAACGTCGAGATTAATCTTCCCCAGTGGATAACTTGGTTTCTCCGGTGTGATACCATGGAACCTCGTGTCTGTTGGCTTCAAGTTTGCTAGGGATATATTCATCTTCCTCAATGTATCTGCATACATAAGGTTTAAGCTGCTGCCGCCATCTATGAACACTCGAGAGACATCAAATCCCGCAATGACTGCTGGTAAGATAAGTGCTGACTGCCCTGGTCGAGGAACTTGCTGCAGATGATCTGCTATGGTGAAGCCAATATCTTGCCCTGACCAATTAAGATACTCGACTGTTGGTGGAGGCATTTTTTCTGCCATGAACACCTGTCGCGAGATTACTTTCTGAGCCCTATTGGATGGCCTTCCCTTCTGAATCATCGACACCGCTCCGTTGGAGTTAGGATCAACGTAAGGTGGTGGTGGAGGTGCTGCCGCTATTCTGAGCTGATGTCGATTGTCTTCTGTAATCGCGGGAGGAGGTGGCAAGTGAATCTCGCTCCTGGGTTCTCGAGGATTTCTCTGTGCTGCTTGAGCGTTAGCATGCTCTGCCCACCTTAACATTGCCTGGAAATTGCGACAATCTTTCTGTAGATGTCCTGACTGTCTTTTCCCGTTGCTATCGAGGAAAAAATGCATCTGACACGGCCCATTCATCATCTCTTCAGGAGACACGAAAGGCCTCGGGAACCTAGGCCCGCTATTTTGCCTGTTGTTTCGAGAGTCATCTCTGTTGTCGCCTCGCTGCTCATTGCTTCTCTGATAATCATCTCTGTTGTTTCCTCCGGTGTTTGCTCGAAAGCCTGCCGAAATTTGTCCTGGGGCATCATAGCTCGAATGCTGCGAGGAAATCGTCGCCTCGGTTGATAATTTCGGCCACGGTCCTCTTACGCGACCTGTGCCGTTTGTTGTGAACAACATCTTCTCCATCTGCCCATCTGTTTGCTATTTCCATTAACGCGGATACTGTCTTTGGGTTGGTCCTCCCCAAGTCTTCGACAAAATCTCCACGCCTGATTCCTGCGACAAACGCATCTATCGCTCTCTCGTCAGATATATTTTCTGCCGAGTTTTTGATGATGTTCCACCTTTGGATATATTTTCTCATTGGCTCGTCTGGCTTTTGTCGACATGCTCTCAACTCCTCTAACGACGCAGGTTTCTTGCACGTGGACCGGAAGTTCTTAACGAACACATCCTCGAAGCTTTCCCAGCTGTCGATAGATCCTGGGGGGAGTTTCTTTATCCAAGATCGCGCGGCTCCACTCAAATGCACTTGGATGCTTTGCATAGCTGTTGCTCTGGTTCCTCCTGTGAGCTTCACCGTCTCGAGATAATCAACTAGCCAATCCTCTGGATCTTGAAGGCCGTCGAATTTTTTGAAATTATCAGGTAACTTGAATCCTGAAGGTACTCGAGTTTTCCGCACTCTCCTCGTGAAGCACGGCAAACCACACATATCCTCGTCGTTTAACTCTGGGGACTGCCGATGTTCCCTTCTGCTTTGTCGCGCTCTGTCGACCCTTGCTTGTGCTGCCGTATCTCTTGCTCCACTTGGTCCTTCAGGAGCTGCTGCTGCTCGCCGCAGGTCGTGGACTATTTTGCCTTGCTGTTCCTTCGGGAGGTGTTGAGACAAACGCCGTCCCCATGGCTCCAACTCCTGCTATCGCCATGTTGTACAGTGTTTCCCTTGGATCTCCTGGAGGTGGTTTAGATGCGAGGATAAAAGCATGTGTCGCCATATACCTAGCCTCTGGTGTCTTAGGGATGATGTTTCCTCTTGTGTCTATCGACATAAAAGACATGTCGAGGTTTTGAACCAGGTGCTCTCTTTCTACTTCGGGTATGTGTTGTAACCTTGATCTTGCTCTGTTCCGAGCCTCCCTGTGGCTATCACCCGAAGTTCTAGATTGTCGACTCAGCTCTGCCCTTCTCCTGCTGGATGCAGAAGCTGCCTCCTTTCTTCTGTTTAACTCAGCTGTCTGTTTTTCCAATTCCCTTGCAGCTCGTGCGAGCCTATATTGATATGCTTGTAATTCCTCTGGCGTGGCTGTGGTGGCCATTGGTTCTGAGCCGTCCATAGCTCTCGCGGCTCTATCCCATGCTGCTTGCGGGAGTCGAACTCTGTGTCGCGGCTGTGGCCCGACGTATTTATTGCCCAGGCCTCGTCGCAGATCGGAGGGATCGACGTATGGATTTCCCAGATTGTCGAAAGCCTCAGATGTTTCCTCTTGGTCATGGCTTGGCTCTCCAATGGCATAAATCTGATGATATTTTGTATTCAGATCTATGTTGGGTTTGGTGATACCATCGTTGAGATTGGTGAAGACCTTGCCCACTGTAGTAGACTTGTCGATGAAGTCGTAACTGTCGACACTGCTTGAGCCATCGCTTATATATGAGTCCGCAGATGACTCAAACGACATGTCGCTGAAGATCTTGGCGAGTTTCTCTCTTGCCCTGGTGCTGATGTAGCGTGACGACGAAGTTTCTTCTTCTCCTGATTCGGTTGACGATGTATAGCTTGAAAAATCGGAATCGACCGCCGACGATCCCGACGAAATCGAAATTTCGACACGATACGATCCTTCTTTCTCGACACGAAAGTGAAACCTTCCGAACGTCATCTCCATAGGCTCCGCCAGATACGCATATGCATCCAAACGGGAGGGTGGGTGAGGAACAAAATCAACAGAACCAGTAGCGATCTGTTTACCTCGATCCATTGCGTTGCTTGCGATTGATGAAGTCGATGATTTTGCGGTTGATGAAGTCGATGATCTTGAACGTGCCATCGAGACCAGATCCTTGACGCCTCTAGTTCCCACAGACGGCGCCAATTGACAAGGTATTAACTTGTCAATGCCTACGGATTGTAGACTAGGGTTTAGTTGGAAGTAGAGGGCAAGTAGATCTCGAAGGTTTCAGCCGAAAAGTACTCGACGATTATGAAACTAGGGTTTGTAAACAATGATTCGATGATTTCTGCGTCCCTCGACTCCCCCTTATATAGGAGGCGGAGCCGAGGGATTCGTGCCGTACAAGTTACAGAGTCCGGGAAGGTTTCTAACTCATCCCGCAAGATTACAAATAAGACTCTCTATTACAACTCTAGCTTTCCTTAATAATATCTTGGGCTTCCAAATCTTCTTATTCTTCGGGTAATGGGCCTTCAGTAAACCCTAGGTACTATCTTCGGCAGGCCCATTTGGGATGCCTATGTCACCTGTATTTACAAGAAAGTGAGTGAGAGCTCTGTAGCGTTCCTGATATTATATGTAGATGACATATTATTGATTGGGAATGATATAGAACTACAAAGCAGTGTTAAAGGTTATTTGAATAAGTGTTTTTCAATGAAAGACCTTGGTGAAGCAGTGTACATTTTAGGCATCAAGATTTATAGAGATAGATCAAGATGCTTAATAGGGCTTTCACAAAGTACATACCTGGACAAGATTCTAAATAAGTTTATAATGGATGAAAGCAAGAAAGAGTTCTTGCCTATGTTGCCAGGTAAGGTCTTGAGTAAAACTCAAGGTCCGTCTACGACAGAAGAAAGAGAGAGGATGAACAAGATCTCCTATGCCTCGGCAGTAGGCTCTATCATGTATGCCATGTTGTGTACTAGACCGGATATCACACATGCTGTTAGTTTGACAAGCAGATATCAAAGTGATCCCGGAATGGAACACTGGACATCGGTCAAGAATATCCCGAAGTACTTGAAAAGGACAAAGGATATGTTTCTTTGTCATGGAGGTGACCAAGAGCTTGTTGTAACCAGTTACACCGATGCAAGTTGGAACACTGATCGTGATGACTCTAAGTCTCAGTCTGTGTATGTGTTTATATTGAATGGTGCTGCAGTAAGCTAGATGAGTTCCAAGAAGTGCACGGTGGCGAAGTCTTCAACTGAATCTGAATACATAGCAGTTTCGGAGGCTTCATCGCAAGCGGTATGGATGAAGAGGTTCATTGTTGAGCTTGGTGTGGTTCCTAGTGCATTGGACCCAGTAGTCATCTATTGTGACAACATGGGTGCCATCGCCAATGCACAAGAACCAAGGTCACACAAGAAGCTAAAGCATATCAAGCTGCCTTTTCATTCGATTCGTGAGTACATCGAAGATGGTGAAGTAAAGATTTGCAAAGTACACATAGATCTGAATGTGGCAGATCCGTTGACTAAAGCTCTCCCTAGGGCAAATCATGACCAATACCATAATTCCATGGGTGTTAGGTACCTTACAATGTAATCTAGATTATTGACTCTAGTGCAAGTGGGAGACTGTTGGAGATATGCCCAAGAGGCAATAATAAAGTGGTTATTATAACATATCTTTGTGTTTATGATAAATGTTTGCATACCATGCTATAATTGTATTAACCGAAACATTGATACATGCGTGTTATGTAAACAACAAGGAGTCCCTAGTAAGCCTCTTGTATAACTAGCTTGTTGATTAATAGATGATCATGGTTTCGTGATCATGAACATTGGAAGTTATTAATAACAAGGTTATGTCATTGGATGAATGATATAATGTACACACACCCAAATGAGCGTAGCATAAGATCAAGTCATTAAGTTCAACTTGCTATAAGCTTTCGATACATAGTTACCAAGTCCTTCGACCATGAGATCATGTAAATCACTTACACCGGAAGGATGCTTTGATTACATCAAACGCCATTGCGTAAATGGGTGGTTATAAAGATGGGGTTAAGTATTTGGAATGTGTGAGTTGAGGCATATGGATCAAGAGTGGGATTTGTCCATCCCGATGACGGATAGATATACTCTGGGCCCTCTCGGTGGAATGTCGTCTGATTAGCTTGCAAGCATGAGACTAGGTCACAAGAGATGACATACCACGGGATGAGTAAAGAGTACTTGTCAGTAACAAGGTTGAACAAGGTATGGAGATACCGATGATCGAACCTCAGACAAGTAAAGTATCGCATGACAAAGGGAATAGGTATCGTATGTAAATGGTTCAATCAATCACTAAGTTATCGTTGAGTGTGTGGGAGCCATTATGGATCTCCAGATCCCGCTATTGGTTATTGGTCGGAGAGGAGTCTCGACCATGTCTGCATAGTTCACGAACCGTAGGGTGACGCGCTTAAGGTTCGATGCCGCATAAGTAGATTCAGAATATGAGATGGAGCCGAAGTTTTTTAGGAGTCTCGGATGCGACCCAGGACATGACGAGGAGGTCCGGAATGGTCCAGATAATAAGATTCATATAAGGGAAGTTGATTTCTAGGTTTCAGAAAAGTTCGAGATTTTTCCGGTGAAAGACCTGGAAGGTTCTAGAAGGTTCCGGGGTCCCACCAGTGGGTCCACGACCCTAGGAGGCCTAGCATGGGCCGAGGGGATGCACCCTAGCCTAATGGGCCAGGGGCACATGCTCCCCAAGGCCCAGCCGGCCAACCCCTTAGGGTTTCCCCAAAACCCTAGGGGGGATCAACTTGGGGGGAAGAAATCCCCCTCCCCCTTGTGGCCGCCGGCCCTACATGGGTTTGGAGCGCAGGCGGGCCACCCCAACCTACCTCCCCCCTTATATAAGAGGGGAGGGGGCAGGGGGCGCAACCCACCTCTTAGACCAAGTTCTGGAAGCCCCCTCTCTCCTCCATATTGCTGCTCCGGCTTAGGCGAAGCCCTACAGCTTTTCTCCTCCATCACCACCACCACGCCGTCGTGCTGCTGGGATTCCGAGAGGATTTACCACACCTCCGCTGCCCGCTGGAACAGGGAGAGGACGGGCTTCATCGACACCGTACGCACGACCGAGTACGGAAGTGCTGCCGGATTGCAGCACGGATGATCGACTACATCAACAACGAGATCTAATCTCGTAGGATTTGGAATCTTCGATTGTTAGTCTCATGATCTTCTCGTTGCTTCGATCTTGGTAGATTAGATCTTGCTTCTTCCTAGATTGGATCTTGGTTTTTGTTCATGTTCACGGTAGAACATTTTTGTTTTCCATGCAACGAACCCATCACTTGGCACCGGTACTACCGATTTTGCTGAATCTATTTTTCTTTTCTTTTCTTCTCCAACCACGTCGCCTCGTGAAACACACACAAAACCAGAAAACCTATCAAGTACTCTTTAGTCTTCCGATCCTGAGGTGTTCAGCGAAAGCACCGTGCACATGCAAATCTTTCAAGGCAACTATGCACACGGTGAAATATATTCGAGTGTTGTTATCAAACATACAAAACACTCATGGAGAGATCTTGCTCGTTCATCAGTGCCTTGTGAATAGTGCTGAGCGCAGAGTTGATGAAGGAGAATTTATGCGCAACGTTGAGTGGAACCCTAAGAGGAAGGTATGATGAGCACATCATGAAGTTTTATCTCAGTAAGAAACCAAGGTTTATCGACCAGTATGAGAAAAACGTTCTCTCCCGAGATGTTGCGAACCAATTCGTGGAAGGGCGCACTACCGGTGTCAGCAGCAACGTGGAGACCTGCACACAAACAACCAAGTACTTTGTCCCCAACTTTCAGCGAGGTTGTCAAGCTCTCTATTTTTTATGAAAACAAAGGATTAAACGAACTGTGTGGAAGAAGAATTTTTTTGCAGAGAACAGAACAGGAAAATGCTGTAGAAGATTGGAATTAAAAGAAAAAGGACCGGGATCCACAGTTCACTAGAGGTGCCTCCCCAATAAAATAAATATGCCGGACAAATAGAGATTCTACGCTAATGGTTGGTGCAGAATACATGCTATGAAATTATGCTGGCATTACAACAATATACATAGACCGTTGACACGCGTACAGCACACGACCGTTGGGAACCCCAAGTGGAAGGTGTGATGCGTACAGCAGTAAGTTTCCCTCAGTTAGAAACCAAGGTTTATCGAACCAGTAGGAGTCAAGAAGCACGTTGAAGGTTGATGGCGGCGAGATGTAGTGCGGCGCAACACCAGGGATTCCGGCGCCAACGTGGAACCTGCACAACACAAACCAAGTACTTTGCCCCAACGAAACAGCGAGGTTGTCAATCTCACCGGCTTGCTGTAACAAAGGATTAGATGTATAGTGTGGAAGATGATTGTTTGCAGGAAAAAGTATAACAGTATTGCAGTAGATTGTATTTCAGTAAAGAGAATTGGACCGGGGTCCACAGTTCACTAGAGGTGTCTCTCCCATAAGATAAACAGCATGTTGGGTGAACAAATTACAGTTGGGCAATTGACAAATAGAGAGGGCATGACCATGCACATACATATTATGATGAGTATAGTGAGATTTAATTGGGCATTACGACAAAGTACATAGACCGCTATCCAGCATGCATCTATGCCTAAAAAGTCCACCTTCAGGTTATCATCCGAACCCCCTCCAGTATTAAGTTGCTAACAACAGACAATTGCATTAAGTATTGCGCGTAATGTAATCAGTAACTACATCCTCGAACATTGCACCAATGTTTTATCCCTAGTGGCAACAGCACATCCATAATCTTAGAGATTTCTGTCACTCCCCCAGATTCACGGAGACATGAACCCACTATCGAGCATAAATACTCCCTCTTGGAGTTACAAGCATCTACTTGGCCAGAGCATCTACTAGTAACGGAGAGCATGCAAGATCATAAACAACACATAGACATAACTTTGATAATCAACATAACAAGTATTCTCTATTTATCGGATCCCAACAAACGCAACATATAGAATTACAGATAGATGATCTTGATCATGTTCGGCAGCTCACAAGACCCGACAATTAAGCACAATGGGGAGAAGACAACCATCTAGCTACTGCTATGGACCCATAGTCCAGGGGTAGACTACTCACACATCACTCCGGAGGCGACCATGGCGGCGTAGAGTCCTCCGGGAGATGATTCCCCTCTCCGGCAGGGTGCCGGAGGCGATCTCCTGAATCCCCCGAGATGGGATTGGCGGCGGCGGCGTCTCAGTAAGGTTTTCCGTATCGTGGCTCTCGGTACTGGGGGTTTCGCGACGAAGGCTATTTGTAGGCGGAAGGGCAGGTCAAGGGGCGTCACGAGGGGCCCACACCATAGGTCGGCGCGGCCAGGGCTTGGGCCACGCCGCCCTATGCTCTGGCTGCCTCGTGGCCCTACTTCGTCTCCTCTTCGGTCTTCTGGAAGCTTCGTGGCAAAATAGGACCCTGGGCGTTGATTTCGTCCAATTCCGAGAATATTTCCTTACTAGGATTTCTGAAACCAAAAACAGCAGAAAATAGCAACTGGCACTTCGGCATCTTGTTAATAGGTTAGTTCCAGAAAATGCACGAATATGACATAAAGTGTGCATAAAACATGTAGATATCATCAATAATGTGGCATGGAACATAAGAAATTATTGATACGTCGGAGACGTATCAGCATCCCCAAGCTTAGTTCCTGCTCGTCCCGAGCAGGTAAACGATAAACAAAGATAATTTCTGGAGTGACATGCCATCATAACCTTGATCATACTATTTGTAAGCATATGTAGTGAATGCAGCGATCAAAACAATGTATATGACATGAGTAAACAAGTGAATCATATAGCAAAGACTTTTCATGAATAGTACTTCAAGACAAGCATCAATAAGTCTTGCATAAGAGTTAACTCATAAAGCAATAATTCAAAGTAAAGGCATTGAAGCAACACATAGGAAGATTAAGTTTCAGCGGTTGCTTTCAACTTGTAACATGTATATCTCATGGATATTGTCAACATAGAGTAATATAATAAGTGCAATATGCAAGTATGTAGGAATCAATGCACAGTTCACACAAGTGTTTGCTTCTTGAGATGGAGAGAAATAGGTGAACTGACTCAACATAAAAGTAAAAGAATGGTCCTTCAAAGAGGAAAGCATCGATTGCTATATTTGTGCTAGAGCTTTGATTTTGAAAACAAGAAACAATTTTGTCAACGGTAGTAATAAAGCATATGTATCATGTAAATTATATCTTACAAGTTGCAAGCCTCATGCATAGTATACTAATAGTGCCCGCACCTTGTCCTAATTAGCTTGGACTACCGGGATCATCGCAATGCACATGTTTTAACCAAGTGTCACAAAGGGGTACCTCTATGCCGCCTGTACAAAGGTCTAAGGAGAAAGCTCGCATCGGATTTCTCGCTATTGATTATTCTCAACTTAGACATCCATACCGGGACATCATAGACAACAGATAATGGACTCCTCTTTTATGCATAAGCATGTAGCAACAATTAATTTTCTCATTTGAGATTGAGGATATTGTCCAAAACTGAAACTTCCACCATGGATCATGGCTTTAGTTAGCGGCCCAATGTTCTTCTCTAACAATATGCATGCTCTAACCATAAGGTGGTAGATCTCCCTTACTTCAGACAAGACGAACATGCATAGCAACTCACATGATATTCAACAAAGAGTAGTTGATGGCGTCCCCAGTGAACATGGTTATCGCACAACGAGCAACTTAATAAGAGATAAAGTGCATAAGTACATATTCAATACCACAATAGTTTTTAAGATATTTGTCCCATGAGCTATATATTGTAAAGGTGGAGGATAGAAATTTAAAGGTAGCACTCAAGCAATTTACTTTGGAATGGCGGAGAAATACCATGTAGTAGGTAGGTATGGTGGACACAAATGGCATAGTGGTTGGCTCAAGTATTTGGATGCATGAGAAGTATTCCCTCTCGATACAAGGTTTAGGCTAGCAAGGCTATTTGAAACAAACACAAGGATGAAGTGGTGCAGCAAAACTCACATAAAAGACATATTGAAAACATTATAAGACTCTACACCATCTTTCTTGTTGTTCAAACTCAATACTAGAAATTATCTAGACCTTAGAGAGACCAAATATGCAAACCAAATTTTAGCATGCTCTATGTATTTCTTCATTAATGGGTGCAAAGTATATGATGCAAGAGCTTAAACATGAGCACAACAATTGCCAAGTATCACATTATCCAAGACATTTTAGCAATTACTACATGTATCATTTTCCAATTCCAACCATATAACAATTTAACGAAGAAGAAACTTCGCCATGAATACTATGAGTAGAGCCTAAGGACATACTTGTCCATATGCTACAGCAGAGCGTGTCTCTCTCCCACAAAGTGAATGCTAGGATCCATTTTATTCAAACAAAACAAAAACAAAAACAAACCGACGCTCCAAGAAAAGCACATAAGATGTGATGGAATAAAAATATAGTTTCAGGGGAGGAACCTGATAATGTTGTCGATGAAGAAGGGGATGCCTTGGGCATCCCCAAGCTTAGACGCTTGAGTCTTCTTGATATATGCAGGGGTGAACCACCGGGGCATCCCCAAGCTTAGAGCTTTCACTCTCCTTGATCATGTTGTATCATCTCCCTCTCTTGATCCTTGAAAACTTCCTCCACACCAAACTTAGAACAACTCATTAGAGGGTTAGTGCACAATCAAAATATACATGTTCAGAGGTGACATAATCATTCTTAACACTTCTGGACATTGCACAAAGCTACTGAAAGTCAACGGAATCGAAATATCCATCGAACATAACAAAACTGGCAATGCGAAATAAAAGGCAGAATCTGTCAAAAACAGAACAGTTCGTATTGACGAATTTTATCGAGGCACCAGACTTGCTCAAATGAAAATGCTCAAATTAAATTAAAGTTGCGTACATATCTGAGGATCACTCACGTAAATTGGCATAATTTTCTGAGTTACCTACAGAGAATTTTGCCCAGATTCGTGACAGCAAATAAATCTGTTTCTGTGCAGTAATCCAAATCTAGTATGAACTTTACTATCAACGACTTTACTTGGCACAACAAAACACTAAACTAAGATAAGGAGAGGTTGCTACAGTAGTAAACAACTTCCAAGACACAAAATAAAAACAAAGTACTGTAGTAAAAACATGGGTTGTCTCCCATAAGCGCTTTTCTTTAACGCCTTTCAGCTAGGCGCAGAAAGTGTGTCTCAAGTATTATCAAAGGGTGGTGCATCTACAGCGGGGTTTGGAGTTTTCTCAGCCAAGCATAGTATATTGGATACATAAGTTTTAGCATCTCCCTTTTCATTAGTCTTAGGCTTGCTACTCTCATCAAACAAATTTTCAGGAACAAGCCAAGCATAGTTATTTTCTAGTGCATCATTCATTGCTAGGAGCTTGCACGGTATTGGTGCTTTGATCTCCCCACCATCATTAATATTATTAGTGTACTTTATTCTATCCATATCCATCTTTTCAAGGAGACTAACAAAATTGGTATAAGAACCAAGCATATCATATTTAGCAAAGACCTTTCTAGCCTCCCTTGCTATTCCACCAAATTCTCTAAGAAGGGTTTCTAAAACAAAATATTTCTTTTCTCCTTCTTCCATATCGCCGAGTGTAAGAAACATGTGTTGGATTATAGGATTGAGATTAACAAATTTAGTTTCCAACATGCGAACTAGAGCAGCAGCAGCAATTTCATAAGTAGGAGCAAGATCTACCAAGTGTCTATCTTCAAAATCGTCAACGGTACTAACATGGTTGAAAAATTCTTCTATATTATTTCTCCCAACTATAGACCCGCGTCCTACTGGCATGTTTTTTACGGTAAAATTAAAAGGAAACATGATGAAATAAGTGAAGTAAATACAAGTAACTAATTTTTTTTGTGTTTTTGATATAGCAAACAAGATAGCAAATAAAGTAAAACTAGCAACTAATTTTTTTTGTATTTTGATTTAGTGCAGCAAACAAAGTAGTAAATAAAACTAAGCAAGACAAAAACAAAGTAAAGAGATTGGATTGTGGAGACTCCCCTTGCAGTGTTTCTTGATCTCCCTGGCAACGGCGCCAGAAATTTAGCTTGACACGCGTACAGCACGCGACCGTTGGGAACCCCAAGTGGAAGGTGTGATGCGTACAGCAGTAAGTTTCCCTCAGTTAGAAACCAAGGTTTATCGAACCAGTAGGAGTCAAGAAGCACGTTGAAGGTTGATGGCGGCGAGATGTAGTGCGGCGCAACACCAGGGATTCCGGCGCCAACGTGGAACCTGCACAACACAAACCAAGTACTTTGCCCCAACGAAACAGCGATGTTGTCAATCTCACCGGCTTGCTGTAACAAAGGATTAGATGTATAGTGTGGAAGATGATTGTTTGCAGAAAACAGTAGAACAGTATTGCAGTAGATTGTATTTCAGTAAAGAGAATTGGACCGGGGTCCACAGTTCACTAGAGGTGTCTCTCCCATAAGATAAACAGCATGTTGGGTGAACAAATTACAGTTGGGCAATTGACAAATAGAGAGGGCATGACCATGCACATACATATTATGATGAGTATAGTGAGATTTAATTGGGCATTACGACAAAGTACATAGACCGCTATCCAGCATGCATCTATGCCTAAAAAGTCCACCTTCAGGTTATCATCCGAACCCCCTCCAGTATTAAGTTGCTAACAACAGACAATTGCATTAAGTATTGCGCGTAATGTAATCAGTAACTACATCCTCGAACATAGCACCAATGTTTTATCCCTAGTGGCAACAGCACATCCATAATCTTAGAGATTTCTGTCACTCCCCCAGATTCACGGAGACATGAACCCACTATCGAGCATAAATACTCCCTCTTGGAGTTACAAGCATCTACTTGGCCAGAGCATCTACTAGTAACGGAGAGCATGCAAGATCATAAACAACACATAGACATAACTTTGATAATCAACATAACAAGTATTCTCTATTCATCGGATCCCAACAAACGCAACATATAGAATTACAGATAGATGATCTTGATCATGTTCGGCAGCTCACAAGACCCGACAATTAAGCACAATGGGGAGAAGACAACCATCTAGCTACTGCTATGGACCCATAGTCCAGGGGTAGACTACTCACACATCACTCCGGAGGCGACCATGGCGGCGTAGAGTCCTCCGGGAGATGATTCCCCTCTCCGGCAGGGTGGCGGAGGCGATCTCCTGAATCCCCCGAGATGGGATTGGCGGCGTCTCAGTAAGGTTTTCCGTATCGTGGCTCTCGGTACTGGGGGTTTCACGACGAAGGCTATTTGTAGGCGGAAGGGCAGGTCAAGGGGCGTCACGAGGGGCCCACACCATAGGTCGGCGCGGCCAGGGCTTGGGCCGCGCCGCCCTATGCTCTGGCTGCCTCATGGCCCCACTTCGTCTCCTCTTCGGTCTTCTGGAAGCTTCGTGGCAAAATAGGACCCTGGGCGTTGATTTCGTCCAATTCCGAGAATATTTCCTTACTAGGATTTCTGAAACCAAAAACAGCAGAAAACAGCAACTGGCACTTCGGCATCTTGTTAATAGGTTAGTTCCAGAAAATGCACGAATATGACATAAAGTGTGCATAAAACATGTAGATATCATCAATAATGTGGCATGGAACATATGAAATTATCGATACGTCGGAGACGTATCAACCGTAATCCAACTGCATCTATGACTAATAATCCACCTTCAGGATTGCATCCGCGACACCCTCCAGTATTAAGTTGCAAGCAACGGACTATCGCTTTAAGCAATGTGTGTAAAGTAAACGATGAAACTACCCTTGAATATAACACCGCTGTTTTCTCCCTAGTAGCAACAACACATCTACAACCGTAGAGAACGAGGTCACTTCCCATGGTTAAATAGAGGCATGAACCCACTATCGAGCATAAATACCCCCTCTTGGAGTCCCTAGCATCTACTTGACCAGAGCATCTACTAGAAACGGAGAGCATGCAAGATCATAATAACATAATACATAATCTCAACCACAGCAATCTCTCTATAAATCGGATCCACATCAAACCCACATATAGAAATTACAAATAAATGATCTTGATCATGTTAGGCAGCTCACAAGATCTATACACGAAGCAGAACAAGGAGAAGACAACCATCTAGCTACTTCTATGGACCCATGGTCCCGTGGAGGACTACTCACGCATCACCTCGGATGAAGACATGGCGATGTAGAGGCCTCCGGCGGTGATTTCCCTCTCCGGCAGGGGGCCGGGATGGATTGTAGAACCCTCCCGAACTAGGGTTTCAGTTGACGGCGGTGTCGAAACTTTTCGTGGATGGAGGCTCTCGTTCCTGGGGTTTTCCATATACGAGGAATAAATAGGTGGAAGGGCGGAGCAAACGAGGCGACGAGGCGCCAGTACATGGGCTAGGCGCGGCCAAGGGTGGGGCCGCTCCTGCCATATGTACTGCCACGTGGCAGCTCTCCTGCGCGTGTCCTTCTGGCTCCATCTTCGTCCCGGAAAAATAAGACTCTGGGATTTTGTTTCGTCCAATTCCGAGAAACTTTCATGTACTGCTTTTCTGAAACACAAAAACAACAGAAAACATGAACTGTCACTGCGGCACTGCGTTAATAGGTTAGTCCCCGAAAATTCTAAAAACTGTGGAAAAGTGCACATAAAACATATAAGAATTGTAACAAAACTAGCATGGAGCATCAAAAATTATAGATACGTTTGGGACGTTGATACGTCTCAAACGTATCTATAATTTCTTATGTTCCATGCTAGTTTTATGACAATACTCACATGTTTTATACACACTTTACATCATTTATATGCATTTTCCGGCACTAACCTATTGACAAGATGCCGAAGCGCCAATTCCTGTTTTGTGCTGTTTTTGGTTTCAGAAATCCTACACGGGAAATATTCTCGGAATTGGACGAAACAAACGCCCAGGGTCTTATTTTTCCACGGAGCTTCCAGAAGACCGAAGAGGATACGAAGTGGGGCCATGAGGCGCCCAAACCACAGGACCGCACGGCCAAGGGGGGGCCCGCGCCGCCCTATGGTGTGGGGCCCCCGTGCCGCCTCCGACTCCGCCCTTCCGCCTACTTAAACTCTCCGTCGCGAAAACCCTATTACCGAGAGCCAAGATACGAGAAAAGTTCCAGAGACGCTGCCGCCGCCAATCCCATCTCGGGGGATTCAGGAGATCGCCTCCGGCACCCTGCCGGAGAGGGGAATCATCTCCCGGAGGACTCTACATCACCATGATCGCCTCCGGACTGATGTGTGAGTAGTTCATCCTTGGACTATGGGTCCATAGCAGTAGCTAGATGGTTGTCTTCTCCTCATGTGCTATCATGTTTGGATCTTGTGAGCTGCCTATCATGATCAAGATCATCTATTTGTAATGCTACATGTTGTGTTTGTTGGGATCCAATGAATATGGAATACTATGTCAAGTTGATTATCAATCTATCATATATGTGTTGTTTATGATCTTGCATGCTCTCCGTTGCTACTAGAGGCTCTGGCCAAGTTGATACTTGTAACTCCAAGAGGGAGTATTTATGCTCGATAGTGTGTTCATGCCTCCATTGAATCTGGGACAGTGACAGAAAGTTCTAAGGTTGTGGATGTGTTGTTGCCACTAGGGATAAAACATCAATGCTTTGTCTAAGGATATTTGTGTTGATTACATTACGCACCGTACTTAATGCAATTGTCTGTTGTTTGCATCTTAATATTGGAAGGGGTGCGGATGCTAACCCGAATGTGGACTTTTTAGGCATAGATGCATGCTGGATAGCGGTCTATGTACTTTGTCGTAATGCCCTAAGTAAATCTCATATTAGTCATCATGATATGTATGTGCATTGTTATGCCCTCTCTATTTGTCAATTGACCAACTATAATTTGTTCACCCAACATGCTATTTCTTATTGGAGAGACACCACTAGTGAAATGTGGACCCCGGTCCATTCTTTTACATCTGAATACAATCTACTGCAATCATTGTTCTTTGCTGTTCTTCGCAAACAAACATCATTTTCCACACCATACGTTTAATCCTTTGTTTACAATAAGCCGGTGAGATTGACAACCTCACTGTTAAGTTGGGGCAAAGTATTTTGATTGTGTTGTGCAGGTTCCACGTTGGCGTCGGAATCCCTGGTGTTGCACCGCACTACACTCCTCCACCAACAACCTTCATGTGGCCTTCATCTCCTACTGGTTCAATAACCTTGGTTTCTTACTGAGGGAAAACTTGCTGCTGTACGCATCACACCTTTCTCTTGGGGTTCCCAACGGACGTGTGCTTTACGCGTCAACAAGCTCTTTTTCTGGCGCCGTTGCCGGGGAGATCAAGACACGCTGCAAGGGGAGTCTCTCACATCCAATCTCTTTACTTTGTTTTTGTCTTGCTTTACTTTACTTTATTTTCTGTTTTGTTTGCTTTCTATATCAAAAATACAAAAAAATTAGTTACTTGCTTTACTTTATTTACTGTCTTGTTTGCTTTCTTTATATTGAAAACACAAAAAAATTAGTTACTTGCATTTATTTTATTTAGTTTGCTTTATTTACTACTGCTAAAATGGGTACCCCTGAGAATACTAAGTTGTGTGACTTCACAAGCACAAATAATAATGATTTCCTATGCACACTTATTGCTCCGCCTGCTGCTACAGCAGAATTTTATGAAATTAAACCTGCTTTACTGAATCTTGTTATGAGAGAGCAATTTTCTGGTGTCAGTTCTGATGATGCTGCTGCCCATCTTAATAATTTTGTTGAACTATGTGAAATGTAAAAGTATAAGGATGTAGATGGTGACATTATAAAATTGAAATTGTTTCCTTTCTCCTTAAGAGGAAGAGCTAAAGATTGGTTGCTATCTTTGCCTAAAAATAGTATTGATTCATGGACTAAATGTAAGGATGCTTTCATTGGTAGATATTATCCTCCTACTAAAATTATATCTTTGAGAAGTAGCATAATGAATTTTAAGCAATTGGATAATGAACATGTTGCCCAAGCATGGGAAAGAATGAAATCTTTGGTAAAGAATTGCCCTACACATGGACCGACTACTTGGATGATCATCCAAACCTTTTATGCAGGATTGAATTTTTCTTCGCAGAACCTATTGGATTCAGCTGATGGAGGTACTTTTATGTCCATCACCTTAGGCGCCGCAACAAAACTTCTTGATGATATGATGATAAATTACTCTGAATGGCACACGGAAAGGACTCCACAAGGTAAGAAGGTAAATTCTGTTGAAGAAACCTCCTCCTTGAGTGATAAGATTGATGCTATTATGTCTATGCTTGTGAATGGTAGATCTAATGTTGATCCTAATAATGTTCCTTTATCTTCATTGGTTGCTCAAGAAGAGCATGTTGATGTGAACTTCATTAAAAATAATAATTTCAACAACAATGCTTATAGGAATAATTCTGGTAACTACTATAGGCCATATCCTTCTAATAATAGTAATGGTTATGGTAATTTTTATGGTAATTCTTACAAGATTAATAGGAGTGTACCCTCTGGTCTTGAAGCCATGCTTAAAGAATTTATTAGTACACA
This sequence comes from Lolium perenne, assembly GCF_019359855.2. Lineage (NCBI taxonomy): Eukaryota > Viridiplantae > Streptophyta > Magnoliopsida > Poales > Poaceae > Lolium > Lolium perenne. Next base: position 166,844,482 of record NC_067244.2, read on the forward strand.
AACTGCTTTTAACAAATCTGTTGAAGAAAAGCTTGGTAAAATTGATGTTCTTGCTTCTAAGGTTGATAGTCTTGCTGCTGATGTTGATCTTTTAAAATTAAAAGTTATGCCTAATGAAACTAAAGATATTAAGTCATTTGCTACAGCAAACGCTATCCAAGTTCGAATTAATGAAAATATTAGATTGATGGCTGAATTGCATGCTAGGTGGGAAAGAGAAGAAAAATTTGCTAAAGAGAATAATGTAGCTAAAGTTTGGACTATTACCACCACTAGTAATGTTGATGCTTGATACGTCTCCGACGTATCGATAATTTCTTATGTTCCATGCCACATTATTGATGATATCTACATGTTTTATGCACACTTTATGTCATATTCGTGCATTTTCTGGAACTAACCTATTAACAAGATGCCGAAGTGCCGATTGTCGTTTTTCGCTGTTTTTGGTTTCGTAAATCCTAGTAAGGAAATATTCTCGGAATTGGACGAAATCAACGCCCAGGGTCCTATTTTGCCACGAAGCTTCCAGAAGACCGAAGAGGAGACGAAGTGGGGCCACGAGGCAGCCAGAGCATAGGGCGGCGCGGCCCAAGCCCTGGCCGCGCCGACCTATGGTGTGGGCCCCTCGTGACGCCCCTTGACCTGCCCTTCCGCCTACAAATAGCCTTCGTCGTGAAACCCCCAGTACCGAGAGCCACGATACGGAAAACCTTACTGAGACGCCGCCGCCGCCAATCCCATCTCGGGGGATTCAGGAGATCGCCTCCGGCACCCTGCCGGAGAGGGGAATCATCTCCCGGAGGACTCTACGCCGCCATGGTCGCCTCCGGAGTGATGTGTGAGTAGTCTATCCCTGGACTATGGGTCCATAGCAGTAGCTAGATGGTTGTCTTCTCCTCATTATGCTTAATTGTCGGGTCTTGTGAGCTGCCGAACATGATCAAGATCATCTATCTGTAATTCTATATGTTGTGTTTGTTGGGATCCGATGAATAGAGAATACTTGTTATGTTGATTATCAAAGTTATGTCTATGTGTTGTTTATGATCTTGCATGCTCTCCGTTACTAGTAGATGCTCTGGCCAAGTAGATGCTTGTAACTCCAAGAGGGAGTATTTATGCTCGATAGTGGGTTCATGTCTCCGTGAATGCGGGAAGTGACAGAATCTCTAAGATTATGGATGTGCTGTTGCCACTAGGGATAAAACATTGGTGCTATGTTCGAGGATGTAGTTACTGATTACATTACGCGCAATACTTAATGCAATTGTCTGTTGTTAGCAACTTAATACTGGAGGGGGTTCGGATGATAACCTGAAGGTGGACTTTTTAGGCATAGATGCATGCTGGATAGCGGTCTATGTACTTTGTCGTAATGCCCAATTAAATCTCACTATACTCATCATAATATGTATGTGCATGGTCATGCCCTCTTTATTTGTCAATTGCCCAACTGTAATTTGTTCACCCAACATGCTGTTTATCTTATGGGAGAGACACCTCTAGTGAACTGTGGACCCCGGTCCAATTCTCTATACTGAAATACAATCTACTGCAATACTGTTCTACTGTTTTCTGCAAACAATCATCTTCCACACTATACATCTAATCCTTTGTTACAGCAAGCCGGTGAGATTGACAACCTCGCTGTTTCATTGGGGCAAAGTACTTGGTTTGTGTTGTGCAGGTTCCACGTTGGCGCCGGAATCCCTGGTGTTGCGCCGCACTACATCTCGCCGCCATCAACCTTCAACGTGCTTCTTGACTCCTACTGGTTCGATAAACCTTGGTTTCTAACTGAGGGAAACTTACTGCTGTACGCATCACACCTTCCACTTGGGGTTCCCAACGGTCGCGTGCTGTACGCGTGTCAATGCTTCACATGTTGCTAAACCTCCTACTATCAATGGTAAAATAATTGGTGTTAGCAATGTTTCTACTCCTAATGCAAAGCGTGCAAAACTGCCTGAAACTGCTAAAACTGTTTGTGATAAAACTGCTGAAATTTTTCAAAATATTGGGGACAATGATCCCATTGCTGTAGATCATAATGGTTTAGATTTTGATGATTGTCATATCTCTGAAGTTATTAAGTTCTTACAAAAACTTGCTAGAAGTCCTAATGCTAGTGCTATAAATTTGGCTTTTACAAAACATATTACAAATGCTCTCATAAAAGCTAGAGAAGAGAAACTAAAACTTGAAACTTCTATCCCTAGGAAGTTGGAAGATGGTTGGGAGCCCATAATTAAGATGAAGGTCAATGATTTTGATTGTAATGCTTTATGTGATCTTGGTGCAAGTATTTCTGTTATGCCTAAGAAACTCTATGATATGTTTGACATGCCACCATTGAAAAATTGTTATTTGGATGTTAATCTCGCTGATAATTCTACAAAGAAACCTTTGGGCAGGATTGATAATGTTCGCATTACGGTTAACAATAACCTTGTCCCCGTTGATTTTGATGTCTTGGATATTGAATGCAATGCATCTTGTCCCATTATTTTGGGAAGACCTTTTCTTCGAACTGTTGGTGCTATTATTGATATGAAGGAAGGGAATATTAAGTATCAATTTCCTCTCAAGAAAGGTATGGAACACTTCCCTAGAAAGAGAATGAAGTTACCTTATGATTCTATTATTAGAACAAATTATGATGTTGATGCTTCGTCTCTTGATAATACTTGATTCACACTTTCTGCGCCTAGCTGAAAGGCGTTAAAGAAAAACGCTTATGGGAGACAACCCATTATTTTACTTCTGCACTTTTGTTTTATATTTGAGTCTTGGAAGTTGTTACTACTGTAGCAACCACTCCTTATCTTTATTTTATTGCATTATTGTGCCAAGTAAAGTCTTTGATAGTAAGGTTCATACTAGATTTGGATTACTGCGCAGAAACAGATTTCTTGCTGTCACGAATTTTAGTAGCCCTCTCTGTAGGTAACTCAGAAAAATCTGCCAATTTACGTGTCTGATCCTCAGATATTTACGCAACTTTCATTAAATTTGAGCTTTTTTATCTGATCAAGTTAAGTGCCTCTAAAAAATTCGTCTTTACGGACTATTCTGTTTTGACAGATTCTGCCTTTTATTTCGCATTGCCTGTTTTGCTATGTTGAATGGATTTATTTGTTCCATTAACTTCCAGTAGCTTTGTGCAATGTCCAGAAGTGTTAAGAATGATTATGTCACCTCTAAATATGTGAATTTTTGAGTATGCACTAACCCTCTAATGAGTTTGTTTTGAGTTTGGTGTGGAGGAAGTTTTCAAGTATCAAGAGAGGAGGATGATGCAATATGATCAAGAAGAGTGAAAAGTCTAAGCTTGGAGATGACCCCGTGGTTCATCCCTGCATATTTCAAGAAGACTCAAGCATCTAAGTTTGGGGATGCCCAAGGCATCCCCTTCTTCATCGACAACTTATCAGGTCACCTCTAGTGAAACTATATTTTTATTCTGTCACATCTTATGTGCTTTACTTGGACCGTCTATATGTTTTTATTTTTGTTTTTGTTTGAATAAAATCGGATCCTAGCATTCTTTGTGTGGGAGAGAGACACGCTCCGCTCGTTCATATTAACACTGATGTTCTTAGCTTTACTTTTAATGTTCATGGCGAAGGTTGAAACTGCTTCGTTCATTGTTATTTGGTTGGAAACAGAAAATGCTTCATGTGGTAATTGGTATATGGTCTTGAATAATTTGATACTTGGCAATTGTTTTGCTCAAATAGATCATGTTTAAGCTCTTGCATCATGTACTTTGCACCTATTAATGAAGAACTACCATAGAGCTTGTTGAAATTTGGTTTGCATGATTGGTCTCTCTAAAGTCTAGATATTTTCTGGTGAGGTGTTTGAACAACAAGGAAGAGAATGTAGAGTCTTATAATGCTTGCAATATGTTCTTATGTAAGTTTTGCTGTACCGGTTCATACTTGTGTTTGCTTCAAACAACCTTGCTAGCCCAAGCCTTGTACTGAGAGGGAATACTTCTCGTGCATCCAAATCCTTGAGCCAAAAACCTATGCCATTTGTGTCCACCATACCTACCTACTATGTGGTATTTCTCTGCCATTCCAAAGTAAATTGCTTGAGTGCTACCTTTAAAATTCCATTCTTTGTCTTTGCAATATATAGCTCATGGGAAAATAGCCTTAAAAACTATTGTGGTAAAGAATATTTAGCTTATGTATCTTATTTTTTATAAGTTGCTTGTTGAGCGGTAACCATGTTTCTGGGGACGCCATCAACTATTACACCATTGTTGAATATCATGTGAGTTGCTATGCATGTTCGTCTTGTCTGAAGTAAGGGTGATTTATCATGATCAAATGGTGTGAGTATGCATATTGTTAGAGAAGAACATTGGGCCGCTAACTAAAGCCATGTATCATGGTGGAAGTTTCAGTTTGGACATTAATCCTCAATCTCTTATGAGAATATTATCTGTTGTTGAATGCTTATGCATTAAAGAGGAGTCCATTATATGTTTTCTATGTTGTCCCAGTATGGATGTCCTTAGTTGAGATTTATCAAAAACGAGAAATCAAATGCGATCTATCTCCTTGGACCTTTGTACAGGCGGCATAGAGGTACCCCTTTGTGACACTTGGTTCAAACATATGTTATGCAATGATAATCCATGTAAATCCAAGCTAATTAGGACAAGGTGCGAGCACTATTGGTATTCTATGCATGAGGCTTGCAACTTATAGGATGTCTTATGGATAACACATATGAATTATTACTACCGTTGACAAAATTGTTTCTATGTTTTCAAAATAAAAGCTCTAGCACAAAAATAGTAATCCATGCTTCCCTCTGCGAAGGGCCATTCTTTTACTTTACGTTGAGTCAGTTTACCTACTTCTTTCTATCTTAGAAGCAAACACTTGTGTCAACTGCGTGCATTGATTCCTACATACTTGCTTATTTGCATTCATCATATTACTTTGTGTGGACAATTATCCATGAGATATACATGTTGAAGTTGAAAGCAACCGCTGAAACTTATATCTTCCTTTGTGTTGCTTCAAAACTTTCCACTAAGAATTTATTGCTTTATGAGTTAACTCCTATGCAAGTCTTATTGATGCTTGTCTTGAAAGTACTATTCATGAAAAGTCTTTGCTATATGATTCAGTTGTTTAGTCATTGTCTTTATCATTGCTTCGAATCACTTCATTCATCTCATATGCTTTACAATAGTATTGATCAAGATTATGATAGCATGTCACTTCAGAAATTATCCTTGTTATCGTTTACCTACTCGAGGGCGAGTAGGAACTAAGCTTGGGGATGCTTGATACGTCTCAAACGTATCTATAATTTCTTATGTTCCATGCTAGTTTTATGACAATACTCACATGTTTTATACACACTTTACATCATTTATATGCATTTTCCGGCACTAACCTATTGACAAGATGCCGAAGCGCCAGTTCCTGTTTTGTGCTGTTTTTGGTTTCAGAAATCCTACACAGGAAATATTCTCGGAATTAGACGAAACAAAAGCCCAGGGTCTTATTTTTCCACGGAGCTTCCAGAAGACCGAAGAGGATATGAAGTGGGGCCACGAGGCGCCCAAACCACAGGGCCGCGCGGCCAAGGGGGGGCCGCGCCGACCTATGGTGTGGGGCCCTGATGACCCACAAGTATAGGGGATCACAACAGTCTTCGCGGGAAGTAAAACCCAATTTATTGATTCGACACAAGGGGAGACAAAGAATACTTGAAAGCCTTAACATCGGAGTTGTCAATTCAGCTGCACCTGGAAACAGACTTGCTCGCAAGATTTTATCAGTAGTAACAGTTTTGTAGCAGTAGCAGTAGTGAAATAACGGCGGCAGAGTAACAAAGACAGCAGTAGTGATTACACTAAACAGCAGGATTAAAATACTGTAGGCACATGGATGGATGACGGGCGTTGCATGGATGAGAGAAACTCATGTAACAATCAAAACAGGGCATTTGCAGATAATAATAAAGCGGTGAGTACTAAGTAATCCATAGGCATGTGTTCCGTATATAGTCGTACATGCTCGCAATGAGAAACTTGCACAACATCTTTTGTCCTACCAGCCGGTGGCAGCCGGGCCTCTAGGGAATCTACTGGATATTAAGGTACTCCTTTTAATAAAGTACCGGAGCAAAGCATTAACATTCTGTGAACACATGTGATCCTCACATCACTGCCTTCCCCTCCGGTTGTCCCAATTTCTGTCACTTTGGGGCCTCGGGTTCCGGACAGCGACATGTGTATACAACTTGCAGGTAAGATCATAAAACAATGCATATCATCATGAAACAATAACATGTTCAGATCTGAGATCATGGCACTCGGGCCCTAGTGACAAGCATTAAGCATAACAAGTTGCAACAATATCATCAAAGTACCAATTACAGACACTAGGCACTATGCCCTAACAATCTTATGCTATTACATGACCAGTCTCATCCAATCCCTACCATCCCCTTCAGCCTACAGCGGGGGAATTACTCACACATGGATGGGGGAAACATTGCTGGTCGATGGAGAGGCGTTGGTGGTGATGATGGCGATGATCTCCTCCAATTCCCCATCCCGGCGGAGTGCCAGAACAGAGTTTCTGGTCCCGAGACGGAGTTTCGCGATGTGGTGGCGTTCTGGAGAGTTTCTGGAGACTTCGACTTCTCTCCCGTGTTTTTTAGGTCGAAACCCCTTAAGTAGTCCAGAGGAGGGCGTCGGAGGCCGGCCGAGGCGGCCACACAGTAGGGCGGCGCGCCCCCCTCCTGGGCCGCGCTGGCCTAGTGTGTGGGGGCCTCGGGCCTCCACCTAGCTTGCCCTTCTGGCTCTGTAATTCTTCTGGAAAAATAAGACCTTCGACATAAATTCCGGGGATTTTCCTGAAAGTTGGATTTCTGCACAAAAACGAGACACCAGAGCAATTCTGCTGAAAACAGCGTTAGTCCGTGTTAGTTGTATCCAAAATACACAAATTAGAGGCAAAACAATAGCAAAAGTGTTCGGGAAAGTAGATACGTTTTGGACGTATCAACTCCCCCCAAGCTTAGCTTATTGCTTGTCCTCAAGCAATTCAGTTAACAACTGAGTGCGATAAAAGAACTTTCACAAACACATTTGTTCATATGATGTAAATATTCTCATGCTATGGACAAGTACTTAGGCAATTCATAATAAGATACATGCAAATAAGATCATCTAATAGCTATGTCAATCATGGAAAGGTACCAACAAATTAATAATAAGCATCATAAATCATGTCTATCAGCAGGATTGCAATGTTCATAAAAGGGTATGATAAAGTGGTATCTCGCTTGCCCGTATTTGATCAGCAAAACATAAATGCTCAGGCACCTCTGAGGTTCATAGAAAAACTAGAAATAGAGATTGTCAAAGATAAAAGCATCAAAGTTATACCACAGTCAATCATATTTTGGGACAAGCATATCATACTAAGAATGACAGTTGTGCTCTCAAGAAAATGCTCAAAGAAAGGATGGTGACACAACATGAAAGTAAAAGATTGACCCTTCGCAGAGGGGAGCAGATATTAACATGCGCTAGAGCTTTTCATTTTTAAAACATGAGTAAAATTATTTTGAGAGGTGTTTGTTGTTGTCAACGAATGGTAGTGGGTACACCAACTACCTCGCCAACCAGACTTTCAAGAGCGGCTCCCATGAAGGACGTTATTTCTACCAGCAAGGTAGATCATCCCTCTTCTCTTTTGTTTACACATGTACTTTAGTTTTTATTATGAGTGACACTCCCCCCAACCTTTGCTTACACAAGCCATGGCTAACCGAATCCTCGGGTGCCTTCCATCAATCTCATACCATGGATGAGTGTCTATTTGCAAAATTAAGTTGCTTACTGATGAATCAGAGCAAAACATGTGAAGAGAATTATTAATGAAGTTATTAATTGGGGCTGGGCACCCCGTTGCTAGCTCTTATTATGAAAGTCCGTCAAAAGTAAATGACAAGGTTGAAAGATAAACACCACATACTTCCTCATGAGCTATAAAACATTACACAAATTGAGAAGCATTTTGAAGGTTTAAAGGTAGCGCATGAGAATTTACTTGGAATGGTTTGAAATGCCATGCATAGGTATTTATGGTGAACACTTTGGAACAACTTGGTTTTCAGGGGTTTGGAAGCACGAGCAGCGTTCCCGCTCAGTAGAAGTGAAGGCTAGCAATAGAATGGGGAGCGACAGATCAAGAGAGCAGTCACTGTCATAATCATGCTTGCGGCAAAATAAATTAACGGAGGCATAAAAGTGATACAAGAACTCTGAAGCAAAGTAAATCATCGAGGCTTAATTGACTTTTTTTCAGTCATATGCATGCGTGAGCATGTGCCAAGTCGATTCAAATGAATTATTCAGAGGAGGATACCACAATGTCATACCTATCTATGAATAAAACAATGCAAGCAAACATCCATGACATGCTACTCATATTAATAAATTGGAGCTAAACATGAGAGATCATGAACTACTAGACTTTCTTAAATGACATATACCTCACATGAACCAACTAAGAATGCTCACATGGATGAGTATATGTACAAAAATGAAAACAAATAGAGTTCATACCAGCCTCTCACCACAGTCGAATTGTCGTAGATCGTCATTATTGCCTTTCACTTGTGTAGCTTGGATAATATGAAATGAAAACCATGCTCCAGCCACCGAAGACCATTGAACTCATAATGAACTTTACAAAACAAAAGAAGAACAGCAAATATTTTTGGTGTTTTTGAATTGGAAACAAGAACAAAAGGAAACAAGCAAACAAAGCAAAATCTTTTTGGATTTTCTTATAGCAAACCAACGATAGAAAATAAGACAAAATAAAAGCATGAAACCAAAATAAGCAAATGGTGAAGAGAAACAACAGAAATATTTTTGGTCTTTTCGTGTTTTAGGAAAGAAACAAAGCAAAAACAAGAAAATGAAAACTAGAAAAGTCACATAAACACAAAGCAGCAGGAATTCGTCAAATTTGACAGCAGTACAGTAATCGATTTTTAAGAAATTCTTCCGCTGCTCAGCTCGAAAAGTGTTCAACTAATGAAAGTTAGATAACAATCTGGGGAACACACACAAAACTTGGCTTCGCAAAATAACGTTCTGGCTGTTTTTGAGAATTTTTTTGGTATCAGTCCAGAATCAGTTTTCAGGCAGCACTTCCCCAAATATCATCTCCCTCTTATTAAAAAAAACACTTAAAGAAACTAAACAAGTATATACAAGTATCCAGCAACCATAATATGCAAAGAATGAGTGATGCCGGTATACCTCCCCCCAAGCTTAGGCTTTTGACTCTTCTTGATCACATTATATCACCCTTCTCTCTTAACCCTTGAAAACTTCTGCCACACCAAACTTCTCATAAACTTCATTAGAGGGGTTAGTACTCAAAAAACTTTAATCCACTTTAGTCCTGTAGTGACACATTGCAAGAACTCAATAAAACATTAGCTACAGCTCTCCACGTCTAGAAAGCCTTACTTAAAGTCCACAAGAGATAATGCAAAAAAAAAACAGAGACAGAATCTGCCAAAACAGGACAGCCAGTAAAGACGAATTTTTTTCGAGGTACGTCCGTTGCTCAAATCAGAAAACTGAAAACTAATGAAAGTTGCGTACATATCTGAGGATCACACGTGAATTTTTACAGAATTTTTAGATTCTCCTACAGAGAGAAAAACTCAAATTCGTGACAGCTAAAAATCTGTTTCTACGCAGAAATCCAAATCTAGCATCAACTTTCTATTAGAGACTTTACTTGGCACAATAATGCAATAAAGTAAAGATACATAGGTATTCCTACAGTTATTAAAACAAGTGGAGGAAGAAAGAAATGTTGTTTACCTCCTCTATGCATATAAAAAATATTTGTTAACAAGGTTGATCAAATCTTGCCACCAAATAAATTTTACATAGCATAAGAAGAAATAAACCTCAAATCAATCATGTTACCTTGAATTGTATTGATATGGATCCAATCATAATATTTTGATATCCTTCTTTAGGCTCATATATAGGACAATCAATAGCTCCAATTTTGATAGTTCTCCCATTAGAAATGGTATTAACTCCACATACTTTATCAACCCTCTTGGGAAAATAAACGGTATGCTCCTTGTCATCGACATTGAAAGTAACTTTTCCTTTATTGCAATCAATAACAGCCTCTGCGGTGTTAAGAAAAGGTCTCCCAAGAATAATAGACATATTATCATCTTCAGGCATTTCCAACACAACAAAATCAGTTAATATCAAGCAGTTATTAGTAACTTGAACAGGAACATCCTCACATATACCAACAGGAATAGCAGTAGATTTATCAGCCATTTGCAAAGATATATCAGTCGGTATCAACTTATCTAAATAAAGTCTCTTATAAAGAGAAAAAGGCATAACACTAACACCGGCTCCCAAATCACATAGAGCAGTTCTAACATAATTATTCTTAATAGAACAAGGAATAGTCGGTATACCTGGGTCGCCCAACTTCTTTGGAACTTTGCCATTGAAAGAGTAATTAGCAAGCATAGTGGAAATCTCCTCATTAGGAATTTTCCTTTTGTTAGAGACAATATCTTTCATATACTTTGAATAAGGAGGTAATTTAATAGCATCAGTCAAATGGATTTGCAAGAATAAAGGTTTCATCCAATCGCAAAATTTATTATAATGTTCTTCTTCCTTTGATTTTAGTTTCTTAGCAGGAAAAGGCATTTGCTTTTGAACCCAAGGTTCCCTTTCATTACCATGTTTCTTAGCAATAAAATCTTCTTTAGTATACTTTTTATTTTTAGCATGCTTTTCAGGTTCATCTTCAACTTCTTCTTTATCAGAAGCATCATTCTTATCATTATCTTTATCATGTTCATTACCACTTTCAGTTTCAGCATCAGAAATAGAAATACTATTTGGATCATTAACAGGTTCAGAGGGTTCTACAACAGTTTTATGTTTCTTCTTCTTTTTCTTAGAAGGAGCACTAGGTTCAGTTCGTTGAGAATCTTGTTCAACTCTTTTGGGATGCCCTTCAGGATATAGAGGATCCTGGGTAGAAACACCGCCTCTAGTTATTACTTCATAAGCATGTTTCTCTTTAGAATTATTTTTTAACAAGTCATTTTGCACTTTAGTGAGTTGATCAATTTGAGTTTGAACCATTTGAAAATGTTTAACAAGCATCTTAACATCATTGGAGGTTCTCTCCACAATATCATGCAAATTGCTAATAGCTTGAGAATTTTCCATTAGATGATTCTCTACTCTCATATTAAAATTTTCTTGCTTAATAATATAATTATCAAACTCATCTAAGCATTGAGCAGGAGGTTTTGAATACGGAATATCTTCCCTAGTAAAGCGTTGAAGAGATTTTACCTCAATCATGGATGAAGGGGGAATTATCTCACATATATCTTCTATGGGAGGTAAATTCTTCACATCTTCAGATTTAATACCTTTCTCCTTAAGAGATTTCTTGGCTTCCCTCATATCTTCATCATTCAATTTAATTAAACCCCTCTTCTTTAATATTGGCGTCGGAGTTGGTTCAGGTGTAGTCCAATCATCATGATTCCGGCCTATTTTAGCCAATAATTCTTCAGCTTCGTCTGGAGTTCTTTTCCTGAAAACACAACCAGCACAACTATCCAAATATGCTCTAGACTCAACTGTTAGTCCACTATAAAATATATCAAGTAAATCATGCTTTTCCAAATCATGTCCAGGTCGAGCTCTGATAAGAGAGCAAAATCTTGCCCATGCTTCAGGCAATTTCTCTCCATCTTCCTGGTCAAAGCTATAAATTTTCTGTAAAGCAGCATGTTGAGCACTAGCAGGAAAGTATTTCTGAAAGAAAACATCAAGCAAATCACCTGGACTATTAATAGAACCAGGAGGCAAACTATTATACCAAGTTTTAGCATCATCCTTTAATGAGAAAGGAAAAATTTTAGCAACAAAATAAGTGCGCAACTTGACATCATCAGAAAACAAGCTACTCATAGAAGAAAGTTCATTCATATGTTCTACAGCACTTTCTTTTTCAGTACCACAAAAGGGTGTTTTCTCAACAATAGCTATATGAGATAGATCAAGAGAAAAATCATAATCTTTATCCTTAATGTTTATAGGAGATGTGGCAAATGTAGGATCAGGAGACAGCTTATATCTAACAGTATGTTGTGCGAGAAACTTTTTAATTTATCTTGCATCAGTAATAGCATTGCATTTATCAATAAAATCATCATTAAGCTCCACATAATCCTCATCAGGATCATGACTAAAATAATCAACAGACTCAGGTGAATTAACAGGTGTAGCAGCATTTTCATTAGGAGTTTCAGGATTTTTAATTTGTATAGACCTAGCAATTGTAGCATCTATAAAAGATCCCAATGAACCACTATCATCAAGCACAGCAGAAACATCATCAATATTATAAGAATTTTCAGATTCAACAGAAGTACCAGCAAGTGAAGCTTGTGGTGGTGAAACAAGTTGACTTATCACAGATGGTGAATCAAGAGTTGCAGAGGTACTCAGAGTTGTACCTTTTCTTGTAGTGGATGGTAATATGGCGACTTTAGAATCACGAGATTTACCCATGATGGAGAATTTGCAGCGAACAATATCAATCCAAGTGAACTTCCAAATAAAGCTATGCTCCCGGCAATGGCGCCAGAAAATAGTCTTGATGACCCACAAGTATAGGGGATCGCAACAGTCTTCGCGGGAAGTAAAACCCAATTTATTGATTTGACACAAGGGGAGACAAAGAATACTTGAAAGCCTTAACAGCGGAGTTGTCAATTCAGCTGCACCTCGAAACAGACTTGCTCGCAAGAGTTTATCAGTAGTAACAGTTTTGTAGCAGTAGCAGTAGTGAAATAACAGCGGCAGAGTAACAAAGACAGCAGTAGTGATTACAGTAAACAGCAGGATTAAAATACTGTAGGCACAGGGATGGATGACGGGCGATGCATGGATGAGAGAAACTCATGTAACAATCAAAGTAGGGCATTTGCAGATAATAATAAAGCGGTGTCCAAGTACTAAGTAATCCATAGGCATGTGTTCCGTATATAGTCGTACGTGCTCGCAATGAGAAACTTGCACAACATCTTTTGTCCTACCAGCCGGTGGCAGCCGGGCCTCTAGGGAATCTACTGGATATTATGGTACTCCTTTTAATAAAGTACCGGAGCAAAGCATTAACATTCTGTGAACACATGTGATCCTCACATCACTGCCTTCCCCTCCGGTTGTCCCAATTTCTGTCACTTTGGGGCCTCGGGTTCCGGACAGCGACATGTGTATACAACTTGCAGGTAAGATCATAAAACAGTGCATATCATCATGAAACAATAACATGTTCAGATCTGAGATCATGGCACTCGGTCCCTAGTGACAAGCATTAAGCATAACAAGTTGCAACAATATCATCAAAGTACCAATTACGGAAACTAGGCACTATGCCCTAACAATCTTATGCTATTACATGACCAATCTCATCCAATCCCTACCATCCCCTAAAGCCTACAGCGGGGGAATTACTCACACATGGATGGGGGAAACATTGCTGGTCGATGGAGAGGCGTCGGTGGTGATGATGGCGATGATCTCCTCCAATTCCCCATCCCGTCGGAGTGCCAGAACGGAGTTTCTGGTCCCGAGACGGAGTTTCGCGATGTGGCGGCGTTCTGGAGGGTTTCTGGCGACTTCGACTTCTCTCCCGTGTTTTTTAGGTCCAAACCCCTTAAGTAGTCCAGAGGAGGGCGTCGGAGGCCGGCCGAGGCGGCCACACAGTAGGGCGGCGCGCCCCCCTCCTGGGCCGCGCCGGCCTAGTGTGTGGGGGCCTCGGGCCTCCACCTGGCTTGCCCTTCTGGCTCCGTAATTCTTCTGGAAAAATAAGACCTTCGACATAAATTCCGGGGATTTTCCTGAAAGTTGGATTTCTACACAAAAACGAGACACCAGAGCAATTCTGCTGAAAACAGCGTTAGTCCGTGTTAGTTGTATCCAAAATACACAAATTAGAGGCAAAACAATAGCAAAAGTGTTCGGGAAAGTAGATACGTTTTGGACGTATCAGGCCCCCGTGCCGCCTCCGACTCTGCCCTTCCGCCTACTTAAACTCTCCGTCGCGAAAACCCTATTACCGAGAGCCACGATACGAGAAAAGTTCCAGAGACGCCGCCACCGCTAATCCCATCTCGGGGGATTCAGGAGATCGCCTTCGGCACCCTGCTGGAGAGGGGAATCATCTCCCGGAGGACTCTACATCACCATGATCGCCTCCGGACTGATGTGTGAGTAGTTCATCCTTGGACTATGGGTCCATAGCAGTAGCTAGATGGTTGTCTTCTCCTCATGTGCTCTCATGTTTAGATCTTCTGAGCTGCCTATCATGATCAAGATCATCTATTTGTAATGCTACATGTTGTGTTTGTTGGGATCCGATGAATATGGAATACTATGTCAAGTTGATTATCAATCTATCATATATGTGTTGTTTATGATCTTGCATGCTCTCCGTTGCTACTAGAAGCTCTGGCCAAGTTGATACTTGTAACTCCAAGAGGGAGTATTTATGCTCGATAGTGGGTTCATGCCTCCATTGAATCTGGGACAGTGACAGAAAGTTCTAAGGTTGTGGATGTGCTGTTGCCACTAGGGATAAAACATCAATGCTTTGTCTAAGGATATTTGTGTTGATTACATTACGCACCATACTTAATGCAATTGTCTGTTGTATGCAACTTAATACTGGAAGGGGTGCGGATGCTAACCCGAAGGTGGACTTTTTAGGCATAGATGCATGCTAGATTGCGGTCTATGTACTTTGTCGTAATGCTCTAAGTAAATCTCATATTAGTCATCATGATATGTATGTGCATTGTTATGCCCTCTCTATTTGTAAATTGCCCAACTGTAATTTGTTCACCCAACATGCTATTACTTATTGGAGAGACACCACTAGTGAACTGTGGACCCCGGTCCATTCTTTTACATCTGAATACAATCTACTGCAATCATTGTTCTCTGCTGTTCTTCGCAAACAAACATCATTTTCCACACCATACGTTTAATCCTTTGTTTACAGCAAGCCGGTGAGCTTGACAACCTCACTGTTAAGTTGGGGCAAAGTATTTTGATTGTGTTGTGCAGGTTCCACGTTGGCGCCGGAATCCCTGGTGTTGCGCCGCACTACACTCCTCCACCAACAACCTTCACGTGGCCTTCATCTCCTACTGGTTCGATAACCTTGGTTTCTTACTGAGGGAAAACTTGCTGCTGTACGCATCACACCTTCCTCTTGGGGTTCCCAACGGACGTGTGCTTTACGCGTCAACAGACGTATCAACATCTCCAAGCTTAACTCCTGCTCGTCCTCGAGTAGGTAATTGATAACAAACAAATAATTTTGGCCGGTCCTGCCCCTATTAATTAGCTAGGATGGTTGATATCCTTCCCACTCATGCGTTGCATGCAACTCCTAATTTAAAGGCCAGCCACACTCAACCAACTAACCATAACTACAGCCATGCACAACCAATGACAATGCGCATCACCTCCTTGTTTCCAGGCTGAGGGAGGGGCAGAGTTGACAAGTTCTAGTTTCTGTACCATGCACGCCTTAAGCTCTGACTAAAAATGAAAAAAAATTACGCCCTAAGCTAGGGATGGAGGGAGTAAATAGTAAGAATATTGCTTGGAGTTTACTGCAGATGAAAGGTTAGCGCAGAGAGATAAGGTTCATGGTGATAGTGAATGTGCATGGAATAAATAATGTAAGTTATTATAATATTTCTTATAAATATGCAATTAGGTTAGCAACCCGTATAATAGTTAAGACTCCTCTTGGTAGATTTTCTTGACTCCAATTATCATTTTGCTTGTTGCCACAAGCCATTGTCAACATAAAAAAATGAGGTTGTGGGACCAGATCAAGGCTTTAAACTTAATACTTACTCGTGCTCCTCGACTTACTAGCTCCTCTTTGATATCGGTCGTGTCACTTAGGGGTTGCCGATTCACTAGCAAACAAGTTCATGTCTATGAGATCTTATGATCATGTTGTTTGGGCCCTTCAATTAGACAACAAGCATTAGTCATACATAGACAATCTTTCTCACATAGAATAATCACAATGATAATCACAAATATATGGAAATAAGATATGTATCTCTCCAATTCCCTACATCTCCCACCCCTATGGGGGTTTACTCGCACATCAGAGGAGAATAGCACAATGATATCATCATAATGTAAACATCATCTCGATATTACCATAGCAAGCCACAATAAGAAGGAAGCAGATCAAATACAATACAATCCAAAGTATGAATAGAGTCTCAAAACCCTAATCTTACAAATGTGAATCTCTCTCTCAAGTACAAGGGGATTACAGATGAGTGAATGATCTGAGGTTGGAGATCTTGGAAAGGATCGATGCAATTCTTCTTATCCTTTAGATCTCTTCTTCCTATGGTTGGTGGTTGTTGCATCTAATTTTATCTATGCCTCCTTCATGAAAAGTGCTTGTATTGACATGGCAAAGGCGGTGGCATGTGGTACGAGCGGGCCGTACGGGCATGATGTGCCCATACTGATGCTCATTAAGGCTACCGGAGGCCTCAAATCAGAATTTTTTAATTAGATATATGCTTGATTTTTTCCAATAAACTCATAAATGACCTTGGATTCTTCTAAAAGTGTTTAGTACCTGAAAGTCACATTATAAAATAAGGTTTTTCTGTTTTGCGATATGAGTGTTTTTTGGAAGATGAAATCCAACCAAAACAAGTGAAAACCAATGAAAATACTCGGTAAAAAATTTCATTATTTGGAGCTATCACCCTTCAATCCAAATCTGGCTCCTAGACGGTTAACGTTGTCACACTTCTAGCGTGTTTCACACAAAATTATAATCCTACGAATATGTGACTTTCAAAGGACACTTAGCTCTCATATTTGCGCGTCATTCGTGCAACTGTGACAAATTCAAGTTCAAGCAATTTGTTGTTGGGGACGGTCGATCATCCTCGAAGGACGCCTCTGATCCATTGGATGTGCCATACACATATGTATCATCAGCCAAGTTATGCCTTCTCTTCTTATCCTTCACGAGGCCATCATCAATCGCAACCATCCCCTCACGTGATGAGCCATTAATTTGCATATTCAGTCCAATACTTTCTAGAGCTCTTCCTGAATTTTCATCATCTTTCTCAAAGCCAATCCTTCCCTTCACATTATTCTCAGCCCCAGTCATCACTACATCCTTTTTTCACTAGGCTTGCGATACGTTCAAAACGTATCTAATTTCCCGAACACTTTTGTTGTTGTTTGTCCTCTAATTTCTGTGTTTTGAATACAACTAACATGAACTAACGTTGTTTTCAGCAGATTGGTTCTGGTGTCTCATTTTTGTGCAGAAATCCAACTTTCAGGAAAATTCCTGGAAAATATCGCAAAGTCCATATTTCACCCGAAGACTCACGAAGCCAGAAGACGAGATGGAGAAGGTCCACGAGGGGCCCACAACTGGCCTAGGCGCGGGCCATCCCTGGCCGCGCCTAGGGGTGGTGTGGCCGCCTCGGCCACCCCCACGACCTCTCCTCCGGACGATATTAAGCCTCTGACCCTAAAAACAGAGGGGGGTTCGACGTTTTTTCAGAAAGAGTTCCGCTGCTCCACAGCCACCAGAAATCCCAATCCGAAAACCACAAACTCCATTCTGGCACCCTGCTGGGACAGGGAATTGGAGGAGATCATCACCATCGCCATCATTGACGCCTCTCCATCAACCATCCATGATTCCCCCATCCATGTGTGAGTAATTCCCCCGCTGTAGGTTACATGGGATGGCAGGGATTGGATGAGATTGTTCATGTAATAGCTATAAGATTGTTATGGGCATAGTGCCTAGTATCCGTTGTTAGTATTTATGACATTGTTGCAACTTGTTATGCTTAATGCTTGTCACTTTGGGCCCGAGTGCCATGATCTCAGATCTGAACATGTTATTGATTCATGAGGGTTATTATTGGTTTTGATCATACCTGCAAGCTGTATACACATATCGTTGTTCTGAACCTGAGGCCCCAAAGTGACAATAATTAGGATGACCGGAGGGGATGGCTATGATGTGAAGATCACTTGTGTTCATGGAATGTTAATGCTTTGCTCTGGTACTCTATTAAAAGGAGTACCTTAATTACCAGTAGATTCCCTTGAGGCCCCGCTGCAGACGGGAAGATAGGACAAAAGATGTCGTGCAAGTTTCTCCTTGCGAGCACACACGACTAAATAGGAACACATGCATATGGTTATTTCATATACTAGGATGTTTTTATCATTATTACTTGAAAGGCCCATGTCTTGCTTATTATATAAATTATCTTATCCATGCAGTGCCCGTTCATCTATCCCTGTGCCTACAATATTTTAATCATGTTATCTATTGCAATCATCACTACTGTTGTTTTTATTTCATTAATGCTTTGCTATGATAAACTGTTGCGAGCAAGTCTCTTTCCAGGTGCAGCTGAATTGACAACTCAACTGTTAATGCTTATAAATATTCTTTAGCTCTCCTTGTGTTGAATCAATAAATTTGGGTTTTACTTCCCTCGAAGACTGTTGCGATCTCCTATACTTGTGGGTCATCAAGACTATTTTCTGGCGCTGTTGCCGAGGGAGCATAGCTTTATTTATAAGCCCACTTGAAGGTGATATTGTTCAATGCAATTTATTTATTATGGGGAAAGATCGTGAAGGGAAAATCCCTATATTTCCATCCACTACAAGAAGAGGTACAACTCTGAACACCTCAGTTGCTCTTGATTCACCATCTGTTATGAGTAAGCTTCTTACTCCACCACATCCACATGTTACACATACTGCTACTTCTGCTGAATCTGAAAATGCTCCTGATGGTTTTGATGATGCTTCTACTGTGCTTGATAAGAGTGGTTCATTAGGAAGAAGAACACTATAACAAGTTCTGTGAATGGATGAAACCTTTGTATTTTTGCAAATTCCTTTGACTGGTGCTATTAAATTACCTCCTTATTCAAAGTATATGAAAGATATTGTCTCTAATAAACGAAAGATTCTAAATGAGGAAATTTCCACTATGCTCGCTAATTATTCTTTTAATGGCAATGTTCTAAGAATCTTGGAGATCCAGGTATACCCACTATTCCATGATCCATAAAAAATAATTTTGGTAGAACTGCTTTATGTGACTTGGGAGCAGGAGTTAGTGTTATGCCTTTTTCTCTCTATAAGAGACTTGATCTAGAAAAATTAATACCAACTGATATATCCTTGCAAATGGCTGATAAGTCTACTACTATTCCTGTTGGTATATGTGAGAATGTTCCTGTTCAAGTGGCTCATAATTGTATGATATTAACTAACTTTGTTATGCTGGAAATGCCTGAAGATGATAATATGTCTATTATTCTTGGGAGACCTTTTCTTAACACTTCAGGGGATATTATTTATTGGATCCAAGGAAAAGTAACATGTAATGTTGATGACAAAGAGCACACATTTTATTTTCCCAAGAAGATTGATAGGAAATATGGTCTAAATTCAATTATTAATATTGAGACCATCCATATTGGGAAATTCCATTTACCTATGCCAATACCAAAGAAAGAGAATGATATTGTCATGATTGGGACTATGCTTGTCAAGATTGAGGTAACATAATCATTTAATTAAATGCAAAGTTTTGTTTCATATAAAATTGTTTTGGTAACAAGACTTGATCAACCTTGTTAACAAAGTAGCTTTGATGAATGAAACTATGTTTTCACCTATGTACCATTGGTAAATTTCATATTAGAATGTTTTAGAACTTTTGTAGATTTGGTTTTGAGTTTATTTTTCATCATTTCATAATTGTTTTCCTGTGTTAGAATCATTATTCAAATTCTGAAAATTTCCCAAAAATAAAGTTTCTCGAAAAATTCGAGAAAACCTTTGCAAAATTTTTACGCACGAAAAGGGGCAGAGCGGCACCAGGGGCAACCCAGGGGGACCCACCAGCCGATCACACCATGTGGTGGCGCGGGGGGAACCCTGTCCACACCAAGGCCTGGTGTGGGCCCCCTGGCCCTCCACTTGCTCCTCCACCATCCATTCTACTCTCTCTCCCAAAAAACACATCACCATTGCTCAAACCCGTATTCTTGCTGTTCTTGCTCGGTATTTTCGATCTCCTTGCTTAGCCCAATATTTCCTGCTGAATTTTGGATCATTTGCACTCCGGTACGTGACTCCTCCGATTATCCAAGTAGAATTTTGTTTAGTGGATTATTTCTTGAGTATTATGCTTAGATAAGTTGTTTTGATGCATGTTTAGTCCTCTTTCAAGTCTCTACAAGTGCCCCCTTCATTTGTTTGTCTTAAAATCATTTTTATGAGATTTGCCAAACATTTCAGAGAAGAAGGATGGACAACCATACCTATGGAGAAATCTTTGAGAGAGAAGCACCAAGGTCAAGAAGGTCTTCAAGATCATCTAATCAGTTTATGCAATCCTATAATGAAGATCTTATTGCACCAAGCATTGGTGAGAGGGATGATGGAGATGCACATCCATCTACTTTCCCTTGTACTAACTTTATGATAGATGCAGAGATCTATGAGAATTTCTTGCTCCTTGTTAGCAGGGTTGGTTTGACTACATACATGAATGATGAGAGTGAGCAAAGACCTTTTTTGAGAGTTTTTCTTTTAATAACTCACATGTTGCATTTAAAATCTATAATAAGTCTGTTACTTTGCCCTTGTCAAGATTTTGTGATATCAAAGGTATTCCTATGTTTGGGACAACGAAGAGGATCAAAAACACTCCCGCTGATTTGTTGGAGCTCTACCGAGAGGTGACAAATGATGATGACCGTAGAGCCGATCGTGGAAAGATAAGGAACATTCAACTCCCATATATTCGATACTTTGCTTATTACCTTGCCACTAGTATTCTTGGTAGGGAAAACACTAGTAATATTTCTCATTATCATTTGGCTTTTCTAGCAACTGCGCTCAATAATAGTACTAAGTACAACCTTGGTGCTCTTATTGCTCGTCGCTTATCTGCTAGAGGACCCATTTATGGAGGAATTATTGTTGCACGTATTATAGCTGCTTTGGATCTTCTTGTTGATCCAAATGATGTGTTGTTGGCACCACAGAGACTTGATCTTGCTGCTATGAAAGTCCATCAATTTCTTGTGCAGGAGGTCTAGTCTATAGAATGTTATTTACTAATGGAGATGAAAGAGAGGTTCCTCTACCACAATCTGGTTTGTTTAGTATTCACAGGATGCCGTGGTCGCGCTTAAAGGAGGAGTTGGATGAGCAGCTGCGACTGCTTGGGTTCCATGGGCAGCACTAGGAGGAGGAGGCGACCACTGATGACTACACCACACATTACACCGGGGTGTCCTCGAGTTCATATCATGATGAAGGTGCTTCTTCATCATATTACGGAGGCACCGCTTCTTGGCCCGCATGGGATTGATCTCCACTTAGGCCAAAAGCATAAGCTTGGGGAGGTATACCGACATCTCACTCATCGATGCATCATATTCCGTCGAAACTTTGTATATCCATGTTTCGCTTTCTTTTGTTATTGTTCTTGTTTAGTTTATTTCTATAATTTATGTTCTATTGAATCTTGGAAGTTTTTATCACTGTAATAACTTCTCCTTAGCCTTTTATTTTGTTTATATACCAAGGATAGCCTCTAATAGGAAGGAGGTAAGAATTGGGGAAGTTCCTGTCCCAAAACAGATTTTGTGTTGTCACCATAAAATTCGTATTCCAAGCCAGAACGTAATTTTGAGCTGCCAATTTTTGAGCATATGCCCCAGATTATTTTCTAACTTTCACTAGTTATGCATGTTTCGATTTGAGCAACATAACATTTTCTAAAAAATCGATCTTTGCCTGTTGTTATGTGTTGGTAGATTTTTGCCACTATTTGCATTTGCGTACCTATGTTAGTTTTCTTTCTTTTGTTCTTCTTCTTTTATTTCTATTTTCGAAAACACAAAAATGCTGAAAATATTTATGTTGTTTCTCTTCATTCGCTTCTTTAGTTTTTAAGTTTTGGTTTATTTCATTTTCTCGTTATGGTTTGCTATTCAAAAATCCAATTTCTTTTTTGCTTTGTGTGTTGATTAAAAATCGAAAACCAAAAAATATTTGTTGTTCTTCTTTGGTTTCGTAAAGTTGCTGCAGGGTTCAGTGGTCTTCCGTGATTTCATTGGAGCTTGGTTATCATTTCATATTATTCAAGCCACACAAGTAAAAATCAATAATGACGGTCATGACAATTCGAGATGTGGTGAGAGGATGGTATGAACTCTATTTGTTTTCTTTTTTTACATATACTCATTTATGTGGACTTGCTTAGTTTGCTTTTGTAAGGTGTATGCTACTTAATGATGCTTAGTAGTTTTTGCTCTCTCATGACTAGTTCCAATTTACTAATAGTAGGTAACATGTCATATAGATGTTTGCTTGCATTGCTCTATTCATATAACGATATGATATTGTGGTATCCTGCTCTGAATGTTTCATTTGAATCGACTTGGCACATTCTCAAGCATGCAGAAGACTAAACGAAAGTTATTTAAGCCTTGATGATTTATCTTTCCTCGGAGTTCATGTATTACTTTTATGCTTCCGTTAATTTTGTCTCATCGCAAGCATGATTATGACAGTTACTGCTTTCTTGATTGTCGCTTCCTAGTCTATTGCTAGCCATCACTTGTACTGTGTATGAGCTCTACTCGTGCATCCAACCACCATAAACCAAAGTGCCAATTGTGTCCACCATAGATACCTATATGTGGTATTTCTCTGCCACTCCAAAGTGAATTGCTTGTGTGCTACCTTTACTACTTGTTTTGTGTTTTGTTTTAGCTCATGAGGATGTACTAAGTGCTTTATTGTCTTTTCATGATTTCATACCGTGACTAGAATGCATACTGTGCTGGTCCTTAATATTGCAAAAAGGGCAAGGCAACCGGGTGCCCATCCCAAATAAAATATAGAGTAAACAAATAATGCTCCGCACATTATGTACTGGAGAAATCCTAAAAAATGGTGTGAATTGGAGAACTACATGGGAGCCGCTCTTGAGGTTACTATATGAAAGGATGATAAATCATTTAATGTCAGTCATTGACATAGACATGCATACCTCTCAATATTTTTTTCAACACTCCTATTGCATTCAAAATAAAAGGATGTAGCACGTGAGTAATCTTGCTTCCCTCTGCGTAGGGCCAATCTTTTACTATTTATGTTGAGTCACCATCCTTTGTTTGAGCACATTCTCGAAAGCATAGCTGTCATTCTTAGTGTAATATGATTGTCTTGGAATAAGATTAATTGTGGTATAACTGTGATGCTTGAATCTTTCGATATTTTTTTACTTCTGGTATTCTCTTAAACTTCAGAGGTGCCTTGGCATTTATGTTTTGTTCCACAAATAAGGGCAACCGAGATACCACTTTATCATATCATGTTATGAGCATTGCAATCTTGCATATACTTATGTTTCGTGTTGCTTATTATTGTATTGGTATCTTTTCATAGCTTGCATAACTATTGAGTAGATTTAGTTGGATACTTCTTATCATGAATTAACTAAGTACTTGATCATATAGTGAGAATATATACATCATATGAAGCAAATAGGTTCGTGAAAGTTTCTTTTATCGCACTCATTTGTCACTGAATTGCTTGAGGAAAGAAATAAGCTAAGCTTGGGGGGAGTTGATACGTCCAAAGCGTATCTACTTTTTCGAACACTTTGTTGTTGTTTGCCGTCTAATTTCTGTGTTTTTCATACAACTAACACGGACTAACGTTGTTTTCAGCAGAATTTCTCTAATGTCTCATTTTTGTGCAGAAATCCAACTTTCAGGAAAATTCCCGGAAAATATCGCAAAGTCCATATTTCACCCGAAGACTCACGGAGCCAGAAGACGAGACGGAGAAGGGCCACGAGGGGCCCACACCTGGCCTAGGTGCGGGCTAACCCTGGCCGCACCTAGGGATGGTGTGGCCGCCTCGGCCACCCCTTCGACCTCTCCTCCGGACTATATTAAGCCCCTGACCCTAAAAACAGAGGGGGGGGGGGGTTCGACGTTTTTCCAGAAAGAGTTCTGATGCTCCGCCGCCACCAGAAACCCCAATCCGGGAACCAAAAACTCCGTTCGATCTGGCACCCTGCCGGGAAGGAGAATTGGAGGGGATCATCGCCATCGCCATCACCGACTCCTCTCCATGAACCATCCATGATTCCCCCATCCATGTGTCAGTAATTCCCTCGATGTAGGATGTAGGGGATGGTAGGGATTGGATGAGATTGTTCATGTAATAGCTGTAAGATTGTTATGGGCATAGTGCCAAGTATTTTTGACGTTGTTTCAACTTGTTATGCTTAATGCTTGTCACTTTAGGGCCCGAGTGCCATGATCTCAGATCTGAACATGTTATTAATTCATGAGGATAATTACTGTTTTAGATCATACCTGCAAGTTGTATACACATATCGTTGTCCGGGACCCGAGGCCCCAAAGTGACAATAATTGGCATAACCGGAGGGGATGACTATGATGTGAGGATCACGTGTGTTCATGGAGTTTTAATGCTTTGCTCCGGTACTCTATTAAAAGGAGTACCTTAATTACTAGTAGATTCCCTTGAGGCCCCGCTGTAAACGGGCTGGTAGGACAAAAGATGTTGTGCATGTTTCTCTTGTGAGCACACACAACTAAATAGGAACACACGCCTATGGTTATTTTATACTAGGATGCTTTTATCATTAATACTTGCAATGCTCATGTCTTGCTTATTATATGAACTATCTTATCCATGCGTCGCCCATTCATCCATCCCTGTGCCTACAATATTTGTAATCCTGCTGTCTACTGCAATCATCGCCACTGCTGTTTTTATTTCATTAATGTTGTTACTTCACTACTACCATTGCTATAAAACTGTTACTACTGATAAACTGTTGCGAGCAAGTCTATTTCCAGGTGCAGCTAAATTGATAACTCAACTGTTAAAGCTTATAAATATTCGTTGGCCCCCCTTGTGTCGAATCAATAAATTTGGGTTTTACTTTCCTCGAAGACTGTTGCGATCCCCTATACTTGTGGGTCACCAGCTTGTCACTGTATCATCAAGATCACGATCATTTTTATTGCCTCTAAGTTCTCGATGCCCCCTCCAGTAAACATACATACCCCGCCCACAACCAAAACCCTAATGTCACTACTAGGAATAAGCCTCTACCACCATACTACATGACATCATGCATATCACGGCCACCTACAGAGTAAGGATCACCTCGTCCTCCACACATCCCATATATGAAACCGTTAGAGCCACGGCTACGCCCTGACGGTGTTACATAGACCTAGTCCCCAAACTTCAGAGTCTTTTCATAAAAAACACCATCCCCACACTTGGTGTTTTTCCGGAGTTTATCCGGCAATCTTTGTGTACTGATGTTAAAGTTTAAATAAAGAGCCGCGATTTTCCCCTAAAAATAAGAAACTATGGACAATGAGACCACATGCATAGCACAACTGACCAAGCTTCTCATATTGTACACCATATGTATATCTCTTCGCAACAAGAGAGATTGAGACAAACCTCGTCACTGGCTTGCGGATGTTGTGCAAAACCCTCACACTTACATAGTCTCCTCTAGAACCTCTAGCTAGCTAGGTTCATCTCATTTCCTTTACTTCTCCAGAAACACGTCCTACCAGCTTATTGACTACATCAGATTTGCGATATGTTTCCGGTAGTGACGAGGGGTTACCTAGGCAATGCCCATAAGAATCGACTTGGGTTTTTAGGAAAAGAAGAGCGTTAGTGGTTTCGCAGACATGTCAGACAAACGAGGTATCCGACGCAAATTGATCAAAGGCAAAAGTCGCCTAGATTGTAATCAAAACTAGAGTTTACAATAATGTGTGTAATGCTAAAGTTATGGAACCCCTCCCCGGTGGCTCCTCCTAGCCCTTATATAGTGGGCTAGGTCTCAAAGTCCATACCCGGGTCGGTTATATGTTATATGTCTTTTTACGTGATATGGGCTTACACTTTCCTATTTTTGTATGGTTCTTGGGCTTCAGCTTTCTTCTAATTCTTCATGGTCCTTGGATACTTATTCCCGGATCCGCACGAGGGGCGACAACGTCGAGTACCCAATATGATATGACAACGTTGAGTACCCAATATGATATGCCCATGTGATGTCTACACACGCTTCTATTCTTGTAGACAGTGTTGGGCTCCAAGTGCAGATGTTTGTAGAACAGCATGAAGTTTCCCTTAAGTGGATCACCCAAGGTTTATCGAACTCAGGGAGGTAGAGGTCAAAGATATCCCTTTGAAGCAACGCTACAATTACGATACAAGAAGTCTCTTCTGTCCCCAACACACCCAATACACATGTCAGGTGTATAGGTGCACTAGTTCGACGAAGAGAGTGAAATACAAGTAATATGGATGAATATGAGTGATAATTGCAATCTGAAATAAAAATGGCAGCAAGCAAACATGTAGCAGAATTGGTTGTAAACAGTATTTCAATGCTTGGAAACAAGGCCTAGGGATCATACTTTCACAAGTAGACAATCTCAACAATGATATCATAATTGAATACATAAATATCATCTCTTCACTATGCTACTCTGAACTACTCTCCGGCTGGATAACGAACACCAATTCACTGTGTAGGGCTGCATAAGCACTCCTTAGTTCGCGTTCCAAATCTAGGGACGCCCCGCGCTGTCACTTTGAGCATCCAAAAATATTTCTAACAAGACACCACAATTTATAAGTATTTATGTAAACTTTAGCCTAAGAGACACACATGGTGCGCACACTGTCACCTTCACACCGTGGGACAAGGTGTCTCTGGAGATCACATAATAAAACCACTTGAGTAGCATAATAGATGAAGAATAACATCTACTTATTCAACTAGATTACAAAGCTCACGATCACATAAAGATCACACCATGGAAGAAAGAGATAGACCATATAGCTACCGGTAAAGCCCTCAACCTTTGGGGAGAACTACTCCCTCCTCATCACGGGAGTCAGTAATAGCGATGAAGATGGTGGTGGAGTCGATGGAGATGGCTCCAGTGGCAATTCCCTGTCCCGGCAGGGTGCCGGAACAAAGACTTTTGTCCCCCAAAACTTTTCTTCAATGGCGGCAGAACTACAGAACTTTTCATGGACGGAGGCTGATTGATTTAGGGTTTTCGCGTCGGAAGGAAATATATAGGCGGAAGGGTGAGGTCGGTGGGTGCCCAAGGGTCCCACACCACCCCTAGGCGCGGCCAGGGAGGGGGTCGCGCCCTGGTATGGTGTGGCCGCCTCGGTGCCCTCCTCCGTCTCTGCTTTGGACTCCGTCTTCGATTCAGGAAAAATAGGAACTTTGGCTTCCGTTTCGTCCAATTCCGAGAATATTTCCTATACAACTTTTCTGAAATACAAAAACAGCAGAAAATAGGAACTGACACTATGGCATCTTGTCAATAGGTTAGTTCCAGAAAATGCATAAAAGTGCCACAAAATATAAACAAACCATATAGAAATTGGTGTAAAACAAGCATGGAGCATCAAAAGTTATAGATACGTTTGCAACGTATCACCATGTCAGATAGTTTGTGAACTTGGAGTCAAACTGGCATAAATTCGAGCTCAACATATTGGGAATCTAACATTCCATCATATGGATCCATCACCAGCTCCCAATCATAAAACAGCTAGGGTGCCCTTTAAGTGAATTTCTCCCAGTCCCCAGGCAAAAACATTGCACAAAAAACAATTTCTCACTAGCCGCAAGCATCTTCTCTTCTTGTGCTAGATTCTAGTAGTCTGCATCGCTGGAAGAGAGCTTCATGAGAGAGCTTCTTCAGACATACCACGCGTGCAACATCCAACCACCGCGTTCTTTCAGCAATCTCAACATCGCCCTCAATAACAAAGTCATCAAATTCATCACCCGCAGTGTCCAATCTATCAAACATGGAGTCAATACCTCCCTTGATTGTACTTGTGCATACAGAGGCTTCATCAAACTCACTAGTTGGGGAGGAACCTGGGGTTTAGGAAGCTTCCCATCTCAATACTTTCCTCCCCGGTGGCGGTCTTTTGGTCCGAGTGATCATCCGCCATGGACGGGACACATTCCCAAAACCGTAGTCCTCGTTCTGTAGGTTACATGTACCAGTCTTGAAGACTAAACCATGTCCTTCAAGCGGGGCAGGAGCTGGTCAAATACACTAGTGAGGGTTGGTTGAAGGAGAGGGTTGGTTGAAGGAGAACTGGAGTCGGGATCTGATCGGAGCTCGGGGTAGACTAGGACTCGCCGCCAGATCGCCTTGGGGGGGGGGGGGGGGAAAAACCCTAAGGGGTACAATTCTCGTAATCAGTGGCATATTGCTTTTGTATCTAATTAATACATAACATGTGGGTTCTGATGATTTATGGGTATAGTACCTATATGGAATTATGGATTATACATACATTAAGTAACACTAAAATGGAACTATCTACGGGAAATTGAGTTGGGAGCCCGGTAGTTAGTTTGGCTTAATATCTGTTAAATGGGCCAACATATTTCTCCTATAAATGTCCCTAGACTACCCAGCCATCTAGGGGGTCTGAGAGGGGCAAAACAATCTGGTCCGTCCGTTTCACCATCTCTAATCCCACTTTTCACCACAGCCATCCGATCGATGAATATTTTTCTCACTTATTCAGCTTCCCTCTGAGTCGATGATGCGTGGGACCAGCTAGGTGCGGGGGCCGACGGTTGGAGACTGCGATGCTGCTCGTTTCGCGTCACCTTTCTTCGCGTCCACATGCGGTGAAACCCTAGATCGAGAAAAGCAGCCAATCCCCCATCCTACAGCCCCGCGCTTATCTCCTCTCAACCCACGGTGAAAACCAGATCGAGTCGTCGCGCGTCCTGCCGGCGGCCGCGCGGCTCGTGGATGATGGGATTTGAGGCACTCTCCCCTGCGCGTTCGTGGGTTGGAGGAGGTGCGGCCGGAGCGCGCACGGAGGTTGGCGGCGGCGACGCCCACTCCTCTCCTCGTCCCCATCTTCTCCTCTTCCTCCGCCCTCGAGGTCGTCTTTCGGCGGAGCGATGGCAGGGAGCACAAGGGCGGCGACGGCTGTTGGATGCTCGTATGTGAGGCGCGGGAGCAGAATACGTGGCGGGTCGTGGGCACGATGGTGGGCTGGCGGCGGTGCTAGGCGCGGCGGATGGAGCGTCGGCTGCGGTGCATCAGCCTGGCGCGGCGGCGGATGGAGCGTCGGCTGCGGTGCAGCAGCCTCGCAGGCGGCTGGAGAAGCGCCTCTACCCTCACCACGGCCTCCCCAACCCAGGAGCATATGGCGGAACCAGTCGGTGCCGGAGCGGCCGACCCTGACCGGTGAGGAGAGCGGCCTACCCTGACCGACGAGGATCAAGGGCACGCAGGTCTGCCTTCTCTCTCTGTCTCTTCCTCTCTATCTATCTCTCAGCTCTCACTCTTGTTTCTCTCATTTTTCTAGCTGCACCTCTCCCCCACTGAGGCGCCACGCTAGGCGGTGGAGAGGAGGTGGGTAGAGGCACGCGAGCTGGGGTTGCCGCGACCAGGAACGTGTGCCCGCGTCCGTGGCTCGACCCTCGTCGTTGACCCCCACGTTCTTCTCCCAGTCATGGAGCAGCACTACACGTTGGATGCAACCTCGTGCACTCGCTTGAGGACGAGCTTGGCCAAGGTGAGCGTCTCCCAATCTTTTTTCCCCATCTGCTCCTGATCTCTCCTAGGATTTTCCATGTCTGTTGGTTCACTACCCACGTCCCTGTTCTTGCTTGTCTAAGTTCGATTTGTTCATACCTTCAGGTCATGCGTGTGAGATGTTTGATGAAATTCCTGCTCACCCATTTAATATCTGCTTTTTTTTTGCTAATGTTTGGGTGTGGCCTGCAGATTATTCTCACCACCGACAGCAACAACACGATTAGCATCTGAATATTTCCTAATGGCTATGGCCCAGCAGCTGCACCTCCCTCTACTTCTCATTTTCAACTTGAATCAAATATCAGTGAACGAGGTAAGGCGCTGTCCGAACTCTACATAAAGAATAACTACTCCTTCTCATCCATGATGTATACAGATTTCATAACTTTTCTTGTTGTTCTTTGTTTCTATGGATCATTCACTGGTGGTGTGCTTCGATCTACAAGAGGAAGGACATGGTGGTGTCCTTCGATCTGCAAGAGGAAGGATATGGTGGGAATTGCAGGCCCGCAGTCTCCTGTGATCATCCTCCATTTGTCATTTTTTTGCTATTGTACTGAAATTTTAATATTGTAGTCCTCAGGTTTCCATTAGTTCGGAAACTTAAATTATTTGATGTGTACAAGGCAGTGCTACAGAAAAGAAGGTAATTTCCTCAGCCTTCCTGGATCTAACGATGTCCCTTGGTGCTCTACTCGTGGTAGCTTGAACTTACCGATGTTATTAATATTACTCTTATGGGCTTTAATTACCAGTTGCAATGTGTTCAATTTGCCAGCCTTTTTTGTATATAGCCAGCCTAGCGCTTTGATTGCGTTGGCAAGAGACTGGTCGAAAAATTCTAGAACACATCACAAGAATTGTTACTATGCAGTTTCATGATTTCTGTGGAGTGCCATTATTCCATTTTGTTTCCATGTCATTAGTGTGTTCACTGTGTATTTTTTATAGATGCCTTCCTCATATTTGTCCACATATTTAGGGATGCTGGCTCATATACTTTAAATACTTTTGTCCTATCTTATGTTGTTTCCGTTGTTAATGTATACACACTTCTTAAGTTTAAGCTAATGCTCCTGCTCTATGGTTTAGCAGGCAAGGCGAGTTATGATGATACTGTGAGATGGAATTGAAAGTGAGCAGACATACAGTGTGGTACTCTAGCCATAAAGTTTGATGGAAAATTAAGGTGAGTACAAACAAGCTTTTACACTGGGTTGTATTGCTTTGTTTTGTTCTCTACAGTTTCCTGTGTAGATTAATCTTTGCAATGGCAAAGCTTTACCATTTGTGTTGGTGGCTAATGGACATCTCAGGGTAAATGGCAGTGAGGGCGGATCAAGGCTTCTTACTGGCCGTGACATAATGATCTTATGGGATCCCCTTTGCAAGGTGCTACACTTGAGGTAAAATGGCTTTTGTTGGCGGTGATGCAGTCAGTGTGACATGAACCTGAACATTATTCAAAATGAAGGTATGTCACGAACCTGAACCTGAACATACTTGACAAAATTATGTGCATATTTAAGTCTGAAACTTGTATCTCTGTGTACCTTTGTTCATGAAAGTGGGATCAGCAAAACAGACTATGTGCTTTTATTGCTCTTGTTCTTTTGGTGCGATTGGAATGTAAGATCTCAGTTTAGCTTATCTGAAATCTGGAGCATTCCCTTCTCTTTTAGTCGTCATGGTGCCTTAGGATAAGCGATAGAGTTAAATTTAATAACTTAATGTTATAGCCTCTTCAGTTTTTCCTTGGTAAACTTGATAGTTTAAATTGTAAATCTATTCTCTTTCTTACATACCTGTCCTCCATATGGTAAGATTGGGCAATCCCATGGTGCCTCCTTGACAGTAGATTCATTTTTATTGCTTACAGTATTATATGATACGTTGCCAAGTAATTGGCTGCTTTAAGTTTAACCTTTCTATACTGGGCTGTTTTCAGGAGGAGGTAAAGTGTTTCATGCCGTTGTCTAAAATTACAGATGTCTTGTTTGTCCCTGCTGTTAAGCCTTTGCCGAGCGGTCTTCTTCCTCATGGTCACAGGGCTGCGCAGCAGGGCGGTGCTTGCCGCCTCGCGTTGTCATTATTTGAAGCATGATAGTTGTCATTCTTTGAATGTTGCTGACTCCTACCGATTGAGGCAAACTGTTGATTTTATAGAGTGCTCGCTGTTGTCTGGCATCATGCTCGGCTTGCAACGCTCCCGTCGGGACAGGCTACTGGAGTGGTGTTCATGACCGCTGGTGCAGCTTGGGGAGAGATGCCCGCATTGATGTACAACAATTTTCCTGAAGATATGGTGAGCTTCTCTCATCCTTCTCCCCTTATGTATGGTTTCTCTCTCTGTGTTGCCATAAGCTATGGTTGAATGGTTTTGTAGTCATATCCCTGTTCTCGCTTGACTGAAGTATTGGTCATCCACTGACCAAGCGGCGAGGAGGAGCTCCACCGTGAAGGAGACAGTAGACTGGCAATGCCTCATTGCTACAACAGTGGTATCATTTCGATGCGTTTAACCTTGGTGTCAGGATCATAAAGGAGGCAAGTTCACCTCACAGCCCCCATTCTAGGCCATCAGCATCATTTTTATCCTTAATTTCTTTTGTAAGATCATAATCTTTTGGGTTGCTAGACACTCAACTTTTCAGCATTTCAGTCGTCTGTATGACATGAGCTCACGAAAAAGCTGTGGTTGTAGTATGGTTTCACGCTTGACGGTTTTAGTGCCCATTGTTGCAGGTTTAATTTTGTGTAGTATTTTTTTTTTCTTTTGCTACAGCTTGTTAATAACTCTATTTTTGTAATTCTTTGTATGGTTGCAGCTCAAGATGGTGATTGTATACCACAAACCTGTATGGATAATGTGAGGTCAGTTTCATTTCAAAGCTTGCAAATTTCAGAATTTCACAGGATAATTTTTTTTCAATATAGTGCATTTCTAAGAAAGAAAGAAAGAAAGAAAGAAAGAAAGAAAGAATAGACACATTTTAAAATGTGGTGCTAACTCTTGAGGAATGTGTACTTGGTTTGATGATATAGCCGAGGTTGCTTATCTAGAGAGAATACCATCTAAAAAGTGTTTCATGTTTCAGATAAGTTGCCTTGTTGGAAGTCAGTAAGCATCTTTGGTACTGCTTAAGGGCAGCTGGATAAGTTCTACATAAGGCTATAGTGCAATTCATCTTTTGTACTGAATGTTTGATAAGTTTTGAGTGTTGTTTTTTGATTTTTTCGAGTATGGCATGTTCATGTGGATGTTTCTTGGTATCCTTTTGCTAGGTATTATTCCTGAGAGAGAGAGTACTGGGAGGCATTAGCGATATTATCATGTTATCTCTATTTTAATGTTATCTCTATTTTAATGTTGCTTCCTAGATGAAAGTAACTACCAAGGTGTTTGATTATTTTTTATGATGCTAATATGGTGGGATGGTTAAGGTTAATTGGTAAATACATTCAATTATGTGTATAGATTTGTCTTCATGTTTGTGTTTGTGGCCAAAAAAATGTCTTTCATACACAACTGAATGTCGTAACCATTGTTCTTATGTGTGTGTTTCAGATGGGGTTATGGTAGTAACAAAACCTATCTCATAAGCTTTGCATTTCTTATAATTTCTTCCATACAACACTTTTTCTTCCGGTATATGGTATTAGTTACGGTAAGGAATACATATTACCATGTTTGCCTCAGCAGCTTATTCTATCTTCTGATAGCGTTCAAAATGATCATGTGATTTAGCTAGCTGTTCTGCAAGATTTGATTGTTCAGATTTCGTCAAAAAGTTCAGTAAACAAAAATAAACTGATTTTCTTCCCTGGCAATTTCTTCCAAGAATCTCTCATTCGTTAATTAGCAGATAGTAAGTTTTCAGAGCAACACTTGAAGTTGAGGTCCCCACTCGATTTAGCTTCAGCATGATTGAGATTGTAATATACTTACAGCTTTACTGTAGTTTGAGAAGTTATTTGAAATGTGATTCTCATGATCGCTGAAGCATGTAGTTTCCTTCTTGATATGGACAAGGTTAAAATAGTCAAAATGGCAATGGACTGTGAGTATATAGTTGCGTTATCTACTTTTTCCTAGATTATAACTTGCTCTGTCTTGTGCATGTTTCTACCATGCTGCATTAGGATTTTGCCGAATTATCTTGCCCAGATATGGACATATTAGTTTTGGTGCACCATGGTTTGTTAGCTGAGCCAACCTTGGCCGTATTTTTTTTCTCACAGTTAAATGTGTGTATTTATTCTCAACTTAAATCAAATAGGACCAGTTTATATTTCTGTTTCATCTTATATTAGTATGTAGTTCCGAACTTTAGATGAAGAAAAGGATTAAGCCGTGACCTATGGAATGTTCCAATTTATCCGGAAAACCTTCTCATAATTCAGTATTGCTTGCAAAAGGGAAAACTGATAAAAATTGCATGCTACAAAACTTTGTCTATAAGCTTAAAATTTATGGACAGTTCTGAGAATACGGCTAATTAGGCAAGGTAACCATACTGTTGCATACTCTCTTGGCTGGAAAGGATTGAAAATATTAATAGAACTATTACAATTACGAGCACTCATTTCAAATTTTTGGTCAGTATAAACAATACGGCCCGCATGATATCTTTGGGTTGTGGTAGGCTTTCTTGGCGAATTCTTTAGCTTAATTGTTGTGTGATTGTTATAGTTTTCAATAGCAACTGTATCACGTATTCCATATGCCATTGTGAGCCCTCTTTTCTGTTTGACTATTTACTTCTAACTAATTGATATATTTGATTTGTATCTTCTACTAGGAAATGCAATTCTGTACTCCCTCCATCACAGTTTACACGGCGTACTTGAGAAAACGTTGGGACCTATATACTCGTTGATTGGTTGTTAATTCGTTTCAGCTGAACGTGAAAGTAGGGGCATTTGTTAGGCCCATTAAACACACCACGCCTAATTTTGTGTAATTAAAGCATTTGATGCTCCTCCCATCCAGAAATCAAGCTGTTTCCTTCCATGCATTGGTGGAGACCGATTCCACACCTCTGCATGCAACTCTATTCACAAATGCATGGGATTTTTTCTCAGTGTTCACACAGCGGAAAGAAACGGAAGGGGAGGAAATTGTAAACTGTGATGGAGGGAGTAGTTTTTAGCATTTAAGACCCAGCATATCACTTACATGTGCAGTTATGTCATCCCAATTCCCCATTTTCTTTGCTTAATATATATGTTCAGATCATGCTCCAGTCTTTGTTACAAAAATATGTTTGATTGTTACATGCTAGATCAATATGGTCTGGCCGTAGCGAGGTATCATAGTTGTTTTATCTCCCTTTCTCGATCCTCCATTTCTGGATACACCATTTTGAAGTGTCCTGAGATATTGTGATGCCTTCACAATCTAAGAATGATATTTTTTTGTAGTTAAAGCAGAAACACAACAGAGTAGATAATGAGGTAGCTGAATGAAAAATAACAGGCTTGGTGTTAACTACAGTATTTGTGACTTCAGATTGGCAGATATAGCTAAATCTACTTTTTGCCCATGAGTTCGGTTTATTCTATTGTCATTCTATTTTAATAGCATTTGTCCATGCTTTTACATTTTGCTTTGTACAGCCATATCTTCATGATGGGCTCGGCTGCAGGGGCTAGGTGAGAGCTCATCAGTATATGTTAGTAATGCTCACTACCTCGGCGTCCGCTGGTACTTGGTGTGCCTTCCATACATCATCAAGCTAGCGAGATGGGCTCACCGCCTTGATAGCATCAAGCTAATGTGATGCCCTTATTATCTGCCTATATGCTTTTGCTGGATGTGTCTTCTCTGCTGCGGCATTGACCTGCTGTGGTAGCTATGTAGATAGCGCTATGTAAAAGTTATTTTGTGTAAGCGCAGTACATCCTCTGGCTGATTGGGAGGCTTGCAAGACCATCCTTCATCCAGACCCTATGTTGAGAATACGGGCTTAGCTTTATATGCTCTTTATCTACTTCTATGCATGACACGAACTATTGCCCATGAATACTTTGTGTTGATACACTTTCCGTCTGTTCCTCCTTTGCAGCTTGGCCTTACACCGATTTGTTGTTAGAACTTAGCACCTCTAGGGTGCACAATTAAGGGGGATATATAGTAGTTTTCAGTGTTCTGAAGAGTTATGAGATACACTTATGTGGTTGTTTCGCCATCGAAACTATAACCCATAAGTTAAAGTGGATTATCATATGCATGTCATCCCAGTAACCACTCAAGCTCATTAATCCACACCAAGCATATAATATTGTAAGAGATCTTTCATGGACTTACAACATGCTTTCGACTAATTTTGGTGACCTGTGAGTCCCACTCTACGTTACATTCCAGTTATGTGTTGGTTGGTCAGTTGAACCGATACGGTGTAACCTACTACCAGTTCAAAATAGCTGTTAGAAAGATACAGCTTCTCCAGCAATTGCCGATCCATGAAATGGCCTAATTAAAAAACGTTCAGAACTATTTATTTAACATGTCTTCCACGTCATTGTGAATGTT
Organism: Lolium perenne; assembly: GCF_019359855.2. Lineage (NCBI taxonomy): Eukaryota > Viridiplantae > Streptophyta > Magnoliopsida > Poales > Poaceae > Lolium > Lolium perenne. The sequence continues at coordinate 166,880,936 of NC_067244.2, forward strand.
ACATATAAGGTCATGACATATGACAACCTAATTACACGATTTGTCTAAACATAGATAAAAACTACAGCTAATAGGGAATATCGAACATCAATTCATCCTATCTTACCACACTTACAAGAAACGTCATAGTTTTACTCTGAAGCAAGTATGGAAGTTAATGTTTTTTGAGCGATAATTCGGAGATTAATTAATGATATATTATTGATAAGGCCAAATTGTGTCACCTGTGTTTCTATAAACATTGGATAACTCTTACCTTATCTTTCACATGTCAACAACTTTTAATATGATTTCAGTATTTGTGCAAAATGGCTCGTGGGAACCATTTGAATTCAGCATATCTTTCACATGTCAACCAATGTATTATTGGTGTTTTTTCTTTCATATATAGTATACTCCTACATCAAAGGTGGTGTTGAAAAAAAGATGGCAATCCTAATTTACGAAGGAAACTTAGGCGTTTTCTAGGGTGCCATTTAAGAAGCATCAACATCCCTAAGAATAAAACTTATGGCTTAAAAAGTGTCACGCTTTAGCCATTTGCGCCAGTGCAACCCCACCAGCAACACACCATTTAGGTGTTGCGCGGGCGGTATCTTGGCCAACAACAATCTGTACATTTTAATCTGCAAAGCCATTACCTTACTTTAATCTGCAAAGTGTATACTTTGTTTTCTAATGGTATTGATGCCTTTCTAGCGGATCGCATGATCATAATTTCTGAAATACATTTCTTTAAGATTTCATACAATTTCTCAAAATATTTCGTGTTAGGATTCTGAAATAACAACATATTGTCTTAGGGTTCTAAAATATTTAATCTGTTTTGTCGTCTATTAAGTGTTAGGTAAATCTTGGAGCGAGCAGGGAATGGCTGTGGCTGAATGGCGTGGATGGCCGCGACAGAGTACTTGGTCAGCAGATTAGATGGGCTAGAGGGAATGGAGGGAGGTGTAGCACATCAAGGTGGAGGGGTCTGGAGTTAGGTTAAGAGGAAGTGACTGGGTTGCTAACGCAAATCGTGATGGGGGTGGGCAGTGTTAGCAGAGATTAGTGGTGGAAATTGTTTACCTAGGGAAAACATTTGTAATATTTTCTGGTTCCCGTGGTATTGGTTAAGGGGCTCAAAAACTCGAACCAATCCTTTTCAAATATAAGGTATATTCTTGTCTACATACTTCTGAGTAAAATGTCATCCACATATACTCCATGTTTCTGGCACTCACCCGCACAAATACTGCCCAAATAAGCAATTTGGGAATTGATCTTATGTTGAAGAGGAAAAAACCATATGTTCGTAGGTATTGTCATGTATCCAATATTTTCCTCTCAAATAAAATGTATCAAATATATCTGTATCCAAATATTTTTGTATTTACATGATTTATTAATTTAATATATTAAGTGTCGATGATTAAGTCATATGTGCTTTTTAAGTATTAGCAAACTTTCGGTGACATCATGCCACATGTCCAAAATAGAAACCAGAAGGCCAAAGTCGTGTCTCCATTTCACGAATTGCGCCAGTGGCACAACGGGTTAATCCAGTAGGATTACAACAATGTGTATTGCTCAACCTTATTTAACTTTTCAAAGGCGATACGATGCCTTGAATCCTACCTATTGTTTATATCGTTAATATACAACTTATTTGATACTTGATACCACACTTAATCTTCTTTTGAAAAGTACTTCCATTGTATGTAATATTTTTCATAAGGCCTGCAACTTGTTTGGTTCAAATATTTTTCATTAGTGGAACAAGATTCAAGAGAACCACCAATGTGTCTTTCACCGTGTTTTTCCTAAGAGTAATATTAGTACATCATAAAAGTGGAAGCACACACATAACCCAATATCAAATATGTTTTCAAAATTGACACTTTTAACCGTAAACATTGTGGTATCAATTTTTTTGTCTTAAAGTAGATACATTCTTCTTTGAATTATTAATTGTACTTTTATGATTCTTTTATAATGCTACCTCTTTGGGTACAATAACCATAATTTGGTGGTGGAGTTTATATAGAAGCATAAAAACTGGCAAAAATAGTGTGAAATCGTACTAAATTGTCATATCTTGATGTAGCACCTTGATGGAATGGTGTGTCAGCAAGATACTTAAGTAGTTAAATTCCAGGCTAATTCTTAATACTCCCTCCGTTCCTTTTTATAATGCCTATAGATTTTTGGCATTTGTTTCAGAATATAAGGTTGTAGCTTGATTTTTTTTTCAATTACCCCCTCTACCGGTCAGCTCCCACACGACATGCATGAAAAAAAATCCATACAAAAAGGAAACAATTAAATGAGATTCCTAATGCATGACCCCAACGATTTCTTATATTTAGGAAGCATTATTTTTCTTTCCTTAATAGTAGAACTTGGTTGCACGTATATGAAGAGTCAACCAGAGAGATTTGTGGGATTTGTTATGTTAATTTAGGAAGTACTAAAATAAGCTAAAACTTACGATTTCAGTTCTAACTTGATTCCGCCATTTGCGCGATAGCGCAACAGGTCATCTAGTGGTTTTGCAGCTTTGAATGACAGAACGATTCGGCACGAGCCAAACGTGAGATTGGAGGGCTTTGTCCTACAAGCCGGCCTTTGCCACTAGATGCAGATGAAGGTCAGGTAGCAGCAGCTCTTTGCCGATGCAATTAAGTGCTAGCTAAAGCATCGTCAGAATTAGCTCAGCCTTTCTACAAGTTGTTAATGATGGAGGCTACATATGCTCACCCGTTTCTACAAGACGCAGTTAAGTTGCAATTTTGCATCTTTACTTTACTCTGCCTACGTATGCTATGTACAGCCCTCCGGGCTCTTTCCTCCCCCCTTTCTCTAGCTAAAATTTCTTGTAGATTAATTTTTCCTTAAGTATATAACCCCTTCTCCTCTCAATGTTTGTATTCAGTCCGGACACTTTCTAATGTTGTTCTCCCCTGTTACATTTATTTGCAGATACGGTCGCCAAAGTTATCTTTGTAGTTCTGGTATATTGGTTCAGGGAATTCCGAGAGACTGGTTTTTGGATTGCATTTTTTTTTCCGTTCGTGTGTTCTGCCAGGGACGATTTCCAATGGCTGCAGGCTCAGGTTTGTTCATTTGTAATGTCATATGTTATCCAATTATCCAACTATGCGAGCCTATGGTTGCTAAATTTTTTTTGGTTACACGGCAATCATTTATTGCACATCCTGAAAGTGCAACGGCGGCATTGGCATCGAAACTCCATCGAAGACTCGGGGCAGATTCATCACCAACCACATTAGCTCTGAATTTTGTAACGATTTACATCACTCGTTACCCCGACTAGTGTCAGATCTCTCCCTTTACGAAAGGGTTTATTTTGATTACTAAATTACATTCTTTTTATGTTCAGTTCCGCATTTTTCCCTTATCATATTGTGACGGGGATAAATTTAGAAATAAAAATTATTTAGGTGAGTGCATCACGTGTACCTTTTAATCTGTTTGCCTCATAAGTCCCCAGTTTGAATTATACGAGTTTGTTTATCCATTTTGAATTTATAGATATATTTTTGCAAAATTCCTATTTTTTTTCCGATAAAGGGAATATATTAATATAAAAAAGATACTAATTACACCCAGCCTCTTCAACAACGCACCACCCTAATGGCACTACGGATGCACACAGCCAAAAAAGGAAAAGAAAACTAAGAAACAAAAGCCCCGCTACAGCATCTCGGGCCTAACAACAGCAGTACATCCACCGCCAAGACGACACCTGAATTACAGACTCTCCAAAAAACGACGCCTCCAAGAAGGAAACAGTGCTCAAACACTATCGTCGCCCGATCAAAGATCTTAGGTTTTCACCCTGAAGATAGTCCCCGCTCTCAAAACAATGCCTCCACCAAGGCCATTGCCAGGCACAACCAGTTAAGGCCAGACCTTGGGTTTTCACCCTGAAAGGTAGGACTCTGCGCTTCACCTGTGTTGTCGCCCCCAGTTTCATACCACAAAATTCCTATTATTACATTACATTTTGTATATGGACGGGCGCAGCAATGCGCACCATTATGGTCTAGTTACTTCATGATACAAGATATATCTATGAGGTTTTACTTATATTCTGCATACTTTTTATGCATCTAGTATCCTCATTGTTGCAAATGGTGAACCTATAAATCCATGCCTCATTTTCATCCAGTAGAACTTTGTTTACAGTGTTTCTGCAATTTCATATATTTTTTGTTTTGATCATAGAATTATTTTTTAAAAAATCTCTTATTAAAACTAGTGCACCTACACAATGGACAACTTTGTTTGGTGTGTTGGGGGCGGGGGAAGAGACTTTTTTGCATTCTATTTTGCAGTATTTCCTAAAGAGAATCATATCCATTGCGCATTTTTCACATATTGATAAAATTTCATCTAATTAAGGTATAATTTCTTCAACCCTCTTGCAACCGGGGCTAACAAGAGATATCTGACCTCAAGAAGAATAAGAAGAAAGGGATGTAAGTTAAGGTACTTAGCTTTGAGTCAAATACACATTCATTGTATATGGCGAGTGTTGCTCTAGAGTCTAGGTGGCCCACACCAAAAGTATCACTACCTAGTCAGCTTGCATTTGTGCTTGTGCTTCGTGTCTTATAGACCCACGGTATATACGAGTTCGGGGAAGTGGTAAATCGGCATGATCTAGGCCTATGTTGAAGTTGGAGACATTTCAAAGATGTATGCTTGGAGAAATTGTTTTTGACAACATTGTGGGAAGTTGTTCCTTAAGGATCAAAGAAATGCTCGTTGCATTTTAGCTGATCCATAATATTATTTTCTAGCATAATTTACATTCACATATGATAGTGCTACAGAAGGACGAGATACATGTATTTATTAAAGTGTGTGTACTTGTTCGAATATGTGCAATTTGGTGCTTTCTATGCAGTGGGGTAGGAGGAATCCATGGCAATGCCACACATTCCCTTCTTATCACTAATGTCCTTCTCCATTCTTAAGAATCCTTTCTCTCCCCATGTTGTGCCCCATGAATTCTTCAGCAGCCAATACTTTGTGCCATTACCGTCTGCTCCATAACCAATGGCTGCGATCCCATGATCTAGGTCCGTGCCACATGATCCACTCATGATGCCGCTGGAGTAAAATTGGAATGTCATGTCACCTCCATCCACAGAAACCGAAACAGGTTGGTTTGCCACAGCCTTCATGAGGGCACCCTCATCATTTACCGGCACCTCCTCATAGCTCTTAATTGTCGCGGAGCTATTGGATGCACCCTTGCACTTGCCATCTGCTGCAACATATGGGTAGTTGGACTCTAATGTGAGGCCACCGTTCTTGATAATGAACTCAAATGCGTCCTCCATGAGTCCTCCCTCGCAGCCCTGATCTTCACCATGGACATCACAATCGACCAATTCCTGCTCGGAGAGTGAGACAAGTTTGCCGGTACTTAACTTTACAATACCCTCGGTTGCGGCAACAGCGGAAAATGCCCAACAAGAGCCTGCAAATAATTTTGTTGCGATGTAATCTAATCGTGCACACTATCTCGATATGTTAAACATTGATATGCATGTAACAAAAATTATAGGTTAAATGTACTTACCACATTGCCCTTGATTTTTAATAGGAGTGACCGCGCCTTTTGTCCTCCAGTCCATTGTTGCTGGGAGCACATCCAAGTTTATATTCTTATACCTGAATCCCGTCGAAGCCTTTACCTTGTTTGGAAGAAACCCTTTGTTGGTCTTGGTTGCCCTGAACTCGTCGTTGGTGAGGTCAGCAAACTGGTTGATGCCGAGCGAGAACTTGCGGTTTTCGGTGTTGAACGACTCGATGAACCTAACATTGTCGTTGAACACCTCAAATCTATGCTCCTTCTCAGCAGCGTCCTTGTAGACACGGCCATACTGTGCCATCCAAGCCTCGTGTCGCGCCACCATGGACAAGTCTTCGTTCAGTTCGCGAGCTGCAAGTACAGAGCTACGGAGGCAGACGAGGATGGCAAGGAGCAAGGCCTTGGGGAAGGCCATGTTTGATCAGGCTCTCTTCTGACTTGCTTGCCACTGCTGGTAGTGTGTATGTACTCTCTACTGTATATGGTCGATATTGGTTTGGTTTGATGAATGGAGCTGGAGTGTATATATAGTACCTGCTACCTACATGTACGTATTTAAGTAGTACTACGGTGCGTGTACGCTGTTATTTGACCGGCGTGGCCGTGAAGTAATTGTGTGGCTGTTATATGTTAGTATGAAATTAGTGTGCATGAGACGTACGTTGGTGGCACATCTGAGGACGACCCTTTTGGACTGATCGGCCCCTTCAGGATCCCATGTCTGTAACGGAACACCCTAATTTGGGCCGTGAAGTCGTAAAATCGTATGATAGAATCATGATTCTGACAACTTTAAATACAACGCATATATCTCATATTTTAGATTTAAAAAAAAATTATATGGCTTATATCAAAAAACGGAGGGAGTACCTTATTGTTAGTAATCTGGCATATCCTCGATGCAGAAGATACATAACGGAAATACGATCAAATGAGGTAGAAGAGATGACACCGATATCTCTACTCGCCCAGGTATCTGAATAATGTACATATTGGTATAGAAAAAAAAAACTTGCGTGTATGTCTTGGAGTGTTTAAGGTTAACCATTCTAGGGTCAGTTTGGGATTGATGAATTATGGTGCGCTCGACATATACTATAATCAGCTTCGAATAAATAACAAAAATAAAACAAAAATAAATGCTAGCCAAACAGGGAAATAGGCAAAAAAAAAGTATTATACAAATGAGATTATCATAATATATCGTAAACCAAGACAGATCTCTTCGTCCACTGCATTTAGAATCATTGCAGAAAAATACAGTTGATTCCACAAGCATTACTTTCTCTATGTGTTGAGGAATATAGAAGTGACCTATTTTCAGAAGGAGGAGTGTTTCAGCTATTTTTCGTAATTCCATTTTTTGTTTAGATGTCCTAGGTAGAATTTGACCTGAGTAAGATAAAATACATTTCAAACGTTTGGAAGTGTTAAGAAATTTACTTTTTATATGTTAATAAGGTGATGCTCTGTTAACAAGTGAAATTTCAAGTTCAAACTTATATTCATCTAGGAGGTATAAAATTATTATGCATGGATGGTGATGTTGTACTGTTAATCACTATTTATTTCTGATTCTTTTACTTCCTAATGAATTTGAACTTGAAATTCTACACACTTGTGGAAACATTACCTCCGACCAGCAACTTGTATTTTGTGTTTAGAATTTCAGAAACTTTGAAATGTACTTTTATTTGATTTTCACATTCCAACGTAACTTGGTTTTATTATGATATTTTCTCGTACGGGAAAGTTTCAGTAGAGATAACAATGTCCTAGTTTGAGGAATTGCATTAGAAAAAACAAATGCCCTAGAGACAGGAACTGAGGGACTACATGTCTGCTGAGGCGAGATGACATAGCTTCATTTCCCAGGAGTCCAGGACCAGCTCGTTGTCATGCTAGCTAACGATTGACTGACTCATTGCTGTCAACGCCGGCGAGCCCAATTAAGCAAACGGCTAGGTACCAGTATATATATTTTTTGCAGCTAATGGCATAAAGGATCTTATAGGTAGCTCTTCATTTAGGTCATTGGCCTTTCTTGTTCAACGCTGTTATCGATAGGCTTAATTTAAGAGAGGTGTTTATGACTGGTCGGCAGTTTACTTGGGCAAACAGCTTGTCGGAGCCCACATACGAGAAACTAGATCGCGTGTTGATGGATACCGAATGGGAAAATAAATACCCTATGGTGTCAGTCCGTGCACTAGAACGTATTGAAAAACTGTCTGACCACGCTCCCATCCTTTTAACCACTGGGAATCCCAGACCCGTTTGTAAACGGCCGTTCAAATTTGAACTTGGCTGGTTATATCGAGAGGGATTTCATGATATGGTTAAAAGGGTTTGGGAAAGTGTCAACACCCGGATTTTTAAGTCCAGATGCCTGTTATGTCATACATCGCAATCCCAGGAATATTGTTGTTGCGAGACATAACAGTTGAATATCATAAGTCGTCATCCATTACATACCATAGTCGTCTTACAAATAGAGATCACATGATCCATATTAGACACATAGTTGATCTATTGATCAACATACACAAAGTTCATAGTTTCATAGCGGAAGCGTAAATAGAAGGGACTCTCTAGTCCACAGGCCAACGTCTGACGTCAGAAGATTCCCTAGTTGTCGTAGGCGTCCTGCTGGTCGTCATCTTGATAGTTCTGCTCCTCTTCATAGTCTGGCCATTTGAATAGCCAGGGACACAGCCGTGAGTACTTTAAAGTACTCGCAAACTAATACTAATGTAAGTTCTAACAATTCTAGTAAGGGGTGCTAAGCTCTAGTTTATTTTGCATAAAGCCAATTTTAGTTCACAAACCTTTTTGTAAACAACTCTTCATGTGCTAACTAACTCAAGTGGGAACATTAGTGTCATTCCCACAACTCCATTGTGATTCCAAAACAATGTCACCTTTCAAGTTCAAATCCACCAGTCACCCTTCACCATTCATAGTTTTCAAACAGTTCTGATGACGGAACCGTATGGCCTTTCCAACTGTCCATAACCGAGGACGCGGCTATTCGAATAGGTTTAACTCTGCAGAGGTTGTACACTTGTGCCACAACAATTGCAATAGCTCGCCAGGGGTAACTGGCCCTGATTTATCGTACGCAGTACGCGAACTACCAATCATAACCTTTCATTTACATACCCTAGTATAGGCACCTCTCCCCATGAGCTTGGCCTCCCAGTGAAGACAGACGGTCAGCCTGGGAACTGCACAGGGCTTGGGCCGGACATTCACCTCATTTCGCGTCATATCATCCCATTTCTTTTGTTGTAGAGGCAGCTTTCGGCATAACCCCGATGACGCTTGTTTAGAGGGAACCCATACTAAGACACACAAACTTCCGGTTAAGCCCTACCCAGATTCAGGTATTGTGGGGGTACTTGTAAAATTGGAATGGTATCGCATCCGAACCCAACCATCAGATTTTGTAAAGTTCACCAAGTCATTCACAGATCATATTCACCTTCAAAATCTTTCAGTAGAATTACTCATCATTCCAAAGTCATTTTATTTCACAAGTTCCAAACTAAGGTAGTCACTTTTAATTTAGCACTAGCATCTAATTATGAGGGGTGCTAAGTACTTTGCTTTGCTTCTAGGCTAACCTTGATACTCTTGTACTAATCCAATACTAACCAAGTGAATCATAAATCAAAAAGGTACTTTGATAAAACAACAGTAAATAAAGCTTGTAAGGTATAACTGGGAAATAGGATCATAAGCATAAAGTAAATAGGATAATGCCTTGCTCATAGTGAGCTTTGCACTTTGCAAGAGTATTATCTTGCATTGGGGTTAACTTGCAAAAGTCTAGCTTGCGTTGGTGTTAGCTTGCAAGAATATTAGCTTGCAACCATATAACTTGCAAAAGTCTAGCTTGTATTGGTAATAGCTTGCTGACTTTACTACTCTAGTAAACTTCTTTACTTTGACCAAAGTTAACTATAAAAGCAACTTATTGAGAAAACAAGTAAAAACTGGTAATGTATAAACTTGGGATAGGCTTATGTAAGAAAAGGTAAGATTCATGGTGCCTTGCCCCCAAAAAGGGGCTTTGCACTTTGCAAGAATATTAGCTTGCATTGGTATTGGCTTGCCTTGGTTGAAGTGGGGGTCCAAGTTCTCTTCTCCTTCCTCTTTGTAGAAGTCCTCCTCCTCCTGATAGTCTCCGGTACTAGCGTCTAAAATACGAATGCGGGGTACACAATCATCATACCAAACTTACATACTAAAATAAGCACACACAAGCTTTACACAACTTAAACTAGCATCACACACTACTATTAAGTGGGTGGATGTGTTCCTCTTATTTAAGAAAAATAATTTCCTCTCATACTAACTTAGGTGTTACTTTTAATTACTTAGAGAAAATAATTTCCTCTTATTATCTTATTAAGATTTAATTTCTCTCATGAACAATATATGACCTAGGTTAACCAAAGTCAACCTCTTCATACTCATCATTTAAGAAAATGATTTAAATGAGGTTCCATACCTCATGCAATTTAATACTAACATGGTAGTGATTTAATGTCACCAAATACTCAATATGAGATTATATAGACCATGGTCACTACCTCATGTTGAATTACTTGAGACCAAGATTTAAATGAGAGGAAAACCTCTCCTATGATTTAACACATAGTTGTAACTAGGTTAACAACTATCATTGAGGTGATTTAACATCATCAACAATCCATTGGCTATTCTAACATTACTTGTATTTACACCAACTATTCTATTCACACAATTACTACAATTGGGGGGCATTGGTTGTGTTGCTTGAGGAAAATAATTTCCTCTCCTTACATATGTAAATGATAATTTCCATATGGTTCTTGAGAAATACTTTTCTCTCATTGAAATCTTCTTAAGATTTAATTTCTCAAACAATCATACATGAATTCCTGTTGACCCAAGTCAACCATTCATCATCATCATTTGAGAAATTGGTTTAAATGAGGTAGAGTACCTCATACTATTTAATATCACTACATATGATTTAAATCTCTAAGTACTTCATATAAGAGAGTTTGGACCAGGGGTCCAAACTTCACATGAATTCATTTGAGACAAAGTTTCAATGAAGTATAAGACTTCATAAGAATTACTTAATAGTTTTGGACAATATCAACTAGTTAAACTAGCCCTATTATCCACTACTTAAACTAGGGCATGATCATGCAAAGTGACCATACCATTTTATTGCATAAACAATTAGTGTAAGTCAAATGTGAGCTATTAGAGTTGAAATCAACTCAATATCTATTTTGGTTGATTTTTAAGAATTATTTGAATTCACAAAAGTCCCTGTCTTGATATTTTTACTATTTTAATTCTACACAAGATGTAGGGTTCAAACCAGTGCCATTGGTTAGAGCATTTCATAAGGTTTCCATCAACATCAAATTCATCAAATTTGGTTCAGTAGATTTGCAACTATTGAATTTCAAAGTTTGTGCTGTATTGAAATTCATTTGGAATTAATTAAACTCGATTTGAATTAAGAGGGCCGGCGGGAAACTTGTGTTGAATACATAATTTGGCTATTAGGTATTTATAGGCCAAATTAATGTAAAAGTCTATGGTTAAATTGTTGATTGACATATTTATTTGGACCTGTTATTTAGTTCAAAATGCAGGCTTGATCAAAGTTCAATACAAATGAGAGCGGCAATTGAAGCGTATCAAGCTATTCAGCCAGGACAACTATAATGAGTTTTGCATGGACCAGCAGCTAAAAGGAAAAGTCCTCGGGCATGTATCGGAGCCAAGCTAGAAGAAGTGCGTCAGGAAAAAATCATATATGCATGCATGAGGCGGATGCAAGTCATTAGCTCTTGGCCTGACTATTTTATCTACACAAGCAATTAGTGCTGGTACGTAAATACCGTACAGGAGATAGCCGATTCAGAACGTCACGTTCTATACATGGTAGTTCAGATATGGCAAGATTCTAGTCGGTTTAGACATTGGAGTTGTACCCGTGTACGTCAAGTCCTAGTGCATTGTAACGCAAAGTCCCGCACCTTATTTAAAGGCTGTGGCCGATTGACGAGAGAACCCCAATCGATATTCATCAAAAATACAATCTACTTTTTACGTACGTTTTCTTTCGTTGTTCTCTTTGCCGAGCTCTAGTACATCTAGGGTTTAGCAAAATCTTTGCCGCTTTGCGCTGAAAAGCGGTCGTTCTCCTCTCCGAAATTGAGGCATCTTTGTTGATTTGCTCGAAAATCATCCGTTCGTCGTCACGAAAGTACGACGGTTATCGTGTTGTTGCGCCGCAGTTTTGCGTGGCAACACAATTGGCGACTCCGCTGGGGAACGAAGAAGCACACGATGAATACTGATCCCAAGGACGCAAGCAATCTCAACCTGGACAACATCATCCCTGCCACGCTCGAAGATCTTTCTGAAGATGACCAGCGGGAGATCGAGCGGGAGCTTGAGGAAGAGAAGGCTGAGCGATTGAAGGTGAAGTTGGCTGGATATTTGAAAACAAGGAACGGCTTCATCAAAAAGGTACCTGCACCAAATCTGACCGCTGCATCTAGTACAGAGGTAAATAAGTCTCCCGAAGAAATTGCTCATCTTGTTGATGTGTCCGTAGCTAGCAAGTATGGTTCTGATATGGCAAATGCGGCACGCACAGTTACTCAATTAGCTAGTAAGTTTGAAGAATTTGAAACTAGTTTACCTCATAAAGTTCGCTATTTATTGCTGCAAACAAATGGTGAAAACTTTGGGAAAAATCTAGCGCCTATAGAAAATAGCTCACAGCCTAGTAATATACATACTTCTGGCGTGTTAGCTAATGTTATACAACCTGCCATAAACAATGTTCAAGGTAGCCAAAATTATGTTAGCAGTTCTGGCAACAACTTTGTATCTAGTATTGCTGCTCCAATTGTTTCAACTTCGGTTCCACTAAATTACAACATCAATAACCGAAGTATTGGCTTCAATTCTAATTTGCAGCAACCTAGTTATCAAACGGTGGCATATAATACATCACCGCTGCCACCCGTTGGTACCGGGGTTCCTTACGGGCCGATACCAGATGCTTATTTTAATGGTTCTCCGCAGCAAACCATGCATGCTCAAATTTGTTTGCCGGAGATGCCACAGCGTACTTGTGTTCAACCCGTTCCACAAATTAGTTCTCCACAATCCACTGATAATTTTAAAGATCAAATTGCTAGTATACTTAGAGAATTTGGTTTGGAACCTAAGGGTAGAGCACGTGCATATCAAAAACCATACCCTGAATATTTTGACTTGACACCATATCCTCGTGGTTTTAGAATTCCAGATTTTGTTAAATTTACGGGGGAAGATGGTAGATCTACATTTGAGCATGTAGGACAGTTTTTAGCACAATGCAGTGAGATTGGTACATCTGATGTTTATAGGGTAAAATTGTTCCCTTTATCTTTGTCTGGCACTGCATTTACTTGGTTTACATCGCTTGCTCCTAATTCTATTTCAATGTGGGCACAATTAGAGCAAAGATTTCATGAGTATTTTTATAGCGGTGAAACTGAGCTTCGACTTTCAGATTTAACAATGGTTAGGCAAAAATATAATGAACATGTGCATGATTACATTAGGAGATTCAGAGATGTCAAAAACCGTTGTTTTAGTTTGAACATAGCCGAAAAAGATTTAGCTGATCTTGCTTTTTCGGGTTTGCTCGCTCATATTAAGGATAAACTAGAAGGGCAACAATTTTCAGATGTTAATCAAGTTTTGCAAAAGGCTTTGGCACAGGAGAATCGAGCTAAAGAAGTTAAACAATTTAGCCGATTTAAAGATAATAATAGAAATAAGGAGAAGGAAAACCACATGGTTAATACGTTAGATTATGATGATGATTCGGCTAGTGAAGACGAAGTTGATATTTGTGTAGCCGAATGGGTTCAATCATCTAAGTCCAAACCTTTTGCATGTCCTGCCTTGAAACCCACACCTGCTAGAAGAGAGGAAATTAAGTATACTTTTGATGTTAGCAAGTGTGATAAAATATTTGATATGTTGCTGCAAGGAAGTTTAATTAGACTGAGAGAAGGTCATGTAATGCCATCTGCGGAAAAATTGGGTAGAAAGGCTTATTGTAAATGGCATAATTCTTTTTCACATGCTACTAATGATTGTAATGTGTTTCGTCGACAGGTGCAATCGGCCATTGAGGACGGACGATTGACATTTACAGAAAGTTCTAAGATGAAGCTCGATACTGATCCGTTTCCTATAAATGTTATTGATTTTGAGAATAAGAAGGTGCTTATTCGGTCAGATCAGACCGAGTCCGCAAGAGGGAAAAATGTTGTGGTTGATAATAATGCTCCTCCGAGAACGATCAAACCAAAAAATCCAGTAGTAGGAGTGTGGAAAGTCAATGCAACAAAGAGACAACCTCCCAAAGCCCACAGTCAGCATGTTGTTGGAGAAATACACTTCACGCAAGGCCGATAATGTCTTTAATCGGCTCGGAGGTAACAAGCGCCCTAGGTCTCCTACTCGACCCGGGGGGCATGAGCGTTGGCGAGGAGATCAGTACAGCCAGCAGCCTCATTTTCCAGTGGCATCGGCATATTGGGGCTGCCCATATCCTGTGTATCCTCAATACCCTCCGTGGGGTTTCAGTCCGTGGTCTCCATATCCTACAGGGCCAGGTTATTTTCAGCCAGATTGGGTTCCAGAGAGGCCTCCGTTCAGACCATATATGCATGACAAAAGAGCCCGTTTCAATCATGAGGTTAGGTCGCATGATGCAATTATTGTTCAGCGAAACTCATCGCCGAGTCGCGGTGCAGGTGGCAGGAACTATATAGGTGACTGCAAGCGAGTGTGGGTGAAGCGTGCTGAACTTAAGCTGGTTAAAAATTCAGATGATCTAAATGCAGCTAATGCTTTGAAAGTTGGTAAGCAGCAGGGAGCTGAAGGTGATGTTTCGAATACAGAGACAAGTGTTGATGATGGTGCACAGCTGCAGCTAGCAGGGTCCGATGCTGGCAATGGTTTGAATCCCGAGAAAGAGAAAATAGCTCACGGTGGTAGTGATATACATCAGCGTCAAGGATCTTATCGGGTTCAGAAGGAGGCAACGATTGAGCCAAGCTGGGAAAACAGCAGCAAAAACCGCAATAGCTATGCAGCTGCTGTTATACGTGATGGACCTAAGCATGGTGGCACAAATAATAATGCAGCCCAAGAAGTTAGTTTACACGCTGGTTTGGGGAATAACATGCATGGACGCTTAGAGAAGCCCCAACTACATACTAGTACCAGTAAGTCTGTTGCTGATTCAGCTTATCAGTACGCGAGAGGCCGCGGAAAATTTGAGGTTGGCGGTCCATCTGAGCAGCGTAATATTTTTTCGGCCAGGGATACTACATTTGCTCCAAGAACAACAGTAAGTCAGTATAGGCCGGGAAATTTCAGAAGCAGCAGAGTTATGTCAGTTGCGCCGGGTACTAAACCAGGACCTCGGTGGTGTCCCAGAGGTCTCACACATACACAGAAACGACGGGTGCAGCGATTGCGGACATTAGAGATCAGAGAAGAGATAGCTGAGAAGAAGCGCGATGAAATGTTCAACCGTGGAAAACCAATGGTGTTTCCGAAGATGACTTGGAGGGAGAAGCGCCTCGCGGCGGAGGAAAATAAAAATACGGATGGTACCATTGATGATACAAATTCAGAAAGTAAAAATGACATGGTTGTTGACAAAAATTCTGAAAGCACAAATGAGGAACCTACTGATGTGGGGGACATTGTTGCTGATATGGGCGTAACAGAGATGTCATGGCAAGAGCGCATGATAAATGACATGATGCAAAACGGAGGCGACACAAGTGATAGCGAGAGCTCAGAAAATGATGAAGAAATACCTACTAATATGGAGGTTAATATGGTGTTTGCATTGCCCGCAGAATTTCGTGCGCCCGAAGTTGAAGTTGCAGAACTTGTGCTTGGTCCTAAAAATGCTATCTCTACCATCTAAAAAGGAAGAACTTCCTCTGTTTCCTCCGGTCGAGTTTCGTCACACATATTTTCAACTTGGCCATTTTACCCTCCCACCTTGCTTCAAACAATCTAGCACGGCAATCATTTCAGTGTAACAGAATAGGAAACCGCATAAGCATTCCAGAGTCCAGCGCATAATCACCGCCCACAGAATAGGAAATCGCAACATTAATTCATCGCGCATTCCAGGAAAGTGCACACAACATTTCAGGGATCTATCAACACACCATTATGTCAGGTACAAGAAAGAAAACCGCAACATTTCAGGGATCAATCACATTTCAAAGGAAACTCCATCATTGCAGATCAACCATATCGGTACTTGCCTGAAACCATAGAATCCTAAAGCATGCATATAAAGGGTACCCTGCACCATTGTTATGCGAGAGAACTCCTGGAATCATCAGGGAGAGTAAAGGTACATAACCACGCCTCTAGGCTGTATGCAGTTTTCAAACTGTTGTTTCATACCTTTTCTGATTTGTATTTTATTATCATGTGGATCATCAGGGAAACTGGAGATGCACTTTGTTTGAAGAACTTCCCCATCAGGAAATAGCGGATCACTAGAAAAGATATCAAATTGTATGTATTTTACTCTCATGCGGATCACCAGTTGTATGCACTTTGTGAGAATCTGCAGTAATCATGGTTTGAACAAATCATTATAGGATAACTTGTCTTTCAGATCATAATGTTTTAATACTTCACTAATACCAATCTGATAGATACTTGAGTTTCATGCTTTGAGATTGGAATTATCTTTCCTCGATGTGTTAACAAAGCTAGGAGGCCCTGTGTGAGGTCATAATGCGTCTAGCCTAATCAATGTTTCCTGTTACATCTAGAGAGTAACCTGATTTATAGAAAATATATACCTGATCAAAGTTATTTTTTTGTTCATTTGCAGGTTTTGATCAGATCGAACTACATAATTTAAGAATGAAAGTGGACTGATGTTGATGCTAGGCATAAGCGAGTAACAATTTTTTCATCTAACCACATCTGTAGCTATAATTTCCCTTCGCTGTAATGTAATAAAGCATGGGATGGCTTAACTTTGTTTGCCATTTGCTTTCTTCGCTTTGCTATTCAGAGCTGAATGTATTTGAAAATGGTTTTCAATAGCTACAGATTCACTTTATGATTGTTCCTTTTTCTGTAGCCACAAAAGTATAACTAAGCTTCTTTAGTGTTTGCTGTCAAACATAGGTTTATTATTTCAGATTGGTGGGCTAACAACATTAAGATAGACGAACAAATAACCCTTCAGCAAAATAAAGGCGACATATAATGAAAATCTCATCAAGAAGTTACCAGCTTTTGCTTCTTTGCTTGATGAAAGATCGGTTGAACCATCCTTCTGTCGCTGACCATCCGGAGTCATTTCATAAGCAGGGTTGTCATTATTATCATTCACACTGGAACCTTTCTTTTTGGAATGCTCCTTTGATTATAAGCCTGTAGATGGGAACATACACTTATTGTTCTCTTCAATCTAGCATTGAATTTGAAATAATGAATATCTACACTGAATATTGAATAGAGAAGTAGAAAGTGAGCTCTTGTTCAGCGCCCAACTGAAAAAATTACATCGAGTAAAGCCTCTTATTTTAGATAGTCCGTCTAGCAAGTCCACTACAAAACGGCAGCACACAGTCAACACTGACACTGAGACAACGGGTTCATAACAAACCTGATATATTTAAACCTTGAGCAACTAAATGTTGAGTTGCATAATCAAATTGCAGGCCAGATGAACCGACAGTGCTCCTCAGTTCTGCAAAAATGTTAGAACAACAGGGAGTCAGGGATAACAAAACGGGAGAATAAGCTGCAAATATAGCCACAATTTATTCAAGCACAAAATGATTTTTCCACACAAATTAGCTTCTTAGTTCAATACTACTTATATCATACCAATAAAAAAAGGAAAAGGGAAAGATACGCACATGTCTTTAATGAACCTATCACCAATTGTCCATGTTTCTTGTCACCAAAATGCAAAGTACGGGCAGGTCGGCCCAGCGCGCCGCCGGCGCCCGCCGATCTCTCTGCTCCCACCACCCCGGCGGCCGGCGAGACCAGATCCGGAACCCCCTCCGTCCCCTCTCTCCTCTGCACCAGCTGGTAGGCCCAGGCTTCGAGCGAGCGGTCGGCTTCATCACTTCCAAGCTCATCCTCTACCGGCTTCAACTTCGCCTCCGCCCCCGTGTGGCTCGTCAGGGCCGCACCGGGGCGTCCCCACTTCGCGTCGCGCCGCCCTCCCGCTCTTGACCTCCTCACCGCCGTCGTCGCTGGCTATGGCCGCGGCGGCGGCGGGGCCCGCCCCAAAGGTGGCGTGGTGGTGAGAGCTCCTGAGCGGAGGAGCTCCTTTCCTTGGCGCGGGCACGCAGGGGCGGCGGCCCCTGAATCCCTCCTGTCGGCAGGCGGCCCTGGTCGTGGTGGCCGTTGCAGGTGGTTGGTGGCAGCGTCCTGGCCGTGTGGGCGGTAGGGCGTCTGCGGCCGTCGGTGGCGGCGGGTGAGGCTCGGGCTCCTTCAGCAGCGCGGCGCGGTGGTCCAAGGCCAAGGCAGAGCTGCTCGGGCATCTGGCGGCTTCGGCTACCATGGCTGCTCGGTGCAGCGCGGCGACGAGTAGGCACGGGCTTTCCCGACGGCTCGTCCGGCTTGCTGTGGTGGGGTGGCGGCCCTCCCTCCAGGCTCTGGTGGTGGCGCTCTTCGGCAGTGGCCAGAGTGTAGGGCTCCCGCGGTGGCGCGGCTGTGGGTGGTTTCGAGGGGCCGCCAATCCGGTCGGGGTGCTCGCATTTCTGCGGCCGCTGGCTCTATGTTTTGGATCTCCGTGTTGGCGTCCGTCGAAGCCCCCTCTCTGTGGCGGTTGGCGGCGCCCGCGGCGCTCTGCTTCGGTGAGCTCGGCTGGCAGCAGTGGTGTGGCTCGGCTTCAACCCCGCGTGGTGCGGGCGGTGGCAGCGGAGCTCGCTGAGCTTCTCGGTCTGGTTTGGCGGCGGTGGCTCCTGTGTGGCGGTGGCGCTGTTGCCGCACAAGAGGTGTGCGTCCGTGGGGTGCGGGCTGGCGGCGGTTTGGTCTCCGCCTTGCTGTCCGGCCGCGTGGGGATGTAGAGGCTCGTTTGCTCCGGGTGAAAGCTTGACCGCGCGGCGTCCGTGGATGTCGCCGTCCTCCTTGGGGGGCGGTCGTGGAGCTGTCCGACCTTTGCTACCCTCGGGTTCACGGCTTCGGGTGAAAGCCTTGATCCCGCTTTGCGGGATTGGACGACGACGTCGTCTCATCGTCGTTTCCCCTCTTGAGGGCGTCGTCTTGAAGCCGGTGATCCTCTTCGCGCGCCCCGGCGGGCTGGACGCACACGACATCTAGGTTGGCAGGAGGTTGACCGGAGATGTGGGGTTCCGGGTGGAGGCTTGTGAGGCAACGACGATGGTGGTGACCAAGGTTTGGTAGCGGCAAGATCATGTTAGTCGGCTCCGTTCCGGCGTGTTCGAGTGTCTTCGTGTTGGTCTCCTCTCGCTGTGAAGTCGAAGCTGCCTTTGGGCGGTGTACGATGACCTTCATGGGGCGGTTCGATGAAGGTCCTACTCGGCGCAGGTCTTGCGCATCTCCTTTCCGGGGCTCGTCTTCAGAATCGAAGCTGCCGGTCTCTCCTCGAAGAGCCATCTGTTTGGCATAGGCCGACTTAAGCTTCGCCTTTGTGTGGCTTTTGTGGGTAGCCAGGGTGGCTAGGTGTGTCCCTTGTGGCCGAGTGTGTGTGGTTGTGAGTGTGGCTTTGGCCTGGTTGTTGTTGGTTTTCGCCTGGTTTTCTCCTAAAAACTGAGCACCTTCTACTTAATTAATGAATGAGGCAAAGCTTTTGCCTCGGTTTCAAAAAAAAAAAAATGCAAAGTACTTCCTATCGTCATGTACTTATATTGTATCTGCAGAATTGGCAGCTGCTAATTAGCATTTAGAAACGTGTCGCCGACCAGTCAAGATATGACACCCTTGGATCATTCAATTGCACTAGATTTCATGAATTCAGCAATATCATACACCTATTTAAACAGTTCAAGTGCAGGAAACTAAATCAGCATTGCAGACTTTTTGCATATACTTTGATAGTGCATGAAACGAGGGCAGGACAATTCAAAGAGCTATACGATAATTGTAAGATTAATAAATAATAATTTTTAGACAATTGTATGGGCATATTAGCACAAACACCAAACCATCCCATCACCAGCAGAGAGATGCATCACACTATATTATGCAAGCCATGTCGATCGGGGATTTTAATTGGTAATTTACCTGCACTCGTTGAGTACGCTCCACGTCTAGAGGCTGGAGTTGTGGAAGTGGAAGTGCTTGTCACCACGGTGGAACGGGGGTGCCGTGATGCGGGTTCATGATGCAGTCGATGGCCTCCTCCAGCCGTTGCTTCAACAAGCCCGCCGCCTCCATGGGGGTCTATGAGGGGTCTTGGCAGCCTGCTAGCTGGGGGGGGGGGGGGTGGGTGAACGATGTGTTGGGCGGAGCGAGCCGCCAACGGGAGGAGATGGCGGCAGCGGCGGGGAAGCATAGGATGGGGCAGCGCAACGGAGCAAGAGAGAGGTTCGCTTCAGTAAGTGAGAGGATAAGGTTAGCCTGTCGTGCATTTTTTTTTTTTGCTAAACTGGGTTTGCGATGTTTGATCTGGATTTTGCCATTTTGGTCGCTGGAACGAGTACTTCATGCCTGTCTAGCAACCACCCTTATTTGGAACGAGATCCTCTAACGTTGACATTCCTCTAACTTTACTTCTTCCCATTCACACGATTAACATTATTTTGATCAAAATTAACATTTCCGAAAGGCTGGACCGATGATCGATGGCATCAAGACTGTCTGCGCCGGAAGTTCTCGACGGCGGAGCGGAAAGGATGGAGGGCGGGCGGCGCGGCTGGAGAAGAAGGCGTTGGCGGCGCGCGCGCACCAGCATGCGCTGGCCGGGTGTGTTGCTGCCACCAACGCGAACCCATGGAGTACGTCGGTGCCGGTGTACGTTCCGGGAGTGGTCTCTCCGTCGACATCCGGGTCCTACAACGACGGCCCCTCCGCCACTCCCGGGTGCGTGACCCCAAACTTGTTGCCGCACTAGCAGGATACGCTGCCGCATGGCGGCTTCAACCCCAACTCCATCTTCTACTCCTGGTGTACGAGCAAGCGCCCCAGCGCGAGCCAGGACCCGGTCCGGACGGCGCCCTGCTCACTGGCCGCAGGGGCCCGCTCAAATTCGACGACGCCGGCGCTGAGGAGGAGGAGGAGGGGAAGGAGGACGAGGAGGAGAAGGGGAGGGGTGGAGAACAACGAGGACGAAGTGGGCGGCGACGAAGAGGATGACGAGGGTGCCGGTGAGGATGCCGGTGATCTCGTGGAGGTTGACACGGACGGCGTGAGGAGGAAGAAGAAGAAGAAGAAGAAGAAGAAGAAGAAGAAGAAGAAGAAGAAGAAGAAGAAGAAGAAGACGTCGAGCACACGAGGTCCCAAGTGACGCCTCTGGAGGATCTATATCAGTGCGACTCGTGGGCGACGGTGAGTCATGACTCTATCATCGACGCCAACCAAAAGTACGGGAAGTATTGGGCGAGGATCAACACCGAGTTCGACGAGCACAAGCTGATCAACAGTGAATACACCAGGAAGTATTGGTCTTTGCTTGGTTGGTTGCCAGAATTTTGGTTGCCAATAGAATCTTGCCAACTTTTCTCACATTGGGTCTGTTTGGTTCACAAATCTTGTCATTTTTTTTGGCTAACATGGGGTTATTTTTTTTTTGAGGGTGAAACAGTGGGGTAAAACCCCACTGCAATTTTTATTATAAAAGGCAAAATTTACAAGGTTACAAAAGAGAAGAAGAGAAAAAGAAAGAAGAAAAAGAAAAGAAAGAAAGAAAAGAAAAGAAAAGAAAAGAAAAGAAAAGAAAAGAAAAGAAAAGAAGAAAAGAAAAAGCAAGCTGTACAAGGAGTACAGAAAGCTTAAACTAAAGAGCTAAGAAAGAGTTCAAGCCAAGCTTTGTATGCCTCAGATCTTTTTTTCTTCATTCTGAAAGAGAGTAGAATGAGCTCTTGCTTAAAAACCGTCTTCCGTGCACTTAAAGAGGGAGTCCGATCTTCAAAAATCTTCCTGTTTCTAATAATCCAAATGGCCCATGCTGCCAGGATGATGATCTCCACAGCAAAAGGCAAGGATAAATGATCTTTAATCTCATAGAAAGCTTCCAGAACTGAGTGCTGGTTCAGAACTTGGGGGCAAATCATGGCCCAACATAACTGAGCAAAAGGGCAACTCCAGAATAGATGTGCCAAGGTTTCTTCTTGGTTACATTGCAATGTGGCACAGTTGAAGGATGGGAGATGACAATTCTTTCTCTTAAGAAGATTCCTTGTATTAAGTCTGTCATGTAAAAGGAGCCAGAAAAAGAACTTGTGTTTGGGTTGACAAGAGGACTCCCATATCCAAGTGAAGAACTTTGGTGCATGTTGTTCTCCAATCATGAATTTATAAGCCTTTGTTGTTGAGAACTTATCAGATCCCCAAATGTAAGTCCAAGAATCATGTCGTGGATAATGCATCTCAGCTTGCACATTATCACATAAGGATTCCAACTGCTCAAATTCCTCAAAAGCTTGTTGAGAGAGGGGAAGATGGAAGAGATCCTGTAGGTACTCCATGTGAATAACTTTACTCACAGAAATATCAGCTTTCTTGGTAAAGGAAAAGAGATGTGGGAATTTGTGGTGCAAACATGAGTCCCCCCAGAGATCAGTCCAAAAAAACACAGTCTTGCCATTCCCCACATTACATCTTGCCATAGCTTTATAAGTATCAATGAGTTTAAGATGTGCTTTCCACCAAAAGGATCCTTCTACTTTAAGTCCAGGGGGTCTGTCTTCAGCATAGTAGGTGTCTCTTACAAGGTGTACCCAAGGAATATCAGAGTTGTTGTAGAATTTGTCCAGATTTTTGAGAAGAAGAGCTTTATTTTGAATATCAAGATTAAGAACTCCCAAACCACCTTGTTCCTTGGGTCTGTAAATTTTCTTCCAAGAGACTAGAGCATTTCCTTTTGCTTGCACATCTGCAGTTATGGAATTTGAGCAGTTGGTTATGGAATCCAAACAGCCTAACATGGGGTTATGGAATCTCTAGCCAATATTTTGGCTAGCCAATGGTTGCCAACATTTTGGTAAGGCAAGGTATGGCATGAACCAAACATATCCTATAGTTGGCTAGGGCCCATCTTCATATTTACCCCTTTTCGAAGTTCTACAACTAAAATGCATCACCCCATAAAATTGATGGCAGATAACAGCACTGCAGATGAATACATCTCACAAATACGAGGAATAAATAAAATTCAGTTAAAATGCAAGAGTTAATTACTGCGCATCTTCACACGAATATAAAGGAAGAAGGGCATAGCCGTAGCCCGTAGGGACACATAAAGTACCTTACTCTTTTCAGGCACTTACAACTCAAGATCGATTGTATTTACAGCCGCGGAAAATAAAGAAATTAAAATGACTAAATTTAGTTTTTGGAGAACAATCTGTCTTGTTATTACGTTCGGTGTTATCATGTTGTAGTACATTATAATATCTTTGATTTTCTTTGAATTTTTATAGTCAGTTATGAATTATATATATACATTGAGAAATAAAATTTGAGAACCCGTTGCAACGCACGGGCATTTGTACTAGTATTCAAGAAGCCAGAGAAACCTGAGCAGCACCTAAAGCCATTGTTCATCAAGGGACACGTTGATGGTAAGCCTATTGGTCGCATGCTTGTTGATGGCGGTGCCAGTGTTAATATTATGCCTTTTTCGGTGTTTTGTAAACTTGACCGAAAAGAGAGCGAGTTAATGAAGACCAATATGGGACTTAGCGGGTTCTCCGGAGAATTATCAGAGGCTAAGGGTGTTATTTCTATGGAGCTCACAGTCGGAAGCAAAACATTGCCGACTGCGTTTTTTGTTGTTGATGTCAAAGGCCGGTATAATATTCTTTTGGGACGCGATTGGATTCATGCAAATTGCTGCATCCCCTCTACTTTACATCAGTGCTTAATTCAGTGGGTTAATAATGATGTGGAGGTGATCGAGGCAGACCACTCAGCGTGTATTGCTTTGACAGAGGCGCCGGTTGATTGGCAACACGGTGAGATGCGTTGTTTGACCGGTAGAGATTTATCGGATTATGACTATATTAATGTTGGTAAGGAGGGTTTTGTACCTATAAATGCACAGCCGGCTAACATAGCTCGGCTTAATGATTTATCTATATAAATGATGAGTAAAGATGATAATATTAAGTGGCTGCAAAAACGTACCGAAGAGTATCGTTCCGGAAAGAGCGATATGCATGAAACTATTGAAGATTTTGATAACATGGAGAAGCTTGGACAGGGATTCTCATCGGCTGATCCACTTGAAGAAATAGATATTGGCGATGGAAGTATTCCAAGGCCGACATTTATCAATGCTAACATGGAAGCCGATCAGAAAAGCAAGGAAAAATTGAATCGTTTGTTCCTTTACTTCGGCTAAAGCATGAGGCCGAATTTACTTGGGGGGCAGAACAACGAGAGGCTTTTAATAATATAAAGAGATACTTGTCGAGTCCTCCAGTTTTGCGAGCACCCAAGTCTGGTGTACCATTCAGATTGTATATTGCTGCACAAGATACAGTGATCGGCGCGGTGCTGGCGCAAGAAGATGGCGGGAAGGAGTATATTATTGCATATCTAAGTCGCCGTTTGCTGGACACCGAGACTCGGGAGATAAATTGCCAAAAGCTCTCAATGGAAGATACTTGAAAAAGTATTATCCTAGCATGTGGCAGGAGGCTTGAAGAGATTATGGCCGATACATTATTACAAGTATCGCCCTAAGCAAAAGTTGGCCGATATGTTACTTGAAATATCGCCCTAAGAAATTTTGGCCGATGTGTTCATCAGACATCGCCCTAAGCAATTTTATGCCCGAAGTGCTCAACATCGTCCCAAGGTATTGATATAGTGTTTTTGATAAATACAATTGTACCAAAAACAAGGGGGCATGTGTTGAATACATAATTTGGCTATTAGGTATTTATAGGCCAAATCTATACCTAATAATAAAGGAGCTAAGGTTTCTGCCAAAAAGTTTCGTCAACGCTTTTTATTGGACCGTTTTGCCCTTCCACCAAAACACATAATACAGATGTTGTCATTGTACCGGTTTGGTCTTATTTTTCCAGATCGTAGGAGGTTTGGTCTCTCTCGTGTTCCTCTATATCTACAAGACGCACCCGCACCGTCTCATCTTCTTCCCAAGGTTCGATTGATTTCTCTTCCTGCTCATGGCCGATAGCCGCCTCGCGTCGCCATACCCTGTAGGCTGCGCTTTTCCCAATGACGGCCGGATCCTAGAAGATGCTACCAGATCGAGCACTCCGACAACCGGATCAATCACCCGACGGCCAGATCGAGATCTCTGGCAACCGAATCCCAGGGCCAGCTATTGCTTCGAGGCCGGGACGAGCTCTCCCGTGCACAATCTTTGCAAAACAAAATCTATGCTGAATTGGTGGAGCTCAGATTTATTGGAAAAGAATTTGGCGAGGCGAAATAGCACCTATGGTTATTGGGTAACCTGTTCTGGCACAGATCGAACTCCTCCATGAGCTCCCAAAGGGCCGCAAAATTCGTCGATCTGCACGCCCGGCAGCTCCGATCCGCTCGATTTGGGGTTCTGTACCGATCTGCTCGCCAGAGGCACGGCCTCTCGGTACTGCGTCGCTCCTTCCCCCGGTCGCCGCCTTAGCTTGCCTGCCCGGCCGCAGGCTTTCTCGGCGCCCTGCAAGCAGGCCGTGGACTACCCAGCGAGCAGGCACCCGGGAGCAGTTTCAGACTACCAGCGATGAACATATTCCAGAGATATGGCCACCCGAAGAGGAGACAGCCCAATCGGGGATTCTACCTGCTTTCAATTTTAGTTACAGCGGGTATCTTCAAGGAGAGATGGGATTTCGGAATTGAGCACTGAGGCGGATAAATACACATTTACAGTAATGAGGATGGATTTGGGGCACGCACGGGGATGTCACGGCCTCACAAGAGAGGAATCAGCTACCGCCGGGTTGTGGCTCATGTTGTTCACCACCCTCACGCTGCCGGACAAAGACATGGTCTCATGCCTCTACCCGGCCATGGAGGCCAGCGAGTCATGACCTATGTGTGTCTGTGCTGAATTTTCTTTCCGTGGCACAGTGGCACCAGCTCTCTCCTCGATGTGTAGAGGAGAAAGACAACACCTGCTACCTTCATCGCCGCCACCAAACAGCCAACACCAACACCGACCCTCATGGGAACCCCGCACACACCCCCGCAAGCCCTCGAAAAGTGATGGAAAAACAGGGAAGGACTCAACAGAGCAAGCCCTCCTGTTTGAGCACATTGCCGAAGGAACTGTCCTTAGAGTTACACGCATTCTGAACAGTTTATGAGGTATGGTTATGTTAGATTATTAACAGGTTATTATGCGCGTAAAAGAAATTTATTATTTATTTAATTCCCAGAACTAAGATTTATTAGAGCTTATGCTACAACTGATTTTATTATCCGAAAGTACTTCCTCCGTTTCGGTTTAACAGGCACACACAGTTTACGATAAACATTGACTATTAATTTAGTCAATAAAATATAAATTTTATGTCGATAAGATCCAATAATTAAACCGATCACACAATTATCTCTTTGTTGTTATGATTTTATTTTCGTGATATATCCTCAAAGCCTAACGACATCTGTGGAATTTACCAATGTTATTAATATTTGCAGAACGATGGCATAGACATCCACCATCTTCGATGTCTAACTTGTCTTCGCAATATATTCCCTTGTGAACTTTGTCTGGTGGAAGTATTGTATATTTGGTTAAATATAAAGCTGATTCTTCATGAATAATCATTAACGTTAATTTTTTTTCAAGCTACACTACAATTACTTTTAATCTCTTCGTTTATTTTTCCTTAGTTTCGGCGTTTGAGCCCACTCTACAAGCTAATGTCTTCTTTAAAGAACTAGAAGGCCTTCATTTGAATATTTGATATAACCATCCACTATGTAAACTAAAATTGTTTTGGTTCCATACGTGCCTACCTGTGAAGCACACCTTGGACGTGTCCATATTGTAAGGTTTCTGTGACATGTCATGGTTGTAACAACCATAACATTTGTGCAGCTTTGCAATGTGATTTTTTCTATCCCGATGCAACGCACGGGCATGTTTCCTAGTTAATGTAAAAGTCTATGGTTAAATTGTTGATTGACATATTTATTTGGACCTGTTATTTAGTTCAAAATGCAGGCTTGATCAAAGTTCAATACAAATGAGAGCGGCAATTGAAGCGTATCAAGCTATTCAGCCAGGACAACTATAATGAGTTTTGCATGGACCAGCAGCTAAAAGGAAAAGTCCTCGGGCATGTATCGGAGCCAAGCTAGAAGAAGTGCGTCAGGAAAAAATCATATATGCATGCATGAGGCGGATGCAAGTCATTAGCTCTTGGCCTGACTATTTTATCTACACAAGCAATTAGTGCTGGTACGTAAATACCGTACAGGAGATAGCCGATTCAGAACGTCACGTTCTATACATGGTAGTTCAGATATGGCAAGATTCTAGTCGGTTTAGACATTGGAGTTGTACCCGTGTACGTCAAGTCCTGTTGCATTGTAACGCAAAGTCCCGCACCTTATTTAAAGGCTGTGGCCGATTGACGAGAGAACCCCAATCGATATTCATCAAAAATACAATCTACTTTTTACGTACGTTTTCTTTCGTTGTTCTCTTTGCCGAGCTCTAGTACATCTAGGGTTTAGCAAAATCTTTGCCGCTTTGCGCTGAAAAGCGGTCGTTCTCCTCTCCGAAATTGAGGCATCTTTGTTGATTTGCTCGAAAATCATCCGTTCGTCGTCACGAAAGTACGACGGTTATCGTGTTGTTGCGCCGCAGTTTTGCGTGGCAACAACTAGGTGGGCTGAAAGGTTTGAAACGCGGCACAGAGGAGTTGGGCCGGCCCAGCAGTGCGTCCAGCGCAGAGGGCCAGCTGACAGCAGGCCCCACTCGTCAGCGGGTGAGACTTACCGAATCGGTACGGGGCGCGGAGGAGCGTTGGATCAGACGAGGATCGTGCGGCTGGGCGTCGTCATCGTCGTCGACGAGAGGGGAAGTGCTGGCGGCTTCGGCAGGGGGTCGGCGGCGAGCTGGAGCTCCGGCGAGGATCAGCGACGGTGCAGGGTGGCGTTGTCGAGGACGAGGAAGCAGATGGCGCAGACGGCGGCTCGAATGGTGGCCTGAATCGACGGCGGCGATCTCAGGTCCGCCGCGGGCTCCGGCGTTCGATTGGGCGGCTCTGGTGGCTAATCAAAGAGGAGAAGAGGTCGAGGAGGATCAGGGAGAGGAGGGGAGTTGAGTGGTGTGAGAAATGGAGGAGGAGGAGCTCTCCTTTTATAGGCGCTCGAGGTGGCCAGAGGTCTGCGGCGAAGTCGACAGGGTCGCGGCGTTGCCGGCGATGGAGAGGGGTAGGAGGGAGCAGGGCGAGGTAGGTGGCGTCCAGGCGGCGCTAGGAGGCTAGACGGCGAGGTGGGGGACGGTTTGGTGGCGACGCATTGCGTCCAGGTCTGTGGCGGCGTTCACGGAAATCCGGCGGGCTGGTCGACGGCGACAGCGCTTGCGCAGGCACGAGAGCGTGTCCGGCGGGATCGTGTTGCGGTGGCGAGTCTCGCGGCGCAGAGAGGGGGTCCAGGGGAGGTGTGCTGCGGCGAGGCGACGCGTGACCTGGGGGTGCCCGTGGCGTGCACTCGCGCGACGCGAGCGGCATGCCCCAAGCACTCTGGGCGCGCGTGGCCTGACGCGTGTGAGTGTCCTCTCCGGCACTGGTGGGGCTAGGCAGCTTCAGGGATGCAAGGGGAAGCTCAGGGACATGGGGGCCAGGATTGAGAGGAAAGGAGAAGGGAGGAGGGTGCACCATGTGTCCATGGCCGGCATGGCCATGGCTATGCCATGTGTTGGCCTCTCCCTAGGGTTGCTGTGGTGGAGTGATGAAGAGAGGGGACAAGGGGACAGGTAGGGTGGAGATGGGGTAGATTAGGGTTGAGGTAGAGCACTATTCCAAATAGTGTCACATAGTGGCATAGATGCTATTTGCAATTTTGATCCCAATTTGGTTTAATTCAAATAGTTGGCCAGCTTGAATTGTGTGTTTAGATAGGTTGTATTTGACCAGAGGCAACTATGGGTGGTGGTGGAATTTAGAAATTCAAAGAATGGCAAAATTTGATAAGTGGGAGATTGTTCCCCATAACAAAAAGTGTCAACTTTGGATGAGCATAGCAAATGATCAAAGATGATTTTGGCAAGGTGGTCTTTACAAAAAGTGTTCACCTTGATGTTGACTTTGAAATGGTGCAAAGAGTTAGCAAGAGTTAGTTTGAGAAAATTGAATGGCAAGGGCTCAAAGTAGTGATCAGACTAAAATTGGCAGATTTGACCAATATCACATGTGATCCCCAATTGAGTTTGAAATTGATTTGAATTGGGTTTCTTTGATTCCAATAGTTGTAATAAGTGTTTAGTATCATATTATAACTAATGGTGAAGGCCAAAATGGTCTAGGGTCAAGATTTATAAAAATGGCATACACCCTATGTAAGGGTTTTGGGATTTTCTAGCTTTTATTCTTTTATTCCTCTTTGCTTCATTTTGACAAGAGTGAGGTTTATTTGGTGTTAGATTGGGTTCGGTGAAAGGTTCAAACCATTTTGAGGCAATGGAGGTGGCTAGGTCAAGATTTGATAATTTGGCTAAAAGTGTATGTGAGTGAAAATGGAATTATCTCACTATTTGATTTCTCTCCATTTGATTTGACTTTTCTTGACTCTAAAGTGATTCTTATTAGTTTAGAAACATTTCCCAACCATTGAAACCATTCCAAATGGTCTTGCTCCAAGATTTGTAAAATTGGCCATAATACATGAGAGGTGACATGTCAATTTTTCTTATTCTTGTAATGTGCTCCCCTTGCTTCACTTGAGCAAGGTTGAGGGTCAATTTAGGGTTAGATTAGGTTTAGAGATGGTTTCACACCATTTGGTAAAAGTAGAAGTGCATAGGACAAGAATTGGTGAAAATGGCTATGTGTCACATATGCCTCTATGCATATGTGGCATTTGATTTTTAATTTGACTAGGCTTGACCCAATTGATGTTGTTGAGTGTTGAGATGGTATATAGGAGTGATCCAACCATTCACTAGAAGTCTTAGGGTCAAGATCCTCAATTTCACAATTTTGATATTTTGCTCTCATATGCCTCTATGGCATTATTACTTTCTTTTTAAAATCTTTTGTTTTATCTTAGATTGGGTTGGAGAAGTACTAGACAAGGTTTAAGAAGGTTTTCCAATCCTCTAAATAAGGTAGAAAGGCCTAGGGTAAAGTTTTACAAAAATAGCCATAGGCACATATGCCTCTATGCATATGTTTGATTTTATTTTGTTTCACACTTAAATGGGTTGGTAAGTGCTTTGTTGAGTGGGTTGAGGTATTTCAATTCATCTACTCAATGTAGACAAGGCAAAGCTCATTATTTTCCAAAAAGTATCCCTAGGCTTGCATATGCCTTTTTCTTAAATAAGATCTTTCCTTTTTATTTTATTTCTCAAAGATTGATGACAAGAGGGATGAGGTTTAGGGTTTAATAAGTTTTGCAAAGGTTCACCATTATTTAGCAAAGTAAGAAAAGGTAGGGTTCAAGATTTACATATTAAGGCTATAGGCCCACATATGGCTTTTTCTTTAATTTAGGTTTCTCAAAATAGATCCAAAAGATTTTTGAGAAGGTTAGGGTTTAGGGTTTTTCTTATTTGATTTCTTTCTCTTTTAATTTCATTTGGTTGGTGATCTTCACTTGATCACTTTAGGGTTTTAGGGTTTATCACATAAGCATAATAACACTCATCATGGCAAAACACAAATATTAGATATGAGCACTAAGCATAGCACCCTATTTTTGAAAAGTTTTTGATGGTTCTCATTTTTGGAAAAAGGAAATTCATTTTCGCTTTGTTTTGAAATTTGGGGTGTTACAAACCCTTCCCCCTTAAACAAATCTCGTCCCGAGATTTTAAGAAAAGTTAGGTTCCTAAGAGAGATTGGGCGATATGATTTAGCAGGGAACGTACTTGGCATATTCTGAGGTGCTTCTTGCGCTTCGGTGGCCGTCATGTTGTAGTAGCGACCGTTGCGGTTGTTCGGGTAGTTTGGAGCAAACTTTCTTTTAGTTGCGATACGGCGCTGCTGCTGGGCAGGGGTAGTGGTATTGGGGGCAGTCTTGGCAAGCTTCTTGGGGCATTCATTGGAGTAATGACCCACAGTTCGACATTCATAGCAGGTTACCGTTGACTTGTCTTTTTGGGCAATGGGTACAACATTGCTTCCAGTCCTTGGGGCATTGTTGGCGGCTTTCATCGGGCACTTGTTAGAGTAATGCCCAGTAATACCACATTCATAGCAGGTTACAGTGGACTTGTCTCTGGGGGCATGGTTGGGTATTGGGATGAGCTGCTCCAGTGATGCTATCCTCACGCGGAGGCGAGCAATGAGGTAGTCCTTCTTGGCGTGCTGATGGCGAAGTGCCTTGCGCTCCATTGCAAGGATTTTGATGGTGTCAGTCATCTTGGCGTGCTCAATGTGCATCTGGTTGGCCTGGGCACGGGAGTTGTTGCGGGTAGGAGGGGCCATCTGAAGATTGAGGTAGATGATAAGATAAGAGGGAAATTTCTATGGTTTGTTTGAGTTAAAGTTCAAAAAGTTCAAAACTTGAAAACTTGAGTAGTGTTGAGGGGGTAAAACCAGCAACACTTTTTCATTCATACCAAACATCACACATTACAAATCTAACACACCGTTGGTTTGAAGAACCATTCATTCGCTCTACGATACAAGGGGATCCTGATACAACTCACACCTACTTAAGTGCTGGGGTGATACTACTCTTCCGGGTGGATTCTTCTTCTTCACGGGTGATGTGCTTGGCGAGATACGAGGGCGTTGTCCAAATCCCTGCGGGTTTTGTACTGCCTGAAGTCCTGATGTGCTACATAGGGGTTCAGCTCCGGGGGTGGGGGCATGGTCATCGGTCTTCCCATGGAGTCATGTCTTGGGTAGTAGATGAAGCGAGTGTTTTTGATCTTGTCCTCATTTTGTCCACACAGACGGGAAATTGCTTCTTGCATAGCTTTGACTAGTCCTTCCTTCCAAGTGTTTCCCGTTACAGAAATCCAGATGGTTTCCCATACCGGGGCATCATGCTTTCTTCGTAGATCTGTAGAAACGTCCCACCGAGGTGGTTCTCCTAACTGAGTTTTGAGGGGTATTCCGAAGAACTCGGGATACGGGTGTCCTAGATATTCCACTAGTTGCTTCAACTCCTTTTCGAACTTTAGGTCGCCTCCGGGACCAAGCTGATAGGACTCCCATTGGTACTTCATCTGTGAGTAATTAGGGTAAGTAAGTTAAAGAAGTAGTCAAGTGTGCAACATTTTAGGTAGGTTTGTAAAGAAAGTAAAGTATGGATTTCTCATTTTTGCAAACGATCTCAAGGGTAAGAGTAAGAACAAGTTTTCACAAATATTCACTTCATGGGTTTTTGAAACTAAGTTTTTCAGACGTCCATTCTAACTAGGGTCTCCTAAGGTCAAACAATGGCTCTGATACCAACTTGTCAACACCCGGATTTTTAAGTCCAGATGCCTGTTATGCCATACATCGCAATCCCAGGAATATTGTTGTTGCGAGACATAACAGTTGAATATCATAAGTCGTCATCCATTACATACCATAGTCGTCTTAGAAATAGAGATCACATGATCCATATTACACACATAGTTGATCTATTGATCAACATACACAAAGTTCATAGTTTCATAGCGGAAGCGTAAATAGAAGGGACTCTCTAGTCCACAGGCCAACGTCTGACGTCAGAAGATTCCCTAGTTGTCGTAGGCGTCCTGCTGGTCGTCATCTTGATAGTTCTGCTCCTCTTCATAGTCTGGCCATTTGAATAGCCAGGGACACAGCCGTGAGTACTTTAAAGTACTC
The DNA here is from genome assembly GCF_019359855.2 of Lolium perenne. Lineage (NCBI taxonomy): Eukaryota > Viridiplantae > Streptophyta > Magnoliopsida > Poales > Poaceae > Lolium > Lolium perenne. The sequence continues at coordinate 166,913,768 of NC_067244.2, forward strand.
GCAAACTAATACTAATGTAAGTTCTAACAATTCTAGTAAGGGGTGCTAAGCTCTAGTTTATTTTGCATAAAGCCAATTTTAGTTCACAAACCTTTTTGTAAACAACTCTTCATGTGCTAACTAACTCAAGTGGGAACATTAGTGTCATTCCCACAACTCCGTTGTGATTCCAAAACAATGTCACCTTTCAAGTTCAAATCCACCAGTCACCCTTCACCATTCATAGTTTTCAAACAGTTCTGATGACGGAACCGTATGGCCTTTCCAACTGTCCATAACCGAGGACGCGGCTATTCGAATAGGTTTAACTCTGTAGAGGTTGTACACTTGTGCCACAACAATTGCAATAGCTCGTCAGGGGTAACTGGCCCTGATTTATCGTACGCAGTACGCGAACTACCAATCATAACCTTTCATTTACATACCCTAGTATAGGCACCTCTCCCCATGAGCTTGGCCTCCCAGTGAAGACAGACGGTCGGCACAGGAAGCGCACAGGGCTTGGGCCGGACATTCACCTCATTTCGCGTCATATCATCTCATTTCTTTTGTTGTAGAGGCAGCTTTCGGCATAACCCCGATGACGCTTGTTTAGAGGGAACCCATACGAAGACACACAAACTTCCGGTTAAGCCCTACCCAGATTCAGGTATTGTGGGGGTACTTGTAAAATTGGAATGGTATCGCATACGAACCCAACCATCAGATTTTGTAAAGTTCACCAAGTCATTCACAGATCATATTGAAGGAGATATGCCCTAGAGGCAATAATAAAGTGGTTATTATTTATATCTTTATGTTTATGATAAATGTTTATATATCATGCTAGAATTGTATTAACCGAAACATTAGTACATGTGTGATATGTAGACAAACAAGAAGTCCCTAGTATGCCTCTTAAACTAGCTTGTTGATTAATGGATGATTAGTTTCATAATCATGAACATTGGATGTTATTAATAACAAGGTTATGTCATTGTGTGAATGATATAATGGACACACCCAATTAAGCGTAGCATAAGATCTCGTCATTAAGTTATTTGCTATAAGCTTTCGATACATAGTTACCTAGTCCTTATGACCATGAGATCATGTAAATCACTTATACCGGAAAGGTACTTTGATTACACCAAACACCACTGCGTAAATGGGTGGCTATAAAGGTGGGATTAAGTATCCGGAAAGTATGAGTTGAGGCATATGGATCAACAGTGGGATTTGTCCATCCCGATGACGGATAGATATACTCTGGGCCCTCTCGGTGGAATGTCGTCTAATGTCTTGCAAGCATATGAATGAGTTCATAAGAGACCACATACCACGGTACGAGTAAAGAGTACTTGTCAGGAGACGAGGTTGAACAAGGTATAGAGTGATACCGAAGATCAAACCTCGGACAAGTAAAATATCGCGAGACAAAGGGAATTGGTAATATATGTGTATGGTTCATTCGATCACTAAAGTCATCGTTGAATATGTGGGAGCCATTATGGATCTCCAGATCCCGCTATTGGTTATTGGTCGGAGTGAGTACTCAACCATGTCCGCATAGTTCTCGAACCGTAGGGTGACACACTTAAAGTTGGATGTTGAAATGGTAGCACTTGAATTATGGAATGGAGTTCGAATATTTGTTCGGAGTCCCGGATGAGATCCCGAACATCACGAGGAGTTCCGGAATGGTCCGGAGAATAAGATTCATATATAGGATGTCATTTTATGTGAAATAAAATGTCGCGGAAGGTTCTATGGAAGGTTCTAGAAGGTTCTAGAAAAGTCCGGAAGAAACCACCAAGGAAGGTGGAGTCCACAAGGGACTCCACCTCCATGGCCGGCCAGCCCTAGATGGGGTGGAGTCCCAAGTGGACTCCACCATAGGGGGCCGGCCACCCCCACATGGGAGGTGGGAATCCCACCTTTGGGTGGGAGTCCTAGTTGGGCTAGGTTTCCCCCTCCTATGGAAGGTTTTGGTTTCGGGTCTTATTCGAAGACTTGGACACCAACACTTGGGATCCACCTATATAATGAGGGGCCAAGGGAGGGGGCCGACCACCCCAAGACCATAAGCTGGCCGCCCCCATAGAGTGGCCGGCCACCCCCTCCCAAACCCTAGCCAAGCTCCTCCACTCCATATTGCCCGCATTGCTTAGCGAAGCTCCGCCGGACTTCTACACCGCCACCGACACCACGCCGTCGTGCTGTCGGATTCAAGAGGAGCTACTACTTCCGATCTCCGCTGGAACGGGGAGGTGGACGTCGTCTTCATCAACAACCGAACGTGTGACCGAGTACGGAGGTGCTGCCCGTTCGTGGCGCCGGAACCGATCGTGATCAAGATCTTCTACGCGCTTTTGCAAGCGGCAAGTGATCGTCTACCGCAGCAACAAGAGCCTCATCTTGTAGGCTTTGGAATCTCTTCAAGGGTGAGACTCGATACCCCCTCGTTGCTACCGTCTTCTAGATTGCATCTTGGCTTGGATTGCGTGTTCGCCGTAGGAAAATTTTTGTTTTCTATGCAACGTTATCCTACGATGGTATCGAGCCGTGTCTATGCATAGATGGTTGCACGAGTAGAACACAATGGTTTGTGGGCGTTGATGCTCTTGTTATCTTTAGTTTGAGTACTTTGCATCTTTATGGCATAGTGGGATGAAGCGGCTCGGACTAACTTTACATGACCGCGTTCATGAGACTTGTTCCTCGTTCGACATGCAACTTGTATTGCATAAGAGGCTTTGCGGGTGTCTGTCTCTCCTACTATAGTAAAGATTCAATTTACTCTTCTATTGAAAACATTAGTATCAACGTTGTGGTTCATGTTCGTAGGTAGATTAGATCTCTCTCGAAAACCCTAAACCACGTAAAATATGCAAACCAAATTAGAGACGTCTAACTTGTTTTTGCAGGGTTTGGTGATGTGATATGGCCATAATGTGATGATGAATATGTATGAGATGATCATTATTGTATTGTGGCAACCGGCAGGAGCCTTATGGTTGTCTTTAAATTTCATGTTGAGTAGTATTTCAAAGTAGTTGTAATAGTTGCTACATGGAGGACAATCATGAAGACGGCGCCATTGACCTTGACGCTACGCCGACGATGATGGAGATCATGCCCGAAGATGATGGAGATCATATCCGTGCTTTGGAGATGAAGATCAAAGGCGCAAGAACAAAAGGGCCATATCATATCACATATGAACTGCATGTGATGTTAATCCTTTTTATGCATCTTATTTTGCTTAGATCGCGACGGTAGCATTATAAGATGATCCCTCACTAAAATCTCAAGATAATAAAGTGTTCATCCTTAGTAGCACCGTTGCCAAGTCTTGTCGTTTGAAGCACCTCGTGATGATCGGGTGTGATAGATTCAATAAGTACATATAACGGGTGCAAGACAGCTTTTGCACATGCGGATACTAAGGTGGCCTTGACGAGCCTAGCATGTACGTACATGGTCTCGGAACACGTGATACCGAAAGGTAGAGCATGAATCATATGGTTGATATGATGAACACTTTGAGTGTTCGCCATTGAAATCACACCTTTTCTCGTGATGATCGGGTTTAGGTGCGGTGGATTTGGTTCGTGTGATCACTAAGACAATGCGAGGGATATTGTTTTGAGTGGGAGTTCACTTAGGTTTTTAATTATGTTGAATTAAAATTTGAACTCAATTTGTCATAAACTTAGTCTAAACTATTGCAAATATATGTTGTAGAGATGGCGTCCCCAATCAATTTTAATCAGTTCCTAGAGAAAGAGAAACTTAAGAGCAACGGTAGCAACTTCACCGACTGGTTCCGTCATGTGAGGATCTTCCTCTCTGGCGGAAATCTGCAATTTGTGCTTGATGCACCGCTAGGTGACCCTCCTGCAGAAGATGAATCCGATGAAGTAAAAGCCGTTTACGCGACTCGGAAAACTCGGTACTCTCAAGTTCAGTGTGCCATCCTGTGCAGTCTGGAATCCGATCTTCAAAAACGTTTTGAGCACCATGATCCTCATGAGTTGATGAATGAGCTGAAAGCTATATTCGAGACTCATGCGGCGATGGAATGCTATGAAGCATCGAAACATTTCTTCAGCTGTATGATGGAAGAAGGCAGCTCCGTTAGTGAGCACATGCTCGCCATGACCGGGCATGCGAAGAAACTCGTGACTTGGGAATAGTGATTACTAACAGACTGGGATTAATCGTGTCCTTCAATCACCGCCACCAAGTTACAAGAACTTTGTGATGAACTACAATATGCGTAACATGAACAAGGAGTTACCTGAACTTTTTGGCATGCTAAAAGCTGCTGAGATTGAGATCAAGAAAGAGCACCAAGTGTTGATGGTCAACAAGACCACCAGTTTCAAGAAACAGGGCAAGTCTAAGGGAAAATTCAAGAAGGGTGGCAAGAAAGCTGCCACGCCTCCTATGAAACCTAAGAACGGCCCTAAGCCTGATGCTGAGTGCTATTACGCAAGGAGAAGGGACACCGGAAGCGTAATTGCTCCAAGTATCTGGCTGATCTGAAGAAGCGGCCTTGTCAAGAAGAAGAAAGAAGGTATATTTGATATACATGTTATAGATGTTCATTTCACTGGTTCTCGTACTAGTACAAGGGTATTTGATACTGGTTCTGTTGCTCATATTTGTAAATAGAAACAGGAACTAAAGAATAAACGACAACCGCTGAAAGATGAAGTGACGATGCGCGTTGGAAACGGATCCAAGGTCAATGTGATCGCAATCGGCACACTTCCTCTACATCTACCTTCGGGATTAGTTTTAAGCCTAAATAATTGCTATTATGTACTGCGTTGAGCATGAACATTATATCTGGATCTTGTTTAATGCAAGACGGTTATTCATTCAAGTCTGAGAATAATGGTTGTTCTATTTTTATGAATAATATCTTTTATGGTCGAGCACCACAAAAGAATGGCTTATTTCTATTAGATCTCGATAGTAGTGATACGCATATACATAACATTGATGCTAAGCGAATTAAACTTAATGATAATTCTACTTATATGTGGCACTGTCGTCTTGGTCATATTGGAGTGAAACGCATGAAGAAACTCCATACTGATGGATTACTTGAATCACTTGACTTTGAGTCACTTGATAGATGCGAAGCATGTCTAATGGGTAAAATGACAAAGACTCCATTTTCTGGTATGATGGAGCGAGCTCCTGACTTATTGGAAATCATACATACAGATGTATGTGGACCAATGAGCGTAGCATCGCGGTGGTTATCGTTATGTTCTAACCTTCACAGATGATCTGAGTAGATATGGGTATATCTATTTCATGAAACATAAATCCGAAACTTTCGAGAAGTTTAAGGAATTTCAAAGTGAAGTAGAAAATCAACGTAACAAGAAGATCAAATTTCTACGATCTGATCGTGGAGGTGAATATCTGAGTTATGAGTTTGGCATGCATTTAAAGAAATGCGGAATACTTTCACAATTGACACCGCCGGGAACACCTCAACGAAACGGTGTGTCCGAACGTCGTAATCGAACTCTCTTAGATATGGTTCGTAGTATGATGTCTCTTACTGATTTGCCATTATCATTTTGGAGTTATGCATTAGAGACAGCCGCATTCACTTTAAATAGAGCACCATCAAAATCCGTAGAAACGACACCGTATGAATTATGGTTTAATAAGAAACCTAAGCTGTCGTTCCTGAAAGTTTGGGGTTGCGAAGCCTATGTAAAGAAGTTACAACCGGACAAGTTAGAACCCAAAGCGGAGAAATGCGTCTTCATAGGATACCCTAAGGAAACTATAGGGTACACTTTCTATCACAAATCCGAAGGCAAAATCTTTGTTGCTAAGAACGGAACCTTTCTTGAGAAAGAATTTCTCACTAAAGAAGTGACTGGAAGAAAAGTAGAACTCGATGAGATTGATGAATCTATACTCGTTGATCAGAGTAGCGCAGTACCGGAAGTTGTACCTGTACCGCCTACACCGGCAACAGAGGAAGCTAATGATAATGATCATGAAACTTCGAACGAGGAAACTATTGAACCTCGCAGATCGACAAGGGAACGTGCCACTCCTGATTGGTATGATCCTTGTCTAAATGTCATGATTGTAGATAACAATGATGAGGACCCTGCGACGTATGAAGAAGCGATGATGAGCCCAGATTCCAACAAATGGCAAGAAGCCATGAAATCCGAAATGGGGTCCATGTATGATAACAAAGTATGGACTTTGGTAGACTTACCTGATAGCCGAAAGGCTGTCGAGAATAAATGGATCTTCAAGAGAAAAACAGATGTCGATGGTAATATTATCGTCTATAAAGCTCGACTTGCCGCAAAGGGGTTCCGACAAAGTCAAGGAGTTGACTACGATGAGACTTTCTCACCTGTAGCGAAGCTAAACTCTGTGAGGATTTTGTTAGCAATAGCTGCATTTTTCGATTATGAGATTTGGCAGATGGATGTCAAAACGGCGTTCCTTAATGGAGATATTGAGGAAGAGTTGTATATGGTACAACCCAAAGGTTTTGTCGATCCTAAAAATGCTGACAAAGTATGCAAACTTCAGCGTTCAATCTATGGACTGAAGCAAGCATCAAGAAGTTGGAACCGACGCTTTGATAAGGTGATCAAAGACTTCGGGTTTATACAAAGGTCATGGAGAGGCCTGTATTTACAAGAAAGTGAGTGGGAGCTCGTAGCATTCCTGATATTATATGTAGATGACATATTATTGATCGGGAATGATATAGAACTATTAAGCGTTGTTAAGGGTTATTTGAATAATAGTTTTTCAATGAAAGACCTTGGTGAAGCATCGTATATATTAGGCATCAAGATTTATAGAGATAGATCAAGACGCCTAATAGGGCTATCACAGAGTACATATCTGGACAAGATTCTAAAGAAGTTTAGAATGGACGAAAGTAAGAAAGGGTTCTTACCTATGTTACTGTGCAAGGTATTGAGTAAAACTCAAGGACCGGCTACGGCAGAAGAAAGAGAAAGGATGTGTAACATCCCCTATGCCTCGGCAAAGAGGATCTATCATGTATGCCATGCTATGTACTAGACCGGATATAGCACATGCCGTTAGTTTGACTAGCAGATATCAAAGTGATCCAGGAATGGAACACTGGACAGCGGTCAAGAATATCTGAAGTACTTGAAAAGAACTAAGGATATGTTTCTTTGTTATGGAGGTGACCAAGAGCTCGTTGTAAACGGTTACACCGATGCAAGTTGGAACACCGATCCCGATGACTCTAAGTCACAATCTGGGTACGTGTTTATATTGAATGGTGCTGCGAAGCTGGGCAAGCTCGAAGCGTGCACGGTGGCGAAGTCTTCAACAGAATCAGAGTACATAAGCGGTTTCAGAGGCTTCATCGAAGCGGTATGGATGAAGAGGTTCATTGTAGAGCTCGGTGTGGTTCCTAGTGCATTGGACCCATTAATCATTTATCGTGATAACATGGGTGCCATCGCCAATGCACAAGAGCCAAGGTCACACAAGAGGCTGAAGCATATCAAGCTGCGTTACCACTCGATTCGCGAGTACATCGAAGATGGAGAAGTAAAGATTTGCAAAGTACACACCGATCCGAATGTAGCAGATCCGTTGACTAAAGCTCTCCCTAGGGCAAAGCATGACCAACACCAGAATGCCATGGGTGTTAGGTATATTACAATGTAATCTAGATTATTGACTCTAGTGCAAGTGGGAGACTGAAGGAGATATGCCCTAGAGGCAATAATAAAGTGGTTATTATTTATATCTTTATGTTTATGATAAATGTTTATATATCATGCTAGAATTGTATTAACCGAAACATTAGTACATGTGTGATATGTAGACAAACAAGAAGTCCCTAGTATGCCTCTTAAACTAGCTTGTTGATTAATGGATGATTAGTTTCATAATCATGAACATTGGATGTTATTAATAACAAGGTTATGTCATTGTGTGAATGATATAATGGACACACCCAATTAAGCGTAGCATAAGATCTCGTCATTAAGTTATTTGCTATAAGCTTTCGATACATAGTTACCTAGTCCTTATGACCATGAGATCATGTAAATCACTTATACCGGAAAGGTACTTTGATTACACCAAACACCACTGCGTAAATGGGTGGCTATAAAGGTGGGATTAAGTATCCGGAAAGTATGAGTTGAGGCATATGGATCAACAGTGGGATTTGTCCATCCCGATGACGGATAGATATACTCTGGGCCCTCTCGGTGGAATGTCGTCTAATGTCTTGCAAGCATATGAATGAGGTCCTAAGAGTCCACATACCACGGTACGAGGCGAGAGTACTTGGCCGGAGACGAGGTTGAACAAGGTATAGAGTGATACCGAAGATCAAACCTCGGACAAGTAAAATATCGCGAGACAAAGGGAATTGGTAATATATGTGTATGGTTCATTCGATCACTAAAGTCATCGTTGAATATGTGGGAGCCATTATGGATCTCCAGATCCCGCTATTGGTTATTGGTCGGAGTGAGTACTCAACCATGTCCGCATAGTTCTCGAACCGTAGGGTGACACACTTAAAGTTGGATGTTGAAATGGTAGCACTTGAATTATGGAATGGAGTTCGAATATTTGTTCGGAGTCCCGGATGAGATCCCGGACATCACGAGGAGTTCCGGAATGGTCCGGAGAATAAGATTCATATATAGGATGTCATTTTATGTGAAATAAAATGTCGCGGAAGGTTCTATGGAAGGTTCTAGAAGGTTCTAGAAAAGTCCGGAAGAAACCACCAAGGAAGGTGGAGTCCACAAGGGACTCCACCTCCATGGCCGGCCAGCCCTAGATGGGGTGGAGTCCCAAGTGGACTCCACCATAGGGGGCCGGCCACCCCCCACATGGGAGGTGGGAATCCCACCTTTGGGTGGGAGTCCTAGTTGGGCTAGGTTTCCCCCTCCTATGGAAGGTTTTGGTTTCGGGTCTTATTCGAAGACTTGGACACCAACACTTGGGATCCACCTATATAATGAGGGGCCAAGGGAGGGGGCCGACCACCCCAAGACCATAAGCTGGCCGCCCCCCATAGAGTGGCCGGCCACCCCCTCCCAAACCCTAGCCAAGCTCCTCCCCTCCATATTGCCCGCATTGCTTAGCGAAGCTCCGCCGGACTTCTACACCGCCACCGACACCACGCCGTCGTGCTGTCGGATTCAAGAGGAGCTACTACTTCCGCTGCCCGCTGGAACGGGGAGGTGGACGTCGTCTTCATCAACAACCGAACGTGTGACCGAGTACGGAGGTGCTGCCCGTTCGTGGCGCCGGAACCGATCGTGATCAAGATCTTCTACGCGCTTTTGCAAGCGGCAAGTGATCGTCTACCGCAGCAACAAGAGCCTCATCTTGTAGGCTTTGGAATCTCTTCAAGGGTGAGACTCGATACCCCCTCGTTGCTACCGTCTTCTAGATTGCATCTTGGCTTGGATTGCGTGTTCGCCGTAGGAAAATTTTTGTTTTCTATGCAACGTTATCCTACACATATTCACCTTCAAAATCTTTCAGTAGAATGACTCATCATTCCAAAGTCATTTTATTTCACAAGTTCCCAACTAAGGTAGTCACTTTTAATTTAGCACTAGCATCTAATTATGAGGGGTGCTAAGTACTTTGCTTTGCTTCTAGGCTAACCTTGATACTCTTGTACTAATCCAATACTAACCAAGTGAATCATAAATCAAAAAGGTACTTTGATAAAACAACAGTAAATAAAGCTTGTAAGGTAAAACTGGGAAATAGGATCATAAGCATAAAGTAAATAGGATAATGCCTTGCTCATAGTGAGCTTTGCACTTTGCAAGAGTATTATCTTGCATTGGGGTTAACTTGCAAAAGTCTAGCTTGCGTTGGTGTTAGCTTGCAAGAATATTAGCTTGCAACCATATAACTTGCAAAAGTCTAGCTTGTATTGGTAATAGCTTGCTGACTTTACTACTCTAGTAAACTTCTTTACTTTGACCAAAGTTAACTATAAAAGCAACTTATTGAGAAAACAAGTAAAAACTGGTAATGTATAAACTTGGGATAGGCTTATGTAAGAAAAGGTAAGATTCATGGTGCCTTGCCCCCAAAAAGGGGCTTTGCACTTTGCAAGAATATTAGCTTGCATTGGTATTGGCTTGCCTTGGTTGAAGTGGGGGTCCAAGTTCTCTTCTCCTTCCTCTTTGTAGAAGTCCTCCTCCTCCTGATAGTCTCCGGTACTAGCGTCTAAAATACGAATGCGGGGTACACAATCATCATACCAAACTTACATACTAAACTAAGCACACACAAGCTTTACACAACTTAAACTAGCATCACACACTACTATTAAGTGGGTGGATGTGTTCCTCTTATTTAAGAAAAATAATTTCCTCTCATACTAACTTAGGTGTTACTTTTAATTACTTAGAGAAAATAATTTCCTCTTATTATCTTATTAAGATTTAATTTCTCTCATGAACAATATATGACCTAGGTTGACCAAAGTCAACCTCTTCATACTCATCATTTAAGAAAATGATTTAAATGAGGTTCCATACCTCATGCAATTTAATACTAACATGGTAGTGATTTAATGTCACCAAATACTCAATATGAGATTATATAGACCATGGTCACTACCTCATGTTGAATTACTTGAGACCAAGATTTAAATGAGAGGAAAACCTCTCCTATGATTTAACACATAGTTGTAACTAGGTTAACAACTATCATTGAGGTGATTTAACATCATGAACAATCCATTGGCTATTCTAACATTACTTGTATTTACACCAACTATTCTATTCACACAATTACTACAATTGGGGGGCATTGGTTGTGTTGCTTGAGGAAAATAATTTCCTCTCCTTACATATGTAAATGATAATTTCCATATGGTTCTTGAGAAATACTTTTCTCTCATTGAAATCTTCTTAAGATTTAATTTCTCAAACAATCATACATGAATTCCTGTTGACCCAAGTCAACCATTCATCACCATCATTTGAGAAATTGGTTTAAATGAGGTAGAGTACCTCATACTATTTAATATCACTACATATGATTTAAATCTCTAAGTACTTCATATAAGAGAGTTTGGACCAGGGGTCCAAACTTCACATGAATTCATTTGAGACAAAGTTTCAATGAAGTATAAGACTTCATAAGAATTACTTAATAGTTTTGGACAATATCAACTAGTTAAACTAGCCCTATTATCCACTACTTAAACTAGGGCATGATCATGCAAAGTGACCATACCATTTTATTGCATAAACAATTAGTGTAAGTCAAATGTGAGCTATTAGAGTTGAAATCAACTCAATATCTATTTTGGTTGATTTTTAAGAATTATTTGAATTCACAAAAGTCCCTGTCTTGATATTTTTACTATTTTAATTCTACACAAGATCTAGGGTTCAAACCAGTGCCATTGGTTAGAGCATTTCATAAGCTTTCCATCAACATAAAATTCATCAAATTTGGTTCAGTAGATTTGCAACTATTGAATTTCAAATTTTGTGCTGTATTGAAATTCATTTGGAATTAATTAAACTCGATTTGAATTAAGAGGGCCGGCGGGAAACTAGGTGGGCTGAAAGGTTTGAAACGCGGCACAGAGGAGTTGGGCCGGCCCAGCAGTGCGTCCAGCGCAGAGGGCCAGCTGATAGCAGGCCCCACTCGTCAGCGGGTGAGACTTACCGAATCGGTACGGGGCGCGGAGGAGCGTTGGATCAGACGAGGATCGTGCAGCTGGGCGTCGTCGTCGTCGTCGATGAGAGGGGAAGTGCTGGCGGCTTCGGCAGGGGGTCGGCGGCGAGCTGGAGCTCCGGCGAGGATCAGCGACGGTGCAGGGCGGCGTTGTCGAGGACGAGGAAGCAGATGGCGCAGACGGCGGCTCGAATGGTGGCCTGAATCGACGGCGGCGATCTCAGGTCCGCCGCGGGCTCCGGCGTTCGATTGGGCGGCTCTGGTGGCTAATCAAAGAGGAGAAGAGGTCGAGGAGGATCAGGGAGAGGAGGGGAGTTGAGTGGTGTGAGAAATGGAGGAGGAGGAGCTCTCCTTTTATAGGCGCTCGAGGTGGCCAGAGGTCTGCGGCGAAGTCGACAGGGTCGCAGCGTTGCCGGCGATGGAGAGGGGTAGGAGGGAGCAGGGCGAGGTAGGTGGCGTCCAGGCGGTGCTAGGAGGCTAGACGGCGAGGTGGGGGACGGTTTGGTGGCGACGCATTGCGTCCAGGTCTGTGGCGGCGTTCACGGAAATCCGGCGGGCTGGTCGACGGCGACAGCGCTTGCGCAGGCACGGGAGCGTGTTCGGCAGGATCGTGTTGCGGTGGCGAGTCTCGCGGCGCAGAGAGGGGGTCCAGGGGAGGTGTGCTGCGGCGAGGCGACGCGTGACCTGGGGGTGCCCGTGGCGTGCACTCGCGCGACGCGAGCGGCATGCCCCAAGCACTCTGGGCGCGCGTGGCCTGACGCGTGTGAGTGTCCTCTCCGGCACTGGTGGGGCTAGGCAGCTTCAGGGATGCAAGGGGAAGCTCAGGGACATGGGGGCCAGGATTGAGAGGAAAGGAGAAGGGAGGAGGGTGCACCATGTGTCCATGGCCGGCATGGCCATGGCTATGCCATGTGTTGGCCTCTCCCTAGGGTTGCTGTGGTGGAGTGATGAAGAGAGGGGACAAGGGGACAGGTAGGGTGGAGATGGGGTAGATTAGGGTTGAGGTAGAGCACTATTCCAAATAGTGTCACATAGTGGCATAGATGCTATTTGCAATTTTGATCCCAATTTGGTTTAATTCAAATAGTTGGCCAGCTTGAATTGTGTGTTTAGATAGGTTGTATTTGACCAGAGGCAACTATGGGTGGTGGTGGAATTTAGAAATTCAAAGAATGGCAAAATTTGATAAGTGGGAGATTGTTCCCCATAACAAAAAGTGTCAACTTTGGATGAGCATAGCAAATGATCAAAGATGATTTTGGCAAGGTGGTCTTTACAAAAAGTGTTCACCTTGATGTTGACTTTGAAATGGTGCAAAGAGTTAGCAAGAGTTAGTTTGAGAAAATTGAATGGCAAGGGCTCAAAGTAGTGATCAGACTAAAATTGGCAGATTTGACCAATATCACATGTGATCCCCAATTGAGTTTGAAATTGATTTGAATTGGGTTTCTTTGATTCCAATAGTTGTAATAAGTGTTTAGTATCATATTATAACTAATGGTGAAGGCCAAAATGGTCTAGGGTCAAGATTTATAAAAATGGCATACACCCTATGTAAGGGTTTTGGGATTTTCTAGCTTTTATTCTTTTATTCCTCTTTGCTTCATTTTGACAAGAGTGAGGTTTATTTGGTGTCAGATTGGGTTCGGTGAAAGGTTCAAACCATTTTGAGGCAATGGAGGTGGCTAGGTCAAGATTTGATAATTTGGCTAAAAGTGTATGTGAGTGAAAATGGAATTATCTCACTATTTGATTTCTCTCCATTTGATTTGACTTTTCTTGACTCTAAAGTGATTCTTATTAGTTTAGAAACATTTCCCAACCATTGAAACCATTCCAAATGGTCTTGCTCCAAGATTTGTAAAATTGGCCATAATACATGAGAGGTGACATGTCAATTTTTCTTATTCTTGTAATGTGCTCCCCTTGCTTCACTTGAGCAAGGTTGAGGGTCAATTTAGGGTTAGATTAGGTTTAGAGATGGTTTCACACCATTTGGTAAAAGTAGAAGTGCATAGGACAAGAATTGGTGAAAATGGCTATGTGTCACATATGCCTCTATGCATATGTGGCATTTGATTTTTAATTTGACTAGGCTTGACCCAATTGATGTTGTTGAGTGTTGAGATGGTATATAGGAGTGATCCAACCATTCACTAGAAGTCTTAGGGTCAAGATCCTCAATTTCACAATTTTGATATTTTGCTCTCATATGCCTCTATGGCATTATTACTTTCTTTTTAAAATCTTTTGTTTTATCTTAGATTGGGTTGGAGAAGTACTAGACAAGGTTTAAGAAGGTTTTCCAATCCTCTAAATAAGGTAGAAAGGCCTAGGGTAAAGTTTTACAAAAATAGCCATAGGCACATATGCCTCTATGCATATGTTTGATTTTATTTTGTTTCACACTTAAATGGGTTGGTAAGTGCTTTGTTGAGTGGGTTGAGGTATTTCAATTCATCTACTCAATGTAGACAAGGCAAAGCTCATTATTTTCCAAAAAGTATCCCTAGGCTTGCATATGCCTTTTTCTTAAATAAGATCTTTCCTTTTTATTTTATTTCTCAAAGATTGATGACAAGAGGGATGAGGTTTAGGGTTTAATAAGTTTTGCAAAGGTTCACCATTATTTAGCAAAGTAAGAAAAGGTAGGGTTCAAGATTTACATATTAAGGCTATAGGCCCACATATGGCTTTTTCTTTAATTTAGGTTTCTCAAAATAGATCCAAAAGATTTTTGAGAAGGTTAGGGTTTAGGGTTTTTCTTATTTGATTTCTTTCTCTTTTAATTTCATTTGGTTGGTGATCTTCACTTGATCACTTTAGGGTTTTAGGGTTTATCACATAAGCATAATAACACTCATCATGGCAAAACACAAATATTAGATATGAGCACTAAGCATAGCACCCTATTTTTGAAAAGTTTTTGTTGGTTCTCATTTTTGGAAAAAGGAAATTCATTTTCGCTTTGTTTTGAAATTTGGGGTGTTACAGAAAGACCGGTCGGGGGGAGTACGCCTATTTTGAGATGGAATAATAAAATGCGGTCTATGCGCAAACATCTCTCTGGTTGGGCTGCCCATACGGCTGGTATTCTTAAAAAAGAAAAGACTCGCTTATCAAATGTGATTGATGAGCTTGAGGCTGTTGCGGAGATTAGACCACTGTCTACACATGAGATTGAGCTTAAAAATCAATCCAATGAACAGATGGCGGGTCTTCTTCGCGAAGAGAAACTCAAATGGTATCAACGATCCAAAGCTCAAAATATCTTGGAAGGAGACTCAAATACGCGGTATTTCCATGGCTTAGCCAATGGGAGACACCGGAAAAAACGTATTCACTCTCTTATTCAAGATGAAGGGTTGATTGAAGGCCATGAGCAACTCAAGTCTTACATTACTAATTATTATAAGGGTCTGTTTGGTCCTCCGGAGGAAAGTACTTTCTCTCTTAACGAGGACTTAACGGATGATATACCCCAAGTTTCTTTGGAAGAAAACGGCTTGCTAACCGCACCTTATACTGAGGAAGAGGTTAAGAAGGCAGTTTTCCAAATGGAATGCAACAAAGCACCGGGTCCAGATGGGTTTCCAGCAGAGTTTTATCAAACCTTCTGGGATACTATCAAATCGGACCTTCTAGATTTGTTCAGTGATTTACACATTGGACAACTAGAATTATTTCGTCTAAATTTTGGTGAAGTTATCTTGTTACCGAAAATTAATGAGGCAGAAAGGATCCAACAATATAGACCCATTTACCTATTAAATGTAAGTTTCAAGATTTTCACGAAAGTCGCCACCATTAGACTTAATACGGTTGCGGATCATGTTGTTTTACCATCGCAGACAGCCTTTATGCAAGGTCGTAATATCCTTGATGGAGTGGCGGTTTTGCATGAGACGGTACATGAGATGCATTCTAAGAAATTAAATGGAGTTATTCTAAAACTTGATTTTGAGAAGGCGTATGATAAAGTTAAGGGATTTCTATTTTCGTGCCCTCGGGTCGTTAGTTGTACTCAGTTTTCCCCAGCCCCTTAGTTTTTCCTCAGTTTTTCCCAAGCCTATGTCTGAAACCCGCAGAAGGAGCTCAGACGGAAGGAATCCGTTTATTTGGACGTTCTGTGCTGACGTGTTGCGCCGCGTCGTCTGTGGGGCCGCGTCGTGTGGGGCCGCGTCGTGTGGGGCCGCGTCGCGTGGGGCTGGTAGAAAGGGATCGCGTGGGACAGGACGAGAAGCGTTTGGTTGCACGTGAGCAGGAGCTGGGTTTTGTCTCTCTCGGCCCAGATTGGCATTTTTAAGAGCACCTTTTCCCCTCTTTCTCTCTCTGTCTTTTTCACCAAATTAGTATCAAATCTAGAGAAGCTTCTATTTCTGTCTTTCTTCAATATGGCAGCAAATCTAGTAGCAAATCTAGTAGCAAATCTCTGGGGTTATTTATGCCTTTTGGCCCTCGTTTTTTGCCCAATATGGCAGCAAATCTAGAAGCTAGTATATGATAAATTCACAACAGCATAATCAGAAAATTAAGTATAATACATAAACTGCATACAGCAGCCAAAAGCAGCCAATAACGTTGTTAATGTTCACGACAAACTAAGCTGAAAAATATACAAGACGCACGCAATGTATGGACAACAAGAAGATTAGGATAGGGACCCCAGGATGAATGAATTTGTTCTTCATTCCTCCCCATATATTTCTTCCTCCCTCCATTCGTGCATTACCACAAGGAAATATGCATTGAACTCCTTCCGTCTGCAGTGTGAGGCCAATACATCCTCCAAACGGTATGGCTTGTGTTCATTTCTCAAACCGTAGAGTCCTATTCTATCCACACGTAGTGGCCACTCATCCCAGGCCTTTGTATCATGAGAGTACTCTCTGATATAACCCAAATCCGTGTAGTAGATGCTGCCAGGTCGAAGTGTCGGGTACACTCTGGTGTCGACGGAGATACATCGGATATAATTCACGAAGAAGGCATTACTGCCAATGTTACTGACCGGATGGAGAGAGAGTATCTGAGTGTCCACACGCTACACCAATGGTTTGCCCGCCAAAGCCTCGCCGACCAACAACACAAGCAGCAGATCACCATCCGACTTCACAAGGTAGAACTTCGACGTCCAAGTTCGAAATGAAATTAGTGTCTCCATCTTGACAAAGGTGCGCGCTGCTCAACCGTACATTGGTGCACACTATTCTTCCGATCTCAAAATTGTCCGCAGCCATCGCATACGCTTCACCATTGAACGGGGTAATGCAACGCAGACAATGGTTCTTGATCGAAAATCTTCCTTCTCCCCAATCTTCATTTATATCCTTAGTTGGAGTGCTCTCATCGACCCAACCAATTTCCGGCGGGTAATGTGCGGCAACGAAGACCATAGTCGGGGATTTGATAACAGCGACTGATTTCAGAAAAACAGATGGCATCTGCGCCTCAAACATAGTGTTTGATTTCTTTGTGAGTGGGTTCAGCAGCCGTATCTTGTGCGGCGAGTTCTTCTGGGCAAGCACGATGACGCCACGGCAAAAGCCGACGAAGTAGTATCTAAAATATATTGATGAAGATAACATTCAGCACTAAGATGTTTAAGATTGAAAATAAAAAGGTAGATATGGAGGAATTTGAACCTTGTATGAACTTTCGATAGATCTATGGTGACGTAGCGTGATGTGCCGAGTTGGAGGAAGGTGAACTCAGCGACGCGTGGAAGGGCGTGGTCTAGCATGATCCATTCGTCCAGGTGCACGTCGGGCTCAGGCAAACCTGAGCGCCAATTTCTACAGATTTGCCTCATAGTAGAGTAGGTGTCGGCGTACTCCTCGTTCGCCAGTAAGCATTCGCCGATCTTGTGAAGTGGTCCATCAGCCGAGAGAGAGGCCCAGTTCATGGAGGCGCCGCGCTTGGATGCGCCGCCCTCGGAGGCGACGCGCTCGGCAGCGACGCGCTCGGCGGCGACGGGCTCGGCGGCGACGGCTCGGCGGCGACGGGCTCGGCGGCGACGGGCTCGGAGGCGACGCGCGCGGAGGCGACGGGCTCGGAGGCGACGGCCGCCGGCGCATTCTTCTTCTCCATCGCCGGCAGGGTAGCGTGCGTACGGCGGTTGGGGTTTTTCCGATTTGGAGAAGTTGATGGGACGTGAGAGGGGTGGTTTACTGCGTGAGCGAGAATGAGACGACTATGTGCAGAGGGAGGGAGGGAGGGGCTTACGCGTCCTAAATGTGACCCGTGTCCTACGCGTCCACTATTTGCACGTCTGCACCGCGACACGCGTCAACAATGGCACGTCTTCCACTTCTGCATCGCAACACGCGTCCTCGGGTCTAACCCTGGAAATTTAGATATACTCAGGTATACCCTCGAGTCATATACTAGCATTTTTTGTGTGCTCAGTTTTCCCCTTGAGTGATAATACTGGCTAGTGCAATATACTCAGTTTTACCCTCAAGTGGCTGGTCAACAGAGAGTCAACAAATGGGATTAACTAGTTAAATGAGTTATTTAATGTGCAAAAAATTCCGAAAAAGAGTGGCACTTACTCATTGAGTCTTTACCACAAATTGCCACTTCTCAAATCATAGATAAATCATAGATAAATCAAGTTTCACCACAAATTGCCACTTCTCAAATCACCTAGTAGCTATGAAGGTGCATGGTTTGCCATAATAAGCCCTACACAAAACAGCTTTCCCCGAAACATACTTTGTCTGAATGAGGCCATAATTTCCACACTCATGTAGATTTGTATTGCAAATAGTTTGAGGTAGGCCAAGATGGGTTTCATTGTATAAAACACGCATTTTCCATTTTTTAAATCTCATATTTGAATCCCATAGTCTGTTTACTACTCACTTGCCCTTGGTTTCTTGATACTACTCAGTTTTGCCCTCTCCCTTCACAAACTCTCACAGACGCCCAACATTGCCCTGATTGGTCTAGCCCTTGTCACGCGGATCGTGCCCGCCGACCGTTGATCGTATGATCTAACGGGCAGGATAACCCCTATCTCTCTCTCTGGTCGGGGCCACCACCCTCTCTATCTCTGTCGTCGGTTAGCTTCACGCAAAGTTTGGTTTTCTGCATTATTTTTTACGAGCTAAATTATAAACTCTTTTTAGGCATTACTTTTCACGCAAAAAATGATTAACCATCACCGATTTGTTGTAGCCATTACTTTTCACGCAAAAAAAAAATGATACACCATCACCCATTTCTTGTACCCATTACTTTTCACGCAAAAAACGATAAATCATCACCGATTTTGTTGTAGCCATTACTTTTCACGCAAAAAATGATACACCATCACCCATTTCTTGTAGACATTACTTTTCACGCAAAAAATGATAAATCATCACCGATTTTGTTGTAGCCATTACTTTTCACGCAAAAAATGATACACCATCACCCATTTCTTGTACCCATTACTTTTCATGCAAAAAGATAAATCATCACCGATTTTGTTGTAGCCATTACTTTTCACGCAAAAAATGATACACCATCACCCATTTCTTGTAGCCATTACTTTTCACGCAAAAAAACGATAAACCATCACCGATTTTGTTGTAGCTATTACTTTTCACGCAAAAAATGATAAACCATCAACGATTTGTTGTAGCTATTACGGTAAATGATAAACTATCACGAATTACCATTTCTTTTAGGCATTACTTTTCACGGTAAAATGATAAACTATATCACGAAGTTCCATTTCCGTCAAGATAGTCCGCATTACTTTGTGTTGAGATATATACCCCCACAACGGTCGTCTCCTCCTTAATTTATTGTGTAAACCCCCACAACGGTCATCTCCTCCTTAATTTATTGTGTAAACCCATACCAACGTTCACCTCCTCCTTATTTTATTGTGTAAACCCCTACAACGGTCATCTCTCCCTTATAAACACCCACACGGCCATCTGTTGTGTCAATAGGTTCTGCCTCTCTCTTCTTCGTTCACATACACTTGATCCATTGCCATGGCTTCCACGTCTCGGACGCGGACCGGAAGGGGAAGGGGAAGGGGAAGGGGAAGTGGATCATCATCATTGCCACCACCACCGTCAACACTGCCATTGATCATAGAGGAGTTATTCATCGTCGTCTATGAAGACCCTTTGGTCAAGAAGGTACGTACGCGTTCCCACATATATGATGCATGTGATTAATTATGGGCATGTTCTAAAAAACCTTTAATTTCAAACGATCGGCGTTCGATCTCTTTGCAGGCTCTCCCAAAAAAGTTTGCGGACTATCTTGACGGCCAGGAGCCAGCTAAGGTGTATCTGCGAGCAGCTGACTGTGGTCCTCGTCTCTGGACCGTGGAGGTCCTATTTGACGGTCAAGGCCGGATGTACCTCGACAAGGGCTGGGAGAATTTCGCCATCGCGCACGGTGTGGATTTCGGCTGCTTCGTACACTTCAAATATGAAGGCGATGATGTGCTCACAGTGAAGGTGTTCGACGGAACAATGTGCAGGAAGTACTACTACTCGGACGACGAAGATACTGACGATGAAAGCGACGACGACGTGAAGCCATGCATCCATCCCCTTTAGATAAGGGGATTATGACCAAGAATATATATGTAGCTTCATATGCATCGATTTAGAGATCTAACTATTTTCTATATATTATGCATGTAAAAGATAATATCGCATTTCCACTATTATTCGAGCACCACATCCTCCAAACGATGCCGATATCGGCATGGTCAGAACGGCTATGCTCGCCGCCACTGCTAGGTCAACGTCGGGACGCACAATGTTTAGCATAAGAGTCACTTTAGATTAAGCTGCGAAAATAGTCACCTGCCACAGCGGTCATTGGCTGCGGAGGCCCCGCAGAGCGGCAATATAATTTTCTATAAATAAATAGACGACCCACTGGTCATTGGCTGCGGCAGCCCCATAGAGCGGCCCCATTTGTCATTGGCAGCACCGCGTATACAATCAGGAAATAAAACGGCCCACGCGTCAGTGGTAGATGGATGGCTACCCGTCAGCACGAGACGGTCAGAGAGGAACTGCCCTCTATGCAGCCCCACCTCTGTGCAGCCCCACCCGTCAGATTAACGGTAACGGTAAGGCCTCTGACCTGACGGCAACCCGCGTCTTCGAGGGGTTTCAAACTAGAGGGAGGGGAAAGCTGAGGAAAAACTAACGAGCTGGGGAAAACTGAGTACAACTAACGAAGCAGGGGCACGAAAATAGAAATCCCTAAAGTTAAATGGTCTTTCCTTCAACAGACACTCAGGATGAAAGGCTTTTCGCATGAGTGGCGAGCTCTAATTAATGATTTCATCTATGGAGGTAGTGTTGCAATCCGGGTTAATGATGACACCGGACACTACTTCCAAACACGAAAAGGGTTACGCCAAGGGGATCCGCTATCTCCGATGTTGTTTAACATCGTAGCGGATATGTTGGCGGTACTTATAGAGAGAGCCAAGTCTGATGGTCAGATTGAAGGTGTGATTCCACATCTGGTTGATGGTGGCTTATCTATCCTTCAATACGCTGATGACACAATTCTTTTTATGGATCACGATCTTGAAAGAGCTCGAAATCTGAAATTAATTTTAGCAGCTTTTGAGCAATTATCAGGATTGAAAATTAACTTCCATAAAAGTGAATTGTTCTGCTTCGGTGATGCCCAAGACGATGTAGCTCTGTATACAGAGTTATTTGGTTGTGGGCAAGGCCAATTTCCGATTCGTTATTTGGGTATTCCGATTCACTATCGGAGACTGACAATTGCGGAATGGAAATTAGTGGAAGAAAGATTACAAAAATGCCTCAGTAGTTGGAAAGGTAAATTGTTATCCCTGGGTGGAAGATTGGTACTCATTAATTCGGTACTAACTAATATGGTATTGTATATGTTATCATTCTTCATCCTACCGAAAGGAATTCTGCATAAACTCAATTATTATCGATCCAGATTCTTTTGGCAAGGGGACAACGAGAAAAAGAAATATCGACTGGTTAAATGGAGTATAGTTTGTAGTCCCAAAGATCAAGGAGGGCTTGGAGTTCATGACCTGGAGGTCAAGAATTCAGCTCTCCTGGGTAAATGACTTTTTAAGCTACTTACCGAGGATGAGATTTGGCAAACTATACTTCGGAGAAAGTACATCGGCTCGAAGACATTATCTCAAGTGGTTTGGAAACCTGGGGATTCACACTTCTGGGCTGGTCTTATGGCGACAAAAAATGTCTTTTTTCGACATGGGACTTTCTCTATTAAGAATGGAGCACAGATACGGTTCTGGGAGGATGCTTGGCTCGACAATGCACCCCTAAGTGAACTGTAATGGCTACTTCACCCCCGAATGTGACGTTCAGACGGGTTTTACTAGGACAAAGGCTTGTGGCATGGAACAATCTAATTCAGCGGCTTGGAGATATTCAGTTATCGCCAGAGCCAGATGAATTTCGATGGAATCTCCATGTAGATGGTACTTTTTCTGTAAAATCTTTATACAATGCGATCCTGCTTTCTGATTTACCAGTTGATAATAATAAAAAAATTTGGAAGATGAAGATACCACTAAAAATTAAAATTTTTGGATGGTACCTTCGTCGCGGGGTTATACTCACCAAAGACAATCTTGTTAAGCGGAATTGGCACGGAAGTACACGATGTGTCTTTTGTCATCATGATGAAACCATCAAACATTTATTCTTCCAGTGCCAGTTTGCGAGATCTATATGGTCAGTCATCCAAGTAGCGTCTACCTTGTATCCGCGACTAGTGTCGCTAATGTCTTTGGCAATTGGCTTCATGGTATTAACTCAAGGTTTAAAATGCTTCTTAGGATGGGGGCGCTAGCAGTTATCTGGGCGCTCTGGCTATGTAGAAATGATAAGATCTTTAATGACAAAAATTGCGCTTTGTTGCAGGTCATCTACAGATGCACAAGTATTCTCCGTTCGTGGTTACCTCTTCAGCGTGTGGAGAACCGAGACCTATTTATGGAGGTCTGTACACGGTTGGAGAATACGGCGAGGGATACTTTTTCCCTACATGGGTGGCAGCATAGTCTACGGATAGTAGCTCCACCTACATCTTAGGCGTCATATGATTCATCGTTCCGATATGTATTTCGCCTTTTTATGTTTTTGTAACTTTGGACTCTTGAGACAACAAACGGCTGTGTGCATCCTGGTTATGCAGAGGCTGGATGTAATTGCTTCTTGAAGTAATAAAGCATCCTTTATCGAAAAAAATGTCCTGCTCCACCCTTTTCCCATTCACAAGAGAATAACTTTAGTCAATTAATCGTGTTCTTTGAATTCTCTACAAATGCTGCTTCTGATAACATAAGTTATTTCTGAAGTTCCTTAGATATTGCGACGCACTCGAGGTTATAGTATTTTTCTGTCAATTTACATCCAACAATTCCATTTTTAGAACATATTAGCTACCACAAATATAACCAGCATCCATTCAACTTCAACATATTTGCATAATTGCCGTGCCTCATTGAGTTGTATAAAAACAAGTAGATCCATATAAAGTATTTGCATAACACAATTTACAAGCATATACATATGAACATATATATTACACTAGAAGAAGAGACATGTATTTATTCAGTATTGTGTATGTGTGAATATATGGCATTTTATGATGTAACTAAGCTGTGGGATAGGAGGGCTCCATGGCAAGGCCGCACATGCCCTTCTTGTCACTAATGTCCTTTTCCATTCTTAAAAATCCATTTTCACCCCACGTTGTGCCCCAAGAGTTCTTCAGCAACCAATACTTTGTACCATCACTGGTTGTCCCATAACCAATGGCTGCAATTCCATGGTCCAAATCAGTACCACATGTACCGGTCATCACGCCACCGGAATAGAATTGGAATGTCATATCGCCTCCATCCACGGCAACTGACACGGGTTGGCTTGCCACTGCCTTCATGAGGGCACCCTCATCATTGGTAGGCACATCCTCATAGCTCTTAATTGTTGCAGCACTGCTAGATCCACTCTTACACTTGCCGTCGGCCGCGGAATATGGATAGCTGGACTCCTTAGTGAGGCCTCCATTCTTGATAATGAACTTGAATGCGTCGTCCATGAGACCGCCCTCACAGCCCTGGTCCTCACCGTGGACATCACAATCCACCAATTCTTGTTCCGAGAGCGAGATAAGATTACCGGTACTTATCTTGACAATGCCCTCTGTTGCAGCAACAGCAGAAAAGGCCCAGCAACAACCTGCAAATTATATTATGTGGTGATATACGCAATCATATACATTCTGACGTAAAACATCCACATGTCTGTAGTTAACTAAATGTACTTACCACACTGGCCCTGATCCTTGACCGGAGTGACCGCACCCTTTGTCCTCCAGTCCACCGTTGCGGGGAGTGCATCAAGGCTCATATTCTCGTACCTGAATCTTGTAGCAACCTTCATCTTGTTTGGAATGAACCCCTTGTTAGTCTTGGTTGCTCTGAACTCATCATTGCTGATGTCCGCAAACTGATTGATGCTAAGCCAGAACTTGCGCCCCCCAGCGTTGAATGACTGAATGAATTGAGCATTTGTCTTGAATATCTCGAACCTCTGCGCCTTCTCAGCAGCGTCCTTGTAGACGCGTCCATACTTCGCCATCCAATCCTCGTGCTTCGCCACCATGAACAAGTCATCGTTCAGCTCTCGAGCTGCAAGAACAGAACTGCAGAAGCAGAGGCAGCCGAGGATGGCAAGGAGCGAAGCCCTGGGGATGCCCATGTTTGATCAGGCCCTCTTCTGTATTGCTTGCCACTGGTTGTAGTGTGTACCTCGTACTATGTTTTGGTCCGTATTGTTCAATGGAACTAGGTGATATATATAGTACTCACTGGTACTTGTATATTTATTTAAGTTGAGACAGAGGCATAGATACGGTGCATTCGCCAAAAAAAAGACATAGGTACGGGGCGTGCACGAAGTGGGACTATGTGGAGTAGCCGTGAAGGAGTATTTCATCTTCTGCGTAGAACACAATTGATTGTTGTGCATGCGACGTACAGACACAGTTGCTGTAACTGTGAGAACAAGTCCTGTATATGCAGGAGTTCATATCTTCAGTATCTCCTTCAGATGGAAAGGGGAATTCTCTGTCTGTTTAAATTGTTCTAGAGGGAAGCCAGCCAAAATATTAGTTTGTCATCGGTACTTTTCTGCAATAGATGCAATAATTCGTTTGACCGAGTCATATAACTCTGCCATTGATTCCTTTTAGACTGTAAGCACTCCGATTAGGCTGATATTTTGTATTGTAATGCTTGGGGGTTTGGGAAGAGAAATTGATTACCTAATATGTCTCCTAAAGAATAGATGACCATTTCCTGTTAATTTTATGTTTGTATGTAAACTGCATATCCATTTTACTTTCCCGGTCATCCAAGCGAAGCAAGCACCGGTGGCCAGCAGTTCAAGATTGCTGAATGAAGATGAAGCCAGTGGTCAACTTGCTTACTCCATACCAAGTCAATTAGATGACACTTGTTGCTATAGTTCTGGTGACTAGAAATGGATGGATGGGCCTGAGTCCATCACAAAGTCAAAGTAATGTGAGCCGGCCGGTCTATTGGTGCATGCTGACTGCTTGGAGAATTACATAAAAAATGGGCCTGAGTTTGGAGAATGCATGTCTTTTACCGTGCATTTTATTTCCACTAAACGCAGCACACGTTTAGAGACTTTGTGTTCGCCATTCTTGTATCGCCGTTCCAGCTGTTGGCATTCAGTCACAGCTGTTTCTTGTGTGTGATCCTGATGCTCATACAGGAGCAACGCCCGTACAGTACATACAACTAAAGTCCCGTATTTGGAAACACTCTAAAATGCAGCTTTTTTAGCAACTTGTGTTGGTATCTAACATTTGAGTCTAGCTTAATTCCTTTCTGTATCGATTATACTAGAGGGGTCAACTTTCTGTGCAAATAAACTTTAAACAACTTTATGAAGGAGATGCTGAAGGTGTCTGAACTCCTGCATAAACAGGGGTTGTTCTCACAGTTACAGTAACCGTACGTCTCGTGCACTATTTTTATTCTACGCAGGAGATGCAGTACTCCTTCACCGCTACGCAGGAGCTAGCCCTTTCCACACAGTACAATTCGTGCACGCACCGTACCTACGTATCAATCTCCTACTTAAATAAATAGAAGTACCTGTGATTGAGTACTATATATACCACCTAGTTCCATTGAACAATGCAAACCAAAACATACACACAACTACCAGTGGCAAGCAACTCCGAAGAGAGCCTGATCAAACATGGCCATCACCAGGGCTTCACTCCTTGCCATCCTTTCCTGCCTCTGCATCTTCAGTTCTGTCCTTGCAGCTCGCGAGCTGAATGACGACTTGTCCATGGTGGCGAGGCACCAGGATTGGATGACAAAGTATGGTCGCGTCTACAAGGACGCTGCTGAGAAGGCGCAGAGGTTTGAGATATTCAAGACTAATGCTCGATTCATCGACTCGTTCAACGCTGGGGGGCGCAAGTTCTCGCTCAGCATCAACCAGTTTGCGGACATCAGCAACGATGAGTTCAGGGCAACCAAGACTAACAAGGGGTTCATTCCGAACAAGGTGAAGGTTGCTACAGGATTCAGGTATGAGAATATCAGTCTTGATGCACTCCCGGCAACGGTGGACTGGAGGACAAAGGGTGCAGTCACTCCCGTCAAGGACCAAGGCCAGTGTGGTAAGTGCATTTGTGCTACAAGTGAATTACATACATATGCATATTTTATATTAGACTCGTGTGTATGATTGCATATATCACAATAAAATCATTTGCAGGTTGTTGTTGGGCTTTTTCTGCCGTTGCTGCAACAGAGGGCATTGTCAAGATAAGTACCGGTAATCTTATCTCGCTCTCGGAGCAAGAATTGGTGGATTGCGATGTCCATGGTGAGGACCAGGGCTGTGAGGGCGGTCTCATGGACGACGCATTCAAGTTCATCATCAAGAATGGAGGCCTCACTAAGGAGTCCAGCTATCCATATTCCGCAGCCGATGGCAAGTGCAAGAGTGGATCTAGCAGTGCTGCAACAATTAAGAGTTACGAGGATGTGCCTACCAATGATGAGAGTGCCCTCATGAAGGCAGTGGCAAGCCAACCCGTGTCAGTTGCAGTGGACGGAGGAGATATGACGTTCCAATTCTATTCCGGTGGTGTAATGACCGGTTCATGTGGTACTGATTTGGATCATGGGATAGCAGCCATCGGTTATGGAACAACCAGTGATGGTACAAAGTATTGGTTGCTGAAGAATTCTTGGGGCACAACATGGGGCGAGAATGGGTTTTTAAGGATGGAAAAGGACATTACCGACAAGAAGGGCATGTGTGGCCTTGCCATGGAACCCTCCTACCCCACGGCTTAGTTAACCACATATTCACATACACAAGATTAAATAAATAATGTCTCTTTTTCTAGTGTTGTATATATATGTCCATCCGTATATGCTTGTAAATTGTGTTATGCAAATACATTATATGCATCTACATCTTTGTATGTAACTCATGAATTATGACTACTATATATGCAACTATGTTGAATATGATAAGATTGTTTGGGGAACATATGGTGGTTATTTCTGCTATTTCTAGGAAGTTCCACAAAAAAATGGTGTCGTAGGATGCACATTTCAAAAATAAATGTTGTTACCTGGAGTGCCTTCTAGTATGCATAAGGAACTTCAAAAATAACTCAGTGTTATAAAAAAAATGAATTAGTGCTAGGAGGAACTAGATACTAAATGATATAGTAGAAGCGGGACCTCAGCATGAGAATTCCAGAAATTCGTTCCTGACAGGATTCGAACTCTGGTCGTTAGGGTGCGCCACTGCGACCCTAACCACTGGGCTATGCCCACGTCCTCAATAACTCAGTGTTATCGCCACTGTGATCCTAACCACTGGGCTATGCCCACGTCCTCAATAACTCAGTGTTATAGAAGCAGTATTTCGAAGCTAGCATGTTAATTGGCATATTGCATCCCGATTGAAAGGTAAATATAAACGAAATTTGTCCCGCTGTTTAAATGAACCACGAATGAAGCTAGCCTGCGGACATGGTGTTTCTGCACCCGGGTGCATATGCACCCTTTATTTGAAATCCATATTAAACATATTTACAAATGTTATAAAAATACAAATAAAAATGTCTCGTGTATATCTTGACATGTTACATGCTCACAAAGTTGTTTCAGCAAAAACCGATATGTTTTGTTCCCTGAGCAAAAAGACAAAATTTTTGTGCTAAAATAGTCTATTTCTCGAGGCATTGTTTGTCTTTTTTACACAGGATACAAAAATTGTTGGTTTTATGTGAAACTTTACGTGCACACATAGAACATGTCTCTCTACATGCTAAAAAAAATCTAAATTTTTACGTTTTTGAAATATGTTTTATACATACAAGGTGCATATGCACCCGAGATCAGTTTGGGTTTTCCGCTAGCCTAAATATTACTTTGTGTTACAAAATCAGAATGATAAGTAAATTTTCCGTGGCAGTGGTGCATTATATATATAGGCCACCGGATTGGTTTTTGAGCTCTATGTACTACTGAAGGAACACCGGAGAAATGTGTTGCACCATGAGGGCACAAGTACATAAAACCAGTGGAAGACGAGGTACATTTAGCTAGCAGACCAATTCTTTGATGAGATGGAGAACTTTTCCGAATTTTCTTTGATTTAATTTCATGATGAAATAAAATGTTGGAAGTATTGTAGGATTGTCTCATACTTCCGCATGGCAGTGGATCATTAGCTTTCCTAAATCAGCGATACTGTTGGTACCTGTATTTTTTCTCTCCTGGCGATGTAGTTTCTCTAACATCTGTTCAGTTCCTTTTTTAGTACTCCCTCAGATTCATAATAAATTTTGTGATTTTAACCACCACATTATGAATTGGAGGGAGTATCAAAATAAAAATTTGAAATAGTCTGGGATGCAGTCGAGGGCCTCCAACTCCTAGCTAGCCAGCGGGCAAAAGCACTGGCTAGTCACGATTCCACTTAATTAAGGCTGTACAGTAACTCCCATTTCCCAAGAGCAGTGTGTTTTTCCCAGATCCGTACATGTAGTATTCCCTCCTTCCTACCAATTAACAATTCACGAGACATGTTATTAAGTTATCACCATTCACAAGCTTCAGTGCAGAATAACCTAGGCCTCTTTGGATGGAGTATTGGACACAAGAAATTGTAGGGCCTTTGGACTAAATCCCAAATTCTTAGAGCAATTTCAATAGTATTATAGCTAACCGGCTGGCTATAAAAAAATGTGATGTCATTTGTGGTCAGCATATGCTATTGTACATATTAGTAGCTAATATGTACACTAGCTGGCTATAAGAATGAAGTACTTTACTAGCATATGGCCCACATTTCACTCTCATAAAATGCCTAGGAGCGTGCAAGAGCTGGCTATTGCGTAAGAGCTCACCTCCATTCTCTTCTCTTTTCTCTCCTCCAACTCATCTAAAATATATTATTTAAAATTTTATAGTCAGCTGATTGGACTCTATTGTACTTGCTCTTATGGACCGGATTCTTATGCCTCACTTTTATAAAATATAAACACTTTCACGGAAATAAGTCAAAATTCGATCGTCCTATCTTACACAAAATTTGAAGCTAATGAAAAAAAGAACAGTTTTGGCTTGAAGATCCAAAACATGAATAAGTCATCGTGAGAATATTATTATTCTTTCAAACTACTCCTAATATGCCACTAGGTAAAAATGTTGTTTGACCATTAGATAACGTTAACATGCAATCTAAGCATATTGTTATTCAGGATGAAAAATAAGTACATCTAAAGAATTTTAGGAACTTCACATGGTAGTTTAGTTCGAATGGTATGTGACTTGATCGAATCCATGCATGTTTGCTTTTCTGTGATATTCCTATACACCAACGTCTATTATTGGAGATTAATACCCCTAGTCAATCTTTCAATTGTACACAACTACTTAAGAACTCAGTTTACACACTTCTGAATTTTATGCTTACATTTTCAGAGTAAATTGGAGGAACGATACGATTATTGAAATAAATTATCTCTCATGGGCTATGAATGGGAAATCTAATCAATAGCTTAAACAAAATATTAAAGTTCCTTAGATTACTTACTCAAATACTGGTTGTGTAAATTAAACAACAAATCACTAACCTAGCTATATTGTAAATTCAGTGAGATGCTTGACATGGTAAAAATCACTTTTGCTAATTTTCATATGCCTGAGATGAGGTTGTATGTTGATCGAAAGGATTATGAAAGTGCTCGCTCAAAAAAAAGAGGATCAAGAAAGTTAATAAATTTAAGAAAAATCCAATGAACAGGCAAATGAACAACTCTTCTCTTCAGTTTTTTTTCCTCGATTAATCGAAGATATATATAGCCAGAATTTTGATCGTACAGAAAGATGAAGAATAATGTGACATATATGTGTCATCAATTATCATGCATCCATCGGTGGATGCAAAAGGCTGAACTGAAACCAATCCTTAGGTCTCGGAAGCCGTAAATCTTCCCAATGCCACCACATTATCCCCCAAAAGCCAAACCCAACTAGGGAAATGCAAGAGAAGAATGAGAAAAATCAAATATACCTACAGGGGTAGATTCACTAATTAATTAGTACGAAACAGATTCAGAAACCCTAGTAAGGCTATCTACCTTTGCTTGCTTGCAAGTTGCAACACACATGCATGCCGTTGCCGGCCGTGGGCACGCATGCTGATGAGAGCTCTGGTATATGTGAATCACTTCAAGAAGATATCGAACAAGGGCTCAGGTTCGTTCCACAGCAGCGCCGCCTCGTAGTCCTCCTCCCCATCGGAGGCGAGGTACTCCCATCCCGTCGCCGCAGCCTCAGATGCCTCCGCAGGCACACTATCCTGCGCGGGCACCGCAGAAGGAGCAGCCACTGCCGGAGGGGCAGTGCTGATCATCCCATATGGTGGCGCTACCGTGGTGGTCACCGTGGACGCCGTGGCAGTGCTTGCGTAGTACAGAGGCGGTGACGACGTGGGCAACGGGCGCATCGGCAGGAAGTACTGGCGGTGGTGGTGGAAGGCCATCGGGGCACCGGAGTGCTGCGGCGGGCGCGGCAGGAGCGGCCGGAGCGGCGGGGGCGCGGAGGAGGAGCTCGAGGAAGAAGCGGAGGAGGAGCCCGACGGGCGGGAGTGGTCGGACCCCGGGGGCATGGGCGGTGGCGCGGTGAGGTTGAGGTGGGCGCGCGGGCCGTAGAGGAGCAGCGCGGCGCGGTCGTAGGCGCGCGCGGCGTCCTCGGCGGTGGCGAAGGTGCCGAGCCACTTGCGGGAGCGCTTGCGGGGCTCCCGGATCTCCGCCACCCACTTGCCCCAGCTCCGCTGCCGCACGCCGCGGTACCTGAACTTGGCGTTCTCCGGCCCGCCCTTCCCCTTCCGGCCGCTGTTGATGGTGCTCCCGGCGTCGCTGCTGCTTGCAGTTGCGCCCGCCTCGGTGGTGGTGGTGGTGGTGGTGGTAATAAGAGGTGCTGGGTTGGGTTTGGTTTCCATGGGGTGTTGGTATAAGAGGGAGCGTGGCGTGTGTTGGGGAACGGAGAGGGATGGGGAAGAGAGAGGAAGGGCTAGCTGTGGCTGCGTTGGGGAGAGCGAGGTGGGGATGGTGGCCGAGGAGGATGTGCTTGGCGGAGAGGGGCGGTGGTCAAATATAAAGGGAGAAAGAGTGAACAGTGGAGTACAGCGAGCAGGGACTGCTGCAGGAGTGAGTCACTGAGAAGGGAACGGATCGACATGCATGCGGCCGGTGCAGTGAACGGTCAAGCTCTGGTGCAGCCATGAATTGACGCTATAGAGAGGGTATCGCATCGCTGGGTTTAATTGTTCGTCGCGTGCATGCATGGGGTGGTTTGTCTTCTGTGTTGACGTGCCTGCGTTTCTGCAGGTTCTAACCATCGATCACATCACTCGCCTAAAAATAGGTATACATTTTTCAACCAGCTCTATCGGTGAACATGGATATAGATAGGGCACGAAGATTTGATGCACATGAGTACCAGTAATCTTATTATTTAAAAAATAAAAAATATATTAAGTTTTTAAAATTTTAAAATAAATCATGATATAGCTAGCAATGTTTCGTACAGTCGTGCAAATTTTCAACAACTAAAAGTACGGTGTATTTTGGGCTACACAAAAATAATAAAATTATAGATCTGAGCATATGAATTTCAAATCTCTAAAAAAAGATAGAGACTTTGTCATTTTTGTGCAAGTCAGAATACAAAACATTTGAAGTTGAGATTTTGGATGTTAGGAGATATATCATTATCTACTTTCAGAATTTTGTTTCATAATTTTTTGAAACCTATAATTTTTTTTCTAATATGGCGAGAGCACTCATGCTCGGGAGCCAAAATGACTTTTCGTATAGATAGTTATTTTCGTATACTTATACACAAAATGGACGTAGTTTGATTTTCCTTTTTACATGAGCCTGGGATGGTGTCAACACCCGGATTTTTAAGTCCAGATGCCTATTATGCCATACATCGCAATCTCAGGAATATTGTTGTTGCGAGACATAACAGTCGAATATCATAAGTCATCATTCATTATATACCATAGTTGTCTTACAGATAGAGATCACATGATCCAAGGTTACACAAATAGTTGATCTAACGATCAACGAACATATTACATAGCGGAAGCGTAACGGAAGTGGACTATCTAATCCACATGCCAACGTCTGACGTCAGAAGATTCCCTAGTTGTCGTAGACGTCTTGTTGTCCGTCCTCCTGGTACTGCTGCTCTTCTTCATAGTCTGGCCATTTGAATAGCCAGGGACACAGCCGTGAGTACTTTGAAGTACTCGCATACTAATACTAGTGTAAGTACTATCAATTCTAATAAGGGGTTGCTAAGCTCTAGTTTATTTTGCATAAAGCCAATTTTAGTTCACAAGTATTTGATAAAAGACTCTTCATGTGCTAACTCGCTCAAGTGGGAACATTAGTGTCATTCCCACAACTTAGTTGTGATTCAAGTCAAGTCAACATTCACTTCATCAATATTTTCCAGAAATATCTGACACCGGTAACAGTATGGCCTTTCCAACCGTCTGTAACCGTGGACACGGCTATTCGAATAGATTTACACTCTGCAGAGGTTGCACACTTGTGTCACAACATTTGATTACATCCATGAGGGGATAGCCCTGAATCATCGTAACTTAGTACGCGGATCATCAACCATAACCTTTCACTTACATACCCTAGTATAGGTACCTCTCCCCATGAGCTTGGCCTCCCAGTGAAGACCAACTGTCAACTTGGGAACTGCACAGGGCTTGGCCGTACATTCACCTCATTTCACATCATTTCACATTCTACGGAGGCAGCCTCGGCATAACCCCTATGATGCTTGTTCAGAGGGAACCCATACTAAGATGCATAAACTTCCAGTTAAGCCCTACCCATAATCAGGTATTGTGGGGGTACTCAAAAATTGGAAAGGTATCGCATCCAAACCAATATCAGTTTTACTCAAAATCCACCATATCATTCAAGTCATATTCACCTTCAAAGATCTTTCAATAGAAAGACTCATCATTCCAAAGTTTTCAAATTCATTTCAAATCACAAGTTCCCATCTAGAGTAGTCAATTTTAGTTGTTAGCACTAGCTCTAATCGTGAGGGGTGCTATCTTGCTTGACCATCTTTGAGGCTAACTTTGCTACTCTTATATCTCTCTAAACTTAGACCAAAGTTAACTATAAAAGTAACTTCTTAATAAACAAAGTAAAAATTTGTAAGGTAAAAACTTGGGATGGGATCATTGTAAGTAAGGTAAGATTAATGGTGCCTTGCCCCAAAAGGGCTTTGCACTTGCAAGAATATTAGCTTGCAACAATATAACTTGCATTAGTCTAGCTTGCCTTGATTGGTGAGGTGATCAAAGTTCTCTTCTTCTTCCTTTTGGTAGAATACCTCCTCTTCTTGATAGTCTCCGGTACTAGCGTCTATACACGAATACGAGGATACAATCACCAAACAATACTTAAGTAGTCTTAATTTTCCTTAAGGGCTCACTCAAGATGATCTAGCATCACCACTTATCATTTATCCCAAAAAAATTATGCTAGGGTTCTCTTATTTAGTGTTAGGCAGATAATTTTCTTCTTATTGAAAATTGGATTAGGGTTTCCATTTAGTTCCTTTGGAGAAATAATTTCTTCTAATTGAATCTTGTTAAGATTTAATCTTCTCAAATAACAAGGTATGATCACATGTTGACCAAGGTCAACACTTCACACTTATCATGTGAGAAACATGATTTAAATGAGGTTCCATACCTCATATAATTTAAATCCTATTTGATTTAATATCCTCAAGTGAACCAACATGGGACCATGCAATAAGGGTCATCACATTACTCCATAATACTTGGGAAGTTGATTTAAATGAGGTGTTACACCTCATAGATTTAAATTCCTAAATTTGCAAATAATTGAAATGGGCTAGTATTGACTACATAGTAAATTTTTGATTCTAGCCCATGATCATATGAAGCAACTATAGTATTTTATTACATAGTAAATTAGACAACATCAAATGTGATTTATGAGAGTTGGAATCACTTCAAAATAGTTTATGGTTGATTTTAGATATTTATTTGAAGTTTGAAAAGTTACTGATTTGTCATTTTTATTGCAGAGGATCTAGAATGGATTTTTAACTGAAACCAGTGGGGTTAGTTAGATCATTTCATAAGCATTCTAGAACATTTTGAATCACTAAATTTGGATTTTTATATTTGACAATATCTAAATTCTAGCAATGTACTAGTATTGAATTCAGCTAAATCGAATAATTTGAAATTTGAATTAAACGGGCTAGGCGGGAAAAACTAATGAGCTGGCCCAGTAACGCTCTGGCGCACAGCGGTGCACGATCGTCGTCTTCTCCGGCGAGAAGCCGTGGCTCTGGCGGAGAGCCTAGGGGGTGGGGGAGCTAACCAGGGTCCGGCGAGCGGCGGCGTTGGTGCAGGGTGACGTTGCGGACGACGGCGAGGCGGCTGGTACAGACGGCGACTCCGATGGTGGCCAAAATCGACGGCGTCTTCTGCAGCTCCGCCGCGGACTCGAGCTGACGATTGGGGGTCTACCGGCGATAATGTGGAGAGGTAGTGGGCGGAGGAGGATCAGAGAGAGGAGGGGAGTCGAGTGGTGTGAGCAATGGGGGAGGAGGAGCTCTCCTTTTATAGGAGCGCGAGGTGGCCGAGGGTGCGGAGCAGGTCGACGGTGGCGATGGCGTTCCAGGGCGCGAAAGGGCAAGGCGACGTGCGCATCAGCTTCCTGGTCTCCAGGCGGTTCTGGGGAGCATGCTGGCGAGGACAGGGGTCGTCGGGTTAGTGCTGGCGGGTGCGATGCCGTGGCGGAAGGGCGGCGATGATGTCGTCGGTGACAGGACGCGCGCGGGCAGGGGAGCTTGTCTGACGGGCGGTTGTCCTCCAGTGGAGCTCGCTGGAGAAGGGAGATGGCGAGAGGGGGCCAGGGTCGACGGCGCACGTCGTCGCTCTGTGGCGTCCAGGGCGTGCCGATGCGCACCCTGGCGCGTCCTGGACGTCGTGGGCGCGTCCCGTTCCCGGCGGTGCCGTGTCGTTCTCCGACCAGGGCTGGGGTAGGCATGCTCAATAGGGCTAGGGGATGCTGGGAGACAAGGTCAGCTGAGCTAGAGAGGGGAGGAGCTAGGGTTGGCTGGGTGTGTGCCATTGTGGCCGGCATGGGCATGGCCATGCCATGTTTGGCCTCCATCTAGGGTTACTATGCATGGTTTAGGTTGAGAGGGGGGTAGGGGACATGTGTGAAGCAAGGGAGACAAGAATTAGGCCAACACTATTGAGAATAGTGTTTTGAGGATTTGGGGTAGATTTGAATCACATGTGTTTGTCAAATTTTGTTTTATGCAAATGTATTTGGAAAATTTGAATGAGCTGAAATGGACTTGCTTCAGATGATCAACAACACACATTGGTGGTGGTGGTATTTCAAAAATAAAAGAAATGCAAAATTTGCAAAGTGGGGTAATGTTGAAGTTGTTAAAAAGTCCCAACTTTGCTTGAACATAGTTTTTGATCCAAGATGAATTTGATATGGTGGTCTTTACAAAAGTTGTTCACCTTTATGTGTACTTGGATGAGGTGCAAAGAATTGGAATTGTTTGGTTTGAAAATCTCCAAATCCAGGGGCTCAAAGTGGTGATCAGATTAAAAATGGCAGATTTGACCATTAGTGCATGTGAGCACAATTTGATTTCAAATTTGATTTGATTTGAGTTTCTTTCATTCCAAAAGTGGTTATAAGTGTTTAGTAACATAATATAACTAATGGTGCAAGCCAAAAAGGTCTAGGTTAAAGATTTGCAAAATGTTCATAAGCACATGTGTGTGTTGAATTGCAATTTTTCTTTTTTTCCATTTTTGTTCACTTGACCCAATTGGGCATGTGTTAGGATCTATTTAGGGTTAGATTGAGTTTGATAAGAGTTTCAAACCATTTGGGTAAGATATGAAGGCATAGGGCAAGATTTGCTATTATGGCTAAGTGCCACATATACCTCTATGCATGTGTTTATTTTATTTTTGTTTCTCACTTGGATTAGTTGGTAAGTACTAGGTTAGGTTTGTTGAGGTATTTCAAATCATCTACATAAGGTAGCCATGGAAAAATTTATTATTTGCCAATATAGCCATAGGCTTGCATAGGCCTTTTTCTTATTTAATATCATCTCTTTTTATTTTGTTTTTAATGGATGGTGATAAGAGGGGTGAGGTTTAGGGTTTGGTGGGGTTTACAATGGTTCACCACCATTTAGAAAAGTAAGAATGGTAGGGGTCAAGATTTACATATTAGGGTTATATGCCCACATATGTCTTTTTATTTTATTTTAGTTTCTTCATATTTGATTCACTTTGGTTCTTGAGATGGTTAGGGTTTTAGGGTTTTGGAAATATGTTCAAGGTAACAAACCAACAATCATGGAAATCACACAAGTATTAGGTATGAGCACTATGCATAGCTCACATGTAAGAAAGTTTTTCTTGGTTCTCATTTTTGGAAAAAGGAAATTCATTTTCTCTTTGTTTTAAAATTTGGGATGTTACAAACCCTTCCCCCTTAAACAAATCTCGTCCCGAGATTTTAAGAAAAGTTAGGTTCCTAAGAGATATTGGGCAATTGAATTAACAGGAAAACATACTTGGCAGGGCCTGAGGTGCGTCCTGGGCTTTAGTGGCATTCATGTGGTAGAGACGGCCGTTGTTGTTGTTCTGGTTCCTTCTTGCTGCAAAGCGGCGCTGTTGCTGAGCAGGTGCAGCGGTATTGGCGGCAATCTTGGCTAACCTTTTGGGGCACTCATTGGAGTAGTGTCCCACAATTCCACATTCGTAACAAGTTATGGTCGACTTGTCCTTGGGGGTGATGGGGATGGCATTGCTTCGAGTCCTTGGGCCAGTGTTGTTGTTGTTCCCATTGTTGTTGTTGCTGTTGGGGTGGTTGTTGTTGTTGTGATTGTTGTTGTGGTTGCCTCCGGGCTTCGGGGGTCCTCCATGGTTGTTGGAGTAGTTTGGGCGGTAATTCTGAGCAGGTGGCCTGTTGTTTCTTGGGGTGAACCCTCCAGTTGAGTTGTTGCGGTATTTCTGGGCATTGCTGGACCCATTCTGGTTCATCATCCGGCGTTTGCGGTTCTCATTGGCTTGGTGAAGCTTCCCTTCCATCTGGATGGCGGAGTCCACCAGGGCTTCTAGGTCAGCAAAGGGAATGTTGACCAGTACGGTCTGCATTTCGTCGTGTAGTCCATTCAGAAATCTTTCCTTCCGCTTCTCGTTGGTGTCGGTTTCGTCCGGGGCGTACCTTGACAGAGTGAGGAATCTGTCGCGGTATTCTACCACGGACATCCTTCCTTGTTTGAGTTCGCGGAACTCGTCTCTCATCTTCTTAATCAGTCCTTGGGGCACATGGTATTTGCTAAACTTGGTCTTGAAGTCTTCCCAGGTCATCATCTGTCCCGCATTCATTACGCGGGCGCTGGTCCACCATGCTCTTGCGGGTCCTGATAGTTAGTGGGTGGCGAACAGTACTTTCTATGCGGCTTCAATCCCCGCAACTTCCAGGTTGTTCTCCATTGTCTGGAGCCAGTCATCTGCGTCTAGTGGCTCTTCGGTCTTGCTGAAAATAGGGGGGTTGGTGTTCTGAAAGTTCTTCAGCTTTGACCCAGGGTGGTCGTGGTTTCCATGGCCTTGGTTGTTCTGAGCGATCTGTTGCAGTGCGGCAATGTTGGCTTGGCGTTCAGCTCTCTCGGCTTCTCGGTCTGCCATCATCATCTCTAGCATCTGCATCATGGCATCTTGGTTGGTGCTGCGGGTTGGTGGGGCCATCTGAATATCGAGATAGATGATAAGATAAGAGGGAAATTTCTATGGTTTGTTTGATTTAAAGTTCAAAAAGTTTGAAACTTGATAACTTGAGTAGTGTTGAGGGGGTAAAACCAACAACACTTTTGTATTCATACCACACATCACACATTACAAAGCTAACACATCGTTGGTTTGAAGAACCATTCATTCGCTCTACGATACGAGGGGATCCTGATACAAACTCACACCTACGAAAGTGTTTTAGTAATACTACTCTTCAGGGTGGATTCTTCGTCTTCACGGGTAATGTGCTTGGCGAAAGGCGAGGGTGTTGTCCAACTCCTTGCGGGTCTTGTACAGCATGAAGTCCAGATGTGCTACATAGTGGTTCATCTCCGTGTGCGGGGGCATGGTCATCGGTCTTCCCATGGGGTCATGTCTTGGGTAATAAACAAAGCGAGTGTTTTTGATCTTGTTCTCACTTTGTCCACACAGACGGGTAATTGCTTCTTGCATAGCTCTGACTAGTCCTTCCTTCCAAGTGTTTCCCGTTACAGAAAACCATATGGTTTCCCATATTGGGGCTCCAAGCTTTCTTCGCAGATCTGCAGTAACTTCCCACCGAGGTGGTCCTCCCCACTGATTATTGAGGGGTATTCCGAAGAACTCGGGATACGGGCGTCCTAGATATTCAACTAGCTGCTTCAAATCCTTCTCGAACATCAGGTTTCCTCCGTGGCTAAGCTGATAGGACTTGCAGGTGTACTCCATCTGTGAGCAATTAGGATGAGTAAGTTAAAGAAGTGGTCAAGT
Source organism: Lolium perenne (assembly GCF_019359855.2). NCBI lineage: Eukaryota > Viridiplantae > Streptophyta > Magnoliopsida > Poales > Poaceae > Lolium > Lolium perenne. The sequence continues at coordinate 166,952,743 of NC_067244.2, forward strand.
GTGTAAAGTTTTATGTAGTTCTACAAGGAAAAAGTAGAGCATGAATTTCTCATTTTGAAAAAGATCTCAAGGATAAGAGTGAGAATAAGTTTTCATAAATATTCACTTCATTGGTTTTCAAAACTAAGTTTTTTAGACGTCCATTCTAACTAGGGTCTCCTAAGGTCAAACAATGGCTCTGATACCAACTTGTCAACACCCAGATTTTAAGTCCAGATGCCTATTATGCCATACATCGCAATCCCAGGAATATTGTTGTTGCGAGACATAACAGTCGAATATCATAAGTCATCATTCATTACATACCATAGTCGTCTTACAGATAGAGATCACATGATCCAAGGTTACACAAATAGTTGATCTAACGATCAACGAACATATTACATAGCGGAAGCGTAACGGAAGTGGACTATCTAATCCACAGGCCAACGTCTGACGTCAGAAGATTCCCTAGTTGTCGTAGACGTCTTGTTGTCCGTCCTCCTGCTACTGCTGCTCTTCTTCATAGTCTGGCCATTTGAATAGCCAAGGACACAGCCGTGAGTACTTTGAAGTACTCGCATACTAATACTAGTATAAGTACTATCACTTCTAATAAAGGGGGTGCTAAGCTCTAGTTTATTTTGCATAAAGCCAATTTTAGTTCACAAGTATTTAATAAAAGACTCTTCATGTGCTAACTAGCTCAAGCGGGAACATTAGTGTCATTCCCACAACTTAGTTGTGATTCAAGTCAAGTCACCATTCACTTGATCAACATTTTCCTGAAATATCTGACACCGGTAACAGTATGGCCTTTCCAACCGTCCGTAACCGTGGACACGGCTATTCAAATAGATTTACACTCTGCAGAGGTTGCACACTTATGCCACAACATTTGATTACATCCGTCAGGGATAGCCCTGAATCATCGTAACTCAGTACGCGGATCATCAACCATAACCTTTCACTTACATACCCTAGTATAGGTACCTCTCCCCATGAGCTTGGCCTCCCAGTAAAGACCAACTGTCAACCTGGGAACTGCACAGGGCTTGGCCGTACATTCACCTCATTTCACATCATTTCACATTCTACGGAGGCAGCCTCGGCATAACCCCTATGATGCTTGTTCAGAGGGAACCCATACTAAGATGCATAAACTTTCAGTTAAGCCCTACCCATAATCAGGTATTGTGGGGGTACTCAAAAATTGGAAAGGTATCGCATCCAAACCAATATCAGTTTTACTCAAAATCCACCATATCATTCAAGTCATATTCACCTTCAAAGATCTTTCAATAGAAAGACTCATCATTCCAAAGTTTTCAAATTCATTTCAAATCACAAGTTCCCATCTAGAGTAGTCAATTTTAGTTGTTAGCACTAGCTCTAATCCTGAGGGGTGCTATCTTGCTTGGCCATCTTTGAGGCTAACTTTGCTACTCTTGTATCTCTCTAAACTTAGACCAAAGTTAACTATAAAAGTAACTTCTTAATAAACCAAGTAAAAATTTGTAAGGTAAAAACTTGGGATGGGATCATTGTAAGTAAGGTAAGATTAATGGTGCCTTGCCTCAAAAGGGCTTTGCACCTGCAAGAATATTAGCTTGCAACAATATAACTTGCATTAGTCTAGCTTGCCTTGATTGGTGAGGTGATCAAAGTTCTCTTCTTCTTCCTCTTGGTAGAATACCTCCTCTTCTTGATAGTCACCGATACTAGCGTCTATACACGAATACGAGGATACAATCACCAAACAATACTTAAGTAGTCTTAATTTTCCTTAAGGGCTCACTCAAGATGATCTAGCATCACCACTTATCATTTATCCCAAAAAAATTATGCTAGGGTTCTCTTATTTAGTGTTAGGCAGATAATTTTCTTCTTATTGAAAATTGGATTAGCTAGGGTTTGCATTTAGTTCCTTTGGAGAAATAATTTCCTCTCATTGAATATTGTTAAGATTTAATCTTATCAAATAACAAGGTATGATCACATGTTGACCAAGGTCAACACTTCACACTTATCATTTGAGAAACATGATTTAAATGAGGTTCCATACCTCATATAAATTAAATCCTATTTGATTTAATATCCTCAAGTGAACCAACATGGGACCATGCAATAAGGTTCATCACATTACTTCATAATACTTGAAAAGTTGATTTAAATGAGGTGCTACACCTCATAGATTTAAATTCCTAAATTTGCAAATAATTGAAATGGGCTAGTATTGACTACATAGCCAATTTTTGATTCTAGCACATGATCATATGAAGCAACTATAGTATTTTATTAAATAGTAAATTAGACAACATCAAATTTTATTTATGAGAGTTCGAATCACTTCAAAATAGTTTATGGTTGATTTTAGATATTTATTTGAAGTTTGAAAAGTTACTGATTTGTCATTTTTATTGCAGAGGATCTAGAATGAATTTTTAATTGAAACCAGTGGGGTTAGTTAGATCATTTCATAAGAATTGTAGAACATTTTGAATCACTAAATTTGGTTTTGTATATTTGAAAATATCTAAATTCTAGCAATGTACCAGTATTGAATTCAGCTAAATCGAATAATTCGAAATTTGAATTAAACGGGCTAGGCGGGAAAAACTAATGGGCTGGCCCAGTAACGCTCTGGCGCGCAGCGGGCCATCTGACTGGTGGGGCCTAAGCGTCAGTGGGGTTTTAACCCTGAAACGGTATGGGATGATGCGGGCCGTTGGATTAGAACGCGATCGTGCGGTGCACGATCGTCGTCTTCTCCGGCGAGAAGCCGTGGCTCTGGCGGCGAGCCTAGGGCGTTGGGGAGCTAACCAGGGTCCGGCGAGCGGCGGCGTTGGTGCAGGGTGACGTTGCGAACGACGGCGAGGCGGCTGGTACAGACGGCGACTCCGATGGTGGCCGAAATCGACGGCGTCTTCTGCAGCTGCGCCGCGGACTCGAGATGGCGATTGGGGGTCTACTGGCGATAATGTGGAGAGGTAGTGGGCGGAGGAGGATCAGAGAGAGGAGGGGAGTCGAGTGGTGTGAGCAATGGGGGAGGAGGAGCTCTCCTTTTATAGGAGCGCGAGGTGGCCGATGGTGCGGAGCAGGTCGACGGTGGTGATGGCGTTCCAGTGTGCGAAAGGGCAAGGCGACGTGCGCATCAGCTTCCTGGTCTCCAGGCGGTTCTGGGGAGCATGCTGGCGAGGACAGGGGTGGACGGGTTAGTGTTGGCGGGTGCGATGCCGTGGCGGAAGGGCGGCGATGATGTCGTAAGCGACAGCACGCGCGCGGGCAGGGGAGCTTGTCTGACGGGCGGCTGTCGTCCAGTAGAGCTCGCTGGAGAAGGGAGAGGGCGAGAGGGGGCCAGGGTCGATGGCGCACGTCATCGCTCTGTGGCGTCCAGGGCGTGCCAATGCGCACCCTGGCGCGTCCTAGCCGTCGTGGGCGCGTCCCGTTCCCGGCGGTGCCCTGTCGTTCTCCGACCAGGGCTGGGGTAGGCATGCTCAGTAGGGCTAGGGGATGCTGGGAGACAAGGTCAGCTGAGCTAGATAGGGGAGGAGCTAGGGTTGGCTGGGTGTGTGCCATTGTGGCCGGCATGGGCATGGCCATGCCATGTTTGGCCTCCATCTAGGGTTACTATGCATGGTTTAGGTTGAGAGGGGGCCAGGGGACATGTGTGAAGCAAGGGGAGACAAGAATTAGGCCAACACTATTGAGAATAGTGTTTTGAGGATTTGGGGTAGATTTGAATCACATGTGTTTGTCAAATTTTGTTTTATGCAAATGTATTTGGAAAATTTGAATGAGCTGAAATGGACTTGCTTCAGATGATCAACAACACACATTGGTGGTGGTGGTATTTCAAAAATAAAAGAAATGCAAAATTTGCAAAGTGGGGTAATGTTGAAGTTGTTAAAAAGTCCCAACTTTGCTTGAGCATAGTTTTTGATCCAAGATGAATTTGATATGGTGGTCTTTACAAAAGTTTTTCACCTTTATGTGTACTTGGATGAGGTGCAAAGAATTGGAATTGTTTGGTTTGAAAATCTCCAAATCCAGGAGCTCAAAGTGGTGATCAGATTAAAAATGGCAGATTTGACCATTAGTGCATGTGAGCACAATTTGATTTCAAATTTGATTTGATTTGAGTTTCTTTGATTCCAAAAGTGGTTATAAGTGTTTAGTAACATAATATAACTAATGGTGCAAGCCAAAATGGTCTAGGTTAAAGATTTGCAAAATGTCCATAAGCACATGTGTGTGTTGAATTGCATTTTTTCTTATTTTTCCATTTTGGCTCACTTGACCCAATTGGGCATGTGTTAGGTTCTATTTAGGGTTAGATTGAGTTTGATAAGAGTTTAAAACCATTTGGGTAAGATATGAGGGCATAGGGAAAGATTTGCTATTATGGCTAAGTGCCACATATACCTCTATGCATGTGTTTATTTTATTTTTGTTTCTCACTTGGATTAGTTGGTAAGTACTAGGTTAGGTTTGTTGAGGTATTTTAAATCATCTACATAATGTAGCCATGGCAAAATTTATTATTTGCCAATATAGCCATAGGCTTGCATAGGCCTTTTTCTTATTTAATATCATCTCTTTTTATTTTGTTTTTAATGGATGGTGATAAGAGGGGTGAGGTTTAGGGTTTAGTGGGGTTTACAATGGTTCACCACCATTTAGAAAAGTAAGAATGGTATGGGTCAAGATTTACATATTAGGGCTATATGCCCACATATGTCTTTTTTATTTTATTTTAGTTTCTTCATATTTGATCCACTTTGGTTCTTGAGATGGTTAGGGTTTTGGAAATATGTTCAAGGTAACAAACCAACAATCATGGAAATCACACAAGTATTAGGTATGAGCACTATGCATAGCTCACATGTAAGAAAGTTTTTGTTGGTTCTTGAAAAAAGGAAATTCATTTTCTTTTTGTTTTAAAATTTGGGATGTTACATATGGGGGCCAATTATACCTGGACATGTGCTAGGTCGAGCCGGGCCGAGGAAAGCCCAACGCTGAAAAATCAGGCCCAAACCCGGCCTGACCAAATACCCACCAAGGCCGTCGGCCCGCAGGCGGGGCCATAGTGTAAAATAGCGATTTCAGGCTACCTAGGCCCAGCCCAGTCCAGCGGTTGGGCCAACATTTCTTGGCCCATGCCCGAATTTTTTGGGCCAGGTGGCCAGGTATGGGGCCAATAGAATGAGACTTGGACTATAGGGTCATGCTAGATAGCATAGCATCGCTGGTTGAGGTAGTAGTGGTTATGGTTATCCAATGACATATGATACTAAGATCCGGTGGTATCATTGTTAGAGTGTGATACCATGTCTTGAATCGGTACTGTTTCGATAGTCAAAAAATTAGGGCTGAGAAATAAACATGCCTAGACTATTAGCCTTGGCATTGGAACCCTCTCTGTCTATTGTACGTGTGGAAATTTCGTCGCCCTTTCGTCCATAGGAGTTTCCCGTAACCTTTGGAAATTTTGGTGTTATTTTTCAACTCTGAATTTTAGTGCTTCGATTCATCGGATATACGGTTTGTATATCATTGTTTTGTAAGGCTTTCTTAGGATTTCGGGAATTTCATAAGATATTTTTTGTAGGATTTCAATTTTAGGAGTTGTTTCTATAGATTGCCTTTGGATCTGATGCTACTCTGGATTGGATTCTCACGCCTCAACTTAGTAAGATTTTTAACATCCTTTCCAATCAAATTAATAATTAATTCTTTTTCGTAAAACACATAATGGATTTGTAAACCGGTATTGTAAACCGGTACTAGCTCCATCCGAAAGCTTAAGACTTTTTTAAAAGTCAAACCAAGTAAAATTTAACTAAATTTTTAGAAAAATCAATCAACAAATATAATATTTTGTCGGTACCATATGAAAATATATTTAATTATCTATCTAATAATACTGATTGTATATTTTGCATAATAATTTTTTTAGTAAAAACTTAATCAAACTTAATATAGTTTAACTTTCTAAAAATAATATAAGATTTAAATTTTACGATGAAGATAGTATATACACAGGCGGACACAGTGCCCCTGTTACCCGGCCCTTGCCCGGGCTTCGTGGTCGTTTGGCCTCGTGAGCAACAAGTAGCTAGGCGACGATGTGAGTTGGGGCAAAAATGAGTCCGATCTGACTGCCGCCTAGGAAAAATTTAATGCGTGAAGAAGGAGAGTCGAATTTTGCAAACATCTTGACGTTCAGGGACGTGACAATATGTGATAACTATACTGTCTATAGTGGAGACAGTATAGTTTTTAGTAACTTTTTATACATATCCTACATGCTAACATTGATAATTGTTGCACTCTTTTTGAACACATGTTCGTGGCTGTGATGATTCCTAAAAATTCTTCAGAATAGGGTATTGTCATGTTATTACATGACTAGTTGTATGTACACAATGAATTTGTATAAAGACACGCTATGTTGTAGTTTGGAAATTGTTGGAAATTAGCTAATTCTAGCCATGTCATTGTTATTTCATTTGAACTCTCGATCACCGCCGTCTTTTTAAACTATCCAAAAATTCCCAATCGCAACCGGGCGAAAACCTTGCACTTCACCTCTCCCCGCCTCTCTCGCTTGGCTGCACACTTGCACAAGCTAGAAGTGGTGGCGCCTCATCGACAAGCCGCATGCGGCGGCATTGCCATGGGATATGAAGACCTGGGCGATGTTTGGCGAAATAGTCGCATGCCACTGCATTTCCCCCGATTCCAGGAGCTCACCACGTCCTAATTCGATCTCCTCACTAGTATAAAAATGGGCTTCCATCCCAACCCATTAGTCCCCATAGATTTTGGCCCCGGACTAATGGGGTCTTTAGTCCCAGTTCGGTAGGGGAACCGGGACTAAAGCTCTGGGACCAACGGGACGGCCGGACCTTTAGTCCCGGTTGGTCTGGCCAACCGCGACTAAAGGTGCTCAGGCCTGGCCCAAGAACCTTTAGTCGCGGTTGACCAAACCAACCGGGACTAAATGCCCAACACTATAAATACTGCTTGCAGCACACTCTGCTTGTGTGTGAGCCACTTGGTGTTTCACTTCTATTCACAAGGGGTGGTGGGTTTGGCTTTTATCCTCTTATGCACAAGAGGTGTTCGATGAAATGCCCGAGAGCATGATGCCACTTGTGTTCACATAAAATAAACATGATATGAAGTGTCCGAGCCACACTTAAGCTTTCTCATTTATTTTTCCTACTCGATCGCGGTTAGCAACTTGAACCTTTCATGTGTCATTGATAAATATGCATGTGTAGTTCATAGTTTAATTTCTATTATTTCTAGCTAGTTAGTTTAACAAATACATGATGGTTAATTATATACTTTATATAATAATAATGCAGATGAATCGGCAATGGATGTACGGTAACCGACTCTGTGACGAGTTCATTACATGCGAAACGTGCTACTCTGGTACAAGGATTTCATAAAAAATAAGGTCGGCAAAGAATATATTTATGCGGAATTTAGAGACGAGCATCACTTCAAATATTACTTTATACTTTATACAAGTTCATATGAGTGAATTGTTCCAGTTGTTCAATCTGCGCGAGCTCGATAAATCTCTCCCGGGTTGCTACATTCTGTAAGTGATTTATTTCTATAATTAAATCTCTACCTCATCTCGTTCATTGCCTGCACTATATTATCCTAACTATATTCTTGTGTACGCTATATGCAGAATGAAGCTAGGGGAATGCAAAAAAAAAACATCCATGATGTTGGATTCATTGATCCACATATCATTAATGAACATGTGTTACAAAATCACCCCCAAGACGTGGAGAGTGACCTATACATGTTTCTTAAAAAACAGGAACTCAAAAGTGACATTCTATTTCCTTACCATTTTGGGTGAGTGTTTCAGTCTTGTACACATTCTTTTTCGGTTACTCCATGTTATGTGTAATCGATGAGTTATGCATGACCGTGCATGTAACGAGTCCGCATGTTTCACTGGATTCTGCTCATAATTAAATTTGACCACTCCAGAGTTGAAATCATGGACTCTCTGAATATGGACCAAAAGCATTGGTCCGGCATAAGAGCAATGTTGCAAAAGTAATTATGTTCAATCATTTGCGCACTATATCGGCCTCTTTCGTTCATTTGATGATACCAAGTAATTAATAACTCCCTTGCTCATTTTATTTGCCCTTCAAGGTTTCGAAACAATTCATAAAAAATGTAACCGGTGAATTCAAAGAGTTGCTAACATTTAGAAGGTTAGCTAATGTTCCAAGTCAGCCAAACATGACCATTCTATGTGGATACTACGTTTGCGAGTTCATCCGGACACACACCTCTGAGCGGAGGGCTGAGGATATCAACTTGCCGAGGAGTGACTTGCAGGAGAAGTGTAATCCAGAAGCTCGCTTCCGACCAGTTCAAGAGGAATTAGCAGGATTTCTGATGAGGGACGTCCTCGATCCTCACGGACAACACTATTACGAGGACGAAGAACTTCTAATACAGTAAATTTAATTATGGTTGTATATGGAAACTTGTTTGAAATTGTATATATAGTCACAAGAGATTGAATATGATGGTTGTATAACGATGAAGAACTTCTAATCCTCTTGAAGTCTTCGTGTTTGAAATTTCAAACTTCTTTGAAATTGTATATATATTCATATGCATCAATGTGTAACGTGTATATACTAGCGTAGAATATGTGTACTGAAATCTCTTTAAAATTAAAATATAACACAAAATAAAATATAAAAGAAATGGAAACACAACAAAATAAAACCAGATTGAGGGTTTAAACCCTAAACCTGCATAACCCTTTAGTCCCGGTTAGTCGGACCAACCGGAACTAAAGGTACTCCGCCCCGACGCGCGTCTGCAGCCCACGTGGATGGTCTTTTAGTCCCGGTTCGTAAGCAACCGGGACTAGGGGGCTTTAGTCCCGATTATTTAGTCCCGGTTGCACATCCGGGACTAAAGCCCCTTATGAACCGGGACTAAAGACCCTTTTTCTACTAGTGCTTCCCGATTCTCGTGGGATCCTTCACGGACAGCGGCGAGAGCTCAATCTTGGGCCACTTTGGCATTACCATGTCTACTTGCAGACCATCTGTGAGAGGCCGAGCGAGTGCGTCTAGCCTCTCAAAAGCTCGAACTGCTCACGCGGCATCACCCGACCTCCTCCCACATCTAGGGTAGTCGACGTGACCGAGCCCATGACACCTCATGCAACGGGGAGAAGAAAATCCTAACGACGTGGGTCACCGGATATGAAGGACAAGCTCACCACATCGCCCACACCCTCCACACCCTAAGGCCTCGTCTCCGCCGTCGGTGATGTCGCGGCCAGCCTTGTCATCTTCGTCAGCGGTGAAGTCCATATTATGCTTGTAGTTGTTCGAGAATTTTTTTAGTTGCCTTGCAGTGTGCCTAGGTTTCGAAAAATTTCTGGTCCACCACTCAGTATATAGAGTACCGTTTTATAACCAAGTGATATAAGCCGATAGTCATTCACATTATGCTAGTTTGAAAGTTGAGAAGTAGTACTACGTATATTCATACTACTATTACTTTTTTTTTGCGGGTATACTACTACTTGATGTGACGACCCACGCAACTGTGGACGGCTGGGCCCAACGGCTTTGTTGGTAACGAAGGAATGGATTGTTTCGAGTTATGTGAATGGTTTCCGTGGACCTAGCAAAAAGCTCACAGAGGTGCTGATGCGACAGAAGCATCGGGAACTAGCAAAAGATGTGTGTAGTTGACGAAGAAAAAGGACAGACGTAGGGATAAAAACGTTCAGGGTAGCCGCGTTGCATGCAACAGCACACTCCTACTTGCATACTTTTGCACACAGACTTGGTCGCTCTTCTCTATTGTATGTAATTGAATTTTCTAACAGGGATGTCTCCCGTAATATATCCACCTAGTACTTTGGTCTTTGGAGGAAACAACTTGGTTTCTCTCCGAAGACTTTTAACAAGGACGTTTATACAATCAGCTGATCAATTAGAGAGATGATGGAATGCAGCAGGCAAGTAATCGACATATACCGGCTCTCATTTCCCCCCTTCTCCCCTCTAGACAGTGAACAGTAGTTGAGAGGCTCCTCAAGCCATCCGGGCCGATCCCGACCCCTCTCCGGCGGCTCTGCCGGCCGGAGATGGCGAGGGAACGGCGCCGGCGTAGTTGTAGATAGGTCTAGTAGTCCTGTAGTGGCGTCTTGGAGTAGATCAGCAGCTCTCCCCCGTCAGATCTGGTGTATCCTACTGTTGGGCGGTGCGGCGGCGTGGCTCCGGTGGCGTGGGTGACGGCGGCTGCGCGACATCAACGCAGACATCTCGGCAAATAAGGCGGGTTGGAGCTCCAGCTTCTCGATGTGGTGGCGCAGCATCGGAAAGCAGATCATGGCGGATCTTTGCTCGCGTCCATGGTGGGCGCACAGCAGAGCGGCCGTGGCGAGCTCGGTCAATAAGCGCTGGCTCCGGCAGCTACCACTCTTTCTTCTCTTTGGTGTCCTCTCGGCCGGCCGTGGCGGCGAGGGACAGGACACCGACGGCGATAAGGAGTCCGTGGAGGCCGGCAAGACTTCTGCTGCTACCTCGAGCTATCTCACGGTGACCACGAGATGGTCATCGATCTTGGATGCCCAAGATTGGCATCAGTCGACGCAAGGAAAGCGTCGCAGCAACCTCCTTCGGAGGCCTTCTGATGATGCGGCGGCGACGCCTGGCACCGGCCTTCTCCCAAGTGGCCATGTCCCCGGTGAGGATGCTGGTGGTCGCCGGCGCAGTTCATCCCCCTGTAGCGGGCTGGTAGAGGGACCTGATTGCTTTTCTGCAATATTTTTAGAGGTCCTTTTTGCAAAATCTAGGGACTTGAGTGTAATTTTCCTTTTCCTGGTGTCCCATCATGTAACTTGTACCACCGCTTTGACTAATGCAGCATAGTCTAGGTCCTTCTGGACCTTGCCTTTTCAAAAAATTAGAGAGATGATGTAGGCTAAAGCCCAATATAGTATTGTTTATTTTTTCTTATGCTAAATTATGCATACAAAGTATTGTGAAACCCATGTGCTACAAGTCTGCGGAGAGAAACCAAAATGTTTTTGCGTCCAAACCCCGATCAAGCCGATGGGGCTATGGGGTGCGCCAATGGGATGCTCTAATACTGGTAACACGGGGTCCAATCGAGGAACAACTTTCCCCACCCCTCTCGTTCTCTCCAGAACTCTCTCGTCTGGTCCTCTCTTCTTCACCGCCGGGCCGAGCCAAAGCCGCTCTTGACGCCGGCTGGAGTTGGCGATGGGGAAGCGCCGGGATTAGTGCTAGGGCATGTTTTAGTGTAGATTTTCCATTTGTGGAGTTTGGGAGTAGGATACAGGATCTCATCGGCTCGATCTTGTACACCCTCTGCCTCGTCTTCTTCGCAGGTCTGCTCTGGTGGCGTGAGTTGTGTTAGATGTATATATATGTCTATTGTAGTTTCCCCATATGTTAGGGGGCTTTCTGCATATATGCACCTGTACATGTACTATATATTGTGGCCTTTGCCCACCTGATAATACAACAAGCATATTGCCCTAAAATGGTATCAGAGCCAAAAAGAAATTGATCCTCTAAATTCCCCGGCCGACGCTTCTTGTTCCGTCGCCCGTCCTCGTCCTCGATCTCTTCTGCCTCCGCTCAATCTGGTCTGCCTCTGCCCGACGCCAGGCCCGACCCGCCCGATTCCTCTGCTGCTTCGATCTCGATCTCCCTGGCTGCTCTTCGTCCCGCGCGTGCCCGCCCGTCCCGCGCGTGCTGCTCCGATTTCCTTGGCCCGCCCGCCCCACGCGTGCTGCCGATCCCTGCTCCGATCTCTGTCCCTGCTCCGATCTCTGCCCGCGCGTGCTCCCTGCTCCGTGCACGGGGAAGATCGCGTGGATCCCTGCCCGCTCACCCGTCCCGCGTGGTCTCCCGCGCCTGCTCTCGAGGCGCCCGATTCCAGGCGCCAGGCCCACTTGATTCCCGACGTCCTCTGCTGCTTCCCCGCGCGAGGCCGCCCGCCTGCTCCCCTACCGCGCCGCCGGCTTCGCTGCTCTTCACGTCGCCAGCTTGGGTCGGACCCCTCTATCCGCTAGGCTTGCCGTCCCGTTCCTAGCAATTGATTACAATCTGAGGTAAAAAAAAAGATAGCTATGTCTTCCTCAGGCTATGTTGTGATCCCTCGCTGCCCGGTGATTTTTGATGGCGCAAATTACCCTGATTTCGCTGCCTTCATGCGCGTCCACATGCGCGGTCTTCGTCTTTGGGGTGTGCTCTCTGGCGAGGTCTCATGTCCGCCGCACCCCGTTGCTCCTACGGTGCCTGTTGCACCGCCACCTGTTGCCCTTGCCCCTGATGCTACTCAGGCGGATAAGGATGCAGCCAAGAGTGCTGATGACACTGCTTTGGCTTATTATGACCGGAAGGTCCAGGACCACTCTACTGCCGTTGCGACTTACCGGCTGGATCTGACCGAGTACACTCAGTGGATAGATGAGGATGCTCGTGCTGCTGCTGTTCTGGCATCTCCCCTAATAAAGTCGTCCTCCCTTTCTTTTGGGTACTCGTCGCGCGGCTACTCCGCCGCGGAGCAGGCGTTCGTCGGTGCTGCTCATCACCATGCTTCCAAGGTGGAAATTGGTGGGTGGTCGTAACTCCGACGAGGTATTCTTCAATAAGGGGGTGATTCTGGTTCGTCACAACTGCTATCTTCTTCGCATGCCTCCCCAAGTCCGTGGCAGGTTTATTGGGTTTGATGGTGGGTCGATTTATCTGAAGTGGTGCTGGCGTGCCTCTGCTGCTCTAGCATACCGGCTTTCTCTACTTTTTCTCTATTCCTCGAGCGCCAAGGTGGTGATTGGGAATTGAGAGGGCAGGGCTACTGTTGTTCTATGGTTGCTTCGGAGTTCAAGAACAGAATTTTGGAGCATCATCTCAGCGGCTGTTGAAGAGCTGAAATCTTTGGCCAAGATGGCCCTCTTCATGCTGGTTTTGGTTGCCGGCAACTGCTTAACCTCCGTGAGGCCCCATTCGAGTTCAGGTGTTGATAGCCTTTTCCCTTTGTTCCACAAAATCAACAACAGTAGATCCATCATAAATCTATTCATAGTAAATTTATTAAAAATATTTTTTGATGTTTTCTTGTATATCAAACTTAGTAAGATACTGGATCAAATATAAGCCTTATTTTATGAAACGGAATAATAAGAAACATGTGTACAGGCCCTCTGTGCACAACATATTGGGATGGTTTGTATATAGTCTTTTTCCTCTAGATACATGCAAATTTGGCTCTAGTACGAGCTAGCTAGTGATACTGTTGTACAACTTGCAACCTAGGTAGCTACTCTAGAGAAATTATAAATGACTGCTGTTTGTTGCTTGCTTGCTGTAGTGGCATGCATGGGGTTAACTGCAAGCATCAAGTTGCGGAGAGATGTTCACTGCTGCAGCTAGCTACTACACTGGCTGGTCTCGTGACGATGATGCCACGCTTGAACGGAAGCGGGCTCTGTAGCGTGGTCAGTGTATTCCGCCAACCTACCTACGTAGGAGCTAGGTAGCTGTTGCAATACTCTATACTCCCACCGTAGCTACGCTTCTGTGCCTTCTTCCTTTGAGACCAAGGAACCAGAAAAATGACGGGTCTGTTCAGTTGAGCATGCACGGATGCATTGATGAGAGTCTGGTCAGTTGTGCATGCATGCATTGATAAAAAAACAGTGGCAGAATATTTTTGTGCAAAATTTAAGTATTCACAAAATATTTGTGTGCTACACTCATTCTTGTTACTTCCTCTGATCTATAATAGTGTTGGTGATTTAATAATAATTTAGTACAAAATTTATGTTAAATTACCGAGCTTTGTTTTGCATGGGGGGGGGGGGGGGGTGTTTTTCTTTATATAACTTTAGGATACCTCAAAAGGAGAGAAAAGCAGGTGTTCCTGTGAGGAAAAAAAGGTTTTTTCATATGTTGCCACCTTCATGCAACGTACCAAAAAAACCTTGAAAACTCAAAAAAAAAAAAGTAAAAATGAGAACAGATAACATAATAATTGCACATTACTGTACATAGATATTCTTTGCACACTTATGTGCAATCGTTGCAGATTAAAAATGCAACTGCTGCGAGAAAATAGATTTATCTAGGAAATCAATCAATTCTAGAGACAAAAGAAATCAGCTGAAACCATAAAGAGAAGTAGACCATGGAAAGGAAAACTCCGATCGACGAATCTCCACCAAATCTGTAGAAAAACACAAAAGTCATGTTTGGTAGGTTGGACCCATTTTCGGGCTGGGCATCCCTCGTCTGAAACGTGACTTTGTAGACTTTGTTTGTTAGACCGTGAAATCTTTTTTGGCCCATTGGAGACGCAAGCTCGCAACTGTTTAGTTGCATATAGCTTAGTTTTACACTGGTAGAAAAATGGCCTTTAGTCGCGGTTCACAACTGCCATTAGTCGCGGTTGCGCAACCGCGACTAATTAAGCGCGACTAAAGGCCCCCCCCTTTAGTCGCGGTTGCTTACGAACCGCGACTAAAGGCCCGTCCACGTGGGCGGCTACCGTGCGCCTGGGCGAAGGACCTTTAGTCGCGGTTGGTGTCCCCAACCGGGACTAAAGGCTATTTCGTTAAATTTTTTAAATTCATTTGGATTTCTAATTTTTTTTCAACTCCGTTTTTTTTTCTTTTTTTCTTCAGAATTTCTCTCATTTCAGTTATTTGCATAGCTTAGTCTCTATCTCTAACTACACTTATCTCTAGTCAAATTACTTACTCGTGGTCAAACTTCCCGCTCGGTCACCCATCCTCCCACTACTCCACCTCTAGCACGCTTAACTTCCAAGTTCCATTCCGTTCCGCATCCAAGTGCTTCGCGCGCATATATGTGATAGTAGTATCATATCAATCCTATTAACATGTTGATCGATGTCACATTTCTTTATTGTTTGAATTTCAAATAATTCTTTTAATAAACAAAAGTAATGATGTAATAATAATATTGAATAAATAAATAAACATTAACTTTTTAATTTGTATTATTTTTAATTTTATTAATTAATTAAATTTTTTTTTGCCAAACCTAAAATCTAAAAATTTGAAAATCTAAAAATTGGGTAAAAATGATAGTAATCTTTATGCAGAATGAAATTATTAATTTTAGGTTTTAAAAAATTTAAAAAATATAAAATCCATAATTTCTGAAAAAAACTAAAATCTTCCTGCTTTTGTATTTCCATTTGGAATTTTGAGAATCTAAAAATTGGCTAACCGGGTAAACCCTGGTGAATTCGGATGTAACTTTTTCCCAGGATTTTTTTGATATATTATACGTTTTTTTCCGACGTCGTATGCAAAAGTTATTGCGGTTTTACCATTTTTTAAACTTTTTTTGCAAAAAAAGTCGAAATTCGAATTTCTTAATTTCTCCGAATAGTAGGTTGCATAACATACAAGAATCTGAAAACAAATTTTTTTTTGAATTTTCTATCATTTTCTTTTGTATTTTACAAACCAAAAAAAGGCGATCCACGGGGGGGGGGGGGGGTGCAGGGTGCGTGGGAGTAAAAAAACTCGGAAAAACCTTTAGTCCCGGTTGGGGCCACCAACCGCGCCTAATGGGGTACCCTTTAGTCGCGGTTGGTGTCCCCAACCGCGACTAAAGGTTTTTCCGCCAGCCGCATCCTTCCATAGCCCTTTAGTCCCGGTTGGTGTTACCAACCGCGACTAAAGGGGTACCCTTTCGTCGCGGATGGAGCATTAGTCGCGGGTCGCCTCCCGAACCGCGACTAAAGCCCCTTTAGTCGCGGTTCGAATATTTCCGGGACTAATGGGGGTGAACGGAAGCCTCTTTTTCTACTAGTGTTAGTCTCAACTTTTATTCACATGGTGATGTACCTTTCATCTAATCACTGTCGGTGGCTTACCACAACTAGCCCAACGCCGTTGTCCACGAAGCCGGGCACAAGGGCCTACCACAATGGCGCACTGAAATACCACCATTCGGTTGCCACCGACGGTGGCCACGACGGTTATGCTTCCTATGTGCAAGACATGGTTGAATACGAGGCCTCGAAACTTTCCGCATGGGACAACAAGATCGGAGGGGGCTCTGACTACACCTACAAGTCATGCCTCCACAAGTACGTTGTTGATCCTAGGGAGAACCATACTATGGATTACCAACATTAATTAACCAACCATCACTACCACAGACGGATCTTCATGGAAACCAAACCGGGCCATGCCCCCCAGCTAAATTGCAAATTTACGTATCCCTACTACTCCAGCCCGGCTGTCCATCAGCCCATCAACAGAATATGCAGTGTTAGCCCGTTGAACGACCGAGACAGACACGCGAGTTCTCTTCTTGCTTTATGACCTCCAGGCTCCAGCGAAGCCCCTCACATGCAATGTTTATTTTGGTCATCCGCTAAATCTCAAGCATGATTGTGGGCTCGTGTGGCCACGCTAGATGACAAAGCAATGTGTAGTCAATGTAGTCGAGAGAAAACCGATCTTGTAGTGTTCCGTTTTTTTCGTTATCTTTTTGCTTCCTGTTAGTAATGGGGAGAAAGCTAGTGAAGTTCCTCAGCTATATATGGAGCGACAGAATATGAAATGTTAGCCTGTTGAGCGATCGAGACAGAGAGTTCTCCATGAGCAGTTCCTCAAGGTATCTTCAACGGAGCGACACAATCGAACGTTTAAAATGGACGCGTGTGTCTGTTTGCATTGGCCCACGGACACGAAAATGATCGTTTTTTACGGCGTGTCCGTTTGCGTCTGGGGGTGCTCCCAGCGGGCCGACACATTTGGCCCGCGAACACGAATTTGAGTGTTCAAACAGAAAAATAAATAGATTCAAAATACTTATTTGATACATCCAAATATTTCAAAGTATGCATGAAAATGATGTGATATTGATGACTACGCGATGTCATCATGGCTAGCCAATGCCCACTGATGCTCAATCAAATCTTTTGCGTAGTCATTTGGATATTGATATTTTGGAGTAGTTTACGCATATATTGCTGCTAGAAACGTAGTTTGTGGATAAATTAATCTAATTATATAAGTTTCTGAAAATTCTATAAAGTCTACCTTATTTTTCTCGTTTTAAAGAAAATTTTCATGTTATTTTATAGCTTCGCCCCTCCAACGATTTTTTGCGAGGTACGCCACTGATCACTACTAATACCACTCTCGTAAGGTACAAAATTATTCTACTATGCGAGTCTTTGAGAGATGAAAGAGGCTGGAAAGATGTAGAACAGACACAAGGTCTAGCTCCATCATGAACTAGATGATCAAGAGGCAAGTTAAGAGGTTTACCAACACATGACAAACACGCCCTGATCAAAAGCAAGGATGTTCTAGGACGATACAAGCCCGTAGAACCCTTGATCAAACACTAAGTCGTTGTCTTGTACGCATAGGTTCAGAAGTACCACTACAACTACATATGGACATAATTAACAAACATACATATAAAAGGAGGGTCACCGCCATCTAGCCATGATCAGGGCAGGTGGAGCAGTCGGGCTTGTAGATTATCATCTTCAAGACGAAGGTTTGGAGCTTGAACTCGACGATGTCACCGTAATGGAGATTGTACTTGTAGACCGTCTGCGCCCAGTTCCTGCCGAAGACCATCTGGCCACCATGGTAGGTGACTTGCACCCACTCGCCGCAGAAGCAGCACCAGACAAGGGCACACTGCGTGGTAGTGGGATCTTGATCCACTCCCGAAGCGCATCCTGGAATCATGGCGGCATGACGAGCATGTGGAGGTCGTCCATGCTGAGCTGCACGTAATACCTCCGCGGCATCACGACCTGGTGAAGTGCCCCAGCTTAGGCTGGCAGCCCACGGTGGGACGTGGGATCAATAGAGCCTCCACCCTGCCTGACACCTCCGGCTTTAGAGCGCTCGTCCAACGGTTCAGGGCAATATTGTCCTGGTAGCCGGGTGGAGGGAACCACCCCTTGCCCACCCTATCACACTCTAGCTTGACGACCTAATCAGATGAGCAAGTTCGTGTAAGTGGCATGATCAAGGACTTCAAGATGTCAATGTCCTGATCTTGATCCATAGCATGATCAAGAGCTTTGGCACTATTAATGTGCTGATCATCATCCAGAGCATGACCAAAACCATCATCAATAACTTTGGCACTATCAGTGTGTTGATTATCATCCAGAGCATGATCAACACCATGATGAACAAATTTGGCACTTTCAATGTGTTGATCATCATCCAAAGCATGATCAACAGCTTTGGCATTGTCTTGCACAATCTTGTCACAACATTACCCAAATGTACAATAGCATTGTCCAGAACATTGCAAGTTTTGTCCCAATTTCCCAAATTAGGGTGTGCAATAATTTCACACCCCGACCAATGCACTGCGCAAATTGGGAAATCTACAATGCGCATGCAGCACCTCGATAAGCTACCCTAGTAGCGCATGCATTTTAGCCCTAACGTCGTATCGCCGGCCGCCGGACATAGCACACTCAACGAAGGTTACCAATTTCGACCAAACCGTAACCGCTACCTAAATATACAAGATTGTGGGCGTACCTTTGAGAAATCGGTCGCTTCTGTTGGCGGAGGAACGCTCCGAGACCTAGGCCATAGAACGAAGCTCGGGAACAAGACGAGGGTCCGTTCGTTGCGGCTGCTGGAGGGGTTGAAAAAAACCCCAGCCAAATCGGCGAGGGTAGGACCTGCGAACGCAAGTGCCTTGCCCACCGTGATGCTATCTCGTCCACGAACCGGCGTCGATGACAATCCCCCGGCCAGATCCGTTAGAGACGGTCGCCGTCATTGCCACCCTCTTCGAGCGTGGCCTTGAACATATAGGGGACAAGGCCTCTGGTACGGCTGCGAGGTTGCTTCCGTCAGCCGCTAGCACGTTGAGCGGACGCGCCACCCACACACTTTCTGACCGGACATCCTCCTGATGTTGGGGGCGGCCGTCGGGCGGAGGGGGGAGGGGGAGCAGCGGCCATGGAGAAACCGATTGAGGTGAGAGTGCCGGTTGGGCAGTGAGGGGAGTGGAGTGCAGAGTAAAGGGGTACGCCTCGTCTCCCACGCTTCCCAATGGGTATAAAACAATAAGCACGCGGCGCTAGGCAGGGCTGTCCCTAGAAAAAGGGTTGAATCATCCGTTCCTCTCAGATTAAATTTTGGCCTGCTTTAAACATCGTGTTGTGCAATATTTCGATACGAGCTGGGTTTTCAAATAACCAAACTTTGGCCCGCCGAATACGAGGAATACGAGAAATCCCATTGTTGGAATCAAGCCCTAGGCAATCATACATGTTGTCTTCCAGGAACACGTACAACCTACCAAACACGCCCAAACATATAGGAGTACCATGTTCCCAAAGCGTAGGGAGGAATAATACAAAACAAACGTGCATAGTAACATGGTTTGAACGCATATAGGGAGAAATGTCCACAAAGGGATCGATACAGCAGCAAGCTTTTCAGCCAACCTAGTTGCTAGATACGTAGCCAGCAGGCTGCAGGGCAGCAGCATCAGCAGCCTGCACGCAGGCAAGGAAGCATGGCCGTAACTTGCTTCCCACATGCCTCACGTGAAGGATTGGATTCCATCGAGTACTTGCTTCCTCTTTTGGGTTAATCCCATGCATGCAACTATGCAAAGGAGATCGATCGAGCGTTCTCCTCTAGTTTTAGGCTGCTCGATGGGTTATATTTTTCGAAAAGAGAGTAACCTGCATGTGCATCGATCGAATCGATGCTGCGCGCCCTGGATCGATTTTGGATCAGCCGTCTTATCCATTTTGCAGAATTATGATACGGTGTCGTACGCTTGATGCTGTGCACATGCACGTTCTGTTGGGAATTTGCAGACAGATGCAGATCACAAGGGGATGATACACAATGGAGAACCAGCTCTTATTCCAACAACACGGTAGACTAGCTAACCACCGACAACAATATACTCCCTCCGTACCTACAGAAATGCATGATGTTTTAGTCATTTTATAGCTTCACCTACTTTTGTTCGTACCTAGTCTATTTTTAATGTGTAGATTATTCACTTCATTTAGTTTGTATCTAATCTATTTTAAAGATATCTAAAACATCTTACATTTAGGGTATGAAGGGAGTAGATGTTTTCTGTTTAAGGGGTCACCACTGATGGTCACCTCGTCTATCATGCATGTCCGGAGTGACGACTGACGAGCACTGTACTGTACATGATACATGCCTCAAATTTCTGGGAGGGTCTTTACCGTTGATCCTCGTGTGCTAGCCGTCAGCGCACATGCTGGTAAAGTATTAGGGTCGTCAGCCATACATGTCGGCTAAATTTTTTCAAGTGCGCACATAGGTTATCTCCAAATCAACTCGCAATAGAGAAAAAAAGAAGAAGAGAATGACAGCGTCATCCGTGGCTAATATGCGCCAACAGAATCCGCCTGTAGCCGCCGCCACATGCCACCGAGAGCGAGCGTGTCACTTGCAGAACATCAGCGTTGGCACGGATGGCGAGCACGTCCATCTTCCCTGCCTTTAGCAGCGGTCGCGGCATTGTCAGCGAGAACACCATCCTCGACCAGGCTGTCCAGATCTTCGCGCCAGTCATCACCACCATCGGCAAGGAAGGGTCCTCTATCGGGGAAGGCTGAGCCACGCCCGAAATCCGGTTGGGGGAAGTTGGACCGCACACGAAATCACACCGCCTCGAGGAAGGAGGCAACCTCGAGGGCAGCAGGCTGGCGATAGCGGTGTGATACATCGAGCGTGCCGCCATGTAGGCGACTAGCTGGAGCGTGTGTGACTACCAAGCGGTGACGATCGGAGCGACAACGGCAGGGATGTGTGCGAGGAAGATGAGTGATGCGGTTGGTAAGAAAAATGAGAGAGAGAGAGAGAGAGAGAGAGAGAGAGAGAGAGAGAGAGAGAGAGAGAGAGAGGAGGGAGGGAGGGGAGGTGGGAATTGAACACTAACATGTGGCCCTGTCTGTCCTAATCCGATGTGGAGTTGTGTAGAGTTGGTGCCAGCGCCCATTGTCACCCCAACTATCGGGTTTGTTTGGGGGTTGTCGGTAGATATATGAGGCTCGTGATGACGTGGATTTCCTATGAAAGCATCAGTGGAAGTATTTTTTAGTTTGGACCTTAATAACCATATGGAAGCGCTATTAGGGTCACCGGTAGAGATGCTCTTAGGAGCTATGTTGAATTGGTTCTGCAGCAAGGGGTATATCACCTATATACACTACAAGAAGACCCCTCCTACTGCAACGTAAATATCTGTATCTAAATGCCAATATAGGCGTTGCTAGCGCCTCTACCAACGGATAATGATGCGTTGCGTTTTTTGGTGTTGCAAAGATACAATGCAACACATATAGGTCCGTTGGTAACGTGGGCGTTGCTAGGCAGCATCATATAGAACTAAGGGTGAACAACACTTACATATGTTGGTGCTTGTAGTACCCGATTGAATTCATTATGCGCATAATATTAATTTTATCAATTAAATATCTGCATTAAATATCTGAAAGCTGTGGCTCACATATGCCATCCATAATATTAAAGAAATTCCGAAATTATTTGAATTGGGTCCATGTTGTGCTTTCAAGGCATACGTGAAGTAAGAAACTTAATATCACTATTTATAGATAATAGAAACATATTATATATTGAATTAAAATAGTAGCATTACAAGAGGAACGCCATCCACGAGAAATTATGTTTACAACATCAATTCCCTCCTACGAGATAACTAAAGATGCAGAGATCCAGAGTAGATTATCCAACAACAACAACAACATTGTTCTCCTTCCATTCAACTTGTTGTCACCCATATCATCATCCATTTATCTTTTGAATCTACAAGGACAAAGGCCAAATTGTTAACACAACAGTGGAAGAAACATTAGATGATGCAAGTAGCGAGACGGTAAAATAGTCACGTACAAAGGTTGATGGCCATGCAATTTTAGTTCCTTCAGTGAAAATTTTGCTTCGGTACCAAATCTTCAATTTTGACAAGTGTGGCATTGACATGTACAGCCATACCTGGTTTGTAATTTCAGCACCAAGTTTATGTTTTGGACCACAGCTTACAATTGTAGCAAGAGCAACGTCCTTGTCTCTGTTTGATAGGCTATTCAAGAATACTTTAGTGCATGTCTGTTAGAAAAACAAAAGGTAAGGATTGGTTTGCTCATGCCCATCATCAGGAAACAAAACTAGAATAGAAATAGATTAGTATTAAGAAAAAATGTAATCAGAATTAAATTAATGTCAAAGACATTAATATCATTCACATCAAGTGAAGCTAATAAAAGGAGATATAACAAAATTTATGTACCTGTAATCACTAGGTAGCGTGTATGTGCAACACACGTTTTTATAATAAAGTAGTTTTAGTATGCTATAAAAAATTAGTTTTAATATATCATATAGTCTCTCCGTCACGAAAAGGATGTTGCAATAAAATGCTAACGCTAGGTCCTCAAAATACCCATGTTTTCGTAAATCATTTTATTTTCATGTGTATCTTGTCTCGACAAATTGTACAGTACGTCTATAACATTGATCAGGTCTGGACGCCATAACCAAACAATTAAGCCATCTCTAGGTGGTCGCACGACATACACTTCCTTTTGAGTTCGGCTATGATAGTTAAGCTTAATCTAGCTACAACAGTCTGACTGCTTAAATCAGACCCATTGTGCCTTAAAACATTTGCACAACCACTTCGGCGTGCATCTAGATTTAGCCCAATCATGTCAGTGCCTCTCAAGTCTCAACTATCTAGCCTCCATCACATGCTAGTCTGGCAATAGGATTAATTAATCACAGATTTACAGCACAAAAGCCTGACCTGAAATCTTACACGTGCTTCGATCTGGCTAAAAATAGTTATAGATGAACCCGGTGGATGAACCTACCCGACATGTCATGAAAGTGGATACCTGATCTTGTAAAACAATAATATGCTGATGCATCGTTTCCAGCTCTTCTTGTTCAACAAGTGACTATTTCTTTCTCTTCTTCATTAACAAATGACTGCAACCTACAAAGTTCAAGTCATCAAGCTACGAAACATATTAGCATCAGTTTAAGTGATTGGATATCACGGGTAAAATCTTTGAAGGTCCTCCTTCAGTTGTAGGTTTTCCAAAGCAAATCATGTAATTTCAGGTTTAATGAAGCTCCTACCGTGATCAGATCTACCGCTCCAGCTCCACAACAAGTTCTACAAAATCATTAGAGTTCTAAAGTTTGAACATAGATATTATCACTCACTACAAGTCATATATATTGTCAGACTGACCATCCGAGTGGACATGCAGTATCAAAAACTAAGTTGCCCTTTGTAAGTGCGAAGTACCAGTTGCACGCACTGTGATGTGCTGATGTTATATTGTAAATCAGCAAAATAAAAACAGAGATTAGGAAAGCTCCCCTTTACTTCTGCAGATGGGCTGATCAGCGAATTAGAAAACATATGACCTTACTAGTTACCACTGCATGTAGCTGAATACAAAGAAGAGTATGTTAACCCGTGAAGAATAAAGAGTGCAATCACCAGTACAAAGGTAAGAAGTGGTTGCCACAGAACTAACCAATGGACAACACTTACTGCATGGTAGTTTTCAGTTTCAAAGTGCGAGATATTATTGTGATGGGGCACGGAGAAGTGCCTTGTTAACAGTGGGCTTCATGATTAATCTGCTACCAATGAAAACAAGTAATACTCTGTTATTAAATCCAACTAAAATACTAGAACTGCAACGAAAAACACTATCCAACACTGAAAGACAATTGCTCCAAGTAACAACCAGCGGTCACAAGATAAATCATTCGTGGTTGCGATATGTTACACATTATTTCATCTTTTCAGATCAAAACTAGCATCCGATCTGACCGAAAACAAGAGACAGGGAGAGGGCGTTACTTACATGCGATCTACGAGACTGGTGAGAGAGGCTAAGAGCAGCCTGATGGCTGAACAACTTGCCATGCAGGACAAATTTCGCCTGTATCTACCGCGCGGTTGCAGAAGATGAACTTGGAGACATCAATCTAAAAGGGGAAAACACAACTCGTACCTGGATTTCGCTTGGTCCGCCTTTCCCCGGTGCTCTGCTTCGCTGCCCGGCCGCTTCTCTGTGTCCCATCCCTCCCCCGCCACCGCCTCCAGCGCGTGGCCGCCGCCTAGTATGGTTGTCGAGCAGCGACACCAACAGAACATTAGGAGGGTCGAGGCATGGGGTAGCCGGAGAGGATGGGAGATCGATGGCTGTTCGACGGCCTGATTTGTTGAAATGATCTCGTTCATGGTGCATGGCGGCTAGGGTTATGATGGACTTGGGGAGAATGGAATCGGGAGTTGAGATGAATAGGCCGGGGATGTGGGGACGAGTTAAAGGACATGGTAGATCCCAAGAGGAAAAAAAAAAAGTATTAGACGTGGGGACGTTGTGGGGCATTGACCGTAGATACACATCTTGCCATCGTTGCAAGCTATCTGTTGCTTTAGGCCTAGTCGTGTTGTATTGTTGTGACGCAACACAAACTATTCTATGAGGGCAGGATATTACATTTTGATCATTGGTTCTGAATGTTACACCAAGGAATGTTCAGCACCTTTCAACAAATTCCTTGAAACAGGCTTTCCTCCCGATATATTAATATAGCAACCACACAATACAACTGCGAGAATCCTGCTAGGACAAACAACACAAATACGCCCAAGAGAAAGAAACAAGAGAAATAAAAATAAACTAAGGCCAACAACGCTAGATCGACAAAAGCGATGGTGACCTGCAACCGATGCGCCCTTCAGAGAAGTCCCACCATGTTCCTATGCCACTGACGTCGTGTACCAAGCAACACCTTCAAGAAGGAATACGATAATGACGACGTGACTGGTCCTAGGATTTCTCCTGATACATGGAGGGTAGTGGGGAAGGGGTACACCCGACGCTCTTCAAGAAGGAGCAGCGGCGCCCGCATGCGTCGCTGCGTCAGAGCCGACAAGCCGACAAGGATTTCTCCCAACCCCTCCAAAAAAACACATCCTCGGTCAATCTGTAAGACTCCACTAGAACTTTGCGCCCACCAACATGCGCCACCACGGTCTTGCAGTCAGCATCATCGTCTCACCATAGCAAACGCTGCAAGGCCGGCTGGACCGAGAATAGACAGCCGGCTGGACCGAGAATAGTCAGTGGGGTATGTGGGCATTGCGTTGCACGGCTCACCATTTTCTTGTAGCATTCTATTAATGACATGACAAACTGAAATAAAGCTTATGTTGGTGCTAATGACTCGTGCATGAGCACTTGGTGGTCTTTTTTCGATAATGAGCGCTTTTATTACTTGAACCAAATAATTACACCTAACCTCTGCATAACCAGGATGCACACCGTTTAAAAGTTTTCTAAGTGTTCATGAAAAAACAAGAAAAGCAAAATACATGTCGTAACGAGAAAATGTAAAACGCCTATGAAACAGGAGGAGCTCCAATCCGCAGATTATGCGGCCAGCCATGTATCGAAAAAGTATCTCTCACTATAGCCTCCAATCGTGTACAGACCTCCGTAAAGAGGTCGCGGTTCTCCACTCGCTGAAGAGGCGACCATAAACGGTGAATACCGGTACATCTGTAAATAACCTGTAAGATAGACCAATTTTTATCATTAAAGATTTTATCATTTCTACATAGTCATAACACCCAGATAACTGCAAGCGCACCCATCCTAATAAGTTTTCTAAACCTTAAATCGATACCATGAAGCCAAGCCAAAGACCGTTGGCAACACTAGTCGGGGGAGAAAGGTTGGAAGCTACTTGGATGATCGACTATATAGATCTAGCAAAATGGCACTGGAAGAACAAGTGTTTAATAGTCTCGTCTTGATCTTGATGACAGAAAACACACTGAGTACTTTCATGCCAATTCCACTTAACAAGATTATCTTTGGTGAGAATAACCCCACGACGAAGATACCATGCAATTTTTTTTTATTTTTTAACGGTATTCTCATCTTCCAAATTTTCTTGTTCTTATCAACTGGTGTATCTGATTGGAGGTATAGGGAATCTACCGAGAATTTTCCATTGGCATGTAGATTCCATCGAAATTCGTCAGGTGCGTTCGATAGATGGATATCCTCCAAATGAACAAGTAAGGAGTTCCATGCTACTAGTTGTGGACCATACAAATCCAGTCTGAAAGTCACATCCGGAGGTGAGGTAGCCATTACTGTAGCAATGGTATCACTTTTACGACAAACAATAATATACAAAGCAGGATACTAATACTGTTCACATAGGGGGCATGCCTAACCAAATATCCTTCCAAAACCGTATCTGTGTTCCATCATTAATGGAGAAAGTACCATGTCAAAAGAAGAATTTCTTCAACGCCACTAACCTAGCCCTAAAATGTGAATCCCCGGGTTTCCAGACCATTTGGGATAACGTTTTGGAACCGATATACTTTCTTCTCAACATAGTTTGCCAAACCCCCTCCTCAGTAAGGAGTTTAAACAACCATTTACCTAGTAAAGCTGAGTTTTTGACCTGAAGATCATGTACTCCAAGACCCCTTGGTTTTTGGGTCTACAAACTATGCTTCATTTAACCAGATGATATTTCTTTTTCTCACTATCCCCTTGCCAAAAGAATCTCGATCGATAGTAATCGAGTTTTTGTAGGACTCCTTTTGGTAAAAGAAAGAAAGAAATCATATACAGTACCATGTTTATCAATACTGAATTAATGAGTACCAATCTTCCTCCTAGGGACAGTAATTTATCTTTCCAACTACTAAGACGCTTTTGTAGTCTTTCCTCAACTATTTTCCATTCAGCATTTGTAAGTCTCCGGTAATGAATCAGACTCTCCAAATAATGAATAGGAAACTGGCCTTGTCCACAACCAAACAACTCCGCGTAAAGAGTTGCTTCATCCTGGGCATCGCCGAAACAAAACAATTCGCTCTTATGGAAATTAATTTTTAGACCTGAAAGTTGCTCGAAGACCGCCAAAATCAATTTTAGGTTGTGAGATTTTTCAAGATCATGGTCCTTAAAAAGAATCGTATCGTCGGCGTACTGAAGGATTGGTCGGCGTACTGAAGGATTGATAAAACACCATCAACCAGATGTGGTATTACACCTTCAATCTGACCATCAAACTTAGCACGTTCGATCAATATAACTAGCATATCCGCCACAATATTAAATAGCATTGGCGATAAAGGATCGCTTCCGCAAGCCTTTCCGTGTCTGGAAGTAATGTCCTGTGTCATCATTTACCCTGATGGCCACACTTCCTCCAGACACAAAATCATTAATCAACGCTCGCCACTCAGGAGAAAAATCTTTCATCCTAAGAGTCTGCTATAGAAAAGACCATTTGACCTTATCATAGCCCTTTTCAAAATTTAATTTTAAAATAACCCCATGTAACTTCTTAGTATGCATTTCATGTACCGTCTCATGCAAGACCGCCACTCCATCAAGAATATTTCTTCCTTGCATAAAAGTGGTTTGCGAAGGCTGAACCACATGATCTGCCACCGTATTTAGTATAATAGTGGCCACTTTTGTGAAAATCTTGAAACTTACATTTAATAAGCATATATGTCGAAACTATTGGATCCTCTCTGCCTCATTAACTTTTGGTAACAAGATTACTTCACCAAATTTAGACAAAATAGTTTTAGCTGTCCTGCATGAAGAAAACTAAACATCTCTAGAAGGTCCCCCTTAATAGTCTCCCGAAAAGTTTGATAAAGATGTGCAGGGAAACCATCCGGACCCGGTGCTTCATTACGTTCCATTTGGAAAATGGCTTTCTGTGCCTCTTCCTCCGAGTAAGGAGCTGTTAGAAGCCCATTTTCTTTCATAGACACTTGGGGTATGTCGTCTGTTATGGCCTCATCGAGATAGAAAGAGTTCTCTTCAGGAGGACCAAAAAGACTTGTAATAATTCATAATGTAAGATTTGAGTTGCTCATGGCCCTCAATCAGCCCCTCATCCTGTATAAGAGAATGAATACGTTTTCTATAATAGATGATGATAACTGTGTATTTTCTTTTTTCAGGATACCGGCAACATGAGCAGCCCATCTCGAGAGGTGTTTGTGCATAGCACACATCTTTTTATTCCACTTTAGAATGGGTGAACTCCCCGAAACCGGTCTGTCCAAAACCCTTTTAACCATATCCTGAAAACCCTCCCGATGTAGCCATCCAAGTTCAAACTTGGGTCTAGGCATTCCGGTAGTTAAAAAGATAGAAGCATAGTCCGATAGTTTTTCAATACGTTCTAGTGCGCGAATAGATACCATAGGATATTTATCCTCTCATTCAGTGTCCATTAACACCCGATTTAGTTTTTCGTATGTGGGCACAGGTAAACTGTTGGCACACGTAAACTGCCGACCAGTCATTGAAACCTCTTTCAAGTCTAAACTGTCAATGACAACATTAAACAAGAATGGCTAATGACCATCAAAATGGCCTCTACTCTTCTCGTGAGGGAATCGTAGAAAATTAAAATCCCCTCCGATAATGATTGGATACGGATTATCCTTCGCAAGATTAACCATCTCCCTGAGAAAATCGGCCTTAAATTTATCCTGAGCTGCACCATACACGGCGACGAGAGTCCGAATAAAGTCATTAGCCTTGTTCTGAATGTCAAGTTTAATGTGATACTCTCCATCCGAACTAGCAAAGACCTTCATGGTATCTTTCCGAACGGCAAGTAACATGCCCCCAGACCTACCCGAGGAGGGCGGGAGAACCACAGAAAGTCTATTCCACCGGATAACCAATGAAGCAAGATCTGTGAATAATTCCTCTTACCCGTCTCGGAAATAGCTATAAAATCTAAATTATAATCTTTACAACAATCGGCAATATGAGAATGCTTAGCCAAGTCACCAAAACCTCTGCTATTTCTAAACATGTCATTCATCTAGAAACTATTTTAGATTTGTTAGCCTTAGTATTCCTACTGTTGCCTGCCAAAACCCACCGGCGAGCAGCGACGTGCAACACGTAGATCCGGGAGGCTCCCAGGACTGCTGGTGGGCCCTGGTCCCTCGGGCGACGGCCCGCAATGCTCCGGCACACGTCCAAGCTGGTGCAAGGGCGTGCCACCTGACCTATACCTGGTCAGGAAGGTGATGGATTGCTTCGACTAGTTTCCTGCATGGCATACATGTAAACATTAAATACGAGCCTCGATCGGCTCTCAGGTTATCCTGTGAATCGGCTC
Source organism: Lolium perenne (assembly GCF_019359855.2). NCBI lineage: Eukaryota > Viridiplantae > Streptophyta > Magnoliopsida > Poales > Poaceae > Lolium > Lolium perenne. Next base: position 166,982,060 of record NC_067244.2, read on the forward strand.
AAGGAGCCGATCCACCCATGATTCGTATAGGATCTACGATAACATGGTGGTCCTGCTTAATCAATACTAAGTTAAAACGATTTACGACGATCTAGGGTTTTCACCGCATAACCGGAACATCCTACACGTAGTTGAGCCTGGGAGATACGAAAGATAATAGAAAACCAGCCCTAGACAAGGCCTAAAAACCAACGTAGAGTTGATTCCCGGAACATCCCCTCTAGGATCAGCAAACTATACCTTACGCACTACTGGATCATTCAACCCGTTTGCAAGGCCTAACTATGCAGATATCAAACTAATCCTTGAAAAACAAGGAACGATCATAACGGATCGAATCTACTAAATAAAGACTAAGCGAGGTGCTGCCCTAGCACCTAAAATAGATGTAAAGGCAGCTAGATATCTAGGGATAGCATAACTAAGCGAATACATCAAGATAATACCGATGCTAACCCTAACATATCTATGATAACGGCGTTGCTCGCCATCAACAAGGCTTCAGTACGAGCAACGCATGAACAACGAATAAACTTGATACTGCCTAGATCGCAAGATGCGATCTAGGCAGCATGGCGCTTACCCGGAAGAAACCCTCGAAACAAGGGGTGGCGATGCGCCTAGATTGGTTTGTTGCGAACGTGATCATCCTTCTTCCTCAATAACCCTAGATACATATTTATAGTCCGTAGACTTTCTAACTTGGGAATAATCCCAACCGTGTACGAGCTAAACTCTATCTCTTAATTCTAACCGACACGTAACCTACTATAATTTACAGATACACGGGCAATCTAGCCAAACTCTTATACAAGGCCGATTCATGAATATTTTCCACGCATATTCTCTAAGCCCATCTCAATCACGGCCCACCTCTGACTTGGTTAAAATCTGGTGATAACACATGCCCCCCTGGTTTTGGTAATGATAATTCCAAAACCACTCTGTTTTTTATTCGTCGGGTCACGTCGTGGCAGAGCAGAACCGTCACAGTATCCTTCATCATGATGCCTTGCCTTCTCAACTTCTCTGCACGATTTGACAGTTTTTTGGCACCACTTCCTCAGAAACCGCTGTAGTATTAAATCTCCACTATATCCCCTTTTATTTAACCGCGCCGAGCAGTTCGCCTCTTCATCCCCTTGCTCTGTACTAGCCATCGGCAAAAAGCCCTCTCCTCTGCAACCATGTCTTCCTCTTCCTCCTCCTCCTCATCGGGCCTTTCTTTCCAGTCCTCCTCCTCCAACGAGCCGATACTAGAGTACGACCAAATGGCGCAGTACGAGAAGGAGGCTCCCGAGCATTGGGACGAGAGGGAGTGGGACTTCACCGTCAGGGTGAACGACGCACCCCTGACCGTCATCGGGTCAGACGATGACTTATCCCTGACCGACGGGGAGGCGGACCTCCGGTTCCTCGTCGACGGGGGATTGGAGGCGGAGAGCGAGGACGATCTCTACTCCTGGGCCAGCTTCACCTCCTACGACGAGGAGGAAGAAGAGGAGGACGACGCCTCCTCCGACGAGCCGCCGGCGAAACGCTTCCGCGCCGGGTCGGAGGACGACGACGACGACGATGAGGAGGAGGAAGAAGCCCCTGCCGAGGGCTACGGCAGCAGCGACGAGGAGCTCGCCGGCAGCAGCGCCGACGACAGCTACGACGGCGACGACGAGGCCAGCGACGGCCCCTAGATTAGGGACTACTAGCGTAGGACTAGTAGTAGTAATCGGCTCTTCCTTTGTTCTTCCTTTCTTGAGCAATCGGCTCTTCTCTGTAAGAAACCCCTTTTATTAATGAAGAAAGCGTTTCTATGTCGATTTTGCTTTCATATCAATTTTGCCGATTGTCAAAGCAAGTCAACGCGCAAAGAGCCGATGGCAGCGCATCGGCCTTTACCATAAAACGCGTGTAAGGCCAAATCAGTTGCCTATTCAAACGGTAACCTGCAACCTTCGTCTGAGAGAGTAAACTCAGATCCCCAAATCGCCGCTCGAATAGATCCAACTCACGGCCACGCGATTCTTAGATCTCAATCGCGCAGATTCAACTCCGCAGCGAATCCAATGGCGGAATCATCCAACGCCAACGCTACGGTCTCTGGCCTGAAGGTAATCCTCAACCGCTCCTCGCCATCCGAGCATAGTGTTAGAATTAACAGCAAACACCTGAATTAATGTCTTATTCCGTTATTAATTTTAGGTATCAGACATTCTGCTGCTGCATCCTTCTCTCCCAAATTCTCTTTGTCTTGGCCCCCGTTCTTCCGAGAGTCCTGCCCATTTGATTTCATGCGAGGCCAATAGAATTCCCTTTGTGAACCAAAACTTAGATCTAACCTCTTGGGCCGACTGCTTACGAGCCTGACCTAACCCTCCTGAAGATTGGGTGTCATGGTACAATAGAGTATCCAGAACTCACCAAGCCACCTGGGAAACTATAGGAATAGCCGATGCTTTATCATTATCACTGTCTCCCCTTGAGAAACATGAAAACCTTCTGAAAACCATCGGCTACTTTTGGTCTGATGCTCTGAATTGCTTCATGTTTGGCCATGGCCCCATGACACCAACTCTTCTAGATGTAGCCACGATCACCGGTCTAGATATTGCATCCCCAAGCCCTTCTGCTTTTATGCTGCCAAAGGTTCCTTTCACACTCTCCTCCAAAACAGAGTGTACAAACTGGGGTGCCTACCTTAGACGCCACATGAAAACCAAAGGCCCTGTAACAGAGAAAGAACACACGGCCTTCCTGAACTTTTGGTTGGAACACTTCATATTCTGTGGCCCTTCACTTGCTCCAACCAAGAATTACCTTTCCCTGGCCTATGAACTTGCCAAAGGCACCCAACTTGGCATCGGTAAATTGTTCCTTGGAGAGGTCTATCGGTATCTCCAACTGATGTCTGTCAACCTGTTCTCCCAAAAGACAGTCAAAACAGGGGGGCCCTGGTGGTTTATTCAGCTATGGGCTCAGCTGTACTTCCAAAACCAGATCCCAAACTCTCCACCTTTGGCCACTTGCACCTTCCCAGATGCTAATGGGAAGCAGATCCGATGCACTAGCTACGGCCAAGCTCTATATAGCTTTCCAGGTAGCAAACTGATCCCCAAGGAAGCATCAGAGTGGTTCGGGATTTTCTTCCAAGGCCTGGACAATCCCCTGTTCTTTCCTTACACTGAATCTGGAAATTTTGAAAATCCAGTCTCCTTCAGGTTGGACAGCTTTGCCGATGACCCCAGCACTCGGCACTTGTATTCCATCATGATCCGACCTTGCTTCCTCACAGTTGGCATGAGCACCTCTAACAGGATCATCAAACCTGGTTATGAGTCTTACCAGCCGGTCATAGTAGCCCGGCAGTTTGGCCTTGGGCAGGTGTCTCCACACTTCTTCCTCCACCACTTGACAGAAAGCAGAGCTGAGTTACCTGATGTCCTCACCGGCCAGAGGTGTTACTCCTTCTTTGATGCTCTAGCTATTCCAATCCCTCACAACCTCCGTTTCACCTCGTCAACCGATGGTTTTGAGACCTGGTGGTCAATGTGGAAGACCCATGCCTTCAGGAGAGCTCTAGGACCGTTGTTGAAACAACTTGATGCTGAATATGATATCCCTGCAGAACAGGTACCACTACTCACAAATTTCTTGCAGTGGCTCACAATGATTGTTTGTAACCTAGCTCTGTTTCCTTGCAGCAACAAGATGGTCCAGAACCTGTGCAAGCTGACGGCTCCCCCTTCAAATTCCTCCCACCAGCTCCGGTGGTTCTCTTCTGCAAGAGCTCACCACCCTTGAAGAAGGTTGTGATGCAGAGCCAGCCGATTTCGCCAAAATCGGCTCCCAAGAGCAAAGCATCTTCTGGGCCAGCTGCCCCCCGAGCCTCAATCAAGGCGAGAAAAGCAGTAAGGAAAGTAGCTGCCAGGAAGACCTTGAAGTGCCAAAACCCTACTCCCGCTCAAGAAAGTTTGCACGTAAGCTGATCCATGCCTTGGCTAATTTCATCTATCCTTCTAGGCTTCTGCAACATACTTGTATTTCTTTTACAGGCCTCTAGTGAAGAGAACTCCAGCGAGGACACACAGTCCAGTCGAAGGGACTTGAGCTCGGGCAATTCTGGGAAAACCACCACGCAGAGCCAGCCAGACTTGCCACCGTCGGCTTCCAAGAAAAGGTCAGCTCCTGAACCTGCTGCTTCCCACGCTCCAATCAAAGCAGGGCTACGCACAAAGAGCCGATGCATCAAGAGAGCTCGCAAGGAACCGCAAGCCTCTTCATCAACCCAGGAGGTTTCAAACGTAATTACCCTCCATACTTTCCTCGGCTCATATTTCATGCTAACCCTTCGCTGCTCGCATTGGCTAACCCCTTCCTTTGCAGACTGATGACACATCCAGTGGGGAAGTCGAGGAGGTACTGATGCCATCCGCCACCCTGGACCTAGCGACCTCTAAAAGTGTAGCTGACAAAGTTGCTAATTTGGCCAAGCCCACTGCAGAAACGCAAAAGCCGATCATCTCATCATCGGTTGTCCCTCTGGTCTTAGGAGAGGTACACTCCTTTCCCTTGGCTCTACTCTTCTCTTTTGCTGCATACTGACGCTGTCCTTGTTTGTTTGTCAGGGTTGTGACCTCTCAAGCTTGCTAACGTTCGACCCTGAATCCATCGAGCCAGCTACTTCCAGGGCAACTGAAGAGCCAGGACCCAGCACTACCCATGGTCAACTCCAGCGTCTCCAGGCCTTGCTCTCCTCCTCAATTGAGACATTGGTTGAAAACCCCGAGGAAGTGAAGGGCATTCTTGAAGACATTCAGCCCCATCTCCCGGTGACATTGCAGGTGAAACTCTGGCCAGTTGTAACTCTGTCAGCCTTCAGGTCAAGGGTGAAGTTGGCTCGTCAGAGAATCGACCTACGCCACGCCCAGCTTCCGTTGAAAGCCGATATTGCAGACAAGTGTCAACGGCTTAATGAGAAAAAGGCTAGCTTGGACGCCAAAACTGATACCACTGTCAGCAGCACCGAACTTGAGACCCTGCGCAAGGAACTGGAGGACCTTGAAGAGAGGGTCAGGGTAACCAAACAGCTTATCCAAGATAAGGAAGCTCTAATTGCCCGCTCCCAAGAGGAAGCAGAAGGCCTCAAAGCTGAACTGAAGACTGATCTGACCGAAATACGTGCCCTGAACAGACAGCTGGTGACAGACAAGGACGAAGATGATGAGGCCGAGATCGCCGAGGTGGATCGTGTCCGTGCTGACGCACTCCATGCCCTCGAGGCATTCCTACAGTAGAGCCTCTCTATGTAAACTGATAACTGCTCAATTGAGCTTGTACCTCTAGAGTCGATGGCTGTGCATCGGCTTTTTTTAGTCTGAAGTCGATGTCTGTGCATCAGCTGTAAATTTTTACTGGCTGATTTTATGCATCGGCCCCCATATTTCACTGTCCGTCATCCCACATGCTTGGGAAATATTTCTTGAGATGTTGACCATTGACAGCTACTGGGAATTTAACACCGTCCAGCTGCTCGAGCATGTATGCAGCCGACTGGTGAGTTCCACAGGCGCCTTCGTGTAAGAGCCGATTCGACTCGGCTGATCCCAGGCATTTGAGAAGTAACCCTTCCAAAATCCTGTAGAACATGTCATCTCCCATAAGGACATATTTCATGGCCTTGTACCTTATCCGTTTAGGTGCCCCCTGAGCCGAATCTTTCAAGTAATTGAAGATATCGGCTCTCCAGTCATCCTGTTCCAGGAATTGTACCTGAACAGGAGCCATGAAAATTTGGTTGTAGCCGGCATTGCCATCCATGAAACTTAACACCTTATGACCAGCAGCTGCATTGATCAATGTTTCTGCCACCGGCATTGGATACTCATCCTTTGGAGTAGCTCTGTTGAGATCTCGAAAATCTATGGCGACACGCCATCGGCCGTCCTTTTTCTGTACAGGTACGATACTAGACATCCATTCAGCATACCTGCATGGCCTGATGAACCCGGCGTCCAACATTTTCTGGATCTCGTTCTTGACTTCTTCTAGAATATCGGCCTTCATCTGACGTGCACGTTGCTGGAACGGCCGAAATCCTTTCTTGAGAGGGAGCCGATGCTCAATGATGCTCCTGTCTAACCCAGGCATCTCTGTGTAATCCCATGCAAAGCAATCTGGGTATTCTTTCAACAGAGCTATCATCAGGCTCCTCAGATGCGGATCTAACTTTTTGCTGATAAAAGTTGGTCGTGGCTTATCCCCAGGACCAATGTCAACCTCTTCTAACTCATCAGCCGATGTAAACCCATACCCTAGCTTTCCGTCGCCTGCTAGATCGATGTTAAACACAGGCAAAACGTATGGCGAGGATAATATGGGCCGATTGCTGGAATCGGCCCCCATTTTGATTGCATTGCTCAATGAAGGTTTACAACTTGTTCGTGCTCTACTACGGGAAGGAGTCCCGTTACCACGACTACGTGACGTGGTCGAGGCGAGATCATTACTTTTTATTTTTTGGGGCCGATCACAGGGATCGGCCTTGCCATGTACGTCCATTGACTTTGGTCTTGTTACACTGTCAGGTCGGTGGATAAGACCAGCCTCACCCTGTTTTTTGTCACTTCGATGCGCTCACAGCCGTCCAAACTGACTCCAGAGAGTGGCTCTTGGTCTTCCGCTTCCCAAATGTTCATTCTAGCCGTTGAGATCTTGGCTGAGTCATCTGCATGGACGACCTCTACTTCATCTCCATCCCACTGTATCAAGCATTGGTGCATTGTGGATGGAATGCAGCAGTTAGCGTGAATCCAATCCCTCCCTAGCAGGACAGCGTAGGTGCTTTTGCTGTCGACGATGAAGAATGACGTAGGGATGGTTTTTTGGCCTACAGTTAAATCCACGCTCAGAACGCCTTGCGCTTCTGAGGCTTGGCCGTTGAAGTCGCTCAATGTGACGTTCGTTTTGATCAGATCGGCGCTAGAGCGTCCCAGACGACGTAGCATGGAGTATGGCATTATATTGACGGCCGCTCCCGTGTCAACCAACATCTTGTTGACAGGCTGCCCGTTGATATAACCTCTTAAGTACAGAGCCTTCAGATGTCTGTAGCTCTTTTCTCTCGGCTTTTCAAAGATAACTGGTCGTGGGCCGCAGTCAAGCTGTGCTACAGGTGCCTCTTCTGTTCTTGGAGCACAAAATTCCGACGGAAGTATGAACACCATGTTTGTGCCAGCCGATGCCTTATCATCGGCTTTCTTTTGTTTGGGGCGCCACTCTTTCTTCTGTGGACGACCCTCCTTGTCCAAAGTTTGCTGAATTTTCGCAGCCAGATCGGGTCGCGCTTTCCTCAACGTGTGCAGGTATAACCTCTCGGCTTCCTCTAAGCTACGTAGTCGCTGAACCCTACGCTTTTGAGAGTGACTGAGTCCATCAGGGCACCACCTTGGCCGGTGGTATCTATCTTCTTCATCTTCTAACTTCTCGAGATCTTCCACCCGAGAGGACTCAGTTTGCTTGTTCCGAGATGGGAGAGGCCCTAGACGTTTGAATACTGACACGTCTCCTGTGTCCTTCTTCTTCTGTCTACATTCTGGGCAGTTGCCGATTGTAGGCAATCGGCTCATTCCTGAATCCCAGCAATGCTTAAAGAAAGGACAATCCCAGTGTCTATCCATGTCCTCCTGCTCTCTTGGCTTTTCCTTAGCGCGGCGTTCATATCCTTCGTCGTCTCTATCATACCGATGATTTTTTCTGTTGTCTACACTAGACCGACGGTCTCTTTCGTCGTCTACGTCGTATCGCCGGCGTTGGTCGTACTGGCGCTCATATTTGTTAAGGAGATGCTCGGAGAGTGGCCGTTGGTACCGCACATTTCTCACTTGTTCCTCTGTGATATACCGTTTGTCATCATATCGGGGCCGGTCGCGTGGGCCGGCCTCCTCTTTTTCCTTGCCACGAGAACGAGTGCTCTCTTCTTTGTCCCTACCAGGGTGGTATACAGGCCCTGCCATGTTAATACTGAACGAGAAATCTGGCTGGCGTCTCACGGGTTGATTGCACTCCACCATGTTGACGGCAGGAAACGGTTGCGTGTCCACTTTCATGGCATACTGGCTAAAAATCAGACGGCCTTGTTCTATCGCCATTTGGATCTGCTGACGCAACACTTTGTAGTCGCTGGTGGTATGGGTGAACGAGTGATGCCACTTGCAGTATGGCCTTCCGTTCATCTCTTGCGCCGTAGGGATTTTATGGCCTTCGGGTAGCTTCAGCTGCTTCTCCTTGAGTAAGAGATCGAAAATTTGCTCAGCTTTGCTTACGTCGAAGTCAAACCCTTTTGCAGGACCTTGCGGTTTCACCCATTTGCAGGACACGGGGTTTTCCCCCCGAGCCCATTCAGCCACGGCTACCTCCTGGTCTCATGCGGAGTCTTCATCCTCTTCTGTCTCAACCAGGATTACCGGGCGTTTGAATTTGTCCTGGTACAATTCTGGGTGGCGCTGCTCATACAATGATAGTTTCTGAACCATATGCGCCAGTGAAGTGTATTCCGCTTGGAAAGCCATGTCCTTGATCGGTGACGCGAGACCCAACACTGCCAGATCGACTGCTTCCTTCTCATTCAAACGAGCCGAATAACATCGGTTCCTGACGGTCCTGAAGCGCTGAATGTATTCCGATACCGTCTCTCCACGCTTCTGTCGTACCTGTGCCAGATCGGCAATGCCAGCCTCGGAAGCTTCTGAGTGGTATTGCATGTGGAGCTGCTCTTCCATCTGCTTCCACGTCCGGATTGAATCTGGTGGCAGCGAGGTGTACCACCCAAAAGCCGATCCTGTGAGAGATTGCGCAAAAAACCTTACGCGTAACTGGTCTGATGCTGAGATCATGCCCAACACTAAATTTTGAGAACTCAGGGAGCCGATACTTGGGCGGCAGTGGAATCAAATCATACTCGTTGGGGTACGGCTTGGAATAGCCGATTGCCCTCCTCTTTGGCACCATGCCGAACTGGTCTCTCAAGATTGCACTGATCTGGTCCACGGTGTTAGCTGCGGGAGCTGAGCTTTGATGATTCGTGGCGGTGGCATATTTAGCTAGCCACGCCTGCTTCTCGGGATCCGATCCAGAAACCCCTCCTGCTGTTCCAGAAATCCCTCCTGCTGCAATCTGGTTCGTGCGCACCCAGTTAATGCAATCCGGCACGTATGTGCACATGTATCCGTGCGAGATCTCCTTAGGTGGTTCATACAAGAACTGGTAATCACTAGGATCGCCACCGATCTTGTAGACGACGTACGCCGGTGAACCCGGCGGCTCTGGAGCTGCAAGCGAGAATGGCAGCTGCGGCCTGGTATGGAACGGTATCTCTCCTTGGTGAGTCCCTAGGGTAGGTCCTGACGGAGAGTACTGATGCTTCATGATCTCCTGAACCACGCGAACCACCACGCGCTCGAAAGCGTTCACCAGGCTCTCAGAATGACGGTGTAGCGAATGAGCCACCATGTAATTGACTTCCTGACGCAGAGCTCTGGTGCACTCTTCTGAAGCGGTAGACAGATCCACCTCATCGAGGGCGCCCTCGGCTGAGAACCCTTTCCACCTAATGTCATGTGTGCGGGTCCTCTCGAAAGAGCCGATGAGGTCGGCTTCGAAGAGAGCTTTAAGCTCGTTATACTTCTTCTTATGCTCCTCAGTCAGATCTTCGTACGTGACTGGGTCTTCCGCCACCTCTGGTGCAGATGTCGATGCAGTTGATGTAGAAGAATGTCCCACCGGGCGTGTGATACGTCTCCGACGTATCGATAATTTCTTATGTTCCATGCCACATTATTGATGATATCTACATGTTTTATGCATACTTTATGTCATATTTATGCATTTTCCGGCACTAACCTATTAACGAGATGCCGAAAAGCCAGTTGCTATTTTCTGCTGTTTTTGGTTTCAGAAATCCTAGTAAGGAAATATTCTCGGAATTGGACGAAATCAACGCCCAGGGGCCTATTTTCACACGAAGCTTCCAGAAGACCGAAGAGAAGACGAAGTGGGGCCACGAGGCGGCGCCACACTAGGGCGGCGCGGCCCAGGTGCTGGCCGCGCGACCCTAGCGTGTGGGCCCCTCGTGACTCTCCCGACTCTGCCCTTCCGCCTACAAATAGCCTTCGTCGCGAAACCCCCAGTACCGAGAGCCACGATACGGAAAACCTTCCAGAGACGCCACCGCCGCCAATCCCATCTCGGGGGATTCAGGAGATCGCCTCCGGCACCCTGCCGGAGAGGGGATTCATCTCCCGGAGGACTCTACACCGCCATGGTCGCCTCCGGAGTGATGAGTGAGTAGTTCACCCCTGGACTATGGGTCCATAGCAGTAGCTAGATGGTTGTCTTCTCCTTATGTGCTTCATTGTCGGGTCTTGTGAGCTGCCTAACATGATCAAGATCATCTATCTGTAATGCTATATGTTGTGTTTGTTGGGATCCGATGGATAGAGAATACTATGTTATGTTGATTATCAATCTTATACCTATGTGTTGTTTATGATCTTGCATGCTCTCCATTGTTAGTAGAGGCTTTGGCCAAGTTTTTGCTAGTAACTCCAAGAGGGAGTATTTATGCTCGATAGTGAGTTCATGCCTCCATTAAATCTGGGACAGTGACAGAAAGTTCTAAGGTTATGGATGTGCTGTTGCCACTAGGGATAAAACATTGATGCTATGTCCGAGGATGTAGTTATTGATTACATTACGCACCATACTTAATGCAATTGTCTGTTGTTTGCAACTTAATACTGGAAGGGGTTCGGATGATAACCTGAAGGTGGACTTTTTAGGCATAGATGCATGCTGGATAGCGGTCTATGTACTTTGTCGTAATGCCCAATTAAATCTCACAATACTCATCATACCATGTATGTGCATGGTCATGCCCTCTCTATTTGTCAATTGCCCAACTGTAATTTGTTCACCCAACATGCTATTTATCTTATGGGAGAGACACCTCTAGTGAACTGTGGACCTCGGTCCATTCTTTTAATCGAATACAATCTACTGCAATACTTGTTCTACTGTTTTCTGCAAACAATCATCATCCACACTATACATCTAATCATTTGTTACAGCAAGCCGGTGAGATTGACAACCTCACTGTTTCGTTGGGGCAAAGTACTTTGGTTGTGTTGTGCAGGTTCCACGTTGGCACCGGAATCCCTGGTGTTGCGCCGCACTACATCTCGCTGCCATCAACCTTCAGCGTGCTTCTTGGCTCCTACTGGTTCGATAAACCTTGGTTTCATACTGAGGGAAAACTTGCCGCTGTACGCATCACACCTTCCTCTTGGGGTTCCCAACGGTCGCGTGCTGTACGCGTATCAAGACTGTTTTCTGGCGCCGTTGCCGGGGAGATCAAGACACGCTGCAAGGGGAGTCTCCACATCGCAATCTCTTTACTTTGTTTTTGTCTTGCATTACTTTATTTACTACTTTGTTTGCTGCACTAAATCAAAATACAAAAAAATTAGTTGCTAGTTTTACTTTATTTGCTATCTTGTTTGCTATATCAAAAACACAAAAAAAATAGTTACTTGCATTTACTTTATCTAGTTTGCTTTATTTACTGTTGCTAAAATGGGTACTCCTGAAAATACTAAGTTGTGTGACTTCACAACCACAAATAATAATGATTTCTTATGCACACCTATTGCTCCACCTGCTACTACAGCAGAATTCTTTGAAATTAAACCTGCTTTACTGAATCTTGTTATGCGAGAGCAATTTTATGGTGTTAGTTCTGATGATGCTGCTGCCCATCTCAATAATTTTGTTGAATTGTGTGAAATGCAAAAGTATAAAGATGTAGATGGTGACATTATAAAATTAAAATTGTTCCCTTTCTCATTAAGAGGAAGAGCTAAAGATTGGTTGCTATCTCTGCCTAAGAATAGTATTGATTCATGGACTAAATGCAAGGATGCTTTTATTGGTAGATATTATCCCCGTGCTAAAATTATATCTTTGAGGAGTAGCATAATGAATTTTAAACAATTGGATAATGAGCATGTTGCACAAGCTTGGGAAAGAATGAAATCTTTGGTTAAAAATTGCCCAACCCATGGACTGACTACTTGGATGATCATCCAAACCTTTTATGCAGGACTGAATTTTTCTTCGCGGAACCTATTGGATTCAGCTGCTGGAGGTACCTTTATCTCCATCACTCTTGGTGAAGCAACAAAGCTTCTTGATAATATGATGATTAATTACTCTGAATGGCACACGGAAAGAGCTCCACAAGGTAAGAAGGTAAATTCTGTCGAAGAAACCTCTTCCTTGAGTGATAAAATTGATGCTATTATGTCTATGCTTGTGAATGATAGGACAAATATTGATCCTAATAATGTTCCGTTAGCTTCATTGGTTGCTCAAGAAGAACATGTTGATGTAAACTACATTAAAAATAATAATTTCAACAACAATGCTTACCGGAACAATTCTAGTAACAACTATAGGCCATATCCTTATAATAATGGCAACGGCTATGGTAATTCTTATGGGAATTCTTACAACAATAATAGGAACACACCCCCTGGACTTGAAGCTATGCTTAAAGAATTTATTAGTACACAAACTGCTTTCAACAAATCTGTTGAAGAAAAGCTTGGGAAAATTGATATACTTGCTTCTAAAGTCGATAGTCTTGCTGCTGATGTTGATCTTTTAAAATCAAAAGTTATGCCTAATGAAAATCATAATAATAAAATTGTTACTACAGCAAATGCCATCCAAGTTAGAATTAATGAGAATATAAGATTGATGGCCGAATTGCGTGCTAGGTGGGAAAGAGAAGAAAATGAAAAAGAAGATAATATAGCTAAAGTTTGGACTATTACCACCACTAGCAATGCTAATGCTCCACATGTTTCTGCACCTCCTACTAATAATGGTAAAAGAATTGGTGTTAGCAATGTTTCCACTTCTAATGCAAAGCGCGAAAAACTGCCTGAAACTGCCTGTGATAAAATTGCTGAAATTTTTTCTAACATTGGGGATGATGATCCCATTTCTTTAGATTATAATGGTTTAGATTTTGATGATTGCCACATCTCTTAAGTTATAAAGTTCTTACAAAAACTTGCTAAAAGTCCTAATGCTAGTGCTATAAACTTGGCTTTCACGAAACATATTACAAATGCTCTCATAAAAGCTAGAGAAGAGAAACTAGAACGTGAAGCTTCTATTCCTAGGAAGCTCGAGGATGGTTGGGAGCCCATCATTAAGATGAAGGTCAATGACTTTGATTGTAATGCTTTATGTGATCTTGGTGCAAGTATTTCTGTTATGCCTAAGAAAATCTATAATATGCTTGACTTGCCACCATTGAAAATTGTTATTTGGATGTTAATCTTGCTGATCATTCTACAAAGAAACCTTTGGGGAGATTTGATAATGTTCGCATTACCGTTAACAATAACCTTGTTCCCGTTGATTTTGTTGTCTTGGATATTGAATGCAATGAATCTTGTCCCATTATATTGGGAAGACCTTTTCTTCGAACTGTTGGTGCTATCATTGATATGAAGGAAGGTAATATTAAATATCAATTTTCTCTCAAGAAAGGTATGGAACACTTCCTAGAAAGAGAATGAAGTTACCTTTTGATTCTATTATTAGAACAAATTATGATGTTGACACTTCGTCTCTTGATAATACTTGATACACACTTTCTGCGCCTAGCTGAAAGACGTTAAAGAAAAGCGCTTATGGGAGACAACCCATGTTTTTACTACAGTACCTTTATTTTATATTTGAGTCTTGGAAGTTGTTTACTACTGTAGCAACCTCGCCTTATCTTAGTTTTGTGCATTGTTGTGCCAAGTAAAGTCGTTGATAGTAAGGTTCATACTAGATTTGGATTACTGCGCAGAAACAGATTTCTTTGCTGTCACGAATCTGGGACTAATTCTCTGTAGGTAACTCAGAAAATTATGCCAATTTACGTGAGTGATCCTCAGATATGTACGCAACTTTCATTCAATTTGAGCATTTTCATTTGAGCAAGTCTGGTGCCTCAATAAAATTCGTCTTTACGAACTATTCTGTTTTGACAGATTCTGCCTTTTATTTCGCATTGCCTGTTTTGCTATGCTTGATGGATTTTTCGATTCCATTGACTTTCAGTAGCTTTGTGCAATGTCCAGAAGTGTTAAGAATGATCATGTCACCTCTGAACATGTAAATTTTGATTGTGCACTAATCTTCTAATGAGTTGTTTTAAGTTTGGTGTGGAGGAAGTTTTCAAGGATCAAGAGAGGGAGATGATACAATATGATCAAGGAGATTGAAAGCTCTAAGCTTGGAGATGCCCCGGTGGTTCACCCCTGCATATATCAAGAAGACTCAAGCGTCTAAGCTTGGGGATGCCCAAGGCATCCCCTTCTTCATCGACAACATTATCAGGTTCCTCCCCTGAAACTATATTTTTATTCCATCACATCTTATGTGCTTTGCTTGGAGCGTGGGTTTGTTTTTGTTTTTGTTTTGTTTGAATAAAATGGATCCTAGCATTCTTTGTGTGGGAGAGAGACACGCTCCGCTGTTGCATATGGACAAGTATGTCCTTAGGCTTTACTCATAGTATTCATGGCGAAGTTTCTTCTTCGTTAAATTGTTATATGGTTGGAATTGGAAAATGATACATGTAGTAATTGCTATAATGTCTTGGATAATGTGATACTTGGCAATTGTTGTGCTCATGTTTAAGCTCTTGCATCATATACTTTGCACCTATTAATGAAGAAATACATAGAGCTTGCTAAAATTTGGTTTGCATAATTGGTCTCTCTAAGGTCTAGATAATTTCTAGTATTGAGTTTGAACAACAAGGAAGACGGTGAAGAGTCTTATAATGTTTACAATATGTCTTTTATGTGAGTTTTGCTGCACCGCTTCATCCTTGTGTTTGTTTCAAATAACCTTGCTAGCCTAAGCCTTGTATCGAGAGGGAATACTTCTCATGCATCCGAATCCTTGAGCCAACCACTATGCCATTTGTGTCCACCATACCTACCTACTACATGGTATTTCTCCGCCATTCCAAAGTAAATTGCTTGAGTGCTACCTTTAAATTTCTATTCCTCTACCTTTACAATATATAGCTCATGGGACAAATAGCTTAAAACTATTGTGGTATTGAATATGTACTTATGCACTTTATCTCTTATTAAGTTGCTTGTTGTGCGATAACCATGTTCCTGGGGACGCCATCAACTACTCTTTGTTGAATATCATGTGAGTTGCTATGCATGTCCGTCTTGTTGAAGTAAGGGAGATTTACCACTTATTTAATAGTTAGAGCATGCATATTGTTAGAGAAGAACATTGGGCCGCTAACTAAAGCCATGAATCATGGTGGAAGTTTCAGTTTTGGACAAATATCCTCAATCTCATATGAGAAAATTAATTGTTGCTACATGCTTATGCATATAAGAGGAGTCCATTATCTGTTGTCTATGTTGTCCCGGTATGGATGTCTAAGTTGAGAATAATCAAAAGCGAGAAATCCAATGCGAGCTTTCTCCTTAGACCTTTATACAGGCGGCATAGATGTACCCCTTTGTGACACTTGGTTAAAACATGTGCATTGCGATGATAATCCCGGTAATCCAAGATAATTAGGACAAGGTGCGAGCACTATTAGTATACTATGCATGAGGCTTGCAACTTGTAAGATATAATTTATATAACACATATGCTTTATTACTACCGTTGACAAAATTGTTTCTTATTTTCAAAACCAAAGCTCTAGCACAAATATAGCAATCAATGCTTCCCTCTGCGAAGGGCCTTTCTTTTACTTTTATGTTGAGTCAGTTCACCTATCTCTCTCCACCTCAAGAAGCAAACACTTGTGTGAACTGTGCATTGATTCGTACATACTTGCATATTGCACTTATTATATTACTTTACATTGACAAATATCCATGAGATATACATGTTATAAGTTGAAAGCAACCGCTGAAACTTAATCTTCCTTTGTGTTGCTTCAATGCCTTTACTTTGAATTATTGTTTTATGAGTTAACTCTTATGCAAGACTTATTGATGCTTGTCTTGAAGTATTATTCATGAAAAGTCTTTGCTATATGATTCATTTGTTTACTCATGTCATTTACATTGTTTTGATCGCTGCATTCATTACATATGCTTACAATAGTATGATCAAGGTTATGATGGCATGTCACTCCAGAAATTATCTTTGTTATCGTTTACCTGTTCGGGACGAGCAGGAACTAAGCTTGGGGATGCTGATACGTCTCCGACGTATCGATAATTTCTTATGTTCCATGCCACATTATTGATGATATCTACATGTTTTATGCATACTTTATGTCATATTTATGCATTTTCCGGCACTAACCTATTAACGAGATGCCGAAGAGCCAGTTTCTGTTTTCTGCTGTTTTTGGTTTCAGAAATCCTAGTAAGGAAATATTCTCGGAATTGGACGAAATCAACGCCCAGGGGCCTATTTTCACACGAAGCTTCCAGAAGACGGAAGAGAAGACGAAGTGGGGCCACGAGGCGGCGCCACACTAGGGCGGCGCGGCCCAGGTGCTGGCCGCGCGACCCTAGCGTGTGGGCCCCTCGTGACTCTCCCGACTCTGCCCTTCCGCCTACAAATAGCCTTCGTCGCGAAACCCCCAGTACCGAGAGCCACGATACGGAAAACCTTCCAGAGACGCCGCCGCCGCCAATCCCATCTCGTGGGATTCAGGAGATCGCCTCCGGCACCCTGCCGGAGAGGGGATTCATCTCCCGGAGGACTCTACACCGCCATGGTCGCCTCCGGAGTGATGAGTGAGTAGTTCGCCCCTGGACTATGGGTCCATAGCAGTAGCTAGATGGTCGTCTTCTCCTTATGTGCTTCATTGTCGGGTCTTGTGAGCTGCCTAACATGATCAAGATCATCTATCTGTAATGCTATATGTTGTGTTTGTTGGGATCCGATGGATAGAGAATACTATGTTATGTTGATTATCAATCTTGTTTATGATCTTGCATGCTCTCCGTTGTTAGTAGAGGCTCTGGCCAAGTTTTTGCTAGTAACTCCAAGAGGGCGTATTTATGCTCGATAGTGGGTTCATGCCTCCATTAAATGCAGGACGATGTGAGAAAGTTCTAAGGTTATGGATGTGCTGTTGCCACTAGGGATAAAACATTGATGCTATGTCCGAGGATGTAGTTATTGATTACATTACGCACCATACTTAATGCAATTGTCTGTTGTTTGCAACTTAATACTGGAAGGGGTTCGGATGATAACCTGAAGGTGGACTTTTTAGGCATAGATGCATGCTGGATAGCGGTCTATGTACTTTGTCGTAATGCCCAATTAAATCTCACAATACTCATCATATCATGTATGTGCATGGTCATGCCCTCTCTATTTGTCAATTGCCCAACTGTAACTTGTTCACCCAACATGCTATTTATCTTATGGGAGAGACACCTCTAGTGAACTGTGGACCCCGGTCCATTCTTTTAATCGAATACAATCTACTGCAATACTTGTTCTACTGTTTTCTGCAAACAATCATCATCCACACTATACATCTAATCCTTTGTTACAGCAAGCCGGTGAGATTGACAACCTCACTGTT
This sequence comes from Lolium perenne, assembly GCF_019359855.2. NCBI lineage: Eukaryota > Viridiplantae > Streptophyta > Magnoliopsida > Poales > Poaceae > Lolium > Lolium perenne. The sequence goes on from NC_067244.2 coordinate 166,999,716, forward strand.
TCGTTGGGGCAAAGTACTTTGGTTGTGTTGTGCAGGTTCCACGTTGGCACCGGAATCCCTGGTGTTGCGCCGCACTACATCTCGCTGGCATCAACCTTCAACGTGCTTCTTGGCTCCTACTGGTTCGATAAACCTTGGTTTCATACTGAGGGAAAACTTGCCGCTGTACGCATCACACCTTCCTCTTGGGGTTCCCAACGGTCGCGTGCTGTACGCGTATCAGCGTGCCAGAATGTGTTGCCTGCCAAAACCCACCGGCGAGCAGCGACGGGCAACACGTAGAGCCGTGAGGCTCCCAGGACTGCTGGTGGGCCCTAGTCCCTCGGGCGACGGCCCGCAATGCTCCGACACACGTCCAAGCTGGTGCAAGGGCGTGCCACCTGACCTATACCTGGTCAGGAAGGTGATGGATTGCTTCGACTAGTTTCCTGCATGGCATACATGTAAACATTAAATACGAGCCTCGATCGGCGCTCAGGTTATCCTGTGAATCGGCTCAAGGAGCCGATCCACCCATGATTCGTATAGGATCTACGATAACATGGTGGTCCTGCTTAATCAATACTAAGTTAAAACGATCTACGACGATCTAGGGTTTTCACCGCATAACCGGAACATCCTACACGTAGTTGAGCCTGGCAGATACGAAAGATAATAGAAAACCAGCCCTAGACAAGGCCTAAAAACCAACGTAGAGTTGATTCCCGGAACATCCCCTCTAGGATCAGCAAACTATACCTTACGCACTACTGGATCATTCAACCCGTTTGCAAGGCCTAACTATGCAGATATCAAACTAATCCTTGAAAAACAAGGAACGATCATAACGGATCGAATCTACTAAATAAAGACTAAGCGAGGTGCTGCCCTAGCACCTAAAATAGATGTAAAGGCAGCTAGATATCTAGGGATAGCATAACTAAGCGAATACATCAAGATAATACCGATGCTAATCCTAACATATCTATGATAACGACGTTGCTCGCCATCAACAAGGCTTCAGTACGAGCAACGCATGAACAACGAATAAACTTGATACTGCCTAGATCGCAAGATGCGATCTAGGCAGCATGGCGCTTACCCGGAAGAAACCCTCGAAACAAGGGGTGGCGATGCGCCTAGATTGGTTTGTTGCGAACGTGATCGTCATTCTTCCTCAATAACCCTAGATACATATTTATAGTCCGTAGACTTTCTAACTTGGGAATAATCCCAACCGTGTACGAGCTAAACTCTATCTCTTAATTCTAACCGACACGTAACCTACTATAATTTACAGATACACGGGCAATCTAGCCCAAACTCTTATACAGGGCCGATTCATGAATATTTTCCACGCATATTCTCTAAGCCCATCTCAATCACGGTCCACCTCTGACTTGGTTAAAATCTGGTGATAACACCTGCGAGATACTTTTCCAGTTGAAGATTTTGAACTTCGTCTAGACGCTTTTAGCTCATATAATGAACTTAGGTCCGACTGTTCTAAATCAACCTCCGAAATATTCCCTACTAGAGTGGATACAAGCTAGCCATCTAAGATGTCATCCGTTTCATCCTCTTCTAGAAAGGAAGATTCAAGCCCGGTGGAAGCTTTGGACATGACCGTTAAACGATCACGCTCAATATGCCTCAACACGTTGACGGATACCGGTATCTCATCGGACTGTCGACCCATAGAAACATCTACCCTACCTAAATTTGAAGAAATATGAGAATCTGAAAAAGCAGTAAAAGAGGTTGAAGACTGTTTCGTACCAGCGGTGTCAAGATTCTTCGCCGCTTTGCGACGCATGGCCTTCTGCATCATATCCTCGTCGGTATCTCCTGCACCATCCTCCGCCACCGCATGTCTCTCGCTCCGTCTAACCTCCGGTTGGAGGACTAGCGGGGGACACACAAGTTGCGGCTGAAGACAGACTTTCGGCGATGACGACGCTGAGCGTTGCGAAGAACTTGCGGACGGAGGGGAAGAGGTCGGAGAAGACCCCTCAGACGACACCGCAGGAAGCACTTGGTGGTCTGGAACTGTTTCCGCGTCATTGCATTAAACCCAGCCAACACAGACTCTTCAGTTCTAAGATGCAGTCCCTTAAAGGCTTAAACCATGTGGTGCACTAAAACTAAGTGGAGCCCAAGCCACACAAAGACACAATGCAGAAACTTATCCCAGAGATGCTCACTGTCAGACCACTAATACAGCAACCGACTGCCAAACAGAATGTAATTATCGCTCGGGATGACTGGGTGTTGGCACATTATACTAACTGTGGACAAGATGTGAAACAATTCAAACTATATTTAGAGATAAGCTAGACTAGTAGAACTGCAAAGGATTGAATCATTGAAGCATATATACGTGCAACCTGTTTCTCCCATCCAGAAGTCATGAGTCTCAGAACAAAAGGAAACACTAAAGATGGAGTTCAACTTGTTCAAAAAAAAAAAAGATGGAGTTCAACACAGAACAGTAATGCACCCTTCAGAGCTCTCACAATCATCATAGTTGATGGTTGTGATCTGTGAATGCAATCCTCCTTAAAAGTCGTCAGGACTGTCATATACATCACTCTCAGAATCATTATCCCACTCCAGACTTTCATTTGCCATCTTCTCGACTATGCTCAGCGTCTTGCCTTCTTCACCTGTCCTTCAGTAGCACTTATCTTCTCCTGTAGGGCCCTCTTCTTGATATATTCATAGAGAGTAACGTGTATCTCATCCTTCCTGTACTTGTTAGTCACTAGAATGGTAACACTGATTTTGTCCAGGCTGACCCCGTTTGCCACCAGAACGTTCCCTAGCTTGTCGATCCCTTCATCGCCCTCGGAGCATTGTATCGTGACACTTTCAAGGAGTGGACATTGAAAGGTCATTCCATCAACTGGCCGATTCTTTGTTTCTGCTCCTTCTCCAGCCTTGTGAACCTAGAGACAAACAAGGAATAAATATAAAAAAGGTGACTTTTAGTGACTCTTATTAAGCTAATGCAATAATTCTACATGCATCTTATGACATACCGATTTATGAATCAACTTGAGCTTTTCTAGTCTTGGTGAAAGCTGGAGGAAGCGGAGCACAACGAACAAGTCCTCAGTCAAATACCATTTGCCAATCTCCAGAGTTACAAGGCTCTGAAACACTGAACATGTTGGCAGCTCCTTTTCCAACATAACCTTGCATTGAGAGGGTTAGCGATTATAAACTAATCGGTAGGACAAAGATATTTTGGCATTTCCAAGCATGGTAATAGTGTATGCCATTGAGATTGTTTTTCTAAACATGAACAAAATCGCTACGTGAACCATCTACAGGAAAAAAAAATACCCATCATGTTTTTAATAAGTAGCAACGAGCCATATGCTGGTAGAATAGCTGCACCTTGAACTTAGCATGCATATCTTTTTTCCATAAGCATACACACAGCAAGTCAGCAAGTGTTTCACATCTCCATATCAAGCAGAAGACCTTTTGACAGCCAGATTTACTCCAAATGCCTTTTTGAGTGTACTACTCTATTCTGATGGATATGACAAGTTAAATCATGAAACATGCATATTATGCAACTTCAACAATTACTTACTGAAGTTCAGAACAACATACAATATCTGCAGTACTATAAGTAATAAGGAGTAGTATCCTGATCCCATGGATAGTAGGCTGTCATACTAATCATAATACACTAGCATTGAACACCAACAAGCATAACTTGCAAAGAACCTCCAGAAGTAAAACTAACAACTTCTGACTCAGACACATGACTGCACTTTAACAAAGTAAAGGAAAGCAACACTCAGTAACACACGGACAACCTTTAAGAAGAAAAACTAACAGCTACTGGTCTCAAATCACCTCGAAGACTTGGTCAAATATATTTTTGTATTTCGAAAATATCAATTGCATCAAGTAAGGAAATTAGCAGTCCATATGATGCTGAAGCTTGCTTGCCATCCATTTACAAATATCCTTTTGTTCAGAACTATTTTCCAAACAAAATATGGTAGTTCTATCCATCCAGTTTTCATTAAGAATTAACAGGGTTGATGTTTGAGCAAAACAAACTAGAACAGTAACATATAGAACAACTGGCTTATTTCTATGGAAACATACCTTTATGTCTAAACCAAATAAGGCAAGCTTCTTGGCATGCACAAGAATTTCTGTAAACTTACATCCACCATCAAACGTAGTCCCACGAGCATCTATCTGTGCACTCTCTAGAGTGGGCTGGTCTCTCCAAGAAATATTTTTAAGTTCATAACCCATGCACTCAAAGCTAATCAGATGTGGGGCAGATATTGTAAAACATGGTGGGATATCAATGGAGCCATCAATGGTCAGCCTTTTTAACACCTTGGAGTCTATGAGGTTAAGATAGCATAATGAATCTATCAAATGTATGTCTTCAAGGTAAGGGCTGTGAGCAATGAACTTGTTCAAAGATGACTGCTCAAATTCCACATCACGCAGAGTCAACTTTTTGAGAGACGGGAGGTAGATTTCATCTGGTATTACACGTCCAATATGTTCGAGATCATTGCCAGGAGCTCCCCACTGTAAATTCAGCTCCTGAAGTGAGTGGCAGGTGAAGATGCAAGGAGGTAAATGAGTCTTATCATAATCATCAAGTATCACATCAAGCACTTTAACATTGTGGTTCACTGCATACTTCATCCATCTCCGCATGCCTCTGACGTGTATGCCAGGAAACTCATCCCAATGTAGTTGGAATGTGTGCAAATCTACATTGGAACGGACGAGCAAACGGTCGTTAACCATACGAGCAAACTTTTTGGCCGTCAAGCCCTCAAAATCTTTAGAATCAAGGCGTATAAACTCCATGGCATCCTCATCAGCTGGATTCATAGCAACCCCACCTCAGATTGCTTACCTCAAACACCTGTGATGCGTAGACACATTCAACACTTTACACATTTAATACAAGACAAAAGCCAGAGGCCCCAAGAACTGATATCAAGATTATGCATGTTGCTTCAGTATAAAGGTTTTACTTGTTTTCATGATTTTAATGATCTCTAAAGCGTGGATCATGAAGCAGGACATTTTTTCGAACAGCACAAGAGTACTTCATTATCCAACAACCTAACAGAATACAAGAAATCTTGACGAGCAATTTTTTGCAGCTAATCAACACAGATCCAGGATTACAAACCATGGAAAGACATTGCTTATAGTTTAACTTCTGTGATTTATTAGTTAAAATATATTGACTAGCTATTTCCATCATTTCAGACTTGTTTAGGTAGCTAGTGTGTCAATTCAATAATAATAACAATAATGAGATTATTTAAGATCTTTTTCGAAGAAAATCGTGGGTATCACTAATGTTTGGTTAAAGGAGCCACTAACTCGTCTTTGTAATGGCCTAATTCGTGGTTGATTAAGCAGAAGTAATAGCTTAGCTAACAAAGAAAGTGTCATTGGTGTGCACAAGAAGCTAGACCAGACAGACTCGCAGAATACAACTGGGAAGATCTACCTTGTGAGCGAGAACAAGATTCTAGATTCCTACCCAGCTATGAATAGAAAAACTGCAGGACAATTACCTCGCGTGGCACCTGCTGTGAGGAAGGGAGCGAGGAGAATGGCGGTGGCGGCGGATTCTGATTTTTAGGGTAGAGATAGGAATATAGGATAGAGGTTGTGCGGCGTTGGCTATGGCGAATTGGCGATTGGGGGAAAGGGGGTCTTTCTCTCCCATGATTGACGTGCGTGAGCAAAATATTGGCGCCAAAATGTCAGATTAGGCGGGAAAACATCCGCCTGTGCTATAAACGCCCAAAAGGACGACCAAATAGTCGTCAAAATCAAAGGTTTCACAATAAACAGACAACTTCGATTTATTGTAGGGAATTTATAAGGATAATTTCGAATCCAAATTGAGTCGGCAACTCGATAAACAAAAAGAACAGATTTCAACTATACACCGCTGACTAGAGCCGCCGGAACAGAACTGTTGTTTTATGAGCTTTTTCTTTTCTTTTGAAACGGAGTTAAAATCTTTGCCTCACCTATTCTATTAATTAAGAAGAAAGTGCTTAGTTTTTAGGAGAAAATCAAGCGAAAACTTACAATAACAGGGCCAAGAGCACACCTACGAGAGAACAACACCAAAAGAAGCAACCTCTAAACCAACTAAAACCGACAACCCAAGAGCATAATGTTGCAAAGAAGACCCGCTAAAAAAACATGACAACCCAAAAAGTGTCCAACAATTAATCAGCTTCTAAAACTTCTCTTGTTAGAGCTCCTTCTTATCCTTCTCATAGAAACCTTACTAAGAGACTTCTCCACCTTCAGGCCCGGCCCTGGGGCAGGGCCAGCGGGGCGGCCGCCCCGGGCCCCCGGAACCTAGGGGCCCCCAGCAGCCATAGCGTATACAGTTCGATGACTCCATGAGAATAGATCAGAGCTTTTCTTTCTAGTGTGATTGACGATGCAGAGAAGCACGAAGCGTTTTTTGTTAATGCGTTATCTCTTCTGCATCCTAACGGACAGAGCTATGGGCCTTTTTTCTATTTAGTCAACATGTGGGCTATTTTCTCTTTGGTTGGTCTTGGGCCATATTTTACCTCAGGAAAAGATATAAAAGTGGGACGACGCCCAAGCTAGAGTAGTCCCTCCCCTCTGTTCTAAATTGATTAATTCAGTTTTGTTTACATATATACGTATCAAGATATGAAAATATATTTAGACACATACGTATATACAATAAGTTAAGTAAATTAATTTGGAACAGAGGTAGTATGACATGTTTCTTTTGGTGGTTGTTCCATTGTTCGTTAATTGTTTCAGCCTTCACAACGGTGAATCTTGTTCAATAAACCTACCCACGGTATAATGTGCCTAATCTGATAGGGTCGGGACAAACTAGACAACTAACTATTAATAGGTATTCGAGCAGAGGCCGTAGCCAGCTGTAAAACATTGACAACAAAGTGTACCCCAAGACCTAAGCCCAAATATTCAAAATGCCAATTCATATGGCATCGCGGAGGAAAAATAAGAATGTCATGGCCATGGCAGTGTAGGAATCTAATTCTCGGTATGTTATTCGTCATGTGTGTCCACCTTTAATTGTTCCTAGGACAAGGGCTGAAGATGAACTGTCGTTGAACTTGTGCTCCATGCCGAAATGGACTGCACTACACCCGCCAGCCACTGTGACTTGTGATTCCGATAGGGTCAACATGGTAACCGTAAGATCGATATCAATGAAAGATTATCACTGACTTTCCAACTAGCTAGAAATATGTATAAATGGTATGATAATTGTTGTTTATGAACATTACATGTATACAAATGCTAATTATTTTATCAATGTTTATATTATGGGCCCCTGGTTCTTACTTCGCCCCGGGCCCTCGAAACCTTAGGACCGGCCCTGTCCACCTTCTTGATATTATCCTCCGAGGCCTTATCCGCTAAGATACAGGCAATTTCCTTGCCATAACCAGGGCTAACCGCCTCCAAACTAGCAAGCAATGCACAAAGCTCCTTTCCAAAAAGAGCCTCTCGGCTAGGATCCAACATTGCTCCACAGTCCAAAGAGGCGAGGGACTGGTAAGGCTCCAACTGCGGTGGTGAGGATGTCATGGCAACCTCCAAAGTCCCAAAAGAGCACAACACCGACGGAAGCACCACCCACACAACTCGTGTAGCTCTGGCGTGATCTGCAACACTGGAGCCAAGAACTCGCCTATGTCCTCGCTCTCAAAGTCAGCAGACACAACGGGAGAGGAACATATGGGCACATGTGTCAACACTCCTGACTTAGCAACCGGTTGCCTGTCGGACTCAGGCGAGACAGAGACTATCGTGTCGACATTAGCGCACTTCCCAAGGTCAAGCGCTTGAGTCGCGACCAAGTCCATGCCCTCATGCTCAGGGGCGGCCGACTCATTAGGCAGCGAAGATGGACCATGAGGAGAGAAACAACCATAGAGGTGCTCTTTCTTAACCACATACGACTTCTGCTTAGAGGAGTCAAGCTCATCCGGCTCCGAAGAACCACTAACACGCGCCAACAACAGCTTAAGAGCAGTCACCTCTTCACGAAGAGGGCGAGCCGCCTCCTTGACACGACCGTCAACCAACTGAAGGAGCTCCATGCGCATCAAGGCAACCTGGGACTGAAAGAGAGAGTCCATAGTGGCGTTGACCTTGATTTGCTCGCAACTCGTAGGAGAGGGTCTTGGCAGCACCGCCGCAACCGAGAGGCCCACGACCTCAGCCCAACTCTGAGGCAACGAGGGACGACGAAGCTGAGCTGACGGAGAGCGGCTCCGCTGGCAAGGAGCAGAAGCGACCAGAGAACGAACACAACTGACCACCTCTTCACCAGGAGCGACAGGAAAGCGAGCACGACAGAAACGCTCTCGGTGCCTCAGACGACGATAACGGATGCATCTAAACAGCCCACGACACGTGCTGACTTGGTGGTCACGCTCAAGGCACCTAAAACACCTCCCTAGAGCCCAACGCTTGAATGCGAGACTACACGCGAGACCTTCCTCTCGAAGCAAAGATGTTGGAACGGGGGCGGCCGCCCCAACCCACCTGCACCCAGCCCTCCTCATCTCCAACAGTGGCAGTTGCAACACATGTGTTCAACGCACAACCCCTGACCACACCGTCAAAAGCAACATCGCAGGACATGGTAGCCAGCGGCCCTCCGACACGAGGCGGCAAGCCAACCTTGCTGCAAAGACCAACATCGAAATCGGTGCCAGGAGCGATGGTCAATGGCGTCCGCGGCGCAAGTTCTTCATTGCCTTCCTCATTAGAGCTCAAGGAAGCAACCCACAACAAATCTGCATCGCGTCGGCTGGAAGAAGAATCCTTACCTGCACATGCAGCCGCAGTAGCAGACACATGGTAGCAACCCTTCGGAGGCTCCTAGGTGGGCATCTCGGGAATGTGCTCAACGACAGTGCCCAAGCACATAAGTGATGACGGAGCTTCTACCGGCAGGGGCCGGGACGAGCCTACAGTAAGCGGAGGCACCACAAGTGCCGGAGCATCGTGGTTGAGCGCTGCTTGCACCATCTGCACCGGGATGGCTGTCACGGGGACGAGCTCGTCGACGCATCCCGTGCGCTGGGGAGGCGAGGTGGCCGCCGACGCAGCCAGCTTGGGCTTGGAGCACACACCAGCGAGGAGAGGCACCGCGGCCGTCGGCAGCAGGCCACACGTGGTGCCGACGAGGGGAGCCGCAACGGCTGGTGGTGGGGCCTGGAAGACCGCCTCCGAGAGGACCGGGCGCCTCACGGACAACTGACCACGAACAGCCTTGCCGGACTTGTGGGCGGCAAGGACATGCCATGGTCACATGAGTTTATTTCACAAGCTGTACGTATTTATAAACTTGGAATATCATATACCTCTTCTTTTCAAATTCCCCTTCATACTTTCCTATTGCAGTAGCTACTCCCACATGTCATTCTAACGTGGTTGGCTTTGGCTATGGCAAAGCAAAATTCGTTCATTGCAAGAAAAACTAAAGGCCAAAGTCTACTTCCTATACTTTTTAAATAGAAGTATGACCTACAAAACCGAATGGAGGGATTCTGTTTGTCGGCAAGATAACTGCAACTTAATAAAGTTGCCTTTTTTCTCATAAAGTTACAATTGTTCAACATTTGCATTCGGGACAGAGTTGCATCTGTCAGTTCGGATTAATAGGTTTAGTGGGCAGTGAGTATTAGAATTGCAACTCATCGAGCACACAAGGACACATCTGCACCTACTGGCTACATAACCAAACGATGCATATACGCGTCCACACTTTATTAAGTGCACCATAAACATTCTGACCCGTGCAGAAATCATCATGTTCCGCCTAGTTAACTAACAATCTAAATTTAACTAACAATCTAAATTTAGCAATTGGAAGAATCACATCAGCCAGTTCTGCTCGTGTTGATGCAGTCCGTTGGCCGATGAGACCTCCATGAGCCGCTCTCGCATTAGCCGATTGCAGATGTAGAATGTGGTAAACTGGAAAGGGCGTCCAGTTTTTAAATAGCGGCATGGCACACATCAGGCACAAGGCAGCACACTAGAACAAAGGACTTGATGGATCGAACTGTATTACTGGGAGGAAAGCTAGACAGCAAAACGAAAAATCCAATCTATGCCTTAATATACATATAGGGGACTCAATGTAACAGATACTACCATGCAAACCACATTAAACAAGGCTGTGTGTTCCAGCCTTCATATGGAGTTCAAGCACCGAAAACATGGCAGTAGCATAGCGCTGCTGTCAGGACTCCTGGAATGTATGGTTACTGTGCTCCTCCCCTGCAGCACCACTGCCACCATCAGTTACACCTTTCGGAAAGCTGGCTCTGTTTGTGGCTACTACGTTAAGAGTATGGGGAATAGGAAGAAGCTCTGTTACCATTACTACTTCTGTTTCGTCCGGCTGTAGTGCTCCTCGTGGTCTTTGGCCGAGCTTTGCGACCCTGAAAGAGAAAATGACCAGAAAGCGTCAGGTGAATCACATCCTTTTGTGGTACTATGTTGCAGAGTATTACTACTTTGTATTCTCTGAAGGGAAATCTTGGAAATTATTTGCCCTTCATGCAACAAATATTCAGTCCAGCCAGCGACTACATGTACAAAACACATAACGATAGCCAGCAAATGTGACAGAAATACTACTTATCCAGGAATCTCTCGCAAAATAATCAACACTTCAATCAAGTTTTTATAGAATGTCAAGAGCTGGATATGGTCAAGACGCAGATTATATTCAATACAAAGGTAGATAAGAAATTTAAAAGGAGAAGAACACATATCACTTGCATCCAGTTAGTGTAAAGAACATCACAAATATCACCATATGACGTTTGTCATGCACCGGTGGACAAGTTGGAATAGAAACAGATAAAGGACCCCTCAGTATACAACCAGTTTACAGTTAACACTGATTCATGAACTCTTTCATCCAATCAGCCATAGCATTTCCAACATCACGAATTCAATTAGCCTGCTGTTCTAAATTAGTACTACCTCTGTCCATAAAAGAATGTCAAAAGTTTGTCTAAATTCGGATGGATCTAGACATCTTTTAGTGTATAGATACATCCAAATTTGGACAAACCTTCGACATCCTTTTATGGAGGGAGGGAGTAGCATTTTCTTTAGATTCATATGGCGTCATAAAACCAAAGCCCCAGCTCCAGTTCTTACTGAAATCAAGGTTTGTTCACATAGTGCAAGCATAAATTCAGCATCCTCCCACAGAGCTGACATCATTTGGCAATTTAGATGGCCTGAAGACCAGCAGGACATTCAGCGAGTGCAGATTTCAGAGACAAATCACTAAGCATGAGACTAATTTAGCACATGCGTAGGTCGCTTCAGACAACATCATGATGTAAAAAATCAATAATTCTACATTTGCACCAAAAAATGAAAGATCTCAGAATAATTAACTTTGCATCAGCAAAACATGATGACGCCCCAGAATGCCAGAACTATAGTGAAGAACATTATATTGTGTATATGAACTTCCTGATGAATCAAATCTCTGAACAATCACAAAGAGCCGAACCGAGTGCAAAACCTAATAAGTTCCTAAGCTAACATGAATAATAGATGTGGACGAGTTGACATCACACGTGTATTTGCAAACAAGGCTTAATTGGTAGATGCTTCTTAACAACTGAATACATACCAATGTAAGAGAAACATAATCATACAGTTTTAGATTTTACCTCTACCACACATATTGAGTATTCTGGAACCAGCTCTGCCTTGAGTCCTAGACAGTAAGGCATTGCCAAATTCCAGCCAGCCGGACTAATGGTTTTTCCATAGTGGGAAATCCGCAAAAGACAATTATTGTAAATTTTAATCATCGTGTGCTGAAGACTACCACAAGTTATTAACGATTAACAGAGCTATCAAATATTTTAGTGCATAAATTCTTCACATTATTTAGTTAATAATGAATGTAAAGTTGAAGTGCCTGGTTTGAGATATAGCATTAATTTCTTCTTATGTGAAACTAATGTGCCACTGAAGTTGCTTTAATGATGCAAAACAAACAAATTTTAGAGTTATTCATCTAGTAGTTAGTACACCAAACAAAATTAGCAGATGAAGATGCCTGTATATAGAAGTAATTAATTACCTACAGGCATCAAAAGTACAGTAGGTTATTTAACTGGTAACTTCTAGTGAGGCTTCATGAGGACACTTCCTCAAGAAGGTGTCACTCCACTCACATCAACAATACCCGCTAGCCTATCCACACCAATTAAACGGCATAGGCAGGTGTACGCAAGAAGCCAAGAACCACCACTTGTGATGCCACACAAATGGAAGCACTGATACTGAGATCCAGTAAAGGGGAACAGGCAATTTTGAGATTTGAGACAGCAGTTGTGATAGCAGATGCCTGAAAATAGATGGCGCGTTGTACCTTGCCCATGCACTTCTCGAGGTGCGGGGCGAAGCGGCCTGCGACGACGGGGCGGCCGCAGTTCATGCAGTCGACGACATCGGCGGCGATGGCGGGGTGCGTCTGCCCGAACACGTCTGGCGCGCCCTTGTTCCCCCCTCCTCCCCCGGTCCCGCGGGTGGCGCCTCCGTCCTCGGCGCCGGGGTGGTCGGCGGCGGCGCGCGCGGCCCAGGCGCGGAGCTCCTCCTCCTCGGCGTCGACGCTGCGGTCCAGGCCGAGGCGCGCGATGCGGTGGCACTCCGACGCGACGTCCGCCACCGCGAGGTCGAGGAGCTCCTCGAAGCAGCTCAGAGCGAGCTGCGCGCGCGCGCGCAACAGGGGAAGAAGAGTGAGAGGGAATTCGTCGGTCAAAATCGCGAGAGGGGATTTGGGAAATTTGGGGCTGTACCTGGGATCGAGGGCTGACGGGGGCGTCGTTGGAGCACGACATAGCGGCGGTTGGTTTCTGCTCTTTTTTTGTTGTTGAGGGTTTTGTAGACTGGTGACGATTATTTTGTTCGAAGACAGAACTGTTGAGAAAGAGTAAAATGCATGGCGCATCTAAAGGTATAATTGCTGCAAGTCCATGGGCTACTCACAGCGCATCCACGTTAGCCAGCAGGCACGCACCGACTGGGCGGCCGCTCGTCTCCATAGTTGGTTCACGCGTCATGTGAGGATAGGGTGGCTCCAAAAATATCTCCTGCAGGCTGGTCGTGGAGGAGAGAGAACCAACCTAATCCCCTTACCAAATCCCTTCCGCTCGTGCCGCCCGCAGCAGCCGAAGGTCGACGCCGCCTAGCTCCCTCTCCTCCTCTCCCCTCGCGCCCCCATCCCGGCAGCCACCTTGCACCACTAGCCCCACCTCAGTAGGAGCAGCCGGAGGTCAGGGTCGGCGCAGAGGAACCGCAGGAGGGCCGGCCGCTGCATCGAGCCGTTGTGGTTGAGGTTAGCGTGCCGGCGTCGCCGCAAGGGAGCACTGGCTGCCGCTCACGCCACCATGGATTCGCCGATCTAAGCGATGCCGAAGTCGCCGGCGTCGCCACGAGGGGCACAGGCGGCCGCTCGCCATGCCGCTTCGTGCTTCTCCTTCCATCCTCACTCGATGCGGCGGTTGGAGTTCTGAAGCCTCCATCTCCGTCTCCTTTTCGTCCCGCACAGCAGCTAGCCAAGCTCTGCATCATCCTCCTTCATCCTCACCCACTTCGTCACTCAGAAGAAAGAAAGAGGACGACTTGCCCTGGCACCACTGCTGACCTCCTCCTCCTCTATGCTGAACTGGAGGTTACATGAGGCCATCGTTGCAGAGGTTGATGTCGGTATCGAATTTGAGGTGAGCTTCCGCTAGCCCCGCCCTTATCCCCTGGTTCATCCTCGTTGCTGATTTAGGTGCTGCTAGGCTGCGCTTCTTATTCTTGGGTGCTGAACATGAGAAGCATGGACTTGGTTCCACCTGACCTGGTAGCATTTGCACCACTTGCAGGTACCAAAACTTCTCTCCTCCCTGATATTGAATGCTTGCATTTTTTCCATTCATATTTCGTTGGAATTAATCCTGGTCCGACCGAATCCTTCATTCGTTGGGCTTGGAAACTTCTTTTTAGTAGGATGCACAAGCTCTAGGCAAAGCGGCAAGGTTTTCAGGCATTGGTTTAAGATTCTCATGGACAGAGGTAAGCAATCCCCTGCCTCCCATTGCCTTTGTAAACCCTGGAATCTCTGAACCCAAACCAACTTTCCAACCTTCATGAAATTACACTCGAGGAGGTTGTGAATCGGGATGCAATGGCTGCTCCTTAAACCTGTACAAATACTCTAGAAAAGGTCAAATTTTGTGGTAAAAGTTATGCAAGGTTTTTTTCTTATATAACTTTCCTGTATAGTTTAAGGTTATACACAATGTTATTTTCGATAATTAGTCTTAGCTTTGATTCGCTCACTTTCTCTTCCCATGGAACACCCAAAATCTGGATATATTTAGACTTCTATTCCATATTTAGATGGCATTTTAAATAATCTGTAAGCTCTTTAGGATTAGATGTTATTTGAGAATGATTTGATTTGTATCTGGCCAGTCCATGAACTAAATTTTATTTTGTATTCTGCTACACTTCGATACTAAAAATTAAATTCTAAAGCCTTTGATTGTATCTGAGACTATGACCTGAAGAAGTTTGGTTTTTCTTTATACAGAGGCAAGGAGGTTGTCGCCGGCGTCAATGCTCCAACATGAGCCCCTTGACACTGTTGCGCGTGGAACTCAATGCCGCCATGGTACTCTCCTTTGCCCGTGCCTTTTTTTTCTTCCTTGGCTATGTCGATGTGTGCTCTATGCAACGGGTAGCCAAATTAATGTGGCCGGCTTGACATTGACCGCACCTGGTGTATGTCCATTTTATCTTTCATTTTTGGTTGCACCATCTGTTTGATGAAATTATGAAATCATTTGTTTTGTTCAGAGGTCTAGGTGATTGAAAAAAAAATGTGGCGTAGGTTGCACATGATCAAGTATTGATGCCCTCTCCCTTTTGAAAAATGCTATTTAATGGCCTTCAAAGGTGTGGGTGTTCTGTTACGGAAATTGTTAATGTGCTCTTTCCTGTGTGTAATGGAGAAGCGAAAACTGTTGGGCATACTTCTGCTTAGTCTATTTTTTTCAGTTAACGGAATTTCAATTTTCTGTTGATATTTTATTGAAACGAGTGAACTCAGTCACTTACTGAGTTTCCTTCAAATGAATTTGTTTTGTGCCACACTCCAGAGCAAGAGTGCCATTTATTTTAAGGGATTGAGTGGTTGTTCATGTCCTGCAACCAAATTATTTTAAATCAGAGAAAACCAATGTTCTCAAAGTAAGAGTAACGTTTATTTTAAGGGATTGAGGGTTTAATTTATTTTTGTGTCACCTAAGTGAAATCATTTTCTATGATGGTTCTCTTTCATGTACAGAACGGTTTGGGCCATTTTAGAGATAAAATGTTTTTCTTTCTTAAGTAGCTATCTTGTGGCTACATAGCATTCTAAGTTAACAGGATAGTTTGATTATATGCATGTGTGGTTAAATCCTTATATTCCTTTGAAGACATAACTGATGTTTCTCTTGCTTTGGCCTTTTGCAGCAAATTATACCGATTTTATTTAGGGACACGCTCATGTGAGCTATGCCCTCTTACTCATGCCATGAGTTGTCGCTGTTATCGTCGTCATCATCATGATGATCGTACTATAGGTATTTGATTTCTTTACGCTGTGTTACCAACTCCTGTCCGTGCCAGCTTCAAGTGGCTCAAGGTCAAGCTCTCTGATGTCCGCTAAGCTGTCCACGGTAGCTTTGAGTGGCTCAAGGCCAAGCTCTTTGACGTCTTCTAAGCTAGCCTCTGAACTCTGCTCTCAATCTCTCCAATCCTCCAGAGGCTCTCTCTATACTTATGTGTACTACTACTGCTACTGCCAATGATCACTAAACTGGTGTGTGTAGTACTACTGTTGCTGTACATGCCGCCAAAGCATTTCACCACTTGCAGGTAGCCAAAATCCTCTCCTTCCTGATATTGAATGCATGCATTTCTTTTGTTCATATTTCGTTGGAATTAATCCCGGTCTGATTGGATCATTTATTCGTTGGGAAATTTGGGCATAAGAAGCAGAATTTTTCGATTCCAGATTACGATGGTGGTTCGCCAGAGAACAGACTGGAGCAAGGATGCCGGTCTGCTGGGGGTGGTGAAGGTTCAGGAGGAGTGCATCGTCGCCACCTCGTGGAGGAGCGCTAGCAGCTGCTCCGTCGGGATGAGCGCCTTCACCGTCACCAGATGGCCATTCTTGCATCGACATGGCTGCACGAGCGTTCGGTCACACGATCAAGTTTCTTCCCTCTTTCTCTTGCTTAGGCATCAACACATATGCATATTTTTTATTACCTTTTTCTCTGCAAATCAGTACACGGGAGACACGGATGCCTTGACAGAACGGCAAGGCTGAGCTGCAACTGCTGTAAAGAAATATCAACTTTCAGCTGATATGTGGATTTTTTGATTTTTAGATACGGTTGTCTTCATCTTTCTGCTATGTCCTGGTTTCCCTAGACTAATGTACACCATCGTAGTTTAATTCTTTTTTAATTTATAATAGCAGTTTTTAGTTTTGTATCTGGGTCAATTTGATTTGATTCAAATAGTTACTTCAAATAACTGCAACATTGAACTATTTTGCTTTGAACTGCTGTCTTCTCCTCTGTTAAGTTGGTAATACCAAACTTGCGTATCATTTTGGCTCATTGGTGTAGCAGGCCATGGCCCTTTGGTCTAAAAATTAGGTTCTGAATAGTGAAGTGACTCAACATACGTGAAGATTTCCAGACATGAACTTCCAGTTTATCTAATAATCTCTTAGCACCCAAATTCTTCTGCTCTTAATGAAATGTTGATATATGAAAGTCAGTTTAGGCACACACATATTAATTTCCAGTTATTCATGATTGCTACTTCCAACCTGTTTCGCATGCTCCAGTTTATGGTGATTCCTAAATGTCTCTGTTCTCCTTTTTAGGGGTATGGCAAGAGATGCATGGTTACATAAGGATAGTGCCCTTCAGAGATACGGATATTCCAACATGTTGATAAACAAACTGAAAGTTTCCGGTGACTGTAATTTTCTAACTTATAATTAGAAAGTTAATGCATACTGAACCTATATTAGATTTTCCAATGATGTACTACGGCCGTCTATTGTATGGTCGATAACTCATATTACATACTGTCTTGGATCTTTTACTGGTTATTAGTTGTTGGATGGTCGAGTTTACCAGTAGATTTTTGTTTACCTTGATGTTCTATTGTCACCATCTGTTTGACCTTTCTTATTTGTTTGCTATCTATATTTCCTTACAAACTGAATGCTCCTGAAACATCTCTCCCACATATGCGACCATCGGTGTGAACCCCCCAGACCTAGGTATGTGTGCACAGATCATATGCTCACGTGCTAACTGAAGATTAGCTAACCAGGAAGTTCTCTATTTCTGTTTGCAGGGAAGGATGGTGGCAAGAGGATGGGCCTGAAATTCGACTGGGTTAAGTGAGCTCCGATTGTTCCCTTTTTTCATTTTCGAGTGTATTTGTTCAGTTATTATATTCACCTGGATTGTTTTTCTTTTTGGCATATTGCTGTGTCTGCTGCACCAACTCCAGAAGTACCATCTTTTTAGGAGAGAAGTAACATTGTTTGTCCGTCCCTTTATGTTAATCTATTATTCATGGCCAGGCATTTTAAAGACTAAACCAAAATAAATTTGGGGTGATTCAGCCATATGGTCCTTATCTTTCCATGAGGTGGTACATGTGTATAGTTGGGGATATTCACAAGGTAAACAAAAAGAAAGAAAACTGAAACTATGTGCTGTTGCGCTATTATGCTTGTTGATGTCAACTCTCAAGGAACATTCACTCATTTTACCTCCCTACCTTTCTCCCTTGGAGAACCAAATGACAGAATAATAGTATTAGATGCTACAAGTGTGCGAAATGTGCTTCATAAGTATTTGCCACGAATATGCTTTTTTCTCCCCTTGCCTTGCAAGACCACATTACATTATACAACTGCATTAACGTCATGCAACTATACTTCTGTTCTATAGGTACTGGCTTTCCAAGTTTCCATTGGGTTACAACCACTAGATCCTATACTTCTGTTCTACCTATAACACATATGTGCCTATACGTCACCATCTCACGATTGTTTGTCTGTGGTTACCAATTTTGATATGGTGGTTGCATCTGTGCCATATCACATACATCAGTTCCCCCTCAAGAATTTGAAATTTTTGCAAATGTTTTATCCAATACAGATTGCTTCTATAGTGCAGGGATATTAAAAAGAGCAAGTAGCAGTACAATGAGTGTCCAGGATTTTACCTGCTTGCTGGCATGTCTGTTGTGCTGTCCTGAACTTCTGCTCTTTGGGCTCATTTGCAGTGTTGCATTGTTGATCAATTCAGATAATGGCCAAACCAAGAATGATGATTATGCTTCACCATCCTTTGATGATCAAAGGTGAGCATCATGCATATGTATATATTTGTGTCTCTTGAAAATCAAACCTTGCATTTTTACTTAAATTTGTGCCAATGGTCTCTCTACCCTCTGAGGATGGATGTGGCCACTTAAGTTCTTATAAATTCAGTTCTTTATAATTTGCCACACATTAGTTAGTCTTTTACAATTTGTCACACATTAGACTGGTTCCTTTATAATTTGCCCTATATCTCCTTTTACAGATCTATTTATTTGTTTAACTCCAAAATACTTATGAAATACAATACATTATACCTGCCTGGACCGAACTTGGTGGATCGATCTCCCGAATCGCTGTATCCCAAAATCGATTGTTTTCCTCCATCGCACTAGAAACAGAGGAGCCGTCCGCCGGCCACCACGGATGGCGTGACGACCACGAACGGCGGAGGAGGTGCAGAGCTGCCTCCCGCCGGCCATACCGACGTTGAGGCTTGCTAGCTTGCATTGTATGTCTGCCGAGCTGCACTGGTAGTTCCTTCTAGGGTCGCCTCAGGTGCAGCGTGTTGAAGCTAATTCAGGTGTTTGCTGAATCTGGTTCATCAGCTGTTCTGATAATAGCCAAAGAAACTTGGCTTTCTTCTATACAAGAATACTCAAAATTCTTGAAAGAGATAAGCTGTAAATCACGCTTCAATGCGAATTTTGGAGTGTAATTGCAACTCACGAATGAGCTTTCTATGAGCCTCTTCATAGATTTTCTCGGCCACTGAAGAGAAGAGCGGTTGTACTAAGAGGAAGAGAGAACGAAATTATCAAGGAAGGATAAAAAAGGCAACCAGCAAGGATCAGATTTAAGAAACGGCAAGGCGGCTGGGATCTGATTTCGGATTGAGTCATCGACATGGTATCCAGTCATCTGTTGTCAGATACCAGCGATTTGGGGATCGGTCGACGGTTCGGTCTAGGCGGGTACTATTTCACAGGTATTTCAGAGTTTTAGAAAATGAATGGACGTGTTAAAGGAGGTACAGGGCAAATTATAAAGGAATCCGTTTGATGTGTGGCAAATAGTAAAAGGCGAAATAATATGTGGCAAATTATAAAGGTTCTAACTAATGTGTGGCAAATTATAAAATATCCCAATGATCTCTTTGCACTTTGAGGATGGATGTGGTTATCGGCTTTGCTTTTCAAATAAACATTAGATTAAAAATGATTGCTTGCATTTTTACCTAAGAGGACTATCAAAGAAGGAAGTTTCTTTACAAACAAACGTCCATTCAAAGTGATGTTTTCCCACCTATGTGTTCACTCATTTTCGTAGAAGACTTACATGCGATGATTTGTTAAGTATGTCGTAGTGATAAAAAAAAATTCACATGCACATAGCCTTGCAATCTTCTTTTGCTCTACATCTGAACAGAATCCATCAGAACTACTTTCCTGATGACCAGGATCAATTTGCTTTTGAATGTTCGTGCTTCTTGCTGCATATGGTGCTCACATGTTTGTCTATCAACAATGGTGAACCTGATCCGATCATCTGACCGTTATGTGCAAGCTTGACTAAATTTCGTAGATTGTACCTAGCAATTCCATCAGCTATGTATATAATACTTAGACAATAATAGTAACTCCAAAGTGCAGTTACATGTACAATCGTAATTCATATGCTATGACATTGGAGTTATATGCCTTCCATTAGAGATATTCACAAGATTTTGTCAGATATACTAACTTTGAAATGCAGTTACATGTCAAATTAACGTTTTACGGATTTTTATTGTCCTTATATAAAGTCTGCATTGGCGAGTTTCACGGGATCGTGCGCCAAGGCGCACCCCAAATCTAGTCCTTAAATTTGCCGGCGGGGTTCGAAGTGATCTGTACATCGATTGTATGTCCAGCCGGCATTTCGACCCATGGGTACCTATGGACACCTGACCCGAATGGGTAGAGTATGGGTCTCGATGTTTGCTCATGGAACGATCCATGGGCAACCCGATTAGTCATGGATCGGGCATGGATATCAGTCTATGCCCACGGGTTGCCCGATGGGTCACCCGATTAATGTTACTAATTAAAATAATTGATTTTTTTGTATGGTACGTGGGCTATGATACACATACATTATACATGTAGACAGTATACATCGTTTACACACAAAGCTCTTGTGTCTAGACACCAAGCATGTGCATATTAGTACTACTTGCAGTCACAAAGCCATGAACGGGAACACACCACTCTTCGTCCTGGCAGCCCAACAATAAGCCGATGTGTTCTAAATATTTGGTTGAGTCAAACTCTCCATTTTTTTTTGTACCCGATGGGTTGCCCGATAGGGTCGGGTTGCCCGATGGGTTTGGGCATGGGTCTCATTCCTTACCCATAGGTAGGGTCGTGGGTCACAGGTGTGCCCGATAAGGGTGATGGGCATGGGTCTAGTTTAGGTTGACCCGACCAAACCGGACCCATTGCCAGCCTTAATTGTATGCAATTACGATGATTAAAGACGTTACTTACCAGCAGAGATCGTCACCGCGCGGACGAGCGAGCCCATATCTGTCCACGTGGCGTCACACGGGTAAATCGAATGGGCAAGTTAACATTGGCAGGAAGAGGGGGGTGTTAAGTGCAAAATGATCAATGACTTAAGGAGCGGGCCGAGCTAAATCCGCATCGTCTCTCCAAAATCGAAAATCCCCTTTCCTTTGCCGCAAAAACCCTAGCCGTCGGAGCGGAGTCGTCGGAGCGATGAACTCCGCCAGCTCGTGCAGCAGCGCGCTCCGCCGCCGTGCTCCACAGATTCCATTGATCAAGTGCCCCGACTGTGGCAGGACGGTGAAGCGAAGCGTGTCGGGGACGCCGCCGGGTGGACATACTACAAGTGCAACTGTCATGGGGTAGGTCTCATGGTGCATTCTTTGTTCGCCATTTGATCGAAATTTGCGATTGATTTGTTGACTCTGTATGTACATCTGGAAAATTGATATGATTTTGGTTTTTGTTTTTCTCTGCGAGCAGAATAGGTGTGTTTTCTGGCATTGGGAACTAGAATATGTTCAATTCTTGGTTGAGAACAATGTTCTAAGAGGAGAAGCAATTGGAGATATAGGAGCTGGAGCAAAGGAAGAGAAAGTGATGAAGAACATCCAGGCAGTGGTAGATGCAGTAAACCAAATGTTGGTTGTTATGAAGATTGAACTTGCATTACTATCTGTCATGTATGTGTTCATAATTCTGAAAAAATGATGAATGTTTGGGAGATGAGTTACTGTGTTGTACTTTTGCAAGTGGTAGTTAATGTGAAGTGTTTGTACTGATGATCATTGAGGCACTTGTAGTTGTAGTTGGAATGGTCAATGTTAGTTATGTAAGTGTTTGTACTGAAAATGGTGTAATATGGTTTATGTTCTAAGTGAAAATGGTGTTTGTGAAGGTACAATGATATATGGTACTGTGGTGGACTAGTCATTGTACTCCACTAATAAAAGTCGAGAGGTGTCGATGATTACAGAAGACAAGTCTTCGAGAACTCTCGACCTCTCGATGACTATTGAGGACTAGTCTTCGACAAGTCGAGAGTTGTCGATGATTACGGAAGACAAGTCGTCGATAACTCTCGACTTCTCGATGACTATTGAGGACTAGTCTTCGACAACTCTAGAGTTGTCGACGACTTGTCTTCCGTAATCATCGACAAGTCTAGAGACATCGAAGACTCCAATAGTCATCGAGGACTTGTCTTCCGTAATCATCGACAAGTCTAGAGATGTCGAAGACTAGCCCTCAATAGTCATCGAGAAGTCGAGAGTTGTCGACGACTTGTCTTCCGTAATCATCGACAACTCTCGACTTGTCGATGACTATTGAAGACTAGTCTTTGACAACTCTAGACTTGTCGATGACTACGGAAGACAAGTCGTCGACAACTATCGACTTGTCGATGACTATTGAAGACTAGTCTTCGACAACTCTCAACTTGTCGACAACTTAGGCATTCTAAAATGATATGACAAAAATGAGAGTTCTAATCCTTGCATTGCATTATCTTACAACATGGTACACATCCTGCATACTGGATAGTACTGGACAATACTGGCAAGGTTCTACACCTTGCATTAGCATATCTTACAAAATGACACTGGATAGTAGCTTATCTTACAAAAATGACACTAGATAGTACTGGAGAAGGTACTATATCTTACAAACTGACCAAAATGAGAGTACTGGACAAGGTAGCTTATCACCTGAGACTTCATTTCTTCCTAGGACACCTGAACTCATCAAACATACTGAATTTTTTTGGCCTTTGAGAGACATGTTCTTCTTCATCATGCAGATACTCACTGTCCTAAGATGTAGGAAATGAAGATCTTTCTACAGCTCTAGCTGCTGCTTCTTCTTCATTAGGTGGTGGGAGACCATTTTAAAGCCAATAACAACCACTTCTGTTGTGATTTGGCCTTCCATAGTAGTTGCAATGCATAATAACACCATGTCTGGTTATCCTTCTGCCTCCACCCCTACAGTCTACTTCACCTGGTGCCTTTCTTCTGCTTTTAGTTGGTCTGCCAACATGCTTTTGGTACTGTGGAGGTAGAATTGTGGGACCATTCACCCTTTCCCACTCAGACCTGTCTTTGCATGGGTACACTACATGGGCATATGCTTTCTTGTGCAGCTCAATTGAGTAACATTTGTCAACTAGGCTTAGAGGATCCATTTTCTCTAGTCTAGCACAAGATAGCACATGGGGACATGCATTCCAGACTTTTGCCACCTGTTGCAACTGCAAGTCTTTGTCTTCAACTGAAAACAGCCCATCACCTGCTCCATCAACAAAGAAACAATTGGAGTACTCCACATTCTTCTCTACTATCTTCCTGATCTTTGGGCATATAGTCCCTGTCCACTTAGCTTCCTCCTTCTGTTTGGTGCAATGCCTTGTCATGCACTATCCCTTAATTTTTTGAAACATGGATAATACAGGTAGCTCTCTAGCTTCCTGAATATACATGTTCATGAAAAGCTTGTTAAACACTTCACTGTTCTTACTTGTTAAACACAAAAATGAACAGCTTAGGACATAAATAATCATGACTGATTGTTCTTACTTGTTAAACACTTCATTGTTGTTGTTGAGTAGATTATCACACTTAGGGAGTTCACTTTGAAAAGCTCTGACCCATG
Organism: Lolium perenne; assembly: GCF_019359855.2. Taxonomy (NCBI): domain Eukaryota; kingdom Viridiplantae; phylum Streptophyta; class Magnoliopsida; order Poales; family Poaceae; genus Lolium; species Lolium perenne. Next base: position 167,023,398 of record NC_067244.2, read on the forward strand.
TCTTGGGATCCAACTCATCTAGCCAGGCATAAGCTTCTACATTTAGCACTTTCATAGCCTCCATGTTAGCTTCAAACCTTGTGATTGTGCTGCTTCTTGCTATCTTCCACAGTTGATTCTTGAGAACATCTCCTCTGAACAGTTGCTGAAAGTTCTGCCACATGTGCCTAACACAGAACCTGTGTTCTGCATCAGGGAAAACTTGCCTCACAGCATTGATAAGGCTCTGACACAATAGAAAAAAGATTAGTGAACAGAAAAGAAAGATATGCAACTGCTACTGGATATATATGCAAGGCTTGTAATCTACCTTCTGCTTATCAGACATAATTGTCCATGGTGTAGTATTTATGATACCAAGATCACCCTTCGGTGTTTCCAGGAACCAAGTCTAGTTTGTTGTGTCCTCAACTTCAATTGCAGCAATTGCTATTGGATATATGCAATTGTTTGGATCCACACCAACGGATGTCAGTAATTTCCCTCTGTACCTAGTCTTAATATGGCAACCATCCACAAAGATGATGGGCCTACAACCTTCCAAATACCCAAGCTTGCAAGCCTGCAGGCTCATATAGCACCTCTTGAACCTTCCCTTCTCATCAAGTGATAGGAAGAAGCTACTTTCTGGGTTGCTCCTCCTTATTTCATTAGCATAGTCCCACAACATGTTATACTGCGCTTCTTCATCCCCATAGATCATCTTCAGAGCCAGCCTCCTAGCCCTTTGTAGCTTGGATCTCCCTGGTGTCATGTTCCAGTCTTTTTGAACTACCCTTAAAAATTCTTCATGTTCATATTTTGGTCTACTCTGAAATTTTCCACATACTTCTCTGCTAGAAAGTTTGGTGAGAAACCATGCTCAACAAATGTGCCAGAACAAGTGTGCTTGTCATTGAATTTCTTTATCCTAAAGCATTTAGTGCTTGTGTCATATGATGCCCACATATAGCAGGAACAACCAGAGCACACTGCTTTCAACCTCTACCTATCATTCACTGGTATTTTAATTTACTTTCTATTATTGCAACTATATGCAGTGATTGCCTTTCTCAACAACTCAACTGACCCAAAGATTGACCCAAAGATTAGGCCAACCTGAAACTTTGGATCCACCAGATCAACTTCTCTTAATATTTTTCCTCTATGTGGCATTGCTTCTTCATCTGAATCTAGAGCCCAGAGATCCTCCTCTTCCTCATACTCTTCTTTGCAAATATTTTCTTTGCCTTTCACAGATGAATTAGGTGCCTTCTGCTTCTTTCCTTGCTCCTCTTCCTCAACATTGTCTTCAAATAAATCGTCATCGTCTTCACTGATGTCCACATCAGAGTCAACAATATCGTCAGGATCAAAGTATGAATCTTTATCCAAGTCTGACTCTTTATCATCCTCTGCTTCACCGTCACTGACATCGAAAACACTGCATTTCCTCTTCCTCTGTCTTGTTCTACTACCAATGCAATCTTCATCGATCACTTCATTTGTATATGCATACACCACCTGTAATGGCACAGGTGCTCCAGGATCAACATCACAGTGAACATGGTCTTCAGTACCACTTAGTTTTGCTGGGCTAACAACAGCTAGCATAGCGACAACTAGAAATTCCACCACATCATCCCAATCCCTGGCCCTGACACTTTCATCATGATCCAAATACAGTGATATGAAATTGTGCTCAAATGACTGAAATGTGATCATCTGGTTAGTGTCATATTCTATTGTAAGTTCCCTCAGACCATTCCTGCTAAGTGACAACATTGGTATTCAGTAATACACCTTTATCCTGCCTGACATCTCATAACCTATCTCCTCGACTATGTTTTCCACCATCAAAGGTGACCATGTCAGACTATCAACATGGTCATACCAAATAACAGCTCCATTCACATAGCTTCGATTACTATCGGTGCTAAGAAAATATCCCCCATGGTTTATTCCAATTGAGAATTAACTGCTATGATCTCCTGGATAATTATTGCATGCATACATTGCATTAAAATTCAATTCTTGTACAGATTTAACCCTACCCCAAAACCAAAATGCCCAAAAACTACTTCTATGTCACAACCATCACAAAATCGTTCACTAAAAACACTAATTTCACCAAATAAAACAAAATATTTGTCTTCCCTCTACTATATTGAGGAGGAAATCCGGCCGTTACCATACACGGGTGGCGGAGACCCTTCAGGACGACGACGATGCGGCATCGTCTTCCGCCGACACGCCGAAAGTCGTGGAGACCCCTCCTCCTCCTCTCCCGACAGCCGCGGCTCTCCTCGTCCTCCTCTTTGACAACCGCGGCTCTCCCTCTCCTCCTCGAACTGATTGGCTGAAGTGGTAGTGGAGACGGGTTAAATCTGTTTCTCCATAGCTGCAGAGGGGGCTTTTGCATATAGCCGCGGAGCGCTCGAGGTAAGACACATATTCCTGGCAATTGGGTCCCACGTGATGCCACATGGCAAATACCGGCTCGCTCGTCCGCGCGGTGACCGTCTCTGCTGCCAACTAACGTCTTTACTGACCGTAATTGCGTCTAACCGATGTACGGTGACTACTTCGATCCCCGCCGACAAGTTTAAGGACGCGCCATACATTTTACTCGTTGGGAAACTTGGGTCACGTCGGAGGTTCATTTCTGTGTGTACGACAGGGCATGTACATCAGTTAAGACGGGCTCTGTCTATAACGAGCCTCCATGTCATCTACAGACGGTGGTATAGACACCACGTACAACAATAAGTGTTTTTAAACGCCTACAAAAACGTGATGCGGTTAGTCTCTAGGAGCGTAATTAGTGGGATCTGGCCAATGAATTTTGTTTTGGGGCCACCCATACCGAAGTCCTCGCCATACAATGGATAATTAGCTATCTGTAGCTCGCGAATTCTCAGGCAGTGGACTGTTGAAAAAATTGCAGACACCTTACTTCTCTCTCCTCGTCCTCTTTCATCCACGTCCTTAAAAATCCTATGTGGCACCTCCTTACGGGCAGTTGATTTGGATCATTGTACATGCCATAAGACAAGTCTTTCCCACATTTAGCGTTTATAAAGTTGAGTAGAAGGGATTGTCTAACCATCAGCTAGCTGATTTCGCAATTTGCCATAAGTCAGATTCAGTTTGTACTATGTAGTCTCATTAGCCAACATAAACAGCACGTCATCCCACCCACCCCCACATCACATGCCCTGGTTTTTTCCACTCAGTCCTGGTTTTTTCAGTCTTGGATTTCTAGCCTCAGTACAAGCACCACCGTTAAAGCCCAACATACTTAAAAATTCATTACTATTGGCTGCGCTACAAGTAATGGGCTTATAATTTCAAAAGCCCATGCATAGACTGTAACATGGAGACAAATATGTGACTTGAATCAATTCCTAAAACGCCATTCAATAACGATAGGGGCACCCTTTTCTTCCCCACGCAAAAACACTGCACCTAGCCACCATCACCTCGAAAACCAGATTAAAGAGGGGAAAGATCGTGATCATCTGGATCTACCAGATGCAAGATGGAAGGGAACGAGAATGGCAAATCCAATAAAGCAAAAGATAATGGACAAACCTCTAGATCTGGAGGCCTTCAACCCTAGGTGGTGCCATCTCTCTGATTACCTCACCTAGAATTTCTCTTCCACCTAGTTGTTGCCCTCCCCATGTCAAGCGAAATAACTGTGATGTTCTTTTCTTCCGGGGCAACAAGAAAAGTGGGACATGTACAAACCCTAGTTATCATCAAAACTTACCACCTGTGGCAAGAAAATTCCTAGAACTTTACTACACAAATGGAACTCATGACTCTGACATGAAATGAGAATGACAAGCTTAGAAGCAAACTTTCTGGTAGCATTCAAATGCACTTTTTACTCCAGACTATGCATGTTCTTACACTGACTCTTAATAAGACAAACAATCCAACAATCGAGTCCAAAAATTCAAATGATCTTAATATAAAAAAGTAAGGGACATGTATGAAACATGACTGATTTCCTGATTGCTAGAAAATTCAATTACATTCCAAGGTGAACTCGCACATATTTGCATCAAACTTGCCAGCTCTGGCAAGAAATTCTTAGAACTTTACTACACAAATGGAACACATGATCTAAGAGGGAATGAGAATGACCATCTTAAAAAACAAAATTTCTGGTAGAATTGAAATGCACTTTTTAGTCCATATTTTGCATGTTCTTACATTGTCTGTTAATAAGACAAACACAACCCAACAATGAGTGAGACCAAAAAAATTCAAATGATCTGGATATAAAAATGCAGTGAACAAGTATTGAACATGACTGATTTACTGATTGCTATAAATGCAGTTACATTCAGATATTAACTCACACATATTTGAAAGAACACTTGAAAATGTTGGTGATTTCTTCATTCAGGTATTATTGGAGAAAAAACAAAGTTTTAGAATGCATATTTTTCAGGTCAACAAAAAATAGGAAACTAATACACTTTTTCTTTCTAAATAAACACAGGAAGAAGTTACATACACTGGCCTCTGGGTGACCTCACATGTCATGCATCCTATGACCAAGACACTGACAAGGTAATCTACACTGTAATAAAAATTATTATCAGCATATGCATAACACTCAATATTTATCTGTAAAATAATAAACATTGGTGGACTTTCTTCAACATGAACTAAATAAAAGCAGGTTTCAACTCATTGGTCAGCTACGAGGAACACAAGCAACAGGTCATCAATCGATTACAATGCCAGCGGGAGCGGAAACACAATGACCAGACAATCAAATCATGTACCATCTTTCGTGATCCAGATACATTTTTCATGCTTACAAAAAATCTGTTATTGCTACTGATCTGGTTCTTGTTTCATCATCCAATAAATTTTGTACATTTGTACACAGTCATGAACAATTAATTTTATTGTCCTCTATTATCTACTGACATTGCTCTCTAAACAAATTGCAGGAGAACAACCCAAGGGACTCTACTTCTTTGCTTGCAGATGACAATGAAACTCCATGGGATGTGGACATGTTTATCGACATACAACTAGACAGGTAAAATTTAATGTAGGTTCCTGATATTTAGAACACTATTACACACACAAAAAATGAAAGGTACAATTAAAATATTCAACGAACTAATGAGCCCGATACTTCTAAATCAAAAATTCTCACTAATGGTACTGTCGTTGCCTATTCGACGGTACCTCGGAGGAGGGATCCTCACGAGGGGGAGAAGAAGTAGGGGCCATAGGGCGGAGTGCTCTCGGGATGGTGGTATGCGATTTACCCAGTTTCGGAACACCTGCACGATGACAGGGCCTACTGCTGCTTGTCTGGAATTAAATGGGCGCTTTCGCGTTGTTACAATGAGTTGTGGTTGTGCCTCTAGGGCTCCCGGGATCCGGCTTATATAGGCGCACGGATCTAGGGTTTACATGGAGAGTCCTAGCCGGAATACAAGTTGCCTAACTACGGTTCAATGTCTTGCCATGTACCTCAAGGATCCGCCTTCCTTCAAGTACGTGCTGGATCCGGATACTTTATGGGCCTCCACGGATCCGGCCTCCTTCGTAGGTCGGTTAGGATCCGGCTCCTCGTTCCTGGGCTGGACTTCATCCTTCATGATCTACAGCAACTGGGCCGCCCGATGGGCCACATGCCTCACCACCAACTATGGGCCACCCGGGCTTGCCGGATCTAGGCCATGCCGTTGATATACCCATAAAGTATACCCACAACAGTAGCCCCCGAAGTTCTCCGAGATTCATCATTCCTCCGACTTCATTCAGCTCGGATCCGAAGAGAATCTTGAAGAGCTTCAAAACTTTCTCTTGTTTCCGGTATCATATATTCGGAAAGTCCTTCATCTTCAGATCACGTATAGCAACGGAGACTCCGCTTTTCCCGCGCACAACCTCCTTATTTCCCGTGCTAAATTTTCGCAGATGCAAATCTTTAGCCGGAATTTTCGGGAGTGCATGGTTAAGTTACCTCCACGTCGTTTTACCGCACTTGACCTAAGACACGTGTCATCCATCCAACGGTGTGACCGTTCCGTTTCCACCGTTGGATCCGAATCCCGAATCTCCGCGTGTGGCCTATAAATACCCCGCGGCTCGGTAATTCTTCATTCTTTCACCTCTCCTCACCACTTCATCTTCCTCCTCGCGCTGCGCCGCCCGACGGATCTCATCTCTGGCGAACCTCGCCACGGTGAACTCCTCGCGCCAAGACTCCTTCGGTTGAACGGGAAATCCTTCCCGCCGCCGATTCGTGGTCACGCGAGGTGATTTCTTGCAAGTCCGGCGACCTCGACTTCACCGGAGCTCCGTCGAGCCACCGCGCCATTAACGGTACGTGCGCCGGCCTCGTAGAAGACAAACTTAGTGTAGATCCGGATACTCAAATAATTTGCATGGGCGCAGCCGGAAGCATGCCACTTGATTCATCGCACTGTACCGGTAGCTCTCCGAGTAGCCCGGATCCCAATCCATTAGAACCAATATGTCCGGATCCCATAGCATACCTGCCACCATATGTTTCCGACATTAGGTTAGCTCAACCTTTTTCCGCATCTTCCAGCTCCGCTCCAGGCCGGATCCCCTCCCTCAAAGAACTTCAAGAAGAACTCGAGGGTCAAGCTAGGATGGCAGCTAAAGTCCAGGAGGCGGAAAACAAGAGGGCGTCCAAGGCCCGGATCCGTGAAGGAGAGCGGGGTCAGTGGTGGCCCTGCGAAACTACTGATGTGGAGCTTAGAGAGCTCCAGAACGAGGGTATGATCTCCACTCACTGGAGCTTCACACGCGATTCCATCGTCCCCAAACCCGAAGCCGGAGAAATCGTCATGACTAAGGCTTGGGTGGAACGCGGATTATCACTCCCCTGCTCGGAGTTTTTCCGAAAAACTTTGGAGATCCGGCTGACACCACTTCTACCCCCAAGGCATATGCTACCAAGTTTTTCAACAAGTTAACCGAGGCGGAGAAATGGGAGCTTGAACAAGACTTGCTCAACACCATGCTGAACAACGCCTGGGGGAAGCCTGACGTCGCGACATCAGAAATCCAGGACTTTAAGAAGGATGTCGGCCAGTTCTTCGACAAACTCATCTGCAAGCAAAAGGTACTCCCCAGTAGCCCCCAAGCATGTAGGCGGAAACTCAAAGAATAGTTAGCGCTTAGATGCTTAGAGAAATTACTTCCGGGAAGTTTTTTAAATTGGATCAGTAGCCCCCAAGCATTATGGCGGAAAGGTTCCGGCAATAATGCTTTGAAGGAAACCACTGTTACAGGCCGAATCTTTACTCCTGCCCTGTCTATGTTTTACAGGAACAGCAGGCGCTGCATTACGAGCTGCACAAGAACATTGCCCTTCAGCGCCGCGTTACTCTGAATCAGGCGGAAAATATCCGGACTCTGAAAGATGCGAATGCGGAACTGAACAAACAACTGGCGGACGCCCAAGGTTGGTTTCCGTCTCTTTCGTCATTAGTTCATATTCCGGCTTTGAACTTGCTTTTGACTTATGTTATTATAGGCGCATCCTCTTCCCTTGCTACAGCCTCGTCGGAACTTGAGAACCTGCGCTCCTCGTACCAAGAATTGGAAACGAAACTGAAGGAGGCGGAACTGAAGAGGGAGCAGGCCGAGAAACAGCTGGCGGAGAAAAACTCCGAGCACATCAGGGAAAAGGGCGAATTTATATTGAAAAGAAATGCTGACAGCGAGACCATCAAGAGGCAGCAGAAAGAGCTCAATGGACTCCAGAAATATATGGAGACCGCGGAACATCACTGGGACTTGCTCAACGAGAACATCTTGGGTACTATGCTGAAACCTTGTCTAGATGTTTGCTCCGACTTTTTTATTTTGGTGCTCAAATCGCATGCTTATATCCTGATTATCTTATGCAGAGCCGCTTGGGTATCCGGAAAAGCGTCGGAATTTGTTCCCGCGAGACGACCTTCTTCAACTTGCAGGCGATGATTGCAAAGATCTCATCTCCGCCTCCCGCAAGATATGCTACAACTTATCCATCAAGAGGAGTCGCACTTGCAACGTTCGCAAACTTGTTGGAAAAATGGACGTTCTTCCGGAGCTGGTGACGGATCTACAAGCATCATCAGCCCGAGGCGCAGCTGCAATGACTTTAACTATGTGCTTAGCACATAACCCGGAGCTTGATCTGGAGCAGGTAACCACGGGCGTTCCTCCGGATGCGGATGTTAACACGCTCCTGGATGCAGTGAGCGGCTACGACACCCGTATCGCGCGCAGGATCCGGCATGATGAATTCTACGACAAGGTCGTTCTTCCTGCGGACGAGCCCTTGGAAGCCGAACTTCAAAAGGAGCGCGACGCGGAGGCACGACCTGCGGAATCCGGAACCCAATTTACCTGGACCAGCTCCAAGGACGCTCCCCAAGAGGAACCCAAGACCAGCGCTGCCGCTTCTGAAGAAGAGGAAGAAAGTGATGAAGACGTGTCATCTCCGGCCGAAGACGCCAAGGAAAAAGATCCAGAGGGCTAGGCTTCTCCGGCTAAGGGGGAGTGAAAACTTTTATTCCTGCGGGAGAAACAATGCATCATTTTGGCCCCAGCGAGGGTTTGTAATATAACTTTAATTCTTAAGTATCTAGGGACGAAACAATTATGCGTAGGCGGAAAACTTATCCTGCTATCCGTTAGAATTATTTGCATGTTTCGTTTGTTAAAAGCAAGTGCTGGTTTGTTAATTTTCCGGCTTACTCGTTTGACCTTCCACGAGCCGGAAAACCTTTGGCCGGAAACGCTCGCCTGCGGTGACAAAGCCCAATGGCGTCCGTCCATAACCGCGGAAACAAGCCCCCAGCCTAGGTGCCGGAAGTCGCTACCAGGAATCCATGAGTTCGCAACGAAAAAAATTTCCACCAGAAAACTTAAGCTTACGTCCTAAGGGACGATTTTGAAAATCACAACTTTCATACACGCCTAGGCGGAAACATCCAGCTCTGCGGTTTTAGTCGGAAAAAACATACACGATCTAAAATGAACAAGTAAAGGAGGTAAAAGACTCAAAGAGTGAACCATAAGCTTTATTTCATTGATCATGTATAACTATTACAGAGTTTGTAACTCGGAAAAAATATGCTAAGTGTAGAAAGGACGTAGCTGTGCGATATTCCAAGGGCGGTCTGTCTCGTCGTAGATATCATCCGGATCCTCACGCTTGCGTTTCCGGTGCCAATTAGCAGGTCTATCCTTCAGCTCGCGGAAATCAACAAGGTAGTACGACCCGTTATGAAGCACTTTGCTAACGACGAAGGGTCCTTCCCAGGGAGATTGCAGCTTATGGTCTTTCACCTGTCGAAGGCGGAGGACCAGGTCTCCTGCCATGAAGGAGCGATTCCGAACTCGACGACTGTGATAGCGTCGGAGCTTCTGCTGGTAAATGGCGGAGCGCTGGTCAGCTAAGTTCCGAGCTTCCTCGATCAGGTCCACAGATAGCTGTCTGGCCTCGTCAGCTGTTTCTTCATTGTAGGCGGAAATTCGCGGTGAATCGTGGATGATGTCGGAGGGAAGCACGGCTTCGGATCCGTATACCAGGAAAAATGGGGTGAACCCTGTTGATCTGTTAGGGGTAGTTCGTAAACTCCACAAAACAGCTTCCAACTCATCAGCCCAAGCTCCAGCTGCTCGTCGCAGCGGTTCTTCAAGGCGCGGTTTAATTCCTGATAATATTAGGCCGTTAGCCCTTTCAACCTGACCATTTGACTGTGGATGAGCCACAGATGCAAGGTCCAGTCGAATCCCTACTGTCTCGCAGTAATCCTTCAATTCTCCCTGTGTGAAGTTTGTGCCATTATCTGTGATTATGCTGTGTGGGATGCCGAATCGCATCACGAGGCTGCAGACAAATTTTAGTGCCGTAGCACCATCGGCTTTCCTCACCGGCTTTGCCTCGATCCACTTGCTGAATTTGTCAACAGCGACCAGAAGGTATTCAAAACCGCCAGGAGATGATCTTTTTAACTTACCAACCATATCAAGCCCCCAGACCGCAAATGGCCAGGTGATAGGTATGGTCTTCAGCTCTTGGGCTGGAGCATTTGGTTGAGTAGCGTAGTACTGACAACCTCGGCAGGTCTTGACTATTTTGTCAGCATCTTCTTTGGCTGTGAGCCAGTAAAAACCTAACCGAAAAGCTTTTGCAACGAGTGACCTGGAGGCGGCATGATGCCCGCAGTCCCCTGCATGGAGATCTCTCTAAGGATTTCAATGCCATCTTGATTGGAGACGCATTTGAGAAATACCCCTGTTGCACTTCGTTTGTAGAGCTATCCATCAACAATTGTGTAGGATCTTGCTCGTCTGACGATCTGTCACGCAAAGACCTCGTCCTCTGGCAACTTCTGATCGATGAGGTAGTCCAGGAAAGGCTGGGTCCAAGCCGGAATGATAGCCATCACTTCCCTAGCCGGAGATACTGCCACTTCTGGGTTTTCCGGGTTAGCGCCCTTAACTGAGGGTATCCGGAGATGCTCCAGGAAAATGCCAGGCGGAATTTGCTTCCTGCCGGATCCGAGCTTGGATAGCATGTCTGCCGCTGTGTTATCGTCTCTCCTGACGTACTTGACTTCCTATCCGAGGAAGCACTTGGCGATCTCGTCAACTTCGTCTCTGTAGGCCGCCATGACGGAATTTCTGGCGTTCCAGGTTCCGGCTACTTGTTGTGCCACCAGGTCGGAATCTCCACAGCATATAATGTGCTTGATCCCGATTTCCTTAGCGATGCGCAGGCCGTGTAGTAGAGCCTCGTATTCCGCCATGTTGTTTGTAGCTTCGAAGTGGATCTGCAGAACATACTGCAGTTCTTCTCCGGTAGGGGACTTGAGGGTGACTCCGGCTCCTGAGCCTTGATGCTGCTTGGATCCATCGAAGTGCATGACCCATGTTTCTGGTTCCGGCTCGAGACTTGCATCCAGAGCTTCTGTCCAATCTGCGACGAAATCTGCCAAGACTTGGGATTTAACCGCAGTCCTAGGCTTGTAAGCGATGTCGAAGGCGGATAATTCGATGCCCCATTTAGCCGTACGTCCTGTTGCGTCAGCGTTGTTGAGAATTGTTGACAGCGGAGCCTTGCTCACAACTGTTACTGGGTGCTCTTGGAAATAATGTCTCAGCTTCCGGCTGCCTAGGAACACTCCATAAGCTAGCTTCTGAAAGTGAGGGTATCTTTGTTTTGACTCCGTCAGCACCTCGCTAATGTAGTAGACAGGTCTTTGGACGTCATATTCATGACCTTCTTCCTTTCGCTCCACCACGATGACGAGGCTGATGACTTTGTTGGTAGCTGCCAGATAAAGGAGCATTGGCTCTGACTCTGCTGGGGCTGCCAAGATAGGTGGGGAGGTGAGTATTTCCTTCAACCCCCGAAGAGCTGCGTCGGCTGCGTCGTCCCAGACGAATTTGTCTGTTTTCTTCAGCAGCTTGTACAAAGGTAGCGCCTTCTCGCCAAGACGGCTAACAAACCTACTGATTGCTGCGACGCAACCAGTTAGTCGTTGCACATCTTTGAGACAAGTTGGCCGTTTGATACACAGGATTGCCTTGATTTTTTCCGGGTTAACCTCAATGCCTCTGTGAGAGACTATGAAGCCAAGGAGTTTTCCGGCTGGCACGCCAAAGACGCACTTCAGCGGATTCAACATCATCTTGTACCTGCGGAGGTTGTCGAAGGTTTCTGTGAGGTCGCTGATCAGGTCGGATCCTTTCCGGGTCATGACCGCGATGTCGTCGACGTAAGCGTGCATGTTCCGGCCGATTTGGTCCTTCAGGCACCGCTGCATCGTACGTTGGTAGGTGGCACCTGCGTTTTTCAAACCAAAGGGCATGGTGACATAGCAGTAAGTACCAAACGGGGTAATGAATGAAGTCGCCTTTTGGTCGGACTCCTTCATCCGGATCTGATGATACCCGGAATACGCATCAAGAAAACACAAAAGTTCCGCCCCTGCCGTCGAATCAATGACTTGGTCAATGCGCGGCAAGGGGAACGGATCCTTCGGGCAATGCTTGTTCAAGCCGGAGTAATCGATGCACATTCTTAGTATTTCAGTGTTCTTTTTGGGTACAAGGACGGGATTTGCGACCCAATCGGTGTGGATAACTTCTATTACAAAACCTGCCTCTAGTAACTTAGCTAGTTCCATTCCTATGGCGCGGCGCTTCTTATCTCCAAAGCGTCGCATAGCTTGCTTCACCGGTTTAGCCCCTGGATTTATGTTGAGGTAGTGCTCGGCGAGTTCCCTAGGTACTCCGGACATGTCAGAGGGTTGCCATGCGAAGATATCCATGTTAGCGCGGAGGAACTCGACGAGCGCGTCTTCCTATTTGGGGTCCATGTTGGCTCCGACTGAAACCTGCTTGGAAGGGTCGCCTTTGATGAGGTCGTGCTTCTTGGTTTCTATCGCGGCCTTGAAGGAGGTCTTCTGTTCGGAGATCTGCTTCTTGGTGGTCTGCATCTCAGTCGGATCCACCGCGGCTATGTAGCCTTGCAGCTCCTCTCCAGATATCACAGACTCTGCGAAGGTGGCTTCGCCTAACTCGCACTCATGAGCCTTTTTGTAGTCTCCGGATACGGTAATCATACCCTTAGGACCCGGAATCTTGAGCTTGTTGTAGATGTAGCACGCTCTTGCGTGGAACTTGTGGTAGGTGGGCCTGCCGAAGATGACGTGGTAGGAGCTCTTGAAGGGCACAACTTCAAACGTGATTTTCTCTTCGCGGAAATTGTGAACATCGCCAAAAGCCACGGGAAGTGTGATGCTGCCGAGGGAATTCGCCTTCTTACCCGGAACCACGCCATGAAACTCAGTGTTGCTGTGTTTGAGCTGTTCCTTGGTGAGGTTCATCCGCTCTAGAGTCTCCAGGTACATGATGTTTAAGCTGGCTCCACCATCCATGAGGCACTTGGAGAAGCCATACCCGTCTATGCGGGGACTTACAACCAAGGCGTAGCATTCTTTTGGCACAATGGCAGGGTGATCCTTCCTATCAAATGTGCACGGGATTTCCGACCACCTGACATACTGCGCACAGCCGGAACTGTGGCGTTCAGGATCCGGGTAGCTGAGGCAGCGTGGACTGTTGGGGTTCCGAGGAAAGTGTGGTAAGCCCCCACGCTCTTTTTATCGAATGGGTTGGATTTACCTGCGGATCCTGCCTTGGGATCCGGCGAGTTATCATCCTCATCCATCGCCTCGGAACTATCTTCCTCTTTGTCCTTGTTCTTGCCCTTGCCTCCCTTGCCGCGTGGGCGGTGCTTCCGGGCTCGCTTGTATCCTGCCTCCGGGTCGTTCTTTAGATCATTGACCCACTTGCAGTTGCGGTTGGTGTGAGTTGACTTCCCTGTAGCCGGATCCAGGTGGGCCAAGTAGGGCATGTCTCTGTACTCCTCGTAGGTTTGCGGGGCGCGGGATCCGCCAGCTGTGACCTCAGTGGCCTGCTGCTGACCCCTGCCGGCTCCGCCTCCACGGCCGCATCCTCTTCCGCCTCCTGAACCTCCGCGTTGAAACGCCATGGCGACCATCTCGGATCCGCCACTCTTCTGGTCATCAGGGTTCTTGCGCTTATGGCTGCTGCTGTTGCCGTTATCACGGTTCTTCTTTTGTTGATGTAGGGGGATTGCTGTAGCTGCGAGATCACCGCCTGCATCATCATCGGTGGCAGTATGATCACTGGCAATGGAGATCATTTCATCCAAAGTCAGTTTGTTTGAGTTAGCCAAACGAGTGAGCGTATGCCTCAGCAATCCTCCCCTCTGCAGTCCACCAATGAAAGCGTACATGGCGGTGGTGTGGTCGATGTTTTCGCACTCGTTCCTGCATGCCAACCATCGTGTGAGGTAGTGTCTTGAGGTTTCTCCCTTCTTCTGGATGCAGGCTTGCAAGTCGCTTGCCGTGGCAGGTCTTTTGTAGGTGCCTCTGAAGTGTTTCTCGAAAGCGGTCTTCAGGTCGAACCAGCAAAAGATGGAGTTCTTCTCGAGGTCACTGAGCCAGATCCGGGCTGGACCTACAAGGAACAACTGGAGCATGCGGCAGGCGATGTTAGGGGTTCCTCCGGCAAAGGTTACTGCATTATAGTAATCCTCAATCCAGGTGTCCGGCCTTTCGGTGCCATCATAATGCTTCAAGTTTCCTGGTAGCTTGAGGTTCATCCTTGGCTTTGGTTCCTCTCGAATCATCCTGCCAAAGCACTTCGGACCAATGTAGTCGGTTCTGTATTCGTTAAGGCGTTCCCGCGCGTCGCGCGGGCCGTGGCGAGGAGATTGTGAGCAAGAGCGAGATCTCCGGCCGTCGCCTCCGCCTCCACCTCCGCCGCCACCGCTAGGTGGTGGTGAGGGAGACCTGCGAGGTGGTCGATCCGACTTCTTGCTTCCGCCTTCCGATTCTCCTCGGCCTTCCCGGTGCTGGCTCCGGCTTCTGTGGCTGCCTTCGCCATGGCGCTGGCTGCCCTGGTCGTTCCGGCTCCGGCGAGGATCCGGGTCGCGACTCCGGCGAGGTTCTGGGTCGCGCTCCTCATTCCGACTCCTCCTGGGCTCGGGCTCACGAACGTTGTTCTGGTTCCGGCGAGGTTCCGGCGAGCGCTCCCTGTTTCTGTTTCTTGGCAGCACGTTGTCGCGGATAACAATCCCACCATGCCCTGGGGGCCTGGTGTTTCCGGCTGGACTACGGCGGCGAGGGGGTCGCGGGTAACCATTAGGCGGGGGAGAGGGGTTGCGATATTTGTCTCGCCCAGGGTACATTGCATCCTTTCCCTTTCTTGGATCTGACGAGGGCGTCTTTGACGGAACGGGGATCGGATTTGGGTGTTCCCTGGTTCTTCTTCTGCGCTCCGAGGATCCGGTGTGTGATTCATCATCAGGATGCCGATTGGCGCGAGTGTCCTTCTGCGTGGTAGATACACAGTTATCCGGATTGGATTCTAACCTGCGCGAAGTATCCGCCTTGCTTTGCTGCTGCATCGCTGAGGCGACAAGTTTGCGGAGGTAGTTGATATCGACCTCTTCGTCCTTCTTCTTCAACAGCTCCGCAGCTTTTAGCATGTTGTCCTTTGGGGTTTCCAGCGGCTGCTGCTCTGCGGGCGTGGCGAAGTTGATTCTGCGAGGCGGAATTGCTTCTCTAACAATTCGATCGGCCTCCGCCTGCGCATAGGTCATCTTTACTTCCCACTCTTGCGCCATGCTCTTGACATGCTCGAGTGTCGCAGCAATTTCGCGATCCTGTCTGTCGAATTGGTCCACCAAACCTGCAGCTTCTGCCCTTTCATCCCTTAATGCGGCTGCGGCATCGGCGAGCTTCTTGGCTGTGGCTAGCATTTCCTTTCTAGTGGCCTCTAGAGCCTCCGGATCTGCGGCGTCGCCCGGGGTTATAGGTTTGTTAAGAACTGCTCGTGCAACCATCTCTTCAGCTGACAGGAGTTCCTCCGAGGAAGAATCCCTGCGGGGTCGCTCCCGTGACATTGGAGATCCTTGGCGGGATGGCTGAGGGTCAGATTGGTTGGTTGCCTCTTCTGATCCAGGTTGCCCCAGCGCTGCTACGGTTGCGAGAACCTGCTTAGGCTGGGCGGATTCAACTTCAGGCTGATCACCGTATCCGTATTCCCTTATCTTGCGAACGAAGTCATCAGACTCCATGGAGGGGGTATCTCCCGAAATTGGGCTCAGATTGCCCAAAATCGACTCTTCAACCGGAGTTTCGCTTTCTCCGACAGGCTCGGCCTGATCCGGATCCGCGTCGTTTTCCGGTGCCTCTACCTGCTCAGGACCAGCTCCGTCTTCTTGAGGGGCGGTTCCGGCGGTATGGGCCAAGAAGTGTACGAAGTGGCACCTCTGCTTTTCTAACACCTGGGAGACCCAGGCGGATCTGCATTGGTCTTCCACCGTTGTTTCCTGCTCAGGGGCGGATTGGGTGGGCTTTGAAAATTCCAGATCCGAGGCGGAATCTTCCTTGGGAAGCTCCTGCATCTCAGATCGGATCTTCGCGACAGCGTCCAGCTCTGCGGCGGTCGCGTCTGCGTTACTTACCAGTGGGTTTCCGTCGGAATCGACGGTTTCCCCAATGAAGATGTGTATGCCGCCAACTGGGACGATGGAGAGCTTGACGGGGTTTGTCCTAGCCGGAATCCAACACTCATCCGGAGGGACGATCGGCAGATTTCCGGCGTAGAGGACGCGCCCCACAGCGATGGTGTCGTCGTAGCTTCCCATGGCGGAACCCTCCCGGTTCCGGCCTCCAGACGCCACAGGCCCCACGGTGGGCGCCAACTGTCGTTGCCTATTCGACGGTACCTCGGAGGAGGGATCCTCACGAGGGGGAGAAGAAGCAGGGGCCATAGGGCGGAGTGCTCTCGGGACGGTGGTATGCGATTTACCCAGCTTCGGAACACCTGCACGATGACAGGGCCTACTGCTGCTTGTCTGGAATTAACTGGGCGCTTTCGCGTTGTTACAATGAGTTGTGGTTGTGCCTCTAGGGCTCCCGGGATCCGGCTTATATAGGCGCACGGATCTAGGGTTTACATGGAGAGTCCTAGCCGGAATACAAGTTGCCTAACTACGGTTCAATGTCTTGCCGTGTACGTCAAGGATCCGCCTTCCTTCAAGTACGTGCTGGATCCGGATACTTTATGGGCCTCCACGGATCCGGCCTCCTTCGTAGGTCGGTTAGGATCCGGCTCCTCGTTCCTGGGCTGGACTTCATCCTTCATGATCTACAGCAACTGGGCCGCCCGATGGGCCACATGCCTCACCACCAACTATGGGCCACCCGGGCTTGCCGGATCTAGGCCATGCCGTTGATATACCCATAAAGTATACCCAAAACAGGTACAATGGATAGTGGTGAGCGAACTAATGGGAGTATGGGACTAATGCTACACAAACTTCAGAGGAAAGAAGAAGGTTAGGTGTTTACCAAGGAGAATCTTCCAGGAATGCTAGTGTTAAGAATACCAGCCACAATGATACATCTACTGAAGAGCACATAGAGATTACTGAAGAAAACATACAATTTTTTTTGGAAAAAGATAACTTGAGTGCTGAATACAGAGATAAATTTGAAAAACAGGCAGCTGAGTACAAAGAAAGAAATTATCATGGAAGCACCGATGATTTCAAACCTGAACTTGGCATGTAATTTGCAACAATAGAGGAGGCACAAAAATTCATCAGCTTATATGCCTTTGTGGTTGGTTTTTCAGTCAGTTGTGTTTCATCTTATCGTACTACAAGCACAAAAAGAAACAAAGAAGTGATAATATTTACTATGAAGTGCAACAAATACGGCAGAAACACTAAAATAGAAAGCCATCAACTTGTCGTGCAAAGACAAAGCACGGTGATAGAAAAGACAAACTGCAATGTTGAAATGGTTGTCGGTGAGAAGAATGGTTTGTTGACTATAACAGGACTACACCTTTTGCACAACCACGAACTGTGTCCACAAAGCCGATTCTACAGGTCACACATTTACATGTCTGATGGAGAGAAAGAGATGATTAGGACAATGAAGTTTTGTAACATGCCAACTAGAGATATGGTTGCAGTTTTGGCATATATTAGGGCAAGAATGGCACAATTACCATACAACAAAAGAAGAGTAACTATAGCACAAGTATAAAGAGAGAATAATTAAGACAACAATGACATGATGGAAGTACTTGACTGGTTCTCAAAAAAGAAGAATGATAATTCAAGTTTCTATTCATCAATTGATTTTGACAAAGATAATAAAGTAAGAAGTGTGTTTTGGTCAGATGCTAGGGCAAGACTGTACTATGATATCGGTGGTGGTGACTGTACTAGTTTTGACACTACATTCTTAACAACTAGGTATGATCTTCATTTTGCACCATTTGCTTGGAGAACATACATGTTTGCTTGAGCCTTCATAGTTAATGAATCAGCTGACTCATTCAGATGGGCATTCGAGCAGTTCCTGGAAAGAATGGGTGGTAAGCACCCAATACCAATAATAAATGACCAGTGCAGATCCATGGGATCTGCGATACCAGATATCCTCTCAAATGCCTTCCACACATGTTGCTCGTTCCAGGTTAAAGAGAGCATTGATGATAAAGGAGGGTCTGTTTTCCAAGCAAATGAAGGACTATATGAAGAACTTCATGACATGATAGACAGTTCATTAACTTTCCACGAGCTTGAAACTCGGTGGCAGGCAATGATAACAAATTTGGATGTTGGAAATGTGAAGATATTCGAGGGCTTGTAGAAATCTAGACATAAGTAGGTGCCAGTTTACTTCAAGAACAAAATTTTCCCCTTTATTCAAACAACAACCATAAGTGAGGTGTGATAACCCACAAGTATAGGGGATCGCAACAGTCTTCGCGGGAAGTAAAACCCAATTTATTGATTCGACACAAGGGGAGACAAAGAATACTTGAAAGCCTTAACAGCGGAGTCGTCAATTCAGCTGCACCTGGAAACAGACTTGCGCGCAAGAGTTTATCAGTAGTAACAGTTTATAGCAGTAGCAGTAGTGAAATAACAGCAGCAGAGTAACAAAGACAGCAGTAGTGATTTTAGTAAACATCAGGATTAGAATACTGTAGGCACAGGGATGGATGACGGGCGTTGCATGGATGAGAGAAACTCATGTAACAATCAAAGCAGGGCATTTGCAGATAATAATAAAGCGGTGTCCAAGTACAAAGTAATCCATAGGCATGTGTTCCATATATAGTCGTACGTGCTCGCAATGAGAAACTTGCACAACATCTTTTGTCCTACCAGCCGGTGACAGCCGGGCCTCTAGGGAATCTACTGGATATTAAGGTACTCCTTTTAATAGAGTACCGGAGCAAAGCATTAACACTCCGTGAACACATGTGATCCTCACATCACCGCCATCCCCTCCGGTTGTCCCGATTTCTGTCACTTCGGGGCCTTTGGTTCCGGACAGCAACATGTGAATACAACTTGCAGGTAAGATCATAAAACAATGCATATCATGATGAAATAATAACATGTTCAGATCTGAGATCATGGCACTCAGGCCCTAGTGACAAGCATTAAGCATAACAAGTTGCAACAATATCATCAAAGTACCAATTACGGATACTAGACACTATGCCCTAACAATCTTATGCTATTACATGACCAATCTCATCCAATCCCTACCATCCCCTTCAGCCTACAGCGGGGGAATTACTCACACATGGATGGGGGAAACATTGCTGGTCGATGGAGAGGCATCGGTGGTGATGATGGCGATGATCTCCTCCAATTCCCCGTCCCGGCGGAGTGCCAGAACGGAGTTTCTGGTCCCCGAGATGGAGTTTCGCGATGTGGCGGCGTACTGGAGGGTTTCTGGCGACTTCGACTTCCTCCTCGCGATTTTTAGATCGAACCCCTTAAGTAGTCCAGAGGGGGGCATCGGAGGCCAGCCGAGGGGGCCACACACTAGGGCGGCGCGCCCCCCCTTGGGTCGCGCCGGCCTGGTGTGTGGGGCCCTCGGGCCTCCACCTGGCTTGCCCTTCTGGCTCCCTGGGTCTTCTGGTAAAATAGGCCCATTGATATAAATTCCAAGGATTTTCCCGAAAGTTGAATTTCTGCAAAAAAACAAGACACCAGAGCCATTCTGCTGAAAACAGCGTTAGTCCGTGTTAGTTGTATCCAAAATACACAAATTAGAGGTAAAACAATAGCAAAAGTGTTCGGGAAAGTAGATACGTTTTGGACGTATCAACTCCCCCAAGCTTAGCTTATTGCTTGTCCTCAAGCAATTCAGTTAACAACTGAGTGCGATAAAAGAACTTTCACGAACACATTTGCTCATATGATGTAAATATTCTCATGATATGGCTAACACTTAGGTGGTTCATAATAAGATACATGCAAATAAGATCATCTAACAGCTATGTCAATCATGGAAAGGTACCAACAATTAATAATAAGCATCATGAATCATGTCTATAAGCAGGATTGCAATGTTCGTAAAAGGGTATGATAAAGTGGTATCTCGCTTGCCCGAATTTGAACAGCAAAACATAAATTCCCAGGCACCTCTGAGGTTCATAGAAAGACTAGAAATAGAGATTGTCAAAGATAAAAGCATCAAAGTTATACCACAGTCAATCATATTTTGGGACAAGCATATTATACTAAGAATGACAGTTGTGCTCTCAAGAAAGTGCTCAAAGAAAGGATGGAGACACAACATAAAAGTAAAAGATTGACCCTTCACAGAGGTAAGCAGGGATTAACATGCGCTAGAGCTTTTCATTTTTAAAACAGGAGTAAAATCATTTTGAGAGGTGTTTGTTGTTCTCAACGAATGGTAATGGGTACACAAACTACCTCGCCAACCAGACTTTCAAGAGCGGCTCCCATGAAGGACGTTATTTCTACCAGCAAGGTAGATCACCCCTCTTCTCTTTTGTTTACACACGTATTTTAGTTTTATTATGGGCGACACTCCCCCCAACCTTTGCTTACACAAGCCATGGCTAACCGAATCCTCGGGTGCCTTCCATCAATCTCATACCATGGAGGAGTGTCTATTTGCAAAATTAAGTTGCTTACTGATGAATCAGAGCAAAACATGTGAAGAGAATTATTAATGAAGTTATTAGTTGGGGCTGGGCACCCCGTTGCCAGCTCTTATTATGAAAGTCCGTCAAAAGAAAATGACAAGGTCGAAAGATAAACACCACATACTTCCTCATGAGCTATAAAACATTAACACAAATTGAGAAGCATTTTGAAGGTTTTAAAGGTAGCGCATGAGAATTTACTTGGAATGGTTTGAAATGCCATGCATAGGTATTTATGGTGGACACTTTGGAACAACTTGGTTTTCAGGTGTTTGGAAGCACGAGCAGCGTTCCCGCTCAGTACAAGTGAAGGCTAGCAATAGACTGGGGAGCGACAAATCAAGAGAGCAGTCACTGTCATAATCATGCTTGCGGCAAAATAAATTAACGGAGGCATAAAAGTGATACAAGAACTCTGAAGCAATGTAGATCATAGAGGCTTTAATTGACTTTTGTTTAGTCATATGCATGCATGAGCATGTGCCAAGTCGATCCAAATGAATTATTCAGAGGAGGATACCACAATGTCATACCTACTTATGAATAAAACAATGCAAGCAAACATCCATGACATGATACTCATATTAATAAATTGGAGCTAAACATGAGAGATCATGAACTACTAGACTTTCTTAAATGACATATACCTCACATGAACCAACTAAGCATGCTCACATGGATGAGTATATGTACAAAAATGAAAACAAATAGAGTTCATACCAGCCTCTCACCACATTCGAATTGTCGTAGATCGTCATTATTGCCTTTCACTTGTGTAGCTTGGATAATATGAAATGAAAACCACGCTCCAGCCACCGAAGACCATTGAACTCATAATGAACTTTACAAAACCAAAGAAGAACAACAAATATTTTTGGTGTTTTCGAATTTGAAACAAGAACAAAAGGAAACAAGCAAACAAAGCAAAATCTTTTTGGATTTTCTTATAGCAAACCAACGATAGCAAATAAAGCAAAATAAATGCAAGAAACCAAAATAAACAAATGGTGAAGAAAAACAACAGAAATATTTTTGGTCTTTTTGTGTTTTAGGGAAGAAACAAAACAAAAACAAGAAAATGGAAACTAGAAGAGTCACATAAACACAAAGCAGCAGGAATTCGTCAAACTTGATAACAGTACAGTAATCGATTTTTAAGAAATTCTTCCACTGCTCAAATCGAAAAGTGTTCAACTAATGAAAGTTAGATAACAACCTGGGAAACATGCAAAAAAATTGGCTTCGCAAAATATCGTTCTGGCTATTTTTGAGAATTTTTTTGGTAACAGTCCAGAATCTGTTTTCAGGCAGCACTTCCCCAAATATCATCTCCCTCTCATTAGAAAACCACTTAAAGAAACTAAAAAAGTATATACAAGTATCCAGCAACCATAATATGCAAAGAATGAGCGATGCCGGTATACCTCCCCCCAAGCTTAGGGTTTTGGCCTAAGTGGAGTTCAATCCCATGGTGTCCATGAAGTAGCACCTCCGTAGTACGACGAAGATGGATCATATTCCGGGTATGTGCTAGAAGAAGCACCCGGATACGTGACGGTGTAGTCGTAGGAGGGCTCGGCGTCCTCGGAGTCATGCTGCTGGTGGAAGCCTTGTATCTTCATTTTCTCCTCCACCTCCTCCTTAGAGCGCGACCATGGTTTCCTGTCAATACTAAACAAATCTGGTTGGGGCAAAGGGATTTCCCTCTCATCCCCGTTAGCAAACAATATTCTATAGACCAAATTATTTGAACTAGAATCAGCGGTAACAAATTGATGGCTTTTCAAAGCAGCAATATCAAGCCTCATAGGAGTTAATGGCACATCAGTAGAGTCAAGAGGAAGTTCTAGATGTGCTAAAATGCGCGATGCAATAATTCCTCCAAAAATAGGCCCCTTGTTAGACAAACGGCGAGCAATAAGAGAACCAAGATGATAAGGTGTCTCTCCAGTAAGTGCAGCAATTAAGAAAGCAAGATGGTAGCTAGAAATATTGCTAGTGTTCTCCCTACCAAGAATGCTAGTAGCAATGTAATAGGCAAAATACTTAATGGCGGGGAGTTGGATGTTTCTTATCTTGCCACGCTGAATGGAGCGGCAATCATCATTGGTGATCTCTCGATAGAGCTCCAACAAGACCCTGGGGTTGTCCTCAATCCTCCTTGCTGTACCTATAGGGGCAATACCCAATGCAACACAAAATTCTTCCAATTCAATAGTAATAGGATCACCATAGATCTTGAATGCAACTGTCGGGCGATAGTGCTTGTTGTCGAACTTGAAGCTCTCAACAAAGATTTTGGTGAGCATGAAGTATTGCTCCCTTTCATCTCCCATATAGGCGGTTAAGCCCGCCTTATTAACGAGGGTCAAGAAATCATCCAGCAACCCTGCATTACTCAAAAAGTCATAACATGGGAAAGATGAAGCGTTAGGGACTCCATTGTCTTCTTCGGGCTCGAAGCTTGGCGCGATGACATCCTCATTGTAGGATCGCCTGAATCGGGTAGTGGTCCTAGAGGGCCTTCCCGTGCTGGTCGTCTCTCTCTCAAACACTTCTCCAAAGTTGAAATTATCCATCTTCCTTTTCTGAAATTTTCAACAAACATTATAAAATTTGATTTGGTGACATATAATTGAGGGGAACTACTATAGGAACTTGCTAGAGTACTAATCATGCATCAAAACTAGTTTATACAACTTAGAACAAGCATGCAAGCTCACCAAACATGTTACCTGCAGCAGCAAAATATTCAAGATATACTCAACCAAAAAAATTCTACTTGGATAATCGGAGGAGTCACATACCGTAGAGCAAGTGCCAAATTTCAGACCGAAATCTGGGCTGAGCAAAGAGATCGAGAAATCTTGAGCTCTTGAGCAAAAACACGAGTGAGAGAAAGCTGGTGTTGGTTTTTCGGGAGAGAGAAGAGTGTGGGAGGAAGAGATAAAAAATGGGGCAAGGGGGAGCCCACACACCAGGGTGGCGCGCCCCCCTTCCAGGCCACGCCGGCCTGTGGGGTGCCACCCTGGGGTGCCCCACTAGTCATCCCCAGGTGCTCCCAGGTGCGTCTTCGAAAAATAGGACCAACGGTATAATTTTTGTGAATTTTTGAAAACTTTGAAAAATGCACATTTCTGGGTATTAAGTTTATTATTACTAGCCCGGAAAAGATTTTGAAATTTCTAATTAACTAAGGAACTTTGAAAAACAAAAGTGCTACAGCAAGTAGAACAAGTGGAGGAAGAAAGAAATGTTGTTTACCTCCTCTATGCATATAAAAAGTATTTGTTAACAAGGTTGATCAAGTCTTGCCACCAAATAAATTTTACATAGCATAAGAAGAAATAAACCTCAAATCAATCATGTTACCTTGAATTGTATTGATATGGATCCAATCATAAGATTTTGATATCCTTATTTAGGCTCATATATAGGACAATCAATAGTTCCAACTTTGATAGTTCTCACATTAGAAATAGTATTAACTCCACATACTTTATCAATCCTCTTGGGGAAATAGACGGTATGCTCCTTATCATCAACATTGAAAGTAACTTTTCCTTTATTGCAATCAATAACAGCCCCTGCGGTGTTAAGAAAAGGTCTCCCAAGGACATATTATCATCTTCAGGCATTTCCAACACAACAAAATCAGTTAATATCAAGCAGTTATTAGTAACTTGAACAGGAACATCCTCACATATACCAACAGGAATAGCAGTAGATTTATCAGCCATTTGCAAAGATATATCAGTAGGTATCAACTTATCTAAATAAAGTCTCTTATAAAGAGAAAAAGGCATAACACTAACACCGGCTCCCAAGTCAAATAGAGCAGTTCTAACATAATTATTCTTAATAGAACAAGGAATAGTCGGTATACCTGGGTCGCCCAACTTCTTTGGAACCTTGCCATTAAAAGAGTAATTAGCAAGCATAGTGGAAATCTCCTCATTGGGGATTTTCCTTTTGTTAGTGACAATATCTTTCATATACTTTGAATAAGGAGGCAATTTAATAGCATCAGTCAAAGGGATTTGCAAGAATAATGGTTTCATCCAATCGCAAAATTTATTATAGTGTTCTTCTTCCTTTGATTTTAGTTTCTTAGCAGGAAAAGACATTTGCTTTTGAACCCAAGGTTCCCTTTCATTACCATGTTTCTTAGCAATAAAATCTTCTTTAGTATACTTTTTGTTTTTAGCATGCTTTTTAGGTTCATCCCCAACCTCTTCTTTATCAGAAGCATCGTTCTTATCATTATCATTATCATTATTATGTTCATTACCACTTTCAGTTTCAGCATCGGAAATAGAAATACTATTAGGATCATTAACAGGTTCAGAGGATTCTACAACATTTTTATGTTTCTTCTTCTTTTTCTTAGAAGGAGCACTAGGTTCAATTCGTTGAGAATCTTGTTCAACTCTTTTGGGATGCCCTTCAGGATATAGAGGATCCTGGGTAGAAACACCGCCTCTAGTTGTTACTTCATAAGCATGTTTCTCTTTAGAATTATTTTTTAACAAGTCATTTTGCACTTTAGTGAGTTGATCAATTTGAGTTTGAACCATTTGAAAATGTTTAACAAGCATCTTAACATCATTGGAGGTTCTCTCCACAATATCATGCAAATTGCTAATAGCTTGAGAATTTTCCATTAGATGATTCTCTACTCTCATATTAAAATTTTCTTGCTTAACAATATAATTATCAAACTCATCTAAGCATTGAGCAGGAGGTTTCGAATACGGAATATCTTCCCTAGTAAAGCGTTGAAGGGAGTTTACCTCAATCATGGATGAAGGGGGAATTATCTCACATATATCTTCTATGGGAGGTAGATTCTTCACATCTTCGGATTTAATACCTTTCTCATTGAGAGACTTCTTGGCTTCCCTCATATCTTCATCATTCAATTTAATTAAACCCCTCTTCTTCAATATTGGCGTCGGAGTTGGTTCAGGTCTATTCCAATCATCATGATTCCGGCCTATTTTAGCCAATAATTCTTCAGCTTCGTCTGGAGTTCTTTTCCTGAAAACACAACCAGCACAACTATCCAGATATGCTCTAGACTCAACGGTTAGTCCACTATAGAATATATCAAGTAAATCATGCTTTTCTAGTTCATGTCTAGGTCGAGCCCTGATAAGAGAGCAAAATCTTGCCCATGCTTCAGGCAATTTCTCTCCATCTTCCTGGTCAAAGCTATAAATTTTCTGTAAAGCAGCATGTTGAGCACTAGCGGGAAAGTATTTCCGAAAGAAAACATCAAGCAAGTCACCTGGACTTTTAATAGAACCAGGAGGCAAATTATTATACCAAGTTTTAGCATCATCCTTTAATGAGAAAGGAAAAATTTTAGCAACGAAATAAGTACGCATCTTGACATCATCAGAAAACAAGCTACTCATAGAAGAAAGTTCATTCATGTGTTCTACAGCACTTTCTTTTTCAGTACCACAAAAGGGTGTTTTCTCAACAATAGCTATATGAGATAGATCAAGAGAAAAATCATAATATTTATCCTTAATGCATATAGGAGATGTGGCAAATTTAGGATCAAGAGATAGCTTATGTCTAACAGTATATTGTGCGAGAAACTTTTTAATTTTTCTTGCATCAGCAGTAGCATTGCATCTATTAATAAAATCATCATTAAGCTCCACATAATCCTCATCAGGATCATCACTAGAATAATCAAGTTCAGGTGAATTAACAGGTGTAGCATCATTTTCATTAGGAGTTTCAGTATTTTCAATTTGTCTAGACCTAGCAATTGTAGCATCTAGAAAGGATCCCAATGAACCACTATCATCAAGCACAGCAGAAACATTATCAATATTATGAGAGTTTTTAGATTCAGCAGAAGTACCAGCAAGTGAAGCTTGCGGCGGTGAAACAAGTTGACTTATCACAGATGGTGAATCAAGAGTAGCAGAGGTACTCAGAGTTGTACCTTTTCTTGTAGTGGATGGTAATATGGCGACTTTAGGATCGCGAGATTTACCCATGATGAAGAATTTGCAGCGAACAATATCAATCCAAGTGAACCTCCAAATAAAGCTATGCTCCCCGGCAACGGTGCCAGAAAACAGTCTTGATAA
Source organism: Lolium perenne (assembly GCF_019359855.2). Lineage (NCBI taxonomy): Eukaryota > Viridiplantae > Streptophyta > Magnoliopsida > Poales > Poaceae > Lolium > Lolium perenne. The sequence goes on from NC_067244.2 coordinate 167,050,103, forward strand.
CCCACAAGTATAGGGGATCGCAACAGTCTTCGCGGGAAGTAAAACCCAATTTACTGATTCGACACAAGGGGAGACAAAGAATACTTGAAAGCCTTAACAGCGGAGTCGTCAATTCAGCTGCACCTGGAAACAGACTTGCTCGCAAGAGTTTATTAGTAGTAACAATTTATAGCAGTAGCAGTAGTGAAATAACAGCAGCAGAGTAACAAAGACAGCAGTAGTGATTTTAGTAAACAGCAGGATTAGAATACTGTAGGCACAGGGATGGATGACGGGCGTTGCTTGGATGAGAGAAACTCATGTAACAATCAAAGCAGGGCATTTGCAGATAATAATAAAGCGGTGTCCAAGTACAAAGTAATCCATAGGCATGTGTTCCATATATAGTCGTACGTGCTCGCAATGAGAAACTTGCACAACATCTTTTGTCCTACCAGCCGGTGGCAGCCGGGCCTCTAGGGAATCTACTGGATATTAAGGTACTCCTTTTAATAGAGTACCGGAGCAAAGCATTAAAACTCCGTGAACACATGTGATCCTCACATCACCGCCATCCCCTCCGGTTGTCCCGATCTCTGTCACTTCGGGGCCTTTGGTTCCGGATAGCAACATGCGTATACAACTTGCAGGTAAGATCATAAAACAATGCATATCATGATGAAATAATAACATGTTCAGATCTGAGATCATGGCACTCGGGCCCTAGTGACAAGCATTAAGCATAACAAGTTGCAACAATATCATCAAAGTACCAATTACGGACACTAGGCACTATGCCCTAACAATCTTATGCTATTACATGACCAATCTCATCCAATCCCTACCATCCCCTTCAGCCTACAGCGGGGGAATTACTCACACATGGATGGGGGAAACATTGCTGGTCGATGGAGAGGCGTCGGTGGTGATGATGGCGATGATCTCCTCCAATTCCCCGTCCCGGCGGAGTGCCAGAACGGAGTTTCTGGTCCCCGAGACGGAGTTTCGCGATGTGGCGGCGTACTGGAGGGTTTCTGGCGACTTCGACTTCCTCCTCGCGATTTTTAGATCGAACCCCTTAAGTAGTCCAGAGGGGGCGTCGGAGGCCAGCCGAGGGGGCCACACAATAGGGCGGCGCGCCCCCCCCTTGGGCCACGCCGGCCTGGTGTGTGGGGCCCTCGGGCCTCCACCTGGCTTGCCCTTCTGGCTCCCTGAGTCTTCTGGTAAAATAGGCCCATTGATATAAATTCCGAGGATTTTCCCGAAAGTTGAATTTCTGCACAAAAACAAGACACCAGAGCCATTCTGCTGAAAACAGCGTTAGTCCGTGTTAGTTGTATCCAAAATACATAAATTAGAGGCAAAACAATAGCAAAAGTGTTCGGGAAAGTAGATACGTTTTGGACGTATCAAGGTGACAAATGCATTATTTAAAAAAGGTGTGGGGCACAATTCAGTATGATTGGTTTCCTCACAGAATACAAAAGGATAATGTATACTATGCATGCAAATGAAGATGACTCTGATCATAATGCCATAAAAGAAAGTTGGAGAAAAAATTCCTGAATAAATACTACATTGAGAGGCAGACACACAAGCTTTACAATGTATGAATCTTCAGGAGATTCCAAAAAGTACTGAATGATGTCACAAGACTACAAGTGAGTGAAGAAGAAAAAGGTAAAATATGCTAGGTGTTCCAATCTAGGAATTACCCAATAAAAGAGCATAGAAAAAGAAGATCCTTAGTGCATGTAAATGATCAACCGAGGACTATACATGCATCTGCTGCAAGTTTGATAAGGATGGTCTACTCCCATACACTGAAAGTTATGCTTCTACTGGAAGTTGATAAAATAACTGAAAAGTATTTTATTGACCGGTGGCACAAGAAGAGAAGAAAACTATTCAACCATGTTGTTCCACCACCCAATGAGGACAACACAATATTAAGATTTAATGCCTTATCACGCATGCTAGGACACACAACTTCACATGCTTCTAAGAACAAGAGAAAGTATTGTTGTCAATCTTGACGCATGATAGGACACACATCTACAAGAAATACCGAGAATAGAGGCAGAAATGGCAAGAATGGATATAAAAAATGAGAAGGAATCAACAATGGCACAAAACAGTTCAGTAAGGACTGTTGTCAATCTTGACCGTATAGATGAAAGTGGGTCACTATTCAACTGTTGGACCCAGATATAGCTAACACAAAAGGTCATATGAGGTTGTTAACTATAAAAGAAAGGATAAAGCAGAACAAATTCTACACATGCATCCACTGTGGTTCAACTAAACACATGAAGAAGAATTGTGATCAACTGGACAAAGTATTCAACCTCCCCAAAAGAAAAGGAGACAAGAACAAGAAAGACCAAGTTATTTAGCTTCATTACTCAAAAAAAAATGTTTTGTATGCATATCACACTGGACACTAACTAAGAACTACCACATTCCTAGCAGGTGCGTGCAATAAAGAACAAGGAAGAAGAAGTAGGGAAGCTTCTGTCACCTCCAAGAAACAAAATGATGGACATCTTCTTGATGGTCAGCGCAATGCAAGCAAGGAAGAAAAAAAGCATCTCCAACTACCAAACAACCAACTGAAGGACAACGACTAGACGGAAACCAAAGATGACACAAATGGAACAGTTGCTGGATAATAACAAAATGTAACAGCGAGAAAATTTTCTATTTATAGACTTATGGAACTTATACCTCAAGAAGTGGTGTTGTTGTGATTTCTTTTGGGTAGAGATCCTGAACTATGCAGATGAAAAATAATTAGTATTTAAAACTTGCAAAAGGTATAGATCCTTCCATGCATATTCATCTGTATTTGCATTTTTATTCAAAATTCGTAATCCCTAAGATTGAGGTATTGAGCTATTTAAGACCAAATAAACTAAAAAGAATGAATAACAATGAGGTATTTGTACTAGGGAGAATAAGATATAAAAACTAAAAACTTAGCACCAAAACTGAAAAGAATAAATAGCATTGAGGTATACCAAAACAGACGGGATACTGCACCACCGGCGACCACACCCCGTCAAAATGACAGAGGAGTACTCTAAAAAGCACGATTGGCAACCAAGGTTTCCCCGCTCGCCAGTATCAGAGCATCTCTAACAGAGCCCGTAAAACACGTTGGAACCGTATTTTTCCGGCTGATTTACGGGTTCGGGTCAAAAGTGGCGCAGAACAGAGACCGAACTCGTTGTCCGGCCCGAAAAACTTTTTCATGGGTCCGAATTTTTTAGACTCGACCCCTATTATACAGACCAAAGGGTGGTTTACATGTCCAAAACTGAACGGGTTTCTCACCACTTCTCTAGCGCCACTGTCCGTACAACCGCCTCCAGCCGCAAATTTCTAGCTGATTTTCTAAAATTGTGCGACCACAGCTAAACTCATGGCTGCAGACGGGGCGCGTGGCGGACGGGCACAGCAAGACATGGCCATGGCGCGGCAGCAAGCAGACGAGCAGCGGCACGGCGGCAAGCAGGCGTGCAGCAGCGCGGCCAAGCATCATCAGCTAGCAGCTGTGCGCGCGGCCAAGCAGCAGCAATCACGGCCGCGTCCGGCAACGTTCGGCCGTGCCGCTCAGACCTGCGCCCCAGCTTGGTTCTTCAATTCCCTATATGTGACCGTCCTTGTCTGACTCCCAAGCTCGCGGCTGCAGCCAGGGGAGCGATCGCCGGCCCGCGTGGGGAGATCTAGGCAGCGGCGTGGACAGTTCTTGTGAAGAAGATGATGATTTTTCGAATATTCCGTTTTGCAACCCGTAAACACGTTTTCGAAAAACTGAACTCGAGTTTTTCGATTTGCACTTTTACGAGCTCTGCTAGAGATGCTCTCGTGATAGATGAACAAACAAAGTGTCACTTATCCTGTTTGCCACTACTGGCGTGCTGGTCTGAAAAAATTAGACAATGAAGCATGCAGTACCAAATCGGTGTCTGATTTCATGAACGGAGAACTCAGAATACCAAGATACAAACAGTTTGCACTGACGTACTAAACCATCAAGACTGAGAGATTGGAAGGTACCGAGTTACTAGGGACTGATAAAAAAAATTGATTATTGCAGAAAAAATCAATGGAAAAAAAAATAGAGCAATTCTTGCATAGGCACACACTGGCTTTATTCAAAACTGAAGAAATAGAACAACAAACTGAAAACTTTGAACAACCCTTTCAACTATATAGTCCCCCTACACTCTGACGGAGGGGACGGCAGATGGAACACCGAAGGTGGACGCCGCCGCACCCAACTCCAACCCGCAGGCTATGAAGCGCGGATACTTCGCTTTTCTGCCGTACCGGTATCGGATACTGCTCGGATACGGGATACTGCCCGGATACTTCCCGATACGTATCCCCTACGTATCTGCTATTTTTTTAATAAAGAAAAATAAAAAAATACGGACACAAGGGGGATACCCAAGGGATACTCGAGCGATACTCAAGGGGTACTTGAGCCAGCCACTGTCCACTCATATTCTACCGCCGATCCTTCCACTCCACCCCACCCCCATCGAACGGCGGTGACCGACGGGTCTTCTTCCTCCATCTCCTATTCCCCTTTGGCCATCTTCATCCATGGCTCCACCCAACATTGATTTTGATCTCTAAATTCATCCTTTCTCCATTTAGATAAGCAATGACTAGATTTACTACGTCCCCATCAAACAGATCTTCGATTGAGAGATCGAGCTAGAGCATGTACAACGGTAATGACTACAGGAAATGCAACCAAACCACTAGCTACTGATCGTGTGATTTCTAGGGATGAATTTTAATTGTTTAATTGTTGAAATATCTATGTTGGATGTGGAGGAGAACATCCACATCCATTTAATACTACGAGGAATATTTAATTTGCATATTTTTTTCAATATTTACATATATATGAAATGTATCCCCGTATCTACGTTTTTGAAAAATTGTCGTATCGCAGTATCCCCGTATCGCATATCGGATACGTATCCAAGTATCGGTGCTTCGTAGCCCGCAGGCCTCCTCTGCCAAATCCACCATGCACACGGTGTTGTCGTCAGAAACCCACCGGCGGGCAGCGACGGGCAACACCGTAGAGCCGGGAACAACCTAGAGCTGCGGCTGGCTGAGGTCCCTCCGAGCGACGGCCCGCAAAGCCTTCTGGTCACACGTCCGATGCTGATGCAAGGGCGTGCCACCTGACCTATACCTGGTCAGGGAGGTGATGGAGATGCCTCGCTTAGTTTCCTGCATGGCATACACGTAAACATTAAATACGAGCCTCGATCGGCTCTCAGGTTATCCTGTGAATCGGCTCAAGGAGCCGATCCACCCATGATTCGTACGGGGTGCACGAATATATGGTGGTCCTGCTTGATCAAGATAAAGCTAATGAGATCTACGACGATTTAGGGTTTTCACCGCATAATCGGATCATCCTACTCCAGGTTGGGCCTCGCGGCCACGCACGGTGATCGTAGTTTCCATCCTAAACAAGGCCTAAAAACCAACACGAAGTTGATCCCCGGAACATCCTGTTTAGGACTAGCGAACGACACCCTACGCGCCGCTGGATCCTCCCCCCCTTTGTAAGGCCTAACTATTGCAGATATTAAACTAATCCTTGTAGAACAAGGAGCAATCGTAACGGATCAGATCTACTAAATAATGATCAAGCGGGGTGCCGCCCCCACACCTAAGATAGGTGTGAGGGCGGCTAGACATGCAAGGGTCGCACTACGATAGCATGTTACGCGAAGAACTATGCTAACCCTAACACATCTATGATAACTACGTTGCTCGCCATCAACAAGGCTTCAGTACGAGCAACGCACGAACAACGTGGAGCTTGTGCTGCCTAGATCGCAAGATGCGATCTAGGCAGCATGTCGCTTACCGGTAGAAACCCTCGAGACGAAGGAGTTGGCGATGCGCCGAGATTGATTTGTTTGGTTGAACGTTGGTTGTTGTTTATTTCATAAACCCTAGATACATATTTATAGTCCAGGGGACTTTCTAACGTGGGAATAATCCCCACCGTGCACGATACAAACTCTAACTTTTAATCTAAGATACAATCTACCATAATTAAAGATACACGGGCAATCCAGCCCAAACTCCTCGTGCAAGGCCGCTTCAGAGATCTTCTACGTGTAATCTTCCAAGCCCATCTCTCTTACGGCCCACCTCCTGATTTGGCCAAAATCTGGTGATAACACATGCCCCCTGGTTTTGGCAATGATAATTCCAAAACCACTCTGTTTTTCCTCTGAAGGGTCATGTCGTGGCAGAGCAGAGCCGTTGCAGTATCCGTTATCATTATGCCCTGTCTTCTCAGCTTCTCTGCAAAATTCGATAGCTCTGGCGTCATCTCCTCGGAAACTGTAATGGCATTAAATTTCCACCCGGCTTCCCATTATTTAACTGTGCCGATCGATTAGCCCTCTTCATCACCTTCCTCTGTTCTAGCTATCGGCACCAAAAAACCCCCTCCTCCTGTAGCAATGTCTTCCTCTTCCTCTTCCCTCTCAGGCCTCCCCCTCCAATCCTCGCCGAAGAGGAAGAACGAGGACAACCTTCACTCCGAGGTGAACCCCCTCTCCTCCGACAATGAGAAGAAAGAAGGAGAAGTAGCGAAGGCCAAGGCCTCCCCCTCCGCCAAGCTCCCGCCGAAGAAGCGCTCCCGCATGTGGGCGGACAGCGAGGACGAAGATGACGACGAAGAAGGAGAAGAGGAGGAGGAAGATGAATCTTCCTCTTCCGCTGGGTACCCGCCGACGAAACGCTTCCGCTCTTGGGCGGACAGCGAGGATGATGATGATGACGAGGAAGATGAAACTCCGACCAAAGGCTGGGGCAGCAGCGACGAGGAGCTTCCTGGGAGCAGCGCCGACGACATCGACGGCGGTGATGACGAGGACAGCGACGACTAGTAGAATAGGACTAGTAGTAGCAGTGCACTAGGCACCAGATCCCTCTTTTGAGAGCCATCGGCTCTTTCTTGTAAAGCCGCTCCTTTGAATTAATGAAATTGTTCTTTCAATTCATCCTTCAATTACTCCAATTTCATTCCTTCCGCCTGCTATGCCAAGACCGATAGCAACGTATCGGATTTCTTCTCTTTTGGACGCCCGTGAAGCCGGACTCACATGCCGATTAGCCCGTTGGTCAAGCACTTCTCAATTTCAGACTGCGATTTGATATCTGACCATAATTTTCGCAATCCCTTAGCCGATGACTACTCATCGGCTATTTTGAGAATCCAGTCCCTTTCAGGACGGTCCAAAACCTGTAAACGCCGACGGCCTCCTTTCCCGATTCCTCTCCATAGCTTCAGTAGTCTTCTTCAGCAACACCTTACTACTTCAGAGAAGATCATAATGCAGGGCCAGTCGATGTAACTCCAATCGGCTCCCAAATCAGAGCATCTACCAAGTTAACTGCCCCCCGAGCCTTAATCAAGGCGAAGATACCGGCGAGGATGCACAGATCGTTGATCAGCTTTTTCCCACTAAACGTCGATGTCGACGTGAACTTTGAGCATATAGCCAGTAGGTCTTGGTCTTGTGTAAGTGTACTAGAGTCGATGGCTGCGCATCGGCTTCGCTTCTTGCGCAAAATTTTTTTTATTTGGCCGATTTTTTCTTAATCGGCCCCCAATGTTTCACTGCACGCATGTTTACACACGTTTATCTGCACATGTTTATCTGACTGTATGCCCCCCGAGCCGAATCTGCCAAATGACTGCAGATATTGGCTTCTATGGTTAGCCAGGGCACTGCACTTGCACATCGGCTCCGTAAGGATTCGTGCTGGCTTTCATCTGCCGACGTGGCCGCTGCCCCGTGGATCGATGCTGAACACAAGCAGAACACGTGGTGAAGATAATTTTGGCCGATTGCTGGAATCGGCCTCCATATCCATTGGAGCGCCGACTGAAGGTTCTGTAATGTCCTTTCATAATTTATGGGGCCGATCACAAGGATCAGCCTCGCCCCGTTTGCTCATTGGTTTAATCTTGCTACTCGGTCAGGCTGGTGGAAACCAGCCCAACCTTTGACTTGATGCGCCTGCTGTCGTCCACCTTGAGTGCATCGTAGAATCGTGGTGCACTAAGCTCCGTCGGAAGGACGAGCACCATGTTCGTACCAGCCGATGTTTCATCATCGGCTTTCCTTTGCTTGGGGCGCCACTCCATTTTCCGTGGACGACCCTCTTCATCCAGGGTTCGCTGAACCTTTGCAGCCAGATCAGGTCGTGCCTTCCTTAAAGTATGCAGGTATAACCTTTCGGCTTCCTCCAGGCCGCGCAATCGCTGAACCCTGCGCTTTTGTGAACGGCTGAGTCCGTCAGGGCACCACCTTGGACGGTGGTACCTGTCTTCTTCTTCTTCCTGTCCCTCGTCTTCGGAATCCTCGAGATCTGCCCACCGAGGGGACTCAGCACGTTTGCTTTGTGGCGGGAGAGGCCCTAAGCGCCTGAACACAGACACGTTGGCTGCCTCCTTCTTCTTCTGGTTGCATTCTGGGCAATTGCCGATTGTGGGCAATCGGCTCACTCCTGAATCCCAGTAGTGTCTGAAGAAGGGGCAGTCCCAGTGCCTGGCGGTGTCATCTTGCTCCCTTGATTTTTCTATGGCACGGCGCTCGTGCTCCTCCTCCTCATGATCATGCCGACGATATCTTCTGGCTTCTCTAGCCAGACGATCTCCTTCATCATCATAGCTGGACCGTCGGCGTTGGTCATACTGACTTACATACTTGTTGAGGAGGTGATCAGAGAGGGGTCGCTAATATCTCATGTTCTTCACTTCTCCCTCCGTGACGTAGCGCTTGCCATCATGACGGAGCCGATCGCGTGGAGCGGCCTCCTCTGTGTCCTTGCTACGAGAGCAGCTGCCCTCGTCTCCATCTTTGCCAGAGTGGTTCCCAGGTCCTACCATGTTGATGCTGAACGAGGATCCTGGCTGGCAACCTTCAGGGTAAGTGCACTCCACCATGTTAACGGCGGGAAAGGGCTGGGTGACATAGGCATCCCAAATGGGCCTGCCGAAGATGGTACCCGGGGTTTACTGGAGGCCCACTACCCGAAGAATAAGAAGATCCGGGAGCCCAAGCTATATTAAGGAAAGTTAAGAGTTGTAATAGGAAGTGTTATTTGTAATCTGGCGGGATGAGTTAGAAACCGTCCCGGACTCTGTAACTTGTATAGCACGAATCCCTCGGCTCCACCTCCTATATAAAGGGGGAGTCGAGGGACGAAGAAGGAATCGAATCATTGTCTACAAACCCTAGTTTTCATAATCGTCGAGTACTTTTCGGCTGAAACCTTCGAGATCTACTTACCCTCTACTTCCAACTAAACCCTAGCCTACAATCCATAGGCATTGACAAGTTGATACCTTGTCAATTGGCGCCGACCGTGGGGACTAGAGGCGTAAGGATCTGATCTCGATGGCACGCTCAAGATCTTCGACATCGTCAACCGCAAGCAACACAATGGATCGAGGTAAACAGATCGCTGCTGGTCTTGTCGATTTTGTTCCTCACCCACCCTCCCGTTTGGATGCATATGCGTATCTGGCGGAGCCCATGGAGATGACGTTCGGAAGGTTTCACTTTCGCGTCGAGAAGGAGGGATCGTATCGTGTCGAAATTCCGATTTTGTCGGGATCGTCGGCGGTCGATTCTGATTTTTCAAGCTATGCATCGTCAACCGAGTCAGGAGAAGAAGAAACTTCGGCGACACGCTACGTCAGCACCAGAGCAAGAGAGAAACTCGCCAAGATCTTCAGCGACATGTCGTTTGAGTCATCTGCGGACTCATATATAAGTGATGGCTCCAGCGATGTCGACAGCTATGACTTCATCGACAAATCTATCACAGTGGGCAAGGTCTTCATCAATCTCAACGATGATGTCACCAAACCCAACATAGATCTGAGTACAAAGTATCATCAGATTTATGCCATTGAAGATCAGGAGGAAACATCTGAGGCTTTCGACAGTCTGGGAAATCCATACGTCGATCCCTCCAATCTGCGACAAGGCCTGGGCAACAAATACGTCGGGCCAGAGCCGCGAGATAGAGTTCAACTTTCACAAGCAGCGTGGGACAGAGCCGCGAGAGCTATGAACGGTACAGAACCAATGGCTACCACGGCCACACCAGAGGAATTACAAGCATATCAATATAGGCTCGCACGAGCTGCCAGGGAATTGGAAAAACAGACAGCTGAGTTGAACAGGAGAAAGGAGGCAGCTTCTGCATCCAGCAGGAGAAGGGCAGATCTAAGTCGACAATCTAGAACTACGGGTGATAGCCACAGGGAGGCGCGGAACAGAGCAAGATCAAGGCTGCAACACATACCCGAAGCAGAAAGAGAGCACTTGGTCCAAAACCTCGACATGTCCTTCATGTCGATAGATACAAGAGGAAACATCATCCCTAAGACACCAGAGGCTGGGTATATGGCGACACATGCTTTTATCCTTGCATCTAAACCACCTCCAGGTGATCCAAGGGAAACAACTTGTACAATATGGCGGTAGCAGGAGTTGGAGCTATGGGAACAGCGTTTGTATCAACGCCTCCCGAAGGAGCGGCAAGGCAAAATAGTCCACGACCTGCAGCAGCAACAGCGGCAGCACCTGAAGGACCAAGTGGAGCAAGGGACACAGCAGCACAAGCAAGGGTCGACAGAGCACGGCAAAGCAGAAGGGATCATCGGCAATCTCCAGAACTTAACGACGAGGATATGTGCGGCTTACCATGCTTCACGAGGAGAGTCCGAAAAACTCGAGTCCCCTCAGGATTCAAGTTACCCGATAATTTCAAGAAGTTCGACGGCCTCCAAGATCCCGAGGAGTGGCTAGTCGACTATGCGGAGACGGTGAAGCCGACGGGAGGAACCAGGGCAACAGCTATGCAAAGCATCCAGGTGCATTTGAGTGGAGCCGCACGATCTTGGATAAAGAAACTCACTCCAGGATCCATCGACAGGTGGGAAAGTTTCGAGGACGTGTTAGTCATGAACTTGAGAGCCACGTGCACACAACCCGCGTCGTTAGAAGAGTTGAGAGCATGTCGACAAAAGCCGGATGAGCCAATGAGAAAGTACATCCAAAGGTGGAATATCATCAAAAACTCGGCGAGAAAATATATCTGATGAGAGAGCAATAGATGCGTTTGTCGCAGGAGTCAGGCGTGGAGATTTTGTCGAGGACTTGGGAAGGACCAATCCAAAGACAGTATCCGCGTTAATGGAGATAGCAAATAAATGGGCAGATGGAGAAGACGCTGTCCATAACAAACGGCACAGGTCGCCAGAGGAGGACCGTGGTCGAAACTATCAACCGAGGCGAAGATTTCCTCGGCGGTGCAGAACTATGACGCTCCAGGACAAATTTCGGCAGGTTTTCGGACAAATACAGGAGGAAGCAACGAGAGATGATTACCAGAGAAGCAATCAACAGCGAGGTGATAACACGCATGATTCACGCAATAGGCAAAATAGCGGGCCTAGGTTCCCAAGGCCTTTCGTATCCACTGAAGAGATGATGAATGGACCGTGCCAGATGCACTTTTTCCTCGACAGCAACGGTAATAGACAGTCAGGGCACTTGCAGAAAGACTGTCGAAATTTTCAGGCAAGGTTGCGGTATGCGAGAGAACGCTAACGCAGGCAGCACAGAGAAATCCTCGAGAACCCGAGCGAGATTCACTTGCCGCCTCCTCCCGTGATTCTGAGAGGACAATCGGCATCAGCTCGAGAATAGCGGCAGCACCTCCACCACCACCTTATGTTGATCCTAACTCCAACGGAGCGGTGTCGATGATTCGAAAGGAAGGCCGTCCAATAGAGCTCAGAAAGTAATCTCACGACGGTGTTTATGGCAGAGAAAATGCCTCCACCAACGATTGAGTACCTTAATTGGTCAGGACAAGATATCGGCTTCACAATAGCAGATCATCCGCAGCAAGTTCCTCGACCAGGGCAGTCAGCACTTATCCTGCCAGCAGTTATCGCGGGATTTGATGTCTCTCGAGTGTTCATAGACGGCGGCAGCAGCTTAAACCTTATGTATGCAGATACATTGAGGAAGATGAACATATCCCTAGCAAACTTGAAACCAACAGACACAAGGTTCCACGGCATCACACCGGAGAAACCAAGTTATCCTTTGGGGAAGATCAATCTCGACGTTCAATTTGGGACCCGAGAAAATTATAGAATCGAGAGGCTCGAATTTGAAGTCGTGGATTTTTCGTCGCAATACCACGCTCTGTTGGGACGACCAGTATATGCTAGATTTATGGCGGTGCCACACTATACATACCTGTTGTGGAGGATGCCCGGACCAAAGGGACCAATCACAGTCAAAGGAAGCTTTGCCTTAGCCGATAAGTGCGACAAGGATTTTCACCGGCTGTCAGAAACTTTCGGGATGCAAGCTGAGTACTTAGCGTCAAAAAGCATGACTGATTACGACGTCTTGCCAGGACGTTGGAAGGCCAAACAAAGAATCAACTTTCGACCGAGAAAAATTCAAAAGAAGTGCAGATTCACCCGACAGACCCGAAAAAGACGACATCTATCGCAAACGACATGGATATCGCATAGGAAAGCGCGCTCGTCGAGTTCCTCCGTTAGAACTGGAAAATCTTCGCATGGTGTCCAGCTGACATGCCAGGAGTACCCAGGGAACTTGCCGAGCACCACCTAAACTTGGATCCAGTAGCGAGACCAATCAAACAACCTTTGCGGCGTTTTTCGGAACCAAACCGCAAGGCCATCTTGTCGAGAAATCAATCGACTATGAGAAGCTGGTTTTATCAAAGAGATATTCACAGAAGCCACATGGGTAGCAAACCCAGTGCTGGTGCCGAAGAAAAACACTAAGATCCTTCGCATGTGCGTCGACTTTACGTGTCTCAATAAACATTGTCCAAAGGATCACTTTCCCCTCCCGAGGATCGATCAAATTATCGACTCCACGGTTGGATGTGAACGTCTTTCCTTCCTGGATGCATATTCTGGTTATAACCAGATCAGATTGAAAGAAGAAGATGAAGTAAAGACCGCGTTTATTACACCTTACGGCGTGTTTTGCTACAGAACAATGCCCTTCGGTCTAAAAAATGCGGGAGCAACATATCGAAGAATGATGCAGAAGTGTTTGGCGACACAGATCGGAAAAAACGTGCAAGTATACATCGACGATGTTGTCATAACGTCAAAAAAGGGGACAACACTGATCGAGGATCTCAAAGAAACTTTTGACAACCTCGACAAATTCTGCCTGAAGCTGAACCCGACGAAGTGTTCCTTTGGCGTCCCAGCAGGAGAACTTCTGGGGTTTCTAGTCTCAGCAAGAGGGATTGAAGCAAATCCCGACAAAATACAAGCTATCGTAACAATGAGGAAGCCAACAAAGTCGAAGGAGATACAACAGCTAACGGGGCGAGTCGCAGCTTTGAGCAGATTCGTCGCTAGGCTGGGAGAAAAAGCGTTACCATTCTACGCTCTGATAAAGCAAGGAGATAAATTCCAGTGGAACGAAGAAGCCGACAGAGCTTTCGAGGATTTGAAGCGTACAATCTCGACACCACCAATTTTGGTGGCGCCAAAAGAACGGGAACCCCTCCTGCTGTATATCGCAGCCACGCCCCAAGTGGTGAGCACGGTGCTAGTTGTCGAAAGGGAAGAAGAAGGAAAACTCCATGGCGTGCAGAGGCCAGTATACTTCGTCAGCGAAGTTTTATCACCTTCAAAACAAAGGTACCCTCAGTACCAAAAGATAGCATATGGAGTGTTCACAACAGCACGAAAATTGCGCCACTATTTTTCGGCACACCCGATCATAGTGGTCAATGAAGCTCCCTTGTCAAATATACTGAACAATCCAGAAGCTACGGGTCGTGTCTCCCTTTGGGGAATAGAACTTTCCCCTCGGGACATCACGTATGAAAAAAGGAAAGCAATCAAGTCGCAAGTACTGCCGGACTTCATCGCAGAGTGGATGGAGTTGCAAAACACAGGACCTCCAGACTTGTCGAGAACCTGGACCATGAACTTTGACGGGTCCAAAAGACTAGAAGGAGCTGGCGCAGGAGTAGTACTCATATCACCTGAAGGCGACAAGTTGAAGTACATCCTTCGGATGACGTTCCCTAACGCATCCAACAATGAAGCAGAATATGAGGCTCTCATACACGGGATGAAGATGGCGAAAGCCTGCGGTGCAACTCGACTAAAAATCTTTGGCGACTCACAGTTGGTGGCTCAGCAAGTTATGAACCAATGTGATGCAGTCAATGATAGCATGATGGCATACAAGGAGGTGTACAACGAGCTCGAGAAGTTGTTCGATGGATGCGAAGTAAATCATATTAGTAGATTGAGCAACGACGAAGCCGACGTTCTTGCAAACATCGGGTCGCAATGCCTTGCAGTCCCGCCAGGTGTATTCTGGGAAGAGATAACAGAGAGATCCACCAAGTCGACAAAATCAAAAAAGAAGGAGAAGAAACCCTCGGGGGCTACCAAGGAAAAGCAAGAGGAAGAAGAAGAAGATCAGGACCTGGTCATGGTGATACAGATACCGTGGATGCAGCCGTACATATCATACATCCTCAGGAAAGAAATACCCGACGATCCAGTTGAGGCAAGACGAGTAATTCGACGCTCCAAAGCTTTCACGGTGGTCAAAGGAGAATTGTATAAGCGAAGTATTTCAGGCGTCTTGCAAAGGTGTGTTACACCCGAAGAAGGAAGAATAATTCTGAAGGACGTACACGAAGGAATATGTGGCCACCACGCAAGTAGTCGAGCTATTGCAGCCAAGGTTTTTCGGGCAGGATTCTACTGGTTGACAGCAATCGAGGACGCCAAGGACATAGTAAGAACTTGCGACGCGTGTCAAAGGTTTGCCGCAAAACCTCACTCTCCAGCAGCAGAGCTAGCACCAATACCATTGTCATGGCCCTTTGCTCAATGGGGACTTGATATGGTGGGCAAGTTACACAAATCCTGGCCAGGAGGAAAGGAGTATATGCTAGTAGCTGTCGACAAATTTACAAAGTGGATAGAGGCGAAGCCGATAAATTCACCAGACGGAGCATCCGCAGTAAAATTCATAAAAGGCCTCGTCTTCAGATTTGGAGTGCCCCACAGCATCATCACAGACAACGGCAGTAACTTCACATCCCGTGAATTCAAAGATTATTGCGAAGAGGTGGGTATCAAGTTGCACTTTGCGTCAGTTGCACATCCTCAAACCAATGGGCAAGTCGAGAAAGCCAATGGCATCATCTGCAATGGCATCAAGAAACGCTTGTTAGGACCCTTTGGAAAAAGCTCGACATACCTGGCCAGAAGAACTACCAAGTGTGTTGTGGAGCATCCGAACAACACCAAACACAGCAACACAAGAAACTCCGTTTTTCTTGGTTCATGGAGCAGAAGCAGTATTACCAATCGAGATAGAGCACAACTCTCCACGCGTCATCGAATACGACGAAGAAGTGTCGAGAAAAGCGCTAGAAGATGATGTCGATGCACTTGATGAAGCTCGAGATGAAGTACTGTCTCGGGTAACCAAATACCAACAGGACTTGAAGAATTACCACAGTCGACGTTTGCGGCCAAGATCTTTCCAGGTGGGAGACTTAGTTCTTCGGCTCACGCAAAAAAGTCATGAAAAACTCGAGTCACCGTGGCTTGGCCCTTACATTGTCACGGAAGTAATCGGAGGAGGAGCATACGGGATAAAGGACAAGAAG
Organism: Lolium perenne; assembly: GCF_019359855.2. Taxonomy (NCBI): domain Eukaryota; kingdom Viridiplantae; phylum Streptophyta; class Magnoliopsida; order Poales; family Poaceae; genus Lolium; species Lolium perenne. The sequence continues at coordinate 167,065,877 of NC_067244.2, forward strand.
ACAGGGGTGGAGGAGCCAAACCCTGGAACGTGGCGCAACTCAGGCGGTTCTATGCCTAGAGTCGAAATATAGTCCTTGTAAAACTTCAATGTACTGAAACGCCCGCGAGTTTTCAGACGCACTCTTTTCCTTTTTCGGGGCACCGAGTGGGGCCGGGAAAGGTTTTTAATGAGGCGGGCTCGCGGTGCTGCAATATAATAAAGATAGTGTCAATATACCTTTCTCTTTATCGACATATTCAAAGTCTTCGCTCCGACGAATTTCAATACAGTTCATCAAAAAAGAAAAAACCTTGCCTTGGTATTAAAATACCTCGTGAGTCAGTAAAAATACAAAATAGTACTCAATAAAGAAGCTCGGGGGCTCATATTCGCCATAAATACATAAATGCCTTGGTTCAAAACCTCGCAATATACAAATACAGTAAAGAGTCACCGAAATACTCGGGGGCTAGACAAACATACAAATATAATGATTGCTTCACAATATAATCACAGTCATGGGTTACAAAGAAGAATTATCTACAGGAGGAAAATAACTAGTCTTGATTCAGTATGTCATCAAGGGTAACTCTGTTTTCTTCAGGAGCAGCGCCAAGAAAATCAGCATAGTGACCATCGGCAAAAAAGTCGGCATCCATCCGAAGAAGGTCTTCAATCATTTCTTCGGCTACAGGCGAAACCTTCGTGTTAATTCGGTCAATACCAACTCTTCGACGTTTTACCTTCTGATGAACTTTCGCGACAACTTGGGTAAGGTCAAGATTTGAGTGGCAGATCTGGAGCATGATAAGAGCAAATCTGGCGCCAGCTACCAGTTGAGCTTTGACAAAATCATGGATACTACGAGCATCCTTGAATCTTTCCATCAATTCAGGAAGAGTTTTTGGTTGGACGTTCCGAGAAAACATGGAGTTGTAAACCATGGACAAGGTCTTGGTACAGAAGTCAAGGAAATCGCGAGTTTGAGAGGTGCGATCTTGAAATCTGACAATTTGGCGGGTCCTCTCTGGGGTAGCCCAAAACAAAGAACCATGGTCCAGGGAAAGGTTAACAAGGAGGTTCGTCCTAGCATTTACCCTCTCTTCCTCGGCAGCAGCATCAGTAAAGGAACCTATCAAAACAACGAAGTGGAAACCTTTAAGAGACATAGCATGAAAATGAAAGATATCGGAGGATGAAACAAGCATACCCGACATATCTGCACTGGCCTCATTCATTAATTCGAGCATGAAATTTTCTCGAGTAGTTGCCTTTTCAGCCTCGGAAGCAGCAATTTCCTTAGCAGCCACGGCCTCGCGAGCTTGCTGAAGAGCAATTTTTTCGGCTTCAGATGACTTACGAGATTGCTCCATCATCACAAGTGTTTGCTTCTTCGCATACTGAAGTTCTTTGTCGAAGTTCATCCAGTTCTTGCAACAAGGTATCGTCGACAGGCGCAGTATCAGCAAAAGCTCTCCTCGAGCGAGAAGAAGAAGGCGAAATATTGGGAGGAGCGGAAGATGGAGTATAGTTATCAAATATCAACTGAAATTTAAACAAGACAACATCAAACAGCAAGCAAAGATAGAGTTTTTCATTAATTTCTCGGAATAATTACAAAGGCATTACAGAAGAGCTAAGGAAGTACGTGTCGCCAAATGACTACTTTGGCGACAAGAGCAAAAGAAACATAGAAAGAAAAACAAAGGCATGCAACTAGACCTCCGGCCTTGATGAGCTAGGAGTCGACGCTGGTTTAATCCCGAGATAGGCCAAGATCTTCTTTGCATTGGGCTTGGCTGCCTTAATCAGCGACTTCCACCTTGATTGCTCTATCTGCTCGGTGTCGCCAACTTTCATCCAGTCAATAGTCTGTTGACTGTCAGCAACCAAAGCGACAGTGTTTTCAACGGCAACCTTCATATTTTCTTGGCGCATTTTCAGTCCAAGGTCTTCCGGTGAATTGAACATCTTGGCAAGGTTAAGGAAAGTCGCGGGCTCCTCTTTCTTCGGGAAGAAGTAGGGGAACAATGCCGACAATACCGCATTAGCATTTGACACGCCCTCATGAATCTCGGACCCATGAAGCTCCAGATAAGAAAGTGCGTCAAGGAGAGGGTCATCGACAGGATTCGTCAGATCAAAGTCTTGGTTTGTTTGGGCTGTCAAGGAAACAAAGCGTTGGTCAAGCAACAAGAAACAATGATTCTCATAAAAATAGAAGGGGTCAGCAATATTCTGAAAGTGCGGCGACTTTGGGTTTCAGGCGCTTGAGGATCCCTTGTTCACGAGAAGCTTGCGCAGCTTTGTGCTCGTCTAAGGCAGATGTAGCATCCTCAAGTTTTTTCTGCAGATCCTCGACACCAGCAGCTTTCGCCTTGGCTTCATCAGCTTCGGCCTTGGCTTCACTAGCAGCGAGTTCGGCTTTCTTGCGAGCCGCTTCACTTTGCTCAAGTTTTTGAGCAAGTGCGTCGGCACGTTCGTTGGCCTCTACAAGTTTCTCTGTCGAGATATGAAAAAAAAAGAGAAGAAAGATCAAAAATCGCGACAAGCAACAGGAGCAAAAAGTCAAGGAAAAACGGCAAGTATAAAAGTCGTTACCTTCGGCTCTGTTAGCATATTCACGGTACCCAATAAATTGGGATCCGATGCGGAGAAGCTCTTTGATCATGGGCTATTCAAGACGAACACAGCAAGAGAAACATCGTCATGAAAAAGAGAGTGAAGGCGTAAAAAAACAAAATAAGGAAAATATAGATGTCGACAAGCTTACATCATCTAAGAGCAGAGTCGACGAACTGCCCAACTGAGGGGCAGGTTCAACAATCTTTTCAACCCTTGACCTTTTTGGTGAAGGAGCAAGGGGGCTTGCTGGTGGAGTTGTGGTGACGACGTTTTGTTGAGGAGGCGAGGTTTCTTCTCCTTCAACTAGCGTGTACGAGGCAAGTACGATGCGTGACGTGCTTGTCCGAGGAGCCACGTCGATAGTTGGTACTTCTTCCTCGTCATCACTGTTGATCAAAAAATCGGCAGCATAAAAAGCAAGGCAAGATAAATATTTCGAGTACAAAAATAGGGAGAAATAAAGACGACTTACGAGCTGACGAGGGATTCAATATAAGGATCATAAGCTGCCTTCGGATGAGAAGGAACAACTTCTTCAGCCTTAGAGGTGCCAGAATCCTCGGCATCATTCCTTTTCCTTTTGTTCCTTGGAGAAACAGCAGGAGGAAGGGATTGCGTCGACTCACTGGCTTCAGACTCAATTTCTTTTTCACGGGAAGCCGCAGATTTGTGAGAACCCGCGACTTCACTTTCGGAAATAGAAGAACCTTGAGTATCTTCGGCAACGATAGCTTTGTTCTTCGACTTCTCCATCCTCGGGAAGAGGAGGAAGGGAAGTCATAGTAGGATGGTTCTGTAAAAAATAATGACAAAAGGAAAATTAAAGAGATACCAATACAATGAGATGCGAGAGAAAGTGCGGAACAAGACAGAAACTCGAGAAGACAAAATACCTCGGGGAGTGGATTGGCGGAGCTGTATGGTTCCACGCGACAAGAGGAAGGAATAGGGTCCTTACCGGGCGAGAAACTCTTCGAATCAACTTCTCCAAGTCTTTTGCGAAAGATCACTTGGAGATTCTGTTGGCGTCGTTTTCACGAGAATATGTCCAAAGGGGATTTTTGCGAGCACGAAGAGGCTGCACTCTAATCCTAAGGAAGTAGGCAGTGATTTGAACACCAGACAGCTCTTTGCCTCGAGTGTTTTGAAGCTGATGAATACGAGACATGAGTGCCTCTGTCGCCTTTTTCTCTTCTTCGGAAGCTTCGGCATCCCAGGAGCGGCGACGCTGAATTCTGGCACTTCCGTCGAAAGGAATTATGTTGTGTTCAACGAGTTGGCGCTTTCTTCGTGAATGTAGAGCCACTTTTTGCGCCATCCTTGGACAGAATCAGGAAATTTGACGTCGAAATAATCGACATCAGTTCGGACACAGATAACAACGCCGCCTATGTTATAGGTGACGTTGTGGGAGCCATTGCGGCGGAGGCAGAAAATGCGTTTCCACAGAGCCCAATTAGGAGGGATTCCGAGGAAGCATTCGCAGAGTGTGATGAAAATGGAAATGTGGAGGATGGAATTGGGGGTCAACTGGTGCAGTTGAATCCCGTAAACAAAAAGAAGGCCGCGGAGGAAATCATGAATTGGGGCCGAAAGGCCGCGGATGAGGTGATCAACGAAACTAACCCGGTACTCCATGGGAGGCTTGGGGTAGCTTTCTTCGCTGGGAAAGCGGATGGCGTCTTCCTTCTTCATGAGGCCAAGCCTCTTCAGCATGTTGGTGTCCTGGTTGGATATTTTAGATCTCTCCCACTCAAGATCCTCGGCGGCCATCTTGGATTCCGAGATCTTGTGGCGAGTGAGTCGCGTGCGTGGTGGCATCAACGGCAATGGGCAGAGCAATGCTCGTGAGTGCGGAAGATCGAGAGAGAGTTGGGCGCAGAGGAAGCTTTTGCGAAGAGGAACAGATGAGCGGCGCAAGCGAGAGCGAACGGAGGTTGAAGAAAGGTTTATATAAGAATCGGGTGAAGCGGTGCGCCGTTGGATGAAGAAATCGTGTGGTGAAAAAAGATCTTCTAGATACAAGGGTAAAAAGGTATTTTCTTGAGATAGGCGTTACCGTACGTGCGCCGAGAAAAAGCGGAGGACGTGTGTCCCCCACTTGCACGACGTGTCAACATGGTGGAAACAATGGACCCACAAGGCAGAAAAATCAAGACTACTAACAGAGATGAAGCAATTTTGTTTAAGGGAAGCATGTCGACAAGAAAAATAAAAGAAGATTGGCGACCGGAGGAATTATTAAATACTTCGGGAGCCTTTGATCAAATACAAGTTTTTGCCCAAACGCTCGGGGGCTACTTCGATAAAAAGTAAAATTTCGAGTATGGCAATATAGAAATTGCGGGAGCCTACAACCAAGCACAAGTCCTTGGTTGTAGCCTCGGGGGCTACTCCCATCGGGAGCGCTGTTCGCGCACCCGAGAGATAAAAAAAGAAGAGAGAGATCATATTGGGAAATAATGACAATATAGCGACAAGGTGGACTAAAATGTCGAGCCTACAACCAAGCACAAGTTCTTGGTTGTAGCCTCGGGGGCTACTCCCATCGGGAACGCTGTTCGCGTGCCCGATGAAATTAACAAAGGAAAAATAGAAAAGCAAGAGAGTATATTTCGAGTTATAACTAACTCTACATATACTCCCATCGGGAGAGCAATATAAATCATATTTGACTCGATAAAATGTGCCATTCCAACAGCCGGAAAAGCACTCGACAATATATTCTCAGAACGCCAAAGTTGCGATCAATTTCTGAATGCCGCAAATTTGCGAAGGTAAGACCCCAGATCCGTTCTGCTGGGCGTGGCATCGCCGAAGACTGCGCTCTGCTACTTTTATCCGTATCAACAGATACAAAGAAAAATCCTAACGGACGCGTTAGGTACCCGATAAATTTGACTGGGACTCGACAGAATGGTAAGACCTTAAGCGGCACCTGTCGAAGTTTACACCAGTATCCCGAGATCATGTCCAGGGACGTGATTTTGAAGTAGGTTTTTGCGGATTGCCACTAGAGCAGTTAACTAGTACCTGATCCGTCAGATGAACTAGCCCCAACTACCATTATCCCTGTACAATATAGAATTTTATGTGAGGAAATATAAAAAAAAGTTAAAGCTTTCGAATAAAAATAAACAGTGGAGATTTTCCCTGATTCTACGATTCAAGCAAAATCTCGGGGGCTACTGACATAGGCATCCCAAATGGGCCTGCCGAAGATGGTACCCGGGGTTTACTGGAGGCCCACTACCCGAAGAATAAGAAGATCCGGGAGCCCAAGCTATATTAAGGAAAGTTAAGAGTTGTAATAGGAAGTGTTATTTGTAATCTGGCGGGATGAGTTAGAAACCGTCCCGGACTCTGTAACTTGTATAGCACGAATCCCCCGGCTCCACCTCCTATATAAAGGGGGAGTCGAGGGACGAAGAAGGAATCGAATCATTGTCTACAAACCCTAGTTTTCATAATCGTCGAGTACTTTTCGGCTGAAACCTTCGAGATCTACTTACCCTCTACTTCCAACTAAACCCTAGCCTACAATCCATAGGCATTGACAAGTTGATACCTTGTCACTGGGTGTCGACCTTCATGGCGTACTGGTTGAAAATTAGACGCCCTTTTTCTATCGCCGCTTGGATGTGCTGACGCCATACCCTGCAGTCGTTGGTGGCATGGGAGAGCGAGTTGTGCCATTTGCAGTATGGCTTTCCGTTCAGCTCTTGCACCGTGGGGAATTTGAGACCTTCAGGAATCGTCAACTGTTTCTCCTTGAGCAGGAGGTCGAAGATTTGCTCAGTCTTGGTCACGTCAAAATCAAATCCCCTGGGTGGGCCTGGTGGCTTTACCCATTTGCAGGACACGGGGGTTCCTCCCCGAGTCCATTCAACCACTGCTACCTCTTGGTCTCCCGCAGGAACTTCGTCTTCCTCTGCATCGACCAGGACTACTGCACGCTTGAACTTGTCTTGGTACAGGTCCGGGTGGCGCTGTTCATATGCCGATAGTTTCTGAACCATGTGCGCCAGTGAGGGATATTCTGCTTGGGAGGCCATGTCCTTGAGCTGTGTTGCAAGGCCTGCTACTGCCAACTCGACTGCTTCTTTTTCAGTTATACGAACCGAATAACATCGGTTCCTAAGATTCCTAAAGCGCTGGATGTATTCTGTCACAGTTTCTCCGCGCTTCTGACGTAGTTGTGCTAGGTCGGCAATGCCAGACTCGGAAGCCTCTGAATGGTACTGCATATGGAACTGCTCTTCCAACTGCTTCCAAGTCCGGATGGAGTCTGGTGGCAAAGAGGTATACCATCCGAAAGCCGATCCCGTGAGGGACTGTGAGAAGAGCCTCACGCGTAGTTGATCCGACACTGAAGCCGGTCCTAGTTGCGCCAAATATCGGCCGACGTGCTCGATGGAGCTGGAACCATCTGATCCACTCGAATTTGGAGAAATCGGGAGCCGATATTTAGGTGGCAGCGGGATCATCTCGTAGTCGTCGGGGTACGGCTTGGAATAGCCGATTGCCCTCCTTTTCGGCACCATGCCGAACTGGTCTCTCGATATGGTGCGATCGATCCATTGTGGCCGGCTGCGGAGTTGAATTACTGAAGATTCGCCGGGGTGGCGTACTTAGCCAGCCATGTTTGCTTTTCTAACTACGAGCCAGCTGCAGGAGCTGAGCTACGGAGGTTCGTCGGGGTGGCGTACTTAGTTAGCCACGTGCGCTTCTCAAGCTCTGTCGCTGACGTCCCTCCTGTTTTCCCAGAAGTCCCTGATGTTGTGGCCTGGTTTGTGAGTGCCCAATTGCCACAATCTGGCACATACGTGCACGTGTACCCGTGAGGGATCTCCTTAGGCGCCTCGGGCAAGAACTGGTAGTCACTAGGGTCACCACCAATCTTGTAGACGACGAATGCCGGTGTAGCCGGCACTTCTGGTGCTGCCAACGCATATGGCAGCGGTGGACGGGACTGGAGTGGCAAGTCTCCTTGATGCGTCCCGAGAGCTGGTCCCGACGGCGAGTGCGGTGCCTCATGATCTCCTGGATCACGCGAAGAGCGACACGCTCCAACGTGTTGACCAGGTTCTCGAGTGACGGTGTAGCGAGTGAGCCACCAAGTAGTTGATCTCTGCCGCAGGGACCTGGTGCGTTCCTACGACGGGCGAGAGAGGTCTATCCCATCGAGTGCACCTTGCGGTGAGAACCCCTTCCATCCGATGCCATGTGAACGGGTTCTGCGAAAAGAGCCGATGAGGTCGGCTTCGAGGGTGACTTTGATCTCGTCATACCTCTTCTTGAGCTCGTCGGGCAGCTCCTCGTAGGTGACTGGCGTGCCGTCCGCCATCTCAGATGTAGATGGCGATGTGGTTGATGTAGAAGCTTGTCCCACCGGGCGTGCCAGAATGTGTTGTCGTCAGAAACCCACCGGCGGGCAGCGACGGGCAACACCGTAGAGCCGGGAACAACCTAGAGCTGCGGCTGGCTGAGGTCCCTCCGAGCGACGGCCCGCAAAGCCTTCTGGTCACACGTCCGATGCTGATGCAAGGGCGTGCCACCTGACCTATACCTGGTCAGGGAGGTGATGGAGATGCCTCGCTTAGTTTCTGCATGGCATACACGTAAACATTAAATACGAGCCTCGATCGGCTCTCAGGTTATCCCGTGAATCGGCTCAAGGAGCCGATCCACCCATGATTCGTACGGGGTGCACGAATATATGGTGGTCCTGCTTGATCAAGATAAAGCTAATGAGATCTACGACGATTTAGGGTTTTCACCGCATAATCGGATCATCCTACTCCAGGTTGGGCCTCGCGGCCACGCACGGTGATCGTAAGCCGATCCTAAACAAGGCCTAAAAACCAACACGAAGTTGATCCCCGGAACATCCTGTTTAGGACTAGCGAACGACACCCTACGCGCCGCTGGATCCTCCCCCCCTTTGTAAGGCCTAACTATTGCAGATATTAAACTAATCCTTGTAGAACAAGGAGCAATCGTAACGGATCAGATCTACTAAATAATGATCAAGCGGGGTGCCGCCCCCACACCTAAGATAGGTGTGAGGGCGGCTAGACATGCAAGGGTCGCACTACGATAGCATGTTACGCGAAGAACTATGCTAACCCTAACACATCTATGATAACTACGTTGCTCGCCATCAACAAGGCTTCAGTACGAGCAACGCACGAACAACGTGGAGCTTGTGCTGCCTAGATCGCAAGATGCGATCTAGGCAGCATGTCGCTTACCGGTAGAAACCCTCGAGACGAAGGAGTTGGCGATGCGCCGAGATTGATTTGTTTGGTTGAACGTTGGTTGTTGTTTATTCCATAAACCCTAGATACATATTTATAGTCCAGGGGACTTTCTAACGTGGGAATAATCCCCACCGTGCACGATACAAACTCTAACTTTTAATCTAAGATACAATCTACCATAATTAAAGATACACGGGCAATCCAGCCCAAACTCCTCGTGCAAGGCCGCTTCAGAGATCTTCTACGTGTAATCTTCCAAGCCCATCTCTCTTACGGCCCACCTCCTGATTTGGCCAAAATCTGGTGATAACACACGGACGCCATATGCCATGGCGGACTTGGACGACGGCTGGTCCAAGAACAGGTAGCATAAGCGGTTTTATACCTCATCCTAAAATTTTAATGATGCACAGTTACAGGTTGTGTTAGAACAAAAGCAGCAACAGTGACACACTTGTGAGCGACTGAATTTCAACTTTCAGAGTTAATTAATATCAGAAGTTATTTGTAGTTCTCACGTAGACTAAACAATATCAGCTTCATGGTTGTGTTGATCGCTACAGTTGGTACAGTTGTTTTCAGCTTCATGTTTGTGTTGATCGCTACAGTTGTTGTTCAGTCCAACACCTAGGATGAAGACTGGAGCAGTATGAATGTATCAATGCTTTTGAAAGTATTTTCATTGTAGTGCAGCAACATGATCAGCTCATCAACAGATATTTCTCTTTCTTCTTTCACTTCAAGTTTCAGGCAGAGGAGGATAGATGTTTGCACATTTAGTCCTAAATAGAAATGGCCTTCACAATTTATGATTTTAATTCCAGATTGTTGGGTAAGTGGTCTTTCAATCTTGAACTTCTTTTTCGGCCCTGTTTTTCTTTCAGATGCAGCAGTACAGCTGGATACCACTAGCGGATAATGTCCATCTCATGATCTATTTATTGTTTTCTTAATTATCAGCAAGTAACCCCTTCGATGAATCAGACACTAGGTGAATGGTGGTTGCAAGGAAGAATATGCTAAGGAAAATAGACGAAGTCTGAACTCACTAATCATACTAACGGCTTGGTCCATCTGACGTGAGAGAAATGTACGAGTTTTTGGAAACTCCTTCAAACTGATCGATCTGATTGTCAAACACATAAAGGAAGAGGCACGGAAGTGGAAGACTACCAGCGCTGTTTGTTTCAAGGTCGAAGGAGCTTGGGCAGATTTGCTGGTTCATCCTGTTTGTAGTACTTCTTTTCCTTCCAAGACTTATGTTTAGAGCCTTGTTTATAGGTCGCTTGGGTAGTTTAGGTCGTTTCATCTGTTCCTGTTTTTCCTGGTGTTCTAATTTGTAAACTTTTTGTGTACACTCAGTTAGTACCAGACTAACCACCAAGATAACTGTCAAGCACCTTGTAGTCTGAACTGGAAGCAGGACTCCAAGTACAAAATAAGGAGAGTATTATCTGAATAAAGTTACCTACTTGAGAGAACAACAACTTCGGCACATTCCTAGGTGTTATAAGAAACTTGAAGCTGGTACTTGGAACTAGCAGCATTAGGGTACATTATAGGAGTATAAGAAATTTGAACCTGGTACTACAAATCCCCCAAAAGTATGAACAGAGATTTGGTGCACATGAGCACCAGTGATCTCACTTCAAAAAATAAATTAAAAATCATATTTCTAAGCTTCACAAAAATCTGAAAATAAATTATGATGTAGCCGGTATTGTATCCCATAATCGTGTAAATTTTCAACTGAAAATAATGTATATTTTAGGCTGCACAAAAATAACAAATGCATAGATCTGGGTGTAATGATTCAAATCTACAAAAAGAAAACAGATTTTGTCATTTTTGTATAGGTCAAAAAACAAAACATTTGAAATTGAGATTTTGTAGGTTAGTGGGGTACATCAGTACTTTTAGAATTTTGTTACATAATTATTTTAAACATATAAATATAATTTTTGAATTTTTTAATACGGTGAGAGCACTGGTGCCCATGTTCCAATATGACTTTTCGCAAAAGTATTTTTAACAAGATTATTTGTTTATTGGAAGGAATGGAACCAAATGCTAAGTAATCATTACTTTGAACTAGAAAACTGAATACAAATTATAACTTACAAAACTGAATACTAGTAACACTGAAAACTGAATCTTCAAACTGCGTTGTCGTCTTCGAGACTGTCATCCATTCCACCGACTTCAGGACCCCTAAATGGGTGGCCGCCGCTTGTTTCGTCGCCAGGGCTGGTGCCGTCAATCCGTCGCCATTAGGGAACACCCACGGTACATGGTCTCTAGCGCATCCATACCCTAGGTTATACATGATACTCTTTTTACAATTATACTTAGCCACTCCAATAGTTGTGCTCAAAATTCGGCCACTTGTCGATTCAGATTCCGTCATAACTTCTGATGCCTTGGCATGGTACCGTTCTCACTCTCCTCCCCTCCCCCTCCCCCTCCCCTTCCATTTCCGGGTGAACCTCAACCTTGTTGGGGCGGCGGCGGCGCTGGTAGTGTCGTTACCTTTCTGAAGGTGCCATCTTGGGTTCGATGGGGAGGTGGGTGTGGCTATGTGTTGGCTGGCGGCAGCGGCAGCGGTGTGGATCTTCTAGTCCTCTGCAACTTCTTCATCAATGATCAAGCCTGCGGCTTCGTTTCAGCGTGAGTGGATCCTCAGTCGGAGACAAGGCTTCTCCAGGCGAGGTCGATGCAACGTGTAGATGTGCTCTTTGTGCCCCAGTTGGTAGTCTGGTCCCTGGTTCGCTCTCTGCTCAGGGGGAGCGTTTCCAATGCCGGCGGTGCGGCGCCCTTCGAGCCAGGGCGAGGGGGCAGGGGTCCCTCTCCAATCATGGAAGAGAACGCCCATGCGGTGGCTCGCTTATCCTGGTGCAGGCGAGGACAGCCTACTATGATGACGATGCTTCCTTCTCGAGATCTCCCTTGGTTGTTACCTGGTGCTCCGTTCACGTTCGAAGGGCATAGATGACTCCAGCTGTTTTTCTAGTTTATCCTTGTGTGTTGTTGTCTTTGTTGCTTTTAAGCTGCCTCCTGTATCAGACCTGGCCGTTTGGGCTGTTTAAAAATACTGAGAGGTTGTTCAATGGAGTACAAGCAAAAAAAAATAGAGAAAGCAACATCAAGAAACAGCTAGATAGCCAATTCAGTGTAACAAGTACTATAGTTTGCTCAGTCTGTATGAGGTACTACTGGAAGGAGTTGCAAAAATGAAAAAAAAAGGTATTTTCTAATTGATAATTCCATTCTAGAAAGAAAGCTTCCAGATTCCATTGCAAAGTTCTAAATCCCAACAATTACATAATTCAAATAATTGCTCACGCCTAATCTAATAGTTAAATATGTACAATGAAAGAAAATATCGCACCGAAATTCGATTCCAACTAGGTGATGCTGAACTCAACTAGAAGCAGTGCCTGACTAGAAGTGAAGTGCAGTTGGAAAGTACATAAAAAAAGGAGGCTATATACAAAACCGTGTACTAGTACTGTCCCTTTGTAACAGGCCGAGTGCTACAACCTACAAATGAAAGAAGTTTCTTCCAACTGATAATTCCATTATAGAAAAAATCCGACTCCATTGCATAGTTACCAATCCGAACAATACTGTAATTAATTCACAGAATCTCTCGCAACTAAATTAACAGCTAAATCAATCAAATTATGATCACTTCCAAAATCTGCTATAACTTTTGATGCATTGGCACTTTGACAGAAGTGTTAAGAATTCAAATGCTTGATAACATAATGTCAGGTCGTTCATGTGAAGTGAATTTCAGTTGGAAAACGACATCAAGACAGAAGCTTCTAGATTCTATTGCAAAGCTACCGATAGTAGTATAACTCACATAATCTCTTACACCTAAATTAACAATCAATCGTACAGTAGGTCAATTGTGATTCCAGCTTGGGGATGGTGAACTCGTAGGAGAATATCGAAGTCAATGAGCGCGATGGTGATGGGGATCAGGGCCTTGTTGCAGAGGAGGGCGAGCGCGAGCGTACGGACGCTGGACGCCACGATCTCCCCGAACCGTCTGAGCGTGGCTCCTCCTGGGGGCGAGGCCAAGGTTGCCGCGGGCGTGACCGTCGACGGCGGCGTGGGGTCCTGGATCGCGGGCGGAGCCTTGGGCGAGCGCGCCGCGGGTGTGATGAGCTTAGGATTGTGGTAGGAGGATGGTGGCGGCGGGTAGGTGGGTATCTTACCAAGGAGCCTGCCGGTGGAAGGGTCCTCGGCGGCGCCTTGACGGCGGATCAGGTCGGTACCTGCACCGCGCCGCACACCCCCGCGCGCGGTGTGGACCGGCCCGGTTAGGCCACTTTTCCTGTTTTTTGCCTTTTTTTTCTTTTCCGTTTTCTGTTTTTTGTTTTCTTTTTGTTTTCTGTTTTCTTTTTTGTTCTCTCGTTTTATTTTTCTGTTTAATTTTGAAAATTTTGAAATTTAAAAATGTTTAAGTTTGACAGAATTTGAAAGAATTTCGAATTTTGAACAAATTTTGAATTTTGAACGAATTTTGAAATTTGAACAAATTTTAAATTTTGTACTATTTTTATATTTGAACGAATTTCAAAATTGGAACAAAATTTAATCTTGAACGAATTTCCAAATTTTGGACGAATTTGGAAATCTGTACAAATTTAAATTCTGAACGTTTTTTTTCAAATTTGAACAAATTTTAGATTTTAAAGAGTTTGAAATTTTGAACGGATTTAAATTTGATTTTTTTTAAATCTGTAGACAGAAAATTTCGAACAACTTTTGAAAACATAAAAAAACCTGTAAAATATTAGTTTTTAAAAACAAAACTATAAACAGAAAAAGGAAAAAATAAGAAAAGAAAAAAGGAAAAAGGTTACCTGATGGGCCGCGGCCCAGTTAACAGCCGCCGGGTCGGAGGGGTGTGCGGCACCCCGTACGTGCCGACCCGGTCGGCATACAGCGGCTTGGCGGCGGCACCACACCACGAAGAAGATCAACTCGCGGAACAAGGGAACCTCATTTTTCTTCGACGCACGGTTGGGCTCTTGGGCCAGGCCCATTCACGCCCTTTATAAAAGAGCTGCCGAAATTTGTGACCAGTATGAATTCTACTTCTTTTTCTACAATCAATACCACATATGTTGATAGTAGTAACAAATAATATATGGTAGAGATACACGAGCCTGTCTCCAGCAACTACAAAATAAAATATAAAAGAGACTAGCAAATATTCAAGGTATTCAAACTCTTTCTTCTTTCAAGACACAATCTTGTACTTTTCTAAAGCAGACAAAGATAGATAACAAACCATAGACCTGTAAATACCAACGAAGGTTCTCTCATAATTTTAGTTTAAGCCGCAGTGCCAAGGTTGCGTGCACGCGCGTAATTATTAAAATAGTCAATCAACATCATCAAGAGTACCAACACCAGTATGTCAGGGAATAACAACCGACCACTCTTGTCGACATCGCTGAAGAGCCGAGAGTACGAATCACCATTGTCGAGGACGTAGCAGCCAGGACAAAACCTGCGAGGATAATCCTCCTCGCGGGAACCATGAGAAATCCAAAATCGATATGTTGAAGCAAAATATGAAGACCCATACCTAGAGAATTGTAATCTTCCAACACCACCTTTGACGCCAGGAAGGAGATCTCGTCGTCGAATGAAAGGCCGAAGATCACCTATTGCAGACGATGACATCTCCATTGAGGGAAACCAACAAGAAGACGACTACCAAAACCTTAACATAAACTATTGAAAACACTACTTTTATTGAAAATTCCACGCATAAATCAGGTTCTGTGATGACCCAGCGTACCACTGCATGGTGTAGTACACAAGTCGTTGACATAACACAAGTGAAACACCGTTCCACTCATATTACATCTCTCAGAGTGGTACAACAGAAACATATGCGAGTCCAAGGTATGTCTATAGAAGTACACACGAGCTGTTTACATAAGATCAACACAGCCTCCTACTTTACAGTGAGGTAAAACTTCAATTAAAGCTCCAGAAGAACGACTCGTAGTCTATCTTATTGCTAACTCAAGTTTAAGAGCTACTTGGCTTGCTATAGAATTCTAACTACTTAGGTGCTAGGATTAGGGAAAGGTTCCCTTCTATTACTAGTCTAGGTTTCCATAACAGCTGATGCAGAGGTTTACTCCATTGACTTCTTTGATTGGATTCTTCTTCTTGTTGCAGTTGACTCCTCTGTCTTCGAGTTCCACGGTAGTTTCTCCTTCGATGCCTTGATCTAAGAAGGGGGGTCAAACGAGATAGAATGAGTACGAGCGTACTCAGCAAGTTCATATTAGGAAATAGGTGTATCATGCACTAGCTACAGCCATAGACCAGAAAGTCATAGGCTAATGCAAGTTTTCATAAACATTTCTTCAAAAGGTTTATTTTATTCTGAAAACTATGCCCGTCAGTCTTCCACGAGTTGACCAGAACTTCATGGAGTTCCTTTCTGCCGCGTTCGCGATTCCTTCCCGGAACAGGGAGTGACGGTCACAATTCTTGATACCCTCTGCAGAGGTGCGTTACTTTTCCCATAAGAGACCTTATCCTTGTTGCCAACCAGGCGATATCTTTCCCGTCCACACTTCCTTTGGTGTGAGGCCAGGTGTAAGATCCAAGTCCACACCGCCTTCTCCGCGACTGCAAACCCACCCTTTTGTCCAACCGTACACCCCCAGTAGACTTCTCCCGATAATACGGCTTTACTCACGGTGTACTCCGGACAATCCTTCATAGATCGTAGAGCTTAACATCACTAATGGATGGGGATTTAAAAGGATATCCCAACCTATTGCGGCAGTGCCTCCAACACCCCACCGGCTCTCTGAGATCCGTTGGCGTGCAGAAGGGAAAAGATACGGCTGACTTCCCCAGAGCCATTATAGATCTTATGGTCAACGCGATTTGTACGGCGCTAGAATCACTGGACGGCATTGGTACTTAGTCCTAGATGAGTAGTACCCATGCAATGGAACCTCCACCATATCAACACATACCATGGTTCCATTGCCCACCACATAGTCATATTCATAATTGTAAAATAATACTTTGCTTTTCAATGCATGAGTGATAAGTATAGTACTTTGCATATAGTTTGATACAAATAATCAAATGACATGAGCAAGCGATGAACTTGCCTTTCTTGACTGCAAGATTATGCAGGCAAAAGCTTCGATACGTGATAACTCCAAATGCTGAAATACCATCATCGTCCGGTAAGGACAATGCTTAAAGAACGAGCAAAGATGCTATAATGCATAGTATGAGATGCAATCGTCCCGAGCGTATCCTAACCTCGATGGTTTAAGATGTATGAGTTGTAAAGATTTCTTTAGGGTTGGTTGCACTTTTATAATGGTTCTCAAACAAGGTTCTTATTAGGGTTTGGTTATATTAGCATCATAACCAAGTGATATTAGACATCATAACAATCATACACATACAAAATAGTGATGGAATAATATGTAAAGAACAGTTGTCAATTTTAAGTTCTACAGATCATGGTTGATGATTACTTATACTATACTTCAAAAGAATAACTTTTGAAGAACATGTTGTTTAACAAAAAATGAGTATTTCAAAGAAGGATTAGGCTTCTAAGGTTTGATTGACATTTGTAATTCAAAACAATAACTTTTGAAGAACAGGTTAAAATAAGAATATGAACTACTATATATAGTTGCTATGGCTTCTAGGGTTTACTATTGGATTCATTTAGTTTCACTAATAGGAACTAGTTGAGTTCTTAAGTTGAATTGGTTCTATATACAACAAGTATTGGCAGGGTTATTACTATGGTTTCTTCTTAAGCATCATATCAAAGGATGGTTATCTAGATGGTTCTATAAATTAGCTACTAGGGTTTGATGGTTGAGGTTGATCTTAATGGTATGGTATATAGGAGTGGTGATCAATGGTACTAATTCAATTAACAAGTTAGGGTTTATACTTAGGTGGCACTAGTGAATCATATAGGTTTTAATTAAGAATAGGGACATGGAATGATAATCTTATGTGACTTGGTTTTCATGCTAGTGGATCATAACTTGTATTTGTTGTTCATATAATATAGTTCTCTATGTAAGGTGTCATTCATATGATCACATGTGATAAGCAAATAGGGTTTTAGGGTTTAACATTTTGACATGATCACATAAAATAATGGGATCCAGGTCTTACTCAAATTGAAATTACGGTTTCTAAATTATGGTACAACTCCTAAAATGATAATTGATAAATAGAGTTGTGGTTACTAATTACTTTGAATCAAAATTAGTAATGGTTTAACATTTTATTAATTTTTACAAGATTTAATAATTAGAGTAACTCCTATTTTGGTTTAATTAAGAATCAGGGTTTAATAATTGTTATTAGGTTTAAAATAATTAACTTGTTAACTAAAGATGTTTAATTAATTAAGTTTTGAATTACCAAAATAACATTGGCTTTTCATATTTTCTTGAGTTATTACTATTTAAAGAAAATAGAAAATAGTAATTTGCAAATTAGGGTTTATGAATTATCACTAATATTTAAGTTAATGCAAATATGATAAATAAAATTAATCTTAACATCTTACTTAGTTACTAAATAGTTAAAATTTAATTTTTATAACTTCACTAATTATTGAATTCAAATTGTATTCTAAATAAATGAAATGGCATAGTTAATATGGTTAAAAATAAATGAATTTTTATTTTGACACACATTTTTGTTTTATATTTTATTTGAATAGAGTTTATTTTTGTGAGCATTTTGATATATTATTTATCTTTTTCTGAGTTGAAATGAAATTTCTATGTTTTTGCAAAGTTTCAGCATTTTCTGGAATTTGAAATAAAACAAAAACACTAAACATACCGATTCGAGCTGTACCCACAGTCACTGACTGGTGGGCCTGTTGACTGGGTCAATTGCCACGCGGGCAACGACCAGTCAACAGAGCTTAGGTGGCAGTGCCACGTTGCTCTCACCGGAGAGGACGCCGGTGACGCTCCGGCGAGCGACGGAATGGGTTCTAGAGACCCCCAGTGACTATCCAACCTAGTGCGTTCGAACCAGGACTCGATACTGAGCTCGCGAGCATCAACGCCACCACCCAAAGGTCACCGGAGCATCGCCGGTGAGCTCATCTGCGGCGGCGCAGTCCGACCAACTTATGAACTAACGCTAGGATGCACTTTAGGAAGCAGGGGATAGCTCATTCGACGCGCCTGCTCACCTGGATGCTTCCCAGATGCTCGACGGAGTATGCCGGAGTCGAGGACGACGACAAGCTTCGATTTTCTGTGGGATGCCGAGCAGAGGGAACGGTCGATTGGCGGCAGTTGAGACCTCCTCTCCTCGATTCCTTCCGCGAGGATGATCTGCAAGCTCTTGCGCATCCTCCAAGCCACTCGACGATCTCCGGGGTGCTCTCAATCGACGGCTAGCCGGAGAACGGTCGTCGGTGATGTTTGTTGATTGCGAGAGATAGAAAGGTTCTAGGAAGGAATGGATGGGCGGCGAAGCTTTAGGGTTTCCAGGGGAAGCTCTTGGCCTATTTATAGAGCTCGAGGTGGTCGGGAACGTTGTCTCGCCGGCGACAGAGGTGGAGATGCTGCGACGATGACGCACACGGTTCGGGCACGAATCTTGGCAAATTGTGGATCACACGGACTCGGTGCAACTTCAATTGAGCATTGGGCATAGTCTTGGCGTCCAGGGGCATCTCTATCCGCAGCGAGGACGTGGCCGGAGCTCACCGTCGCGTTGTCGACCACGGGGAAGACGACGACCTCGCTTTTCTTCTGTTTAACACGAACAGGTACGTGGGCTAGGATTTGGTTCGTGGGCTGGGCTACTGGTGGGCTTGCGTGGACGTGGTAGTGATGGGCTGCTGCGGTGCTGAGGTCCACCAGGTAAGGCTTTCCCTCTCTTTTCCTTTTTTAAATTTTCTGCTTTTATTTTCTGGTTTGAATTTGGTATTTGAATTCACATTTGAATTCTGTTTTGTTTTACAGGTTCTAAAATACTTGAGTATCAAGATAATTTGATAATCATGCTTACTGCATGGTTTTATTATTTTAAACAAATAGTTTGGTTAGGATTTAATTGAGATCTTGTGAGACTTGAATTAAATAGAAATGGTTTAGGTATTTATCTTAACTCTTTAAATTTGGGAATCAAACCTATTTTGAATGATTTGAAGTTTATAACCAGTGCATAGTAAACATGTCCTTAAGTTTTGTTATTACTTAACAATAGTGAGGTTCACACATATTTTAATTAAGGTTAGAGTTTAAAATGAAGGGTAATGTGAATGGGTTAGTTCATAATTTTATGTGAGTGATTATTTCTAGGGTTTAAGAAAATGGTTGAACAAACTCTATAATTACCAATCTTGCTTAGCAACTTCTAGCTTAAATTATCTGAGATAGATCCTATGCTCATCATGGTTAACTCAACTACTTATCTGAATACTATTTTATTTGGTTCACTCAACAAGGTATTTGGATAGCAAAGTAAAATAGGGTATTGGTTTCATTCTACTCACCAAAGGCATTTAGTCCTAAGTATAGATGGCTTGGTTTATATTTGTGATCCATGATACACAAGTGGGGACATAATATTTTATGTGGGGTGGATCCTACATGAAAAGGTGTAGGTTTTGCATACTCTTCACTAAATTTAAGTATAAATAGGCATGAGGTATGGCAGGGTTCTAATTATAATCCAAGTTAATCCATGGGTTGGAATTCAAATGTAGTTTAGGGTTTAAGTAGTGATCACCAATTTGATACACAACTAGGATTAGAATATGAGCATATATAAGCTTTGGTTATGTTTCACTAATGGCTCTCATCTACAAGATCAAAGGTTGGTTTAAACAAGTAAGATGTAATACTACTCTAAAATTCTCTAGGATAGACATGGATATGGTTAGCATCTATAATCTCTCTCACTTCTAAATGTCTTGTAATAGCCTAAGGTCCTACTCAAGATATGATGATATGATCCTCTAAATATATGGTTTGCCTAGGGATTCTACCTTGCAATATTCTGTAGCTTGTTCTTCAGGAAATCTGATAAACCTGCATCTTGTGGTATGCCTCCACCTCCTAGCTTCTTCACCTTGATCCTAGCTAATTCACATGGAGTGGCTCTATGTGTTTGTTCCCATGTATCATGGTACTTGATGAGCAAATGGATGAAGGTGTGGATCTATTTATAGGCTTGGGCAAGCTCTAGTATCATGACACATAGGTGGTGACTCTTGTGTTGGTTTGATGAGTAAGGTGCTTGGGTGTCATGCCCTCATCCATAGCAATCCTTTGAGCATGAGGTGGCAAAGCTTGGGATGCAAGTCATGTAGATATTTTCATCCTATGTGGCAAGATCATTATCCTCTCATATGATTTATTTTTGGTTAGCCAAGTGGCATTTGTTACTAAATATCTTGTGGATGGTTTTATTATTGTGGATGAGTCACTATATCATATTGGATTGGATTTATATTATAATATTGATCAAAAGATCAAGGTTGAAAGTTATTCCTCAAATTTGGATAGTTGGTGTTTGATTTCACCAAGGCATGATCATAAGTGTTTCAAAATACTCATAGTCAGTTTGATTCAAATAGTTTGAACTATAAATCGTAATGTAAATGGATTTAGTTTTATGATATTTCATATACTTAATAAGTTATGATTTAAATAAGAATGTGTGGCTTTTATGCACTTTAGACCCTGTGGTTTACCTTATTTGGTAATAAGTTTAGAAGTGAATTAATTTACACACAAAGGTAGTTGCTAACTTTTAAGTGTTAATAAGTTAGGGTTTGATTCTTAAAGAATGTGTTGTTGTAAATATAATTCCATTTGATCTAATCCATAGATCAAATCATCTCTACCCAAAACAAGGTTTTAACAAAGATCACAGTGAAGTTTATAGCGCTTGACTTGATGATCTACTTCAATTCCAGCAAGTCAAGTGAAACTTCAGTTACTGTGGTAAGTTTTATTTGAAAGCGCGAAAATTCCCCGGATTTTCTATGCATGAATGCAATGCACACTTTGGTGTTCTCTCATTTTATTGCCTCTAAACCTGGGATATTACAGCCTCTCCCCCTTAAACTGAACTTCGTCCCGAAGTTCGAACGCTCTCATGTTTCGGAATGTTGAAATGTCTTGAACAGATCACCATCCTTCAACTCCATGGTGATCATATTAGATATAATTGAATATATCCCTTGTCTAGATCCTTCCTGGAGTCTTTTGATGTCTGACACTGATACTTTCTTCAATTCTATGATTTCTTCCAACACTCTAAGCTTATAGGCTTACTCTTCAAAGATTCTTGGATTAGGACATCTTATTGTGTTAGTGGCCTTTACTAATGGTTGTGGTGACATCTTCCCATTTGAGTACTCAAAGCTTGGTTCTATCAACTGCGCTAATCCAGCTGCGATGTAATATGGCACTATGGTGTACCAGCTGCGATACTCAAACCTTAATTCGAAAGGATTTGTGTAAAGTAAGGTTTTGTTGTCCCTTACTACCATAATGAAAGTAATGGTACTTCGTAAGGTATTTACAATTGGCATGGTCCTAGTGGTTTATTCCTACGAATGGATTAGACTCATTTAGTCCATCCAATCATGGCTTCTAGTTTATACTAGTTATCTTCCTTTTGGTTTCTTTAGGTTCCATGAAAGGAATCTTTCTAATAATCATTAGTTTTTGGTATGGTCAAACTTCTTCGTATAATATCTTCTTAAGCTTGGATTGTCCTCCGACATCTTCATCATCCAACTTCATTATCTTAAGCTTACTTAAGTTCTCTTGGTTTTGAGTAATTACAATTACCCACTCTAGTTAAGGTCTAACCCTTACTTCCTCGAGATATGACCCTCGGTTTCTGGTCTGACAACCTCCTGAGAGTACTTTTATATGGGTACTTCCCCTCAACCTTATAAAAATAAGATTGGACTTCCTTTCAGTTCATACCTTCTTCTTCATCTATCACTCTACCATAATATCTTAATACTTCTCATTTAGCCTTCCTCTCCCCCTTGGAGTTTACTAATGATCTTCCAACTTCCTTTCTTCTAATCATTAAACTCCAAGGTTAGGTAGTTGGTTTAAGTCTAGTTTATATTTTGTACCTTTCTAAAGTCTCACGAAGAATTCTTTGCGGTGTATCCACACAGTTGTGGGTATCCATTATGAATCCTCCGACTAAATATTTACCAACCACGAGATACCAGCTGTGAAATACTAGTTGCGGAATCCCCCTTTCTTTTAGGGTAAAGAAATGTTCAGGCTGTGGGCTATCTAGTACCAGCTGCAGACCACCTAGTACCAGATGTGGCTTATTGGATACCAGCTGTGGCTATGTTATGGTTCTAGTCAATATCTACTTACCAGCTGTGGCTACTTACATAGATTTAGTTAAGATATACCTCCCTTTACATTCTTTCTCTTCATGGTTATCCTATATCAGATGCGGTCTTATGATACCAGCTGCGACTTCACTTGTCTATTTTCCTTCTTCTAGGGTTTGTCTTGCAAGATAACCACTTATGGATACTATGAAAATAGTATTGTAAGTGACTTCACTTGCATTCCCTTCTTCTACAATGAATACAGCTCTACTTCTTCTGCTCCATATTCACTATTTTTCTCACTTTCATGATACTTCCATATTGAAGTACTCCTTGACTAAGGATAAAAGTGAGTTTTAATTGGTCCTTCCTTTAAATTGTTGTGGTAGCTTCCCACAACTTGACTTACTTCTTCTAGTGAACCTTCATCTTATCTTCCAAAATTTTCAGAATTCGTCACTTCCTCACACGAATACCTTTACCCTCTAGACCTATAACATCAAGTAAGAGCTTGATATTGCAACATGCATTTGTATATCAAAGTCAAACTTCATGTATGGATCTAGTCAATCAATGAAAATCCAATAAAATCCAAGAAGATTCAGCTTTGTGTTCATAATACACATCCTTATATGCCTAAATATAAAAGTTGGGTAAGACATCCCTAAACATCAGGTTCAGATGTGTAGTATATAACACATAAGATAGGTTTAGGTTGTGATACTTAGCAGAAATACGTGAATTTCTACTATTTGTCTCAACAATTATCTTAATTGCACATTTGCAACGAGACAACTTGAAACAAAATGGCTTGGGATAGTTGAAGTTAACCTAGTTTCCTTTGGAAGTACTATCGAAATAGTATTCCATATATATGTGCTATTGAGGACTACTTCCTATAATACAATTAGTTCTAACATGCCTACTCTAAACACATGATTTTTTAGAATATACCACCTATAACTCTAGGATTTCTCTATGTGATATGCTCTAAAGAAGTCTTCTTTAAATTAAGGACTATGGTTCTAACATTCTTGACACCGTTTCCAGGATTTTAAGGCCTAAGCTTTCGAACTATTCCCTAAATCCTACTCCTCATCATACTTTTGTTAACTCACTTATGATGTTCTACTCCCTCACATCATGATTCTCAAGTGAATCATATATTATTACCAACTTTACCATGAAAAGTAGACTTGTATACTCCTATCTCTCTTCCTTACCTCCTATGATTGACTTATCATAGGTATATATTACCTCATATTACTTATTTACATTACTTAACATCAGTCATTTGACATTTTAAATGACTCTTACTTAACCATACTTGTATTGGTATACTTCTTCCAATAGGATATCTTCCTTGTGGTTGCATCCTCTCTTTGGACTACCATGTGTTGTATACCAACTGTGATCTACTACCACCAATTATCTTAAGCTCCAATGGTGTTCTAATTATTTGGAATGAAGCAAGATAACTAACTAACTTTACTTAAGGAAGATAGATAAGAAAGATTGACTCAAGTGTGTTAGGATTATTCTCAAGTGAATACCCATCTCAAGTCAAAAGAATGGTTGGTTTAGCATAGTTAGCTTAGCTAAAACACTTCCTATAGACACTACCAAACCTATAGGTCTCCTTTAAAGGGTTTTAATCCTAGGGTCAAAGCATTTGCTCTGATACCAGTTGTGATGACCCAGCGTACCACTGCATGGTGTAGTACACAAGTCGTTGACATAACACAAGTGAAACACCGTTCCACTCATATTACATCTCTCAGAGTGGTACAACAGAAACATATGCGAGTCCAAGGTATGTCTATAGAAGTACACACGAGCTGTTTACATAAGATCAACACAACCTCCTACTTTACAGTGAGGTAAAACTTCAATTAAAGCTCCAGAAGAACGACTCGTAGTCTATCTTATTGCTAACTCAAGTTTAAGAGCTACTTGGCTTGCTATAGAATTCTAACTACTTAGGTGCTAGGATTAGGGAAAGGTTCCCTTCTATTACTAGTCTAGGTTTCCATAACAGCTGATGCAGAGGTTTACTCCATTGACTTCTTTGATTGGATTCTTCTTCTTGTTGCAGTTGACTCCTCTGTCTTCGAGTTCCACGGTAGTTTCTCCTTCGATGCCTTGATCTAAGAAGGGGGTTCAAACGAGATAGAATGAGTACGAGCGTACTCAGCAAGTTCATATTAGGAAATAGGTGTATCATGCACTAGCTACAGCCATAGACCAGAAAGTCATAGGCTAATGCAAGTTTTCATAAACATTTCTTCAAAAGGTTTATTTTATTCTGAAAACTATGCCCGTCAGTCTTCACAGGTTGACCAGAACTTCATGGAGTTCCTTTCCTGCCGCGTTCGCAGTTCCCTTCCTGGAACAGGGAGTGACGGTCACAATTCTTGATACCCTCTGCAGAGGTGCGTTACTTTTCCCATAAGAGACCTTATCCTTGTTGCCAACCAGGCGATATCTTTCCCGTCCACACTTCCTTTGGTGTGAGGCCAGGTGTAAGATCCAAGTCCACACCGCCTTCTCCGCGACTGCAAACCCACCCTTTTGTTCAACCGTACACCCCCAGTAGACTTCTCCCGATAATACGGCTTTACTCACGGTGTACTCCGGACAATCCTTCATAGATCGTAGAGCTTAACATCACTAATGGATGGGGATTTAAAAGGATATCCCAACCTATTGCGGCAGTGCCTCCAACACCCCACCGGCTCTACAGATCCGTTGGCGTGCAGAAGGGAAAAGATACGGCTGACTTCCCCAGAGCCATTATAGATCTTATGGTCAACGCGATTTGTACGGCGCTAGAATCACTGGACGGCATTGGTACTTATTCCTAGATGAGTAGTACCCATGCAATGGAACCTCCACCATATCAACACATACCATGGTTCCATTGCCCACCACATAGTCATATTCATAATTGTAAAATAATACTTTGCTTTTCAATGCATGAGTGATAAGTATAGTACTTTGCATATAGTTTGATACAAATAATCAAATGACATGAGCAAGCAATGAACTTGCCTTTCTTGACTGCAAGATTATGCAGGCAAAAGCTTCGATACGTGATAACTCCAAATGCTGAAATACCATCATCGTCCGGTAAGGACAATGCTTAAAGAACGAGCAAAGATGCTATAATGCATAGTATGAGATGCAATCGTCCCGAGCGTATCCTAACCTCGATGGTTTAAGATGTATGAGTTGTAAAGATTTCTTTAGGGTTGGTTGCACTTTTATAATGGTTCTCAAACAAGGTTCTTATTAGGGTTTGGTTATATTAGCATCATAACCAAGTGATATTAGACATCATAACAATCATACACATACAAAATAGTGATGGAATAATATGTAAAGAACAGTTGTCAATTTTAAGTTCTACAGATCATGGTTGATGATTACTTATACTATACTTCAAAAGAATAACTTTTGAAGAACATGTTGTTTAACAAAAAATGAGTATTTCAAAGAAGGATTAGGCTTCTAAGGTTTGATTGACATTTGTAATTCAAAACAATAACTTTTGAAGAACAGGTTAAAATAAGAATATGAACTACTATATATAGTTGCTATGGCTTCTAGGGTTTACTATTGGATTCATTTAGTTTCACTAATAGGAACTAGTTGAGTTCTTAAGTTGAATTGGTTCTATATACAACAAGTATTGGCAGGGTTATTACTATGGTTTCTTCTTAAGCATCATATCAAAGGATGGTTATCTAGATGGTTCTATAAATTAGCTACTAGGGTTTGATGGTTGAGGTTGATCTTAATGGTATGGTATATAGGAGTGGTGATCAATGGTACTAATTCAATTAACAAGTTAGGGTTTATACTTAGGTGGCACTAGTGAATCATATAGGTTTTAATTAAGAATAGGGACATGGAATGATAATCTTATGTGACTTGGTTTTCATGCTAGTGGATCATAACTTGTATTTGTTGTTCATATTATATAGTTCTCTATGTAAGGTGTCATTCATATGATCACATGTGATAAGCAACTAGGGTTTTAGGGTTTAACATTTTGACATGATCACATAAAATAATGGGATCCAGGTCTTACTCAAATTGAAATTAAGGTTTCTAAATTATGGTACAACTCCTAAAATGATAATTGATAAATAGAGTTGTGGTTACTAATTACTTTGAATCAAAATTAGTAATGGTTTAACATTTTATTAATTTTTACAAGATTTAATAATTAGAGTAACTTCTATTTTGGTTTAATTAAGAATCAGGGTTTAATAATTGTTATTAGGTTTAAAATAATTAACTTGTTAACTAAAGATGTTTAATTAATTAAGTTTTGAATTACCAAAATAACATTGGCTTTTAATATTTTCTTGAGTTATTACTATTTAAAGAAAATAGAAAATAGTAATTTGCAAATTAGGGTTTATGAATTATCACTAATATTTAAGTTAATGCAAATATGATAAATAAAATTAATATTAACATCTTACTTAGTTACTAAATAGTTAAAATTTAATTTTTATAACTTCACTAATTATTGAATTCAAATTGTATTCTAAATAAATGAAATGGCATAGTTAATATGGTTAAAAATAAATGAATTTTTATTTTGACACACATTTTTGTTTTATATTTTATTTGAATAAAGTTTATTTTTGTGAGCATTTTGATATATTAGTTATCTTTTTCTGAGTTGAAATGAAATTTCTATGTTTTTGCAAAGTTTCAGCATTTTCGGGAATTTGAAATAAAACAAAAACACTAAACATACCGATTCGAGCTGTACCCACAGTCACTGACTGGTGGGCCTGTTGACTGGGTCAATTGCCACGCGGGCAACGACCAGTCAACAGAGCTTAGGTGGCAGTGCCACGTTGGTCTCGCCGGAGAGGACGCCGGTGACGCTCCGGCGAGCGACGGAATGGGTTCTAGAGACCCCCAGTGACTATCCAACCTAGTGCGTTCGAACCAGGACTCGATACTGAGCTCGCGAGCATCAACGCCACCACCCAAAGGTCACCGGAGCATCGCCGGTGAGCTCATCTGCGGCGGCGCAGTCCGGCCAACTTATGAACTAACACTAGGATGCACTTTAGGAAGCAGGGGATAGCTCATTCGACGCGCCTGCTCACCTGGATGCTTCCCAGATGCTCGACGGAGTATGCCAGAGTCGAGGACGACGACAAGCTTCAATTTTCTGTGGGATGCCGAGCAAAGGGAATGGTCGATTGGCGGCAGTTGAGACCTCCTCTCCTCGATTCCTTCCGCGAGGATGATCTGCAAGCTCTTGCGCATCCTCCATGCCACTCGACGATCTCCGGGGTGCTCTCAATCGACGGCTAGCCGGAGAACGGCCGTCGGTGATGTTTGTTGATTGCGAGAGATAGAAAGGTTCTGGGAAGGAATGGATGGGCGGCGAAGCTTTAGGGTTTCCAGGGGAAGCTCTTGGCCTATTTATAGAGCTCGAGGTGGTCGGGAACGTTGTCTCGCCGGCGACAGAGGTGGAGATGCTGCGACGACGACGCACACGGTTCGGGCACGAATCTTGGCAAATTGTGGATCACACGGACTCGGTGCAACTTCAATTGAGCATTGGGCATAGTCTTGGCGTCCAGGGGCATCTCTATCCGCAGCGAGGACGTGGCCGGAGCTCACCGTCGCGTTGTCGACCACGGGGAAGACGACGACCTCGCTTTTCTTCTGTTTAACACGAACAGGTACGTGGGCTGGGATTTGGTTCGTGGGCTGGGCTACTGGTGGGCTTGCATGGACGTGGTAGTGATGGGCTGCTGCGGTGCTGAGGTCCACCAGGTAAGGCTTTCCCTCTCTTTTCCTTCTTAAATTTTCTGCTTTTATTTTCTGGTTTGAATTTGGTATTTGAATTCACATTTGAATTCTGTTTTGTTTTACAGGTTCTAAAATACTTGAGTATCAAGATAATTTGATAATCATGCTTACTGCATGGTTTTATTATTTTAAACAAATAGTTTGGTTAGGATTTAATTGAGATCTTGTGAGACTTGAATTAAATAGAAATGGTTTAGGTATTTATCTTAACTCTTTAAATTTGGGAATCAAACCTATTTTGAATGATTTGAAGTTTATAACCAGTGCATAGTAAACAGGTCCTTAAGTTTTGTTATTACTTAACAATAGTGAGGTTCACATATATTTTAATTAAGGTTAGAGTTTAAAATGAAGGGTAATGTGAATGGGTTGGTTCATAATTTTATGTGAGTGATTATTTCTAGGGTTTAAGAAAATGGTTGAACAAACTCTATAATTACCAATCTTGCTTAGCAACTTCTAGCTTAAATTATCTGAGATAGATCCTATGCTCATCATGGTTAACTCAACTACATATCTGAATACTATTTTATTTGGTTCACTCAACAAGGTATTTGGATAGCAAAGTAAAATAGGGTATTGGTTTCATTCTACTCACCAAAGGCATTTAGTCCTAAGTATAGATGGCTTGGTTTATATTTGTGATCCATGATACACAAGTGGGAACATAATATTTTATGTGGGGTGGATCCTACATGAAAAGGTGTAGGTTTTGCATACTCTTCACTAAATTTAAGTATAAATAGGCATGAGGTATGGCAGGGTTCTAATTATAATCCAAGTTAATCCATGGGGTGGAATTCAAATGTAGTTTAGGTTTTAAGTAGTGATCACCAATTTGATACACAACTAGGATTAGAATATGAGCATAAGCTTTGGTTATGTTTCACTAATGGCTTTCATCTACAAGATCAAAGGTTGGTTTAAACAAGTAAGATGTAATACTACTCTAAAATTCTCTAGGATAGACATGGCTATGGTTAGCATCTATAATCTCTCTCACTTCTAAATGTCTTGTAATAGCCTAAGGTCCTACTCAAGATATGATGATATGATCCTCTAAATATATGGTTTGCCTAGGGATTCTACCTTGCAATATTCTGTAGCTTGTTCTTCAGGAAATCTGATAAACCTACATCTTGTGGTATGCCTCCACCTCCTAGCTTCTTCATCTTGATCCTAGCTAATTCACATGGAGTGGCTCTATGTGTTTGTTCCCATGTATCATGGTACTTGATGAGCAAATGGATGAAGGTGTGGCTCTATTTATAGGCTTGGGCAAGCTCTAGTATCATGACACATAGGTGGTGACTCTTGTGTTGGTTTGATGAGTAAGGTGCTTGGGTGTCATGCCCTCATCCATAGCAATCCTTTGAGCATGAGGTGGCAAAGCTTGGGATGCAAGTCATGTAGATATTTTCATCCTATGTGGCAAGATCATTATCCTCTCATATGATTTATTTTTGGTTAGCCAAGTGGCATTTGTTACTAAATATCTTGTGGATGGTTTTATTATTGTGGATGAGTCACTATATCATATTGGATTGGATTTATATTATAATATTGATCAAAAGATCAAGGTTGAAGGTTATTCCTCAAATTTGGATAGTTGGTGTTTGATTTCACCAAGGCATGATCATAAGTGTTTCGAAATACTCATAGTCAGTTTGATTTAAATAGTTTGAACTATAAGTCGTAATGTAAATGGATTTAGTTTTATGATATTTCATATACTTAATAAGTTATGATTTGAATAAGAATGTGTGGCTTTTATGCACTTTAGACCCTGTGGTTTACCTTATTTGGTAATAAGTTTAGAAGTGAATTAATTTACACACAAAGGTAGTTGCTAACTTTTAAGTGTTAATAAGTTAGGGTTTGATTCTTAAAGAATGTGTTGTTGTAAATATAATTCCATTTGATCTAATCCATAGATCAAATCATCTCTACCCAAAACAAGGTTTTAACAAAGATCACAGTGAAGTTTATAGCGCTTGACTTGATGATCTACTTCAATTCCAGCAAGTCAAGTGAAACTTTAGTTACTGTGGTAAGTTTTATTTGAAAGCGCGAAAATTTCCCGGATTTTCTATGCATGAATGCAATGCACACTTTGGTGTTCTCTCATTTTATTGCCTCTAAACCTGGGATATTACAGGTTCCTCACTTCTCCCGACGTTGACTAAGCCGGCCGGAGGAGGGGGAACCGATCTATGAAGGAGGTTTAAGGGGAGGTGGCTAGGGTTTTTCTCAGAGGCGGCGGCTGAGTCTCTTCAGCAGAGTCGGGATGAATTCTACTTGTTAGTTGTTTGGCACAAGTATAAATTGTTGTAGGCCCTAGGATGGATGTGGACGGAAATGAAGGGTTGGATCAAGCAACTGGTGTTTCCATGTTGTCTAGGATTATCATGTACTACCTCCAATTTATATTAATTGATTTTAATATGGATGTATCTAAAAATAAAATATGTCTAGATACATTTATATTAGAGTTAATTAATATGAACCGGACGAAGTACAATATGTTTCAACCTGAAGTGAATTTATCTAAATTAGGCTACCCCATGAATTATGTAATCGGATGTAATTAAATATTAGTGTTACTTGCTGATTGATCCCCACTACTATGTACAACTATAACTTCACACCAGTATTACTTAACAGTAGTGATGTATGCTCATTATCAACAGTACATCCAACTAAGGACACGCTGCGCTTTCTCTTCCTAGGTTGTATATAATTCGAGAGCAATTTGGTCACATTTTATCCCAAGCATAACCATCTTAATGTGTGTGCATTAGTCAAAGTGTCATTTAAACATAGGTGGAGCTAGTAGAACTTTATCTCGGATACATCTACTAATTAGTATCCGATTCCTACTAATTAATGACATATATGTGTGTTTGTGTCTCCTTGCTATTATTCTTGATAGTACTGCACTAATGTTTGGGTACTTTGTGAAAGCAACTTCTAGTGCAGACTTTCAATGTATTAATTACTGAGTGTTAACTACTTCCTTTGTTCCAAAATATAAGATGTTTTGGTAGATTATTTTTGTTGGCGAAGTATGAATAGCCTAGTCCTCTGGAATATCACTAGTTAGTTATGGTCTAGGCATTGAGCAGATTCTTTACAGATACATACTCTACTAGTAAGTATATATCAGAAACTCAATTCGGCTCTGAGGTGCGTATAATCGCTCTACCATAAAATCATATTTTTAAGTATTAAAAAAGAGTTGACAAAAAAAATTGACATGTACATGTACATGTCCATAATATATTTGTGTTCGTCAAGTTTCATAAAAAATTGATATTTTTTGTAGTCTATGTGAAAAAGAGAAAATTTATCTTGTGACAAGTCTATGTCAAAATAAAAGAAGCATACGCTTCCATGTGTCAAAACATCACTCCAAGTATATATGCACTGTTGTAAACTAGTAATATGATGTTCTCTACTTCCTCCTCTGTGAAAATCTAGAATGTATATATCCTTGAAGCCTTGGAAACCTATCCAAATTAATGGGTAGATAATACCTAACATTCTTAACCAAGAGCAATCTAACAGGGTACAAACGCCTATTACCTAATTGAATGCTGCCTCTTCAGTGTATTCTTACACACATTCGGCACACCATGGCACCACAGAGAGGACTTCACAAAGAGAGACATGTCAACCGTTCATGGCGGTGTGCAAGTGCAAATACTGCGTGTCACTGTGAACAGTTTAACTCGGCAGACGCTCACTGCTCACCATCCAGGCAATGCACGAGCAACGCTGCCTTCTCCGTTGTCCCACAGGCAAGAAAGTTAGGCCCAACCATCTAAGTTCTGAGTGACTAAGAGCATCTTCAGTTGCGTCCTCCAAATTGTACCCCAAACGACGCTGAATTGAGCGTTTAGCGGACGTGTTTTGTTCGTGCTGCGTTTGGGGGACGTCGCTTTCCAGTCGCGTTCCCCAAACGCCACCGCTAATTTATTTTTGAAGGGTTTTTGAAAACACAACCATTTATTAAATATAGCATACAAATAAATATATTTGCGGAGATTGTTTCAAATTAAAATACAACAAACAATAAAACAACTAAACAAATGTAATAAATAGGGCTAGATCAAGGTGCCGCAGCATTTACTGATAATCTTTTAATCCTCCACAAATGCTCAACGAGATCAGCTTGAAGTTGATCATGAACATTGCTGTCTCAGATCTCTGCGTGCATGGCGAGGAAATCAGCAAAATCTGCAGGTAACTCATGATCAACCTCCGCAAGAGGGCCCTCACACTCATAGGGATCAACATGTCTCCTGGCATGATTCTTGCGGTCATCCTCGATAATTATGTTGTGCATGATCACACAAGCCTGCATCACCTCCCACATTTGGTCGTGAGACCAGCTTAGAGCAGGGTACCGGACAATTGCAAATTAAGTTTGAAGCACACCAAATGCCCGCTCGACATCCTTCCTGCAAGCCTCCCGTCGTGCAGCAAAGTGGGAATTCTTCTGACCTGATTGTTTTGACAAAAGTGGCCCATTTTGGATATATACCATTTGCTAGATAATAGCCTTTAGTATATTGGTGGCCATTGATCTCATGGTTGCATGGTGGAGCATGCCCTTCCACTAGTCTGCTGAACACCGGAGACTGCTGTAACACGTTGATGTCATCGTGTGACCTCGCCATGCCAAAGAAAGAATGCCAAATCCACAGGTCATAATCTGCCACAGCTTCAAGCACCACACTGCAATATCCATGACGCCCTTTGTATATACCTTATCAAGCAAATGGGCAGTTCTTCCATGATCAGTGCATGCAATCGATGCTGCCGAGTATTCCAGGGAATCCTCTGGCAGCATTTTGTGCCATGATCCTTGCAGTCTCTTCCTCAGTTGGCCTCTCAAGTAGTATTTGCAAAACTTTCCCACCATAGCTCGGCAAAACTTGTATATGCACTCAATGGCAGTAGACTCACTCATGCGAAGGTAGTCGTCATGTGTATCGGCAGGTGTTCCGTATGCAAGCATCCTCATGGCGGCGGTGCACTTCTGAATCGACGAGAACCCGACAACGCCTACAGCGTCATGCTTGAGCTTGAAGTAGGGGTCGAACTCTCGAACGCCATGGAGGATATTCATGAACAGACCCTTGCTCATCATATACCGTCACGAAAAAAATTGGCATGTGTTGCATCGTCTGCGAAGTAGTCGTTGTGCAGCATGGTATGCCCTTCCATCCTCTGTCGGGGCTTTGACTTCTTTCTCCCCGGCCTTGATCCTCCGCGGCGTGGCCTCTTCCTCTTCTTCGCCTCGGCGTCAAGCATGTCCTGGAGGGACGTGATGATCAGCAAATGCTCCCAGAGGTCGTCATCGAAGGCTTGCTCGTCCTCCAGCAGTAGGGCAAGCATCTCATTATCGCTATCCATGTCTGAAGCATAATCCATGGTTAAAATTGCGCCGCAGTAGATGAGGCAACGAACAACGGCCAATCGCTCCTACCTAGCAAGTCGTCGAGCATCTTGTGTGCGTGGAGGTGGGGCGGATTTGACGCCACGTTATGGGACGCACTGGCGAAGCGGCGACGGCGGAACGAGCGGCGAGAGTGCCAGCCGCGACGATGGTGCCGAATCTCAGAAGAGATCAGCCGTCGAAACGGCCGGCAAATCCAGCAGCGGCGGAGGGGTGGGAGGCGCGGGAGGGAAGGAACGACAAGAAAAAAAGGCGCGAACCAACATTTTATGGAAATATTCGCCGACATGCATGTGGGAGCCCGCTCGCTTTTCGGTGTGTCCGGCGTCCCCGGAGCGTCCCCTGTGTGGCGGGGATGGAACCGGGGCACCAGACACCATATCGGGCCGCACCAGACAAAAAGCGGCTTTGGGGGACGCGACTGGGAACATTTTTTCTCTGGCGCGCCCCAAATCCCTTTGGGGGACGGTTTGGGGGACGCCACTGGAGATGCTCTAAGAGCATCTCCAGCCGCGTCTCCCAAAGCGTCCCCCAAACGGCGGCGGATCAAGCATTTGGAGGACGTGTTTCCTTCCTGCCGCGTTTGGAGCAGCCGCGTCCCCCAAAAACGAACCCCAAATAAATAAAAGTGCATGAAAATAAAGGTTTTCATTCAAATTTGATTATATATTACAAGTTCGAATTAAAGTGGCTAGATTTCATCTAAACCCTAGCCTACTGGTCGCCCGATGGTGCGTTCGATGGCCCTGCCCCTTCGTCGCCTCCCATCGCCGTAGCTCCTACTGCGCGTGCCGCCTCTCCAAGCGTAGGGCGGAGACCAGACACCGCTACTCCAGCAGCGCGTCGTCGCCTGCCCCCTGCTGCGCCGCCTAGAGGGAGAGCTTGACAGCGCGGCAAATCTGCACGTCTTCACGGGCACGAGCATCGTCCTGGAGCTTCTTCTCCGACTCGAAGGACTCGACGAGCGCTCGTTGCTGATCCGCCACCTCATCCGGGTGTGGCCCATCATCGTCGAACCCCTCGAAGTCATCATCGTCGTTGTCCTCCTGCTCTGCCTCGTCCTCCTCTGCCTCGTCCTCCTCTTCCTCCTCCTCCTCCTCCATTTGCGTCGCCAACGCATCGGCCTCCACCGCCAACGCATCCGCCCGCGCCCCCTAGGCCGCCTCCGTTGCCGCCAGCGCTTCCTACCGCTGTTGATGCTCCTCCGCCGCCTGCCACTGCTGACGCTCCACCGCCTCTCGCCGCCGCTGCTCCATCGCCTCCCGCCATTCACGGTACTGGAAATCCCGTTCCATGTGCAGGCGCTACCGCTCACCCGGCGCCGCCGCGCCTCTTCCGCCGTGGCGGCATCGAATGCCTCTATGCTGTCCGCCAGCGCCTCCTCCTCTGATGCCTCGTTCTCCATAGCTTCCGGGTCGATGTCGAACTGCGGTGCTTCGGGTGGTAGGTGTGGTGGTGGAGACGGTGGTGGAGGGAACTGGCCGACGCCGGGGTGGTTCATTGTTACGCAGGGTTGTGCTTGCGGTGGAGAAAGGGGTGCCGGCAGCTGTGGTGGCTGCCATTGAGCCGGGGGGGCGGGGCTATTATAGACGTCGGCGTCGCCAGAAGAGGCGGGAAGATAGCGCGGGAAGAGGCCAGAAGCGGCGGGAAGAAAGCGCGGGAACATGCGGTGGCGTGCGAACGCCGGCAATGCATGGAAATTGCGCAGCACCGACCAGATGTCTCGCATGCCCCTCCGTCGCCATTAAGGCAAAGCTGCGACGCTTCATTCGTGTGTCGATGCGCGCCAATAACTTCCGTCGTGAGGTAAGCGATGGTTAGGTTTAAACTTGAATGTGCCGCTGACGCGTCGGGTCTGTGCCTCCTCGCCTCGCTTCTTGTTGTGTATGGCGTGCCCGGAGCGTCCCCTGTGTAGCGGGGACGGGCTCGGAGCGCCGGACACTGTATTGAGCCGCGCCAGACAAAAAGAGGCTTTGAGGCACGTTTGGGAACTTTTTTGGTCCGGTGCGCCCCAAATCCCTTTTGGGGGACGCTTTGGGGATGCGACTGGAGATGCTCTAACAACATCTCCACTAGCACCCGAGGAGGCCCTCCCCCTGACATTTTTTTGATCTGGATTAACAAAAAATTCCCAGCAAGGCTCTCAACGGGACGTTTTCAGCCGGATTTATCCTATACTAGCTTGAGTTGAAGTGCCCGATTCTGTGGTTTGCAATTGGAAAAAACTATCAATTCTGTTTCTTTTATTCATCTTATCCTCCTGTAAAAAATAATTTGTAGCCAATTTAACTAACACAGGCCAATTTAACTAAAGGGAGTAGGGGACAGAGCAAAAGAAAGCAGCCTAGACATTCTGCGGTTGGCATCCTTATGCTCTTTGACCGAGCTATGCTGTTTTAGTTCTAGTTTCTAACAGTACAACGAATTTAGTACAACGAATTTAGGACAGAGCAAATCAGCAAAAGGGGAAAATGGGGAAACCTAGCTGGGGCGGTGAGCCGGCGACGTGAGGCTTCCGGCCGGGAGGTGGGCGGCGGACGCGGATCCGCGGAGCGCCGGAGGCTGGAGGGTGGAGGCGGCGGCGCCGTCCCGTCGCCCGTCGCGTCGCTGACTCGCTGGTCGCTGGAGACCTGGAACCTGGAGGCGCCTACTCGCGTCGCGTGCGTACTGGAGTCGCCTCGCGTGCGTGGAGTTGCGTCGCTCGCCTCGGCTGGGCTGGGCTGCGCCCCGGGCCGAATCGTAGATGTAGCCTAGGATTTTTTTCCACGCCCCAGGCCGTGGCCCGTGTAGCCTGGGGCCCAAATCCGCCTTTGGTGGTCTCCATGTTTTAGGTTTTGGCGAGAGTAAATCTCGGTCCTTCGCTCGAAGGGATCAGGATCAATCAACTTATATACAGATCAAAGGTGCACGTACCAACCACCAAAGAATCATGGGCTCATGGCTGGCTAGTCTATTTTGTTTTGATTGGACTCTGCTACGTACCAAGAGTCCTGGCTAGCAAGGCTGTCTTAGTTCCATCGAACTCTTTGTACGTTATCGCCCGAAAAAAATAGACTTAGGTTCCGACTACTTGAGTTCAGATTGGACTCTCTTATGTACACGCCAAGATGGGTTACTATGCAAGAGATCGTAGAGCTACCATATCGGATCGAATCGATCAGTTTCCTTTACGAACATGAACCAGCGGACGGGCGCACAAGAGCGACACGAAAACGTATAGTAGGGTGGACGAAAGCGCATTTTGACAGACCAAACCACGGAAACGTTAGCTCCTTTATTATTAGGTATAGATTACGTTCGTGGTCGCAACAGCCCCCAGGTCCCCGGGGCTGGCTTGGAGAGTCCGGATGAAGCAAATCACGCCTCCTGGCCCACGCGTCAGTGGAGACAAGGTTAATTAAGACATCTGGCCCACCCACACACTTGCCTCTTCTCCTCTGTCTTCGCTTCCCTCCCCATGCCCACCTGCCCACCACCTACGAACGTGCCGCGCGGGCGGCCGCAGTTCGGCCGCTCGTCCCCTCCGCCGTCGCACCGCCGGCCGGCATGCCCCGCGCTCAGCTCTTCCCAGTTGCGCGCTCTGCCGCCGCCTAGCTCTTCCCCTGCCGCCTAGCTCTTCCTCCGCCCAACTCTTCCTCCGCCGCCTAGCTCTTCCTACATCGCGCGCCTGACGTCAAGGGCCGACCGTTCTGGCCAGCGTGGGCTCGAGGCGGGCATGGACGACACGGGCTCGAGGCGGGAATGGACGGCGCGGGCTCGAGTGGCCGTGGCGTGCATGGACAAAAGGCGGAGCTGGCGCGGCCTCGTGAGCGCGGCGAAGCTGGCATGGTCGAGGCCGGGTGTGGTCGAAATCCTAGCGGGCGCCATTTGGGGAGCACCACGGCTGGAAATCTACTGCTCCCCGGGCCAAAAATTACATCAATCCGGCGCTAAATAGCGCCGGATTTCGGCCTGGGGAGTGCCAACGACTGTATGCTCTAAGGAACACGAATATTCCTAAAGTAGTTGTCCTGAACCACATTATTAGATGTCACATTTTTTAATTTTCAAAAAAAAATGTGACATAAATCATGGATATTGGTTATGTTATGTGTTGTGCACCTGCAGAATTTTGTGTCAAAATATAACCATATGTGACATGTGCAAAAAAAAAAAAAAACTCGTTGCACAACATGCTTTCCAACCTACACCAAGTGCCGAAAGAGCAGCAACTCTCACTTCATCCACACCCTGATTCCTGGGAGTCACATTGGATTCCTTGCATGCGTGAGCATGGGCATTGGTGGGTGGAGATGTTTCTGAGAGCATCCCCACTCGTTGGCGCTCCCCACGCCCAAATCCGGCGAAATTTTTGTCCGGATTGGAGGAAGATTTGGCGTGGGGGGCAGTATATTTCCAGTCGTGTGCTCCCCAAGCGGCGTTTCTCGGGGAAAAAGAGGACGGCTCGGGGAATCCGGACGAAAGAGGAGACACGTGGGCGTGGGCGGTTGGTTTAGCTTCATCCGGAGTCCCCGAGCGCTCCCCGGGGGGCCGGGGATGGCATGGGGAGTCCGGACGAAAATAGGCTCAAATCCGGATCAAAACGAGGAACCGGGGGCCTGACTGGGCCGTTTTTCGCCGTCCGGATGAAAAAAAGTGGCCGTGGGGGGCTCTGCGGGGAGACGAGTGGAGATGCTCTGAGCTACATCCTACATTGCATGCATGGGTGTTGTACTGTTGTAGGATTGTGTAGCATTGCATTCATCACTCACAGTTTGCACCCTCTCCTATTGATTGCTCACCCGGGAAATCTCTTACTCTCAGGAGTCAGGAGTGCCAAGTCCCTGTAGCTATCTCAGGTTACTGATATTCACTCTGAATCTAAGTCAGTGCACAGCTTAACCCATGTGTTTTGGGGATAGCAGACAAAGAAGGGAATAGAATGTGCAATGCAGCCGAGGGAGGGAAGTAGTCGAGTAGGTGTGGCATTCATCCTCCTCCTCTTCACTCCCTCGGCCAAAATTTGCGCCATGGCGTGGCAGTGAAGGCCTTTATGGCGGCGCCGAAGAGCTAGCACCACCACCACCGGCCGTCCACCCTCTTCTTTAATGGAGAAGACAAGGGCAAGGACGGCACCTTCAAGGCTTCAATTCCCTATTTTACCTCAGTTTCATTCAATGACGAGGAAACAGTGAGTTATCACCATTACTATTAATTAATTATACTTAATACAGCTATAGATTTACTTGCCCTCCTCGCGGAGGCCCTTTGATTAACATAGTATTCGATTCGTTGGCCGGCCCATACCAACCCATGGTCTAGCTACTAGGGTTTACTTTCTAAGATCATCTGCTTCCTAGTGGAGAAGGCTCAGGGTTTGCAGTGGCTTCACGGTGGCGTCGAGCCTGCGATTAGCCACCTGTGGCGCAACCGGTGCCAACGACTGCACGAACTTGCAGTTGGGGCAGGAAGGGGAGGACTTGCAGAGCATGACTAGGAGATGGCAGTTGGCGCATGGCACGGCGATCATGTTTTCTCCGGAGCTGACCACGGTGCCTCTCTTTGTTCCAGCTTGTGAGAGGGTGGCAGCAGCGGGGCCGGTGTTGCCGTCCAAAACGACGACGTTCATCGGTGTGGTGGACATGTTGAGCTCCAGGTTCACGCCCTGCTCCTTGGGTCTGTTCCAGCTCCTCTTCAACGTCTTCCTGTTCAGGTAATACATCCTTCCAGACTGCAAAAGCATAATATTAACACATTAAATTAATAGACCATAGCGCATCAAATGATGAGGCAATCATGACAGCATCAAAGTTTTTTTTTCTGAATGACAGCAGGCCGGAGATGACCTGCTGTTTCATTCCATTAGTGGAGTTTTTTACAAATGTTTAGGAGAGCTGCTGGTAGAGCATCGAAGTTAGATCTATACTTGAATCTTCTAGATAACGTGGTACTACAAGATGCCTCTTGGGCGTCAGAAATACAGTAGGGAAACTATCAAAAGTACAGCTTTCTGCATGCACGTTTTACCGCATGCATTTTGTGCGGTTTCACACACCTCTCACCTGTGGCGGGGCATATGCACTTGTAAGAAAAGGTGCAGCACGCCATAAATAGCTTTGTTGCATCTAGCTTTACCGACAATTTGTCACAGACATAGTGGTAAAGTGTTCTGTTTTAGTTGAGAAGCAAGAGAAACAAGTTTTAGGCAATGGCCCCTCTAGTAGCGAGGGAAGTATCACTCAGAACAACTAGCTAGTGGAGATAGAAATGAACTCACTTGGAGGTCAAGGCACTGGTCCCAGTCCAGGGGCAGTGGATCACTGAGATGGAGCTCCAGGTGCGACACGGGCTCCTCCCAGGTGTAGTGCTTCCTCTTCTTCCGGGAGCTGCCGTCCGACTCGGACGACGAGCTCTTGGTGCTCTTCTCGGAGGCAAAGCCCAGCGCCGGCCACGTTGGCCCGAGCGATAGCTCCGGCTGCATCTCCATCTTTTTGGCACTCACTTCCTCATGAAACTTGTTCACTCTCAAGAATCCAGTGGTCATCTTGGCTGATGACACCAGCACTCCTATATATATGTGGACTGTAGGGTGCGAGCCTGTGTAGTTGATGGGAGGAGGTGTAGGAGAATTGAGTGAGTCTCTTCTACGCTGGGCTTTCCATTGATGGGGTCATGCAGGGGAGGGCGTGGACACTAATGAAGGGCTCTTAATTGGCTTTCATCTAACCCCATTAAGGCTGCTCATAGTGGGGAGTAACATAAGGTGGTGTCATGCATAAGTTACTAGTACATGTTACTACCTTCATAGTGGAAAGTAACTTAGAGATGGTATCATGCAAAGTCTCATTTATTAGTTTGTAGACTCATTTTATCTTGGGGTGTGTGATGTTATGGTAACACATAGCTAGTTACCACCTCCCTATCTTTCTTCATTTATTGCTATGCCATGTCACCAAAACACCTTGAAGTGTGTGATGTTACTACCTAAGTTACTCCCACTATGAGCAGTCTAACGACAGGGCAGGCCGGCCATTAAAGGGTGACAAGTAGAGTGGCTTTAAATGACTCAAATCTCTCCACCTCCTCCCCCATTTAAGTCGGCCTTGCTCTACATGCTCAGACTGTACACGTCATAATGCCTCACACATCCCAGGAGAGGGCAACCACAAAATCTACAAGGCCCCTGCCATTGCTTGCTTGCCCTGTAAGTTGTAGTGTGAGGACTGGATCAGCTAAGCCCAGGCAGGAGCAGCTGCAACAGAGGTGATTTTAGTTGGCTTTGTTGGGGGGTTAAACACTACATGGCTTCACTGGAGTTAAGGGGAGGGTGGAGGCTTGCAGATGGATGGAGGAATTTGAGGAAGTATCTAGTGCTACAATAGCTTTGTGTACTACAAGTTACCGCAACAATCTGCACCGTCCATTACACTTCAACGGAACAAGATCAAACCTAAGAGCAGGTTAGATCAAACATGTATGGTGTTTTGACACATAAGAGCGGAAGCTCTCTCAAAATTGCACAAAATTGCACATAGATCTTCACGTGCTACGTGCTCACACGGTCGTTTTATGAAAAATCGACTTATCGTGCCGCGCGTGTAAAAAAGACAAAAATTAATGCTAAAAATAAAGCTTTTCAGAAGATAATTTTTCTCTTTATTACATACACCACAAAGAATATTTGTTCCTCGTGAAACCTGACAAATGCATATATATTATGGAGATGTACAACTAGAATTTCTTGTCAAAAAATTTCAACATTTCGAAATATAATTTTTTGGTAGAGGGAACATATGCACCCAAGAGTCGAATTGAATTTATGTATATGCTCCTACTTACTTGCAGTTCAAACTTCAAAACTTTGATCCATTTGCTTAGATGTCACTTTGTATGTTACTCCTAGAAACACAATAAAATGTAGTAATATCTGTGAACGGGGTGGGAGCAGTGCCCGGAATTTAGTGCAACCTCCTGTCCAATGGCGAAACTGGTGCATGTTAGTTGGAACTACAAAGGCTATCTATTGCTGCAATAGTGCTATGCTGAATTTAGCAGCACGTACATGACTGAGGAGTGGGATAGCTAGCTAGCGTGTGAGCGTGGACAAGATGGCTCAATTCATGGCGATGGACACTAGAGTGAAATCTACAAGGCAGCACAGCATGCAGAGCTCTCCCATGTCTTAACACCTCTCTTGTACTCTCTGACCATCATACTTCTATACCTACACAATTAAATACGTCGTAATCATGAAATGGTTCTTGTGGGTGAGCATTCATGGCTTTTGCACCCCGAACTGTGCCAAATACAAACAATAAATAAAGGCGCCTCTCTCTTCGGTTGTTGGAAGCATGAATCCATTCAAGTGTTGGTCTTACATCATTCGCTATTAATTCGTCTAGTAGATGTCCTGTTGATGTCATATCCCCTGCAGGAAGATGATACTCCCTCCGTCGTAAGTCACAATTTTTGAATATCTTGGCCCAAGGTACTAGTTGATTGGTCTCATTTTCTCTCTCTTATCGGTGCATGCAGCCTCTTTCTCTCTCGCATTGGTGCATGCATTCTCTTTCTCTTCCTCATTGGTGCATGCAACCTCTTTCTCTCCCTCATTAAATAAAATTATGCCTTAGAGGTAGGGGTTATGGGACAAATAGTTTTTGAGAATATGACTTACACTCTAGGACGGAGGGAGTACATTAAGTTAACGGATCTTTCGTGGGCAAGGCGTTTTTGCACTCGGAGCATATGCTCTTGATTTTTGAAATGCATTTTAAATATATTTTAAAATTTTATTAAATTCTGACAAAAAGTTAGCACGTACATCTCGATTTTCTATGTGCTTGCAAAGTCGTTTCACGGAAAACCCATATTTTTGTGTCATACCAAAAAAAAAGATAAAAATTTGGTGCTAAAAAAGACTCTTCATGAGATATTTATTTATCTTTCTTGCACAGGACACAAAAATGTCAATTGTCAGAAAACTTGACGTGTGCACGTGGAATGTCTATATATATGCGTAAAATGTTCGTTTGGATTTCCTTGACATTTTAAAATGTTTTTTTGCAGTGGCAGGAGCATATGCACATGGGTTTAAAAGTGGATTTCTGATCTTTTGCACAACCGTTTTAATAAAATTTTGACCACTAAATCTATGACCTAGTGATACGTGCATTTCGTATCATCATAATAGCAACATATTAGACTAGTTTATATGCATTAATATATTATTACTTGAGCATTTTTAGATGATTTTTGGGACTTCCCTATAAAGTCCTTGTTGGGGCCCTAGAGGCAAATAATAAGAAGTATTTAATATTGTTTCTTAATTATTCATAATAGTTTTATTCCATGATACAAATGTATTAATCGAAAACATTGGTACACGTATGGTATTATAAATAAACGATCCCTAGTAAACATATGTATGCGAACTATCTCATTGCGGTCATTTGATGATCGAGGTTTCCCGGTCATGAACATATACGTCATTTGACAATTGAATCATATAATTGGATGAATGATATAATGGACTTTACCCAATATATAAGTATTGTAACA
Organism: Lolium perenne; assembly: GCF_019359855.2. Classification (NCBI taxonomy): domain Eukaryota; kingdom Viridiplantae; phylum Streptophyta; class Magnoliopsida; order Poales; family Poaceae; genus Lolium; species Lolium perenne. Next base: position 167,108,996 of record NC_067244.2, read on the forward strand.
CAATCAAATATTGTAGTTTAGTGTTACGATGTGTATTAAAGCGTATTGACCTAATCCATTGACCATGAAATCATATCTAATCACTGTCACCGGAGGCTGCTTTGTATGCATCAACCGTCACACTGTAATAGGATAATCATAAAGGCGTAGTTGGGTAATCCTAAGGGATGGGTTTGAGGCATATATGTATCAATAGCGGGATTTGTTTATCCGCGTGACGGGAAGATACTCAGGGCCCACTCGGTGAGATTACATCCATAAAGTTCCGCAGCGTATGACTAGGTCATGAGGATGGAATCACACGAAACGAGTTGAATAGCCTTGTCGGTAACGAGATCGAACTAGGTATGATGATACCGATGATCATATCTCAGACGAGTGCGGGTATCGAAGTAACATAGGGAATAGGAATCAACGTAATGGTTCAAACGACGATCATATCTTCATGAAATACATAGGGATCACTGTGGTTCTCCAAAGCCTCCTGGTGATCATTGATCGGAGAGACATCTCGATCATGTCTGTGTTGTTCTCGAGTCGTAGGGTAACACACATATGGGTTCAACGAAACTTAACATAGTTTTGGATTCATCGGAAATAGAGAGAGAAAGTAGAAAGGGTTCCGTGAGTATCCGACGGGTGTTCGGGAGATGTCTCGGATCATTGGCAATTAAATAATATGTATTATTTATTAATTAAGTAAATTAATATTATATATAATGATTATTTAATAAAAAGGTTTCACGCTCTAAACGGGCCTCATCCGAAAAGGAGGCCCATGAAGGGAAAGTGGCTAGCCACCTAATGGCAACAACTCTGTGTGTACCAATTCGTTGGGATTCCAAGTGCAGAGTGTTATAGCAAGCGTCTTTTCCCCACAAGGGGGACACGAGGGTTTATATCGAACTCTAGGGGAATGGCTTAGAAGCTGAATTCTTCTTCTCATCTTCTAGCAACCTGCAAAATAAAGTTCTTGATTTGTGTCCCCAACTCCAGTGTATGGTTGTCAAACACAAGATTTCATATTAGTAATAGGAAATAAAAGGAAAACTTAAAGTAAAATAAACTAAAAAAACTAAGGAAGCTAAATAAAAACAGTAAAGGAGTAATGGTTTTGGGGTTTTGTGTGTGTAAGTGGAGAAAGTATTTTTGGTATTTCCAGATTAATAAATAGCAATAAATTTAAAGTGTGGTAATAGTGTTGGAAATGTGTTTCTAATGATTTAAAATGGACTAGGAACCATGGATTCACCTGTCTACTCTTTTTTTAAGTTGTAGTGGACACAAACAATTCATATAAGACACAATATTGGTGGAACTTCAACATGTGTTTGTTAAACATTCATATGTACATTACGTCCTAACATAGATATGGTGAAACACATATCTTTTATACTCCTCGAGAAATGGAAAGCTTCAAGCAATCTTGAATTAAGAATCAACAGAGTATAGCCTTAAGTAATTTGACATAATGTTTGAATCTCAAATATGCTACCTTGAACAAACAAGATTATCACAATGTCACATGATAATTATAGCACATGTATTCACTTTATCCCTAGTTAGGCAACAAAAGAAAGATAAATACCATAGTAGAACTCGAGTTTTTTGTCACTATTCAATCACTACAACCATGCTACTCCATCTAATACACACTTCTCCCCCCACATGCTCTTGCATACAAGTTGGATCAGAGCAAGTACTTAATAACATGGTACATGATATTCATCTATCAATACATCTTACACATAATAGGTTCCAATCTTATATATCAATATCATAGAATAAAGATCCACCACATAAAAATTACATATATGACCATAATCATGGTGGGCAGCTTATATGGTACTAGATCTATGAAGAACAAGAGAGAAGATCAAGCTACTGCCATAAACCCCCCATAGTCCAGAGGTTGACTACTCCCTCTTCATCATGGTGATGATGGTGAAGACATTGGAGAAGGTGGAGATCCCTCCGACAGCGGCTCCGGCGGCAGCTCCGACGGAGTTTCCCCCTCCAATCTTCATTGGTTCTAGCTCTGTTTTGGTGTTTCGGTGTTTTTGCAGCACCCTCCTCGAGGAAGCCTCATGAAGTCCTTTATATAGGGGTTTTTAGGTCAGACGGAGTCCGTGGGCGCAAGAATGAAGCGAATCAGACGGTCGAGAGGGGAAGAGAGAATGGGTGGCGCACCCCTTGGCTGAGCGCGCCACCATGCCTTTCGGCCCTCCTGGCCCATCTCGTGAGGTCCAAGTGCTCCAGATGCTTCTCTTGATGAAATATTGACAGCCCCAAAGTCCTAGCTCCATTTGACTTCATTTAGGTTCATGAAAGCTAAAAATACACAAAGCAAGATTTTCTTGTCCTGTAGACTTAAAACCAAAATAGAGGGATCATTGGTAAATTCCCCAAAATCAATATAAAACATGGATATAACATCATATATGTTGCAAATATGTAAGAATGTTTCAACAAACTACAAAGTTCTGAAAGTGCATGGAGCCCCCATGTGTGGTTTTGGTAATTAATGACAATCCCTATGGAATAATGTTTGCATTGAGTTATATTTGTAGGAGTTGTCCATAGGCAATTCTTGAACCATATGTTGGCTTCAAGGTTGCAATAAGAAGAATTTGATGAAGGATATCAAGTGTCAAGTATGTCTTGAAGATGAAGATGAAGTGAGCCCTCAAGTTACTTCAAGACATCAACATGATGAAGAATGAAGAAATGAAGTGCAAGTTCAAGATGAGCCAACTCGAAGAGTTCATAAGCTTGAAGCTTGCCATGGAGAAATGAAGTGCAAGTTCAAGATGAGCCATCTCGAAGAGATCCTTTGCTTGAGTCTTGCCATCCATATGGTGATCATGGATATGTGAAGATGCGCCGAAGAAGAAGCTCTCCCATGGTGGATTATGGGGGAGAAATCCTCATGGTGGTCATGGTTATGTGAAGATGCGCTGAAAAAGAAGCTCTCTCATGGTGGATTATGGGGGAGCAATCCACAAGACTTCGTCAAGAAAGCACAAGCAAGAAAGGCGTTCCATCTTGTTGAGGTCAAGATCGTCGTCATCGAGCTCAAGTGGAATGCGCAAGTATAAGGTTTGCTCTTGATAGGGTTTCTTTCTCACCGGTCTCATAGTGCAGTTGGAGACCGGTTTATAGTTTAGTTGCCGTACTATCAAGAGGGCTCTCGAGTGAGTAACTCGATCGTATCATTCGGAGAGAGCTCAAACCTTTGCATCCTTGCATCAACTTTCTTGGTTGTTATTTGGACCTTATCTATGTGATGTTTTAGAGCTTGTGCTTATTCTCATGACAAGTTCTAGTTCATCGAAAACGGATTTCGCATAGATCACTTGTTGCGTTTTCGAGTTTGATTCATCATGTTTCTTGGTTGTTATTTGGATCTTATCCATGTGATGTTTTAGAGCTTGTGCTTATTCTCATGACAAGCTCTAGTTCATCAAGAATGGTTTTTGCACGGGCTACTTGTTGCATTTTCAAGGTTGGAGGTTTTACCGGTATGTCTTTTTTAGATAGGTCAAACCTTTCGTCATTTATTTCTATCCTACCTTGCTGGACTATGATGGTTCCCTGCATGATCTTGTAGAGCTTGTTACTAGCTTCGAAACAAGCCCAAGATCATCAAAATCGGAGTCCGGATGCTCAAGTTATGATCATTCTCGTTTTGGTGTTTCTGCAGTTTTCAGGGGGGCGGATATTCCGGCCCAAGTTTGGGGCGGATAATCCGGCCCCCCCGAAAAATCCGGTTTTCGGGAAAATCCGGCCAAATATCCGGCCAAATATTCGGCCCCCTTACTGAGAGCAGTTTTCTCATGTCCTTAGCCGTTTTTTGGGGCCCGGATATTTTTCAAATATCCAGCCCGGAAAATCCGGCCTGAGCACACCCAAACGGTCATATTTCGATGGGAGGGGGTATTTAAGCCCCCCTTCTTCCTCCTTGGGCAGCTACCTCTTCCCCTTTGTGCTCTCCACCATTGTTGACCTTGAGAGCTTCCCTTTCCCTCTACTCCTCATATGCTTCTTGAATCTTTTTGAGGGAAAAGGAAGAGGAGATCTAGATCTACATTCCTACCAATCAAATCCCTATCTTTGTGAGGGGAATCCACTAGATCTAGATCTTGGAGAAATTTGGTGTTCCTCCTCTTATTTGTTCTTCCTCTCTTATTCCTCCAATAGCTTTTGTAGCTTTGGTGGAATTTGAGAGAGAAGAACTTGAGCATCTTTGTGGTGTTCTTGCCATTGCATTTGGTGCATCGGTTTGAGTTCTCCACGGTGATTCGTGGTGGTGAAAGCAAGAAAGTTGTTACTCTGACTGCCAAAACAGTTAGTCAAGACTCAGACAAGAAGTTGCTAGCAAAGAGGCAAAGGGATCAGGAAACTTACAGTTTAAACTTTCGGTAGCCTTATGCAGTTCGCCAAGAGTATACCGCTCCACGTCGGCTGCAATCTCGCTCTTTTTGTTGATGATGGCAGCTAAAGCATAAGTGCTGCGTAAGTCCTTTTCCATCTGCGTGATCCGGTCTTTCATGCGCTGGATCCGATCGCTTTCAGGAAGAGCACCCGACGAGTCGTCTGCAAACGAGGGTACTGGGAAGACCTGCAAAAAATACTGGTTATAAAGAAGTGATGGATATGGTACAGCCAAACATCCAAAATAACTCCCATCGGGAGAAGTGCAAGAAAGTGATATCATAGCAAAAGTGTGCTAACAACAATGCTAGCACGGAGTTTATTACAAAGCATGAGTTGTGCGGCGGAACAATGTTTTGCATCAGCTCAAGGCACAAGTTTGTTACAAGAATCAAGGGAGCTGGGTTTGAGTCGATGAACTAGGGCCAGTCGATGATTTCCTTGATGAAACCAGCTCAAGAAGCTGACGGGCGCAAGTAAGAGCAGAAGCCTTAAAGGTGCTCAAATCAACAGGCTGCCCGTCTTGCTCTTTTGGAAGCCCCTTAGTCATTTCTTCGATGTCACCCTTAAAGTCGTAACCCATCATAAGTTGGAAGGCAAGGACAGCACCAAAAGTGCACGATGTACGCTTGAATACCTCGATGACCTCCTTGGTATCAACCGTGAAGGTATCGATCAGCTGTCCCAGGGTCTTCTCTTGCTTGATCTTGGGAAAGATCATCGAGTGCATCCGCGCCAGAGCACCCTTCCCCTTCACAAGAAGCTCTTGTGTAAGCTGGTGAGAAGCGAGAATCGTTGACACAGCATTCGCTGGGGAGTTATTTGGAACTCTTTCCAGGGCATCGACAGGAATGTTTGCTGCCTCTGTAATAGAAAGGAAGGAGAAAATTCAGTCATTGACAAAAAGTTTAAATCCATAAGAATGTCACTCGACAGAAGTATGTTAGAAATTACCAAGCAAGGCCAAAGAAGATTGGCGAAGGACTTCATCCTTTTCGGCTGCTCGAGCCTCAGCCACCAGCCTGGATGCTTCTTCCTCCTTCAGCTTTCCTTTCAGTCTGGCCAGCTCCTCCTTCAGAGAATCAATCTCCTGGCGAGCCGCGGCAGCTATTTTGACTGCGCCATCCAGTTTTGAGGAGGAAGATTCGACTTCCTCTTGCAGCCGAACTTTGTCAGCCTCTAGAGAAGTGAATCGGGAGGCGAAAACCTCCAGAGAAGAGATAACGCCGCGCAGGTCCTTAAGAGAGAAAGAAAAACAATTAAACAAGGCACGCTCCAAGAAACCTGTACTAAGATCAGAAGAGAACCTACAAAAAAGGAGCCGCAGTAGCAGCAGTTGGAGAAATATCCTTCCCTTTGGAAAGGGAAGACGCAGTCGATTCTTGAGCCACGGGGGCAGCCTTAAGAGCCGAAGCTTCGGAAGCCACCACGACCGGCGAAACGGCATCAGACTTGGCCTTTTTAGGAGGAGGCTCGATAAAGCCCTCATCACTGTAAAAGAAAACAGTCGACTATGATTATAACAGGAGTATGAAAGGTAAAAAAGGCACAGTATAACTTTCAGAAAAGAACTACTTACATATCGAAGAGATCATCTTCATCGGCAAAGCCACCGGTTGATCTCTTCGCAGGAGAAGCTCTGGCCCCATCAGCAGCTGCATCAACAAAAGTATCATGATCAGTGTCGACGTTACGCACTGATCCATCTGCGATACAAGTGTTATCGGCTGAGGGGCGAAGGTCAGCGTGGGCAACTTCAAGATTCATCGGACCGTTAAATTCATCCTCTAGACCTGCGTCATCGGTGGTGTGAAAATCTATGGGGATTGAGGAGCCTCTCCCCTCGGAGGTATCATCCGGCGAATCACGTGTATTTTCAGAAGCCGTAGGGATCTGGCAAAGAAAAATGGAAAAGTAAGAACAAAGGAAATCATGTCGGCTGAGCAAGAAGCTATAGTAAAGATGTGAAGAAAGGAAAATACCCCTGATGCTGGATGATCAACGTCAAGGGGAGCATAAGAAGAGATTAGCGGGATCGAATCTTCCTGGTAGAAGGAAGTAAGACGACGAACTTCATCAAGCAACTCCTTTTCTGATAGATCGGCAGCATTAATCCTGGTCTCATCCTTTGGACCTGAGTACAACCACATCGGGTGAACTCTGGCCATGACTGGCTGGATTCGACGCTTCAGGAAAACTGCTGCCACCTCCGTACCAATCATAGTTTGGCCATCAGCCTCTTTGATTCGAAGGAATTTGGCAAACAATTCTTCGGCTGAAGCCCTTTCGTCGGCTGAGAGGATGTTCTTCCAAGAGTCCTTAGGCTTGGCTTCAGAAACGTCGGCATAGCAGGGGAGTCGACACTCGGGTGACGAGGAATCTTTGATGTAAAACCATTTTAGCCTCCATCCTTGCACAGACTCTCTCATTGGGAAATTGAAGTAATTAACTTCTGAGCGGGCAACGAAACCTACCCCTCCGGTGACAAAGTATCCATTACTACTGCTGTATCTCTTCACATAGAAGATCTTCTTCCACAGTCCGAAATGAGGTTCAATACCCAAAAATGCCTCGCAAAGGGTGATAAACACGGTAACATGGAGGATTGAGTTGGGGGTGAGTTGCCATAGTTGGATCTCGTACGTCCGCAAGAGATGGAGGAGGAATCCATGAGAAGGGAGTGAAAGGCCTCGATGGAGAAAAGATAAGAACATCACAGAAAATCCCGCGGGAGGATCAGGCCGAGAAATCGCACCTGGAAGGATCACATCACCCGTGTCGGAGGATATCAATCCTAAGCTTCGGGACCTCTTCTCGTCACGCTTGGTGACGGTTGAAGCTACCCAGTCCCCATGTTTGACCGTCGAGCCCGACGGCGCTGGCGGCGCCGGAGCTGGGGGAGGGGCGCTCGGGGCGCTCCCCTTCGGAAGAGAAGAGGAGGGCTTGGCGGCAGCACCTCCGCTGGTGGAGCTAGCGGCGGCGGCGGTGTTCTTCTTCTTCACCATCGCGAGATCTGAGGAAGATTGAAACTGTGGCGGCGGCGCGACAATGGCGGAAGAAGGGAGAAGAGGGAGAACGAGGAGATGCTGCGGGAACCGTGGAAGAAGATTGAGAATTTTTTGCCTTTGGAAATTTTTAAGGAGAAGTTAAGGGGTAAGTAAGTACGTGGCGCTTGAGGAAGGGAAGGAACTGACGGCCCACTACGCCCGCGATTGCGCGAAAATCGAGGAGCCACCTCGGTCGTTACGCGTACAGTGGTCAAGCCCTAAAACACTGATTGAACAGGGCTAGGGCTAGCTCGTCATGATGGACCTGTCAAATCAGCCTGCAGCAGTAACACGTCAGCAATGACGTCATAATTTGGAAGCATTCGAAGGAAACATTAAAAGTCATCGGATGAAGGATTTGAGTCCACGCACGGATTGCAAGCATCCGAACCTGGACTCGGGGGCTACTCCCATCGGGAGCGCTGACGCGCACCCGATAAAAAGAAGATTCGACAGAATGAGCAGTCGAAGGAAAAAAGGACTGAGTCTGTACCCAAGCGATGTACACCCAGACACTCCCATCGGGAGCGCATGACGTACATCTAGTAAAAGTTTTTTGCACTCCAGGATCATGCCCGGGGACTTGATTCTGTGTAGAGTAACATTGTTTTGCCATCGGCAGTTAACCAACAAAAGTTGGGCACGTTGCTCATTATCCTTTGCGTGAAGAAAATATATCGGATGACCTATGAAGCCTTGCGAAAAACTCGGCAGAGGAAAGTATTCGAGTAGTACAACTTGAGTCTACGCACGGATTGCAAACATCCGTACCTAGACTCGGGGGCTACTCCCATCGGGAGCGCTGACGCGCACCCGATAAGAGGAAGATGAAGCATAATCAAGATGAATAAGAATAATGAAGGAGAAGAATATCATGAGAGGACATGCATTAGTCTCTACCCGAATTATCTTCGGCTAGACACTCGGGGGCTACTGACGTGGGCATTACCCTTCGAGTAATCGACGTTGCCCTATCCTGTATTGACCAACTGGAGGCCCATGAAGACACCCGAAGGCTAGATGGGCCACTAGGTCGGCGCATCAGAAGATCCCTTGACGGGCAAGACAAGGAAGCGAACAAACAAGGAAAGATTGGATCTAAACTACTGTAAATCTAGTCGTATTCGGTTAGACCTCTTGAGACCTGGCCGCCTATATAAAGGCCAGGAGAGGGGCTGCCGAAGGGACACGAACAATCTTAGCAATCTTAGCTAGGAAAAGCTTAGAGCTAGGTAACCCTAGCAACAGCAATCTCGCCTAGATCTCAGCCGAACTATTCGACAACCCATTGTAACCCATTATTCTCATAATCAAAGAACAGACAGGCAGGACGTAAGGGTTTTACCTCATCGAGGGCCCCGAACCTGGGTAAATTGCTCTCCCCGCTTGTCTGTGAACCGATGTCTCGTGTCAGCCTACAGGATTCTGTCAACCCGAAGCCCCTATCGGAGGGCATTGGCGAGGAGTACCCTCGACATGGGCAGAACTTGGATACTGCATGGACACTTATGTTCCCCTTCATATATAAATGGTGTTCAACCCTTTATGGGGTTTATTAGAGCTCATGAAGGTCACGACCTGGACGTGTATTGCCCGCGCTGCACATGTATGAATGGTGAGAAGAGGCCTCACCATGTAGTGGAAGATCATTTACACATTTTTGGGATGGACCGTACATATGTTAGGTGGGTTTATCATGGTGAACCACATAATGATCCTTCAGCGGGAGAAGCAGATCTTGCTCACACTGTATGTGTGCTGGCATATGTAGTTAATTATTTATATTGATGCTGCCATTGTTTCGATCAATAGTTTGCATTGCTGTGCAAGTTCTGTACTCAAATTTAACTTGTTGCAGATGGATGGACGGGAAGGATTGAAAAAGCGCTTGCTTCAGGAACCGGGTTTCAGCTCTGGGACATGTGTTGTGCCAGATGAGAAGGTAAATATGTAAAACGGCATTTGTTCAGGTTGCATCCCTTAGATGTTTGTCTAATCTGTTGATGTACTAATTGCAGAAGCATAGAGTTGAAGAGGTCTCTCAGTTTGATGGGAGATTTGAAGATGAATCTCAGTTTGATGCACCTGTGGATGGTACTGATGACGGGCCTTTCATAGACGAAGGTCCTGCACCTGAGATTATCCAGCCTACAGAAGGAGGCCGTGGACCGAGTACACAGCTTTGCGTTGAAGTGGATGCACGCCCAGAGATCATCAGTGGCGTTCGGGTAGTCTCAAGACCACCCAGCCCTGATGCACCTGTGGATGGTACTGATGACGACCTTTCATAGACGAAGGTCCTGCACCTGAGATTATCCAGCCTACAGAAGGAGGCCGTGGACCGAGTACACAGCTTTGCGTTGAAGCGGATGCACGCCCGGAGATCATCAGGGGCGTCCCGGTAGTCTCAGGACCACCTAGCCCTGATGCAAAATGTTGAGATACTTTATGATTCGTACTCTTATGTTCTGGTGCTGTAGTATGTACTATCTTTGTTATGATTTGTACGCCTTTGGCGCTAGAACTATAATTAAGCATTCAGTGGATGATCGCGTTGCAAAATTTGACACCCACACAATCAGTTCATCGTATGAGTGATGTCTACGCCCCCCTCCTTTTCCTGTAGACAGTGTTGGGCCTCCAAGAGCAGAGGTTTGTAGAACAGCAGCAAGTTTCCCTTAAGTGGATCACCCAAGGTTTATCGATCTCAGGGAGGAAGAGGTCAAAGATATCCCTCTCATGCAACCCTGCAACCACAAAGCAAGAAGTCTCTTGTGTCCCCAACACACCTAATAGGTGCACTAGTTCGGCGAAGAGATAGTGAAATACAGGTGGTATAAATAAGTAGTAGCAACGGCACCAGAAAAGTGCTTTGCCCAGGACAGTAAACAAGCAGTAGTAACGCAGCAGTAGTAACGCAAAGAAAACGGTAAACAAGCAGCGATAGCAGTATTTAGGAACAAGGCCTAGGGATTAGACTTTCACTAGTGGACACTCTCAACTTTGATCACATAACAGAATAGATAAATGCATACTCTACACTCTTGTTGGATGATGAACACATTGCGTAGGATTACACGAACCCTCAATGCCGGAGTTAACAAGCTCCACAATTCAATGTTCATATTTAAATAACCTTAGAGTGCATGAAAGATCAATTCGACTAAACCAAGTACTAACATAGTATGCACACTGTCACCTTCACACTATGTAGGAGGAATAGATCACATCAATACTATCATAGCAATAGTTAACTTCATAATCTACAAGAGATCATAATCATAGCCTACGCCAAGTACTAACACGGATGCACACACTGTCACCATTACACCGTGCAGGAGGAGTAAAACTACTTTAATAACATCACTAGAGTAGCACATAGTTGAATTGTGATACAAAACACATTGCAATCATAAAGAGATATAAATAAGCACTTCACTATGCCATTCATAACAGTGGATAAGTATTCTGTGAAATATAGCCTAAGAGACCCACACGGTGCACACTATCACCTTTACACACGTGGGACAAGGAGTCTCCGGAGATCACATGAGTAAAATTCACTTGACTAGCATAATGACATCTAGATTACAAGCATCATCATATGAATCTCAATCATGTAAGGCAGCTCATGAGATTATTGTATTGAAGTACATAGGAGAGAGATGAACCACATAGCTACCGGTACAGCCCCGAGCCTCGATGGAGAACTACTCCCTCCTCATGGGAGCAGCAGCGGTGATGAAGATGGCGGTGGAGATGGCAGCGGTGTCGATGGAGAAGCCTTCCGGGGGCACTTCCCCGTTCCGGCGGCGTGCCGGAACAGAGACTCCTGTCCCCCAGATCTTGGCTTCGCGATGGCGGCGGCTCTGGAAGGTTTTCTCTAGTTTCGTCCAACGTATCAGGGTTTTCGCGACGGAGGCTTTAAATAGGCGGAAGGGCAAGGTCGGTGGACTTCTGGGGGGCCCAAACTATAGGGGGGCGCGGGCCCCCCTTGGCCGTGCCGGCCTAGGGTTTGGTGGCCCTGTGCCCCCTCTCTGGCGGTTCTCGTGTGTTCTGGATGCTTCCGGGCAAAATAGGAACCTGGGCGTTGATTTCGTCCGATTCCGAGAATATTTCGTTTCTAGGATTTCTGAAACCAAAAACAGCAGAAAACAGGAACTGGCACTTCGGCATCTTGTTAATAGGTTAGTTCCAGAAAATGCACGAATATGACATAAAGTGTGCATAAAACATGTAGATATCATCAATAATGTGGCATGGAACATAAGAAATTATCGATACGTCGGAGACGTATCAGCATCCCCAAGCTTAGTTCTGCTCGTCCCGAGCAGGTAAAACGATAACAAAGATAATTTCTGGAGTGACATGCCATCATAACCTTGATCATACTATTTGTAAAGCATATGTAGTGAATGCAGCGATCAAAACAATGTATATGACATGAGTAAACAAGTGAATCAGAAAGCAAAGACTTTTCATGAATAGTACTTCAAGACAAGCATCAATAAGTCTTGCATAAGAGTTAACTCATAAAGCAATAATTCAAAGTAAAGGTATTGAAGCAACACAAAGGAAGATTAAGTTTCAGCGGTTGCTTTCAACTTGTAACATGTATATCTCATAGATATTGTCAACATAGAGTAATATAATAAGTGCAATATGCAAGTATGTAGGAATCAATGCACAGTTCACACAAGTGTTTGCTTCTTGAGGTGGAGAGAAATAGGTGAACTGACTCAACAATGAAAGTAAAAGAATGGTCCTCATAGAGGAAAAGCATCGATTGCTATATTTGTGCTAGAGCTTTGATTTTGAAAACATGAAACAATTTTGTCAACGGTAGTAATAAAGCATATGTATCATGTAAATTATATCTTACAAGTTGCAAGCCTCATGCATAGTATACTAATAGTGCCCGCACCTTGTCCTAATTAGCTTGGACTACCGGATCATCGCAATGCACATGTTTTAACCAAGTGTCACAATGGGGTACCTCCATGCCGCCTGTACAAAGGTCTAAGGAGAAAGCTCGCATTGGATTTCTCGCTATTGATTATTCTCAACTTAGACATCCATACCGGGACAACATAGACAACAGATAATGGACTCCTCTTTTATGCATAAGCATGTAACAACAATTAATAATTTTCTCATATGAGATTGAGGATATATGTCCAAAACTGAAACTTCCACCATGGATCATGGCTTTAGTTAGCGGCCCAATGTTCTTCTCTAACAATATGCATGCTTAACCATAAGGTGGTAGATCTCTCTTACTTCAGACAAGACGAACATGCATAGCAACTCACATGATATTCAACAAAGAGTAGTTGATGGCGTCCCCAGAAACATGGTTATCGCACAACAAGCAACTTAATAAGAGATAAAGTGCATAAGTACATATTCAATACCACAATAGTTTTTAAGCTATTTGTCCCATGAGCTATATATTGTAAAGGTGAAGAATGGAAATTTAAAGGTAGCACTCAAGCAATTTACTTTGGAATGGCGGAGAAATACCATGTAGTAGGTAGGTATGGTGGACACAAATGGCATAGTGGTTGGCTCAAGTATTTTGGATGCATGAGAAGTATTCCCTCTCGATACAAGGTTTAGGCTAGCAAGGTTATTTGAAACAAACACAAGGATGAACCGGTGCAGCAAAACTCACATAAAAGACATATTGAAAACATTATAAGACTCTACACCGTCTTCCTTGTTGTTCAAAACTCAATACTAGAAATTATCTAGACCTTAGAGAGACCAAATATGCAAACCAAATTTTAGCATGCTCTATGTATTTCTTCATTAATGGGTGCAAAGTATATGATGCAAGAGCTTAAACATGAGCACAACAATTGCCAAGTATCACATTACCCAAGACATTATAGCAATTTACTACATGTATCATTTTCCAATTCCAACCATATAATAATTTAACGAAGAAGAAACTTCGCCATGAATACTATGAGTAAAGCCTAAGGACATACTTGTCCATATGCTACAGTGGAGCGTGTCTCTCTCCCATACAGCGAATGCTAGGATCCATTTTATTCAAACAAAACAGAAAACAAAAACAAACCGACGCTCCAAGAAAAGCACATAAGATGTGATGGAATAAAAATATAGTTTCAGGGGAGGAACCTGATAATGTGTCGATGAAGAAGGGGATGCCTTGGGCATCCCCAAGCTTAGACGCTTGAGTCTTCTTAGTATATGCAGGGGTGAACCACCGGGGCATCCCCAAGCTTAGAGCTTTCACTCTCCTTGATCATAGTATATCATCCTCCTCTCTTGACCCTTGAAAACTTCCTCCACACCAAACTCGAAACAAACTCATTAGAGGGTTAGTGCATAATCAAAAATTCACATGTTCAGAGGTGACACAATCATTCTTAACACTTCTGGACATTGCTCAAAGCTACTGGAAGTCAATGGGACAAAGAAATCCATCCCACATAGCAAAAGAGGCAATGCGAAATAAAAGGCAGAATCTGTCAAAACAGAACAGTCCGTAAAGACGAATTTTAAAAGGGCACCAGACTTGCTCAGATGAAAATGCCCAAATTGAATGAAAGTTGCGTACATATCTGAGGATCACGCACGTAAATTGGCTTAATTTTCTGAGCTACCTACAGGGAGGCAGGTCGAAATTCGTGACAGCAAAGAAATCTGAAACTGCGCAGTAATCCAAATCTAGTATGAACTTTACTATCAAAGACTTTACTTGGCACAACAAAACACAAAACTAAGATAAGGAGAGGTTGCTACAGTAGTAAACAACTTCCAAGACACAAATATAAAACAAAGTACTGTAGCAAAATAACACATGGGTTATCTCCCAAGAAGTTCTTTCTTTATAGCCATTAAGATGGGCTCAGCAGTTTTAATGATGCACTCGCAAGAAATAGTATTTGAAGCAAAAGAGAGCATCAAGAGGCAAATTCAAAACACATTTAAGTCTAACATGCTTCCTATGCATAGGAATCTTGTAAATCAACAAGTTCATGAAGAGCAAAGTAACAAGCATAGGAAGATAAAACAAGTGTAGCTTCAAAAATTTCAGCACATAGAGAGGTGTTTTAGTAACATGAAAATTTCTACAACCATATTTTCCTCTCTCATAATAACTTTCAGTAGAATCATGAGCAAACTCAACAATATAACTATCACATAAAGCATTCTTATCATGAGTCTCATGCATAAAATTATTACTCTCCATAGTAGGTGGCACCAAAAGACCACTATCATTATAATCATCATATATGGGAGGCAAAGTATCATCAAAGAAAATTTTCTCCTCAATGCTTGGGGGACTAAAAAGATCATGAAAACCAGCTTCCCCAAGCTTAGAACTTTCTATATCATTATCAACAATGGTGTTCAAAGCGTTCATACTAATATTACTTCCAGCATGCAAATAAGATTCCATAGGTTTTTTAATTTTCGCATCAAACAATCCATGTTTTAAATCAGGAAATAGAATAAGAAGCTCATTCTTGTCCATTATGTCAAACTAGTGTAAACAAGAAACAAAAAGATGCAATTGCAGGATCTAAAGGAAATAGCTTCGAGTACTTACAATGGCGAAAATAGCTTAGTAGCCGAGATCCGGAGTGTGAGTACCTTTTACCTTTCCTCCCCGGCAACGGCGCCAGAAAATAGCTTGATGTCTACGCCCCCCTCCTTTTCCTGTAGACAGTGTTGGGCCTCCAAGAGCAGAGGTTTGTAGAACAGCAGCAAGTTTCCCTTAAGTGGATCACCCAAGGTTTATCGATCTCAGGGAGGAAGAGGTCAAAGATATCCCTCTCATGCAACCCTGCAACCACAAAGCAAGAAGTCTCTTGTGTCCCCAACACAACTAATAGGTGCACTAGTTCGGTGAAGAGATAGTGAAATACAGGTGGTATAAATAAGTAGTAGCAACGGCACCAGAAAAGTGCTTTGCCCAGGACAGTAAACAAGCAGTAGTAACGCAGCAGTTGTAACGCAAGAAAACGAAACAAGCAGCGATAGCAGTATTTAGGAACAAGGCCTAGGGATTAGACTTTCACTAGTGGACACTCTCAACTTTGATCACATAACAGAATAGATAAATGCATACTCTACACTCTTGTTGGATGATGAACACATTGCGTAGGATTACACGAACCCTCAATGCCGGAGTTAACAAGCTCCACAATTCAATGTTCATATTTAAATAACCTTAGAGTGCATGAAAGATCAATTCGACTAAACCAAGTACTAACATAGTATGCACACTGTCACCTTCACACTATGTAGGAGGAATAGATCACATCAATACTATCATAGCAATAGTTAACTTCATAATCTACAAGAGATCATAATCATAGCCTACGCCAAGTACTAAAACGGATGCACACACTGTCACCATTACACCGTGCAGGAGGAGTAAAACTACTTTAATAACATCACTAGAGTATCACATAGTTGAATTGTGATACAAAACACATTGCAATCATAAAGAGATATAAATAAGCACTTCACTATGCCATTCATAACAGTGAATAAGTATTCTGTGAAATATAGCCTAAGAGACCCACACGGTGCACACACTGTCACCTTTACACACGTGGGACAAGGAGTCTCCGGAGATCACATGAGTAAAATTCACTTGACTAGCATAATGACATCTAGATTACAAGCATCATCATATGAATCTCAATCATGTAAGGCAGCTCATGAGATTATTGTATTGAAGTACATAGGAGAGAGATGAACCACATAGCTACCGGTACAGCCCCGAGCCTCGATGGAGAACTAGTCCCTCCTCATGGGAGCAGCAGCGGTGATGAAGATGGCGGTGGAGATGGCAGCGGTGTCAATGGAGAAGCCTTCCGGGGGCACTTCCCCGTTCCGGCGGCGTGCCGAAACAGAGACTCTTGTCCCCCAGATCTTGGCTTCGCGATGGCGGCGGCTCTGGAAGGTTTTCTCTGGTTTCGTCCAACGTATCAGGGTTTTCGCGACGGAGGCTTTAAATAGGCGGAAGGGCAAGGTCGGTGGACTTCTGGGGGGCCCACACTATAGGGGGGCGCGGCCCCCCCTTGGCCGCACCGGCCTAGGGTTTGGTGGCCCTGTGCCCCCTCTCTGGCGGTTCTCGTGTGTTCTGGATGCTTCCGGGCAAAATAGGAACCTGGGCGTTGATTTCGTCCGATTCCGAGAATATTTCGTTACTAGGATTTCTGAAACCAAAAACAGCAGAAACAGAAGCGGCACTTCGGCATCTTGTTAATAGGTTAGTTCCAGAAAATGCACGAATATGACATAAAGTGTGCATAAAACATGTAGATATCATCAATAATGTGGCATGGAACATAAGAAATTATCGATACGTCGGAGACGTATCAATGAGTAGTAGCACAATTACTTCTACAGCCAGTCCTGCCAGCGCATTAATTGGTAGCATGAAACACTTTCAGGCACTCCCCTCTGATTCATATTAATTGACTCAATTTTGTCTAGATATGGATGTATCTAGATGCATTTGTTAACTAGACTAACAAACTTGAGTCAGTTAATATGAATCGGTGTAAACCGCCCAAGTCCTCCAGCAGCTAGTTTATTGACTCTGGACTCCAAGCCTCTCACGGCAAGCCATCGACGAAGCTTTGACCAGATCTTGGCCCGCTTTTTTTTGCGAATAGCAAAGCTTTGACCAGTTCCTCTCGGGATACAGCACGCCGGTGAGCTTGCACGGTTGCCATGAGCACTTTCCGGCGGAACTTCCTCTGCAGCGCCCTCAAGCCGCCGCTGCGAGACAGCACGCAGTGCCTCGAGGTGGACGGAACGGACTATCTCGGGTTCTAAGGTCGGGGGGTCCGCCTCGTCCGGGTACGATCTACTGCGGTTTAACGAGTACATTGATGGCGTCAAGGTGATTTGGTTTTTTTTTTGTTGTTGTTTGAGCTTGGGATTTGGGGTTTTTTCGGATAGGGGAGGAGGAACCGAGGAAGAGGAAGGAACAACCCGCGTGCTTGGCGCGTGGCAGTGTGCTTGAATTTCGAATTTTTGTGAAATGTTTCATTTCCCCGCTACAATTCGGGGGTTTTCTTGACGCGCCAATGCGTCCCGCCGTGCAGGTTCAAGTGAATTTGGGGTGCCACACTATGGGCCCCAGTTTTAGTGAGACATGTAATGACTAGTCACATCAGTAAGTTCACTGTGTAATAAAATATGTTACCCCTCCCCTTTATGTAGCCCCCTTTGTCTCTCCCGATCGAGTGCCGACAGCCGACGCATGCAAGGCGCTAGCTCGATCCCCTCCTTTCGCCTCCACCGTCCAGGCATCCAGCTTGGAGGGGCAAGCTGCATCTAGACCAAGCGGATTAGGTAGTACTAGTAATGCTCTTTCCTTTCTCGAGATCGGTTCTTTTTTCCTCACCTCGATATCTTGCGCATCTACTATTTCCTATTCTGGGCGAAGGGGTGTCTTTCTGGTCACCCTCGCGCTGGGAGTGATTGATGGGGGTGGGGGGCTACCTTTGCTTGGATTGGGGTGTTCTTCCTTTATTTGTCGACATTTGCAACCTTTGTAGTTTCTGCAGATCCTCAATGTATCTTTTGTCAGCTTGTACAGGAAAGGAAATACCTCGGTGGTGGTGGGGGGGCAATGGAGCGTAAGGCCACCACGCATGTGGGCAGTTGGCTGAGCCTGAGCTGCGTCCCAGCCCCGCAAAGCAGGTACTCCGTTTGCTTATCCACTCGTCTGCCGCATCCTCAATCTGTTCCTGTTCTGGAAGATGCTTAAAGTAGCACATGTCTTCAGCTGTTTGTGCATAAAGCCTCTGTGACACCATGCTCTATATTCTCTGTATCAGGTTGGTACCTCTAGGTTCCGTGCTGAGGCTATGGGGAATGAGAATAGCGCCCCACCTGCTGCAGGAGCATGGCCCGATCTGCAGCACAAGAAGCGAAATGCCACTGCCGAGCTGGGCAGGGACCGCCGAGGGGTAATTTTTTTAACCAACTTACCATGATGTAGTCTGAATCTGATACTCCCTCAGATCCAAATTAATTGACTCAACTATCTGTAGATACGGATGTATCTAGATGTGTTTTTAGCTCTAGATACTACTACCTCTATCCCAAAGCTTAGGGATTATATTATTTTTAGAAAGTCAAACTATACCATGTTTGACTAAGCTTTTACCAAAAATCATTAACATGCAAAATACAAAATTAATATCATTAAATAGGTTGTGAAATATATTTTCCTACGGTATCTACACAATATTATATTTGTTGATAGAATGTTCTAAAATTTTGGTCAAACTTTACTTGTTTTGATTTCTCAAAAATAAATAAGCCTTAAGCTTTGGGATGGAGGTATCTAGACAAAGCTGAGTCAACTGGAGTAGTTTTTTTGTCTGTCCATAGCTAGTGTTCATGGTGCAAAAGGCTAAGAGCATCCACTATATGCATCAGTCCATCTCATACAGTAATTCAATATCACTGCTGAGGTCTGCCTTTTGTTTTGCTATTCATATGCAGACTGAAACTTTAGGGCCTTTACACAAAAGGAAGATCAAATCTGACCGATCAAAGCTGCCGGTATGTTGATGCCGCCCCATCTTCTAAATGCCTCTACAAGCACAAGGCCACGCGCCACTGGTGGTGATCTTTTAATGAATATGGTATATTTTCTTAATCCACAAAACATGCCTTGATATTTGTCTGTTTATTGTCGGTTTTTTCTAATGCTTGCCAAAAGTTTACAACAACAACAACAACAACCAAGCCTTTCAGTCCCAAACAAGTTGGGGTAGGCTATAGTTGAAGCCCATAAGATCTCGAAGCCAAAAGTTTAGAAACACCAAATTCGTTTGCTTACAATCATCATACAGTAATGTTCATCTACTCTCCAGTTCCCCTAACCCAACAAAAATGATGTTAATTACGATTTTTAGATTAAAAGAGCACCATTAGGCGCTGTTAATTATGATTTTGAGATTAAATGTCATTTGCAATTGCTAATTACAATTTTGAGGCAAATGATTAGTTTAACCTTGATCTGTTCCGCTCTCCATTTTTCCCAACCGAAAAAAATGTAACCATTCCATTCCTCTGAAATGGAACTATTCCATTCCATTCCACGCTGTTTCAGAACCGAACACACCCTTGCATTGTTGTGAACTGTTGTCCATACACAACCATACCCTTCCACTTACATCCAGCACTATATGCATCAGTCTGTCTCAGAGTCATTCAATATCACTGCTGAGATCTGTTCCCATTCTTATGCAGGCTGAAACTGCTGCGCCTTTACTCAAGTGGATGCAAAATGAGGCTGATGAGGCTGCTGTGAGGACGATGGTGCCGGCACCATCATCCGAAAACCTCTACAAGCATGAGGCCATGGGCCAGCTGGGTGGTGACCTTTTAATGAATCTGATATATTTTCTTAATCCACATACATGATTTTATTATTATCTGTTTAATTACTGTTGGCTTTGCCTAATGCTTACCAAAAGTTCAGAAACACTGCGTTTGCTTACAATCATCATACACTAATTTTTCACTTTTCAGTCTGTCTCATCCAGTATATAAACTGTTGAGTTCCGTTGGCTTCTTTTGTAATCATTTGCATTGTTGTCAACTGTTGTCTATGCACAACCCTATTCTTCCACTTACATCCCGCACTTTTTGCATCAGTCCATCTCATAGATTTATTAAATATCAATGATGAGTTCTGTTGCTATTCATATGCAGGATGAAGCTTCTGTGCCTCTACTCAAATGGATAAAAAATGATCCTGATGAGGCTGCTGTGAAGATGATGGTGCCGCCACCATCTTCTGAAAACCTCCTCAAGCACAAGGCCACGGGCCAGCTGGGTGGTATCCTTTTTAAGCAGGTATATTTTCTTAATCCTCATACATGATTTGATTTGTCTGTTTATTGCCGGCTTTGTCTAATTATGCTTACCAATAGTTCAGAAACACACACAACCCTATTCTTCCACTTACATCCAGCACTATATGCATCAGTGTCTCATAGATTCATTTTATATATCACTGCTGATGTCTGTTGCTCATCAATTTTCATATGCAGTTGAAACGCTAAGCCTTCATTGGTCAAAAGGATTGCAACTGCTGCGATGAGGCATCTGCAGAGGCTGCCACCAAGTTATTGTCAGCCCCACCTTCTGGATGCTTATATAAGCTCAAGTCCAAGGACCAGCCGGGCCGTAACCATCCAAGGGTTCGGGTATATTTTCTTAAGCCACATATACATGCCATGATTTATTTCTGATATTATCACCGGCTCTGTCTACTGCTTCTTGGAATTCGGAAACGCCAAATTAGCATGCTTATATTCATCATACACTAAATTTTGACTGTTCAGTTTGTAACATAGTGTTATGCACTCGCTTGTCAACATTTGCATTGCTCTGAACTATGCACTTTACACAACCTAATTCTTCCACTTACATTCAGCGCTACGCACCAGTAGTACCTCCCATGTTTCCTTCACCATCCCGATGCCGAGCTTGCGGGAATATGGCGGGCCCATGTACATACCCCGCATATAACACCTCCTATGGCTCTATCTACCTTTCTAATAACTCCTTCACAGAGTTACAGGTATGTATTCTCAGTGGTTTAGCATGAATTGGCATATAGTAAAGTCTTGTTTTTAGTCTTCCTGCTTCTTACATTAGTATCAATTTTCACCTGCAGACTGTACCTTGTGAACTTCGTCCAATGATTAACCAGATGTGTCCGCATGAAGGGTCTTTCACTATGCATGGCAATGGCAAATTGATGAACACCTACACGGTCTATGAGGTGTATGTCTACAAGACGCAGGCCATCACATATTTGTATGGACATGATTGGAGAAAGTTTGCTTTTGACTACGGTCCGAAGAAGGGCGACGAGTGAGGATCGAAACTCAAACGGGCAGATATACGTAACTGCTTACAGAGTTGGAGACACTTCCAAATATATAATATGTAACTTTTTTGTACTCATATCCTTTGATTACTGCATTCTGAGCAGTTGTTCTAAACCATTCCCTCTGTTCTAGCTTGCTGGGTTTAACATGATCAAAGCTGCAGATCCCCTGATGGAACAGGAGCGGATGTCACAAAGGGCACCCACACCAGCACCGGCTTCCCACTCTCCTGCATCAGCACCGGTTTCGTACCAAGACCGTTTATTGCATCTACCCAGCAGGCCCCTACATCGGCATTGGTTCTGTAGAGGCCCCATATACTACACCTGCCCAACAGGCTCCCGCATCGACCTTTGGTTCCTCTAGCTGCACCGTTTACTACACCTTCCCAACAGTCTCTGCATCAGCACCGGTTCCTCTAGAGGCACCGTTTATTGCACCTGCCCGACAGTCTCACCGCATCAGCACCAGCTCGTGTACTAGCCCAGGCTCCTGCACCTGCCCCAGCCAGATCACCGAGGTCTCAGCTCATTGCTGTGGCCACCCGTGTGGTGACCAGGACGCATCTGAAGGCTATGTTCGTGAGTATATGACAGCATAACTGCTCTTATCTTGATGTCTTCTCTGCTCAAAGTCTCACATGGTTCAGTCTTCAGTGCATTGGTGCCATTGACTAATTTTTGTTGGTATCTCTTGCTTTGAATCAGAATTTGCCTAAAAGTATCGCCAAGGATCTCAATGCTGGCCGAAGGGGCAAGATTTCCCTCGTCATGGAGAGTGAAGGTCTCACCGTGGAGGGACGGTACTCCGTCAGTCCCACAGATGGCCGCTTGGCTGTTACTTCCAGGTGGAAAAAGTTCATTGATGGTGCCAAACTTCGCATTGGATCAAAGTTGAAGGTCAAGATCTTTCGATGCATTTGTGACATGCTGGTCATCAAGTTTGCGGTTGTCTAGTTCTATTGTCCCATGAGCCCTTAGCAAATGCATTTGTAGTTATACTTATATAAGGTTATCTTATCTGAACTGCTAATTAATTGTATGGGTGGTAAAACTCTGGCAAGCTTTTGCTCTTAGCAAGTATGTATGTATGATCAGCTATTATGATAACTAATGTTTGTGTTCATCTTAATTTGCATTTCTGTTTTAGAAAAAAACTTAATTTCTATTTTGGCTGACCTGTTAGAGAACTATCAGATTGAATCCACAACATGATTCAAATAGATTCATTACACCAAGCCACATGTCTTGACCTTGCTATACACTAGTTCCATTAATCAGTGCAAGAAGGCTTACCTGAGCTGCCTGAACCACAGCAGATTCGAATCCACCTTAGCTATCTAGCTAGAAATACAACCTTTGCAGAAAGAGGATTTGCAGTACGGGAGGCTGACATTGGGGACCCATGAGCCAGCAGCGTCGTCAACGTTTTAAAGGCGGCAGGAGATCGAAACAAAAAAAAGCCAAAAATCAGTTGGTAAACAAAATCCAAGAAATGAAACTTTTACCTTTCTGAGAGGATGACATGCGGGACCCATGAGGCAGCAGCATCCTCAACTATTCCAAGGCGGCAGGGGATCAAAATAAAAATAGGAAAAAGCCAAAAATTAATTAGGGTAAAAAATAAATCTATCAAAGGAAACCTTTATTGTTCATAGAGGATGACATGTGGGACCGACCTGCCAGCTGTGTCGTCATGGTTTCAAAGGGGGCAGGGGATCAAAAGAAAAAGGCAAATAACCAGAAATTAGGGGTAAAAAATAAATCCAACGAAGGAAACTTTTATTGTTCATAGAGGATGACATGCAGGACCCATGAGCCAGCAGCTTCCTCAACGTTTCAAAGTCGGCATGAGATTGAAAGAAAAAGGCAAGTGACCAAATATCAGGAGCCAAAAATAATCCAAGAAAAGAAATTTTATTGTACATAGAGGATGACATGCGGGACCCATTATGCAGCAGCGGACTCAACATTTCAAAGGCGGCACAGGACCAAAAGAAAAATGAACTAGCCACAAATCGGGGGTGAAAAAATCCAAGAAAAGAAAGATTTCAATTGGGCTGCATCTGGACATCTGGGCCTTCGAACTATCCTGCTGGGCCTTTTGACTCGTACAATTTCAGCCCACTCCAAAACAGGAAAGTTCGGATTTTTCTAAAAAAAACAGGAAAGTCCTATGCTTCGCAAAAACACAAAACAAGGAGATTCAACATATAAGTTTGTTTATGTAAAAATAAAGATTTAATTTATCCATTTGCAATAGCTCAGAGCGAAATACAATGTTTATTGTCTGCAAAATAATCAAGATATCACATGTTTCTTGTACGGGGAGGCTGACATCGGGGACCCATGAGCCAGCAGCGTCGTCAACGTTTTAAAGGCGGCAGGGGATGGAAAGAAAAAATAAACCAAAAATCTGTTGGTAAAAAATACAAGAAAAGAAATTTTATTGTACATAGAGGATGACATGCGGGACCCATGAGGCAGCAGCATCCTCAGCGTTTATTGTTCATAGAGGTTGACATGTGGGACCCGTGAGCCAGCAGCGCCCTGAACGTTTTAAAGGCTGCAGGAGATCGTAAGAAAAAATAAGCCAAAAATCGTTTGGTCAACAAAATCCAAGAAAAGAAACATTAACCGTTCTGAGAGGATGACATGCGGGACCCATGAGGCAGTAGCATCCTCAACGATTCCAAGGCGGCAGGGGATCAAAGGAAAAAAGGAAATATTCCGAAATTAATTAGGGGTTCAAAATAAATCCATCAAAGGAAACTTTTATTGTTCACAGAGGATGACATGTGGGACCGACCTGCCAGCTGCGTCGTCATCGTTTCAAAGGGGGCAGGAGATCAAAAGAAAAAGGCAAATAGCCAGAAATTAGGGGTCAAAAATAACTCCAAGAAAGGAAACTTTTATTGTTCGTAGAGGATGACATGCGGGACCCATGAGCCAGCAGCTTACTCAACGTTTCAAAGGCGGCATGAGATCGAAAGAAAAAGGCAAGTGACAAAATATCAGGAGCCAAAGATAATCCAAGAAAAAAAATTATTGTACATAGAGGATGACATGCAGGTCCCAATTAGCAGCAGCGGTCTCAACGTTCAAATGCGGCTTGAGATCAAAAGAAAAAGAAAGTTGATTGTACATAGAGGATGACATGCGGGTCCCATGAGTCAGCAGCTTACTCAACGTTTCCAAGGCGGCAGGGGATCAAAAGAAAAAAGAAATAGCCAAAAATCAGAGGGTGAAAAAAAACCCAAGAAAATAAACTTTTATAGCACATAGAGGATGGCATGCGGGTCCCATGAGCCAGCAGGTTCCTCAACGTTTCAAACGTGGCATGAGATCGAAAGAAAAAGGCAAGTGACCAAATATCAGGAGCCAAAAATAATTCAAGAAAAGAAACTTGAGTGTACATAGAGGATGACATGCGGGTCCCATTTAGCAGCAGCGGTATCACCGTTTGAGAGGCTGCACGGGATCGAAAGAAAAAGGCAAGTGACCAAATATCAGGAGCCAAAAATAATCCAAGAAAAGAAATTTTATTGTACATAGAGGATGACATGCGGGTCTGATACGTCTCCGACGTATCGATAATTTCTTATGTTCCATGCCACATTATTGATGTTATCTACATGTTTTATGCACACTTTATGTCATATTCGTTCATTTTCTGGAACTAACCTATTAACAAGATGCCGAAGTGCCAGTTGCTGTTTTCTGCTGTTTTTGGTTTTAGAAATCCTAGTAAGGAAATATTCTCGGAATTGGACGAAATCAACGCCCAGGTGCCTATTTTTCCACGAAGCTTCCAGAAGACCGAAGACGAAACGAAGTGGGGCCACAGGGTGCCCAAACCCTAGGGCGGCGCGGCCCCCCCTGGCCGCGCCGGCCTGTGGTGTGGGGCCCCTGTGCCCCCTCCTGACTTGCCCTTCCGCCTACTTAAAGCCTCCGTGACGAAACCCCCAGTACCGAGAGCCACGATACGGAAAACCTTCCAGAGACGCCGCCAACGCCGATCCCATCTCGGGGGATCCAGGAGATCGCCTCCGGCACCCTGCCGGAGAGGGGAATCATCTCCCGGAGGACTCTACGCCGCCATGGTCGCCTCCGGTGTGATGTGTGAGTAGTCTACCCCTGGACTATGGGTCCATAGCAGTAGCTAGATGGTTGTCTTCTCCCCATTGTGCTTAATTGTCGGATCTTGTGAGCTGCCTAACATGATCAAGATCATCTATCCGTAATTCTATATGTTGCGTTTGTTGGGATCCGATGAATAGAGAATACTTGTTATGTTGATTATCAAAGTTATATCTATGTGTTGTTTATGATCTTGCATGCTTTCCGTTACTAGTAGATGCTCTGGCCACGTAGATGCTTGTAACTCCAAGAGGGAGTATTTATGCTCGATAGTGGGTTCATGCCTGCATTGACACCGGGACGGATGTGAGAAAGTTCTAAGGTTGTGTTGTGCTGTTGCCACTAGGGATAAAACATTGATGCTATGTGTAAGGATGTAGTTGTTGATTACATTACACACCATACTTAATGCAATTGTCTGTTGCTTTGCAACTTAATACTGGAGGGGGTTCGGATGATAACCTGAAGGTGGACTTTTTAGGCATAGATGCAGTTGGATGGCGGTCTATGTACTTTGTCGTAATGCCCAATTAAATCTCACTATACTCATCATGATATGTATGTGCATGGTCATGCCCTCTTTATTTGTCAATTGCCCAACTGTAATTTGTTCACCCAACATGCTGTTTGTCTTATGGGAGAGACACCTCTAGTGAACTGTGGACCCCGGTCCAATTCTCTTTACTGAAATACAATCTCTTGCAATACTTGTTCTACTGTTTTCTGCAAACAATCATCTTCCACACAATACGGTTAATCCTTTGTTACAGCAAGCCGGTGAGATTGACAACCTCACTGTTTCGTTGGGACAAAGTACTTTGGTTGTGTTGTGCAGGTTCCACGTTGGCGCGGAATCCCTGGTGTTGCGCCGCACTACATCCCGCCGCCATCAACCTTCAACGTGCTTCTTGGCTCCTACTGGTTCGATAAACCTTGGTTTCTTACTGAGGGAAACTTGCTGCTGTACGCATCACACCTTCCACTTGGGGTTCCCAACGAGCGTGTGCTTTACGCGTCATCAAGCTAAATTTCTGGCGCCGTTGCCGGGGACCTGAAGAAAAGTTACACCACAAAGATTTCTATCTCCCACGTCAACTACACGCCAGCAGCTAAATTTCTGGCGCCGTTGCCGGGGAGATCAAGATACGCTGCAAGGGGAGTCTCCACTTCTCAATCTCTTTACTTTGTTTTTGTCTTGCTTAGTTTTATTTACTACTTTGTTTGCTGCACTAAATCAAAATACAAAAAAATTAGTTGCTAGTTTTACTTTATTTGCTATCTTGTTCGCTATATCAAAAACACAAAAAAATTAGTTACTTGCATTTACTTTATCTAGTTTGCTTTATTTACTATTGCTAAAATGGCCAACCCTGAAAATACTAAGTTGTGTGACTTCACAACCACAAATAATAATGATTTCTTATGCACACCTATTGCTCCACCTGCTACTACAGCAGAATTCTTTGAAATTAAACCTGCTTTACTGAATCTTGTTATGCGAGAGCAATTTTCTGGTGTTAGTTCTGATGATGCTGCTGCCCATCTTAATAACTTTGTTGAACTATGTGAAATGCAAAAATATAAAGATGTAGATGGTGATATTATTAAACTTAAATTGTTCCCTTTCTCATTAAGAGGAAGAGCTAAAGATTGGTTGCTATCTCTGCCTAAGAATAGTATTGATTCATGGACTAAATGCAAGGATGCTTTTATTGGTAGATATTATCCCCCTGCTAAAATTATATCTTTGAGGAGTAGCATAATGAATTTTAAACAATTAGATACTGAACATGTTGCTCAAGCTTGGGAAAGAATGAAATCTCTGGTTAAAAATTGCCCAACCCATGGACTGACTACTTGGATGATCATCCAAACCTTCTATGCAGGACTAAATTTTTCTTCACGGAATTTATTGGATTCAGCTGCTGGAGGTACCTTTATGTCCATCACTCT
The DNA here is from genome assembly GCF_019359855.2 of Lolium perenne. Taxonomy (NCBI): domain Eukaryota; kingdom Viridiplantae; phylum Streptophyta; class Magnoliopsida; order Poales; family Poaceae; genus Lolium; species Lolium perenne. Next base: position 167,136,488 of record NC_067244.2, read on the forward strand.
TGGTTAAGCAACAAAGCTTCTTGATAATATGATGATCAATTACTCTGAATGGCACACGGAAAGAGCTCCACAAGGTAAGAAGGTAAATTCTGTCGAAGAAACCTCTTCCTTGAGTGATAAGATCGATGCTATTATGTCTATGCTTGTGAATGATATGACTAATATTGATCCTAATAATGTTCCATTAGCTTCATTGGTTGCACAAGAAGAACATGTTGATGTAAACTTCATTAAAAATAGTAATTTCAACAACAATGCTTACCGGAACAATTCTAGTAACAACTATAGGCCATATCCTTATAATAATGGCAACGGCTATGGTAATTCTTATGGTAATTCTTACAACAATAATAGGAATTCACCCCCTGGACTTGAAGCCATGCTTAAAGAATTTATTAGTACACAAACTGCTTTTAACAAATCTGTTGAAGAAAAGCTTGGAAAAATTGATATACTTGCTTCTAAAGTCGATAGTCTTGCTGCTGATGTTGATCTTTTGAAATCGAAAGTTATGCCTAATGAGAATCATCATAATAAAATTGTTACTACAGCAAATGCCATCCAAGTTAGAATTAATGAGAATATAAGATTAATGGCTGAACTGCGTGCTAGGTGGGATAGAGAAGAAAATGAAAAACTAGCTAAAGAGAAGAATGTAGCTAAAGTTTGGACTATTACCACCACTTGTAATGCTAATGCTACACATGTTGCTGCACCTCCTACTAATACTAATAAAAGAATTGGTGTTAGCAATGTTTCCACTTCTAAGGCAAAGGGAGCGCACTGAAAGCGCTAAAAGCTACGAAACCACTGTGATAAAGCTGCTGAAATTTTTTCCAACATTGGGGATGATGATCCCATTGCTTTAGATTATAATAGTTTGAATTTTGATGATTGCCACATCTCTGAAGTTATAAAGTTCTTGCAAAAACTTGCTAAAAGTCTTAATGCTAGTGCTATAAATTTGGCTTTTACACATCATATTACAAATGCTCTCATAAAAGCTAGAGAAGAGAAACTAGAGAGCGAAGCCTCTATTCCTAAAAAGCTAGAGGATGGTTGGGAGCCCATCATTAAGATGAAGGTTAAAGATTTTGATTGTAATGCTTTATGTGATCTTGGTGCAAGTATTTACATTATGCCTAAGAAAATTTATAATATGCTTGACTTGCCACCGCTGAAAAATTGTTATTTGGATGTTAATCTTGCTGATCATTCTACAAAGAAACCTTTGGGGAAAGTTGATAATGTTCGCATTACCGTTAACAATAATCTTGTTCCCGTTGATTTTGTTGTCTTGGATATTGAATGCAATGCATCTTGTCCCATTATATTGGGAAGACCTTTTTCTTCGAACTGTTGGTGCTATCATTGATATGAAGGAAGGTAATATAAAATATCAATTTCCTCTCAAGAAAGGTATGGAACACTTCCCTAGAAAGAGAATGAAGTTACCTTTTGATTCTATTATGAGAACAAATTATGATGTTGACACTTCGTCTCTTGATAATACTTGATACACACTTTCTGCGCCTAGCTGAAAGGCGTTAAAGAAAAGCGCTTATGGGAGACAACCCATGTTTTTACCTACAGTACTTTGTTTTTATTTTGTGTCTTGGAAGTTGTTTACTACTGTAGCAACCTCTCCTTATCTTAGTTTTGTGTTTTGTTGTGCCAAGTTAAGCCGTTGATAGAAAAGTAAGTACTAGATTTGGATTACTGCGCAGTTCCAGATTTCTTTGATGTCACGAATCTGGGTCCACCTCCCTGTAGGTAGCTCAGAAAATTAAGCCAATTTACGTGCATGATCCTCAGATATGTACGCAACTTTCATTAAATTTGAGCATTTTCATTTGAGCAAGTCTGGTGCCATTTTAAAATTCGTCAATACGAACTGTTCTGTTTTGACAGATTCTGCCTTTTATTTCGCATTGCCTCTTTTGCTATGATGGATGAATTTCTTTGATCCACTAATGTCCAGTAGCATTATGCAATGTCCAGAAGTGTTAAGAATGATTGTGTCACCTCTGAATATGTTAATTTTTATTGTGCACTAACCCTCTAATAAGTTGTTTCGAGTTTGGTGTGGAGGAAGTTTTCAAGGATCAAGAGAGGAGTATGATGCAACATGATCAAGGAGAGTGAAAGCTCTAAGCTTGGGGATGCCCCGGTGGTTCACCCCTGCATATTCTAAGAAGACTCAAGCGTCTAAGCTTGGGGATGCCCAAGGCATCCCCTTCTTCATCGACAACATTATCAGGTTCCTCCCCTGAAACTATATTTTTATTCCATCACATCTTATGTGCTTTTCTTGGAGCGTCGGTTTGTTTTTGTTTTTTGTTTTGTTTGAATAAAATGGATCCTAGAATTCACTTTATGGGAGAGAGACACGCTCCGCTGTAGCATATGGACAAGCATGTCCTTGGTTTCTACTCATAGTATTCATGGCGAAGTTTCTTCTTCGTTAAATTGTTATATGGTTGGAATTGGAAAATGATACATGTAGTAATTGCTATTAATGTCTTGGGTAATGTGATACTTGGCAATTGTTGTGCTCATGATTAAGCTCTTGCATCATATGCTTTGCACCCATTAATGAAGAAATACATAGAGCATGCTAAAATTTGGTTTGCATATTTGGTTTCTCTAAGGTCTAGATAATTTCTAGTATTGAGTTTGAACAACAAGGAAGACGGTGTAGAGTCTTATAATGTTTTCAATATGTCTTTTATGTGAGTTTTGCTGCACCGGTTCATCCTTGTGTTTGTTTCAAATAAGCCTTGCTAGCCTAAACCTTGTATCGAGAGGGAATACTTCTCATGCATCCAAATACTTGAGCCAACCACTATGCCATTTGTGTCCACCATACCTACCTACTACATGGTATTTTCCGCCATTCCAAAGTAAATTGCTTGAGTGCTACCTTTAAAATTCCATCATTCACCTTTGCAATATATAGCTCATGGGACAAATAGCTTAAAAACTATTGTGGTATTGAATATGTAATTATGCACTTTATCTCTTAATAAGTTGCTTGTTGTGCGATAACCATGTTCACTGGGGACGCCATCAACTACTCTTTGTTGAATTTCATGTGAGTTGCTATGCATGTTCGTCTTGTCTGAAGTAAGAGAGATCTACCACCTTATGGTTAAGCATGCATATTGTTAGAGAAGAACATTGGGCCGCTAACTAAAGCCATGACCCATGGTGGAAGTTTCAGTTTTGGACAAATATCCTCAATCTCATATGAGAAAATTATTAATTGTTGTTACATGCTTATGCATAAAAGAGGAGTCCATTATCTGTTGTCTATGTTGTCCCGGTATGGATGTCTAAGTTGAAGAATAATCAATAGCGAGAAATCCAATGCGAGCTTTCTCCTTAGACCTTTGTACAGTCGGCATAGAGGTACCCCTTTGTGACACTTGGTCAAAACATGTGCATTGTGATGATCCGGTAGTCCAAGCTAATTAGGACAAGGTGCGGGCACTATTAGTACACTATGCATGAGGCTTGCAACTTGTAAGATATAATTTACATGATACATATGCTTTATTACTACCGTTGACAAAATTGTTTCATGTTTTCAAAATCAAAGCTCTAGCACAAATATAGCAATCGATGCTTTTCCTCTATGGAGGACCATTCTTTTACTTTCAATGTTGAGTCAGTTCACCTATTTCTTTCCACCTCAAGAAGCAAACACTTGTGTGAACTGTACATTGATTCCTACATACTTGCTTATTGCACTTGTTATATTACTCTATGTTGACAATATCCATGAGATATACATGTTACAAGTTGAAAGCAACCGCTGAAACTTAATCTTCTTTTGTGTTGCTTCAATGCCTTTACTTTGAATTATTGCTTTATGAGTTAACTCTTATGCAAGACTTATTGATGCTTGTCTTGAAGTGCTATTCATGAAAAGTCTTTGCTATATGATTCACTTGTTTACTCATGTCATATAAATTGTTTTGATCGCTGCATTCACTACATATGCTTTACAAATAGTATGATCAAGGTTATGATGGCATGTCACTCCAGAAATTATCTGTGTTATCGTTTTACCTGCTCGGGACGAGCAGAACTAAGCTTGGGGATGCTGATACGTCTCCGACGTATCGATAATTTCTTATGTTCCATGCCACATTATTGATGTTATCTACATGTTTTATGCACACTTTATGTCATATTCGTGCATTTTCGGAACTAACCTATTAACAAGATGCCGAAGTGCCGATTCTTTGTTTCTGCTGTTTTTGGTTTCAGAAATCCTAGTAAGGAAATATTCTCGGAATTGGACGAAATCAACGCCCAGGGGCCTATTTTTCCACGAAGCTTCCAGAAGACCGAAGACGAAACGAAGTGGGGCCACAGGGTGCCCAAACCCTAGGGCGGCGCGGCCCCCCCTGGCCGCGCCGGCCTGTGGTGTGGGGCCCCTGTGCCCCCTCCTGACTTGCCCTTCCGCCTACTTAAAGCCTCCGTGACGAAACCCCCAGTACCGAGAGCCACGATACAGAAAACCTTCCAGAGACGCCGCCAACGCCGATCCCATCTCGGGGGAACCAGGAGATCGACTCCGGCACCCTGCCGGAGAGGGGAATCATCTCCCGGAGGACTCTACGCCGCCATGGTCGCCTCCGGTGTGATGTGTGAGTAGTCTACCCCTGGACTATGGGTCCATAGCAGTAGCTAGATGGTTGTCTTCTCCCCATTGTGCTTAATTGTCGGATCTTGTGAGCTGCCTAACATGATCAAGATCATCTATCTGTAATTATATATGTTGCGTTTGTTGGGATCCGATGAATAGAGAATACTTGTTATGTTGATTATCAAAGTTATATCTATGTGTTGTTTATGATCTTGCATGCTTTCCGTTACTAGTAGATGCTCTGGCCAAGTAGATGCTTGTAACTCCAAGAGGGAGTATTTATGCTCGATAGTGGGTTCATGCCTGCATTGACACAGGGACGTGATGAGAAAGTTCTAAGGTTGTGTTGTGCTGTTGCCACTAGGGATAAAACATTGATGCTATGTCTAAGGATGTAGTTGTTGATTACATTACGCACCATACTTAATGCAATTGTCTGTTGCTTTGCAACTTAATACTGGAGGGGGTTCGGATGATAACCTGAAGGTGGACTTTTTAGGCATAGATGCAGTTGGATGGCGGTCTATGTACTTTGTCGTAATGCCCAATTAAATCTCACTATACTCATCATGATATGTATGTGCATGGGCATGCCCTCTTTATTTGTCAATTGCCCAACTGTAATTTGTTCACCCAACATGCTGTTTGTCTTATGGGAGAGACACCTCTAGTGAACTGTGGACCCCGGTCCAATTCTCTTTACTGAAATACAATCTACTGCAATACTTGTTCTACTGTTTTCTGCAAACAATCATCTTCCACACAATACGGTTAATCCTTTGTTACAGCAAGCCGGTGAGATTGACAACCTCACTGTTTCGTTGGGACAAAGTACTTTGGTTGTGTTGTGCAGGTTCCACGTTGGCGCCGGAATCCCTGGTGTTGCGCCGCACTACATCCCGCCGCCATCAACCTTCAACGTGCTTCTTGGCTCCTACTGGTTCGATAAACCTTGGTTTCTTACTGAGGGAAACTTGCTGCTGTACGCATCACACCTTCCACTTGGGGTTCCCAACGAGCGTGTGCTTTACGCGTCATCAGGGTCCCATGAGCCTGCAGGGTCCTCAACGTGGCATGAGATCGAAAGAAAAATGCAAGTGACCAAATATCAGGAGCCAAAAATAATTCAAGAAAAGAAACTTGATTGTACATAGAGGATGACATGCGGGTCCCATTTAGCAGCAGCGGTATCACCGTTTGAGAGGCTGCACGGGATCGAAAGAAAAAGGCAAGTGACCAAATATGAGGTTCCAAAAAAAATCCTAGAAAATAAAGTTTTATAGTACATAGAGGATGACATGCGGGTCCCATTTAGCAGCAGCGGTCTCACCGTTTGAGAGGCGGCAGGGGATCGAAAGAAAAAGGTAAGTGACCAAATATGAGGTGCCAAAAAAATCCAAGAAAAGAAAGTTTTATAGTACATAGAGGATGACATGCGGGTCCCATTTAGCAGCAGCGGTATCACCGTTTGAGAGGCGGCAGGGGATTGAAAGAAAAAGGCAAGTGACCAAATTTGAGGTGCCAAAAAAAACTCCAAGAAAAGAAAGTTGATTGCTCATAGAGGATGACATGCGGGTCCCAATTAGTAGCAGCGGTGTCAACGTTTCCAAGGCGGCAAGGGATCAAAAGAAAAAGGAAGTAGCCAGAAATCAGGGGGTCAAAAAAATCCAAGAATAGAAAGAATTTTGGTTCATAGAGGATGACATGCGGGACCCATGATCCTGCATCATAAACGGCTCGATCGGAGAGCGTTGAACGAGATGGCGCGATCGAGAAAAAAAACAATGCCAGAGAGGCTGCCATCTGGGCCCTACATCCCTCGGCGGTGCGGATTTGCGTGACTCGGCCGGCGAACCCGAGAATTCGAGATGCACCACGTCCCGGGCCACCATACGCAACGTTTTGGCCGGTTTCGTCGGGCTAGGTGGCCTCAAAAACGAGAAAAAAAACGTTTTGACATGCACAACGGACAGACCCAAAATCGTCGGCCATGGTACACCAGCAACCACGGCGCGACTTCAACTTCGTCGGCCATGGCAACTTTTCTTGTAGTGTGTTGAGTGTGCAACAATCCCCCAATGACAAGAGTGGACTTGGATTCAACTCCCACAACAATAACAAGTCCAAGAACAACAATAACAAGAAGGGCCAAGTACAAGTCAAAGACCCGGCCAAGATTGTTTGCTTCAAGTGCAAAATTGAAGGGCATCATGTTAGATCTTGCCCTTTGAAGAAGAAGCAAAAAGGGAAGCGGCCTCAAGCTCAAACTCATATTCAACCTCAAGTTGAAGAAATGCCACTTCCCAAGAAGAATCAAGCCAATGCTTCCATTGTGGAGAAATCTAGTGAGAAGAAGGAGAAGAAAAGAACTTGCTACATATGCCGTGAGAAGGGCCACATCTCCTCCTTTTGCACTATTGGTACCTCATCCAACTCTATCACCATTGATGATGTTTATTCTCTTCGTAAGGATGAGGGTGGCAATGTGTTGTGCCAAATATGTTGGTGCTCAAAGTGGTGTCAAGAAAAGAACCATTTGGGTTGCCAAACCTATTGTGACTAACCTCTTAGGACCCAACTTAGTTGGGGACTAACAGTCCAAAACTTGATCAATAGGTGCTTGTTGGAGGGCATTGGAGACTTGGCTACATCATGAAGAATTAAGGGATCTTCATCATTTATATTATCTCAAGCCAAGTCTTGGTTATCTTGCTTCTATCATATGATCAATGTTCCGCCTTGCGGTAACATGTGCTCAACTCATTTATATTGAAAGTTACTCGCCCCTTTGCATGTGTTAGTTTTTGTTCCTAACATGTGTTTGTATATGTTGTGCTTCCTACTTGTTTTTCTTGAGAAATCAAGTCTATGCATGTTGGGTTGCACACCATGTATTTGCGTTTGTGTTGGAGCCACTTTGCATCTTGTTGAATCTAATATGGCTCTTATGAGCTATGTATGGACTATCCCATTTTGGGGGAGTGATATTCCTTTGGGAATTTCATGATCCTAAACAATGTGTGTACATGAGGAATATCACTTAGAATTGATATTACGAGATTATCTAGTCGCTATGTGGTATGTCATGTTCATGAGAAATTCAAATTCTAATGTCCATTAATATCTCTAGTTGGATCTTATTTGCCTCTTGTGAAAATAAATTCCTTATCACATTATGGGGGAGTAATAATCTTTGTGCATATTACAAGACTAGAAAATGTGAACATTTGAGGTTGTGTCACATAGAATTGATACCGTAAATTATCTCTCTCCTATGTGGCATGTTTGCTCAAACAAGCTCCAATTTGCTTAAATGGCTTCATTGCTAATATCTTTGTGGATCTTATTTGTGAAAGTTTTTCTTGGCATGGTTTTTCACAACGTGTCCCTCAATACATTTTTGGAAAACCATGTGCTTCAAGTCATACTATTAATTGCTTTGCATGTTGGTATGAATACTATTAATTGCTTTGCATGTTGGTATGAATACTATTAATTGCCTTGCATGTTGGTATGACTAAATGAAGCTATCAAGAAACTATCTTTGCATGATGGTTAACTCTTATCTTTTACCATATGCTTTGTTCGTTGTAAATATGATCTTATGTATACTTACAAACTACCACCGGGAAATATTTGCTAATACCTCTTGTCCTAGGACAATTGGTAATCATTATGAGGTAGATATTTATTGATCATATCTACATTGGCTCTTGTGTTTAAATTGCCTTATTTATTGCCATGAATTTGTTGTGCTTTGACTCCCATGTGTCTTCCTTGCATCTTATGGATCTAAGTTGTCTATTCAAACTTTCTTAGCATTGTTAGAAGATATAGGTAGCGTGATGATCCTAGTTTTGTGCATTTTGTATTCATATAAAAAATCCTAGATAATGCACCAATCTTGGGGGAGCTCTTCTATATTTATTAGAATGCTTAACATCTCTTGATCTTTATCAAAATTTTGGTTTTGGGAGACATAAAATTTTCTTTTTGGTACTTTGTGCCATCATAAAAAGTTTCGAGGGTTTGGTTTATTTGTTGGAACCTTGCTCTCTTGGGAGTTGGTTATCTCATTCCTTTATTTTTAGGTTTAATTAGCTTCTTATAATGAGATAAGTCTTTGGAGTCAATCTTGTGTTGATTTGATTCTTTGGTATAATTTGGACAACCATTGTCTCTTGGTTTATTTGGTGTTTTGTCCAAATTATATCTTCCTTTGGTTCTTGAAAGTATTGTGCATGCATATTTAATATATGTATATCTTATGGCATGTGTCACTTTCTTTGATCCAATATATAGGGTAAACTCCATCAAATCCTAATTTGGCTAAGATGTGCATAAAATTCAATTTCATATCTATATGCACATAGAATTGTGGAGTTTGTCCTATATGTTGTAGTGTGTCTAACTACTTCGGACCCAATTAGTTTGGGGACCATTTTGTACTTACCTTTGTGTTAGGTACAATGGATATGCATTGAATGCTTGTCTCACTCTTGGAAAGAAGTGGTGACTCAATGGTAACTTGAGGCAAGCTAGGATGGTCAACGAACACATATCTACTACATCCACACCAATGCTATCTTGGTAACAAGTATCTTCTCATGCATACTTTTCTTGTATCCAACCTTATGGTTGCATCTTGGCATGAATCTCTTGATTTGCAAATGTTGTGCTTCTTGCAAAAGTCTTAATGAAACCTCTTTATTGTGAATGTGAGTAATTTGAGATGAGTGCATTTGTTGGGAAGTATTTTAAATCATGCTCATGATTCATCCATCCCAACTATGCCTATCTAGCAATTTTGTTGCATATCAATTCCTCAAGGCTCTCACATGTGCAATATAGATGAAAGTGCAAATTTAGTTACTTCTTTTGGTATCCCCGTTTGTGATACTTGTTGCCTTTCTCAAATGCATCCCAACTATCTTCTATCCCTTGTTGATATTTGTGATGTATTTTAGTTGTTTGTGGTTGAAGTTCATGAATGTACAATAAGATAAAATTGAGCCTTTGGCCATGCTATTAAGCAAAAATTCTTATTGGTATATTGCATGACTTCGTCTTGGATATCATACTATTTTTCTTGCGTATCTATTTTGTGTGTGCATGTTTCTTTGTGGATAAATATCTTTGTGATATTGCCCACTTAGAGAAACTTATACACATAAGAGATGATACATCTTCTTTTGATATCTTATTTATTTATTGCATGTTGATTGGTCATGCTAAGCAATATAATTCATTGAAGACTATGATGATGCTTTTTGCTCATCCTTGTAATAGTCTTATAATATGCTTTATCATGCCTTTCACATATCCTCTTGGTTGAGCCTTTTTATTATGGTGCCTCTTACTTTTTGCTCAACTATTTGTTTGTTGCAAGTGTTTAGCTTACTTTTCTATCTATGATCTATTACAAATGTTTGTGTTTTAAATAAGGGAGTGAGGATTCCATGTTATGCGTATTGTATTCAAATGCAACATTTTATTTTATGCATGTACCTTGGGGAGCTTCCTCATTTGATTTAGAACACTATCTTGTGGTGATCATTAGAGTTTGATTCACTTGGTATCTTTTGTTTTTGAATGATATTATGGGAGTGATGATTCCATGTTTGTGCACTTTATACTCCAATGCAAATTGTCTAGTTTTGTGCACAAACCTTGGGGAGCTTCCTCATATTATTTAGAGTAATCTTCTTGATCTTATCATAATATCTATCTTTCTTTTGGTATCTTCTTTGTGGTTCATTTGGTTGCTTGCTTCATTTGTTGAAGCTTCTAGACTTTGTTATCTTTTTGCAATCTTTGATCCTATCTATAGTGTGATTCCTTCCGAATATTCGTCATTGGATACGTGCATTTGATTCCACTCAAATTATGAGAAATGCACACGCTATGGAGGAACTCTCACTATATTGACCTTCTAAATTTTTCACCCATTTCGTCAATTGGTGCTAATGGGGGAGAAGTTTGGAGGGTTTATGGGAATTTGGTTATTTCTTTGCTTTGTGCTTAAGCATGTGCCTTTATTGCATTGCATCTTGTTGCTTTGCATAGTTGAGTAGTTAGAGGAAACTCCACTAGGCTTTGAATGCCAATATATGCAATGAAAGTCAAGATCATTCACACATGCATATATTATGGGGGAGTTTGCTCTATATATTCAACTTGCTTGCTACTTCAATTCCTTATATAAACCCTCTCAAAGAGATTGTCATCAATTACCAAAATGGGGTAGATTGAAAGTGCATGGAGCCCCCATGTGTGGTTTTGGTAATTAATGATAATCCCTATGGAATAATGTTTGCATTGAGTTATATTTGTAGGAGTTGTCCATAGGCAATTCTTGAACCATATGTTGGCTTCAAGGTTGCAATAAGAAGAATTTGATGAAGGATATCAAGTGTCAAGTATGTCTTGAAGATGAAGATGAAGTGAGCCCTCAAGTTACTTCAAGACATCAACATGATGAAGAATGAAGAAATGAAGTGCAAGTTCAAGATGAGCCAACTCGAAGAGTTCATAAGCTTGAAGCTTGCCATGGAGAAATGAAGTGCAAGTTCAAGATGAGCCATCTCGAAGAGATCCTTTGCTTGAGTCTTGCCATCCATATGGTGATCATGGATATGTGAAGATGCGTCGAAGAAGAAGCTCTCCCATGGTGGATTATGGGGGAGAAATCCTGATGGTGGTCATGGTTATGTGAAGATGCGCTGAAGAAGAAGCTCTCCCATGGTGGATTATGGGGGAGCAATCCACAAGACTTCGTCAAGCAAGCACAAGCAAGAAAGGCGTTCCATCTTGTTGAGGTCAAGATCGTCGTCATCGAGCTCAAGTGGAATGCGCAAGTATAAGGTTTGCTCTTGATAGGGTTTCTTTCTCACCGGTCTCATAGTGTAGTTGGAGACCGGTTTATAGTTTAGTTGCCGTACTATCAAGAGGGCTTTCGAGTGAGTAACTCGATCGTATCGTTCGGAGAGAGCTCAAACCTTTGCATCCTTGCATCATCTTTCTTGGTTGTTATTTGGACCTTATCCATGTAATGTTTTAGAGCTTGTGCTTATTCTCATGACAAGTTCTAGTTCATCGAAAACAGATTTCGCATAGATCACTTGTTGCGTTTTTGAGTTTGATTCATCATCTTTCTTGGTTGTTATTTGGATCTTATCCATGTGATGTTTTAGAGCTTGTGCTTATTCTCATGACAAGCTCTAGTTCATCAAGAATGGTTTTTGCACGGGCTACTTGTTGCATTTTCAAGGTTGGAGGTTTTACCGGTATGTCTTTTTTAGATAGGTCAAACCTTTCGTCATTTATTTCTATCCTACCTTGCTGGACTATGATGGTTCCCTGCATGATCTTGTAGAGCTTGTTACTAGCTTCGAAACAAGCCCAAGATCATCAAAATCGGAGTCCGGATGCTCAAGTTATGATCATTCTCGTTTTGGTGTTTCTGCAGTTTTCAGGGGGGCGGATATTCCGGCCCAAGTTTGGGGCGGATAATCCCCCCCCCCCCCCCGAAAAATCCGGTTTTTGGGAAAATCCGGCCAAATATCCGGCCCCCTTACTGAGAGCAGTTTTCTCATGTCCTTAGCCGTTTTTTGGGCCCCGGATATTTTGCAAATATCCGGCCCGGAAAATCCGGCCTGAGCACACCCAAACGGTCATATTTTGATGGGAGGGGGTATTTAAGCCCCCCTTCTTCCTCCTTGGGCAGCTACCTCTTCCCCTTTGTGCTCTCCATCATTGTTGACCTTGAGAGCTTCCCTTTCCCTCTACTCCTCCTATGCTTCTTGGATCTTTTTGAGGGAAAAGGAAGAGGAGATCTAGATCTACATTCCTACCAATCAAATCCCTATCTTTGTGAGGGGAATCCACTAGATCTAGATCTTGGAGAAATTTGGTGTTCCTCCTCTTATTTGTTCTTCCTCTCTTATTCCTCCAATAGCTTTTGTAGCTTTGGTGGAATTTGAGAGAGAAGAACTTGAGCATCTTTGTGGTGTTCTTGCCATTGCATTTGGTGCATCAGTTTGAGTTCTCCACGGTGATTCGTGGTGGTGAAAGCAAGAAAGTTGTTACTCTTGGGTTCTTGGAACCTGATACGTCTCCAACGTATCTATAATTTCTGATATTCCATGCTTGTTTTATGACAATACCGACATGTTTTGTTCACATTTTATGTCATATTTATGCGTTTTCCGGAACTAACCTATTGACGAGATGCCGAAAGGCCGATTCTTTGTTTTCTGCTGTTTTTGGTTTCAGAAATCCTAGTAAGGAAATATTTTCGGAATCGGACGAAATCAACACCGAAAGTCTTAGAATTCCCGGAAGCTTCCGGAACACCGAAGGAGAGTCGGAGGCGGGCAGCAGGGGGCCCACACCATAAGGCGGCGCGGGTGGCCCCCTGGCCGCGCCAGCCTATGGTGTGGGGGCCCCAGCCACCTCCTTGCGCCGCCTCTCCGCCGAGATATTCGTCCCTGACCTAAACACATCGCCCCGTTCGACGGAAATAGAGAAAACCATCGAGCCGCCGCCATCGCGAAACTCCAATTCGGGGACAGAAGTCGCTGTTCCGGCACCTGCCGGGACGGGGAATTGCCCCCGGAGCCATCTCCACCGCCGTCTTCACCGCCATCTTCACCGCCATCGCTGCCTCCATGATGAGGAGGGAGTAATCCACCCCCGAGGCTGAGGGCTCCGCTGTAGCTATGTGGTTCATCTCTCTCCCATGTACCTCAATACAATAATCTCATGAGTTGCTTTACATGATTGAGATTCATATGAGTTTTGTATCACAATTTATCTATGTGCTACTCTAGTGATGTTATTAAAGTAGTTTTATTCCTCCTGCACGGTGTAATGGTGACAGTGTGTGCATCCGTGTTAGTACTTGGCGTATGCTATGATTGTGATCTCTTGTAGATTATAAAGTTAACTATTGCTATGATAGTATTGATGTGATCTATTCCTCCTACATAGCGTGAAGGTGACAGTGTGCATGCTATGTTAGTACTTGGTTTAGTCGTATTGATCTTTCATGCACTCTAAGGTTATTTAAATATGAACATTGAATTGTGGAGCTTGTTAACTCCGGCATTGAGGGTTCGTGTAATCCTACGCAATGGTGTTCATCATCCAACAAGAGTGTAGAGTATGCATTTATCTATTCTGTTATGTGATCAAAGTTGAGAGTGTCCACTAGTGAAAGTATGATCCCTAGGCCTTGTCCCTAAATACTGCTATCGCTGCTTGTTTACTGTTTTACTGCGTTACTACTGCTGCGTTACTACTGCTTGTTTACTGTCCTGGGCAAAGCACTTTTCTGGTGCCGTTGCTACTGCTTATTTATACCACCTGTATTTCACTATCTCTTCGCCAAACTAGTGCACCTATTAGGTGTGTTGGGGACACAAGAGACTTCTTGCTTTGTGGTTGCAGGGTTGCATGAGAGGGATATCTTTGACCTCTTCCTCCCTGAGTTCGATAAACCTTGGGTGATCCACTTAAGGGAAAACTTGCTGCTGTTCTACAAACCTCTGCTCTTGGAGGCCCAACACTGTCTACAGGAAAAGGAGGGGGGGCGTAGACATCAAGCTATTTTCTGGCGCCGTTGCCGGGGAGGTAAGGTAAAAGGTATTCACATCCTCCGACTACTAAGCTATTTCCTAGCACTGTTGCCGGTGTGTGAGTGCTCGAAGCTATTTCCTTTAGATTCTGCAATTGCATCTTTTTGTTTCTTGTTTTTATTTTCACTAGTTAGGCATAATGGAAAACAACAAAAAAATTGGTGAGCTTTTTAATCTTTTTCCTGATTTAGAATTGTTTGATGCGAAAATTAAAAAACCTATGGAACCTTATTTGCATGCTAGTAGCGATGTTATTAGTATGAATGCAATTACTGCTAATGCTATGGAGAAGTCTAAGCTTGGGGAAGCTAGTTTTTGTGATCTTTTTAGCTTCCCATCTTTAGGGGAGAAAATTTGCTCTGATAATACTTTATCTCCCATATGTGATAACTCTAATGATGCTTGTGATATTTTAAATGTACCTACTGAAAGTATTCCATATAAAATACCTATGAAAATTATTGAACGTGTTATTGATAACCGCTATGAAGGGGATGGAACTGTCCATCCTGGAGATCATTTACTGTTTTTGCATGGATTATGCGGGTTATTCAAGTGTGCAGGTATTTCTATGGATGAAGTGAGGAAGAAGCTATTCTCTTTTTCGCTGTCTGGTAAAGCGGCGCATTGGTATAAATTGTTGGAGAATAGTCATTCTCTTGGTTGGGAGGAAATTGCATCTCTCTTTTATTCTAAATTTTATCCTCCTCATGAAGTGCATATTGATAGGAATTATATTTATAACTTTTATCCTCGTGATGGAGAGAGTATTTCTCAAGCGTGGGGGAGATTGAAATCACTAATGCTCAAATGTCCCATTCATGAGCTCCCCCGTAATGTTATTATTAACAATTTTTATGCGAGGCTTTCAGGACAACACAAGGACTATCTGGACGCATGTTCGGAGGGATCTTTCACAAGCAAGGAGGTTGAAGCTAGGTGGGATCTTCTTGATCGGATTGAGGAGAACGCTGAAGGATGGGAGAACGACAAAGGTAAAGAGTCAGGTATAAATTATGATTATGAATGCATTGAAGCTTTTATGGATACCGATAAATTTCGAAATATGAGTGCTACTTATGGTCTTGACTCTCAAGTTGCTGCAAATCTTTATAAAGCCTTTGCTTCTCATTTTGAATTACCTAAAAAGAATTTTGATAAATATCATGAACCTTTTAAAGAGGCTTGCATGAAGAATGAAATTGTTGTTAATTATTGCAATAAGCATGCTCAAACTCCTAAGAATGCTATTTCCTATAAGCATGTTAATTTTTGTGGAATACATAGACCTTGTGGAATTAATCAAATCAAAGATGAATATTGTATCCATCATCCTAATGAAAAAACTAGAAAGTGGTTTAGGGCTCTAGATGATCTTGGTAAAAAAGTTTGTGCCCTCTATCCTTTTATTTGTGAAGTTTGCCATGAAGTGGGTCATTTTAATTTTCAATGCTCCTCCAATGATAATTTGAACCCAATGAGTGCTACAAATTTGTATTGTGATGATGAAATTACTCCTAATCAGCATGATGAACTTACTTTATTTTTGGGGTGTGAAGAACTGTCGAGAAAAATCTCTTTGTTACATATGAGTGATCTTGATATTGATGATGTCCTGCATGGGTGTTTTTCTTATTGCATTGATAATAGCCATACAAATACTTACATACAAAATATTTTAGAAGATGACACCTTGCCAAAATATGATAGGACCGCTGTGTGTTTTCAACTAATTAATGAAAAGGAGGGATCCTCCCAAGTTTCTTCTATTGTTTCTGAAAGTAAATCAGGTTATGCGGACAAGCCACCCTTCAAGCCTCTTCCTCCTAAAGAAGGGAACGAGGAGAAGGAAGAGAAGAAGAAGAAGAAGAAGAAGGAGAATAAAAAGAAAGAGGTAACGGCATATCCCCACGTGAATGAGATAACGCTAGGTAACCGTAAGTATGTTGCTCCTAATGATTATTGTGATAATGAATCTGAATACGATGATCTTCCTATGCCCTTTACATACATTAGCAATCATGATTTGAAGGAGCACACTACTTTTGATATTGCAAATCTCTGGGAAACTAATTCTGAAAATGATGATGATAATAATTACCATAGTGTCAGTACTATCCATGCTTCCTCCCATAATGATATAGAAAGCTCTAAGCTTGGGGAAGAGGTGTTTGCAAATCCTTTAGCTACTGGTCATTATGTTCTTGATACATCTCCTTCTAATAATAATAATGGTGTGGACACAGATAAACCGATTGTGAAAGATAACTATTCTATTTCTTATGATGACACTGTGCCTCCGATCTCTAAAGATCATTATAAAGAATGCTATGATATAGGTTCTAACTACCCTTATGAAACTTGTCATAGTCATGATTGGGTTACCAAAAACAATTCCCTTAATATGCAACTTGTTTACCATGTTCAAATTCTTGATAATAATCCTGCTCCAATTACTATTAATGAAAAGAACTCTCCTTATGCCAAAATTAATGATACTTCTATGCATATGAACCATGATAAGAATGTTTTAAGTGATGGGTATATTGTGGATTTCATCAATGATGCTACTGAAAGTTATTATGAGAGAGGGAAATATGGTTATATGCATCTTAATAATATTAAGTTTCCCCTCTTTATGTTGAGAATCTTGAAGTTACTCGTGTTTTATCCTCTTATGCTTGTCACTTTGTTCTTCATGAATTCATTTGTGTACAAGATTCCTCTGCATAGGAAGCAAGTTAGGCTTAAATGTGTTTTGAATTTGCCTCTTGAAGCTCTCTTTTGCTTCAAATACTATTTCTTGCGAGTGCATCACCAGAACTGCTGAGCCCATCTTAATGACTATAAAGAAAGAACTTCTTGGGAGATAACCCATGTGTTATTTTGCTACAGTACTTTGTTTTATATTTGTGTCTTGGAAGTTGTTTACTACTGTAGCAACCTCTCCTTATCTTAGTTTAGTGTTTTGTTGTGCCAAGTAAAGTCGTTGATAGTAAGGTTCATACTAGATTTGGATTACTGCGCAGAAACAGATTTCTTTGCTGTCACGAATCTGGGCAAAATTCTCTGTAGGCAACTCAGAAAATTATGCCAATTTACGTGAGTGATCCTCAGATATGTACGCAACTTTCATTCAATTTGAGCATTTTCATTTGAGCAAGTCTGGTGCCATTTTAAAATTCGTAAATACGAACATTTCTGTTTTGACAGATTCTGCCTTTTATTTCGCATTGCCTCTTTTGCTATGTGGGATGGATTTCTTTGTTCCATTAATATCCAGTAGCTTTATGCAATGTCCAGAAGTGTTAAGAATGATTATGTCACCTCTGAATATGTTAATTTTTATTGTGCACTAACCCTCTAATGAGTTGTTCTAAGTTTGGTGTGGAGGAAGTTTTCAAGGATCAAGAGAGGAGTATGATGCAACATGATCAAGGAGAGTGAAAGCTCTAAGCTTGGGGATGCCCCGGTGGTTCACCCCTGCATATATTAAGAAGACTCAAGCGTCTAAGCTTGGGGATGCCCAAGGCATCCCCTTCTTCATCGACAACATTATCAGGTTCCTCCCCTGAAACTATATTTTTATTCGGTCACATCTTATGTACTTTACTTGGAGCGTCGGTTTGTTTTTGTTTTTGTTTTGTTTGAATAAATGCTTGTGTGGGAGAGAGACACGCTCCGCTGTTGCATATGAACACATGTGTTCTTAGCTTTACTTTTAATTTTCATGGCGAAGGTTGAAACTGCTTCGTTAATTGTTATATGGTTGGAAACGGAAAATGCTACATGTAGTAATTGGTATGATGTCTTGAATAACTTGATTTTTGGCAATTGTTGTGCTCTTGTTTAAGCTCTTGCATCATATACTTTGCACCTATTAGTGAAGAAATACATAGAGCTTGTTAAAATTTGGTTTGCATGAGTGGTTTCTCTAGAGTCTAGATATTTTCTAGTGAGGTGTTTGAACAACAAGGAAGACGATGTATAGTCTTATAATGCTTGTAATATGTCTTTTATGTGAGTTTTGCTGTACTAGTTCGTGCTTGTGTTTGCTTCAAACAATCTTGCTAGCCTAAACCTTGTATCGAGAGGGAATACTTCTCATGCATCCAAATCCTTGAGCCAAACAACACTATGCCATTTGTGTCCACCATACCTACCTACTACATGGTATTTCCTGCCATTCCAAAGTAAATTGCTTGAGTGCTACCTTTAAACAATTCAAAATTTATCACCTCTGATTTGTGTCAATGTTTTATAGCTCATGAGGAAGTATGTGGTGTTTATCTTTCAATCTTGTTGGGCAACTTTCACCAATGGACTAGTGGCTTCATCCGCTTATCCAATAATTTTGCAAAAAGAGCTGGCAATGGGATTCCCAGTCCCAAATTAATTAACAAAAATAGACACTCCTCCATGGTATGTGATTGTTGGACGGCACCCAAAGGATTCGGTTAGCCATGGCTTATGTAAGCAAAGGTTGTGAGGAGTGTCATCATAATAAAACTAAAATAAAAAAGGCACTCCTTCATGGTATGAGATTGTTGGAAGGCACCCGAGGATTCGGTTAGCCATGGTTTGTGAAAGAAAGGTTGGAAGGAGTGTCACACAAAAATAAAATAAAATGGGAGCCGCTCTTTGAAGGTTTGTCTGGCAAGGGGGTTAGAGTACCCGCTACCATTCGTTGACAACAACATACACCTCTCAAAACTTTATTTTTATGCTCTCTTTATGTTTTCAAAATCAAAGCTCTAGCACAAATATAGCAATCGATGCTTTCCTCTTTGAAGGACCATTCTTTTACTTTTATTGTTGAGTCAGTTCACCTATCTCTCTCTACCTCAAGAAGCAAACATTTGTGTGAACTGTGCATTGATTCTTACATACTTGCTTATTGCATTTGTTATATTGCTTTGCATTGACAACTATCCATGAGATATACATGTTACAAGTTGAAAGCAACCGCTGAAACTTAATCTTCCATTGTGTTGCTTCAATGTCTCTACTATGAATTTATTGCTTTATGAGTTAACCCTTATGCAAGACTTATTGATGCTTGTCTTGAAAGTACTATTCATGAAAAGTCTTTGCTATATGATTCAATTGTTTACTCATTGCACTTACGTTGTTTCTAATCGCTGCATTCATCTCATATGCTTTACAATAGTATGATTAAGATTATGTTGGTAGCATGTCACCTCAGAAATTATCTTTTATCGTTTACCTACTCGAGGACGAGTAGGAACTAAGCTTGGGGATGCTGATACGTCTCCAACGTATCTATAATTTCTGATGTTCCATGCTTGTTTTATGACAATACCGACATGTTTTGTTCACATTTTATGTCATATTTATGCGTTTTCCGGAACTAACCTATTGACGAGATGCCGAAAGGCCGATTCTTTGTTCTGCTGTTTTGGTTTCAGAAATCCTAGTAAGGAAATATTTTCGGAATCGGACGAAATCAACACCGAAAGTCTTAGAATTCCCGGAAGCTTCCGGAACACCGAAGGAGAGTCGGAGGCGGGCAGCAGGGGGCCCACACCATAAGGCGGCGCGGGTGGCCCCCTGGCCGCGCCAGCCTATGGTGTGGGGGCCCCAGCCGCCTCCTTGCGCCGCCTCTCCGCCTATATATTCGTCCCTGACCTAAAAACATCGACCAGTTCGACGGAAACAGAGAAAACCATCCAGAGCCGCCGCCATCGCGAAACTCCAATTCGGGGGACAGAAGTCGCTGTTCCGGCACCCTGCCGGGACGGGGAATTGCCCCCGGAGCCATCTCCACCGCCATCTTCACCGCCATCTTCACCGCCATCGCTGCCTCCATGATGAGGAGGGAGTAATCCACCCCCGAGGCTGAGGGCTCCGCTGTAGCTATGTGGTTCATCTCTCTCCCATGTACCTCAATACAATAATCTCATGAGCTGCTTTACATGATTGAGATTCATATGAGTTTTGTATCACAATTTATCTATGTGCTACTCTAGTGATGTTATTAAAGTAGTTTTATTCCTCCTGCACGGTGTAATGGTGACAGTGTGTGCATCCGTGTTAGTACTTGGCGTATGCTATGATTGTGATCTCTTGTAGATTATAAAGTTAACTATTGCTATGATAGTATTGATGTGATCTATTCCTCCTACATAGCGTGAAGGTGACAGTGTGCATGCTATGTTAGTACTTGGTTTAGTCGTATTGATCTTTCATGCACTCTAAGGTTATTTAAATATGAACATTGAATTGTGGAGCTTGTTAACTCCGGCATTGAGGGTTCGTGTAATCCTACGCAATGGTGTTCATCATCCAACAAGAGTGTAGAGTATGCATTTATCTATTCTGTTATGTGATCAAAGTTGAGAGTGTCCACTAGTGAAAGTATGATCCCTAGGCCTTGTCCCTAAATACTGCTATCGCTGCTTGTTTACTGTTTTACTGCGTTACTACTGCTGCGTTACTACTGCTTGTTTACTGTCCTGGGCAAAGCACTTTTCTGGTGCCGTTGCTACTGCTTATTTATACCACCTGTATTTCACTATCTCTTCGCCAAACTAGTGCACCTATTAGGTGTGTTGGGGACACAAGAGACTTCTTGCTTTGTGGTTGCAGGGTTGCATGAGAGGGATATCTTTGACCTCTTCCTCCCTGAGTTCGATAAACCTTGGGTGATCCACTTAAGGGAAAACTTGCTGCTGTTCTACAAACCTCTGCTCTTGGAGGCCCAACACTGTCTACAGGAAAAGGAGGGGGGGCGTAGACATCAGAACCCTAGACGGATTCTAGGCCTTTGTGGCATCTTTGTGGTGTTCTTGGGGACTCAAATTAAGTTGTGGAGAATCTTCAAGGGCAAGGCCTTTGTGGCATCTTAGTGGTGTTCTTGGGGACTCCAATTAAGTTGTGGAGATTTTTCAAGGGCAAGGCCTTTGTGACAATTTGTTGGGAGCCTCCAATTAAGTTGTGGAGATAGCCCCAAGCTTTGTGCGGGTTCGGTAACCTCCCTAAGGTTACATAGTGGTTCGAGGACATCCCTCTTGGTGGGAATTCTCGAGGAGAATACGGTGGCCCTCGTGCTTTTGGAGTGACTTGTCCTCCACACCGCTCCAACGGAGAGTAGCACTCGCAAGAGTGTGAACTTCGGGCTACATCGTCGTCTCCCGCGTGCCTCGGTTATCTCTATACCCGAGCTCCTTACTTATGCACTTTACTTTGTGATAGCCATCGTGCTTGAAGTTATATATCTTGCTATCACATAAGTTGTTTGTATTGCTTAGCATAAGTTGTTGGTGCACATAGGTGAA
This sequence comes from Lolium perenne, assembly GCF_019359855.2. Classification (NCBI taxonomy): domain Eukaryota; kingdom Viridiplantae; phylum Streptophyta; class Magnoliopsida; order Poales; family Poaceae; genus Lolium; species Lolium perenne. The sequence continues at coordinate 167,158,081 of NC_067244.2, forward strand.
CCATAGTATATAGGCTTTGGGCTTTACAAAGTAAATGCTAGTTTTATTCCGCATTTGTTAAGCCCATCTCGTAAAAGTTTTAAATCGCCTATTCACCCCCCCTCTAGGCGACATCCGTGTCCTTTCAAGTTCATGCGTGCATTTTACATGCATCACCACCCCAAGTGCAAGAGATCAATTGTAGTACTTTTCAATAAGAAAATTGTCGAACCCACGAGGAGCTGAAGGTATTGGTTAGCGGATTTGACAAGTAAACAATAACAAGAATGCAATAGTTTTGGTGTTTTGGGTTTATAGTTTGCAATAAAAATAGAGTATGGAAAGTAAATAACAATATGTAAATGCTCTCAGTGAGAGAAAGCTCAATCCTCTATGCGGCAAGAGGAAAAGCTCAAGTGTGTGTGTGCTTATATGAGAAAAGTGTTTCCGAGGGCGGCATGGATTCACTAGCATTTAGAATTCTACACAACATGGCAAATATTATGTCAAGTTTCATTTTCTTAGGGGCGGAGCCTAAATTAGGTGCACCCATAAATATGAGAAAATGCACCCCTTATGATGGGTCCTAGAGCCATTCTCATGTGCAAGTATAGTATATGAATCATTAAGGCATAAATATCCAACCATAGCAATTAGTTCATTGGTCCCCGACATAAACCCGTCTAATGCAACTCAAAATATTGGAAACCGGTTTCTGTCATTCCGTCTCTTCCAATAGTCATTCATTAGATTAAAGTGCAGCCCTATGAGCCCATATAGGTGCAGTAATATGGAGTCAACGTTTGCATAAAACCATCATAGAACAACATAAAATATAAAAACTTGACCAAACACTCATCGCACATCATATAGAATCATAGCCAGATCATCATATGCCCTCAGGAACATTGGGAACTACTCACAAGTGTCAAACATGATATGGACCAGCAGCATAATGATTACAATCTGAATATATAATCTCTCCACCAAATTATAATTACAAAGTACCAATCACAAACATGCAACTAGCCCTTAAAACAATATCTGGGGTTCAATCAAACACATACTATGAGAGGGATGAAGTCGATCTCGTAGATAGAAATGGTGGTGATGATGTTGTTGATGGAGATGCCTCCCCCTACATCATGGAGGAGTGGTGATGACGATGGCGGCGATTTCCCCTTCACTGGAGGCACCGGTGCGCCAGGATCTGTCCTCTCCCGGACTAGGAGAGGATTTTCCCCTCCGCTAACGCATCAATAAATCTTGGTAAAATTATGACTTAGTTCTGTGAAACGGAGGCGTCTGTGTAAAGGGGGGCCTAAGGTGACGCTTGAGGGTGAAACGATCCTAGGTGACGCACCTAGCTAGGGGGCGCGCCACCTAGTCTCATTTGACTATCATGCACCCCCTCGCGTGCTTCTTTGAGTCCTTCTCCAGGTGAAAAATTGATCATGTATTTTTCCTTCGATTTTTAGGTGTCCAAAAGGTCCCCGAAACAGCAAAATACGAAAGAAGAGGTTTTCTGCCTCAGAAAAATTAAATACCAATGAAAGGGACTTTGTAAGAAAGTCCTGAAAATCAACTAAAATGCATAAATAATGATGTATGATGGCAAATATCAATGAAAACTAATCATTTATGTCACAATGATGATGATGTAAAATACACATATCAACTCCCCAAGCTTAAACCTTTGCTCGTCCTCGAGCAAATAAGCGAATAGATCATATCATGCATCAATGAGCTTATGGTTGATAATCAAAAATACGATAATTGCATCATCAACTTATGCATATTCAGTTGTCTTGTAAAATCACTGAACTAATAATCATACAAATGTGGACAATTGATTGTTTCATATATCTTTTCTATATGCTTGGATTTTTACCAACTTTCTTTGACTTTCACTTTGTAATGAAGATAAACTCTCATATAGCAACTAGTTAAAAGAAGAGAATTTTCTAAACAACAAAATAAACACGAAGTTTGACTTTGTCAAACACTTACCCATATTTTGAATGGGATCAGTAAATAGTCTTGCACCATAGTAACCAATATAAACCTTATTCATGGATCTTCCAATCATGGCATATGACTTACATCCACCTTTGTCTTTCACTTCCCATGGCTAACCGAATCGTCGGGTGCTGACCTTTTCATTCACATTCTTATTTTAAGAATATGTATTTAAATATCCATGACCATCAGTTTACCCGTTCATCACTAAGTAGCACACGAGTATCTCATGCTCTCCCTTGTCATTATTTCTTCCTAACTATTTTTTCTCCAAGACCACATCTCTGCCACAAATTCAAGGTGTTTTATTTTTCCTTTATTTATTAGTATTACTTGCATGGATGTTTCCTTTGTTGCAAGCTCTACTTGATAAGTTCTATGTTTGTCCAACAAGATCAAGTTAATTTATTTAAAAACAAGGTGTAATTGAAACTTCTAGATATGAGGTGCACATCTGCATGAGTGTTACCCATAAATCTACAGACAAAAGAATCATGGATGACACCATACTTCATATTTCATCAAAAACCAGTTGACCAAAGATAGATGATAATGCTCTAAGAGCTTTCCAAACTATGAGAGACTTGATAACTACTAGATGAAAGCAAAACCAAACTAAAGATAATGACTAAAAATGGTATGATGAATTAAATGCACAAATGACTTGATAACTCCCCCAAGCTTGAGTTGTTGATGTAGATCTTATTTATTCTTCTTATCTTTCTTCTTGGGATCTTGAAGGTTCTGAAGGTCTTGGAGAAAGTCCATCATGGGATCATAGGCTTGTCTAAATTTAGAACTCTTAACAAGATCTTCCCAAAGCTTCCCTCTATCTTTTCCCATCTAGGCTTCCACTTCGGGTTTGATCCTCTCTCCTTTTTTTTGGGGAGAAGATGATCCCACTCTCCTGGAAAATCCTTAGCCGGAACCCTCGTGTTTTGCCTGCGACGAAGATTGATAACAAGATTTCTGGAAGACAAGCAATTTCTAGGAACTCTTCCACCAGTGCTTATGCGAGAGTTTCTCTTCATCCCATTGGGAGAAGGCACAACTCCCACAACAGCCACATGTATAAGAGGTGGTGGAAGCTTTCCTTTGTCTTCAGCGTTGGGGACGGGCTCGTGATCTTCTTCTCCTTTGTCTTCCTCTTCCTCTTCATCATCTTCCGCTTCTTCATGTTCCTCTTCTTCTTCTTCATCGGAGTAGTCCTTCCTCCTTATTTTCCTCCACATAGATGTGGGGCTGATCCCATGGAGCTCATCATCATCATCTTGCAAGGAAGAGCATCGGTATGAATCACCAGAGGATATGGCGAAGACTTTTGGTGGCAAGAAATCTAAAAGACAGGGGTAGAAAACAATGTTCGCTCGAAACAACTCAACGCGAGATTAGATCGGCAGAGAGGGGTATGTATTAACGTGTTTTAGGTCAAAATGAAGCGTGGGAGATGAAACGAAAGTCCGAGGGGAAAAAGACCTCGAGTGGCGTGCCTAGGTAGGGGGCGTGACATGGTCTCTTTTGCTTGTCTTAACTCTATTTCATCCAAATCTTTCATGATACGCTCTTATTTTCCAAAATAATAACTACCCTAAAATATGAAAAGATTTCGAGATCGCTATGTACTTGATCTCGACTTTTATTGGTTTCTGATGCCTTGAGCATCAAATCGACTTGATTCCCGGAGCTTCGCTACCCAATCGGGCACCATATAGAACGAACCCCGAAGAAACGAAGGAGATACAGAAGCAAGTACAGGCGCTACTCGACAAAGGTTATATCCGCATAAGCCTTAGTCCTTGTGTTGTTCCTGTTATTCTAGTTCCTAAGAAAGATGGTACATGGCGCATGTGCGTCGATTGTAGAGCTATAAACAATATCACTATTCGATATCGTCACCCTATTCCCCGTTTAGAGGATATGCTAGATGAATTGAGTGGTGCTGCTGTGTTCTCTAAAATTGATTTGCGTAGTGGTTATCATCAAATTAGGATGAAAGAAGGGGATGAGTGGAAAACAGCCTTTAAAACAAAATTTGGTTTATATGAGTGGTTAGTAATGCCTTTTGGTTTGACTAATGCACCTAGCACTTTCATGAGACTGATGAACCATGTTTTGCGTGAATTTATTGGCAAGTTTGTGGTTGTGTATTTTGATGATATATTAATTTACAGCCGCAATGAATCGGATCATACTATACATATTCGACATGTTTTGCAAGTGTTGCGTGATAATAAACTCTATGGTAATCTTGAGAAGTGCACATTTTGCAAAGATAAGGTCATATTTCTGGGTTATGTTGTCTCTAAGCATGCAGTAGAAGTAGACGTGTCTAAAATTGAAGCTATTCAAAATTGGCCTACTCCCATGAATGTGAGTCAAGTAAGAAGTTTTCATGGTCTAGCTGGGTTTTATAGAAGATCTGTGCCCAACTTTAGTACTATTGCTGCACCTTTGAATGACTTGACTAAAAAGGGTGTTATATTTGAGTGGGACGCAGCCCAAGATCATGCTTTTGATGAACTTAAGAGATTGTTAACTTCTGCACCATTGCTTGCACTTCCTGATTTCAATAAGCAATTTGAGATTGAATGTGATGTTAGTGGTATTGGAATTGGTGGTGTGTTGATGCAAGAGGGTCTCCCAATTGCATATTTTCTGAGAAACTTTCTGGTGCTAAGTTGAACTATCTTATATATGATAAAGAATTGTATGCTTTAATTAGAGTTCTTGAGGTTTGGCAACATTACTTGTGGCCAAAAGAATTTATCATACATTCTGACCATGAAGCTTTGAAATATCTGAAAGCACAATCTACTTTGCATAAGCATCTTTCTAAGTGGGTTGAGTTCATTGAGTCTTTTCCATACATTATTAAGCATAAGAAGGGAAAAGATAATATTGTTGCTGATGCTCTATCTAGGAAGAATATGCTATTAACTCAACTTGATGTTAAAATTCCTGGCTTAGAAGTATTATGTGATTTGTATGCTACTGATCATGATTTTGTTGAACCATATCGCTTATGTGCTCTTGGTAAAGCATGGAAAAAATATCACATACATGATGGGTTCTTGTTTCGAGCTAACAAATTATGTGTTCCAGAATCGTCTGTGCGTTTGCTCTTATTGCAGGAATCACATGCTGGAGGTTTGATGGGTCACTTTGGGCGTGAGAAGACGCTACTCATGCTAGCTGACCACTTTTTTTGGCCAAAGATGAGGCGGGATGTGGACAGGTATGTGAAGAGATGCATTACTTGCAACAAGTCCAAGTCCAAGCTGAAGCCTCACGGTTTGTATACTCCTTTACCGACACCTACTACACCCTGGGAGGATAATAGTATGGATTTTGTGTTGGGTTTGCCGCGTACTAAGAGAGGCCATGATTCTATATTTGTGGTAGTGGACAGATTTTCTAAGATGTCACACTTTATTGCCTGCCACAAAAGCGACGATGCGTCGCATATTGCTAACCTGTTTTTCAGGGAGGTTGTACGACTACATGGAGTCCCGATGACTATTGTTTCTGATCGTGACGTGAAGTTTATGAGCTACTTCTGGAAGACGCTGTGGAGAAAGCTGGGGACAAAGCTATTGTTTAGTACTACTTGTCATCCCCAAACTGATGGACAAACTGAAGTGGTGAATAGAACATTGTCACAACTGTTGAGATCCATGATCAAGAAGAACCTGAAGGAGTGGGAAGAGTGTTTGCCGCATGTGGAGTTTGCTTACAATAGGGCGGTACATTCTACCACGGAGCTGTGTCCTTTTGAGGTGGTGTATGATTTCAAACCCATTACTCCACTTGACTTATTGCCTTTGCCCATACATGAGAGACTTAATATGGAGGCATCCAAGAGAGCAGATTTTGTGCGTAAGATCCATGTGAAGACTAAAGAGTTGATAGAGAAGAAAGGCAAGAGCAATACTGCAAGGATGAATAAGAAGCGTAAAGAGATGTTGTTCAAGCCTGGTGATATGGTCTGGGTACATTTTCGCAAGGATAGGTTTCCGAAGCTACGAAAGTCTAAGTTGAAGCCTCGTGGTGCTGGTCCTTACAAAGTGCTTGCCAAGATCAATGATAATGCATACTCAATAGATCTTCCAGTTGATGAGTTTGGTGTCAGTAATTTTTTCAACGTTGCTGATTTGACACCATATGACGGAGAAGACCTTGGAGTGTCGAGGTTGACGCCTTTTGAAGGGGGGGGGGATGATGAGGACATCCCTACTACACCACTACCTCCGTCATTGATAAATGAAGATGAACCTGCTGTGAAGCTCAAGTCCAATGAAGTTAGGATTGGACCAATTACAAGGGCTCGTGCGAAGCTACTTAAACAAAAGGTGAACTTGTTTCTAAACGATACTTTGATTGATGAGAACTTTATACTGCCTAAGTCTTGTTATTTATGTATCATCAGGTATGAAGAGGAGACAAGCATCGCACGAGGAGAAGAGAAGCAGCTGGACGTGAAGAAGGACGTGAGGCTGGACATGGAGCTGGACATGAAGATATCTCATGGACGCGTGAGGGAGGAGCGGGAGGCAAGCGCGAGAGGAGAAGAAGTCGTCCAGGCCGGCCCAGCGCCCGGTCAGACCGGCCGCCAGACCGGCGCGCCCGATCCCCGGCCCGTTTCAACCGGGCGGCACGCCGGATCCACCCCGGCACCAACCGGGCGTCGTACCAGGGCCAACCGGAAAAGCATCTGCGACACTTCCGGTTGCCGCCCGGTCCCTGGCCCGGTCTAGACCGGCCAAACCGGCCCAGCACCCGGTCAACCGGGTTCCAGACCGGCCAGTCCGGCCCAGCACCCGGTCAACCGGATTCCAGACCGGACTAGTCCGAGTCTGTCTCGACCAGATCTATTCTGGTCGGTTATTCTTGTATCTTTTCGACCAGAAGTCGTCCCGGACGCCTATATAAGTTCCCAGGACGCCCCCTAGCTGCTTTAGACCACGTTTAAGATAAACCCTTGTTCTTAGTTGTTTGCTTTAGCAAAACTATTGAATCCCTACACCATATTGCTTGATATTGTGTAGATCCTGAAAAAGTCTTGTGTGATCTGCTGTTCCATTGGGAATTAGACGGTTGCAACTTACCGCTTCGTGGTCGGCGGCTACGTGCGCAAGTGTGTGGAGTTGCGAATATCTTGCAGGGTTGAGAGCTGTTGCATTGGCGACAGGGACCAATCAAGATATCTCGTTGCGTCATACAAGTTATCATCCACTATATCGTCGTGTTCCTCCGCTGCCATCACTCCGTGATCATCATCACCACCGTTACTTACTGAGAAGATCGGGCCACCCCATATCACACTTCTATTCTTTTCCATTTTCTTAGTCACTCACATGTGTTCGTCATGTGGCAAATAATACACTTCAAAGAAAAGTGTGGCAAATCATAAAATATACACTAGGGGCTGGGTGCTGGGAGCGGATGACCCCACCTATCATACGCGACCCACATGTCAATGTTTGGGGAGTAGCTGCTCCGGCCCTACATCATGGCCCCATCGGTCATTGGCAGCGGCGGCCCCACAGAGTGGCCCCATTGTCATTGTTGCACCGGCCATACAATCAGGAAATAAAGCGGCCCACACGTAAGCGAGAGATGGATGGCTAGTCTGACGTGTCTCCTGGCCCCACCAGTCAACACGTAAACACCAAGGGAGGAATGCCCCTACGTGGCCCCATCCGTCAGCATGTAATGGTCAAGGCCTTTGACCTAACGGCAACCTCCGTCCGAGCGTTTGCGAGGGGTTGAGATTAGAGAGAGGGGAAAAATGAGGAAAAGTTTGGCTGCTCGAAAAAACTGAGTACAAGTAAGAAACCAAGGTTAGAAAAATAGAAATCCCGTATTTTCTTTTTCATTTTGGTAGTAACTTTTAAATTTCCCTGTACTAATTATTTGCGGTGATTCAGTGGTAGAAACATCCTACACTAATTTAATTACCCGTGAATATTTTTTCACTGGAGTATAATTCTCCAACGGTAATTCTAATTTGTTGCGCTTACTATTTATGTAGTTTTTTATGAGGCCGTAACTACCTATATTTTCCCGAAAGCAATTTCTTGGAAGAAATCTTGAGCTCATGAACAATGGCCCTTTTTGTTTTCACATATTTTGACTACTTCCCGACGTTAATTTTTCAATTCATCGATAGAAGCATTCTACAGTAACTTAAATAACCGTTGGTAATTCTTCAGCGGAGCATAATTTTTATGCGGTAAGTCTGATTTGTCGCGTTAAATATTTCTTAGTAATTTTTCGTGAGGCAGTAACTATTTTCCTGAAAGCAATATCTCAGTAGAAATCGTGTCGCATATTTCCGCAATGGTAAATTTTCAACGATGCACAAGCGTGGTAGTTTTTACACGAATCTTTAGCCTCACTGCTCCTTGACAAGAATAACCCATCAATAACTATTCAGGGATGCATAATTCAGCGATAATTCCAAAGAAAATTCACCATTCACTTCCTCTTTTAGTCGACAAAAATACTACTTTACTCTTTCTGGTATCTCTGAAAAAACTTGCTCCGTCGTATGTCAGATCCTTCAGCCAGTGCGCCTACGATCATCCAGTGCTTTTTGTCCACACTACCCTCTTTTTTATCGCCTCACGATTAGTGCTTCCCTCTTTTATGATTCGTTCCCTATGGCCACCGAAAATACAATTTCTAATAAAAACTATTTTAAAGATATTTCAAACAAGTGATTCTACACTTTTATCCTTCGCGTCTTTCCCTGATAGAAGAGTTTGATCCTCCCACTTCCGCTCCTGTTTTTTTTTTTTTTTTTGCAAAGCAATCGCTCCTTTTCCAGCGATACATGTGTGCAGTTGAAAAAAATAATCTAAACCATGACAGTACATATCAGTTCACGTTTCTTGATCAGTGCTTCCACACTAGGTACTTCAAATAAGCTATTGTACTATAGTACTTCTAAAATAATATAACAAGCGGTTTAACACCTAAGAGTGCAGTGTGCTGCCACGACAAACTTTCTAAAGTAGATATAAAATTGCTTGGGAGCATTTGCATTCTGACTGTTTTGTTCAATTCGACGAAGGAGTCCGAGTGTGGACTTTTGTACGACGGGCTACACATAGCTCTTTTTTCTGAAAATTTAAAAAATGGCATTCTATGTTTCAAAAATTTGTTACTTTTGCATAGCCTTGATTATAAGGTATTTCGAGTTGCAAATTTGCATGCTGGCCATTTGTGGTTTTCCGACGGAGTCCCGCTTATTTTTCTTCTTCTCACGGAAGGACAACAAAGTGAGCAAACATGTGTTTAGGCCACTTGTGCTTCTTCCTGGCGCGTTGGCCCATTAGGGCGGCCTGGCCCCTCCGTTTCCCGTTAATTTGCCACACAGCCCACTCTCAATCTCAAGCCGTCAACCCTAATCTCCGGAAGCCCGCGACACGTCGTCGGCGCCGGCCAGCGGCCGCCTCCTCCCGTTTCCTAAGCACGACGTGCAGCTCTCGTTAGCAGCGGCGGTGCTCCCTGCGCGCGGAGCAGCTGTCACTTCCAGCTCTCACGGTTCTAGTCTTGCTCCTCCACTTCAGGAATCCTGGTTGCCTCGCTGCTCCCATGGATAACGACGGCGCCGCCTCCCCGGTCCACCACGGCGGCGGGGGAATCATTCGCGTGGTCTGCGAGTCTTGCGGCAATCCGGACGAGTACAGCCCGGACGACGCCGAGGACGGCTTCTTCTCCTGCCGCCAGTGCTCCAATGTCCACACCTGCACCCAGGCGACCGCCGCCGACCCCGACGATTTCCAAGAACTCGCCATTCGGTCCTCCTTCCGAATTACCCAACCCGCCAAACCCCGCACGCCCTACAGAACCCCTTTCCACGCCCCACACGCCCCGGCCGCTCCCGCCTTTAACGGCTTCGACGAGCCAAGCGAGCCGCGCGACTTCGTGTCTGGCGACGAGGAGGCTTGGCGCGACCCGGAGGAGATGGCGAACCGGGTCCGCTGGCGCTACGTGCAGGGCCTGCAGGTGATCCTGCAGCGGCAGCTGGAAGTGCTGGTCGAGAGGTACCGCGTCGGCGCGCTCGTCTGCGGCGTGGCTGGAACTGCCTGGGTGCGCTGGGTGGCTGCCTCCAAGGTGTTCGATGAAATGTGGGCGCGGAAGGTGCTCGCCGAGGACGAGGCTGCCCAGAGACTCAAGTACTCTGCCCCTGGAGGTATCATTTTGCGCGCTCCTGATTAGTTATCGCATTTTTAAAGACAAGAACAAACTTGAGCAAATAATATATCTTTTGTGTGCAGTTGGACAGATACCTCAAGAGGTGAAACTTGAATTGGAGGATGAAGTATTGCTTCCAAAAGATAGGCGAAGGGTGGAGTTCATCTTTCTGCGCTCACTGAGGATGATGCTGCCAGTGTACTCAACATTGTCTGTCTGTTTCCTGGCCTGTCATATTGCCCGGGAAGCCATCCTGCCGACTGACATTTATAGGTGGGCACTGGAGGGCAAGCTTCCCTATGTGGCAGCATTTACCGAAGTGGACAAGCTTCTCGGGACCCCTATAAAACACTGCCCTTTGAATGCAAGACAACTATTCAGGCCAGTCCGAGTGATTGGAATATGGCAACTGGAAGCCGCGGCAGCATCCATAGCACAAAGAATTGGCTTGCAGCTTCCTTCTGTTAATTTCTATGCTATTGCTCAACGCTACTTGAATGAGTTGTCTCTGCCGGTAGGAAAAATCCTCCCTCATGCTTGCCGCATCTATGAGTGGGCAATGCCTGCAGAACTATGGCTGTCTAGTAATCCAGCTAGGCCCCCTACACAGGTCTGTGTAATGGCTATACTGATAGTGTCTCTAAGACTTCTGTATAACATCAATGGCCAAGGGATATGGGAGGTGAGTATGTCATATAGGATCACTATCTGAAGTCATGTAAGATCTGACTTAAATATGATAGACTGAACTGTGTTTCTTTTCTTCAGGAGATTTGTGAGGCAGGAAGGGATGCAGGTGGGTCTGGCCCTGATGCAAATTTACCACCATCTATGAAGCCTAATGGTGACACCAGTGAGGAGTTCGGCACAAAACAATTGTTGTGCACTCTTGCAGATGCCTACGATAATATTGACGTTGCACATGGTAACTTTCAGTGATCATTGCCTTCCATCCACATCATTATTTTCTTGTAATGCACACATGTCAGGTTTCATGCTTATTCTGTTGTATAGTGGTTTAAATACTTACCTTATATGGTAGTACTAAATACATGTCGTTAAAGTTTCTAGCGAAGGAATCAAGGAAATATGTCACAAGCCATGGTAAATATCTCATATGGTAGCCTTGCCGTATTTTGTGTGTTAGTAGGTTATACCCTCCTATGGGTAGAGCCAGTAGTCTATCTTGCAGTGTTGTTTTTTAATTACTGAGGTGGGTATGTATGGATCATTGCTATAACTGTATCTCAGAAATACATCGATGTATGCATGCAGGTTGTGGCTTTCTTTGCAATAAATAACTTTTCACATTTCTTGAATCTGAACTTCCCCACTTAGAAATAGAGAGCTTCATAATGCTTGTTACTAACTAACACACGACTTATTGAGCGTTAGAAAAATTAACAGACAGCGCACGGGTATCTTCCAATGAAAAATACTGTTCTTCTGCAAGTACCTGTTGATGTTCTAATAAGCATATTCTCATGCTTCCTTACACAAACAGGAAATTTTGTTAGAGAACATTATAGCAGTTCTCATTACATTTCAAATTTGTAATGTATACAAAGCTGCACTTCTCCCTTCCTATTGTATGGATGGCGCTTAGTAACTTCCGTATAGCACTGTAACTAGATTTCTATGTAGAGCAATATAATTTATTATCTTAAGAAGTATACAAGTATAATCATGCCAAAGTATACTGGATAAATTGTGTGATGCCATTCTGATCCATCAAATATAGATGTTCACAGTGATATGATTATTTGAAGTTATAATGGTTTGACTGAAGGCATTTTAGGGCAGCACTTCTTGTGACTTGACCAAATACTTACAAGTGGTACAAGATTGATCATAAGTTTTCTGATTCTACAGACTATTCGAAGGACCTTCATTCGTATCTCAAATACTGCAAGGATGTCGTTTTTCCGGGGATTGCATGCTCAGTCGACGAGGAGCACTTAATAGGGATCTTTCAAGACATGTACAAAGGACGAACGGTAATGCACTGAACTTGGTCTTGTTGTCAACTCTTGTTCTTTTTTGCATCAAGCGATAAAATTGTAGTTTGACTTTCAAATATCGTGTCCATCATAAGTTACTGCTTGTCTTATTTGATTTCCAAATTCTCACTGCTATCTTATTTTGTTTTTTGCGCTATTTTAATCTTTTCCCTCTCTTGGGCTGGATCAGTTTGCTTTCAGGTTATTCACTGCATTGGCATAAACTCAATTTATAGTCTAAACAAAGTTTAAAAGTAGTGTCCCTAGGCGCTCGCCTAGATGTGCATAAGCGCTGGCGACAGATGACCAAGTAGCTTTAGCACTAGTTGGTGGTCTAGACTCTAGACAGCCAGGCAGGTATCAACCAGCTGAAAGGATGAAGAACAAAAAAGTTGCTATTTATAAAAAGTTATCTACTCCTCCATCCATAAAAGGATGTCGAAGGTTTGTACAAATTCAAATGTATTTATACACCAAAAGGTGTCTAGATACATCCGAATTTAAACAAACTTTCGACATCCTTTTACGGACAGAGGTAGTATTTCATTTTCACCACATATCAGTTTTGAATTTCAATTTTCTTTGATGTAGCCTTCTGAACCTTGTAAACCATTAACAAGGTTGTACTTATGGATGTTAAATCAGGAACAAAATCTGCAAGCAAAGAAAATGTAAATGATCTTAGAAGCCAAACACAATTGGTTTAAAGGATTTTCTTAAGAACTGGTAAGTTAATTTGGAAAGATAAAGAACAAGAAAGTTGCTATTCATAAAAATATAGGAGTATCTATTTTACTCTCATCACATATTGATTTTGAACTTCAGATCTGTACAGATGTAGCTCCTCGAGCATCATCTGCACGTCTTTTCGGGGTGATTGTTGTTGATTTTGATGGCTAAACCTGTTGCACTGTAGGGTGAGAATCCAGAAGCGCACATGGAGGAAATGCGAACCACAAATGGAGTGAATAAACGTGACCGGGATGGAACTTTTGTTGGTGCAAGGTGTTTTTCTTCAGCACCAGGAATACAAAGGATTAAGTCAGAGATGGAAGATCGTGGATTTTGTTATATACCACCAAGGAAAGTGCTAAAATCAGATGGTTATCTTCACTATAGAAGGAAGACAATAACTGGTAGTCTGGTTTGTGTTGGACATGCTGATTATTACATGTTGATACGTGCATTTGCAAAGCTTGCAGAAGTTGATGTTAGGATTATGCATACTAGTGTGCTAAAACTTGAGAGGAGACTTGCCCAGATAGAACAACGAATAGGCAAAAGCTTGGATGCCTTACAGAATCTACCGAGCTAAGCAAATTATTCCAAAAGACATGTGTCAGAATGAAAATTTTGATGTATTATTGTGCCATGCCGATGTTGTGGTAAGCCAACACCTTTCTTTCTTTCTTTCTTTCTTTCTTTCTTTCTTTCTTTCTTTCTTTCTTTCTTTCTTTCTTTCTTTGTCTTTTTAAGGCTTTAGTTTATGTTACTGACTGCCTAATAGCATAATTTCCTGGTTCATCTTTGTATTCTTTGCTTGCTAATTCCCATGGGCCTGATTTTTAGATTCCTTCAACTATGGAACTCAACCCCAGTTCTCCAAGAGAGCATGCACACGCTATGTTTCTGGTTGAATCAAGTGGTCCAGATGGATTGCTGGATGGCACTATTCTTAACTCGGAACACACAGGTCTTACAGATAGGAAGGCTATCTTGCAAGATCAAACAAACAGTGAGCTCCCTTGCAAGATCTGGCAGACAAAGTGACCAGGACAACCGTATCTCTATATGTACTAACATTTCCCATGGAAAGATGCCTGTAGTTCTGTAATTTGGCTTTGCTGATAAGAATCTGTTCAGTAGAAATTCTACTGTAGAATTATCCTCTCAGAGTTTTCTCGGTTCGCTTGTCAGAAGTGACCTAGGCCACCGTATGAAATCTGCAACCATGTTTATACTACGCTATATGCGCACATTCTATAAATTTTCTGATCTAAGTGGCAGCTATGTGAAAAGTCATGGTTTATGTGGCTACCAGGAGTTCTACAAATGTCGTCAGAATATCCTCCTTGCAACTCGGTAGGTCTTACGCTAGAAGTGCAATTGTGCCCCGGAATTTTTTAGGTCTGTCCTTGCCATTGTTTTGTAGACCGAGACTAGTTAGAATTTAGTCAAAACATTGGCAGTATATATCAAAAACATTTTGATACTAATTATCATTCTATAGGATAAAGATTTGTATTTATTGATCTATTTAAAAGAGTAAAAAACCATAACAACGATCCTTGGTAAAACAGAAAACTTTCATTCCGACACTTTAAAGTCACCGTCTCTAGAGCTGCATTCCTATCATTATTTTTATTTATCCATGACAAAACTACGAAACACTGAATTTCCACAAGCTTGACTAACCTTAAAGATTTTAAGTAGTAGTCGTAGGAGTTCCCATTCGTGAGATTGTGGCTGCTGAAGTGCTGCCCCTGGCTCCCAGATAGCCCGTCTTATTAGTGCTGACCTTGGTTCGTTGGTCACGGTGAGACGACGGTGGTGCTGCAAGGCCGTGGTGGCGCAAGGTGGTGGAGCATGATGGAGTGTCCAAGGCGGGGTTACGAGAGTCGGGAGAAATCCCTGTCGGTTTCGCCGACACTGATGCGGTGACGTCCACGGGCGCCACCCTTCCTTTTAGAAGGGTGTTGGGTGAAGCCCTGTTTCCCTATCCTTGCGCGTACCGGGGGAAACCCTAGGACCACTCCGGACAGCAGCGGCGTCGTCGTTGCATTCTTTCTTGAAGGTGTTGCTTGGTACTTGGGGCTTCAGAGTTCTAGGCGTGTGGTGGGAATTCTCCGAATGCAGCGGTTGCGAGGCATTTTCGTTTTCGTCGATCCAACCTTTTCGACATTAGTTTCTCTTTTTTCTTTCTTTTGTGTTTTCTTTTCGGCATGTTTGTGATGTTTGCTCCAGCTATAGATCCTATGTTGTACCGGTTGTGTGCTATATTAGTATAGCGGGGCGAAAGCCTGTTTGGTGGAGGAGATATAGATGCGTGACTTTGTTAATTTATGTATTCGTCTTCGATTTTCGGTCAATTTTGGGCTTGACTTAGTACAACGAACTGACGTGCATGTTCTCCGTGGAGCAATGGCGAAGTACACTTTGCGATGGAAAAAAATCGAACAAAAACACGACCAAATTCATTTGAATATCCCCAAAATCAAAACTTATCTAGTAAGCACTGACATGTGGGTCCATTCCTGTATTCCTGACATGTGGGCCGTGCCCGGGAGCTGCTGGTTCGCCAGAATCATCCACACATTTGATATCGCCGTCTCCTCCCGCGCAGGCGCCATTTCCAAACCCCTCACAAACCCCCGCGCGATCCCGCCAGAGAGAGCTCCGGCAGACCGGCACCGGCGACCGGAGCGGTGCTCTCCTCCGTCCCCTCCCCCTCCCGCCGCCGTCGCGTCCCCGAGGTGAGCCATGTTATCTCCCGCTCACGTGCACGCTCCGATTCCTCCATTCGCCCCCCCTCGCCGCCGGGAAACCTAACCCTAGCTCCATCCTCCGCCCCCAGGTACAGGTCCCCGCGAAGGAGGCTCCGGGTTCAGGCCGCAGCACCGCCGCAGCGTCGCGCGCCGGCCTCGATCGTCTCGTCACCGATGCACCAGGTACTTGTCACGGACCTTCTCTCCCTCCTAAAGCCTATGAACCGATTCGCCGCGCCCTGGGTAGATCTAGAATTCGGATCGAGAGGAGCGCAGGACCAAAATTTCGAGCTCGATTTTGCTGCGGCAAACAATGTTTGTTGAGCGTTTCGTTTCTGAATTTTGCACCCACAAGTTTTTGGCTGTGCTGGGAATGGAGGATTCAGATTACTTGCTGCAACCAATTTTTGTTGAGCGCTTCGTTGATGAATTTTGCACCCACGAGTTTTGGGCTGTGCTGGGAATGGAGGATTCAGATTACTTGCTCTATTACTTCGATTGGCGTGTTCTACGATGAGAAATTTTGTTCGATCAGATCATGTTTACAAGTTTAAACAAGAAAAGAAGGAAGATCATAAGTTGAGTTGTACTGTATACAGTACTGTAAGTCTGTAACTTATGTGCTTGTTCCTGTCTTATGGCCTGATTTCAGTTGCTATGCTGCTGCAGATATGCTTCCAGGTCTTTCACCGCCTCCGTCTCTGGTGCCGAGCGTGTCACCCGCAGCTACGCCGTCTTCATCCATAGGCGCCAGCATCGCCATTGTTGCGGTTGTCATAATTGCCACGACTCTCTTGACCTGTTGCATTGGGGTCCTCTGCCGTAGCTCCCGCCATCGTCGCACGTCCCGCTCTTCATTCTCCTGCCGCCGCAGCAGCTCCCCCAAGGCCTCGTCGTCAGCAGCGTCCGAAATGAATGCAGAGGTGTATGTGTCTGGGTTGGAGCTCCCTGTGCCATCTGCGCCCTGTCTACCGGAGGTGGAGAAGGTGATCTTGGAGCTGCTCTCGCAACCCCCAGTGCTGGTGCAGCCGGGGAGCAGAATGTTTTGCTGCATCTGCGGCCAATTTTTTGTGCCTGGTGATTTGATCATGGCCCTTCCGGTGTGCTCGCACAAATTCCATCAATCGTGCGTTATCTCACGGATTCGCCGACCCGCAGCACCTTCATGCTGTCCCTTCTGTGATGCTCCCATTACCATTCCCTCCACTAACAAGACAAGGCTTGCACCAACTTACTGCTCAGATCAGTATGACATTGAGGCACAGATCATGACAACGCCAGCTCCGCCTGGAGAGGAGGTGGCAGAGGC
Organism: Lolium perenne; assembly: GCF_019359855.2. Lineage (NCBI taxonomy): Eukaryota > Viridiplantae > Streptophyta > Magnoliopsida > Poales > Poaceae > Lolium > Lolium perenne. The sequence continues at coordinate 167,175,075 of NC_067244.2, forward strand.
TGTTGGGGGCTCTCGTGGGTGGCTGCGATCTTCACTGGACAGACTTTCAGGAAGCTGGAGGGGTTGCTCCAGCAACCATGCCACTGCAGTGGTGGTGCTGGTGCCCTTACAGGATACAACCAGAAGCTGGAGACTAGACAGCATGGGCCACCTTGGCACTGATTCAAATGGCACCCAGATGCAGTCTGGCGAGGAGGTACAGGCTGTTGGGGGCTCTCAGGGGTGGCTGCGCTCTTATTTGGCTACACTCTCCAACACCTGGAGTGGACGCTCAGACAGCCCTTCCTCTAGTGTGGTTTTACCGTTGTCCTCAGGGCGTGCAACTGAGAGCTTGAGCCAGGTACCAAGTGGCGGTGGCGGTACTGGTTCATGGTCTAGGAGCTGGGATCTTGAAGCAGCTGAGCAGAGGACCTAGGTCTTCTAATTTGATCATGCCCGATGGTTGCTGTGAAACCAGGCAAGTTTGTTCTGAGAACTGATGTGCTAACAAATATTTGTTCTGAAACCTGCTAGTTATATAAGAAGTGTTTCCAGTTTCATGTCCTGTCTATTCTCATTCCAAGTTCTGATTCAAGTTCCTTCCATTTGCAGGCTTTTTCATCTGTCAAATCATGATGCTATCTAGTTTCCCGCAATTTTCATTGCTGCTGAATTTTTTCAGTTTGTACAGACCTGGAAATATGGTACGACTATGTTCATACGAAAGCGTGAATGCTTTTACTTGAAGAAAAGTGCAGGCGGGTGATGGATTATGAAAGTTTACATGATCACGTGCTGCTCAGTTCTAAGTGGTTCCCCATGATCAATATTGAGTTGCTCTACTAGCCAATTATGGTTTTCATAAGTTTGCATGATGCACCACTAGACATGTTGCCTCTTTTGCTTGTGAAATAGATGTATGCAACTCGATCTTGTTTGGATGTTTCTCTTGTTACTGGTCATAGCAGATGAACACTTGATTTCTGGGTTGTTTGGTGCAAATGATGTTTAGGTCTTGCCTGTTCTCTGTTTGGTGGAAATTATTGGCCTGGAGCAAAACTTGTCTTGCTAACTCCTGTTTAGTTCAAATAATCTGAAAGGAAAATTTCAGCCTGTGGTCATTCTATCTTTTTCTTGGCTAGTCTCTGTTTTCTGATGAACACACTGCAGAGTTGGCTACCTACTGTATTGGAAAACATTAAGATGAGTGCAGCCGTCCAGAGATGGCTGACTGATGTATCCAGTATTCAGAACTGGTATAGTAGTCTGTAATTTTCTACTTGCGTCCTCATGGTACATAAGGCCGTGTTAGTTATAACCTGATGTTATTCATCTTGATGCTTTTCTGTAATTGAGAGACCAGGAGGTGGTTTTATGAGGACAGTTGATACAGCTTGGAAGTTTCTTCATGCGACATGATACCTGTAGTGTCACATTTACTTTCCTTTTGGTCTGCATATGTAGTAGCCCTAAACCAATGAAGGTAATGGGAATGAAGCTGCAAAAAAGGAAGTGGTTTCGATAAATATATTTGGTGATCGAGTACGGGTGGACTTTTGTAGGAGGAGCTACACGTAGCTCGTTTTTTTTTTTTTTTGAAAATTTTGAAAATGGCATTATAAGTTTCAGAAAAATCTGAAAAAAAATCTTGATGTAGGCAATGTTGAGTTCTATCATTGTGTAAAATTTAAACGCGAGATACCATATATTCGAGGCAGCACAAAAATAACAAATTCTGACAGATTTTGAGATTGTAAGAGTCTCTACTATTCACTATTATATATATCAAAATTTGTCATTTTTGCATAGCCTCGAACATAAAGGTATTTCGAGTTGCAAATTTTCACATTGGTAGAACACAAAATTGTCTACATCTAGATTTATTTTTAGATTTTTTTGAAACTTTTAAATATTATTTTTGAATTTTTCAAAAAACGAGCTACATGTAGCTCGAGCTACGTTTGTGGTTTTCCGATCGAGTATCCACTAAAAAATGATACACACAACCTCCAACCATCCAGGTTGAGCAGAAAAGACAGAACTGCACCACTATAACGTTCTGCAATTATAGGCATGTTCATACAGCAGAAATATATGAGCATAGACGTGTTTTCCTAAAGATATCATAAACTTTACAATCTATTAAGAAAACGTGTTCTGCATTTTAAACCAAACTGGCAGGATGCCCACAGCAAGAACGCTAACTTATTTGCATCTCTATGATCACAAATCAGTGCCTATCACCCAGAGTTACTTTCATCTCACTGCAAGATGCAGATGAAGCTTAGGGGATTTCGCTCCTGTCTTCCTTCATTGTCCCAGAGGATGATGGTTCGCCGCTAGAATCAGGGGAGGCAGCTGCCTGCTGTGGCTCTTCCTTCAAAGAGGTGGACATCCCTGAAACTTCCTGGGAGGGAAGGGGAGACAAGATCTGGGTTAGCATCCCATTGAGCTGATGGTAAGAATAAATAACAACACCAAGCCTGCAGTGAAATGCATAGCTAATAGCATGAATTGTGCATATACAGTCATTGCACTCACTGAAACTGTGATTTTATGGTCAAATTACATTCTAACATAAAATTTACAGTCTAGTCTATTTAAGTTATGTGCCAAACAGGCTGGACAATTTTGACCTCTGGCTGCAAGATCTGGATTTGAAGCTAAAAAGGTAAAATCAACGATTAAAGCAAGTTTTCAAAATGCCTAATCCTATCTTAGGCCACTTTTAAGAAGAAACTTAACTGTAAATTCCAGTGGAAACCAGCAAACTGAGAGGCTCGTTAGAAACCAGAGAATGTATCACAATCTACTATGCAATTTTTGCCCTTATACCATGTTTATTAACTAAATTTTTGGCAGAAATAGTTTTTCTCTCACGATAATTTTATTATATTATCCTATTATCTCACTTAAGACATAATATGTAAAAAAGCTGGCTAGTCATGCAATTTAACTTAAATATTAGAGTTGGTCCGTCTCACAGATTCAATGACTACAGAGGCTTAGTTTTGAACAGCTTAGAAATAAATGACTTGACCCTCTTATTTCTTCTTTTGGACAAGATAAAATTATCAGAGTGCGGTTTTGGAATAGCTGGCCCTATCAGGCTCATAGCCACATACCGACGCCAGAATGGAGCTAACTAAATTCTTAGTTGCACCAGAAACATGTTATCTTGTTCAAGTGAATATCCTGGGAATCTTAATAGCATAGCACACATGGTGAATAGAACAGTTGCAGACATTTCAAACAAACAGCCGAAGGGTTCAAAACTCAAGAGTGACAAAAGTTAGTAATTATGGAGTCACGCTACAATTACATTACATTACAATACCATCATAGTGAGGCAGTGCGAAATTAACTATCCATCACCCACACATTGATCAATTCATCAAGGCAAATATCCATTTGTCGCTGCTTAATGGAACGGCATTAATCTACGTTATATGCTGTCAAGTACAGGACAACTGAACTTCACATGAATATAGAAATGGAAGATGAAATGCACAAATTTTTGAAATGTTCAGAACAGTTCCATGTTAGGTTACCGTGCAATGAAAACATTCTAGCAGATATTCTCGTCTGATTTACGAGATAAAGCAGTATCTCAAGTAAACCACGATACACAAACGATGCATCAAATTTATGATCTCTGAGCTCCAGAATTCCTCAACATAAAGGTTCCCTCTTATAAATTTGGATAAATTTTGTTGCCCTATAAACTCATTTTGGCTTGAGAATATTGAGATAAATGGGCCTCTAATAGTATTTAGAGGTTGATTAGACATACAACAAATAAAGAACTGTTTGCTCAGCTTAACTTTAGTTTTGTTGATGGATTATCAACACTTTTCTAGTGAAGACAGAAGAAATAGAAAATGCTGTAGTGGAAATTTTGATTACAAGATAATATTAATATGTATACTGTTTAGTATGTAAAGGCATTATGACAAGAAGTACTTGCATGCATAGGACAGACATAAAAATGGTGGTAACAAATGTGCAACAGTTAGAAACCGCGGTAGTTGCAAGATGCCAAATATACCTTCATAAGATGCAACCGGAGATCTGAGGGGCGAACTCCCTCACCAATGCACACCATAGCAAATTGTGAATATTGGAAAAGAACATCTGCAGCCGCTTGCTTCTTCTGTTGAGTCTGCAAAACATAGTCACATAGCTCACAACAACAGAAAAAACTCAAGAACATCCATAGGAAATTTCAATCCCTGCGGACAATTGATTTAAAAATACCAATTCTTACCGAAAACTAGTACAAGTAGAAGTACAAATTCAAGATGAATTGGTCCAGAGTTAAAATATACTCGAATTTGTTATAAGGAATTTAACAATTGAAGATTAAAGTAATAGAATATGTGACAGATAAGGAATCGGTAAACAATGCAGCCACTCTCGCATGTGTATGAAACAAATGCAAACAGGGTTCCAACAGAGAAGTGGGGAATTATAGCAACAAGTAAACGAAGAACTCATACTCAGTTGATCTCTTTAAGGTGTGGTTCACTATCCTAAGCTAAACCTTTGGACACTAATTCAGCCGATAATATGCGAGTTACTGATATTAGATCGATACCAATGGATTCTTATTAAAAACATTTCCTGTGACTGTGATCCTGTAACTACGAACAAAGTAGTGCAAAAGAGAGTTCCTATGTGAGTCTAACTTGGACAGTAAAAGCGCCCTATAAAACCAACAGAGGGCATACGCATACCTCATAGTCATCCTCAGTGGTCATAAGGGTGTCTCGTGCAGCCATTCTTTATCTGTCCTCTGATACTGTTTGAAGCAGCACATCAGATATAGATGAGTGGTGCTTAAGCCGGTCTGCAACTACATTTATCAAGATTCGGAAAGAAATAAAGCAGTGGTGCATGTATACCATTATTAGGGTATTATTTCACAATTGCAGTGGAAACTATTTTGCTTATGCTTAGCACCCATATAATGCCATAATAACCAAAACAGAGACGCAGGGGCGGATCTAGATGGAGGGCATGCCCAGAAATTGTGAAGGTCGGTAGGATTTAACTAACCGCTGCATAAGGAAAAAAACTCACCAGATACTTGCAGGCGGGGTGGGGCAGCAGGATCTCAGAAAACCAGGAAAGGGGATGATGGCGACGCGTGAGAGGCGGGGGTGTTTCGGAGCCGGGGGTAGGGGGCCGTGGATTGAAGCGTCGGCGGTGACGGTATGGTACAGCAGGGCGGCGATGGCTGTAGCGCACGGTGTAGGAGCCGAGCTAACGGAGAAGAAGAGGTCAGGGGGGTCGAGGGAGACGAGCTCAAGACGGGAGCAGGGCCATTGTTGCGCTTGCGTCTTCCTCTTCGATCGGAGCCGGAGACGATTTTGGTGGCCGGACTTATCGGGCTATATTCGCTTCGGCCGACCATAGAAAGCCCAATCCATTTTGAGCCTGCACCTTAGAATTAATTCAGGTCCGCCAGAGTCCACCTTTTGGATTGGACCGCTAGAGCCCATGGGAGCAGGCGTATCTTCTGATCTTTTGCCGTAAAAGTGCTGATTTGTGTGTGTCCTTTCGGGATCTCTTCAACACTATTATTTTCTTAGAAAATGAAGATCGTACCTTTGCCCCTTTGGGTTTCTGCATCCCCAGTATATACCATCATCATAGCTTTATCAAAGGTGTGATTATTTCTCAGTCGGCCGAGAACGAGTTAGTTCTCAATCAGATGATGTCACTCAACGATGTAAAACTCAACTGAGCATGAAGTTAGTTTTCAGATAACTGAGAACTTGCCCTCAAATCGCCTATTCCAACAAATCGAATTCCAAAGCTCAGCTTAATGGTGACCACGGGACCGATCCCTACTAACTAGTTTGCTGCTGCCGAGGACCCTTTTTTAAGAGAATCTCGTAGTAGATGTTGTCGATAAAAGATCAAGATGAATGGGTCAGGCTGATCGGTTACCTACGGGACGAGGAACATCGGTATCAGTCTACCCTCAACAGCAAATCCCCTTTATTAAAGCTTTTTTGAGATTACATTTAATAAAGTTGATACAGGACTAGGCCAAATCATGAAGGAGCATAGTACATTAGAGAGTTGTTAATTCAGCCCGATGAGCTTTGTATTAAAAAATATTGGAAAAGGCGTCTTAAAGTTTCAAAAAAAATTCCAATTTTCTTACAAGGACATAAAAATAGTTCTTTTTATTGTAGCCAACACAAAATCACAAAATCGTGGCTCTGCAAAGTCAAAAAGAACTAACTTTTCCTTCCAACATTTGTATTTTTTGTGCAAATCACATAAATTTTGACAAAAAAGTTGTCTTACATACTAGACATGTATATGTACTTATATGGGTTTTCATAATTTTTTAAGACCCGGAAAGGAAATTTTCAAAAAAAAAAACAAACTCACCGGAGTAGTATATACGAGAGATGCAGAACCGTGACCATACATGATGTAAACATCTAAGGCTAAGCCTATGTTCTTCCGCAAAAACACCTTCTTGATCAAGAAGTGAGAAGGCGTATCCAACGTCGCCAATTCCAGATTATGGCAACTAGAACAAGAATTTTCATTGTGGATTATGTGTCGAATCAGCCAAGGCTAGAACAGTGGAAGGAAGATCACACCTTTTCACGGGGTGAAGATGAAAGTGTGTCGCTGATGGGCCTAGATAATAAATAGTTAGTAGCACAAACATCATATCATGACAAAAAAAAGTACAAGTATTAGAAGCATAAACGAGCTTTTATGTGTAGATAATTGAATCACATCATCACACTCAAACAGTCTAATAATCTCACACTTGATAACCCTAGAGCCGTTTTGAAGGTTCTTAAATCCTCTTTGAGTGTAGCATGAGCAACCTAAAACTTCTCAAAGATGACCTACAGGTCTTAGCCATTTATAATAAATGTATTCTTATAAGCACTCTTTCTTTGGAAGATAGTTTTGAAGAATTTTATTTTTAAATTATCTTAGAGAAGTTTCATATTGTTTGTTTCTCGGTGAAGAGGGTCTCGGCTTTTCCGATGTACTCATTACTTTGAACATAACTTTAAAATATTTTCATCACTATTATCATGCACCTCAATCTAGAATCATAGGCCCATCTACCAATGTGCCAAAATAGCCCGTTCAGCAAAACATCTCGATGGACCTAGAAAGCTCATGAAACAACAGCCCACATGCCCATAATTCGACGGGCAGAAGAAGGCCATCAAATGACGGGCCTACAAATAAAGCAACGGGCCTAAAAGGCCCAGTGGGAAATGGAGGTCCATCATACAATGGGATACAAGGCCCACCAACCAACGGGCCTCAAGGCTAATCATGCAACGGGATACAAGGCCCAACAACTAATGGGCCTCAAGGCCCATCATGCAACGAAGATACAAGGCCCATAAACTAACGGGCCTCAAGGCCCATCATCGGACGGGCCCACCGGATGTATGTCACCACGTGTGGACACGTGTCATGAATCTAATGGCACATTTGCCGCAACGATGTTAGTTTATATCAGAGCAAATGCCGCCACGTGTTTTCACGGGAAGGTGCCACGTGTCTTCTGTGGGCCAAGCCACGGCATTGCTGAGAATATGCTAGGCGACAAAATGCTATCACGCGACCGTAATGATGGCGCAATCATTGGCCAGACACATCTTCCACATCGGTTGGCTACACGGGGACCGCCCGACAAGGATTAAGTCCGTCACAACGCACCGGGCCGGCTAGGCTTTGGGCTTGGTCCTAACCGTCATGGATCCATGACGGACATGCATAACCGTCAGCCCGGTCATCTGTGACACGAGGTTCCCCACGGAATTCCAAACCGTCAGTATCACGTCTCCGTGACGGTTTTTGGACATTCGCTGATGAAGTTTTACCACTGGCAGCTCATTGTTCTAGTTCTTGTCTGTATTTTGTTAACTCTCAAAGGTGTGTACTTAATTGTGTCCGATCATGACTATAGAGATATGTATGTAAAACAATTTCTGAATTCAATGATTGAATCATCTAGGGCATACAAGTCTGTCTGCTGGGTCCTTCTTGCAGTATACCAAGAGGCTTTCTAGTTTACTCCAGTACACTTTGTTAATCTTACTAACTTACTCTGTTGTGCTCCTGTGTTCTTAATTCGGAGGGTCCTTTAGACCTTAATTATGTAGCTTCTTCTTGATTTATCAACATACAACACTCGTTTTTCTGTTATATATCTTTGATTCAAATGTTAGTTCCATTTAAAGGTCAACCACAATTGTCTACTGTACTTACTGCTTATTAAGTGATTGCCACTATTTCTGCGCTACAGCATTTCTACATGATTGTTGTGCCCGGAGATGATTAATACAGCTTGTGTTTTCCTTTTTTTTTTGCTATTCTAATTGTCGAAGTGGTGATGTCTTCTATTTTGTTTCGGGCATGTTGTTAACTTCCATGCATTTAGGTGTACAGCAATATGGCTGCCTGTTACACCAAGCTGAGAAGGTCTCAAGGATGCTCCTGCGTGGATTCCTATGGGCTGGTAGGGCGGACGTCCATGGGGGACACTGCCACGTCAACTGGGCACGGGTGTGTAGACCGCTACGACTGGGAGGCTTGGGCATCCCAGACCTCGCCCGTACGGCCATTAGCCTCAGGGTGAGGTGGATCTGGAGGATGCGCACTGATCCCTGCGACCTTGCCGCGGGCTAGACATGCATTTCTCGAAGACGGAGCTGGATGTCTTTGCGGCCTCCACCTCCATGGTGGTCGGCAACGGGGAATCTGCCCTCTTCTGGGAGAACAGGTGGTTGGATGGCAGGTCCATCAAGGAGATGGCGCCAGAGGTATACGCTTTAGTGCCGAAACGTCGGCGAAAGACACGCACGGTCCGAGAGGCGTTGGTTGAACGGACCTGGATCCCCGACATAGTTGGTGCACCGAGCGCCCTGTGGCAATACGTTCAATTGTGGGGCCGGCTCAGGGAAACCCAACTAGCGGCGGATCCGGACAGGCTGGTTTGGCGCTGGACGACGGATGAACAGTATTCGGCCGGCTCCAGGGGCGATCATCTCAGGTTCCTGGAAGCTTAACTGGAAATCCTGGCCGCCACCGAGGGTGAAGATCTTTATCTGGCTGGCCTGCCTTGACAGATGCTGGACGGGGGAGAGACTGGCACGGCGCGGCCTTCCGCATGCGCCTAGGTGCCCGCTCTGCGACCAATCTGTCGAGACCATGAGCCACCTGCTCACAGGACGCTCCTTCTCCAGGACGATTTGGTATGAGGTTCTGTCGTGGATCCGATCCACCTCAGGCCCTCCCACGGCTGAGGGGGACTTCGCGGAGTGGTGGTCGCTGGTGGTGCGGACCACCCCTCGCCAGCTGCGCAAGGGCAGTTCATCGGTGATCATGCTTATGGCATGGTGGATTTAGAAACACTGGAACACGGCGGTCTTCGACAACATGCGGCCTTCGGTGACATCCTTGTTCAACGACATTGTGGCCGAGGCGCGGCAATGGGCGGACGCGGGAGCCCGGGGTGTGCGCCAACTACTCCCCTAGATTAGCGTTTCATTTTTTCTTGGGTCGAGTTGTACGGCGTGTTGTGTCCGTACTCGGACTTGTACATAAACTCTTATTTTCTATCAATGCATCGAAACGCAAGGCTTTTGCGTTTTCGCAAAAAAAAAAATTCCTGCATTCTCCAAGGGATACACAAGGTAAGCAATGCTTAAATAGTCAGATGATCATGTGAACTCTGTTTTTCTTCACCAGTCAGAGTATATAATCTGCAGGCATTTTTCATTTGTCTCTCCCTTGCATCCTATCAGCATATGTTCAAGTACAATTATATAGCTTATAGGTAAGTTATGGGGTGCAGATTAACATCTATTTCTTGCTATTGCTTTGTTCTGAGCGCATCTACTCTGATTATTACAGTACTATTTCATCTCCCAGTATGTTTTCCCAGTATGTTTTCATTGGTCATGTGAGTTAGAAAAATCACACCTAACAAGCAAAGATAAATGCGAGGAGAGCGGTGATGCTTGACGAGATCATCAACTATGTTCGCAAAGACAAGTAGATGTAATCTTCCCAAGGTGTAGCCAACTTTGTAACAACTAGGATTTCAGCTTTGAACATGGTTGTCGTGTGGAACGATAGAAGTATAATCACTAAATCACTAGATACAGTTAACTGAATAATGTTTCTTGTAAATTGAATGTCAGTACTTGTTGAGTGCAGAATTTTGACACTCGGCTCTTTATCTTGCAGCTCTTATTGATGAAGCTTGCGACAGTAAACCTGAGGCTGGGCTTCAACTTAGAAGGGTTTCTCACGAAAGATGTAAGCTACCACTTAGATGCTAACGTGAAGCTTGTACAATCGCAACAGTTCAGAATTTTGTAGTTCTAAATAGAGAGAATTCAGTCCTGTAACTTCAATTGAATGGTGTAAATGATGGAGTTAGTGATGTTTTGAATGGATAAAAGCCATATATGTCCTCTGCAGAATCATCAGTTGTTCATCATAATAAATATGAAATGTACCTACAATGTGAGCTTGAATTCATGTTTTAATGTGCCTAAAAATTATCGCGTGAAATTCTTTTTAGAGGCATAGTCTATAGTGCCTACAATTGATTTTAGAGGCATTATGGCATAATGCCTACAATTGTTTTTAAGGTCATTTTCAATAGTGCCTTAAAAAATCTATTTTTAAAGGCATTTTCAACAGTGCCACAAATTATAATGTAATGCAGTATTCAAAGTGCCTCAAAAAATCTATTTTCAAAGGCAGTTTCACTAGTGCTGTAAAAGATCTATTTTTAGTTGCGATTCCGATAGCACTTGATTGCCCGTTATCAAAGCTCAACAAGTTCAACAAGTTCGTCCGTTGGGGCATTGCAAATTACTATAAAGCAAACCGAGTTCCATGCTAAAAAAAAAACCAAAGTAACTACGAGTACTTTGCCTTGAGCTTCGGGCAGTGGCGGAGCTTGAAAAAAATCTGACGGGCACTAGTGGAAAACGGGGCTATAGGCCCGGTTCATTTGGGCCTTTAGTCCCGGTTTCCAAACCGGGACCAATTAGGCGGGACTAAAGGTCCCCCCCTTTAGTCCCGGTTGTAAAACAAACCGGGACTAAAGGTCCCGCCACGTGGGCTTATGGCGCGCGTTCGAGGAAAAAACCCTTTAGTCCCGGTTTGTAACACGAACCGGGACTAAAGGTTATTTCGTTATTTTTTTTATCTATTTGGTTCCCAATTATTTTTCGCTCCTCTTTTTTTTCCTATTTTTTCAGAATTTCTAGTATTTCAGTTATTTAACTAGTTTAGTTTCTAACTCCACTTAATCTCTAACTACCCTTAATCTCTAGTCAAATTACTTACTCGTGGTCCAACTTCCCGCTCGGTCACCCATCCTCCCACTACTCCAGCACTAGCACGCTTAACTTCCAAGTTCCTTTCCCATCCCGCTTCCAAATGCTTCGCGCGCATGTTGTGATACTAGTATCATATCAATCCTATTAACATGTTGGTCGATGTCACACTTATTTATTATTCGAATTCCAAATAATTATTTTAATAAACAAAACTAAGCACGTAATAACATGTTGTGGTAATGGTATTATAATTATAATTTTTTTAATTTGTATTATAATAGTTTTTTAATTTATTATTTTTTAATATTTTTTTGCCAAACTTGAAAATCTAAAAATTGGCTAACTTTATGGTTAAGTAATAGTAATCTTTATGCATGATGTAATTATTATTTTAAAAATTTTAAAAAAATAAAATTCCGAATTTATGGCAAAAACTAAAATCTTCCTGCTTTCATATTTTCATTTGGAATTTTGAGAATCTAAAAATTGACTAACCGGGTAAACCCCGGTGAATTCAGATGTAACTTTTTCTCAGGATTTTTTTGATATATTATACGTTTTTTTCCGACGTCGTATGCAAAAGTTATTGCGGTTTTACCATTTTTTTAACTTTTTTTGCAAAAAAAGTGAAAATTCGAATTTCTTAATTTCTCCGAATAGTAGGTTGCATAACATACAAGAATCTGAAAAGATTTTATTTTTTGAATTTTGTATCATTTTCTTTTCTATTTTACAGTGCTAAAAAAGGCGATCCACGTGGGGGGGGGGGTGTGGAGGTGCATTGGGAGGCAAAAAACCCTTTAGTCCCCCTTCGTGTTACGAACCGGGACTAAAGGGTAGACCTTTAGTCCCGGTTGGTAATACGAAGGGGGACTAAAGGGTTTTGCCCCATAGACCACCCTTTAGTCTCGGTTCGTAATACGAAGGGGGACTAAAGGGTCCAAACGAACCGGGACTAAAGGGTTTTAATGATGAACCGGGACCAATGCCCCCCATTGGACCCGGTTTAGTTCAAAACGGGGACTATTGCTTGGGACGAAAGACCTCTTTTCCACTAGTGGGGGGGTGTGTCTGTGTGTGTGAAAGAACACAAACAACTGGAAGAATGGTAAAAAATTGTGGATGTGCAGACTTGAGACGAATATATATTGATATTGGTGCACATAGGTCGCAAAATACATGTCCGATGAGATCATATATTGACATATATATATGCTAGACTACTTTAAACTACAACTAAATAATGACATATACTACTTGAGGAATTATAGATCAGCTTTCCGATCCGCCTTGCTCTTAAATGATGTTAAAACAACCTCAAAATCGTATTTCTCAGCAATTTCACTATGTGAACTACCAAATTATTGGCAAGATTCTCATCTCCCATTTTATAACGCAACCTTATCTTGATGATTTTTAAACTTAAAAATGCTCGTTCTGCACTTGCGGTAGAAATTGGAAGAGTGACAAGTAGACTGAGTAACCTAACAATTAAATTGTAGATAGTATTTCTTCCCGTCTCAACAAGGCAATGACGGAAGGGGGTGGCCCCCCAGCCCAAAAGAATTTTTTTGTTATATTGGGAATTACTTCGCCTTAGAGCCAAATTTGAGTCCGACCAGAACGGCGTCGATGCCAGTCATAAACGGGCCAAATGGGGTGAGTGCCATGCAAATCATAGTAAACCAAAGTGGTGGCACAACTACAGCAGTTGCCGGCGGTCGCCAGCGGGCCGACGTGACCTTGCACGCCAGCGGGCCCCGCCCGATGGGTTGGCGGCCCCGTCTGGCCCACCAAACCTGCACGTGCTGTCGGGTGCCACGATGATGAAGTACACGACAAGGGTCGACGGGCCATCGGACCCGGGGACTGGCCGGTGGGCCGGGGCTGGCCCATGGGCCCGGGCTGTCCTGTGGCCCTGGCTTGTCCCATGGGTCCGGCCTGGACAGGGGCCTCCTCATCTCGGTGGGGCCCGCGGCGGGTCGTCCACCACTGCTGAAGGACCAAATCTTTACATGCGATGCAAGTTATAGGATCAATAGTGTAATTAGCTCTAATTATGCAGGTCAAATTAGAATCGCAACCATCGGATGTTAGCCGAGGAGGCTACAGGAAAAATCGCCGGAACCAGTGGCGGTGATTTCTCCCGGCAACCGCTTCCGCCTCCCCGTCTCCATCACCACGCGACACTCCTCCGACGGCCCCGCCGCCGCCCCTATCCACTGCTGGTGCCCCACACGCAGGTTCATCGATTCACACATTCCATTCCCCAATTTACCATCCCCATCGGCGGGCCATCACCGTCTCGTCTCCTTCCACCACGTCTCCCCTTCTCCTCCTCTCCTCCCCATGCCCATGCCCTCCCCACCCTAACCACCCATGGCGCTCTCCTCCCGCGCCGCCGCCTTCCCGCACGCCACCCTCCCCTCCGCGCGCCCGCGCCCGCCCGCCGCCGTCTCCCTCCGCCCGCCGCCGCCCCCGCGCTCCGTGCGCCTCGACCACGTCGCCCCCGCCGACCTCGGCCTCGGCGGCCATGGCCTCCTCGCCGCCGCCATCGAGCACCTCGAGCGCGACCCCGCCGACGACGACAAGGCCCCGCTCGCCGGCCTCTCCCCGCGCGAGCTCCAGCTCGTGCTCGTCTACTTCGCGCAGGAGGGCCGCGACGCCTACTGCGCGCTCGAGGTCTTCGACTGGCTGCGCCGCGCCGACCGCGTCGACGGCGAGACCATGGAGCTCATGGCCGCCATCGCCTGCGCCTGGATCGAGCGCCTCGTCGGCGCCGGCGGCGACGTCGCAGACGTCTCCGCGCTCCTCGGCGAGATGGACTGCGTCGGCCTCCGCCCCGGGTTCAGCCTCGTCGAGAAGGCCGTCGCGCTCTACTGGGACCGCTGCGAGAGGGCGCGCGCCGTCGAGTTCGTCAGGGACGTGCTCAGGAGGGGCGCCGTGGGAGCGGGACCGGACTACGACGGCGAGCGTGGAGGACCCGTCGGTTACCTCGCGTGGAAGATGATGGTAATTCCCTTTATCACCCTCCTGCAATTTCACCCATGCCTTGTGCTTGCTCGGTCCTATCGTCTATGCGACTGATTGCTGACGCCTCGCTTGATTGCCCATGCGTTTCGTGATTGCTAGAAATTGGAACCGCCTGCCTACCGAAAACCAGCTTAGATTCCTATGCTTCTGGATTTCGACATGACGTACTGGTGCGGCCAGGTCTTATCCTCATGTCGATCCCTCCAATTTCACTTGCTCTATGTGTGATGGTAACTTCTCTGCTGGATAGGTTGTTGGGACGGCAGCTGTCTTGCCTTCACCATCATTAGTTAACGAAGCACACCTATATTACTTTAAGATGATCATCAGTGGATTCTGCTTGTAGGTCTATTCATCTCCTGTATCATGCTCTTATTGTATCTTATTAGGATAACACGCTTTGGACTTCTTCATTGTAAGCACATGCTTCCGGCCTCAGACTAAGGCCTGCCCCCCCCCCACGCAGATCACATGTTTGCCTGCAATGTAACCTATTTGGTTTTATATTGTTAGTTGTGGGCCATCCTTTAGAATTAGCAAATGTGACTAATCATCTTGCACTATTCCTTCTTCGTTGTCGGTGGTTGGTTTGTGCCCCCAAGTCACCATTACCAAACTTGCCAACTGATTTTTATTTCGTGATCATTATCCTTCAAATCGACGGGCTTCTTTTAAAACATACAGTACAAGCATATGCATGAATGGAAACATTTTGATACTAGAGCAGATGCATCCTATTGCTCCGTTGGCGTTTATCTTGGTATCATGTGTCTATGCTCTCTAGTATTTCAGAATTGGCGAGTATGTTTCTGTTTGGATAGCTTGGAACTATGGTACATAACATATCCGACTGGGTTAATGCACTGATTCTACTCAAAATCTTAAAGTATCATTTTACTAACTTGCACATCCATCTCTTCTGTCCGGGCACCTGTGTGATAACTTAAGCACTCAACATATCCTAGCTTCTTATAAACACCACCATTACATGCTCTTTCTATCTCTGGTACCAATCTAATTTATCTTGGCTCCAGCTTTTAATGTTCTGTATTATTTTTATTTTGATAGATGGATGGGGACTACAGGGATGCTATTAAATTGGTCATTGAATTCAAAGATAGTGGACTGAAACCTGAAGTGTATAGCTATCTTATTGGGTTGACTGCCTTGGTTAAAGAGCAAAAGGAATTCTCAAAGGCCTTGCGTAAGTTGAATTTGTCTGTGAAGGATGGCTCAGTTGCCAAACTGGATATTGAGAGCATGCGCAGCATTGAAAAATATCAATCGGAACTATTAGGGGATGGCGTTCTTTTATCAAACTGGGCAGTTCAGGAAGGCAGCAGTGATGTTCTAGGACTTGTGCATGAGAGGCTCCTTTCATTGTACACTTGCGCTGGTTGCGGCTTAGAAGCCGAGCGCCAACTTTGGGAATTGAAGCTTGTTGGTAGGGAACCTGACACGCAACTCTATGATGTTGTTTTGGCCATATGTGCTTCTCAAGGGGAAGCTGCTGCTGTTCGACGACTGCTTGCAGGAGTCGAGTCAACCAGTGCAGGGAGAAGGAAGAAGTCAATGTCATGGCTCCTGCGAGGCTACCTCAAAGGTGGTTTCTGTCTGGATGCCTCAGAAACACTAATGCGGATGCTCGATATGGGGTTATGTCCTGATTACCTGGACAGAGCTGCTGTGCTGACCGCACTGCGGAGAAACATACAAGAATCGGGCAACCTAGAATTGTATATGAAACTCTGCAAGCGCCTATCTGAGACAGATCTGATCGGACCGTGTGTCATATATCTATATGTGCGCAAATTCAAGCTGTGGATGATGCACATGCTGTGAGGGTTTTGTCAAAGCCTTGAATCGTATGTATATGCAAGTGGGCGTACTTAGGTATGAACTGCGGGTGCTCCATATGCTTTCATGGCTTTGATTCGATGAACTAGGTGTAGAATGTGTGGACTAGGGTGAACCAACAGATGCATAATCTTGGTTCCTTGTATATTTTTGACTGGAAAGGAGTTCTCTGCGAGTGTGTTCACCCCCATCAGAGCTGCTGTTGTAATGTTAAACAGAGTACATAAGAGTGTATATTGCAGTGTTACTATCTCCAGTTATACGTTGAGTGGAGGGCGCTAGCTGCTGTAGGGGAGCATATACCAAAGGAGGGAGTGTTCATCAATGTACACTTGTCTTACAAACCATTTACATGTATATAGTTGAAAAAAGATGCTTGTAAAGTTGTGATATACGTCAGTTGCCCTTGTAATCTTGTATTTATCCTCATTTTTTTCCCGATGGTGCTGTACTATCCTTTTGAAGAAGAAAGGGATCGCCTCCTTATGGCTTAAACAACTACTGAGTCTACTGAGTGTAGTTTAAGATGAAGAGCAGATCTATGTTGCCTTTGCAATCTATGTTCACCAGGATCGGCTGCTTTTTCATTCATATGGTTGGCTGCTGGTCCACGTATGAAATATCTTTGGTGCCTCCTAAAACATGATGCAGATATTCACGGAAAAATCTCAAGAAATTGGTAGCATTAACTCTAGTTCAATCAAATGGGTGACAAGCGGAAAACTTGAAACGCAGACCGAGCTACATATAGCCCTTTATTTGCAGGCGACACTTAGAAATGTAATCCAATCTACACATGAAGAGGGAAAGAAAAATGATATTTTTGCCATAATCGGGAGAGGGGAGTGGATGAGCTCGTGTTCTCGGGATATCATTAGGAGATTTGCTTCAGCCTTCAGAGATGAGTAGGGCAAATATCGTCGAATGTGCAAATTCGGCCTAGACTATCTCCTGCTAAAATGTAGGCAAGTCAACACGATAACATAAAGCTGGCGCGAAAATGTGTTGGAATTTAAACTGCAACGTCCAGTGAAACATTTGAATTTTGACTGTTCCATTTAAAAATATATTTAATTACAAATTTGAAAATAATATGGGTGGATTTATGTTATGTTGTGATCCAAATCGATAATATCTAAATAGGAGCAACCTACTAAGTTGAATTCTCTTAACATGCTATCCACATCATCAAATATCTTGGAGCAATCCTAGCCTGCCATCTAAGCAAACCTGCCACATAGTCATTATGTATTTTCCACAAATTATAGGCGATCTGGTGCCCTTTAGTTTCTACCGATGGTTCAGCTTCATCTCCCTTTTCTCATTAATAATTTATTTTCCATCTCTTCACCTCTAATTTAACCTTTCTTGATCCTCTCCAATTTTATTCTCCTCTTTCGTAGCCTTGCAACGAGAAGGAATATAGAAGATCGCATCATCCTCACAAATTTTATTCTCTTTCGGAGCCTTCAGACGAGAACAAATACAAAATATGACATCGCGAGAAGGAGCGAGAAGGAGCTAGCGCCGCCATCGGGGGAAGGTAATCGGAAGATTCGCTGATCCATGCCATCATGATCTGGGTGATATACTATATTCTTTCTTCCTCTGCTTTTAGGGTGGCGTCAGCCCCAGATCGATCGACAGACAAAGAAGATTTTTGTAAAAATATAAAATGAGATAGTGGTGAAATTAAGAAGGATCAAGAAACACGCAGAGAGCAGCCGCTAGGTTGAGAATTTCTTTTACGTGCATTGGGTCATACCTTCAGGCATATTCATTGATGGACACAATGAGGTGTGGCCTTCTCTTTGAGCTGCGACGTAGAATATTTGCTTAGTTAGAGGAGAGAGAAAGGAGAAGGAGATGAATGTCTTGTCTTAGCTAAGGGATGAGCAACCCACTAAATGATTTCTCTCAACATGCAGCCTATTGTAACATCCCTGTTTTGCTAAACCCTAATTAGAAATTGTTTGTGAGCATCATATAAATGCATTAAGAGAAATTTGCACCTTAATTTAAAAGTGGAAACCCTAACATATGCATCTCTTCCTCTGTTTGAAATGTGTTCAAATGTTTGAAAACCTCAAAAGAAAATGGTGTGCACCTTCAAATATTATTAGGAAGACCACTAAATATTTCCCCTAAAGTTTTTAAGTTATTTTGGATCTCTAAAGGGTTTCAAAATGCCAAAATCTATTGGTTTTAGCCATGTTTTTATTTTCTCATGGAAAACAGCAAAACCCAGGGGGTTATGGGCAAAATTCCCCCTTGTCTTCTTCCCCACGCACGCACGCAGGCAGCTGCCTGGCGCTGCCGTGGCCGCCCGATGGCGCCGGCCGCCGGGATGCTCCCCGCCGCCCCCTGGACCCCTTTAAAACCTCGACGCCGACGCAGCAAACCCCAGCACGCCTCCCATTTCTTCCCTCTCCTCCTCTCTGTGCGCGCGGCCGAGCAAACCCTAGCTCCGGCCGCCGCATAGCCTCGCCGCCGCTACGCTCCTCCCGCGCCAAGCCAACGACGCCAACAGCTCCGCTGCGTCGCCCTCGTTCTCCTCCACCAAACGGCATCAGCGGGGGAGCCCTCAATCGCGCCAATCGGCCGAAGCCCGAGCTCGCCGGCCGCCACCGTCCTCGCCATTCCCGGCCACCTCCGGCCTCGCCGTCGACCTCCACGCGATCCTGGTGAGCACACGGTGCTCAGGCGCCCCTCCGTTCGCCCCCTCTCGCTCTGCAGCGTGCCCGCGACGCGCCGTGATGTCTACGGGTGCTTCTATTCTTGTAGACAGTGTTGGGCCTCCAAGGTTTGTAGAACAGCAACAAGTTTCCCTTAAGTGGATCACCCAAGGTTTATCGAACTCAGGGAGGAAGAGGTCAAAGATATCCCTCTCATGCAACCCTGCAACCACAAAGCAAGAAGTCTCTTGTGTCCCCAACACACCTAATAGGTGCACTAGTTCGGCGAAGAGATAGTGAAATACAGGTGGTATGAATAAGTATGAGCAGTAGCAACGGCACCAGAAAAGTGCTTTGCCCAGGATAGTAAACAAGCAGTAGTAACGCAGCAGTAGTAACGATAAAACGATAAACAAGCAGCGATAGCAGTATTTAGGAACAAGGCCTAGGGATCATACTTTCACTAGTGGACACTCTCAACATTGATCACATAACAGAATAGATAAATGCATACTCTACACTCTTTTGTTGGATGATGAACACCATTGCGTAGGATTACACGAACCCTCAATGCCGGAGTTAACAAGCTCCACAATTCAATGTTCATATTTAAATAACCTTAGAGTGCATGAAAGATCAACACGACTAGACCAAGTACTAACATAGCATGCACACTGTCACCTTCACACTATGTCGGAGGAATAGATCACATCAATACCATCATAGCAATAGTTAACTTCATAATCTACAAGAGATCATAATCATAGCCTACGCCAAGTACTAACACGGATGCACACACTGTCACCATTACACCGTGCAGGAGGAATAAACTACTTTAATAACATCACTAGAGTAGCACACAGATAAATTGTGATACAAAACACATTGCAATCATAAAGAGATATAAATAAGCACTTCACTATGCCATTCATAACAGTGAATAAGTATTCTGTGAAATATAGCCTAAGAGACCCACACGGTGCACACACTGTCACCTTTACACACGTGGGACAAGGAGTCTCCGGAGATCACATAAGTAAAATTCACTTGACTAGCATAACGACATCTAGATTACAAGCATCATCATATGAATCTCAATCATGTAAGGCAGCTCATGAGATTATTGTATTGAAGTACATAGGAGAGAGATGAACCACATAGCTACCGGTACAGCCCCGAGCCTCGATGGAGAACTACTCCCTCCTCATGGGAGACAGCAGCGTTGATGAAGATGGCGGTGGTGTCGATGGAGGAGCCTTCCGGGGGCACTTCCCCGTCCCGGCGACGTGCCGGAACAGAGACTCCTGTCCCCCAGATCTTGGCTTCGCGATGGCGGCGGCTCTGGAAGGTTTCTCGTACCGTGGCTTTTCCGTATCGATGTTTTAGGTCGAGGGGCTTTATATAGGCGAAGAGGCGGCGTCAGAAGGTCAACGGGGCGACGACACTATAGGGGGGCGCGGGCCACCCCCAGGCCGCGCCGGCCTATGGTCTGGTGGGCCTGTGGCCCCCCTCTGACGACTCTCGGGTGTTCTGGATGCTTCCGGGCAAAATAGGACCCTGGGCGTTGATTTCATCCGATTCCGAGAATATTTCTTTACTAGGATTTCTGAAACCAAAAACAGCAGAAAACAGCAACTGGCCCTTCGGCATCTCGTCAATAGGTTAGTTCCAGAAAATGCATAATAATGACATAAAGTGTGCATAAAACATGTAGATATCATCAATAATGTGGCATGAAACATAAGAAATTATCGATACGTCGGAGACGTATCAGCATCCCCAAGCTTAGTTTCTGCTCGTCCCGAGCAGGTAAACGATAACAAAGATAATTTCTGGAGTGACATGCCATCATAAACTTGATCATACTATTGTAAGCATATGTAATGAATGCAGCGATCAAAACAATGTAAATGACATGAGTAAACAAATGAATCATATAGCAAAGACTTTTCATGAATAGTACTTCAAGACAAGCATCAATAAGTCTTGCATAAGAGTTACTCATAAAGCAATAAATTCTTAGTAAAGGTATTGAAGCAACACAATGGAAGATTAAGTTTCAGCGGTTGCTTTCAACTTGTAACATGTATATCTCATGGATGGTTGTCAATGCAAAGCAATATAACAAATGCAATATGCAAATATGTAGGAATCAATGCACAGTTCACACAAGTGTTTGCTTCTTGAGATGGAGAGAAATAGGTGAACTGACTCAACAATAAAAGCAAAAGAAATGTCCTTCAAAGAGGAAAGCATCGATTGCTATATTTGTGCTAGAGCTTCTATTTTGAAAACATAAAGAGAGCATAAAAATAAAGTTTTGAGAGGTGTATGTTGTTGTCAACGAATGGTAGCGGGTACTCTAACCCCCTTGCCAGGCAAACCTTCAAAGAGCGGCTCCCATTTTATTTTATTTTTGGGTGGCACTCCTTCCAACCTTTCTTTCACAAACCATGGCTAACCGAATCCTCGGGTGCCTGCCAACAATCTCATACCATGAAGGAGTGCCCTTTTATTTTAGTTTTATTATGATGACACTCCTCCCAACCTTTGCTTACACAAGCCATGGCTAACCGAATCCTTCGGGTGCCGTCCAACAATCACATACCATGGAGGAGTGTCTATTTTTGTTAATTAATTTGGGACTGGGAATCCCATTGCCAGCTCTTTTTGCAAAATTATTGGATAAGCGGATGAAGCCACTAGTCCATTGGTGAAAGTTGCCCAACAAGATTGAAAGATAAACACCACATACTTCCTCATGAGCTATAAAACATTGACACAAATAAGAGGTAATAACTTTTGAATTGTTTAAAGGTAGCACTCAAGCAATTTACTTTGGAATGGCGGAGAAATACCATGTAGTAGGTAGGTATGGTGGACACAAATGGCATAGTGGTTGGCTCAAGTATTTTGGATGCATGAGAAGTATTCCCTCTCGATACAAGGTTTAGGCTAGCAAGGCTATTTGAAACAAACACAAGGATGAAGCGGTGCAGCAAAAATCACATAAATGACACATTGTAAACATTATAAGACTCTACACCGTCTTCCTTGTTGTTCAAACTCAATACTAGAAATTATCTAGACTTTAGAGAGACCAAATATGCAAACCAAATTTTAGCATGCTCTATGTATTTCTTCATTAATAAGTGCAAAGCATATGATGCAAGAGCTTAAACATGAGAACAACAATTGCCAAGTATCACATTATCCAAGACATTATAGCAAATTACTACATGTATCATTTTCCAATTCCAACCATATAACAATTTAACGAAGCAGTTTCAACCTTCGCCATGAAAATTAAAAGCTAAGAACACATGTGTTCATATGAACCAGCGGAGTGTGTCTCTCTCCCACACAAGCATTTATTCAAACAAAAACAAAAACAATAAACATACAGACGCTCCAAGTAAAGTACATAAGATGTGACCGAATAAAAATATAGTTTCAAGAGAAGGAACCTGATAATTTGTCGATGAAGAAGGGGATGCCTTGGGCATCCCCAAGCTTAGATGCTTGAGTCTTCTTGAAATATGCAGGGGTGAACCACCGGGGCATCCCCAAGCTTAGGCTTTTCACTCTTCTTGATCGCATTGTATCATCCTCCTCTCTCTACCCTTGAAAACTTCCTTCACACCAAACTCAAAACAACTCATTAGAGGGTTAGTGCATAATCAAAAATTCACATGTTCAGAGGTGACACAATCATTCTTAACACTTCTGGACATTGCTCAAAGCTACTGGAAGTCAATGGAACAAAGAAATCCATCCCACATAGCAAAAGAAGCAATGCGAAATAAAAGGCAGAATCTGTCAAAACAGAACAGTCCGTAAAGACGAATTTTATTGAGGCACCAGACTTGCTCAAATGAAATGCTCAAATTGAATGAAAGTTGCGTACATATCTGAGGATTACTCACGTAAATTGGCATAATTTTCTGAGTTACCTACAGAGAATTTTGCCCAGATTCGTGACAGCAAAGAAATCTGTTTCTGCGCAGTAATCCAAATCTAGTATGAACCTTACTATCAACGACTTTACTTGGCACAACAAAACACAAAACTAAGATAAGGATAGGTTGCTACAGTAGTAAACAACTTCCAAGACACAAATATAAAACAAAGTACTGTAGCAAAATAACACATGGGTTATCTCCCAAGAAGTTCTTTCTTTATAGCCATTAAGATGGGCTCAGCAGTTTTAATGATGCACTCGCAAGAAATAGTATTTGAAGCAAAAGAGAACATCAAGAGGCAAATAGAAAACAAATTTAAGCCTAACATGCTTCCTATGAAAAGGAATCTTGTAAATAAACAAGTTATGTAGGCATAATGCAACAAGCATAGAAAGATAAAACAAGTGTAGCTTCAAAAATTTCAGCACATAGAGAGGTATTTTAGTAACATGAAAATTTCTACAACCATCTTTTCCTCTCTCATAAAGATTTTCAGTAGCATCATGAGCAAACTCAACAATATAACTATCAAATGAAGCATTCTTATCATGAGTCTCATGCATAAAATTATTACTCTCCACATAAGCATAATCAATTTTATTAGTAATAGTGGGAGCAAATTCAACAAAGTAGCTATCATTATTATTCTCATCATCAAATATAGGAGGCATATTGTAATCATAATCAAATTTATCCTCCATAACAGGTGGCACCAAAAGACTACTATCATTATAATCATCATAAATAGGAGGCAAAGTATCATCAAAGTAAATTTCCTCCTCAATGCTTGGGGGACTAAAAAGATCATGCTCATCAAAACCAGCTTCCCCAAGCTTAGAATTTTCCATAGCATTAGCAACAATAGTGTTCAAAGCATTCATATTAATAACATTCCCATTAGCATGCATATAAAGTTCCATGGGTTTTTTAATTCTCTCTTCAAACACATCATGTCCTAATTCAAGATAAAGTTCATAAAGATCTCTCATATTTTTGTTGTTTTCCATTATGCCTAACTAGTGTAAACAAGAAACAAAAAGATGCAATTGCAGGATCTAAAGGAAATAGCTTCGAGCACACACACAATGGCGTGAGAAAATCTTGTTACCTGGAACCGGAGTATGAGTGCCTTTTACCTTTCCTCCCCGGCAACGGCGCCAGAAAATAGCTTGATGTCTACGGGTGCTTCTATTCTTGTAGACAGTGTTGGGCCTCCAAGAGCAGAGGTTTGTAGAACAGCAGCAAGTTTCCCTTAAGTGGATCACCCAAGGTTTATCGAACTCAGGGAGGAAGAGGTCAAAGATATCCCTCTCATGCAACCCTGCAACCACAAAGCAAGAAGTCTCTTGTGTCCCCAACACACCTAATAGGTGCACTAGTTCGGCGAAGAGATAGTGAAATACAGGTGGTATGAATAAGTATGAGCAGTAGCAATGGCACCAGAAAAGTGCTTTGCCCAGGACAGTAAACAAGCAGTAGTAACGCAGCAGTAGTAACGCAGTAAAACAGTAAACAAGCAGCAATAGCAGTATTTAGGAACAAGGCCTAGGGATCATACTTTCACTAGTGGACACTCTCAACATTGATCACATAACAGAATAGATAAATGCATACTCTACACTCTTTTGTTGGATGATGAACACCATTGCGTAGGATTACACGAACCCTCAATGCCGGAGTTAACAAGCTCCACAATTCAATGTTCATATTTAAATAACCTTAGAGTGCATGAAAGATCAACACGACTAGACCAAGTACTAACATAGCATGCACACTGTCACCTTCACACTATGTAGGAGGAATAGATCACATCAATACCATCATAGCAATAGTTAACTTCATAATCTACAAGAGATCATAATCATAGCCTACGCCAAGTACTAACACGGATGCACACACTGTCACCATTACACCGTGCAGGAGGAATAAACTACTTTAATAACATCACTAGAGTAGCACACAGATAAATTGTGATACAAAACACATTGCAATCATAAAGAGATATAAATAAGCACTTCACTATGCCATTCATAACAGTGAATAAGTATTCTGTGAAATATAGCCTAAGAGACCCACACGGTGCACACACTGTCACCTTTACACACGTGGGACAAGGAGTCTCCGGAGATCACATAAGTAAAATTCACTTGACTAGCATAACGACATCTAGATTACAAGCATCATCATATGAATCTCAATCATGTAAGGCAGCTCATGAGATTATTGTATTGAAGTACATAGGAGAGAGATGAACCACATAGCTACCGGTACAGCCCCGAGCCTCGATGGAGAACTACTCCCTCCTCATGGGAGACAGCAGCGTTGATGAAGATGGCGGTGGTGTCGATGGAGGAGCCTTCCGGGGGCACTTCCCCGTCCCGGCGGCGTGCCGGAACAGAGACTCCTGTCCCCCAGATCTTGGCTTCGCGATGGCGGCGGCTCTGGAAGGTTTCTCGTACCGTGGCTTTTCCATATCGAGGTTTTAGGTCGAGGGGCTTTATATAGGCGAAGAGGCGGCGTCAGAAGGTCAACAGGGCGACGACACTATAGGGGGGCGCGGGCCACCCCCAGGCCGCGCCGGCCTATGGTCTAGTGGGCCTGTGGCCCCCCTCTGACGACTCTCGGGTGTTCTGGATGCTTCCGGGCAAAATAGGACCCTGGGCGTTGATTTCGTCCGATTCCGAGAATATTTCTTTACTAGGATTTCTGAAACCAAAAACAATGAAAAATGACAGCGGCCCTTCGGCATCTCGTCAATAGGTTAGTTCCAGAAAATGCATAATAATGACATAAAGTGTGCATAAAACATGTAGATATCATCAATAATGTGGCATGAAACATAAGAAATTATCGATACGTCGGAGACGTATCACGCCGCTCCGTCCGCTGCCGTTCGGCCTCGTCGTCGGCCTCGCTCCGGCGACCCCCCGGTCACGGCGCCGCCACCATTCGACTCGGCCCTCTCGCGCGCATCCAACGCACCCGCCCGCTCGTGCAGGCGTGCACGGGAGCGGCGGCTCCGCTCGTCCCTGGCGCCGGTCCGCCGTGGTCAACCACCGGCGGTTGACTCCGGTGGGACCCGGCCCTTTTTCTTTTCTTTTATTTTGTTTTTATTTTCTGTAAATAGAAAAATCTTGACAGGTAGGCCCCGTCCGTCAGATATTTATTATTTTCATAAATGTTTATAAATGATTAAAACTTTGACAGTGGGTCCACGATGTCAGCGATTTAATATTTTCCAGAAATTCCAGAAAATAGATAAAACTTGTAAAATCAATAACTTATTCATTGTAATTCAGAAAAATGTGTATAATATATCAAAATCTTCAGAAAAATGAGATCTACACTTTAGTATCAAAATCATGCATTGTTAAGAAACTTTGAACCCTGTACTTAGTAGAAGAACAAAAGAACCCTTTTCTTTATTTATGTGGTTTATGGAAATGCTAACCCTAGGGCATTCCAAACCCATTTAAATTGCTTTTCATGTTTAGGGATGATTTCAATACCTTTAAACATGTCATATCATCATCCTTGTATGCGCATTGCATCGATGTCATGTGTTGATTGTTGTTTTACCTTTCCGGTATTTGCTTCTTCGCGATCGATAGAGCACGACACTGATGATCAATTCCTATCCATCGACAAACAAGTCAAGAAGAAGATCTCCGAAGATCCCATATCTCTTTGTCAGGGACAAAGGCAAGCCCTAGCCTGGTTCATATATGTTTTTGAAATGCTTTTACTTCTGGTTCCTACATATTGCACACGATTCAACCGTCTTTTATCGATAGGTAGAGTTATCCTATCTATTGCATGTTCCACCTTGTAGCCTCAAATACCTGATCCACTGCTCCTAGCATAACTAGGTTGGGCATGTGTGCGCCGCTAGAGCCTTTATCTATTTATGCTTAGCCATGCTTAGTTTGTTACGCTACTACTCCGGTCTTCGGACTGGAGTCTTACAGTGAAATGAATCTAGCATGATAGGTTGACGTGGTAAGTATAGAGATGTTGTTAAACATGATTAAAGGCTCAGACGAGAGGCCACATTGGGATGTGGTGGGTTGTTTCGTTTCTGCCGACCCTAGGAACCGAGTTCTCGCCTCTTGAATCAAGACCGAGCGTACAACCACACGAGGCCCTATTATGGTACCCTCTCGACTCACTAACTTGCCTAGTAGATTCCATGAGTCACATAGTTTGCGCGTTATCTGGACATATGCATTGCATTCTGCTTTGGGGGTAAAGGTACATAACAGGCAGGTAAGCGTGGTCGTGGTGGCTGGGGGTTGCGGCCTCTGGGGAAACCCACCTCGGTACACATCGTTAAGGACCGACTTCGGGACTTGACCCGTTACGGTGGAGTAATCCTTAGCGCGTGACTCATGGTCTCGGCGACAGCAAGGTAAAGGTCGTGGTCAACCACCCTCTGCCGGCTTTCCAAGGAAGAGAGCTAATGGTCCTGGCACTAAGAGTCGGTTGGCGCGTGTGGGTAAAGTTGTGCACCCCTGCAGGGTTAAATCTTTTCGAAAAGCCGTGTCCACGGTTACGGACGACTTGGGAATGGATTCTGTGATCATAGACAATATGAACCTAATCGTAAAACTTGGCAATCAATGTGTGTTACGGATACCTTCTCCGGGTGTTGAGGGGGTGATCCGAGGATAGTGGTTCGAGATGATGAAGATTGGTGGATACAATATGATGATCAATAGAGATAGAGATATCGCTCTCTTATCCCCTTTTAAAGATTCTGAGTAGTCGAGCTTCTCCTCTCTCTTGTCTTACAAAGGAAAACTGGCTTTACGCAAAAGAAGCTCCACAGAAAGCCCGCATACCCGCTTTGCTAAAAGGTTGTACTAAGTCTTGCTGAGTCCCTGTACTCAGCTTTGCATGATTTTGTTTCAGACGAAGTTGCTCCAACAGATGGTGGTTTCCGAGTCGACATCGACGAGTAGCTTGGGGTTCCCAGGTGGCAGCTGGAATCTATGGGCTGGGACGTCGCCGTTATGCTCCTGGCCTCTTAGGCCTTTTGCTATCTTGCTATGTCTAATAGCATAACTTCGCTTCCGTTGATTGATGTATGCCAGGTCAGTGACCTCTGCTTGTAATACTTTGGTTCTTCGCTCAGTTATGAGCTTGTATTACTTCTTGAGTCGTAGAGTCACTGTTATGTTACCGATTCTCTCACTGTAGTCTCTCGAGCTCTAGGTTAGGCTTATGTCAGATGAAGATCTGGTATTTGTCTAACCCTGATCCCGGGGGTGCCACACCTATCCACCTCATCAAACATGACACATCATCTTTTGTTTCTACCAGAAGATTTTATTTTTTATTGCCTCACTCCACCAAAATCAGGCAGCACCAAATCTCTCTACATTATGATGAAACTGAACAGATGGCATGCATGTCTTCTACTACTCCACTAGAAGAGACGAACAGTCCTTTTGGCTTCAGTTCAGTTCAGTTCAGTTCGGCGCTCCTCCTCCACCACTGCTTCATTTAGCTAAACACCTCAGTTTCACTCCCCACAAACCTTCCAAGTCTGCATTTCTTCAGCTTCTTTGCCATTACTTTTTTCCACTACATGCATGTGCCACTTCTTCTCTATTTAATATGTAGGTATCTTTACAATTTCCTGCCTCCACTTTGCGAATGTTGCTGCCTCTTTCGTCTACCGTAAATAAATTGGAGTTCATGTCATCGCCTCAAGGTCTCTGTTACTAGCATGCTCTGGCAATTTATTTGAATATATCCTGATTGAGATTGGAGTAGAAAATTTCTCCCTATTATCCTACAATCCTGCTTCTCTGTCTTTTGATCCCTGATCTTCCCTTTGACTTCCTCTCATTTCCCTTCTTGTAATCTCTCTGTCTGTCTGTCTGTAAACCGCATGATATTGGCACTCTATTTTTTCACTCGCTGGTTGAAGCTAAAGTGCTAAAGAAACCGCAGTTTTCTTTACAAATTGCTGGCAGAAGCAAATAAAATGGTGTGGCGTGCTTGATTTTAGAGCATAGGTGATTTCTTCTACTCCGTATGTGTAGGATAACGTTGCATAGAAAACAAAAAAATTCCTACCGCGAACACGCAATCCAAGCCAAGATGCAATCTAGAAGACGGTAGCAACGAGGGGATTATCGAGTCTCACCTTTGAAGAGATTCCAAAGCCTACAAGATGAGGCTCTTGTTGCTGCGGTAGACGTTCGCTTGCCGCTTGCAAAAGCGCGTAGAAGATCTTGATCACCGGCGCCACGAACGGGCAGCACCTCCGTACTCGGTCACACGTTCGGTTGTTGATGAAGACGACGTCCACCTCCCGTTCTAGCGGGCAGCGGAAGTAGTAGCTCCTCTTGAATCCGACAGCACGACGGCGTGGTGTCGGTGGTGGTGGAGAACTCCGGCGGAGCTTCGCTAAAGCACGCGGGAGCTATGGAGGAGAGGGGGGCGGCTAGGGTTTGGGAGGGGGTGGCCGGCCACTCAAGGGGGGCGGCCAGGTTGTAGTCTTGGGGTGGCCGGCCCCCTCCCCTTGGCCCCTCATTATATAGGTGGAAGCCCCAAGTGTTGGACTACAAGTCTCCGAATAAGACCCGAACCCAAAACCTTCCATATGATAGGGAAACCAACCCAAGCTAGGACTCCCACTAAAGGTGGGAGTTCCACCTTCCATGGAGGGGGTGGCCGGCCCCCCTTGGGGAAGTCCACTTGGGACTCCTCCCCCACTAGGGTTGGCCGGCCATGGAGGTGGAGTCCCTCCGGGACTCCACCTTCCTTGGTGGTTTCTTCCGGACTTTTCTAGAACCTTCTAGAACCTTCCATAGAACCTTCCGCATCATTTTAATTCACATAAAATGACATCCTATATATGAATCTTATTCTCCGGACCATTCCGGAACTCCTCGTGATGTCCGGGATCTCATCTGGGACTCCGAACAAATATTCGAACTCCATTCCATATTCAAGTTCTACAATTTCAACATCCAACTTTAAGTGTGTCACCCTACGGTTCGCGAACTATGCGGACATGGTTGAGTACTCACTCCGACCAATAACCAATAGCAGGATCTGGAGATCCATAATGGCTCCCACATATTCAACGATGACTTTAGTGATCGAATGAACCATTCACATACGATACCAATTCCTTTTGTCACGCGATATTTTACTTGTCCGAGGTTTGATCTTCGGTATCACTCTATACCTTGTTCAACCTCGTCTCCTGACAAGTACTCTTTACTCGTACCGTGGTATGTGGTCTCTTATGAACTTATTCATATGCTTGCAAGACATTAGACGATATTCCACCGAGAGGGCCCAGAGTATATCTATCCGTCATCGGGATGGACAAATCCCACTGTTGATCCATATGCCTCAACTCATACTTTCCGGATACTTAATCCCACCTTTATAACCACCGATTTACGCAGTGACGTTTGGTGTAATCAAAGTACCTTTCCGGTATAAGTGATTTACATGATCTCATGGTCATAAGGACTAGGTAACTATGTATCGAAAGCTTATAGCAAATAACTTAATGACGAGATCTTATGCTACGCTTAATTGGGTGTGTCCATTACATCATTCATACAATGACATAACCTTGTTATTAATAACATCCAATGTTCATGATTATGAAACTAATCATCTATTAATCAACAAGCTAGTTAAGAGGCATACTAGGGACTCTTTGTTTGTCTACATATCACACATGTACTAATGTTTCGGTTAATACAATTATAGCATTATATATAAACATTTATCATAAACATAAAGATATAAATAATAACCACTTTATTATTGCCTCTAGGGCATATCTCCTTCAGTCTCCCACTTGCACTAGAGTCAATAATCTAGATTACATTGTAATATACCTAACACCCATGGCATTCTGGTGTTGGTCATGCTTTGCCCTAGGGAGAGCTTTAGTCAACGGATCTGCTACATTCAGATCAGTGTGTACTTTGCAAATCTTTACTTCTCCATCTTCGATGTACTCGCGAATCGAGTGGTAACGCAGCTTGATATGCTTCAGCCTCTTGTGTGACCTTGGCTCCTGTGCATTGGCGATGGCACCCATGTTATCACAGTAAATGATTAATGGGTCCAATGCACTAGGAACCACACCGAGCTCTACAATGAACCTCTTCATCCATACCGCTTCTGATGAAGCCTCTGAAGCCGCTATGTACTCTGATTCTGTTGAAGACTTCGCCACCGTGCACTGCTTCGAGCTTGCCCATCTTACTACAGCACCATTCAATATAAACACGTACCCAGACTGTGACTTAGAGTCATCAGGATCAGTGTTCCAACTTGCATCGGTGTAACCACTTACAACGAGCTCTTGGTCACCTCCATAACAAAGAAACATATCCTTAGTTCTTTTCAAGTACTTCAGGATATTCTTGACCGCTGTCCAGTGTTCCATTCCTGGATCACTTTGGTATCTGCTAGTCAAACTAACAGCATGTACTATATCCGGTCTAGTACATAGCATGGCATACATGATAGATCCTACTGCCGAGGCATAGGGGATATTACTCATCCTTTCTCTTTCTTCTGCCGTAGCCGGTCCTTGAGTCTTACTCAAGACCTTGCCTGGTAACATAGGTAAGAACCCTTTCTTACTTTCGTCCATTCTAAACTTCTTTAGAATCTTGTCCAGATATGTACTCTGTGATAGACCTATTAGGCGTCTTGATCTATCTCTATAAATCTTGATGCCTAATATATATGATGCTTCACCAAGGTCTTTCATTGAAAAACTATTATTCAAATAACCTTTTACACTGCTTAATAGTTCTATATCATTCCCGATCAATAATATGTCATCTACATATAATATCATGAATGCTACAGAGCTCCCACTCACTTTCTTGTAAATACAGGCCACTCCATGACACTGTATAAACCCGAAGTCTTTGATCACCTTATCAAAGCGTCGGTTCTAGCTTCTTGATGCTTGCTTCAGTCCATAGATTGAACGCTGAAGTTTGCATACTTTGTCAGCATTTTTAGGATCGACAAAACCTTTGGGTTGTACCATATACAACTCTTCCTCAATGTCTCCATTAAGGAACGCCGTTTTGACATCCATCTGCCAAATCTCATAATCAAAAAATGCAGCTATTGCTAACAAAATCCTCACAGATTTTAGCTTCGCTACAGGTGAGAAAGTCTCATCGTAGTCAACTCCTTGAATTTGTCGGAAACCCTTTGCGACAAGTCGAGCTTTATAGACAGTAATATTACCATCAGCATCTGTTTTTCTCTTGAAGATCCATTTATTCTTGACAGCCTTTCGGCTATCAGGTAAGTCTACCAAAGTCCATACTTTGTTATCATACATGGATCCCATTTCGGATTTCATGGCTTCTTGCCATTTGTTGGAATCTGGGCTCATCATCGCTTCTTCATACGTCGCAGGGTCCTCATCCTTGTTATCCACAATCATGACATTTAGACAAGGATCATACCAATCAGGAGTGGCACGTTCCCTTGTCGATCTGCGAGGTTCAGTAGTTTCCTCGTTCGAAGTTTCATGATCATTATCATTAGCTTCCTCTGTTGCCGGTGTAGGCGGTACAAGTACAACTTCCGGTACTGCGCTACTCTGATCAACGAGTATAGATTCATCATTCTCATCGAGTTCTACTTTTCTTCCAGTCACTTCTTTAGTGAGAAATTCTTTCTCAAGAAAGGTTCCGTTCTTAGCAACAAAGATTTTGCCTTCGGATTTGTGATAGAAAGTATACCCTATAGTTTCCTTAGGGTATCCTATGAAGACGCATTTCTCCGCTTTGGGTTCTAGCTTGTCCGGTTGTAACTTCTTTACATAGGCTTCACAACCCCAAACTTTCAGAACGATGACTTAGGTTTCTTATTAAACCATAATTCATACGGTGTCGTTTCTACGGATTTTGATGGTGCTCTATTTAAAGTGAATGCGGCAGTCTCTAATACATAACTCCAAAATGATAACGGCAAATCAGTAAGAGACATCATAGAACGAACCATATCTAAGAGAGTTCGATTACGACGTTCGGACACACCGTTTCGTTGAGGTGTTCCCGGCGGTGTCAATTGTGAAAGTATTCCGCATTTCTTTAAATGCATGCCAAACTCATAACTCAGATATTCACCTCCACGATCAGATCGTAGAAATTTAATCTTCTTGTTACGTTGATTTTCTACTTCACTTTGAAATTCCTTAAACTTCTCAAAAGTTTCGGATTTATGTTTCATGAAATAGATATACCCATATCTACTCAGATCATCTGTGAAGGTTAGAACATAACGATAACCACCACGCGATGCTACGCTCATTGGTCCGCACACATCGGTATGTATGATTTCCAATAAGTCAGTAGCTCGCTCCATCATACCAGAAAATGGAGTCTTAGTCATTTTTCCCATTAGACATGCTTCGCATCTATCAAGTGACTCAAAGTCAAGTGATTCAAGTAATCCATCAGTATGGAGTTTCTTCATGCGTTTCACTCCAATATGACCAAGACGACAGTGCCACATATAAGTAGAATTATCATTCAATTTAATTCGCTTAGCATCAATGTTATTTATATGTGTATCACTACTATCGAGATCTAACAGAAATAAGCCATTCTTTTGTGGTGCTCGACCATAAAAGATATTATTCATAAAAATAGAACAACCATTATTCTCAGACTTGAATGAATAACCGTCTTGCATTAAACAAGATCCAGATAAAATGTTCATGCTCAACGCGGGTACAAAATAACAATTATTTAGGCTTAAAACTAATCCCGAAGGTAGATGTAGAGGAAGTGTGCCGACTGCGATCACATTGACCTTGGATCCGTTTCCAACGCGCATCGTCACTTCATCTTTCAGTAGTCTTCGTTTATTCTTTAGTTCTGTTTGAGTTACGATATGAGCAACCGAACCAAGATCAAATACCTGTGTACTAGAACGAGAACCAGTGAGATAAACATCTATAACATGTATATCAGATATACCTTCTTTCTTCTTCTTGACAAGGCCGCTCTTGAGATCAGCCAGATACTTGGAGCAATTACGCTTCCAAAGGTCCCTTCTCCTTGCAAGAATAGCACTCAGCATCAGGCTTAGGGTCGTTCTTAGGTTTCATAGGAGGCGTGGCAGCTTTCTTGCCACCCTTCTTGAATTTTCCCTTAGACTTGCCCTGTTTCTTGAAACTGGTGGTCTTGTTGACCATCAACACTTGGTGCTCTTTCTTGATCTCAATCTCAGCAGCTTTTAGCATGCCAAAGAGTTCAGGTAACTCCTTGTTCATGTTCTGCATATTGTAGTTCATCACAAAGTTCTTGTAACTTGGTGGCAGTGATTGAAGGACACGATTAATCCCACGTTAGGAATCACTATTCCCAAGTCACTGAGTTTCTTCGCATGCCCGATCATGGCGAGCATGTGCTCACTAACGGAGCTGCCTTCTTCCATCATACAACTGAAGAAATGTTTCGATGCTTCATAGCATTCCACGGCCGCATGAGTCTCAAAAATAGCTTTCAGCTCATTCATCAACTCATGAGGATCGTGGTGCTCAAAACGTTTTTGAAGATCGGATTCCAAACTGCACAGGATGGCACACTGAACTTGAGAGTACCGAGTTTTCCGAGTCTCGTAAACAGCTTTTACTTCATCGGTTTCAGTTTCTGCAGGAGGGTCACCTAGCGGTGCATCAAGCACATATTGCAGATTTCCGCCAGAGAGGAAGATCCTCACATGACGGAACCAGTCGGTGAAGTTGCTACCGTTGCTCTTAAGTTTTTCTTTCTCTAGGAACTGGTTAAAATTGATTGGGGACGCCATCTCTACAACATATATTTGCAAAAGTTTAGACTAAGTTTATGACAAATTGAGTTCAAATTTTAATTCAACATAATTAAAAAATCTAGGTGAACTTCCACTCAAAACAATATCCCTCGCATTGTCATAGTGATCACACGAACCAAATCCACCGCAACTAAGTCCGATCATCACGAGACAAGGTGTGATTTCAATGGCGAACACTCAAAGTGCTCATCATATCAACCATATGATTCATGCTCTACCTTTCGGTATCACGTGTTCCGAGACCATGTCTGTACATGCTAGGCTCGTCAAGGCCACCTTAGCATCCGCATGTGCAAAACTGTCTTGCACCCGTTGTATGAACTTGTTGATTCTATCACACCCGATCATCACGAGATGCTTCGAACCGACAAGTCTTGGTAACGGTGCTACTAAGGATGAACACTTTATTATCTTGAGATTTTAGTGAGGGATCATCTTATAATGCTACCGTCGCGATCTAAGCAAAATAAGATGCATAAAAGGATTAACATCACATGCAGTTCATATGTGATATGATATGGCCCTTTTGTCTTTGCGCCTTTGATCTTCATCTCCAAAGCACGGACATGATCTCCATCATCTTCGGGCATGATCTCCATCAACGTCGGCGTAGCGTCAAGGTCAATGGCGCCGTCTTCATGATTGTCCTCCATGTAGCAACTATTACAACTACTTTGAAATACTACTCAACATGAAATTTAAAGACAACCATAAGGCTCCTGCCGGTTGCCACAATACAATAATGATCATCTCATACATATTTATCATCACATTATGGCCATATCACATCACCAAACCCTGCAAAAACAAGTTAGACGTCTCTAATTTGGTTTGCATATTTTACGTGGTTTAGGGTTTTCGAGAGAGATCTAATCTACCTACGAACATGAACCACAACGTTGATACTAATGTTTTCAATAGAAGCATCATATATATTAGGCATCATAACTTGTGAGTTATACCAAGTGCATCTTCACCGACTGGTTCCGTCATGTGAGGATCTTCCTCTCTGGCGGAAATCTGCAATATGTGCTTGATGCACCGCTAGGTGACCCTCCTGCAGAAACTGAAACCGATGAAGTAAAAGCTGTTTACGAGACTCGGAAAACTCGGTACTCTCAAGTTCAGTGTGCCATCCTGTGCAGTCTGGAATCCGATCTTCAAAAACGTTTTGAGCACCACGATCCTCATGAGTTGATGAATGAGCTGAAAGCTATTTTTGAGACTCATGCGGCCGTGGAATGCTATGAAGCATCGAAACATTTCTTCAGCTGTATGATGGAAGAAGGCAGCTCCGTTAGTGAGCACATGCTCGCCATGACCGGGCATGCGAAGAAACTCAGTGACTTGGGAATAGTGATTCCTAACAGATTGGGGATTAATCGTGTCCTTCAATCACTGCCACCAAGTTACAAGAACTTTGTGATGAACTACAATATGCAGAACATGAACAAGGAGTTACCTGAACTCTTTGGCATGCTAAAAGCTGCTGAGATTGAGATCAAGAAAGAGCACCAAGTGTTGATGGTCAACAAGACCACCAGTTTCAAGAAACAGGGCAAGTCTAAGGGAAAATTCAAGAAGGGTGGCAAGAAAGCTGCCACGCCTCCTATGAAACCTAAGAACGGCCCTAAGCCTGATGCTGAGTGCTATTACTGCAAGGAGAAGGGACACTGGAAGCGTAATTGCTCCAAGTATCTGGCTGATCTGAAGATCGGCCTTGTCAAGAAGAAGAAAGAAGGTATATCTGATATACATGTTATAGATGTTTATCTCACTGGTTCTCGTTCTAGTACCTGGGTATTTGATACTGGTTCGGTTGCTCATATCTGTAACTCGAAACAGGAACTAAAGAATAAACGAAGACTACTGAAAGATGAAGTGACGATGCGCGTTGGAAACGGATCCAAGGTCAATGTGATCGCAGTCGGCACACTTCCTATACATCTACCTTCGGGATTAGTTTTAAGCCTAAATAATTGTTATTTTGTACCCGTGTTGAGCATGAACATTATATCTGGATCTTGTTTAATGCAAGACGATTATTCATTCAAGTCTGAGAATAATGGTTGTTCTATTTTTATGAATAATATCTTTTATGGTCGAGCACCACAAAAAAATGGCTTATTTCTGTTAGATCTCGATAGTAGTGATACACATATAAATAACATTGATGGTAAGCGAATTAAATTGAATGATAATTCTACTTATATGTGGCACTGTCGTCTTGGTCATATTGGAGTGAAACGCATGAAGAAACTCCATACTGATGGATTACTTGAATCACTTGACTTTGAGTCACTTGATAGATGCGAAGCATGTCTAATGGGAAAAATGACTAAGACTCCATTTTCTGGTATGATGGAGCGAGCTACTGACTTATTGGAAATCATACATACCGATGTGTGCGGACCAATGAGCGTAGCATCGCGTGGTGGTTATCGTTATGTCCTAACCTTCACAGATGATCTGAGTAGATATGGGTATATCTATTTCATGAAACATAAATCCGAAACTTTTGAGAAGTTTAAGGAATTTCAAAGTGAAGTAGAAAATCAACTTAACAAGAAGATTAAATTTCTACGATCTGATCGTGGAGGTGAATATCTGAGTTATGAGTTTGGCATGCATTTAAAGAAATGCGGAATACTTTCACAATTGACACCACCGGGAACACCTCAACGAAACGGTGTGTCCGAATGTCGTAATCGAACTCTCTTAGATATGGTTCGTTCTATGATGTCTCTTACTGATTTGCCATTATTATTTTGGAGTTATGCATTAGAGACAGCCGCATACACTTTAAATAGAGCACCATCAAAATCCGTAGAAACGACACCGTATGAATTATGGTTTAATAAGAAACCTAAGCTGTCGTTCCTGAAAGTTTGGGGTTGCGAAGCCTATGTAAAGAAGTTACAACCGGACAAGCTAGAACCCAAAGCGGAGAAATGCGTCTTCATAGGATACCCTAAGGAAACTATAGGGTATACTTTCTATCACAAATCCGAAGGCAAAATCTTTGTTGCTAAGAACGGAACCTTTCTTGAGAAAGAATTTCTCACTAAAGAAGTGACTGGAAGAAAAGTAGAACTCGATGAGATTGATGAATCTATACTCGTTGATCAGAGTAGCGTAGTACCGGAAGTTGTACCTGTACCGCCTACACCGGCAACAGAGGAAGCTAATGATAATGATCATGAAACTTCGAACGAGGAAACTATCGAACCTCGCAGATCGACAAGGGAACGTGCCACTCTGATTGGTATGATCCTTGTCTAAATGTCATGATTGTGGATAACAATGATGAGGACCTGCGACGTATGAAGAAGCGACGATGAGCCCAGATTCCAACAAATGGCAAGAAGCCATGAAATCCGAAATGGGATCCATGTATGATAACAAAGTATGGACTTTGGTAGACTTACCTGATAGCCGAAAGGCTGTCGAGAATAAATGGATCTTCAAGAGAAAAACAGATGCTGATGGTAATATTACTGTCTATAAAGCTCGACTTGTCGCAAAGGGTTTCCGACAAATTCAAGGAGTTGACTACGATGAGACTTTCTCACCTGTAGCGAAGCTAAAATCTGTGAGGATTTTGTTAGCAATAGCTGCATTTTTCGATTATGAGATTTGGCAGATGGATGTCAAAACGGCATTCCTTAATGGAGACATTGAGGAAGAGTTGTATATGGTACAACCCAAAGGTTTTGTCGATCCTAAAAATGCTGACAAAGTATGCAAACTTCAGCGTTCAATCTATGGACTGAAGCAAGCATCAAGAAGTTGGAACCGACGCTTTGATAAGGTGATCAAAGACTTCGGGTTTATACAGTGTCATGGAGAGGCCTGTATTTACAAGAAAGTGAGTGGGAGCTCTGTAGCATTCCTGATATTATATGTAGATGACATATTATTGATCGGGAATGATATAGAACTATTAAGCAGTGTAAAAGGTTATTTGAATAATAGTTTTTCAATGAAAGACCTTGGTGAAGCATCATATATATTAGGCATCAAGATTTATAGAGATAGATCAAGACGCCTAATAGGGCTATCACAGAGTACATATCTGGACAAGATTCTAAAGAAGTTTAGAATGGACGAAAGTAAGAAAGGGTTCTTACCTATGTTACCAGGTGATACGTCTCCGACGTATCGATAATTTCTTATGTTCCATGCCACATTATTGATATTATCTACATGTTTTATGCACACTTTATGTCATATTCGTGCATTTTCTGGAACTAACCTATTAACAAGATGCCGAAGTGCCAGTTGCTGTTTTCTGCTGTTTTTGGTTTCAGAAATTCTAGTAACGAAATATTCTCGGAATTGGACGAAATCAACGCCCAGGGTCCTATTTTGCCACGAAGCTTCCAGAAGACCGAAGAGGAGACGAAGTGGGGCCACGAGGCAGCCAGAGCATAGGGTGGCGCGGCCCCTGCCCTGGCTGCGCGGCCCTGTGGTGTGGGGCCCTCGTGCCGCCTCCTGACCTGCCCTTCCGCCTACTTAAAGCCTCCGTCGCGAAACCCCCAGTACCGAGAGCCACGATACGGAAAACCTTCCAGAGACGCCGCCGCCGCCGATCCCATCTTGGGGGATCCAGGAGATCGCCTCCGGCACCCTACCGGAGAGGGGATTCATCTCCCGGAGGACTCTACACCGCCATGGTCGCCTCCGGAGTGATGAGTGAGTAGTCTACCCCTGGACTATGGGTCCATAGCAGTAGCTAGATGGTTGTCTTCTCCCCATTGTGCTTAATTGTCGAATCTTGTGAGCTGCCTAACATGATCAAGATCATCTATCTGTAATTCTATATGTTGCGTTTGTTGGGATCCGATGAATAGAGAATACTTGTTATGTTGATTATCAAAGTTATGTCTATGTGTTGTTTATGATCTTGCATGCTCTCCGTTATTAGTAGATGCTCTGGCCAAGTTGATGCTAGTAAATCCAAGAGGGAGTATTTATGCTCGATAGTGGGTTCATGTCTCCGTGAATCTGGAGGGGTGACAAGAACCTCTAAGGTTATGGATGTGCTGTTGCCACTAGGGATAAAACATTGGTGCTATGTTCAAGGATGTAGTCACTAATTACATTACGCGCAATACTTAATGCAATTGTCTGTTGTTAGCAACTTAATACTGGAGGGGGTTCGGATGATAACCTGAAGGTGGACTTTTTAGGCATAGATGCATGCTGGATGGCGGTCTATGTACTTTGTCGTAATGCCCAATTAAATCTCACTATACTCATCATAATATGTATGTGCATGGTCATGCCCTCTTTATTTGTCAATTGCCCAACTGTAATTTGTTCACCCAACATGCTGTTTATCTTATGGGAGAGACACCTCTAGTGAACTGTGGACCCCGGTCCAATTCTCTATACTGAAATACAATCTCTTGCAATCTTGTTCTACTGTTTTCTGCAAACAATCATCTTCCACACAATACGGTTAATCCTTTGTTACAGCAAGCCGGTGAGATTGACAACCTCACTGTTTCGTTGGGGCAAAGTACTTTGGTTGTGTTGTGCAGGTTCCACGTTGGCGCCGGAATCTCTGGTGTTGCGCCGCACTACATCCCGCCGCCATCAACCTTCAACGTGCTTCTTGGCTCCTCCTGGTTCGATAAACCTTGGTTTCTTTCTGAGGGAAAACTTGCTGCTGTGCGCATCATACCTTCCTCTTGGGGTTCCCAACGAACGTGTGAGTTACACGCCATCAAGCTCTTTTTCTGGCGCCGTTGCCGGGGAGATCAAGACACGCTGCAAGGGGAGTCTCCACTTCCCAATCTCTTTACTTTGTTTTTGTCTTGCTTAGTTTTATTTACTACTTTGTTTGCTGCACTAAATCAAAATACAAAAAAATTAGTTGCTAGTTTTACTTTATTTGCTATCTTGTTTGCTATATCAAAACACAAAAAAAATTAGTTACTTGCATTTACTTTAATTATTTCATCATGTTTCCTCCTAAGTTTGTTCTTAAAGATGTACCAGTAGGCCGAGGGTCTATCCTTGGGAAAGACAATATAGAAGATTTTTTCACTCATATTAGTACGGTCGAAGATTTTGAAGATAGACACTTGGTAGAACTTGCTCCCACTTATGAAATTGCTGTTGCTTCTTTAGTACACGCGTTAGAAGTTAGATTCGTTAATCTTAATCCTGTGATTCAACATATGTTTCTTACACTCAGTGATATGGAAGAAGGAGAAAAGAAAGATTTTGTATTAGAAACCCTTCTTAAAGAATTTGGGGGAATAGCGAGAGAAGCTAGAAAAGTCTTCACTAAATATAATATGCTAGGCTCTTATACCAACTTTGCCAGTATCCTTGAGAGGATGGAAGAGGATAGACAAAAGTACACTAATGAAGTTAATTATGAGGGGGATATTAAAACATCAATACCTTGCAAACTCTTGGGAATGTGTGAGGCACTAGAAAAGAATTTTGATTGGATTGTTCCTGAAGATTTGTTTGATGAGAGTAGCAAGCCCAAGACTAATGAAAAGGGAGATGCTAAAACTTATGTATCTAATATACTATGCCTGGTTGAGAAAACTCCACACCCCGCTGAGAATGCACCACCCTCCGATAATACTTGATACACACTTTCTGCGCCTAGCTGAAAGGCGTTAAAGAAAAGCGCTTATGGGAGACAACCCATGTTTTTACCTACAGTACTTTGTTTTTATTTTGTGTCTTGAAATTTTTTTACTACTGTAGCAACCTCTCCTTATCTTAGTTTAGTGTTTTGTTGTGCCAAGTAAAGTCGTTGATAGAAAAGTTCATACTAGATTTGGATTACTGCGCAGAAACAGATTTCTTTGCTGTCACGAATCTGGGCTGTTTTCTCTGTAGGTAACTCAGAAAATTATGCCAATTTACGTGAGTGATCCTCAGATATGTACGCAACTTTCATTCAATTTGAGCATTTTCATTTGAGCAAGTCTGGTGCCTCGATAAAATTCGTCAATACGAACTGTTCTGTTTTGACAGATTCTGCCTTTTATTTCGCATTGCCTCTTTTGCTATGTTGGATGAATTTCTTTGATCCATTAATGTCCAGTAGCTTTATGCAATGTCCAGAAGTGTTAAGAATGATTGTGTCACCTCTGAACATGTTAATTTTTATTGTCGCTAACCCTCTAATGAGTTGTTCTAAGTTTGGTGTGGAGGAAGTTTTCAAGGATCAAGAGAGGAGTATGGTGCAACATGATCAAGGAGAGTGAAAGCTCTAAGCTTGGGGATGCCCCGGTGGTTCACCCCTGCATATTCTAAGAAGACTCAAGCATCTAAGCTTGGGGATGCCCAAGGCATCCCCTTCTTCATCGACAACATTATCAGGTTCCTCCCCTGAAACTATATTTTTATTCCATCACATCTTATGTGCTTTGCTTGGAGCGTCGATTTGTTTTTGTTTTTTGTTTTGTTTGAATAAAATGGATCCTAGCATTCACTTTATGGGAGAGAGACACGCTCCGCTGTAGCATATGGACAAGTATGTCCTTAGTTTCTACTCATAGTATTCATGGCGAAGTTTCTTCTTCGTTAAATTGGTATATGGTT
Source organism: Lolium perenne (assembly GCF_019359855.2). Lineage (NCBI taxonomy): Eukaryota > Viridiplantae > Streptophyta > Magnoliopsida > Poales > Poaceae > Lolium > Lolium perenne. The sequence continues at coordinate 167,217,378 of NC_067244.2, forward strand.
GGAATTGGAAAATGATACATGTAGTAATTGCTATAAATGTCTTGGGTAATGTGATACTTGGCAATTGTTGTGCTCATGTTTAAGCTCTTGCATCATATGCTTTGCACCCATTAATGAAGAAATACATAGAGCATGCTAAAATTTGGTTTGCATATTTGGTCTCTCTAAGGTCTAGATAATTTCTAGTATTGAGTTTGAACAACAAGGAAGACGGTGTAGAGTCTTATAATGTTTACAATGTGTCTTTTATGTGAGTTTTGCTGCACCGGTTCATCCTTGTGTTTGTTTCAAATAAGCCTTGCTAGCCTAAACCTTGTTTCGAGAGGGAATACTTCTCATGCATCCAAAATACTTGAGCCAACCACTATGCCATTTGTGTCCACCATACCTACCTACTACATGGTATTTTCCGCCATTCCAAAGTAAATTGCTTGAGTGCTACCTTTAAAATTCCATCATTCACCTTTGCAATATATAGCTCATGGGACAAATAGCTTAAAAACTATTGTGGTATTGAATATGTAATTATGCACTTTATCTCTTATTAAGTTGCTTGTTGTGCGATAACCATGCTCACTGGGGACGCCATCAACTATTCTTTGTTGAATTTCATGTGAGTTGCTATGCATGTTCATCTTGTCTGAAGTAAGAGAGATCTACCACCTTATGGTTAAGCATGCATATTGTTAGAGAAGAACATTGGGCCGCTAACTAAAGCCATGATCCATGGTGGAAGTTTCAGTTTTGGACAATATCCTCAATCTCATATGAGAAAATTATTAATTGTTGTTACATGCTTATGCATAAAAGAGGAGTCCATTATCTCGTTGTCTATGTTGTCCCGTATGGATGTCTAAGTTGAGAATAATCAATAGCGAGAAATCCAATGCGAGCTTTCTCCTTAGACCTTTGTATGTGCGGCATAGCGGTACCTTTGTGACACTTGGTTAAAACATGTGCATTGTGATGATCCGGTAGTCCAAGCTAATTAGGACAAGGTGCGGGCACTATTAGTATACTATGCATGAGGCTTGCAACTTGTAAGATATAATTTACATGATACATATGCTTTATTACTACCGTTGACAAAATTGTTTCATGTTTTCAAAATCAAAGCTCTAGCACAAATATAGCAATCGATGCTTTTCCTCTATGGAGGACAATTCTTTTACTTTCATTGTTGAGTCAGTTCACCTATTTCTCTCCACCTCAAGAAGCAAACACTTGTGTGAACTGTGCATTGATTCCTACATATTTGCATATTGCACTTATTATATTACTCTATGTTGACAATATCCATGAGATATACATGTTACAAGTTGAAAGCAACCACTGAAACTTAATCTTCCTTTGTGTTGCTTCAATGCTTTTACTATGAATTATTGCTTTATGAGTTAACTCTTATGCAAGACTTATTGATGCTTGTCTTGAAGTGCTATTCATGAAAAGTCTTTGCTTTATGATTCACTTGTTTACTCATGTCATATACATTGTTTTGATCGCTGCATTCACTACATATGCTTTACAAATAGTATGATCAAGGTTATGTTGGCATGTCACTCCAGAAATTATCTGTGTTATCGTTTTACCTGCTCGGGACGAGCAGAACTAAGCTTGGGGATGCTGATACGTCTCCGACGTATCGATAATTTCTTATGTTCCATGCCACATTATTGATATTATCTACATGTTTTATGCACACTTTATGTCATATTCGTGCATTTTCTGGAACTAACCTATTAACAAGATGCCGAAGTGCCAGTTGCTGTTTTCTGCTGTTTTTGGTTTCAGAAATCCTAGTAACGAAATATTCTCGGAATTGGACGAAATCAACGCCCAGGGTCCTATTTTGCCACGAAGCTTCCAGAAGACCGAAGAGGAGACGAAGTGGGGCCACGAGGCAGCCAGAGCATAGGGCGGCGCGGCCCCTGCCCTGGCCGCGCGGCCCTGTGGTGTGGGGCCCTCGTGCCGCCTCCTGACCTGCCCTTCCGCCTACTTAAAGCCTCCGTCACGAAACCCCCAGTACCGAGAGCCACGATACGGAAAACCTTCCAGAGACGCCGCCGCCGATCCCATCTCGGGGGATCCAGGAGATCGCCTCCGGCACCCTGCCGGAGAGGGGATTCATCTCCCGGAGGACTCTACACCGCCATGGTCGCCTCCGGAGTGATGAGTGAGTAGTCTACCCCTGGACTATGGGTCCATAGCAGTAGCTAGATGGTTGTCTTCTCCCCATTGTGCTTAATTGTCGGATCTTGTGAGCTGCCTAACATGATCAAGATCATCTATCTGTAATTCTATATGTTGCGTTTGTTGGGATCCGATGAATAGAGAATACTTGTTATGTTGATTATCAAAGTTATGTCTATGTGTTGTTTATGATCTTGCATGCTCTCCGTTATTAGTAGATGCTCTGGCCAAGTTGATGCTAGTAACTCCAAGAGGGAGTATTTATGCTCGATAGTGGGTTCATGTCTCCGTGAATCTGGAGGGGTGACAAGAACCTCTAAGGTTATGGATGTGCTGTTGCCACTAGGGATAAAACATTGGTGCTATGTTCAAGGATGTAGTCACTAATTACATTACGCGCAATACTTAATGCAATTGTCTGTTGTTAGCAACTTAATACTGGAGGGGGTTCGGATGATAACCTGAAGGTGGACTTTTTAGGCATAGATGCATGCTGGATGGCGGTCTATGTACTTTGTCGTAATGCCCAATTAAATCTCACTATACTCATCATAATATGTATGTGCATGGTCATGCCCTCTTTATTTGTCAATTGCCCAACTGTAATTTGTTCACCCAACATGCTGTTTATCTTATGGGAGAGACACCTCTAGTGAACTGTGGACCCCGGTCCAATTCTCTATACTGAAATACAATCTACTGCAATACTGTTCTACTGTTTTCTGCAAACAATCATCTTCCACACAATACGGTTAATCCTTTGTTACAGCAAGCCGGTGAGATTGACAACCTCACTGTTTCGTTGGGGCAAAGTACTTTGGTTGTGTTGTGCAGGTTCCACGTTGGCGCCGGAATCTCTGGTGTTGCGCCGCACTACATCCCGCCGCCATCAACCTTCAACGTGCTTCTTGGCTCCTCCTGGTTCGATAAACCTTGGTTTCTTTCTGAGGGAAAACTTGCTGCTGTGCGCATCATACCTTCCTCTTGGGGTTCCCAACGAACGTGTGAGTTACACGCCATCACCAGGCAAGGTCTTGAGTAAGACTCAAGGACCGGCTACGGCAGAAGAAAGAGAAAGGATGAGTAATATCCCCTATGCCTCGGCAGTAGGATCTATCATGTATGCCATGCTATGTACTAGACCGGATATAGCACATGCTGTTAGTTTGACTAGCAGATATCAAAGTGATCCAGGAATGGAACACTGGACAACGGTCAAGAATATCCTGAAGTACTTGAAAAGAACTAAGGATATGTTTCTTTGTTATGGAGGTGACCAAGAGCTCGTTGTAAGTGGTTACACCGATGCAATTTGGAACACTGATCCTGATGACTCTAAGTCACAGTCTGGGTACGCGTTTATATTGAATGGTGCTGCGATGGCTGGGCAAGCTCGAAGCGAGTGCACGGTGGCGAAGTCTTCAACGAGAATCGAGTACATAGCGGCTTCGGAGAGCTTCATCGGAAGCGGTATGGATGAAGAGGTTCATTGTAGAGCTCGGTGTGGTTCCTAGTGCATTGGACCCATTAATCATTTACTGTGATAACATGGGTGTCATCGCCAATGCACAAGAGCCAAGGTCACACAAGAGGCTGAAGCATATCAAGCTGCGTTACCACTCGATTCGCGAGTACATCGAAGATGGAGAAGTAAAGATTTGCAAAGTACACACTGATCTGAATGTAGCAGATCCGTTGACTAAAGCTCTCCCTAGGGCAAAGCATGACCAACACCAGAATGCCATGGGTGTTAGGTATATTACAATGTAATCTAGATTATTGACTCTAGTGCAAGTGGGAGACTGAAGGAGATATGCCCTAGAGGCAATAATAAAGTGGTTATTATTTATATCTTTATGTTTATGATAAATGTTTATATATCATGCTATAATTGTATTAACAAAACATTAGTACATGTGTGATATGTAGACAAACAAAGAGTCCCTAGTATGCCTCTTAACTAGCTTGTTGATTAATAGATGATTAGTTTCATAATCATGAACATTGGATGTTATTAATAACAAGGTTATGTCATTGTATGAATGATGTAATGGACACACCCAATTAAGCGTAGCATAAGATCTCGTCATTAAGTTATTTGCTATAAGCTTTCGATACATAGTTACCTAGTCCTTATGACCATGAGATCATGTAAATCACTTATACCGGAAAGGTACTTTGATTACACCAAACGCCACTGCGTAAATGGGTGGTTATAAAGGTGGGATTAAGTATCCGGAAAGTATGAGTTGAGGCATATGGATCAACAGTGGGATTTGTCCATCCCGATGACGGATAGATATACTCTGGGCCCTCTCGGTGGAATGTCGTCTAATGTCTTGCAAGCATATGAATAAGTTCATAGGAGACCACATACCATGGTACGAGTAAAGAGTACTTGTCAGGAGACGAGGTTGAACAAGGTATAGAGTGATACTGAAGATCAAACCTCGGACAAGTAAAATATCGCGTGACAAAGGGAATTGGTATCGTATGTGAATGGTTCATTCGATCACTAAAGTCATCGTTGAATATGTGGGAGCCATTATGGATCTCCAGATCCCGCTATTGGTTATTGGTCGGAGTGAGTACTCAACCATGTCCGCATAGTTCGCGAACTGTAGGGTGACACACTTAAAGTTGGATGTTGAAATGGTAGAACTTGAATATGGAATGGAGTTCGAATATTTGTTCGGAGTCCCGGATGAGATCCCGGACATCACGAGGAGTTCCGGAATGGTCCGGGGAATAAGATTCATATATAGGATGTCATTTTATGTGAATTAAAATGATGCGGAAGGTTCTATGGAAGGTTCTAGAAGGTTCTAGAAAAGTCCGGAAGAAACCACCAAGGAAGGTGGAGTCCCGGAGGGACTCCACCTCCATGGCCGGCCAACCCTAGTGGGGGAGGAGTCCCAAGTGGACTCCCCAAGGGGGGCCGGCCACCCCCTCCCAAGGAAGGTGGAACTCCCACCTCTAGTGGGAGTCCTAGCTTGGGTAGGTTTCATGAGTTATGGAAGGTTTTGGTTTGGGGTCTTATTCGAAGACTTGTAGACCAACTCTTGGGTGTTCCACCTATATAATGAGGGCCAAGGGGAGGGGGCCGGCCAACCCCAAGACCACAACCTGGCCGCCCCCCTTGAGTGGCCGGCCACCCCCTCCCAAAGCCTAGCCGCCCCCCTCTCCTCCATAGCTCCCGCGTGCTTTAGCGAAGCCCCGCCGGAGTTCTCCACCGCCACCGACACCACGCCGTCGTGCTGTCGGATTCAAGAGGAGCTACTACTTCCGCTGCCCGCTGGAACGGGAGGTGGACGTCGTCTTCATCAACAACCAAACGTGTGACCGAGTACGGAGGTGCTGCCCGTTCGTGGCGCCGGTGATCAAGATCTTCTACGCGCTTTTGCAAGCGGCAAGTGAACGTCTACCGCAGCAACAAGAGCCTCATCTTGTAGGCTTTGGAATCTCTTCAAGGGTGAGACTCGATAATCCCCTCGTTGCTACCGTCTTCTAGATTGCATCTTGGCTTGGATTGCGTGTTCGCGGTAGGAAATTTTTTGTTTTCTATGCAACGTTATCCTACAGTAATGAGCATCATATATAAAATTTATCTCATGCCCTTGGTGATACTAATCATCTATCAGAGCCGTGTCTATGCATAGATGGTTGCACGAGTAGAACACAATGGTTTTGTGGGCGTTGATGCTCTTGTTATCTTTAGTTTGAGTACTTTGCATCTTTGTGGCATAGTGGGATGAAGCGGCTCGGACTAACTTTACATGACCACGTTCATGAGACTTGTTCCTCGTTCGACATGCAACTTGTATTGCATAAGAGGCTTTGCGGGTGTCTGTCTCTCCTACTATAGTGAAGATTCAATTTACTCTTCTATTGAAAACATTAGTATCAACGTTGTGGTTCATGTTCGTAGGTAGATTAGATCTCTCTCGAAAACCCTAAAACCACGTAAAATATGCAAACCAAATTAGAGACGTCTAACTTGTTTTTGCAGGGTTTGGTGATGTGATATGGCCATAATGTGATGATGAATATGTATGAGATGATCATTATTGTATTGTGGCAACCGGCAGGAGCCTTATGGTTGTCTTTAAATTTCATGTTGAGTAGTATTTCAAAGTAGTTGTAATAGTTGCTACATGGAGGACAATCATGAAGACGGCGCCATTGACCTTGACGCTACGCCGACGTTGATGGAGATCATGCCCGAAGATGATGGAGATCATGTCCGTGCTTTGGAGATGAAGATCAAAGGCGCAAAGACAAAAGGGCCATATCATATCACATATGAACTGCATGTGATGTTAATCCTTTTATGCATCTTATTTTGCTTAGATCGCGACGGTAGCATTATAAGATGATCCCTCACTAAAATCTCAAGATAATAAAGTGTTCATCCTTAGTAGCACCGTTACCAAGACTTGTCGGTTCGAAGCATCTCGTGATGATCGGGTGTGATAGAATCAACAAGTTCATACAACGGGTGCAAGACAGTTTTGCACATGCGGATGCTAAGGTGGCCTTGACGAGCCTAGCATGTACAGACATGGTCTCGGAACACGTGATACCGAAAGGTAGAGCATGAATCATATGGTTGATATGATGAGCACTTTGAGTGTTCGCCATTGAAATCACACCTTGTCTCGTGATGATCGGACTTAGGTGCGGTGCATTTGGTTCGTGTGATCACTAAGACAATGCGAGGGATATTGTTTTGAGTGGGAGTTCACCTAGATTTTTTAATTATGTTGAATTAAAATTTGAACTCAATTTGTCATAAACTTAGTCTAAACTTTTGCAAATATATGTTGTAGAGATGGCGTCCCCAATCAATTTTAACCAGTTCCTAGAGAAAGAAAAACTTAAGAGCAACGGTAGCAACTTCACCGACTGGTTCCGTCATGTGAGGATCTTCCTCTCTGGTGGAAATCTGCAATATGTGCTTGATGCACCGCTAGGTGACCCTCCTGCAGAAACTGAAACCGATGAAGTAAAAGCTGTTTACGAGACTCGGAAAACTCGGTACTCTCAAGTTCAGTGTGCCATGCATCGCGATCTGGAATCCGATCTTCAAAACGTTTTGAGCACCACGATCCTCATGAGTTGATGAATGAGCTGAAAGCTATTTTGAGACTCATGCGGCCGTGGAATGCTATGAAGCATCGAAACATTTCTTCAGCTGTATGATGGAAGAAGGCAGCTCCGTTAGTGAGCACATGCTCGCCATGACCGGGCATGCGAAGAAACTCAGTGACTTGGGAATAGTGATTCCTAACAGAGTGGGGATTAATCGTGTCCTTCAATCACTGCCACCAAGTTACAAGAACTTTGTGATGAACTACAATATGCAGAACATGAACAAGGAGTTACCTGAACTCTTTGGCATGCTAAAAGCTGCTGAGATTGAGATCAAGAAAGAGCACCAAGTGTTGATGGTCAACAAGACCACCAGTTTCAAGAAACAGGGCAAGTCTAAGGGAAAATTCAAGAAGGGTGGCAAGAAAGCTGCCACGCCTCCTATGAAACCTAAGAACGGCCCTAAGCCTGATGCTGAGTGCTATTACTGCAAGGAGAAGGGACACTGGAAGCGTAATTGCTCCAAGTATCTGGCTGATCTGAAGAGCGGCCTTGTCAAGAAGAAGAAAGAAGGTATATCTGATATACATGTTATAGATGTTTATCTCACTGGTTCTCGTTCTAGTACCTGGGTATTTGATACTGGTTCGGTTGCTCATATCTGTAACTCGAAACAGGAACTAAAGAATAAACGAAGACTACTGAAAGATGAAGTGACGATGCGCGTTGGAAACGGATCCAAGGTCAATGTGATCGCAGTCGGCACACTTCCTATACATCTACCTTCGGGGTTAGTTTTAAGCCTAAATAATTGTTATTTTGTACCCGCGTTGAGCATGAACATTATATCTGGATCTTGTTTAATGCAAGACGATTATTCATTCAAGTCTGAGAGTAATGGTTGTTCTATTTTTATGAATAATATATTTTATGGTCGAGCACCACAAAAGAATGGCTTATTTCTGTTAGATCTCGATAGTAGTGATACACATATAAATAACATTGATGCTAAGCGAATTAAATTGAATGATAATTCTACTTATATGTGGCACTGTCGTCTTGGTCATATTGGAGTGAAACGCATGAAGAAACTCCATACTGATGGATTACTTGAATCACTTGACTTTGAGTCACTTGATAGATGCGAAGCATGTCTAATGGGAAAAATGACTAAGACTCCATTTTCTGGTATGATGGAGCGAGCTACTGACTTATTTGAAATCATACATACCGATGTGGGCGGACCAATGAGCGTAGCATCGCGTGGTGGTTATCGTTATGTTCTAACCTTCACAGATGATCTGAGTAGATATGGGTATATCTATTTCATGAAACATAAATCTGAAACTTTTGAGAAGTTTAAGGAATTTCAAAGTGAAGTAGAAAATCAACTTAACAAGAAGATTAAATTTCTACGATCTGATCGTGGAGGTGAATATCTGAGTTATGAGTTTGGCATGCATTTAAAGAAATGCGGAATACTTTCACAATTGACACCGCCGGGAACACCTCAACGAAACGGTGTGTCGAACGTCATGTCGAACTCTCTTAGATATGGTTCGTTCTATGATGTCTCTTACTGATTTGCCGTTATCATTTTGGAGTTATGCATTAGAGACAGCCGCATTCACTTTAAATAGAGCACCATCAAAATCCGTAGAAACGACACCATATGAATTATGGTTTAATAAGAAACCTAAGCTGTCGTTCCTGAAAGTTTGGGGTTACGAAGCCTATGTAAAGAAGTTACAACCGGACAAGCTAGAACCCAAAGCGGAGAAATGCGTCTTCATAGGATACCCTAAGGAAACTATAGGGTATACTTTCTATCACAAATCCGAAGGCAAAATCTTTGTTGCTAAGAACGGAACCTTTCTTGAGAAAGAATTTCTCACTAAAGAAGTGACTGGAAGAAAAGTAGAACTCGATGAGATTGATGAATCTATACTCGTTGATCAGAGTAGCACGATGCGGAAGTTGTACCCGTACCGCCTACACCGGCAACGAGAGGAAGCTAATGATAATGATCATGAAACTTGAACGAGGAAACTACGAACCTCGAGATCGACAAGGGAACGTGCCACTCCTGATTGGTATGATCCTTGTCTAAATGTCATGATTGTGGATAACAATGATGAGGACCCTGCGACGTATGAAGAAGCGATGATGAGCCCAGATTCCAACAAATGGCAAGAAGCCATGAAATCCGAAATGGGATCCATGTATGATAACAAAGTATGGACTTTGGTAGACTTACCTGATAGCCGAAAGGCTGTCGAGAATAAATGGATCTTCAAGAGAAAAACAGATGCTGATGGTAATATTACTGTCTATAAAGCTCGACTTATCGCAAAGGGTTTCCGACAAATTCAAGGAGTTGACTACGAAGAGACTTTCTCACCTGTAGCGAAGCTAAAATCTGTGAGGATTTTGTTAGCAATAGCTGCATTTTTCGATTATGAGATTTGGCAGATGGATGTCAAAACGGTGTTCCTTAATGGAGACATTGAGGAAGAGTTGTATATGGTACAACCCAAAGGTTTTGTCGATCCTAAAAATGCTGACAAAATATGCAAACTTCAGCGTTCAATCTATGGACTAAAGCAAGCATCAAGAAGTTGGAACCGACGCTTTGATAAGGTGATCAAAGACTTCGGGTTTATACAGTGTCATGGAGAGGCCTGTATTTACAAGAAAGTGAGTGGGAGCTCTGTAGCATTCCTGATATTATATGTAGATGACATATTATTGATCGAGAATGATATAGAACTATTAAGCAGTGTAAAAGGTTATTTGAATAATAGTTTTTCAATGAAAGACCTTGGTGAAGCATCATATATATTAGGCATCAAGATTTATAGAGATAGATCAAGACGCCTAATAGGGCTATCACAGAGTACATATCTGGACAAGATTCTAAAGAAGTTTAGAATGGACAAAAGTAAGAAAGGGTTCTTACCTATGTTACCAGGCAAGGTCTTGAGTAAGACTCAAGGACCGGCTACGGCAGAAGAAAGAGAAAGGATGAGTAATATCCCCTATGCCTCGGCAGTAGGATCTATCATGTATGCCATGCTATGTACTAGACCGGATATTGCACATGCTGTTAGTTTGACTAGCAGATATCAAAGTGATCCAGGAATGGAACACTGGACAGCGGTCAAGAATATCCTGAAGTACTTGAAAAGAACTAAGGATATGTTTCTTTGTTATGGAGGTGACCAAGAGCTCGTTGTAAGTGGTTACACCGATGCAAGTTGGAACACTGATCCTGATGACTCTAAGTCACAGTCTGGGTACGTGTTTATATTGAATGGTGCTGCAGTAAGCTGGGCAAGCTCGAAGCAGTGCACGGTGGCGAAGTCTTCAACAGAATCAGAGTACATAGCGGCTTCAGAGGCTTCATCAGAAGCGGTATGGATGAAGAGGTTCATTGTAGAGCTCGGTGTGGTTCCTAGTGCATTGGACCCATTAATCATTTACTGTGATAACATGGGTGCCATCGCCAATGCACAAGAGCCAAGGTCACACAAGAGGCTGAAGCATATCAAGCTGCGTTACCACTCGATTCGCGAGTACATCGAAGATGGAGAAGTAAAAATTTGCAAAGTACACACTGATCTGAATGTAGCAGATCCGTTGACTAAAGCTCTCCCTAGGGCAAAGCATGACCAACACAAGAATGCCATGGGTGTTAGGTATATTACAATGTAATCTAGATTATTGACTCTAGTGCAAGTGGGAGACTGAAGGAGATATGCCCTAGAGGCAATAATAAAGTGGTTATTATTTATATCTTTATGTTTATGATAAATGTTTATATATCATGCTATAATTGTATTAACCGAAACATTAGTACATGTGTGATATGTAGACAAACAAAGAGTCCCTAGTATGCCTCTTAACTAGCTTGTTGATTAATAGATGATTAGTTTCATAATCATGAACATTGGATGTTATTAATAACAAGGTTATGTCATTGTATGAATGATGTAATGGACACACCCAATTAAGCGTAGCATAAGATCTCGTCATTAAGTTATTTGCTATAAGCTTTCGATACATAGTTACCTAGTCCTTATGACCATGAGATCATGTAAATCACTTATACCGGAAAGGTACTTTGATTACACCAAACGCCACTGCGTAAATGGGTGGTTATAAAGGTGGGATTAAGTATCCGGAAAGTATGAGTTGAGGCATATGGATCAACAGTGGGATTTGTCCACCCCGATGACGGATAGATATACTCTGGGCCCTCTCGGTGGAATGTCGTCTAATGTCTTGCAAGCATATGAATAAGTTCATAAGAGACCACATACCACGGTACGAGTAAAGAGTACTTGTCAGGAGACGAGGTTGAACAAGGTATAGAGTGATACCGAAGATCAAACCTCGGACAAGTAAAATATCGCGTGACAAAGGGAATTGGTATCGTATGTGAATGGTTCATTCGATCACTAAAGTCATCGTTGAATATGTGGGAGCCATTATGGATCTCCAGATCCCGCTATTGGTTATTAGTCGGAGTGAGTACTCAACCATGTCCGCATAGTTCGCGAACCGTAGGGTGACACACTTAAAGTTAGATGTTGAAATGGTAGAACTTGAATATGGAATGGAGTTCGAATATTTGTTCGGAGTCCCGGATGAGATCCCGGACATCACGAGGAGTTCCGGAATGGTTCGGAGAATAAGATTCATATATAGGATGTCATTTTATGTGAATTAAAATGATGCGGAAGGTTCTATGGAAGGTTCTAGAAGGTTCTAGAAAAGTCCGGAAGAAACCACCAAGGAAGGTGGAGTCCCGGAGGGACTCCACCTCCATGGCCGGCCAACCCTAGTGGGGGAGGAGTCCCAAGTGGACTCCCCCAAGGGGGGCCGGCCACCCCCTCCATGGAAGGTGGAACTCCCACCTTTAGTGGGAGTCCTAGCTTGGGTAGGTTTCCCTATCATATGGAAGGTTTTGGGTTCGGGTCTTATTTGGAGACTTGTAGTCCAACACTTGGGGCTTCCACCTATATAATGAGGGGCCAAGGGGAGGGGGCCGGCCACCCCAAGACTACAACCTGGCCGCCCCCCTTGAGTGGCCGGCCACCCCCTCCCAAACCCTAGCCGCCCCCCTCTCCTCCATAGCTCCCGCGTGCTTTAGCGAAGCTCCGCCGGAGTTCTCCACCGCCACCGACACCACGCCGTCGTGCTGTCGGATTCAAGAGTAGCTACTACTTCCGCTGCCCGCTGGAACGGGAGGTGGACGTCGTCTTCATCAACAACCGAACGTGTGACCGAGTACGGAGGTGCTGCCCGTTCGTGGCGCCGGTGATCAAGATCTTCTACGCGCTTTTGCAAGCGGCAAGTGATCGTCTACCGCAGCAACAAGAGACTCATCTTGTAGGCTTTGGAATCTCTTCAAGGGTGAGACTCGATAATCCCCTCGTTGCTACCATCTTCTAGATTGCATCTTGGCTTGGATTGCGTGTTCGCGGTAGGAAATTTTTTGTTTTCTTTGCAACGTTATCCTACAGAAAACATTAGTATCAACGCCAAAAATGGTTTTGAGGCCCCTCATTATATAGGTGGAAGCCCCAAGTGTTGGACTACAAGTCTCCGAATAATACCCGAACCCAAAACCTTCCATATGATAGGGAAACCTACCCAAGCTAGGACTCCCACTAGAGGTGGGAGTTCCACCTTCCATGGAGGGGGTGGCCGGCCCCCCTTGGGGGTGTCCACTTGGGACTCCTCCCCCACTAGGGTTGGCCGGCCATGGAGGTGGAGTCCCTCCTTGGTGGTTTCTTCCGGACTTTTCTAGAACCTTCTAGAACCTTCCATAGAACCTTCCGCATCATTTTAATTCACATAAAATGACATCCTATATATGAATCTTATTCTCCGGACCATTCCGGAACTCCTCGTGATGTTCGGGATCTCATCCGGGACTCCGAACAAATATTCGAACTCCATTCCATATTCAAGTTCTACCATTTCAACATCCAACTTTAAGTGTGTCACCCTACGGTTCGCGAACTATGCGGACATGGTTGAGTACTCACTCGGACCAATAACCAATAGCGGGATCTGGAGATCCATAATGGCTCCCACATATTCAACGATGACTTTAGTGATCGAATGAACCATTCACATACGATACCAATTCCCTTTGTCACGCGATATTTTACTTGTCCGAGGTTTGATCTTCGGTATCACTCTATACCTTGTTCAACCTCGTTTCCTGACAAGTACTCTTTACTCGTACCGTGGTATGTGGTCTCTTATGAACTTATTCATATGCTTGCAAGACATTAGACGACATTCCACCGAGAGGGCCCAGAGTATATCTATCCGTCATCGGGATGGACAAATCCCACTGTTGATCCATATGCCTCAACTCATACTTTCCGGATACTTAATCCCACCTTTATAACCACCCATTTACGCAGTGACGTTTGGTGTAATCAAAGTACCTTTCCGGTATAAGTGATTTACATGATCTCATGGTCATAAGGACTAGGTAACTATGTATCGAAAGCTTATAGCAAATAACTTAATGACGAGATCTTATGCTACGCATAATTGGGTGTGTCCATTACATCATTCATACAATGACATAACCTTGTTATTAATAACATCCAATGTTCATGATTATGAAACTAATCATCTATTAATCAACAAGCTAGTTAAGAGGCATACTAGGGACTCTTTGTTTGTCTACATATCACACATGTACTAATGTTTCGGTTAATACAATTATAGCATGATATATAAACATTTATCATAAACATAAAGATATAAATAATAACCACTTTATTATTGCCTCTAGGGCATATCTCCTTCAGTCTCCCACTTGCACTAGAGTGAATAATCTAGATTACATTGTAATATACCTAACACCCATGGCATTCTGGTGTTGGTCATGCTTTGCCCTAGGGAGAGCTTTAGTCAACGGATCTGCTACATTCAGATCAGTGTGTACTTTGCAAATCTTTACTTCTCCATCTTCGATGTACTCGCGAATCGAGTGGTAATGCAGCTTGATATGCTTCAGCCTCTTGTGTGACCTTGGCTCTTGTGCATTGGCGATGGCACCCATGTTATCACAGTAAATGATTAATGGGTCCAATGCACTAGGAACCACACCGAGCTCTACAATGAACCTCTTCATCCATACCGCTTCTGATGAAGCCTCCGAAGCCGCTATGTACTACGATTCTGTTGAAGACTTCGCCACCGTGCACTGCTTCGAGCTTGCCCAGCTTACTGCAGCACCATTCAATATAAACACGTACCCAGACTGTGACTTAGAGTCATCAGGATCAGTGTTCCAACTTGCATCGGTGTAACCACTTACAACGAGCTCTTGGTCACCTCCATAACAAAGAAACATATCCTTAGTTCTTTTCAAGTACTTCAGGATATTCTTGACCGCTGTCCAGTTTTTCATTCCTGGATCACTTTGATATCTGCTAGTCAAACTAACAGCATGTGCCATATCCGGTCTAGTACATAGCATGGCATACATGATAGATCCTACTGCTGAGGCATAGGGGATATTACTCATCCTTTCTCTTTCTTCTGCCGTAGCCGGTCCTTGAGTCTTACTCAAGACCTTGCCTGGTAACATAGGTAAGAACCCTTTCTTACTTTCGTCCATTCTAAACTTCTTTAGAATCTTGTCCAGATATGTACTCTGTGATAGCCCTATTAGGCGTCTTGATCTATCTCTATAAATCTTGATGCCTAATATATATGATGCTTCACCAAGGTCTTTCATTGAAAAACTATTATTCAAATAACCTTTTACACTGCTTAATAGTTTTATATCATTCCCGATCAATAATATGTCATCTACATATAATATCAGGAATGCTACAGAGCTCCCACTCACTTTCTTGTAAATACAGGCCTCTCCATGACACTGTATAAACCCGAAGTCTTTGATCACCTTATCAAAGCGTCGGTTCCAACTTCTTGATGCTTGCTTCAGTCCATAGATTGAACGCTGAAGTTTGCATACTTTGTCAGCATTTTTAGGATCGACAAAACCTTTGGGTTGTACCATATACAACTCTTCCTCAATGTCTCCATTAAGGAACGCCGTTTTGACATCCATCTGCCAAATCTCATAATCGAAAAATGCAGCTATTGCTAACAAAATCCTCACAGATTTTAGCTTCGCTACAGGTGAGAAAGTCTCATCGTAGTCAACTCCTTGAATTTGTCGGAAACCCTTCGCGACAAGTCGAGCTTTATAGACAGTAATATTACCATCAGCATCTGTTTTTCTCTTGAAGATCCATTTATTCTCGACAGCCTTTCGGCTATCAGGTAAGTCTACCAAAGTCCATACTTTGTTATCATACATGGATCCCATTTCGGATTTCATGGCTTCTTGCCATTTGTTGGAATCTGGGCTCATCATCGCTTCTTCATACGTCGCAGGGTCCTCATCATTGTTATTCACAATCATGACATTTAGACAAGGATCATACCAATCAGGAGTGGCATGTTCCCTTGTCGATCTGCGAGGTTCAGTAGTTTCCTCGTTCGAAGTTTCATGATCATTATCGTTAGCTTCCTCTGTTGCCGGTGTAGGCGGTACAGGTACAACTTCCGCATCGCGCTACTGCGATCAACGAGTATAGATTCATCAATCTCATCGAGTTCTACTTTTCTTCCAGTCACTTCTTTAGTGAGAAATTCTTTCTCAAGAAAGGTTCCGTTCTTAGCAACAAAGATTTTGCCTTCGGATTTGTGATAGAAAGTATACCCTATAGTTTCCTTAGGGTATCCTATGAAGACGCATTTCTCCGCTTTGGGTTCTAGCTTGTCCGGTTGTAACTTCTTTACATAGGCTTCGCAACCCCAAACTTTCAGGAACGATAGCTTAGGTTTCTTATTAAACCATAATTCATACGGTGTCGTTTCTATGGATTTTGATGGTGCTCTATTTAAAGTGAATGCGGCTGTCTCTAATGCATAACTCCAAAATGATAACGGCAAATCAGTAAGAAACATCATAGAACGAACCATATCTAAGAGAGTTCGATTACGACGTTCGGACACACCGTTTCGTTGAGGTGTTCCCGGCGGTGTCAATTGTGAAAGTATTCCGCATTTCTTTAAATGCATGCCAAACTCATAACTCAGATATTCACCTCCACGATCAGATCGTAGAAATTTAATCTTCTTGTTAAGTTGATTTTCTACTTCACTTTGAAATTCCTTAAACTTCTCAAAAGTTTCGGATTTATGTTTCATGAAATAGATATACCCATATCTACTCAGATCATCTGTGAAGGTTAGAACATAACGATAACCACCACGCGATGCTACGCTCATTGGTCCGCACACATCGGTATGTATGATTTCCAATAAGTCGTAAGAGTTCGCTCCATCATACCAGAAAATGGAGTCTTAGTCATTTTTCCCATTAGACATGCTTCGCATCTATCAAGTGACTCAAAGTCAAGTGATTCAAGTAATCCATCAAGATGGAGTTTCTTCATGCGTTTCACTCCAATATGACCAAGACGAGCAGATTGCCACATATAAGTAGAATTATCATTCAATTTAATTCGCTTAGCATCAATGTTATTTATATGTGTATCACTACTATCGAGATCTAACAGAAATAAGCCATTCTTTTGTGGTGCTCGACCATAAAAGATATTATTCATAAAAATAGAACAACCATTATTCTCAGACTTGAATGAATAATCGTCTTGCATTAAACAAGATCCAGATATAATGTTCATGCTCAACGCGGGTACAAAATAACAATTATTTAGGCTTAAAACTAATCCCGAAGGTAGATGTATAGGAAGTGTGCTGACTGCGATTACATTGACCTTGGATCCGTTTCCAACTCGCATCGTCACTTCATCTTTCAGTAGTCTTCGTTTATTCTTTAGTTCCTGTTTCGAGTTACAGATATGAGCAACCAAACCAGTATCAAATACCCAGGTACTAGAACGAGAACCAGTGAGATAAACATCTATAACATGTATATCAGATATACCTTCTTTCTTCTTCTTGACAAGGCCGCTCTTCAGATCAGCCAGATACTTGGAGCAATTACGCTTCCAGTGTCCCTTCTCCTTGCGAATAGCACTCAAGATCGTGCTTAGGGCCGTTCTTAGGTTTCATAGGAGGCGTGGCAGCTTTCTTGCCACCCTTCTTGAATTTTCCCTTAGACTTGCCCTGTTTCTTGAAACTGGTGGTCTTGTTGACCATCAACACTTGGTGCTGTTTCTTGATCTCAATCTCAGCAGCTTTTAGCATGCCAAAGAGTTCAGGTAACTCCTTGTTCATGTTCTGCATATTGTAGTTCATCACAAAGTTCTTGTAACTTGGTGGCAGTGATTGAAGGACACGATTAATCTCCAGTCTGTTAGGAATCACTATTCCCAAGTCACTGAGTTTCTTCGCATGCCCGGTCATGGCGAGCATGTGCTCACTAACGGAGCTGCCTTCTTCCATCATACAGCTGAAGAAATGTTTCGATGCTTCATAGCATTCCACGGCCGCATGAGTCTCAAAATAGCTTTCAGCTCATTCATCAACTCATGAGGATCGTGGTGCTCAAAACGTTTTTGAAGATCGGATTCCAGACTGCACAGGATGGCACACTGAACTTGAGAGTACCGAGTTTTCCGAGTCTCGTAAACAGCTTTTACTTCATCGGTTTCAGTTTCTGCAGGAGGGTCACCTAGCGGTGCATCAAGGACATATTGCAGATTTCCGCCAGAGAGGAAGATCCTCACATGACGGAACCAGTCGGTGAAGTTGCTACCGTTGCTCTTAAGTTTTTCTTTCTCTAGGAACTGGTTAAAATTGATTGGGGACGCCATCTCTACAACATATATTTGCAAAAGTTTAAACTAAGTTTATGACAAATTGAGTTCAAATTTTAATTCAACATAATTAAAAAATCTAGGTGAACTCCCACTCAAAACAATATCCCTCGCATTGTCTTAGTGATCACATGAACCAAATCCACCGCACCTAAGTCCGATCATCACGAGACAAGGTGTGATTTCAATGGCGAACACTCAAAGTGCTCATCATATCAACCATATGATTCATGCTCTACCTTTCGGTATCACGTGTTCCGAGACCATGTCTGTACATGCTAGGCTCGTCAAGGCCACCTTAGCATCCGCATGTGCAAAACTGTCTTGCACCCGTTGTATGAACTTGTTGATTCTATCACACCCGATCATCACGAGATGCTTCGAACCGACAAGTCTTTGTAACGGTGCTACTAAGGATGAACACTTTATTATCTTGAGATTTTAGTGAGGGATCATCTTATAATGCTACCGTCGCGATCTAAGCAAAATAAGATGCATAAAAGGATTAACATCACATGCAGTTCATATGTGATATGATATGGCCCTTTTGTCTTTGCGCCTTTGATCTTCATCTCCAAAGCACGGACATGATCTCCATCATCTTCGGGCATGATCTCCATCAACGTCGGCGTAGCATCAAGGTCAATGGCGCCGTCTTCATGATTGTCCTCCATGTAGCAACTATTACAACTACTTTGAAATACTACTCAACATGAAATTTAAAAACAACCATAAGGCTCCTGCCGGTTGCCACAATACAATAATGATCATCTCATACATATTCATCATCACATTATGGCCATATCACATCACCAAACCCTGCAAAAACAAGTTAGACGTCTCTAATTTGGTTTGCATATTTTACGTGGTTTTAGGGTTTTCGAGAGAGATCTAATCTACCTACGAACATAAAACACAACGTTGATACTAATGTTTTCAATAGAAGAGTAAATTGAATCTTCACTATAGTAGGAGAGACAGACACCCGCAAAGCCTCTTATGCAATACAAGTTGCATGTCGAACGAGGAACAAGTCTCATGAACGCGGTCATGTAAAGTTAGTCCGAGCCGCTTCATCCCACTATGCCACAAAGATGCAAAGTACTCAAACTAAAGATAACAAGAGCATCAACGCCCACAAAACCATTGTGTTCTACTCGTGCAACCATCTATGCATAGACACGGCTCTGATACCACTGTAGGATAACGTTGCATAGAAAACAAAAAAATTCCTACCGCGAACACGCAATCCAAGCCAAGATGCAATCTAGAAGACGGTAGCAACGAGGGGATTATCGAGTCTCACCCTTGAAGAGATTCCAAAGCCTACAAGATGAGGCTCTTGTTGCTGCGGTAGACGTTCACTTGCCGCTTGCAAAAGCGCGTAGAAGATCTTGATCACCGGCGCCACGAATGGGCAGCACCTCCGTACTCGGTCACACGTTCGGTTGTTGATGAAGACGACGTCCACCTCCCGTTCCAGCGGGCAGCGGAAGTAGTAGCTCCTCTTGAATCCGACAGCACGACGGCGTGGTGTCGGTGGCGGTGGAGAACTCCGGCGGAGCTTCGCTAAAGCACGCGGGAGCTATGGAGGAGAGGGGGGCGGCTAGGGTTTGGGAGGGGGTGGCCGGCCACTCAAGGGGGGCGGCCAGGTTGTGGTCTTGGGGTGGCCGGCCCCCTCCCCTTGGCCCCTCATTATATAGGTGGAAGCCCCAAGTGTTGGACTACAAGTCTCCGAATAAGACCCGAACCCAAAACCTTCCATATGATAGGGAAACCTACCCAAGCTAGGACTCCCACTAGAGGTGGGAGTTCCACCTTCCATGGAGGAGGTGGCCGGCCCCCCTTGGGGGAGTCCACTTGGGACTCCTCCCCCACTAGGGTTGGCCGGCCATGGAGGTGGAGTCCCTCCGGGACTCCACCTTCCTTGGTGGTTTCTTCCGGACTTTTCTAGAACCTTCTAGAACCTTCCATAGAACCTTCCGCATCATTTTAATTCACATAAAATGACATCCTATATATGAATCTTATTTTCCGGACCATTCCGGAACTCCTCGTGATGTCCGGGATCTCATCCGGGACTCCGAACAAATATTCGAACTCCATTCCATATTCAAGTTCTACCATTTCAACATCCAACTTTAAGTGTGTCACCCTACGGTTCGCGAACTATGCGGACATGGTTGAGTACTCACTCCGACCAATAACCAATAGCGGGATCTTGAGATCCATAATGGCTCCCACATATTCAACGATGACTTTAGTGATCGAATGAACCATTCACATACGATACCAATTCCCTTTGTCACGCGATATTTTACTTGTCCGAGGTTTGATCTTCGGTATCACTCTATACCTTGTTCAACCTCGTCTCCTGACAAGTACTCTTTACTAAATGCATCGTGGTATGTGGTCTCTTATGAACTTATTCATATGCTTGCAAGACATTAGACGACATTCCACCGAGAGGGCCAGAGTATATCTATCCGTCATCGGGATGGACAAATCCCACTGTTGATCCATATGCCTCAACTCATACTTTCCGGATACTTAATCCCACCTTTATAACCACCCATTCACGCAGTGACGTTTGGTGTAATCAAAGTACCTTTCCGGTATAAGTGATTTACATGATCTCATGGTCATAAGGACTAGGTAACTATGTATCGAAAGCTTATAGCAAATAACTTAATGACGAGATCTTATGCTACGCTTAATTGGGTGTGTCCATTACATCATTCATACAATGACATAACCTTGTTATTAATAACATCCAATGTTCATGATTATGAAACTAATCATCTATTAATCAACAAGCTAGTTAAGAGGCATACTAGGGACTCTTTGTTTGTCTACATATCACACATGTACTAATGTTTCGGTTAATACAATTATAGCATGATATATAAACATTTATCATAAACATAAAGATATAAATAATAACCAGTCTCCCACTTGCACTAGAGTCAATAATCTAGATTACATTGTAATATACCTAACACCCATGGCATTCTGGTGTTGGTCATGCTTTGCCCTAGGGAGAGCTTTAGTCAACGGATCTGCTACATTCAGATCAGTGTGTACTTTGCAAATCTTTACTTCTCCATCTTCGATGTACTCGTGAATCGAGTGGTAACGCAACTTGATATGCTTCAGCCTCTTGTGTGACCTTGGCTCTTGTGCATTGGCGATGGCACCCATGTTATCACAGTAAATGATTAATGGGTCCAATGCACTAGGAACCACACCGAGCTCTACAATGAACATCTTCATCCATACCGCTTCTGATTAAGCCTCTGAAGCCGCTATGTACTCTGATTCTGTTGAAGACTTCGCCACCGTGCACTGCTTCGAGCTTTCCCAGCTTACTGCAGCACCATTCAATATAAACACGTACCTGCATCGTGACTTAGAGTCATCAGGATCAGTGTTCCAACTTGCATCGGTGTAACCACTTACAACGAGCTCTTGGTCACCTCCATAACAAAGAAACATATCCTTAGTTCTTTTCAAGTACTTCAGGATATTCTTGACCGCTGTCCAGTGTTCCATTCCTGGATCACTTTGATATCTGCTAGTCAAACTAACAGCATGTGCTATATCCGGTCTAATACATAGCATGGCATACATGATAGATCCTACTGCCGAGGCATAGGGGATATTACTCATCCTTTCTCTTTCTTCTGCCGTAGTCGGTCCTTGAGTCTTACTCAAGACCTTGCCTGGTAACATAGGTAAGAACCCTTTCTTACTTTCGTCCATTCTAAACTTCTTTAGAATCTTGTCCAGATATGTACTCTGTGATAGCCCCTTAGGCGTCTTGATCTATCTCTATAAATCTTGATGCCTAATATATATGATGCTTCACCAAGGTCTTTCATTGAAAAACTATTATTCAAATAACCTTTTACACTGCTTAATAGTTCTATATCATTCCCGATCAATAATATGTCATCTACATATAATATCAGGAATGCTACAGAGCTCCCACTCACTTTCTTGTAAATACAGGCCTCTCCATGACACTGTATAAACCCGAAGTCTTTGATCACCTTATCAAAGCGTCGGTTCCAACTTCTTGATGCTTGCTTCAGTCCATAGATTGAACGCTAAAGTTTGCATACTTTGTCAGCATTTTTAGGATCGACAAAACCTTTGTGTTGTACCATATACAACTCTTCCTCAATGTCTCCATTAAGGAACGCCGTTTTGACATCCATCTGCCAAATCTCATAATCGAAAAATGCAGCTATTGCTAACAAAATCCTCACAGATTTTAGCTTCGCTACAGGTGAGAAAGTCTCTTCGTAGTCAACTCCTTGAATTTGTCGGAAACCCTTTGCGACAAGTCGAGCTTTATAGACAGTAATATTACCATCAGCATCTGTTTTTCTCTTTGAAGATCCATTTATTCTCGACAGCCTTTCGGCTATCAGGTAAGTCTACCAAAGTCCATACTTTGTTATCATACATGGATCCCATTTCGGATTTCATGGCTTCTTGCCATTTGTTGGAATCTGGGCTCATCATCGCTTCTTCATACGTCGCAGGGTCCTCATCATTCTTATCCACAATCATGACATTTAGACAAGGATCATACCAATCAGGAGTGGCACGTTCCCTTGTCGATCTGCGAGGTTCAGTAGTTTCCTCGTTCGAAGTTTCATGATCATTATCATTAGATTCCTCTATTGTCGGTGTAGGCGGTACGTGTACAACTTCCGGTACTGCGCTACTCTGATCAACGAGTATAGATTCATCAATCTCATCGAGTTCTACTTTTCTTCCAGTCACTTCTTTAGTGAGAAATTCTTTCTCAAGAAAGGTTCCGTTCTTAGCAACAAAGATTTTGCCTTCGGATTTGTGATAGAAAGTATACCCTATAGTTTCCTTAGAGTATCCTATGAAGACGCATTTCTCCGCTTTGGGTTCTAGCTTGTCCGGTTGTAACTTCTTTACATAGGCTTCGCAACCCCAAACTTTCAGGAACGACAGCTTAGGTTTCTTATTAAACCATAATTCATACGGTGTCGTTTCTACGGATTTTGATGGTGCTCTATTTAAAGTGAATGCGGCTGTCTCTAATGCATAACTCCAAAATGATAACGGCAAATCAGTAAGAGACATCATAGAACGAACCATATCTAAGAGAGTTCGATTACGACGTTCGGACACACCGTTTCGTTGAGGTGTTCCCGACGGTGTCAATTGTGAAAGTATTCCGCATTTCTTTAAATGCATGCCAAACTCATAATTCAGATATTCACCTCCACGATCAGATCGTAGAAATTTAATCTTCTTGTTACGTTGATTTTCTACTTCACTTTGAAATTCCTTAAAATTCTCAAAAGTTTCGGATTTATGTTTCATGAAATAGATATACCCATATCTACTCAGATCATCTGTGAAGGTTAGAACATAACGATAACCACCACGCGATGCTACGCTCATTGGTCCGCACACATCGGTATGTATGATTTCCAATAAGTCAGTGGCTCGCTCCATCATACCAGAAAATGGAGTCTTAGTCATTTTTCCCATTAGACATGCTTCGCATCTATCAAGTGACTCAAAGTCAAGTGATTCAAGTAATCCATCAGTATGGAGTTTCTTCATGCGTTTCACTCCAATATGACCAAGACGACAGTGCCACATATAAGTAGAATTATCATTCAATTTAATTCGCTTAGCATCAATGTTATTTATATGTGTATCACTACTATCGAGATCTAACAGAAATAAGCCATTCTTTTGTGGTGCTCGACCATAAAAGATATTATTCATAAAAATAGAACAACCATTATTCTCAGACTTGAATGAATAACCGTCTTGCATTAAACAAGATCCAGATATAATGTTCATGCTCAACGCGGGTACAAAATAACAATTATTTAGGCTTAAAACTAATCCCGAAGGTAGATGTAGAGGAAGTGTGCCGATTGCGATCACATTGACCTTGGATCCGTTTCCAACGCGCATCGTCACTTCATCTTTCAGTAGTCTTCGTTTATTCTTTAGTTCCTGTTTCGAGTTACAGATATGAGCAACCGAACCAGTATCAAATACCCAGGTACTAGAACGAGAACCAGTGAGATAAACATCTATAACATGTATATCAGATATACCTTCTTTCTTCTTCTTGACAAGGCCGCTCTTCAGATCAGCCAGATACTTGGAGCAATTACGCTTCCAGTGTCCCTTCTCCTTGCGAATAGCACTCAAGATCGTGCTTAGGGCCGTTCTTAGGTTTCATAGGAGGCGTGGCAGCTTTCTTGCCACCCTTCTTGAATTTTCCCTTAGACTTGCCCTGTTTCTTGAAACTGGTGGTCTTGTTGACCATCAACACTTGGTGCTGTTTCTTGATCTCAATCTCAGCAGCTTTTAGCATGCCAAAGAGTTCAGGTAACTCCTTGTTCATGTTCTGCATATTGTAGTTCATCACAAAGTTCTTGTAACTTGGTGGCAGTGATTGAAGGACACGATTAATCCCCAGTCTGTTAGGAATCACTATTCCCAAGTCACTGAGTTTCTTCGCATGCCCGGTCATGGCGAGCATGTGCTCACTAACGGAGCTGCCTTCTTCCATCATACAGCTGAAGAAATGTTTCGATGCTTCATAGCATTCCACGGCCGCATGAGTCTCAAAAATAGCTTTCAGCTCATTCATCAACTCATGAGGATCGTGGTGCTCAAAACGTTTTTGAAGATCGGATTCCAGACTGCACAGGATGGCACACTGAACTTGAGAGTACCGAGTTTTCCGAGTCTCGAAAACAGCTTTTACTTCATCGGTTTCAGTTTCTGCAGGAGGGTCACCTAGCGGTGCATCAAGCACATATTGCAGATTTCCGCCAGAGAGGAAGATCCTCACATGACGGAACCAGTCGGTGAAGTTGCTACCGTTGCTCTTAAGTTTTTCTTTCTCTAGGAACTGGTTAAAATTGATTGGGGACGCCATCTCTACAACATATATTTGCAAAAGTTTAAACTAAGTTTATGACAAATTGAGTTCAAATTTTAATTCAACATAATTAAAAAAATCTAGGTGAACTCCCACTCAAAACAATATCCCTCGCATTGTCTAAGTGAGCACACGAACCAAATCCACCGCACCTAAGTCCGATCATCACGAGACAAGGTGTGATTTCAATGACGAACACTCAAAGTGCTCATCATATCAACCATATGATTCATGCTCTACCTTTCGGTATCACGTGTTCCGAGACCATGTCTGTACATGCTAGGCTCGTCAAGGCCACCTTAGCATCCGCATGTGCAAAACTGTCTTGCACCCGTTGTATGAACTTGTTGATTCTATCACACCCGATCATCACGAGATGCTTCGAACCGACAAGTCTTGGTAACGGTGCTACTAAGGATGAACACTTTATTATCTTGAGATTTTAGTGAGGGATCATCTTATAATGCTACCGTCGCGATCTAAGCAAAATAAGATGCATAAAAGGATTAACATCACATGCAGTTCATATGTGATATGATATGGCCCTTTTGTCTTTGCGCCTTTGATCTTCATCTCCAAAGCACGGACATGATCTCCATCATCTTCGGGCATGATCTCCATCAACGTCGGCGTAGCGTCAAGGTCAATGGCGCCGTCTTCATGATTGTCCTCCATGTAACAACTATTACAACTACTTTGAAATACTACTCAACATGAAATTTAAAGACAACCATAAGGCTCCTGCCGGTTGCCACAATACAATAATGATCATCTCATACATATTCATCATCACATTATGGCCATATCACATCACTAAACCCTGCAAAAACAAGTTAGACGTCTCTAATTTGGTTTGCATATTTTACGTGGTTTTAGGGTTTTCGAGAGAGATCTAATCTACCTACGAACATGAACCACAACGTTGATACTAATGTTTTCAATAGAAGAGTAAATTGAATCTTCACTATAGTAGGAGAGACAGACATCCGCAAAACCTCTTATGCAATACAAGTTGCATGTCGAACGAGGAACAAGTCTCATGAACGCGGTCATGTAAAGTTAGTCCGAGCCGCTTCATCCCACTATGCCACAAAGATGCAAAGTACTCAAACTAAAGATAACAAGAGCATCAACGCCCACAAAACCATTGTGTTCTACTCGTGCAACCATCTATGCATAAACCTGGCTCTGATACCACTGTAGGATAACGTTGCATAGAAAACAAAAATTTTCCTACCGCGAACACGCAATCCAAGCCAAGATGCAATCTAGAAGACGGTAGCAACGAGGGGATTATCGAGTCTCACCCTTGAGGAGATTCCAAAGCCTACAAGATGAGGCTCTTGTTGCTGCGGTAGACGTTCACTTGCCGCTTGCAAAAGCGCGTAGAAGATCTTGATCACCGGCGCCACGAACGGGCAGCACCTCTGTACTCGGTCACACGTTCGGTTGTTGATGAAGATGACGTCCACCTCCAGTTCCAGCGGGCAGCGGAAGTAGTAGCTCCTCTTGAATCTGACAGCACGACGGCGTGGTGTCGGTGGCGGTGGAGAACTTCGGCGGAGCTTCGCTAAAGAACGCGAGAGCTATGGAGGAGAGGGGGGGCGGCTAGGGTTTGGGAGGGGGTGGCCGGCCACTCAAGGGGGGCGGCCAGGTTGTGGTCTTGGGGTGGCCGGCCCCCTCCCCTTGGCCCCTCATTATATAGGTGGAAGCCCCAAGTGTTGGACTACAAGTCTCCGAATAAGACCCGAACCCAAAACCTTCCATATGATAGGGAAACCTATCCAAGCTAGGACTCCCACTAAAGGTGGGAGTTCCACCTTCCATGGAGGGGGTGGCCGGCCCCCCTTGGGGAAGTCCACTTGGGACTCCTCCCCCACTAGGGTTGGCCGGCCATGGAGGTGGAGTCCCTCCGGGACTCCACCTTCCTTGGTGGTTTCTTCCGGACTTTTCTAGAACCTTCTAGAACCTTCCATAGAACCTTCCGCATCATTTTAATTCACATAAAATGACATCCTATATATGAATCTTATTCTCCGGACCATTCCGGAACTCCTCGTGATGTCCGGGATCTCATCCGGGACTCCGAACAAATATTCGAACTCCATTCCATATTCAAGTTCTACCATTTCAACATCCAACTTTAAGTGTGTCACCCTACGGTTCGCGAACTATGCGGACATGGTTGAGTACTCACTCCGACCAATAACCAATAGCGGGATTTGGAGATCCATAATGGCTCCCACATATTCAACGATGACTTTAGTGATCGAATGAACCATTCACATACGATACCAATTCCTTTTGTCACGCGATATTTTACTTGTCCGAGGTTTGATCTTTGGTATCACTCTATACCTTGTTCAACCTCGTCTCCTGACAAGTACTCTTTACTCGTACCGTGGTATGTGGTCTCTTATGAACTTATTCATATGCTTGCAAGACATTAGACGATATTCCACCGAGAGGGCCCAGAGTATATCTATCCGTCATCGGGATGGACAAATCCCACTATTGATCCATATGCCTCAACTCATACTTTCCGGATACTTAATCCCACCTTTATAACCACCCATTTACGCAGTGAAGTTTGGTGTAATCAAAGTACCTTTCCGGTATAAGTGATTTACATGATCTCATGGTCATAAGGACTAGGTAACTATGTATCGAAAGCTTATAGCAAATAACTTAATGACGAGATCTTATGCTACGCTTAATTGGGTGTGTCCATTACATCATTCATACAATGATATAACCTTGTTATTAATAACATCCAATGTTCATGATTATGAAACTAATCTTCTATTAATCAACAAGCTAGTTAAGAGGCATACTAGGGACTCTTTGTTTGTCTACATATCACACATGTACTAATGTTTCGGTTAATACAATTATAGCATGATATATAAACATTTATCATAAACATAAAGATATAAATAATAACCACTTTATTATTGCCTCTAGGGCATATCTCCTTCAGTATGATTATTGAGCATTTGTCATTGGTTCACAGGTAAAGCTATTGCCGCACATGAGCATGCCCCAACAACCTATTTTTTAAATAAAAAACTCTTTTTTTAACATAGTAAAACCTGCTATGTTTTATATCGAGATTTCTGTTCTGAGAAGTTCTACTGTTGTTATTACTGGATCTAAGATCATTTCCTCTCATTTAAGATTCGATCTTTTTATGTTTTATTTAGTTCACTACACTGAGTTCTATAATAGTTTTGCTCTGAATTTGCGCAGTTTGCGAACATTAAAAATAGTTTGTGGCCTGCAACTGGAAGGAAGATCATTGAAGAAATCAATTAAGATGTGTCTTCTCAGTAAGTATGATACTCCCTCCGTCCATAATGACTCAACTTTGTCAAAATTTAGATGTATCTAGATCCATTTTAGTATCTAGATATACATCCAAATTTGTCCAAAGTTGAGACATTCTTTTATAAACGGGGAGAGTATATACCAGGGTTACTATTTTACGTTTTGTTAAGAAAATACAAAGCATATATCTCACATTGAGCAATATACAATATCTGGTAGATAAAGGCTGATAATAATATTACTGCATTCCGATGTACTATAGATATTTAGTGTTTTCAACAGTGGTGTATTAGTCATATCTATATTAGTCATGACTTTGAAGAGAAACCAACGGGAGCTATTATTTTTGAGTTTTTTTACCAGGTTAAGGTAACTGCCAAATTGTTTTTTATGTACAATATATTGGATTCATCTTATATTCTCTTAACAGTGCTAAACTGCAGTCATAACTTTTCGTATGAGTGTCTGCAGTTGGAGTACAAATTAGTGGTCTTCAACAAAGGATTATAGCCACATTGGTCTTCTAAAGACATTTAAATGCCGGCTGGCCCTATTTTTAATTTTAGATCACTTAAAAGTTCATCTCAGTGCATGTTGTTCATACAGTATATATGTTGGTTTAGAAGCCCACGGTGACTACCAGGTATGAAAATATTTTAATGATACTCGGTAATTTTATACAACATCCAAAATGTTAGCATCGAGATTTTTGATTCAGTTTCATCTTCAGTTTCTTCCTTTTAGAGAGCATATTTCTTTCGGATATAAAATACGAAATGTCTCGCAGCAACGCGTGGGGTTTCTTCTAGTAAAATAAGAGAAGGTGACTTGCTCCATTGTACCGCATGCCTTCTCTTAGCAACATAATTTTATTTTAACAATTAATTAATTCTCATTAATTGCAAGAGATTACAATTACAGACAATGTATTGTACAAGTTATAGTCATCACTTTCTCTAGATAACGTGGAAGGCTAAGACCAGATATGCCAGGATGCAACACGGCTCATGTTAATATCATTGGTGGTGCTGAGCGTCCCCGGGGATCAAATCTACCGATCCCCGGGTCAGTAGCCGTATGATGCAGACGATCCAACCGCCCAGCTTGGTCCCAGCTCGTGTCCCACCTAATCAATGGTTCCACGCGGATCTAAAGGTATAATAGATGCCCCCCCATGGGGGTCTCACAGAGCTTAGAGCTTCTGGACCATTAGATCTTCATAACTAGGCAATCTCATCCGTTTATTCTGGGCAGAAAACGAGTGGTCCGATTGGCCCTCCCTCTAGCTAACCCCATGCAACAGCCATGTGTTACCCGCCAGTGGCTGCATGTGGGTCCCACTTTTGTTCGGACCCGCATGTCGGTCACTGCGGGTAGATTTCGTGGGTGGTGGAAAAGATCTCCACCCGCAGGGGTAGATTGGGTAATTCCTCGCACGGTGGTCAGATGAGCCAAACTACAGCCCGTGGTCACAACCCTAGCCATTCGTCCCCCGCTCCGCGCCGCCGCGGCCCCATCTCCCGCTCCCCGCGGTCGTCGGCCTCCTCCCTGTCGCTGCCGCTCGCGCCACCTCCCGTTCCTACTTCTTCCTCTCTCTGCTGCCGCCCTTCGCGCCGCCGGCCGGCAGGAGACCGAGTTCATCGCATCGCCATCGCTGGAGGAAGTGCAGGTCGTCGCTGCCCCGATTCGTCCGCGCTCGCAGGTGAGGAAACCCTAGCGCGCCGCCTCACACTCCTCGTGTCAAGATCCCCTTGACGCCACAGCCCGGAACTCCGGCTGTAACTCGCGCCGTCGTTCACAGGGAGGAGCACATGAGTGGAAAATCGCCGGGAGGAGCGGAAGGTTGTCGCAGTTTTGAGCGACCGCGAGTTGAGGTGAGATGCTGCTATAGCCCCATCCCTTTTCTTTTTTCTTCCATTGAGCTAGCACTCGTGTTCCTTTTCTTTTTCCTCCTCACAGAACACCCGTGGAGCTGACCTCGGCTCATTGCCGCACTTGGCTGTCTTGCACGGAGAGAAAGAGAGAGAGAAAGAGGAGGCTATGTAGGGAGGAGGAGCAATCTGAGGAGGAGGTGCGGCAACAGTAGCAAGTGGTGGTCTGGTACCTCCATCCCTAGCCCCTCTACATCATTCAACCGCCGGCTGGCCGGCTCAGCCTTTTTCGGCCCCATCTCTCCTCCTCTACATCCTTGCGATTCAAGGTGCCCACCCATCTCTTCCTGTTAATTTGCATCCTGCCTTCTCTCTTGCAGTTCCCATAGTTTATCATATTTGTTTGTGTGGATGTTTTTGTATCTATGTAGATAAGGTGCTCGAGGAAAATCAAACGAAGCTGTAGGTACAGGTTAGTTCATTTTTATGTTATGGTATCTACTCAATAGTTCATTTCTTCTAAAATATACTTGCAATCAATGATGAATTACCTATTTTATATTACTCTCTTAGTTATGTGAATTGTGTTTTTATATATATACCTCTTTCGGTTATGTGACTTTCATGTATGTAAACTGATCTCACTCAGAGTTGGAACTGGAGCTACGAGTTTGGATAAAGTAGGTGGATAAACATTTACGTTTATTTGATGGGTCTTACCTATTTGGGTTCGCTTCCAATGCAATGGGGTGCACGACGGGGTGTGCGAGGTACTGGCCATCTCAGAGTTGAGCTATGCGTTTCTAAGTGCACTTTGTTTCTCCCTTTGCAACGACGTGACTTTAGCGGCTCTGAGTTCTCTGAGACGATTGACCTAAAGCAGGGTTCCATATTCATTGATTCTCGAAGAGTTCCTTTATTCGTACCACGGTTGATTTATACATATCGGTTTGACCCTGATTTTGTTGAATTTCATGGGAAATGTTGCGAAGATCAGCCCTAGATATGGACACATCACGTGACATGCTCTTTCTCTATGGAACTTTCAATATTGCAATGGAAACAAGAAATTTTATTGAAGTTTGTTTTCGAGGACCTTGAGTAAATAGGGAATCCACCAGGGGGGAACCATCTGACCTAAAGGTTAAAGAAAGCATGCCAACCTTATTTTCAGATAACCGTTGATGTAGTTATGCACGTGTTTTAAATGCTACTGCTGTAGTTTTCAAAATAGGATCATATATGTGTTCAGGTCCCCTTCCAGTTTTATCTCATCATCTTCTATCATGCTTAACTTTTTATTTATTTAGACTAAGGCCAAGTGGTGGGAGTCCATTTGTGCAGCAGCTCGCATAACCTATCAGGTTGATTAACTTATACATATGCAGCTGTTTGATTTATTTGTATTAGTTTTTGTTCTAATGCTTCTTGCTTAATATTCCTTTATTGCAGTCTCCTAGGTTTACAAGCTGCAAGGTGGATAAGTTTATCCCTATGGGATGTCATGAGGCTGCTTCTGTGATGAAAGGTTCAGTGTTAGGTGCATGCTTAGATAATGTATTCCTAAATTATTCTTTGGTTGACTGTTTTACGCACTCCACATTAGATAAAATACAATTTGGTTGTATCAGGGTTATTTAGTTATTTCCTGGAATACTATTGGATTTCTAATTCACAATTTCTCCCTTACAGCTTTTATGTTCTCCACACAGAAGGTTATTGGAGGTTTCTACTTAATGAGCATTGATTTTCTCAGGTTTCAGGTTGGTGCTCCATGCTTCCATGTAATGCCCATGCAATCATTTTTTGTTTGTTTGTACCGTGCACCCAAGGCGGAGCTGACGGTGATTTTCTGATAAAAAATGCAATTAGATAATCTTCTCCAATTGGTTCTTGATTTGTTAACATGACAATAAAACCACAACCTGCTACAAAAATACCGTTATATTCTCATGGTTCCAGAAATTAATTGAGCATGAAGCAAATAAGATGATATTGGTCTGTAGAACTCTAATGCCCTCTATTTTCTTAGTTTTCCAAATATGTATATGCCCATACAGACATAATCTTCAGTTCGGTGTTACACAAACAAGTAAGGTTCAGTTGATGCGATTGAGTTTCTCAGATTTTGCGCCACCATGTACATAACTACATATCTGGAAGGAGTTTTTAAAGAAAATAAATGCTAGACTATATGCTCATAGGTAGATGAGTAGTACAGGAAGAAAAGCTTGGCTAGTGTATTTATACAGTGGCATAGGTTGAATCAAGGACACAGTAAGTAAGATTCTGAACTTTTATTTATGCCAACTAGAAAATCCAAAGCACAAGTTGTATAAATACAGATTTAGTACAGGTATGTCAGAATGCATGAATAACTTTGCAAGCTTATTCTTGTGATAAATATCTGACATCCGGTATACTAGCTGCTAGCATAGTTTCCGAGTTCCAACTGAACAATTTAAACTGTGCATCTCTGAAACTACAGTACAATTTAAACTGTGCATTCTTTTAGTGCTCTGTATGTGATCATCTTGTCATGTGCTTGTCTAAATAAGAAAATAGAAAATTAATGCTAATGTTAGGCCTGTGAGTAAACATGAACCAATAATTAGCTTACAGCAGCAGGTAGATTTTGGAGGCCCCGTAGCTTGTATACAGATTTGAGGCAAAAAGAATATGTCCAGCAAACATGCATGATACATTGTTGTTCCAGCTCCGTCCCTGTATCCTTGTTACTAGAGTCTTAGCTAACTATATTATACTCCTTAGACAGGGTCGATATTTGCTGAGGCTTGAGGCTTGATCCAATGGTTTCAAATTCTTGCATTTCGATTATTGGCAATGTGTCTAAGGAGGGTTTTACTGCACATTAAGTCAAGTTATATAATGGGAGCATGTTAGTCTTAAATATTATTGCCAGACCCTTTATTTTGGAGATTGGTTATTTATTTGTGGCCCAGATCACCATACTGATTCTCTAATAGTAGTGCAGAATATGATTATCTCACACTGTCAGTTTGGTTTTCATCCTCTGAACTGGAATTAAGTAGATTATGTTTGTGGATTTATCTACGAAATATTTAAATAATTGGATCTATATCAGGTTATTCGTAAAGTATGAGTACTATTTACCTTATTCCAGAACTGTCTTAAAAGAGTAGGTGAGATTTATTCATCGATTATCATTTCTATATAAGGTTGGTCTATATCAGGTTATTCATTTTGTTGTTTGAATGCTTTCTTTGTCAATAGTAAATATACTTGCTCTTCATGACAGTCATCCATGCCGTCTATTTACAAGCGACAAAACCATCAGTTTTTAAGTAAGCTAATGGACTGAGCATTGGTGACACAGTTGGAGCACGGAAATGCAACAGATTTCCAAGGTATCAAGGCCTTCTCAATTTTTGCCTTCTTTGCAGCACGATGTGACACTTATCATGTACAAATTTGTCTTGATGTAGTGGATAGACAGGAGATATGACTTCACCCTCCACTTGGACCTCAATGTGTTTCATTTCTCAGGAGTGATGTTAGATTCGTGTGATGGTATAACAGCATAGTGTCAGATCGAGTCACATATATGAGACATACAATTTTTTGTGGTCTTAATTCCTTGCCATGTCATTTTCGCAGTGTAAATTATTCATTTGTTTGCTCTACGTATTTGAATGTATGATTTAACATCTAATCGTTTCTGTAGCTGAACTGGATTTTGGACTGGAAGGCCTTGGAGGCCGAGAAGGAAGGCGCCTCCGTAAATGGCCGCGGAGAAAAATGATGTCGCCACTGATGATAAGTGGGAGTCTTGCAACTATTCAGTATAAAATGTAATTACTTCTGCCCAATCCTGCTATTCCTCTTCATTTTCTCCCTAAAAAATATTTTTGGCCTGCCCTAAGTTATCTATCAAACTCCTCCACTGACTGCAGTTTCTGATTAATGAAGTACATGTGCCTTCATTTTCTCACTAAAAAATATTTTTGGCCTGCCCAAAGTTATCTATAAAGCTCCTCTACTAGCTGTAGTTGCTGATTAGTGAAGTACATGTGCCTTTTTTCTAATAAAATCTTACCTGTAGTTTTTTTGGTATATTATATCTGCTGCATATTGAGCTGGTAATGGTTGTTCAGCTAGGAGTATGGGATGGATGAAAAAAAGACCTCTGGTTTGTCACTTCGTGTATTGTAAAAGGCCTTTAGTTTCCATTTGGTTCATAACATCAGATTAGTCTTTGCATACAACTAAACATGATTGAAGACATATTCCAGTGATTTGCTTTCTTATTGATGGCTCAGTTGTGTTCGTCTTAATTGCCTATTGTTTTGCCTAAACGCAGTTTTATTACATGCCGATGATTATTTAGATACCCTCCCTAACAAAGTACTTCCAGCCATTGTTTTTTTACTTTTTCTCCTAAACTGAAAAGCAAAAAAATTGAATATTGTGGTCAGCTTCGAAAATTATCAAAGATTTGGCAGATTTTCTCTTAAAGTAAGTTGGCAGGGCGCTATCAAATGGTTCCTTATTTTACAAGTTTCATACTGTGCATGAATAATTTTGGTAATGTGGAATGGAATGAATATCAGTCCATCTCTTACAGTTTTATGAACAATAATTTATCATTCTATCTGGGATATCTGCTTGTAATCTATCATCTCTTACAGTTTCATCATCTCTTACAAAAATGTAATATTTTTTGTTGAGAATGGTTACAGAAAACATGGATTTTTCTGGTGAGATTATAGAAATCTTAAAGATTAACTTTCTTATCCACACAAGTCTATTTCTGAACCAATACATGCAAGAACAAATGAAGGTAAACAAACAACATCGGTACTAAGTGTAGATGGAGAAGATGTTCAGGTAAGTTTGGGACTTTCAATCTGGCCTAGCGCATAACAGTTTCTCTCGGAAAAAATTAATTGGTAGCTGCAAATAAACAACAGTGATTTGATTAGCATAACTATGAAAATGCAGGTTCAAGGAGGGCATGTGGGAGAAGCACAGGACACAACGTAGACGCATGCATACTTATGCTCCAGACCAGGGTTCTTGCACATCACTAAGCACTAAGAAGTATTCAGCTTGTTCTCTTTAAAGAAAAAATACCTACTTATTTCGTGTACCTGTGTATTTCCTGCTTATTTCTTTAAATAAAAAAGTTACTGAATATATAATATTTAAATCAATGGATTTATAGGTACTGCAACTTCAAGTGCATCTGCTACTTTGGTTTGTTCATATAAACACAACAATCTGAACAAGGTACAATAGTTTGTGTCATCCTTTTTGCTCTAATATTTAATGTTTGGGAATACGTCGGGCTTTTCTTCCTTTCTGGTTCTGTTTTTCGTAATGTTAAATGTAACTTACATCATCATCTATATCAGATTTGTGAGAATAAGTGAGATTTCAAATGAAGTTATCTTCAAACAGATACAGGCATTTTTTTTTGGATATCAGTAAAACCCATAACTATATGGACATTGGGTTTCTCTTTTCCAAGTTTGAGTCTTCACTTATATTTATTTGAATATTTGTGCCATTGACTTGTTCATTCAGATGCGTGTTTTTTAGATTATGCATAAAATATGAAGTCTAAAAAGATTACACATTATAATACTATACGGGTATATGCATTGTTCTTGACTGACCTTTTTCTCTTAAAAGCTCGCCCATGTCCTATTGGACATCATCTATGCAATCTTTTGATGCATTATCTGTACTTGACACTAACCACACAATCATCATTTAGTAGCATTTTATTTTTCCCTGACTTCATTTAGAATAGCCTCCAACTGTTTTTACTATTGTACAAAATCATGACGCTTCAATAGAAGCAAATCTAAAACAAGAGAAGTTGTGAGGCACCGATTTTTATGGCATCATCATGGTGCGTTGGAAATAAAAACATAATTGATCCTTTCTGTCTTTCGGTGTCTAATTTTCATTTGTCATTTTCATTCTCAGAGTATTCTGCAGGAGAAGAATTCAAGCTTGGATAGACAGCTGGAAGATGCTAAGACTAATATGCAAGAGGAGATCATTCTGTTACAAGGATAGAAGTAACACGCCCTTTATTGTTTACAAAAGTCAAATGCTTCAGTCAAGAGTCTTGAATGTTAGTTAGAGCAGCAAAGAGAAAACAACTATATTCTACAGCCTGTCAATGAAGATCTGCAGAAGAGTAACTCTCACCTGAAGAAAGGGTCTGAAGATGCCATGGTTAGTTTCCATGATGAAATTGTAGCAATTCAAGACAAGAAGAATAAAACCCTCTTAGAGTTGCAGCAGTCTGTGGTTTCCGTTGAGAATCTTAGAATTTAGGAGCAGATTTCTGATGAAGACATGAAGAATAGCAATGCTAGCTTGACCAAGCGATGGGAGGAATTAAGAGCAGCTTGCTTGAGGAAAATGTAACACTACGTGAAGAGAAGGAAATAGCTCTGTCAGAGTTGAGTTACAACAGGCTCACGTTTCCACCAGGAACCTTGAGACAAAGGCAGAAAAGCAAATTGCGAGTATTTTAGCTCTACAACAATCTAATGATGACTTACTGAAGAGCATTTGTGGCCAGACCCAACAGTTTGGAAAATCCAAGGTTGAGTTGCAGAAGGAGATT
Source organism: Lolium perenne (assembly GCF_019359855.2). Taxonomy (NCBI): domain Eukaryota; kingdom Viridiplantae; phylum Streptophyta; class Magnoliopsida; order Poales; family Poaceae; genus Lolium; species Lolium perenne. The sequence continues at coordinate 167,254,302 of NC_067244.2, forward strand.
AAAGTGACACAAGAAGAGAGATAATGTATTACCCAACTAAAACAATCAGAAGTTTTTCTCCGACGTAGCCTCCGAAGACTATCATATCTGTAGATAATGCTTTTGTTGTTCCTTTCTTATTTCTGTTGCTCTTGACATAGCCATTGAGTGTTTGCTACTATAATATATTTCCTGGTTCTATATAAACGGTTTCCTACTCCGTCCGTTATATAGAGTTTCCATCGGCACGAGTTTCACGGGATCGTGCGCCAAGGCGCACATTTAAATCTAGTTTCTTTAAAAGAGGCCCATGTGGGGATTTACACAAAAATAACATTTTTATGTAAGAATTACACAAAATGACCCTCCGGCTAAACTATTTCACGCTTCTAACCCTTTTGTGTGGCGCCCTTCGCAAGGGCACCACACATTCTGTCATACGTGGCAGCTCGAGACTGCTAGCCGACAATGTGTGGCGCCGCTCCCACAGGCACCACATAGACGGGTGTGGCGCCCTTCGCAAGGACGCCACATAAAAAGGGTTAGATGCGTGAAATAGTTTGGTCATCGTGTGTGTTTTTTCCCACAAAGGGTTATTTTTTGTGTAGATCGCCCCCATAGTGGGGAGCTGACAGCGTCGTCTTCATTGGACTCCCACTGCCCGCACCGGCAGTGCCACTGCTGATGGTCAGTCCGCTCGCGTCGGCAACGCCACTGCCGATGGTCCGCAGGAGAATCCCGAAGTGGAGTCGTCGGAGAACTCCAAAGTGCAGTCACCGGAGAAAACCTTCGTGGCGTCGTTGATGCAACTTCCCTGCTCGTGTTCCAGAACCCTCCTCCGTGCACGCCAGCGTCGCTACTCTGTTGGCCACTACCCTCGCCGGAGAACCTCGCACGACGTCAGCGATACAACAGCTGGTAGCATCCCCGACATGCCTTCGTAGCAACACCTGTGGCCGCCAGCAGCAGCGCGGCCAGCCCCATGTAGCAACGCGGTCACCCCTTGAAGCAACATCGGCAATAGTGCATCCCCTGGCTGGCAGCACCGCCACGCCTCCTTTGCAGTAACTTTGGCGCCGCCGACGTCTGCTTTCAGCAGCGCCGCTCTGGCGAGAAGCACCGTCGGCTCGAGCTTGCAGCAATGCCACACCGTCAAGGCTAGCTTGTAGCAGTGCCGCCCCTGGCCGGCAACACCGCCACCCCTCATTTGCAGCAACGGCGGCGCCGTCAACGCCGGCTTGCAACAACGTCGCTCCCGGCGGTAGCAGCGCTGCCCCTCGTTTGGCGTCAACATCATCTTGCAGCAGCGTCGCTCCTGGCGGTAGCAGTGCTGCCCCTAGTTTGCAGCAACGGCAGCGCCGTCGACGTCGGCTTGCGGCAGCGTCGCTCCCGGTGGTAGCAGCGCAGCTTGGTCCTCATAGGCAGCTTGACTGGTGAGGCAGGTTCATCCTTGAGTACGAAGCCCCACTCATCCATGGACTTCACACGGATGCGAACGTTCAACATCATCTTCTTTGTTGTGGAAGTATGGGTAGTAGTCTCCTCATAAGTTCCTGGATCAACATCATTATGCTTACGCTTTGGCGACGCATAGTGGGTGGCGAGGAGCTTCAGGGATTCAACGCGCCCCTTCCCGTGCGGCTTCTTGGCTTCTTCCTCGTCTTCTGGAGTTCCCCATAGCCATGTAAGGCTGCTTCCAGGCGCATGGAGTTGGATTCATGTATAGCTGGTAGTCTTCATCATACGAGGCATAGGATATCTCACGCTTCCTCGGGCTAAGACCCTGAGCTTCACGCTTGTCATCCTCTTGAGACGAGGTCTGGAAGCTGTCCCATGACGGAGGTATGAGGCCGAAAGGCTTTCCTTTTCTTGGAGCTATGTAACGCATCTGGCGGTGAAGATCTGAAAGGGTGAAAAAAGAGAGGCTTTGAGAGGCCTTATTAGGGGTGAAGCAGAAATAAATCACGTAATTCTGGAGTTTATGGTCGCATAGAAAAAGAATCCCAAGAAACTGGAGATATATAAACTTAAAAAGGAAATTCTGGGCAACACAGCGGGGAAATTCGCGGTACGGGCGCAGACCGTACCGTCCGCTCGTACCCGACATCCAGCCAAAATTCGCAACAGAGACAGAGTAGGTTCGAGAGTTTGGTATGAGCGGGTTTGCAGCGTACCGTCTAACCGTAACGATTTACCGACATAGGAAAGGCCGCACAATATTTTTTTAATTCAGATAAAAGCGAAGAGAAAGCTTCTGTAACTTTAGCGACCAACCGTACGGGCATGAATGTCCGTACCGTCTGCCCGTACGACAGACAAGGTTAGAAAACATGTTTCGACAAAAACTTACTGCAAGTTTAGCGATCACTGGTACGGGCATAAATGATCGTACTGCATGTAAAATGCATACATGAATTTTGAACTTTATTGCAACATATTACCACATATTTGTATTTATATAATGTTATTCCCATGTTTTATGATGTTTTAGGGGATTTTCTAAACATTTGTTTGGCTAGGAAACGCCACTTTTTAGTGTTTTTGACCTTCCAAGTGCTACGAGATTCGAAAAAGGGCAAGGTCGGGGGCCACGCTTTGGAATTTTTGAAGAAGATGGCGGGATTTAGTCGGTCATGTGAAAGGCATAGTCTTGGACTCTCCAACATCGTCGTACATAGTTCTTCGGACAAACAACCTTGGACAGTGACGAACACCAGAGGACTGAAACGCGAAACAACTTGATGTGTCTCCAAACATAACGCTCCCAACAGAGGGATGTCATCACGGTGCCTCCATCACGCCGGTTCTACTCCGAACTTGGGCTTTCGCCCGGAGACACCACAAAACCATGGCGGGAGCAGGGAAGTGTGAAAGGACACAGATGCTACCTAGGGGGGGGGGGTGAATAGGAGGTTCAAAACTTTTTCTATTATGGCTTAACAAATGCGGAATAAAATTAGCGTTTAACTTGTCAAGCACAAAAACCTATATAACTAGGGTTCACCTATTTGCACCAACAACTTATGCTAAGCAATACAAATAACTATGTGATAGGAAGATATATAACTTCAAACACGAAGGCTATCACAAAGTAAAGTGCATACGTAAATGGCTCGGGTATAGGAATAACCGAGGTGACGCGGAGACAACGATGTATCACGAAGTTCATACTCTTGTGAGTGCTAGTCTTTGTTGGAGCGGTGTGGAGGAAAAAACATTCCAAACGCCATGAAGGCCTCGCCGTATGCTCCTTTGCCCTTCCAACCAAAGGGGAAGACCTCGATCCACTATGGAACCTTAGGGTGGTCACCGAACCCGCACAAAGCTTTGGACTATCTCCACAACTCAATTGGAGGCTCCCAACAAATCACCACAAAGGCCTTTCCCTTGAAGAATCTCCACAACTTAATTGGAGTCCCCAAGAACACCACAAAGACAACTAAGCCATCTAGGGTTCAAAGACCCAAGAGGAACAAGCTCCCGAAGTGTATATCTCACGAACTTTCGCCTCCACGTATCGCCACGGAGAAGTCAAACCGATGCACCAAATGCAATGGCAAGAAAACCACAAAGATGCTCCAATCCTTCACTCTCAAATTCCAACAAAGATACTAAATCTATTGGGGGAACAGAGGAAGAACAAAGAGGGGAGCACCAAATTCTCCAATATCTAGATCCCAATAAATTCCTCACAAAGAGGTGATTTTGTTTGGTAAAAGTGTATACCTAGATCTTCCTATCTTTCTCTCAAAATGATGCAAGAAGTATTGGAGGGGGAGAAAGATATAAAACTCTCTAGAAATCAACAATGGAGGAGAGCAACAACATGTGTAAGAACCAACCCAACTAGAGGAGGAAGAAGACCTATTTAAGGGCTGCCAGGAATCTGCCCGTTGGGCTGGTCAGCTTGGGCCGATACTATCGGCTCCTTGGTCGACGTGGCAGAGCGAGAGAGCAGTTTCCACGGTAGGGAAGGGAGGCCGGTACCACCGGCCATGCGGGGCGGTACCACTGCCCATGCTGGGGCGGTACCACCAGCCATGGTACCAGCCGCGGTACCGGCCCCGCGCGCATGGTTACTAGGAGCAATTATTCCTTTTCGCCGGTATGCTGGACGGTACCCAGGGCGGTACGCCCGGCCGTGCCCTAGCGGTGGTACCGGCCCCTCACCGGCGGTACCACCGGCCAGGTGAGCTCCCGCTCCCAGCTCATTTTTCCCTTTTTCTTTTCTTTCTCTATTTTCTTCCCATTTCTTCTTCATATTCAAATACGAGGCAAACATAAAAACGCAAAATCTAGAGTTTGGAAACTCCGATCGACATGAAACCAATTTTGTTGGAAAGAAGACGACAAGAGCTATCCGAACAAAAATATGTAAACTAGTGGGGGATGCTTTTCTATAATTTTTAGAGTGAACCCTCTAAACCCGGAGAACCGAGAAAAACTTCAATATCGAAAATGTAACAAGTGATATATGCGGAATCTGTTTTTGATGAACTAGAGCTTGTCATGGAAATAACCACAAGCTCTAAAACACTACATGGATAAGATTCAAATAACAACCAAGAGATATGATGCAAGGATGCAAAGGTTTGACCGCACTCCGAACGATACGATCGAGTTACTTACTCGAGAGCCCATTGATAGTACGACACCTAGCCTATAAACCGGTCTCCCAACTAAACCACGAAACCGGTAAGAAGAAAACCTATCAAAAGCAAAACTTAACCTTGCGCATTCCACTTGAGCTTGATGATGACGGTCTTGATCGCAACAAGATAGAACACCTTTCTTGATTTTGCTTTCTTGATGAAGTCTTGCGAATTGCTCCCCCATATTCCACTATGGGAGAGCACCTTCTTTGGTGCATCTTCACATATCCATGAACACCATATGAATGGAAAGCTTCAAGCATATGATGTCTTCGAGTTAGCTCATCTTGACTTGCACCTCATTTATTCTTATTGCAATCTTGAAGCCAACATATGGTTCAAGCATTGCCTATGGACAACTCCTATACATATAACTTAATGCAAACATTAGTTCATATGAATTGTCATTAATTGCCAATCGATTTCGATCAAGGATCTTTTCTGGAGCTGTATCAGTTGTGTATCTAACAAAAATTAGCAGATTTTTAGGAACGAATGGAGTAATTCATATAATGTAGAAAAAAAATCTTTAATAATTTGTAATAAATTTGATCTTTTAAAGTTTAGAAAATCTTAGATTTATCTGTCCGTGAGTATAGATTTTTTTGTAACAAGTATGTAACGTGGCAACCGGAGGGGAGGTCCTTCCTAGTAGTACGGGACCTCCTCTTGCTCGTCCAGCTCGCAGTCGTTGGTGGTGTGCCATCAGGGGCCATCGCCCCACCCGCTGGGGGAGTCTAGATTTCTCAACGCAGGGTCGTTCCATCCCCTTTCTTTCTGCCTTCCGTCTTCGATCGTTGTTCTCTCGCTCTTTTCCTTCTTTCCGTCTCTCTCGCCTCCGATCGATGTGCCCTCATCTCTTTTTCCGTATCTCTTGGATCCAATCGTTGTGCGACTGTGCCCTCGCTCTTGTACTTTATAACTGTTCTGCTGCTTTTTATTTTGGAAACACCTTGTTGTCCAGTGGGCACAGCTATGATCATGGTAGCTGCGGTGAAGTAGGCACGCGTATCAACGTCTAAGCCCACAGTAAACATATGATGAGCCCAAACTAGAAATCCAAGAACACCTATACTTATCATGGCATAAACCATGCCTAGATACGTGCGGATCGGTTTTCTTGAAAAGGTCGACACGATATGGCACCGAAAATGTCTCAGGGCTCAAGTGATTCACCGAAGCTACGAGACCTTAAAAGCATCTTGTTCAAGTGGCAGTTGCGGGACGTTCCGTTAACCGGGGAAGGTTTTTTGTGACTAAGATATAAGACATATAGATTATATAATAGTCAAGGTTGGAAAAATGCTTGGCATAAGTGAGGCGGTTGGCATTCACCTGGTGCATAGGCGATGCTTAAGCGTCCTAGACGCGGCCTAGGCGGGCATAATTTATACCATCAAGGATGTGTATGGGTTATTATATATGAATACACATTAATTTAGAGCATATAAATAGGTATAGCATGACTTCTTATTACGGAAGACAATTTTCTGGTTACCTTGCCTAGATTTCCGCTTACGCTCTAGACGAGGCATTTTTCCATCGCCATGTGCGTAAGTGTTGCCTATGCGTGGGCTTGTCCAATAGAGATAATAGTAGTAGATAAAATAAAAACAAAAAGAAATAGGAATATCAGATTAAAAGAAAGGGGCCGATGGGAGACTATAAGCCCAACGCCGAAAAAGGTCCATGGCCTGTTAGCGGGGGTTAATGCGCTCAGCCTGCTAACGGGGAAAGTTTGGGCCACGGCTCATCAACAGGAAGGGAGCCAGTAGCCTTGGTTTTTCAGGTTTTTGTCGAGTTTTTTTTTCTAGTTTTTCTTGGGTTTCAGTTTTATTTCGATTTTTCTTCGATTTTTTTGTTTTTTCCTTTTCCTTTTTCTGTTTTTGTTTTTAAATTTTTTTAAAGTCGAGCAAATCTTAAAGTTAAGAAAATTTCAAATTCAAACAAATTTCAAAGTAAGCAAATTTTTAATCTGAGCAAATTTAATCTGGGTAATTTTTAAATCTAAGAAAATTTCGAATCTGGGCATATTTGAAATCATAGAAATTTTCGAATATGAGAAAATTTCAATTCTCAGCAAATTTCAAATCTAAAGAAATTTCAAATTTGGGAAATTTTGAAACAACCGAACCATATGGGCCAAGCCCATTAACCGTTCCTCCTGAGCGATGCGTATAAACTATCGCTAAGGAGCGATGGGTAGCTCCCGCCTATTTAAATGGCAAAACCTATACACCGACCAGGTCGGTGGTTACACCGCGCCGCACACCCATGAGCTGACATGGGCATGGCCCAAAATCGCGAATATGTCTCTCTGGCCGGTTTTCTCTTTGGTTTTGACAGTTTTCTGTCTGCGTTTTGTTTTAATTTTTTTGCGGCTTTGTTGGTTTTCTGGCTGTTTTTTTGGTTTCAGATATTTTTAGTTTGTTTTTAAAATTTGATTTCTATTTTTTTATTTGAAAATGTTCAAATCTAGAAAATGTTTGAATTTTGAAATGCGTTCAAATTTAAAATTTGTTCAAGTTTCGAAATTTGTTCATATTTCAAATATGTTCAAGTTTTGAAATTTGTTTAGATTCCAAATTTGTTCAACTTAAAAAAAGTTCATTTTTTCAAAAAAATATTTACGTTTTAAAAATTTGTATATTTTGAAAATTGTTGAAATTTTGAATTTGTTCAGATATAAAAAATGTTCAAATTTGAAGAAAAAAATTTCTCAAAAGAAACATCAGAAAAAACAGAGAAATGGAAAGCTGAAAGAAGCTGTTCCTGCGGATGGGCCGCAGCCCATTAAACTGCTGCAGGTTTTGGGGTGTGCGGTGGGCTGTTCACGCCGACTAGGTCGGTGAATAGGAGCTCCCTATTTAAACCCTGTCCGACGGAGGACCTGGCAAGCCTTTTTGTCTCTCTCTGATGTTGCTGGGCCGAGGCGGAAGCCCACCAAGTGCCACCGTCGTTCCTTCATCCTCATCTCCAAATCAAAATCAGTTCTTTCCTCAAGTCTTTCCACCCCTCGATTGCGTACATAACCCGATCCCAATTGTCGAACTCCTTATTGTTTCCTCAAAATCCCCAATATCGATGGCCAACATCCCCAATCCAGGTCGTCTGCCCTCGATTCTCCTCTCCCGGAAACCACGATTCACCGACAGCCGGAACGATACCACGGCCACGGCCAAATCAAAAGATGGCTATACCATGGCGGTCTCCTTCTGGATGGAACACCCACCGCACTTGTCCCTCTTCTCCATCAACTGTACCAAGCCTCCCCATGTTTTGTCGCAAGACCTTGATTTCTCAGTTTTGCCACACGTTGTCGGCGCGGATGGCCCTTTCGTCCTCCTCCGCGCCACCTTCTACGCCGCCGCCGGCGAAAGCGAATATTTCCTGTACAAGGCCGGCCCTCCCCCCTCGCTCGAGCGGATTCCTTCTCCCGGCGAGTTGGATGATCTGCGCGGGGTCAGGGAGTGGGGCATCGTCGGCCGCGGGGGCGACGGCCACTATCTCCTGGCCGCTCTCGGTGACGCACCGGCGTCGGAGTCGGGCGACGGCTATCAGCTTCGAATCTATTCGTCCGAGACAAATTCTTGGAGCACTAGGATACTGCACAATCCATGTCCTGGAGTCGACAGGGTTATACCTGATAAGATGATCACGCTTGGACAAGAAGGCTTACTAGGCTGGGTTGATTTGTCACACGGCCTGCTTGTCTGCGACTTGCTTCTTCTTCTTCAACACCAAGATCCTGTTCCTGCTGGTGCCCCTGTAAGCTGCTTCATCCCGTTGCCTGCCCCGTTGCCTGGAAACAGGTACAAACTCAAATATCCCTTCGCCCTGACCCAAAAGATGAAAAAACACCCTTCAGTCGACGAAGAATCCCGCTCCGCAAGCTGGTTTCGGGATCTCGCATATGTCAATGGCGTGCTCAAGTTTGTTGAGATGGAGACTCATCCTGCTCCTTATCCTCAAAACAAGGAGGACAGTATTATTGACGATCAAGACTTGATCATGTCGCTCAAGCACAAACCCGACGATGAGGATTCCTGGCTGCAGCTCTCCTCCTTTAGGGATGCCTGGAGGGCTGTGACATGGACTCGGAAACTAGTTTGGCCGCCATCGTCGCCTAACTTTTGGCGCCAGACATGCGCTGCTCATGTTGCTGATCTAAAGAAGTGTGTAGAGTTGTTGGCATTCAGGGAACTCTACTCAGCTTTCCCCATCCTCAGTCCGGAGGATGGTGATGATATTATTTATCTCAGATCTCTGGGGGAACCCAGTGATGGGAATGGATGGGTGGCTGCTCTTCACGTAGGGAACAAGGAAATCAAAGCAGTTGGGAAGTATTATCTTCCGGATGATTTTTATTACGACCGCTGCTTTGACCCTGAACATCCTTTCCGTGCCTCTACATTGTCCCGCCATCTGGATATAACTCCAGGTACGCCTAGTCCTTATGTTCTTATTACTTACCTTCTTCGTGTGACTGCCTTGTTTGTTTGTTTGTTTCTGTTTGAAGGAGCCTGCATCTTTGTTTGCCAAAAAATTGGGATTGGTTTTGCTTATGAATTTAGCGGCTTTCTGTAGGCATTGAAGTCTCGGCGTGTAGGAAGATCCCAGAGGCTAGCAGCTCAGCAAATCATCCAAGCAACACCTCAGTTAGTATTTCGTCTATTTCCTATCACTTTTTATTATTTCAAAGAATTGAATTGCTTGCTTCCAACTAACTTGCACTCTCTTCTGTGCATAGATCTGTATCGGTGAGCTCAGTTCCTGCAAACCAAAGAGCAAAATCCAAAGGCAAGTTCCTTATTATCTATGGAAACTCTGTTCTGCTAAGGCCAGGGCACCTATGCTCCGGTTTAGATCAATTCATTCTATAATTTGATAGCTATTCGCTATGCCATACTTTGTTTAATTGACTTTCTGTTCCTCAGGCAATCAGAATTTGATGAGGACATCAAGCGCGTACGAAATCGTCAAAAGATTTCCCAGGTCCATCCTGTTGAAAACTATATGGTATGTTGTCTGCATTGCGCGTTTTGGAAGTAAAAGAGGGGGAAGAAAGCTATGGGCACTTAGTTCAAAAATATGTCTAAAAGCAACTAAACTGTTACAAGAAATTCATTATTTGAGGTCATTGTACGTAATAAAGATGAAATTGTCTATTTCTGCTATGTTGTGATGTGCTACTATTGACGCCTGTTTTCCCATCATCTTACTATAAGCTGTTTGTTGACTATGATTTCAGGCACCCCAGACATGCTTCAACAACTACGCTGGGTATTCACAACAACAATCTGCCCCTAACCCATTTGCCTATAGCGTGCACACGGGCTATGGCAACTGCCAAGAGCACTGGTGGCCTATTGGCGCATCTTCGCAGCAACACGCAGGCTATGGCAACTACCAACAGCAGTGGTGGCCTATTGGTGCATCTTCGCAACAACCAGCGTCAGGCAACACCTTGAGGTAAAAACATTGTTGACATGCTCCTCTTTTAGACAGTAGTCATGGTCTCATTAAGATTACTTGTTCAAGATAGTTGTTGCTAGTCGTTGCATTACCTGTTCAAGATAGTTGTTGTTGCTAGTCATTGCATATGCAAAAGCCTTGCGTGTTTCAAACTAAAATTTAAAGAGGTCTACATGGTGTCAATACTCGATACTCATTTTTGCTATAAACATTTTTTTTGATGAGACGCGTGAACAGTTTCAAGAAAGATGGGTTGGTTTATTGAAAGTTGTTGCAAGGCCTGGAATAGCATATTTACCAAGATGTAGGCCAAATGAAGTGTAGATGTTGAACCACCAAGATCTAGTCAATATCTGTCAGTTGATTTGACTGAGAATACTGTAATAAAAAAATATATGGTTAATCCTGCCAGTGCATTATTTGTTACCACAGAAAAAGTTTCGGCACTAGTGGCTTTTCTTACTGAACATTTATCTGCCATGCAGTGACAGAGATTTGAAGCCTAACCTCAGATGAGGCTTATGGTGGGCTCTCATCTACACCGCTCCCTGAAATCCCACCGTCCGTTATTAACTTCGTGATGTGTGTATACAAGGTAAGGTTGTTTATTCAGAAACGTATACACAACTGTGAAACATAAATACGCATTCAATAGGCCATAGATGGCGTCATTGGTACAACCCCGCGCAGATTTGGTGGCTTGGGCAATTCATGGTGACATGAACAAAGAATTGATTCAATAAATCAATAAGAACCAGAAAATTGGATAGAAATTTGTGCACAAAATTTTCCATTCTTTTTTTTCTACTCTTTCCCATCTCATGCCACAACATACTGTTTCATATGATTCCGAAATTTATTTTGATATTAACAGATTTATTATATGAACCGGATATTAGTTTCTGATGATATCAACAGAATTTTTTTATATGGTACAGAATTTCTAATACTATTTACACATGCAGATTATCAAATAAAAAAAATTCAGAACAAACCATCCATATATATTTGGGTTTGGACACTTATTGTTGAGAGTCCCTTGAACAGAAAAACATTTGGATGAACAAAAATATACCCAATTAATTCAACAAAAATAATGGACTATATGAAGAAAAAAAGTTCTTTGGTACTACTTTTTTTTCCTGAACACGTCACAAATCTTGTTCATGGTAGCCTGATGGTAGAATCTTCCAATCACAGGTCATACATACTGAACATATCACATTATTATTGCTTCTTATCTTAGCTGGAAAGAATCATATTATGAACATATCACATTATTATTGCTTCTTATCGTCAGAATAAGCATAAGCGAAACACACCCATGTTTGATTGTTGCCCTTGCCCAATTTGCATACGTAGCCAGAAAAATAACATATCAAAAAATGTATCTGCTGGCCCTTATGGTTGTCCGCTGCAAATCTGTCGAAGGTTATATAATGCTGCTGGCCGCTGTGCAAGGAAAGATGCAGCCAGGTATTTCAACAGAGCGCAACACCTGAATCGTAATTAATTTAAAGCCGATCTCCAGCAGTCCCGACTCACACATGCCGTTGATATTGCTTCGTTGCCAAGTTGCCGAGCTTGGCGATGGCTCGAAGTTATCATGAAACTCTCCTTCAAAAAGAAAAGGTCATCTGCCATGCACACATATCGGCACTGGTGGAGAAGAAACAGAGCGTAGAAACCTGTTGCAGGATCGGAGACCCTGATGCCATTGACGGAGAACTTCGGCATTAGCAATTGGTCATTTCAACAACAGAGTTCGTGATACATGTATTCCCTGCTTTCTATTATGCTCAATAATTAGTATAACAAAACTGATGGTCGTGATTCAGAATTTACCTACCTCATTGAAATTCCGGCATCACTGCAACTCTCACGGGAAATGAAGCAAAATTCTGGAGCACGCATCAAGCGTTGACGCTGGGAAGGAAAGGACATGGTGTGGAAGTTCATCGGGAGGCATAACTCCGAGGGCGGAGAGTGCTCTCGCGAGCCTACAGCGGTAGGAGAAGGAAGTATATGTATACACCACACGGAAGGTGAGAAGACGACCCTGAAATTGTGGAAGGTGGAGGGGATCGGAAGGGGAAGCAAACAGGCAAAACTGATCACCCCTGCTGGGTCATCCGAGGTGCGCCATCAATCTTTGAATAAAGTTGAATTGTTAAATGGATTAGAAGACGAAGGTTTGCAGGATTCGATTACACTGGGAAAGGAGACACGGCATACTTAAAATGTTGTTTCGAGCATAGTGTAGCCTGGAACATACGATTGCAATCCAATGGATCAAATTTAATGAGATGATGTGGCTTCACCATATTTCAGCTTGCAAACATTAAATGCATTTTAGTGGGGATGAACTTTATAGATATTATAGATGCGGGGGGAATCAATGATGGTTTTCCGAGATGCAAAAAAAAAACAGTATAAATTGTGTTGCATGCATTCGACACTTTTCATCTGCAATTTTCACACTTAAGTTGCTTGCACTTTGCCGGGAAAAAGTCCCTGCATGCATGATCATGCGAATGATATTGGATTGTTGATGACATGGGCACTTGACATGTAAGAAATCCTGCCATTTATCAGCTATTAAATGTAAAATCAATGCATGATGATCATTAATATAAAATCCTTGCAAGAAAAAAAATGTTATCTAGATATATCAATTTATAATAATATTATCAAGTAACTGAACGAAAAGGAGTAAACGCTACAAATGTAAATTATCAGCCATTACATACTTCAAAAAATAGAGGAAAATATGAAGCAATATATACGTGAAAACATCTACCTGTACGGAGTAGTATCTCTTCTCTACTAATAAGTTAAGGATCGGTGGTGTTGGTAGGTTAAAAAACATGAATAAATTTTTGTCCATCAAGAAAATCGTACTCTCTCCGTCTCAGTTTACTAGTCTTCTCTGTATTTCTGGATCGCCAATTTGACCTATATAATTCAAATTATATAATGCAAAAAATATATCATTAGAAAATAGAACATCTAAACTTTTCAATAATATAATTTTTATAATATATAACTAATGCTAACTTGATCAAGTTTGCGATCTAGGGGTATGCGCACGCCCTAGTAACCTAGTAAACTGTGAGAAAGGGAGTAACTAAATCAATCGCTGAAAAGGTTCCTTCCATCGCTAAACGGAACAGCTTCCTAATTCAATCCGTCTGATCGGTCCTAGCTCCGTACATGGGGGTTATGGCATTGGCCGTCTTGAACAGCTAAATTTGTTAATGTCTACTCTCTGTTCATCCCTGCTGTCCTGCTTGATGTTACTGTTTTTTGCAGTATAATGTTCTTATCATGCTTTTGTGGATTGAACTATGTCCGAACTCTGTTTAATGAAATTTCTGCAGTTTATGAGTTGCACTTAGGAATGCAGCAGCTGCACTCAGGACTCAGGTAAACACATCGTTACAAAATCTGGAGATTTATTTTGTCATCATTGCAACAAGCAGCACTCTGCCACACCAAGCACGCAATGTTTCAACCTGTTGGTATATACATATGGATAACGAACACTTCTGTCAAACAAGCAGCAATGCAGCTGAACGCTCTCCAAACTTTTCAGGCTGCCTCTGTGGAGATGATCTCCAGCTCGGCCCACCACAGCGGCGACACCTTGGGGGTGGCCGCGTCCGGTGGCATGGCGGTGATCTCCCTCAGCCGCCTCGCGACCTCTGTCATCGTCGGCCGCCGCCTCGCCTCCCGGTCAGTGCAGGACCGTATGACGCTGTCCAGCCTGCTCACGGTCTCGGCCTGGAGCGGCGCGTTCCTGCTTAGGCCTGGGTCCATCACGTCCCTCAGCTGCCTCTCCCCTCTGAGGAAGCTCGCCGCCCAGCCCTCGAGCAAGCCGCCGTCCGACGCCGTGAACCTGCCGGACATGATCTCCAGCAGCACCATGCCGTAGCTGTACACCACACTCTCCTTGTTGGACATGGGCGGGGACTGCAGGCTCTCCATCTCCTTGGTAGTCGACGAGGCCTCGTCGGAGCAGAAGAAGACGTCGGCGATCTTGGCCGCGAAATCGTCGGTGAGGTAGACGGTGGACGTGTCGAGCGTCCCGAGGATCTCCGGCGGGCTCAGCTGGTGCATGTGCTCCAGGCAGTAGGCGATCCCCACCGCCACTCGCAGCCGCGTCGGCCAGTCCAGGTGACCGTCTTCCCTCACTGCAGCAAACCACACCATTTGTTAGTTAATCTGAAGCTCATGAATGTCTGATGGACGAAACTCCATTAGTTGATCACCATGGAGATGCTCGTAGAGCGTGCCGTTCGGAGCATACTCGAACACCATCATCCTTGTGAATGGCTGCTCTTCCTGGCAGTAGCCGAGCAGGTTGACGAAGTTCTTGTGGTTTACTCTGGACAGGCTTGTTATCTGAAAACACATTGGTCATTCGTTAGGACAGATATTTTTTTGGAGTAGATCCTAATTTGTCAGTTCCATTCTAGCATTGCAGCCACCTTTTTCCTGAACCGTGTCTCGCAGTGCTTGGACCACTCCTTGGCGGAGCTCTTGGTGGTCGACACCACCGCGATCTCGACGCCGCTCGACAGCGTCCCCTTGTACATCATGTACTCCGACAGGGAGCCGATGACGTTGCTGAAATCTTCGCAGGCGGCCTCCAGCTCCGACCTCTTCAGCGACGGCACGCCTGCAGCCAGCTCCCAGTCACTCCCAAGAATTGATACAAATGGAATCTTGGCACAGTTTTCAGTGACAAGCCGAACCTGTCACGAACGCCCTCTGCAGCTGCCCGCTGAGGCCGGTCGCCCATGGCCTGACGGTGACCACCTTGCTGGACCGGTAGCACAGGACGAACAGCGCAACCGACATGACCGCGAGGACGGAAGCTCCTGCTCCCACGATGACATACATGCGGCGAGCATGCCCCGGTGCTTGAGACGCTTCACCGACCGCAGCGGCGCCGTGGGTGACCACCGTCGCCGGCTCCGGAGGCAGCGCGATGCCGCGTGCGGCGTGCCGAGGCGCCGCGAGAGGCTTGGCGACCGCTGGCGACGGCGCGGGAGCGTTTGACGGGGAGCCAGCGTCCTCCAACGATGGAGAGCTCGTCGTCGGAGGCGCCGGCGTCGCCCATGGCCACGGCGGCCATTGCGGGAACGTCGTCGTCGACTCCTTGGAGCTGTACCTGCCCTGTTGTCGCGGTGCTTCACGGATGCTTGCCGCTTGGATTAACCTGCGAATGATCGAGTCGGCAGACCGAGAGAGTGGTGAGCAGAAGAGGTGGAGAAGAACTGGACAAGAGACGCGCGCCAAGCCGCCAACTACCGGGGTCGCGTTGCTCGGTGGTTCAGCTGTCTGTCTCTGACAGCCGACACACCATTCCCTCCTCAGATTGGTGTGTATCTATGCAATGCAATCTAAGAAGATCGAGTGTGGGTGGAGTACCTTTGAAGCTTTTAAGGTGATCATATCATTTCCTGGGGTTCTTTACTAATTTAAACGGAAAATGGAATGTTCCGACCAATAAAAAACATGAACATCTAGATGAAGAAGATTCCAAGCTAGCTACTCTCGCTACTGTAACGCCTTTCACGAGATTACACTACGTTCTCTACCATTGACACACTGGAACCCAGAGCATCTCCGAGCTGAACATGAGAGGTAGAGTTCTCACCGAGCGACGGAGGGTGCATCTTCTTCCCGGTGGTTCGCCCTTCCTGCAGTCAGTTCGTGGTAGCATCGGCATCTCAGTTATCAAGAAAACAAAACTAAGAGGGGTAGCAAAAGAATGCTCTTATGACAGAGAGAAGAACACATGGATTAAATTCCGTGAATGATTCTTCAGCAGTTGGTATGCTCAAAAGAACAGAGGATATGCTCGTAGGCACACATACTGACATACCTTGCTGAGCATCGGAGCCGCAGGTGCCAGGAGTACTGGAACTGAAGAAAATGATGAGCAGAAGAAACCCAGCCACCACTCTGCACAGCCTCCCCATGGATCAACGCTCGAGATAGAGATGCAGTTACTCAAGCTATGTGCCACAGGCTTGCGAGATATGGGGAGACGGGCGTGCAACTGTAGAGCGGAGCGACGGCCGAGGGAGGAAGAAGAGAGAGGTATACTCGGGTCAAGAAGCGGTCGAGGAGCTAGGAGCCGGGAGGATATGGACCTATGGGGGTGTGGCCACGCACGAGCGCGGAGGAAGGGGAAAATGGAGCGATGGGCTATGATGATTTGTTAATCTTGCTTGGGCGTGACCACCGAACGCCACGCCGCCCACGGCACACCGATGCGTCCTGCTTTGGCTCCGTTCGGGTCTAGAGCGGCTCGACGAGGGTCCGTGCGTGCCCGCTCTCGGCGTATGGATGGCTGTCATCAGAGTCCAAAACTACCGCATTGGACAGTTCCAGGTGAAGACGAAGGTAATGCGTCGTCTACCGCGGCCACGATGCCTATTGCTCTAGCGTAGGGCGTTTGGGGGCTCATCGTTCTCGTGGAATCGTCCAAGTCGTCGGCCAAGCACCTACCGTGCAAACGGGAATTTACAGACCTAAATTAATTTTGAACATTAAATAACTTTGATCTCTATCCGATCCCTTATAATTGGCTAAAGGAATAAAAAAAAAAATCGTTTTATCATCTACACCGGACCGAGAGCCGAACCGTTTAGAGGACTAATTATTTTACTCCTCGGCCAGCACAAACCCTAAATAAACTAAGCCGAGGCTTCTGAAGAGAAAAAGTTTGGCTCTCCCACCGGGTCCCCCCCTCGCACCATGAAGTTACCGACGACGCCTTCGCCGACATGGCAAGGCCTTCATCGCCCTTCTGCCCCACTTAGGTTCACTCGCTGATGTCTCCCAAGTGCAGGAGATCTATTGTACTATTTTTCAAAAAGAAATATTGTGGAGTCCACGAAAACAATAAAAAAGATATAGTGGTTTTGGTGTTTTGGATTTGTAGTTTACAACAAAATAAAGTACGGAAAGTAAATAGCAATAAGTAAGTGCTCTCAATGAGAGAAAGCCCAATCATCTATGCAGCAAGAGGACAAACTCAAGTGTGTGTGTGCTTATATAAACAAATGTTCCGGAACGCGCCATGGATTTACTTAGCATTTAGATTTTACACAACATGGTGAATATCTTGTCAAGTTTCAGTTCGTCGACCCTTCCAATCACAAGGTGTGTATTTGCTCATAACTATGGTTGTCCAGCTCAGGGGGGGCGCGCCACCTGGCCTCGTTTGGCCCTTGTGGCTCCCCTCTCGTATTTCTTTGACCCACAACCTTTCTCTTGACGAGAAACTGATCTGATATTTTTCCGTTGATTCTTAGGCATCCAAAAGGTCCTAAAATAGAAAAGTACGAAAAAGGAGGTTTTCCGCCTCCTAGAAATTAAATAGAAATTAAGGAAACTATGTAGGAAAGTCCCATAAATCAATTAAAAAGACATAAATAAAGATGGATCATGGAAAATATCATTCAAAACTAATGATATAAGTCACTATATTTGATGAGGACATCCCTACCACACTACCACCTCCGTCAATACCAAATGAAGCTGAAGGTGTTGTGAAGCACAAGTCCAATGAAGTTCGGATTGGACCTATTACAAGGGCTCGTGTGAAGCTACTTAAACAACAGGTGAACTTGTTCCTAAACGATACTTTGATTGATGAGAAATTTATACTGGCTAAGTCCTGTTACTTATGTATCGTCAGGTATGAAGAGGAGACAAGCATCGCACGAGAAGGAGAGGAGCAGCTGGACGTGAAGATGGACGTGAAGATGGACGTGAAGCTGGGCATGAAGCTGGACATGAAGATATTCCATGGACGCGCGAGGGAGGATAGGGAGGCATGCACGAGAGGAGAAGCCAAAGTCCAGGCCGGCCCAGCACCCGGTCAGACCGGCCGCCACGCCGGCGCGCCCGGTCCCTGGCCCAGTCCGACCGGGCGGCATGCCGGGTCCGCTCCGGCGCCAACCGGAAAACCATCTGATGCCAACCGGGAGGGTTACTGCGCGACAATTCCTGAGCCCGGTCAGCACCCGGTCCCTGGCCCGGTTTGAACCGGCCAGCCCGGTCCCAGGCCCGGTCGACCGGCCCCCAGACCGGCCGTGTCCGAGTCTGTCTCGACCAGATCTATTCTGGGTCGGTTATTTTCGTACTTTTTCGACCTGAGGTCATCCCGGACGCCTATATAAGTGCCCAGGACGCCCCCCAAAGTTGCTTTAGACCACGTTTAAGATAAACCCTAGTTCTTAGTTGTTTGCTCTGCAAAACTATTGAATTCCCTACACCATATTGCTTGATATTGTGTAGATATGAAAAGTCTTGTGTGATCTGTTGTTCCATTCGGAATTAGTAGATTACAACTTACCGCTTCGTGGTCGGCGGCTACGTGCTCAAGTGTGTGGAGTTGCGAATATCTTGCAGGGTTGAGAGCTGTTGCATTGGCGACAGGGACCAATCGAGAGATCTCGTTGCGTCATACAAGTTATCATCCACTCCATCATCCGTGATTCTCCGCTGTGTTCATCCCGTGATCATCATCACCACCGTTGCTTACTGAGAATATCGGGCCACCCCTTATCATCTTGGTATCAGATTCTCGGGTTTCCTCGGTAAGCCATCCACAATTCACCCATAGTTGAGTTGTGAGTGTTTCCTATCCAGAAAAAAGCCAGAAATATTAGGGTTAGGGTTTGCCATAGCTTTAGATTGCACTAACTTCGAGTTTTAGTTGCTTTTCGTAGTTGTTTTGCGTATCTTTTTCTCCCATCTAGTATTGTTAGGGTTTGAGTTTCCGCTATTATCTAGTTTCAGTTATTGTTACTCCGAGTCCACATAGCGTACAGTGTGCTTTTTCCCAACTATAGACATAGCCTATCGATATACGTGACTAGGAACTTCCCCAGAAGAGACTAGTTTTACCGCTTGACAGGCTGCTCATTAGGGTTTGGTGCTTTGCATATTTTGTTGGCCGTGTTATCAAGGAGTAGCGTCATAATACAAAAAAATAAAAAAACAGAAAACAGAAAAGAGGCAAAAAGAGCTACATAGATGTGTGTTATACAAAAAGAAAAATACGAAAAGAAAAGTGAAGTGCTAGAAGAATCAAGTGAAGGCCTAAGTTTACTTTACTGCACCTGTAGTTGAGCAATCTTGTGTCTGTCTCGTTGAGCGTTGCTAGCGTCTCTCGAGTGCATTGAAACCTTTTCATCCATATAGTTGATTTGCCACATTTATCGCCTTGTGTGAGTATCATTGGTTGTCTACGGTCAGCGCTAGAGCTTGTTATTGGTGCAGATAGGTAGCCTACCTACAGCCCCACATATATCCCGTTTTACCGTGTGATTTGTTCTTATACCTTTGATATTCGCTTCGCTACATTCGTGCACTAGTTGTTACTACAAGTGGTAAGCAACACTAATTTACTTTGGAACGGTAAGATCTCCTTTTCTTATCAGTTTTTGAGTGAGTTGTGAGAGTACCACCATATATTTTTGATTTAGTGCACTAACCTACTAATCATGTCTGCTAGTGATCAAAAATTGTTAACCAGGAAAACAAGGATTCTGCAGATATTATCAAATGGAGGGAGTATGAAACTCTTCGTAATGAGATGCGACGTGAATTCCGCACTCAAGGTGATGCGCTTAAGGGAACGGTCCAAGGGATCTCCCAGAAGATGGATGCAACTAATGAGACCGTCACTACAATGAAAGATCAAATGACGGATATCCAACGCGCTCTTCAAACTTTGCAAATGTCTGTTGAGAATTTGACCCAACAACAACAAGAAGATGACGATGATCCTGAGCTTCAAGATGACGCACGTAATGCTCGTGGTGCGCCACGTGGTAATCGTCCTCGTGGTTGGGCTGAACTTGGACGCCATGGTCGTGGATTGGAAGAAGAAGATGGATTGGGTAAGCCTAAGTTCTCCATACCCAAGTTTGAAGGAGGTGCTGATTTTTAAGAATATCTCACTTGGGAGCTCAAGATTGAGAAGTTTTGGAATTTACATCCAAATTACACTGAAGATAGGAAGATCAAGCTTGCTTCTTCCGAATTTGATGGCTATGCATTGCGTTGGTGGGATGCACTTGTTCGTAATAGACAAGAGGATGGTGAGCAACCTATTGTCACATGGCGAGCTATGAAGGAGGAGATGAATTCTCGCTTTGTGCCCACTAATTATCTGCGTACAATTTATGATAAGTTGACTCTATTGAGACAAGGTGTGAAGACTGTGGATGAATACTACATGGAGATGGAGATGCTTATGCAGCGTGGCTGTGTCCGTGAGTCTCTCGAGATCACAATGCAGCGTTTTCTCAACGGATTGAAGTATGATATCAAAGGCATTGTTCGTCACTACAGTTACACCAATATGAATCAATTGTTACATCATGCAAGAGAAGCTGAATCACAAATGGCTGACGAAGTAAATGTTAAAGGTCGTGCTACGGGAGCTGGGCGTTTTACACCTCGTGCGCCCCCACCTATGGCGCAGGTGCCATCGACACGCTCCGCACCCTACTCTACTCAGTCTAGTAAGCCGGTCTCCAATGTGTCTAATGCAAAGAAGACCGAATCTGCTGCAAGTTCGAGTGGGTCTGGCATGTCTACTGCACGCAATCGTGATATGGCTACATGTGGTGGAAATGGTCACTTCAAGAGGGATTGTCCTAACCGTAAAGTCATGATTATCAATGAGGACAATGAGTATGAGACTGGAGATGATGTTGATCCTAATGCTCCAGAAGATGATGACTATGACACTGATGGTGAAGATGCATATCCGTCTGATGCTCGCACCATTGTTGTGTCGCAGCGTGCTCTTAATGTGTTGCCTAGTGCCTCTACTCAGCGCTGCAATTTGTTCCAAACAAAAGCTTTAGTTGGTCCTGACAAGGCTTGCAAGGTCATTATTGATGGCGGGAGTTGCCATAATTTAGCAAGCAAGGAATTGTGTACCAAGCTGAAGTTGAAGTATCTACCGCACCCGCATCCATACTATATTCAGTGGTTGAGCGACAATGGTGAGATGAAGGTAAACCACATGGTGCGTGTTGAATTTGCGATTGGACCGTATAAGGATTCCATTGATTTTGATGTGGTTCCTATGAAGGTGTGTCACCTACTATTGGGTCGGCCTTGGCTCTGTGACCGTTCTGTGCAACACAATGGCCGTGCCAATACATATCACTTGGAGTTCAAGGGCAAGAAAATCAACTTACAACCTATATCACCACAGCAAATTGTCAATGAATCTCATCAGAAAGTTGAAGTAAACTTGGAGGATGCTTCTTTAGATAGGCGAGAGAATTGTAATGTCATGAGTGATATAACAAAAAGTGAGAGAGTGAATTCCTTAGTCTCATTAGCCACCAAAGAAGACATAAGAGAATTTAGTGAGGATCCTACAGCCATGCCTCTTGTGCTCTTGTACAGGGGGACGGTTTTGGTTTCTAACGACATGAACCCTCTTCCTCTTGGTGTTTCTAATGTTTTGCAGGAATTTGGCGACGTGTTTCCGGAGGAGGTACCCGCAGGACTACCACCATTGCGAGGTATTGAGCATCAAATCGACTTGATCCCCGGAGCTTCGCTACCCAATCGGGCACCATATAGAACGAACCCCGAAGAAACGAAGGAGATATAGAAGCAAGTACAAGCGCTACTCGACAAAGGTTATATCCTCATAAGCCTTAGTCCTTATGTTGTTCCTGTTATTCTAGTTCCTAAGAAAGATGGTACATGGCGTATGTGTGTAGATTGTAGAGCGATAAACAACATTACTATTCGATATCGTCATCCTATTCCCCGTTTAGAGGATATGTTAGATGAATTGAGTGGTGCTGCTGTTTTCTCTAAAATTGATTTGCGTAGTGGTTATCATCAAATTAGGATGAAAGAAGGGGATGAGTGGAAAACAGCCTTTACATTTTTTTTGGTTTATATGAGTGGTTAGTAATGCCTTTTGGGTTAACTAATGCACCTAGCACCTTCATGAGACTGATGAACCATGTTTTGCGTGATTTTATTGGCAAGTTTGTGGTTGTGTATTTTGATGACATATTAATCTACAGCCGCAATGAATCTGATCATTCTATACATATTCGACATGTTTTGCAAGTGTTGTGTGATAATAAACTCTATGGTAATCTTGAGAAGTGCACATTTTGCAAAGATAAGGTCATATTTCTGGGTTATGTTGTCTCTAAGCATGGAGTAGAAGTAGATGTGTCTAAAATTGAAGCTATTCAAAATTGGCCTACTCCCATGAATGTGAGTCAAGTAATAAGTTTTCATGGTCTAGCTGGGTTTTATAGAAGATTTGTGCCCAACTTTAGTACTATTGTTGCACCTTTGAATGACATGACTAAAAAGGGTGTTGTTTTTGAGTGGGGCGCAGCCCAAGATCATGCTTTTGATGAACTTAAGATATTGTTAACTTCTGCACCATTGCTTGCACTTCCTGATTTCAATAAGCAATTTGAGATTGAATGTGATGCTAGTGGTATTGGAATTGGTGGTGTGTTGATGCAAGAGGGTCGCCCAATTGCATATTATTCTGAGAAACTTTCTGGTGCTAAGTTGAACTATCCTATATATGATAAAGAATTGTATGCTTTAATTAGAGTTCTTGAGGTTTGGCAACATTACTTGTGGCCAAAAGAATTTATCATACATTCTGATCATGAAGCTTTAAAATACCTAAAAGCTCAGTCTACTTTGCAAAAGCGTCTTGCCAAGTGGGTTGAGTTCATTGAGTTTTTTCCATACATTATTAAGCATAAGAAGGGAAAAGATAATATTGTTGTTGATGCTTTATCTAGGAAGAATATGCTATTAACTCAACTTGATGTTAAAATTCCTGGATTAGAAGTGCTATGTGATTTGTATGCTACTGATCATGATTTTGCTGAACCATATCGCTTGTGTGCTATTGGTAAAGCATGGGAAAAATATCACATACATGATGGATTCTTGTTTAGAGCTAACAAACTATGTGTTCCAGAATCGTCTGTGTGTTTGCTCTTATTGCAGGAATCACATGTTTGAGGTTTGATGGGTCACTTTGGGTGTGAGAAGATGCTACTCATGCTAGCTGACCATTTTTATTGGCCAAAGATGAGGCGGGATGTGGATAGGTATGTGAAGAGGTGCATTACTTGCAACAAGTCCAAGTCCAAGTTGAAGCCTCACGGTTTGTATATTCCTTTACCGGCACCTACTACACCTTGGGAGGATATTAGTATGGATTTTGTGTTGGGTTTGCCGCGTACTAAGCGAGGCCATGATTCTATATTTGTGGTAGTGGACAGATTTTCTAAGATGTCACATTTTGTTGCCTGCCACAAGAGCGACGATGCGTCGCATATTGCTAACCTATTTTTCAGGGAAATTGTACGACTACATGGAGTCCCGAAGACTATTGTTTCTGATCATGATGTGAAGTTCATGAGATACTTCTGGAAGATGCTTTGGGGAAAGCTGGGGACAAAGCTACTTTTTAGTACTACTTGTCATCCCCAAAATGATGGTCAAACTGAGGTGGCGAATCGAACCTTTTCACAACTGTTGAGATCCATGATCAAGAAGAACCTGAAGGAGTGGGAAGAGTGTTTGCCGCATGTGGAGTTTGCTTACAATAGGACGGTACATTCTACCACGGAGCTGTGTCCTTTTGAGGTGGTGTATGGTTTCAAACCCATTACTCCACTTGACTTGTTGCCTTTGCCCATACATGAGAGAGTTAATATGGAGGCATCAAAGAGGGTAGATTTTGTACGGAACATACATGTGAAGACTAAAGAGTTGATAGAGAAGAAAGACAAGAGCAATGCTGCAAAGATGAACAAGAAGCGCAAAGAAATGTTGTTCAAGCCTGGTGATATGGTCTGGGTACATTTTCGCAAGGATAGGTTCCCGAAGCTGCGGAAGTCCAAGTTACTTCCTCGTGGTGCTGGTCCTTACAAAATGCTTGCCAAGATCAACGATAATGCATACTCGATAGATCTTCCACTTGATGAGTTTGGTGTCAGTAATTCTTTCAATGTTGCTGATTTGACACCATATGACGGAGAAAACCTTGGAGCATCGAGGTCGACGCCTTTTGAAGGGGGGGGGGGGGGGATGATGAGGACATCCCTACCACACTACCACCTCCGTCATTACCAAATGAAGATGAAGCTGCTGTGAAGCTCAAGTCCAATGAAGTTCGGATTGGACCTATTACAAGGGCCCGTGCGAACCTACTTAAACAACATGTGAACTTGTTCCTAAACGATACTTTGATTGATGAAAAATTTATACTGCCTAAGTCCTGTTACTTATGTATCATCAGGTATGAAGAGGAGACAAGCATCACACGAGAAGGAGAGGAGCAGCTGGACGTGAAGATGGACGTGAAGTTGGCATGAAGCTGGACATGAAGATATTCCATGGACGCGCGAGGGAGGAGAGGGAGGCATGCCCGAGAGGAGAAGCCAAAGTCCAGGCCGGCCCAGCACCCTGTCAGACCGGCCGCCATGCCGGCGCGCCCGGTCCCTGGCTCGGTCCGACCGGGCGGCACGCCGGGACCGCTCCGGCGCCAACCAGAAAACCATCTGATGCCAACCGGGAGGGTTACTGCGCGACAATTCCCGAGCCCGGTCAGCACCCGGTCCCTGGCCCGGTTTGAACCGGCCAGCCCGGTCCCAGGCCCGGTCGACCGGCCCCCAGACCGGCCGTGTCCGAGTATGTCTCGACCAGATCTATTCTGGGTCGGTTATTTTCATACTTTTTCGACCTGAGGTCGTCCCGGACGCCTATATAAGTGCCCAGGACGCCCCCAAACTTGCTTTAGACCACGTTTAAGATAAACCCTAGTTCTTAGTTGTTTGCTCCGCAAAATTATTGAATTCCCTACACCATATTGCTTGATATTGTGTAGATCTGAAAAGTCTTGTGTGATCTGTTGTTCCATTGGGAATTAGTAGATTGCAACTTACCGCTTCGTGGTCGGCAGCTACGTGCGCAAGTGTGTGGAGTTGCGAATATCTTGCAGGGTTGAGAGCTGTTGCATTGGCGACAGGGACCAATCGAGAGATCTCGTTGCATCATACAAGTTATCATCCACTTCATCATCCGTGATTCACCGCTGTGTTCATCCCGTGATCATCATCACCACCGTTACTTACTGAGAAGATCGGGCCACCCCTTATCAATATTGATTATGTAAAATGCATGTATCAATGGGTTATAGGGTTTTATAGAATAGATAGTTTACCTTCAACTCTTCGTGGATTCGACACTTAAATACTTCTCGAAATGTACTATGTCGATCTCTTATACTTGGGGGTTATCATGATACTTTTCTGGCACCGTTGCCGGAGCGTGTAGTGATAGGCTTCTATTCTTACTTGCATTATTAGTTTACTTTTAGTACCTTTTTTATAAAACTAAAACCCCAAAAAATTAGATAATGGATGATGCTCTAGAGCCTTTTTTGCAAGGCTCACAAAGATTTGAATGGTATGTTACTCAAATGTTTTTAAATCCTGAATGTTCCCTTGTGCACTAATGTTTGAATGCAAGAAATCAGGTTGAAAGTTCCAATGAAGAAGATGATAAAACACTAAGCTTGGAGATGTCCATGCATCCCAAATAAAAGGAGATGAAATAGCAAAAGGAAAAGCGGAGGAAGATGGAATAGGTACCCATATTCTATTCATAACAAGGTTAGTTTAAGATTTCAACAAAAAATAAAATTTGGAAAAGTAAATGAGAAGGATGAGCAATGGAGAAGTTGGGGTCGACCTTAAGCATGTGTTGTTCATGCAAATGGAACCATTGCAAATCACATATCATTAAAACTTTTCCCATAGTAAAAACAAAATAAAAAGTGTCTCTTTTGTACTCCCTCCGTTCCTTTCTATAGTGCCTATAGATTTTTGGCATTTGTTTCAGAATATAAGATTGTAGCTTAGCTTTTTTTCAATACCCCTTCCCGTTCAGCTCCCAAATCGTTCATCTCCCAAATTTGTTATGGTATGTTAGGAAGATATGGATTTCCCAAATTTTACGTTGATCTAAAATCGTTCAGCTAGGGGTCTTGTGTAAAAAAATACTCTTGCGCTAATTTCTGTACCAAAAAACTATAGGCACTATAGAATGAAACGGAGGGAGTAATATATTAGCTTCTTGAATAAAATTATTTCCCAATAATTACTATAGTTTCCATCTTGGTTGAAACTATTATATCATTTGTTTGGAGAACTAACCATTTTGTAGGCATTGACAATGGTAAAGAGTTTTGCCATTGTTTGTGGCCCCGCCGAGTATTGGAAACCAAACGTGCTACGACAAATAATGACATGCTGCATCACCTTGCATAACATGCCCACTGAAGATGAGCACGACATGGCAGAGAACTTTCGATGCATTTCCCATGGGGTCCTGTTGGGCTAGAACATGATGGACACAAGATGGAAAGATTCCTCGAGGTGCATCGCCACATCGAGAATTGAGAGATTTATACTCAGCTCCAAAATAACGTTGTTGAGCATTACTGTCTACTCCACAAGACCACAACACTTCATAGTTGTGTTTTTAGTTCATTTGAATCATTCATGATATTCACTTCATTTGACCCTTCCATGTGTTTGGTATTGAATAATTTGATTTACAAACTTAAATTTTATTCTTTCATAATCATGCTATTTTACTTCATCGATCGTCTTCCACGTACTTGACTTTGAATAGTTTGGTTTGGAAAAAAACTTACAAAGTTAATTATAGGGGATAGGGTAAAAACCACTTTTATTTAGAGGACTAAATATAATGACTTAAATGACAAGAGGTTTTATAAGGGATCGGCTAGAGATGCCCTACGTACGTCGCATGCGTATGAGTTGCTGGACTTCGACTTTTAGAGGATCGGTTGGCACATGTTTGGGAAATGACGTTGTAGCAGGATTACCGTGGAAGAACACATATTCTGAAAGCAAATCTCCGGTTGCTTTGCCGCTGTCTGTCCATTGTCTAGCCAGTTAGCTGAAGTGGATGCGCCGCTGAGGACGTCCCATCCACAAAGGTTCATCAGGCCGGCAAAAGCAGCACACGGCAGGTGTAGATGATGCAGCAGGAAGGGGCTTAGCTAGAGTGGGTCATGCAGATTTCACACCTAAAATCAAAGCACACTTAGGTTTTGCTCAGCAGTCAGCACACGCTGACTCCCTCCCTATCGACATTCAGTAATCAGCATGGACAGTAAGAACCTGAACATTTTTTTTCAAAAGGCACTCAATCCCCTATTTTCTCGACCTTCCATCTCTCGCTGCCATGGACGCACGGGTTGCTTTGTCTGAACTGATCTAGCTACACCATCCCTAGCTATCAGGCCACCTAAAAACGCCGTCACGATCAATCAATCACCTGCTAAAGGAACACACCATTTCGGGACTGCAGTTAATCAACCAATTAAGTCATCGATGAAAGACTCTTGACTCTTGAGAGCGTGCAAAGTAGAAGTACTACGTATGGCATGGTTGAACGAGTATGATTCCTGGAGGAGAAGACATGGGATGAGTAAGAACCAAGGAAATTAAGCTATCTGCTATCTCTACCATGCGCCCAAATATGTGCTCCTCGTCTAAGCGTACCTATGGTCTGAAAGCTACGTATCTGCTCTCTCTCGCAACATCTCTCTCATGTCTCGTCAAGTCAGTTCAGCAAGCTAGTCTCACCGTTGGATGGCTGGTGAGCGGGATGAGGGTTAGCTAGCAAGGAGAAGATCGAGTACAAGCTTGTGGGAGGCCGGTCTCCGTCGACCATATTGCGGAAGGGTGGCGCGCGTGTCCATCGATGGGGATCGCTCGCCCTCCGGCCACATGCGGTGCCTAGACAAACCTATACATGGACACATACGTCCCCGTCTCCTTTAGTCCTTTTGTTCCTTCCCCTGGCCTTCCGTATAATACAAACCGTTAGTATCCATCCGTTAAATCCAGTACTGTACTAATTAGATGGCGGGCATGCAAGCAAGCCACATGCCAATACAGCCATACAGGGACATAGGTTGCGGTCTCATTCAGTTTCTTCCTCTCTTCTCTGTATAGTACAAACCGTTCTTTTCTTTTGAAATGGGGATTTACCCCAGCCTCTTCATCAAAATGATGCATATGACTACTTTATTTCTTTTATTATAGTACAAACCGTTAGTATCTGTTAATTCCAGAATAGTTAAATGCTGCGCATGAAAACAATATTGCGAACATATCAGCTTTCCAAGCTTCGACACTCGAGGGACGAAGCGTCAAAGCCTACATAGGAGTTCTGGTATAGTGTATGGTATCTTTTCTAATCAGTAATTCCCAAGACTGATAAAATAAAATCGGTGGATTAACGATCCCTACGTGTAATGCCATTTTTCTCGTACTACTTCTTTCGATCCAAATTAATTGATTTAAATTTATCTAGATACAAATGTATTTAAACACGTTTATTGACTAGATATATTTGTATCTAGACAAAACAGAGTCAATTAACATGAATTAAGGGAGTACAAAATTTGATTCCTTTTTTCCATGTATATCTGGATGATACTTTTGATTCAAGACAAGGACTAATTCTATTTTTATTCAGCTTCTAATAAATTTCACCCAAACATTAATGGAATTTTAAATTTAGATATTTTTCGATTAAGGGCGCTTTAATAAAATTTAGACAGAGTCCTATGTTATATTGTGATCCAAATTCATATACTAAATGGAGACTAACTTCAGACTCCACTACACTTCAACCCAAGCCGGTACGAATCGTTGTCACCGCCTATATATACATCTTGTAAGCCGTCGGCTAGGGTTTATCAAATTATAAGATAACCCACAAACACTCCCCGATATAGTGAAGTATTTGCTGGCTGGCGCCCGTGGTTTTTTCCCTTATGTGATGGAAGGGGTTTTCCACATTAAATCTTGTGTCCCCGTTGCGTTTTCCTTTATCGTTCTTCGTTATTTGCTTGTCGTGTTTATAACAAGTGGTATCACAGCCCGTGTTTCAATCTAAGGTTTGCGACATGTCTTCTTGAAGTTCGAGCTACCACAGCTGGATTACACCACGATATTTTCTCTGTGGCAAGTGAAGATGAAGGTGATCCTCGCCCAAACTTCTGATCTGGATGAAGCTCTGGAAGGATTCGGCAAGTCCGATGCAAAGACTTGGACCGATGATGAAAAGCGGAAAGACCGTAAGGCTTTGTCTTTGATTCAACTTCATCTATCTAATAATATTTTGCAGGAAGTGGTGGCTGAGAAAAATGCAGCGGCGCTGTGGTTGAAACTGGAATCGATCTGCACGTCCAAAGATCCAACGAGTAAGATAAACATAAAAAATGAAGTTGTTTTCGCACAAATTGCAAGAAGGTGCGTCAATGATAAACCATCTATCGATCTTTAGAGATATCACTTATGATCTGCTATCCATGGAGGAAAAGTATGAAGATGAGGATCTCGCTCTTCTACTGTTAATCTCATGCCTATTTTTCATTGCAAATTTCCGAGACACCTTGTTATACAGCTGTGATGAACTAACCCTCGACGAAGTTTACGAGGCCCTCCAGCAGAGGGAAAAGATGAAATCTATGGTGCAGGAAGAGAGTTCATCATCTAAGGCAGAAACACTGCAGGTCTGAGGCAGGACCGAGCACATAAACAACAACTACAACAGAGATAAGAGCAAGACCGACAGGGGTTGCTCAAAGTCCAAGGGACGAGGAAGTAAGTTCTGCAAGCATTGTAAGAAAACTAACCACAATATTGATGATTGCTGGAAGTTGTAGAACAAGGAGAAAAGAAACGGTACTTACCAACAGAAAAATAAATCTGATGGTGATGGTAAGGTTGTTGTTGTTTCCAGTGATAATTCGGATGGTGATTGCCTAGTAGTGTTTACTGGTTGTGTTTCTGGTAATGATGAGTGGATCCTTGATTCTGCATATTCATTTCATATTTGCTGTAACAAAGACTGGTTCAGTTCTTATGAGTTTGTGCAGAGTGGAGATGTTGTGTGTATGAGAGATAACAAACCACGTGAGAACGTGAGCATTGGCGTTGTTCTGATCAAGATGCATGATGGCATGACACGCACACTGACAGATGTGATACACATACCTGACATGGTCAGAAATCCGATCTCTCTCAGTACCCTTGATGTTGATGGGTACAAACACCCCAGTTCTCGCGGAGTTATGAAGGTATCAAAAGGTTCTCTCGTTCACATGATTGGTGATATGAATTCTGCGAATATATTCTTAGATGTAGCACTTTGTCTGGTATTGTAGTTGCTGTTATTCCTGATGAAACTCGTAAAACTAATATGTGACATATGCGTCTTGGACATATGAGTGAACATGACATGGCAACATTGCACAGGAGAGACCTGCTAGATGGCTGCAATTTGAGTAAGTTCGAGTTCTGTTAGCACTGCATTTTTGGTAAGCATAAAAGAGTTAAATTTAATGCTTATGTTCATACCACCAAAGGGATTTTAAATTATGTGCATGCTGATGTGTGTGGATCTTCCCGCAAGACTTCTCCTGGTGGTGTAAATTACATGCTTACTATCATTGATGATTACTCCAGAAAAGTGTGGCCTTTTTTTCTAGAACATAAATCTGATTATTTTGATGTTTTTAGAAAGTGGAAAATTATGGCAGAGAAGCAAACAGAAAAGAAAGTTAAATTGCTTCGTACTGACAATGGCATGGAGTTTTGCTCTACTATTTTTAATGATTACTGCAGCGATGAAGGCATTGTCCGGCACCACACCATCCCATACAATAATCAACATAATGGTATGGCGCAGAGGATGAACAGAACCATCATCTCCAAGGCCCACTGCATGTTGTCCAATGTTGGTAAGTGAATGGATCGTAGCGAACAAGAGGGGGGGTGAATGGCGCTACGGCAAGTTTTAGTCTTTTTCAATTTTTTATGCAACGGAAGGTAAAGGTGTGAACTTTAGCAATAGGGGTGATCCTACAATGAATATCGGGCGAGTGCAACAAGTAAAGGAATCAACAAGATAACGAGAGTAAGGAGCGAGACAACCGGGGGGCGCGAGGCGAGTCGAGGTTTGTTTCCCGCAGTTCCTTCCACTAAAGGAAGTACGTCTGCGTTGAGGAGGTGCTAGTCTCACACAAGAGACTAGGCGGCCACACCACGAAGGAAGGCCTCACCTTCTTCCTCGAGAGAGCTCCACGGAGGTGCTCTCCCTCTTCCACTAAGGCACCGGTCGAGGCGGTGATTCCTTCACAAGGTTGGGGCGAGCTCCACACACAAGGATGCTCCCAACACCCTATGGATCTAGTACATCACCAAGCTAGACTCCATAGCTGCACATCTCCAATGCTCCACCATAGGAACCCATCACCAATGCTCCACCAAAGGAACTCTTCCAATGCTCCACCAAAGGAACTCTCCAATGCTCCACAAAAGGAACTCTTCTCCAAGATCCACTAAAGGAACCCTACCACCAAGATCCACTAAGGAATAGCTAGTATTGGTGAAATCTCTCTTGGTAGAACTATAGATCGGGGTCTCCTCCACCTATCCTCAAAGTTTGGGCATGATTGGTTGGATGGGGAAGGAGAACCTCAAGGATTAAGCTCAGCAACAATGGAGGAGAGAGAGGGGGAAGAGATAAAATCGTGTTGGGGAAGAAGGGGCCCTTAAATAGGCTCCTCCAAATCCAACCGTTATGTCCAAATTTGGCCTAAGTGGTACTACCGCTTTTGGGAAGCGGTACTACCGCTCTGAGTTCGAAATCCTCCCAGATCTGGTCAAAGGACGCAGAGCGGTACTACCGCACGAGGTACCGCTTGAGGTACCGCAATGAGGTCCAGACCTTACTGGATCCAAAGCGGTACCAGAGAGGTACCAGGGCGGTACGACCATAACTAGTTACGGTACCTAAGCGGTACCGTGAGCGGTACTACCGCCCCAGGTACTGCAGGGGTACCGCAGCGTGTTCTGGGGGACGAATTCAGCTCAGACTCAGAGCGGTACCGAGGGCGGTACCTATAGGGGTAGCGGTACTACCGCTACGGTGCACCGTAGTACCGGCCTGGCTAAATCTGGTTTTCTTCCCTTTTTCTCTCCAACCATGTTACCTCGCTAAACACACACAAAACCAGAAAACCTATCAACTACGCTTCAGTCTTCCGATTTTGACGCGTCCGGCGAGGTCACCGTGTACTTGCAAATCTAACAATGATACTCAAGGCACACGGTGAGATTACTCAAGTGTTGTCATCAAACACACAAAACTTGGGGTGTAAATTTTGCTCTTACAATCTCCCCCTTTTTGGTGTTTGATGACAACACAAGAGTTGACAATAACATATGATATTATGATGAGATCATTAGATTTGCAAAAACTCGACGGAGCTCCCCCTACACATGTGCATATCATGAATATGTATTTGAATACAAATACACATGTTATAGAGACATCACTCCCCCTAGTTTTTACAAACCAAGCACATATGCAACATAGATAGATGACATGTTCAAGTAGCATATGCACAATATGGAGGCAACATAAGATCATGCATGGAGATTTGGGTGAAGTTATCATACCATAGCCTTGAGAATACCCAAACTCACAATAAGATGCCTCCATATGGTTGTTGATGTAGCCATAAGACAAGATAAGCAACTAGAACCAAACGGCCACAAACAACAAAGGTCCCCATCCACCTAGGAACTTCTCCCCCTTTGGCATCGGAACACCAAAAAGGAGGGCAACGAAACTAGAGAGATGGAGAAAAAGAAATACAACCAAGCTTGCAAAAATCACGAGAAAACAAGCTTGAAGGAGGTTCTCAAAAACAAGAAGAAGAAAGCAAAGAAGATAGACAAAACAAGGTCACGAAGAACCGAAAAACCCTCAAAGAGGGGGTGTTGGTGGCCGAAGCCACCATGTCAGAGTATAGTAGTTGTGAGGTCGCGTAGATGTATCTAGGACTCACGGACTACAACTCAACATGAAGCTCATAAGTCACTTAATTGACAAATAGCAAATGTTTTGGATTTCTTTATGCATTATGGGGGGAGGGATAGCTCAATGGATTTAAACCACACTCCCCCTATGTCCATGCGTGCCTTTCATCTAGATAAGACAGTAGGATTGGTATGTGCGCACGACGGTCAAGCAAAGTTCGATGGATCAATGATATTTAGCTCATGCCTCAACTCAATAAAGCGCTTCTCATCCAAGGGCTTCGTGAAGATGACCGCCAATTGCTCCTTGGTGCCAATATAGGATAGTACAATATCTCCACGAGCAATGTGGTCCCGGATGAAGTGGTTCCGTATCTCAATGTGCTTCGTCTTGCCATGAAGAACCGGATTGTAGGCGATCTTGATTGCACTCTCATTGTAAAACAAAAGAGGCACCTTGCTATACTCGAGTCCATAATCCCGCAAGGTTTGCCTCATCCATAAGATTTGAGCACAACTACTCGCCGCGGCAATATACTCGGCTTCCGCGGTGGAGACGGAGACACAATTTTGCTTCTTCGAGGACCAACACACCAAAGATCTTCCAAGAAAGTGACATGCTCCGGAGGTAGACTTCCTATCAATCTTGTCGCCCGCCCAATCGGAGTCGGTGAAACCAACCAATGCAAAGTTCGTGTCCCTTGGGTACCATAGTCCGAAGTGTGGGGTATCAACTAAATATCGAAGGATCCTTTTGACCGCCACAAGGTGGCTTTCCTTCGGACTTGCTTGAAACCGTGCACACATACCAACGCTTAACATTATATCCGGGCGAGAGGCACAAAGGTAGAGAAGCGAACCTATCATCGAACGGTAGAGCTTGGTATCCACCGCCTTGCCGCCCTCGTCAAGAGTGAGTTGACACTTGAGTTGCATCGGAGTTCCAATTCCCTTGGCATCCTTCATATCAAAGCGCTTGAGCATGTCTTGGAGGTACTTTGCTTGATTGATGAAGGTGCCTTGTCGCATTTGCTTGATCTCGAACCCAAGAAAGTACTTGAGTTCACCCATCATTGACATCTCAAACCTATTTTTCATCAACATAGCAAACTCATCATTGAATTTTGTGTTAGTAGAGCCAAAAATGATGTCATCTACATAGAGTTGGCATACGAAAAGCTCCCCATTGACCTTCTTAGTAAAAAGAGTGGGATCGATTTCCCCACTTCGAAACCACGGTCTTCAAGCAACTCCTTGAGATGCTCATACCAAGCTCTAGGAGCTTGTTTGAGACCATATAGGGCCTTTTTGAGCTAGAAGACATGGTCCGGGAAATGGGGGTCCTCGAACCCCGGGGGTTGCTTCACATATACTTCCTCATGTAGAGGACCACTAAGAAAAGCACTCTTAACATCCATTTGTTGCAACTTAAAGCCATGATGTGAGGCAAAGGCCAAAAGGATACGGATGGACTCAAGCCTTGCAATGGGTGCAAAGGTTTCACCAAAGTCCACGCCTTCGACTTGAGAATAGCCTTGTGCCACCAATCTTGCTTTGTTGCGGATGACCGTGCCACTTTCATCTTGCTTGTTCTTGAAGATCCACTTGGTGCCAATGACATTGCGGCAATGATCGGGTCGCTTCATGAGAGTCCATACATCATTTCTCTTGAAGTTGTTGAGTTCCTCTTGCATTGCATTCAACCAATCGGGATCGTTGAGAGCATCATCAACTTTGAGTGGTTCCTCCCTAGAGACAAAGGCATGGTGTGCACAAAAGTTTGCAAGTTGCCTCCGAGTGGTGACATTTCTCTTTAGATCACCAATGATGTTTTGCAAGGAATGAGACTTGAGACGCAAGTGTCTTGTGGTGGGGTCTTCACGGCGAGTGTTGGCTAAAGGAGATGGTTCTTGTGAGTCCTCTTCACCTTCATCACGGTTTAGGTCCTCGCCTTGACCTCCATTGTCGTTGAAAGAGGCAACTTTGTCATGAGATCCGGACGGCTCGGGGGTATAGGGAATATTATTGTCCATGAAGATTGTCCCCGAACCACTCGGAGAAGAACTTGAAGCTTGACCTTGGTCACTTGATGTTGAGTGTTGAGGTAGACGAGCTTGCGGTGTATGTTGTTCTTGAGCTTGTTGAGGTGAACTTGGACTTGATTGTTGTTGTAGATGTCGAGGTTGATCTTGAGGTTGAGGTTGAACTTGAGGTTGTTGTAGAGGTTGACTTGCATTTGTTAGATCAACGGAAGAATCTTGGCCTTGTGGTGTAGATGGCTCCACTTGGGTGGAACTTGGTCCTTCCCCGGTACTCATAGAAGGTAGCTTTTGAGGTAGGCGAATGCCAACACCCATCCTTCCTATGGTATCCGGGGGAATTGCATCTCCTTTCTCACAAGAAGCACTTCGCTCCTCCAAAGATCTATCATCTTCATCGAACGTCACATCACAAGACTCTACAACCCGTCCACTTGACTTGTTGAAGACTCTATAGGCGTGAGAATCCGTAGCATAGCCAACGAAAATTTCTTCTTGAGCTCTTGAATCAAACTTGGATAGGCGGGTGTCCTTGACAAGTATATAGCATTTGCATCCGAAGACCTTGAAGTATGACACATTAGGCTTGTTGCCGGTGAGGATCTCATATGGTGTCTTCTCAAGACCTTTGCGAAAGTAGAGGCGATTAGTAGCATGGCATGCGGTAGAGATAACTTCCGCCCAAAAATTGTAGTTGGACTTGTATTCCATCATCATGGTTCGAGCGGCTTCGATCAAGGTTCGATTCTTCCTTTCGGCGACCCCATTTTGTTGGGGGGTATATGGCGTGGAGTATTGGTGTTGGATTCCTTCTTCGCCGAGGAAGTCATCCAAAGTGTAGTTCTTGAACTCCGTTCCATTGTCGCTCCTTATTGCGAGGATCTTGTTGTCGTACTTGCGTTGAACTTGGTTGGCAAACTCCATCATGGTCCGTTGAGTCTCACTCTTGTACTTGAAGAAGAATACCCAACAATAGCGTGAATAGTCATCAACGATGACGAGGCAATACTTCTTTCCTCCAAGACTTTCATGGGATGGTGGACCAAAGAGATCAACATGTAGGAGCTCCAAGCATCTTGTGGTAGAGATGATTGTCTTGGCCTTGTGAGGAGCTCCATGCATTTTTCCTTGTACGCAAGCCTTACAAACACGATCCTTGCAAAAAGAGACATCTTCTTTTAGTCCGAGAATGTGGCCACCCTTGTGAAGACTTTGCAAAGTCGTCATGTTGACATGGGCTAGTCGGCGATGCCATAACCAATCCTTGTCACCTTTGGCGAATAGGCAAAAGAGCGGAAGACGTTGTCTTTCCGGAGAAATCGACAACATACAAACCGTTCTCTACATATCCAACAAAAGCTACATTGAGTGTCTTGCTCCACAAGAGGACCACCATATGTTCATCAAAGAATGTGCATAAACCCATACGAGCAATTTGATGAACGGAGAGTAAGTTGTAACCAAGGGTTTTGACAAGGAGGACATTCACAAGTGAGATGTCGGGTGTTACCACTACCTTGCCAAGACCCAATACCTTAGAGCACGTGTTGTCGCCATATGAAACGGTAGAGAGAGAAGGCACGAGGTCGACAACAATATCCTTGCTTCCGGTCATATGACTTGTGGCTCCACTATCAACCAGCCATTTAGCGCCACCGGAAGCATAGTCCTACAAGGAATCAAGTCTTGGATTTAGGTACCCATTTTTCAATGGGTCCTAGCATGTTAGTAACAAGGGGTTTGGGAACCCAAATAGTCCAATCAACATTGTCCTTTTGAGGACCAATAAAGCGAGCACGAATATGTCCATAGTAATCAACAAAAAGAACATGAGAAGGGTTGTTAGAGCCAGCGAAACCCGTCGAGGCGGAGTTGGGTACTCCATCTCTTCTTGAGCTAGCATTGCTCCCTTAAAGGTTGGTCTCCATGTTCTCCTTGTCCTTCTTCTTCTTGGTCCTCCTCTTCCTCTTTCTCTTTGGCTTGGTAGCCATTCCTCCTTCATTGCACGAGCCCTCTTTGGCTCCATCTTTAGCTTCAATGATTCCTTCCAAGTACTTGGCTTGAACTTGGAGTCTATCAACCTTGGCCTTCAAGCGATTGACTTCATCTTCATGCTCCGGGTGTGGATGGCAAATATCAAACACTTGGACCTACTTTGCCTTGTTCACCCGGAAGTGTTCCATCAAAGCTTCTTCTTGGAGAGCGTTCAACTTCATGAGCAAGCGCTTGTCATTCTCCATCTTGGCAATGTCGCTTTCATGAGTGCAACATGCATGGTCCTTGCTCAAAGGAAAGTACTCCTTCAAGGTTTCTTCTTGCATGGAGTTGACCTCCATGAGCTTGGCTTCCCTTCTCTTCAAGGCGGCTATTTCCTCCTCATGATCACAACACGTATCCTTCTCCTTGCTCATGCGGAGACACTCCACCAACGACTCTTCTTGCTTGCTACTCAAACTCAATAGCTTGGCCTTGGTGATCTCAAGAGCGGCAATTTATTCTTCATGGTTGCAACATGAGGTCTTCTCTTTGAACAAGCGGTAATATTCATCCAAGGCTTCTTATTGAAGAGCATTGACTTCCAAGAGAAGAGCATTGTGCCTTCTCAAGGAAGTGACTTGATCCACAAGCTCATCATGGCAAGAATTGGGGTCTTCATCATCTTTCTCTTTGTTGGCTTCCTCGAGCGAGAGCATCTTCTTCTTGAGGTCACCAACCAACTCAAGAGCATGGTCTTGATCCTTGGTGAGTCGTGAAACAGTAGCTTCATTCTTGTCTTCAAGAACGATGACACTAGCTTCAAGAGACATGCGAAGATTCCGTTCATCATCAAGCTCCTCCTTGAGATTGGCAAGCTCAAAGGCCGCTTCCCTTTCCAACTTCTCCCTCTTCTCGATAAGATCTTGTGCCGCACCAAGTTGGGCTAAGAGAACCCCAACATGAATCTTGGTATCCCCCTTCATGTTAGTGAGAAAAGAATCCAAGGAATCCAAACCCATAATCTCACGTTTAACGGTGAGACTAGTGGCATCATCAATATATAAGGCATTAGTAGAAGATGATGGTTTGGAAGGAGATTTTACCTCCGTGGATACCTTTGCCATAAGGCACTGAGCATTGTTGGTGATGAGGTTCTCATTAGGAGAGTCGAAGAGAGAGTTGGAGGGAGTGGAAATGGCGATGGCGGCCACTCCATCTCCTTCCTTGTTGGAGCGCTTGTCCTCATGCTCCCCATCTTCATCGGAGGTGTACTCTTCACGAATGATGAAGGCTCTAGGCTTCTTGTTGGAGGAGACCTTGTCGTCATCGGACCTTGGGGAGAACTTGGAGAATCCTTTGGAGAGTGGCTTGTACCTATCCTTTGGGATAAGCTTTCCACCATGATCTTCTCTTCTCTCAAACATACAATCCGAGACAAAATGATTCTTGTCACCGCAATTGTAGCATGTTCTTCCCTTTGTCCCTTCTCTTGGGCTCTTGGAGAGTCTTCTTGGAGAAACACGTGATCTTCTTGGTCTTGTGTTTCGGGACATGTTTCCATCCCAAAACTTCTTGGCGGCGAGAGCCATGTGCTCATTGTAGTTGACCTTGAGATCATCCGATCCCCACTCAACGGGATCCTCATCGCTTTCACTAGCTTCAAGCACCTTCATCTTCAATGCTAGGTTGGGCTTGCGGGAGTTGTGGGCGCGAGCAACAAGATCCTCCGCATTCTTCTTGGAGATGTCCAAAGCGATGACTTCGCTAAGGACTTCATCGGATGTCATAGCACGGAAGGAGGCGTTTTGGCGGATGGCCGTCAACTTCACTTCCTCATAAGGGAGGAGAGCGTTGTAGAACTTGCGCTTGATCCAATGGTCATCCACGAACGTTGCTCCAAGATCTTGCATTTGCACGGCAAGAGCGATGAGGCGTCGATACATCTCTTCGGGGGTCTCTCCTTCAACCATGACGAAGTTGTCGGCCATGTTGTTCACTTCATCAAAGCGGGAGCTTTGGATGCTTGCATTGCCGAGGAAGAGCTTCTCAAGTTTGTCCCATGCTTCCTTGGCGGTCTTGAGCGAGCGGATATGAGCGCGGTCCTTGGGGGTGATGGCCATATGAATCATGTTGATGGCGGTGGCGTTGAGTTGGTCATCCACCACATCTCTCCTTGTCAATTTCATGGGATCTCGTGGTGAATAGCCCTCCTCAATGATACGCCAAAGCTCGGTAGAAGCGCTGCGCACATGTGAACGCATTAAGAATTGCCAATTCTCAAAGTTGTTTGACTCAACAGATGGTGGTGAACCATGCGACAAGATATGCGGCATCGGTATCGGAACGTTGATGGTGTAATCATTTGGTGGTGGCACCGCATGATAACTCCCTTGACGTTCCTCAACCGGTGTGTCATCATCCTTCCCTTTTGTTGAAGTGCCGGTATCCCCAAGCCCTTCCTTTTGTGGATCTTTTGTCGCTCCCGCAACAAAATCAACAAGAGGAAGGGTGTTAGCTTTTGGTGGTGGATCCTCGGCACTTGCTTTTGGTGGAGGGTTTGGTTTTTGTACAACCAACTCCATCATCATCGCCTTCATTTGGGCAACGATGGATGACTCCAATTTCTTGAGGTCATCCAACGTAGCCGTCGTGGAATCGATGGGCGATGATGGAGCGGGTGGCACAAGGGAAGGTGACCCATTCTCATCCGCCTCTTGTTCGGCCATTTCTTAGGCGGTAAAGCCCGAGCAAGAAAACCTTGCTCTGATACCACTTGAATGGATCGTAGCGAACAAGAGGGGGAGGGTGAATGGCGCTACGGCAAGTTTTAGTCTTTTTCAATTTTTATGCAACGGAAGGTAAAGGTGTGAACTTTAGCAATAGGGGTGATCCTACAATGAATATCAGGCGAGTGAAACAAGTAAAGGAATCAACAAGATAACGAGAGTAAGGAGCGAGACAACCGGGGG
Organism: Lolium perenne; assembly: GCF_019359855.2. Classification (NCBI taxonomy): domain Eukaryota; kingdom Viridiplantae; phylum Streptophyta; class Magnoliopsida; order Poales; family Poaceae; genus Lolium; species Lolium perenne. The sequence goes on from NC_067244.2 coordinate 167,294,387, forward strand.
GCGCGAGGCGAGTCGAGGTTTGTTTCCCGCAGTTCCTTCCACTAAAGGAAGTACGTCTGCGTTGAGGAGGTGCTAGTCTCACACAAGAGACTAGGCGGCCACACCACGAAGGAAGGCCTCACCTTCTTCCTCGAGAGAGCTCCACGGAGGTGCTCTCCCTCTTCCACTAAGGCACCGGTCGAGGCGGTGATTCCTTCACAAGGTTGGGGCGAGCTCCACACACAAGGATGCTCCCAACACCCTATGGATCTAGTACATCACCAAGCTAGACTCCATAGCTGCACATCTCCAATGCTCCACCATAGGAACCCATCACCAATGCTCCACCAAAGGAACTCTTCCAATGCTCCACCAAAGGAACTCTCCAATGCTCCACAAAAGGAACTCTTCTCCAAGATCCACTGAAGGAACCCTACCACCAAGATCCACTAAGGAATAGCTAGTATTGGTGAAATCTCTCTTGGTAGAACTATAGATCGGGGTCTCCTCCAGCTATCCTCAAAGTTTGGGCATGATTGGTTGGATGGGGAAGGAGAACCTCAAGGATTAAGCTCAGCAACAATGGAGGAGAGAGAGGGGGAAGACATAAAATCGTGTTGGGGAAGAAGGGGCCCTTAAATAGGCTCCTCCAAATCCAACCGTTATGTCCAGATTTGGCCTAAGCGGTTGTAATATCCCAGGTAATGGGGTTACAAAAATAGAGGAAACAGATGTGTGCATTGCATTCATGCATAGAAAATCTGGGGAATTTTCGCGCTTTAAAGTAAAACAGTCACAGTAACTGAAGTTTCACTTGACCTTGGTGGAATTGAAGTAGCTCACCAAGTCAAGCGCTATAAACCTCAAAGTGACTTTGTTAAAACCTTGTTTTGGGTAGAGATGATTTGATCTAAGGGGTTAGATCAAATGGAACTAATAATCAACACAACAACACTTCACTCAATGATCAACTACTTGATCTTATAACAGATCATAATAGGGTAATCATTGCCACAACACATGAACACCAATTCAATTGTAAATCCAGTAACAATAATTGGAGAAACTATTCTTCACTCATCTCCTCCATGTCTTAAACTAATCCATGCTCTTATCATAAACCCTATGATATCCATTCTAGTTTAATCTTGGAAACAAGACAAGGAGATCCAACTAAGGAATACAACTCTTCTCTATTCCAAATTATTAAGCATCAAACCTAGAGAGGTGAGAGTTCTATTAGTTATTAGAGAAGCAATAACAAACCTTGAGTTAAACCCTGGATATACATCCATGTAAACAAAACCTCATCTTAAGAACATAACCTTAGGATACTAATCAAGACCATCCCTAGAAAGAGAACCTTTTATGTTAAACATTGATATTAATGATCACATCATTATCTATGGAACCAAATCTTAAGATGGTATTAAAAGTCCTTTCCTAGATGAGAGAGAGACCACTCATACCAATCTTAGCTTTACCTATTTAAGAATAAAGGACAACCTTTGAATTAAAGTATTAGGTTGAAAACCATTTTCCTTGGAGTGGTGGGATAACCTAATATTACATGGAATAATACCATACCCTGAATTGATAAGGTGAGGAAGAGACTAACCCAATTAAGCTAGACAAATGAAACCTTAGCCTAGATACCTAAGGAGATATTAGGAGTACACCATAAACCCTAGAATAACCATTCTTAAATGAGAAAGCTCAACCTATGGTGTTATGCTCAAGATAATTGAGACAACCATAACCATGCCCATTCAAGAAACTATAAAAGAAAGTATATATTTAATTGATCAAGACAACACTTGATCATGGAAGTGAGAACCCAATTTAATGAGAGATCCTTAGGAAGCCAAACCTTGATCATTATTAATTCAGTGATGATCATAAACCCTAAGAACTTGAGGTATTGAGAATAAACCCTAATAGGATAAGCAGATCTCATTCCCACATGAAATTACTGGGAGATCACTAGTAAGCAACCATATGCTTATATTCCAACCTTAACTTGTGAATCACTTGGTGCTCATAAGTAGAATCCTACCATATCTATATTCCATAGATTTAAGAACCTAAGAAAACTTTAGAGTTAAACTCTATACTGTATATGGTGAGAAACCATACATCCATATGACCAAAGTTAACTATAAAAAGTACTATAACAACTTTAGTTACTTTAACAATAGATCAAGGATATAATAGAAAACTATTGGTATAAGATAAAACCAATTCTCAAGTCCTTAGTAATTAAAGGGAGAACAGAAACAATTAAACAACTAACCATATTACCTTGGTTAGGGGAGATTAAAACCTAGCAAATGCAATATGGTGTCATCTCAACTCTATAAACTAGAATTATATCTCAACTCTAGTTTATGTATCACTATTGTGATCATGATATAAACTCATGCTATAATTGAGATTCAAACCAAATGCCATTAGGTAAATATCATTAGAACCCTAATGGTTCATTAATTAAATACAATGTTTCAATTATAAAACATAAGAGCCACCTAATGCTAAATCCTATAAGTAAACCATATGTGTAGTGATCAACCATTTCTCTTTGTAACCAAGATAAACCATGATGGAAACAATCCCTACCGAGATACTTTCAAATGTAGTGATAGTATTAACCTTAACAAGGGGGTTGTACTAGAAATGATAAAACCCTAATAAATAAGGTTCACATAAAATCATATGCAAGGGGCTAAATTCTCAATTGAGAGACCAAACCCTAATGACAAACTCTAAAACACTTAGAGTAGAAATTATCAATTCTAATAATTTCAAACAGAGTTGATTACACAAGAAAAAGAAAACTAAAATGAGTGCATAAAATCATGATTAATAAAAGTTTGCAATGTAGCTCACATATATTAAATGTTTATCCCAAAAACAATGCAGGAAAGCATTCATCCTTTAATAGTCCTACTGAAATTCAAATTATTCGATACCTGCATGGTATCACATGATTTAAATTTGAATCAAAACAAGAATTATAAAACAAAATAAAAACAGAAAACAAAACAGAAAAAGAAAAGAAGGGAAAAACATTACCTGGCTCACCTGGCCGTGCAGCCCATGGTGCAGCCCAGCCGCAACCCAGCAACATAGCCCAGTAAGCAGCCTGGCCCAGCTCAAAACACAGCCCAACACCAGCCCGTACCCCTTCGCGGTGGATAAAGACGAGGTGGGGGGTCGTCGTCTTCGTCTTCTCCTCTGGGCGCACAGAAGCTCGCCACCGAGCCAACCATCGCCACGTCCCGCGTCGTCGCCGCCGTTATTGACTGCCAGCACACGCCGTAGATCGTATAAAGCGCAGCGGGAGCCCTAATTTCCCTTTTCTCTGCGTCATTCTCTCTCGAGGCCAAAACCCTAGCCGCTCGGCCGATTCCTCTCGCCGTCGATTGGAGCACTCCCGAGCCGTGCCGTGAAGCCCTAGAGCTCCGCCTCGTCGCCAGCTACCTTCTCGCCGACGCGCGCTTGCTGGGAAGCTCCCGTTCCGACGAATTTAACCATTTCTTCCGACCACCGCCGCCGCGGCCATTGACGAAATCGCCGCCGTCCGAGCTCCCTCGACCTCTCCTTCAAGCCCTTCATCATCAGGGTGAGCTCACGCTTCTCCCGAGCTCCTTATTGTGCCCTAGCATGCCCCGTAGCTTGTTCTCGCCGTAGTCCGCCGTGCACCGCCGATATTTGCGTTCGCCGGAGCTACTCCGGCGACCATCAGAGGGCGGCGCCGCCACCACTAGCCTCGCCTCGGTGAGTATTGTCCAACGCGCCCCTGCTCATGCCCGCGGGAACGCCCTAGCGCCGGCGACCATCGCCAGTTCCCGCCGGCCAGAGACCTCCTCGCCACCGTGGCGATTTTGACTCGGTCAAATACCACGTGGCGGGCGAGGTGGACAGACCCCACCAGTCATAGACTGTGGGTGTGTTCTGTCCGGGTAACATTAGTGTTTAGATTCATTTTAATTCAATTGCATAATTCCAGAAACTTTAAAAGAATTTAGAAAATTCATATTAACTCAGAAAAATTAAAATAAGATATCAAAATTCTCAGGAAAGAAAACTCTATCTAATAAAAATATAAAATGAAAATTTTATTTTTAATAAAAATGTAATTATTTAATACCGGTTAATTAAGCCTTTTCCTTTAATTTTAAATACCATTAAAAATTCAGAAATTAAGAAACCATTTATAAATAAAATAAAACCAGTAAGCAAATAAAGAAAACATGAAAAATAATTTTCTTTATTTGCTATCCTATTTAATCATTATTAGGGAAATTTAAACCCTGATTAATAATTACTCCAATTATAAATTATTTAAAAAATGATAAATGCCAAATTCAATATTATTTTTATTCAGAAGTAATTAATAACTTCTAGTTCAAAATGAAGTTATTAATCATAGAACTACATGGTAAATAGTAAACCATAGTTCCATAAGGAAGAAAACTTGGAACTCATAATTTCATGTGAAACCCCAAACCCTAATTCCACTAGAAACCCTAGTTCCAATATTTTATGTGTGAACCCTAAATTATATCCAAACCTAAGCCCCAAATAACATGTGATCATGTTACTTCATTAGTAATCATAGATCCATATTTAGCAACTCAATGCTTGATAAAATTCACATAAAATATGGGAACCATATCATTACTAATTAGTATCCCATGTGTTCATCTTCATCAGACCTAAATAATCAAGTAGGGTTAATCAAATGAAAACCCTAGATCCTATTACCAAAGCCATCATCATTATTTATCCCTATTTAGCATCACATCATTGTGATGAACCCTAATAGCAACCATACCTACTATTTTGTATTACATTCCATACTCCACTAAACCCTACCAGTGTTGGATATTTATCAACCATCCTATTTAGGAGTCAAGTATTCCTTACTTAGTGAATCAAATAACAAACCACATACACCCTCAATCCTAATTGTAATACTTCTTATTACTTAAGAAGTATGTTCTTCAAAAGTTATTCTTTTGAAATAAATAAGGAGTAGCCATCAAACCTGCTTCATAGGATCTATAAACCCCAGGCAACTATCACCAATAAGATATACCACCTTAATATCAACTATTGGTAATTAAGATGTTTAGACTTAACTCAACCTTACAAGCCCTTGGTGTTGATGAATCCAACTAGGTTGTGATCCATCTAATACTCACTCCAGAAACTGGATGAAACCATAATAAACCATAGTACTCCACAACTCTAATTATCATACTTGTTCTTCATTAAAGAACATGTTCTTCAAAAGTTATTCTTTTGAAGTATATAAGAAGTAATCATTCACCATGCCATATAATACTAAAAATGACAATTGTTCTTTACATGTTAACATCATGCCAAATATCATTCTTTGTGTGCTCAATTGATTACTATGCTTTATTATCCACCTGTCCATAATACCAAGTAATCCTACCTGAATAAGAACCTTGTTTGTGAATCACTCTAAAAGTGCAACACACCCTGAACTAATCATTACAACTCACTGATCCTAAATCATCGGGGTTAGGTCACACTTAGAGCGATTGCATCTCATACTTATGCATTATTGCATCCTTGCCAATCTTTTAAACATCGTCCTTACCGGACGATGATGCTATTTCAGAATTTGGAGTTATTGCGTAACGAAGACCTTGCCTGCATAATCTTGCAGTCAAGAAAGGCAAGTTCATCACTTGCACATGTCATTTGAGTATTTCTATCAAATTACTTGCAAAATACTATGGTTATCACTATTGCATAAAAAACCAAAACCACTACTTTCATAACTATGAATATGACTATGTGGTGGGCAATGGAACCATGGATTGTGTTGATATGGTGGAGGTTCCATTGCAAGGGTTTATATCCATCTAGGATTAAACAACAAATGTCACCAGTGATTCTTGTGCCGTAATACCCGTGTTAACCATAAGATCCGGAGTGGGACGGAATAGTCAAAAGTGTTTCCACCTCTCGTTCATCAACGGATGCGCTTTACCATAGTACACTTGTAATCCAAGGGGGCAAGCGGTGAGGCTGGGGAGTCCTAAGTCCCCACGGCATAGTTCGTAGTACACTTGTCGCCCGAAGGAGCAAGCGGTGAGGCTGGGGAGTCCTAAGTCCCCACGGTATTGCGGTCTATGATGGGTTGCAGCTACCGGCGTAGGAGTGTATGGTAGAGCCCAGCACTGTCGTCGTGGTCGGGGTCCACCTTGAAATCTACAGGAATAATGGGACCGGCGTGGACCCAGGGTCGGGGCATGCAACAAAGGGTGGGTGTTCGAGGTAGCGGAGGAACATGATTGGCTAGACCTTATACCGGGCCTCACACCATAGGAAGTGTGGACGGGGAAATTGTCCGGTTGGCACCAAGGTTAAGATCTCTTATGGGTAAAGCAACACACCTCTGCAGAATGTAAAGAACCGTGACCTGTCACTCCCTGTTCCGGGATATGGAACTGCGAACGCGGCCGAAAAGGAGCTCCATGAAGTTCTAGTAAACCGGTGAAGGCTGACGGACATAGTTCTTCTGAATAAAAGCAACCTTTTGAAGAAATGGTTATGAAAACTTGCATTGGTATTAGACTTTCTGGTCTAATGCTGTAGCTAGTGCATTAAACACCTCTTCCCTATAATGAACTTGTTGAGTACGCTCGTACTCATCCCACTCTTAAATCCCCTGCTTAGATATGGAGGCATCGAAGGAGGATCTACAATGCAACTCGAAGGCCGAGGAGTCAACAACTACTTCAAGAGACAGGACCCTGTCAGAGGAGTCAGATACCACATCCAACAAGGAGAAAACATAGTTTAGCCATAGAAGGGAACTAGTTTCCTATACTTAGCTCCTAATTAGCTAGAATCTATTCATAGCCTCTATAGCTAGTCAAATACTCTACAAATAGAGTTCGTGATAGGATTAGACTACGAGTCGTTCTTCTGGAGTTTAATTGTAGATTTACCTCATTGTAAAGTAGGAGGCTGTGATGATCTTATGTAACAGAGTCAATGTTGTAATTCTATAGACATACCTTGGACCCGCATATGTTTCTGTTGTACCACTCTGAGCGATATAATACTAGTGGAACGGTGTTTCATTGGTGTTATATCAGACTTGCATACTACACCATGCAGTGGTATGCCGGGTCACCACAGTTGGTATCAGAGCAAATGCTTTGACCCTAGGATTAAAACCCTTTAAAGGAGACCTATAGGATTGGTAGTGTCTATAGGAAGTTGTCTTAGCCAAACCAAATACTTCTTATGACTTGAGATGTGTATTCACTTGAGAATAATCCTGACACACTTGAGTCAACCTTTCTTACCTATCTTTCGTAAGTAAAGTTAGTTAGCTAATCCCAAGTATGTAGCATACCATTAAGTTCTTGAAACAATAGATGAGTAGATCACAGTTGGTATACAATACGTGGTAGTCCAAAGAGAGGATACAACCATAAGGAAGCTATCCTATTGGAAGATGTGTACCAACACATGTTATAGTTAAATAAGAATTACTCAGACTTGTACTGAAAGTAATATAAAGTGATGAAGATAATTAAGATATTCTAATAGAAGATGTAGACCCAGATAAGTAATGAGTAAGTAAAATTATCTAGACGTGTGAAACAATTGATAGTAAGTGATAACTCTGAGTTATGTGAGGTAGTATAGACCATGATGAGTCAATCATGGGAGGTAAGGAAGAGTGATTGGAATAAAATTTGTCTACTTATATGGTAGAGTTGCTAATCATATATGATTCACCTGAGAATCGTTATGTGATGGACTAGAACCTTATAATTAATTAAGAGGAGTACAATAAGAAGCCTAGTGCTAAACAAATAGTGCAAGAATTGTGTTCCAAAACAATAAGAAGTGTGCCAAGCACATCATAACCATAGTTTTATGATAGTATAAACACTTGGAAGTATAGGAGCTATATCCTAATAAATAGGTGTTTAGAGTAGACATGATAGAACTTAGAGATACCATGTGAGGTAGTCCTCAACAAAATGGAAGTTAAGTAGTACTTCCAGAGAAAATTAGGTTAACTTCCACTATTCCAGACCACTTTGTGTCAAGTTTATCTCATTGCAATTGTGCAATTAAGGTAAAGGTTGAGACAAATAGCAGAATCCCAGATATTCGTGCTAAGTATCACGATATAAACTTATATTATGTGGTGTTATATACTACACATCTCAGCCTGATGTTTAGAGATGTCTTACTCAACTAGTATATTCAGGCTTATGATGGTGTGTATTATATGCACAAAGCTGAATCTTCTTGTATTTTATTGGACTTTCATTGTTTGACTAGATCCATACATAAAGTTTGACTTTGGTATGCAAATTCATGTTGCAATATCAAGTCCTTACTTGATGCTATAGATCTAGAGGGTAATGGTATTCGTGTGAGGAAGTGACGAATTTTGAAGATTCCAAAGACAATATGAAGGTTCATCAGAGAAAGGAAGCAAAGTTGTGGGAAGTAACCACAATACTCTAAAGATAGTACCAATCAAAACTCATGCTTTGCCTCAACAGAGGAGTACTTTAGTACGGAAGAAGCATGAAAGTGAGAAATCTTGTGATTATGGTGAAGCTCAAGCAGAACCATAGTCATCATAGAAGAGGGAATGCATGGGAAATCACTTAAGATACTATATTCATAGTGTCAGCTAGTGGTTTTCTTGCAAAATAAACCCTGAATGAAGGAAGATGATATACGAAACCATAGCAGATATAAGAAGACCATAGTTGATATCAGAAGACCACAATTGGTATAGGATCAATACTGCGAGATAGAGTAGAAGATGTCTCGTTCTATTGATCAAAACCTATAATAGAATCCATTTTTAGATAACAAATAGCCATAATTGGTATCAAGTAGTCCATCATTGGATTAATTGTACCAAGAAGTTGTAAACAAATAAAATTTTGCCAGCCAAATAACAATGACCTATAATCATTCAGTCGAAGGATTCACATTGGATGTCCACAATTGAGTGGATACACCACAAACGTTTTTTGTGAGACTTTTAGAAAAGTATAAACCATAAGCTACACCTAGACCAATAATCTAACCATCAATTCAATGGTTGGAATAAAGGGAGTTGAAGACCATAAGAAAACTCTAAGGGGTAGAGCAAAGATTGAGTTGGAAGTACAAAAACTCAATATTTTGAGCAAGATAGATGATGAAGGTCTGAACTGAGAGGAAAATCGATCTTATTTTCATAAGATTATCGAACACTACTTTCAGAAGGATGTCAGGCTAGAAGCCGAGGTTCATACCTCGAGGAAGTAAGAAGTGGACTAGAACTCTAGAAAGTGAGTAATATTTACTCAGAAGTACGAAAGCTCAAGACACCTGATGTTAATAAAGTTGGACGAAGAAAATACCGTAGACAAAATACAGCCCTAGAAGGCCAAAGACCAAAGGAGATTGACTATACCAAAACTAAAGTCTATTTGAAAGATTCGTTTCATGGAACCTAAATAACCCAAAATAGTTATAGGTATCAATTGTAAACCATGATTGGATGGACTAAATGAGTCTAATCCATTCTTAGAGGAATAAACCATCATGATCATTTCCATGGTAAGTACCTTACTTAGTACCATTATTGCAGTTTTGGTAGTAAGGGAAAACAAGGACCTATTTACCAATTAGGAGTTTATTATCAAATTAGTCTTCAGATAAGACTAGCAGCACCAGAATAAGACCTAATCATTGAATCTTCAAAGAGAAAGGAAACAAGCTTATAGAGTTGGAAGAAATCAAAGAATCAAAGTAAGAACCATGGTTCAGAGACAAACACTAATGGATCCCAGGAAGAATCTGAACAAGGGATATATTCAAATAAATCCAGTGAGATCACCACAGAGTTTGAGAAAAGATGTAGTCTGCATAAGTCAGATCCACACTTCGGAAACGTGAGAGAGTTCAAACTTCGAGGACGAAGTTTAGTTTAAGGGGTAGAGGCTGTAATATCCCAGGTAATGGGGTTACAAAAATAGAGGAAACAGATGTGTGCATTGCATTCATGCATAGAAAATCTGGGGAATTTTCGCGCTTTAAAGTAAAACAGTCACAGTAACTGAAGTTTCACTTGACCTTGGTGGAATTGAAGTAGCTCACCAAGTCAAGCGCTATAAACCTCAAAGTGACTTTGTTAAAACCTTGTTTTGGGTAGAGATGATTTGATCTAAGGGGTTAGATCAAATGGAACTAATAATCAACACAACAACACTTCACTCAATGATCAACTACTTGATCTTATAACAGATCATAATAGGGTAATCATTGCCACAACACATGAACACCAATTCAATTGTAAATCCAGTAACAATAATTGGAGAAACTATTCTTCACTCATCTCCTCCATGTCTTAAACTAATCCATGCTCTTATCATAAACCCTATGATATCCATTCTAGTTTAATCTTGGAAACAAGACAAGGAGATCCAACTAAGGAATACAACTCTTCTCTATTCCAAATTATTAAGCATCAAACCTAGAGAGGTGAGAGTTCTATTAGTTATTAGAGAAGCAATAACAAACCTTGAGTTAAACCCTGGATATACATCCATGTAAACAAAACCTCATCTTAAGAACATAACCTTAGGATACTAATCAAGACCATCCCTAGAAAGAGAACCTTTTATGTTAAACATTGATATTAATGATCACATCATTATCTATGGAACCAAATCTTAAGATGGTATTAAAAGTCCTTTCCTAGATGAGAGAGAGACCACTCATACCAATCTTAGCTTTACCTATTTAAGAATAAAGGACAACCTTTGAATTAAAGTATTAGGTTGAAAACCATTTTCCTTGGAGTGGTGGGATAACCTAATATTACATGGAATAATACCATACCCTGAATTGATAAGGTGAGGAAGAGACTAACCCAATTAAGCTAGACAAATGAAACCTTAGCCTAGATACCTAAGGAGATATTAGGAGTACACCATAAACCCTAGAATAACCATTCTTAAATGAGAAAGCTCAACCTATGGTGTTATGCTCAAGATAATTGAGACAACCATAACCATGCCCATTCAAGAAACTATAAAAGAAAGTATATATTTAATTGATCAAGACAACACTTGATCATGGAAGTGAGAACCCAATTTAATGAGAGATCCTTAGGAAGCCAAACCTTGATCATTATTAATTCAGTGATGATCATAAACCCTAAGAACTTGAGGTATTGAGAATAAACCCTAATAGGATAAGCAGATCTCATTCCCACATGAAATTACTGGGAGATCACTAGTAAGCAACCATATGCTTATATTCCAACCTTAACTTGTGAATCACTTGGTGCTCATAAGTAGAATCCTACCATATCTATATTCCATAGATTTAAGAACCTAAGAAAACTTTAGAGTTAAACTCCATACTGTATATGGTGAGAAACCATACATCCATATGACCAAAGTTAACTATAAAAAGTACTATAACAACTTTAGTTACTTTAACAATAGATCAAGGATATAATAGAAAACTATTGGTATAAGATAAAACCAATTCTCAAGTCCTTAGTAATTAAAGGGAGAACAGAAACAATTAAACAACTAACCATATTTCCTTGGTTAGGGGAGATTAAAACCTAGCAAATGCAATATGGTGTCATCTCAACTCTATAAACTAGAATTATATCTCAACTCTAGTTTATGTATCACTATTGTGATCATGATATAAACTCATGCTATAATTGAGATTCAAACCAAATGCCATTAGGTAAATATCATTAGAACCCTAATGGTTCATTAATTAAATACAATGTTTCAATTATAAAACATAAGAGCCACCTAATGCTAAATCCTATAAGTAAACCATATGTGTAGTGATCAACCATTTCTCTTTGTAACCAAGATAAACCATGATGGAAACAATCCCTACCGAGATACTTTCAAATGTAGTGATAGTATTAACCTTAACAAGGGGGTTGTACTAGAAATGATAAAACCCTAATAAATAAGGTTCACATAAAATCATATGCAAGGGGCTAAATTCTCAATTGAGAGACCAAACCCTAATGACAAACTCTAAAACACTTAGAGTAGAAATTATCAATTCTAATAATTTCAAACAGAGTTGATTACACAAGAAAAAGAAAATTAAAATGAGTGCATAAAATCATGATTAATAAAAGTTTGCAATGTAGCTCACATATTAAATGTTTATCCCAAAAACAATGCAGGAAATCATTCATCCTTTAATAGTCCTATTGAAATTCAAATTATTTGATACCTGCATGGTATCACATGATTTAAATTTGAATCAAAACAAGAATTATAAAACAAAATAAAAATAGAAAACAAAACAAAAAAAAAGAAAAGAAGGGAAAAACATTACCTGGCTCACCTGGCCGTGCAGCCCATGGTGCAGCCCAGCCGCAACCCAGCAACACAGCCCAGTAAGCAGCCTGGCCCAGCTCAAAACACAGCCCAACACCAGCCCGTACCCCTTCGCGGTGGATAAAGACGAGGTGGGGGGTCGTCGTCTTCGTCTTCTCCTCTGGGCGCACAGAAGCTCGCCACCGAGCCAACCATCGCCACGTCCCGCGTCGTCGCCGCCGTTATTGACTGCCAGCACACGCCGTAGATCGTATAAAGCGCAGCGGAAGCCCTAATTTCCCTTTTCTCTGCGTCATTCTCTCTCGAGGCCGAAACCCTAGCCGCTCGGCCGATTCCTCTCGCCGTCGATTGGAGCACTCCCGAGCCGTGCCGTGAAGCCCTAGAGCTCCGCCTCGTCGCCAGCTACCTTCTCGCCGACGCGCGCTTGCTGGGAAGCTCCCGTTCCGACGAATTTAACCATTTCTTCCGACCACCGCCGCCGCGGCCATTGACGAAATCGCCGCCGTCCGAGCTCCCTCGACCTCTCCTTCAAGCCCTTCATCATCAGGGTGAGCTCACGCTTCTCCCGAGCTCCTTATTGTGCCCTAGCATGCCCCGTAGCTTGTTCTCGCCGTAGTCCGCCGTGCACCGCCGATATTTGCCCGGAGCTACTCCGGCAACCATCAGAGGGCGGCGCCGCCACCACTAGCCTCGCCTCGGCGAGTATTGTCCAACGCGCCCCTGCTCATGCCCGCGGGAACGCCCTAGCGCCGGCGACCATCGCCAGTTCCCGCCGGCCAGAGACCTCCTCGCCACCGTGGTGATTTTGACTCGGTCAAATACCACGTGGCGGGCGAGGTGGACAGACCCCACCAGTCATAGACTGTGGGTGTGTTCTGTCCGGGTAACATTAGTGTTTAGATTCATTTTAATTCAATTGCATAATTCCAGAAACTTTAAAAGAATTTAGAAAATTCATATTAACTCAGAAAAATTAAAATAAGATATCAAAATTCTCAGGAAAGAAAACTCTATCTAATAAAAATATAAAATGAAAATTTTATTTTTAATAAAAATGTAATTATTTAATACCGGTTAATTAAGCCTTTTCCTTTAATTTTAAATACCATTAAAAATTCAGAAATTAAGAAACCATTTATAAATAAAATAAAACCAGTAAGCAAATAAAGAAAACATGAAAAATAATTTTCTTTATTTGCTATCCTATTTAATCATTATTAGGGAAATTTAAACCCTGATTAATAATTACTCCAATTATAAATTATTTAAAAAATGATAAATGCCAAATTCAATATTATTTTTATTCAGAAGTAATTAATAACTTCTAGTTCAAAATGAAGTTATTAATCATAGAACTACATGGTAAATAGTAAACCATAGTTCCATAAGGAAGAAAACTTGGAACTCATAATTTCATGTGAAACCCCAAACCCTAATTCCACTAGAAACCCTAGTTCCAATATTTTATGTGTGAACCCTAAATTATATCCAAACCTAAGCCCCAAATAACATGTGATCATGTTACTTCATTAGTAATCATAGATCCATATTTAGCAACTCAATGCTTGATAAAATTCACATAAAATATGGGAACCATATCATTACTAATTAGTATCCCATGTGTTCATCTTCATCAGACCTAAATAATCAAGTAGGGTTAATCAAATGAAAACCCTAGATCCTATTACCAAAACCATCATCATTATTTATCCCTATTTAGCATCACATCATTGTGATGAACCCTAATAGCAACCATACCTACTATTTTGTATTACATTCCATACTCCACTAAACCCTACCAGTGTTGGATATTTATCAACCATCCTATTTAGGAGTCAAGTATTCCTTACTTAGTGAGTCAAATAACAAACCACATACACCCTCAATCCTAATTGTAATACTTCTTATTACTTAAGAAGTATGTTCTTCAAAAGTTATTCTTTTGAAATAAATAATGAGTAGCCATCAAACCTGCTTCATAGGATCTATAAACCCCAGACAACTATCACCAATAAGATATACCACCTTAATATCAACTATTGGTAATTAAGATGTTTAGACTTAACTCAACCTTACAAGCCCTTGGTGTTGATGAATCCAACTAGGTTGTGATCCATCTAATACTCACTCCAGAAACTGGATGAAACCATAATAAACCATAGTACTCCACAACTCTAATTATCATACTTGTTCTTCATTAAAGAACATGTTCTTCAAAAGTTATTCTTTTGAAGTATATAAGAAGTAATCATTCACCATGCCATATAATACTAAAAATGACAATTGTTCTTTACATGTTAACATCATGCCAAATATCATTCTTTGTGTGCTCAATTGATTACTATGCTTTATTATCCACCTGTCCATAATACCAAGTAATCCTACCTGAATAAGAACCTTGTTTGTGAATCACTCTAAAAGTGCAACACACCCTGAACTAATCATTACAACTCACTGATCCTAAATCATCGGGGTTAGGTCACGCTTAGAGTGATTGCATCTCATACTTATGCATTATTGCATCCTTGCCAATCTTTTAAACATCGTCCTTACCGGACGATGATGCTATTTCAGAATTTGGAGTTATTGCGTAACGAAGACCTTGCCTGCATAATCTTGCAGTCAAGAAAGGCAAGTTCATCACTTGCACATGTCATTTGAGTATTTCTATCAAATTACTTGCAAAATACTATGGTTATCACTATTGCATAAAAAACCAAAACCACTACTTTCATAACTATGAATATGACTATGTGGTGGGCAATGGAACCATGGATTGTGTTGATATGGTGGAGGTTCCATTGCAAGGGTTTATATCCATCTAGGATTAAACAACAAATGTCGCCAGTGATTCTTGTGCCGTAATACCCGTGTTAACCATAAGATCCGGAGTGGGACGGAATAGTCAAAAGTGTTTCCACCTCTCGTTCATCAACGGATGCGCTTTACCGTAGTACACTTGTAATCCAAGGGGGCAAGCGGTGAGGCTGGGGAGTCCTAAGTCCCCACGGCATAGTCCGTAGTACACTTGTCGCCTGAAGGAGCAAGCGGTGAGGCTGGGGAGTCCTAAGTCCCCACGGTATTGCGGTCTATGATGGGTTGCAGCTACCGGTGTAGGAGTGTATGGTAGAGCCCAGCACTGTCGTCGTGGTCGGGGTCCACCTTGAAATCTACAGGAATAATGGGACCGGCGTGGACCCAGGGTCGGGGCATGCAACAAAGGGTGGGTGTTCGAGGTAGCGGAGGAACATGATTGGCTAGACCTTATACCGGGCCTCACACCATAGGAAGTGTGGACGGGGAAATTGCCCGGTTGGCACCAAGGTTAAGATCTCTTATGGGTAAAGTAACACACCTCTGCAGAGTGTAAAGAACCGTGACCTGTCACTCCCTGTTCCCGGATATGGAACTGCGAACGCGGCCGGAAAGGAGCTCCATGAAGTTCTAGTAAACCGGTGAAGGCTGACGGACATAGTTCTTCTGAATAAAAGCAACCTTTTGAAGAAATGGTTATGAAAACTTGCATTGGTATTAGACTTTCTGGTCTAATGCTGTAGCTAGTGCATTAAACACCTCTTCCCTATAATGAACTTGTTGAGTACGCTCGTACTCATCCCACTCTTAAATCCCCTGCTTAGATATGGAGGCATCGAAGGAGGATCTACAGTGCAACTCGAAGGCCGAGGAGTCAACAACTACTTCAAGAGACAGGACCCTGTCAGAGGAGTCAGATACCACATCCAACAAGGAGAAAACATAGTTTAGCCATAGAAGGGAACTAGTTTCCTAAACTTAGCTCCTAATTAGCTAGAATCTATTCATAGCCTCTATAGCTAGTCAAATACTCTACAAATAGAGTTCGTGATAGGATTAGACTACGAGTCGTTCTTCTGGAGTTTAATTGCAGATTTACCTCATTGTAAAGTAGGAGGCTGTGATGATCTTATGTAACAGAGTCAATGTTGTAATTCTATAGACATACCTTGGACCCGCATATGTTTCTGTTGTACCACTCTGAGCGATATAATACTAGTGGAACGGTGTTTCATTGGTGTTATATCAGACTTGCATACTACACCATGCAGTGGTATGCCGGGTCACCACAGTGGTACTACCGCTTTTGGGAAGCGGTACTACCGCTCTGAGTTCAAAATCCTCCCAGATCTGGTCAAAGGACGCAGAGCGGTACTACCGCATGAGGTACTGCTTGAGGTACCGCAATAGGGTCCAGACCTTACTGGATCCAAAGCGGTACCAGAGCGGTACCAGGGCGGTACGACCGTAACTCGTTACGGTACCTAAGCGGTACCGTGAGCGGTACTACCGCTCGTGAGCGGTACTACCGCCCCAGGTACTGCAGGGGTACCGCAGCGTGTTCTGGGGGACGAATTCAGCTCAGACTCAGAGCGGTACCGAGGGCGGTACCTATAGGGGTAGCGGTACTACCGCTACAGGTACCGGTAGTACCGTCCTGGCTAAATCTGGTTTTCTTCCCTTTTTCTCTCCAACCATGTTACCTCGCTAAACACACACAAAACTAGAAAACCTATCAACTACGCTCCAGTCTTCCGATCTTGACGCGCCCGGCGAGGTCACTGTGTACTTGCAAATCTAACAATGATACTCAAGGCACACGGTGAGATTACTCAAGTGTTGTCATCAAACACACAAAACTTGGGGTGTGAATTTTGCTCTTACAGTAAGCATAGAAGTTTTTGGGCTGAAGCAGACTCCACCGCTTGGTACTTGATAAATAGGTCACCTTGCATTTCGATTGATAAGAAAGCTCCTATTGAGGTATGGTCTAGTTCGCCTGTTGATTATTCACAGTAGAGAGTTTTCGGTTGCACTGCTTATGAACATGTTGATAATGGAAAGCTAGAGCCCATGGCTGCTAAGTGTGTGTTTCTTGGTTATGCTTCAGGAGTTAAGGCATATAAGTTATGGAATCCTGAAACTAAGAAATTTTTGCATAGGAGGAATGTTTTCTTTAATGAGGTTGTCATGTTTTATAAGAGTTCATCTACAGATATTTCTGATGCTATTGATTTCTCTGATATTTCTGATGATGAGCAACAGAGAATAAGCGTGCAGGTGGAGCACGTGGAGGAGAAAGAAAATGATGTTGCTGAGAATACTGTTGTTCAACACTCACCACCTACTTTACAGCAAACAAATAGTTCCATTGCTACTGATAAACCTAGGCTTAACAAAGGTCCACGTCCTCGTTTAATTGCAGAGTGTAATCTTGTTCATTATGCTTTGGGTTGTGCTGAATAGGTGGAGCATGATACTGAACCTGGTACATATGCTGAGGTCGTTGCATCCGTTGACCGCGTGAAGTGGATTTCTGCTATGCAAGAGGAGATGCAATTCCTTGACAACAATGGCACATGGGATGTTGTGCACTTGCCTAAACAAAATAAGGTTGTCCGCTGTAAGTGGATATTTAAAATAAATGAAGGTTTGTCTCATGAGCCTCCAAGGTTTAAGGTAAGGTTAGTACAAAAAGGTTTCAGCCAAATTCCAAGTATTGATTATAATGATGTATTCTCTCCGGTTGTGAATCATAGTTCCATTCGTGCATTCTTTGGTATTGTGGCTATGCATGATCTTGAGCTTGAGCAGCTAGATGTGAAGACTGCTCTTTCTGCATGGAGAACTTGAGGAGGAGATATACATGGACCAGCCTGGCGGTTTTGTTGTGCCTTGTAAAGAAGGATCTTGTTTGCAAGTTAAAAAGGTCCCTTTATGGTCTGAAACAGTCCACAAGACAGTGGTACAAAAGGTTTGATTCATTTATGCTTGCACATGATTTTAAGAGAGCTCAGTATGATAGCTTTGTTTACATCAACTTTTTAATGGATCACCTATATACTTGTTGTTATATGTTGATGATATGTTGATTGCTTCCAAGAGCAAGAAAGAGATCACTACTTTGAAAGCACAATTAAGTAGTGAATTTGAGATGAAGGATCTTGGTGCTGCTAAGAAAATACTAGGTATGCAAATTACAAGAGAAAGAAAATCTAGTGTTATTTCTTAGTCAGCAAAATTACATTAAGAAAGTCCTTCAACGTTTTAATATGCATGATGCAAAGTATGTTAGTACACCTATTGCTCCTCACTTCAAATTGTCAGCATTGTAATGTTCTAGTACTGATGGAGATATTGAGTACATTTCACGAGTTCCATATTCTAGTACTATTGATTCCTTGATGTATACCATGGTTTGTTCTCGTCCTGATTTGTCATATTCTATGAGTTTGGTCAGTCGATACAAGGCTAATCCTGGTAAAGAATATTGGAAAGTTATTCAGTGGATTTTCAGGTACCTTCGTGACATAACCAAAGCTTTCTTGAAGTTTGGCAAGACCGGTGAGGGACTCACTGGCGATGTGGATTCATAATTTGCCGCCAACTTGGATAAGAGAAGGTCTCTCACAGGTTATGTGTTCACTGTTGGTGGATGTGCTGTGAGTTGGAAGACAACGTTACAACCTGCTTTTGCCCAGTCTACAACCAAAGCAGAATATATGGCTATTGTTGAAGCTTGCAAAGAGTTTATTTGGTTGAAAGGTTTGTATGCTGAGCTTTGTGGAGATGATTCTTGCATTAACTTGTTTTGTGATAGTCAAAGTGTCATATACCTTACTAAAGATCAAATGGTCCATGAGAGGACAAATCACATTGATCTCAAAGTACCATTATGTTCGTGGCATTGTTGCACAAGGTAAACTGAAGGTATGCAAGATAAGTACTCATTATAATCCTACTAATATGATGAAAAAGCCACTTCTTGTTGCCAAGTTTGAGCTTTGCTCGAGCTTGGTTGGTATAACTGTTTGGCCCAAGTGGTTGTTGGCTCCAACAAGTGTTTTTTTGTTGAAGTTCATGCTACAAGATGAAATTTGTCTCAAGGTTGGATTTTGTTATATTTTGATCCAAATTCATATACTAAAGGGAGGCTAACTTCTAACAAGCGGAGCGAGGCCCATCGCTGCCACCGCATATATATATACATCTTGTAAGACGCCGGCTAGGGTTTATCAGATTATAATATAAACCACAACGTTTGTAAACACTCCCCTATATGGTGAAGTATTTGCTGGCAGGGATGTGGTGATAACTCTCTGGTGATCCCTCATTTCTGTTCCGATAGTTCTCTCCGGCGTCGTCTCCTCCTCAAGGTGACACCCATGGCTCCACTCTGGTAAGAGCAAGTCTGCCCCTGGTTTTCTTCTTCTTTGGCCAAGGAATTGGTTGGTTTTAGTCAATCACAAAGATGCTCCTATTGTTGGTAAACACCTTATCAATGGAGAGGTTTTTTTATTCTGGATCCACAGTTAGATTTCAGTCGCATGTGGCTCTTGTTGAGGCTTGTTTGCTTTCACCACCTGGGTTCTCTTCCTTCCCTGAAGCGCCACTAGTTAGATGGAGAGTATCCTATGCAGATTTGGTTCCTTCTTCTGCCAATTTGGATTCTAAACCAGCTCTTAGCAGATCAACCTTCCTTATTCTTAAGCCTCATGCTAAAAGGCTTGTGCTTCTGGACTCTAAAGAGCAAGTGTTGGATGCCAGATTTTTGTTACTTAATGAGAAAGTTCAGCCTGGGCAGCTCTTAGAACTCACTATTTTCACTGTTCTAGTTGGTGAGCGTGTGGTTTCAGATTCTATCTTGCATGCCTTACAGATGGGTAGCACCTCTCGTAATTCTAGCCATTCTGTTGAAGCAATGTAAATTTCCAGGGATAAGCCATCAGATAATCCCTCTCTTCAAAGTGATGTATTTGATGGACTGGATTTCAAGCAAGGGAAAGTTTTTGCTAATGAGTGCTTAAGAAAGTTTAGTCAGAGTGTGAATTTAGGCAAATTTTCCTCCAGAAGGCCTTTCTTCCTGGTTTGCTCCTTTGGTCGAGCTTGTTTCAGACTTGATGTGCACACTGTGGCCTTTGCCTTACAAGCTTGTTTTGGAGGTTTGGCTGCACTTTACAATGTTAGAGCTTTGCGTGACAGAAGCTTTAGATTTTCAGTTTCTTCAAGTGTTGTGGGTTTCGAGATTTACAACTTAGGATCTCAAGCTCAATCATCCTTCAAAGTCTTTTTTAACCTTTGGGGACAAGGTGGGCCAAATTGGATTGCTGAAGAGAAGAAATTCTATAAAGAACAGGAGAAAGAATGGACAGAAGTTAAAACCAAATCTTCAAAAGATAATTCAGTTTTCTCAAGGCTTTCATATGCTCAAAAGGTGGCGACGATTGCTCCTAGAGTGTCGGTTTTTGAAAGGTTGGATCCTTCAACGGCTGCTCCAACGGTCACGTTTACTAAACATAATTATGTGGCTTTTAAGGAAAATAATAATGGACATCTTAATGGCTTTTCTTCCTTGGGTCAATGGCATAATCAAGGGGGCTCCAATTAGCGGACGGGATTTCATTTGGGCGCCAAATTGCCGGGCTTTCTTTCTGCTTTTAACTTTCCCACCTTTCCCTCCTTGGCTTGGCCTGATTTGTCTTTCCAAACCTGGTTTAAGGCCCATGGGCCTGCACCTCAATTACAACAAGTTTCCTCTTTTGGAGAATTGTCCTTTTTCCAGAAACAGGTGGCAGGAAATCCCTTTCGCGTTGCCTCCTCGGCTTCTTTGTCACTCTCTCTCCTCCTTGAAAACCCTCTGCCAAACTTTGCTCCTGGGTCGCCGGCGGAATTGGTGAATATTCCCATTGATCCTTGCCCGTTCGTCCCGCATGGACTTGCGATTCAACATATTTAAGGCCGAGTTGGAGTTAAAAGAGTCATCGTCGCTAGGAAGCAGCGACTACACGAGCAGTACGCCATCGCCACCATCAACCCTTTTCCCCAAGGTCAGGTACACTTTCAGAATGTTTGAAATGTGCTAGAGGAGTACCTGAATGAGGTGGCAGAGCTGGGATTTCAAACATTCAAGAATGCCCTTTTGGTGCAGCATATGTGCAGTTCACCAATGTTAGCGACAGAGAGAGACTCATTCATACTAGTCCTAATCCTTTTGGTGATGTTGACATTTCTTTCTGCAAGCATGATGAGGGGACTAATTGGCGTGCTGCAAATTTCAATAGAGATGCTTGGGTTCTCATTGTTGGCCCACCTCTGTATCATATGAATACTGAAGATCTTAATGCATGCTTCCATGACATTGGCACCTTAATTCTATGGGAGAGAGACCCCAACAAGAAAGGGAGAGTGGTGACAAAAGTTAGAGTAACTGATCTAGCTGAAATCCCTAAGAGTATCAGGTTCACAGAGGGAAACAGGCCAGAATCTGAATCTTGGACTTTTTCTGTTGAAGTGTTGCAGCATACTTTACTTGGAGGGGGCCCACCAGATGAGGACCCACTTCCAGGTGATGGTGTAGACCCACATCCTTTACCAAATGTGTGGCACGTCCAGCTGCTCCTTTTGAACCTGTTCAACCCATAGAAGATAATGAAGAAGAAGGAAATGATGGATGGGGTCACTGGGCTATGGGGAACAATGTGCAAGAGGAAGAAGGAAATGAGATGGAGGTGGAGCTTGACCCAAATGCTGCTTTCCAAAGACTTCTGGATGAAATTCATGCTGAAGAAATGGTCTTGGATAATCCACCTTTGGCAGATTCTAGCAGTGCCATCACCTTTTCCTCTGGCAGCTCTAACTCTGGATACTCTGATAATGCTGCAAATCAGCAGATTGTGGTGCATGCTGGGATGGATATTGGCTTGATTCCTTTCAATCAAATGGGTGAGGGGCTGCAGAATATTGCTCAAGCTTATCTTGATGAAGAGGATGAAGACATAGCTGGGGAGAATGGCTTGCTGTTACAAGATAATGCAGAGATTCAGCAAGAGGAGAACAATGAAAATGCCTTGATATTGTTAGAGAATGTCAACATGGTTCAGCCCTAGGAAGCTCATCTGATAATTGGGTGGGTGGAAACTCATTTTTTTCCTATCCCTAAAGAGCATGACATTACCAAAAGATTCTCCAAACAGGGACTGAAAATCTGGGAGACTGATACGTCTCCGACGTATCGATAATTTCTTATGTTCCATGCCACATTATTGATGATATCTACATGTTTTATGCACACTTTATGTCATATTCGTGCATTTTCTGGAACTAACCTATTAACAAGATGCCGAAGTGCCCGTTGCTGTTTTCTGCTGTTTTTGGTTTTAGAAATCCTAGTAAGGAAATATTCTCGGAATTGGACGAAATCAACGCCCAGGGTCCTATTTTGCCACGAAGCTTCCAGAAGACCGAAGAGGAGACAAAGTGGGGCCACGAGGTGGCCAAACCATAAGGCGGCGCGGCCCAAGCCCTGACCGCGCCTACCTAGGGTGTGGGCCCCTTGTGATGCCCCTTGACCTGCCCTTCCGCCTACAAATAGCCTTCGTCACGAAACCCCCAGTACCGAGAGCCACGATACGGAAAACCTTCCAGAGACGCCGCCGCCGCCAATCCCATCTCGGGGGATTCAGGAGATCGCCTCCGGCACCCTGCCGGAGAGGGGAATCATCTCCCGGAGGACTACGCCGCCATGGTCGCCTCCGGAGTGATGAGTGAGTAATCTACCCCTGGACTATGGGTCCATAGCAGTAGCTAGATGGTTGTCTTCTCCCCATTGTGCTTAATTGTCGGGTCTTGTGAGCTGCCGAACATGATCAAGATCATCTATCTGTAATTCTATATGTTGTGTTTGTTGGGATCCGATGAATAGAGAATACTTGTTATGTTGATTATCAAAGTTATGTCTATGTGTTGTTTATGATCTTGCATGCTCTCCGTTACTAGTAGATGCTCTGGCCAAGTAGATGCTTGTAACTCCAAGAGGGAGTATTTATGCTCGATAGTGGGTTCATGTCTCCGTGAATCTGGGGGAGTGACAGAAACCTCTAAGATTATGGATGTGCTGTTGCCACTAGGGATAAAACATTGGTGCTATGTTCGAGGATGTAGTTACTAATTACATTACGCGCAATACTTAATGCAATTGTCTGTTGTTAGCAACTTAATACTGGAGGGGGTTCGGATGATAACCTGAAGGTGGACTTTTTAGGCATAGATGCATGCTGGATAGCGGTCTATGTACTTTGTCGTAATGCCCAATTAAATCTCACAATACTCATCATAATATGTATGTGCATGGTCATGCCCTCTCTATTTGTCAATTGCCCAACTGTAATTTGTTCACCCAACATGCTGTTTATCTTATGGGAGAGACACCTCTAGTGATCTGTGGACCCCGGTCCAATTCTCTTTACTGAAATACAATCTACTGCAATACTGTTCTACTGTTTTCTGCAAACAATCATCATCATCCACACTATACATCTAATCCTTTGTTACAGCAAGCCGGAGAGATTGACAACCTCGCTGTTTCGTTGGGGCAAAGTACTTGGTTTGTGTTGTGCAGGTTCCACGTTGGCGCCGGAATCCCTGGTGTTGCGCCGCACTACATCTCGCCGCCATCAACCTTCAACGTGCTTCTTGGCTCCTACTGGTTCTATAAACCTTGGTTTCATACTGAGGGAAAACTTGCCGCTGTACGCATCACACCTTCCTCTTGGGGTTCCCAACGGACGTGTGCTGTACGCGTATCAAGCAACTTTTTCTGGCGCCGTTGCCGGGGAGATCAAGATACGCTGCAAGGGGAGTCTCCACATCCCAATCTCTTTACTTTGTTTTTGTCTTGCTTAGTTTTATTTACTACTTTGTTTGCTGCACTAAATCAAAATACAAAAAATTAGTTGCTAGTTTTACTTTATTTGCTATCTTGTTTGCTATATCAAAAACACAAAAAAATTAGTTACTTTTATTTGCTTTACTTATTTCATCATGTTTCCTCTTAATTTTACCGTAAAAAACATGCCGGTAGGACGCGGGTCTATAATTGGGAGAAATAATATAGAAGATTTTTTCAACCATGTTAGTACCATTGACGATTTTGAGGATAGACACTTGGTAGACCTTGCTCCTACTTATGAAATTGTTGCTGCTGCTTTAGTTCGCATGTTGGAAACTAAATTTGTTAATCTCAATCCTATAATCCAACACATGTTTCTTACACTCGGTGATATGGAAGAAGGGGAAAAGAAAGATTTTGTTTTAGAAACCCTTCTTAGAGAATTTGGTGGTATAGCAAGAGAGGCTAGAAAGGTCTTTGCTAAATATGATATGCTTGGTTCTTGCACCAATTTTGTTAGTCTCCTTGAAAAGATGGACATGGATAGAATAAGGTACACTAATAATATTAATAATGGTGGGGAGATTAAAGCACCAATACCATGTAAGCTCCTAGCAATGCATGAAGCACTAGAAAATAACTATGCTTGGCTTGTTCCTGAAAATTTGTTTGATGAGAGTAGCAAGCCCAAGACTAATGAAAACGGAGATGCTAAAACTTATGTATCCAATATACTATGCATGGTTGAGAAAACTCCGCATCCCGCTGTAGATGCACCATTCTTCGATAATACTTGATACACACTTTCTGCGCCTAGCTGAAAGGCGTTAAAGAAAAGCGCTTATGGGAGACAACCCATGTTTTTACTACAGTACTTTGTTTTTATTTTGTGTCTTGGAAGTTGTTTACTACTGTAGCAACCTCTCCTTATCTTAGTTTAGTGTTTTATTGTGCCAAGTAAAGTCGTTGATAGTAAAGTTCATACTAGATTTGCATTACTGCGCAGAAACAGATTTCTTTGCTGTCACGGATCTCGGCAAAATTCTCTGTAGGTAACTCAGAAAATTATGCCAATTTACGTGAGTGATCCTCAGATATGTACGCAACTTTCATTAAATTTGAGCATTTTCATTTGAGCAAGTCTGGTGCCTCAATAAAATTCGTCAATACGAACTGTTCTGTTTTGACAGATTCTGCCTTTTATTTCGCATTGCCTGTTTTGTTATGTTCGATGGATATTTCGATTCCATTGACTTTCAGTAGCTTTGTGCAATGTCCAGAAGTGTTAAGAATGATTATGTAACCTCTGAACATGTATATTTTGATTGTGCACTAATCCTCTAATGAGTTGTTCTAAGTTTGGTGTGGAGGAAGTTTTCAAGGATCAAGAGAGGAAGATGATACAACATGATCAAGGAGAGTGAAAGCTCTAAGCTTGGGGATGCCCCGGTGGTTCACCCCTGCATATATCAAGAAGGCTCAAGCGTCTAAGCTTGGGGATGCCCAAGGCATCCCCTTCTTCATCGACAACATTATCAGGTTCCTCCCCTGAAACTATATTTTTATTCCATCACATCTTATGTGCTTTGCTTGGAGCGTCGGTTTGTTTTTGTTTTTGTTTTGTTTGAATAAAATGGATCCTAGCATTCACTTTGTGGGAGAGAGACACGCTCCGCTGTAGCATATGGACAAATATGTCCTTAGGCTTTACTCATAGTATTCATGGCGAAGTTTCTTCTTCGTTAAATTATTATATGGTTGGAATTGGAAAATGATACATGTAGTAATTGCTATAATGTCTTGGATAATGTGATACTTGGCAATTGTTGTGCTCATGTTTAAGCTCTTGCATCATATACTTTGCACCCATTAATGAAGAAATACATAGAGCATGCTAAAATTTGGTTTGCATATTTGGTCTCTCTAAGGTCTAGATAATTTCTAGTATTGAGTTTGAACAACGAGGAAGATGGTGTAGAGTCTTATAATGTTTACAATATGTCTTTTATGTGAGTTTTGCTGCACCGCTTCATCCTTGTGTTTGTTTCAAATAGCCTTTCTAGCCTAAACCTTGTATCGAGAGGGAATACTTCTCATGCATCCAAATACTTGAGCCAGCCACTATGCCATTTGTGTCCACCATACCTACCTACTACATGGTATTTCTCCGCCATTCCAAAGTAAATTGCTTGAGTGCTACCTTTAAATTTCTATTCTCTACCTTTACAATATATAGCTCATGGGACAAATAGCTTAAAAACTATTGTGGTATTGAATATGTACTTATGCACTTTATCTCTTATTAAGTTGCTCGTTGTGCGATAACCATGTTCACTGGGGACGCCATCAACTACTCTTTGTTGAATATCATGTGAGTTGCTATGCATGTTCGTCTTGTCTGAAGTAAGAGCGATCTACCACCTTATGGTTAGAGCATGCATATTGTTAGAGAAGAACATTGGGCCGCTAACTAAAGCCATGATCCATGGTGGAAGTTTCGGTTTTGGACATATATCCTCAATCTCAAATGAGAAAATTAATTGTTGCTACATGCTTATGCATAAAAGAGGAGTCCATTATCTGTTGTCTATGTTGTCCCGGTATGGATGTCTAAGTTGAGAATAATCAATAGCGAGAAATCCAATGCGAGCTTTCTCCTTAGACCTTTGTACAGGCGGCATAGAGGTACCCCTTTGTGACACTTGGTTAAAACATGTGC
Organism: Lolium perenne; assembly: GCF_019359855.2. Classification (NCBI taxonomy): domain Eukaryota; kingdom Viridiplantae; phylum Streptophyta; class Magnoliopsida; order Poales; family Poaceae; genus Lolium; species Lolium perenne. The sequence goes on from NC_067244.2 coordinate 167,321,190, forward strand.
ATTGCGATGATCCCGGTAGTCCAAGCTAATTAGGACAAGGTGCGGGCACTATTAGTATACTATGCATGAGGCTTGCAACTTGTAAGATATAATTTACATGATACATATGCTTTATTACTACCGTTGACAAAATTGTTTCTTGTTTTCAAAATCAAAGCTCTAGCACAAATATAGCAATCGATGCTTTTCCTCTTTGAAGGACCTTTCTTTTACTTTTATGTTGAGTCAGTTCACCTATCTCTCTCCATCTCAAGAAGCAAACACTTGTGTGAACTGTGCATTGATTCCTACATACTTGCATATTGCACTTATTATATTACTCTATGTTGACAATATCCATGAGATATACATGTTACAAGTTGAAAGCAACCGCTGAAACTTCATCTTCCTTTGTGTTGCTTCAATGCCTCTACTTTGAATTATTGCTTTATGAGTTAACTCTTATGCAAGACTTATTGATGCTTGTCTTGAAGTACTATTCATGAAAAGTCTTTGCTATATGATTCACTTGTTTACTCATGTCATATACATTGTTTTGATCGCTGCATTCACTACATATGCTTACAAATAGTATGATCAAGATTATGATGGCATGTCACTCCAGAAATTATCTTTGTTTATCGTTTACCTGCTCGGGACGAGCAGGAACTAAGCTTGGGGATGTTGATACGTCTCCGACGTATCGATAATTTCTTATGTTCCATGCCACATTATTGATGATATCTACATGTTTTATGCACACTTTATGTCATATTCGTGCATTTTCTGGAACTAACCTATTAACAAGATGCCGAAGTGCCGATTCTTTTTCTGCTGTTTTTGGTTTCAGAAATCCTAGTAAGGAAATATTCTCGGAATTGGACGAAATCAACGCCCAGGGTCCTATTTTGCCACGAAGCTTCCAGAAGACCGAAGAGGAGACGAAGTGGGGCCACGAGGTGGCCAAACCATAGGGCGGCGCTGCCCAAGCCCTGGCTGCGCCGACCTAGGGTGTGGGCCCCTCGTGACGCCCCTTGACCCGCCCTTCCGCCTACAAATAGCCTTCGTCGCGAAACCCCCAGTACCGAGAGCCACGATACGGAAAACCTTCCAGAGACGCCGCCGCCGCCAATCCCATCTCGGGGGATTCAGGAGATCGCCTCCGGCACCCTGCCGGAGAGGGGAATCATCTCCCGGAGGACTCTACGCCGCCATGGTCGCCTCCGGAGTGATGAGTGAGTAGTCTACCCCTGGACTATGGGTCCATAGCAGTAGCTAGATGGTTGTCTTCTCCCCATTGTGCTTAATTGTCGGGTCTTGTGAGCTGCCGAACATGATCAAGATCATCTATCTGTAATTCTATATGTTGTGTTTGTTGGGATCCGATGAATAGAGAATACTTGTTATGTTGATTATCAAAGTTATGTCTATGTGTTGTTTATGATCTTGCATGCTCTCCGTTACTAGTAGATGCTCTGGCCAAGTAGATGCTTGTAACTCCAAGAGGGAGTATTTATGCTCGATAGTGGGTTCATGTCTCCGTGAATCTGGGGGAGTGACAGAAACCTCTAAGATTATGGATGTGATGTTGCCACTAGGGATAAAACATTGGTGCTATGTTCGAGGATGTAGTTACTGATTACATTACACGCAATACTTAATGCAATTGTCTGTTGTTAGCAACTTAATACTGGAGGGGGTTCGGATGATAACCTGAAGGTGGACTTTTTAGGCATAGATGCATGCTGGATAGCGGTCTATGTACTTTGTCGTAATGCCCAATTAAATCTCACAATACTCATCATAATATGTATGTGCATGGTTGATACGTCTCCGACGTATCGATAATTTCTTATGTTCCATGCCACATTATTGATATTATCTACATGTTTTATGCACACTTTATGTCATATTCGTGCATTTTCTGGAACTAACCTATTAACAAGATGCCGAAGTGCCAGTTGCTGTTTTCTGCTATTTTTGGTTTCAGAAATCCTATTAAGGAAATATTCTCGGAATTGGACGAAATCAACGCCCAGGGGCCTATTTTTCCACGAAGCTTCCAGAAGTCCGAAGACGAAACGAAGAGGGGCCACGGGGTGGCCAAACCCTAGGGCGGCGCGGCCCCACCCCTGGCCGCGCTGGCCTATGGTATGGGCCCCTCGCGCCGCCTCTTGACCTACCCTTCCGCCTACTTAAAGCCTCCGTGACGAAACCCCCGTTACCGAGAGCCACGATACGGAAAACCTTCCAGAGACGCCGCCAACGCCGATCCCATCTCGGGGGATCCAGGAGATCGCCTCCGGCACCCTGCCGGAGAGGGGAATCATCTCCCGGAGGACTCTACGCCGCAATGGTCGCCTCCGGTGTGATGTGTGAGTAGTCTACCCCTGGACTATGGGTCCATAGCAGTAGCTAGATGGTTGTCTTCTCCGCATTGTGCTATCATTGTCGGATCTTGTGAGCTGCCTAACATGATCAAGATCATCTATCTGTAATTCTATATGTTGCATTTGTTGGGATCTGATGAATAGAGAATACTTGTTATGTTGATTATCAAAGTTATATCTACGTGTTGTTTATGATCTTGCATGCTTTCCGTTACTAGTAGATGCTCTGGCCAAGTAGATGCTTGTAACTCCAAGAGGGAGTACTTATGCTCGATAGTGGGTTCATGCCTGCATTGACACCGGGACAAGGATGAGAAAGTTCTAAGGTTGTGTTGTGCTGTTGCCACTAGGGATAAAACATTGATGCTATGTCTAAGGATGTAGTTGTTGATTACATTACGCACCATACTTAATGCAATTGTCTGTTGCTTTGCAACTTAATACTGGAGGGGGTTCGGATGATAACCTGAAGGTGGACTTTTTAGGCATAGATGCAGTTGGATGGCGGTCTATGTACTTTGTCGTAATGCCCAATTAAATCTCACTATAATCATCATGATATGTATGTGCATGGTCATGCTCTCTTTATTTGTCAATTGCCCAACTGTAATTTGTTCACCCAACATGCTGTTTGTCTTATGGGAGAGACACCTCTAGTGAACTGTGGACCCCGGTCCAATTCTCTTTACTGAAATACAATCTACTGCAATACTTGTTCTACTGTTTTCTGCAAACAATCATTTTCCACACAATACGGTTAATCCTTTGTTACAGCAAGCCGGTGAGATTGACAACCTCACTGTTTCGTTGGGGCAAAGTACTTTGGTTGTGTTGTGCAGGTTCCACGTTGGCGCCGGAATCCCTGGTGTTGCGCCGCACTACATCCCGCCGCCATCAACCTTCAACGTGCTTCTTGACTCCTACTGGTTCGATAAACCTTGGTTTCTTACTGAGGGAAACTTGCTGCTGTACGCATCACACCTTCCACTTGGGGTTCCCAACGAGCGTGTGCTTTACGCGTCATCAAGCTAAATTTCTGGCGCCGTTGCCGGGGAGATCAAGACACGCTGCAAGGGGAGTCTCCACTTCTCAATATCTTTACTTTGTTTTTGTCTTGCTTAGTTTTATTTACTACTTTGTTTGCTGCACTAAATCAAAATACAAAAAAATTAGTTGCTAGTTTTACTTGCTATCTTGTTTGCTATATCAAAAACACAAAAAAATTAGTTACTTGCATTTACTTTATCTAGTTTGCTTTATTTATTGTCTTGCACTCTATATTAAAAATACAAAAAAAATTTAGTTACTTTTGTTACCATGTCTAGCTCTGAACCTGTTACTTCTTCGCCTGAAGAATTAGTCTTCACTTTTAAACAAGGGGATGAGGAGAGTTTTAAGGATGCTTGATCTAGAATTTTTACTTCTTATCGTAAAACTGAACCTCAAATGACTCTAAGTTTGCTCCTTAGTAATTTTTATTTTGGTCTTATGGTTCGTTATAGATATGCTTTGGATACCTTAGTGGGAGGAGATTTCCTTCATTGCAATGGGGATCAAGCTTTTAATGCCATAAAGAAGTTGGTTGCATCACATGATTCAGCTAATAACTTTGATTCAGCCCTCACTAGCATATATAGTAGATTAAACAATCTCGAGATAAGTACATCTCGCTTGGGTGATAACTATTGCCACGTTCGTAATCGTCTTGAACAAGTTTTAGTGAACTCTAAACTCTCATTGTGGGATCCTGCTGTTAAAATTGTTATCGGTGATCGAACTCTCCATGCCTACTGTGATCTTATGTATGAATTTTGCCTTATGCCTGAAAGTATTTATAAATCTTTGAAACTTTGGGGAGTTGATGAAGGAGGAGAAGAAATAACTCTCGTTGATAACTCTACTATAATTCCTAAGGGAATAGCCGCAGGTGTGCATACAACCATTCTTGGAAGAACAATATCCATTGATTATCTTGTTGTTGAAACAGGAAAACTCACACTCGGAAGATCCCTGCTAAAACTATTGGGAGCAGTCATTGATGTTGGAGAAGGCACTCTGAAATTCTCCTCTATACCGGGGGGAAATCATATATTTCCTAAACCCAAGGGAAAGAAAAACAATAAGAAAGGTAAGGGTAAAGCCCAAGGTAATGTTGACACTTCGTCTCTTGATAATACTTGATACACACTTTCTGCGCCTAGCTGAAAGGCGTTAAAGAAAAGCGCTTATGGGAGACAACCCATGTTTTTACCTACAGTACTTTGTTTTTATTTTGTGTCTTGGAAGTTGTTTACTACTGTAGCAACCTCTCCTTATCTTAGTTTTGTGTTTTGTTGTGCCAAGTTAAGCCGTTGATAGAAAAGTAAGTACTAGATTTGGATTACTGCGCAGTTCCAGATTTCTTTGCTGTCACGAATCTGGGTCTACCTCCCTGTAGGTAGCTCAGAAAATTAAGCCAATTTACGTGCATGATCCTCAGATATGTACGCAACTTTCATTCAATTTGGGCATTTTCATTTGAGCAAGTCTGGTGCCATTTTAAAATTCGTCAATACGAACTGTTCTGTTTTGACAGATTCTGCCTTTTATTTCGCATTGCCTCTTTTGCTATGTTGGATGAATTTCTTTGATCCACTAATGTCCAGTAGCATTATGCAATGTCCAGAAGTGTTAAGAATGATTGTGTCACCTCTGAATATGTTAATTTTTATTGTGCACTAACCCTCTAATAAGTTGTTTCGAGTTTGGTGTGGAGGAAGTTTTCAAGGATCAAGAGAGGAGTATGGTGCAACATGATCAAGGAGAGTGAAAGCTCTAAGCTTGGGGATGCCCCGGTGGTTCACCCCTGCATATATTAAGAAGACTCAAGCGTCTAAGCTTGGGGACGCCCAAGGCATCCCCTTCTTCATCGACAACATTATCAGGTTCCTCCCCTGAAACTATATTTTTATTCCATCACATCTTATGTGCTTTGCTTGGAGCATTGGTTTGTTTTTGTTTTTTGTTTTGTTTGAATAAAATGGATCCTAGCATTCACTTTATGGGAGAGAGACGCGCTCCGCTGTAGCATATGGACAAGTATGTCCTTGGTTTCTACTCATAGTATTCATGGCGAAGTTTCTCCTTCGTTAAATTGTTATATGGTTGGAATTGGAAAATGATACATGTAGTAATTGCTATTAATGTCTTGGGTAATGTGATACTTGGCAATTGTTGTGCTCATGATTAAGCTCTTGCATCATATGCTTTGCACCCATTAATGAAGAAATACATAGAGCATGCTAAAATTTGGTTTGCATATTTGGTTTCTCTAAGGTCTAGATAATTTCTAGTATTGAGTTTGAACAACAAGGAAGACGGTGTAGAGTCTTATAATGTTTTCAATATGTCTTTTATGTGAGTTTTGCTGCACCGGTTCATCCTTGTGTTTGTTTCAAATAAGCCTTGCTAGCCTAAACCTTGTATCGAGAGGGATTACTTCTCATGCATCCAAAATACTTGAGCCAACCACTATGCCATTTGTGTCCACCATACCTACCTACTACATGGTATTTTCCGCCATTCCAAAGTAAATTGCTTGAGTGCTACCTTTAAAATTCCATCATTCACCTTTGCAATATATAGCTCATGGGACAAATAGCTTAAAAACTATTGTGGTATTGAATATGTAATTATGCACTTTATCTCTTATTAAGTTGCTTGTTGTGCGATAACCATGTTCACTGGGGACGCCATCAACTATTCATTGTTGAATTTCATGTGAGTTGCTATGCATGTCCGTCTTGTCTGAAGTAAGAGAGATCTACCACCTTATGGTTAAGCATGCATAATGTTAGAGAAGAACATTGGGCCGCTAACTAAAGCCATGATCCATGGTGGAAGTTTCAGTTTTGGACATATATCCTCAATCTCAAATGAGAAAATTATTAATTGTTGTTACATGCTTATGCATAAAAGAGGAGTCCATTATCTGTTGTCTATGTTGTCCCGGTATGGATGTCTAAGTTGAAGAATAATCAATAGCGAGAAATCCAATGCGAGCTTTCTCCTTAGACCTTTGTACAAAGTGCATAGAGGTACCCCTTTGTGACACTTGGTAAAAACATGTGCATTGTGATGATCCGGTAGTCCAAGCTAATTAGGACAAGGTGCGGGCACTATTAGTACACTATGCATGAGGCTTGCAACTTATAAGATATAATTTACATGATGCATATGCTTTATTACTACCGTTGACAAAATTGTTTCATGTTTTCAAAATCAAAGCTCTAGCACAAATATAGCAATCGATGCTTTTCCTCTATGGAGGACCTTTCTTTTACTTTCAATGTTGAGTCAGTTCACCTATTTCTCTCCACCTCAAAGAAGCAAACACTTGTGTGAACTGTGCATTGATTCCTACATACTTGCTTATTGCACTTATTATATTACTCTATGTTGACAATATCCATGAGATATACATGTTACAAGTTGAAAGCAACCGCTGAAACTTAATCTTCTTTTGTGTTGCTTCAATGCCTTTACTTTGAATTATTGCTTTATGAGTTAACTCTTATGCAAGACTTAATTGATGCTTGTCTTGAAGTGCTATTCATGAAAAGTCTTTGCTTTATGATTCACTTGTTTACTCATGTCATAAACATTGTTTTGATCGCTGCATTCACTACATATGCTTTACAAATAGTATGATCAAGATTATGATGGCATGTCACTCCAGAAATTATCTGTGTTATCGTTTTACCTGCTCGGGACGAGCAGAACTAAGCTTGGGGATGCTGATACGTCTCCGACGTATCGATAATTTCTTATGTTCCATGCCACATTATTGATATTATCTACATGTTTTATGCACACTTTATGTCATATTCGTGCATTTTCTGGAACTAACCTATTAACAAGATGCCGAAGAGCCGATTGCTGTTTTCTTTGTTTTTGGTTTCAGAAATCCTATTAAGGAAATATTCTCGGAATTGGACGAAATCAACGCCCAGGGGCCTATTTTTCCACGAAGCTTCCAGAAGTCCGAAGACGAAACGAAGAGGGGCCACGGGGTGGCCAAACCCTAGGGCGGCGCGGCCCCACCCCTGGCCGCGCCGGCCTATGGTCTGGGCCCCTCGCGCCGCCTCTTGACCTACCCTTCCGCCTAGTTAAAGCCTCCGTGACGAAACCCCCAGTACCGAGAGCCACGATACGGAAAACCTTCCAGAGACGCCGCCAACGCCGATCCCATCTCGGGGGATCCAGGAGATCGCCTCCGGCACCCTGCCGGAGAGGGGAATCATCTCCCGGAGGACTCTACGCCGCAATGGTCGCCTCCGGTGTGATGTGTGAGTAGTCTACCCCTGGACTATGGGTCCATAGCAGTAGCTAGATGGTTGTCTTCTCCGCATTGTGCTATCATTGTCGGATCTTGTGAGCTGCCTAACATGATCAAGATCATCTATCTGTAATTCTATATGTTGCATTTGTTGGGATCCGATGAATAGAGAATACTTGTTATGTTGATTATCAAAGTTATATCTACGTGTTGTTTATGATCTTGCATGCTTTCCGTTACTAGTAGATGCTCTGGCCAAGTAGATGCTTGTAACTCCAAGAGGGAGTACTTCTGCTCGATAGTGGGTTCATGCCTGCAATGAAACCTGGGACAGTGATGAAAAGTTCTAAGGTTGTGTTGTGCTGTTGCCACTAGGGATAAAACATTGATGCTATGTCTAAGGATGTAGTTGTTGATTACATTACGCACCATACTTAATGCAATTGTCTGTTGCTTTGCAACTTAATACTGGAGGGGGTTCGGATGATAACCTGAAGGTGGACTTTTTAGGCATAGATGCAGTTGGATGGCGGTCTATGTACTTTGTCGTAATGCCCAATTAAATCTCACTATAATCATCATGATATGTATGTGCATGGTCATGCTCTCTTTATTTGTCAATTGCCCAACTGTAATTTGTTCACCCAACATGCTGTTTGTCTTATGGGAGAGACACCTCTAGTGAACTGTGGACCCCGGTCCAATTCTCTTTACTGAAATACAATCTACTGCAATACTTGTTCTACTGTTTTCTGCAAACAATCATTTTCCACACAATACGGTTAATCCTTTGTTACAGCAAGCCGGTGAGATTGACAACCTCACTGTTTCGTTGGGGCAAAGTACTTTGGTTGTGTTGTGCAGGTTCCACGTTGGCGCCGGAATCCCTGGTGTTGCGCCGCACTACATCCCGCCGCCATCAACCTTCAACGTGCTTCTTGACTCCTACTGGTTCGATAAACCTTGGTTTCTTACTGAGGGAAACTTGCTGCTGTACGCATCACACCTTCCACTTGGGGTTCCCAACGAGCGTGTGCTTTACGCGTCATCAATGGTCATGCCCTCTCTATTTGTCAATTGCCCAACTGTAATTTGTTCACCCAACATGCTGTTTATCTCATGGGAGAGACACCTCTAGTGAACTGTGGACCCCGATCCAATTCTCTTTACTGAAATACAATCTACTGCAATACTGTTCTACTGTTTTCTGGAAACAATCATCATCATCCACACTATGCATCTAATCCTTTGTTACAGCAAGCCGGTGAGATTGACAACCTCGCTTTTTCGTTGGGGCAAAGTACTTGGTTTGTGTTGTGCAGGTTCCACGTTGGCGCCGGAATCCCTGGTGTTGCGCCGCACTACATCTCGCCGCCATCAACCTTCAACGTGCTTCTTGGCTCCTACTGGTTCGATAAACCTTGGTTTCATACTGAGGGAAAACTTGCCGCTGTACGCATCACACCTTCCTCTTGGGGTTCCCAACGGACGCTTGCTGTACGCGTATCAGAGACTTACTTTGCTCCTCATATGCTTAACTCTTCTGCAAGTGTATCTACATGTGAAATACATGTAAGTTGGTTTAATTTTGTTACTCTCATGCTCATGACACCTGATAAATTTGATTGGACCAAGGGTTTCTTATCTTCTCAGTTATGGAGTATTATTAAGGAATCTATTGCTCCTGAACACACTATTTCATTTGTTATCCCTGATAAATGTGTTGCCAATTAGGCTCCTGTCTATGTTGGAGGAGGTCCAAGAGAGTCCCAAGAGCAGCAACTTGCTTGATGAAACAATTCATCTTTCTCCTAAAAGGAAGAGGAGAGATGGAAAAGTATCTCTGGTTGAGTCAGAGGTAAGGATAATTCCTAGATTGGTTCTTTTAAATGATGGCTATAAAAATCATGATAACTGTGTTGATAAGAACTGCTTGACCTGCAATGCTGCCCCTCCTTTGATTAATACCAAAGTGGTAAAAAACTTGGCTGCTTCTTTCTGTAAGGTTCAGGAGGATGATCTGGATAAGAAGTTTCAGAAGAAGAGCAAGTTGGAGACAAAGAAAAAGGCACCAGGACCCACACATGAGACTCCAGCTCCAGGTGTCAAAGTTACTAGATGGAGGAACCAAGCTAGCTCTAGTGGCAGTGTCAAGGAAAAGGGACCAGGTGCTGTGCATGGAGCAACACCTCAAGCCAAAAAAGGCTCCACAAATAGTGTTCCCAATGATAGACAACTTAGTAGCTTTTGTGGCAAGGATGGAAGTTCCTTTTGTTGCTTGTAAGGTCTGGATGACTTGTCAAATATTGTCATGTTTGCTTTTGTGGATGATTTGCTGGTATATGACTTATTTAGTGGATAATGTTACTTGTGCTGGCTTGTTATTGCCCCGGTTCCTTTGTGTTCTGCATGGAATGTTCTTCAGCTTGCAGGCACAACTAACATGGTGCAACATGTGCATCCATGTGATTTTACATAAAACCCCTCATAGTTTCCTATGGAGCACAACAGATTATGAAATTTTTTAAATTGGAATTTGAGAGGAATTAATTCTGAGAAGAAATGGGTTGCACTTGCTAGCAAAATTGAAGAATCAAACTGTGATATCATTTGTCTGCAAGAAACAAAAAGAGAGAATTTTGATTTGGATTATATAAGAAAATTTTGTCCTGAAAAATTTAATAAATTTGAATATCTGCCTTCAGTGGGTGCTTCTGGAGGAATTATTATTATTTGGTGCAGCTCTTTGTTCACTGGCACACTTGCATTTCAGAATGAGTTCTCCACCTCTGTGCAGTTCACTTGCAATATCTCAGCTAGCACATGGATCTTGACCAATATTTATGGCCCAAGTCAAGCAGAAAGAAAAGCAGATTTTATTGAATGGTTCTCCAACATTGATATGCATGATGACATGTATTGGTTAATCATGGGAGATTTCAACTTCATCAGAAAACCTTCAGACAGAAACAATCCAGGAGGAGATTTAAATGAGATGCTTTTATTCAATGAGGCAATCAGTAACCTTGGATTGGTGGAGTTGCCACTAAAAGGAAGAAAGTATACTCGGATTAATATGCAACAAACACCTCTCCTTGAAAGATTAGATTGATTTTTTACCTCTTCTTCTGACTTCTAATTATCCCTCATCTCTGGTTTTTCCTCTTGTCAAACCAATCTCAGACCATGTCCCTTGTGTCATATCTATTGGAACAAAAATACCAAAAGCAAGAGCTTTCAGATTTGAAAATTATTGGTTGCAACACAGTGATTTTAAAAGCATAGTGGAAGCAAGTTGGAGTATTCTTGTTGGTCATACTGATCCAGCCAAGAAAATCACTGCCAAGTTGAAGAACTTAAGGAGGAGTATTAAGCTTTGGGCAAAGAATTTACCTTGCTTAAGAATGCTTATTGACAAGGTAAATTCCGTTATCACATTTCTGGACAATATAGAGGAACTGAGAACCCTCTTCCTTGAAGAATGGAATCTGAGAGATATTCTTAAAGACCATGTGATAACTTTGTTACAAAACCAGAAAGATTACTTGAAGCAGAGAGGGTAAAATGGGTCAAGCTAGGGGATGCCAATACTAGATTCTTCCGTACAAAAGCAACAATAAACTGCTGATACAACTTCATTTCAATGCTAGTGAATGACAGTTTGGCTGAAATCTCTGATCATGATGGAAAAGCTGATATTTTGCGGAAGGCCTTCAAGGAAAGGATTGGTATGACTGATAACCCTACTATGCAGTTTGATTTGCATGATCTTTTTGGAAGAAATACGAATGCAGAAGCTTTTGCACAGTTAGAAGTGCCCTTTTCTGATAAAGAAAGTGATGACATTATTAAGGAATTGCCCAATGACAAATCTCGAGGACCTGATGGATTTAATAATGAATTCTTCAATAATTGTTGTTCAATCATTGGTTCAGATGTTAAAGACCTAATAAGAGCTTTCTATGAGGGTAATATCAACTTGGAAAGCATCAATTCCTCTTATATTACTTTAATTCCAAAAATAGACACACCTTTGCTTCCAAGTGATTTCAGACCTATCTCTCTGCTAAATATTGTGCTTAAGATTATCACCAAGCTATTAGCAAATAAATTGCAGATGATCATACTTCAACTAGTTCACAAGAATCAATATGGTTTTCTGAAACAAAGATCTATTCAAGATTGTCCGGGTTGGGCTTTTGAATATCTCTTTCAGTGTCATAAGTCAAAAGAGGAGATTGTCATTCTCAAGTTAGACTTTGAAAAAGCTTTTGATAAGATTGAGCATAACACAATTCTGGAAATATTGAGAGCTGGAGGATTTGGGGAAAGATGGATTAAGTGGATTCAGCTAATTCTCAGTTCTGGAACTTCTGCAATTCTCCTAAATGGAACACCAGGGAAGAAATTCTATTGTAAAAGAGGGGTTAGACAAGGTGATCCCCTTTCCCCTCTACTTTTTGTGCTAGCAGCAGATCTTCTCCAAACCATCTTGAACAAAGCAATGACACAAGGATTAATTGACAAACCGATCCCCTCAGCTGCTTGTCCTGACTTCCCCATTGTGCAATATGCTGATGATACTCTGGTTGTTATGAAGGCAGATGCTAGAAATCTGATTTGCCTTAAAGCTTTTCTACAAACGTTTGCTGATTCCACTGGGCTGAAAGTGAATTATAATAAATCAAATATGATACCCATCAATTTGAGTGAAGAAACGATCAATCATCTCTCTGCAACTATTAATTGTAAGAAAGGATCACTGCCTTTTACTTATCTTGGGCTGCCTCTATGTATTGTTAAACCTTCCATGGAGCATTTCTTACCAATTGTACAAAGAACACAAGCAAGGTTAGGTGGGACTGCCGATTTCTTAAATTATGGAGGAAAGTTGCAGTTGGTTAAATCTGTTCTGGCTTCCATGCCAATTTTCTTCATGTGCTGCTTCGATGTACCTGTGGCCATAAAGGAGCAAGTTGTGAAGTACATGAGACATTGTTTATGGAGAAAGAAAAGTTCTGAGGTCCAAGCTAATGGATCTGCTCTGATAGCATGGGAAAAATTGCAAACCCAAAGAACAAGGAGGATTAGGTGTACTCAATCTGGAAATACAAAATAAGGATCTCATGTTAAAGAACTTACACAAGTTTTTTAACAGTCATGATATCCCTTGGGTGAACTTGATCAGAGAGGTTTATTACTCCAATGATAATATTCCCACACACAAGTTGGATGCTTCTTTCTGGTGAAAATCACATCTAAAGTTGCTTGACATTTACAAGTCTATGGCCAGATGTAATATTGGAAATGGAAAAATTGTAAACTTCTGGACTGATCTTTGGGAACATAATTGTCTTCAGGAAAAATTTCCTCATCTCCTAACTTTTGCCAAGCATACTGATTGGTCTGTGGCAAAGGTAATCAATATTGAGTACCTAGAAGATCTGTTTCACCTCCCGCTTTCACAGCAAGCTTATGTGGAGTTTCAAAGCATGGAACTATTATGTCAAAGTACTCTCACAACTATACATGAAGGAAATCTAGATAACTGGTCATATATTTGGGGAAGTACAGACTTTTCTTCACAAAGAGCTTATAAGGCAATGATTGGATCCATTCCAACTCCAAAGATCTTTACTTCAATCTGGGAATCTTCTTGTCAAGCTAAGCATAAGTTCTTCTTTTGGTTGTTGCTTCATGACAGATTAACACAAGAAATCTATTGAGAAGAAAGAATTTTCTGTTGCAATCTTACAATTGTGTGGTCAGAAATTGCAATGCAAAAGAAACGCTTGTGCACCTTTTCTGGGCATGTCCTTTTGCAGATCAGTGTTGGAACTTTGTGTGTCCACAGAGAAATAAAAGATTATCAATACTGGAGGCTTTAGAAGAAATTAAAACAAGGATTAAATTACCATTTGCTATGGAGATCATTACGCTGGCAGCTTGGGGTATTTGGATGATAAGAAATAACAAAATCTTCAAAGACCAGATTGTTTTCATTAGTTGGAAGGTTGTCTACTCTCAAGAGCTAAAGTTGCTTGTGCATAGAATGAAGAAGAAACATATAGCTCTTTTCAAGGATTGGATTCAGTCTCATCTTTAGATTTTCGATTTTCGATTTCTTCTTCTTCTTGTTGCTTTCTTCTACATCTCTGAGAGTTTCTCACTCTCATTTGTAATCTGTACTCTGTATTTTATTCTTTGTTATTAAATAATAAAAATTGCAGTGGGTTTTCCCCACTGTTTTACCTTAAAAACAAATTTGCTGGCAGGCGTCCATGGTTTTCCCCCTTCTATGTTGGAAGGGTTTTCCACGTTAAATCTTATGTCTCCGCTGCGTTTTTCTTTATCGTTCTTTGTTATTTGCTTGCCGTGTTTATAACACCCTAGAGGAAAGAATATATTACCTCCGTAGATAGCCCACACATATTTTAATTAACATAGGCAGTACTCTCTCTGCCTGTTAAAATATACCCCTTTCTTTTTTCCAACAGTAGCCATATTCATAAAATTCAAACTTAGTTTTTACAAAATATACCTTCTACAATACCAAACCGATACCCATAAATACATTATAGGAATATGTTTTTCATACAGTATATTTATCATTATAAATTATTGTTAATAAACTTGGTCAAAGACCCAATACAAAACAAATACGACTTACAAATATATAGCTGGCCCTCTCATTGAGTTGAGATCATAGGCGACCGTCCAATGAAGTTTATTTTGATGCATGAACTTCTTATCTTCACCATAAGTGGGTTTCTGTGTTAATGACATAGAAATTAGGGCACTAACCTTTTTCTGACTCGTGAGCTATGTGGAAAGAAGCATGAAACATAGCTACAGATTCCACCAAGAAAAACTCAACCCACCTCGAGAGAGCATATCCCATGAAAGAAGCCAACTCATGCACCTGCTGCACCTATCCACATCGAACCATCAAATTAAAAAGGGAGGGACAAGATCCATCCACAATGTGGGTTTCGGGAATATTTGCAAATCGGTTTGTGATGTATCACAGAATAGTGCAAATTGTCCTTCCAAAGCTAGTCATCTTCTCTTCCTCCAAAAGTTGTTTCGTACGAGGAGCACCTCGTTTGTCTATTTCTCCTATCAAATCGATGATGAATATTATCAGTATACTTGCAGCTCATAGGTCGATTCTGTGCACATGCTTCTCGTATTTCCAATCCTAGCGCCACAGATTTAATAGAACATGAGGGAAAAAGAGGCCAAATCAGAAGACCCGCCACTACCAACCACGATTCCGACACGTGCCGCAGCATCAGTGGATTGGGGAGGAGGGTGGTGAAGGAGATGACCTCCTATGCAAAGATCGATATGGATGTCAAGAAGCTGGGGTGGAACAGGAGGGAAGGGAGAGAGACTACATGGGGAATTTTCCAACCCTAGCTCCAGTGATGTAGAGGTGCGCAAGAGAGGGTAAGAAGAGACATGATGACTTTGTGAAGGACTATTCGCACATATCAACTACACTTCAAGGTTTACTTCGTAAATGTGCCATCAATTCACACTTAAGCTACATCACATCCCTTCTTTTCACATCCAATGGCCCATGATTGATTGGTGCATTAGGTGCATGAGTTGTGTGGTTTCATAGGATACATTCTCTCCCCCTCCAGTCTTGTGAAGATTGTAAATCTTGGTTTTGTTGGAAAACCCTTAGCGTCTAGGGTCCTTCAATGTGTGGATTTACTGCGGGGATTTTTTTGAAGATTTGGACGTCATTTTAAAGATCTGCCACTAGTGTAAGGGCTCTCATTTTGTGGGGCCCTTAAGAGAAGAAGGCTATACCCAAGGGCTCTTAGTATGATTGACCACTAGTTAATTTTCACTTTTGGATCACAAATGGTTTCAAGCTATTTTCATCTATACATGCTACTTATATGGTACACACGAATTTTAATAGGTTTACAAGCATTGTTCGGAAAATGGTGGTACCCACGTGAGTGCAATTCCAAGTAAACAAAATACACTGCCACATCATTAAAACCCACTCCAGAATCAACTGGTGGTCCATAAATTAATGTTTTAGAGATAATTTCAAAGTAATAGGACCAGTTGTGTACTTGAGCAAGCATTTTGGGGTCAAAATGATGTTCTTTGAGAATCCAGTATAGTGGCAGAACCAAAGGGTCAGATGTTTAATGTTCGGGCATCTCCCTCTTCCTATCTATTTCAAATGAACTTGAGATGATGTATGAACTCTCATGAATATGCTTTAAAAAATAAAATCGCCAAATTCAAGTTAATCATGCATGTTCCTTACATTTTTCCTCACATTGGAAAATATAGGTGACTTTGAAGGGTCACATAGTAAAATCTTCCTTAAATTTCAACAATATATTCCCCTATGATGAAATATAGTGCCTATTAGCTTTTTTCAAAGTCAAACCGAGTAAACTTTGACCAAATTTATACAAGAAAATATCAACATCTAGAATATCAAATCAGTACCACTATCACAAAGTTTATTTTAATATGATATACATTCAGCATTTTAGATATACGTATACATTTTTCAATAAGCTTGGTCAAGTTAGTGCAATTTTACTTTCGTGGAAATCAATGCGCACTATATTGGCAAGGAGGGAGTTTTTTTTTCCTTTTCTAGATAGAAATTTAACTATGTGCCATGAGTATTGCCTATAAGAATCTATTTTTTGTGTAGCATATTATTTACATTATCTCAAAAAATTCTAATACATATGGATCATATAATAGCTCATTCGACATTTCTTGAAGGATTTTTTCTTCCCATTCACTTTCATGGGCGGTTACCCGCAAACTCATGGGTTGGGCATGAGTATAGATTTAGCTCCATGGATACCCGGTGGATTGTTTCTGATAAGGAGTACGCACATGGAAGTGATGCAAACCTTCTAAACGGTCCCTGGTCATGTTGGCATGTTGCAATGATCCGCCACATTGCTAGTTTATTTTTATGCGCTAGTTGTTGGTAGTGGTGTGGAAAATTGACATTGGTGAAAAACGTTTCAAACCGGTTAGTGGGAGTAGTTCGTTTTTTTCAAAAATATAGTTTAGTATCAAAAATTGTGCTAAGCTCAAACCAGCTAAACCGTGAAACCGTTTTAGCTCACTGATAGTTGTTGGGTTGCAATTGAATTAGTTATTGGCTATGTTCTGTGTGACATGTGAGACATCTTCTTGGTTGATGGAAACTCATATGGAAAATTAAGTATCTTATTGTGTGATATGAAGATATAAAATACTGTGTTGCACGCAACGTGAGACTATGTATTTGCATTGTACTTAGGGTGGTTTTTGTTTTCATTTGTTGTTCATGTACAAATTATTCTGGCTGGTATTTGTATTTGCTTCATGCATGGATAGTTGTGTATCCACGGATAGTTGGATATCTGGCATATATGAACACCAAAATAATTTTACCTATATAGTACATTTTCGAGCCCGTGCAACACGAGGGCAGTTGGATATGAGCATGAATCTTGAGGTGCTCTGCCCAGCCAAATCCACCGAACTGCCATCCTGAGCAATAACTCTCTGTCTCAAAGTCACTGTATTGCTCCTCTATCTCTCTCCCTCCCTTGCCCTCTCTAGAAATTATTTCTTTTTATTGTATAGTGTCTCATGTCAGTAAAACAAATTGAAGGTTCAGAAAAAAAATCCATGATGTACATTTGTCGTGTGACTTTTTTACTCTAAGTTTTATGGAGATTACGCGTTGTAGATAAGACGGAAACATCATAGTTTGGTGACTGATATCGGCCCTGACTAAATTGATTAATCCCATTAATTATTGATTAGAGCAACTCACACTTGCACTATAAATGTTTGGCCGGTCCTTCAGACAGATTAAGCCAAAAGTCTCAATATTGCTAGTACCTTTTTCTCCTGGACAAAGCAAAGCATCGTAGGCCAAGGCTGCGAAAGACACGTGGCAACCAAATCTTCAAGGCAATTAACTAATTAGTTATAGCCTAAAAATGTTTGAATTAATGATTTTCTTTGTTTTTAATTAAAAGTATATCTAAGGCCATCAAGTTAGTTAGGTAGACAGATAACAGATGGTTTCCTTTTAAGGAAGACAATGAAGTTAACAAGTAGATGTACATATAGTACAATGATAAATACAGGTACTGAATCCAACTTAATTTACACCAACCGACATGTACAAGCAGCTTCGTTCGTGAACTGCACTGGTTTTCTTTAGTTCTGCTGATAGTGTGATTTGTGCATTAAGTAAACAGACTGAAACCGTGCACAGACTTATCATCAAATCTGTTGATGTTTACAGTTAATCTCTTAGCTCGATCGAGCTGACAAAATATCTCTGAACCCCACGTAACTCTATGGATGAATATAGGGCATGGATGCTAAATCTCTGGCATCATTCATTTTTAGTACAAGTGTTTAATTTTCAGTACTATGTACCATTCCATCATATATACTCGTATGCTTGGTTCGTACTTGAGTTCAGATAGAATTCATGGAAGCAAATTAATACTATGAGTGATGGGGAAGTAGTAGAGTGCAGCCCAAGCGAGCAACCAACTTAATCAATCTGTGTACGGTGTGTTTGGTAGCCCGGGTCATCCGAGAATGACTATCTCTTCTCATACATGATGACCCTAACCAAGTTGGAATGAGATAAGATGTTGTTTGGTATCACATGTATGGGTTGGGATAAGTTGAGGCGAGATGTTGTTTGGTAGCACATGGATGAGTTGAGATGAGATTTTAGCACAAATTTAATATTTGGACAAAGTAGACACTATATCTAAATATAAAATACACACATTACAAAATATACATTGATTCAATATTTCATAAAATACACACCTATTCAATATTCAAAAGGTGCATTTTTTTTTGCAAAAGACCCTAAAACAGAGTAAAAAAAATCGATTGGGTCCTCTCCATTGTGAAGCTCGATCTGCAACTGGAATCACTGGAGCAGCAGCGGCCAGGCAGACCTATGCCGGCGAGCCAGGGGAGGGGCCATGGAGCTTCTGCCGGCGAACTCATTAGTCCGGCGGCCAGGGTATGGGCGGTGGGCGGTCGACCGCGTTAAGGAGATCCGATTCCCGGGACCATGTTCGCTGGCGAGGAGTTTTGCGTCGAGGCGGTCAGCGTCGACGAGATCCGCGTCGGGGCGGTCGGTCGCCGGCGACCGTCCAGGGGAGGAGCGCCAGGGGAAGGGCGGCCTGCACCAGTGGAGGGGCGCCACGGGAGCGGCGGCGGCCTGCGCCAGGAGAGTACGACGGTTGCATACGGCAAAGGGGAGGGGTGAGGAGAAGATAATGAGCTAGAAGAAACATGCGGGCTCGGGTCTGGGGGTCTCTCGCGCGGACCCCGAGAAGTTTTGCGGGATGTGTTCAGCCCGGTCGAGTTGTGAAGCTCGATTTGAGCTTCACAACCCGGCTTGGCTGAGGAGCGTTTTTCGTATGAGGTGGGCTATGCTCGGATGTGTTGGCCCGGGCTAACAAACACATGTATCTCTAAAAATCTCGGTTGAGATGGAATTATCTGAGTTGCCCCGGTCTACCAAACACACCCTATCCGGGACCAACATGCTTCATGCAGTTGCGTTCATGAGACCCATCTGCAACGCCGAAAAGAAAGAACGGGAGAATATATAGACAGTCCGGTGCTACTGGGAGTGGAGACAAGATTTATATTGGGCCAGCCCATTGGAAGAAGGGCCATTTACGTTTCTTCCTATTTCTGTTTCAGCTCAAGTCCATAATATAACACAAAATTAATTTTGTCAAGCTGTCACTTCAAACAAGTCCACTGGTCAAAATGACATTTTTTTTCTCCTTAGGAAAATCGCCGCCACATTTACACGCATATGATCTGCGAAAACTTAGAAAAACACCCAAGACCTCAATACAATGTTTCGCAACTAATTCTAGGGTGCCATCACATCGTAAGGTCGCCACAATAGTCAGTGAACCGCGTATGATAGGAAATTGTGTATGAAGCCAAATCATTGGGAGACATGTACAAATCGTGCTGACCGTCGGGCTAGAATTGTCGGTGGGGGCTGACGGCTCAACCCTCCTATCAGTGGCGAAACTAGGATTTTACGCTAGGGTGGGGCAACTAGATAAAAAAAAAAAATTCGATGCCACAAAAATAAAGTACAATAATATGGGTATAAAATTTGCTATAAGAACAATAGAAATATATTTATAAGGTCTCACAAGCATCATAGTATAAATATCAGAAATATTTGTATAGAAAATTACATGAGTGCAAGAATTTTAAAAAACTTCTTCTTCCTCTTCTCGGGATAACGCTTTTTCATAGCCATGAAAGTCTCAATTATATCATCATCTTTTACCTTGGAAAAAACATCTCGCTCAATGAATGTGACTAGACAATCATCCAAAAGGCTATCACCCATCCGATTCCTCAACTTATGCTTCACTAAATTCATTGCAGAAAATGCCCTTTCAACACTTGCGGTCGCCACAGGTAGAAGCAATACTAATTTGAGAAGGGAGTAGACCACATCATGAACAATATGCCTATTTGTTTCAACAAGCTTAACAGAGAGATCAACAAGATTGT
Source organism: Lolium perenne (assembly GCF_019359855.2). Lineage (NCBI taxonomy): Eukaryota > Viridiplantae > Streptophyta > Magnoliopsida > Poales > Poaceae > Lolium > Lolium perenne. The sequence goes on from NC_067244.2 coordinate 167,341,467, forward strand.
TTAAACCTTTGAAGTTCTCATCTTTTCTCATGTCATCAATGTAGTTAACAAGTTGTGTCTCAAGCCTTATCAAATCAACCTTTGAAATATCCCTGGGGTAAAACTCAGCAAGTTTGCGTACCTTACGTGCGTCAAAAGAAGCAAATGAGTTGCTAGGATTCAAAGCCACCATACAGTGAAGCAACTCCATATTGATCTCATCAAATCGATTGTTGAGCTCTTGACTAATTTTATCAACAACACCAATGTATACTTCTCTTCTAAAATGATCATCATTTGTTTGCTGTGAAGAAAACCTTGCTGATCTCCCATAAGGCAAGTACTTACCATCTGGAGAAGGAATTGGGATGCCATGTTCATTGCAAAATGAAGCCACTTGGTCATAGAATGAATTCCAACTATCAGACCTCATCTCTTGCAATCTTGTCTTTGCCATACCAACAAGTGAGATAGCATTAACAATATCTTGTTGTCTTCTTTGTAAACAATCAGATAAATCATTTGTGTATCCAAGAATGACAAGCATCAAATGAGCACTAAAAATAAAGTCAAATGACTCAAAGACTCCAAGCACATCATGTATTTTTGGCCAATCACTCTTCTGCCCTTGATCTTCTCCAAGAATTATGAGCACATCCCAAATTGTGGCATACATAGCAATAATGCGCAGAATAGTTTTGTAATGAGAGCCCCAACGAGTCTCACCTGGCCGAGCTAACCCCATCTCTTGGTTTAATCCACTTCCAGTTTCTAGTTCGCCCGCTTCAAGGGATTTCAAGAGATTCAATGCTCTAACATTCCGAAGCAAATCATGACGCTTACAAGATACTCCAACAATACTCATCAAGAGGAGATACCTGAGCAAATAACCATGAGCAATCTGTATTGTCCTTAGCTACAGCAACTAGAACCAATTGGAGCTGATGTGCAAAGCAATGAATATAATAAGCGGAAGGTGACTCTTTCATGATCAATGTTTTCAGCCCTTTGATCTCACCTTTCATGTTACTAGCCCCATCATAACCTTGCCCACGGATTTGAGTGAGAGCCAAATGGTGATGACTAAGCAGATTATGAATTGCATCCTTAAGTGACAAAGATGTAGTATCATCAACATGAACAACCCCAAGAAAACACTCATTTGGCCTTCCGACTTTATCAACATAACGCAGGCAAATTGCTAGTTGTTCCTTATGTGATACATCACTACACTCATCAGCAAGAATTGCATAATTGTCATCTCCAAGTTCTTCAATGAATTGCCTCCTGGTGTGTATGGCACAACATTGAATAATTTCTTTTTGTATGTCAGGACAAGCCAAGCTACAATTACCAGGAGCATTTTTCAAAACCAATTTATTCACTTCTTCATTGTTTGCCGCAAGCCATTCAAGAAGTTCAAGGAAATTCCCTTTATTGCGAGAATCCTCCTTTTCATTATGCCCACGGAATGCCAATCCTTGACCGAGGAGAAACCTCAAGCACCTAAGAGAATAAAGCAATCTGAGCTTATAAAGACGTAGTTCCTCATGGTTTACCTTCACAATGAGATCATCAACTGCCGCATTGGGATTTAAAAATAAGTTGTATCTCTCTTGAGCTTTATTATGCACACTTGTTACGCCACCTACATGTTTATCAAGTGCATCATCCCTATTCCAGTTTCTCCAACCACCATCAACAAATATCCCAGTACCCTTTCCCTTACTTTTCTTCTCTCTGAACAAGTAGCATACAAAGCAAAATGCTGCATCCTTCTTGATACTATACTCAAGCCAACTATACCTCTCAAACCAAAGAATACTAAAATGTCGATCTTTACCTCCAATTTTCCTCAATTCAAACTGATGTGCATATGGTCGGCATGGACCCTTGAGAACATATCCTCTCCGGACTGCATCTTGATCATTGACATTATAGCTTGCAATGGCCAACCTTTCCCCTGGATCATGTGGAAGACGATTGATGTCATACACCGGCTGTGGTGGTGGTGGCGGCGGCGGCGGCGGCGGTGGCGGGGGCGGCGGCGACGACGACGGTGGCGGCGGTGGTGGCGGATGCGGTGACGATGTGGAGGCATCATCATGTCGAGCTGAAGTTTGCTCATCCGAAGTAGCAAGGGTAGAAGATGCCAGCTTCTTTGCTTCATGCTTCTTGAAAAGAGCAGCAATATCCCCGGTCCTCTTCATGTTCAAATAATTCTACAATGCAAAATTATAAATCAATCTATCAGATTGTACGAACTACAATGAATCCATTACTTTGATCATGAATTGATGTTCTAGTTTTGCGATGCAATAAGAATAAGCTGATCAAATACTTGTGATTTGAGAGTTGAGAGATGTAAAGAGCTAGATCTAATTAGGGAATCAGCAATTAAATACGTACTCCCTCCGTTCCTTTTTAATTGACTCGGATTTAGTACAAACTTGTACTAAATCCGAGTCAATTAAAAAAGAACGGAGGGAGTACCTGTGTACGCGGCCGGCCGGCCGTGCGTATGCGCGCGAGGCGAGTGTGGTGAACCGCTGATCCTTGCTCTCTGCTTTGCAGCGCTACCTGCTCGGTCGCCGCTTCTGATTAGGCTTGTTTGCTTGATGAATCAAATCACAAATTACCTTCGATCAGAGTCTGAAACTGCAGTATCGCTATGGTTAGGGCAAGTTTGGGGATCGCTAGAACGGCCGCCCCGATTGCTGGGAGTAGAAACGATACGGATGTCTTTTGCTTCTTGGGCTGTGTCTACAAAAAAAAATTCTCAAATATATATTATATAATAGGGCTTTTGGGTCAAATTCTTAGGGTGGTCCTAGCCCCACCCTTCCACCCTGTTGGACCCGCCCATGCCTCCTATGCATGCGGGTGGAACAACTTGCACACATGATGAAAGGTCGGCAACAAGACCAATATGTCGACGAACACTAACACCACACACAGCTGGAGCACAAGGCCAATATAATGAGACCCCCTGGCTCCTCCATGTCGTCGACCACGTCGCCTGGATGAGGTTGAAGCCTGGATACCATTATTCGACCGGCGCATCCGCAACCTCCTCAACCCTCCAACTTTAGTGTCTTTAATTAGATCATATTCAGAAATGAGACGGGTATGGTTAGGAGGAGGGGTGGTGGCACGATTCAAAGAAATGCGAGAACAAGAGCCATTAATTAGATTATATCCAGAAATATTGTTTCCTAAAAATGCGAAAAGATTTACCAGAATGTTTATATATGCATCTAACAATTTACTGGAAAACGTTGCGTTTTCCGCGCTTTACTATCAACTGGGATTTCCAGTTTTTCACCCGATTCCCATGAACAAAAAATGTAAGAAATCTGCATTTACCCTTTTTTCAATTAGTCGATCTTTCTATTCATGAACATCCCCTAAGCTTGAACCATCTCCAAGCATCGATCTTGGCACAAAATCACACGGTTTGTCGAACAAATCCTTGGATTTCAAAATGAGGCACATTTGCATATCGAGATAAGCCAGCATTTCCATTTCCGCGCGCAAGTATCTATGGTCGCCTCCGAGATGTGAGGGCGAGCGTCAACCGCCGGAGCAGCATGCAGTACACCGGACGAGGCCGTTCTCGTTGCACGCCGTGCAGACGCGGAATCCCCCGGTCTTCTCGCTGAACCGGCGATGGCTGCCGCCGCAGGCGCCGCACGGGGAGAAGCGCGAGCCGCCGCAGGACGCGCACGGCGTGGGTGGCAGCAGCGGCGCCCCGGCCACGACGCGCCGGAGCTCCCCGCTCTCGTGCAGGGCGCGCACGTCGTCCGCGTCGCCGACGAGGCGGCCGGCGACGAAGAGCTGCGGCAGCGCCGGCCGGTCCCGCCGCATCAGCGCGCGGAGCTCGCCGAGGAACGCCGCGTCCATGGACACGTCCCGCTCGTCGACGCCGACGCGGAGGCCGCGCAGGATGGCTCGGACGTCGCGGCAGGCCTCGAACGTGGGCCGCACGGCGCGGAGGGAGGTGAAGTAGAGCACGACGCGCCGCTCGCCCGCTACCGACGCCGCGGCGGCATCCGACGCCGCCGCGAACGACTTGCACGCCCGCAGCTTGTTCGACGACCGCACGCGGTGGAGGACGATCTTGCCCGAGCCGCCGGCGCCCGCGGGCGGCGCGTCGTCGTCGAGGACGGCGACGATGCCATTGTGGTCCTTGGACGATGAAGTGACGGATGAGGAGAAGGACGTTGACTGCGTGAGCCGCCCGGGTGCTGGCTTCCGGCTGGTCCACGGCGACCACATTGCGGTGGTCGACGGCGACGGTGACGGCAGCGGCGGGCGTTTCTCGGCTTCGCCTTGCGAGGTCAGGAGGAGGTGGAGGAGAGAGCGCGGCGGAGAGGAAGTCTGGCTGGGTCGTGTGTGCCCGATCGTGCGCGCGCGCGCGAGCTGGCTATGGACCTATGGTACGTAGGTAGTTTGCTGCCCTGCCATTGTCTTGCTAAATTTAACCATGCCTGTAACCGTCTCTAGTGTTTGTGTGGCGTCCATTTGCTCCGAGTTCGTTTTCTTTGATCTCTTCTCGCTCGCTTTACTCTTCTTAATTTGGATACTGAAATGAAATGGAGATGGAAGATGCCAGGTGGGTCTCGGTGGGCTGGGCCAGGCGTAGCTGGGCTGCTTCCAGTGGGCAAGGGAGGTGGCCCCGGGAACTGGTTGGGGTGGCGGCGCGTGTCCGGCAACATCCCGACGGGGGCTTCATAAGCACGGGCTAGGTGGGTTTGTGCTTGGCCGGACCAGGTGGGCCTGGTGTTTCCCTTGTCGGCATGTCTGGACTGGTACCGTCGTGCCGGTTCCCTCCTGCGCATCCAATACCTTGTTGTTCCTCGGTTTCGGGATCCTCCTTGGTCCTGCTGGCCTCGGTTCGTTGGCCGCGGTAAGACGGCGGTGGTGTCTCTATGGCCGTGGTAGCGCACGTTGGTGAGCGGTGTGGCTGGTGGAGCACGATGGAGCGTCCGGGGCGGGGATGTGGGGGTCGGGAGAAATCTGTGTTGGTCTGTCCGACACCGATGCGGTGACGCCTGCGAGCGCCACCATTCATTCCTAAAGGGCGTTGGGTAAAACCTTCCTCCCCTATCCCTACGTGTACCGGCGAAAACCCCAGGATCAGTCCAGATAGCAGCGTTATCATCGTCGCACCTTTTGTTGAAGGTATTGCTTGGTACGCGGTGCATTAGAGTGCTAGGAGTGTGGTGGGAATTCTCCAGAGGGTGCATCGGCTACAGGACATCTTCATTTTCGTCGATCCGATCTTTTCAACCTTATTTCTCTTTTCTTTCTTTTGTATTTTCTTTTGAGCGTGTTTGCCAAGCTGTTGTACCATTTGGTTGCTATATTAATATATATGAGCAAAGCCTATTTCAAAGAGAAGATGGCAAGTGGTGTGCCGAGTGTATTTTTACTTCCTAGGTATGTACAATGCAATGTACTTAGTGGGGTGCTCACGAAAATAAACCACAGTTTTCAAGCACGAGTGCTGATTTGAGATGTCTAGTTAGGCATCTTTCTCTAGTGTGTAAATAAGCACCGGTACTTAAAATAAAAATCAATTTATTTTTCTAAGCATCCACCTATAAATATCTTGCATTGTACATGCCTTTAGGGAGGCACGGCTTTGAACCAGGGTCGACTGCGGGAGAGATGGACGCCGGTGCTCGAGATCAGAGACAACTCACACAAGCATGTGAAAGAAAGGATGCCTGCACTGGCGAGGAGAAAACGGGTCTTTTCTTCGGAGCTGACTAGAGTATGGTTGTGTTTAAATCCAAGACTAATGTAGCCATTAGTCCCGATTCAAACGGCTAAAACGTTGTAAACTTTTAGTCCCGATTCGTAACGGTACCTTTAGTTCTGGTTGGAGACACCAACACCGGGACTAAAGAGGTTGCGACAGGCTTCACTGGTATGAAAATCTTTAGTCCCGGGTGGTGTTACAAACCGGGACTTCTCGGTTGGAGACACCCACCCGGACTAAAGGTTTCCTGAAATTTTTTGGCTTCAAGGATCGTCTTTTTTAGCTTTGTAAAATACAAAATAAATTAATAAAAAATTAGAAAATAAAATTCTTCAAGATTTCCATGTGTTATGTCATCTAGATGCAAAAGAAATTAACAAACATGAATTTTGACTTTTTTTGCAAAATTGCATCATGTATCGGTAAAATAGAAATTCTTGTTGCATACGAACTCGAAAAAAAGTTTAATACATGCAAATGTATCAAACAGTTACATCCGAATTCACTAGGTTTTACCCGGTTAGCCAATTTTTAGATTCTCAAACTGCCAAAGAGAAATATGGAAATTTTCAAGTTTTAGGTTTTACAAAAAAAAAGGAACAAATTAAAAATATTATTTTTAAATTCGAGATTAGTATTACATCATTAATTTTTTTATTAAAAGAATAATTTGGAATTCAAACAATAAAGAAGTGTGACATCGCGACCAATGGGTTAGTAAGATTAATATGATAGTAATATCAATAAAATGCGCACAAAGCACTTGGAAGCGGGACGGGAGGAACTCGGAAGTTAGAGCATCTCCAGCCGCGTCCCCCAAAGTGCCCCCCGAAAGGTTTTTGGGGCGCGTCGGACATTTTTTCGTTCCCAAGCGCACGCCCTAAAGGTTCTTTCCGTCCGATGCGACCCAGTATGGTGTCCGGCCCCGAGCCCGCCCCCGGTCCACAGGGGATGCTCCGGGCGTGCCGGACACAGCGAGAAGCGAGGAGGGGAGTGGCGGGCCCGACGCCTTAGTGATACACGAACGAAGCATCGCAGCTTTGCCTTAATGGCGATGGAGGGGCAGGCGAGATGTCTCGTCGGCGCTGCGCAACCTCCACGTGTCGCTGGTGTTCGCACGCCACGGCGTGTTCCCGCTCTTTCTTTTCGCCGCTTCTGGCCTCTTCCTGCGCTTTCTTCCCGCCTCTTCTCGTGACGCCGACATCTATAAAAGGCCTTCCCGCTCAATGGTAGCCACCACAGCCACATACATCCCTTTCTCCGCCGCAAGCATATACCTCGTCGCATATACCATCGTTGGAATATTATTTCTTGCTAGGCATATGATTCTTCTGGAATAGAACGCGATCTGCGGCTAGATATTCCTTATTCTGTTTCTATTACTGTAAACATTATGGTTGATTAATAAAGCCTAACAGTTTGTCCTAAAAAAATAGCATATGATTTCTCTCTCCCCTACAAAAAGCACATGTTTTTCTCTCTCTGAAAAATCCACATGGTATGCAGCGTATGCCGCATAGACTTTTCTTACTTACATTTTTGTTATTCAGATGTTCAGATGTCGGTCTATGCGTTGCACAAATAGACGTCGAAAAAATTCTACAAGCATATAGATGAGCGTTGCGGAAGATAAAACAAGAGGGTGCATAGAACGATCGTCAGGTAAATCATACGTATTACCGATCGAATATATCCCTCCGCAATTTGCGAATTTGTGTCACGTTTGGGTCGTAGTAATAGCCGTAATTAAATTTTTATTGAAAGGATTATATTGTTATCAATAATTGTTGAGATGGCCGAGTTGGTCTAAGGCGGCAGATTAAGGGTCTGTTCCGAAAGGGCGTGGGTTCAAATCCAATCTCAACATTAATATTTTTTTGGTCACGTTTATATTTTATGGAGTAAGCACACGCGTCCAGCCGTAAATGATCTGTACTTTCTATTTTTTTCTTCCATCGTAGAGAGGTTATTAGGCCAGACCGATTCAATTTCAGGCCCAGTTCCTGAGAATCCCTATTGGACGGGCCCATTGACTCAAAACGTAATTTTTTCCCGTTTAAATAGTTGAATGCTGGTACCGCTCAAAAATAAATTGAATCCTCGTGATTACCTCATAAAAAATGTTGAATACCCATGATATGCTACGAAAGGTTAAATGCATGTGCGTTTTCACGGCCAGCTCAAGTCCATTTGCCGCACGTGTAAACATATACATATACAAGTTAACATTTATAGAATAATATAGACACGTAAGAGCATTTCCAACCGCGTCCCCGAAACGTCCTAAAGGTTTTTAAGGCACGCTGAAACATTTTTTTTCTCAGTTGCGCGTCCTGAAGGCCCTTTCCGTCTGGCGCGGTCCAATACGGTGTCCGGCGCCCCGAGCCCGTCCCCAGTCTACAGGGGACGCTTCGGACGCACCAGACACATCAAGAAGCGAGGGAGGGAGTGGCGGGCCTGATGCATCAGCGACATATGAACGAAGCATCACAACTTTTCCTTAATGGCGAAGGAGGGGCAGGCGAGATGTCTGGTCGGCGCTTCGCCGGCGTTCACATGTCACCGTGCATTCCCGCTCTTTCTTGCCGCCGCTTCTGGCCTCTTCCCGCTCTTTCTTCTCGCCTCTTCTGGCGACGCCGGCATCTATTAAAGGCCTCCCCCGCTCAACGATAGCCACCACAGCCACCAGCATCCCTTTCTCTACCGCAAGCACATGCCTCGTTGCATACACACCACCTACTCAATGCTGAACCGCGCTGGGGCCGTCCAGTTCCCTCCACCACCGTATCCACCTCCACCTCCACCATCGCAGAAGTTCGACGTCGACCCGGAAGCTACGGAGAATGAAGCGTGGGAGGAGGCGACGCTGGCGGATACCATAGCGGTGTTCGACGCCGCCACAGCGGAACAGGCGCGACGGCGCGGGCGGAGGAGATGGGCGAGCGGTGGCGCGCAGAGCGGGAGCGCCTGCGCATGGAGCGGGAGCTCCATCAATGTTAGCGGCGGGAGAGTCAGCGGCGGGAGGCTCTAGAGCAGCAGCTGCTGGAGGAGGCGGCGACATCGGAGGTGGCGGCCTGGGCGGCGGAGGCGAATGCGTTGGCGGCAGCGCAAATGGAGGAGGAGGATGATGTGGAGGCGGAGGAGGAGGAGGATGACGACAATGACTTCGACTGTTTCGACGATGATGGGCCAGACCCGGAGGAGGCGGCGACGCAACAACTAGCGCTCATCGAGTCGTTCGAGTCGCAGAAGAAGCTGCATGCCAAAGCCCATGCCCGCGAAGAGGAGCATATTCGTCGTGCCGTCGAACTCTCCCTCCAGGCGGCGCGGATGGGTAGGGCAGGCGACGACACGCTGAACAAGCATCGATGTCTTCTCGTCACGCTCCGTAGGGAGAGGTGGCGCGCAATGCAGGAGCTGCAGTGGAGGGGAGGCGACGACGGGGCAGGGTCATCGAACGCACCGCCGGACGGCCAGTAGGCCATAATCTAGCCGTTTTCTTCAAACTTGTAAAATATAATCAAATTTGAATGAAAACTTTTATTTTCTTGCACTTTTGTTTATTTGGGGGCTCCTTTGAGGGGACGCGGGTGGGGAGTGACGTCCCCCAAACGCGGAACGAAGAAAATGCGTCCCCAAACGCTCGATCCGATGTCTTTTGGGGACGATTTGGGGGACACGGCTGAAGATGGTCTTAAGCGTGCTAGTGTTGGAGCAGTGTGAGAATGAGTGATCGAGCGAGAAGTTTAACCACGATTATGTAATTGGACTAGAGATTAAGTGTAGTTAGAGATTAAACTTGTCAAATAACTCAACTACTAAAAATTCTGAAAAAATAGAAAAAAGAGGGAGTGAAAAAAGTTTAGATAAAAAATAGATTATATAGTCTTTAGTTCTGGTTGGTATTACAAACCAGCTCTTCCTGACGCGCACCCGCGGCCCACGTGGAGAGTCTTTAGTCCTAGTTTGTAACACAACTGAGACTAAAGGCCCTCCTCAATCGGGATAATAGACCCGTTTTACTAGTGGGTGGTGGATTACACTGGAGACATCGAAGGAGAAGGATAATAACCATGATGGATTTTTCCGTGTGTGTTTAACCATTATCATTTCCGTGGGCGGTGCTTAGATTATTGGTGTTTCACCATTATTATTTCAGTGGAGTATAACTGAAGTGCTTGAAAGAACTTTGACACATAACATGAGATGTAACTTCTTGTAAGAAAAAAGAAGAAGATAATCAATCGCCCTTGTGCCCGTAAGAACCCTAGCCACGTTTTGCTTTTCTATATGTTTAGTATTGTATTGTAACTGTGTCCCTGACTACGATGTCTCAACATTGAAGATTTGATGTTTGCCGAAACAAAAGCCCCAAGGCTCTAGTTTTGCCCTGATGTGGACATTGTGGTCGACTAAAGGCAAATACTTATAATTTGGAAACCACTCACAGGTGAACGTTATGAATCTTGTGCCAGCCCTTAACGCCCCACTCCGCTGTAGGATCTAGATGTAGTGGTGCATACAGAATAAATAAATAAATAAAGATAAAGTTGCTAGGTCCCACAACAAAATGCCAGTGTCAACTTATTTTTCCGGTCGAGCATAGGGACTCCAGCGATCCCGTTTCCCTGATATATTTTCTGTATAATTTTGTTGAAAGTAAGGCCACCACACCACAACTACTAGAATTAGATGAATCCATATTGGAAGACATAGTATGCTTTCTTGTTTACCCTGTGAATAACATGGCAAAAAAATTCTTGGACTTCTCCATGCTAACTAAACAGGACCATGCATCTGAGTTTTGTGGTGTTTGACGTTTGAGCCAACTCCAGCACAGTTAACTAAACAGGATATTATTCCTTGATGAGAATTTTGTGGGCTCAAAGCAAAGACACTAGTTTTTCTTGCCTGAGCTGAACAAAGAACCATAGCTGGAGTCTGGAGGTACACAAAAGCATAAGGCCCAGCTGAACAAATGTTGAGGCCCAGCTAGAACATTCCCACCGCGACCATTCTCACCGTAAGTAATTGACGAGGCCCATTTGCTTAAACATGGTCCCCTGAAAAGCTGTTTACTCAGGGAGTCGTTTTTATTCCCCGATTACAGGTTCATGCAGTCAGTCGCGCTAAGTGCGACCGTGGTCGGAACGGGCACCGTTTATCACTCGCCTCATGGCGTCAATCCATCAACTTCACAAGATCTGGTGGACGCTCCGTTCATACTCCCTTTTGGTCAACTAGAGCAAAACTATTTTATGCTCGTGAAATCAGAATATGGTGTTTCTTTTCTTGGCAAAAAGAAATTCTCAAGTGGACGGGCCACTCACTATCATTGTTATCTTAGTCTTCTGAAGAGAAAACCCTGAAAATGAAATGCCACTCCCAGAAAGTTTATGACCGCTTTGACTAACTGATGTAATATATCTCTACCCTTGTTCCATTCATTTCTTGCACATGCAACTTGCAGCACAGTGTTGCCCTATGTTAATCAAGAGGACGAATTTTTGGCAAAAGAGACCACCCTGTTCAATTTATTGACAAAAAGGACCACCTGTGAGTGCAATTGACAAAAAAGACCACCTTCTCAGTGGTGGCAGCGCCTCCAGGCGACACGTGGCACATGCTGCCGCAGGCTGTGGCGGCGGGAATTTGCCGTTTATCGTCGAGCAGCGCCGTCCGTCGCTGTCAGCTGTGGCGGGCCATGCCGCCAGAGGCAACGGAGGCAGCGTGACGTGGAGCATGCCTCCACTGAATGCGGCGGCAGGCCCTTGCCAAAAATTCTGACGCCGCATGCAACACGGATGCTCCAAACCTCCTCTCATGGATTTAGTCGCTGAACTCAATATGAAATAATTTGGCCATGGGCTAATAATTATTGCATTATGCATGCATTATTGCATTATGCATGCATTATTGCATTATTATATGCTAATTATGCAGCCGTGCCGCCAAATTCATGCATGCAAGTACATAGATGTAGAGTGCACGTAGTTCCTTTGGTAATGTATATGGCCTAATGACATGGTAAACAAACCTCCTCTCATGGACTTAGGGCATCTCCAACGTGGCGATCCATCCCGCGTCCGCGCATTCGGATGGGTCCCAGCGGATAAAAACGCGGCCCAACGCGGCCACACATCACAAATGCGGATGGCCGTGGTGACCGGGACGATCCAAATCGTTTGCGTGGCCGCGGATGGTACGCGGCGTCCGGCCGCGTCCGCCTGCTCGCCTCCCTAGGCCCATCTGTCGGCGGGCGGGAGTACTATTAAATGTGGACTGGGGAGGGGGACTGTCCCTATCCAGTCCCCACTCCTCACTCCATTCCGCTCGCACGAGCTCGAGCTGCAGGCCGCACTGGCGGCGTCCCGCGAGGTCAACGACCTCGAGGAGCTAGCCAAATGGTTGCATCTCTGTAATAACCCAGAACATAGGAACAACGAAGGGTAGATTTAGAAATGGGATGTGTATTTCATCGCAAAACGGGGGAAATTTTCGCGCCTTATTGCAACTAAACCTAAGAGGGATCGAGGTTCTCTCTCATTTTGCACTTAGGGTTAGGCAATGTGAGTTAGGGAAATTTCGACATGATCTCTTTTGTATCTTGTTACTTTGGGGAATGATTGCATTTGATAAGTGTTAAACATTTAAATATAAACATCACACAATATAAACAATGAATTTAAAATTCAAACACAAGATATAAATTCAAATCTATTTGAATTTCAAAGTGAATGTCAAATACAATATTTAATCAAGATTATAAACATTACATCATACAAAAGCTCATAAACCAAAACTTGAGCTTTATTGATATACAACACACATTACAAAGTCTTTACAAAATTCTTGATACAAGAATTGAGACATAATGATCAGAAATAAAAGAAAAGGAAAATTACAAGTTTATTCTAAACTAAACCTAAACTAAGTGGCTTGAGAATGATCTTCTGGCCATAGTTCAAACCTGCAAAACAAAGAACAGGTACTAGACAGAATATAAGTGTTAACATAGTTCAGTTTGGACAGTTAGCAAAAATCACAGGAAATTCAGTTTGGACAGTGCAAACTGTCACAGCACACTTGTGCTTGTCCAAATTTCTGGACAGCTCAAGATAGGCATAGGCAGACCAACACTGAGCAAGCCACAGGGGCTCAAGTTTCACCATATGAAGGCTGTTGCTAACCAAGCAACAGCAAGGCAATGCAAGGGGTGAGTCATAAAGTAAACAAGCTTGTGTGTCATGGCCAGGGAAGAAGTAGAGACCATATAAATAGCACACAAACCCTAGAACCATGACAGTCGACCACATATGCAAATCACCAGGTAAGGGTGAAGCAAGAACCAGTTCATACTCAAGAACAGAAACCAACACAACCACTTAGCTCCAGGAATCATGGTGACCTGAGAAGCTCAACCAGAAACTGGAGGTGAAGGGCTGTGCACCAAAAAACCCCAAGTCTGCATCAACCAAATATTTCACACTAGGAGCTGGAACAAGGTATACCAAGTTCCTGGACAGATCCAATGGATCTGATCCATCATATATGCATGATATAAGCATGGGAATGAGCAGATGCTCAAAAGGGTAGATCATCACTTGGTTTTCACCAAGGATTACTGCCAGTCTAAAGGCCACAAAAAATGAAAAGCATCTAGGTACAGATCTTGTACACAGAAACTAGCACACATGCACAGATGCACACACTAGCCAGATCAGATGCACAGATAGCACCAGCAGATGAATTGCAAGGATTAGTAGCTGATAAGACTACACAGTAAATCCTAAGCTATGAACCATCAGTAAACCCTAGATTTTCATCAGGCAAGCATATTGGCATTCATATCTAGTATGATTCCCAAATATGCAAGCAAAGGTTGAGTAGCCACAAGATCCAACTAAATAGGTGAGCAACCAATCAGTAGCAAGGCCACTGAGGTCACATCACACTTAGCACCACTTAAAAGAAAGCCAAATATAGCACATCATTATCCAGGAATGGATTCAGATTCAATTGCTTGCTAGATAATCATGAATAGCCAAATCATTTGCAAGCAAGTCATTTAAATCATTACTGCATAAGCAGTTCATCATAACTTAATTAATACAAGCATGAATTTATCACAGATCCATGCTTAGTACTGACAGCAGCATAATACAAGGCAACACAGTGTAATCACTGCATCATAGCCACTGGAGCAAGTCCAGGTAGCTTGAATGAGCAACAGCACAAGTAAGCAATAGCATAGTGATGCTTGAGCATCAGCATCACAAGGAAATTGAATCACTTAGCCATTAATTAATCAAGAAGCCATCACTGACATTGAATTGATCAAATGGATCAATTAAATCAAGCCAAGCTACACAGGGAAGCTAGCCAACAAGCAAAGAATGATCCAATGGATCACTAGCTTGCATAGGAAGCACAGAAGCATATCACAAGCACCACTAGCACACACAAGTGTCACTGATGCATCACAAGTACACCTAGACAAGCAAGCATGATATGCCAGTAAGCACAAGCAAGTCATAATCAAGCATAGCATGACATAGCAAGCTCATGAGCAAGCACAGCAGAGCATGGCAAGTACAGAGCATGCTAGGAACAACAGAGAAGCAAGTAAAGCATGAATCGCAAGCAAAGCAACACCGCGATGCACAAGAATCGGTAATTTGGCCATGAGCTTGCAGTAGATAGAAGCATAGGAAGATTGAGCAGCTATAGCATAGCTCTGTGTGATCACACGATCACCAGAGAGCAACAGAGCATGAGGAGGAAGAAGAACAGTAGCAAGGGAGGCGCACAGATGAGAAGGAGGAGGTGAAGTACTTACTTGCGCCTGGAAGCAGAAGCTAGGGCATGGCGAGGCAGTGCTCGCGCGGCCCTAACAACTGCAAGTCCATGGTAGGCGCCGACGTTACGCCGGCGAACCCAACACCACCGTAGCAAGCACCTGAGGCGACGGCACGAGTACTGCGAGCAGCACCCGCGCCAGGTCAACCCCAGGAGCGCACCCATCGTCGGTGAGGACGAGAGCTCGCCGGAGTTCGTCGAGGCGATTCTCCACGAGATCCAGAATGGAGGCGATTCGCCAGGAGAGGTAGAGAAGGGGAAAACCACGCGGACAGATCGATAGATCTGCACGCGGCGGTTCTGGTTTGGTAGGTGGCTACGGCGGAGGAGCTCGAAGCTGGCCGGAGCGAGGCGGCGGCCATGGCGGCGACGCCATCGCCACGGGCGTCGCAGGAGGCTAGGGTTAGAGACGAAGAGCGAGAGAGGGCCGAGTGAGTGAGAGAGGTGGGCCGTTCGGCGCCACCGAGCCACTATGGGGCAAGCCTTAGTGGGCTGTCCCATGGGCTTAGGTTATTGGGCTGGCCCAATAGGGGCCAGGGGGCATTTGTCTTTTAACAATTAATAAAAGGCCAGAAATTTACCAATTTTTAATAAATAAAATACAACTCTAAAAATCCATTAAAAATTGGATTAATGAATGAAAAATAAATCTTAACAAGAATAAAATATGAAATGGAATTTATGAAACAAATTCAAAATTATGAATTATAAGAATTTAAATAATAACTTGGAATTTTAAACTATTATTTCCTTGTATTAAAAATTCAAGGAAAAATCTCAAATAAGTTCAAATACTTATTTTCAAACATTTCAAAATGAAATTCTACTATTCCAAGTCATTTCTATTGGAAAAGGGTATTTTTCCAAGAAAAATACTATATTCCTTTTTAATTCCAAAAACTATAGAGGTAACTCTATAATTTCAGATTATTTTTGGAATGATTAAGGAAATCATCAAGTAAAATAGTTTTACTTTGAATTGTTGTACTTTGTGTGAATTAAAATGGTTTATACATTTAAATCAATTGCAAGTTACTGTCAAAGACATAACTCTTAAAAGCAACCCTAAATTGCTATAACTCAGCGGGGTAAAGGGATTCAACATAAAATAATACACCCATAATTGCATTATTTGGATTTTATAACATTTTCCTTACCGGACAATGATGCTTCTTACAGAACCCGAGGTCCAGGTTCCATCAACTGCATTGAACTGCACTATCTCGCAGTCCACATGCAAGTTCACCCTTGCTCATGTCAACTTGATTATTTTCTACTACTTTAATGCAAAGCTATATACTTATCATTCCTGCATCGCAAATGAAATGTTACTTTCCAACTATGAATATGACTATGTGGCTGGCAATGGAACCATGGTATGTGTTGATATGGTGGAGGTTCCATTGCAATGGGTTATATCACCCTAGGATTAAATCACCAATGCCGTCCAGTGATTCTAGCACCGTACAAACCGCGTTGACCATGAGATCTATAATGGCTCTCGGGAAGCCAGTCGTATCTTTTCCCTTCTGCACGCCAATGGATTGGTAGAGCCGGTGGGGTGTTGGAGGCACTGCCGCAATAGGTTGGGATATCCTTTTAAATCCCCATCCATTAGTGATGATAAGCTCTACCATCTATGAAGGATTGTCCGGAGTACACCGTGAGTAAAGCCGTATTATCGGGGGAAGTCTACTGGGGGTGTACGGTTGGACAAAAGGGTGGGTTTGCAGTCGTGGAGAAGGCGGTGTGGGCTTGGATCTTTATACCTGGCCTCACACCAAAGGAAGTATGAACGGGGCAAGTCCTCATGGATGGCAAAAAGGGTGAGATCTCTTGTGGGAAAAGTAACGCACCTCTGCAGAGTGTATCAAATTGTGGCTGTCACTCCTTGTTCCGGAAGGAATCGCGAACGCGGGCAGAAAGGAACTCCACGAAGTTCTAGTCAACCTGTGAAGACTGACGGGCATAGTTTTCATAATAAAAGCAACCTTTTGAAGAAATGATTTCAAAACATGCATTGACCTGCGATTTCCTGATCAATGGTCGTAGCTAGTGCATCAAACACCTTTTTACTCTTTTAGAACTTGCTGAGTACCCCTGTACTCACTTTCTTTCGACACCCTTGCTAGACTGTGATCCGGAAGTGGAGGCCATCAACGATGGAGCACCAGAAGGAAGTTACGAGCTGGTCTACGAAGAACCTGATCTTACCGGTGGAGTGGAAGGCGTAGACTATGGGATAGTCTACGGACCAGATGACACGGAGGTGGAGCAGTAGTGACATACCCTAGCATCATAGAGCTGAGCAACGTAGAACTTACCTAAATAAGTTGTTGAGCTCTCTTTATATTTGTTATAAGTTGTAATCGTACTTAAGTAGTATCCTAGGATGTTCTCATAGGACCTGTGAGAATATCAACTTGTAAGTCAATGTTTGTAATAAAGTGTGGAGTGTTATGACCTGCAATGTTTCTGTTGTACCACTCTGAGGGATATGGCAAATTGTGAAGAAGTCCCTTCACAAAGATCATATCAACGACTTGTATACTACAACATGCAGTGGTATGCTGGGTCACCGCAGCTGGTATCAGAGCAAATGTTGCGACCTTAGGTTGGAAAAACCTAGTATAGGGAAGAAACCTGTAGGAGTCTAGTAGAGATAGTAAAGGATTCTCTAGAAATATGGTGATTATTCACATGAGAATAGTAAAACCATATATTTTAGTGCGATAATTCTTTATTATGGCTATTATGATGCATTATCACTACTAATATTCTGCTTTTGTATACAGCCATAATGGCGAACACTTTTCCTAAGAGGGCTTTGAGGAAGGTTGAGGGATGGCTCGGTGATTATGATGGACCAATCACAGCTCTCCTGTGTGGGATGCTGAAGGAACTTCATTGTGACCCACGGATACCTGTTATCAAGTATATCTACTATGATGGGGAAATCCTAGCCAAGTGCAGAGTATCGGTCCAACTACCGACAAAACTGCTGATGAGTCGTGTAATGCCATACGGAGAAGCCAAAACTATCACCACGGCCTACCACATGGGCCTATTCAAGGCAATCCTTGAGATAAGGCAGCACAAGTCAGTAGAACTGTTATGTTCAGAATTTTCTCATATACCTCATGCCGAGTGTCGTCGTGGCGAACGAGCAGATGCCATGGGATGGCTTAAGTTGGGGCCGAATTGGCGCTAGATGATTCGGGGGAGGGTTTGCGACTAGATGGGATGACCTTCCGGATGCTTTCCTCAAGAACACAACCAAAGGCCGGTATGCAAGAAGAGAGACAAGAGGAAGAACTCTTTACTAGATCGCTAGCTTCATTGATCTCAACATGTTTACAGGTTCTTGGATACAAGTTCTATCGTCTAATCTCCTCTATCAACACGCGCCCGTATGAGGCAGTGCCCCCTCTCCTTATATAGGGGAGAGGGTGGCTTACAAAACAAGAAACCCTAATGGCATCTTTGACTGGACAAACTACTTTACAAAGCTACTTTAATCATAGATGACGCCGGGGTCTTCTTTAATCAGGGACGCTGACGTCCTCCGGCTTCTTTCAGCGTCACCTCTCTCTTTGGCGCCAGGGCTCTGATTAAAGCCACTTTGCTTAGCTCATCCTTGTCTTCTAGCTCTGAAGAGAATCTTTGACCAGTCCTGCCGACAGGCCCTTCTTTCCGGTATCTTCTTTTTCCGATTCCGGTATACCCCTCTTGGGGATACCGGCTTAGCTTCACTTAGCCAAATTCTTATCTTTGTGTTCCGGTAAGAATATTAAACCGGTATCTCGATGGCTCAAACCATCCGGTTTGGCATGCCTTTGGCATACCGGGGGTTATCCCCCCAACATTAGTCCCCGAAGCTGGTATAGTCTGGCGGATTCTATCCTACAGACCATGCCAGGTTTTCATGTTTTTAGGATACCGGTTTAATCTCTCCGGCTTTGAACTTGGATCCGGCATCTTTGCCCTTATTTGTCTTTTCTCTCTTTGCAAGGTATTCCCCGGCATCTCTTTTCTCCGGTATCATTCGCATTTACTCTTTCCTCGGCGAAGTCGAGAATATCTCGGGCCCCGCGCCTGTCAGTGACATGCGCACTGTTAACTGGCGCGCCAGTGTCAGTGGTCATTTCGCTTCGACTCCCGCGCGTGCATTAAATGCACCACTGCAGATCCCACTAGCCACTTCGGATCTGTGTGTGCCTCCGTGTGTCTTCTTATTTCTTCGCGTGTACCTCCTCGCCACGTGGCGGCCCGTGGTGCGAACCGTCGCGGCCCGCGGAGCGAACCGCCGTGGCCCGGCGGTTTTCGGCCCATCTTCTCCCTTCTATTTAAGTTGGAACCGTCGCCTCTTCTTCTTCTTCTCGCATTCCCCATTCTTCGCGCATAGTGCCCCTCGCTCGCTGCGCCTCCGCCGTTCTTCGTTCGCCATCGTCCGCGCGAGCTCTGCCGTCCGGCGAACTCACGCCGCGTCTCCGCCGGACCTCGCCGTGCGGAAATCTTTCGCAGCGCCTCCGTTGCGACCGCAGCATTCTTGCTCCTTCGCGCCCTTCACTGCTTCGCCGTCGACGGTGCTCGTCGGCGACCGTAGGCCCGCTCCTTCACCGGTGAACGTCCTCCCAGCGACCGCGCCGCCTCAGGTTAGTACCAATCTCACTTTGCTCTCCCTTTGCTCGTTTTCCAGATCTTGGGTCGACAGTGTTCTTATTTCCTCTTTTTCTTTGATTTTCTTCTTACTCGTAGATCTTCGCGCGGGGTTCAACTGTGGGATTTCTGTTTTTTCGCCTCCAAACCAATGTCTAGCGAGGAATCTTCCTCTGCTTCTTCCTCTGATTCCTCCTCCGGTAGCCGGCGTAGACAATCTTCCGATAGATCTACGGCTTTGGATCCGATGGACACCGATTCCGGCAGCCAGCAAGAATCCGGTAGCCACCAAGAATCCGGTAGCCACCTAGAATCCGGTAGCTCTAGCCAAGCTTCCGGCGTAGAGCCTTCCCCTATCACTCGTGGAGCCTGGATGGGCTCCAATGTTACCAAATACGAGATTGATTGGCTATACCGGTCCCGCAGGATTCCGGAAGGAGTAACCTGCCGGCTTCCCGGTGACAAAATCGAACCGGTGCTCCAGCCCGGTGAACATGTTGTTTTCCTTGCTCATTTTGAGCGTGGCTTCGGCCTTCCTGCTTCGCCTTTTTCCGGGAGTTCCTAAATTTCTATGAACTCCAACCTCATCACCTCCCTGGCAACGCCATTTTTTATCTTTCCTGTTTTGCCACCTTCATGGAGGCCTATATTGGCATTCGTCCCACTCGTGAGACGTTCGCCCGCTTCTTTGCTCTGCGGATCAATTCCGTTCAGGGCAAGGAAATTCCTAAGCCCAAACCGCCCGTGCAGTGCGGGTCTTGCATCGTCGGCTCCCGCCAAGGGAGCACTTTCTTCAAATTCTCCGGCCTCGGGTCCTGCCGCGCCTGGCAAGGGACTTTCTTCTACGTGAAGAACAACGGCCCCGCGAACCTCATCGATCTGCCGCCCTTCAACGCGGCGCCGCCCAGCAGAGCCAATTGAAGCTACCACCCGAAGACGGATCACATCGAAACCAACCGGGTGGTGCGCTTCATGGCAACTTTGAAGAAGGAGACTAACATCTGCTCGGATGATATCATCCGCACTTTTATCTCGCGCCGGGTGCTTCCTCTCAAGTGCCGGCAGCATAGGATGAGCGAGATGTACGGTCCTGGCGATCCCACCAAGATCACAGGCAGTCCCCTTAGCAAGAAGGACGTCGTCCGCAAGGCTAGGCAGATCTGCCAAACTGCCATGCCGTTTGACTGGGAATGGGGCCTCCTTCCCCTCAGCACTACTAACCCTCCGACCCAAGAAGTAAGAGGTTACGCAATTTGGGTCGGCTAACCGGTAACTTTTTTGCTCTTGTTAACCCTCTTTTTTCTTGTTTCAGGCCAAGGACCGCTTCCCCACCATTCACGCAGAGCGGCGAGGGATTTGCGTGAAGCGTGCGCTTGACTCCGTCGATCCAGATCCTTACATCCGTTGGAAGGATCTGAAGATGGGCAAGACCCCAGCTGCGCACCTTGGCAGATCTCCGCCGAAGCCAACCGGGTCCTCCGATGACCTGACTTTGCTGGAGGTACCTTTCTTCTCCGGTTTCTTCTGCTTCTCTCATTATTATTCTTTTGCGGATCTTTTCTTAGCTATTTTTAACTCATAGATCCACGAGCACCCGCCGCCCTTGCGCGCCGAGGCCGGTCATGAGTTTGTGGACAAGCTCATGGCCCAGGGCCAGAAGAACAAGGCACCGGCATCTGATGCCGGTTCCAGCCAGGCTCCTCCCTCTAAGCGCTTCCGGACGGAACCCTTGGGGGAGAAGGAAGTGGGCATGCGGCGCTATGGGCGCAAGCAGATGCCGACCGCCTTCGGGTAAGTTTCTCGTTTTCTTGCTTGCCTCTTTTTGCCAAGTTCTTTTTCCGGTTTCTTTTTTCCAACCGTTTTTCTTTCTTTTCCTCAGCCCTGCGCTCAAGCTTGGCTCAAGGCCAGCGGGCTCTGAAGGTTCCGCAAGGACCTCAACCCCTCCTCCTCGCTCAAGCCCGGCACCATCTGGTGCCGGCAACACCTCTGCCTCCCCTCTGGGGGGCACAACAAGTTCGGGGCGTGCGTCCCCTACACCGCCAGAACACCGCACGGAGGAGGATCTTTCCTTCCCTCCAGAGAACCAGGATACCGGCGCCAGCAACATCGGCGCCGAGGAAGAAGCTGCCGGGCGGGCGGAATCTTTGGTTCCTCCCGTCCTTGAAAAGAAGACAACTTCCGCACCGGAAACTTCCGTGCCGGAAAGTTCTAACTTGGGTGGTGCTCCTAGCGCACCCCCTTCTCCAAGAACTGCTCCACCGCCGCCGCCGGATGCGCCTCGCACCAAGCCAGCCGGGGCCGCTCCAACTGCGCCGTCGCCCAAGCTCTCCAAGCTTATTAAGGGGAAGGCGACGGCCTCCAAGGCCCCCTCTGAGGGTCAGCAGTCTCTGGTGCTGCACGTCTCCAAGGCTGCTAGCGCTGCCGGCGAGAAGGCCACCGGCTTGCTCGGCCGCATCACTGAGTTCCGGCATGGGGGCCGGGAGCTGGGGCATCTGCTGCCCTATGCCCAGAAGTGGAACGCCGCGGATGTGACCCCGGCGACCCGCGGCATGGGCAAGGATAGGCAGCCGGCGCCAGATCCCGCTGGGGACCGATGTTCCGAGGAGCATTTCATGCGGCTCCGCCGAGCCATGAAGGAGCTCGACAATGCGTGGTTTGACTCCACGAACAATCTGAGGGTAAGTTTCCAGCAACTCTTTTCAATTTTTGCCGGTTTCCTTACTTCCGGATTTTTTTTCTAAGTTTTCCTTAACTTCATGCCGGTTTCTCTTTTTCTATTGAGTCTTGTCTATCTTCCCAGTCCCCGAGTTTTGTGGTGAGAGCGCAGCTCTTAGCACAAAACTTTAACTTAAAAACTTAGCGCGAAACCGGCATTGCCAGTCCCCGAGTTTCGGGTTAAGAACCTTGTTCTTAGCGCAAAACTTAGCTTAAAAAACGCGCGAAACTAGCACTACCAGTCCCCGAGTTTCGGGTTAAGAACCTTGTTCTTAGCGCAAAACTTAGCTTAAAAAACGCGCGAAACTAGCACTGCCAGTCCCCGAGTTTCGGGTTAAGAACCTTGTTCTTAGCGCAAAACTTAGCTTAAAAAACGCGCGAAACTAGCACTGCCAGTCCCCGAGTTTCGGGTTAAGAACCTTGTTCTTAGCGCAAAACTTTAACTAATCTCTTTTTCTTGAACAGCTCACGGCTGACGCTCGGAAGGTCCTCTTTGAGGAGCTTCTATGGGAGCATCGGGACCTCGCTGAGGCACATGATAAGTGCCAAGGTAAGTTTCTGTACCGTCGGCATCTTTTTACCGGAAACCCTTTTTCCTCCTAACACTTATGATTTTTGCTTAACAGTGATCTCGGAAGCTTCCATTGAGGCTCTCAAGGAGCAGCTCGCTGCCGCCCAACGTACAACTTTCCCTCTTTCCTGTTGGCTTGCTTTTCTTTTCATCTTAGTAGTACAACTTTGTTAACACCTTCTTTTCCGGGTTTTAGGGGAGAAGGACCAGCTCATCCGGCAGCATCAGGAGGAGCTGAGTGCCCAAAAGACCAGCTACCAGGAGCTCAAGTCCCAGTTCATCCAGCTGGGCCTTGACCATGCTAAGGCTCTGAAAGCTGCTGAAGCTGACGCAGCGGCCAAGATGCATGAGGCTCTTGAGGATGTCGGCAACTCCAACATGGTGTTGCAGGCTGAGTTGGAGGAGCTGGCCAAGGTGCGGAAAGCTGCCGAGGAGAAGGCCGCGCGGCTCGAGGCGGAGCAGAAGGAGTACGACCGGCTGGTCGTGCAAACTGATGCACATGCCTACCGTAAGTTTCTTCCTTTTCCCTTTTCCGATTTCTGCTTATAAGCTTTTTTCTTCCGATTGCATTTTCTTTCCGTTATCTTTCCTTCCGGTTGCATTTTCTTCCGGACGCCTTTCCTTAGCCTCTTTCTTTCTTTGCATAGGCCTCTTCCCAGACTCTCAGAGGTTTGCCATCAAGAGGGTTGATGAGCACCGCGTTGCCCAGGCCCAGGAGAATCTTGGCGTGCTGTGGACCCCCTATGACCATCTGGTTGCGCTGAACGCGCGGGTGTCTCACATGCGCGCCATAGATCGTAACCTCTCAGATATTCCTAATGTAGCTACCCAGCTCTTCAGGACTCTGTGGCCTGGCGAGGAGGTGCCGGATACTTTCTCGCTGATCAGCGACCGCCTCAAGGGTGCCGGCAGGAGGATCCGTGAGTGGCAGTGCTCCGCTGCCCGCGCTGGAGCAGACTCTGCACTCCGCGTCGCCTGTTCGTGGTATCCGGAGCTGAACTTGGACGCCCTCACCGGAGTGCGCGAAGGCGCGGAAACCGATTTGGACCCGATCCTCACCGCTAAGCGGCAGGATCGCGCGTACCACATCGCGGAGTACGCCGATATGCGCACCTTCATCCCTCCCCCTCCTGACGTCCAAGACTATCTCGACGAGGAGGAGGATGAAGCCGAGGAGGAGCCTCTGGGCGATGCTGGTGCTGGCGATGCTCCTCCAGAAGCCCCCGCTGCCTAATCATCTACTGTTTAAAGTTTGCCTGTGATATGTCCTTTGGTCCTGTTTATCTCAAAACAATTGCCCGTTAAATTCTACCCCGGTATGCCGGGGTTTATGACGTAAAACTCTAAGTTTGCTTTTGGTTGCTGCACAACAGTCTATGCCGGTACGTTATACCGGTAGTTAATTATCTTAAGTTTGCCTTAACATATTTGCTTATGGTTTTGCTTTTATCCTGTACCGCAAAGATTTCCAAATTGTTTCCGCATCCAATTCGATGCACACTTGGTTCTTTTGCCTTGGCTCTGCCTGCCTTCTCTGGGCATTCTTTGGCGTATGAGCACAAGGTTCTTTCACCAAACAAGCATTTTCTTGAACTTAGAAATAACTTCGAAATTTTGCAAAAAACCGGTTTGACCGGGGTTAGCTAAATTTTCCGGATTGTTTGTTCCCACTCTCTCTTTTCGCAGTTCGCGTGCTTAGTTGCTACCGGTTTATCTTGCTTGCCATGAAGCCGGTTTGCGGACAGCAGCAGAGTCGAAGACTCCGGTAGGTTTAGCACGCTACTAAACCGGAAAGAAAAAATGTTCACTAACCAACCGGCGAACTGAAAAAATAAACACATTTCATGCAACTTAGGTTGGGGTAGTCCCCGAGATTTATTCGAGATTCCGACATCTTTTATTCATAGCATATAAGGTAC
The DNA here is from genome assembly GCF_019359855.2 of Lolium perenne. Lineage (NCBI taxonomy): Eukaryota > Viridiplantae > Streptophyta > Magnoliopsida > Poales > Poaceae > Lolium > Lolium perenne. Next base: position 167,365,936 of record NC_067244.2, read on the forward strand.
AAAAAGGAACTTCTTACTCCACAACTTCAAGAGTAGAAAGGACGCAACAGAGCTACGTTCCATGGACGCTTGCTCTCCTCTCCGGATTTGTCCGCCTTTCCTTTTTTCCACTCCTGTGCATCGATCAAGTAATAGGAATCATTGTGAAGAGCTTTGCTCACAATGAAGGGACCTTCCCATGGTGGTGAGAGCTTATGCCGGCCTTCAGTGCGCTGCACTAGGCGTAGCACCAGATCTCCTTCCCGGAAAACTCTCGGGTTAACCTTCCGACTATGATAGCGTCTGAGGTTTTGCTGGTAAATGGCTATTCTTGCCAAAGCCAACTCTCTTGCTTCTTCTAGCAAGTCCACATCATTTTCTCTGGCCTCTTTGACCTCTTGCTCAGTATAGAGCTGTACCCTTGGTGAATCATGAATGATGTCAGTTGGTATGACCGCTTCTGCTCCATATACCATGAAGAATGGAGTGTACCCGGTGGACCGGTTTGGAGTTGTTCTTATGCTCCACAACACTGATGGTAGCTCATCAAGCCAACACCCCGGTGACTTTTCTACCGCTTTAATGAGCCTTGGTTTGATACCGAAAAGTACCAAAGCATTCATTCTTTCCACTTGGCCATTGCCTTGTGGGTGTGCCACTGAACACAAATCCAACCGGATGTTGTTGTCCTCACAAAACCTTTTGAACTCACCTTGAGCAAAGTTCGTTCCATTGTCAGTGATGATGCTGTGCGGGTATCCATACCGCAAAATGACATCTTTCAAGAACTTCACCGCTGTGTGTCCATCACACTTTGCGATAGGTTTCACTTCTAGCCACTTGGTGAATTTATCAACCATAACCAAGATGTGAGTCATGCTGCTCCTTGCAGTTTTGAATGGGCCAACCATATCGAGGCACCAAACAGCAAACGGCCATGTTAGCGGTATTGTCTTTAAACCGGACGCTGGGGTATGATTTTGCTTGGCGTACCTCTGGCACCCGTTGCATTTTCTTACCAAATCCTCAGCATTTTCCAAAGCAGTAGGCCAATAGAACCCATGCCGGAATACTTTTGCTACCAGCGCCCTTGATGAAGCGTGGTGCCCACATTCTCCTTGGTGAATTTCCTCAAGCATTTCTTTTCCTTCTTCCGGTTCCACACATCTTTGAAGGACACCGGTAACGCTTCTCTTATACACCTCACCGTTGATGAATGTATATGCCTTGGACCTTCTTTGGATTCTCCTTGATTCATTTTCGTCATCCGGCAAGGTGCCGTTGATCAGGAATTCCTTAATAGGTTTAACCCACGACGGTGTCTCTCGAACCAGAAACACCGGTGCATCTATCTCCATGCTATCCATCAGCATTGTTTCTTCCGGCGCGGTTGCGTCAGTCCCCGAGCTTGCCGGAGCAGTCCCCGAGTTTACCGGAGCAGTCCCCGGGTTCCCTTCATCAATGTCCATGGGTACTATGTGTGATTCCGGTACGAAAATTGATTCCGATTCCGGGCTTGGTTTGATTGATGGTACTCTTAAGTGTTCCAAGGCTATTCCGGGAGGAATTTCCTGCCTAGATGAGCCCAGTTTGGACAAAGCATCCGCGGCTTCGTTTTCCGCTCGCGGTACATGGTGAAACTCACAGCCTTCAAAGAAGCCGGCAATCTTTTGCACGTGAAATCGGTACAAAGCCATGTTAGCATCTTTTGCGTCCCAATCTCCGGAACATTGCTGCACCACAAGATCTGAATCTCCATAGCAAATGATCCGGTGCACGCCGATTTCTTTTGCTACCTTGAGTCCATGGATCAGAGCCTCATACTCAGCGACATTATTCGATGCCCTGAAATGCACTTGCAGAACATACCGGAGATGATCTCCCTTGGGCGAGGTAAGCACCACACCAGCACCCAGACCCTCTTTCAATTTGGATCCGTCGAAGTGCATTTTCCAGTACTCTATTCTCTGATTTGGCGGTTTGTATTGCATTTCCGCCCAATCAATGAGGAAATCAGCCAAAGCTTGTGACTTTATGGCATCTCTTCTTTCATACACTGGTACATATGGTGATATCTGGATTGCCCACTTTGCAATCCTTCCGCTAGCGTCCTTGTTGCACATGATATCAGAGATTGGTGCTTCACTCACCACTTTCATAGGATGTTCTTCAAAGTAATGCTTGAGCTTTGTGGCGGCCATGTACACGCCATAAGTCATCTTTTGGAAGTGAGGGTAGTTTTGCTTTGAGAGGGAGAGCACCTCGCTCAGGTAGTATACCGGCCTCTGGACGGTTTTTCCTTTCTCTTCTCTTTCAACCACAACTACTACGCTCACAACCCGGTTTGTTGCCGCTATATACAATAGCATAGGCTCCCTTTCTAGAGGTGAAGCCAGTATAGGAGCTGTGGCCAACAAAGTTTTCAGCTCTTTAAACGCTGCGTCTGCCTGATGGGTCCAGACGAACGTGTCAGATTTTTTCATGAGAGCATAGAGTGGCAAAGCTTTTTCTCCCAACCTGCTTATGAACCGGCTTAGCGATGCCAAGCTACCGGTAAACTTTTGCACGTCTTTTAGATCGCGCGGTATTGTCATTCTTTCGATTGCCCGGATTTTTACCGGATTTACCTCAATGCCCCGGCTTGATACGAGAAAGCCAAGCAACTTGCCGGCTGGGACACCGAAGGTACACTTTGCCGGATTGAGCTTCATCCGGAACCTTCTTAAGTTATCAAATGTTTGCCGATTAAGGTTTCTTTTACCTTAGTTTTCACCACAACATCGTCCACATAGACTTGCACATTCTTTCCAATTTGATCAAACAAGCATTTTTGCATACAGCGCTGGTACGTTGCACCAGCGTTGCGCAAACCGAAAGGCATAGTGACATAGCAATAAGCCCCGTGCGGGGTAATGAATGCAGTTTTTATTTGATCTTCCTTTTTCAAGGGGATTTGGTGGAAACCGGAACAAGCATCCAAAAAAGACAACAGCTCACATCCTGCAGTGGAATCAATCACTTGATCGATCCTGGGTAAGGGGAAAGGGTCTTTTGGGCAAGCTTTGTTCAAGTTGGTGTAGTCGATGCACATGCGCCACACCTTTGGAGCTTTCGCTTCCATGTTCTCTTCTTTTTTCTTCTCGACCAGCACCGGATTGGCTAGCCACTCGGTGTGCAGTACCTCCACAATGAAACCGGCAACCAGCAACTTTGTCACCTCTTCTCCAATGATCTTTCTCCTATCTTCAGCAAACCGGCGCAGCGGCTGCCTTACCGGCTTTGCGTCTTTCCGGACATTTAAAGAGTGCTCAGCCAGCTCCCTCGGAACACCTACCAAGTCATCAGTAGACCAGGCAAAGATATTCCGATTCTCACGGAGGAAGCTGACGAGCGCGCTTTCCTATGCTTCATTCATGCCGGCACCGATACGAACGGTGCGCTCAGGGTAAGCCGGATCCAGCACAATGTCCTTTGTTTCTTTTGTCGGCTTAAATGCCGGTGCGCCCAGGTTCGCACTCATTGCCGCTAAGCTCAGCTGTGAGGACTGAGCCAGCGCAACCGCAGTTTGCATCCTCCTCTTTTCTTCAGCAATCACCAGTGATTCTGCCAGGTTTGACCCGGCGGATGCTGTTTCCAGCGAGACTTTGTAGTTTCCCACCACAGTCAAGGGTCCACGAGGTGCCGGCATCTTCATCTTGAGATACGCCGTATGAGTTGAGGCCATGAAAGCAGCCAATGCTGGTCTCCCCAGCAAAGCATGGTAAGGACTATGTAAGTCCACCACCTCAAACTCAAGGTTTTCAACCCGGCAATTGTCACGTCCTCCAAACGACACATCCACCCGAACTTTTCCAATCGGTGCGCAGGATAGTCCCGGAACGATCCCATGGAACGTTGTGCGCGTTGGCTGAAGCATGTTTTCTGTTATGCCCAGCATGTTCATGGTGTGCCGGTACATGATGTTTATGCTGCTCCCATTGTCTATCAGCACCTTGCTGAATTTGACTCGAGCATTTGGCCCCTGCATGATTGGGTCCAAGACAAGCGCATATCCACCCGGGTTAGGCATGATCTTGGGGTGATCCTTGAATGACCACGAGATCTCTTGATCAGACCACATCATGTACTTTGGTATTGCCGGCATCACCGCGTTCACTTCCATAGAACGGCGATATAGGCTCTGTCTGTCGGTTGGCTCAGTTACGAACACAACGCAGCACATATCTGGATCCTTGTAAATGTTCCGGTCCAAAGGTGCCGGTGGAGGCGGTTGGCCATTGCCTTCCACCACCTGGTTAACTTGCTGGTACTGCTGCCTGTTTGGCTGCACCGGTAAGGCGTTTGCCCCGGTAAGCGGTGGTGGTGGTGGTAGCTGCTGTTGCCGCGGCATGTCTTGTGGTGGTTGTGCATCCTTTACCGTTCCCTTTTGCATCAAGTACTTGGTCCAACTACAATCCTTCGTCAGATGGTTTGACGGGTGTGCCGGGTTCGGTGTGTGCCACCGGCAAGGTTGGTCCATGGCAGCTTCCATGGTGTACTTCGCGGGTTCTTGCCAGTTCTTTTTTCTGAACCCAAGGCTTCTTTTCTACCCACTGTTTTTTAGGACCCGCCCATGGCTGCGATCCGGTTCTCTGCCTCTGACTGCCGCTGGCCTCAGAGTTTTCTTGCACTGCAGCAACTTGCTGCGGACCGTACCTTCGATCCGGAAAATCTTCCCTTCTCTTATTATTTCGGTTATCCCGGTGTTGCTCTTGGCGCTGCTGTTCCGGCTCAGGTTGTACTGCCAGCTGCGTTGGGTCTCCCAACGCATAGCTATCTGCCACACGTATCATCTCGGCCAACGTTGTCGGCATGTTCCGCTGCAGCTTTTGCCACAATGGTGAACCTCTCCTGCACCCACTGCTAAACCAAGCAATGGCCTGTGCCTCGATTACCCCTTCACAGGAGTTACTTGTGGTGTTCCACCGGGCCAGATAATCCCGGTCTGTTTCGTTCTGGCGCTGTATGCACAGAGCGAGCTGCTGCGGCCTGTTTGGCCTCTGATAAGTGCTGCTGAAATTGCTCACAAAGGCTTCCTCAAAATCCAGCCAGCCATTTATGCTTCCTGCCGGCAAGTTGTTTAGCCAGATTCTTGCCAGCCCAACCAAAAACGACGGTATGATTTTCACGGCCCATCGCCGATTTCCTCCTCCTGCTACAGTTCCTCCGCCGCCTGCGACGTATACCGCGGTCACGTAATCCGCGAGCCAATCTTCGGCTTCATGGTGCCATCATATGTTTTTGTGTCACGGGGCAACATAAAGTTGCGAACTAGTGGTTTTTCTTTCATGATCCTTGGGCCAAAGCATTTTGGGCCTGGGGGACCTTCTTCCTCGATCATTTCTGACAAGTACACTCTATCCAGACGGTGCCTCGCATCCCGTTCCGGTAAGTATCCTTCTCCCAAGCGTTCTCTCAACGGGTTCCGGTATGCTGCCGGTCTTGCGGAATCAGCTTCATCATAACATTCCGGTACCGCGGCCCTTGCCTGCCGGTACCCTGGGGGATCTATTTCCTCCTCATCGTACGCTGCCCTTGCAGCTCGATAATTTTGCCCGGTTTCTTGCCTACCGGCATGATTGTTTCCGGCATAGCCCTCTTTGGCGTAGCCTCTGTTTGTCCCTTGGCCCTTTCTGCTGGCATCATACTGCCCGGCTTGTTGTTTTCCGGCAAGAACCAGATCATACACAGTCATCTGCTGCGCATTTACCTCTTTTTCTCTTCTTCTGTCCGGATGGGGGGACGAAGCCTGCCCATGGGACTTGCTACCGGCATTCCTTGTCGAACGCGCGGATTTTGAAGCCACAGCTTTGTTTAGCCTATCAAGCTGTTCAACATTTTGCTGCTCGATAGTTTCAAGAAGTTCCCGGACACGCTCTTGTTGTTTTGCCAGAGCGTCTCCGGAAAGCGAGTCACACAGCGCTACGACAGCTTTAGCAGCTTTTATTATTTTATCCGGGCTACTGTACTTAGGTTTCTCTACAATGCTCACAGATGTAGATGTGCTTTTGCCGGCAGCAATTTCTTTGCGCAGATCCTGATCTAGATTGCGAGCCTTAAGCCGGTTTTCCGGTATCCTAGCAGCATGAGCGCTAACGGAAGCAAAGCCATGGGCAGCGTTGTACTCACGTAGGGTTAGGTTCAGCTCGCGCTGCGCCCTGGCGATGTCCTTGCCGCTCTCGAGCATCTTCTGGCGCTGCGCCTCCAGCTCCGCCTGAGCTGCTGCCGGGTCGATGTTCTACGCGATGGGGGTGGCGAGGACGTTCATCGCCGCTTGGAGCGGTATTTCTGGTGGCGCGGATGATGCTCCCGCTGCGCCTGCGCCTCGCTCCAGCGGTGGCTTGGCCGCACGGGTCGAAACCGCACGCCCGGCGCCTTCTTCTGCAGCTTCTTTGCCGGCGTCGACCGCGCCTGCCATCATCACCTCCACGCTGCCTGGAGTGCGGCCAGCATGTAGCCACCTCGGCGGATCCGGCGCCACCAGCACCGGCGAGAGGCACTGGCGCACAGGAACGGTGCCGAAGTAGATGCGGTGGCTGCCGAACTCGATGATGCGGCCGTTCTTGGGGAAGATGCCGCCGTTGGCGAAGCAGCCCGTGTTGTCGTTGATGAAGTCCATGGCGTAGATGCGCTGCACCAACGCGGAGACCGTACGCTGGCCGGCGACGTCGAGGATGCCCGCCCGAATGTGAACTCCAGCAAGCGCCACTTCATGCCCCACGGTGGGCGCCAACTGTCGTCGTGGCGAACGAGCAGATGCCATGGGATGGCTTAAGTTGGGGCCGAATGGGCGCTAGAGGATTCGGGGGAGGGTTTGCGACTAGATGGGATGACCTTCCGGATGCTTTCCTCAAGAACATAACCAAAGGCCGGTATGCAAGAAGAGAGACAAGAGGAAGAACTCTTTACTAGATCGCTAGCTTCATTGATCTCAACATGTTTACAGGTTCTTGGATACAAGTTCTGTCGTCTAATCTCCTCTGTCAACACGCGCCCGTATGAGGCAGTGCCCCCTCTCCTTATATAGGGGAGAGGGTGGCTTACAAAACAAGAAACCCTAATGGTATCTTTGACTGGACAAACTACTTTACAAAGCTACTTTAATCATAGATGACGCCGGGGTCTTCTTTAATCAGGGACGCTGACGTCCTCCGGCTTCTTTCAGCGTCACCTCTCTCTTTGGCGCCAGGGCTCTGATTAAAGCCACTTTGCTTAGCTCATCCTTGTCTTCTAGCTCTGAAGAGAATCTTTGACCAGTCCTGCCGACAGGCCCTTCTTTCCGGTATCTTCTTTTTCCGATTTCGGTATACCCCTCTTGGGGATACCGGCTTAGCTTCACTTAGCCAAATTCTTATCTTTGTGTTCCGGTAAGAATATTAAACCGGTATCTCGATGGCTCAAACCATCCGGTTTGGCATGCCTTTGGCATACCGGGGGTTATCCCCCCAACACCGAGGAAGATGAGGATCCCACTCTGAATCATTTGGTGTTAGCACGCAGAAGTCCTGAAGCTGCAGCACAGCACATGGATAGCTGTAAGTCTTTATTGACCACGATGTACCTTTTACACATGAAGATGAGAGGTGAGATTGACCACATGCTAACTGAGTTCACGGACCCTGATAAAGTCCAAACTCGGATGCGTGATTTGAGGGCACAACCACAACATACTACACCTTTCTTTAGCCTAGACAGCTATGTAGATTTGAGTGATCAGTTGTCCCATAAAGATCCACTCACACCCAACTTTGTCCCACACTATCCACATGTGTCAGCATCATATGAGTCTGGATATGGGGGAGATGATTCCAGGAACCTAAACTGCTCGGAGTCACCAATCGAGAATTCGACTGGTTGGCGTTTCGGGGAACCATTTGGAGATGAAGGAGAACCCATCACTTGTGAGTCAGAGGATGACGGAGGCGCGGTTAACCACAATGTTAACCAAAGCTTTGGGCAGGAAGAGAAAGACACCAACTCCATTTCTTTAGATTTGGAGATGGGATTACCCAAAACATCCCAGTACGTCGTAGGTGAGAGTTCTGGAACCAAGAAAAAGAAGAAGAAGAAGATGAGGGGTCAAGTGAATAGGAATCCTCCATGGATGGCAGAAGAAGATGAGCTGTATCCCACTGGGGATACATATGAGTCTTTATCCAGTTACTTTGGCATGACAGATCTCTATCTCGGCGCTTCGTCCGATTCAGACTACATACCTACGGGAAGGACCTTCATTCTGGACGGTGTTCGGAAGACAAACCGCTGTACCGGATGGACCCCAGGGATGTACGCGGAGGCGAGTTATGATGACGAGGAGTAGAGCTCCAAGGAAGAATAAAGTAATCTAGGCGGTATTGTAATAGAACGTATTTTAAATTCCCGTTGGCTTGGGCTTTGAGCCAAATAAGTGGTTTATATATACCACATGTAACATAAGTTTGTGTGTGTGTTATGTATTATACAAAGTATATGCATAATAAATGTTTGTTTTGTATTTGCTTCTTGATTTCATTGTGTGACTAGTGCTGGGCATTGAGTTGAGCTCAGAAAGCATTTGCATGGTGTAACTATGAGTAATCGCTCTTTGTTACAGGACTAGGGGGAAATGGCGTTAGTAGAAACCGAAGAGGCTCGCAGAGAGCGGGAGGCAAGAGAAAAAGAGGAGGCAGATGCAGCAGCTAGAGCAGAGAATGCATCACCACCACCACACCCAATGATGCACCCAGACTTCCAACAGTATATGAGGGCAATGGAGGAAGATAGGAGGCGTTACCAGGAAAGCCAGAGCAAGAACATGCAAGATTTCTTTACCCACGTCATCAATGATAGGGGTAATGAAGGCAAGGGAGTAACTCTATTGGACTTCCAAAATGCAAGACCACTACCGTTTACATCAGCTCCAGAACCAATGGACGCTGAAGATTGGCTTATGGATACGGAACGGAAGCTGAAGACCATTGGTTGCAACGATGAGGAGAAGATTAGATACACAACTTATCTGTTGTCAGGACCAGCAGCGTCATGGTGGGAGAACCTTGTAGCAGTACACCCTCCAGATAAGGTGTTCACCTGGGAGGAGTTCAAGAAGAAGTTCCGGGAGGCTCATGTTCCGGACAGCGTGGTGGAGTTGAAGAAGAGGGAGTTTGACGAACTACGACAGAATACTGCACCCATCGTGCACTATGTTCGGGATTTCAATAGGCTATCCAGGTATGCACCTGAGGATGTAGATACAGAGGAGAAGAGGAAGAAGCGGTTCATGAAAGGCATGAATCCATACATGAAGATGCAACTGAGGTTGGCACGGACTGCCGAATTCCAGGAACTGATTGACTCGGCAATCACTTTCAAGGATGATTATCGGCAAGTCCAAGAGGACAGGAGGAAGAGGGCTCGTATCGAGCCAAGGAAGTACCCAATCAGTAAACCAACACCTGATCGGAGTTTCAAACCCCGATATCGACCTACTACTGGTAATCAATACAACCGGGGAGGTCAGAGTCAGAATCCAATCAACCAGATCATCTGCAACAATTGTGGCCTGAGAGGTCATTTGCAGAAGGATTGTCAGAAACCCAGAATCATCTGTTATGGTTGTGGGAAGGAAGGACACATCAAGCCAGATTGTCCAAACAAGGCGTCCTGGAGCGGACAAAGCTCTGGAGGACGAGGTGGAAACAACAACAACAACAACCGCACCAACAACAACAACAACAACTGCAACTACAACAACAACAACAACAAGAGGGGAAAGCCTTATGGAAAGCTGAATTGCACATCTTTGGAACAAGCGGAAGAGTCGGATCAAACAGTCTTAGGTACGCTAAGCATTCTTACTCATCCTGGCAAAGTATTATTTGATACTGGAGCAACCACATCATTTCTTGCATTGGAGTTTGTGGAAAAATTCGGGCTTAGATGTTCTAAGTTAGAAACTCCTATAATTGTTCTATCCGCGGGGGGAACGATCTTAGTAACCCACGTGAAAGAAGCACAAGTCCTAACCATATGTGACTGTGTGTATTTCGCGGACCTATTCATCATACCCATGAAGGACATATCAGTCATCCTAGGGATGGATTGGTTGACAGAAAATGGAGCGGTGATTAACTGTGGAGACAAAACAGTATCACTTCGCAACTCCATCGGAGGTCGAATAGTGTTCCAAGGAGATAAGTACAGTGAGTTGGAGATCGGATTGGAACTCAATAGTCTGAAGGAGGTGAGAATTGAAGATATTCCTGTAGTGAATGAGTTTCAAGATGTATTTCCTAAGGAACTACCGGGGATGCCACCCGATAGGGAGATTGAATTCACAATCAATCTGATTCCAGGCACAGCACCAATAGCTCAACCACCATATAAGATGGGGCCAAAGGAATTAGTGGAACTGAAAGCTCAGATTGATGAGTTAGAACAGAAGGGATTCATTCAAGAAAGTGTGTCACCATGGGGTACACCAGTTATTTTTGTGGATAAAAGAGATGGAGGAAAGAGAATGTGTGGAGATTACAGAAATTTGAACAATGTAACTATCAAGAACAAGTATCCTTTACCTAGAATCCAAGACCTTTTTGATCAAGTTCAAGGAGCTGGAGTCTTCTCGAAGATAGATTTAAGGTCAGGATACCATCAAATCAAGATCAAGAAGGAGGATGTACCAAAGACAGCGTTCGTATCAAGGTATGGACACCATGAATATTTGGTTGTACCATTTGGACTAACAAATGCACCAGCAATTTTCATGAATTTGATGAACAAGATATTCATGAAGTACTTGGACAAGTTTGTGATCGTGTTCATAGATGATATTCTAATCTATTCCAAAGATAAAGAAGAACATGCCAAGCATTTGAAGATAGTTCTGCAAACTTTGAGAGAACATCAGCTATATGCAAAGTTTAGCAAGTGCAAATTTTGGTTAGATAGTGTTGAATTTCTTGGACATGTCATAACCAAAGAAGGCATAGCGGTGAATCCAAGCAAGGTTCAGTCCGTATTGGAATGGAAATCACCTAAAAATGCTAAGGAGATACGAGGATTTCTGGGTATGGCAGGCTATTATCGGAGATTCATAGAGGGATTTTCGAAGATTGCAGGACCAATGACCAAGTTACTCAAGAAAAATACTCCATTTGTGTGGACTGATGAGTGTGAAGCCAGCTTCCAAACACTCAAAGAAAAGTTAACCACAGCACCGGTGTTAGCAGTTCCTGAACCAGGAAAGGATTACACGGTGTATTGTGATGCTTCCAAGAATGGACTTGGATGTGTTCTGATGCAAGATCGGAAGGTAATAGCTTATGGATCAAGGCAGTTGAAACCACATGAACACAACTACCCAGTACATGATCTAGAGTTAGCGGCAGTTGTGTATGCTCAGAAGAGTTGGAGACAATTTCCATATGGATCCAAGTGTGAGTTATACACCGATCATAAAAGTTTGAAATATTTCTTCACCCAGAAAGAATTAAACATGAGGCAGAAGAGATGGTTAGAGTTGATTAAGGATTACGACCTTAAGATCAACTATACACCAGGCAAGGCTAATGTAGTAGCAGATGCCCTAAGTAGGTAAAGTACGGAGAATCAACCTACGGAATGGAAGATTCCAAAGGAACTTCGGAAAGAGTTAGAGGATGCTCAGATTTTGTTTATTCAAGGTGATGTTAAGGGAAGTATAGCAACCATAAGGATTATGGATGAGATGTACTCAGACTTGAAATATGAGATTATTCGAAAGCAAGCGGATGATTTGTTCATTAAAGAGGAAATCAAGAGGATTGGAGAAGGAAGACCATCGGAATTCCATCTAGGGGATTTTGATTCATTATACTTCCAGAAAAGGATCTGTGTACCGGATAATCCAGAAGTGAAGTCAATCATATTAAAGGAAGCACATGAAACCCCTTATTCAATACATCCAGGAAGTACTAAGATGTATATGGATTTGAAAGAGATGTTCTGGTGGAACAACATGAAAAGAGAGATAGCACAATATGTCTCAAAATGTCATACATGTCAACGAGTGAAGGCAGAACATCAGAGTCCTGTGGGATTACTTAAACCACTAGAGATACCGGAATGGAAATGGGATGAAATCGGAATGGATTTTGTTACTGGTCTACCAATGACTAGTAAGAAGAAGGATATGATATGGGTAATGGTGGACAGGCTTACCAAGAGTTCTCATTTCATAGCCGTAAACACAAAGGATACTGCAGAGAAGCTTGTGGATATATATGTGAAGGAGATTGTGAGTAAGCATGGAGTACCCAAGCAGATAGTCTCAGATAGAGGTTCAATTTTCACATCAGCATTTTGGAAACAACTCCAAGAAGCTTTAGGATCCAAGTTGGATTTCAGTACCGCTTATCATCCACAAACCGGAGGACAAACCGAAAGAACCAATCAGATACTTGAGGACATGCTTAGAGCTTGTGCTCTGAACTTTGGAGGCTCATGGGAGGATCATTTACCTTTAGCGAAGTTCTCATATAACAATAGTTATCAGAGTAGCATCCAGATGGCACCGTACGAAGCATTGTACGGAAGGAAGTGTCGATCACCAATTTGTTGGTTCGAAACCGGAGAAAACAAGGAGTTTACACCGGACTACATCAAGGAGAGACAAGAAGTCATCGAGGTGATCCGGGATAGACTCAAAATAGCTCAGAGTCGTCAGAAGAGTTACGCCGACCTGAAAAGAAGAGATTGGGAACCGAAAGTGGGAGACATGGTTTATTTAAAGGTTAGCCCAATGAAAGGACTTAAGAGGTTCGGAGTGAAAGGAAAGTTAAGTCCTCGATATATAGGACCATTTAAGATACTCAGTCAGAATCGAGGAACAGCTTTTGAGTTGGAGTTACCAGCACAACTAAGTCAAGTTCATAATGTGTTTCATGTTTCACAACTCAGAAAGTGTTTGAAGGCACCGGATGATCCTATCACATATGAAGAAATAGAATTGCAATCTGACCTAACCTATGTGGAAAAACTGGAAAAGATCTTAGAAGTACAGTGGAAGAAATTAAGAAACAGAGCAATCAAATACTGCAAAGTTCAATGGCAACATCATCCTGAGCGAGAAGCAACTTGGGAGACGGAAGAAGAATTAAGGAAGTCTTACCCCGAGATGTTCAGGTACCAATTTTAACTTCGGGACGAAGTTTCTGTTAAGGGTGAGAGGCTGTAATAACCCAGAACATAGGAACAACGAAGGGTAGATTCAGAAATGGGATGTGCATTTCATCGCAAAACGGGGGAAATTTTCGCGCCTTATTGCAACTAAACCTAAGAGGGATCGAGGTTCTCTCTCATTTTGCACTTAGGGTTAGGCAATGTGAGTTAGGGAAATTTCGACATGATCTATTTTGTATCTTGTTACTTTGGGGAATGATTGCATTTGATAAGTGTTAAACATTTAAATATAAACATCACACAATATAAACAATGAATTTAAAATTCAAACACAAGATATAAATTCAAATCAATTTGAATTTCAAAGTGAATGTCAAATACAATATTTAATCAAGATTATAAACATTACATCATACAAAAGCTCATAAACCAAAACTTGAGCTTTATTGATATACAACACACATTACAAAGTCTTTACAAAATTCTTGATACAAGAATTGAGACATAATGATCAGAAATAAAAGAAAAGGAAAATTACAAGTTTATTCTAAACTAAACCTAAACTAAGTGGCTTGAGAATGATCTTCTGGCCATAGTTCAAACCTGCAAAACAAAGAACAGATACTAGGCAGAATATAAGTGTTAACATAGTTCAGTTTGGACAGTTAGCAAAAATCACAGGAAATTCAGTTTGGACAGTGCAAACTGTCACAGCACACTTGTGCTTGTCCAAATTTCTGGACAACTCAAGATAGGCATAGGCAGACCAACACTGAGCAAGCCACAGGTGACAAGGTATTAACTTGTCAACGCCTATAGATTGTAGGCTAGGGTTTACTTTGGAAGTAGAGGGTAAGTAGATCTCGAAGGTTTCAGCCGAAAAGTACTCGACGATTATGAAAACTAGGGTTTGTAAACAATGATTCGATGATCTCTGTGTCCCTCGACTCCCCCTTATATAGGAGGCAGAGCCGAGGGATTCGTGTAGTACAAGTTACATAGTCCGGGACGGTTTCTAACTCATCCCGCCAAATTACAAATAATGCTTCCTATTACAATTCTAACTTTCCTTAATAATATCTTGGGCTTCCGAATCTTCTTATTCTTTGGGTAGTGGGCCTTCAGTAAACCCCGAGTACTATCTTCGGCAGGCCCATTTGGGATGCCTATGTCAGTAGCCCCCGAGATTTTGCTTGAATCGCAGAGTTAAGGAAAATCTCCACTGTTTATTTTTATTCGACAAACTCAACTTCTTTATATTTCTTTCTCATAAACTTCTATTTTGTACAGGGATAATGGTAGTTGGGGCTAGTTCATCTGACGGATCAGGTACTAGTTAACTGCTCTCGTGGCAATCCGCAAAAACCTACTTCAAGATCACGTCCCTGGACATGACCTCGGGATACTGGTGTAAACTTCGATAGGTGCCGCTTAAGGTCTTACCATTCTATCGAGTCCCAGTAAAATTTATCGGGTACCTAACGCGTCCGTTAGGATTTTTCTTCGTATCTGTTGATACGGATAAAAATGTGAGCGCAGTCTTCGGCGATGCCACGCCCGGCAGAACGGATCTGGGGTCTTACCTTCGCAAATTTGCGGCATTCAGAAATTGATCGCAACTTCGGCGTTCTGAGAATATATTGTCGAGTGCTATTTCGGCTGTTGGAATGGCACATTTTATCGAGTCAAAGATGACTTATATTGCTTTCCCGATGGGAGTATATGCAGAGTTATTTATAACTCGAAATATACTCTGCTATCTTTCTTTTTTTTCTCTTTCTTTTTTATGATCTCATCGGGCACGCGAACAGCGTTCCCGATGGGAGTAGCCCCCGAGGCTACAGCCAAGGACTTGTACTTGGTTGTAGGCTCCACGCCTTATGCCGCTATATTTTCTTTTTATCTCCCGAAGTTTTATAATTTCTCGGGTGCGCGAACAGCGCTCCCGATGGGAGTACCCCCGAGGCTATGAACAAATATTTGTATTTGGTCATAGGCTCACGCCATTTCTATTTTGTCTGTCTAAATCTTTTTTTCCTTTTTTCCAAAGTAGCCCCCGAGCATTTGATCAGAAACTTGTATTTGATCAAAGGCTCAGCATTATTTTTTCCATGTCACCTTTTATGAAGTTGTGTAGTCGAATTTTTTCTTCTGCCAAGGTGACGTTATTGCTGACGATAGCCACGATTGTTAGTCAGAATTTTGCGACAAGTCTATTCTCGCTGCCATGCGGGCCCAATTGATCCACTTTCTTGACACGTCGTGCAGGTGGGGGACACACGTCCTCCGCTTTTTCGGGCACACGCACCGTAACTTCTCCAGTGTTAAGTTACTTTTTTACCCTTGTTGCCACGTGGTTGTCATCTGTCACACACATTCCTTATCCAACGGTTCGTCGTTTCGCCGCACCCTTATATAAGATTGTCATCTTCCTCCTTGAGCACTTCCGCTCGCGCCGTCCCCCCTTTTCTCATCTGCAAATTTCCTCCTGCAATCCACAATCTCCTAAGCTCCTCGCTTCCAAACTGCAACCCCTGCGCCATTGTTGATGCCACCGCGTCGATTGACGAGGCACAGCACGCCGGAATCCTCCATGGCTGCCGCGGATCTGGGGACAGCGGAGTGGGAAAGATCGAAGATTTCCGCTCAAGACGTCAACATGCTGAGGAAGCTGGGGATCAGCAAGAAGCCCAAGGCATTGTGCTTCCCCAGTGAGGAAAGCTACCCAACTCCTCCAATGGGGTATCGGGTAAGTTTTGTCGACCACCTCATCCGCGGTCTTTCCGCCCCCATTCATCCTTTTCTCCTTGGACTTTTTTTTGTCTACGGTCTGCAACTCCACCACCTTACGCCGAATTCAATCCTCCACATCTCCATTTTCATCACTTTGTGCGAGGCCTTCCTTGGCGTCCAGCCTAACTGGGCGCTATGGAAGCGCATTTTCTTCTGCCGCCGCAATGGCTCGCCCAATGTCGCCTATAATATAGGCGGCGTTGTAATTTCTGTTCGGCCCACTGTCGACTACTTCGACGTCAAGCTCCCTGACTCAGTTCAAGGATGGCGCAAGAAGTGGTTGTACATTCAGGAGGAGAACCACGGATGTGCGGAGGACAACATCCCTCCTTTTGATGGCGCCGAAAAAATCTTTCGCCGCCGCTCATGGGACGCGGAAGCCACCGAAGAAGAAAGGGCGTCGACAGAATCCTTGATGGCTCGTATCCACGAGTTGCAAAATACTCGCGGCAAGGAGTTATCAGGTATCCAAATCACTGCATACTTTCTTAGGACTAGGGTGCAGCCGCTTCAGGCTCGCAAGCATCCTCTCTGGAAATATGCCGGCGACAAGGACGTAGATCGGCTGTCGGTGAATTTGGAGGTCAAGGATTTAGAAAAACTTGTCCGAAAAATTTCATCTCTTAACAAAAAAGATGCTATCCCTTCTTCTTGCCGTGTGACGCCATTCAGCGCCGCCAATCCACTTCCCGAGGTAATCTTTGTCTATTGTCCTGGTGTTGCTTTGCTATCTTTTTTGTAACTTTATTTCTGATACCGATCCCTGTTTTTATGTTGCACAGAATCATCCAGACCTTGTCTCGCTTCCTCCTCTCCCGGAAGGTGGAGAAGTCGAAGAAAGGGCCATTGTCACTGATGACACTCAGGAAGCTCCATCTTTTGTGAATGAACCCGTGGATTCTCGAAAATCTGCTGGTTCTTCCGAAGGTACCGCGTCGGCACAATCTCCTCCTCCCGCTGTCTCCCCGAGAGGCAAAAGGAAAAGGAAAGATGTCGAAGATTCCGGCACTTCCAAAGCCGAAGAAGTTGATCCTTCACGTCAGAAGGCGGCTTACGATCCTTATATTGGATCCCTCGTCAGCTCGTAAGTTATTTTTATTTCTCCCTTTTTTTTCTGTACTCGAAATGTTTGTCTTGTCTTCTTTTTTATGCCGTCGAGTTTTAATCACAGCGATGATGAGGAAGAAACACCAACTGTTGACGTGGCTCCTCGCACGAGCACGTCACATACTTTGCTTGCCTCGGATACGCTAGTTGAAGGAGAAGAATCCTCGCCTCCTCAATGAGACGTCGTCACCACTACTCCGCCATCAAGCCCCCTTGCTCCTTCACCAAAAAGGACAAGGGTTGAAACGATTATTGAGCCTGCCCCTCAATTGGGTAGCTCTTCTACTCTGCTCTTGGATGATGTAAGTTCTCTCTTTTTTTTTATTTTCTTACCAATATCTATATTTCCTCTATTTTGTTTTTTCACGCCTTCATTTTTTTTATACCAATGTTTCTCTTTCTTTGTTCTTCTTTGACAGCCCATGATCAAAGAGCTTATCCGCATCGGGTCCCAATTCGTTGGGTACCGTGAGTATGCCAGTAGAACTGAAGGTGATAACTTCTTTTTGCTGTTGTTGTTTCTGACTTCTTGCTCCTGTCGTTTGTCGCAATTTTTGACCTTTCTTTTTTATTTCGACAGAGAAACTTGCAGAGGCCAACAAACGTGCCGACGCACTTGCTCAAAAACTGGAGCAAAGTGAAGCGGCCCGTAAGAAAGCCAAACTTGTTGCTAGCGAAGCCAAAGCAGAGGCTGATGAAGCCAAAGCAAAAGCTGCTAGTGTCGAGGATCTGCAGAAGAAACTTGAGGATGCTGATACTGCTTTAAATGAGCACAAAGCCGCACAAGCTGCTCGTGAGCAGGGGATCCTTAAGCGCCTGAAATCGCAAAGTCGATGCTTTCAAGGTAATATTATTGATCCCTTCTATTTTTTATGGGACCTGCTTTTTCTTGCTTTTGACCGATGTTGATTCCCTGTTGCAGGTCAAACAAACCAAGAATTTGAACTGGAGAATCCCGACAATGATCCTCTCCTTGACGCACTTTCTTATCTGGAGCTTCATGGATCCGAAATTCGTGAAGGCGTGGCGAATGCTGATGCGGGACTGTCGGCGTTGTTCCCCTACTTCTTCCCGAAGAAAGAGGAACCCAAGACTTTCCTTGCCCTTGCCCAGAGCTTCAATTCATCAGAAGACCTTGGACTGAAGATGTGCCAGGAAAACATGAAGATTCTTTGTCGAAATCTTGTTGCCACTGTCGCTGATAGCCAACAAACTGTTGATTGGGTGAAGGTTGGCGACACCGATCAGATAGAGCAGTCAAGATGGAGGTCGTTGATTAAGGCAGCCAAGCCCAACACGAAGAAAATCCTGGCCTATCTCGGGATCAAACCAGCTTCAACTCCTAGCTCATCAAGGCCGGAGGTCTAGTTGCATGCTTCTTTGTTTTTTTGCTTTTTCTGTTTCTTTTGCCCCTGTCGCCAAATTAGTTGTGGCGACAATTATCCTGGTAGTCCTTTTTGGGGAAACTTCTTTTGTAATGCCTATGTAAATTTGTCTAGAAATTAATGAAATTCCCTCTGGCATTATCATTGATCCTGGCGCTTTCTTTTCCAGTTAATATTTGACAACTATTCGACCAATCCTTGCTCTGCCGATGCTTCACCTGCTTCTTCCTTCTCGAAGAAAATGCTAATCGACGATAACCCTCTCGAAGGTTCTTCAAGCAAACATTTGTCGGAAGATTTGCAAGAACTTCGACAACAACTTCAATCCATGAAGAAACAAACTCTTGCGATGATGGAAAAATTTCGACAAGCGTCCGAGCAAGAGGAAATTGCTCTTCAACAGGCAAAGGAAACCATCGCTGCGAAGGATGCCGCTGTTGCTGAAGCTGCTGAAGCTTCTTCTCACGAGAATTATATGCTTCAGCTAATGACTGATGCCAGTTTGGACATGACAGGTATGTTTCCCGCTCGTAACCATATTGGATATTATTCTCCACCCTTCGTTACTTGATTTTTTGTTTGATGTGTCAGGCTCGTTTCTGGATACTGCTGCCGAAGACCAACGTGTTGAAGCTCGAACCACTGTTTTGCTCAGACTGGCTGCGCAACATGGGTCTAACTTTTGGGTTACTCCTGAGCGCACCCGCCAAATCGTCAGATTTCAAGATCGCGCGGCTCAGGTCCGCGATTTCCTTGACTTCTGTACGAAGACTTTATTTTTAGTTTATGGGACCATGTTCCCTCGGAACAAAATGCCAGAAACCCTTCCAGCTTTAATGGAGAAATTTCGAGATGCTCCTCGAATCCATGGCTTTGTGCGAGCTCAACTTTCTGCTGGCGCAAGATTTGCCATGATGATGATAAAAATTTGTCATCCAAAATTTCCCATAGATCAAATTGTTCCTACTTGCCTGGCGAAGATGGCAAAGAAGAAGAGAAATGTGGGCAAGATTGACGATTTGGTGACTCCTGTTGCTGAAGATATGATGGATGAGCTTCTTCGGATGGATTCTGAGTTCTTCGTGAAGGGAAGCTATGCTGAACATAGTACTCGTCCTTCTACTGAGCGGATAACCATAGATCATGTGCTAGGTTTCCCTTGAAAACTTTTTCCTCTTCTTTGCTGTATTTCTATCATTGATATATCTTTGTGTATTTGTAAACACAATCTATATTGTCAAGCTGTATTTTTGATCACTAAGCCCCCGAGCTTTTGGCTGGAGTCTATACTGTTTTTCTATCTCGGAGGTTTTCCCTCCTGTCATAATAAGATATCTCTGTTTTTCATTGATGGGTTGGAAGCCCCCGAGTGTCGTGATATCATAGTTCTATATTTTTGTTGCGAGGTTCTTAGACCAAAGCAGTAAGTTTCTTTTGCGCATACACTATGTTTATGATTTTATTAACTTCCAATATTTGGCGAGGTATTTAGTGTACCAAGGCGAAATATTTTGGTAAATCTAATATGTCTATCTTGTACGTATTTTGAAACTTGAAGGCGTTGAGCCCCCGAGCGTGTCGAAGAATAAGAAATATATCTCCACTATCTTTATTATATTGCAGCACCGCGAGCCCGCCTCATTAAAAACCTTTCCGGCCCCACTCGGTGCCCCGAAAAGGAAAAGAGTGCGTCTGAAAACTCGCGGGCGTTTCAGTACATTGTATTTTTACAGAGAAGGACTATATTTCGACTCTAGGCGTAGAACCGCCTGAGCTGTGCTACGTTCCAGGGGTTTTTCTCGGGAACCCCTGTCTTCTTGTCCTTTATCCTGTACGCTCCTCCTTCAATTACTTCCGTTATGATGTAGGGGCCAAGCCATGGCGACTCGAGTTTTTCAGTGCGCTCTTGGTTGAGTCGCAAAACTAAGTCTCCGACTTGAAAGGATCTTGGTCTCAAACGTCGACTGTGGTAATTTTTCAGGTCCTGCTGATATTTGGTTACTCTTGATAATACTTCGTCTCGAGCTTCGTCGAGTGCGTCGACGTCGTCTTCCAGTGCTTTCCTGGAAGCATCTTCATTATACTCTGTGACTCTGGGGGAGTCGTGCTCTATTTCTATTGGTAGTACTGCCTCTGCTCCATGGACAAGGAAAAACGGGGTCTCCTGTGTCGCTGTATTTGGTGTTGTTCGGATGCTCCATAACACACTTGGTAGTTCTTCTGGCCAGGTATGTCGAGCTTTTTCCAGTGGTCCTAATAGGCGTTTCTTGATGCCATTGCAGATGATGCCATTGGCTTTCTCGACTTGACCATTGGTTTGAGGATGTGCAACTGACGTGAAGTGCAATTTGATGCCTACCTCTGCACAGTACGCCTTGAACTCTTTTGACGTGAAATTGCTGCCATTATCTGTGACAATGCTATGAGGTACTCCAAATCGAAAAACGACGTCCTTCACGAATTTTATTGCTGATGCTGCATCTGGTGAATTTATCGGCTTTGCTTCTATCCACTTGGTGAATTTGTCGACAGCAACCAGCAAGTACTCATATCCTCCTGGCGAAGCTTTGTGCAACTTGCCCACCATATCAAGTCCCCATTGGGCAAAGGGCCACGACAATGGTATTGGTGTTAATTTCGCCACTGGAGAGTGAGGTTTGGCGGCGAATCTTTGACACGCGTCGCAAGTCATTACTATTTCCTTGGCATCCTCAATTGCTGTCAGCCAATAGAATCCTGCTCGAAAAACCTTGGCTGCAATAGCTCGACTACTTGCGTGGTGGCCACATATTCCTTCGTGTACATCCTTCAGAATTATTCTTCCTTCTTCAGGTGTGACACACCTTTGCAGGACGCCCGAAATACTTCGCTTGTATAATTCCCCTTTGATCACTGTGAAAGCTTTGGATCGTCGAATAACTCGCCTTGCTTCAACTGGATCGTCGGGTATTTCTTTCCTGAGGATGTATGATATATATGCTTGCATCCATGGAATTTGAACCATCATCACAAGTTCTTGGTCCTCTTCATCCTCCGTGGTTTCTGTCAGAAGCATCGAAGTTTTCTCTTCTTTTGCTTTTTTCTGCACCTTTTTTGGTTTCGTGGATCTCTCCGCTATTTCTTCCCAAAATACTCCTGGCGGGATTGGGAGGCACTGCGACCCGATGTTTGCGAGAACGTCGGCTTCATCGTTGCTCAATCGGCTGATGTGGTTTACTTCGCATCCATCAAACAGCTTCTCGAGCTCATTGTACACCTCCTTGTATGCCACCATGCTATCATTGACTGCGTCACATTGGTTCATAACCTGCTGAGCCACCAATTGTGAGTCGCCAAAGATTTTTAGTCGAGTTGCACCGCAAGCTTTCGCCATCTTCATCCCGTGTATGAGGGCTTCATATTCTGCTTCATTGTTAGATGCGTTAGGAAACGTCATCCGAAGGACGTATTTCAACTTGTCGCCTTCAGGTGATATAAGTACTACTCCTGCGCCAGCTCCTTCTACTCTCTTGGACCCATCGAAGTTCATGGTCCAGGTTCTCGACAAATCTGGGGGTCCCGTGTTTTGTAGCTCCATCCACTCTGCAATGAAATCTGGCAGAACTTGCGACTTGATTGCCTTTCTTTTTTCATACGTGATGTCCTGAGGGGAAAGTTCTATTCCCCAAAGGGAGACACGCCCTGTAGCTTCTGGATTGTTCAGTATATTTGAAAGAGGTGCTTCGTTGACTACTATTATCGGATGTGCCGAAAAATAGTGGCGCAACTTCCTTGCCGTTGCAATTACTCCATATGCTAGTTTCTGGTACTGCGGGTACCGCTGTTTGGAAGGCGACAGAACTTCACTGATGAAATATACTGGTCTTTGCACTCCATGGAGTTTTCCTTCTTCTTCTCTTTCGACAACTAGCACTGTGCTAACCACTTGGGGCGTGGCTGCAATATACAGCAGGAGAGGTTCCTTTTCCTTCGGCGCCACCAAAATTGGTGGTGTCGAGATTGTACGCTTTAAATCCTCGAAAGCTCTGTCGGCCTCTTCATTCCACTGAAATTTATCTCCTTGCTTTATTAGAGCGTAAAATGGTAACGCCTTTTCTCCCAGCCTGGCGACGAATCTGCTCAAAGCTGCGACTCGCCTTGATTAAACTGCTGTATTTCTTTCAACTTTGTTGGCTTCCTCATTGTTACGATAGCTTGTATTTTTTCGGGATTTGCTTCAATCCCTCTTGCTGAAACTAGAAACCCCAGAAGTTCTCCTGCTGGGACGCCAAAGGAACACTTCGTCGGGTTCAGCTTGAGGCAGAATTTGTTGAGGTTGTCAAAGGTTTCCTTGAGATCCTCGATCAGCGTTGCCCCCTTTTTTGACGTTATGACGACATCGTCAATGTATACTTGCACGTTTTTCCCAATCTGTGTCGCCAAACACTTCTGCATCATCCTCTGATATGTTGCTCTCGTGTTTTTTAAACCAAAAGGCATTGTTCTGTAACAAAACACGCCGTAAGGTGTTATGAACGCTGTTTTGGCCTCATCGTCTTCTTTTAGTCTGATCTGGTTATAACCAGAGTATGCATCCAAGAAGGAAAGACGTTCACATCCTGCCGTGGAGTCGATGATTTGATCGATCCTTGGGAGGGGAAAGTGATCCTTAGGACAATGTTTATTGAGACACGTAAAGTCGACGCACATGCGAAGGACTGTCGTGTGTTTCTTCGGCACCATCACTGGGTTAGCTACCCATGTGGCTTCTATAGATATCTCTTTGATAAAACCAGCATCTTTAAGTCGATTTACTTCTGATAGCATAGCTTTGCGGTTTGGTTCCGAAAAACGCCGCAGAGGTTGTTTGATTGGTCTCGCTAATGGATCCAAGTTTAGGTGGTGCTCGGCAAGTTCTCTGGGTACTCCTGGCATGTCAGCTGGACACCATGTGAAGATTTTCCAGTTCTCACGGAGGAACTCGACGAGCGCGCTTTCCTATGTGAGGTCCATGTCGTTTGCGATGGATGTCGTCTTTTTCGGGTCTGTCGGGTGAATCTGCACCTCCTTAGAATTTTTCTCGGTGTTGAAAGTTGATTCATTGTTTGGCCTTCCAACGTCTGGCAGCACGTCATAGTCAGTCATACTCCTTGATGCCAGATACTCAGCTTGCATCCCGAAAGTTTCTGATATCCGGTGAAAATCTTTATCGCACTTGTCGGCTAAGGCGAAGCTTCCTTTGACTGTGATTGGTCCCTTTGGTCCAGGCAACCTCCACAACAGGTATGTATAATGTGGCACCGCCATAAATCTAGCATATGCTGGTCGTCCCAACAGAGCGTGGTATTGCGACGGAAAATCCACGACTTCAAATTCCAGCCTCTCGATTCTATAATTCTCTCGGGTTCCAAACTGAACGTCGAGATTGATCTTCCCCAATGGATAACTTGGTTTCTCCGGTGTGATACCGTGGAACCTTGTGTCTGTTGGCTTCAAGTTTGCTAAGGATATGTTCATCTTCCTCAATGTATCTGCATACATAAGGTTTAAGCTGCTGCCGCCGTCTAACTGCTGGCAAAATAAGTGCTGACTGCCCTGGTCGAGGAACTTGCTGCGGATGATCTGCTATGGTGAAGCCAATATCTTGCCCTGACCAATTAAGATACTCGACAGTTGGTGGAGGCATTTTTTCTGCCATAAACACCTGTCGTGAGATTACTTTCTGAGCTCTATTGGATGGCCTTCCCTTCTGAATCATCGACACTGCTCCGTTAGAGTTAGGATCAACATAAGGTGGTGGTGGAGGTGCTGCCGCTATTCTGAGCTGATGTCGATTGTCTTCTGTAATTGCGGGAGGTGGTGGCAGGTGAATCTCGCTCCTGGGTTCTCGAGGATTTCTCTGTGCTGCCCGAGCGTTAGCGTGCTCTGCATACCTTAGCATTGCCTGGAAATTGCGACAGTCTTTCTGCAGGTGCCCTGACTGTCTTTTTCCGTTGCTGTCGAGGAAAAAATGCATCTGACACGGCCCATTCATCATTTCTTCGGGGGAAACGAAAGGCCTCGGGAACCTAGGCCCGCTATTTTGCCGGTTGTTGCGAGAATCGTCCCTGTTATCGCCTCGCTGCTCACTGCTTCTCTGATAATCATCTCTGTTGTTTCCTCCTGTGTTTGCCCGAAAACCTGCCGAAATTTGTCCTGGAGCGTCATAGTTCGGGTACTGCCGAGGAAATCGTCGCCTCGGTTGATAATTTCGACCACGGTCCTCCTCTGGCGACCTGTGCCTTTTGTTGTGGACAACATCTTCTCCATCTGCCCATCTGTTTGCTATTTCCATTAACGCGGATACTGTCTTTGGGTTGGTCCTTCCCAAGTCCTCTACGAAATCTCCACGCCTGATTCCTGCGACAAACGCATCTATCGCTCTCTCGTCAGATATATTTTCTGCCGAGTTTTTGATGATGTTCCACCTTTGGATGTATTTTCTCATTGGCTCGTCCGGCTTTTGTCGACATGCTCTCAACTCCTCCAACGACGCAGGTTTCTTGCATGTGGATCGGAAGTTCTTGACGAACACATCCTCGAAGCTTTCCCAGCTGTCGATAGATCCTGGGGTAAGTTTCTTTATCCAAGATCGAGCGGCTCCACTCAGATGCACCTGGATGCTTTGCATAGCTGTTGCTCTGGTTCCTCCTGTGAGCTTTACTGTCTCGAGATAATCAACTAGCCAATCTTCTGGATCTTGAAGGCCGTCGAATTTCTTGAAGTTGTCGGGTAACTTGAATCCTGAAGGGACTCGAGTTTTTCGGACTCTCCTCGTGAAGCACGGTAAACCGCACATATCTTCGTCGTTAAGCTCCGGGGATTGCCGATGTTCCCTTCTGCTTTGCCACGCTCTATCGACCCTTGTTTGTGCTGCCGTGTCTCTTGCTCCGCTTGGTCCTTCAGGGGCTGCCGCTGTTGCTGCTGCAGGTCGTGGACTATTTTGCCTTGCGGCTCCTTCGGGAGGCGTTGATACAAACGCTGTCCCCATAGCTCCAACTCCTGCTACCGCCATATTGTATAGTGTTTCCCTTGGATCGCCTGGAGGTGGTTTAGATGCGAGGATAAAAGCGTGTGTCGCCATATACCCAGCCTCTGGTGTCTTAGGGATGATGTTTCCTCTTGTATCTATCGACATAAAAGACATGTCGAGGTTTTGGACCAAGTGCTCTCTTTCTGCTTCGGGTATGTGTTGTAACCTTGATCTTGCTCTGTTCCGAGCCTCCCTGTGGCTATCACCCGAAGTTCTAGATTGCCGACTCAAATCTGCCCTTCTCCTGCTTGATGCAGAAGCTGCCTCCTTTCTTCTGTTCAACTCAGCTGTCTGTTTTTCCAACTCTCTTGCAGCTCGTGCGAGCCTATATTGATATGCTTGCAATTCCTCTGGTGTGGCTGTGGTGGCCATTGGTTCTGAACCGTTCATAGCTCTTGCGGCTCTATCCCACGTTGCTTGCGAAAGTTGAACTCTGTCTCGCGGCTGTGGCCCAACGTATTTATTGCCCAGGCCTCGTCGCAGATCGGAGGGATCGACGTATGGATTTCCCAGATCGTCGAAAGCCTCAGATGTTTCCTCTTGATCTTCAATGGCATAAATCTGATGATATTTTGTATTCAGATCTATGTTGGGTTTGGTGACACCATCGTTGAGATTGATGAAGACCTTGCCCACTGTAATAGATTTGTCGATGAAGTCGTAATCGCTTCATTAATCGCTTGAGTCATCTCTTATGTATGAGTCCGCAGATGACTCAAACGACATGTCGCTGAAGATCTTGGCGAGTTTCTCTCTTGCCCTGGTGCTGACGTAGCGTGTCGATGAAGTTTCTTCTTCTCCTGATTCGGTTGACGATGTATAGCTTGAAAAATCGGAATCGACCGCCGACGATCCCGACGAAATCGGAATTTCGACACGATACGATCCTTCCTTCTCGACGCAAAAGCGAAACCTTCCGAACGTCATCTCCATAGGTTCCGCCAGATACGCATATGCATCCAAACGGGAGGGTGGGTGAGGAACAAAATCGACAGGACCAGCAGCGATCTGTTTACCTCGATCCATTGCGTTGCTTGCGGTTGATGATGTCGAAGATCTTGAACGTGCCATCGAGATCAGATCCTTACGCCTCTAGTCCCCACGGTCGGCGCCAATTGACAAGGTATTAACTTGTCAATGCCTATAGATTGTAGGCTAGGGTTTAGTTTGGAAGTAGAGGGTAAGTAGATCTCGAAGGTTTCAGCCGAAAAGTACTCGACGATTATGAAAACTAGGGTTTGTAAACAATGATTCGATGATCTCTGTGTCCCTCGACTCCCCCTTATATAGGAGGCGGAGCCGAGGGATTCGTGTAGTACAAGTTACATAGTCCGGGACGGTTTCTAACTCATCCCGCCAAATTACAAATAATGCTTCCTATTACAATTCTAACTTTCCTTAATAATATCTTGGGCTTCCGAATCTTCTTATTCTTCGGGTAGTGGGCCTTCAGTAAACCCCGGGTACTATCTTCGGCAGGCCCATTTGGGATGCCTATGTCAACAGGGGCTCAAGTTTCACCATATGAAGGCTGTTGCTAGCCAAGCATCAGCAAGGCAATGCAAGGGGTGAGTCATAAAGTAAACAAGCTTGTGTGTCATGGCCAGGGAAGAAGTAGAGACCATATAAATAGCACACAAACCCTAGAACCATGACAGTCGACCACATATGCAAATCACCAGGTAAGGGTGAAGCAAGAACCAGTTCATCCAGTTCATACTCAAGAACAGAAACCAACACAACCACTTAGCTCCAGGAATCATGGTGACCTGAGAAGCTCAACCAGAAACTGGAGGTGAAGGGATGTGCACCAAAAAAAACCCAAGTCTGCATCAACCAAATATTTCACACTAGGAGCTGGAACAAGGTATACCAAGTTCCTGGACAGATCCAATGGATCTGATCCATCATATATGCATGATATAAGCATGGGAATGAGCAGATGCTCAAAAGGGTAGATCATCACTTGGTTTTCACCAAGGATTACTGCCAGTCTAAAGGCCACTAAAAATGAAAAGCATCTAGGTACAGATCTTGTACACAGAAACTAGCACACATGCACATATGCACACACTAGCCAGATCAGATGCACAGATAGCACCAGTGGATGAATTGCAAGGATTAGTAGCTGATAAGACTACACAGTAAATCCTAAGCTATGAACCATCAGTAAACCCTAGATTTTCATCAGGCAAGCATATTGGCATTCATATCTAGTATGATTCCCAAATATGCAAGCAAAGGTTGAGTAGCCACAAGATCCAACTAAATAGGTGAGCAACCAATCAGTAGCAAGGCCACTGAGGTCACATCATACTTAGCACCACTTAAAAGAAAGCCAAATATAGCACATCATTATCCAGGAATGGATTCAGATTCAATTGCTTGCTAGACAATCATGAATAGCCAAATCATTTGCAAGCAAGTCATTTAAATCATTACTGCATAAGTAGTTCATCATAACTTAATTAATACAAGCATGAATTTATCACAGATCCATGCTTAGTACTGACAGCAGCATAATACAAGGCAACACAGTGTAATCACTGCATCATAGGCACTGGAGCAAGTCCAGGTAGCTTGAATGAGCAACAGCACAAGTAAGCAACAGCATAGTGATGCTTGAGCATCAGCATCACAAGGAAATTGAATCACTTAGCCACAGAATTAATCAGTAAGCCATCACTGACATTGAATTGATCAAATGGATCAATTAAATCAAGCCAAGCTACACAGGGAAGCTAGCCAACAAGCAAAGAATGATCCAATGGATCACTAGCTTGCATAGGAAGCACAGAAGCATATCACAAGCACCACTGGCACACACAAGTGTCACTGATGCATCACAAGTACACCTAGACAAGCAAGCATGATATGCTAGTAAGCACAAGCAAGTCATAATCAAGCATAGCATGACATAGAAAGCTCATGAGCAAGCACAGCAGAGCATGGCAAGTACAGAGCATGCTAGGAACAGCAGAGAAGCAAGTAAAGCATGAATCGCAAGCAAAGCAACACTGGCCAGTACCAGTAACTGGTAATTTGGCCATGAGCTTGCAGTAGATAGAAGCATAGGAAGATTGAGCAGCTATAGCATAGCTCTGTGTGATCACAGGATCACCAGAGAGCAACAGAGCATGAGGAGGAAGAAGAACAGTAGCAAGGGAGGCGCACAGATGAGAAGGAGGAGGTGAAGTACTTACTTGCGCCTGGAAGCAGAAGCTAGGGCATGGCGAGGCAGTGCTCGCGCGGCCCTAACAACTGCAAGTCCAGGGTAGGCGCCGACGTTACGCCGGCGAACCCAACACCACCGTAGCAAGCACCTGAGGCGACGGCACGAGTACTGCGAGCAGCACCCGCGCCAGGTCAACCCCAGGAGCGCACCCATCGTCGGCGAGGACGAGAGCTCGCCGGAGTTCGTCGAGGCGATTCTCCACGAGATCCAGAATGGAGGCGATTCGCCAGGAGAGGTAGAGAAGGGGAAAACCACGCGGACAGATCGATAGATCTGCACGCGGCGGTTCTGGTTTGGTAGGTGGCTACGGCGGAGGAGCTCGGAGCTGGCCGGAGCGAGGCGGCGGCCATGGCGGCGACGCCATCGCCACGAGCGTCGCAGGAGGCTAGGGTTAGAGACGAAGAGCGAGAGAGGGCCGAGTGAGTGAGAGAGGTGGGCCGTTCGGCGCCACCGAGCCACTATGGGGCAAGCCTTAGTGGGCTGTCCCATGGGCTTAGGTTATTGGGCTGGCCCAATAGGGGCCAGGGGGCATTTTTGTCTTTTAACAATTAATAAAAGGCCAGAAATTTACCAATTTTTAATAAACAAAATACAACTCTAAAAATCCATTAAAAATTGGATTAATGAATGAAAAATAAATCTTAACAAGAATAAAATATCAAAATGGAATTTATGAGACAAATTCAAAATTATGAATTATAAGAATTTAAATAATAACTTGGAATTTTAAACTATTATTTCCTTGTATTAAAAATTCAAGGAAAAATCTCAAATAAGTTCAAATACTTATTTTCAAACATTTCAAAATGAAATTCTACTATTCCAAGTCATTTCTATTGGAAAACGGTATTTTTCCACGAAAAATACTATATTCCTTTTTAATTCCAAAAACTATAGAGGTAACTCTATAATTTCAGATTATTTTTGGAATGATTAAGGAAATCATCAAGTAAAATAGTTTTACTTTGAATTGTTGTACTTTGTGTGAATTAAAATGGTTTATACATTTAAATCAATTGCAAGTTACTGTCAAAGACATAACTCTTAAAAGCAACCCTAAATTGCTATAACTCAGCGGGGTAAAGGGATTCAACATAAAATAATACACCCATAATTGCATTATTTGGATTTTATAACATTGTCCTTACCGGACAATGATGCTTCTTACAGAACCTGAGGTCCAGGTTCCATCAACTGCATTGAACTGCACTATCTCGCAGTCCACAGGCAAGTTCACCCTTGCTCATGTCAACTTGATTATTTTCTACTACTTTAATGCAAAGCTATATACTTATCATTCCTGCATCGCAAATGAAATGTTACTTTCCAACTATGAATATGACTATGTGGCTGGCAATGGAACCAAGGTATGTGTTGATATGGTGGAGGTTCCATTGCAATGGGTTATATCACCCTAGGATTAAATCACCAATGCCGTCCAGTGATTCTAGCGCCGTACAAACCGTGTTGACCATGAGATCTATAATGGCTCTGGGGAAGCCAGCCGTATCTTTTCCCTTCTGCACGCCAACGGATTGGTAGAGCCGGTGGGGTGTTGGAGGCACTGCCGCAATAGGTTGGGATATCCTTTTAAATCCCCATCCATTAGTGATGATAAGCTCTACCATCTATGAAGGATTGTCCGGAGTACACCGTGAGTAAAGCCGTATTATCGGGGGAAGTCTACTGGGGGTGTACGGTTGGACAAAAGGGTGGGTTTGCAGTCGCGGAGAAGGCGGTGTGGGCTTGGATCTTTATACCTGTCCTCACACCAAATGAAGTGTGAACGGGGGCAAGTCCCTGCGGATGGCAAAAAGGGTGAGATCTCTTGTGGGAAAATTAACGCACCTCTGCAGAGTGTATCAAATTGTGGCTGTCACTCCTTGTTCCGGGAAGGGAACTGCGAACGCGGCAGGAAAGGAACTCCACGAAGTTCTAGTCAACCTGTGAAGACTGACGGGCATAGTTTTCATAATAAAAGCAACCTTTTGAAGAAATGATTTCAAAACATGCATTGACCTGCGATTTCCTGATCAATGGTCGTAGATAGTGCATCAAACACCTTTTTACTCTTTTAGAACTTGCTGAGTACCCCTGTACTCACTTTCTTTCGACACCCTTGCTAGACTGTGATCCGGAAGTGGAGGCCATCAACGATGGAGCACCAGAAGGAAGTTACGAGCTGGTCTACGAAGAACCTGATCTTACCGGCGGAGTGGAAGGCGTAGACTATGGGATAGTCTACGGACCAGATGACACGGAGGTGGAGGAGTAGTGACATACCCTAGCATCATAGAGCCGAGCAACGTAGAACTTACCTAAATAAGTTGTTGAGCTCTCTTTATATTTGTTATAAGTTGTAATCGTACTTAAGTAGTATCCTAGGATGTTCTCATAGGACCTGTGAGAATATCAACTTGTAAGTCAATGTTTGTAATAAAGTGTGGAGTGTTATGACCTGCAATGTTTCTGTTGTACCACTCTGAGGGATATGGCAAATTGTGAAGAAGTCCCTTCACAAAGATCATATCAACGACTTGTATACTACAACATGCAGTGGTATGCTGGGTCACCGCAATCTCGCCTCCGCGCTGGAGGAGGAGGCCAAGAAGGCCAAGGAGGAGGCGCGCTGGCAGGAGGAGGCCGGCCGCAATCTGGGAAGAGGAGGAGCGCCTAGCCGTGCTCCGGTACGAGGCGGAGCTGCAGGCCGTTGCGGCGGAGCAGCGGCAGAAAAAGGCGGTTCGCGGCTGGCACGCCTGCCGCAGGCCGGCGAGCCCTCCGGGCCCGCACTCCGCCTAGGAAAGGGCGCAGTGGTCGCCCTGGCCGGAGTCCCCAGCCCCCTCCGGCGTGTCCAGCCGGAACAACACGTCGCCGCCAGGGGACATCATCCTCATCGACGGCAACGACGACGAGTACTACTGGGAGTAGGGTGGCGCACCAGCGGCCAACGCGTCCCGAACCCTAGACTAGGGTTTCATTTTTTTAGTTTAAAGCCTATATAGGACTTTCTTTTGTGTAAAAATTGCTCAAAATAGGGTTAAGTTTAAATGAATTGTAGTTTAAATTTAATTTGTTTTTGTTTTTGTTTTTGTTTTTTCTCTTTTTTTTGTTATCTATGACTTTTGAGGTGCGTCTGCGCGTTGGGTGCTGACCCAAACGGACCGACGGCTAAGTTCGCGTGTCTGCGTGGTCACTCAAACGGCTCCATCCAAACAGGCCAACGGCTCGATTTGGATCGCGGTGTTGGAGATGCCCTTAGTTGCGGAGCTCAATCTGAAATACTTGACCATGAGCTAAATAATTATTGCATTATTATATGCTAATTATGCAGTGGTGCCGTGAAATCCATGCATGCAACGTACATAGATGTAATTATTGCATTATTATATGCTGATTATGCAGCGGGTGTCGTGAAATCCGGGGCCTGCCGCCGCACTCAATGGAGGCATATCCTCCATGTCACCCTGCCGCCATTGCCTCGGGACAAACTCCTGCCGCCACAGCCTGCGGCAGCATGTGCCATGTGTCGCTTGGGGGCGCTGCCGCCACTGAGAATGTGGTTTTTTTTGTCAATTGCACTCACATATGATCCTTTTTGTGAATAAATTGAGTAGAGTGGTCTCTTTTGCCAAAAATTCCAAGAGGACTACACTGATAAATGGTCACCCTCAAATTGCACAACTGCTGAAGGCATCTCACCATCATGCAGCTAGCACAGTGAGTCGACGTCCTAGCATTCATTGATATCCCTCATGTTGAAATTTGAAACCGACCTGACTTGTCATCTGATGTGGGCTAAATTCCCTGAATCCAACACAACTATATGTACACCTACCTACCAATTGCTACATGGCAATTCCATCACTGTGTCCGTACCCAATCTCGGAGCGAGATGGTATTACGCAGCCCACGCTTCTCAAACAGTGACATCCCAGGTCATAAGTGTGGAGCATCATTTTAAGGCAATTCCATCACTGTGTCCGTACCCAATCTCGGAGCGAGATGGTATTACGCAGCCCACGCTTCTCAAACAGTGACATCCCAGGTCATAAGTGTGGAGCATCATTTTAAGTCATCTCCAACGGAGCGACGCATTTTGGACATCTAAGTTGTCCGCGAGCATCCGTTTGTATCGCTCCGCGAACGCGAAAATGATAGTTTTTGTCCGCGCGTCTATTTGCGTCTAGGAATGGATCCAGTGGGACGACACATTTTTTTTCTACTTTTTTTTTCTTCTCTTCTCCATTTAAACATAGTTTCAAATATTACATATTGGGAACATGGTTTTACAAAAACTAATACATAATTTGGAACATGGTTTACACAAACTAATATATAATTTGAACCATGGTTGACACAAATTAAAACATTGGAAAATGAGTAAAGCCAGTAGTGTTGGTTACATATGTTCGCTGCCAAGAAAGAACACTCTCGGACACACTCAATCATCTAAACTGGAAAATCCAGCTACCAATAATGATCCTGTTGTTCCCACCAAGGAAAAACATACAGAAACCACCACTACTGGCTTCAATTGGCTTGTAGCCATATTCGCTGCAAAGAAAGAACACTAATAGTTTTAACTGTTGGTGTCCGAGCCGAACTCGCTGGTGTGATAGTGCCTGCGGCAGGTCGTGTCGTCGAACACCTTGACGATCATCTCGCCGTCCCCCTCGTATAGGAAGGTGAACTAGCAGTCGGGCTCGAGCGCGAGGTCGCGGGCGAACTTGTCCCACCCCATGTGCAGGTACATCTTGCCCTGCCCGTCGAACAACACCTCGATAGGCCACCGGCAGAAGTTGCAGCTGGCTTCCCGTAGCTGCAACTGGGCCGGCTCGACGCCATCGACGAACTAGGCGAACTTGTCCGGGAGCCGCTTGATGCCGAGTGGGCCGTCGTCGATGTGGAGGAGGAACTCGAAGTAGCGCTCCTCATGCGAAGACGAGGAAGACGCAGGCGACGGCGACCGTGGGGCCTTAGCTGCTCCGCCACGGCGGCCCCTGCCCTGGCCCTGGGGGCGCCTAGGCCCGCGGCCTCGACCGCCTTGCCGGCCACCAGGACTCGCCATGGACTTCCTCGCGGGCTTGGCTACGTCGCGAGAAGAGCTAGGCGGCGCTATGGTGGAACTTGTGGCGGCCAGGGTTTGTGTGGAGGAGTGGATGAGGAAGAACACGTGGCGTCGCCATTACTGCGTTGGCGGAGGTCGGCAGCGGACGCTTGGCAGGTGAGACATCGCCATTAACATGGTGCAAACTGCCGAAGCGATGCAGCGACGCCACTCGCTGGCGCGCCTGAGAAGACGCATCAAGCCAGGGTCGCCACCAGGCGGGCCCGACGAAACTTCCACCAGACGCGAGCGGACAACTTTGCGCGTCCGCGCAGCGTCCGCAGATACGCATCTGAGGCGCATATTTGGATCAGGTTCGCATCGCCGCGGACAACCCGGTCACTTTGCGTCGCCCCACTGTAGCAGAGACCCAACACATTTTTCGAACCGCAAATGCAAACAACCGATCAGCAACGTTTGCGTCGCGCTGTTGGAGATGCCCTTAAGATCGACATTCCTCGCTCGTACTACCGGTGTGAGTGTTCGCCGCACGTTAGCACTTGCTGTGGGACAGAGCTTCGTGCTGTGAGCCTGTGACAGACCTGACTGACCAAGTCACTACTGAGGTGGTGTAGCTTACAAGGTTTGCAAAATGGAACAAGCTTCCATCGATTGCCAGCGCCACCACACTGCGATACTGCATTTGAGAGCATAGAGGTACTATGATTATCGACACCACCACCAGCTAATTACTCGTTAAGGAAATTATTTTTGCACTGCAATTAAGCTCTCTCTTGATTTGTATGGCATAGGCGGCACAAGAGCAAAAGACCTTAATAAAAGGCAATAGATGAATGAACAATAACCTCGAAATGATTAAAGTTTGAGCTTTGGGTTGCTACTACTAATCGCCAGACATGATGACGGTTAGCACGATACACACGACGACGACCTTTGTGACAGAAAGGGGCAAAGATTGTCGATCGATCAGGTCTATGTACAGATATTCGATTGATCGTGTCATTAGCTACGCCCTAGCTTAGCTATCTAGCTAATCCAACTGACTAAGCAGCTTTAATTAGTGGCTTTCCAATCAGCATGTACGTTGCGCCTGGTTCGGTTAACCACACTCCAAACATAATCTGTGCGCTGTTGCGTACAAGCATCCCCCTCCCCTCTTATTGGCACTGTTGTGATACCATCACTTTTTTTTTTTCAGCTGGTTACAACATGTGCACATATATATGCACATCGCCGCATGCAAGCATAACACTACACACAACATTTACTTAAGATCCAAGTTGTGAAGCTCGAAATTTGGTGAAATCATGTTAGAAATGTTAAGCTTCATGCACTAGCCAATTGAACCAAAAGTCCGAACTGATGAAAAGGGCTAGGCAATCTACTTATACACTTCACAACACCCCCACTCGCGTGTGACGGGAGAAGAGAAAGTCAACACGTGAAAGAAGAAGAGCACACCGAAACAACGGTGGCTAAAGAGGGGGGCAACGGCAATTTTTAGGCTTAATTGCAAAAACCATGTGAAAGCCAGGATTTGAACTCGAGATCCGAGGCTCTGATACCATGTTAAGCTTCATGCACTAGCCACTTGAACAAAAAATCCGAACTGATGAAAAGGGCTAGGCAATCTACTTATACACTTCACAACAAGAAATACATGTTATGTTTACAAAGCATGCAGTCAAACTCATTTTTCTTTGAATGCTAACTGATAGTTAAGTACGTAGTGTATTTGTTACATCAAATTAAGTTGCTTAACTAATTTTGTCGTGAAAGTACTTTAATGGCATGGTGATTTTTATGGTTATTTACTTTTATAGTCATGAATATATTAGCTGTCAAAGTTGTACTAAGTGGAGTGTGCAAAATCTGAAACGTCCCCTATTTTGGAATCAGGGAAGCATCCTTTTTGTAAGCTATCAAAAATAACGAAGTAAAATATTGTAAAATAGGCCATAAAAACTATGTATGTTGTGAAGAGAATGATTTGGGGATTTTTTTTATAGGTGATAATAATGTGAATTTACATGGGTATGTTCTATGAAATATCTTTAAACTGTCAGAACCTAAAAGTGTGACCTAGAAGTCTAAATTAGGGGATTCATCTGCACTTGGCTCCCAATAGTGTATTCCGTGAAGTGATCTTGTCTTTAATTAGAAACTGAGGCGCCAAAGCTTTGCATCAAGTTAAGAAGTTTAGAGCTTAAGGTTACTTTCCTAACAAAGGAACTAATTTTCCAGCTACAAATGCCCCAAATGATCACTGCTAGTCTCTGCTCACATGCACCACATAGTAAGGTAGAATCATCACGCAAAAGGGAGGCGAGAGGCGAGACACAGATTCTTAGAACTTGGTTGCAAAAATGGGAAAGGCCGTAGTTCGGCCACCCTCGTCGCTGAAGACGATTCGGCGTTCATACATAGTTTTGGATAATGAGCCATGATAAGAACTTGAATTAAGGATGCACCCACACTCTCTGCATGGTCTTTTTCATACTGGAGGAAGTCGGTCCTAGAAATTGAGCATGATAGGTCAAACCCGCCAAGTATTGCTGGAAAAGAAAGTTTCTAAATCGTATAGAAAATCTGTGTAGCTACACGTTGGCACCTTGAACGAGTTTTTGTCTCACTTGCTATTATATTCATACATGGTCTCAAAGTGTATAAACGATGCACACTACAAATATGTTCGTTCACGTCACTCCATATACATGCATACTCATCTGGCAGCCTATCATCGGCAATGAGCAGCGGCAGTGGCACTAAGCCCCCCTCATGTTCAGGAGACTTAATGAATTTGTGCGGGGGAAGTGAGAATCATGGGAGACTTAATGATAAAGCAACCACCTTGATAACAAAGAGAAGGGAAGGATAGGAGAAGGTTTGTAAAAATGAGAGAGGGACACACTAGGGTTTGGCATCTGAAACCGTGGCCCACCAGTCAGAGAGACGGTTTCACACAATAGCGGTGCACCAGGGGATACAACACCGGCCGGTGCTCGCCATATATTCTAGGGGCATTTTTTTTAAGATATTAGGGACATGTTATTCGAGTTACTTTGATGAATATGTGCGCATGTTATTGGATGTTTGGGCCCGTTCATACATTCTGGAAATTGTTTTCCAACAGCAATAGTTCCTGCTCGTCGATCGCGTCAGCGTGGTGCCACCGGGGAGTAGGCGAATGATTGAGCGTGGCGTCAAGATGGTGACACAAGTGCACTCTATTTTTAGGCCTAATCGGTTTGCCTTTTGTTTGCACTAATCGCGTTTGTGTATGGGGTAGCCCCATCGAGGTGATAGCTGCATACTGTGCATTGGACCTATGGCTACAGGACGACGTACGTTCCGACGGCACAAACAACTCTTAGTTTCTTTTTCAGCGAGCACGTTAATTAATGAAGAATGATGTTCCCGGACAAGTGCTCTAATGTTGTATATACACGGACCATTAACATTAAGTGAAGTTATGCATAAACGGGGACCATATACAGTATTATGTACAATACCATGTGTAGTATCGATCGGGGGTAATGGTATTTTGAAACAAAACGATTTTTTTTTTTTTTGAAACGATACTGTGTTTTGATGTGTACTAGCACACTAAGATCTTAACTCACCATTCTTAAACAAACGATAATTCAGATTTTTGTTAGCAACATTCACCCAGATATACTATGTACCAAAAAATTTGCAGTCAAATTGAACCCCACAACTTAAAAAACAACTCTGACTATACATAGTACCAGCAAGATACTATTCACTATAGAATTTGCATTGGATGTTATTCATAGCTCCACTTCGCCTGCTTACCAAGCGGACGGTAAATCAAATTTGGATTCAAAATGTTATGACATTATAGTTCTGTATATACTGTTTCTATGCCAAGAACTGTTTTCAAGTTCTTTCACAGCTTCTAGATGTATTATATTGGTCATCTAGTGCATCAGTTAGTACACCCCAAAAAGGTGCTAGTGGACAATCATACTATATGCCTCCTACGTCGGCGATTTACACAGAAATAACCCTTTATTGCAACTCTAGCACAGACTGATCCTCCGGCCAAACTATTTCACCCATCTAACCCTTTTGTGTGGCGCCCCTCACATCGGCGCCACACCTCACTGTGTGGCGCCCGTCCGTGCGGCACCACTTGCCCAGCCGACGTGGCGCCGTCGACGCTAAGCTGTGCGCCGATCCGACGTGGCAGGATGTGTGGCGCCGCTAGGAGCGGCACCACACATCCACTTATAATCGCCCAAAACATACTGTAAGACAATACTCCTGGGACTTAGCCGTTTTGGCGAGGCTGTATGTGTGCCACAGACGCCACACAAACAGCCTCGCCAAAACGGCTAAGACTAAACTTCCGGAGCCCCTGGATGTTTTCGACATATAAGTTGTATTGTGTGGCGCCGACGCCATGGGCGCCACACTGTGAGGTGTGGCGCCGGCCTGAGGGACGCCGCACATTGACTTGTGTTAAAAACATGAAAATTCTTGTGTTATTTAAACAGTTTTCAACACAACAATAGCAATTTCATACACATAGAACATACACATATCACGCATCATAGATCACATCATAGCACGTAGATTCAAACAACACGTAGCAATAGAGACATGGTTCGAAATGACATAAGGTTCACAACACGATACTTATGAAGATAGAGTTCACAACACTAGCAAATGCATCTATCCTCCGCGACGTCCCCTCCTCACGGGCTGCTTCCGGACGGCCAACCTTTTCGTCCGCTGCCGTGGCTCTTGTTGCTGCTGCTCCTCCTGCTCCTGCTCCTCCTCCTCTGAAGATATCGGCTCATCGTTCCTCATCCTCCTCAAAGATGATCTCCGCGGCGGCGCCTCATCCTCCTCAATGACAACCTACTTTCCTCGGTTGACATAATCGTCCGGAGTGTATCTGTTTGGAGCCTTGCCCCTTGGCTTCAACTGGTAAGCAGACCGTGTGGCTTGCTTCTTGCGTTGACTCACAATGCCTTGACTCAGAATGGTGTCGTCGTCAGGAATCCTCACAAACATGAACACATGAGATTACAAAAAGTTGAAACTAGTAAGCACATGTTTGACAGCAACAAAATAGTCCATACCTCCGCCTCTTCAGAAGAGGATGAGGCAATTTCGCCGTCGCGGCAACTAGCAAGTTGGCTAACCGCCGCATCTTTCATGCAGTGTTCTGCGTAATGGAAGTCATGGTTACAAAGCCACCCGAACATAATAGCTTATATTCAAAGTTGGTGATTCTACCTTAATGAAATGCCGCAACGGTCCGATAGGCTTTCCATCTCTATGGCTCTGATCCCAAATAACCTCGCACTCGTCAGCCGTTTTCTGGATCTCAGACCGCTGTGACAAACATATTATACACAATTTATGCGATCACATGCCAATGTAGATGATGTACTAGCTAACGAGAGAATACATTACCACGAAGTTCAGCTCGGAAGCAATATAAGTCGATCTTCCTTCGCACTCGTCAGCTGTTTTCTGGATCTCAGACCGCTGTGACAAACATATTATACACAATTTATGCGATCACATGCCAATGTAGATGATGTACTAGCTAACGAGAGAATACATTACCACGAAGTTCAGCTCGGAAGCAATATAAGTCGATCTTCCTTTGCGAGCATAGATGTCGTGTTGGCTTTGCGCAACCTCATCGAACTCGATGGGGTCGTCCAAGATGTCGTCATCATACGCGGGTTTCACTAACTTGATACGCGTGCTTTGATGAAACCATTGGAGATAGTTGTTGAAAGCGGCCAAGTCGTGAGGCACAATCTCCACATGGCCAGCATTCCGTATCGCCTCCAAACAGTGTTGGAACGCTGTGACGTGGCCGCTATGATGGATAGGTTTGTGATCTTCCTCTGCCGTTGCCTATCAAGCCTGCAAGAATCAAGAAGTTAGATTCTATCTCTTCAATCAACAAACTTCCATCGCATGATTCAAGAAGTTTACCTATGAAGCGCGTGTTCCGTGTCTTTCCACTGAGGTGGGCTCTCCTGATACAGCCCAAACTGTCTCATCACTCTGTGCGGCTGGTGGTATTCAACTAGCTACATGCATATGAGTGGGTAGCGCATACGCCAGAAACGCGCCTCCTGATGGCGTGTAACTCACACGTTCGTTGGGAACCCCAAGAGGAAGGTATGATGCGCACAGCAGCAAGTTTTCCCTCAGAAAGAAACCAAGGTTTATCGAACCAGGAGGAGCCAAGAAGCACGTTGAAGGTTGATGGCGGCGGGATGTAGTGCGGCGCAACACCAGGGATTCCGGCGCCAACGTGGAACCTGCACAACACAACCAAAGTACTTTGCCCCAACGAAACAGTGAGGTTGTCAATCTCACCGGCTTGCTGTAACAAAGGATTAACCGTATTGTGTGGAAGATGATTGTTTACAGAAAACAGTAGAACAGTATTGCAGTAGATTGTATTTCAGTATAGAGAATTGGACCGGGGTCCACAGTTCACTAGAGGTGTCTCTCCCATAAGATAAACAGCATGTTGGGTGAACAAATTACAGTTGGGCAATTGACAAATAAAGAGGGCATGACCATGCACATACATATCATGATGAGTATAGTGAGATTTAATTGGGCATTACGACAAAGTACATAGACCGCCATCCAGCATGCATCTATGCCTAAAAAATCCACCTTCAGGTTATCATCCGAACCCCCTCCAGTATTAAGTTGCTAACAACAGACAATTGCATTAAGTATTGCGCGTAATGTAATCAGTAACTACATCCTTGAACATAGCACCAACGTTTTATCCCTAGTGGCAACAGCACATCCACAACCTTAGAACTTTACATCCCAACATCCCAGAGATATCAATGGAGGCATGAACCCACTATCGAGCATAAATACTCCCTCTTGGAGTTACAAGCATCTACTTGGCCAGAGCATCTACTAGTAACGGAGAGCATGCAAGATCATAAACAACACATAGACATAACTTTGATAATCAACATAACAAGTATTCTCTATTCATCGGATCCCAACAAACGCAACATATAGAATTACAGATAGATGATCTTGATCATGTTAGGCAGCTCACAAGATCCGACAATGAAGCACAATGGGGAGAAGACAACCATCTAGCTACTGCTATGGACCCATAGTCCAGGGGTAGACTACTCACTCATCACTCCGGAGGCGACCATGGCGGCGTAGAGTCCTCCGGGAGATGATTCCCCTCTCCGGCAGGGTGCCGGAGGCGATCTCCTGGATCCCCCGAGATGGGATCGGCGGCGGCGGCGTCTGGAAGGTTTTTGTATCGTGGCTCTCGGTACTGGGGTTTCGCGACGGAGGCTTTAAGTAGGCGGAAGGGCAGGTCGGGGAGGCGGCACGAGGGGCCCACACCACAGGGCCGCGCGGCCAAGGGGGGCCGCGCCGCCTAGGGTGTGGCCACCTCGTGGCCCCACTTCGTCTCCTCTTCGGTCTTCTGGAAGCTTCGTGGCAAAATAGGACCACTGGGCGTTGATTTCGTCCAATTCGAGAATATTTCGTTACTAGGATTTCTGAAACCAAAAACAGCAGAAAACAAAGAAGCGGCACTTCGGCATCTTGTTAATAGGTTAGTTCCAGAAAATGCACGAATATGACATAAAGTGTGCATAAAACATGTAGATAACATCAATAATGTGGCATGGAACATAAGAAATTATCGATACGTCGGAGACGTATCAGCATCCCCAAGCTTAGTTCTGCTCGTCCCGAGCGGGTAAAACGAGAACACGAGATAATTTCTGGAGTGACATGCCATCATAACCTTGATCATACTATTTGTAAAGCATATGTAGTGAATGCAGCGATCAAAACAATGTATATGACATGAGTAAACAAGTGAATCATAAAGCAAAGACTTTTCATGAATAGCACTTCAAGACAAGCATCAATAAGTCTTGCATAAGAGTTAACTCATAAAGCAATATTTCAAAGTAAAGGCATTGAAGCAACACAAAGGAAGATTAAGTTTCAGCGGTTGCTTTCAACTTGTAACATGTATATCTCATGGATATTGTCAACATAGAGTAATATAATAAGTGCAATAAGCAAGTATGTAGGAATCAATGCACAGTTCACACAAGTGTTTGCTTCTTGAGGTGGAGAGAAATAGGTGAACTGACTCAACATTGAAAGTAAAAGAATGGTCCTCCATAGAGGAAAAGCATCGATTGCTATATTTGTGCTAGAGCTTTGATTTTGAAAACATGAAACAATTTTGTCAACGG
The DNA here is from genome assembly GCF_019359855.2 of Lolium perenne. NCBI lineage: Eukaryota > Viridiplantae > Streptophyta > Magnoliopsida > Poales > Poaceae > Lolium > Lolium perenne. The sequence continues at coordinate 167,408,000 of NC_067244.2, forward strand.
TAGTAATAAAGCATATGTATCATGTAAATTATATCTTACAAGTTGCAAGCCTCATGCATAGTATACTAATAGTGCCCGCACCTTGTCCTAATTAGCTTGGACTACCGGATCATCGCAATGCACATGTTTTAACCAAGTGTCACAATGGGGTACCTCTATGCCGCCTGTACAAAGGTCTAAGGAGAAAGCTCGCATTGGATTTCTCGCTATTGATTATTCTCAACTTAGATATCCATACCGGGACAACATAGACAACAGATAATGGACTCCTCTTTTATGCATAAGCATGTAACAACAATTATTTTTCTCATATGAGATTGAGGATATATGTCCAAAACTGAAACTTCCACCATGAATCATGGCTTTAGTTAGCGGCCCAATGTTCTTCTCTAACAATATGCATGCTTAACCATAAGGTGGTAGATTTCCCTTACTTCAGACAAGATGAACATGCATAGCAACTCACATGAAATTCAGCAAAGAGTAGTTGATGGCGTCCCCAGAAACATGGTTATCGCACAACAAGCAACTTAATAAGAGATAAAGTGCATAAGTACATATTCAATACCACAATAGTTTTTAAGCTATTTGTCCCATGAGCTATATATTGCAAAGGTGAATGATGGAATTTTAAAGGTAGCACTCAAGCAATTTACTTTGGAATGGCGGAAAATACCATGTAGTAGGTAGGTATGGTGGACACAAATGGCATAGTGGTTGGCTCAAGTATTTTGGATGCATGAGAAGTAATCCCTCTCGATACAAGGTTTAGGCTAGCAAGGCTATTTGAAACAAACACAAGGATGAACCGGTGCAGCAAAACTCACATAAAAGACATATTGTAAACATTATAAGACTCTACACTGTCTTCCTTGTTGTTCAAACTCAATACTAGAAATTATCTAGACCTTAGAGAAACCAAATATGCAAACCAAATTTTAGCATGCTCTATGTATTTCTTCATTAATGGGTGCAAAGCATATGATGCAAGAGCTTAAACATGAGCACAACAATTGCCAAGTATCACATTACCCAAGACATTATAGCAATTACTACATGTATCATTTTCTAATTCCAACCATATAACAATTTAACGAAGAAGAAACTTCGCCATGAATATTATGAGTAGAAACTAAGGACATACTTGTCCATATGCTACAGCGGAGCGTGTCTCTCTCCCATAAAGGTGAATGCTAGGATCCATTTTATTCAAATAAAACAAAAAACAAAAACAAACCGACGCTCCAAGCAAAGCACATAAGATGTGATGGAATAAAAATATAGTTTCAGGGGAGGAACCTGATAATGTTGTCGATGAAGAAGGGGATGCCTTGGGCATCCCCAAGCTTAGACGCTTGAGTCTTCTTAGAATATGCAGGGGTGAACCACCGGGGCATCCCCAAGCTTAGAGCTTTCACTCTCCTTGATCATGTTGCATCATACTCCTCTCTTGATCCTTGAAAACTTCCTCCACACCAAACTTAGAACAACTCATTAGAGGGTTAGCGACAATAAAAATTAACATGTTCAGAGGTGACACAATCATTCTTAACACTTCTGGACATTGCATAAAGCTACTGGACATTAATGGATCAAAGAAATTCATCCAACATAGCAAAAGAGGCAATGCGAAATAAAAGGCAGAATCTGTCAAAACAGAACAGTTCGTATTGACGAATTTTATCGAGGCACCAGACTTGCTCAAATGAAAATGCTCAAATTGAATGAAAGTTGCGCACATATCTGAGGATCACTCACATAAATTGGCATAATTTTCTGAGTTACCTACAGAGAAAACAGCCCAGATTCGTGACAGCAAAGAAATCTGTTTCTGCGCAGTAATCCAAATCTAGTATGAACTTTTCTATCAACGACTTTACTTGGCACAACAAAACACTAAACTAAGATAAGGAGAGGTTGCTACAGTAGTAAACAACTTCCAAGACACAAAATAAAAACAAAGTATTGTAGGTAAAAACCATGGGTTGTCTCCCATAAGCGCTTTTCTTTAACGCCTTTCAGCTAGGCGCAGAAAGTGTGTATCAAGTATTATCAAGAGATGGTGTGTCAACCTTACCTTGGGCTTTTCCCTTACCTTTCTTATTGTTTTTCTTTCCCTTTGATTTAGGAAATATATGATTTCCCCCCGGTGCAGATGTGAATTCCAGGGTGCCTTCTCCCACGTCAATGACTGCTCCTAATAGTTTCAGCAGGGATCTTCCGAGTGTGATTTTTCCTGTCCCTACACATTCAATAACAAGATAATCAATGGATATTGTTCTTCCAAGAATGGTTGTATGCACACCTGCGGCTATTCCCTTAGGAATTATAACAGAGTTATCAATGAGAGTTATTTCTTCTCCTCCTTAATCGACTCCCCAGAGTTTCAAAGATTTATAAATGCTCTCAGGTATAAGGCAAAATTCAGACATAATATCACAGTTGGCACGAAGAGTTCGATCACCGATAACAATTTTAACAGTAGGATCCCATAATGAAAGTTTAGAGTTCATTAAAACTTGTTCAAGACGATTACGAACGTGGCAATAGTTGTCATCCAAGCGAGATGTACTTATCTCGAGATTGTTTAATCTATTATAAATGCTAGTGAGGGCTGAATCAAAGTTATTAGCTGAATCATGTGATGCAACCAACTTCTTTATGGCATTAAAAGCTTGATCCCCATTGCAATGAAGGAAATCTCCTCCCACTAAAGCATCCAAAGCATATCTATAGTGAATCATAAGACCAAAATAAAAATTACTAAGGAGCAAACTTAGAGTCATTTGAGGTTCAGTTTTACGATAAGAAGTAAAAAATTCTAGACCAAGCATCTTTAAAACTCTCCTCATCCCCTTGTTTAAAAGTGAAGACTAATTCTTCAGGCGAAGAAGTAACAGGTTCAGAGCTAGACATGGTAACAAAAATAACTAATTTTTTTGTATTTTTAATGTAGAGTGCAAGACAGTAAATAAAGCAAACTAGATAAAGTAAATGCAAGTAACTAATTTTTTTGTGTTTTTGATATAGCAAACAAGATAGCAAATAAAGTAAAACTAGCAACTAATTTTTTTGTATTTTGATTTAGTGCAGCAAACAAAGTAGTAAATAAAACTAAGCAAGACAAAAACAAAGTAAAGAGATTGGGAAGTGGAGACTCCCCTTGCAGCGTGTCTTGATCTCCCCGGCAACGGCGCCAGAAAAAGAGCTTGATGGCGTGTAACTCACACGTTCGTTGGGAACCCCAAGAGGAAGGTATGATGCGCACAGCAGCAAGTTTTCCCTCAGAAAGAAACCAAGGTTTATCGAACCAGGAGGAGCCAAGAAGCACGTTGAAGGTTGATGGCGGCGGGATGTAGTGCGGCGCAACACCAGGGATTCCGGCGCCAACGTGGAACCTGCACAACACAACCAAAGTACTTTGCCCCAACGAAACAGTGAGGTTGTCAATCTCACCGGCTTGCTGTAACAAAGGATTAACCGTATTGTGTGGAAGATGATTGTTTGCAGAAAACAGTAGAACAGTATTGCAGTAGATTGTATTTCAGTATAGAGAATTGGACCGGGGTCCACAGTTCACTAGAGGTGTCTCTCCCATAAGATAAATAGCATGTTGGGTGAACAAATTACAGTTGGGCAATTGACAAATAAAGAGGGCATGACCATGCACATACATATCATGATGAGTATAGTGAGATTTAATTGGGCATTACGACAAAGTACATAGACCGCCATCCAGCATGCATCTATGCCTAAAAAGTCCACCTTCAGGTTATCATCCGAACCCCCTCCAGTATTAAGTTGCTAACAACAGACAATTGCATTAAGTATTGCGCGTAATGTAATCAGTAACTACATCCTTGAACATAGCACCAATGTTTTATCCCTAGTGGCAACAGCACATCCACAACCTTAGAACTTTCTCACATCGTCCCAGATATCAATGGAGGCATGAAACCACTATCGAGCATAAATACTCCCTCTTGGAGTTACAAGCATCTACTTGGCCGGAGCATCTACTAGTAACGGAGAGCATGCAAGATCATAAACAACACATAGACATAACTTTGATAATCAACATAACAAGTATTCTCTATTCATCGGATCCCAACAAACGCAACATATAGAATTACAGATAGATGATCTTGATCATGTTAGGCAGCTCACAAGATCCGACAATGAAGCACAATGGGGAGAAGACAACCATCTAGCTACTGCTATGGACCCATAGTCCAGGGGTAGACTACTCACTCATCACTCCGGAGGCGACCATGGCGGCGTAGAGTCCTCCGGGAGATGATTCCCCTCTCCGGCAGGGTGCCGGAGGCGATCTCCTGGATCCCCCGAGATGGGATCGGCGGCGGCGGCGTCTCTGGAAGGTTTTCCGTATCGTGGCTCTCGGTACTGGGGGTTTCGCGACGGAGGCTTTAAGTAGGCGGAAGGGCAGGTCAGGAGGCGGCACGAGGGGCCCACACCACAGGGCCGCGCGGCCAAGGGGGGGGCCGCGCCGCCCTAGGGTGTGGCCACCTCGTGGCCCCACTTCGTCTCCTCTTCGGTCTTCTGGAAGCTTCGTGGCAAAATAGGACCCTGGGCGTTGATTTCGTCCAATTCCGAGAATATTTCGTTACTAGGATTTCTGAAACCAAAAACAGCAGAAAACAAAGAATCGGCACTTCGGCATCTTGTTAATAGGTTAGTTCCAGAAAATGCACGAATATGACATAAAGTGTGCATAAAACATGTAGATAACATCAATAATGTGGCATGGAACATAAGAAATTATTGATACGTCGGAGACGTATCACCTCCTCAAGGCACTTGGGGTTGAGGTCAGCCATCCCTGCGCCAATATGGTAGTAGGTACCATATGGCTCCCAATCCACCTGCTCAGCGGTAAGAGTGTCCAACTCCTCAGTGTAGTGCTTGTACATCATCTTTGGATCGCTCGTCATCTCCGAGACATTGTCCCAAAGGTATGCCCAAGTGGGATCCCGATCAGGGTTGTTCCAGTAATGAGGCCATGGCCTCTCTGTGAGTGCCCTGGGCCGCCCAACTGATAGGCGGTCCCAGCTCCATACAGAAAGTAGGAGCAAGCATCCACCAATACCGCCGCTCCCAGTCCTGCGACAAGCTTCGTCCAACTGCGAAAATAAGACATTTGGTTAGTACTTTGTCTAGCACACTACTATAGAAGAATAGTACATACAGAAAATCATCACCAGCCGGTAGAGGTAGGCAAGTGCCGTTGTTCCCCAACTCCACCGGTGCACCAACACCGTAAGCCCCTTCAGCCAACACCAATGGGCCAACTTCCCATCACTGTCAGGAAAGAGAGTCCTCGAAATCATGTACCACAAGTACACGCGGGTGTACGTCTTGATAGTGTCCTCGTTGGCCCCTTCCGGACATTCTCCAAAGTTAAGCCTAATCCAAGAGAAAGGTGCGCCGGCGGGAGCTCTCTCCTTTGGATCTGCTGGCGGCGGAGGAGCCATGCCAATAATGTCCTCCATCTGTCCACGCCACCCATCAGAATTAAGCTATGTTCATACACAGTGGGTCACCCTGAATAGGAAGTCCAAGTATCATTGAGACATCCTGAAGAGTAGGGGTCATCTCGCCGGCCCTCAAGTGGAAGGTGTGCGTCTCCGGCCTCCACCGGTCGACAAGGGCGGTGAGTGTCGTGGCGTTCATGTTCGCCCCCCCGGCTTACAAGCGTGATGAACGAGAGAAGACCGGTGGGCTGTGATACGTCCAATTTGCATCACTATTTTATATCATAATTTGCTGTTATTCATTGATATATTTCATATTTGTAGATGATACTTATGTTATTTCATCTATTTTGCATGTTTCATGATTATTGGAGGATCGCGCACCGGAGTTAGGATTCTGCTGGAAAAAGCGCTGTCAGAATGCAATATTTCGGAAGATCAACAATTGACGGAATTTATATGGAAAATCCTATTTTTCCCGAAGACGAAGGGAGCCAGAAGGGGAAGCCGAGGAGGGCTGCCATGGGCCCACCTCATGGGCCGGCGCCGGCCCTGCCCTGGCCACGCCGCCCTGTGAGGAGGGGGCCCACAGCCCCCTCTGGCCTCCCCTCCTTCGCGTATTTCTTCGTCCCGAAAACCTAAGCTCCAGGGAGACAATTGCGAAGAGTCACAGCCGCCTCTGCGGGGCGGAGAACACCAGAGAGAAAAGAGCTCTCCGGCAGGCTGAGATCCGCCGGGGAAATTCCCTCCCGGAGGGGGAAATCGACGCCATCGTCACCGTCATCGAGCTGGACATCATCTCCATCACCATCATCATCATCTCCATCATCATCACCGCCGTCTCCACCGCTACACATCGTCACCGCTGTAACAATTTGGGTTTGATCTTGATTGTTTGATAGGGGAAACTCTCCCGGTGTTGATTTCTACTTGTTATTGATGCTATTGAGTGAAACCGTTGAACCAAGGTTTATGTTCAGATTGTTATTCACCATCATATCACCTCTGATCATGTTCCATATGATGTCTCGTGAGTATTTCGTTTAGTTCTTGAGGACATGGGTGAAGTCTAAATGTTAGTAGTGAAGTATGGTTGAGTAATATTCAATGTTATGATATTTAAGTTATGGTGTTACTCTTCTAGTGGTGTCATGTGAACGTCGACTACATGACACTTCACCTTTATGGGCCTAGGGGAATGCATCTTGTACTCGTTTGCCAATTGCGTGGTTGCCGGAGTGACAGAAACCTAAACCCCCATTGGTATATCGATGCAGGAGGGATAGCAGGATCTCAGAGTTTAAGGCTGTGGTTAGATTTATCTTAATTACTTTCTTGTAGTTGCGGATGCTTGAAAGGGGTATAATCACAAGTATGTATTAGTCCTAGGAAGGGCGGTACATTAGCATAGGTTCACCCACACAACACTTATCAAAACAATGAAGATTAATTAGCCGTATGTAGCGAAAGCACTAGACTAAAATCCCGTGTGTCCTCAAGAACGTTTGGTCATTATAAGTAAACAAACCGGCTTGTACTTTGTGCTAAAAAGGATTGGGCCACTCGCTGCAATTGTTACTCTCGCACTTTACTTACTCGTACTTTATTCAACTGCTACATCAAAATCCCCTGAATATTTGTCTGTGAGCATTTACAGTGAATCCTTCATCGAAACTGCTTGTCAACACCTTCTGCTCCTCGTTGGAATCGACATTCTTACTTATCGAAAATACTACGATACACCCCCTATACTTGTGGGTCATCAGGCTGGATGAACTCTGTGTACCTCTCGTCATACGCCATATCTACTGTGCCATGGTACCAAATCTTCAAAGGGTGAAGATCCGTTCTCCTATCCGTCATATGAAAAGTACGGTGATCCCTGTCATACTCTTGATCTAGGAGCCACACCATCCTACATGTTTACACAAATACACCATATTATGAGCCATTCCTAATAAATATGAGCAACACATACATGATAATATATCCAAATAAGCCATCACACATACATCATATACATTCATATCTAGGGATAAAACACCATATTATAAGCCATTCCTAACAAATATGAGTTATTTCATCACAAATACTAGGCATATGTAACACATTTGAATGCATTTGCTAGGCAAATATTAGACATTTCAACACATACATACATAGGGTTTTCAACACATACATGTAAAATTTCATATCTAGGGTTCCAACAAATCTTTAGTTCAAACACATAAACTACAATGTAGATTCCACCAACATTAATTTCCATATCTATGGTTCATATCCAAATCCACCAACATAAATTTTCATGTCTAGGGTTCATATCCAAATCTACCAAATCCACCAACACTAGTGGATGAATCGGAGGGAATCGAAGGGGAATACCTTGAGGAATGGATGAGGAAGGAGTTGGCCGGCCAGATCTGACGAATCCTTGGTGGATTTGGTGGGGGGGCGGAGGAGAGGCAGCCGCGGCTGGCGGTTCTTCACAGACAGAGAAAATGGAAGAGGAGAAGAGAGGAGAGCTCGGGCTGGGGCGGGCGCGGGCGCCACACTTAAGTGGATGTGTGGCGCCCTTCCGAGCGGCGCCACACATCCTGCCACGTCTGATCGGCGCACAGCTCAGCCTCGACGGCGCCACGTCGGCTGGGCGAGTGGCGCCGCACGGACGGGCGCCACACAGTGAGGTGTGGCGCCGATGTGAGGGACGCCACACAAAAGGGTTAGATGGGTGAAATAGTTTGGCCGGAGGGTCAGTCTGTGCTATAGTTGCAACAAAGGGTTATTTCTGTGTAAATCGCCTCCTACGTACCTCTTCCGATGGCGTGTAATATAATTTATATAATTATATGCACATTTTGCTGACTTCGCCTATGATTTTTTAATAGCAGGATCTGTTATGCACCATCGTCGGACACGTATTGCCAAAAAGCAACGGAATCCATATTTTTGAATAGGTTGGTGCATTTGGACTATCATCATTTACTCTAATAGGTAGACTGACTGCATGCACCGGAATGTAGTTCCAACCACTGTTAATATACTAGATAAAATCTGCTCCATTGATCCGGCCATGGGAGATTTAAAGGATATGCTAATATATGGTGAAAGCGAAACATTATCTGACTAGACTGGAGGTATACATGGACAGCCTCCTGGCAATTAACAGGTTGATGCCACATGTACTTTTATTTATTTAGTTCATAGGTTGGGGAAAGCTAGTTTTGGCTAGTGAATATTTTTCTATCCTACATACACATGGCATTGTTGTGTCTTTTCAATAACCAATAGTTAATTAGTAAATACAGAAAGTTAATGGACTCTATTGGTGGTTAAAAAATAGTTTGTGATTATCGGTCTCCGGCAGAATTTAACAAGTACATAATTGGGTAGTATCTAATTATTGGTGGACAAATGAATATCTGTAAGAACTTGAAACCGGACTATTTAGTGTCTCGTTATTTATGTGAACATACGAATTAACATTTTATTGCAATAATTTAATATTTTAACATCATTTTCTTTAAAAAGTAGAATACATTTAGTACAAAATGTCAGGAGTCGGATCTCAAGTGGAGACTACAGGACCGGCGAGTTGATTAACCACGAGTTGATTAATTGGAGAATAAACCACCCAGCTAGATTCGCTACGTCAGCCTTACGGAGGCGATTATAATTACTTTACAATACAATAACCTCCACGTCGTCCTTCACGTCACTATACATGAACTACTTGGATTATCTTAATCTGCATCATTGATTGTTTAGTACCAAGCTGGCACTATAGAACTTGCCGAGGGTGAACCCTAGAAATAAATTAACCTAAATTAATAGGGAATTCCGTTTCTTTTCGTACCGCCTTGTAGCTTTTTCTGCCCTCAATGATTGAAAGGGAACGATACATTGGTGCTTGGTAGGGAAATTCACATTAAGGATCCTGGAAGATCAAGCAAGAAAGACAATCCAAAGTCTAGGTAAAAAGGAGTCAAAAATATATCTTCTGGGAGCGACCGTATCACTGTTACACTTTGCATAGCTGATTAATTAACCGGCTAAAGATTGTGACGGGACACTGAGCATATCTCAGGGATTTTATGTTTTTTTCGATCAAGGAGCGTAGCCCCAGCCTCTGCATTCAAAGGATGCACACAATTTTTTTAATTAAATTATTCGCAATGTCTTACAAGGGGAATACAAGATCAACTCGAAGCCTCCTTCCTAGCGACAACTCGCTATACCTACGATGAAGGGGGGACCATGAACAAGGCCATACTCCCTGACGGTACACCAACACACATCATCCAAAAAGCAAAATCCTGAGGGTGTGCCATTGCACACGTCGCAGAGTTCGCAACCGCCATCTATCTCGAACCCATCTCCAAGCGAGATCAACGCATTGACCGTGCCAGACCTGCCGTCGATGTCACCATAACACCAAACAACTCCACCATCATGCCCGCGTCCAGCAGTCCTCGCTCGCCTTCGATACTCCGCAGCTCCACGCCGCTGAGAATCATCGACGACAACGTGGTAGATGAACACCACTCCACCAAAAACCACCTCCATCCAGCCGCTGCTCCAAAAACGATGCCCCGAGAGGTAGCACGACGCAGGGAGCGCCATCATCGTCTGATCCTTGCTCAGGGATTTCATGTAGCAAAAAAAAACTAAGAATCTATTTTAGCAAAGATAAATGGATGTTCATTCGGTTGGACCTTTTTTCTGGGCCAGTGCAAACCCATTCAAATGGTGCCTTGGCATGGTAAAACAATGAAATTTCTTATGATGTATAATACTGTGGTAAGAATAACTAGCTACATATGCATGCCATCTAAAAAACAAAATGGATCGAACTTCATTGGCAAAAGGTGGCAGTTGGGATCACATGCATAAACATATATTGCATGCTTTTAGTATAGATGTTGGTATTTTTAATATATACTTGTCAAAATTTACAAAATGAGTGTTTGGCAAAACCCAACAAGCAGGGTAATGAAAAACAGAGGGAGTATATATCAAAATAAGGGGTGTGTAATGTTTTTTTATTTCTTCCACTGCATAAGAAAATTCCAATAATAGAAATTATATGGTTGACGAGAGTGGATTTTGTACACCTACGCATGGGTGTGGGTGTTTCCGTCACCGTCCATTGTGCTTTGAGATTCAGATAAAAAGAGGAGAGAGAAAGGAATCTTTTCATATACTATGGTGGGCACGAATCTCGAGGAATAAATGAACGGTGACGGAAACACCCACATCCATGCGTGGGTGTACAAAAGTATTTCCGCTGACGAATAAGCAACGATATCTTTTTATTTTCTTTAGCACTGATATCCTAAATCCCTTAGAAGACGGCTATTATAAACCGGTCAAATAAAAATAATGTGCATAAATCAATGAAAAGCTAACGTATTTGTATGCGAATCCTTCCGCTTTTCCTTTGATGTGTAAATTCCATTCATCAACACTAGCGAAACTTAATTCGTAGATTCTATTTGATATTCTATTTTTTTATAATTAACATAGTCAGAAGCCATTTTTTTGTCATCTGATACGATATATCTTATCTTTAGGGCATGAAAGATTCATATATAAGCAATTAATTACAAGTAAATGTAGTATTCCGTCGATTTTAAAAGCAAATATGTTGGTTCAAACATATTAGATTCTTCCATCTAGATCAATGAGGAATCAAAATTATGTATACCTCAGAGGTACCAGAGACATTGCCACGTGTATGTAGCATTGGATTCCTTTCTTGGCTTGCTAGCTTTGTGAGAAAAACGATTCTAAGACAAAAGCTTTCTAGGAAAAACAATAATAAAACTGTACGACCGAATTGCAAGGAAGACCACTTTCATATTATTGAAACGTAGAATTTTTAGACTAAGCATGATTGCAACATACTCAACTGTTCGGATTACACGCACCAGCGGATCGACATATATCATTTTGAATTTATTTTGGGTTGTTCAATTTAAGTTGTCATTTCAAGCGCGCAAGCTAATCAAGTCGGCTGATGAATCGAGCCGTTAATTTGAATCTATCTGCTTATTCAGGAAGAAAAATCAGCACGGTGATGGACCCGTACGATGTAGCCATCGTTACGCCACCTTTAAACAAAATCTTTAGTTAACTAGTGGGTTGTTCGACCATTCTGGCCCCATCAAGATTATATATACTAATAGTAATACGCATGGTACATATGCCTTCACATATTGTTAGTCGTGATGCCAGTAAGATGTCTCTGGGTTCTTGAGTGTGCCTCTAATTATATAACCAAGCACACGCTACATTAATTATTTAATCATATTTTTTAATTAAGTTTAGTGTGTGATCATAGGTAAGGCTTGTCCCGTCTGTGACTCCATTGGTAGCCTATGTACAGTGCTGTCAGTGCATACACGCCCAATTAATCTGCCCATCAACGAATACCAAACTATAGCCAGGTTCTCCACCATATTTTTGAAACTGTAGCATTCTTTTAAGCTTTTTTAGAATAAATTCTTTTAAGCTTAGACCCTCACTGGTAGAAAAAAGGCCTTTAATCCCGGTTCGCAACTGCCATTAATCCCGGTTGCGCAACCGGGATTAAATATGCGGGACTAAAGGTCCCCCTTTAGTTGCGATTGCTTACGAACCGCGACTAAAGGCCCGTCCACGTGGGCGCCAGCCGTCCGTCGGGGCGGACGACCTTTAGTCGCGGTTCGCCTGGCCAACCGCGACTAAAGGCCTCCGCAGGTTTAGGGTTTTAGCCCCCCCCCCCCCCCCTAAATCTGGTTTTTTTTAAATTTGTATTGTTTTATTTCTTTTATATTTTATTTTGTGTTTTATTTTAATTTTGAAGAAGTTTCAGTACACATATTCTACGCTACTATATACATATGCATATGAATGTACAATTTCAAACAAGTTTGAAATTAGAAACAAGAAGAATTCAAGAGGAATATACAATATATATTCAATCTCGGATGACCATATACAATTTCGAACAAGTTTCCATACACAATTTACGGCATCAGAAGTTCTACGTTCTCGTAATAGTGTTCTCCTTTAGGATGGAGGACTTCTCTCATAAAAAATCCTGCTAGTTCCTCTTGAATTGGTCGAAAGCGAGCTTCTGGACTAAGCGTCTTCCGGAAGTTATTCCTCTTGACGTTGTTATCCAACGGCTTCCGCCAGGCCAACCGGGACTAAAGCCCCTTCCATCCCCCAGCTGTCGAGCAAGCCCGCTGGGCCCAGACCTTTGGTCGCGGGTCGCCTCCCGAAACCGCGACTAAAGACCCCTTTAGTCGCGGTTCGAATATTTTGGGGACTAATGGGGGTGGATGAAAGCCTCTTTTTCTACTAGCCCTCAACCACTTGTGATTATTTTTTCCATGTAGATCTTTATTTTTTCATGGGTAAAGGCTATAAACTTACGCTTTTTGTTCGGGAAATGAACGTAGGGAATAGCGATACGAGATTGCAAACTAGTTAACTCAGGTACATGTGTGAAGAAACGGAACCCCTTCGCATACGGCAATACATTCTCATACAACAATGATTATGAGCCATACATGATAAATGGATTGTTCAATCTAGCCATGCACGTGAGTCGCTAGACAAAACCCGGACCAAAATTGTGGTACGCATAGCACTACTCGTGAAGAAATGTACAAGTTAGATTGATTCTATGCTCGCGTGAATTAATAGAATAGAGTACATTTGCAGTTTGGACCAATCAACATATCAGCAGGGTGTGATTAATTTGTGCAATATATGTTCGAATCGTGCATTTAACTCCAGAAATCTAGACTATATTGCATTTTAAACCATATATTAACTCGATTCGGAAAAAGAAAAAACGGCCAGTTCAGTAAGCCTTTAGTTGCCCTTTGTGATACTATATAGGATCCTGCTGTCTGGTGGAAAAAGGGCCTTTGGTCGCGGTTCGCAACTGCCATTAGTCGCGGTTGCGCAACCGCGACCAAATGAGCGCGACTAAAGGCCCCCCCTTTAGTCGCGGTTGCTTACGAACCGCGACTAAAGGCCCGTCCACGTGGGCGCCAGGCGACCGTCGGGGCGGAGGACCTTTAGTCGCGGTTCTTCTGGCCAACCGCGACTAAAGGCCGCCGCAGGTTTAGGGTTTTAGGCCCCCCCTAAACCTGCCCCCCCCCCTAACATATTTTCTGTTTAATTTGTATATTGTTTTATTTCTTTTGTGCTTTATTGTAATTTTGAAGGAGTTTCACATATTCTACGGTACTACATATATACATGCATATGAATGTACAATTTCAAACAAATTTGAAATTAGAACCAAAAAGAATTCAAGAGGAATATACAATATATTCAATATCATCGGATGACCATATACAAGTTTGAACAAGTTTCCATACATAATTTAATGCATGTATAGTTCTACGTCCTCGCAATGGTGTTCTCCTTTAGGATCGAGGACTTCCCTCCTGAACCATCCAGCTAGTTCCTCTTGAAGTGGTCGGAAGCGAGCTTCTGGACTAAGCATCATCCGGAGGTTATTCCTCTGAGCATTGAGATCACTCGGAACGCGCTCAGAGGTGTATCTCCGGATCATCTCACAGACATAGTATCCACACAGATTGGTTCCCGGTGGCTGCATATCGCCACCATTCTTAGCCTTTGACCACATGAAATTTAGCTCTTTTTTGAATTCACCGACCTTTGTATCTGCGAACCGTCTCCAAACCCTACGAGGCAAAGAAAATTAAATGAACAAGAGAGTTATTAGTTAATTACTTGAAGCTTAATTAGGAAATGAACGAAATAGGCCGATCGATATAGAGCGCAAATGAATGAAAACAATTACTTTTGAATCATTTGTCTCATGTCGGCCCACTCCGCCTTATCCATATTCAGAGAGTCGTGGACGAGACATTCTGATTTGTCAACTTTAATTACTAGCAGAATCCAGTGGAACCTGCGGACACGATACATGCACAGTACGTCATGCATAACTCATCGATTAGCCGGCCACATACCATGCATGGAGTAAACAAAAGAGAATGTGCTCAAGACATAAACACTCACCCAAAATGGTAAGGAAATAGAATATCACTTTTGAGTTCCTGCTTTTCAAGAAACCGCCACAGGTCTTTCTCCACGTCGGCGGGGTGATGCTTTAACGTATATCCATTAACGATGTGTGGGTCAATGAACCCAACATCATGGATGCTCCTTACTCTGCATTCCTTAATCTTCAATCTGCATGTATAATAGCGGACACAACAATATAGTTAAGACATATATATATATATATAGTGCAGGCAATATGAACGAGATGGGGTAGAAATAAATCACTTACAGAACGTAGCAACTGATGATAGATTTGTCGAGCTCCCGCAGATTGAAAAGCTGGAACAATTCACTCAGATGAATTTGTACAGAGTATTGTTTGAAGTGATGCTCATATCCAACTTCCGCAAAAATATAATCTTTGACGTTTTTATGTTTTATGTAACCCTTGTACCAGTTCAGCAGACCTTTCATTTGTGGAGGTAGATCCTCTTCCTGCGCAGGCTCGACGAGAGGCCCATTCTTCACATATGTAAGTACTACCTCCTTCACTGGCGCCTCATCAAGGCCTAACAGTTCACGAAGAGTAATACCTAAGTTGGTCGCTTGTTCTCTGGCACTCGTTACAGTCAATCCCTGTGCTGCCGCAGCTTCTATGATTTCGGGGGCATCCGGACCGGCGGCTGTCACTATAAGCGGGGCAATCGATTGTTTACTTTGTTCCCCGAGCTGGGCAACAACTCGTTTCCCGCTTTGTGCACTTTGTAATTCCGCTTTATCGGCCTCCTCTTTCTTCTCCTTGAATATGCGTGCCTGATTCTTTAGTTCACGTGCATAGTCGTCAGGCAGATTCTTTGCGGCTTGGGACGGTGTGTTCAAAAATGACTTAGCCCACTTCTTTTGCTCATCAGAAAATACTGGCTTGGGCTCGGGCTCTCTTTTCTTCTTGCAGCCCGCCTTCCATTTCTCTAAATCAGCAGTCGCGGCCGCCTCGACTTCCTCGGCACTACGTTCCCAAGGCCTCGTGGGGAGAGGCTTCAGTGATGGCTCCGGTACCTTTGTTTTCTTAGGTACGTAAGGGTCCGGGTTAATAATCCAGGACTGCTGCTTCTGCTTCTTCGCCGGAGGTGGATTGGGGGGCGGCGTCTGCTTACCCGCCCGGGGCGGACTAGGGGGCGGCGGCTGCTTACCCGCCGGAGGTGAATTGGGGGGCGGCGTCGGCTGACGTGAAGGAGGTGTAGGTGAAGCACCACCACCACCGCCACCGCCGCCACCACCACCACCGTAGGGGGGTGGACTTGTTGGCGCCTCGCCTGGAAACTTGATAAACTTCTTCTGCCATAGAATGAACTGGCGCTTGACATCTCCAAGTCTTGTCGCCCCTTCAGGTGTAGCAATGTCAATGTCCAGGTCCTCAAACCCTTGGACTATGTCCTCCACCGTGACACGAGCATAGCCATCTTGAATGGGGTTGTTGTGGTGGAGTGCTCCAGGTGGTAAAGCACTGCCGATGGCTACCTTCATGGACATGTTCCCGATAGGATAATACAGATGACATGCTTTCATCTCCTTTATATCGTCCACGGGGTAGCGAGGAGGCTCCGGTGCAGTAATTTCGACCACCAGAGGCTCCGGTGCAGTAATTTCGATCGTCGGTGCACCAGCCGGTGGGGCCTCCGTGGAAGCTACGCTGCTTCTCCGCTGCTGGCTTCCGAGATCCAATGGATGATCTTCATGCTGCGCCCGAGCTGCATCTCTTTCGGCTACTAGTACACTCACGGTTTTCTTCATGACATCCATTTCCGATGCCAACCGCGCCACAACATCTGCTTCCCGATCCATCTTTCTCTTACGGCTTCTGTAACCGTACGGGTCATCGTTCTGGGGGAACCCTACTTTCCACGGAATGTGCCCCATGCCTCGTACACGTCCTCCGTGTTCAGGATTCCCGAGGGCTTTTGTCAGGGCGTCGTTCTCTCTGTTGAACTTGATCCTCCCCTCTTGAGCATCCCTCATTGCCTCAATAAGCTTTTGGGTGGGTTTAATTATTTTGCCCTGGTAAACACACTCCCCTGTCTCCGGGTTCAGCGATCCCCCATGCCCGTACCACCAGCTTTTGGCCCTTGGGTCCCATCCCTCCGTACCTGGACGGATTCCTCGCGCCCTCAGCTCGTTCTCCATCTTCTCCCACCTAGGCAGCCAAAAGCGATACCCTCCTGGCCCCATAATATGATTGTACTCCTTCTTGGCCGCATTATCCTTATTTTTTTTCGATATTTCAAGGAACTGCTCCGATTTCTTTTGCTTCACAAATTCTGGCCAATCATGTTGCAGTTTCTCATATTGTCCTTTGAAATCCGGAGTCTTGCCCTGCTTGACAAAGTCATGGGCTAGATATTGCTTGTATTTCCGGAATGCGTTGGACATCTTAGAAAGAGCGAACTGTTTGACTAGCTTGCACCTCTCCTTGTTTTCCTCAATCTTGTTACCCTCCTCATCGTATTTGCGGTATTCCGGAGGTAGAACGAAATGTTCCATAAGCTTGTTGAAGCAATCTTTTTTTGTTCTCTTATCGACAAAAGTGAAACCAAGACGTGCCTTCTTTGGCTCATTCCACTCCTGGACGGTGATCGAGACGTTGTCTCTAACAACGGCTCCGCATTGGCTGATAAACTTGGTGGCGTTCTTGCGGGGCTCCAGCGGCCTGCCGATTGCTTCCTCGACAACCTCGATGGTGCATGTTTCTCCTGGTTTCATCGTCTTGGTTGCGCCACGCTTTGACGACGTACTCGATTGTTTCGACGATCCGGCCGAGGGCTAAAATAAGAAAGAGAGTCGCGCGCGTTAGTACACACATATTTATTCAAATCGATCAGTTAGTTTGTATCACCAGAGGCTCAATGTATATATATACCTCGGCGCCGGAGGTGGTTGCTACTTCCAATTGAAGATCGTCGTTTATCGACGTTTCTTCGGCATCATCTTGCTGACGGCGCCCTTCATCTTCACCCTCAAGGTTCAGATAAGAAGAGATATCATCTTCTTCTTGTCCGGTCGGCACATATAGAATATCGCCGTTTATGATGCCGAACATATGGTCTTCAAGGTCCGGATCATAGTTGTCCATAATCGGGTCAGCTCTATCGTCCGCCATATGTCAGTCCTGAAAACATGTAGTCAAAACAAATTAATTAAGTGAAGAAGGGGGGCGGTGGCGGTGGCGAAAGGGGGTGATGTCTACGCCCCCTCCTTTTCCTGTAGACAGTGTTGGGCCTCCAAGAGCAGAGGTTTGTAGAACAGCAGCAAGTTTCCCTTAAGTGGATCACCCAAGGTTTATCGAACTCAGGGAGGAAGAGGTCAAAGATATACCTCTCATGCAACCCTGCAACCACAAAGCAAGAAGTCTCTTGTGTCCCCAACACACCTAATAGGTGCACTAGTTCGGCGAAGAGATAGTGAAATACAGGTGGTATAAATAAGTAGTAGCAACGGCACCAGAAAAGTGCTTTGCCCAGGACAGTAACAAGCGGTAGTAACGCAGTAAAACAGTAAACAAGCAGCGATAGCAGTATTTAGGAACAAGGCCTAGGGATCATACTTTCACTAGTGGACACTCTCAACATTGATCACATAACAGAATAGATAAATGCATACTCTACACTCTTTTGTTGGATGATGAACACCATTGCGTAGGATTACACGAACCCTCAATGCCGGAGTTAACAAGCTCCACAATTCAATGTTCATATTTAAATAACCTTAGAGTGCATGAAAGATCAACACGACTAAATCAAGTACTAACATAGCATGCACACTGTCACCTTCACACTACGTAGGAGGCATAGATCACATCAATACCATCATAGCAATAGTTAACTTCATAATCTACAAGAGATCACAATCATAGCCTACGCCAAGTACTAACACGGATGCACACACTGTCACCATTACACCGTGCAGGAGGAGTAAAACTACTTTAATAACATCACTAGAGTAGCACATAGATAAATTGTGATACAAAACACATTGCAATCATAAATAGATATAAATAAGCACTTCACTATGCCATTCATAACAGTGAATAAGTATTCTGTGAAATATAGCCTAAGAGACCCACACGGTGCACACACTGTCACCTTTACACACGTGGGACAAGGAGTCTCCGGAGATCACATAAGTAAAATTCACTTGACTAGCATAACGACATCTAGATTACAAGCATCATCATATGAATCTCAATCATGTAAGGCAGCTCATGAGATTATTGTATTGAAGTACATAGGAGAGAGATGAACCACATAGCTACCGGTACAGCCCCGAGCCTCGATGGAGAACTACTCCCTCCTCATGGGAGACAGCAGCGGTGATGGAGATGGTGGTGGTGTCGATGGAGGAGCCTTCCGAGGGCACTTCCCCGTCCCGGCGGCGTGCCGGAACAGAGACTCCTGTCCCCCAGATCTTGGCTTCGCGATGGCGGCGGCTCTGGATGGTTTCTCGTACCGTGGCTTTTTCGTCTCGAGGTTTTAGGTCCAGGGGCTTTATATAGGCGAAGAGGCGGCGTCAGGAGGTCGAAGGGGCGGCCACACTATAGGGGGGCGCGGGCCCCCCCTTGGCCGCGCTGGCCTAGGGTTTGGTGGGCCTGTGCCCCCTCTCTGGCGGCTCTCGTGTGTTCTGGATGCTTCCGGGCAAAATAGGAACCTGGGCGTTGATTTCGTCCCATTCCGAGAATATTTCTTTACTAGGATTTCTGAAACCAAAAACAGCAGAAAACAGGAACTTGCACTTCGGCATCTTGTTAATAGGTTAGTTCCAGAAAATGCACGAATATGACATAAAGTGTGTATAAAACATGTAGATATCATCAATAATGTGGCATGGAACATAAGAAATTATAGATACGTCGGAGACGTATCAGCATCCCCAAGCTTAGTTCCTGCTCGTCCCGAGCAGGTAAACGATAAACAAAGATAATTTCTGGAGTGACATGCCATCATAACCTTGATCATACTATTGTAAAGCACATGTAATGAATGCAGCGATCAAAACAATGTAAATGACATGAGTAAACAAATGAATCATATAGCAAAGACTTTTCATGAATAGTACTTCAAGACAAGCATCAATAAGTCTTGCATAAGAGTTAACTCATAAAGCAATAATTCAAAGTAGAAGCATTGAAGCAACACAAAGGAAGATTAAGTTTCAGCGGTTGCTTTCAACTTGTAACATGTATATCTCATGGATAATTGTCAACATAGAGTAATATAACAAGTGCAATATGCAAATATGTAGGAATCAATGCACAGTTCACACAAGTGTTTGCTTCTTGAGGTGGAGAGAAATAGGTGAACTGACTCAACAATAAAAGTAAAAGAAAGGTCCTTCAAAGAGGAAAGCATCGATTGCTATATTTGTGCTAGAGCTTTGATTTTGAAAACATAAAGAGAGCATAAAAATAAAGTTTTGAGAGGTGTATGTTGTTGTCAACGAATGGTAGCGGGTACTCTAACCCCCTTGCCAGACAAACCTTCAAAGAGCGGCTCCCATTTTATTTTATTTTGGGTGGCACTCCTTCCAACCTTTCTTTCACAAACCATGGCTAACCGAATCCTCGGGTGCCTGCCAACAATCTCATACCATGAAGGAGTGCCTTTTTATTTTAGTTTTATTATGATGACACTCCTCCCAACCTTTGCTTACACAAGCCATGGCTAACCGAATCCTTCGGGTGCCGTCCAACAATCACATACCATGGAGGAGTGTCTATTTTTATTAATTAATTTGGGACTGGGAATCCCATTGCCAGCTCTTTTTGCAAAATTATTGGATAAGCGGATGAAGCCACTAGTCCATTGGTGAAAGTTGCCCAACAAGATTGAAAGATAAACACCACATACTTCCTCATGAGCTATAAAACATTGACACAAATAAGAGGTAATAACTTTTGAATTGTTTAAAGGTAGCACTCAAGCAATTTACTTTGGAATGGCGGAGAAATACCATGTAGTAGGTAGGTATGGTGGACACAAATGGCATAGTGGTTGGCTCAAGTATTTGGATGCATGAGAAGTATTCCCTCTCGATACAAGGCTTAGGCTAGCAAGGTTTTTTTGAAACAAACACAAGGATGAACCGGTGCAGCAAAACTCACATAAAAGACATATTGTAAACATTATAAGACTCTACACCGTCTTCCTTGTTGTTCAAACTCAATACTAGAAATTATCTAGACCTTAGAGAAACCAATTATGCAAACCAAATTTTAGCATGCTCTATGTATTTCTTCATTAATAGGTGCAAAGTATATGATGCAAGAGCTTAAACATGAGCACAACAATTGCCAAGTATCACATTATCCAAGACATTATAGCAATTACTACATGTAGCATTTTCCAATTCCAGCCATATAACAATTTAACGAAGAAGAAACTTCGCCATGAATATTATGAGTAGAGCCTAAGGACATACTTGTCCATATGCTATAGCGGAGCGTGTCTCTCTCCCATACAATGAATGTTAGGATCCATTTTATTCAAACAAAACAAAAACAAAAACAAACCGACGCTCCAAGAAAAGCACATAAGATGTGATGGAATAAAAATATAGTTTCAGGGGAGGAACCTGATAATTTGTCGATGAAGAAGGGGATGCCTTGGGCATCCCCAAGCTTAGATGCTTGAGTCTTCTTGAAATATGCAGGGATGAACCACCGGGGCATCCCCAAGCTTAGAGCTTTCACTCTCCTTGATCATGTTGTATCATCTCCCTCTCTTGATCCTTGAAAACTTCCTCCACACCAAACTTAGAACAACTCATTAGAGGGTTAGTGCACAATCAAAATATACATGTTCAGAGGTGACATAATCATTCTTAACACTTCTGGACATTGCACAAAGCTACTGAAAGTCAATGGAATCGAAATATCCATCGAACATAACAAAACAGGCAATGCGAAATAAAAGGCAGAATCTGTCAAAACAGAACAGTTCGTATTGACGAATTTTATAGAGGCACCATACTTGCTCAAATTGAATGAAAGTTGCGTACATATTTGAGGATCACTCACGTAAATTGGCATAATTTTCTGAGTTACCTACAGAGAATTTTGCCCAGATTCGTGACAGCAAAGAAATCTGTTTCTGCGCAGTAATCCAAATCTAGTATCAACCTTTCTATCAAAGACTGTACTTGGCACAAAAAAAAACACCAAACTAAGATAAGGAGAGGTTGCTACAGTAGTAAACAACTTCCAAGACACAAATATAAAACAAAGTACTGTAGCAAAATAAACACATGGGTTATCTCCCAAGAAGTTCTTTCTTTATAGCCATTAAGATGGGCTCAGCAGTTTTGATGATGCACTCGCAAGAAATAGTATTTGAAGCAAAAGAGAGCATCAAGAAGCAAATCCAAAACACATTTAAGTCTAACATGCTTCCTATGCATAGAAATCTTGTAAATAAACAAGTTCATGAAGAGCAAAGTAACAAGCATAGGAAGATAAAACAAGTGTAGCTTCAAAAATTTCAGCACATAGAGAGGTGTTTTAGTAACATGAAAATTTTTACAACCATATTTTTCTCTCTCATAATAACTTTCAGTAGCATCATGAGCAAACTCAACAATATAACTATCACATAAAGCATTCTTATCATGAGTCTCATGCATAAAATTATTACTCTCCACATAAGCATAATCGATTTTATTAGTTGTAGTGGGAGCAAATTCAACAAAGTAGCTATCAAATATAGGAGGCATATTGCAATCATAATCAAATTCATCCTCCATAACAGGTGGCACCAAAAGACTACTATCATTATAATCATCATAAATAGGAGTCAAAGTATCATCAAAGTAAATTTCCTCCTCAATGCTTGGGGGACTAAAAAGATCATGCTCATCAAAACCAGCTTCCCCAAGCTTAGAATTTTCCATAGCATTAGCAACAATAGTGTTCAAAGCATTCATATTAATAACATTCCCATTAGCATGCATATAAAGTTCCATGGGTTTTTTAATTCTCTCTTCAAACACATCATGTCCTAATTCAAGATAAAGTTCATAAAGATCTCTCATATTTTTGTTGTTTTCCATTATGCCTTACTAGTGTAAACAAGAAACAAAAAGTTGCAATTGCAGGATCTAAAGGAAATAGCTTCGAGCACAAACACAATGGCGCCAGAAAATTACTTTACCTGGAACCGAAGTATGAGTGCCTTTTACCTTTCCTCCCCGGCAACGGCGCCAGAAAATAGCTTGATGTCTACGCCCCCTCCTTTTCCTGTAGACAGTGTTGGGCCTCCAAGAGCAGAGGTTTGTAGAACAGCAGCAAGTTTCCCTTAAGTGGATCACCCAAGGTTTATCGAACTCAGGGAGGAAGAGGTCAAAGATATCCCTCTCATGCAACCCTGCAACCACAAAGCAAGAAGTCTCTTGTGTCCCCAACACACCTAATAGGTGCACTAGTTCGGCGAAGAGATAGTGAAATACAGGTGGTATAAATAAGTAGTAGCAACGGCACCAGAAAAGTGCTTTGCCCAGGACAGTAACAAGCAGTAGTAACGCAGTAAAACAGTAACAAGCAGCGATAGCAGTATTTAGGAACAAGGCCTAGGGATCATACTTTCACTAGTGGACACTCTCAACATTGATCACATAACAGAATAGATAAATGCATACTCTACACTCTTTTGTTGGATGATGAACACCATTGCGTAGGATTACACGAACCCTCAATGCCGGAGTTAACAAGCTCCACAATTCAATGTTCATATTTAAATAACCTTAGAGTGCATGAAAGATCAACACGACTAAACCAAGTACTAACATAGCATGCACACTGTCACCTTCACACTATGTAGGAGGCATAGATCACATCAATACCATCATAGCAATAGTTAACTTCATAATCTACAAGAGATCACAATCATAGCCTACGCCAAGTACTAACACGGATGCACACACTGTCACCATTACACCGTGCAGGAGGAGTAAAACTACTTTAATAACATCACTAGAGTAGCACATAGATAAATTGTGATACAAAACACATTGCAATCATAAAGAGATATAAATAAGCACTTCACTATGCCATTCATAACAGTGAATAAGTATTCTGTGAAATATAGACTAAGAGACCCACACGGTGCACATACTGTCACCTTTACACACGTGGGACAAGGAGTCTCCGGAGATCACATAAGTAAAATTCACTTGACTAGCATAACGACATCTATATTACAAGCATCATCATATGAATCTCAATCATGTAAGGCAGCTCATGAGATTATTGTATTGAAGTACATAGGAGAGAGATGAACCACATAGCTACCGGTACAGCCCCGAGCCTCGATGGAGAACTACTCCCTCCTCATGGGAGACAGCAGCGGTGATGGAGATGGTGGTGGTGTCGATGGAGGAGCCTTCTGGGGGCACTTCCCCGTCCCGGCGGCGTGCCGGAACAGAGACTCCTGTCCCCCAGATCTTGGCTTCGCGATGGCGGCGGCTCTGGATGGTTTCTCGTACCGTGGCTTTTTCATCTCGAGGTTTTAGGTCCAGGGGCTTTATATAGGCGAAGAGGCGGCGTCAGGAGGTCGAAGGGGCGACCACACTATAGGGGGGCGCGGGCCCCCCCTTGGCCGCGCCGGCCTAGGGTTTGGTGGGCCTGTGCCCCCTCTCTGGCGGCTCTCGTGTGTTCTGGATGCTTCCGGGCAAAATAGGAACCTGGGCGTTGATTTCGTCCGATTCCGAGAATATTTCTTTACTAGGATTTCTGAAACAAAAAACAGCAGAAAACAGGAACTGGCACTTCGGCATCTTGTTAATAGGTTAGTTCCAGAAAATGTACGAATATGACATAAAGTGTGCATAAAACATGTAGATATCATCAATAATGTGGCATGGAACATAAGAAATTATAGATACGTCGGAGACGTATCAGGGGGGGCGGTGGAGAAAGGGTGGCGGTGGCGAAAGGGGTGGCGGTGGCGAAAGTATTAAAAGAATCTAGGCATTTTGACAAACTCAAATAAATTTTGTAGTCAAATAAACTTAGAGATACCGCGGGAACAAATTTTAAGTTACAAATTTGAAGTTATAAATTTTAAGTTATACAAATTTTAAATTACAAATTTTAGTGAGGCGGCGCGGCAGAGATCGACGAGGCGGCGCGGCAGAGATCGACGGCGCGTGTGCGCATGCGGTGAGAGAGAGCGAGGCCGGCGCGTGCGCGGTGAGAGAGAGAGGGCCGGCCGGCGGCGCGCGGGAAGGGGAGAGGAGGAGGGCGGCGAGGAGCACGGACGCGCGGTGAGAGAGAGACCGGCGCGGTTTTTTCATTTTCTCTTTACTTTTGTATTTTTGGATATTTTTTTGATGTTTGTAACTAAGTTTTTTGTTACACTTTAATTATACACTTTAATAATTAAGTTAATTACAATTTAATTAAGTTACCATTTTAATTAAAAAACTTAGTTACAAATTTACAATTTAAAGTATAGATATAGATATACAATTTAATTAAGTTACCATTTTAATTAAAAAACTTTTACAAATTTACAATTTAAAGTATATATATAGATATAGATTTACCACTTTAATTAATTAGTTACAAATTTAAACTTTAATTAGTTACAAAAATAACTTAATTAGTTAAACTTAATTAGTTATAATTAAATTAATTAATTTTTAGTTAAAAAAAAAGAAAATTTGGCCGGCCGGGCCATGGCCGGGCCGCCTCTCTGCTGCTCTCCTCTCTCCGCGGCAGAGACGTACGACCGGCGGCGCGCGCCCACGGGCAGACCGACGGCGAGCGGCCCCGCGGCGCTGCGCGGCAGTGGCGGCGGCGGCGTACACACGGCGATGGCCGACGCGCGAGCGGTGCAAGCTGGCGGTGGCGCGCGCGGAGGAGCAGGGCGGCCGGGCGGCGGCGGAGGAGCAGGGCGGCGCGCGGCAGAGACGTACGGGCGGAGGAGCAGGGCGGCGCGCGGAGGAGCAGGGCGACGACGACGGCCGGCGAGGGTTCGGGCATGGAGGAGCAGGACGACGGCGTTCGGGCGCGGCATACGAGAGCGGAAGCGACGAGGAGAAGAAGAACTGGCGCGGCGGTTCGCGCCGCGCCAGTATTTATAGCCCCCCCTTTAGTCGCGGTTGGGGAGGCGACCCGCGACTAAAGGGTACCCTTTAGTCGCGGTTGGCCTCTCCAACCGCGACTAAAGGATATTTCGGCGGGTTTTGAGTTCCCGCGCGCAGCCACCTTTAGTCGCGGTGGCCAACCGCGACTAAAGGTATTTTTGAAAATACTTTTCTTTTTCAAAATCAGAAAAATCAGAAAAATAAAACTAATTCAATTCAAATTCTTAAAAATACAAATAATATATCAAAAAAATCAGAAAAATAAAACTAATTCAATTCAAATTCCTAAAAATACAAATAATATATCAAAAAATTCAGAAAAATAAAAATAATTCAATTCAAATTCTTAAAAATACAAATAATATATCAAAAAATTCAGAAAAATAAAACTAAATTTTCAAATTCTTAAAAATATAAATAATATATCAAAAAAATCAGAAAAATAAAACTAATTCAATTCAAATTCTTAAAAATACAAATAATGTATCAAAAAATTCAGAAAAATAATATATCGAAAAATTCTTTCTTCCCGCCACTTTCTTCCCGCCTCTTTCTTCCCGCCTCTTTCTTCCCGCCACTTTCTTCCCGCCTCTTTCTTCCCGCCACTTTCTTCCCGCCTCTTTCTTCCCGCCACTTTCTTCCCGCCTCTTCTTCCCGCCAATTTCTTCCCGCCTCTTTCTTCCCGCCTCCTGTCTTCCCGCTCCCATTTTTCCCGCCATTTGTCACTACATATAGGTAGCCCGGCTTGGCCAGCATTATCACATCTCTACAATCTCTCATCACTCTCTCATGGCTTCCACCGCACCCACTCTAACCTACCAGCAGGTGGAGGAGCTTTGCGCCTCGAACTACCCTTGCCCACCGGGCTACCGCGTCCCTGCCGGCTGGAGCCTAAGCGCCGGCGGCGTGCCGGTCCCTCCCGTCCCTCAGGGTACTGCGCGCCGGGAGGCCATCACGAACCACTACTACCTCGACCTCACACCGGAGCAGCGGATGAATCCCCGCTGGCATCCCGATAACCAGCATACTTGGGACGCCTTCTTCATCAATCGGCGTGAGAGGGTGCTCGCCAGGTATGAGGAGGACGGTCTGCCTCCTGGAAACTTCCACGAGGCCGGCCGTCGGCTATGGTGGTACGGCCGGACTCTGCAGAGCGTCATGGACTACATCACGGCCGGCGATATCCCCCGCCTGCGCTACCCTCAGTTCGAGCCACGAGCGCCGCCCGACGACAGCGATGATAGCAGCGACGACGACGGCGGCAACTTAGAAGGCGACGACTACCAGTACAACGGCGGCGGCTATGAAGACTACGAGTATGTATATTATACGCCTAGGCAAGAGTATGACTGAATCACTCCAAATTTCATGTATCATCAGTGCTATCTCGAGTCAATTGAATCATTCGAAAATGGACACCAAACACATCACGGGTAATATAATTCACATGATCCATTCAACAAAGTTTGGTACAATAAATTATTACACATCATTTCTTTCCTTGTGTCCCTGCTTGCTTACGATTGTGCCGTATCCATGGAGCATCCTCATCATTTAACTTAATGCTTGGGTCGGTGTTCACTTTGAAGGGCGGAATTTCAGCAAACATATTATAATCTTCTGACATGTCTGTCTTGTCCTCCACTCCCACGATGTTTCTTTTCCCTGAAAGAACAATGTGGCGCTTTGGATCATCGCATGATGTACTGATCGTTTTCTTATCTTTCCGTTTCCTCGGTTTGCTACTCATGTCCTTCACATAGAAAACCTGAGCGACATCTTTCGCTAGGACGAATGGTTCGTCAAGGTAACCAAGATTGTTGAAATCCACCATTGTCATTCCGTATTGCTGGTCCACCTTTACCCCACCTCCTGTTAGCTTGAACCATTTGCACCGGAACAAAGGGACCCTAAAGGAGGGTCCATAGTCAAGTTCCCATATCTCCTCTATGTAACCATAATATGTGACCTTTTGCCCATTCTCGGTTGCTGCATCAAAGAGGACACCACTGTTTTGGTTGGTGCTCTTTTTATCTTGGGCGATCGTGTAAAATGTATTCCCATTTATCTCGTACCCTTGGAAAGTTGTTATAATCGAAGATGGTGTCTTGGCCAACATGTACAGCTGATCTACAACATGATCGTCATTCATTAAATGTTTTCTCAACCAACTGCCAAAAGTCTCCATGTGGGCCTTCCTAATCCAGGATTCAGGCTTCCCAGGGTTGTCCGAGCGTAAAATATTCTTGTGTTTCTCAAAGTACGGAGCCACCAAGCTGGAATTGGTCGAAGCGTGTGGTGTGCTTCAGTCAGAGAATGGCCGTCCATACATATCGTTGATTTCCTTCCGATCGTGCCTTTTCCACTTAGTCTCCCCTCGTGCCGCGATCGAGGAAGACCAATCGGCTTAAGGTCAGGAACAAAGTCAACACAAAACTCAATTACCTCCTCATTTCCATAGCCCTTGGCGATGCTTCCTTCTGGCCTAGCACGGTTACGAACATATTTCTTTAATATTCCCATGAACCTCTCGAAGGGGAACATATTGTGTAGAAATACAGGACCGAGAATGGAAATCTCATCGACTAGGTGAACCAGGAGGTGCGTCATAATATTGAAGAAGGATGGCGGGAACACCAACTCGAAACTGACAAGACATTGGATCACATCGTTCTGTAACCGTGGTAGAACTTCTGGATTGATTACCTTCTGAGAGATTGCATTGAGGAATGCACATAGCTTCACAATGGCTACTCGAACATTTTCCGGCAGGAGCCCCCTCAAAGCAATCGGAAGCAATTGCGTCATAATCACGTGGCAGTCGTGAGACTTCAGGTTTTGGAACTTTTTCTCCGCAATGTTTATTATTCCCTTTATATTGGACGAGAATCCAGACGGGACCTTCATACTGCTCAGGCATTCAAAAAAGATGACCTTCTCTTCTTTGGTCAGAGCGTAGCTGGCACGACCTTGAAACCGTTCCGGATGCCGGTCATCAGGGTCTTTCAAACTTTGCTGGTCCTGCCGTGCTTCCTTTGTATCATTTGTCTTCCCATACACGCCCAAGAAGCTTAGGAGGTTCACGCAAATATTCTTCGTAACGTGCATCACGTCGATTGCAGAGCGGACTTCTAGGACTTTCTAATATTCTAGCTCCCAGAATATAGATTTCTTCTTCCACATGGCTGCGTGCCCGTCAGCTCCCTTCGGAACTGATTGTCCGCCAGGACCCTTTCCAAAGATGACTTTCAAATCCTTGACCATATCAAATACCTCAGCACCAGTGTGTTCCGCAGGCTTCGGCCGGTGATCTGCCTTGCCGTTGTAATGCTTGCCTTTCTTTCTTACTGGATGACCTTTCGGAAGAAATCGACGATGCCCAAGGTACACATTCTTCTTACAATTTGGCAAATGTACACTTTCAGTCTCATGTAAGCAGTGCGTGCATGCATTGTATCCCTTATTTGACAGTCCCGAAAGGTTACTAAGAGCAGGCCAATCGTTGATGGTTACGAAAAGCAACGCTCGTAGGTTAAATTCATCTTCTTTGTGCTCATCCCACACACGGACACCAGGTCTGCCCCACAGCTGTAAAAGTTCATCAACTAATGGCCTTAGGTACACATCGATGTCGTTGCCGGGTTGCTTCGGACCTTGGATGAGCACTGGCATCATAATGAACTTCCGCTTCATGCACAACCATGCATAGAGTCACGGGCCAGGTGCTATGGCTGGAGCTCTGCTCGCCAAAAGGATTCATGCCATCCGTACTTAGACCAAATCTTATGTTCCTTGCGTCAGCTGCAAAATCTTTGAACTCTCTGTCGATCTTTCTCCATTGCGTTCCATCTGCGGGGTGTCTTAACTCCCCGTCCGACTTACGGTCCTCTTTGTGCCATCGCAACAACTTGGCATGCTCTTTGTTCTTGAACAGACGTTTCAACCGTGGTATTATAGGAGCATACCACATCACCTTGGCGGGAACCCTCTTCCTGGGTTTCTGGCCCTCAACATCGTCACCAGGGTCATCGCCTCTGATCTTATAACGCAATGCAGTGCATACCGGGCATTCATTCAAATTCTCGTATTCACCGCGGTAGAGGATGCAGTCGTTGATGCATGCATGTATCTTTAGAACCTCTAAACCTAGAGGGCAGACAACCTTCTTTGCTTCGTACGTACTGGCGGGCAACTCGTTATTCTTTGGAAACATATTCTTCAACATTTTCAGCAAGTTTTCAAATGCCGAGTCAGCTACACCTGCCTGTGCCTTCCATTTCAGCAAATCCAGTGTGCAGCCCAGCTTTTTCAGACCATCATCGCATCCGGGGTACAGCGCCTTCCTGTGATCCTCTAACATGCGATCCAAATTCTCCCTCTCCTTTTCAGTTTCGCAGCGTCTCCGTGCATCAGCAATGGTCCGACCAAGATCATCAACGAGATCATCACGTGCCTCTTCTTCACCTTCCCCTTCACCTTCAGCATCCTCCATGAAAGTATCACCGAAATGAGCAAGATAGCTTTCATCGATGAAATCATCCCCTTCTTCATCTTCTTCCATTATAACCCCTCTTTCTCCATGCTTGGTCCAACAATTATAGCTTGGCATGAAACCGTGCCGAAGCAGGTGCATGCGAACATCTCTTGAGGAAGAGTAACCCTTCTGATTCTTACAGTTAACACATGGACAGATAACAAAACCCCCCTGCTTGTTCGCATTAGCCACTACGAGGAAATCTTTCAAACCCGTAGTGAACTCGCCGGAGAGTCGGTTACCGTACATCCATTGCCGATTCATCTGCATTATTATAATATAAAATATATAATTAACCATCATGCATTTGTTAAACTAACTAGCTACAAACAATATAAATTAAACAATGAACTACACACATGCATATTTTATCAATGACACATCAAAGGTTCAAGTTGCTAACCGCGATCGAGGAGGAAAAAATAAATGAGAAAGCTCAAGTGTGGCTCCAACACTTCATATCATGTTTGTTTCATGCTCTTGGGGCATTTCATCAAACACCTTATGTGCATAAGAGGAACCAAAAGCAAACCTAACACCCACTTGTGAAGTTTGTGAAGAGAATGGCTCCAAATGGCTAAGTGTTGGCTGCTGGATGGGTATATATAGGGGAGGGGCTTTAGTCCCGGTTGGCCTGGCCAACCGCGACTAAAGGCCTTCGGGCACCTTTAGTCGCGGTTGGCCTGGCCAACCGCGACTAAAGCCCCCCACGTGCACCAGCTGGCCACCGAGCGCCCTGGGCCCAGGCCTTTGGTCGCGGTTTGCCTCCCGAACCGCGACTAAAGGTCCCATTAGTCGCGGTTCCTATAGCTTCGCGACTTATGGGGCTGGACGGAAGCCTGTTTTTCTACCAGTGTAATATGGTCCAGAATGTAAAGCACGATATGCTCCGGTGTCAAGTCCGTAATATGAATGCGTGTGCATGCATAGTGCATGTACTGAAGTTGTAGCGATTAAGATGATACAGCTCGTTTCAAATTAAGCACAGTTTACCCTTGTATGTGGGGGTGATGTTTTGGCACATGGCAGCGTATGCTTTCTTTATTTTGAAAAAATGCATGTTAGACACATTTTGAAATGTCAAAAAAGTGAAAAACTTAAAATAAAAACTTCACACGTACATCTTCATGTGCTACGCGCTCATAAAATCGTTTCATGAAAAATCGACTTGTCGTGTAGCGTGTGAGAAAAAGGACAACATTCGGTGCTAAAACAAAGACTTGTTAAAAATATTATTTTTTCGTGAAATTTGAAGAACACATATATTATGAAGATGTACATGTAATTTTTTTATCAAATTTTTGACATTTAAAAATATGTTTTTATGGTAGAGGCATCCGGGAGCCAAATTGAGTTTCTGCTTGTCTCTGAACTTTACAATGGAGTAAAACCAAGCACTACTATCATGAAGGCCAGCCAAGTTCCCATAATGATCAGGTGTTATGCAGTTGATGGCCCCATGTTCGAGAGAGAGAGAAAGAGAAACGTACTACTACGCCGGAGTGTTGGCTCTTCTCGTATCTTGTAAGGTGTCGTGGTCTACCAAAAGAGCGCGTTCGATCGGTAGGGAGGTCCTCTTCCTGCGAATATTTTCGCTCCCTTTTGTATTTTCGGGGCAACGAAAAGCCAGCACCCGCACTTTTCCGCAACACGCTGTCGGTTCTATGTTAAGGTACGCAGTCACGTGTAGTATCAAGAGCCCAGACACGTGACACCGTTATTAGATCTGAAAGTTTCAGACTAGATGCAAGAAGACAAATTTTTTGGCTAAGCGAAAAAATTGCTGCCTTGATGCTAGATCGGAGTTATTCCGGAATACATTGGCACGTCTCCGTGCACCTTCGATATCGGGGGATGATACGCCGCAACTCACATTGAATGAGGTTGGTTGGGAGCACGATACGCAAGACGATCCACTTAGCGCTTTCGAGATCCGAAGCCCCGGTTCCTCCGGAGGGACCCCGTCGGAGGTATCAGCGACTATAATGTGAACTTGGTTGGACTTAACCGTTGACCTCTAGTATGACTCCGAGAAAATCGTGGAAGATCAAGTTCATCACTCTGTGATATGTGGCACTGGCATTTTTCAACTCAAAGGTCATTACCATCCATTCAAATAAACCAACCAAACCGGGGCAGGGAAACGCGGTCTTAGCCGAATCTTCTTCGGCCATAAACATCTGTTGCACCATGTGTTTCCGTCTAAGAAGTTGATGATCTTGTGCCCTGACGCAAGCATGTTAGCAATTGTCATAGGATATTCGTCCTTTGCCGTATCTCCGTTGAGATCTCTAAAATCTATGCACGCCCTAATCTTGTTGGATCCTTTTTTTTTCTTCACAAACACGATGTTGGAGATCCACTCAGCATATTTGCAAGGCCGGATAAATTCTGCCTTCAAAAGTAGCTCTATTTCCGACTTGATCAAATCTTAGATCCTTGGATTGAATTTTCTCGCCGATTGCTTATGAGGCTTGAAACCGGCCTTGATGGGCAACAAATGTTCGACCAACTCTTGGCTTAACCCGGGCATCTCGTAATACTCCCATGCGAAACAATCTACATACTCTTTGGCTAGCCGGATTATTTCCGCCTTATAATAGGCTTTCAAGTTTTGTTGACATGCGTCGGCCTTCTAACTGTGCCATCTCCGATATCTACCTCATCCATAGGATCGGCCGATGTAAAGCCTTGATCCAACTTCTCCATGTTGTCTGGTTCTTCGATTGATTCATACATATTGTTTCCGTTGGCCTGATACTTATCTAGACGTTTATGTAACCATTGGTCGTTGGAATTTATATGACTAATGTAGTTGGAGCCGATTACCTTCGATCGGCTTTAGAGAAACTGGCATGAATGCACCCCTGGTTGCACTTACAAAATCGGACTCGGATAAGTCGTATCCTGAAAGATACATAGCACTGGGATGTGCTAGTTGACTGGTCCTTCGGCTAAGGCAATGAAAGCCGAATCATCCGATAATCTCCACTTCATCATCAACCCATTGTTATGAGATGTTGATGCATTGTATAAGACACATATTGTTTGGCATGAATCCAACCACGACCCATCAGTAAATTTTAGTTTAGTTGCACATCAATAACGAAAAGGTTGTGGCCAAAGTTTTGCTTCCTATTGTAAGTTCTAGGTTGATCATGCCTTTCTCCTCTATTCCTTCCCTTCGTTCGAACCCATTCAGTACTATATTGGTCTTCATCAAGTCAAGATCTTCCAACTGCAATTTCTTGAAGACCGAATAGGTATGAGGTTTACTGTAGCACCACCATCAACAATCATCCTGGAAACTGGCTTCCCCTTGAGGTGCCTGATGTATAGAGGTTTCAGATGCTTAGCGGATCTTTAGGTTTCTTGAAGATGGTATCTGACATAGGTATGCCTAATAGGCATGTCGAATAAGTACCCTGGGTCTATAGGAAAGTATGAATCTCATGGACTCGAAGTTTTGGAGGCCCAGAAGGTTGAAGGCTTTTGAGTTAGGAAAGTAGAGTTGTAATAGGAAACTTGTATCAATATAGAAAAAGCCTAATGCAGCTCGATAGATTGTAACTTGTACGACACGGAAAATCGTAGGCTTCACCTCCTATATAAAGGGGAAGCCGAGGGAGAAAGAAGGGATCGAAATCATTGTAACCCTAGCCACCGTAATATTGAGTTGCGCACCTTTGTTCGGCTGAACCTTCGAGATCTACTTGACGTCTACTTTTTACGAAATCCTAAGTTTACAATACGTAGGCATTGACGAGTTAATCCCTCATCAGTATCTCTAGGCCCAAAATATATCTAAGCTACTTCTCCATCTTCATCAGCTGCACGGAATTTGGCTGGTAGATAGTAGACCATGTTGATATCCATGCAAACCGGCGATGCATCCTAATCCACCATCTCCTCCTCATTTGGCTTATGCACCAATTTTTCCAGCTTATGTCCCAAAACTCGTAAAACTGCTTCCTCAAAATCATATTCATCTTCCGATTCTGATTGGGATGTTGATTTTGCCTTAAAAGATGATTCCGTTTCAGATATTTATTCCACCTTCGATGATGCTATTTCCGACTTAGGTGTTGATTTTACCTTGGAGGATAATTCAGACTTATATGTTTTTCCTCCAAGTCAGCTGCTTCCACTTTGTCAGCCCATGAGGAATATGTAACTTGAGTGATAGGCGTGATGATCCTAAGCTTTCTTTGGTCTCCATTAGAGATGTATTACTTACTTTAGTTGGAACGCTGAATGCAAATTGAGCATAGATATGACTGAATCCAGATCAACCTCCATAACTGTAGTTGGAATCGAGGCTTTAGTCGGAACCAAAGCCAAAGCCAAATTGACTGAAGCCCGATCAACTAACTTTCTTTTAGTCGGAACGGCATAGCCCACTAGGCTAGTTTTCTTAGGAACATAAACTTGTGAAAGTATCCTTGGCCCCGATTGTGGGATTCTTGATGGTTCTCTTGATAACTCCTTGCCATCAGGTTTTCGACTTAGCACGATCTAACTTGCCAAGAACTTGCCCTTCTCCTCTTGTTGTTCCTGGGTTCACCAACAACAGTGTTATCTTTGTTAGGGGATTGGTCGCCTCTTGCCGAATGAGTACTTTCTTCCCTTGAAGATCTAGCACATTACTTGGGAATGGTTGTTGATCAATTGCCATACCAAAAAAACTCAAGCATCCTTCGTTGATCACCGATTGTATCCGTCGATGAAAGACATTACAATCATTGGTTGCATGAGAATAAGGATGGTGATATTAGCAATAAACCTGCCTCCTTAACTCATCAACCGGCGTTATAACATGACTAAGCTTGATAATTCTATCTTTCAACAAGACATCAAATATTTTGTCACATTTTCCTACGTAGAACTGCACTAAAAATCTTCATCTTGATTCTTAGGAATGGGCTTTACATCATCGCACACATGTGGTTTGGCATTAGCTAGCTAAACAAACTCAGTATCATATACATCGGCTTCCTCGTCTAAGTCGGAATCATTTCCTACTAAGTTTATCTGACTTCGACTCATCTGATGCATGTCTTTACTCTCATTATCCCGTTTTCGTGAGCCAGAGCTCTCTGCAGGACTTCACCAACTATTAGAAAATCAAAGCGTTCTAACTTCTCCTTGAGACGTGACCTCAAGCCAGTACGTTCCTAAGTCAGCTATGTCATTTTGAGTTATCTCAAAACTATAACATCGGTTCTTAGTATTTCTTAAGCGTTTGCCATAATCGGTGACCAATTCATCATGTTTGTGCCTAACCAATGTAATATGATAGCAAGTTAAGATAGTTCTAGTAGGTTAAGCCAAAAACCACGAAAATGAAGTACCAGTCAAAGACAAAGGAAACAAGCACACTTAAATAGGATCAGTATTTCAGCTTCTCCTAGTTGCGCACGATATTGACTTATATTCCCAAATTGTCTTATTGTATACCCCGTTAAACTTGATAAAAGCGGGACCCGGAAACCCTGGGGAAAAGGCACCATGTCAAAATAATCCACGTAAGGTTTTCCGTAGAGGATGTGAGTAGGCTTCGGTTCTATGCCAAAGTTCGCATACAGTATTTTTTGCATCTCGGCTCTAAGGGAGAATTATAAGTCATAACCACGTCGGTCACCACAGGGTTAGTCGAATCTAACTGGGTTGTCGAATACGGGATTGTCCTTGTGGGTTCTTTGTAAGGCGGATTGATGATAATGTGCCGATTTTGACTCAGCAAAGGAATCATCGGTGGAACCGATGGTTCGGAACTGAGGCTTGTCGCGTTAGCTCCATGATTACTAGATGAATTTTTAATAGCGTGAGCATACTCGACCGACGCGTTATAGACTTGTTGATTCGAATCACTAATATGCAGATCTTTATAAGCTAACTAATCGGAATAAAACATACTTGTACTTACAGAGGTATCACCCAACAAAGGTGTGAGCCTGACCTCGCCGGATGAAGTGATGGCTCCTTGACGGTCCTTCGTGAAATTCGCCTGGAACACCTCTTGACCTTCTTTTTTACCTTTTCTTCCTCAGCAACTCTTCGAGGTCTTTCTATTGCTTCTGGCGAAGCGCATCGATCTCACCCTATCATCGGGTCTTGATAGCCTCAAAGGCTTGGCGCTGATCTTCTGAAAGTTCAAAAGACGTGGGCTTCGGGAGTCACATATGCAGGTTTCAGGATCCCATAACCGGCCATTATTGTCCGATCAAAGATGAGTGTTTCCCAGCAGAGTCGCCAAAAAGTTTATTAAGCCTGAAAGTTTATGACTAGAAGCAAGACCATAGAATTTGCGGATAAGGCCAAAAAGCTGCTAGGTGCTAGATCGAAATTATTCCGGGTTACACTGACACATCCGCATGCACCTTTGACACCGGGGGGATACGCCGCAACTCACGTCGAAGGAGGCTGGCCGGAAGCACGATACACAAAACAATCTAGCTAGGGATTTTGAGACCCTCAGCCCCAGTTCCTCTACGGCCTTC
The DNA here is from genome assembly GCF_019359855.2 of Lolium perenne. Classification (NCBI taxonomy): domain Eukaryota; kingdom Viridiplantae; phylum Streptophyta; class Magnoliopsida; order Poales; family Poaceae; genus Lolium; species Lolium perenne. The sequence goes on from NC_067244.2 coordinate 167,444,689, forward strand.
TTGATGCGTCTTCGAGCCCATCTCCGGCTTCAGGTCGGATCTATCAGGCATAATGTTACATGGATCTTGTGAACGTTCTGAAGCTCGCAAGGTATGTCGGATCCAGATGAAATCAAAAGAAAATTTGTACATTTGGATGATACGAACAACTTCCATGTTGAGCATTGTCTCATCTAGGGCAGTCTTGATGCATCTGAAAGCACACCTTCGATTTCAGGTCGGATCCATCAAGCGGAAAGTTACTCGGATCATGTTAGGTATCTCTGGACCACATCGTAAGTTGGATCAGATAAATCCAAAAGGAGAAGCTGTACGTTTCAACAATACAAAAAACTATCATGCTTGACATTTTTTAATATGAGGTCATCTTGATGACATTTCGACTTACTTGTTCATACGATGTCCTCTGGGTGGTCTCCAACTCCCCTCTGAGCCAAGTTCCCAATTTTTTTGCCTTACACCTAAAGTGGCAAAATTCCAACTTAAGTAATTTGGCCTTCATCCTCAATGAGCCAAAGGTGACCAATCCGCCATGGATCCGCTTAAGGACTGAGCTAGCCACAAATCCGACTAAGTAACAAGGGTGACCACAGATAAACCTAGAGAAAAAATGGTTGTGGGTCCACCTTGCAACTAAAATGACCATAGGTCCACCTTGGGACCAAAGTTACCATGGATCCCCCTAAGGACCGAAGTAGCTATGGGTCCGACTAATCCATGTAGCTTCTTCAGCTTCAACAATTCTGGCTTGCTTTGGTCGATAGGAGGACAAAAATGGGTGCTAACAACCGTTTTATGGATAGACCATCTCACCACACTTAGCCTCCAATTGGGTGTCTAAGAGAAATCTTCACCGGCGCCAACTAAAATGTATCCGGTCCACTTCAGATTGTGTCCAGTTTGAAATTGTCCAGACACATGTACGGACTGATGGGGCGTTTTCCCACTGCGACACTTCCGGCCTGCTAGCCGATCCTATTTGATTTTAGCTATTTTCATCTATGTGTCCATATTTCAATCAAAATAAACACATAGATGCAAACTATAGTATACAAATTAATTCAAAAAAATCAAACTTTGAAATAATATAGATCTTCATCATTCTAAATCAAAATTTAAATTGGGGAAGTTCTATAAAACAGATACTTAATACAACAATTCAACACGACACTTAAACTATTGGTTTCATTTGAGCACCCAAGAGTGTTGAGCTAGATCAATCATCGATGAACACATTCATCATCAACTGGTGGCTTGTAACATCCCAAATTTCAAATCAATGAAGAAGAAGAATTTCAATTACCCAAATTTTAGAACCAACAAAAACTTTTATTAACACATGTGCTATGCATAGTGCTCATACTCAATTATTTGTGTGATTGCCATGATGAGTGTTTGCAACCTTGTACCATGTACTACAACCTAAAACCCTAACCTTGATCCTTTGAAGATCACAAAGAAAATCAAAGAGGAAAAAAAGAAATAAAATAGAAAGAGCACAAAACCCTCACATATGGTTTATGCCATTTTTGGAAATCTTCAACCTAGACCATTTTGGCTTGCACCATTGGTTGAAGAATGTTACTAAACACTTATAATTACTTTTGGAATCAAAGAAACTCAAATCAAATCAAATTTGAAATCAAATTATGCTCACATGCACTAATGGTCAAAACTGCAATTTTTAACCTGATGCCTAATTTGAGCCTCTGTATTTAGAGATTTTTAAACCAAAAAAATCCAAATCTTTGTACCTCATCCAAGACCACATCAAGGTGAACAACTTTGGTAAAGCACACTCCTGCAAATTCTTGCTAGATTCAAAGTTATGCTCAAGCAAAGTTGGGACTTTGAAGCAGATTCAAGATGGTGCCAAATTTGAAATTTCACAAACCAATTCTATTTTGCACCCCACCACCACCATTGTGTGCCTTTGATAATATGAAACAACTCCACCAAAATTCAAACCAAAATTTAAAATTTTCTTTCATGCGGCTATTGTGTCAAACACCTTGTGAGCAAGAATCAAATGAAATCAAATTTACTATTTTGAATAGTGTTTGGCCCAATGCGTGAACTCAACTTGTTTCTCACTTGTCCCCTTGTCCCCTCCAACCAAATGCCACTGCTTCCCAACCCTAGAAATGGCTAGACATGGCCATGCCATGCCATGCCGGCCATGTCTGACATACAACTTGCCAACCTTAGCCTCTCTCACTTCTAGCCGTGCCAAACATGTCCTGCTGCTCCCCCTTGCTCCCCTGAACCCGCTGATACCTGCCCTTGGTCGAGGAGAGCACGATACGGCCCAGACCAGCACGCACCCACGACGCCCAGTCACGCTAGGGTCGGCATGGCCACGTCGACGCGTGCACGAAGGAGCGCGCCAGAGCACACATCGCCCCATCGACTCGCGGCTCGCCTGGACCCCCTCTTCCGCCCTGAGCTTCACCACTACACCACGAACACACCAGTCTTGTCGCCGACCCGCGCCCGCCGTCGCCGGAGAAGAGAAACCCTTCCGCCACGGACGCGCAGCACACCGCAAGCCCCCGACCAAGTTAGGCACCGCCCAGCCGCGCCGTTGCCGCCAGGAGAACCGCCAGGAACTGTAGAACAGCGTCGCGCCTTCGCCTACCCCTCTACGCCGTTGTAGCCATGTTGTCGTGGTCGATCTCGCCGCAGCACACGGTCTCCCTCCGCCGCTATAAATAGAGAGCTCCCCCACTCGATTTCTTCACACCACCGTGCTTCCCTCTCATCCCTCAACCTCCTCGACCACCTCCTCTCTTCGATTAGCCACCAACGCCGCCCAATTTCACCACCGGAGCCCGTGACCGTCGCAGAAGCTCGCCGTCGATTGGAGCCGCCCCAGGACACGACGCCGGTACCAGGAGGTTCGCCGTCATCGACAACGACCCTGCGCACCTCGCCGACCGTCGCCGGAGCTCCGGTGAGCTCTCCGACCCCCCACCTGCGCCGCACTAGTGAGCTCCTCTCGCCGTCGACGACGATGAATGAGATCCGTTGGATCGAGTTCTAATCGTGCGGCCCCGTTTAAAACTTACCGCTTCGCGTTTAATGTGAGACTGACGGGTGGAGCCCACCTCGTCAGGCAGCCCACGCGTGCGAGACGCGTGGTGGGCTGGATTTCCCTATTTAAACCGATTCGGCCCGTTAAGCTTTCCCGCGCTGGCCCACGAATTCAAATTCGTTTAAATTGATTTACTTCAAATTGCTTACTGGTGCTTTGTTCAAATTTGAATAGAATCAAATTGGATAAACCAAATTTGATGAATTTCATATGGTTGGAAAGCTTGTTAAAAGATCTATCCAACCCCACTGGCCTCAGTAATAGATTCATTATATAATTAATGTGAAAAAAATAACAAGTCATGGCCTTTTCAAACTTCAAACTTTATTTAAAAATCAACCAAAAATGCTTTTGAGTTGATTCCAACTCTCATAAATCACATTTCACATACTCTACTTGTTTATGTAAGAATATCACATGGTTACTGTGTATGATCATGGTCTAGATTGAAAAATGGCTCTATGGCTATTTCTAGTACATGGATATTGTCCAAAAGTATTTAATAAATCTTATGAGAGGTTTTCCCTCATTTAAATCTTGTCCCAAGTAACTCAACAGGAGTTAGTGACCATGGTGTACCTAATCTCATATTGATTTATTTGGTGATATTAAATTAAGGTTAGGGTAGTGTTAAATTGCATGAGGTACTTTACCTCATTTAAATTATTTTCCCAAATGATGATTATGAATGGTTGACCTTGGTCAACCTAGATTCATACATGATTTATTTGAGGATATTAAATTTTAACAAGATTCAATGAGAGGAAATTATTTCTCCAAGAACTAAAGAGATCTAAATCAATACTTGTAATGAGAGGAAATTATTTTTCTTAAGAAGAAAACAGAGTCAACCAACATGATAGCAATGTGGTGATGATAGATTAGCTTGTGTGAACCTTGTGTGTGCTTAGTCTAGCTCTTAAGTTTTGATTGGTGATTGTTACCTCGTATCCGTTTTTAGACGCTAGTACAGAGGAGTACCAGGAGGAGGAGGTCTACTCCCAGGAAGAAGAAGACCACTTTGATCAGTACACCAACCAAGGCAATGATCCAATCCCAAGTTTTTACCTTGCAAGCTTTTACTTTGTTTATCAAAAGCTTCCTTTTATAGTTAACTTTGGTCTAAGTATAGAGTAGAGCAAGAGTATCAAACTTAGCCTAAAAAGCTTATGAGTAAGTTAGCACCCCTCATGACTAGTTGCTAGTGCTAACAAATAAAATTGACTACTCTAGATGGGAACTTGTGAAGTGGAATGACTTTGAAAGATTTTTGAAGGTGAATGTGACTTGAATGAATGGTGAATTTGATAAAAACTGATGGTTGGGTTTGGATGCGATACCTTTCCAATTATTTAGTACCCCCACAATACCTGATTATGGATAGGGTTTAACTGGAAGTTTATGCATCTTAGTATGGGTTCCCTCTAAACAAGCATCATAGGGGTTATGCCGAGGCTGCCTCCGTTGAAAGTGAAATGATGTGAAATGAGGTGACTGTCCGGCCCAAGCCCATGTGCAGTTCCCAGGCTGACGGTTTGTCATCACTGGGAGGCCAAGCTCATGGGGAGAGGTACCTATACTAGGGTATTTAAGTGAAAGGTTATGGTTGATGATCCGCGTACTGAGTTACGATGATTCAGGGTTATCCCTGACGGATGAAATCAAATGTTGTGGCACAAGTGTGCAACATCTGCAGAGTGTAAACCTATTCGAATAGCCGTGCCATACTGTTCCATTGTCAGATGTTTTCTTGAAAAGGGTTGATGATTTGATTGGTGACTTGACTTGAATCACAACTGAGTTGTGGAAATGACACTAATGTTCCCACTGGATTTAGCTAGCACTTGAAGAGTCTTTTATCAAATGCTTATGAACTAAAATTGTCTTTATGCAAATAAACCTAGAGCTTAGCACCCTTCCAATAAAATTGATAGTTCTTACACTAGTATTAGTTTGCGAGTACTTTAAAGTACTCACGGCTGTGTCCCTGGCTATTCAAATGGCCAGACTATGAAGAGGAGCCACAGTACCAAGATGACGGCTAGCAGGACGTCTACGACAACTAGGAGTATCTTCTGACGTCAAGCGTTGGCCTGGGGATTAGATAGTCCACTACTTATACGCTTCCGCTATGTATTGTGTTCGTTGATCATTAGATCAACTATTTGTGTAATATTGGATCATGTGATCTACTTTTGTAAGACGACTATGGCTCTTTAGTATTTTTAGCATCGGTATTGTGATGCTATTGTACGAAAGTTATTAGGAGCAAATTCTTTGAGTGATCAGCTAATGTTGCAGGTTCGATGAACCCGTAGTAATCGCAACTTTGCTTCAACCGACGATGTATGTTTTGGCGATAGCCCCCGAGCGAATCGAGGGAACTATGCCTGTCGTCGACTCCTTCGCTCTTTAGTACCTCCTTTGTTTGAAGTGCCGGCATGGGTCTTTTTGTAAGTAGTTTTTATCCTTGCCATCTGCAGCACTCACTTATTCTTGAGGCTTGAGCAGAGGATAATTGTGTATTGTTATAAGTCCCGTTTGTATTACCTTCTATTGCAGCGCTCGTATTTTTTCGAGGCTTTGGATGGTAATTTCGGGTATAGTCATTGAAAACAACCCTCGATCTTTTTTATCGAGTTCATTTCGAAGTCAATATTCGCGTTATTGTGCGAAAAAATCTTGAAGAACTTGTTCGGGTGTCCCGAATCAATTCAGTACTCGGATAAATGAAACTTGGGTCTTTATTAATAAGATAAACTAAGAATTTTGTGGCTAGAAAAGCCTTAGTGAAAGAAAATTTCTTAGAAAAATTAAAGATGCATAACGCCGCTGGTCTTCTTTATGCAAGAGGAGGGTCCTTCTTGTCTTGGTTCTTGTCTAGGGAGCCGATAGCTCTAGAGGTGCCGATGATTTCTGGAGTAGTGCTGATAGTTTCCTTAGGAGTAGTTGCGACAAGCGCCAGAGTGCTAACATCTTCGGCCGAGGTCTTATCATCAACTGCCAAAGGCGCAATCACTGGAACTCCCAGTGCTGGGTCATCTGGTTTCTTTTTCGACTTCTTGATGTTGTCATCCTCCTTGAGTTTGAAATCTTTGTCTCGAGAAGCTAATTGTTTAGAGGGGAAGTCGATAGTTTCCTGCTTCACTCCAAACTTAGCAGCGATCTTCTGGAACTCGCGATCACAGTTATCCGAGCGAGAGAAACTTCCATGGGCTGTGATATTGGTCCCATTGTTGCCTGGCATCTTGATCTTGAGATACGCGTAATGTGGCACAGCCATGAACTTGGCATAGGCTGGTCTTCCGAGTATAGCATGGTACTGAGATTCCCAATTCACTACCTCAAATTGGATTCTTTCTTTCCTGAAATTGTCAGGTTTCCCAAAGACGACATTCAAGGAAATCTTGCCAAGAGAATACGCTGGCAAAGCAGGAACGATGCCATGAAAACATGTATCAGATTCTTCTAGCATTTTGGTTGTGATGCCCATGTTTCTGACTGTGCTTGCGAATATCAGATTTAATCCACTTCCGCCATCCATGAACACTTTTCTCATACTGAATCCTCCTATTTGTGCTTCAACTACCAAGGCAGCATAACCTGGCTTTGGGATGGTCATCGGTTGGTCCGCCCTACTAATTAAACAGGATGTTCTGCGACGACCAGTCAACATACTCTGGAATATTTGCCATGGTACTTTCTGCGAGGTTGATTTCTTGTCTGAGCTTCTTCATCTCTCTTCTCGAAACACCAGTTTTGTGAATCATGCTCATCTGTCCCCGCGGTGGGGGAAAGGACTCATTAGGATTACGAGTTTGCACTAGAAGAACTTGGTGCTGAGGTGGTGATGGTGGTGGTGGAGGGTTTTACTGCTGCTGCTACTGCCCTCTGCCTGTCTCGTAGAACTTCTGCATCTCAATAAACTGTCGACAGTCTCTGAGAAGATGACTCGACTTCTTAGTTTCATCCTTGGGGTCGATGTATGCATGTATATAACAGGGAGCATTTAGCTGCTCAGCAAAAGGAAATTCTGGGACCCTTGAAGGTCGCCCTTTGTAATTGCCACGATTCCCTCCTGAATTGTTGCGATTGTTGTCTTACGATCATCACATCTATCATCATATCGCTAATCCCGTCGATCGGAATATCTAGCAGCTACAATTTTGGTATCATCGTATCCACGATCTTTCCTCTTCTTGCAGTGATCCCATCGATTACCCGAATCGTGCCTCGGCTGATCGTCATCTTCGTCGTCACTGCGCGGACGAGGTTTTCTTACATGATCTTCTCCACAAGCCCAACTATTGGCAATCTCCATCAATTTTGTGATAGTCTTCGGCTTCTTTCAACCAAGTTTTTCAATATACAATTCCCGTCGGATGCCATCACTGAAAGCATCGATTGCTCTATCGACAGAAACATCTTCGGCAACGTTCAATAGTTTGGTAAAACATCCAATGTACGTGCGCATTACTCTCTTGGCTTCTGCTGGCAATGACGTAGTTCCTCGATTCCGACCGGCCTCTTATACGTCAACCAAATCTTCCCAGGATCTGATAGAACCCTTTGGCAAGCTTCTCAACCATGCTCGTGTCGAATCTTTCAGGTAAAGCTGCAGACACTGCATTTCTGCTATTTGATTTCCCTTGTGCAAGATCACAGTTTCTAACTAATCATCTATCCAGGACCCCGGCTCCTGCTGCTCATCGTATTTAGCAGCATCAGTGGGAGTAGGCTTAAATCTTTTAGGTGGCATTGTCTCCCGAATCTTGTATCTTAAACAATCGGCTCCTCGCAGTTCGCTTTCATATATATTCCTGAGTTTCCTCAGAGTCGTCGCTATCATATCCTGCCCTTGCAGCCCGTCGTTGTCGAGCTTTATCAATCCTGCTTTGTGTGATATCATCTCGAGCAGCTTTCGAACGATGCTTGGAACCACTACTCTGGTGTGTAGTATTCTCCTTTAGAGGAACGAGTTTATCTCCAAGGATCGCAAGGCTTTCCAGAGCACCCCGATGAGCTTGTGCCATGGGCCCTTCGGGTGCTGGCTGATAGGCCGCAAGGTTGGCAGTTGCTCCCTCGACGGTTTTTGGTCTCAGCATGCCTCGGTATCCATAGTCATAAAGGATTTGGACAAGTTTGAAGTTATCTCCCTTGCATCATCTTCCGAAAGTCGAGGCATCCTTGGTCGATGTCTTCCTGAACCTTGGTTGCTCCGAGACTCACTAGCATGTGAGGCTCTACGCTGCTCACTAGATTGATCAGCCGCGAGCCGACGTCGATCGAGACCTGCTTGCTCGTTTGACAGCCGCACTCGATTCCTTTCCAAGATAGAATGGTATGTGTTAAGAGTCCCTGCCGAGGTTCCGGAAGGGAGCCGAGTATTGTTGGTTATAGCAGCTCGAGCCGATTCCCACTCTTCCTTAGTAATAGTATAGTCGCTATTATCGTTACTGGAACTGTTCTCAACGTTGCTACGCCTACTGGCACATGGGGTGCGCTCTCCTTCTTCTCCGTCACCTAAGTTGAGAATAGCATAGATTTGATGATGCGCCACATTCCAAGTGGTTGTCCTGGCGGCGCTGTCGGTAGTTTCCTCATCCAAAGAATAATTGGCACTGCAGACGAACGACGTGTCGTTCGAACCCAATCCATGCCTGGTATCGCAGTTTAAGCAGTAATATGATGTCAGATCGGATGACATAGAATCATCGGATCCAACGGAAATATATGACATTGATCAGCGCAGAGTCGATGGCGGTGAAGATGTTTGTCGTTGATGTAGATAATTCAGTCGATAGATCGACCGGAACCGGAGTCGATGCAATCGATCCTGCCGCTGATGACGATGGGATCCTTGTTGTATTGGAGACGAGCGGATCGGGCAACAGAAAGATGCCTTCGGTGTTGATGCAGTAGTGGATGTTTCCAAACGTCATATCTAACCCTCCCTGCAGAACCGAAAATATCGAACGAGACGAGTCGTTGTGCGGAGTAAACTCAAAGGACCAGAATCGAATCGAGTTCCCCGAGTTTGGCGATGAAGGAGCAGACGATAACGCCGGCGATGCTGATGAAGTTGTGGACGACATGACTGAAGAGGCCGATGACGAGCCTTGTGCCAACAGGTTTCCCACAGACGACGCCAATTGACAAGGGTGCTCCTCGGCAATGCCCACCTTTCGGGGCTTAGGGTTGACGGAATCCTGCAGGCTGACACGAGACATCAGATACCAAACAAACGGGGAGAGAGATTTACCCAGGTTCAGGGCCCTCGATAAGGTAAACCCTTACTTACTGCTTGTCCGATCTTGATTATCGAAATTATCGGGTTACAATGGGGTAGCCGAAGGCTATGACTATGATCTCGTCGAGAGGCTAAGATTTCTAATGACCTAGCTCTAGACTTGCAGTGGTTCTAGCTGCGGTGATTGTATATCCCTCGGCAGACCCTCTCCTGTCTCTTATATTGCAGGCTAGGTCTCAAGAGTTCTGTCCGGTTTCGACTAGGTTACAAAGAGTTCTACGTCTAAACTTTCCTTGTTTCTTCGTCTTCTTGCCTTGTTCATCAAGAATCTTTCTTTGGAACTGACATAATGGCCCACCTTGGTTGGTGGATGATCTTCATGGGCCCCTGGTTGGGCCGTAGGAGGTAGCGTAATATTGGTTACCCGAAGGGGTAATGCGCACATCAAACATTATATAAGATGAAAATATGTGGGAATATGTGTCAATAAACTACAAAGTTCATGTATGCATTTTACATGCATCAGATGCTCGAGGCCAGTGGGCATCGGTGACACCCAAAACCTATTAGGTTTGGTAGGAGGTTGCACAACACCATCGCGTAGGAAACATAGCAGTGATATTCCTCAATGAGACGAATGGTGTTGTGGCATCACAAATGGTGTTACGACGCAACTCTAGCTCCAGCGAAGGCACTAAAAGTACCTAGATGTTTCCTAGAGGGCGGGTAAATATGTGATTGAAAAAATTATGATTTTAGCTTATAAAATTCGGAAATAAAACTAGTTTTTAATTTATCAAGCACAAAACCTAAAAATTCGAGGCTCAACTATGTGCACAAAAAAGTATGCTAAACAAGATAAACAGTATACGATAGCAAGAAAATAACTTCAAGCATGAATACTACCACAATGTAAATTAATTAGTAAAGAGGCACATGTACTAATGTAATCGAGGCACGTGGAGACGACAATGTATCATGGAGTTCATTTCCTAAGGAAAGTTAATCTCCATTGGAGCAGTTTGGCAGCGTAATGTTCACCAAATATCACAATGGCTCACCGTATTCTCGCCGAGCCCTCATAGAATGTGTGGTGCCTCGACCTAACCTTTATAACTAGCTCGGGACTCTCTCCGCAGCTTATTTGGAGACTCCCAAGAACCATACAAAGCTTTACACTACAATGATTGATCTATATGGCAATACCAACCAACAGTTTAATTAGGGTTACAAGAACCCAAGAGGAACAATCTCTGGGTCCCAAGAACCCAAGATTAAGAAGCTTCAAACTTTCACCCAACGGAATCTCCATAAAGAAATCAAAACGATATATCGGATACAATGGAAAGAACACACATTCTCAATTTCTTCTCTCCCAAATCCAACCACAACATATAATACTATGGAGGAATAATAGAGGAAGAATAAGGGGGAGAAGATCAAATTTCTCCAATATCTAGATCTCATGATTCCCTTCACATATATATATATATTTATTTATTTATTGGTGGAAATGTAGATCTTTATATACTCTCAGTTATCCCTCAGAAATATGCAAGGAAGAGTGGGAGGACTAGAGATAAAGGGAAAGCTATTCAAGAACAACTACTGAGAACAGAGAGAGAAGGAATAGCCCACTCCCTCTTGTGGAGGAAGGGGGCTTTAAATAGGTACCCTCAAAAACTATTCGTTACATCCAACTTAATCCAAAACATTTGGGCCTAGCCGGGATTTCTGAAACTTCCGAACCAAATATTGGGCAAAAGTTCCAGACCACCAACCTTGAGTTGCACACGTGAGTGCAACTCTTAGTGAAAACCGCCGGAAATTTTAGGCATGGAGTTTTGGGGTTGACGCCGGAACTTACAACATGAACACCCTAGAATATCTGCACTGAATAAGGTTGAAACAACTTAACAAAATTTGCAATATCTTTTCATGAAAACTATGATGAAGATGAAACCAAGTTTGTTGGAAATATTAAGACCCAACAAGGTGAAAATGTAAATAAGTAATAGATGTGAAACCTCCTTAAGCTAAGAATCAGTAAAACCTCCAACATATAAAATGCAACAAGTTTTTCATCCGAAATCATTTTTATGAACTAGAGCTTGTCATCAAATTAACCACAAGATCCAAATACTGTTATGGATAGAAGAAAAATAACAACCAAGAAATATAATATCAGCGATGCAAAGTTTTGAGCTCTATCCAAATGATATGATCAAGTTACTCACTTGAGAGCCCCCTTTATTGTACGACTATCGATACTATAACCCGGTCAATCCAAAACCACCTTGAGACCGATAAAAGAGAGAATACATTTCCCTTGCGTACATTCCACTTGATCCAGATGATGATGATTCCTTCTTGAAGTTTGAACACCTTTTCTTGTTTGCGCTTTATTGGCGAAGTCTCGCAAATCGCTCCGCATACTACTATGGAAAGGCCTCACTTATGCACATATTAATATATTCATTGCCATCAAATGGGTGCAAGCTTAAAGCATATGATCCCTTCATCCTCCTTTGATGTCAAGGTCCATCTAATTGTACACATTGTGCGTGATACAAATGAATTGTGGCAGTATGTTTCCGCACAACATTTATCTAGTCAAGCAATACATGGCAATACTCAATCACAATTATGAAAACGGGGTTGACCTGAGACCAACATCGTTGAATGCTCTACATCCGAGGAGGTGGTTGATAACCCCCAAGTGCAAGGGATCACCATAGTAAAATTACATAAGTATTTGAGTGTCGTACCAACGAGGAACTGAAGGTAAACTATATATTCTCTAAATCCCTTATGACCAACTTATATGGCCCTTCGTGCGAAGCAATGGATTGTAGTTTTTGTAAAGTGGTTTCTACCAGGAAATATAAAACTGTAAACTACTAAAAATAATTGTAGGAAGTTAAATCAGGGGGTTTTTGTAAAGTGATTTCTAACGTGCCACCCCCTCTCTTTTGGGCCCTCAGGCTCCGTTCTTGAGGTTCCAAAGCTCAATCTCTATTGTCTTCGTGAAATATTAAGCCTCGAAAAAAACCCAGGTCCATTTGACCCTTTATAGGTTCCTGAAAGTCTAAACTACGCAAAACAAGGAATTCATGTTCTGCATAGTTATAACAAAAATAAGGGGGGTCATTGTAAAATCCCCACAAACAATATAAAACATGTATATAACATTATATATGATGCAAATATAGATTAATATGTGGCTATAAACTACAAAGTTCATGTATGTGTCCGGCATTCATCAACATCCCCAAGCTCTCGAGGGTGACAAGAACTCAACATGGACTTTGAAGTTTGTTGCTTAGTTGGATAGTACAAGTATTAGTACACAAGGTTAATGATTCAAACTTTAATGAACAGAAATAAGAAAATGAGATATGAAGTGATATTTCTTGCTCACTACAAAAGTGTTCAACAATAAATCACAATGTGTAAAAACAAATGAAAGCACTATGGAAATTAAGCACAGAAGTGCTTATGTGGTTCAGAATTTTTATTTTTTTCCTTTCTTTATTTCGAGCAGGTTGATATTGAAAGTAAGAATGGAATGTGCATGCCAACACTTTGGTAATAACAGAGATAATAAAATGAATTTTGGGATCTGCCACTCATGTCAATAGTAGTGAATACTAGTATGGTCCCCAAATCTCAAAATACCCAAAAAAGATTCAAGTTGAAAGTCAAAAGAATGCATAAATCAAAACAAGGCAAAATCTGTCCAGAAAAATAGCAGGAGCAAAACATAAATTATTCTACTAGCTAAACTCGTCAGGATTTTAGACAATTTTTTTGCGGATAGAGGATAGAAATTTGAATCTATAGGCGAAAAAATGAGCGCAATTTGATCTTTTTTTACGCAATAGCGCAATTTGATCTAGAGAATGGAAATTATATTTTTTTTCTAGTAAAAAGTGTTCTGGAGAAAACCGCATCTCCATATGTTGCAACAACTTTTATATATCCAAGATGGGTAAAACTTGGTAATTTATTAACAACTTAAGAGAGAAAAAGAAAAGAAAACTCTCTTGCGATAGTGATGCATGTAAAATGCATAAATGAACTTTGTCCTTTATCATATTAAATTCCGACATATTTGCAACATATATGTTGATAATACCATGTTTTACACTAATTTATGGGGATTTACCAATGATCCCCCTTATTTGGTTTATAACTCAGCAGAACAGGAAACCCTCCTTTGTATATTTTTCACTTTCAGAGACATATACGGAGTCAAATTGACCTGTGAATATTGGAGTGTCATTTTTTCATCGGGAGAAGCACACTGGGACCTGAAAGCACACCTGGATGGGCATGAGGCACAAAAGAGCCCATATGATGTGCCCAAACATCTAGGTCGTCGATCGTCCAAATCGCGTGATCGTTTTGCCCACTGACGTATTTTGACCTAAACATCACTATATATATGGCCCGAAGAGTTCTCGGGAGGAGAGCGCCGTAGAAAGATAGAAACACGAAAACGGAGGTTGCAGTAGAGAAGATTGGAGGGGGAAACTCCACCGGGATCACCGCCGGAGGGATCTCCACCTTCTCCAACGTCTTCATCATCATCATCATCATCAAGGGAGAGTAGTTCATGTCTAGACTACGGGTTTGTGACAGTAGCTTGATCTATTTCTCTCATGTTTTTCATAGTTCTTAGTGTCATATGAGCCGCCTCACATGATTATGGCCATATTTGTAATACTTATGTGGTGGATCCTTATTCTATGATATTCTGCTATGAGATCTGATCGTATTATTTGTAAGATGTATTGATAGATGCATATGATGTACCCCGTTCTTAAGTATTTGTTCTAATCCAACATCTATGCAAGAGCGTGTGTGGGGTGATGTGCGTATAAGATGGAGTAGCATGGTTTTAGTGATTGAATAGTCACAACAAATTCATGATCCATTATGGCTTTGCCTTTTCTTTTGCTACCTCACTAGGGATGAAGTGAATTCTTGTGCTAGGTTGGTCACGTGACAAAAGTGATGATGTTGTTTGGTCAAGGTAGCATATTTGATATTCAAACATCATATCAAAGTACTTATGGCTATACGTTGTTAATTCTTAATACAAAATTGCATGGAGTTTTTCCTTTCTTGTGGAATATAAGAGAGAGGTGTTGCATCATCTCTATGTTAGGGCGTGATGCCCATATGAATGTGTATCTTACATATATATAATATTATCTGCACCTTCTTATATCATTAATGAATTTCTTTTTGTCCACCACAACTTTAAGAGATAATAGTTTGCGGGATTGTTAGAAGAAGAGAGAGGAGAATACTTTTCCATCCAGTTCCCCGAGAGGGAACTGGATGGAAAAGTATTCTCCTCTCTCTTTTTCTAACAATACTGCAGGTAAAGTAAATGCCTTGTGTCCCAACTCCACCGTGCGATTGTCAAGCACAGGGTTTCGTGTAAGTAAATAACACAAGTAGAAATAAAACAAGTAAAAACTGAACCAGATAAAATAACTATGTAAAACTGTAAAGAGGTTGATTGTTTTTGGTGTTCTGGATGCAAATAATAAAAGTAAATATTGTTGTATTCTCGGATTAAAATAGTGCAGCAAATAGAAAAAAGGTAAAAGCAATATAAAGGTGTTTCTTATGATAAAAAGTGGACCGGGGTTCATGGGTTCACTTGACTATTCTCTCTTAAAGTTGTGGTGGACAAAAAGCAATTCATCAATGAGATACGAAGGTGCAGATAATATTATATGTAAGATCAGAATTAATATGGGCATCACGTCCTATCATAGAGATGATGTGACACACCTCTCTTATACTCCACAAGAAAGTAACTTCATCAATCTTGTATTAAGAATTAACAGAGCATAATAAGTACTTTGACATGAAGTTGGAATATAAATATGCTACCTTGAACAAACAAGATCATCACTACTGTCAGATGATGAATAGCACATGCATTCACTTTATCCCTAGCGAGGTAGCAAAAGAAAGGCAAAGCCATAATAGATCTTGAACATATTGTCACTATCCAATCACTAAAATCATGCTACTCCATCTAACACACACATCACCCCACACACGCTCTTGCACATAAGTTTAATCAGAATAAATACTTAAGAGCAGGGTACATAATATGCATCTATCAATACATCTCACCATATAATAAGATCAAATCTCATAAAACAATATCTAGTTTTCGCTGTTATTATTCTGCGAGTGTTCTAGTTTTCTAGTACTGGGTTTAGCTCTTGTTCTTTCACTTGAATTTTGTTCAGAGCTCGTTAGTATCCTTTATTTATGTATGATTAGCTCTCTGGTCCATATTGATTTTGTTCTCTTAGAGCTATTTCAAATAAGTTGATTGGTGAGGGAAAACTTGCTATTGTGCTTATCATACCTTTCTCTTGGGGTTTCCAACAGTGTGAAGTCGGCGTTACGATAAGCACCATCACGCTTCCCTCCCGAGAACTCTTCGTGGTCATATATATAGTCGTTTTTAGGGAAAAATACGTCGGTTCGCGAAAGAATCAGGGCAATCGACGGCTGAAAGAGAGGGGTGGCATGGCCTCTCTTCCTGGCCGCGCCACCTATCCTCTTTTCACCCTCAGGCCTCTCTAGGTGAGTTTCCAGGGCCCATGCTGCTTCTCCCGATGAAAAAGTGACGCTCCAAAAATCCCACATCAATTTGACGCCGTATAGGTCTCTGAAAGTGAAAAATACACAAAATAAGATTTTCTTGTTCTGCAGTGTTATAACCCAAATATAGGGGATCATTGGTAAATCCCCATAAATCAATGTAAAACATGACGTTATCATCATATATGTTGCAAATATGTGGGAATTCAATATGATAAAGGACAAATTTCATGTATGCATTTTACATGCATCAACATCCCCAAGCTTAACCTCTGCTCGTCCCGGGCATGAAGGTGATAAAACTAACATGAACTTTGGAGTTTATAATATATAGCTTCTAGCTAATCATGCAAAGTATCACAAGGTTCAATCAATAAAGAATGACAATAAGTAATATGAACTAATCAAGTGATAACTCTTACATTCTACATAGCATGCATAATAGTAAATATAGCATTGTAAGAAACATGAATGATAAGTAATATGAATATAGCATGCTTGGAAGAATCCTTTGGAATTGTTGGAAGACTTTTTGTCTTCTCTTTTCAGGAATATTTCTTTTGACTCTTGAACACAAGAAAGTAAGCAGGGAATGTATGTGCTAAACCTCCAACAAAATAAAAAGTAAAGAGCATAAAACATAGTTTTGAACTATGCAACTAATGTCAACAAATAATAATAATGATGGGGTAGCAAGTATCTCATGTATAAATATATCTATGTGTCATGAGTTTGACCTCTTATGAGTAAGTGTTTCCTCACTTTCTTGAATGCTAAGGACTACACCTCTTGTTACTCAACTTCGGGTTACCAAGATTTTTAGACATACATGTTTTAACCATATCGCAATGGGGTACTGATACGTGTACAGCACGCGTCCGTTGAGAACCCCAAGAGGAAGGTGTGATGCGTACAGCAGCAAGTTTTCCCTCAGTAAGAAACCAAGGTTTATCGAACCAGTAGGAGCCAAGAAGCACGTTGAAGGTTGATGGCGGCGAGATGTAGTGCGGCGCAACACCAGGGATTCCGGCGCCAACGTGGAACCTGCACAACACAACCAAAGTACTTTGCCCCAACGAAACAGTGAGGTTGTCAATCTCACCGGCTTGCTGTAACAAAGGATTAGATGTATAGTGTGGATGATGATTGTTTGCAGAAAACAGTAGAAAAAGTATTGCAGTAGATTGTATTCGATTAAAAGAATGGACCGGGGTCCACAGTTCACTAGAGGTGTCTCTCCCATAAGATAAATAGCATGTTGGATGAACAAATTACAGTTGGACAATTGACAAATAGAGAGGGCATGACAATGCACATACATGATATGATGAGTATTGTGAGATTTAATTGGGCATTACGACAAAGTACATAGACCGCTATCCAGCTGTTATCACCAGAATTTGACCGAGTCAGAGGTGGGCCGCGATCAAGATGGGCTTGAAGAATATACATGGAAGAATATACGTGAATCGGCCTTATATGCAAAGTTTGGGCTAGTTTGCCCGTGTATCTGTAATATAGTAGGATACGTGTCGGTTAGTTAGAGTTTGGCTCGTGCACGGTTGGGATTATTCCCACGTTAGAAAGTCTACGGACTATAAATATGTATCTAGGGTTTATGAAATAAACAACAATCACGTTCACCACAAACCAATCTAGGCGCATCGCCAACTCCCTTGTCTCGAGGGTTTCTTCCGGGTAAGCATCATGCTGCCTAGATCGCATCTTGCGATCTAGGCAGTACACGTTTATTCGCTGTTCATGCGTTGCTCGTACTGAAGCCTTTTTGATGGCGAGCAACGTAGTTATCTTAGATGTGTTAGGATTAGCATTGTTCTTCGTATCATATGCTGTCGTCGTGCAACCCTGAGACGTCTAGCCGCCCTTACACCTATCTTAGGTGTAAGGGCGGCACCCCGCTTGATCATTATTTAGTAGATCCGATCCATCACGATTGCTCCTTGTTCTCCAAGGATTAGTTTGATATCTGCATAGTTAGGCCTTACAAACGGGTTGAAGGATCCAGTGGCGCGTAGGGTGTAGTTTGCTAGCCCTAGACAGGATATTCCGGGGATCAACCTTGTGTTGGTTTTTAGGCCTTGTCTAGGGACGGCTTACGATCACCGTGCGTGGCCGCCAGGCTCAATCACGAGTAGGATGTTCCGATTATGTGGTGAAAACCCTAAATCGTAGTAGGTCATTTTAGCTTTATTTTGATCAAGCAGGACCACCATATATTCGTACACCCCATACGGATCATGGGTGGATCGGCTCTTTGAGCTGATTCACAGGACAACCTGAGAGCCGATCGAGGCTCGTATTTAATGTTTACGTGTATGCCATGCAGGAAACTAAGCGAGGCACATCCATCACCTTCCTGACCAGGTATAGGTCAGGTGGCACGCCCTTGCACCAGCATCGGACGTGCGTGCCGAGTCTTTGCGGGCCGTCGCTCGGAGGGACCATGGCCAGCCGCAGTCCTGGGAGCCTCCCGGCTCTACTGTGTTGCCCATCGCTGCTCGCCGGTGGGTTTCTGACCGCAACACATTCTGGCACGCCCGGTGGGACCATCTGCGACATCGACCGCATCGCCATCTACATCTGAGATGGCGGACGGCACTCCAGTCACGTACGAGGATCTGACCGAGGAGCTCAAGAAGAAGTATGACGAGGTCAAAGCAATCCTCGAAGCCGACCTCATCGGCTCTTTTCACAGAACCTGCTCACATGGCATCAGGTGGAAAGGGTTCTCACCTGAAGGCGCGCTCGATGGAGTGGACCTGTCCACCCCGTCAGAAGAACGCACTAGGTCTCTGCGTCAGGAGATTAACTTCATGATGGCTCATTCGCTACACCGTCATTCTGAGAGCCTGGTGAACACTTTGGAGCGTGTCGCTCTTCGGGTGATCCAGGAAATCATGAGGCATGAGTACTCTCCATCAGGACCAGCTCTAGGGACATACCAGGGAGAGATGCCACTCCAGTCCCGTCCACCGCTGCCATTCGCGTTGGCAGCACCAGAAGTGCCGAATTCACCAGCATACGTCGTCTACAAGATCGGTGGTGACCCTAGTGACTACCAGTTCTTGCATGAGGCGCCTAAGGAGATCCCTCACGGATACACGTGCACATACGTGCCAGACTGCAGTAACTGGGCACTCACAAACCAGACGGCAACAGCAGGGACTCCTGGAACAGCAGGAGGAACTTCAGCAACAGATCTTGAGAAGCAGACGTGGCTAGCTAAGTATGCCACTCCGACAAACCTCCAGAGCTCAGCTCCTGCAGTTGGCTCAGAGCTGGAAAAGCAAGCATGGCTGGCTAAGTATGCCACTCCGGCGAATCTTCGGAGTTCGACTCCTGCAGCCTGCACCGCGGATCAAATCAGTACAATCCTGAGAGACCAGTTCGGCATGGTGCCGAAAAGGAGGACAATCGGCTATTCCAAGCCGTACCCCAACGAGTACGAGTTGATCCCGCTACCACCCAAATATCGGCTCCCCGATTTCTCCAAGTTTAATGGATCAGATGGTTCCTGCTCCATCGAGCATGTGAGCCGATATTTGGCACAGCTGGGCACGATCTCGGCAGCAGATGAGCTGCGTGTGAGGTTCTTCGCACAGTCCCTCACAGGATCGGCTTTCGGGTGGTACACATCGCTGCCACCAGACTCAATCCGGACTTGGAAGCAGTTGGAGGAGCAGTTCCACATGCAGTATCACTCAGAGGCTTCCGAGGCTGGCATTGCCGATCTAGCACAAGTACGTCAGAAGCGTGGAGAAACTGTGGCAGAATACGTCCAGCGCTTCAGAACTGTTAGGAACCGATGTTATTCGGCTCGTGTGACTGAAAAAGAAGCAGTCGAGTTGGCAGTGGTGGGCCTTGCATCACCAATCAAGGATATGGCCTCCTGCGTACTACCCTTCACTAGCGCACATGGTTCAGAAACTGACGTTATATGAACAGCGCCACCCAGACTTGTTCCAGGACAAATTCAAGCGTGCGGTAGTCTTGGTTGAAGCAGATGAAGATGAAGGGTCCGCGGGAGATCAAGAGGTAGCAGTAGCTGAATGGACTCGGGGGGCAACCCCCGTGTCCTGCAAATGGGTGAAGCCACAAGGTCCTCCTAGGGGGTTTGACTTCGACGTAACCAAAGCCGAGCAAATTTTTGATCTCTTACTCAAGGAGAAGCAGCTGAAGTTACCCGACGGTCTCAAACTCCCCACAGCACAGGAGCTGAATGGAAAGCCATATTGCAAATGGCATAACACGTTCAGCCATAACACTAACGACTGCAGGGTGTGGCGGCAGCAAGTCCAAATGGCGATAGAACAAGGGCGTCTAATTTTCAGCCAGTACGCCATGAAAGTCGACACACACCCTTTCCCCGCCGTTAACATGGTGGAGTGCACTTACCCTGGAGGGTGCCAGCCAGGATTCTCGTTCAACATCAACATGGTAGCACCTGGACACCACTCTGGTAAGGACGGAGACGAGGGCAGCTGCTCTCGTAGCAAGGACACAGAGGAAGCCGTTCCACGCGATCGGCTCCGTCACGATGGCAAGCGCTACATCACAGAGGGAGAAGTGAGGAATGTGAGATATCAGCGACCTCTCTCTGATCACCTCCTCAACAAGTATGTGAGTCAATATGGCCAACGCCGACGACCCAACGACGATGATGAAAGAGATCGTCTGGCTAGGGACGCCAGGAGACATCGTCGGCATGATCGCGACGAGGAGAGATATGAGCGCCACGCCAAGGAAAAGTCAAGAGAGCAAGACGACGAGGATAGGCACTGGGACTGCCCCTTCTTCAGACACTGCTGGGATTCAGGAATGAGCCGATTGCCTACAATCGGCAACTGCCCAGAATGTAGACAGAAGAGGAAGGATGCAGCTAACGTGTCCGTGTTCAAACGTCTAGGGCCTCTCCCGCCTCGGAACAAGCACGCTGAGTCCCCTCGGGTGGAAGATCTCGAGGATTTGGAAGACGATGATGAAGAAGAAGATAAGTACCACCGGCCAAGGTGGTGCCCTGATGGACTCAGCCGTTCCCAAAAGCGTAGGGTTCAGCGACTACGTGGTTTGGAGGAAGCCGAAAGGTTATACCTGCACACGTTGAGGAAGGCGCGGCCTGATCTGGCCGCTAAAATTCAGCGAACCCTGGACGAAGAAGGTCGGCCACAAAGGAAAGAGTGGCGCCCCAGACAAAAGAAAGCCGATGATGAAACATCGGCTGGCACAAACATGGTGTTCATCCTGCCGACGGAGTTTAGTGCTCCAGGATTAGATGAAGCACCTGTGGCACAACTTGACTGCGGCCCACAGCCAGTTATCTTTGAGAAGCCACGAGAAAGAAGCTACAGACATCTGAAGGCCCTGTACTTGCAAGGTTATATCGATGGGCAGCCTGTCAACAAGATGCTGGTGGACACCGGAGCGGCAGTCAACATTATGCCATACTCCATGCTACGTCGGTTGGGACGCTCTAGCTCGGATCTGATCAAGACCAACGTGACATTGAGCGATTTCAACGGCCAAGCGTCTGACGCACGAGGTGTTCTGAACGTGGATCTGACCGTAGGAAGGAAAACCATCCCTACGACATTCTTTATTGTCGATAGCAAGAGCACCTATGTTGTCCTGCTAGGAAGAGATTGGATCCACACCAACTGTTGCATCCCATCCACGATGCACCAATGCGTAATACAGTGGGATGGAGATGAGGTAGAGGTCGTCCATGCAGATGACTCAGCCGAGATTTCAACGGCTGGCATGAACGCTTGGGAGACAACAGGCCAAGAGCCACTCTCAGGCATCAATTTGGATGACTGCGAGCGCATCGACGTGACAAAGGATGGGGTTAGGCTGGTCTTATCCACCGGCCTGACCGTATAGCAAGAACAAACCTATGGACAAACGTGGCGAGGCCGATCCTTGGGATCGGCCCCAAAGATCTATGGAGGAACATTGCAAAACCTTCATTGAGCGATTCAATCAACGTGGAGGCCGATTCCAGCAATCGGCCAAAATTATCCTCACCACACATTCTGTCTGTGTTCAACGTCGATCTAATGGGCAGCGGTTTTACGTCGGCTGATGAGCTGGAAAAATCAACATTGGTCCTACCGGAGCCAACGTTCAAATACAGTGCCTTGGCTAACTACAGAGCCGATATCCGCAGTTACCTGGCAGATTCGGCTCGGGGGGCACCTAATCAGATGAACATGTGTGCAGTGAAATATTGGGGGCCGATAGGAAAATTGGCCAGTAAAAAAAAGGGGATTTAGAGCTAAGAAACAAAGCCGATGCACAGCCATCGACTCTAGTACAATTACACAGGATCTACCCGCTGCGTGTTCAAGACGCGGATTTTCACCAAGTCGGTCTTCCGTTCAGCTTTGAGGCCTTCTGCTTCCTTGAGGGAGTGAACAATGAGAGCTTCCTCAGCTGCAATGAGCCGATTTTGGTGCCTGAACTTTCTCTTCAAGGACTTCCAACCCTTTGCACCAGTTCAGCAGTGCTGTCAGAAGCGTCAGTTTTAGCATGCAAGGCAGCCTTTTGTTCATTAAGCCGTTGGCGTTTCGTCTATGATATCAGCTTGCAATGGAAGAAAAGGCGATCGATGAGGGCAAGTTTGGCTGGCTCTGCGCGGTGGCTGTCTCAGAATTGCCTGAGTTCAAAGCCCTTTGTCTGATCTGTGCATCCTCACCGATATTCTCGCCTGGACTGAGCCTCGGGGGGCAGCTGGCCTGGTAGATGCTCTGTTTTTAAAAGCCGATTGGGGTGTCATCGGCTGGTTCTTCGTCGCAACCTTCTTTTAAAATGGTGAGTCTTGCAGAAGAGATCACTGGAGCTGGTGGGAGGAATTTAAAGGCTCTCTTGAAAGCAAGGGTCCTCCACATTATCCACCAGAGCTTGAATTCACCAGTCGAAGAGTTGAAGGATAGATTGTGAAGGACCGATGCGTTGCCATCGGCTCATTGAGCATTGGCTAAGTGAACAAATCGGCAAAATCAGTATGAGGGGAAATCGGCTAAATTAGCTTAAAGGAAATCGGCAAAATCAAATTGGGGGAAATTCTTCGTTGATAAGCAGGATTTCTTACATAAAGAGCTGATTGCTCTCAAAAGGGAGTACTAGGGGATACATTGCCCCATCTACCACTACTGATCCTATACTAAGGGTCCTATCTATGGGCCGTCGCTGCCCTCGTCGTCGCCGTCGTCGCCGCTGTCGGCGCTACTCCCGGCGGGCTCGTCGTCACTGCTGCAGCGGCCGCCGGCAGGGCCCTCGTTGTCCTCGTCCTCCTCGTCGTCGCTGCTGCAGCGGCCGCCGGCAGGGCCCTCGTTGTCCTCGTCCTCCTCGTCAGCGTCGTCGTCGTCGCTATCGAAGTCGCTGAGGTTCCCCGGCCAGGGGCAGAAGCGCTTGGCCGGCGGTTCGTCGGAGGAGGTGTCGTCTTCCTCCTCCTTCTCCTCCTCCTCCTCCTCGGGGGAGGTGAAGTCATCACAGGAGAAACGATCGTCATCGCTCTCCTCCTCCGTTTCCCCGTCGACGAGGAAGCGGAGGTCGCTTTCCCCGTCGGTCGAGGACTTGTCGTCCTCAGACCAAACGGAGAAATCGTGACTGGACTCCTCCCCGGCTTCGATGGCACGGCGGATGTTGGCCGCATGGGCCTCCTCCGGATTCCACTCCGGCGTCGGCTTGCGGGAGGAGGAGGATTGGGTGGAAAGACCCGATGAGGTAGGGGAGGAAGAAGACATGGTGGCACAGGAGGGCTTTTGGGAGTGCTAATGCGAAGGGGATGAAGAAGCAAACTGTTTGGAGCGGTTAAATAAAAGGGGATATAGTGGAATTCAATGCCACAGCAGTTTCCGAGGAAGTGGTGCCCAACGAAAAAAAAAAACTGCCAGGTCACGCGGAGAAGTTGAGAAGGCAAGGCATCATGATGAAGAATACTGCGACGGTTCTGCCACGACATGACCCGACGAAGAAAGAGCGGAGTGATTTTGGAATTATCAATTCCAAAACTAGGGGGGCATGTGTTATCACCAGAATTTGACCGAGTCAGAGGTGGGCCGCGATCAAGATGGGCTTGAAGAATATACATGGAAGAATATACGTGAATCGGCCTTATATGCAAAGTTTGGGCTAGTTTGCCCGTGTATCTGTAATATAGTAGGATACGTGTCGGTTAGTTAGAGTTTGGCTCGTGCACGGTTGGGATTATTCCCACGTTAGAAAGTCTACGGACTATAAATATGTATCTAGGGTTTATGAAATAAACAACAATCACGTTCACCACAAACCAATCTAGGCGCATCACCAACTCCCTTGTCTCGAGGGTTTCTTCCGGGTAAGCATCATGCTGCCTAGATCGCATCTTGCGATCTAGGCAGTACACGTTTATTCGCTGTTCATGCGTTGCTCGTACTGAAGCCTTTTTGATGGCGAGCAACGTAGTTATCTTAGATGTGTTAGGATTAGCATTGTTCTTCGTATCATATGCTGTCGTCGTGCAACCCTGAGACGTCTAGCCGCCCTTACACCTATCTTAGGTGTAAGGGCGGCACCCCGCTTGATCATTATTTAGTAGATCCGATCCGTCACGATTGCTCCTTGTTCTCCAAGGATTAGTTTGATATCTGCATAGTTAGGCCTTACAAACGGGTTGAAGGATCCAGTGGCGCGTAGGGTGTAGTTTGCTAGCCCTAGACAGGATGTTCCGGGGATCAACCTTGTGTTGGTTTTTAGGCCTTGTCTAGGGACGGCTTACGATCACCGTGCGTGGCCGCCAGGCTCAATCACGAGTAGGATGTTCCGATTATGTGGTGAAAACCCTAAATCGTAGTAGGTCGTTTTAGCTTTATTTTGATCAAGCAGGACCACCATATATTCGTACACCCCGTACGGATCATGGGTGGATCGGCTCTTTGAGCCGATTCACAGGACAACCTGAGATCCGATCGAGGCTCGTATTTAATGTTTACGTGTATGCCATGCAGGAAACTAAGCGAGGCACATCGATCACCTTCCTGACCAGGTATAGGTCAGGTGGCACGCCCTTGCACCAGCATCGGACGTGCGTGCCGAGTCTTTGCGGGCCGTCGCTCGGAGGGACCAGGGCCAGCCGCAGTCCTGGGAGCCTCCCGGCTCTACTGTGTTGCCCGTCGCTGCTCGCCGGTGGGTTTCTGACCGCAACACCAGCATGCATCTATGCCTAAAAAGTCCACCTTCAGGTTATCATCCGAACCCCTTCCAGTATTAAGTTGCAAACAACAGACAATTGCATTAAGTATGGTGCATAATGTAATCAATAACTACATCCTCGGACATAGCATCGATGTTTTATCCCTAGTGGCAACAGCACATCCACAACCTTAGAACTTTCATCACACTGTCCCCATTTAATGGAGGCATGAACCCACTATCGAGCATAAATACTCCCTCTTGGAGTTAAGAGTAAAAACTTGGCCAGAGCCTCTACTAATAACGGAGAGCATGCAAGATCATAAACAACACATAGGTAATAGATTGATAATCAACATAACATAGTATTCTCTATCCATCGGATCCCAACAAACACAACATATAGCATTACAGATAGATGATCTTGATCATGTTAGGCAGCTCACAAGATCTCACAATGAAGCATAATTTGGAGAAGACGACCATCTAGCTACTGCTATGGACCCATAGTCCAGGGGTGAACTACTCACTCATCACTCCGGAGGCGACCATGGCGGTGAAGAGTCCTCCGGGAGATGATTCCCCTCTCCGGCAGGGTGCCGGAGGCGATCTCCTGAATCCCCCGAGATGGGATTGGCGGCGCCGGTGTCTCTGGAAGGTTTTCCGTATCGTGACTCTCGGTACTGGGGGTTTCGCGACGAAGGCTTTAAGTAGGCGGAGGAGATAGGTCAGGGGGCCACACGAGGGCCCCACATGCTAGGCCGGCGCGGCCAAGGGCTGGGCCGCGCCTCCCTAGTGTGTCGCCAGCTCGTGGCCCCACTTCGTATCATCTTCGGTCTTCTGGAAGCTTCGTGTGAAAATAGGCCCCTGGCGTTGATTTCGTCCAATTCCGAGAATATTTCCTTACTAGGATTTCTGAAACCAAAAACAGCAGAAAACAACAACTGGCTCTTCGGCATCTCGTTAATAGGTTAGTGCCAGAAAATGCACGAATATGACATAAAGTATGCATAAAACATGTAGATATCATCAATAATGTGGCATGGAACATAAGAAATTATCGATACGTCGGAGACGTATCAGCATCCCCAAGCTTAGTTTCTGCTCGTCCCGAGCAGGTAAACGATAACAAAGATAATTTCTGGAGTGACATGCCATCATAACCTTGATCATACTATTGTAAGCATATGTAATGAATGCAGCGATCCAAGCAATGTAAATGACATGAGTAAACAAATGAATCATATAGCAAAGACTTTTCATGAATAGTACTTCAAGACAAGCATCAATAAGTCTTGCATAAGAGTTAACTCATAAAGCAATAATTCAAAGTAGAGGTATCGAAGCAACACAAAGGAAGATTAAGTTTCAGCAGTTGCTTTCAACTTGTAACATGTATATCTCATGGATAGTTGTCAATGTAAAGTAATATAACAAATGCAATATGCAAGTATGTAGGAATCAATGCACAGTTCACACAAGTGTTTGCTTCTTGAGGTGGAGAGAAATAGGTGAACTGACTCAACATAAAAGAAAAAGAATGGCCCTTCGCAGAGGGAAGCATTGATTGCTATATTTGTGCTAGAGCTTTGATTTTGAAAACAAGAAACAATTTTGTCAACGGTAGTAATAAAGCATATGTGTTATGTAAATTATATCCTACAAGTTGCAAGCCTCATGCATAGTATACTAATAGTGCCCGCACCTTGTCCTAATTAGCTCGGATTACCTGGATTATCATCGCAATACATATGTTTTAACCAAGTGTCACAAAGGGGTACCTCTATGCCGCCTGTACAAAGGTCTAAGGAGAAAGCTCGCATTGGATTTCTCGCTTTTGATTATTCTCAACTTAGACATCCATACCGGGACAACATTGACAACAGATAATGGACTCCTCTTTAATGCTTAAGCATTCAACAATTATTAATTTTCTCATATGAGATTGAGGATATTTGTCCAAAACTGAAACTTCCACCATGGATCATGGCTTTAGTTAGCAGCCCAATGTTCTTCTCTAACAGTATGCATGCTCAAACCATTCAAGTGGTAAATCTCCCTTACTTCAGACAAGACGGACATGCATAGCAACTCACATGATATTCAACAAAGAGTAGTTGATGGCGTCCCCAGGAACATGGTTATCGCACAACAAGCAACTTATAAGAGATAAAATGCATAAGTACATATTCAATACCACAATAGTTTTTAGGCTATTTGTCCCATGAGCTATATATTGCAAAGGTAGAGGATAGAAATTTAAAGGTAGCACTCAAGCAATTTACTTTGGAATGGCAGAGAAATACCATGTAGTAGGTAGGTATGGTGGACACAAATGGCATAGTGGTTGGCTCAAGGATTTTGGATGCATGAGAAGTATTCCCTCTCGATACAAGGTTTAGGCTAGCAAGGCTATTTGAAATAAACACAAGTATGAAGCGGTGCAGCAAAACTCACATAAAAGACATATTGTAAACATTATAAGACTCTACACCGTCTTCCTTGTTGTTCAAACTCTTTACTAGAAATTATCTAGACCTTAGAGAGAGCAATTATGCAAACCAAATTTTAGCAAGCTCTATGTATTTCTTCATTAATAGGTGCAAAGTATATGATGCAAGAGCTTAAACATGAGCACAACAATTGCCAAGTATTATCCAAGACATTTTACCAATTACTACATGTAGCATTTCCCGTCTCCAACCATATAACAATTTAACGAAGAAGATTCAACCTTCGCCATGAATATTATGAGTAAAGCCTAAGGACATATTTGTCCATATGCAACAGCGGAGCGTGTCTCTCTCCCACACAATGAATGCTAGGATCCATTTTATTCAAACAAAACAAAAACAAAAACAAACCGACGCTCCAAGCAAAGTACATAAGATGTGATGGAATAAAAATATAGTTTCACTAGAGGAACCTGATAATGTTGTCGATGAAGAAGGGGATGCCTTGGGCATCCCCAAGCTTAGACGCTTGAGTCTTCTTGAAATATGCAGGGGTGAACCACCGGGGCATCCCCAAGCTTAGAGCTTTCACTCTCCTTGATCATATTGTATCATCTCCCTCTCTTGATCCTTGAAAACTTCCTCCACACCAAACTTAAAACAACTCATTAGAGGGTTAGTGCACAATCAAAATTTACATGTTCAGAGGTGACACAATCATTCTTAACACTTCTGGACATTGCACAAAGCTACTGAAAGTTAATGGAATCGAAAAATCCATCAAGCATAGCAAAACAGGCAATGCGAAATAAAAGGCAGAATCTGTCAAAACAGAACAGTTCATAAAGACGAATTTCTAAGAGGCACCAGACTTTCTCAAATGAAAATGCTCAAATAGAATGAAAGTTGCGTACATATCTGAGGATCACTCACGTAAATTGGCATAATTTTCTGATTTACCTACAGAGAATTAGGCCCAGATTCGTGACAGCAAGAAATCTGTTTCTGCGCAGTAATCCAAATCTAGTATGAACCTTACTATCAACGACTTTACTTGGCACAACAATGCACAAAACTAATATAAGGAGAGGTTGCTACAGTAGTAACAACTTCCAAGACTCAAATATAAAATAAAGTTACTGTAGTAAAAACATGGGTTGTCTCCCATAAGTGCTTTTCTTTAACGCTTTTCAGCTAGGCGCAGAAAGTGTGTATCAAGTGTTATCAAAAGATGGTGCATCTACAGCGGGGTGTGGAGTTTTCTCAATCATGCATTGTATTTTGGATACATAAGTTTCAGAGGCTCCTTTTTCATTAGTCTTGGGCTTGCTACTCTCATCAAACAAGTTTTCAGGAACAAGCCAAGCATAATTATCATCTAGAGCTTCATGCATTGCTAGGAGCTTACAAGGTATTGGTGCTTTAATCTCCCCACCATCATTAACATTATTAGTGTACTTAATTCTATCCATATCCATCTTTTGAAGTGTTCTTTTAAAATCGGTGATCATACCAAGCCTATCATGCTTACTAAAAACTTTTCTAGCTTCTTTAGCTATATCCTCAAATTCTCGCACTAGGACTTTTAGAACAAAATCTCTCTTCTATCCCCTCTCCATATCAGAAAGTGTAAGGAACATGTGTTGTATCATGGGGTTGAGACTAATAAATCTAGCTTCCATCATGCGTACCAAACAAACGGAGGCATCTTCATAGGTAGGGATAGCTTTTGCAAGGGGTATATCTTTTAGATCTTCATGCATACTAACATGGGTGAAAAATTCTTCTATATTATCTCTTCCAATTACAGACCCTTGTCCCACCGGTATATCTTTTACGGTAAAATTAAAAGGAAACATGATGAAATAAGTAAATGCAAGCAACTAATTTTTTTGTGTTTTTAATATAGCAAACAAGATAACAAATAAAGTAAAACTAGCAACTAATTTTTTTGTGTTTTGATATAACGCAGCAAACAAAGTAGTAAATAAAATAAAGCAAGACAAAAACAAAGTAAAGAGATTGGAAGTGGAGACTCCCCTTGCAGCGTGTCTTGATCTCCCCGGCAACGGCGCCAGAAAAAGAGCTTGATACGCGTACAGCACGCGTCCGTTGGGAACCCCAAGAGGAAGGTGTGATGCGTACAACAGCAAGTTTTCCCTCAGTAAGAAACCAAGGTTTATCGAACCAGTAGGAGCCAAGAAGCACGTCGAAGGTTGATGGCGGCGAGATGTAGTGCGGCGCAACACCAGGGATTCCGGCGCCAACGTGGAACCTGCACAACACAACCAAAGTGTAGGGATTCGTTGCATAGAAAACAAAAAATTTCCTACCGCGAGAACGCAATCCAAGCCAAGATGCAATCTAGAAGATGGGAGCAACGAGGGGATGAACAAGACTAACCCTTGAAGATTTCCAAAGCCTATAAGAGTAGGCTCGTATTGCTGCGGTAGACGATCACTTGCCGCTTGCAAAAGCGCGTAGAAGATCTTGATCACGGTGCCACGATCGGGCAGCACCTCCGTACTCGGTCACACGTTCGGTGTTGATGAAGACGACGTCCTTCTCCCCGGTCCAGTGGGCAGCGGAAGTAGTAGCTCCTCCTTGAATCCGGCAGCACGACGGCGTGGTGGCGGTGACGATGGAGAACTCCGGCGGAGCTTCGCTAAGCGTGCGGGAGAGGTGGAGGAGAGAGGGGGCGGCTAGGGTTTGGGAGAGGGGGTGGCCGGCCTCAAGGGGTGCGGCCAAGCTATGGCTCTGTGGTGGCCAGCCCCCCTCCCCTATGCCCCTCATTATATAGATGGAAGCCCCAAGAGTTGTAGTCCAAGTCTTCGAATAAGACCCCAACACCAAAACTTCCCAAAGGTGGGAAACCTACTCAAGGAGGGAGTCCTACCCAAGGTGGGACTCTGTTATCACCAGAATTTGACCAAATCAGAGGTGGGCCACGATCAAGATAAGCTTGAAGGTTATATATGGAGAGAATGCGAAGATCGGCCTTATATGCGAAGTTGGGCTAGATTGCCTATTTATCTGTAATTTATTAGATCGTATCTTAAGTTAGAAGTTAGAGTTTTACCCGTGCACGGTTAGCTGCACGTCCGAATTAGAAAGTCCGCTGGACTATAAATATGTATCTAGGGTTTATGGAAAAAACAACAACACAACGTTCACCCCAAACAAACCAATCTCGGCGCATCGCCAACTCCTTCGTCTCGAGGGTTTCTACCAGGTAAGCGACATGCTGCCTAGATCGCATCTTGCGATCTAGGCAGCACAAGCCCCACGTTGTTCATGCGTTGCTCGTACTGAAGCGCTTTTGATGGCGAGCAACGTAGTTATCATAGATGTGTTAGGGTTAGCATAGTTCTTCG
Source organism: Lolium perenne (assembly GCF_019359855.2). Classification (NCBI taxonomy): domain Eukaryota; kingdom Viridiplantae; phylum Streptophyta; class Magnoliopsida; order Poales; family Poaceae; genus Lolium; species Lolium perenne. Next base: position 167,475,694 of record NC_067244.2, read on the forward strand.
TATAACATGCTTACGTAGTGCAACCCTTGCATATCTAGCCGCCCTCACATCTATCTCAGGTGTGGGGGCGGCACCCCGCTTGATCATCGTTTAGTAGATCTGATCCGTTACGATTGCTCCTTGTTCTACAAGGATTAGTTTAATATCTGCAATAGTTAGGCCTTACAAAGGGGGGGAGGATCCAGCGGCACGTAGGGTGGCGTTCGCAAGTCCTAAACGGGATGTTCCGAGGATCAACTTCATGTTGGTTTTTAGGCCTTGTTTAGGATCGGCTTACGAGTACCGTGCGTGGCCGCGAGGCCCAACCTGGAGTAGGATGATCCGATTATGCGGTGAAAACCCTAAATCGTCGTAGATCTCATTAGCTATATCTTGATCAAGCAGGATCACCATATTCGTGCACCCCGTACGAATCATGGGTGGATCGGCTCTTTGAGCCGATTCACAGGATAACCTGAGAGCCGATCGAGGCTCTTATTTAATGTTTACGTGTATGCCATGCAGGAAACTAAGCGAGGCATCCCCATCACCTTCCTGACCAGGTATAGGTCAGGTGGCACGCCCTTGCACTTCGCATCGCCGCGTGTGACCAGAAGAGCATTGCGGGCCGTCGCTCGGAGGGGTCTCAGCCAGCCGCAGCTTGATACGTCTCCAACGTATCTATAATTTCCGATGTTCCATGCTTGTTTTATGACAATACCAACATGTTTTGTTCACACTTTATATCATTTTTATGCGTTTTCCGGAACTAACCTATTGACGAGATGCCGAGAGGCCAGTTGCTGTTTTCTGCTGTTTTTGGTTCCAGAAAGGCTGTTCGGGCAATATTCTCGGAATTGGACGAAATCAACGCCAAACCTCCTATTTTTCCCGGAAGGCTCCAGAACACCGAAGGAGAGTCGGAGGAGTGCCAGGGGGGCCCCACACCCTAGGGTGGCGCGGCCCAAGGGGGGGGCGCGCCCCCCTATGGTGTGGCCAGCCCAGGCCCCCTCCGACTCCGATTCTTCGCCTATTTAAGCCGTCGTGACCTAAAACCTCGACACCAATTGACGAAACTCCAGAAAGACTCCAGGGGCGCCGCCGCCATCGCGAAACTCCAATTCGGGGGACAGAACTCTCTGTTCCGGCACCCTGCCGGACGGGGAATTGCCCCCGGAGCCATCTCCACCGCCGTCTTCACCGCCATCTTCACCGCCATCGCTGCCCCCATGATGAGGAGGGAGTAATTCACCCCTGAGGCTGAGGGCTTCGCTGTAGCTATGTGGTTCATCTCTCTCCCATGTACCTCAATACAATAATCTCATGAGCTGCTTTACATGATTGAGATTCATATGAGTTTTGTATCACAATTTATCTATGTGCTACTCTAGTGATGTTATTAAAGTAGTTCTATTCCTCCTGCACGTGTGTAAAGGTGACTAGTGTGTGCACCGTGTGGTTCTTGTCGTAGGCTATGATCATGATCTCTTGTAGATTGTGGAGTTAATTATTACTATGATGGTATTGATGTGATCTATTCCTCCTACATATGCATGAAGGCGATAGTGTGCATGCTATGTTAGTACTTGGTTTAGTCTTTTGATCTATCTTACACTATAAGGTTACTAAATATGAACAAATTGTGGAGCTTGTTAACTCCGGCATTGAGGGTTCGTGTAATCCTACGCAATGCGTTCATCATCCAACAAAAGTGTAGAGTATGCATTTATCTCTGCTCTGTTATGTGATCAATGTTGAGAGTGTCCACTAGTGAAAGTGTAATCCCTAGGCCTTGCTCCTAAATATCGCTATCGCTACTTGTTTACTATCGCTGCGTTACTCTTTGCTTGTTTACTGTTTCTTGTGTTACTACTGCTGCAATACCACCACCATCAACTACACACCATCAAGCTATTTTCTGGCACCGTTGCTACTGCTCATATATATTCATACCACCTGTATTTCACTATCTCTTCGCCGAACTAGTGCACCTATTAGGTGTGTTGGGGACACAAGAGACTTCTTGCTTTGTGGTTGCAGGGTTGCATGAGAGGGATATCTTTGACCTCTTCCTCCCTGAGTTCGATAAACCTTGGGTATCCACTTAAGGGAAAACTTGCTGCTGTTCTACAAACCTCTGCTCTTGGAGGCCCAACACTGTCTACAGAAAGGAGGGGGAACGTAGACATCAAGCACTTTTCTGGCGCCGTTGCCGGGGAGGAAAGGTAAAAGGCACTCATACTCCGGTTCCAGGTAAAGTACTTTTCTGGCGCCATTGTGTTTGTGCTCGAAGCTATTTCCTTTAGATCCTGCAATTGCAACTTTTTGTTTCTTGTTTACACTAGTTAGGCATAATGGAAAACAACAAAAAAATTAGTGAGCTTTTTAATCTTTTTCCTGATTTAGAATTATTTGATGCGAAAATTAAAAAACCTATGGAACCTTATTTGCATGCTAGTAGCGATGTTATTAGTATGAATGCAATTACTGCTAATGCTATGAAGAAGTCTAAGCTTGGGGAAGCTAGTTTTTGTGGTCTTTTTAGCTTCCCATCTTTAGGGGAGAAAATTTGTTCTGATAATGCTTTATCTCCCATATGCGATAACTCTAATAATGCTTCTGATATTTTAAATCCACCTGCTGAAAGTATTCCGTATAAAATACCCATGAAAATTATTGAACGTGTTATGGACAACCACTATAAAGGGGATGGAACTGTCCATCCTAGAGATCATTTACTGTTTTTGCACGAATTATGTGGGTTATTCAAGTGTGCAGGTATCTCTATGGATGAAGTGAGGAAGAAGCTATTCTCTGTTTCGCTGTCTGGTAAAGCAGCGCATTGGTATAAATTGTTGGAGAATAGGCATTCTCTTGGTTGGGAGGAAATTGCATCTCTCTTTTATTCTAAATTTTATCCTCCGCATGAAGTGCATATTGATAGGAATTATATTTATAACTTTTATCCTCGTGATGGAGAGAGTATTTCTCAAGCGTGGGGGAGATTGAAATCTCTAATGCTCAAATGTCCCATTCATGAGCTCCCCCGTAATGTTATTGTTAACAATTTTTATGCGAGACTTTCAGGACAACACAAGGACTATCTGGACGCGTGTTCGGAAGGATCTTTCACAAGCAAGGAGGTTGAAGCTAGGTGGGACCTCCTCGATCGGATTGAGGACAACGCTGAAGGATGGGAGAACAATGAAGGTAAAGAGTCAGGTATAAATTATGATTATGAATGCATTGAAGCTTTTATGGATACCGATAAATTTCGAAATATGAGTGCTACTTATGGTCTTGACTCTCAAGTTGCTGCGAATCTTTATAAAGCCTTTGCTTCTCATTTTGAATTACCTAAAAATAATTTTGATAAGTATCATGAACCTTTTAAAGAGGCTTGCATGAAGAATGAAATTGTTGTTAATTATTGCAATAAGCATGCTCAAACTCCTAAGAATGCTATTTCCTATAAGCATGTTAATTTTTGTGGAATACATAGACCTTGTGGAATTAATCAAATCAAAGATGAATATTGTATCCATCATGCTAATGAAAAAACTAGAAAGTGGTTTAGGGCTCTAGATGATCTTGGTAAAAAAGTTTGTGCCCTCTATCCTTTTATTTGTGAAGTTTGCCATGAAGTGGGTCATTTTAATTTTCAATGCTCCTCCAGTGATATATTGAACCCAATGAGTGCTGCAAATTTGTATTGTGATGATGAAATTACTCCTAATCAGCATGATGAACTTACTTTATTTTTGGGGTGTGAAGAATTGTCGAGAAAAATCTCTTTGTTACATATGAGTGATCTTGATATTGATGATGTCCTGCATGGGTGTTTTTCTTATTGCATTGATAATAGCCATACAAATACTTACATACAAAATATTTTAGAAGATGACACCTTGCCAAAATATGATAGGACTGCTGTGTGTTTTCAACTAATTAATGAAAAGGAGGGATTCCCCCAAGTTTCTTCTATTGTTTCTGAAAGTAAATCAGGTTATGCGGACAAGCCACCCTTCAAGCCTCTTCCACCTAAAGGAGGGAACGAGGAGAAGGAAGAGAAGAAGAAGAAGGGAACGAAGAAGAAGAAGAAGAAGGGGAATAAAAAGAAAGAGGTAACATCATATCCCCGCGTATATGAGATAACAATAGGTAACCGTAAGTATGTTGCTCCTAATGATTATTGTGATAATGAATCTGAATATGATGATCTTCCTATGCCCTTTACATACATTAGCAATCATGATTTGAATGAGCACACCACTTTTGATATTACAAATCTCTGGGAAATTGATTCTATTTCTTATGATGACACTATGCCTCCGATCTCTAATGATTATTATAAAGAATGCTATGATGTAGGTTCTAATTATCCTTATGAAACTTGTCATAGTCATGATTGGATTACCAAAAACAATTCCCTTTAATAGGCAACATGTTTACCATGTTCAAATTCTTGATAATAATCTTGCTCCAATTACTATTAATGAGAATAACTCTTCTTATGCCAAATTTAATGATACTTCTATGCATATGAACCATGATAAGAATGTTTTAAGTGATGGGTATATTGTGGATTTCATCAATGATGCTACTGAAAGTTATTATGAGAGAGGGAAATATGGTTATATGCATCTTAATGATATTAAGTTTCCCCTCTTTATGTTGAGAATCTTGAAGTTACTCGTGTTTTATCCTCTTATGCTTGTCACTTTGTTCTTCATGAATTCATTTGTGTACAAGATTCCTCTTCATAGGAAGCATGTTAGACTTAAATTTGTTTTGAATTTGCCTCTTGAAGCTCTCTTTTGCTTCAAATACTATTTCCCGCGAATGGATTATTAAAACTGCTGAGCCCATCTTAATGGCTATAAAGAAAGAACTTCTTGGGAGATAACCCATGTGTTATTTTGCTACAGTACTTTGTTTTATATTTGTGTCTTGGAAGTTGTTTACTACTGTAGCAACCTCTCCTTATCTTAGTTTTGTGTTTTGTTGTGCCAAGTGAAGCCTCTAATCGAAGGTTGATACTAGATTTGGATTTCTGCACAGAAACAGATTTCTATCTGTCACGAATCTGGGATTTTCTCTCTGTAGAAAAATCAGAAAAATATGCCAATTTACGTGCGTGTTCCTCAGATATGTACGCAACTTTCATTAGTTTTGAGTTTTCTGATCTGAGCAACGGAAGTATTTATTAGAAATTCGTCTTTACGGACTGTTCTGTTTTGACAGATTCTGCCTTTTATTTCGCATTGCCTCTTTTGCTATGTGGGATGGATTTCTTTGTTCCATTAAACTCCAGTAGCTTTGAGCAATGTTCAGAAGTGTTAAGAATGATTGTGTCACCTCTGAACATGTGAGTTTTTGATTATGTACTAACCCCTCTAATGAAGTTTATGAGAAGTTTGGTGTGAAGGAAGTTTTCAAGGGTCAAGAGAGGAGGATGATATACTATGATCAAGAAGAGTGAAAGCTCTAAGCTTGGGGATGCCCCGGTGGTTCACCCCTGCATATATCAAGAAGACTCAAGCGTCTAAGCTTGGGGATGCCCAAGGCATCCCCTTCTTCATCGACAAATTATCAGGTTCCTTCTCTTGAAACTATATTTTTATTCGGTCACATCTTATGTGCTTTACTTGGAGCATCTGTGTGCTTTTGTTTTTGTTTTTGTTTGAATAAATTGGATTACATCATGCTTGTGTGGGAGAGAGACACGCCCCGCTGTTGCATATGAACACATGTGTTCTTAGCTCATGATATTCATGGCGAAGTTTCCTCTTCGTTAAATTGTTATATGGTTGGAATTGGAAAATGCTACATGGAGTAATTGCTATAATGTCTTGGGTAATGTGATACTTGGCAATTGTTGTGCTCATGTTTAAGCTCTTGCATCATATACCTTACACTTATTAGTGAAGAAATACATAGAGCTTGTTAAAATTTGGTTTGCATGAGTGGTTTCTCTAGAGTCTAGATATTTTCTAGTAAGATGTTTGAACAACAAGGAAGACGATGTATAGTTTTATAATGCTTGTAATATGTCTTTTATGTGAGTTTTGCTGTACTAGTTCGTGCTTGTGTTTGCTTCAAACAACCTTGCTAGCCTAAACCTTGTATCGAGAGGGAATACTTCTCATGCATCCAAATCCTGAGCCAAACAACACTATGCCATTTGTGTCCACCATACCTACCTACTATGTGGTATTTCCTGCAATTCCAAAGTAAATTGCTTGAGTGCTACCTTTAAACAATTCAAAATTTATCACCTCTGATTTGTGTCAATGTTTTATAGCTCATGAGGAAGTATGTGGTGTTTAGCTTTCAACCTTGTCATTTACTTTTGACGGACTCTCATATGGACTAGTGGCACATCCGCTTATCCAATAATTTTGCAAAAAGAGCTGGCAATGGGATTCCCGATCCCAAATTAATTAACAAAAATAGACACTCCTCCATGGTATGTGATTGTTGGACGGCACCCGAAGGATTCGGTTAGCCATGGCTTGTGTAAGCAAAGGTTGGGAGGAGTGTCATCATAATAAAACTAAAATAAAAAGGCACTCCTTCATGGTATGAGATTGTTGGCGGTGCACCCGAGGATTCGGTTAGCCATGGTTTGTGAAAGAAAGGTTGGAAGGAGTGCCACCCAAAAATAAAATAATTCATGGGAGCCACTCTTGGAAGTCCGGTTGGCGAGGTAGTTAGTGTACCCATTACCATTCGTTGACAACAACAAACACCTCTCAAAACTTTACTTTTTATGCTCTCTATATGTTTTCAAAACCAAAGCTCTAGCACAAATATAGCAATCGATGCTTTCCTCTTTGAAGGACCATTCTTTTACTTTTATTGTTGAGTCAGTTCACCTATTTCTCTCCACCTCAAGAAGCAAATATTTGTGTGAACTGTGCATTGATTCTTACATACTTGCTTATTGCATTTGTTATATTGCTCTGCATTGACAACTATCTATGAGATATACATGTTACAAGTTGAAAGCAACCGCTGAAACTTAATCTTCCATTGTGTTGCTTCAATACCTTTACTAAGAATTTATTGCTTTATGAGTAATTCTTATGCAAGACTTGTTGATGCTTGTCTCGAAAGTACTATTCATGAAAAGTCTTTGCTATATGATTCAATTGTTTACTCATTGCATTTACATTGTTTCGAATCGCTGCATTCATCTCATATGCTTTACAATGGTATGATTAAGATTATGTTGGTAGCATGTCACCTCAGAAATTATCTTTTATCGTTTACCTACTCGAGGACGAGTAGGAACTAAGCTTGGGGATGCTGATACGTCTCCAACGTATCTATAATTTCCGATGTTCCATGCTTGTTTTATGACAATACCAACATGTTTTGTTCACACTTTATATCATTTTTATGCGTTTCCGGAACTAACCTATTGACGAGATGCCGAGAGGCCAGTTGCTGTTTTCTGCTGTTTTTGGTTCCAGAAAGGCTGTTCGGGCAATATTCTCGGAATTGGACGAAATCAACGCCAAACCTCCTATTTTTCCCGGAAGGCTCCAGAACACCGAAGGAGAGTCGGAGGAGTGCCAGGGGGGCCCCACACCCTAGGGTGGCGCGGCCCAAGGGGGGGCGCGCCCCCCTATGGTGTGGCCAGCCCAGGCCCCCTCCGACTCCGATTCTTCGCCTATTTAAGCCGTCGTGACCTAAAACCTCGACACCAATTGACGAAACTCCAGAAAGACTCCAGGGGCGCCGCCGCCATCGCGAAACTCCAATTCGGGGGACAGAACTCTCTGTTCCGGCACCCTGCCGGACGGGGAATTGCCCCCGGAGCCATCTCCACCGCCGTCTTCACCGCCATCTTCACCGCCATCGCTGCCCCCATGATGAGGAGGGAGTAATTCACCCCCGAGGCTGAGGGCTTCGCTGTAGCTATGTGGTTCATCTCTCTCCCATGTACCTCAATACAATAATCTCATGAGCTGCTTTACATGATTGAGATTCATATGAGTTTTGTATCACAATTTATCTATGTGCTACTCTAGTGATGTTATTAAAGTAGTTCTATTCCTCCTGCACGTGTGTAAAGGTGACTAGTGTGTGCACCGTATGGTTCTTGTCGTAGGCTATGATCATGATCTCTTGTAGATTGTGGAGTTAATTATTACTATGATGGTATTGATGTGATCTATTCCTCCTACATATGCATGAAGGCGATAGTGTGCATGCTATGTTAGTACTTGGTTTAGTCTTTTGATCTATCTTACACTATAAGGTTACTAAATATGAACAAATTGTGGAGCTTGTTAACTCCGGCATTGAGGGTTCGTGTAATCCTACGCAATGCGTTCATCATCCAACAAAAGTGTAGAGTATGCATTTATCTGTTCTGTTATGTGATCAATGTTGAGAGTGTCCACTAGTGAAAGTGTAATCCCTAGGCCTTGCTCCTAAATACTGCTATCGCTACTTGTTTACTACTGCTGCGTTACTACTGCTTGTTTACTGTTTTACTGTGTTACTACTGCTGCAATACCACCACCATCAACTACACACCATCAAGCTATTTTCTGGCACCGTTGCTACTGCTCATATATATTCATACCACCTGTATTTCACTATCTCTTCGCCGAACTAGTGCACCTATTAGGTGTGTTGGGGACACAAGAGACTTCTTGCTTTGTGGTTGCAGGGTTGCATGAGAGGGATATCTTTGACCTCTTCCTCCCTGAGTTCGATAAACCTTGGGTATCCACTTAAGGGAAAACTTGCTGCTGTTCTACAAACCTCTGCTCTTGGAGGCCCAACACTGTCTACAGGAAAGGAGGGGGAACGTAGACATCACAGCTCTAGGCTCTTCCCGGCTCTACCGTGTTGACAGGCCGCTGCCCGCCGGTGGGTTTTGGCAGTCAACACATTCTGGCACGCCCGGTGGGACATCGAGCAAAGGAAAGCCGATGACGAAACATCGGCTGGTGCGAACACGATGCTCGTCCTCCCGACGGAGCCTAGTGCTCCATGATTACATGAGGGATATTACGAAACCTTCATGGAGCGCTTCGATCCAGCGAGTCGGCCAAGATTATTCTCACTACACGGTTTGCTTGGTTTCAACATTGATCTAACGACCGGCGGCCACGTCGGCTACACGAATCCCAACGGAGCCGAGGTACGAGTATGGCACATTGACATAATACAAAGCCGATATCTGCAGTCACCTGTCAGATTCGGCTCTGGGGAGGCGCATATGGTTATCAGACAGACGCATGGGCAAGGAAATGTCGGGAGCCGATGGAAAATCGGCCAGTAAAAAAAAAAAAAATTTGTAGCAAGTACAGAAAGATCCAGTCCAATGAAACATCATTTATCTCTGAAGGCCCTACTGAAGAAACACACCGAGGGCGAGAATGGCGTCGATACGGACGCGATCCGCCTCAGCAATCTCAGCCTTGTCATCCTCGTCCTTACCCGTCACCAGCTGATTGCTTAGGGTACGGATCTCAGCCAGATCGGTCTTCAGATCGGCTGTGAGGCCTTTTGCTTCGTCTTGAGAACGGGCAACAAGGGCTTCCTTGTCCTGGATAAGTTGTTTGGTCACCCTTACCCTCTCTTCAAGATCCTCCAGCTCCTTGCGCAGGGTCTCGAGTTCAGCACGAGTGACAGAAGTATCCGTCTTGGCGTCCAGAGCAGCCTTCTTCTCATTGAGCCGTCGGCATTTTTCGGCAATATCGGCCCTCAGCGGAAGTTGGGAGTGGCGAAGAGCAATCCTTTGGCGAGCCGATTGCACCCTTGACTTAAAGACCGGCAGGGTAACAGCGGGCCAGAGCTTCACTTGCAGGGTCATAGGAAGATGAAGCTGGATATCCTCGAGGATGCCTTTGGCTTCCTCGGAATCTTCAATCAAAGTCTCAGTTGGGGCAGAAAGCAAATCTTTGAGACGCTGGAGTGGACCACGGACCGTACTAGGGATCGGCTCCCCACCTGCCTTGGAAGAAGTTGGTTCGATGGATTCTGGATCGAACGAAAGCAAGCTCGAGAGATCATAACCCTGGTAGGGCAAACAAAGTGAGTTTAGCAGGCAATGGTGGAATTGATGGGGCCAAGGAGGAAAGACATACCTCTCCCAAGGAAGGGGGAACAGCCGATGCAGTGACGATCGGCTTTTCTGTGGACTGAGATGGGTGAACCATTTGGACAGCCGCCACCGCCGAGGTGGCCAGGTCCAGAGTGGCGGACGGTATCTGTATCTCCTCAACGTCTCCGCTAGAAGTTTCTTCGGCCTGCAAGAGGAAATGATTAGCCGATCTATACGTAACGACGGGAAAGCATTAAGTATGATCAAGAAGATGATTACATTTGAGACCTCCTGGCTTGATGAAGAAGGTCGTGGGTTCTTGCGAGCCCTTTTGATGCAGCGCTTCTTTGTGCGTGACCCCGATCTGTTCGGGGCTTGGGGGGCAGGAGTTTCAGTGATCGACTTTTCCTTAAGAGCCGGCGCTGGTGAAGCCGTCTGGCTTTGGGTGGTGGACCTCTCGGAATTGCCCGAGCTTGAGTCCCCTTGACTGGTTTCCTCAGCTCCGCTAGAGGTTCCTTCGGTGGAGGGCTGTAGGAAAGAACACGAGCGTATCATAAACAAATGATTGAAAGCGGACAAGCGTCTGCAGGGTCGGAACCGACTTACACGCAAGCCTTCGTGAGCCGAAGCTTTATGCTTCAGGGTTTTTCTGGCAGCCACCTTCCTCACCGCCGTCCTCGCCTGAGTCGAGGCTCGGGGGGCAACCGGTCCCGAAGATGCTTTACTCTTGGTAGCCGATTTCGGTGAAATCGGCTGACCCTGCATTATGACTTTCTTCAGAGGTGGCGAGTTCTGGCAGAAGAGAACCACTGGTGCAGGGGGGAGGAATACGAAAGGGGAACCGTCAGCTTGAGTGGGAGCCGGACCATCTTGTTGCTGCCAGGAGAAAGAGTTAGGTCACAGATAATCACCATAAGGCGGATACAGGAAATGCTTGATGGTACCTGGTCTGCAGGGATGTCATACTCGGCGTCGAGCTCTCTCAGCAGCGGTCCTAGAGCCTTCCGGAAGACGTGGGTCTTCCACATCGACCACCAAGTTTCAAAACCATCGGTGGTGAAGGAGAAGCGGAGGTCGTGAGGAATTGGGATGGCCAAAGCATCAAAGAAGGTATAACACCTTTGGGCAGTGATGATGTCAGGCAGGTCAGCTCTACTTGCTGTCAGATGGTGTAAGAAGAAATGTGGAGGCACTTGTCCGAGACCAAGCTGTCGGGCTGCCACTACCGGTTGGTAGCACTCATAACCGGGTTTTGTGATCCGGTTCGAGGTACTCATGCCAACAGGGAGAAAGCAAGGGCGAATCATGATGGAGTACAAATGCTGTGTGCCGGCGTCATCGGCAAGGTCATCCAATCGGAAAGAGACGGGGTTTTCAAAGTTTGCCGATTCAGTGTAAGGATCGAACAGGGGGTTGTCCAGACCTTGGAAGAAAATCTTAAACCACCCTGCTGCTTCCTTGGGGATCAGCCTGCTGCCTGGGAGACCATATAGGGCTTGGCCGTAGCTGGTGCATCGAATTTCCTTTCCATTCACATCCGGAAAGGTGCAGGTGGTCAGGGGTGGGAAGTCTGGTATTTGGTTTTGGAAGTATAGTTGGGCCCACAGCTGAATGAACCACCAGGGGCCGCCAGTTTTGACTGTCTTTCGAGAGAACAGTTTGACAGACATCAGTTGGAGGGATCGATAAATCTCTCCAAGGAATAGTTTGCCTAGGCCGAGTTGGGTGCCTTTAGCAAGTTCATAAGCCAGGGAGAGGTAATTCTTGGTGGGAGCAAGTGATGGGCCGCAGAATATGAAGTGCTCCAACCAGAAATTCAGAAAGGATGTGTGCTCCCTCTCTGTCACGGGGCCTTTGTTTTTCATGTAACGATGGAGGTAGGCACCCCAGCTGGTACACTCCTTTTTGGAGGAGAGAGTGAAAGGGACTTTTGGCAGTTTGAATGCAGAAGGGCTGGGGGATGCAATGTCTAGCCCTGTGATCATGGCCACATCCAGTAGGGTTGGTGTCATAAGGCCGTGACCAAACATAAAGCAGTTCAGTGCATCAGACCAGAAGTAGCCGATGGTTTTCAAGATGTTCTCGTTTTTCTCAAGAGGAGATAATGATAATGACAGGGCATCGGCTATCCCTATGGTTTCCCAAGTGGCATAGTAGGATTTTGATACTCTATTGTACCATGCCACCCAACCTTCAGGAGGATTAGGCCAGGCTCGTAGGCAGTCGGCCCAGGAAGTTAGATCTAGGTTTTGGCTCACAAAGGGGATTCTGTTAGCTTCGCACGAAATTATCAGGGCAGGACTCTCAGAAGAACGAGGACCGAGGCACATCAAATTTGCGAGAGAAGGGTGTGGCAGAAGGATATCTGAAGCCTAAATTAGTAGCGGAGCGAAACATTAATTCAGGTGTTTGCCATTAATCTCATGTCAAGTCGAACAGCGAGAGGGGGTTGAGGATTACCTACAGTCCGGAAGCTGTGGTATCGGTGTTGGATGATTCCGCCATGGGATGCGTTGAAGGAGCCGAGGGCGGCGTGGCCGAGATCTGTATAGATGGTGGTGGGTTGGAGCTGCTCAGGCGGCGATTTGGGGATCTGAGTTCGCCTTTTCAGATGGAGGTCGCAGGTTACCGTTTGGAAGGGCGGTTAGGTCGACGTTCCTCGTATTTTTATAATGAAGACCGATGCAATGCCATCGGCTCTCTTTGGAGACTGCGTGACTTTGACCATCGGCAAAACAGTTAATTGAAGAATACTTTTTCATTAACAGAGGAGGGTTTGTTGCAATGAAGAGCCGATGGTTCAAAGAGGAACAGAAGAAGAGCCGATTGCTCGCATCTTGTTGATGCTATGTCACTAGTCCTCGCTGCCCTCATCGTCAGCATCGTAGCTATCACCGGCACTGTTTCCGGAGAATTCCTCGTCACCGCTGCTCTAGCCCTCGACTGGAGTTTTCTTCCTCTGCGTCGTCATCATCGTCCTCACTAAAGTCCCACTCGGGCTCCGACGTTAGCTCGTTTGGGGGAATAGATTGGAAAGAAAGGTCGGTGGTCAGATCAGAGGATGGAGAGGGCTAATTGATCGGCACGGTTGAATAATGGGAAGCTTGGCGGAAATTTAATGCCATTACAGTTTCCAAGGAAGTGATGCAGAGCTATCGAGTTTTCCAGAAGAGCTGATAAGGCATAATGATGACGGATGCTGCGACGACTCTGCTATATCATGGCATGACCCGACGAAGGAAAGCATAATGATTTTGGAAATGTTATTTCCAAAACCAGGGGGGCATGTGTTATCACCAGAATTTGACCAAATCGGAGGTGGGCCACGATCAAGATAAGCTTGAAGGTTATATATGGAGAGAATGCGAAGATCGGCCTTATATGCGAAGTTGGGCTAGATTGCCCATTTATCTGTAATTTATTAGATCGTATCTTAAGTTAGAAGTTAGAGTTTTACCCGTGCACGGTTAGCTGCACGTCCGAATTAGAAAGTCCGCTGGACTATAAATATGTATCTAGGGTTTATGGAAAAAACAACAACACAACGTTCACCCCAAACAAACCAATCTCGGTGCATCGCCAACTCCTTCGTCTCGAGGGTTTCTACCAGGTAAGCGACATGCTGCCTAGATCGCATCTTGCGATCTAGGCAGCACAAGCCCCACGTTGTTCATGCGTTGCTCGTACTGAAGCGCTTTTGATGGCGAGCAACGTAGTTATCATAGATGTGTTAGGGTTAGCATAGTTCTTCGTATAACATGCTTACGTAGTGCAACCCTTGCATATCTAGCCGCCCTCACATCTATCTCAGGTGTGGGGGCGGCACCCCGCTTGATCATCGTTTAGTAGATCCGATCCGTTACGATTGCTCCTTGTTCTACAAGGATTAGTTTAATATCTGCAATAGTTAGGCCTTACAAAGGGGGGGAGGATCCAGCGGCACGTAGGGTGGCGTTCGCAAGTCCTAAACGGGATGTTCCGAGGATCAACTTCATGTTGGTTTTTAGGCCTTGTTTAGGATCGGCTTACGAGTACCGTGCGTGGCCGCGAGGCCCAACCTGGAGTAGGATGATCTGATTATGCGGTGAAAACCCTAAATCGTCGTAGATCTCATTAGCTATATCTTGATCAAGCAGGATCACCATATTCGTGCACCCCGTACGAATCATGGGTGGATCGGCTCTTTGAGCCGATTCACAGGATAACCTGAGAGCCGATCGAGGCTCTTATTTAATGTTTACGTGTATGCCATGCAGGAAACTAAGCGAGGCATCCCCATCACCTTCCTGACCAGGTATAGGTCAGGTGGCACGCCCTTGCACTTCGCATCGCCGTGTGTGACCAGAAGAGCATTGCGGGCCGTCGCTCGGAGGGGTCTCAGCCAGCCGCAGCTCTAGGCTCTTCCCGGCTCTACCGTGTTGACAGGCCGCTGCCCGCCGGTGGGTTTTGGCAGTCAACAGACTCCCACCTTTTCCTTAGGTGGGGTGGCCGGCCACCATGGGTGGAATCCACCTGGGATTCCTTCCCCTTATGGCTGGCCGGCCATGCTAGTGGAGTCCCTCCGGGACTCCACCTTCCATAGTGCCATTTTTCCGGACTTTTCTAGAACCTTCTAGAACCTGCCATAAATGCACCGGATCATTTCCAAACTTGGAATATGACTTCCTATATATGAATCTTATTCTCCTGACCATTCCGGAACTCCTCGTGATGTCCGGGATCCCATCCGGGACTCCGAACAAATATTCGAACTCCATTCCATATTCAAGTTCTACCATTTCAACATCAAACCTTAAGTGTGTCACCCTACGGTTCGCGAACTATGAGGACATGGTTGAGTACTCTCTCCAACCAATAACCAATAGCGGGATCTGGAGATCCATAATAGCTCCCACATATTCAACGATGACTTCAGTGATCGAATGAACCATTCACATACGATACCAATTCCCTTTGTCACGCGATATTTTACTTGTCCGAGGTTTGATCATCGGTATCACTCTATACCTTGTTCAACCTCGTCTCCTGACAAGTACTCTTTACTCGTACCATGGTATGTGGTCTCTTTTGAACTTATTCATATGCTTGCAAGACATTAGACGACATTCCACCGAGAGGGCCCAGAGTATATCTATCCGTCATCGGGATGGACAAATCCCACTGTTGATCCATATGCCTCAACTCATACTTTCCGGATACTTAATCCCACCTTTATAACCACCCATTTACGCAGTGGCGTTTGGTGTAATCAAAGTACCTTTCCGGTATAAGTGATTTACATGATCTCATGGTCATAAGGACTAGGTAACTATGTATCGAAAGCTTATAGCAAATAACTTAATGACGTGATCTTATGCTACGCTTAATTGGGTGTGTCCATTACATCATTCATACAATGATATAACCTTGTTATTAATAACATCCAATGTTTATGATTATGAAACTAATCATCCATTAATCAACAAGCTAGTTAAGAGGCATACCAGGGACTCTTTGTTGTTTACATATCACACATGTATTAATGTTTCGGTTAATACAATTATAGCATGATATATAAATATTTATCATAAAAATAAAGATATATAATAACCACTTTTATTATTGCCTCTTGGGCATATCTCCTTCAGTCTCCCACTTGCACAAGAGTCAATAATCTAGATTACATTGTAAGGTACCTAACACCCATGGCATTCTGGTGTTGGTCATGCTTTGCCCTAGGGAGAGCTTTAGTCAACGGATCTGACACGCTCAGAAATGTATGTATTTTGTAATTCATTTGCGTCTTAACGCATCACTCATTTCCAAATGAGTTGGCATTAAATATGTTTGATCTTCTGGTGGAACCTTAATTCCGCGGTCTGAAATAAGTCACTAATATTGTCACATACAATATAGCTTCAAAATTCTGACACTATCGGAACTACACCAAGTTCTCAAAGAACTTCTTGACTCAACATCCTCAGTCATTTGTCAAAACAATGACATACTCTGCCTTCGTTTTTAGAATCCGTCACAATATTTAGAACTCTTCTAAATCTAACATAGACAACTTCTAGCTCATTTGTGCTACCTTTAAAACAACACTTAGTCTAATTTGAGATTGAAATTTTATTTTTATATGTGACAAAACAAATATCGGTGTAATCACCTTACAGCGATTTGTTTGTCATTTCTCCATACAAAACTATATATATATCCTTGGTTCTTCTAAAGTACTCAAGGATACTCTTACTGTCGTCCAATGATCATCTCATGAATCATTTTAGTATATGCTCATAACATTTTAGAGCACAGGACAACTGATTGTGTACATATTATTTGTGATCCATAATCACTCATGTGTTTTTACTCATTGAGTATCAGATACACTCAAGTCTTGTTAAAACTTCACATGACAAGAACATTTTCTTAATATTTCTATATTGAACTATTTCAATATCCATTCTATGTACTTTGACTTAAACTTATTTTGTGTTTCAATCTATCTTCATAGATCTTGACACTAGATATGTTTCAGTCCATATCCTTTCATTGAAATTAATTTCTCAATGAAACCTTTTAATCAAGTATATAATTACATCATTTATAACCAACTATATGTTACCTACATAAAGTATTATAAATATGTCTTAGCGCTCCCACTTAATTTCTTGCAAATGCAAGCCTCTTCATCGTCTCTGTTGAAATCATAAACTCTTTGACTATTTCATCTGGTGAAGATTCTAACTCCGCGATACTTACTTCATCCAATTGAAGTTCGTATACCTATCTAGTATTCCACGGACCAGCAAAACTCTTGGTTGTATCTTGTATACACCTTTAATACACACTTCTGATAAGTAATGTATTTTGCCATCCTACTAACATATCTCATAAAAGAAATATGTAGTGATTACTAGAATAATCCATATAGACTATAAGCATTGCTACGGAAGATCTAATCTTGTCGTAGTCAACTCTTTGAACTTTGTCGTAAACAACTTTTCGACAAGTCAAGCTTCTTCAAGGATATTTCATCCAAGTCCATCAATTTTATAGATCCATTTACTTTCAAAAAGTATTCATCTATCTTGGATTTCATGGCGTATAGCCATTTTAACGGAGTCAGGGCCCATCATAACTTCTTTGTTTGTAGTTGGTTTATCATTGTTCAAAATCAATCCTTTGTCCACAAATCATTTATTTGATCACAAAGTAAACCATACCTACAAGGTTCAATATGTACTTCGATCTCCATGGCTAAAACACTTTGTAGTCATGGGAGCCATGATCGTCGTGGCCGCTTCCGAAACCAATTCCGATGCTGCGTTACTCTGATCATTATGCTCAGGTTCATAAACCTTATCAATTTATATTGTCCTCCCACTCAAATACTTCACTAGAAACAATTTCTCGGAAATAAGAAACATTGACAAACACTTTTGTCTTTGTCTTGTGGGAAGAATTCCCAATTAAATCTCTGGGATAACCAACAAAGACATTCATCCGATTTTGGTTGTAAACTCTTAGACCAAAATTTAAAGAAAAGACTATTAGGGTTTATACCCATACCATAACTTGTATGGTGTCATTTCAACGGATTATGATGATGCTCTATACAGTGTAAAAGCGGTAGTCACTAAAGCATAATCCACAAAAATATAATGGCGTCATAATATTTTATCTCATCATTAATCCAACAATGTTTGGATACATCTCTCGGATACTATATCATCATTATGATACTCCAAGAAATGTGAGTTGTAGAACAATTTCATGACTCTCTTAGATGTTCGCTAAAACTCGTAATTCAAATATTTTCACCATGATCCAATCATATATATTTGACTTTTCTATTACGATGATTTCCACTTCATGCTGAAATTTATTTGAATCCATTCAAATGTTTCAAACTTCTTACTTATTGAATATATCCACATATATACTCAATTCATTGTTGAAAGTTTTCATGAAGTAGAAGAATCTCCCGCACACAATTATGCCCAGTGAACCACTGATACGTCCAAAACGTATCTACTTTCCCGAACACTTTTGCTATTGTTTTGCCTCTAATTTGTGTATTTTGAATGCAACTAACACGGACTAACGCTGTTTTCAGCAGAACTGCTCTGGTGTCTCGTTTTTGTGCAGAAATCCAACTTTCAGGAAAATCCTCGGAATTTATGCAGAAGGCCCTATTTTCCCAGAAAACTGACGGAGCCAGAAGGACAAGTCAGGTGGAGGCCCGAGGGCCCCACACCATAAGGCGGCGCGGCCCAGGGGAGGCCCGCGCGGCCCTATGGTGTGGCCCCCTCGGCCGGCCTTCGACGCCCTCCTTCGGACTATATATTGCCTTCGACCTAAAAACGCACGGGGGAGAAGTCGAAGTCGCCAGAAAGCCTCCAGAACGCCGCCACATCGCGAAACTCCGTCTCGGGAGCCAGAAGTCTCCGTTCTGGCACTCCGCCGGGACGGGGAATTGGAGGAGATCATCGCCATCATCACCACCGACGCCTCTCCATCAACCAGCCATGTTTCCCCCATCCATGTGTGAGTAATTCCCCCGCTGTAGGCCGAAGGGGATGGTAGGGATTGGATGAGATTGGTCATGTAATAGCATAAGATTGTTAGGGCATAGTGCCTAGTGTCCGTAATTGGTACTTTGATGATATTGTTGCAACTTGTTATGCTTAATGCTTGTCACTAGGGCCCGAGTGCCATGATCTCAGATCTGAACATGTTATTATTTCATCATGATATTCATTGTTTATGGTCTTACCTGCAAGTTGTATACACATGTCGCTGTCCGGAACCAATGGCCCCGAAGTGACAGAAATCTGGACAACTGGAGGGGATGGTAGTGACGTGAGGATCACATGTGTTCACAGAGTGTTAATGCTTTGCTCCGGTACTCTATTAAAAGGAGTACCTTAATATCCAGTAGATTCCCTTGAGGCCCGGCTGCCACCGGCTGGTAGGACAAAAGATGTTGTGCAAGTTTCTCATTGCGAGCACGTACGACTATAATTGGAATACATGCCTATTGATTGCTTTGTACTTGGACACCGTTTTATTATTATCTGCAAATGCCCTGCTATGATTGTTACATGAGTTTCTCTCATCCATGCAACGCCCGTCATCCGTCCCCGTGCCTACAGTATTTTAATCCCGCTGTTTACTATAATCACTACTGCTGTCTCTGTTACTCTGCTGCTGTTATTTCACTATCGCCATCGCCATAAAACTGTTATTATCGATAAACTCTTGCGAGCAAGTCTGTTTCCAGGTGCAGCTGAATTGACAACTCCGCTGTTAAGGCTTCCAAGTGTTCTTTGTCTCCCCTTGTGTCGAATCAATAAATTGGGTTATACTACCCGCGAAGACTGCTGCGATCCCCTATACTTGTGGGTCATCAAGACTGTTTTCTGGCGCCGTTGCCGGGGAGCATAGCTTTATTTGGAAGTTCACTTGGATTGATATTGTTCGCTGCAAATTCTCCATCATGGGTAAAACTCGCGATCCTAAAGTCGCCATATTACCATCCACTACAAGAAAAGGTACAACTCTGAGTACCTCTGCTACTCTTGATTCACCGTGTGTGATAAGTCAACTTGTTTCACCGCCACAAGCTTCACTTGTTGGTACGTCTGCTGAATCTGAAAACTCTCATAATATTGATAATGTTTCTGCTGTGCTTGATGATAGTGGTTCACTGGGATCCTTTCTAGATGCTACAATTGCTAGGTCTAGACAAATTGAAAATGCTGAAACTCCTAATGAAAATGCCACTACACCTGTTAGTTCACCTGAACTTGATTATTCTAGTGATGATCCTGATGAAGATTATGTGGAGCTTAATGATGATTTAATTAATAGATGCAATGCTACTGCTGATGCAAGAAACATTAAAAAGTTTCTTACACAATATACTGTTAGACATAAGCTATCTCCTGATCCTGAATTTGCCACATCTCCTATATGCATTAAGGATAAAGATTATGATTTTTCTCTTGATCTATCTCATATAGCTATTGTAGAGAAAGCACCCTTTTGTGGTACTGAAAAAGAAAGTGCTGTAGAACACATGAATGAACTTTCTTCTATGAGTAGCTTGTTTTCTGATGATGACAAGATGCGTACTTACTTTGTCATTAAAAATTTTCCTTTCTCATTAAAGGATGATGCTAAAACTTGGTATAATAATTTGCCTCCTGGTTCTGTTAAAAGTCCAGCTGATTTGCGTGATGTTTTCTTTCGAAAATACTTTCCTGCTAGTGCTCAACATGTCGCTTACGTAGAATTTATAGGTTTGACCAAGGAGATGAAGAGAAATTGCCTGCGGCATGGGCAAGATTTTGTTCTCTTATCAGAGCTCGACCTGGACATGATTTGGAAAAGAATGATCTACTTGATATATTTTATAGTGGACTAACCATTGAATCTAGAGCATATTTGGATAGTTGTGCTGGTTGTGTTTTCAGAAAAGAACTCTGCACGAAGCTGAAGAATTATTAGCTAAAATAAGCCGGAATCATGATGATTGGAATACACCTGAACCAACTCCAACGCCAATATTGAAGAAGAGGGGTTTAATTGAATTGAATGATGAAGATATGAGGGAAGCTAAGAAGTCTCTCAAGGAGAAAGGTATTAAATCCGAAGATGTGAAGAATCTACCTCCTATAGAAGATATATGTGAGATAATTCCCCCTTCATCCATGATTGAGGTAAACTCCCTTCAACGCTTTACTAGGGAAGATATTCCGTATTCAAAACCTCCTGCGCAATGCTTAGATGAGTTTGATAATTATATTGTTAAGCAAGAAAATTTTAATATGAGAGTAGAGAATCATCTAATGGAAAATTCTCAAGCTATTAGCAATTTGCATGATATTGTGGAGAGAACCTCCAATGATGTTAAGATGCTTGTTAAACATTTTCAAATGATTCAAACTCAAATTGATCAACTCACTAAAGTGCAAAATGACTTGCTAAATAATAATTCTAAAGAGAAACATGCTTATGAAGAAACAACTAGAGGTGGTGTCTCTACCCAGGATCCTCTATATCCTGAAGGGCATCCCAAAATAATTGAACAAGATTCTCAACGAATTGAACCTAGTGCTCCTTCTAAGAAGAAAAAGAAGAAGAAACATAAAAATGTTGTAGAATCCTCTGAACCTGTTAATGATCCTAATAGTATTTCTATTTCCGATGCTGAAACTGAAAGTGGTAATGAACATGATAATGATAATGATAATGATAAGAATGATGCTTCTGATAAAGAAGAGGTTGAAGATGAACCTGACAAGCATAATAAAAATAAAAAGTATACTAAAGAAGATTTTATTGCTAAGAAACATGGTAATGAAAGAGAACCTTGGGTGCAAAAGCAAATGCCTTTTCCTGCTAAGAAACTAAAATCAAAGGAAGAAGAACACTATAATAAATTTTGTGATTGGATGAAACCTTTATTCTTGCAAATCCCTTTGACTGATGCTATTAAATTGCCTCCTTATTCAAAGTATATGAAAGATATTGTTACTAACAAGAGGAAAATCCCCAATGAGGAGATTTCCACTATGCTTGCTAATTACTCTTTCAATGGCAAGGTTCCAAAGAAGTTGGGAGACCCAGGTATACCTACTATTCCTTGTTCTATTAAGAATAATTATGTTAAAACTGCTCTATGTGACTTGGGAGCCGGTGTTAGTGTTATGCCTTTTTCTCTTTATAAGAGACTCTATTTAGATAAATTGATACCTACTGATATATCTTTGCAAATGGCTGATAAATCTACTGCTATTCCTGTTGGTATATGTGAGGATGTTCCTGTTCAAGTTACTAATAACTGCTTGATATTAACTGATTTTGTTGTGTTGGAAATGCCTGAAGATGATAATATGTCTATTATTCTTGGGAGACCTTTTCTTAACACCGCAGGGGCTGTTATTGATTGCAATAAAGGAAAGGTTACTTTCAATGTTGATGATAAGGAGCATACCGTCTATTTCACCAAGAGGATTGATAAAGTATGTGGAGTCAATACTATTTCTAATGTGAGAACTATCAAAGTTGGAACTATCGATTGTCCTATATATGAGCCTAAAGAAGGTTATCAAAATCTTATGATTGGATCCATATCAATACAATTCAAGGTAACATGATTGATTTGAGGTTTATTTCTTCATATGCTATGTAAAATTTATTCGGTGGCAAGACTTGATCAACCTTGTTAACGAATACTTTTTATATGCATAGAGGAGGTAAACAACATCTCTTTCTTCTTCCACTTGTCTTACTTGTTGTAGCACTTTTGATTTGCAAAGTTCCTTAGTTAATTAGAGATTTCAAAAAATTTCCTGGCCAGTAATAATAAACTTAATACCCAGAAATGTGCATTTTTCAAAGTTTTCAAAAATTCACAAAAATTATACTGTTGGTCCTATCTTTCGAAGAGGCACCTGGGAGCACCAGAGGCTGACCTGTGGGGCACCCCAGGGTGCCACACCACTAGCCGGCGTGGCCAAGGAGGGGGGCGCGCCACCCTGTGGTGTGGGCCCCTCCTTGCCCCACTACTTCATCTCTTTCTCCCAGAATCTTCTCTCTCCCGAAAAAACTCGCACCAGCTTTCTCTCACTCGCGTTTTTGCTCAAGAGCTCAGGATTTTTCGATCTGTTTGCTCAGCCCAGATTTCTGTCTGAAATTTGGCACATTTGCTCTCCGGTATGTGACTCCTCCGATTATCCAAGTAGAATTTTGTTTGGTTGAGCATATCTTGAATATTTTGCTGCTGTAGGTAACATGTTTAGTGAGCTTGCATGCTTGTTCTAAGTTGTATAAACTAGTTTTGATGCATGATTAGTACTCTAGCAAGTTCCTATAGTAGTTCCCCTTGATTATATGTCACCAAATCTAGTTTTATATCACTTGTTGAAAAATTTCAGAAAAGGAAGATGAAGAAGTTCAACTTTGGAGAATTGTTTCAGAGGGGAACAACCAGCACCGGGAGGCCTTCTAGGACCGCTACCCGACTTAGGCGATCCTACAATGAGGATATCATCGCGCCTAGCTTCGCGCCCGAAGAGGACAATGGGGCTCCTAATGCTTCATCCTTCCCATGCTATGATTTTCTGAGAAATGCAGGGATATTGGATGATTTCTCCACCCTTGTCAACAGGGCGGGCTTAGCCGCCTATGTGGGAGATGAAAGGGAGCAATACTACATGCTCACCAAAATCTTCGTCGAGAGCTTCAAGTTCCACAACAAGCAATATGGGCCGACAGTTGCATTCAAGATTTATGGTAATCCTATTACTATGAAGTTGGAAGAATTTTGTCGTGCATTGGATATTGCCCCTGTAGGTACAGCAAGGAGGATTGATGACAACCCCCGGGACCTGTTGGAGCTCTATCGAGGGATCACCGATGATGATTGTCGCACCATTCAGCGTGGCAAGATAAGGAACATTCAACTCCCCGCCATTAAGTATTTTGCCTATTACATTGCTACTAGCATTCTTGGTAGGGAGAACACTAGCAATATTTCTAGCTACCATCTTGCTTTCTTGAATGTTGCACTTACTGGACGAACATCTTATCATCTTGGTTCTCTTATTGCTCGCCGCCTGTCTAATAGGGGGCCTATTTTTGGAGGAACTATTGCACTGCGCATTTTAACACATTTAAGACTTCCTCTTGATTCTAATGATGTGCCATTAACCCCTAGGAGGCTTGATATTGCTGCTATGAAAAGCCATCATTTTGTTACCGCTGATTCCACTTTAGATAATATGGTCTATAGAATGTTGTTTGCTGACGGGGATGAGAAGGAAATCCCTCTACCCCAGCAAGATTTGTTTAGCATTGACAGGGAACCATGGTCGCGCACTAAGGAGGAGGTGGAGGAAAAGATAAAGATACAAGACTTCCACCAGCAGCATGACTCCGAGGACGCCGAGCCCTCCTACGACTACACCGTCACGTATCCGGGTGCTTCTTCTAGCACATACCCGGAATATGATCCATCTTCGTCGTACTACGGAGATGCTACTTCATGGTCTCGATGGGATTGAACTCCACTTAGGCCAAAAGCCTAAGCTTGGGGGGAGGTATACCGGCATAACTCATTCTTTGCATATTATGATTGCTGGATACTTGTATATACTTGTTTAGTTTGTTTGAGTGGTTTTCTAATGAGAGGGAGATGATATTTGGGGAAGTGCTGCCTGAAAACAGATTCTGGACTGTTACCGAAAAAATTCCCAAAAATATCCAGAACAGTATTTTGCGAAGCCAATTTTTTTGCATGTTCCCCAGGTTGTTATCTAACTTTCATTAGTTGAACACTTTTCGATTTTAGCAGTGGAAGAATTTATAAAAAATCGGGAACTGTACTGCTGTCAAGTTTGACGAATTTCTGCTGCTTTGTGTTTATGTGACTTTTCTAGTTTGCCGTTTCTTGTTTTTGCTTTGTTTCCTTCCCAAAACACAAAAAGACCAAAAATATTTCTGTTGTTTCTCTTCACCATTTGTTTGCTTTGGTTTCTTGCATTTGTTTAGCTTTATTTGCTATTGCTAGTTTGCTATAAGAAAACCCAAAAAGATTTTGCTTTGTTCGCTTGTTTCCTTTGTTCTTGTTTCCAATTCGAAAACACCAAAAATATTTTCTGTTCTTCTTTGGTTTGTAAAGTTCATCATGAGTTCAATGGTCTTCGGTGGCTGGAGCGTGGTTTTCATTTTATATTATCCAAGCTACACAAGTGAAAGGCAATAATGACGATCTACGACAATTGGATTGTGGTGAGAGGCTGGTATGAACTCTATTTGTTTTCATTTTTGTACATATACTCATCCATGTGAGCATGCTTAGTTGGTTCATGTGAGGTATATGTCATTTGAGAAAGTCTAGTAGTTCATGATCTCTCATGTTTAGCTCCAATTTATTAATATGAGTAGCATGTCATGGATGTTTGTTTGCATTGTTTTATTCATAAGTAAGTATGGCATTGTGGTATCCTCCTCTGAATAATTCATTTATATCGACTTGGCGCATGCTCACGCATGCATATGACTGAATAAAAGTCAATTAAGCCTCGATGATTTATATTGCTTCAGAGTTCTTGTATCACTTTTATGCCTCCGTTAATTTATTTTGCCGCAAGCATGATTATGACAGTTACTGCTCTCTTGATTTGTCGCTCCCCAGTCTTTTGCTAGCCTTCACTTGTACTGAGCGGGAACGCTGCTCGTGCTTCCAAACACCTTAAAACCAAGTTGTTCCAAAGTGTCCACCATAAATACCTATACATGGCATTTCAAACCATTCCAAGTAAATTCTCATGCGCTACCTTTAAAACCTTCAAAATGCTTCTCAATTTGTGTTAATGTTTCATAGCTCATGAGGAAATATGTGGTGTTTAACTTTCAACCTTGTCATTTACTTTTGACGGACTTTCATTATGGACTAGTGGCACATCCGCTTATCCAATAATTTTGCAAAAAGAGCTGGCAATGGGATTCCCAGTCCCGAATTAATTAACCTAAATAGACACTCCTCCATGGTATGTGATTGTTGGACGGCACCCGAAGGATTCGGTTAGCCATGGCTTGTGTAAGCAAAGGTTGGGGGGAGTGTCATCATAATAAAACTAAAATAAAAAGGCACTCCTTCATGGTATGAGATTGTTGGCAGGCACCCGAGGATTCGGTTAGCCATGGTTTGTGAAAGAAAGGTTGGAAGGAGTGCCGCATAAACATAAAAATAATTCATGGGAGCCGCTCTTGGAAGTCCGGTTGGCGAGGTAGTTGGTGTACCCATTACCATTCGTTGACAACAACAAACACCTCTCAAAATAATTTTAACGCTGTTTTAAAAATGAAAAGCTCTAGCGCATGTTAATCCCTGCTTCCCTCTGCGAAGGGTCAATCTTTTACTTTTGTGTTGTGTCTCCATTCTTTCTTTGAGCACTATCTTGAGAGCACAACTGTCATTCTTAGTATAATATGCTTGTCCCAAAATATGATTGATTGTGGTATAACTTTGATGCTTTTATCTTTGACAATCACTACTTCTAGTCTTTCTATGAACTTCAGAGGTGCCTGAGCATTTATGTTTTGCTAATCAAATATGGGCAAGCGAGATACCACTTTATCATACTCTCTTATGAACATTGCAATCCTGCTTATATACATGATTCATGATGCTTATTATTAATTGTTGGTACCTTTTCATGATTGACATAGCTGTTAGATGATCTTATTTGTATGCATCTCATTATGAACTGCTTAAGTATTAGCCATAGCATGAGAATATATACATCATATGAGCAAATGTGTTCGTGAAAGTTCTTTTATCGCTCAGTTGTTAACTGAATTGCTTGAGGACAAGCAATAAGCTAAGCTTGGGGGGAGTTGATACGTCCAAAACGTATCTACTTTCCCGAACACTTTTGCTATTGTTTTGCCTCTAATTTGTGTATTTTGAATGCAACTAACACGGACTAAAGCTGTTTTCAGCAGAACTGCTCTGGTGTCTCGTTTTTGTGCAGAAATCCAACTTTCAGGAAAATCCTCGGAATTTATGCAGAAGGCCCTATTTTCCCAGAAAACTGACGGAACCAGAAGGACAAGTCAGGTGGAGGCCCGAGGGCCCCACACCATAAGGCGGCACGGCCCAGGGGGCCCGCGCGGCCCTATGGTGTGGCCCCCTCGGCCGGCCTCCGACGCCCTCCTTCGGACTATATATTGCCTTCGACCTAAAAACACACGGGGGAGAAGTCGAAGTCGCCAGAAAGCCTCCAAAACGCCGCCACATCGCGAAACTCCGTCTCGGGAGCCAGAAGTCTCCGTTCTGGCACTCCGCTGGGACGGGGAATTGGAGGAGATCATCGCCATCATCACCACCGACGCCTCTCCATCAACCAGCCATGTTTCCCCCATCCATGTGTGAGTAATTCCCCCCTGTAGGCCGAAGGGGATGGTAGGGATTGGATGAGATTGGTCATGTAATAGCATAAGATTGTTAGGGCATAGTGCCTAGTGTCCGTAATTGGTACTTTGATGATATTGTTGCAACTTGTTATGCTTAATGCTTGTCACTAGGGCCCGAGTGCCATGATCTCAGATCTGAACATGTTATTATTTCATCATGATATTCATTGTTTATGGTCTTACCTGCAAGTTGTATACACATGCCGCTGTCCGGAACCAATGGCCCCGAAGTGACAGAAATCGGGACAGCCGGAGGGGATGGTAGTGACGTGAGGATCACATGTGTTCACGGAGTGTTAATGCTTTGCTCCGGTACTCTATTAAAAGGAGTACCTTAATATCCAGTAGATTCCCTTGAGGCCCGGCTGCCACCGGCTGGTAGGACAAAAGATGTTGTGCAAGTTTCTCATTGCGAGCACGTACGACTATAATTGGAACACATGCCTATTGATTGCTTTGTACTTGGACACCGTTTTATTATTATCTGCAAATGCCCTGCTATGATTGTTACATGAGTTTCTCTCATCCATGCAACGCCCGTCATCCGTCCCCGTGCCTACAGTATTTTAATCCTGCTGTTTACTATAATCACTACTGCTGTCTGTGTTACTCTGCTGCTGTTATTTCACTACTGCTACTGCCATAAAACTGTTACTACTGATAAACTCTTGCGAGCAAGTCTGTTTCCAGGTGCAGCTGAATTGACAACTCCGCTGTTAAGGCTTCCAAGTGTTCTTTGTCTCCCCTTGTGTCGAATCAATAAATTGGGTTATACTACCCGCGAAGACTGCTGCGATCCCCTATACTTGTGGGTCATCAACCACATATATCATTATGTATGTTTTCACTAAGTTAGTTGCCCGTTCAACTCTTGGCCTATGAACGGTATTTCAGTCATTACTTTTTAGAAAAGATTTTGCAAGCGCCAAACGATTCAAAAAATCAAATGACTCCAAAAATCCATTTGCATGGAGTTTCTTCATGTGTTCCTTTCCAACATGACCTAAATGGCGGTTCCACAAATAAGTGGAATTCAAATCATTTGCCTTATGGCATTTTAGCATCAGTGTTATGTATGTGTGTTTCACCATTAAGATTTATAATAACTTATCCATCGTACATGGAGTAATGTCATAATTTAAACAACTCATTGTTTTCATTTGACCAGAGCAAAATAACAATTATTAAGTTCTTTATTATAAATTCTAAGGGCTAGATAGAATGCTAACGACGAACATAATAACGCTTTATTTTGTTCCAGACGTGCATTCCTATCATATTCCTTATTAGTCACTTAGGCCATTGTATTCTTGTATTGCGTTGTTTTGTATGACACTTCATACCAACCAATATGGTACTAATACCCAAGAATTTCATTGTGTGACCTAACTAGGAATACAACCATAACATGTATATCATTTATATACACCTGAGCTAGACTTTCTAGTCTTTTCTTTCTTTCTGCCAAAATATCTTTTGTAGTTTCTCTTTTAGCTTTCCTCATTATTCAGAAAAACACTTCAACATCAATAACTTCTAGATTTGTTGGTCAAATACCAATAACCTTGAGGTTCTTACTTTGAAGTTTGATCATCATATGACAAGTGTTCTAGATTTCACTATTAATAACTTTGTAATACGATGAACAATTTCACTCATAATTTTATCCATCAATTCATGACAACTTTCTGAGACCATGTCTGTACATGCTAGGCTCATAAAGTTTAACCTTAGTATTCGCATGTGCAAATCTTGCTTGCACCCGTTGTATGCACACGTAGAATCTATCACACCCGATCATCACGTGATGCTTCGATACGACGAGTCTTAGCAACGGTGCATACTAAGGATGATAACTTCATGGATATGCGAATATCGTTAGTGCCCCAATAGTTGGAGGATTGTGACGCCTGGCGTCTTCAACCTTCATACATTCCCATAAAACTTATGAGTTTATGTAGTCTCACCAAATTATATTCTATCACCTTGCAATAAGGTCTTAGATATCACATATATCTCATACCTTGATTATTTCTGAAAACAAAATTTTCAGCTCCTTACTTTTCAAACAAATTTGAACTTCAAGTTTGACGGAGACAAGATAACTTTAGGTACTAATTGAAACCATAGCTCTTTGAATCAACAATGTGAGGTTTACTAAAAGTTTGCAATAGGACTTAATCAATTCTTGATTCTTTAACAATACGGTACCAATCCGTAAAGTTTCTAATCAGATTTTAACAGAATTTCTATCTCAATTACAAGACTAGCGCATAGTAGTAAACGGATGCCAATACTACAAAATTAATTCAAAATACTACTCAGACTATGTTTATGATAATTAGTTCATGTTTTAATCTAATTACTAATGAACTCCCACTTAATACAACATCCCTCATAGTTGTTAAGCGGTACACGATCCACATCCACTACACCAAAACCGATCATCACGTGAGATGATGTAGCTTCAATGGTGAACATCAACATGTTGATCATATCATCCATATGACTCGTGTTCAACCTTTCGGTTTCCGTTGTCCCGAGGCCATGTCTGTACATGCTAGGCTCGTCAAGCAAACCCAAGTATTCCGCGTGTGTAACATGGCTTACACCCGTTGTATGTGAACGTTGAGTCTATCACATCCGATCATCACGAGATGCTTCGAAACGACGAACTGTACAACGGTGCATACGAGGGGAGAACACTTTATTATCTTGATATTAATGTGAGGGATCATCTTATAATGCTACCGTCGCGTTCTAAGCAAAATAAGATGCATAAAGGATTAACATCACATGCAATTCATATGTGATATGATATGGCCCTTTTGTCTTTGCGCCTTTGATCTTCATCTCCAAAGCACGGACATGATCTCCATCATCTTCGGGCATGATCTCCATCATCGTCGGCGTAGCGTCAAGGTTCATGGCGCCGTCTTCATGGTTGTCCACCTCATGTAACAACTATTACAACTACTTTGAAATACTACTCAACATGAAATTTAAAGACAACCATAAGGCTCCTGCCGGTTGCCACAATACAATAATGATCATCTCATACATATTCATCATCACATTATGGCCATATCACATCACCAAACCCCTGCAAAAACAAGTTAGACGTCTCTAATTTGGTTTGCATATTTTACGTGGTTTAGGGTTTTCGAGTAAGATCTAATCTACCTACGAACATGAACCACAACGATGATACTAGTGTTGTCAATAGAAGAGTAAATTGAATCTTCACTATAGTAGGAGAGACAGACACTCGCAAAGCCTCTTATGCAATACAAGTTGCATGTCGAACGAGGAACAAGTCTCATGAACGCGGTCATGTAAAGTTAGTCCGAGCCGCTTCATCCCACTATGCCACAAAGATGCAAAGTACTCAACTAAAGATAACAAGAGCATCAATGCCCACAAAACCATTGTGTTCTACTCGTGCAACCATCTATGCATAGACACGGCTCTGATACCACTGTAGGGATTCGTTGCATAGAAAACAAAAAATTTCTTACCGCGAGAACGCAATCCAAACCAAGATGCAATCTAGAAGATGGGAGCAACGAGGGGATGAACAAGACTAACCCTTGAAGATTTCCAAAGCCTATAAGAGTAGGCTCTTATTGCTGCGGTAGACGATCACTTGCCGCTTGCAAAAGCGCGTAGAAGATCTTGATCACGGTGCCACGATCGGGCAGCACCTCCGTACTCGGTCACACGTTCGGTGTTGATGAAGACGACGTCCTTCTCCCCGTTCCAGCGGGCAGCGGAAGTAGTAGCTCCTCCTTGAATCCGGCAGCACGACGGCGTGGTGGCGGTGACGATGGAGAACTCCGGCGGAGCTTCGCTAAGCGTGCGGGAGAGGTGGAGGAGAGAGGGGGCGGCTAGGGTTTGGGAGAGGGGGTGGCCGGCCTCAAGGGGTGCGGCCAAGCTATGGCTCTGTGGTGGCCAGCCCCCCTCCCCTATGCCCCTCATTATATAGATGGAAGCCCCAAGAGTTGTAGTCCAAGTCTTCGAATAAGACCCCAACACCAAAACTTCCCAAAGGTGGGAAACCTACTCAAGGAGGGAGTCCTACCCAAGGTGGGACTCCCACCTTTTCCTTAGGTGGGGTGGCCGGCCACCATGGGTGGAATCCACCTGGGATTCCTTCCCCTTAGGGCTGGCCGGCCATGCTAGTGGAGTCCCTCCGGGACTCCACCTTCCATAGTGCCATTTTTTCGGACTTTTCTAGAACCTTCTAGAACTTGCCATAAATGCACCGGATCATTTCCAAACTTGGAATATGACTTCCTATATATGAATCTTATTCTCCTGACCATTCCGGAACTCCTCGTGATGTCCGGGATCTCATCCGGGACTCCGAACAAATATTCGAACTCCATTCCATATTCAAGTTCTACCATTTCAACATCAAACCTTAAGTGTGTCACCCTACGGTTCGCGAACTATGTGGACATGGTTGAGTACTCTCTCCAACCAATAACCAATAGCGGGATCTGGAGATCCATAATGGCTCCCACATATTCAACGATGACTTCAGTGATCGAATGAACCATTCACATACGATACCAATTCCCTTTGTCACGCGATATTTTACTTGTCCGAGGTTTGATCATCGGTATCACTCTATACCTTGTTCAACCTCGTCTCCTGACAAGTACTCTTTACTCGTACCGTGGTATGTGGTCTCTTATGAACTTATTCATATGCTTGCAAGACATTAGACGACATTCCACCGAGAGGGCCCAGAGTATATCTATCCGTCATCGGGATGGACAAATCCCACTGTTGATCCATATGCCTCAACTCATACTTTCCGGATACTTAATCCCACCTTTATAACCACCCATTTACGCAGTGGCGTTTGGTGTAATCAAAGTACCTTTCCGGTATAAGTGATTTACATGATCTCATGGTCATAAGGACTAGGTAACTATGTATCGAAAGCTTATAGCAAATAACTTAATGACGTGATCTTATGCTACGCTTAATTGGGTGTGTCCATTACATCATTCATACAATGATATAACCTTGTTATTAATAACATCCAATGTTCATGATTATGAAACTAATCATCCATTAATCAACAAGCTAGTTAAGAGGCATACCAGGGACTCTTTGTTGTTTACATATCACACATGTATTAATGTTTCGGTTAATACAATTATAGCATGATATATAAATATTTATCATAAACATAAAGATATATAATAACCACTTTTATTATTGCCTCTTGGGCGTATCTCCTTCACAAAGTACTTTGCCCCAACGAAACAGTGAGGTTGTCAATCTCACCGGCTTGCTGTAACAAAGGATTAGATGTATAGTGTGGATGATGATTGTTTGCAGAAAACAGTAGAACAAGTATTGCAGTAGATTGTATTCGATTAAAAGAATGGACCGGGGTCCACAGTTCACTAGAGGTGTCTCTCCCATAAGATAAATAGCATGTTGGGTGAACAAATTACAGTTGGGCAGTTGACAAATAGAGAGGGCATGACAATGCACATACAAGATATGATGAGTATTGTGAGATTTAATTGGGCATTACGACAAAGTACATAGACCGCTATCCAGCATGCATCTATGCCTAAAAAGTCCACCTTCAGGTTATCATCCGAACCCTTTCCAGTATTAAGTTGCAAACAACAGACAATTGCATTAAGTATGGTGCGTAATGTAATCAATAACTACATCCTCGGACATAGCATCGATGTTTTATCCCTAGTGGCAACAGCACATCCACAACCTTAGAACTTTCTGTCACTGTTGTCCTGCATTTAATGGAGGCATGAACCCACTATCGAGCATAAATACTCCCTCTTGGAGTTAAGAGTAAAAACTTGGCCAGAGCCTCTACTAATAATGGAGAGCATGCAAGATCATAAACAACACATAGGTAATAGATTGATAATCAACATAACATAGTATTCTCTATCCATCGGATCCCAACAAACACAACATATAGCATTACAGATAGATGATCTTGATCATGTTAGGCAGCTCACAAGATCCGACAATGAAGCATAATTTGGAGAAGACGACCATCTAGCTACTGCTATGGACCCATAGTCCAGGGGTGAACTACTCACTCATCACTCCGGAGGCGACCATGGCGGTGAAGAGTCCTCCGGGAGATGATTCCCCTCTCCGGCAGGGTGCCGGAGGCAATCTCCTGAATCCCCCGAGATGGGATTGGCGGCGGCGGCATCCCTGGAAGGTTTTCCGTATCATGGCTCTCGGTACTGGGGGTTTCGCGATGAAGGCTTTAAGTAGGTGGAGGAGATAGGTCAGGGGGCCACACGAGGGCCCCACACGCTAGGCCGGCGCGGCCAAGGGCTGGGCCGCGCCGCCCTAGTGTGTCGCCAGCTCGTGGCCCCACTTCGTATCATCTTCGGTCTTCTGGAAGCTTCGTGTGAAAATAGGCCCCTGGGCGTTGATTTCGTCCAATTCCGAGAATATTTCCTTACTAGGATTTCTGAAACCAAAAACAGCAGAAAAACAAAGAATCGGCTCTTCGGCATCTCGTTAATAGGTTAGTGCCGGAAAATGCATAAATATGACATAAAGTATGCATAAAACATGT
Organism: Lolium perenne; assembly: GCF_019359855.2. NCBI lineage: Eukaryota > Viridiplantae > Streptophyta > Magnoliopsida > Poales > Poaceae > Lolium > Lolium perenne. The sequence goes on from NC_067244.2 coordinate 167,509,305, forward strand.
AGATATCATCAATAATGTGGCATGGAACATAAGAAATTATCGATACGTCGGAGACGTATCCGGTACCTTCATGCCACCTGTACAAAAGACCAAAAGAGATGTGCATCTCAATTATAGGCCATCCATACCGGGACAACATGATCAACAGACGTTGAGCAACTCTCTAACTCTCTCTAACTTTTTTCTCATACTCTCTTTTTTCTCACACTCTTTTTTCACAACTCATTTTTAACACAACTCTTTTTCACTCTTCCTATTGAGGATGCTCGTTGCTGAAACTTCCACCATGATTAAGCATGGCTTCAGTTAGCGGCCCATTGCTCTTCTCTAATAATGCATGCTTACTTGCTTAAATAACCTCTACTTATTTCACAAGAGATAGCCATCAACAAAACAAAAGAAATGATGATCAACATAGGGTGCAATACCCCAAAAGTGCAATTTTGAAAGACTTCCCCTATAAACATGGTTACGGTCTAGCTCATTACTCATAATCAGTCAAACCAACAACATGCATAGTGGTATTTCCTACCAAACCTTACTTTCTTATGATCTTAAAATTACACTAAAAAGAAATTTTGAAAAGGTTGGAGGCAAAACACACACATTATACTTGGAATAGAAAGTTATATGTAGGTAGGTATGATAGACATTGAATTTGAGTTGATCTTGGAAACAAGTCTATGCTTGTGTAAGAATTCAAATCTTTTGGCTAGCAAGAGGTCTAAAAGCATGCAATAGTATCCATAGGCTATTCATGCATCATCAAACAATGATACTTAAAATTAAACATCTATGTGCACTAGAAAGAAGTAGCACTGAATAAGGCACATAACAAATCATCACTCAATAGAGTATGTGAAACTAGAGATACAATATACAAAATAAGTTCCAGCTTTTAGGCATTCCTCCCTTTTCTTTTAAAAGCATGCAACTTACTTTAGTCTGAACATTCAGAGATAAAGATTTTGGTCCAGTAGATCATGCATATGCATTATAAACACTCAATATGATGGTCCTCTCATAAAACAAAACAAAACTAGACAAAAATAAAATAAGAACGCTTCAAGTTTTTGGGAAATTCTATGTTACTCAAAAAATAGAGTTTAGAGGTGCTCAAACTAGCAGTTTTAAAATCAATTCAGTGGGGTGTCATGAGAATACCCAATCTTATGATATTCATCATACTTTAATCATATTAGCATGATATTCCTCTATCCTCTATGAAAAAACTTCAACACAAACTTTTCTGCCCATTCTTTTCTATGGGTGACATTAGAGGTACACAAAAATCATGCTTGCTGCTATTTTACTCAAGAATAAAATTATATCTTCATGAACCAGAGAGAACATCATGTTATACTCATTCTAGCATATCAAAATATCCAATTAAAAATCATTTTGACACTCAAAAGAATGGATCTAACAAAGCAAGGTGGAATCTGTCCAGAATTTTTGCTACAGAAAAACTGAATTTTTAGTACGACTTATACACCTAAAAAATAAGCCAATTTACGTGAGAATAGAGGATGAATAGTTGCAGCTATAGAATTATTATAAATTTTTAGGAGCTACTAGTAAGGATACAAAAATCATGCACTAAAATGTATAGCGCAGGAATTAGCAACTTCATATTATGTTTGCAACTTTAAACATCCAAACGGGTAAAAACTTGATACTTTATTTAAAAACCGGAGAGCAAACTAAAATAGAACTAACATTCTACAGCAAGCATGCAAAAAATAATAACCACAAATAAAAACATATCGGGTTGCCTCCCGTAAAGTGCTTTCTTTATAGCCATATAGCTAGGCTTACCTACTTGATTCAAGTGTCATGTAAATTATGTGGCAGAATAAATGCTACCTCCTCCTTCCTTGGAAAATGTTCCATACACATTTTATGAGGGAACTGAAACTTAACATTCCCTTCTTTAGATTCAATGATATCACATCTTGTTCTCAGAAAAGGTCTTCCAAGAATTATAGAACTAGAGGTATTTCTCCCCATGTCCATAACAATGAAATCAACATGTACTTATGTCATATGCAATTCAACTTACATATTTTACTTTGCCTATAGCCTTTTTGGTTGAATCATTAGAAAGTAATAAATCAATAGAGCATTTTTCCATATTTTCAAGATTGAGTAATTCATATAGCTCTTTTGATATGACAGAAACACTAGTTCCTAAAATCTTGGGGATCCATACATCCCCAAGGGTTAGGTGGCATCATAGCCTCATTATTATACCTCTGAATCTTTTCTTTAATGACATAGTTAGCGATATTGCAAACAAAACCAGCTCGATTAACATTGATAGTGGGATTTTTAGCAAATTTATCAAGTATAGCAATTAATTCATTCAAGCTACATTTATCGAGATCCAAGAGTGGTTCCCTAGCTTTACTAAGCATTTTAACTTCTTCAATTTGTTTATCATTATCAAGCATAAGAGTATCTTTTTCATCCATAGCATTCAAAGTTTCCCAAGATTTATCTATAACTTCTTGCACATATTTAATTGTTTCTTCATGGCTCTTTTGTTGTAAGATATTTTTGAAAGACACAACTTCTTGTGGTAAGAGCTCAACTTTATCAGTTAATGCATCTTGCCTTTCAAATTTTGCTATGAATTATTTATTCAACTATTTTTGTGAAGCAGTAAAAGATCTAATGGTGTTTTCTAATTCATTAGAGTTACTACCACTAGCATATTTATTGGTCACATAGGAGGCCGGCCCCTATTGTAATTGTTCCCATACCCATTGTTGCCAAAGTTCCTCATAAAATTAACATCCATATTTTCGTTGTTGTTGCCAACTAAATCTTGTAAAGGGACATTATCATTATTTTGTTTAGCTACGTAGGCAAATGGCATCAATTTTATTAGATAAGGGATTTTCTTCTTCAATAGTGAATGCACTTTCTTTGTGGGATTAGTTGCTCTTTCAATATGCCATTGACTATGATTATGCAACATGCTTTCTAATATGGCTTTGGCTTCAGGCACAGTTTTACCCATAAAAGCACCTCCTGCAACAGAATCTATCATGCTTCTAGACATTATGTTAAACCCATTATAGAAAGAGTGTAAGATAGTTCATTCATTAACTCCATGTCATGGTCAAGTTCTAAGCATGTTTTTAATTCTTTCCCACTCCGTTGCCACATGTTCATTATCATTTTGTCTAAAAGACAATATGCTATTTCTATTTTCTAGAATATTAACAGGTGGATAATACTTTTTAATGAAACCCGCTTTAAGATCATCCCAAGAATTAATACTAGCAGTAGGTAATGACAATAACCATTCAATTCTTTGGCTTTTCTTCTAAGAGAAAGTGGGAATAGTTTCAGCTTCACAATATTATTTTCCACATTTTTTAAATTTTGCCTATCACAAATTTGGCAGAAATCATGTAAATGCATAGAGCCATCTTCACTATAATTACCGCCAAATTGTTCTCTAGTCGTAAGATTTAATAACCCATGATTTACTTCAAAGATTTCAGCAATTATCTCAGGTGTAGTGATAGGCTTAGCAATAAAATTATCATTACGAGTGTTTGTGTAGTCACACAATATAGTATTTCTTTCCCCCATGATTTTCAGAAGATAGTTGGTATTACTTTTTATGTGTTTTTCATTTTTTAAGAAAAAGAACTAACAAGCAAAAACTAAAAACAAGCAAACAAATAAAAAACAATACAAATAAAATATAATGCAGAATCTAAAAGAAATAAAAGAACTCACAATGATGCTACCTCCTCAAGCTTTGGTGAGACACGGTGCCAGAAATGTCTTCGGGTGCCAGAAGATTCTCTGTGGTGTAACTCTTCTCAGTTCCCCGGCAACGACGCCAGAAGATTGTCCTGATGACGTTGGGATTCCAAGTGCAGAGTGTTGCATGAGCGAAGTATTGTATCCACAAGGGTGACTCGAGGGTTTATATCAAACTCTCGGCAACTAGATGAAAAGTATTCTCCTCTCACTTCTTCTAACAATCCTGCAGGTAAAGTAAATGCCTTGTGTCCCCAACTCCACCGTGTGGTTGTCAAGCACAAGGTTTCATGTAAGTAAATAACACAAGTAAAAATAAAACAATTCAAAACTAAACTAGATAAAATAACTAAGTAAAAACTGTAAAGAGGTTGATTGTTTTTGTTATTTTGGATGCAAATAAGAAAAGTAAATATTTTTGTATTTTTGGATTAAAATAGTGCAACAATAAAAAAATCAATATAAAGGTGTTTCTTATGATAAAAAGTGGACCGGGGTTCATGGGTTCACTTGACTATTCTCTCTTAAAGTTGTGGTGGACAAAAATCAATTCATCAATGAGATATGAAGGTGCAGATAATATTATATGTAAGATTAGAATTAATATGGGCATCACGTCCTATCATAGAGATGATGCAACACACCTCTCTTATACTCCACAAGAAATAAACTTCATCATTCTTGTATTAAGAATTAACAGAGCATAATAAGTACTTTGACATGAAGTTTGAATATCAAATATGCTACCTTGAACAAACAAGATCATCACTACTGTCACATGATGAACATAGCACATGCATTCATTTTATCCCTAGTGAGGTAGCAAAAGAAAGGCAAAACCATAATAGATCGTGAACATATTGTCACTATCCAATCACTAAAACCATGCTACTCCATCTAACACACACATCACCCCACACACGCTCTTGCACATAAGTTTGATCAGAAAAAATAATTAAGAACATGGTACATAGTATGCATCTATCAATACATCTCACGATATAATAAGATCAAATCTCATAAAACAATATCATAGAATAAGGATCCACCACATAGGTATTACAAATATGACCATAATCATGATAGGCAACTCATATGGCACTAAGAAATATGAAGAACATGAGATAAATAGATCAATATAATGCCACAAACCCGTTGTCCAGAGGTGGACTACTCCCTCTTGGTCATGGTGATGATGATGAAGACGTTGGAGAATGTGGAGATGCCTCCAGCGGTGATCCCCGGTGGAGTTTCCCCCTCCAATCTTCTCTGTAGTAGCCTCTGTTTTCGTGTTTCTGTGTTTGTGCAGCGCTCTTCTCCCGAGAACTCTTCAGGGTCATATATAGTCGTTTTTAGGTAAAAATACGTCGGTTCGCAAAAAAATCAAGGCAAACGGGCGATCGATGGCTGAAAGAGGGGGGTGGCACGATCTCTCTTCCTTGTCACGCCACATGGCCTCTTTTCGCCTTCAGGCCTCTCCAGGTGAGCTTCCAGGGCCTATGCCGCTTCTCCCGATGAAAAAGTGACGCTCCAAAAATCCCAGGTCAATTTGAACCCAAATAAAGGGGATCATTTGTAAATCCCCATAAATCAATGGAAAACATGGTATTATCATCATATATGTTGCAAATATGTGGGAATTCAATATAATAAAGGACAAAGTTCATGTATGCATTTTACATGCATCAATATGATGCAAATATAGAGGTATATGTGGCAATAAACTACAAAGTTCATGTATTCATTAAAATGCATTAGTGGTTGGGGTTTTGCACAAATTATTTAACCAACAAAGGGAAGGTTTGCTGGAGTACGAGTAGTTGGATTAGATATCACTTGTCCCCCTTAAGATATATTTGACGCTACTTATTTGAAGGCATTTCAACACACATCGGCAATATATACCCATTTTTAAGAAACATTTTGAGGATTCACGAGCAAGACATGACAAATCAACTAGACAAGGTGATTTGAGAAAAGTGTCGAGGTTTTGATTACCAGTCATTAATTTGTATTTAGGTGGGGGGTTTGTGACCACGATTCGATGGGCTAACAACATCAGACACACAATAGATATACATGTCCAGGCCCCGAGAATAGATCGCCGGTAACAACCCTACGTACTGGTGGTGTCGATGGGATTATTATGTGTGAGGTGTTGGTGTGCTGTGAGAGGGTGCCAGTTTCCTTCGGGAAGGCGGATCATGCTTGTTCTTCCCTGGTGGGTAAGAACAAGCTATGAAAGGTGGAAAAGTAAAAAAAAGTCTCGTCTCCTCATTATCTCCTGGTGCGGGAGCGGAAGAAACTGATCTTATCTCACTCTTGTTTCTAGGGTTAGTTCTTGGTTCGTTTCAACTTGTTCCGGTGCTGCTTGGTCCCGCTCATGAAGGAGAGGTGGCCATATCCCCATTGCACCGAGACCCTCAAGTGTGGGTACACAACCCATATCATGAAGGGATGGTTGTACTTTCGGGAGTATTGGCATGGTCATGCTAATGTGGTGGCGATGTCATATGTATGAGGAGTTTTCCCATACCTGATTGCGCGGGACTTGGCTGGACACGCGGTAAGCACCTCTCTAGTCTTGTCAAGATGATGTTATGATGACTTGGTCATCACATGATCTTCCATGCCTACTCTTCTTCTATTCTACCCCTCTATCTACCCTGGGGAAGTAGAGGACTACTTGTTCTTCTTGCTCTAACTTCTGGGAATCCGACAATGGTCTTGGTTACTCCGGCCTCCTACTGGGGTCTTCCATGCCTTAGGGTACCTTGTAGTTTGGTTCCCTGTTAGGAGCCCCTAGACTTTGGGTGATCCTGCAGGATCACGGGAAGGATTCCTATAAGAGGGGACCCTACAGGTAGGGATGGGCATATAAACCGAGGACCAAAAACCAGATCCGAATCAACCGACACCGAAGTCGAATGGACCTGAACCGAGAAGTACGGTTTCTAATTCGGTGTTTAGTTCTCCAAAACCGAATTTGCATCGATGATTTCGGTTTCACGTCTCGGTTGACAAAACTGATCGAACATAGCATATAAACATTAAATAAGTACAAGAAGTCTAGCCCAACACGTGGCTTCCAAGGGCCCATGAAGTTCCTAACATACACTCCCTCAGCCCCCACTAGCCACGATGGCACGATCTAATCTCACGATAAGAAAAAGTTGTTCTAGAGAAACCTCCCGTCTCTCTCATAGGTCGCAGCCCAGGGTGCACCTCATTCTGGCGCCTCCCAATGCACTACTGCTGATGGGATGACCTCTTCATCTCTGATTATCTCCACCATGGCAAGGCAGAGGATGCCTAGAAGCTATCGGCATATGCTCTGTTTCTCCCATCTAGCCACACCTCCTCTCCCCTTTTCTTTCATTCATCGATCTTGTTTTTTGATTTCCCATTTTCCTCCGCTTGATTTAGTTCTGCTCGGTCTATTCAGTAGAAACCGAAGCCGAACCAAAATTCTATGTGGATCGAAGCCTCGGTTCCTGTTTATTGGAAGGATCGATCGATCATCAATCTTGGAACACCAAAATTTATTAACTGGGCCAGCCGCTTCCGTGGTCGCTTGACTTGTTATGCGAAGGAGGAGCACGACCCTCTAGTGACCTCTCCTTTCCTTCCTGTCATCGGTTCAAATTTTCAGGGGGGTCCGAGGTTCATGAGGGTAGTATTAACTCGCTTACCCCATATTCATCGGCCTAACTGTCCTTCTTGGCCTAAAAAGGTGTGGGATCCAGTCGAACTCTCCAATTTCCTCCCCGCTGAGATCCTCCTTATCTTTGTCCTTTCTGCAACCTTGTGTTGCCGCTAGTTTGTTCTCTTTGTGCCTCCTATAGAAGCGATGTCCAAGTTCGAGTGTGGAGACGGAAAATGGTGCGGTTCATTTGTGAAGGAGGGTGAGTTGGACGCTCCAGCGGATCATGGGATGATTTCTCCCCGATCTGCCAAAAATGGCAGCTCGCTAGTAGCGAGAGGGTTCCATTGTGCCAGCCTAGGGAGCGGGTTATGTTCATGGCTTTCATGAAGAGAGGCATCTCCCTTCCCCATCACCTTCTTCCGCAACTTGCTAGCTTTCTATGGGATCCAACCTCACCATTTGGGTCCCAGCAACATCTCGTGGTCTGGGCCTTCACCATCCTCAGCGATGGTTACCTAGTTATCCGCCCTGGCCTAAGATTGTGGTGCCCCATGTTCCATCTGAAGCAGCAGAGGAATTCACCCAAGTTGTTGCATGAGTGTAGCACGACGGTTATAACCAAACAATGACTATGCTATATTCCAGATCCGAAGCTCACAACTTCAGTTAAGATGTGTCAGAAGTCCTTCTTATACGTCTAGGATGTGCCCCTGCCTCTAGATGGATTTTTCGGCTTGCCCGAGTTATCGACGGATCTGCCTCCTTCCTAGAGGCCTGACTATTGGGGACCTAGCAAATATGGGGACGGCGAAGAGAGGGAGGAAATGCTGGTGTAGGTAGAATGTCTCGACAAGAAGGACTTTATCGGGCTAGACCTCCTCACAACCTGGCTAGTCTTCCAAATCTAGCCTCTACAGGCGCCCTACATGAAAATGTGGCAATGGTCAGGGAATGATTTTCTCGATCGAGTTTCCAAGAAGGCCACCCGCCCGTCAGAGTTGTTGAGCTGGGTGGTGGAGATATCATTGCACCTGGTTGCTTCCCTTTTGAGTTTGGGTTCCCCCTCATAGCCGCTGGAACCAGGCTCCTCGGGTTAGCTCCATATCCTCCGCATCTTTCCCATTTATCTTCTCCCCCAGACCTACTCTCACATAAACTATATCGCATAAGTTTCTACTGCACAAGGAAGAATATTCTGAAGACTAGGTGGAAGTCCGGCCTCTAGAATGGGAGTGGAGAGCAAAGATTCGGGTGTCGACGAGGTATGGAAGAGTGACCCTCGTATTTCAGGGTATTCCTTTTTAGCACCTTGCCCCCACTCAGAGATGAAGAAAAAGAAGGTGCTAGCCGAGGAGGCTGGTTCCTCCATGGTTGACTCCTGTGGAACCAAGCCCTCCGCCAATCCATCTATGGCTCTGCTAGAGCCAAGCTGACCCCTGCCAGCAGCTCGATGGGGATGCGAGGGGGGAGCGAGAAGCCTCCTTCATGCAAATTCACATCTCGTAAGAGATAGGAAGCGACGGCTTCTGACGTGGGTATCCACGAAAATGCCCAGTGATGATGGACTTGGGTTTTAGGGAAACAAGAATGCTCTAGATTCATTGGCTAACAAACAAAGAAGAATGCAAGGTTTACCTAGGTTCAGGCCCCCGGAGGGTAATACCCTACTTCCTACTTGTATGATCTTGATGATTGATAAAGATTATGATGTCGCCAATTGGAGAGTTTGGGAATTTGGAGCCCGGTGCCCCCTCCTAGAATTTATATAGGAGGCTAGGTCTCAGGTACTGTGACCATGTCAGTTACATGATATAGGCAAACTCTAGGGTTTCCTATCCTTGGGTTTGTCCTTGTTCCGAACGCTAGGAATATGGGCCTTTGAGGCTTCACAACTTCCAATTTATTTTGGGCTTCATGGTCCTTAGCAGCTCATCAGGTTGGGCTCCAGTTACGCCACACGTGTTATACTAACTATGGGTACCCGTTGGGTCATGCCCACGTTAGCTTCTGCCTCAAGAAGGAGCTGCCTGAAGCACTCAAAGTCCCACTCAATGGCATCCTCTCAGTAGCTCCGAGAGGGTCGGGGATAATGCTCCAAGTCCTCTGCCGCCTACTCCTCCTACGTCGGCCCAGAAGAAGAAATGTATATATGGACCACTTCATACCCTTTTCCCCTAAGAAGTAGTGGATTATGTTGGTCCTTTTGTAGTTCCATATCTTGTCATTGGTGCATGATGACTGCAAGTGCCCATGTATATTGTAGCTAGTTTCAGTAAGTAGAAGTGTCAAACCACTAAGATCTATTAGTAGAGGTCTTTATGCCTCTTGTTACCCTTTACAACCGAATACTTGTAAATTGCCTTTGATTCCAAGTAGGAATGTTTTGACAGAACAATGTTGTATGTGAAAGAGTGATAAGTTAAAACTAAAGAGTGCAAACAAAGAGACAATCATTATGTAAAGTATAATGAAACTTCAAGTAGGCTAAAGAGTTTTGAGGGAGTGTAGGATCCACAACTATCATTGGTACTACTTATAATATAAATGAGCCTATATTGTTTCTCATGTGCGTGTATGGGAGGAGATCAATAATAAGATGATCACATAAATCCATCTGTAACCACTATTATGGATGTAAGCAAGTCAATCCGATCCCTCATAATTAAGGGTTTTCCCATGGATTATGTGAGCTTTTCGAATCCCCTCTTATCCCTATTCCCATGTGAATGGCATGATAACATATTATGTCACTTATCACTGTACATACCACATGACCCAGGGGCGGACCCAGAACAAATCTTGACTAGGGGCATATGATTTGAGTGGGGGCACTTCTTCAATGAATTTGCTGAATTTGGGTTATTTCTTTCAAAATATGTACAAACACATAGGGGATTCAAAAATTTGAGTGGGGGCATAGGCCCCCACACTCAGTTGTGCCCGGGTCCGCCCCTAACATGACCAACGGTAGTTTCCTCTCTAGTCCCGTAGACAAATATTAGATGGTGCATTTCACATAAATTTAGAGAGAAAACTAATACATACTCATGAACTAACATTAGAGATCATCTTTATTTCAAATCATAGTATTGCTAGGGTTTTTCAATCTCCCAAGAAAAAGGTAAGCTACTCACTGATGGAAGCAATCAACAACATGATCATAAGCATATGGAATGAATACGGGTGTATAGATGAATACAAGTGCAAATCCACAATAGAGTTTGGAATTACAACAAGATGGGATGGGAATGGAGATGGTGATGGAGATGCAGGGGTATATGATGAATTAGATGATGCCTTGTCCTCCAATGATCCATGTAGCAACAAGGATGATGCCATCTACAAGTTTCCCCTCCGGATCCCTTCCGAGTTAATGTTTCTGTGATTCTAGTAGCTTTAAATGTTGGATCCCAGATCTGTCTTCGCGTGATGAAAGTATTTGACGAGGAGATATCGGTGCCGCATGGTACAGTCACGCATACTGGTTGTCGTTAAACCCTCTGGAGCAGCTTCTCGTGATGCCCTTTCGCCCAGGTGCATGGAAAATCATTTTAAAAGGAGTATAGTTGGACTATTTGATATTTACTGATGAAACTTTATATTTACGAGAAAGATATTTTCGAGATACAAGTACATTTTAAATGAATGTTTATGTAGTGTTGAATATTTGATCTTTACGCTGTACTTGAATTTGTAATAGTTGAATGCTTGTGTAAATGGACAGCCGAATGTTTACTATTTTTGTAATGGATAAAGGTCACTAAAATGACCGTCGTAGATGTGCTTCTAAATGTTCTTGACTTTTTTGTGAATATACTCAATCAATTTTTTAGAAAACTAAGTGCGATAAGGTGCCAAAAAGATATCATAAATGTGCCTATATGGAGGGTACCTTCTGAAGCAGGTACCAGAAAAGGTGCAAAGAGTTTCCATTTTTTCAGAGACGATAAAACACGTTTAATGCATGGTGACTTGTGAAAGCATGTACCAGATAATGGCGAATTTCAAGGTCTTTTGATGGTTTCCAATATTTGAATAATTTTTTTCTAACTTAATGATAGTAATTCAAAATTGAACTAGAAGTGTGCATTAGGATGTCCAATGTCACAAAAAAAAATCAGATTTACATTCCCATGTAGGATCCATAAGTTTGTCCAAAAAAAAATTAAAAAACTCAGGGAAATGTGGGCCCGCAGTTTGCACCAGATTCGAAAAAACTTCAAAGAGTATGTTCGAAATTTCAAAATTGCTAGGTCTTGGAATGGACTCCTCTTTTGGGTACAACTTTCACCCAAAAAATCACGGCCTCAATTTGATGATTTATGTAATAGCTTGCTTCACAAAATGTTCTACCGGATACAAAATTTCATTGTCTTCAACCTATATGACCAAGTCCATGCTCATTTTAAGACCATTTTTCACGATAATGGTTTGACTTTTGCACAAATATTCCTTGTACCATGAAACTCAACACTATGAATTAACATTTAATTTTTTTGGGAAATGTTTGATTTTCAATTTTTAAATGCCTTAAAGGGTGTACCTTGTGAAGCATGTCCCAAACAAAGTGTAACATGTCACCTTTGCATTTTTGAGAAACAAATAGAACATATTTAATGGTTTGTGAGGGAGAATGGTGAATTGTCAAGATCTTTTGATACTTTCCAACATTCCTAGTGGCATCATGCTAAGGAACCACAATGTGATCCCTCCACCAAATAACATAGACTTGTATTATGTTGATCAGAAAGTAATAGTATGGTAGTAGACAACTTAATAATGGTATTGATGAGGCAACATGCTCATCATTTCAAGAGGGTTATTAACCTCCTTGTAAAATGTGAATTCACGCACAAGATATAGTGAGATTTTCTTGCCAGAGTTCACCACAGTCACCCACGGACACACCGCCCCACCAACCCAGGCGGCTGCCAGGCTTGTCGGCGAGCAACACCTTGTGTTATGAAACTTTGTAGGTGGTTTTGTCTAAAAAAAGCATCTTGAGCTTGTTTTGCAAAGTTCCTGAAATTTCTAGGTCCTCCACTGGCCAAGTGAATGAAATAAACTTCCTTACATTCTATAAAAGCTATTCATATAGATATAAGTAGTCAAACTTTTAAATTTTGGCTACTAATATCTAGAAAAATATTTAGAACCTATAATTGAGAATCTTACGTGTGAGTTTGTTTTGAAAAATACTTCTACAACATTGTAACTATTTTCATATGCCTAGAGTTGAAGAGAAGTGTACTACCTAATATGAAGAGATATGTTGCCTAATACAAATCGATGCATCGCTAGTTGCAAAATAATTGTGCATCGGGTTGCAGTCGTGGAGCTAATAAAACAAATGGTCATATTTGTGTTTTGAGACATTGTCGATGTCGAAAACACACAATTTATGTAGGAGAACAAAGAGCTTTTTGTTGGTGAAACAAATTGGTTGGTGAAACAAAAAAAAACAAATCGGTTGGTGCAATTTTTTGTTTCTTTGAAAAAAAATATTGATTTAATTATCATATCAAGACCATACTACCACAAAGAGTTCACACATGTCATCTGCATATTATTTACATGAGATATACAGAGCCTGGACAATTTGCTGCTACAACACCATAACCAAAAAAAAAATACATTTCTATATCACATATGACCCCTTTTGATGACGCTATATATGTCAAATATCACGTGGTATATCTTCAAGCTAGCAGAGTCATACAAGGCACCTCACCCTACTTTTGCCAGGTCACTTTTCTCGGATGGTACAATAAATCCGAAAATATATGCGCAAAAAGAACAAAAGTAGCATCGAAATAAAACAAAAGCACACATACGCAACAAAAAATGGAGTCTACTGGAAGCCGAAGAATCGCGGAAATTTGCAGGACTTCCATAGAAAACCATTCAGCCAGTCCAATGAACAAGGACATGATCTTTTTCAAAGAAAGAACAAGGAGGACATGTTCTTTTTCAAAAAAGAAAAGAAGAGCCAGAAGGTGAACCCTCTGATTTGATAATAAAAAAATTACCAATAGTAGGATACAGGGTTCACGGGAGTGTACGATCTGAATTAACATAACCACGGGCTGTATGGTCAGATGCTTATTTCCAAAGATACGAATGTTAAATAAGAAACATATTTACAAACACAAAGGAACAACAAGGACGGGTACTTATGCCGAACACTAAGAACCATGATTAATTAAAGAAAATGGTCATCATCAAAATAGCTCGGCTGGAACACTCGACAGTGTGTAGTGGAGACGCTATTAACGCAACCAAAGACAAAAGCCGTAAAGGATGCCACACCACACTGCCTTGCCAACAAGTCTTCTTCTACCTCCCCACCTGAACCCATTCCATTCTCTTTCCTTCTCTCTCTCTAGCTACCTAGCTAGGTAAGGTAGCGACGCTCCTCCCCGCTCCTGCCGACAAACAAGAAAACTACGTACCAGGAGAGAGAAAGAACACTGGTAGCTGAGAGTGAGAACTGAGAAGCAACCGCTATGGAGCCAGCTCCCGGTGAGGGATCAAGCACGCCGGAGGAGGCTGGACCCTCCTCATCCTCGGCTCCCGTTGAGAAGACAGAAGAACCGAAGCAACAGGCGCAACCGCCTGAAGGAGGACGGCAACAAGCCGTAGTGCAGGAGCACCTACAGCCGCAGCCTCTGTCGCAGCAGCCGCCGGTGCCGGCGGGGCTGAGCCGGTACGAGTCGCAGAAGCGGCGCGACTGGAACACGTTCCTGAATTATCTGCGCAACCACAAGCCGCCGCTGACGCTGCCCCGGTGCAGCGGCGCGCACGTCATCGAGTTCCTCAAGTACCTCGACCAGTTCGGCAAGACCAAGGTACACGCCGACGGCTGCGCCTACTTCGGCCAGCCCAACCCGCCGGTGCCGTGCGCGTGCCCTCTTCGGCAGGCATGGGGCAGCCTCGACGCGCTCATCGGACGCCTCCGCGCCGCCTACGAGGAGTCCGGCGGCCGCCCCGAGTCCAACCCCTTCGCCGCGCGGGCCGTGCGCTTCTACCTACGCGAGGTGCGCGAGGCGCAGGCCAAGGCGCGCGGGATCCCCTACGAAAAGAAGAAGCGAAAGCGCGGGAGCACTGCCGCCCCCGCGGCACCGCCTCCCGTCGTCACCGCTGCAGAGGCGGCAGGGACGTCGGGAGGCGGCGAGGACGACGACGACGAGCCGACACAGTCTACTGAGCAACGCCAGACGACGCCGGCATCTCCTGCTACTCCGCCAACTCGAAGTAGTAGCGCGGGCGGTACCAGCACTACCGCAGCGGCGGCAGCCACCACAACAACGACGACGAGGGGGAAGGAAGCGGCAGAAGGATCAGCGTGATAAGTGTAGACCATTAATTTACCCGTTTGATTATTCCATCACATCAAAATTCTAATCCTGCACCATCATATATAATCTTTAGTTGTCTGTTATTATAATTCTGTTTGTTATGATTTGTTGAAGTATATAAGAAAGAGGAGCTCTAAGTGGTTCATAGGATCATGACAGAATGGAGAACATCAAGAAAATCCGTGCATTAACTAATTAAGAACATTATTTGTTTTCCAGAATAAGTGAAAGATAATTTTGTTTGCTTGAATAATTTGTTCTGCCAAATTAATTAAGCTTCACTGTTTGTTGATTTGAGTGCAATATATAGGGCCACAGTGATATGAATGTCAAGCCCGATGGGTCCTGCTGATTAGCAATCGACCACCATTGGCTTAGTGCCTTCCCTAATCTTCTCCATTACTATATTCCGTTTTATTATCTCCATTTTCTTGGCCCCATTCATCACCATTTCTGTCTAATGACACTCTTGAGACAGCGACGTACATTTTTACGAACA
The DNA here is from genome assembly GCF_019359855.2 of Lolium perenne. NCBI lineage: Eukaryota > Viridiplantae > Streptophyta > Magnoliopsida > Poales > Poaceae > Lolium > Lolium perenne. The sequence goes on from NC_067244.2 coordinate 167,524,591, forward strand.
GTGGCTGCCCAGGCCCTAGTTACTATATACATTTTCGTACACATTAGTTGTGGTGTCCTTGCTCAAGGAAAACAAATTAGTTTTTTTTTGGTTCTTTGACTTCGGAGACAATGAGCAGTACTCTTAACAATGGTAGCATGATTTAACTATTTGGATGTGGTGTGTGAATGTATGAACACACAAAGCGGCAGACACATACACAAAAAGTTGCACATCACATGTCAGTATCGATACAAGATATACCAGTATAACATAAGCTTTCTCGAATCCTCACAATTTCTTCCCTTGTCATCTTACATCTTTTCCAAGCGCAATGCCGTCTCTCTCGTCTTTTCCTTTCGGTTTCCTTCTGTTTTTGTTTTCTGGTGATCTCATCGCCTTCCTTTTCTCAATGCTGGTTGCCGGTACGATATGTCTTGTTGTCTTGATCAGTTGGGCATTGACACTTGGAGTACTTATTGTGATTACTTGCCAAGCTTGCACTGCTCCAAATTATGGAGCTCTCATAGGGGTCTAGAAAATTATTCAATACCAAGTGTTCATATGCATGGTTAACCTTTTTTTTTGTATTGATCCATACAACTATGGACCAGTTAGAATCTGGTATGAAGTTTTAAGATATATGCATTGAATAAAATAGATGCAGTGGCTGGAGAATTTGGAGTGAGCTATCTAAAATGTTTGAGTATTGGTTTGGCTGACAAGATTGCTACTTTTTTTCTTGTGCGTACAAGTATTTCCAATTTTTTTTATTTCAGATACACAGAGATACATGCTTTCTTATTATTGTAGTACTAATAATAGGTTTTAAATATCGCACTATAGGCTATAGCGGCAGCCTTCGAAAAAGAGTACAACGGGATTATAGCTCGCTATGGCCAGCCAACTTTTAGCGGGCTAATGCACTTGGCCGCACCTCTTCGAAGGGCTTTAGAGGGACTATAGCCGGCTATTTAAAATTATGATTAATTACATAATAAGTTCACGCAAGTGATCTGGAAATCCCAATGACTAAAATGTAGCAACTAAATGTTGTAACCGAGTAAGAGCTCATACACTACATGACACATTGTGCTTTTATACCCTACGAGCTCTATGTATTCTGAAAAAAGGATTTGTAAGGCACATGCAATTAGTAGAGTCTCAATCTATGTTCTCCAGATATGTGATTGTATTGATATGACGAATGCATCAATAATGCCCAAATATGAAATGTGCAACTGGCATACCAGCTTAGCTGTTCCATTGTTCTTTCCGAATAGACGTCTAGACTATGCATGATTCTCAGAAATGATACTTTGAACATACAAACTACTTGTTGGTTCAAGGTATACTTTCTTTAGCGCGTGCCTTGCGCGCATGAATTGATACGTACATATTTTTCGATAAAGGGAATATATTAATATCAAAAGATACCAATTACACCCAGCCTCTGCAACAACGGCCCACCCTAATGACAGTACGGATGCACAAAGCCAAAAAAGAGTAAAGAAAACTAAGAAATAAAAGTCCCGCTCCAGCCTTCTAGACCTAGCAACAGCAATACAACCACCACTGTGACAACACATGAAGTACATACTCTCCAAAAGCGACATCTCCAAGAAGGAAACCGTGCACCAGCGCCGTCGTCGCCGGACCAAAAGTCTTAGGATTTCCCCCTAAAGATAGTCCCCACTCTCAAAACAATACCTCCAACAAGAACATTGCCAGGCACAACCAGTTAAGGCCAGACCTTAGGTTTTCACCCTGAGAGATAGGACTCTGAACTTCCCCTGTGCTGCCGCCCCCACATGCATACCACTGCTGCAAGCCCGGAACGCTAAGCAGATCCATCAGCATCACGTTGACTCGAACCTCCTTTAGCCAGTCCACCAGTCCGGCCTTCATGATATTCCTTATTCTGACTTCATCATGGACCAAAAAGTCATCTGATGTCAACACAGAATATAGCTTCGCGGCGCTCCCTCGGAACCAAACGGTCGGAATAAAACATGGGTGCGTGCGACCGAATACCACCTGATCCAGCAAACTACAGACAAAATATGCACTATTCTATTCTCCAGCGGAGATTTCCGGAACTCATCTCTCCCAACCAATTGAGCTAGGCTCACTTCATATAGACACTACATTTGATCGAGCTATATTCAGGTGGGAGCCTTTGTGTTCCTCCCGGTGAACCATCAAAAAAAAAAGTGTTGCTAGTACAAGAATCCAAGAACTAATTATAATGATCCAAGCTGCACACTGGAGAGGAGTAGATTTTGGCCGACAGGCAGTCAGAGGCAAATCTAGTACAGTACACGTACTAGATGGCATGGAACGGTTTGAAAATTGAAAAAATTCTCCTTGTACAGGGCCAGATGAACAGCGTTCCCTCTCTTCGTCTCTCAAAAGACACCGGCCGCCACATGCAATTATTTCTTTGAGGGTGTAGGCCGTACATGATGCGCTGCGCTTAATATTCATTGTGTCTGGGACGATCCTCAACCTCAACCTCAACGCAAGAGGCCGGGTGTAGGTATAGCTCCTTTCTTTGCTTGTTTTCTCTGCCTTAATTTGCAAACGTCTTTGGTTCTTTCTGCTTTTCCCTGGCTCCACCTCCACCTCCACGCCACTTTTGTTGCCTGCTGGTGCTGGACCTCACTTTTGAACTGACGTCACGTCAGCTAGCTGAGACACGGCGGGCCCACGAGGTCAGCGAGAGTGCAGTCGATGACGAGCCCTCTGCTGCCTGCGGCAGTCAGTCATTGACTCGTGTAGTACGGGGGACTAGCTTTCTGCCACATGGGCTGCTTGGGCCGCCATCATTTTCCTGGGTTCGACTTGGGTAGGTCACGCACTGTGGACTCATGCATGTTGGAACTACCTCGGGTCCAAGACCAAGGACCTCCGTTTTTTTCTCCATGGTATATATTATTCTAAAATAATAGAACCAAAATGCACGTATATGCTCCAATCAGAGTCAACTTACATGACCACATGGAATATGTGGCAGAGCAACTTATTTAGTATATCAGTGTCAACTTACATGAAAAAAACTATTAGGATGCTATTGTAAACCTCGGTACCGTTCTTCATACATAGGATTTTGGAAGAAAAAAAAGAAGCTCCAAGTGGATTAGAAATCATGCTGTTTTCCTCTGAACTGAGTTGTGAGAAAACTCTACGTTTTCTTTCCCCACTACGACTAATAACTAGTGGCACGGGTGGATTTTTTTCGTTCCAGTGTTAGGTTCACTTCTTTGTGAACGATAGTGAGGACAAAATAGTAAGCTGCAAATAATTAATTTTTTTTGCGGGGGGAATAATTCAATATTAAGTGGTCCATAAAAGCCTATTGGGATTGCTTCTTTCCATGCACATGTTTCTTGGTCGAGCGTTCTCCGACTTTGTTGCTGAGAGAATTAGATTTCCTAGGGTTTTGCGATGACCAATTCTTTCCAAGCTTTTCGAGTTTCCTTCTTATGTCGTTCTTATGGAAATAATAATAACTTCTTTCATACACAAAATCAATCAAGCAAGATTGATTCTATGGCTTAAACTTAATAATTTATTAGTGTATCCATGTAATATTTGATGCTACTAACTACCGGTTGAGACATGTCACATAATTTTCAATGTGTTGCATATACATAGTGAGAAGGATGTGCCTATGTTAGAACCCATATTCTTCGAAGGTAGAATTCGACATAGCGATGAAGACTTAACCAAATCGCGGCACCTTCACTACAAAATTTGGAAACCTACTATGTGGAAAGCAAATCCATAAGAAAAAGAACATCCATAATTTTTTCACACAACAAATCAATGGAAGACATCACTAGAGGAAACATGTTGATATATGCGAAGATAAAATTGGCACGACAGATCTTCCGGGGGCTAAAAGCTCTGTTGGCTGGCGAGACTCCGTGGCATGTTGTTGACGGATCTCGGCAGCGACCACGCGTGCGTAGGTGACCGCTTGCAGGGAGGTGGGGCTGTTTGGCACCATGGTGGTACCCGTGGCTACCTTGGCGAGGGCTTTCTCCTTATTCTAGATTGTGAATATGGCGGTAGCTAATTTCGGAGCGTGCACTTAAGACACTCTCTCTAGTTTTGGTTGGTATGCCAACAACGGTTGTGGCCAGCGAACTAGGCCTCGTTTCTCCTCAGTCATTGTGCTAGTTGGTGTTGCTATCAACTTATTTGGTGGCCTTGGTTATGTATGTTCCTTGTAAATGTTTTGTCTTTCTTTGTTGAATAAATTTAAATAAAAGAGGTCTTATGCACTTTGATGCAGAGGCTGAAGGTTTCAACCTCCGTTTCCTAAAATAATGCAAGTTTTGTGCTAACCATTCACCTATAAGTTTTCGGGTCCTGCACATGCAGTGTATTGCAGATTCACAATTCAAATCGTTTCTTTGGAAATATAATCAATGGTAATAGAAGTAATAGGCGACTAATGGTGGCGTACACAGCTGATGGAGCTCTATAACTCACCCTGTTTAAATGGGAGTATAAAGTAACTTTCAGAGGCCTACACATCTTTTTGGATATGCCTGATGACCACGCAATCTGGTGGACAGGGACTTCTGAGTCCACCACCTTCGTTAGCCCAAAATAGATTACTGTATCTTCTCAGCATAGTCCTCAGTTAGTCAGATTTATACTCTACCGCAAAGTCCAAACCTAAGCAAATGCTCTCAAGCTGTAAAATGCACGAACCCTGGATCATGTTTTGCTTTACACGAACTGCAGAACCCTCTGTTCTTTTTTACTGTTTTCATTAGCTGCGATGTAATATGTGCCCAAGAGGAGGACTGGATCTCCTTCATGTTGTACCAGTGTAGTACCACCACAGTTAATACAAATGCACACACGCACGCGCCTGCAGATCGCATTCAAACAAGTGAAAATCAGCAAGGGTGGTCCTGGGGAGAGTTTGGTGACAGGAGAAAGCACCCATCCGATGAAAACGACGACATACATCGGTTTATGTCATGTTCATGCGAATTCGCCGGGTCCAGTCTGAGTTGAAGTCGCTTGCAGCCAACATGACTGTACGAATCCGATGTATGCGCTAATGCGATGAGGCGTTGGCATGCTAGCTCGAATTGTAGTAGTATGTTCGTGCTGCCTGAACTAATTTGTTACTGATTTACGCGCTTATGCGTTGATGCGTTGGCGTGCTAGCTCAAGCTGTCGTAGTATGATTTTGATTTCTGAAATAACTTGTTACTGACTTCACAAGGTACTGCATGGTAAATATGTGATCATCATCAGTCACCTCAGAAATCAAATTGGAAAGGAAAATTAATAGCATGTTGATCCTGGGGACATGTAACGAAATACCATATTGGATGGTACTTCCTATGTTCAGTTATAAGAAACATCTTATATTAGTGAACGGCGGGAGTATATTCTTACTCTGTGATTTTGGACAGAAAGAGGCACCCACCTACACTGAGATTCCGGGCACCGGACTGCAGCAAGTTCGTTTTCAGTTCTTCACCAGGTCATAGGAACAGGATGATTAGAACTGTAAAGACGATTGACATGACATAATGGAGTCCTAGAGCCTTTCTTTACATCTGAAATCATCGAACGGCACTAAGAAGAATTGTTCTTCTTAAAGAAACTTTCAGCCTTTAGACCAAACTTTCAGGTTTACTCGAAACGCGTCGTACATTCCTGAATTCTGATGCATTGTGAAAATCAGCAAGGCTGGTCATGGGGAGAGTTTGGTGCCAGGAGAAAGCACCCATCTGATGAAAACGACGATATACATCTGTTTATGTCATGTTCATGTGAATTCGCCGTGTCCAGTCTGAGTTGAAGTGGCTTGCAGCCAATAGTAGTAGTATGTTTTTGATTTCTGAACTAAATTTTTTACTGAACTTCAGAAGGTACTGCACTGCATGGTAAACATATGATGTCCCTCAGTCACCTTAAAAATCGAATCGGTCTTTTTTTTATAGCATGTTGACCCTGGGGACATGTAACGAAATGCCATTTTGCATGGTATATTCGTTGCTCAGTGATCTTAGACAGAAAGAGACACCTATACTGTGATCCGGGTCACCGGATTGCAGCAAAGCTAGTTTCAGTTCTCCACCAGGTCACAGGAACAGAACAATTGTAACCATAAGGACGATTGACATGACACGATCGATTGCAACAGCCTTTCTGTACATCTGAAATGATCGTATGGCACTGAGGAGAATTGTTCTTCTTAAAGAAACTTTTAGCCTTTAGACAAAACTTTCAGGTTTACTCGAAACGCGTCGTACGTTTCTGAATCTGATGCCATTTGTTCCCACGAAGAATTCCTGGCAACATACATTGGTGCAGGTCAATCATGATAGTTCACCGATCGATGACATTTGACATGGTACGCTTGCGCACACAAACCGTTCAGCTGGCCACGAGTCGGGCGAGATGGATCATATATGTCTGGTGCCTTCGACATAATTCCATCCCATAATTGGTGGTGGCAGGAACAATTAAATTAGTCGTGAATCACAAGACAAAAGGCAGCGCGACGAATTTGATGCCAACAGATCGACATGAAACCTCACTATATCTTGTCTAGGCTTTAGGTGTGAAACGTATGTACACCACCTATGCTACACTGCACACGTTTTGACGTTGGTGCATGTGATCAATCCGGCCACTAGACGTTGGTTTCGTTTAATTGTCCGAAGGATGAAGAAACGACTAAATTTGCGCATATGCATATTAATTATAGCATGTGTTTGTCGCATGCCACAATACCATAGAAACATATATGTGCCTGGACTGTTTCTCCTCAGTCTACATTCTTTTAAGATACAGCAGTTGAAATCTGCCATCTGAATACCAGCTCTAAATATGCTAGTTTCCCATCATTTCTATACCGGTAACCTTTGAAAAATGACACCAAGCCCGTCTAGCTCAGTTGGTAGAGCGCAAGGCTCTTAACCTTGTGGTCGTGGGTTCGAGCCCCACGGTGGGCGTTTCATTTCTTATTTTTGTGGCCACCACTGTTTTAGCAGTTTCACTCATTAAATTATTCTAGATCACCTTCAGTCATTTCCTTTTCCTGGTATACTTTATTTCTTAGTTTTTATTTCTTAGTTTTTAATATTTTGCCCCACGGTGGGCGTTTCATTTTTTATTTTTGTGGCCACCACTGTTTTAGCAGTTTCACTCATTAAATTATTCTAGATCACCTTCAGTCATTTCCTTTTCATACTTCAGGAGTTCAGGGGTCTTTTTGAATTTTCTCATTTATACTTCAGATCATGGTTGAGTATTCCTTCTTGGGTCATGAATAACTTGCTCCCTCGTACAGTCCTACTGCCAAACATCGCAGTTTCCTTGTTGCTTGTTAATTATAGACTTTTCCATATTCCTGGTATACTTTATTTCTTAGTTTTTAATATTTTGCCTCATTTTGTGATATCACCAAACTGAAAAAGGTAAGTTTACTTTTTAGTCCGGCAAACCAGCTACCAGGTAGACAACTCTAGAACACATTCTCTACGAGGGCATTGAATTATGCCACATTCTGCCAAAACACAGATTTTATCGTGTCAACATTGTTTGGACGGGCTGATAACCGCACCACGGCGCTTACGCAAGATAGCGAATACAAGTGGTACAAAAGCATTAGGTACCACCTAAGTAAAACAATATTCGTTTGGCCCATCATTCAAATGTCCACAAATGGCTCGCTAAATAGGGAGCTTTGCCAACTTTGCAGGTGCGACCCAAAGACAACAACTCACATGCTTTTCCAATGTCATTACCCTACAAGGGTTTTGGAGGCAATGTACCCGGTTGCTTGGGCGCTCAGACGTTGAGCCGGTGCTTTGGCTCAACGTCGACTCTATCAAGGAGTAGTGGCTTGGAGTTATCGAGAGTCAAGGTTCCTGTCAGAAGGCCACGACTTACCTTTTCTTATTCTAGTAGCTCGGAGTTAGCGAAATGCGAGTGTGTTCTGTAATATATCTTTGTTTTCTTTGTCTGGTTTCTATCGCATTAAAAATGATGACGTGCTATGGGTCAAGGTGGAGGCCTCCCAACTTGGTGGTGTACTTCAGCGGAGTAATCCATTTGTGTTTATTCGGCCATGCTCTGGTTTCGTAAATATTTGAACAAATCGTTTCCTTTTTAAAAAAATTGTCATCGTTTAAAACATACGTCGAGCAACCATGTAATCATGGAATAATAAAATATGGTGAAGACCGTCACACATGTCACATCTAACATATAAAGAATTAAGCACTATCATAAGATTGCAACCAGGGTCAAACAGTACATTTTACTTAAGAAGAAAGGAGAGAGAATGAAAATGATCCCAAACATCAATCTAGATGTTATATACAAGTATAATCTATGTGTAGTGCATCTTCTCCTGTTTGTTTTAGTGAAAGGGATTTCTCCCCGATTCCCCCAAGAGAAATATAGAGTTCCAGAGAACAATCACCCACCAAATTGTAATGGTTTCTTTCTCTTCAAGGCTACCTTTTAAAACTCTCGAATTTGTTTTGGAAAATCTGATTTTGTTTTGGAAAATATTAAATTTTGGTATTGTTTGTACCTTTTTTTTAGAATCTGATATTGTTTGTACCTGTAGCGCGTTCCGGTCACGGCCACATAAGGAAACTGGGCCAGAATGCCCATTATCTTACCAAAAAAGGGTGCCAAGTTTAACTCACGTGGATGAGTAGCAAGCAGCTTCAGTAGATGGGCTTTTCTTGCGGATCTTACAATCATAGATGCACACTGTAGCCCCGTAGTGCAGATCGGTGCTCTAGTTCTTTCTCTATTTTTAGGCCTCTTTAATCCAAATGGGTCTTCACGTAATTAAGATATTTGGGATCATTTTGTAATATTTCTATTTATCATATTTGTTTTGTATGATTAAATCGTGTAGAAATTTCCCTTTTCGCACATATCATAGGTGTTTATCCATCCACACAAATCTCTTAAAAATAATCAACCAGACAACAAAACCCCGTCGAATTTTAATGAGCATGGCACTTCAATCCTGATTTTTCAGGTTTCCATGTTTTTGGAATGTTGCGAATCAAAGATGCCCTTATTGAAGAAAATGGCCTCATGATTAGTGGTTTCAAAATACTATATAGAAAGATCCCCAGATTCAGATGCAAAGCAGAAGTATTTGTTGTATACTTAGTAACACAATATACATGAGTTCCTTTTTCTTCCTGCATTATTGCACAAGAGTTCACTAAATCGCAACTCTTTCGTTACTCCCCATGTTCACGATACCTGCAAATTTAGACAAAGTTTAGACATCTTTTTATGGACAGAGGGTAAATACATGCAAGTCTAGACAAATTGAGACATCCTTTTATGGACGGATGGAGTACATGACATCTCGATTGACATAAGTAAATGAAAAAGAACATGACTCATATTTTAAGCGTAAATGAACATGAAAAAAGAATTATGTTCAGGTAATGTGCGGTCCCTTTTCTGCACAAAAAAGTGACAAGTGTCCCTACTTATAAAAACAAGTACTACGATAAGCTGATTGCTAGCTAAAGTTAACCTTTTTCTCCAAATTAAATATCTAATTTATTGAGTTTGGTTTGTACATACCCAAATTAACTAAATTAAATTATTTTTCCGTACAATACCGTACTTGTAGGTTGTCACAGATTTGTAGGATGGATACTTCCATTAATTAGTTAGTGTACTCTCCATGTATGGACTTATAAGCCCCACTCGAACTTCCAGCCAAATTTTGAACATGACTTTAAGTAACAAAGTATGAGTTATATGTCACAATATGAGAAAAAAGTAGTACTCTCTCTCTCTCTCTCTCTCTCTCTCTCTCTCTCTCTCTCTCTCTCTCTCTCTCATTGGCACATCATTGAATCTCAAGTGGCTACAATAACTTGAGAGCTCCCCGCCGCGCACCGGACCGATCCAAGGCCTTCTCCGCCGAAATAGTCGGCCGGAGTTGGTCGAGGAGAGGCACCGGAGTACATACCTGTTAGGTCTATGGCTACATCGAGTCTAGGGTTAGTTTGTTCCCAAGTGGAGACTGGCGAGATGCCGATGAGGATCTGGTCGCCAGGAAGTTTGAGCTGCTTCCTAGGGCTACTAGAGGTGGTGTTGTTACTCATGGAGCTCCGATGGATGGAGCCGTAGATGGGTGGCGGCGGCGCCCCTACGTCCTCTTCAATAAAGCTTGTCGGTTGCTTCCCTCATGCGGACGGCATCACGGCGGTCTCTTCTCCTTCGAACCACCGTGGAGGTGGAGATGGAGAGGAGTTCCCTGGTGATGCTGGCGGATCGAAGGAGCGACGTCCTGGAGCGTATCCTCTTCCTCGAGCGCAACACATGGTGACCGTCGATGTCGCCATGATCTCTGGCCAAGAAGGTGGCCCCAAATCAACCTCCATGTCGAAGGCCCTCTTGATCCGCCGTTGGAGCTCGACGCCTCCACAAGGCCAAGTGGTTCGTCCCTGCCCTTATGGAAGCAGCCAACGACTGGATCTTGGCGTCGGACGAGAGTTTTCGAGCAAGCTGCTCTCGGAGCTCGGCGGAAACTCCTTGAGCTCACCGGCGTTTGGTGGCAGCGGAGTCCCTATCCTCGATTGCTTTTATCTTTCTCCTTCTGGGGTGTTTTCTGTAAAAAAAAGAAGGTGTTATCTTCAAATTATAGGTTTTCTAGGGCAATAGACGAAAAAGGGCCTTCTTGTAAAATATACTTGCCACGTGCTATGAAGTGAATGCTCCACAACGACCCCTCCTATGTTCAAAAAAAAATGTCACAATATGTATAACGCCGAAAACTTCTTTCTACAAATCCAACAATGTGTTTTTGTGCCATATATAACTATATTTTCTTAGAAAAATTTATGGCTAAATTTTGACTGAAATTGAGGAGGACTTGTAAACAGAAATGGAGGGTGCAACATTTAATTTTTTAACTGTCCGTGTATATAGATGGTCCACGACACGGTTGTCATCAGTCTGAAACATAAAGATATTAGCAAACGTTCGATCGAGGAAACAGAATATAGTTTGGACAGGATGCAAGCTAAGCAACGTTGTTTCACATAGGGTTCGATGCATGCACACCCCGTCTATCGAAGAACGGACCGAATCAAATGGTCGGAGCCTCTTAATTGCACTCTGACAGACCCTCGCCAAGGCACATCACAGACACAAAACGTACAAAGCAGCTGACCTAATACATTAGCTAGTGTGCCTCTCTTCCGATTTCTCTCTCTCTCTCTCACACATGGATGCATGTGTTGCGTTGAAAAGATGTTGCTTGGGCTTCCTTTTCGAATGAGAAGCTCTGAGCACGAGGGGAGAACAGAGAGCTAGTAGAGAGCTTGCGATCATCACTTGTGTTGATGGTGTCGTTAGTGGCAAGTGAGATCGAGCCATATCGAGGGAGGATCAGATATCTTTCGCTACTCGACTGTATTGTCCAATGCTGAATTTAAAAATGGCCATGGCTTCATAACTCAGAAACTTGAGATTCCCTTTCTTGGTGAAGCTGCTAGCAACAAGTCCCATGTTTTTTTTTTTCTTTTTTGCATCTCATGGTCTATTCTATTCATAGCAAATTTAGATTTATAAATAATTTCTGTATGGGCTATTTGATTTATAAGATTAAAACCCATATAAACCTTACGTAGATATTTTTTATAATGCGTTCATAAAATCTACCCACTCAAATTTCTTGCAAATAGTCCTTATTGCTTTTCCTGGATACAATCAAACAAATTTAGTTAAGAATTAATTGTAATCCAATTTTGTGTTTCATGCGTTAATTGTTTTTAGAATCATATATCAATCGCTGCGTCTATACTATGTTTTGTAAAAAAAAAAGGCAATTCTCTTATCAACAAAAAAAGGCAACAAGTTGGCCCCGTGCAATGCTAGTAAATGATTTTGCACTCATATGGTCCGCTCAACTAAACATGTTTGAACGAGAGGAAAGAGAGGAGACGTAGTGCCCACGTGAATGTCTCCCAAACAAACATTCACGTCGAGCCTTCTCCCTCTAGGGTTAGCTAGCCAGTCTTCCTCGATCGGCACCTGTCTCGATCTTCATGTTACATAATTATGTTTGGACACTTCCTCGCACTATCTGCTCGAGAGGCGCGTAAAAAATTCACGCCATGGAATCGTGTCAGTTCTTGGTCAAAATGCCGTACGTGACAGCATATCATACCAGCATAGCAATCACAGGAATATTACTGTAAATCTAATACGGATAGTTTTTTATAAAGGATGTTTTATTACTTAGTCTAGGTGCTACTACAGCCAGTCCGTAACTAAGTTGCACACCAGAGCAACAAGCCCAACAAAATGAAAAAAGAAAAAAAAAAGTGAAATACATGTAATCAACGAGAAAATTAATAACGCCTATGGAGATGGAGGACCAATCTGCAGATCACGCTATCATCCTTGTTGGATACAAATATTTCTCTCCATGTTATCTAACTGTGTAGACACTAACATAAATAGGTCTTTATCTCCGCACAGTTGTAGGAATGATCATGAGTCGAGCAAACTTGTGCGCTGGTAGGTAACCTGCATGAGGGAATAATTTTTTATCATAAAATTTTTGTCATTTCTATATAGATAAAGCGACCAAATAACAGTAAAGCGCTACCCTGATAAGACTTCTAAACTTATGATCAACACCATGTAACCAATTACCAAATACTTCTAGGTGGATATAGGCAGTGGCGGAGCCAGCTCAATTGATGATCCCGGGCAAAGCCTATTTGCGACGCTGCCGGCCGAAGTTTGCCCAGCAAAACACCATTACCGAACCATGTATTGACCCTATTGCTTGATAGAGATGCTCCGCTGAGCCCGGGCAGCTTCCCAGGGTGGCCGGGAGCTGGCTCCGCCCATGGATATAGGGTAGACGCTACTTAAATGACTGACCATATAGATCTTGAAATTTTAGACCGCAAGAATAAGTATTTGATTATTTTGTCATGATGAAAAAATACTCACTTTGCATTTTCGTGCCAACTGTGATTTACAAGGTTGTGGTGAGGATTACTCCTCTACAATACCATGAAAATACTTTTGTCGGTATTTTCATTTTCCAAAAAAATAATTATTATTGTCTACTGATACATCTGGCTGGACCAGTGCTCTATACATGGAGTCCATCGATAATTTACCACTTCCATGTAGGTTCCACAAAAGTTCGTTGGCCCCTTCCCTTAGTTAGGCCATTGCTAATCAGTGTAGCAAAACATTCCATGATGCAAGCTGGGCAACTAAATTCCTTCTAAACGTCACATTTGTTGGAGATCACCCCAACACTGAGGTATTATAGCGCTATTGTGACGCACGATGTTTTCTTAAGATGAATATTGTATTACCCATCCACTTATTCTCCCATAATTTAACTTTTGAGCCATCCTTAATTATAAACGATACTAATCGGAAGAAATATGTCTACGTTGTCATTAGACCAGCCCAGAAATGTAAGTCCCCAGGTTTCCAATAGAGTTGGGATAGTTTACGTGAGCCTATGTATATTTTAGGAGGGTTTTCCACATCCCATCTTCGGTGAGTAGCTTGTAAAGTTATTTACGTAGAAGATCTATATTTTTTACGTAAAGTTCATGCATAGCTAGCCATCCTTTATTTTATGATTCAACCCGTCTAGTACTCTTCTGGGTAGCTAGAAGAACAAAATCATATATAGTATCATATTACGTGTACCAAATTAATGAGAACCAATCTTTTAGTAAGATAAAGTTTAGTTTCCAACTTCTTAGTCTCTTTGTAGCATTTTCTTGACTCGTTTCTATTCAACGTTGGTAGTTGTAGGGATTCGTAGCATATAAAACAAAAAATTCCTACTGCAAGAACGAATAACAAGCCAAGATCTAATCTAGTAGATGGTAGCAACGAGATGAGACCAACATACACTCGAAGATCGCTAAGCGTTAGTGATATAAATCTTGTGGATGATGTAGTCGATCACTTGCCGCTCTCAAGAGCGCGTAGAGGATCTTGACGGTGCCGCAATCGGGCAGCACCTCCGCACTCGGTCACACCTACGGTGTCGATGAAGATGTCCTTCTCCCCGTTCCAGCGGGCATCGGAAGTATTAAATCCTTCTTGGAATCCCGGCAGCACGACGGCATGGTGACGGTGGTGGTGGAGAACTCCGGCAGGGTTTCGCCGTAGCCGTGCGGGAGATAGGTGGAGGAGGGTGTTGCTAGGGTTTGGAGAGAGGGGCTGTGGCGCCGGCTTGGATCCCTTGAGGTGGTACGGCCAAGGTGTGGCCGGCCCCTCCCGTCCCCTCCCATTTAAATAGGTGGAAAATCCTAGGGTTAAATCAAAGTCCTCATAGGAGTCCAATTGCAAAACCTACCATAATGGGAAACCTAGTCAAGGTGGGATTCCTCCCTTTCCTTGTGGTGTGGCCGGCCATGGAGGTGGAGTCCACCATGGACTACACCTTCCCAGTTGGTGGTTCGGCTAGGGCTCCACCTACCGTAGTGAAATATTCCGGATGATTCTAGAACCTTCTAAAACCTTCCATAAATTTACCAGACCATTCCCAAACTTGGAATTTGACTACCCATATATGAATATTATTCTCCGGACCATTTTGGAACTCCTCATGATAACTTGGATCCCATCCGAGACTCCGAACAATATTCGAACTCCATTCCATATTCCATATCTACTTAAAACAATATTGAACCTTAAGTGTGTCACGCTACGGTTCATGAACTATGCAGACATCATCGAGACGCTTCTCCGATCAATAACCAATAGCGGGACCTAGAGACCATAATGGCTCCCACATATTCAATGGTGACTTCGTGATCGAAAGAACCATTAACATACGATATTGATTCCCTTTGTCGCGCGATATTTTACTTATCCGAGGTTTGATCGTCGGTATCTCTATACTTAGTCCAACCCCGTTACCGATAAGTACTCTTTACTCGTACCGTGATATGACATCCCTTGTGAGCTAGTCACATGCTTGCAAGCTAATTGGATGACATTCCACCGAGAGGGCCCAGAGGATATCTATCCGTCATTTGGATGGACAAATCCCACTATTGATCCACGTGCTTCAACCTATATTTTCCGAACAATTAATGTCACCTTTATAACTACCCATTTACGAAGTAGTATTTGATGTCATCAAAGCATCCATCTGGTGCAGTTGATTGACATGATCTCATGGTCGAAGGATTAGGTTACTATGTATCTTAAAGCTTGTAGCAAAATGAACTGAATGACTAGATCATATGTTACGCTTACTATGGGTGTGTGTCCATCACATCTTCACCTAATGATATGATCTTGTTATTAATAGCATCAAATGTTCATGATCACGAAACCATGACCATCTATTAATCAACAAGCTAGTTTAACAAGAGGCTTACTAGGGACTCTTTTATGTTTACAAAACACACAAGTATTAATATTTCCGGTTAATACAATTATAGCATGGAATGTAAACATTTATCATGAACACTAAAATATAACAATAAACACTTCTATTATTGCCTCTTGGCATATCTCCAACAGTCTCCCACTTGCACTAGAGTTAATAATCTAGTTTACATTTGTAAAGATCTAACATCGTGGCCTTCTAGTGCTTATCATGTTTGCTCATTGGAGAGGTTTCAGTCAACGAATCTGACACGCTCAGAAACTTATGTATTTTGCAATTCATTTGTGTCTCTGCGCATCACTCATTTTTCAAATGAGTCGGCATTAATCGTATATATTTGGTCTTCTGGTGGAACCTTAAATCCGCGGTCTGAAATATGTTACCAAAAATTTTCACACACAATATAGCTTCATAGTTCTGACACTACTAGAACTATACCAAGTTCTAAAAGAACTCCTCGAATCAAACACCCTCGGTCATTGTCAAAACAATGATATACTCTGCCTTCGTTTGTAGCATCCGTCATAATATTTAGAATTCATCTAAATCTAGCATAGACTTCTTCTAGCCCATTGTGCTACCTTTTAATGAACACTCAGCCTAATTGAGATTGAAATTCATTTTTATATGTAACCAAAACTAATATCGGTGCAACACCTTACAATGATTTGTTTGTCATTACCCCATATAAAACTATATATTAATATCATCGGCTCTTACAAAGCACTCGGGGATATTCTTACTGTTGTCCAATGATCATCGTATCAATCATTCTGATATATGCTCGTAACATCTTAGAGCACAGGACATCTGATTGTGTACATATTATTCGTGATCTAAAATCACTCATGTATTTTTACTAAATGAGCGTCAAATACTCAAGTCTTGTTAAAACTCCACATGGAAAAGAACACCTTCTTGACTATTTCATATTGGACTACTTCAATATTATTTATTCTATGTACTTTGACTTAAACTTATTATGCGTTTCAATCTATCTTCATTGATCTTGACGCTAAATATATTTTTAGTCCATATCCTTTCATTGAAGTTAATTTACAATGAAACCTTTTAATCACATCAAGTACATAATTACATCATTTCTAATCAACGATATGTCATCCACATAAAGTAAATATGTCTCGGCGTTCTCACTTAATTTCTTGCAAATGCAAAGCATATTCATCATTTCCGGTGAAATCAAAACTCTTGGATTATTTCATCCGATGAAGATTCCATCGTGATACTCACTTCATCCAGTGAAGTTTGTATACCTATCTAGTATTCTACGGACTAGCAAAACTCTCGGTAGTATCTTGTATACACCTTTAAAACACACTTCTGTTAAGAAATGTATTTCTGTCATCCTACTAACATATCTCATAAAAGAAATATGTAGCAATTACTAGAATAATCCGCATAGGGTATAAGCATAGCTACGGAAGATCTAATCTTATCGCAGCCAACTCTTTGAAATTTATCGTAAACAACCTTTCGACAAGTCGAGCTTGTTCAAGGATATTAAATCCATGTCCATTAATTTTATACAACCACTTACTTTAAAAAATTATTTATTCATTTAGAAGGTTTCTCATGCTCGAAGCTTGATTATAGATACTATCTTGGATTTCATGGCACTTAGCCATTTAACGGAGTCAGGGCCCATCATAACTTCATCGTATGTAATTGGTTTATCATTGTTCGGAATCAATCCTTTGTCCACAAATCAGTTATTTGATCACAAAGTAAACCATACCTACAAGGTTCAATAGGTACTAAGATCTCCATGGCAAAAACACTTTGTAGACATGGGAGCCATGAGCGTCGCGGCTGCTTACGGAACCATTTCCGATGTTGCGCTACTTTGCTCATCATGCTCAGTGTCGTTGCCTATTCGACGGTACCTCGGAGGAGGGATCCTCACAAGGGGGAGAAGAAGTAGGGGCCATCGGGCGGAGAGTCCTCGGGACGGTGGTGCACGATTTACCCAGCTTCAGAACACCTGCACGTTGACATGGCCTACTGCTGCTTGTCTGGAATTATCTGGGTGACAAGGTATCGACTTGTCAATTCCTATGGATTGTAGACTAGGGTTTTCGTGGAAGTAGAGGGCAAGTAGATCTCGAGGGTTTCAGCCGGAAAAGTACTCGACTGCTAAAAACTTGGGTTATGCTGACCACGAAATCGATCTTCTCTTCGTCCCTCGACTCCCTCTTATATAGGAGGCGGAGCCGAGGGTTTCGTTTTACACAAGTTACAGATTCCAGGAGACTCTTTGAGTTCGACCCGTAAAGTTACAAATCTCTTTATTCCTAATACAATTCTATATTTCCATATCGACAGTTAACTGGGCTTCCGGGCTTCGTAATCTTCGACTCATGGGCCTTCAGTAAACCCCGGGTACCATCTTCGGCAGACCCATTGGGGATGCGTATGTCACTGGGTGCTTTCGCGTTGTTACAATGAGTTGTCGTCGTGCCTCTAGGGCTCCCAGGATCCGGCTTATAAAGGCGCCAGGATATAGGGTTTACACGGAGAGTCATAGCCGGAATACAAGTTGCCTAACTACGGAATATTATATTGCCGTGCACGCCAAGGATCCGACTTTCCTTATACGCCGTACCCGTACTGGATCCAGCTACCCCTGATGGGCCAGCCCGTATCCGACTTTCAGGGTTGGTCGGTGGATCCGGCTCCTCGTTCCTGGGCTGGACTTCATCCATCTTGATCTACAGCAACTGGGCCGCCCAATAGGCCATATGCCACCATCACCGTCTATGGGCCACCCGGGCTTGCCAGATCTAGCCACCGTCGATGGTAAACCCATGAAGTATACCCACAACTCTCAGGTTCATCAACCTTATCGAGTTCCATTGTGCTCCCACTCAAATATTTCGCGAGAAAGAATTTCTTGGAAATAAACAAGAAACATCAACAAACACTTTTGTCTTTGACTTCATAGTGGAAAGAGTTGCCAATTTGTTCTTTGGGATAACCAACAAAGACATTCATCCGATTTTGGTTGTAAACTCATTTACTTATGCTACGCATACCAAAATTAAGAAAGGACTATTAGGGTTTATACTCATGTCATAACTCGTATGGTGTCATTTCAACGGATTATGATGACGCTCTATTTAGTGTAAAAACAGTAGTCTCTAAAATACAATCCACAAAAATATAATGATATCTTTTTATTTTATTTTATCTCATCATTAATCCAACAAGTTTGGATACGTCTCTTGAATACTCCATCATAACTATGGTATTCCAAGAAATGTGACTTGTTGAACAATTTCACAACTCTTTAGATGTTCGCTAAAACTCGTAATTCAAATATTTCCACCATGATCCAATCATAGATATTTGATTTTTCCATTACGATGATTTTCACTTCATGCTGAAATTTACTTGAATCTATTCAAATGTTTCAGACTTCTTCCTCGATCATCGAATAAATATGTCCATATATATACACTCAATTCATTGTTAGAAGTTTTATGAAGTAGAAGAATCTTCCGCACACAACTATACCTAATGAACCATATACATTATCATGTATGTTTTTACTAAGCTAGTTGCCCGTTCAATTCTTGGAGTATGCATGGTGTTTCAGTTATTCTCTTTTAGAAAAGATTTGCAAGTGCCAAACAATTCAAAATCGAATGACTTTAAAAATCCATTTGCACGGAGTTTCTTCATGCGTTCCTTTCTAACATGACTTAAATGGAGGTTCCACAAATAAGTGGAATTCTGATCATTTGCCTTATGGCATTTTAGCGTCAGTGTTATGCATGTGTGTTTCACCATTAAGATTTATAATAAGTTGTCCATCGTACATGGAGTATGTCATAATTTGACAACTCATTGCATTCATTTGACCAGAGCAAAATAACAATTATTAAGTTATTTATAATAAATCTCAAGGGCTAGGTAGAATGCCAACGACGAACATAATAACAATTTATTTTGTTCCAGACGTGCATTGTCACCATATTCCTTGTCAGTCACTTAGGCCATTGTATTCTTGTATTGTGTTGTATTGTATGACATCTCATACCAACCAATATGGTACAAATACCCAAGAATTCTATTCTGTGACCAATCAAAGAATACATTCATAACATGTATATCATCTATATACACATGATCTAGACTTTCTAGTCTTTTATTTCTTTTTTCCAAAATATTTTGTAGTTTCTCCTTCGGTTTTCCTCATATTTCAGAAAACACTCAACACCAAGTGTTTCGTACTTCTAGGCTTGTTGGTCAAATACCAACACCCTTCAGTTTCGTACTTTGAAGTTGATCATCATATGACAAGTATTTCAGATTTCACTATTAGTAACCTTTTAATATGATAAAAAAAATTCACTCATAATTTTATCCATCAAATCATGACAACTTCATGATGAAGCCACTATGGTTTATATGTAGATACATGAATAACTTTAGTTCCCAACTAGTTGGAGGATCGGGATGCCTAGCGTCTTCAACCTTCGTACATTCCCATAAAACTTATGAGTTTATGTAGTCTCACTAATTTATGTTATATCATCTTGTAATAAGATCTTCGATATCATATATATCTCACACCTTGCTTATTTCTGAAAACAAAGTTTTCGGCTCCTTACTTTTCTAATTGATTTGAACATCAAGTTTCATGGAGACAAGATAATTTTTGGATATTAATTGAAACCATTGCTCTTCGAATTAGCAATTTGAGGATTACAAAAAAATTGCAATAGGATTTAATCATTTCTTGATTCTCTAACAATACGGTTCCAGTCCGCATAGTCACTTGTCAGATTTAACAGTGTTTTTATCTCAATTACAAGCCTAGCACAAGGTAGAAAACGGATGCCAATTCTAAAAAAATTAATTCAAATACAATCCAGACTATGTTCAGGATAAATTGAGTTTACTATTAATTCTTAAGTTAACCAGGTGAACTCCCACTCAAAACAACATCCCCCACGTTGCCTTAGTGATTACGTGAACTAAATCCACTAAACCAAGTTCGATCATCACGAGAGATGATGTAACTTCAATGGCGAACATCAACATGTTCTTCATATCATCTATATGATTCATGCTTAACCTTTCGGTTTGCCGTGTTCCGAGACTATGCCTATACATACTAGGCTTGTCAAGTTAAACCTTATTTCCTGCATGTGCAAATCTGGCTTGCACCTGTTGTATGCACACGTTGAATCTATCACACCCGATCATCGCGTGGTGCTTCGAAACAACGAGTCTTAACAATGGTGCTAACTAAGGACGAACACTTTATTATCTTGAGTTTTAGTGAGAGGGGTCATCTTATAATGCTACCGTCATGATCTAAGCAATACAAGATGCATAAAAAAGATTAACATCACATGCAATTCATAATGTGATATGATATGGTTCTTTTATCTTGCGCCTTTGATCTTCATCCCCAATGCACGGGCATGATCTTCATCATCAACGAGCATGATCTCCATCATCGTCGGCGGGGCGTCAAGGTCAATGGTGTCATCTTCATGGTTGTCCACCACTTGTAGCAACTATTACAACTCCTTTGAAATAAAACTACTACATGATGAATCGATATGAAATTAAAGACAACCTATCAACACCCGGATTTTTAAGTCCAGATGCCTATTATGCCATACATCGTAATCCCAGGAAGATTGTTTTTGCGAGACATAACCGTTGAATATCATAGAGTCATCATTCATTACAACACCAACATAGTCATTACACAAATAGGATCACATGATCCAGTCTCATTACAACACTTGATCTATTGATCATTACACAAATACGTAGCGGAAGCGAAGTAGTAGTGGACTATCTATTCCACAGGCAACGCTTGTCGTAGACGTCCTGCTGGCCGTCATCTTTATATTGCTGTTCAGCTTCATAGTCTGGCCATTTGAATAGCCAGGGACAAAGCCGTGAGTACTTTCAAGTACTCGCAAACTAATACTAGTGTAAGTACTATCATTTCTATTGAGAGTGTTCTAAGCTCTAGGGTTGTTTGCATAAAGCCAATTTTAGTTCATAAACCTTTTAGTAAAAGACTCCTCATGTGCTAACTAACTCAAGTGGGAACATTAGTGTCATTCCCACAACTCCGTTGTGATTCAATTCAAAGTCACCTTTCAAGTTCAATTCACAAGTCATAAAAGATATAAATTTCTGATGACGGAAACAGTATGGCCTTTCCAACTGTCCATGACCGCAGCCGCGGCTATTCGAATAGGTTTACACTCTGCAGAGGTTGCACACTTGTGTCACAACATTTGATTACATCCGTCAAGGATAACCTTGAATAATCATAACTCAGTACGCGGATCATCAACCGTTAACCTTTCACTTACACACCCTAGTATAGGCACCTCTCCCCATGAGCTTGGCCTCCCGGTGATAGCCAACTGTTATCCCGGGAACTGCACAGGGCTTGGGTCGTACATTCACCTCATTTCACGTCATTTCACTTTCAACGGAGGCAGCCTCGGCGTAACCTCTATGACGCTTGTTTAGAGGGAACCCATACTAAGATACATAAATTTCCCGCTAAGTCTTACCCATAATCAGGTATTGTGGGGGTACTCAGAAATTGGAATGGTATCGCATCCAACTCAATCATCAGTTTTTATCAAGTTCACCAAATCAAATTCATGTCATATTCACCTTCAAAATCTTTCAATGGAAATGACTCATCATTCCAAGGTTTTCACCATCATTTCAAAAACACATGTTCCCATCTAGAGTAGTCATTTTTAATTTAGCACTAGCAACTAGGTATGAGGGGTGCTAAGTAGTTTGCTTTGCTTCTAGGCTAACTTTGATACTCTTGTACTAATCCAATACCAACCAAGTGAATCATAAATCAAAAATTACTTTGATAAATCAAATGCAATAAAGCTTGTAAAGTAAAACTTGGGATAGGATCATTAAACATAAAGTAAAAGGGGTGATGCCTTGCTCTTGGTGAGCTTTTCACTTTGCAAGAGTATTATCTTGCCTTGGTTGGGGAATTGGTCAAAGTGGTCTTCTTCTCCTTGGAAGTAGACCTCCTCCTCCTCTTGATACTCCTTGGTACTAGCGTCTAAAATTGAATACGAGGTATACAATCATCATACTAAACTTAAGTACTAGACTAAGCACACACATGAGTCACACAAACTTAGGCTAGCATCACAACATTACTATTAGGTTGAGTTGACTTTGTTTTCTTATTTAAGAAAAATAATTTCCTCTCATTATAAATACTACTTGAGGTGTTTCTATTAATTCCTTAGAGAAATAATTTCCTCTCATTATCTTGTTTAAGATTTAACTTCCTTCATGAATAATAGATTTGCAAAAATGGCATAAACCCTATGTGAGGTTTTGTGATTTTCTAATTTTATTCTTTTCTTTTGGTTTTTGCTTTTCTTTGTGATCACAAGGGATCAAGGGTAGGGTTTTAAGACATTGGTAAGGTTTGCAAACACTCATCATGGCAAGATCACTCAAATGCACACATACTATACATAACACTATATGCAAAGATAAAAGTTTTTGTTAGTTGTTAAATTTGAATTTTGGAAACCATCATTCTCATTGATTTGAAATCTGGGATGTTACACCGGTAACCCTAGTTTCACATATTGTAATCTCATCGATCCGCCCTTGATAGCTCGTCGGCTGCCTAAGTTTAGCTAACCGGTTGTTGATTCGCCAGGGTCCTCCTTCCTAAAACCCAAGTCCATCATCATGGGCATTGATGAATTTAACCCTTTTTCATTGTTGCCATCATTAAACGGTGGAGGTTTTGGCTCTAGCGGCGGTGTCACGGCGGCTTGTTTATATAGCGGCACCAACGAGAGGGCACATCTTGTAATTAGTCGCTAGCATCAGGAGACAAGCCACCAGTGGTGTTGGGGAAGCAACATAGTCAACAATGAGGGATGAGGGGAATCGTCTTAGTCAGATGTGTCATCGCATGGAGGTGCTGGCAGCGCTAGCCTTGGTTCCCATGCTTTTCCGGATCGCTTCGAGACCCTGATAGGGCAGGCACCGCAGGAGCGATGGTCGGTATTTTTAAATATCTATCGGTTCCCTAGGTGGTCACCAGGCTTTCCCACGGGTGACACGACCAATCATGCGATACACAATAGTGGAGGCGCTGGTGGCCACGTGCTCACCACTAGTTATGTCAGAATTAATGGCATGTATGTGTGCCACACCATCACTAGTTGTGTACATGTGGTGTGCACTACTGTACAACGCCGCTATGAAAGTACGACCGGATACATGCGCATGAGTGCGGGACCCATGTAATAGTGGTGTGACAGAGGAAGTTGCACGCCACTAGTGGTTCCTTAGTGGTGGCGTTCCACTTTCTGCCACTCCACTTATATCACGACGGCATGATTCAAAGTTGGTGCGTCAATATGACGTTCCCTACAAGCATATCTCTACTGACGATGGAACCTTTCAACCACACGATATGTCCGGACCATGGGTACCTCGGGCAAGATCGCTGCGATTACCAAGATACAGATGTTTGATATTATGGTGGTTGTGTTTGAAGAGGAAAAAAAAGCAACCCAGTGGACGGAGAGAAGATGGTGTTTCATGCTTGTTATGCAAAATTTGGTTTCGCTGGTGTGGCGATATCCTCGTCAAAACCATGAGTGTGGCGAAGGTGTGTCGGGTGATCTTCCTTGCTTTGCAGCAGTATCTTTGCAAGCCGGGGCGACAAAATATGTTGCCTTCGTTTTAGGTGGTGTTCTTCGAGCATTGTGTCTTCATTAAGATAGAGGAAAAGAGTTTTACAACGAAAAACAGGCCAAGAAGAAGCCCCACTCCACCGTACTGCGAACGGCAGCGACAAAGCCTAGGCTAAACCCCTCCCGAATGCCCACGCCTAGAAGCTAACCACACAGCCCAGTCCTGCAAAACAGCGGCAAGGACACGGGCGGCCGGTGTGTTGACCTTATCGATGACTCTCGCATTCCGCTCTAGCCACAGGGCACGCATGACAAGCATGATCGCGGAGTTGGCAACCTTGCCTCGGCCCGGGAGAGGTGGGCGACTGCATCCGGCCACCACATGCTGATCGAGCTGTCCATCCCAGGCGCTTGAAGAGGGAACGGCGGGATGTTGAGGAACCCGACCCAAATGCATTGTGCGAAAGGGCACCGCAGGGACAAGTGGTCGAGGATCTCCACGTCAACATTGCAAAAGGGGCAAACGGCATGAGTTGGAAGCCCACGCCGAACACGACGATCCGCAGTCCAACAGCAGCCTCTAAAAGCAAGCCAAGCATGAAACTTGAACTTGAAAGGCGCGAAGAAATTCCACACCTGGGACGCCCCAGGCAGCGCCGTGGTGCCATGAAAGAACACCCGGTACGTGGATCTCGAGGAGAAGGCACCATCCTCCGTCCACTTCCAACGGAAGCTATCAGGCTGGGCGGAAAGGGAGACCCGGTTGACGGCGTCCCAGAGCTTGAAGAATTGGACCACAACGTCTACCGATAGATCGCCTGAAATATCCGCCACCCATGCATTATTTGGCAGGCCATCACTCACCCGCAGCCTCGTGATTGAGGCAGGTTTGATCAAGTCAAACACCACCGGGGCAAGAGCGGCAGCCGAAAGCCCACCAATCCAGGGGTCCTGCCAGAAGAGGATATCCGAACCGGAGCCCACCGTGATCACCACCGATGCATTGAAAATTGCAGTAGCATCCGGTTGCACCGTGAAGCAGAACCCGGCCAGGACTTGGAGTGGTCGGTACGCTGCATCCACAACCACCGAGCCCGAAGCGCGGCATGGAGCCATTATAGGTTGGGAAGCCCCAGCCCGCCCAGCTCTTTAGGTGCACAGACGGCGCCCCAGATGACTAGACAATTGTCACCATTAGGCTCATCCTTGCCTGCCCAAAGAAAGCCTCGGCGAAGTTTGCCCACAGCCTGAAGGAACCACGGATCCACATCCAAAGCCATAAGCTGGTAGACGACAGATGCCGCCATGACCATCCTTACATAGGCCACCCGCACATCTCTAGACATAAGATTTGCCTTCCAAAAGGCAAGCTTGTTGGCTAGCTTGTTGAGGACGGGCTGTAAGTCCTCCTTCCGCAACCGGCGTAGCGACGGAGGGAGACCCAAGTAGGGCTGCGGGAGGCCGACAACCGGGCAAGATAGCCGGGGAGCTAGAGCCGCGCTTTATTTGTTTTATCTTGCCTCAACTTCTGGCCGTGTTACTTGTTGAAAGCATTCGTGTTTGGAACTTATTTCAGGATAAAAACCTATGATCTGCATTCAGTTTTAATTGATTGGCTCCAACAATTGACATGTGTAATGTGTTAGACCCTTCCAAGTTGTAACTAATGACACCGGGGAGACGGCAAAGAAAATGAAGTACTCCGTAAGTACTACGTCAACAACATTAGCTCCGCTGATTAGGTCCCGGCAAATTGATGTTTTATTTCTATATCTATATGGATGCTTCATCTCGTGCAGTGCTAAATTTTGATGTTAACACAGAAGCGATATTCCCGGCAAATTAGAAACGCTGTTCTATCTGTTAGGGGCATTGTTTTTGGAGCAGACAACGGATGGTGGCGGTGCTGTGGTGGAGCCGTGTGCTTTTGTTGTGTTGGCGTCGTCGAGTCGCCGCGGCATGATGCAGTGGTGGCTAGGAGACGGATACAGTGTGATGGACGCGCGCAGGATGGTGGAGTCGTATGGTGTCGTGGCGGCATCGATGGCAGGTCTGGCATGGTCAATGAGATGATCTCTCTTAAAGATGGAGTCGAGGAAGACAGCGGTAGCAACTTTTATGGCGTGTGCGTTGGCGTGCGCTGAGAGTCTGCTCGACTGGATGTGTTTCCCATCTGCTATTGGGCGGTCTGGGAAGGCATTTGGTTTTTTGGATGATGTGAGTTGGTGAATCGTCACCCCCTTCATCCCTCTGTAGGTTTAGCGAGTTGGCTTCAACTTTGATCTTTTGTATTGCTCTTGTAAGATGTTGTGAATAATCTAATAAAAAAAGACGTGTGCATCCCTTGGATGTAGAAACTGAGGTGATATTTCCCCATTTTGAAAAAAAAAAAATCTCGTGCAGTGCACATGATCGGTTCTGTAAAGGCCTGTAAACTAGCTTGCTTGCTGCGTTGTTTGCAACAACTTGCAGCTTGTATACTTTTTTTTTACCGTGCACTAGCTGTGCTGAAATCATTTAATTGCACTGGCTTAACTTGATGCCCTCCTGCAACTTGTACTTAGTCCCTCTTAACGGGCTTACTATTGGCAAAAGGCATCGTGGGAAATATGTACAACTACTAAGTTAAATAAAGGGATCTTTTGTCCATGCCAGCTTTGCTAGATCGAAATGCTTATCTTAAGTTAAATTTCAACCAGTAAGGAAAAGAGTTTCATTCATACCCATATGGTTTTTCAGCAAATGAAAGCTGGATTGCCCAAATAAAGAGGACAATTATTGCCAAAAGAAAAATCTTTGACAAAGTGCACTTTGTCAATGCACCGCTGTAAATAAAAAGTACTCTAATATCCACAATAACACGATGCCAAGAGCCTGATAAGACATCAAGAATGCACACACAACAAAAAAATATTTACCGCCAAGAGGAGAAAAACATGACAAACTATTCTCATGTGGCTTCATAGAACATCAACACATATCATCGAACTTCAACTTTTGCATGTCTTTTTGGAAAAACATGGAAATTGAGAACGGTCCATGCCAGCTTTGCTAGGTTTTCACAAAGGGACGATCCACATACATGGCCATTTCAGGTCCAACACCTTGTCAATACCGTGGAGCCTTCTTTTTTAGAGGTAAGGTTCAAAGAGTCCGGCTTTAAATTAACAAAACCATCAACCGGTTAGGGTTACAGCGGAACAAACTGAAAGAAAAAAATAGGAAAGCTGGGGATGCCAACTTGAGATACAAGCACATGGTGTGGGAAGCTAAAGGCATAAAAGAAAAAAACAAGAGGAGCAAGGCTAGGCTCCGGTCTACTGGTCACAAGCAAAAGCTCCAGACTTCAACTCCGCACTGGCGACTCCACCTGAACTTCAAGCAAAGAGACGCCACACCGAGGAACTACACCAAATGAGACTAGCATATATGAAGTGATACGGGGCGACCTTCGGTCTTCACCGCATCATGCGCTTCATCGCCAAAACGGCACGCTAAGGTGAATCTTCTCCTTTACGTGTGCCTCGAATCGCCTATTTGGGACGATATACTACTTCATACCCCGTCATATCTTGATGATAGGAACCCGACGACAAGTACGGGGAGAAGAGAGGATGCCATGGAGACCTGATACGTCTCAAACGTATCTATAATTTCTTATGTTCCATGCTACTTTTATGATGATACTCACATGTTTTATACACACTTTATGTCATATTTATGCATTTTCCGGCACTAACCTATTGACAAGATGCCGAAGTGCCAGTTCCTGTTTTCTGCTGTTTTTGGTTTCAGAAATCCTACAAAGGAAATATTCTCGGAATTGGACGAAATCAACGCCCAGTATCTTATTTTTCCCGGAAGCTTCCAGAGCACCGAAGAGGGGCCAGAGGGGAGCCAGGGGCCCCACCCCACAAGGCGGCGCGGCCAAGGGGGCGCCCCCCTACTGTGTGGGCCCCCCAGGGCCCTTCCGACTCCGCCTCTTCGCCTATTTAAGCCTTCGTGACCTAAAACTTCGAGACCAATAAGCCAAGATTCCGGGGACAGAAGTCTCTGTTCCGGCACGCCGCCGGGACGGGGAAGTGCCCCCGGAAGGCATCTCCATTGACACCACCGCCATCTTCATCGCCGCTGCTGTCTCCTATGATGAGGAGGGAGTAGTTCTCCCCCGAGGCTGAGGGCTCTACCGGTAGCTATGTGGTTAATCTCTCCCATGTACTTCAATACAGTGATCTCATGAGCTGCCTTACATGATTGAGATTCATATGATGATATTTGTATCACTATTAATCTATGTGCTACTCTAGTGATGTTATTAAAGTAGTCTATTCCTCCTCCATGATGTAATGTTGACAGTGTGTGCATCATGTAGTACTTGGCATAGGTTATGATTGTAATCTCTTGTATATTATGGAGTTAACTATTACTATGATAGTATTGATGCGATCTATTCCCCCTTTCATAGCCTGACGGTGACAGTGTGCATGCTATGTTAGTACTCGGTATAATTGCAACGGTCTATTATGCACTCTAAGGTTACTTAAATATGAACACCGGATGTTGTGGAGCTTGTTAACTCCGGCTTGAGGGAGCTCTTGTAGCCCTACACAATGAATGGTGTTTGTTATCCAACAAGAGAGTGTAGAGTAGTTTTAGTATGTGATCATTGTTGAGAGTGTCCACTAGTGAAAGTAGGATCCCTAGGCCTTGTTTCTAAGCATTGAAACACCGTTTCCATCAAGTTCTATTACATGTTTACTTGCTGCCATATTTATTTCAGATTGCTATTACCACTCATATTCATCCATATTACTTGTATTTCACTATCTCTTCGCCGAACTAGTGCACCTATACATCTGACAAGTGTATTAGGTGTGTTGGGGACACGAGAGACTTCTTGTATCGTAATTGCAGGGTTGCTTGAGAGGGATATCTTTGACCTCTACCTCCCTGAGTTCGATAAACCTTGGGTGATTCACTTAAGGGAAACTTGCTGTTGTTCTACAAACCTCTGCTCTTGGAGGCCCAACACTGTCTACAGGAATAGAAGTGTGCGTAGACATCAAGCTATTTTCTGGCTCCGTTGCCGGGGACCGAAGAAAAGTTACACCACAGAGATTTCTACCTCCCACGTCAACTGCGCGCCAGCAGTAGACAGCAAGCTATTTTCTGGCGCCGTTTCCAAGGAGGTAAGGTAAAAGGTATTCACATCCTCCGACTACTAAGCTATTTCCTAGCACTGTTGCCGGTGTGTGAGTGCTCGAAGCTATTTCCTTTAGATCCTGCAATTGCATCTTTTTGTTTCTTGTTTTTATTTTCACTAGTTAGGCTTAATGAAAAACAATAAAAAAATTAGAGATCTTTATGAAATTTATATTGAGTTAGGACATGAGGTGTTTGAAGAGAAAATTAAAAAACCTATGGAACTATATATGCATGCTAATGGCAATGTTATTAGTATGAATTCTTTGAACACTATTATTTCTAATGCTATGGAAAAATCTATGCTTGGGGAAGCTGGTTTTGATGAGCATGATATTTTTAGTCCCCCAAGCATGGAGGAGAAAATTTACTTTGATGATACTTTACCTCCTATATATGATGATTACAATGATGACTATCATATTTTCAGTCCACCTACTATGGAGGATAAAGTTTATTATGATTATACCATGCCTGCAATTTATGATGATTACAATGATGGTTGTGATAGTTTTACTCCCACTGTTACTAATAAAATTGATTATGTTTATGTGGAGAGTAATGGTACTTTTATGCATGTGAATAACAATGCTTTATGTGATAGTTATATTGTTGAGTTTGTTCATGATGCTACTGGAAATTATTATGAGAGAGGACAATACGGTTGTAGGGATTTTCATGTTACTAAAACACCTCTCTATAAGCTGAAAATTTTGAAGTTACTTGTGTTTTATCTTCCTATGCTTGTTGCCTTATGCTTACATAACTTGTTTATTTACAAGATTCCTTTTCATAGGAAGTGGGTTAGACTTAAATGTGTTTCGAATTTGCTTTTTGATGCTCTCTTTTGCTTCAACTCTTATTTCTTGGGAGTGCATCATTAAAATTACCGAGCTCATCTTAATGGCTATAAAGAAAGCTCTTATGGGAGACAACCCATTATTTTACTACAGCACTTTTGTTTTATATTTGAGTCTTGGAAGTTGTTACTACTGTAGCAACCTCTCCTTAACTTTATTTTATTGCATTGTTGTGCCAAGTAAAGTCTTTGATAGTAAAGATGATACTAGATTTGGATTACTGCGCAGAAACAGATTTCTTGCTGTCACGAATTTGGGCAGGGTTCTCTGTAGGTAACTCAGAAAAATCTGCCAATTTACGTGTGTGATCCTCAGATATGTACGCAACTTTCATTCAATTTGAGAATTTTCATCTGAGCAAGTTAAGTGCCTCTAAAAAATTCGTCTTTACGGACTGTTCTGGTTTGACAGATTCTGCCTTTTATTTCGCATTGCCTCTTTTGCTGTGTTGAATGGATTTCTTTGTTCCATTAACTTTCAGTAGCTTTGTGCAATGTCCAGAAGTGTTAAGAATGATTGTGTCACCTCTGAATATGTGAATTTTTGATTATGCACTAACCCTCTAATGAGATTGTTTTGAGTTTGGTGTGGAGGAAGTTTTCAAGGGTCAAGAGAGGAGGATGATACAATATGATCAAGAAGAGTGAAAATTCTAAGCTTGGGGATGCCCCCGTGGTTCATCCCTGCATATTTCAAGAAGACTCAAGCATCTAAGATTCGGGGGACAGAAGTCTCTGTTCCGGCACGCCGCCGGGACGGGGAAGTGCCCCCGGAAGGCATCTCCATCGACACCACCGCCATCTTCATCGCCGTTGCTGTCTCCTATGATGAGGAGGGAGTAGTTCTCCCCCGAGGCTGAGGGTTCTACCGGTAGCTATGTGGTTAATCTCTCCCATGTACTTCAATACAATGATCTCATGAGCTTCCTTACATGATTGAGATTCATATGATGAGCTTTGTATCACTATTAATCTATGTGCTACTCTAGTGATGTTATTAAAGTAGTCTATTCCTCCTCCATGATGTAATGTTGACAGTGTGTGCATCATGTAGTACTTGGCATAGGTTATGATTGTAATCTCTTGTAGATTATGGAGTTAACTATTACTATGATAGTATTGATGCGATCTATTCCCCCTTTCATAGCCTGACGGTGACAGTGTGCATGCTATGTTAGTACTCGGTATAATTGCAACGGTCTATTATGCACTCTAAGGTTACTTAAATATGAACACCGGATGTTGTGGAGCTTGTTAACTCCGGCTTGAGGGAGCTCTTGTAGCCCTACACAATGAATGGTGTTTTTTTATCCAACAAGAGAGTGTAGAGTAGTTTTATTATGTGATCATTGTTGAGAGTGTCCACTAGTGAAAGTAGGATCACTAGGCCTTGTTTCTAAGCATTGAAACACCGTTTCCATCAAGTTCTGTTACATGTTTACTTGCTGCCATATTTATTTCAGATTGCTATTGCCACTCATATTCATCCATATTACTTGTATTTCACTATCTCTTCGCCGAACTAGTGCACCTATACATCTGACAAGTGTATTAGGTGTGTTGGGGACACAAGAGACTTCTTGTATCGTAATTGCAGGGTTGCTTGAGAGGGATATCTTTGACCTCTACCTCCCTGAGTTCGATAAACCTTGGGTGATTCACTTAAGGGAAACTTGTTGCTGTTCTACAAACCTCTGCTCTTGGAGGCCCAACACTGTCTACAGGAATAGAAGCGTGCGTAGACATCAAGACCCGAGGACACAAGGCCGATGTCTCGGAAGCATGGAAGAGAAGGAGAAAGAGGAGCTGGATGCTCCAGGCCGGAACTTCCGCCCACCACCGCCGGAACTTCCGCCCAGATTCCATCCAAGACTGAAGATGCTCGCACTGAAGAACTGTTACCGGAACTTCCACCCCTCATGGTCGGAACTTCCGCCCCCGACCGGAACTTCCGCCCTCAGCGACCGGAACTTCCGCCCTATCGAACTTCAGCCAGATCTCAGCCCCTTTAGCTTGTAACTTACCCCTTCGGCCCCCTACCTATATATAGGCACCTACCCCCACCTTCATGAGGGAGAGATGATGTTTAGATGAATTGGCTTATGCCTCTATTATCCCTTTGTGGATTTGGGAAACCCCCACCTTAGATTACTTTCTATTGTACCACCCGGGCTCCTTATCGAATCCTATTGTATCTCTTTGGTGACTTCTACCAATCTTGATCTTTTGCTTGCACTTCTACCTTTGGGTCTTTTGCTTGCACTTCTATTGATTTTGGTCTTTTCACCCTTCTAGATTCATAGGATCTTCGATTCGTCGTTCTTTTTGCGGGACTTCTACCGAAAGGTCTTTTCGTTACAACTACTATCGAGTTGGTGGTTCGGGCCAACGAGAACAAACCGATTGTGTTGTGTGCGTGTGTTTGTATCGTGTTCTTCGCGTTCATCCACTTCCCCGCGAATCCCCCTCCGCAATCACACTCACCCGGGTCAAACCGTGAAGACTGGGCACACCCTCGGGCTTAGCTCGCATCATATGGTATCTGAGCAAAGGTTTCCACGGATTTGACCCTCCGATTCCACCAATTTCGCCCAAAAATTTCCCCAAATTTTTTTTCCCCAAAATAGCTCGAATTTGGATCTCTGAATTTGTTGCGTTGTTTGTGGTTTTGGTCCACAGATCTGTTGTCTTTGGTGTTGATCTATCATCCCTCCAAATTTCACCGTCAAATTCCACCGTTTACCCCTCTAATCCGACGATTTTCTGCCCATTTTTCCGCCCGCATTCGTGCTGTTCGTCGCGCAGATTCAGATCTGAAATTTTCTGGTATTTCCGGAACTTCCGCCCCTCAGGACCGGAACTTCCGCCCAAGTTCCGCCCTAGTTCCGAAATTGCGCCAAAACAACCCTGGATGGTTCTGTAACGAAAACGACCACTTCCGGAACTAGACCGGAAGTTGGCCGGAACTTCCGCCCCGACCGGAACTTCCGCCCCTCAGGACTGGAACTTCCGTCCCTCAGGACCGGAACTTCCACCCCGAGCGACCGGAACTTCCGCCAGCACGATTTTCAGCACAAAAACTGGCAGTTTCAGCATGTAACATAACCAACTTTCCGGAGCCCATTTGACCTCAAATTTCGACCAGTTTGACCATCCATCTTGACTCCAACTTTGACAACTTTGACCGCTCATTTTGACCAAACTTTTCGGGCATTGACTTTTGTGTTCGGTTTCCGATTTGGAGTGCATTGGTTGTCTATTTCGCTTCCGCGCCTACACCAACACCGCGATGACACCTTTGGCACCCCGGATTCCGGCGCAACTTTGACATCGTCATCGACACCACCTCGATCATCGCAAGTTTGTGTGCTTGACACCGCCTAACATCAATATGTATAACTTGCTTCACCCCTTGTAGCCACGTTTCTTTCTTTGTGTACCTATCCCATTGAGAGTGGCTTTCCGAGTGTTGCGAAGCATTGCACAAGTGTCACGACCGTAAGAGGGTGTGTGTGCGTTGTGTTGAGCAAAGCTCCGAAGCACGCTCGGTGAGAAAGATACACAAAAGAAGAAAAAGTGTGACATATATATAGAGAAAAATAAAGCTTCTAAGCATAGAAAAAAAGTGAAAAAAAGAGAAAAAGAAAAAGAAATAGAAAAAGAGTGTGTGTCCACCGATACAAAGGAGTGCAAAGCTTGTAAGCACTAAGAGAGAAAAGAAAAGAGCGGCATTTATGTAAATCTTGTTGCTTCTCGAATATGCAACCAAGCTACAGTCTCTCTTGTGTTGGCGTGACACCGAGCTTATAGTCTTTGTTAGGACCATCTTGTTACTTGCTCCCTTCCTTGGTCGCGCTAACCACATTGTTCTTCCTTGTGTGTGTTTCCGTGTTTCCTTGACATAGATCATCGCTTTTGACATTTGACTTTGGATCTTACCCACATTTGACAATAGACATTTTCTTTGGTTCTTTTCGTTTGCTATCCACTTCCTCACCTACCACCATATAGACTTCTTAGCCTTTTGCGTGTGCTTTGAGTGTGTGTGTGAGTACATATCGGTTATTCTCTAACTTGAACCATTTTCTCGATTTTGTTGCTAGTTTTGACCTTTTGGTAGATATCTTTCCACCATATATACACCAATCCTAGAGACTAACATGGATAGTGAGGATGAGCGTACGGAGGACGACATGGAGTACGATGAGGGTGATAGCTCCGCAAGAACCGCGGATATGGAGGACCATGTGGAGCCCGACACCGACTATGACTCCGCAAGCATTGGCGACATGACTGACATCGAGCATCTCTACACCGACCATGACTCGCCAAGCATGGACAACATGGTGGACCACCACTCTGAGCTTGACTACGACCACGCCGACATGGTGGAGCATGATACGTCTCAAACGTATCTATAATTTCTGATGTTCCATGCTTGTTTTATGACAATACCTACATGTTTTGTTCACACTTTATGATGATTTTATGCGTTTTCCGGAACTAACCTATTGACGAGATGCCGAAGTGCCAGTTCCTGTTTTCTGCTGTTTTTGGTTTCAGAAATCCTAGTAAGGAAATATTCTCGGAATTGGACGAAATCAACGCCCAGAACCTTATTTTTCCCGGAAGCTTCCAGAGAGCCAGAGTGGGACCAGAGGGGATCCCTAGGGGCCCCACACATGGTGGCGGCGCGGCCCAAGGGGGGCGCGCCCCCTATTGTCTGGCCCCACCAGGGCCCCTCCGAGGCTGCCCTTCCGCCTACTTAAGGACTCCGTCACGAAAACCCTACACGGATAAGCCACGGTACGAGAAACCTTCCAGAGCCGCCGCCATCGCGAAGCCAAGATCTGGGGGACAGGAGTCTCTATTCCGGCACGCCGCCGGGACGGGGAAGTGCCCCCGGAAGGCATCTCCATCGACTCCACCGCCATCTTGATCACCGCTGCTGTCTCCCATGAGGAGGGAGTAGTTCCCCATCAAGGCTAAGGGCTGTACCGGTAGCTATGTGGTTAATCTCTCTCTCCCATGTACTTCAATACAATGATCTCATGAGCTGCCTTACATGATTGAGATTCATATGATGAGCTTTGTATCACTATTAATCTATGTGCTACTCTAGTGATGTTATTAAAGTACTCTATTCCTCCTCCATGATGTAATGGTGACAGTGTGTGCATCATGTAGTACTTGGCGTAGTTTATGATTGTGATCTCTTGTAGATTATGAAGTTAACTATTACTATGATAGTATTGATGTGATTTATTCCTCCTTTCATAGCCTGAAGGTGACAATGTGCATGCTATGTTAGTACTTGGTATAATTGCGTTGGTCTATCATGCACTTTAAGGTTATTTAAATATGAACATCGAATGTTGTGGAGCTTGTTAACTCCGGCATTGAGGTGCTCTTGTAGCCCTACACAATTAATGGTGTTCATCATCCAACAAGAGAGTGTAGAGTGGTTTTATTATGTGATCAATGTTGAGAGTGTCCACTAGTGAAAGTATGATCCCTAGGCCTTGTTTCCGATACTGCAATCATCGCTTGTTTACTGTTTTACTGCATCTTTACTTCCTGCAATATTACCACCATCAACTGCACGCCAGCAAGCTATTTTCTGGCGCCGTTACTACTGCCCATATTCATTCATACCACTTGTATTTCACTATCTCTTCGCCGAACTAGTGCACCTATACATCTGACAAGTGTATTAGGTGTGTTGGGGACACAAGAGACTTCTTGTATCGTAATTGCAGGGTTGCTTGAGAGGGATATCTTTGACCTCTTCCTCCCTGAGTTCGATAAACCTTGGGTGATCCACTTAAGGGAAAACTTGCTGCTGTTCTACAAACCTCTGCTCTTGGAGGCCCAACACTGTCTACAGGAAAAGAAGCATGAGTAGACATCATGCTATTTTCTGGCGCCGTTGCCGGGGAGGAAAGGTAAAAGGCATTCACACTCCGGTCCCAGGTAACTAAGTTATTTTCTGGTGCCATTGTAAGTGCTCGAAGCTATTTCCTTTAGATCCTGCAATTGCATCTTTTTGTTTCTTGTTTTTATTTCACTAGTTAGGCATAATGGAAAGCAACATGGATCTTTTTAATCTATTTCCTGAGTTAAGACATGGATGGTTTGATGCGAAAATTAAAAAACCTATGGAACATATTAGTATGAACGCTTTGAACACCATTGTTACTAATGATATGGAAAATTCTAAGCTTGGGGAAGCTGGTTTTGACGAGCATGATATTTTTAGTCCCCCAAGCATTGAGGAGAAAATTTTCTTTGATGATACTTTGCCTCCCATTTATGATGATTATAATGATAGTAGTCTTTTGGTGCCACCTACTATGGAGGATAAATTTAATTATGATTACAATATGCCTCCTATATTTGATGATGAGAATACTAATGATAGCTACTTTGATGAATTTTCTCCCACTATTACTAATAAAATTGATTATGCTTATGTGGAGAGTAATAATTTTATGCATGAGACTCATGATAAGAATGCTTTAGGTGATAGTTATATTGTTGAGTTTGCTCATGATACTACTGAAAGTTATTATGAGAGAGGGAAACATGGTTGTATGCATCTTAATAATATTAATTTTCCCCTCTTTATGTTGAGAATCTTGAAGTTACACTTGTTTTATCTTCCTATGCTTGTCACTTTGTTCTTCATGAATTTGTTTATTTACAAGATTCCTTTTCATAGGAAGTGGGTTAGGCTTAAATTTGTTTTGAATTTGCTTTTTGATGCTCTCTTTTGTTTCAACTCTTATTTCTTGCGAGTGCATCATTAAAATCACTGAGCCCATCTTAATGGCTATAAAGAAAGCACTTCTTGGGAGATAACCCATGTGTTTATTTTGCTACTATTTTGTTGTGTCTTGGAAGTTTTTACTACTGTAGCAACCTCTCCTTATCTTTATTTTATTGCATTGTTGTGCCAAGTGAAGTCTCTAATAGAAGGTTGATACTAGATTTGGATTTCTGCGCAGAAACAGATTTCTTGCTGTCACGAATTTGGGCAGGGTTCTCTGTAGGTAACTCAGAAAAATCTGCCAATTTACGTGAGTAATCCTCAGATATGTACGCAACTTTCATTAGTTTTGAGTTTTCTCATCTGAGCAAGTTAAGTGCCCCAGAAAAATTCGTCTTTACAGACTGTTCTGTTTTGACAGATTCTGCCTTTTATTTCGCATTGCCTCTTTTGCAGTGTTGAATGGATTTCCTTGTTCCATTAACTTCCAGTAGCTTTGTGCAATGTCCAGAAGTGTTAAGAATGATTGTGTCACCTCTGAACATGTGAATTTTTGATTATGCACTAACCCTCTAATGAGTTTGCTTTGAGTTTGGTGTGGAGGAAGTTTTCAAAGGGTCAAGAGAAGAGGATGATATATGATTAAGAAGAGTGAAATGTCTAAGCTTGGGGATGCCCCCATGGTTCATCCCTGCATATTTCAAGAAGACTCAAACGTCTAAGCTTGGGGATGTCCAAGGCATCCCCTTCTTCATCCACAAATTATCAGGTTTCTTCTATTGAAACTATATTTTTATTTTGTCACATCTTATGTACTTTACTTGGAGCGTCTGTGTGCTTTTATTTTCGTTTTTGTTATTTTCATTCTCTGAATAAATTCATGCTTGTGTGGGAGAGAGACACGCTCCGCTGGTTCATATGAACACATGTGTTCTTAGCTTTTAATGTTCATGGCGAAGGTTGAAACTGCTTCGTTCATTGTTATTTGGTCGGTTCAGGAAATATTGCATGTGGTAGTGGTATAATGAAACACTTGCATAATCTTGTAGATCATTGAGCTTTGATAACTTGATTCTTTGCAAACATTTTGAGGTATTTAGATGGTAAGGCTTGCTGGATAAATAAGTTAAAATTAGTAGTGGATTGTTGTCTTTAAGCTTGTGCCGTACTACAAACTCTATTTAAATAGTTGAAGGTGTAGTTGGACTTGATAGCTTTCCATGTCTGAGAGTTCATCGTAATAACTAAGTTGTGCTGAAGGTCGAGGGAGCTAGCGGGGTACTTGTGCCACCGAGAACGGCCCTCCTTGGAGTAACTTTTAATCATGCTCTTAATGTTGAACCTGCTAGTTGTTTGCAATAAGCTTGTGAGTTCTTTTTTACTAATGTTAAGCTATGGTTTTTGGCACTTCCACCATCCAAATTTGCTAGCCTCTTCGGTACTGTGCATTGCCTTTTGCTCACATTGAGAATTGTGCATACTTCGCCAGTACATCCAAACCCGTGGGAGGACTTTCTCTTGTTCTCCTACACATAAGCCCATACATCTCCTCAAAACAGCCACCATACCTACCTACCATAGCATTTCCATAGTTGTTCCGAGATATATTGCCATGTAACTTCCATTTTACATTACATGCCATGTTGTCATTTATTATTTATATATTGCTTTGCATGATTCTATACAGCTGATGTGTGGTTACCCATGTTACGCTAGATCATTGCACATCCTGCTACACAGGCAGAGGCATACAGTTTCATACATCATGTTTTATTCATTATGAGTTATTTGTACCAAAAAGTGTGTTGTCATATTAGGATGTTGCCCCTAAAAGTTAAAAGAGCCATGGAGGCCATCAAAAAGAGAAAAAGAAAAGAAAGAAAAAAATAGAAAAAAATAGAAAAAAATAGAAAAAAATAGAAAAGAAAAAGAAAAAGAAAAAAAAAGAATAAAGAAAAAGGGGGCAGCATTACTATCTTTTATCCACACTTGTGCTCATGTTTTAGCACCTGCAGTATTCATAGTCATCATTTGTGCTCATGTTTAGCACCTATATTCCATATGAGAGAGTTTTCATGTTTTACTAGTATAACTATGTGGGGAATTTACACTATAGAACTTGGGTTGTATATTCCAATGATGAGCCTCCTCAAAAGTGCTCTAGGTCTTCGTGAGAAACCAAGTTGGATGCACCCCCACTAGTTCCATTGGAGAGCTTTCATACACATATAGCTCTATGTGCATCCGTTGCATGGCAATCACTACTCCTTGCATATCTTCGATCATAAGACTTCCTCTTGTCTAATGATCACTTATAGCTTTGTAAGACTTTCTTCCATTTGGCCTTCCAAACCCCCATTAACGTTCTTTATGCCATAACACCCTGGTGCTAATACAAAATGATTGCGCTCACCGGTTGAGTAGACTTCGAAACAGTTGATTCATGACGTTCTTGTTTATGTTTACTTGACTGAATCCTTCTTATGTTGTGAAAATTTACTTGATGCTTGGAATGAAGGATAGAACTTCTACGCTGGATACTTAACACATCTTTAATGAACTTTGTACGGTTTCATGTCTTTGAAGCAATAGTTCATGAAAACTTCTAGCTTGTTTAACTCTTGCATTATCATCTCTTATATCAATATAGACATTTGCTTTGAGTAATTTGATCTCAGCTCATATGCTTTACATCATTATTGGATCAAGATTATGTTGGTAGCATGTCACTTCAGAAATTATCTTTGTTATCGTTTACCTACTCGAGGACGAGTAGGAACAAAGCTTGGGGATGCTGATACGTCTCAAACGTATCTGTAATTTCTGATGTTCCATTCTTGTTTTATGACAATACCTACATGTTTTGTTCACACTTTATGATGATTTTATGCGTTTTCCGGAACTAACCTATTGACGAGATGCCGAAGTGCCAGTTCCTGTTTTCTGCTGTTTTTGGTTTCAGAAATCCTAGTAAGGAAATATTCTCGGATTTGGACGAAATCAACGCCCAGAACCTTATTTTTCCCGGAAGCTTCCAGAGAGCCAAAGTGGGACTAGAGGGGAGCCCTGGGGGCCCCACACATGGTGGCGGCGCGGCCCAAGGGGGGCGCGCCCCCCTATTGTCTGGCCCCACCAGGGCCCCTCCGAGGCTGCCCTTCCGCCTACTTAAGGACTCCGTCGCGAAAACCCTACACGGATAAGCCACGGTACGAGAAACCTTCCAGAGTCGCCGCCATCGCGAAGCCAAGATCTGGGGGACAAGAGTCTCTGTTCTGGCACGCCGCCGGGACGGGGAAGTGCCCCGGAAGGCATCTCCATCGACTCCACCGCCATCTTCATCACCGCTGCTGTCTCCCATGAGGAGGGAGTAGTTCCCCATCGAGGCTAAGGGCTGTACCGGTAGCTATGTGGTTAATCTCTCTCTCCCATGTACTTCAATACAATGATCTCATGAGCTGCCTTACATGATTGAGATTCATATGATGAGCTTTGTATATTAATCTATGTGCTACTCTAGTGATGTTATTAAAGTACTCTATTCCTCCTCCATGATGTAATGGTGACAGTGTGTGCATCATGTAGTACTTGGCGTAGTTTATGATTGTGATCTCTTATAGATTATGAAGTTAACTATTACTACGATAGTATTGATGTGATCTATTCCTCCTTTCATAGCCTGAAGGTGACAGTGTGCATGCTATGTTAGTACTTGGTATAATCGCGTTGGTCTATCATGCACTTTAAGGTTATTTAAATATGAACATAGAATGTTGTGGAGCTTGTTAACTCCGGCATTGAGGTGCTCTTGTAGCCCTACACAATTAATGGTGTTCATCATCCAACAAGAGAGTGTAGAGTGGTTTTATCATGTGATCAATGTTGAGAGTGTCCACTAGTGAAAGTATGATCCCTAGGCCTTGTTTCCGATACTGCAATCATCGCTTGTTTACTGTTTTACTGCATCTTTACTTCCTGCAATATTACCACCATCAACTGCACGCCAGCAAGCTATTTTCTGGCGCCGTTACTACTGCTCATATTCATTCATACCACTTGTATTTCACTATCTCTTCGCCGAACTAGTGCACCTATACATCTGACAAGTGTATTAGGTGTGTTGGGGACACAAGAGACTTCTTGTATCGTAATTGCAGGGTTGCTTGAGAGGGATATCTTTGACCTCTTCCTCCCTGAGTTCGATAAACCTTGGGTGATCCACTTAAGGGAAAACTTGCTGCTGTTCTACAAACCTCTGCTCTTGGAGGCCCAACACTGTCTACAGGAAAAGAAGCGTGAGTAGACATCAGAGCACTACCTCGAGCTCGACTACGACCACGACAACATGTTGGAGCACTACCTCGACTACGACTACGACACCATGATGGAGCACCGCACCAAGCACTACCTCGACTACGACTACGACACCATGATGGAGCATAGCACCGAGCACTACTTCGAGCACGACATCAACACCATGGTGGAACCCAGCTTCGACTCCACCTTGAACAAGACCGGTGCCTACAAGTTCCCCATCTTGGCCAAAGGAACTACATATGAGGATAGAGGACCTTCAAGACGGCGCAACCATGAGAGTGCTTATGCACACGATCATCTACATCGAGCTCATCCTATGGAACATCAAGAGCGCCACCACCATGATCGCCATCGACACTCTCCTCCGAGCTCAAGAAGGCGCCACAAGCAAAGTGCCAAGCCACATGAACCATCATCTAGGCATGCCGAGGATCGTCATCAACACACATCGCCTCATGATCGTCGTCGACCATCACCACCCCATGACCACCATCGACATGCATCACCACATGACCGTCGCCGACACAAGTCACCTCATGTTCGCCATCGACCAACATCTCCCAAGGATCTTCGCCGACACAAGTCACCTCATGATCGCCATCGACCAACACCTCCCAAGGATCTTCGACGACACCCCCCAAGACATGGTGATGATGCAAGAAGAAGAAAGCCTCGACATGAAACGGCCAAGGCTACAAAGAACAACAACACCAACCATATGGTGTCCACAAAACCTAGCGCCACCACCAAACTGGTATCTCCAAGACCGCCTACACATGAGAAGATCTCCAATGGTGCGAGACAAGACGCTACATCAACAAGGAAGATGGTGCCAAGTGCAAAGAAAGAGGAACCACATATCATGGTGCTTCCCCCTCCTACCGCCACCACCATAATGGCGCCTACAAGAAGCTTAAGCCCCAAGATGAAGACCGTGGAGTCTACACTTCAAGATGAAGGACGATCTACCCATCTTTATGCCAACATGACAATGCGTTGTCCACCAAGATCAAGTAGCTTCCAATGCTTTCGTTGCAAACAAGACGGTCATCGTTGGGAATGCCCCAATCTCCATTGTGATGTGTGCACATCCAACAAGCCCATGCTGTGGGAATGCAACACACCACAAGCCTGTTGGAGATATGCCCAAGAGGCAATAATAAATGGTTATTATTATATATATCTTTGTGTTTATGATAATGTTTACATACCATGCTATAATTGTATTAACCGAAACATTGATACATGTGTGTTATGGAAACAATAAGGAGTCCCTAGTAAGCCTCTTGTATAACTAGCTTGTTGATTAATAGATGATCATAGTTTCATGATCATGAACATAGGATGTTATTAATAACAAGGTTATGTCATTATGTGAATTATGTAATGGACACACCCAATTAAGTGTAGCATAAGATCGCGCCATTAAGTTCATTTGCTATAAGCTTTCGATACATAGTTACCTAGTCCTTCGACCATGAGATCATATAAATCACTTATGCCTGAAGGGTACTTTGATTACATCAAACGCCACTGCGTAAATGGGTGGTTATAAAGGTGGGATTAGGTATTCGGAAAGTATGAGTTGAGGCATATGGATCAACAATGGGATTTGTCCATCCCGATGACGGATAGATATACTCTGGGCCCTCTCGGTGGAATGTCGTCTAATTAGCTAGCAAGCATATGAATGGTTCATAAAAGACCACATACCATGGTACGAGTAAAGAGTACTTGTCTGAGACGAGGTTGAACAAGGTATAAAGATACCGATCATCAAACCTCGGACAAGTAAAATATCGCGTGACAAAGGGAATCAGTATCGTATGTAAATGGTTCACTCGATCACTAATTCATCGTTGAATATGTGGGAGCCATTATGGATCTCCAGATCCCGCTATTGGTTATTGGTCGGAGAGAAGTCTCAACCATGTCTGCATAGTTCGCGAACCGTAGGGTGACACACTTAAGGTTTGATGTCGTCTAAGTAGATATGGAATATGGAATGGAGTTCGAAGTTTTGTTCGGAGTCTCGGATGGGATCCAGGACATCACAAGGAGTTCCGGAATGGTCCGGAGAATAAGATTCATATATAGGAAGTCATTTTCTAAGTTTGAAAATGATCTGGTGCATTTATGGAAGGTTCTAGAAGGTTCTAGAAAAGTCCGGAAGAAATCACCATGGAAAGTGGAGTCCCGGAGCATAGCATGGCCGGCCAGCCTAAGGAGGAGGAGTCCCAGGTGTACTCCACCCCATGGTGGCCGGCCACCCCCCCAAGGAAGGGGTGGGAGTCCCACCTTGAGTAGGAGTCCCACCTTGGGTAGGTTTCCCACCTTATGCCAAGTTTGTGTGTTGGGGTCTTATTCGAAGACTTGGGTTACAACTCTTGGGGGTTCCACCTATATAATGAGGAGCAAGGGGAGGGGGCCGGCCACTCAAGCCTCCACCTTGGCCGCACCCCTTGAGGCCGGCGCCCAAGCCCCCCTCTCCCCAAACCCTAGCCTCTCCTCCTCCACATACAAACTCCCGCAGCGCATAGGTGAAGCCCTGCCGGAGTTCTCCACCACCACCGCCACCACGCCGTCGTGCTGCTGGGATTCCGAGGAGGATCTACTACTTCTGCTGCCCGCTGGAACGGGGAGAAGGACGTCGTCTTCATCAACACCGAACGTGTGATCGAGTACGGAGGTGCTGCCCGATTGTGGCACCGTCAAGATCTTCTACGCGCTTTTGAAAGCGGCAAGTGATCATCTTCTGCAACAACGAGATCTAATCTCGTAGGCTTTGGAAATATTCAAGGGTTAGTCTCGTGATCCCCTCGTTGCTACCATCTTCTAGATTGCATCTTGGCTTGGTTTTCGTTCTTGCGGTAGGAAATTTTTTGTTTTCTATGCTATGAACCCCATCAAAGCCCACAAGCTCTACTTCGCCCAATTGGATGCCGAATTCGCCAACAAGACACTTCAAGATACCATTGTCTTCAAAGAATGGTGCAAGGAGATGGCCAAGAGGACGACTATGAAGACGACACTTCAAGATGAAGCACGAGAAGGCCAAGACAAGAGTGACGTTGATTCGAGCCTAGCTCTCAACAACACCATAGCGCCATCAAATGGTGTCAACATGGGAGGCGATGGAGTTGAGAAGGTTGAGCATGGGATTCTCCCTTCAACCAAGGAGGCGAATGGAGTTGAGAATGGTGAGCATGGGATGATCCCTTCACCAATGGAGGCGCATGGAGATGAGAAAATCGAGCCTACTCCAATATGCTTGAATGAGGAGATGGTACCAATCCCATGTGAGCATGAGAGCCACATAGCCCACTTGAGTGAGAGTGATAGTGAGTTGAGTGACTCCCACCCCATATGTGAGTTTGAGTGCTTCCACTTGGAGGACATGAGTGATACACCGAGTGAGTTCAGAGAGGTAGTTGATAGGTCCATGGAGGCCATTTCACATTCTAACAACTTAACCTCTACCTCTATTGTGTTTTCTCATGTTGCAATAGGTTCCATGGAGGACGCCGATCATGGAGAAGATGTACATGGTGCATGAAGATGATGCTATCACACCATGCTTGATTGAAGATGAACATGGAGGCCACATGGAGCCTACCTCTTCCACAACACCTACTTGTGATGATGCCATGATCCCACTAGTGGACATGATGATTTGTGAGTGCT
Source organism: Lolium perenne (assembly GCF_019359855.2). Lineage (NCBI taxonomy): Eukaryota > Viridiplantae > Streptophyta > Magnoliopsida > Poales > Poaceae > Lolium > Lolium perenne. Next base: position 167,569,539 of record NC_067244.2, read on the forward strand.
TGCATGAGTTGGATAATCCTATTTCCATGTCATATGCTTCTTTCACTTTCCCTTGTGATACTTGTGATACCACCATTGTTGATCATGTGGAAGTAGTTGCTTATGATAATATGTCCATGCCATGCTATGAGTGTTTCGATTTCTATCCTATTGCTTGCAATATGTCGAACAATTGCTCTTTCCCATGTATTGCTTGCAATGAAGATGATGATGCTAATTCTTGTGTTGTGACAACCTTGATGAACAATTGCTCTTTCCCTAGGTTTGTCGACAACCATGATACAATGTTGAACATGTTTTGTGCTAGATGCTTGCAATACTCTCCCATTAATGCAACCAAAATGTTGAACAATTGTTCTTTCCAATGCTTGGTTTACAATGATGTTAATATGCTTGTAAATGAGATTGCCCCCATAGCTCTCTCAAAATTTGGAGACTTTGCATATATCCATGTTGAGCATGTTCCCATGTTTACTCCGCATATTCACCATAGCTATTATGATGCTTTGCTTAACGCTAATGGTGATGTGCAAAAGAAATGGACCATCATGATGGATGATGTGTTCATATACCATGCCCACACGTTCTTTGCTTTGCCTATTGTGTGTGTAGGTACAAGAATGCCAATGTCAACCTCGATTGAGCACGAGTTGACAAACAGAGCTCTTGAGAGCATAATTCAAGTGAGTACAAGATCGAACCCGGCTCTAATACCTTTCCCATGCTTTGCATTGAACATGCCGAACAATTTCTCTTTCTTGTGGTTCTTTTGCAAGCATGATGATGTGATTTTTACCGTTGGTGTTGCCTCAAACAAGTTGCGCAATTTCTCTTTCCTTTGGTTTGTTGGGACGCACGGTTGTGCAAATGTTTCTTTGATGAACTTTTTGGATGATATGTTGTGTGTTGCACCAAATATGAGGACCAATTTCTCTTTCCAATGGCTTGTGTGCACACATGTTGATGATATTTTGGACACTTTTCCGTATGTGTTTTTGCCAAATTCTCCTCTTATTGCTTCAAGGATGTTGAACAATTTCTCTTTCCAATGCCTTGAGAGCAATAATGCACATGAGTTTATACATGAGATGGAAAACATGGTCGTCTCACAATTTGGAGTTTTTGTGTTCCCACATTTGGAATATGTTCATATGGAGTTCTTACACATTGACCTTGCACATGCATTATTCTTGATAAATTTGTGTTGTGCTAACGGTGTTGTGAACATGAAAGGACATGTCATCGATGATGTGCTCCAATATCACGCACAAACATACTTTGCTTGGTCTTTGTTGTGTGAAGATAAAAGTGACATATGGATGAGCGTCAACGAATGGGTTCAACCCCACACTTCGACTACACGTGATCTCTCAATGAGAGCACACCGACATTATGCTAAGGTGACCTCCTTCTACTTACGATCTCTTGCTGAACCCATGGAACATTGGCTATGCTTTGAGTGTTGTTTGGCTTTTCTTGTGCTATTCATAGGGCTTTTGAAAAGCGAAGCGACATTCAAGCGTGGTTGTCATCTACCTCCTATACAAGTTCATGAAGAGCTATCGTCGAGGACGACTCTTTTTCAAGTGGGGGAGATGATACGGGGCGACCTTCGGTCTTCACCGCATCATGTGCTTCATCGCCAAGACGGCACGCTAAGGTGAATCTTCTCCTTTACGCGTGCCTCAAATCGCCTATTTGGGACGATATACTACTTCATACCCCATCATATCTTGATGATAGGAACCCGACGACAAGTACGGGGAGAAGAGAGGATGCCATGGAGACCCGCGGATGCAAGGCCGATGTCACGGAAGCATGGAAGAGAAGGAGAAAGAGGAACTGGACGCTCCAGGCCGGAACTTCCGCCCACCACCGCCGGAACTTCCGCCCAGATTCCATCCAAGACTGAAGATGCTCGCACTGAAGAACTGCGACCGGAACTTCCGCCCATCATGGCCGGAACTTCTGCCCCCGACCGGAACTTCCGCCCTCAGCGACCGGAACTTCCGCCCTGTCGAACTTCAGCCAGATCTCGGCCCCTTTAGCTTGTAACTTACCCCTTCGGCCCCCTACCTATATATAGGCACCTACCCCCACCTTCATGAGGGAGAGATGATGTTTAGATGAATTGGCTTATGCCTCTATTATCCCTTTGTGGATTTGGGAAACCCCCACCTTAGATTAATTTCTATTGTACCACCCGGGCTCCTTATCAAATCCTATTGTATCTCTTTGGTGACTTCTACCAATCTTGATCTTTTGCTTGCACTTCTACCTTTGGGTCTTTTGCTTGCACTTCTATTGATTTTGGTCTTTTCACCCTTCTAGATTCATAGGATCTTCGATTCGTCAATCTTTTTGCGGGACTTCTACCGAAAGGTCTTTTCCTTGCAACTTCTATCGAGTTGGTGGTTCGGGCCAACGAGAACAAACCGATTGTGTTGTGTGCGTGTGTTTGTATCGTGTTCTTCGCGTTCATCCACTTCCCCGCGAATCCCCCTCCGCAATCACACTCACCCGGGTCAAACCGTGAAGATTGGGCACACCCTCGGGCTTAGCTCGCATCATGAAGTGCTTGGATAGCAAAGGACCAACACCTAGGACACCGCCTGACTACACCATTGCCAAGACGAATCTCCAGGTTCAAAGGAGGGAGCTTCATGGCAACGCCTCCAAGAAGGATAACGGCGTTCATCAGCGTCATCATTGTCAACACAGACAGAGTTGTGCAGGGCTTTCGCCAAAGCTCCAGCACCCACCCCAAACGCCACCTATGGATGGCCCGTATCACCAAGCTAGCCATAATGAAAAACATCGATATCTCCCCGTGGCAAGGCACCAACTCCGACTATCCCCTAGGCTCAAGAGCAACCACACAAACCAGAAAACACATTGGATAGAAGAAGCCGAACCAACTTGACACCAGGCAAAGACATAGAGAGGTCCAGGGAGGAACTCGGAGACAACACCCGTAAGTGGGCAGCCGACCGCGCGTAGGAAGCAGGCAATCAACAAGAGATGGGCATCATGGCCACACCTCCAAGGAGGAGAACGACATTCATGGATGTTGTCGTCACTGGCAATGGCCCGAGCCTTGCGTTGCTTTCGCAGACACGCCATCCTAGTGATGTTCCAGCTAGCCGCGGCACAACAGAGGAAGCTAAACCAAACCTTGCTAGCAGTGCCCCCGCAGAGCGCTAATAGCTGGCCGTTCCTAGACAGAGCGAGATCTGGACGAACTTCCCCAACAATCGCCATATCTGGCTAAAGAGGAACGAAACCCAATCTCCCCTCAGCCATGGACCCCTGGCTAACACCAGATTGAGGCACGCTGCTGGATCTAGAATCGCACCTCCTGCTCTCCCTTGGGGACGGAGAGAGAAGAAAGGGGACTGCCTACACGTCATCAACATCAATCCACCACCGCACCCAGGAGCACCCGACTCCCTGAGGCCGCCCCACCCCTAGTTGCCCGTGTCGGCCGGCCCCAAAAAGCGACACAGAAAGGAGGAGAGGACCGAGGGCAGCCGCTGCCATACCTAGAGCATGGAGGAGAACCATTGGCGCACATACCCGACAACGAGGGGATACTGCATGAAACGCCCCGCCGCCACCGTCGGCCGCACAGGAATTTCCCGGCGGGGTCCTCCAACGGCGAGGAGGAGGTAGGAGGGGGTGCCGACAGCTAGGGTTCAGGTAGCCGCCCAAGTAAGTCATCCTCGTGAGAGCGATGTGGGGGTGTTCCCTGTAGTCAATGGCACAAGACTGCATGTCGTGGACCCTTCTAGGCAGGACCGAGCGATACAATGTTGATGCGATTGAAGGAGCGAGGGGGCGTTGACTAGAGACACGATTTAGAAGCTAGTGTAGCTCTAACGAGCTCGCTCTACTTATTGTCGTGCCTCATCGGGTGAGAGTGGAGCAAATGGGAGGAAGTAGGCTTTGATCAGTTTTCTTGGACTTGAATTGGATTGAAAGTGGTTAAGGGGAACTAGAAATATATATGTTTAACCTCTCTAGTGTCCTGTCTTCGTAATAACTTGTAATATTGTAATTATCTTTAGGTGGCTTATCCATATTAAAAATTTAAGTGACCCATAATTTGCAATACTATTTCGCTTAATAGTTTATAAAGAGACGTATGTCTCGATTGATGCAGAGACTGGAACGCCCGGTTTCGAAAAAAGTGTCCCGTCTTCATCTTCATGTATACAAGACACTGGAGAGGTTAAACATTTTACTTTTTTACGACTAGTGTAGTAGAGAATTGGAGGCTTGGAGCCACAATAGATAAAGGAAAAACACGTGTCCTCGAGACAAGGGAATTCTGGATGGAGGATTCTTGCCACAGCAGCTAGCTAGGTGCGCCGTCGGTTTTACGCGATGGAAGGAGTAAACTCTACACTGCTGGATGGATTCTTTGCTTCAGGTCCACGATCTCTCATCTGCACGCCCACATCGCATCTATCCCTAACATTTTCTTATATCGACTGTTTGGCGATAGCTTACCACACACATGACATGTAATTTTTTTTATCCCGTGTAGTCAACAGGTAACTATATACTACTTCCATACATAGTGTAAGCTGCATCATTTGGTTTCTTTTTTTTAACAGGGAAATTAAGGTCCCGAAGGACCCAGATTTTGCAATAACTATTTCGTACACTTACACATACTTCCTCCGCCCATAAAAGATGTCACAACTTTATCTAAATTTAGAGGTATCTACACACTAAAACACTTCTAGATACCACATTTTTATGAAGTTGAGACATCTTTTTTATAAATAGATGTGGTATATGCAATAGCACGAGTAGATCCGACCATCACATGCATGCACGTCTATATGGCAGCGACCCAATCGATCTGACATTCTGACAGAATTAATTGCATGGTTGAGTTGTCCTAACTAAGATTCCTTATTGCTAAATAACGGTGACTTTGATACCCTCGTGTCCAATGGAAGCATAACCTCTGTCAACTCACCTCCATGAGAAATTATGTCCTGTGTCGATTACTACCCTTTCTTTCTTCTCAAGTGGTCTACTAGCTCAGGGGCAGGGCATCTCTTGAGAAACTAGCCTACAGAGCAGTACTAGTAATTACCCTTGTCTCTCTCTCGGGATGTGTAGTCTCTACAGCACACACATGCGTCGTCGTCTTTCGTCGCCCGATATAAATATCTGCACACTCCGGTCGCCATCTTTCGTCTTGCTTACCTTGCTTCCGTAGCTCTAACAGCTCTCAAGCTGGCAGGCTCAAGTGATCTAGCTCCTAACAGATACTACGGTAGAGATCTCCGGCCGGCCTCCGGCGGCGAAGGTACGCTGCAGGCACACACGACGCTCGCGCACATGGGTAGCGGGACGCCGTGCGCGTCGTGCAAGCTGCTCCGGCGGCGGTGCACCAAGGACTGCATCTTCGCGCCCTTCTTCCCCGCCGACGACCCCCACAAGTTTGCCATCGTCCACAAGGTCTTCGGCGCCAGCAACGTCAGCAAGATGCTCCTGGTACGTAATATGGACGTAGATAAATGATACTCGTGCAACAGTCATGCAATGAAGCAGACACTGATGTACGCCATGTCATGCCATCAATTTCAGGAGCTACCGGTGCAGCAGCGCGGGGACGCGGTGAGCAGCCTGGTGTACGAGGCGAACGCGCGGGTGCGGGACCCGGTGTACGGCTGCGTGGGGGCCATCTCCTTCCTGCAGAACCAGGTGTCGCAGCTGCAGATGCAGCTCGCCGTCGCGCAGGCCGAGATCCTCTGCATCCAGATGCAGCAGCGAGACGCCTCTCAGTCCCAGCTGAACGACGACGCAGACCACAGCATGGGGGCGATGCAGCAGATGGTCGTCGACGACGCGGCAGCGGCGGAGGCATTCCTGATGCAGAACGGCGGGGGCGGCTTCCCGCAGCAGCTGATGAGCAGCTACGGCGGCGGCGCGCCGGCCTCCAACGTGCATCTCTACGCTCAGGACCACCTCAAGAGGGAGTCGCTCTGGACGTAGCTATTAGTCAAAGTCAATTTGTGTAGGACTTAGCTCGTCGCTAGCTATGCACGTTTGTAGGGTTTTAGGTTCATTGTGTTAGCATGACTCTCTCTCTCTCTCCCTCTCTCCCTCACTTTCTCTCTCTAGATCTTTCCAGTTGTTGTACCTGATCCAGAATTAGTAGTTGTGATCATTGTCATGTTCTTGCTCATTATTTTCCTCTTTGCCCTCCTGCCTAACATCTGAGTATCTTTCGGCACCACTTCTAAGGAGCATGAACGGGATTGGTAAACTTCTCGTCTTTTTTTTACTTCTAAGAACTACGGCAGCACTCTAGCCCTTCACTTGACATCGAGATCATCTTGCCGATGTCAATGGCACTCTTAGAAGATTCAAATTCTATATGTATGAACCTCAGACCTTGCATCGCAAGATTTTTAGATTTTTTTCTCATGTGTCCTCACGACATTTGCATCGGCTGCTAAGTTTCCGACAATGGTGATTTATACTTTCGGTTCCTAGCAACGTTGATCAGGTTTTTCGGTTACTCTTCACTGAAATACTGGTGTTGATACTCTTGCATTTTTTAAGTTGCGGCTCAAACTAAAATTATGGGAGAACTCTCGTCGGTATTTATAGGCATGTGGTTTGGTATCTATGTTGTTTTCCTGCGGTTGCTTTTAGAAAATACAAGATTGTGTCATGGAATAAGAAAGAGTTTAAAAACCTCACGATTTACTTATTTTTTTAATTATTTTGTAGTCGGTGGACACGGCTGACGTATCTCTACCATGTACTATTTCATTACCATAAATATATCATGGTATTGGTTACCAAAGGAAAAAAAAAAGGAATTGTGGTTTTGAAGTAGGTAAATGCGCAAGTATCTAAAAAAAACTGCAACTCAACCCTACCTGACTAGCTGAAAGTTCTCATTTGAACCTAAGCTCGTATGTTCATGCTCCAATATTTAAAAAAAATAGCAAACAAACCCAAAAAAAAGAGCTGATTTTTTTATAACGAACATGAAAATGTGTTCTAGCCGCGCGCAAATTTTTGCAGAGACATAACATATGGTGGTATGTGCAAAGAAAATAAAGAATTTGATCATAAGTATTAAGTAGTATGCTTTTGAAATCACTGTGTGGTCTAATTATGTACAAACAATTATATAATTAAACTCTAGTTGCCTTGCCGAATATTCACACTTGAACTTGAGCATGTATGCTCCTACTCCAATAAAAATATAAATACATAGTAGCCAACAAGCAAAATAGATCTCTTTTTTTGCACACAAATAGCATGTGTGGTCCGTCTTTGCAAAAAAAAAAAAAAAAAAAGGGTGCCTTTTAGGTCATTAAGATTGGTTATTTACAACACTCAAATTTTTCTTTCTGCATAGCTGACTACCACTACTAGAGATCGGGTCTTTTAAGGCCCCAATAGCACATAGAAGGTCTTTTTCGTATGTGGTGTGAAATAACAGTGACTCTCAATAATTTTGAACGGTCTGAACATATGTTTATGTTCATTGAATCATTGTACAAAAGTTTCATATTTTAAATTTTGTTTGCTATTTTTTTTTTTTTACTATCCAGCCAGGAGCAAATGAGCTTTTTGACACACATGCAGTAGGAAAAATCCCTTTCATTTTCTATTATATAGGTGACGGAATATATACATATATACATAGGAGCAAATGAGTTGGGGAGCAGAAAGAAACACTGCGACCTTGCCTCACACCCATTTTAAGGATCTACGGTGGGAAACACTATTATGATTTATTTTCTCAAAGTATCTCTGATATATTAATCATCATCCACAGCTGTATATAAAACATTAAAAGTAATATATAAATATATAAATAAGTTTTTGGGTGAGCCAGTCAAAGGCGTGTCACCGTCCTAACCCCTTTATCACTGAAGCTGGGTAAAGAACCCTATTATGCTTATGCTGAAAAATCTCTAGGAAGGATGAAAACTAAAATCTTTTAGATCATCACGTTCAAGTTCAGTACATGCAGAAATTCAGAAAATTAAAAGTACAAAAATAAACCAGGGCACAACACAGGTACCCTAAGTCCCTAAGTGCCTAGCTATGACATGAGGTTTCCGTCTGCTCGTCTCTCCTAGATGTCTTTCAGGGGCGTAGCTGGGCCTTGGGAAACCAGGGCCGTGGCCCAGCGTCTGGAAATGTTCTTTCGCGTATACATAACTAAGCACAGCATGGTGCACCCAGGTGCAAGTGCACCTAATTATGAAAAATTCTAAGAAATGCTATTTTAAAGTTTCAGAAAAAATTAAAAAGTTGCACGCATGTATATATTATGTTGATACTTACTTGTGCAAGTTTTGGCATAAAAAACAACCATGTGTGACCTACGCGTAAATGTGAAAATAGGAAATCATATTTCTGTGAACAGTACAAAACCATCATTATAGTGTCATTTAGACATTTTTTCATTTTTATGTAGGCCACGTACAATCGTATTTTCTGCGAATATTTACACCAGTAAGTATCAACATAATATATACATGCAAAAAGTTATTTCCATTTTTCTCAAAATTTTCAAATAGCATTTTCCAGTATTAAAGTAAATGGATGCACACGCACCTAGGTTTATCTTGGTATTTCCCAGCATACAAGAGCATATCCAGCCGGGTTTTCCAAATGACGATTCGCAAACACATTAGGCCGAATAGGAGGCGCCACCATATGTTGCTGCATTTGGATTTTGGAGCTCTTTCTTTCTCTGCCACGAGAGCGCCCCCGTTGAGAGTCGCTGAACATCTCCAGATCCCGGCCCGATCCCGTTGCTCCTTCGACGGCGTGGCCGGCCGGAGAGGAGAAGGGAAAGGTGCACGGCGGCTTGTATATATTAGTTGTAGATCAAGGTTGAGTTTTTCCCATGTGGAGTATGGCGTGATGCCGTTCCTGAGCTCGTCGTCGACGCCCGCGAGCCGCGTCCGGCGACCGCCGTCTTGTCCTCCTGCAGGCTGTCCATGGTGGACGGTAGCAGTAGGTGTTGGATCTGGTAAGAGCTCTCTAAATAAGCTCGTGTGGCAGTTGATTTGGGTGAGGATGGTGGTGGTTTCCCATGGCTTCTTTGCCCACGGTGGTTGTGGGAGTAAAGTTGTTGTGGTCTTCGTCCCCTGCCTCTTCAAATCAACAGTCGTATCGGAGACGGGTTTCCGGCTTTGGATCTGGAGAGATTGCAGCTGCTCCAGTTGGTGCATATTCTCAACGACGCTCTGCTTCGTTGTTGACCTTTCTGGCCGAAAGGCGGCCTTGGCGAGCTCTGGCGTTTGGCGCCGGCTCCTGAAATTCCTCCTGGCCATGATGCCAAATGGGAGGCAGGTTGGCAATAGCTTGGTGTTCGTCTCTTCCTTCTCCGGCGAGTGTTGGAGGCGGAGCGGCGGCGAGATCAGCACCCCAAGTGGTAGCGTCCCCGGTAGTGCTGATTTTGGATCGAGCTCGTTGCCAAGAAGGACTCGATTGCATTTCTCAATCAGTGTTCAAGGTCCTTCTAGCGAAAATGCTGGACCGGGTTGTAATTTTATTTTTCTTTGGGGTCCTTGCTGTACTGCTCTGAAATACTAATGAAGCTGCTACTGGGTCCTTGAGGACCCGTCTCTTGTTCAAAAAAAAAAAAAAAGAGGACGTCTCTGTCCGGTTGCACCCCTAATAGAAATTAAATATAAAATAAAAATTGATTAAAATTTTGTTATATATTGCAAAGTTGAATGAAATTGGACTAAATTTTTAAATAAACTAAACCCGGAAACTACCCACCGTTGGTCGAGGTGCGAGATGGCCCTCTCTGCAGACGCATGCGCCCTCCTCTCCAACTCAAGGTGGGCGGCGCGGTCTACCTCCACCATGGTGTGCCACTCCGCTCTACCTTTGACCCTTTGTCGGTGTGTCAGCGCCGCTGGTGTGGGCAGCGCCTCCATGCGCCTTCAGCGTAGCACACCGCTGGCAGTATTCCTCATCATGGGCGACCTATTGAGGCTCGTGGGCGGTGCCTCGGCGAAGCACTAGGCGTTGATATCAATGATTCTATACCCACCCGTCAGGGACTCCTCTGTCGGCACGAGGGCCATGTCAGCATCCTCGACCTTGAGGGATCGGGTGGCATTCCTCTCTTGGAGTGTTGTCTCATAGTAGGCAAACAGCGATGCCTTCTCCAGGTCCGCCGGCTCCGGCCCATCTTCCCACTGCTCCTTCTTGTCCACCGCCTCCCGTAGAGCCTCCCCGTTGTCCTCCTCATCGAAGTCGCCACGTAGTCGAACGAGCCATCGCCATCCAAAGGAGGGGGCCAGGGTTTGGCTTTGGCACTGCTGGTCTTGGGTTCGGCTCCAGCGACGGGACATCTCGTCTACCTTCGCCTTGGAAACCGTTGTTATCATTAATAAAGTTGACCGGTGGTTCATTTTCATCTATGATCAGGTCTGGCCCACAAGTTGGCATGTAGTTCGTGGCTTGTGTCCGACGCGTGTCCGCTATGCACTTTGTGGATCGGGGATGGCCTGGATGCACCTGACATGCTATTGATCGAACCGCGTCGTACAGAAAGTTGCTTTGGGACACGCGGATGGACGCGATTTTATGTCGGTGTGCCTAATAACCCATGTGTGTGTCGTTTGGGAGACACAGTTGGGATGCTATAAGAAGCTTTGATCCTGGAAACTACAGATGTAGGTCGGGCTATATGTAAACTCTTTTATTGAAAATGACATTTGAAGTTCAAAGAAATTCAAAAAAAAAATCTATACAATGATAATGATGTATTGTACCAACGGCGTAAAATCTCATCTCAAAACACATTGTACTTTATGCCACACAAAAATGACAAATTCTACCAGTTTTTAGAGCTTTCAAAGTTTGTAATGTTCCCTATTTTAGATTTCCACATTTTTTTATTTTTGCACTGTCTAAAATATGAGGTATTGTAGAATACATAACGACTTTTTTAGATTTTTAAAACTTTCAAATGCCATGTTTTGACAGTAAATGCCATTTTTATTTATTTCAAAGAAAATGCTACATGCAGCCCGGTAGGGTTGAAAATGAAACGGAAATGGACGGAAACATGCTTTATCGTTTTTGTTTTCCTTTATCTTGTCGGAATCGAAAATAGAATCGGAAACCCGGAAACGAATATGAAAACGAAAATCATCGGATATGAATATAGAACGGATACATAGCGGATACGTTACAAAAACGGATATTCGCCACAACACAATGCCGCATAATACCTTGATTTGTAGACCGAAAAACACACATAAATAAATAGACAATAAGACAAGATATATCGCTTAACTTCTACAAGTGGCAATTCCACATAAATTAACACACATAGTTTAACAGCTACATGCACACATAATTTTATAAAGTGATTAGGGTTAGAGTAATTAGTGGACTTGATACATGGCTAAACCCAGTTTCATGTGTAAATGTAGGCCTACTAAATGCACGAGCCTCTCTAGGTTATATTTCCGGAAACTTTCCGTATTTATTTTTCCGGAATTTCCTCTGCCATTTCTCTTTTCGTCGGAAAGGGCTCCCTCGTTTTCTTTTCCGTTTCTGTTTATGATTTTGCCGTTTCCATTTCTTTTCCTCCAAATACCGCTTCCTTTTTCGTATTCGGCCCTCCATTTGCTTTTTCTTCAAAAACGGACGGAAAGTTTCCCTTTCATTTTCAACCCTACAGCTCGGTCGCACTAGCTTTGAACCCTACAAAAGGCTTTGTCGGGCATGTATGTTTTTGGCCCCGTAAAATATATTTGATGGGATGTCAACCTCCCTCGATCCCAACTTATCTAGGTATTGAGAGATGCTTGGTAAAAACATCACCCACTTAATCCCCTGATGAAGCCACAAACCAAATATTTAGCAGCTTAAGTGAAGGTTGTTTTCCATACATATTTCAGGAGAAGATAGTATTCATACAGGGGAGGACCAACATGTGGACATGAGGTTGGATAGTTACGAGGAGGACAGTGACACCTCGAACCCACCAAAGTTTAAATCTTAGGTTTGGTGTCTCATAAAAACGGAATTTTTTTTTAGTGGGAGATATTGCTTCCGTTAATAGCGAGACATGAGCCCTTGGAAGTGCTCATAGAGGTAGGGTATGCGTACGATTTTAAAAGTGAGTGTATGTACGTACGTAGTACGTACGTACGCACGTACGTATGTACGTACGTACGTACGTATGTATGTGAGCATCTACGATTGTACCGTGTTTCGCAAAAAAAAAACATACAAGGGAACACAAACCTGTACCATGCATACGAAACTTCAAAATGAGTTTACAGCACAAATTACACGATCATTACTACATTATTATTGCAGCTAATAGTTTGGATCATCAGAAGCTGACATTAACTAGATCACTAGAGATTCCCATTTATGCAAATTATAACACCCACTTGTCAAGTATTACAGCGAAACGTCATTGGCCATTGTTCTTGCTTATGAACTGGTACACCCAAGTCTCGAAAGTCTTGTCACTGGCAGCGGCGAGGAAACCACGCATACCTTCGTTCTTAGCATGCCCCAAGTATGCAGCAACGCATACCTTATCTTCAGTAGCGATGGTCAGCGCATCTAGCCTCTGCCACAGCACACCATGAGCGTCGTCGTGTCCATGCGCTCGCGGCGGTGGAGGTGTGCTTGCGAGGGCCGGAGCCTTCTCAAACTTCCCCTTCGCCATTTCTGGTCCATCTGAAAGCTGCTAATGTAAGAGGGTGAAGTGATGTCATTAGTAGAACGAACTAGCATGATAGGAGCATATTTTCCCGCGGGTGATTAGCATGGAACCTTGTAGGAATCGGTAACAAGGAATGATTGTATGGATTCGAATTCGAGGCGTACCCTACCGGACGGGCTGGCTACAGAAGCTCACGCTTGTTTTTAAAGGGGGGAGATTTTGGAAGGCTAATTTGGTACAGATGACAGGCATCATTTGGCTGGGTGGGTTGACCATCACTTGTGCAAATGGAGTAATAGCACATGACGGCATGTGGCCTTCGCCCTTTGGTGCTTAAATCGAGGCCCGATCTAGCGGGTTTTTTTTCAATCAATACCATATATATTTATAGCAACAAATAGCAAATGGTAATAACTAATGAGATATCAGCTGGTTTCAACTATTACTAAATAAAGTATGAAAGAAACCAACAAACTTTTGAGGTCTTCAAACTCTTTATTCTTCCATGATGCAACCTTATACTTTTCTTGAGGCAGCCAAAGATAGAAACCAAACCACAAACCTGAACATACCAATGAATATTCGCCCATAATTTTAATTTGAGCCGCAATGCAAGGTTACATGCACGCACGCATCTATTCAAGTAGTCAATCACCATCGCCAAGAGTACTAACACCAGTATGCTAGGGGAAAACAACCGTAAAGCTTGGTCGGCGTCGCTGGGAACCCAAGATTATGAATCACCATTGTTGAGAAAGTAACAGCCGGGACAAAAATTGCGAGGACAAACATCATCGCGACAACCATGAGAAAGATCCTAGATCGAAGATTCATACATAGAAAACTTTAATCTTCCAACATCACCATTTGATGTCAAGAGGAAGATCTCGTCGTCGAAGAGTGCGCAGAAGATCAATTATTGTAGACGATGACATCTTCATTGATTTAAGACCAAAAGAAAACGACTACCTAAAACCCTAACCTAATCTTTTAGAAAAGCACTATACTGAAACCTCCACTCATAGACCGGGTTTCCCACCCCTCCTGACACCGGCGAGGCCGACCAGAGGAGGAGGAACCGATCTATGGTGGAGTAGGAGATGGAGGCGGCGATCCAGAGGTTGATTGACCCGTAATGTGCGCATTTACTGGTACTAGATAGAGAAACTAAGGCTATCCCAATGTTTGATTGACCCGTAATGTTCATATTTATATACAGGTACTAAATAGGGAAACTAAGGACATCCCAATGTTTTCTTTTAACACGGTATTATTACAGATAAATTGATGAGGCAAGAAGAAGAGAGACATTATATCTTAGCTAAGATATAGCTCTCCCATGGGAAGACAACACACATTGGCCAATAGAAGAGAGAATTTCACCTACAAAATCTTTATGGAGTTCTTGCTAGTGTATATCAGAAACAGAAGTATCCTTTAGTTAGTGTGCGAGCCTTAACAAAATCTAGATCTGATCACACACCTTTGCTTTTAGACTCAGGTGAACAAGCTCACCTGGGTAATAAGATAGTGTTTTATTTTGAGTTGTCTTGGCTGCGTCGGGAAAGGTTTTATGATACGGTGGCTTAAGAGTGGGCTCCAGTGTCTCATGGAGATACCCTATGGAATTATGGCAAATAAGATATGCCACCTTTATACTAGATCTCATCGACAAACTAGACATTACAACGGAAATGTCTCCGCTCACAGCCTATGAGAGAGAGGAGATGGAAAAGGAAAACGAGAAAGTGGCAAATTTCCATTGTGACGAAGAGTCTAAATGGGTGCAAAGAGCAAAAATTAAGCATATTCAGGAGGGGGTAGCAACATTAAATATTCTCAATTTGTGGATAATGATGACGTAGTAGGAAAAGGACCTTTTAACTGGAGCAAGACGAGGAAACGATCCCAGGACAAGATAACATTAAAAATTATATGATAAGAGTTCTACAAGAAGCTGTTTGGGGAGCTAGTTCACAACTACTTCTCCTTAGTGGAATCAGAGATCAATGATAGTCCGTGAATCTCTCAAGAGGAAAATAATATTCTCATAGCCGACTTTTCAGAAAAGGAGGTGTATGATGCAATTATGCAAATGGAAAAAAAATTAAAGGCTCGGGACCAGATGAGTTTCCCATGAAGTTTTACTAAAAGTTTTGGGAGGTTATTAAGTCCGATCTAATGTCTTTGTTCGAGTGTTTTCAGCATGGGGAATTACCACTCTTCCAGCTTAACTACAGTACTATTATCCTTCTCCCTAAGAAGGAGAATGCGGTTCAGCAATATAGACCAATACATCTAGTGAGTGTTAGCTTCAAAATTTTCAGAAAGGTTGGCACTAATCGAGTCACCAAGGTGATGCATATTGTGATTAGACTAACACGCCAGGGATACACATTTTAGAAGGGGTGTTAATTCTTCGTGATACTATCCATGAACTTCATAGAGAAAAAATGGATGTAGTTTTATCAAAATTAGATTTTGAAAAGGCACGTGTCAAGGTCATGTGATCTTCCTTGCAGAAGGTGATGCGTATGAAGGGGTTTGATCCTAAATGGTGCCAATGGATTGAACACTTCATTAGTCGCGGGTGTGTCAGCATTAAGATTAATGATGACATACGCCATTACTTTCAGACTAAGAAGGGTTCGAGACAAGAATATCCTCTGTAACCCATTTTATTTAATATTTTGACTGATATGTTAGCAATTCACCTGGGTTTACCCGATTGCCGTTTTTTTAAGATTCTCAAAATTTCAAATGGAAATATGAAAGCAGAAAGATTTAAATTTTTGCCACAAATTCAAGATTTTATATATTTTTATTTTTAAAATAATAATAATTGCATCATGCATAAAGATTATTATTACTTAACCATTGATGTTTATTTAAATAATTGTTTAAAATTCAAAATAATAAAGAGGTGTGGTATCACGGTTTAAGGGTTAATATGATTGATATGGTAGTATTATCAGCAATATTTCGTTTCTTTAATGGAAACTCAATCGGAAGGAACGGAGATGTTATGGTTGGAGTAGTGAGTGTGAGGATGGGTGACCAAATTGGGAAGTTTGATCATGAGTGTAATTTGACCTAAGATTAAGTGTACTTGTAGTTAAAATGATCAATGTGGAAGACTAAAAAATAAAAATAAAATTGAAGTTAACGAACGATGTGACCTGCACCGAGGGTCTAGATGTCGATGGTCACCGTCGGCGTATATGGGCTACACCGAGGACTGGGTCTACGCTATCGGCCCACGTGGCTCTGCCGAAGAGGACCTTTCCTCAGCGTAGCCTACACCGACGGTCCAATGTGGCTACGCCAAGAGTTTCCAGCCGTCGATAGTGCGAGCCTGGTTACAAAATTAAATAACAAAGGGAACAATCGCTTGAAATTTCTAGCCTCATAGCTAATATTCAAGGTCTCCGAAGCCTCTTTGAAGATATCAATTAAAGAAATTCAGTAGAGAGGACGAAGCAGCTCATGAAATTGCAAAACTTAGTCGAGTTGGAAACTGTAATGGGGACCTGATCCAAAAGGATTGTAATCCAAACTCTATTCTTAACTAGTATATCAACCCATTTAAGTAAACATGCTTGAAGCCAATACCATTGGGGGTGATCTAAGCAAAACAGAAATCTGCTAGGAAACAATAACCACCCACGAAGAACAAGCTGTTTTTTCCTCGAAAAAAAAAAAGAAGAACAACTAGCCAGCGCAGCGGACACTGCTTGAGTATGAAGAAAATAGAAATCATCGGCGCCCATGCCGAGAGATAAATAAGGATTAAGGAGTACACGGTAATAGCGTGCATGCATGTGACTAAGAGATCTCGTCACATGGAGCGATTAATTGGATCAGCAACCAAATCTTCCCTCTCAGACAAACAATTGTCTCCCCTCATATCCGTCAGAAAAGAAAAACAAAACTGGCTCCCATCCTCCAGATCTCCAAATGGGTCGGCATTTCTCACGCGGATCAAATTGATAATTAGAAATCCTGCCTAATCGATTGATTTATTTATTGGTCCGTCTTCTCCTTCGATCCATGCGTGCACTAGCTAAACCGTCGCTAAAGGCTCTGTCGCTCCAAAGTATCAGCGACTACATTCGAAATAGCAACACGGGAAAAACCTTCATTATATGCATTTCGAGGAGAAATCGTCCAAAATAACAGACGCGCAAATACAGATGGAACCAGTCTGTATCCAACTTCTTCTATGTTATCGTCCAAAATAACGGACGCGCAAATACAGACGCCGCCGCCTCCCCAACCCCCCTCCCCTTCTCGTCGCCCCTGGAGGCGGCCGCCGGCAAGGCTGTGCGGTGCCGGTGGTTGGGGCGGCGGAGAGCTGCTCTCAGGCCCCCACGCGCGACTGCAGGGAGGAAGGCTGCCGGGTGTGGGGGGGGGGGGGGGGGATGGTCTTCGTCCGAGGACACGGTGATGGCCCTCCTCCCGTCTCTCCACTCTCCTGCCCGGCCTTGCTGGCACCTGGGAGTGGTGGCTGGTGGCCGGGTGCTGCGCGCCGCCGACCGTGCAGGAACCACGGATGCCGGGCAGCGGCCTTGGGCGCGAGGTGGGTTGTCGTCGACCTGGCGGCGGGTGGCATCGGCAATGCAGTCTACGCTCTTCGGTCGTGTGGACGGCAAAGGGCGGCGGGCGCATGCTTCGTGCGGAGGTCGCCCCGCCGGGCCTCCGGCATTAGATTTGGACAGATGATGTTCCTTCATGTGGTCCTCCTCTCACCTCCCTGGCCCTAGACTCCCTCCGGTGGTTTGGTGAGGTTGGTCGGCGGTGGGCTCTTAACCGGAGGAACCCTTGGCTGACGGTGGAGGCCACGAGGTCGACGACACTGGCGACGGCGCCGTGCTCCTTCTTGAAGGCGACATCGAGGTTGTATCCCCTCCCTCCCTGCTCTTCCTATCTTGGGTGAAAGCCCAAAACTTCGGTTTGGACGGTGGCGGTGCTCTGGTGTCGTCCCCTTGTTGGAGGCGCCGTTCGGAGATAGCGGATATGGGTGGACAAGCTCGGCGGCGGTTGGTAGGCAGTGTCTGTGTGTTGTGGTGTGGCTGCGGGTGACGGTGACATTCGTGGGTGGCGGCGCGGCGAGACGAGTGTTTGGAGTCCTTCTCCCCGGCAGTAACTTTCGACATCCATGTGTGCTCAGGAAGAGCAGTCTACCTCTGACAGGTCTGTGGCCTTTCGATACGGGGCGAGAAAGCAGGAAGCTTTCTGCGGAGGTAGAAGCGGATGGTGCTTGGATTTTTGCGTGGCTTCTGAAGGTTGACTAGGGCGCGAGTCACTACAAGAAAAGTTGCCATGGCCGACGAAGTTGAAGTCGCGCTGTGGTTGCTGGTGCACCATGGCCGACGATTTTGGTCTCTCCGTGGTGCATGTCAAAACTTTTTTTCTCGTTTTTGAGGCCACCTAGCCCGACGAAAGCGGCCAAAACGTCTCCTATGGTGGCCCGGGACGTGGTGCATCGCGAATTCTTGGGTTCGCCGGCCGAATCAACGGAAATCCGCACCGCCCAGGGATGTAGGGCCCAGATGGCAGCCTCTCTAGCATTGTTTTTTTTTCTTGATCGCGTCATCTCGTTCAACGCTCTCCGATCGAGCCGTTTACGATGCAGGATCATGGGTCCCGCATGTCATCCTCTATGAACCAAAATTCTTTCTATTCTTGGATTTTTTTGACCCCCTGATTTCTGGCTACTTACTTTTTCTTTTGATCATGTGCCGCCTTGGAAACGTTGAGACCGCTGCTGCTAAATGGGACCCACATGTCATCCTCTATGTACTATAAAACTTTCTTTTCTTGCATTTTTTTGGCACCTCATAATTGGTCACTTGCCTTTTTCTTTCGATCCCGTGCTGTCTCTCAAACGGTGAGACCGATGCTGCTAAATGGGACCCGCATGTCATCCTCTATGTACTATAAAACTTTCTTTTCTTGGATTTATTTGGCACCTCATATTGGTCACTTGCCTTTTTCTTTCGATCTCGTGCCGTCTCTCAAACGGTGATACCGCTGCTGCTAAATGGGACCCGCATGTCATCCTCTATGTACAATAAAAGTTTCTTTTCTTGGATTTTTTTCACCCTCTGGTTTTTGGCTATTTCCTTTTTCTTTTGATCCCCTGCCGCCTTTAAAACGTTGAGTAAGCTGTTGGCTCATAGGTCCCACATGTCAGCCTGTATGAACGATAAAGCTTTCCTTTCTTGGAGTTTTTTTTTGACCCCCTAATTTCTGGCTACTTTCTTTTTCTTTTGATCTCAAGCCGCATTTGAAACGTTGAGACCGCTGCTGCAAATGGGACCCGCATGTCGTCCTCTATGTATAATACAAGTTTCTTTTCTTGGATTTTTTCACCCTCTGATTTTTAGCTATTTTCTTTTTCTTTTGATCCCCTGCCGCCTTGGAATCATTGAGTAAGCTGCTAACTCATGGGACCCGCATGTCATCCTCTATGTACAATCAAGTTTCTTTTCTTGAATTATTTTTGCCACGTTTGAAACGTTGATGAACCTGCTGGTTCATGGGACCCGCATGTCATCCTCTATGTGCTATAAAAGTTTATTTTCTTGGATTTTTTTTCACCCTCTGATTTTTGGCTATTTCCTTTTTATTTTGATCCTCTGCCGTCTTGGAAACGTTGAGTAAGCTGCTGACTCATCGGACCCGCATGTCATCCTCTATGTATAATTAACTTTCTTTTTCTTTTGATCTCAAGCCGCATTTGAAACGTTGAGACCACTGCTGCTAAATGGGACCCCCATGTCATCCTCGACGTACAATAAAGTTTCTTTTCTTGGATTATCTTTGGCTCCTGATATTTTGTCACTTTCCTTTTTCTTTCGATCTCATGCCGCCTTTCAAACGTTGAGTAAGCTGCTGGCTTATGGGTCCCGCATGTCATCCTCTACGAACAATAAAAGTTTTCTTTTTGGAGTTATTTTTGATCCCTAATTTCTGGCTATTTGTCTTTTTCTTTTGATCTCCTGCCCCCTTTGAAACGATGAGGACGTTGTTCGCAGCTCGGTCCCACATGTCATCCTCTATGAACAATAAAAGTTTCCTTTGATGGATTTATTTTGAACCCCTAATTAATTTCTGGATATTTCTTTTTTTTCTTTTGATCCCCTGCCGCATTGGAATCGTTGAGGATGCTGCTGCCTCATGGGTCCCGCATGTCATCCTCTCAGAACGGTAAATGTTTCTTTACTTGGATTTTGTTTACCAAATAATTTTTGGCTTATTTTTTCTTTCGATATCCTGCCGCCTTTAAAACATTGAGGACGCTGCTGGCTCACGGGTCCCACATGTCAGCCTCTATGAACAATAAACAGTGAGGATGCTGCTGCCTCATGGGTCCCGCATGTCATCCTCTCAGAATGGTAAATGTTTCTTTTCTTGGATTTTGTTTACCAAATGATTTTTAGCTTATTTTTTCTTTCGATCTCCTGCCGCCTTTAAAACGTTGACGACGCTGCTGGCTCACGGGTCCCCGATGTCAGCCTTCCCGTACAAGAAACATGTGATATCTTGATTATTTTGCAGACAATAAACAGTGTACTTCGCTCTGAGCTATTGCAAACGGATAAATTAAATCTTTATTTTTCATAAATAAACATATATGTTGAATCTTCTTGGTTTTTGTTTTTGCGAAGCATAGGACTTTCCTATTTTTTTTTTTTGAGAAAAATCCGAACTTTCCTGTTTTGGAGTGGGCTGAAATTGTACGAGTCAAAAGGCCCAGCAGGTTAGTTCGAAGGCCCAGATGTCCAGATGCAGCCCAATTGAAATCTTTCTTTTCTTGGATTTTTTTTCATCCCCTGATTTCTGGCTACTACATTTTTCTTTTTTCCTGTGCCGCCTTGGAAACGTTGAGACCGCTGCTGCAAAATAGGACCTGCATGTCATCCTCTATGTACAATAAAGTTTCTTTTCTTGAATTATTTTTGGCTCCTGATATTTGGTCACTTGCCTTTTTCTTTCGATCTCATGCCGACTTTGAAACGTTGAGGAAGTTGTTGGCTCATGGGTCCCGCATGTCATCCTCTATGAACAATAAAAGTTTCCTTTGTTGGATTTATTTTTTACCCCTAATTTCTGGCTATTTGCCTTTTTCTTTTGATCCTCTGCCCCCTTTGAAACGATGACGATGCAGCTGGCAGGTCGGTCCCACATGTCATCCTCTATGTTCAATAAAGTTTCTTTTCTTGGATTATCTTTGGCTCCTGATATTTTGTCACTTGCATTTTTCTTTCGATCTCATGACGCCTTTGAAACGTTGATTAAGCTGCTGGCTCATGGGTCCCGCATGCCATCCTGTACGAACAATAAAAGTTTCCTTTCTTGGAGTTATTTTTTACCCCCTAATTTCTGGATACTTTCTTTTTCTTTTGATCTCCTGCTGCCTTTGAAACGTTGAGGATTCTGCTGGCTCATGGGTCCAACATGTCAGCCTCTACGAACAATAAACCATTCCTTTCTTGGAGTTATTTTGACCTCTAATTTCTGGCTATTTTGCCTTTTTTCAATCATGTGCCGCCTTGGAAACGTTGAGGATGATGTTGCCCCATGGGTCCCGCATGTCATCCTCTCAGAACCATAAATATTTATTTTCTTGGATTTTTTACCAACTGATTTTTGGCTTATTTTTTCTTTCTATCTCCTGCCGCCTTTAAAACGTTGACGACGCTGTTGGCTCATAGGTCCCCGATGTCAGCCTCCCCGTACAAGAAACATGTGATATCTTGATTATTTTGCAAACAATAAATAGTGTATTTCGCTCTGAGCTTTGTAACGGATAAATTAAATCTTTATTTTTACATAACAAACTTATATGTTGAATCTCTTTGTTTTTTGTTTTTGCGAAACATAGGACTTTCATTTTTTTATCGACAAAAACGACTTTCATGTTTTGGAGTGGGCTGAAATTGTACGAGTCAAAAGGCGCCAGCACAATAGTTCGAAGGCCCAGATGGCCAGATGCAGCCCAATTGAAATCTTTCTTTTATTGGATTTTTTGACCCCTGATTTCTGGCTACTTCCTTTTTCTTTTGATCCTGTTCCGCCTTGGAAATGTTGAGACCGCTGCTGCAAAATGGGTCCCGCATGTCATCCTCTATGTACAATAAAAGTTTCCTTTCTTTCGCAAAAAAATAAAAGTTTCCTTTCTTGGATTATTTTAGGGTCCTGATATTTGGTCACTTGCCTTTTTCTTTCGATCTCATGCCGCCTTTGAAACGTTGAGGAAGCTGCTGGCGCATGGGTCCCGCATGTCATCCTCTATGAACAATAAAAGTTTCCTTTCTTGAAGTTATTTTTCACCCCTAATTTCTAGCTACTTCCTTTTTTCTTTTGATCCCCTGCCGCCTTTGAAACGTTGAAGACTTTGCTGGCTCATGGGTCCCACATGTCAGCCTCTATGAACAATAAACATTTCCTTTCTTGGAGTTATTTTTTACCCCTAATTTCTGGCTATTTGCCTTTTTTTCTTTCGATCCCCAGTCGCCTTTGAAACGTAGAGGACGCTGCTGGCTCATGGGTCCCAGATGTCAGCCTCTATGAACAATAAACCTTTCCTTTGTTGGATTTTATTTTCACCCTCTGATTTTCGGCTATTTTCTTTTTCTTTTGATCCACTGCCGCCTAGGAAACGTTGAGTAAGCTGCTGACACATGGGGCCCGCATGTCATCCTCTATGTACAATCAACTTGCAAAATCTTGGAGCGAAAGAGCTTGTATTAGTGGGACCCATATGTCATCCTCTATCTACAATAAAAATTTATTTTCTTGGATTATTTTTTGCTCCTGATATTTGGTCACTTTAGTTTTTCTTTCGATCTCATGCCGCCTCTGAAACGTTGAGTAAGGTGCTGGCTCATGGGACCCGCATGTCATCCTCTATGTACAATAAAGTTTCTTTTCTTGGAATTTTTTTACCCCCTGATTTTTGGTCACTTGCCTTTTTCTTTCGATCATGTGCCACTTTTGAAACTGAGGACGCTGCTGGCTCATGGGTCCCACATGTCAGCCTCTATGAACAATAAACCTTTGCTATGTTGGATTTATTTTTTACCCCTAATTTCTGGCTGTTTGCCTTTTTCTTTTGATCCCCAGCGGCCTTTGAAAACGTTGAGGAACCTGTTGGCTCATGGACCCGCATGTCATCCTCTATGTACTATAAAAGTTTCTTTTCTTGGATTTTTTCACCCTCTGATTTTTGGCTATTTCCTTTTTCTTTTGATCCCCTGCCGCATTGGAAACGTTGAGTAAGCTGCTGACTCATGGGACCCGCATGTCATCCTCTATGTACAATCAACTTTCTTTTTTTGGAGTTTTTTTACCCCGTAATTTCTGGCTACTTTCTTTTTCTTCTGCATTTGAAACGTTGAGACCGCTGCTGCAAAATGGGACCCGCATGTCATCCTCTATGTACAATAAAGTTTCATTTCTTGGATTATTTTGGCTCCTGATATTTGGTCACTTGCCTTTTTCTTGCGATCTCATGCCATCTTTGAAATGTTGAGTAAGCTGCTGGCTCATGGGTCCCCATTGTCATCCTCTACGAACAATAAAAGTTTCCTTTGTTGGAGTTATTTTTGACCCCTAATTTCTGTCTACTTCCTTTTTCTTTTGATCCCCTATCGCCTTTGAAACGTTGAGTATTCTGCAGACTAATACAAGCTCTTTCGCTCCAAGATCTTGCAAGTTGATAGATTAAATCATGGAATTATTAGGATATGTTTTAAATTTCAAATCCACTTTATGAATTTTTAAAAATACCGTTATCCGTGTGGGTATAGAGCGAACAAGGATTTTCATATTTGGCCTGATCAGTTTCAAAAATTGGAACCAAATAATTCAAAATAAATAAAAACAACTTTTATGTAGAATCTCCGTGTGTTTTTTTGTCAATCATAGGATCTGTGTTTCATTAGAAAAGGGCGGAAATTGCATGAGCAGAAAGGCCCATTTTTAGTTATTGGGCTTCGACAGCCGGAGCAAGTAGGCCGATAAAAATTACCATGTAGATGGTCGTTGGCAACCCAAAAGTGAAATATTGGGCCCAACAGGGGAAGGTTGAACAGTACTTTTTCTATTGGGAAGGTGGTACATGGGGTTATCCTGACAAAAAAATGGAACATGGGTTACTGAAGGTTGCCCATTTGTGCCTAATATGTTTGTTAGCAGGAGCTTTACCTTCCGCCACCGCCGCCATGCCTCGTCGTGGGTCGAGCTAGCGATACGGCGGCGTCTCAAGCTCGGGGTACCGCAGCGTCCACGCGCGCCCCAAATTAAGGTACCTATTACGCGGAGATACGTACCGGCGAAGAGCACCCCTAGCCTCTTCCATGCTCAGGTTTTAGAAATGTTTCTGGCTCTGTTCAACACGGGATCAAATTTGTCAACATGACCATTCTTATGGAGTAGCAACGAGTTGAATCTCTCAAAACTCTTTAAGTTCTACAATATAACAACTAATTGGTACTACCTTATATAAAATGATTACATATCCTTATTTTGGAAGCAAGCAATCACACACTTATATTGGCTGTTGGTATGCGGCATATGCACTATTTGTTTGCTTATTGTGCGCATTACAATGATCTTGTTATAACGACGAAATGATGAGTTCCAAATTCTTTGGCAAACAATATTGTAGTGTCTTTGCCTTTCCGGCCATTGCTGTTGTCTTAACTTCTAATCTCTTTGTTTCCGATATAGGTGGTGCATGGACAACTTAAAAGATTGCCGAATCGCTTCATTGTATTGCTAGGTTTAATTACCATTCAATTTCTCTGGGTTCTGTAATATTTTTTCAAAGCCTTGCAGCTGATGTAATATTTAGTTAGTTTTTATAGTTCTTTCGCGCATTTTTTCTATGGTGCTTGTGGTAAGTGAGGCTATCCGACAGAAATCATGTGTTGCGTAAATATTCTCAGTATCTAAATCAAAAATTCACATCCCTTAAACGTCCCAATTAAGCAAAATCACATATGTGCCGGCCCGCAAAATCGTAAAGCGCCTATTATGCCGGCATATAAACAGCAACTAAACGGGCTGGCCCACTTACTTATAGGGCCAGCCCACTTGATTTAAGGTTGACCCCACCCACTAATTGGGCCGGCCCACTTGCTTTAAGTTGGACCCCACCCACTAACTGGGCCGGCCCTGTAACAGAAAAGTGGCCCCACGTGCTTATTGGGCCAGACCATTTGGTAAATGGGCCGGCCCGTTAGCAGGACAGTGGGCCCCACAAGCTTATTGGGTCGGCCCGCTAAATCATTGGGCCAGCCCACCTGATTTACGGTGGACCCCACATACTAACTGGGCCGGCCTGTTAACACGATAGTGCCCCCCACAAGATTATTGGGCCGGCCCACTAACTAGTTGGGCCAGCCCAATTGCTTATGTGGTGGACCCTACTTACTAACTGGGCCGGCCCGTCAGCAGGAAATTGGGCTGGCCCGACAACCTATTGGGCCAGCCCACTTGCTCTATGGTGGACCCCACTTACTAACTGGCCCGGCCCGGTTACATGAAAGTGGGCCCCACATGCTTATTGGGTCGGCCCACTATCTTGTTGGACCAGCCCACTTGTTATATTGTGGACCCCACATACTAACTGGGCCGGCCCTTTAACAGGAAGGTGGGACCCACCTGTGTTTTTTGGGCCGACCCATTAGCTTGGTGGGCCAGCCCACTTGATCTATGGTGGACCCCACTTACTAAATGGGCCGGCCCGATAGCAGGAAAGTGGGTCCCACATGCTAAATGGGTCAGCCCACTAACTTCTTGGGCTGGCCCACTTGCTTTATTGCGGACCCCACTTGTTAAATGGGCCGGCCCGATAATAGGAAAGTGGGTCCCGCATGTCTAGTGGGCCGGCCCTTTTGCCTGTTGACCAGTCAAACGATTGCATTCGGCCTGGCCCACATGATTAGTGGGCCGGCCCATTTAAATTTTGACCAGTCAACCTTAGAGGTTAGGCCCAGCCCACGTAACTAATGGACCAGCCCAGCTATATAGTTGACCGGTCAAACTAAGTCAGTTGGCCCGGCCCGCAAACTAAATGGGCCGGCCCGCTTAAGGCGTGGCAGGCCTCGTGTGGGCCTACCATCTACCACGGGGTTTCAGTCGGTTAACGCTTTTAACTGCCAGTTAACGGCGTCTGCCACGTGTCAGTTTGCATGACGTCAGCAGTCAACGGACTCCCGAAAACACATCTGCAATGGTCCGATTTTCCGTGACGGAAGGGCGCCCGAACGCGACGGACCGACAAAAATGTGGTAGGACTTTGCCTGACGCAGTTTGGCCCACAGAACCCATAATGTCCCTTAGTTGACGATTTTGGGACGTTGTCTATTTGAACTTTTCTTGTAGTGAGTTCTCAATGGCGGTCCTCTTCACCATCTTTGGTGCCTCTTCAGACGGATCGCAAGGCTGGACAACAGACACGAAGCTCAAGTTGTGTTTCTTTTCATTTCTTGTATGCTTGTTGTTTTTTGTCTCTTGTTAGCTGTTGTTCAGCACACTGTAACAACTTGCCAGCAACGACTATTGTAGATATACTTTATGGGTATGCCTACGACATGGTCTAGGTCCGGCAAGATCGGGTAGCCCACAGATGGTGATGGTGGCATATGGCCCATCGGGCAGCCCAGTTGCTGTTGATAGAAGATGGATGAAGTCCGCCCAGGAACAGGAGCCGGATCCCGACCGACCTACAGGAGTAGGCGGATCCATGGAGGCACATGAAGTATCCGGATCCATGACGACAAGATTAGATCTAGGTGGGTCCTTGATGTGCACGGCAATGTATATTCCGTAGTTAGGCATCTTGTATTCCGGCTAGGACTCTCCTTGTAAACCCTAGATCAGATCCAGGCATCTTTATAAGCCGGATCCTGGGAGCCCTAGATGCACAACCACAACTCATTGTAACAACGCGAAAGCGCCCAGATAATTCTAGATAAGCAGCAGTAGGCCTTGTCCTCGAGCAGGTGTGCCGAAGCTGGGTAAATCGCGTACCACCGTCTTGAGTGCTCTCCTCCCTATGGCCCCTACTTCTTCCCCCTCTATGAGGATCCCTCCTCCGGGGTACCGTCGAACAGGCAACGATAGTTGGCGCCCACCGTGGGGCTAGCGGCATCTCGAGGCCGGAACCGGGAGGGTTCCACCATGGGAAGCTTGAACGACTCCATCGCAGTGGGGCGTGTTCTGTACGCCGGGAACTTTCCGATCGTCCCTCAAGACGAGTGCTAGATTCCGGCTAGGACCGACCCTGTCAAGCTCTCCATCGTCCCAATCGGCGGCATACACATCTTCATCGGCGAGACCGTCGATTCGGACGGAAACGCTCTAGTATGTAACGCTGACGCGGCCGCCGCTGAGCAGGATGCAGTCGCAAAGATCCGATCTAAGTCGCAGGAACTTCCTGAGGAAGATTCCGCCTTAGATAAGCCCACCCAATCCGCCCCTGAGCAGGAAACTACGGTGGAAAACCAATGCAGATCCACCCGCGTTTCCCGGGTGTTAGAGAAGCTAAGGTTCCACTTCGTGCACTTCCTCGCGCACACCGTAGGAACCGCCCCTCCTCAGGATGGAGCTGGACCTATGCAGGTTGAGGCTGTCGGAGACAATAATGCTCCAGATCAACAAGAGGATGCCGGAGACAACGAAGACTCGATACTCGAGAACCTGAGCCAGTTATCCGGTGACGCATCTTCCATGGACTCGGCAAAGTACAACCGCCTGATGAAGGAGATAGAAGAGAAGGAGAAAGCTGAAGTCGAATCTACCCCACCCAAGCAGGTCATTGCGACCGTGAGGGGATTGGAGGAGGACTCTGACTCAGAAAAGACTCCCCCCAACGCCGCAATTCCGGGTTCGTCCAATCAAGGAAGTGACCTCGGCTTTGGTGAAGCGATATCAATGGAGGAGCTCACCAGGATAACAGGCAAGAACGGAGAGAACATCACATACGTGGAAGTTCTCACCACACCAATAACAGCAAAAGAAGCCGCATATCTGGAAGCTCTAGAAGCTAAAAGGAAACAAGTGTTGGCTGAAGCTCAAAAGGTCATCAAGGCCGCAGCAATAGTGCTTGCGAACTAGATAGAGACGGATGAGATGATGCAAGTGGTCAACGAACAAGAGCGCAAGACCACACAATATCTGGACAAGGCCACAGAGCTCCGGGATAGGTGGAAGAAGATAGTCCATGATGCTAAAGAGGACGCAGAAAAGCTCCATCAGGAAGCTATTCACCCTCGGAAGATCAAGTTTGACAGTCCCACCGATCATCCGCCGCTCGCGAACCCAAAGGATAACATGAAGAAGGCCGCGGAGCTCCTGGCCAAGAATGATGAGGAAATCGACATCGGCCACCTCCGCACACTCGTCGCTACAGCAATGAAGCAACAGAGTAAGGCGGATACTTCGTGCAGGTTGGAATCCAACCCGGAGGTATGAGTGTCCACCGCGCAGAAGAACGCCTCAGGAAGGGAGCGCTGTGACGAGCAATCGTGCACCGGATCTTAGGAGCGGAGAAGACCAACCAGAGAACATCCAAATCCAATCCCCATACCTTCGGATACCCCTCCAGCAGGGAACAATAAAGGAAAGTATCTGATGTATACTGGCAGGGACAAGTAGCGAAACCCATCTCCTCCACCTCGGAACCATCGCCCTCCTCCGCCACCTCGTCGACTAAGTCCCGCCGGAAACCCCAGACCCCATGGGCCTGGTGGAATCAACATCCGTGACAACGTCAAGCCTCAGAGTACCTGGAATAGGGAACGCACGCCTGAACCCCGGAGGACCCGCAACGAGGAGCATGCGCCTGAGCCCCAGAGGAGCCGAAACGAGGAACGTGTGCGTGAGCCCCGAAGGAGCCGGAACGAGGAGTGTGCGCCTGAGCCCCGGAGGAGCCGGAACGAAGAACGTGCGCTCGAGTCCCGCAGGAGCCGGAATGATGGAGGCAGCCGCCACGATGGCGAAGGCAGCCACCACAGCCAGAGCCAACACCGAGAAGGAGGAGGAGAATCTGATGGCGGAAGCAAGAAATCCCATCGGCCCCCGCACGTATCAACGTCACAACCACCTAGTGGAGGAGGCGGAGGTGACTGTGGAGGCCGGAGAACACTCTCGATCAAACTCCCCCGGACACAAGCGGAACTCACGCGACGCGCGGGAACATCTCAACGAATACATGATTGAGTACATTGTCCCAAAGTGTTTTGGCAGGAGGATCCAAGAGGAGAAAACGCCAAAAGGCTTGAACCTCAAGCTACCCGGAAACTTGAAGCACTATGATGGACTGAGTGGCCCGATACCTGGATCGATGACTACTCTAACGCAGTCAGCTTTGCTGGAGCGGCCCCAAACATGGCGTGCCGCATGCTCCATTTGTACCTTGGTTGTCCAGCCCAGGCTTGGCTAAGCGATCTTCCGGAGAACTCCATCTTTTGTTGGTTTGACCTAAAGATTGCCTTTGAGGGACACTTCGGGGGCACCTACAAGAGACCTTCCACGGCCAGTGATCTGCAAGCATGCATCGAGAGCAAGAACGAAACCTCTCGAGCATATCTTACTTGATGGTTTAAAACAAGAAACGAGTGCGAGAATGTGGACAATCGCATAGCTATGTGATACGTCTCCGACGTATCGATAATTTCTTATGTTCCATGCCACATTATTGATGATATCTACATATTTTATGCATACTTTATGTCATATTTATGCATTTTCTGGAACTAACCTATTAACAAGATGCCGAAGAGCCAGTTGCTGTTTTCTGCTGTTTTTGGTTTCAGAAATCCTAGTAAGGAAATATTCTCGGAATTGGACGAAATCAACGCCCAGGGGCCTATTTTCACACGAAGCTTCCAGAAGACCGAAGAGTCAACGAAGTGGGGCCACGAGGTGGCCAGGAGGTAGGGCGGCGCGGCCCAAGCCCTGGCCGCGCCGACCTGTCTCCTGGGCCCCTCGCGACGCCCCTTGACCTGCCCTTCCGCCTACAAATACCTTCATCGCGAAACCCCCAGTACCGAGAGCCACGATACGGAAAACCTTCCAGAGACGCCGCCGCCGCCAATCCCATCTCGGGGGATTCAGGAGATCGCCTCCGGCACCCTGCCGGAGAGGGGATTCATCTCCCGGAGGACTCTACACCGCCATGGTAGCCTCCGGAGTGATGTGTGAGTAGTTCACCCCTGGACTATGGGTCCATAGCAGTAGCTAGATGGTTGTCTTCTCCTCATTGTGCTTAATTTTCGGATCTTGTGAGCTGCCGAACATGATCAAGATCATCTATCTGTAATACTATATGTTGTGTTTGTTGGGATCCGATGAATAGAGAATACCATGTTATATTGATTATCAATTTATATCTATGTGTTGTTTATGATCTTGCATGCTCTCCGTTATTAGTAGATGCTCTGGCCAAGTTGATGCTAGTAACTCCAAGAGGGAGTATTTATGCTCGATAGTGGGTTCATGTCTCCGTGAATCTGGGGGAGTGATAAGAACCCCTAAGGTTATGGATGTGCTGTTGCCACTACAGATAAAACATTGATGCTATGTCCGAGGATGTAGTTATTGATTACATTACGTGCAATACTTAATGCAATTGTCTGTTGTTAGCAACTTAATACTGGAGGGGGTTCGGATGATAACCTGAAGGTGGACTTTTTAGGCATAGATGCATGCTGGATAGCGGTCTATGTACTTTGTCGTAATGCCCAATTAAATCTCACTATACTCATCATAATATGTATGTGCATGGTCATGCCCTCTTTATTTGTCAATTTCCCAACTGTAATTTGTTCACCCAACATGCTATTTATCTTATGGGAGAGACACCGCTAGTGAACTGTGGACCCCGGTCCAATTCTTTACATCTGAAATACAATCTACTGCAATTGTTCTACTGTTCTCTGCAAACAATCATCATCCACACTATACATCTAATCCTTTGTTACAGCAAGCCGGTGAGATTGACAACCTCACTGTTTCGTTGGGGCAAAGTACTTGGTTTGTGTTGTGCAGGTTCCACGTTGGCGCCGGAATCCCTGGTGTTGCGCCGCACTACATCTCGCCGCCATCAACCTTCTACGTGCTTCTTGACTCCTACTGGTTCGATAAACCTTGGTTTCTAACTGAGGGAAACTTACTGCTGTACGCATCACACCTTCCACTTGGGGTTCCCAACGGTCGCGTGCTGTACGCGTGTCAAATTAAATTTCTGGCGCCGTTGCCGGGGAGATCAAGACACGCTGCAAGGGGAGTCTCCACATCCCAATCTCTTTACTTTGTTTTTGTCTTGCTTTATTTTATTTACTACTTTGTTTGCTGCACTAAATCAAAATACAAAAAAATTAGTTGCTAGTTTTACTTTATTTACTATCTTGTTTGCTATATCAAAAACACAAAAAAATTAGTTACTTGTATTTACTTTATCTAGTTTGCTTTATTTACTACTGCTAAAATGGGTACTCCTGAAAATACTAAGTTGTGTGACTTCACAACCACAAATAATAATGATTTCTTATGCACACCTATTGCTCCACCTGCTACTACAGCAGAATTCTTTGAAATTAAACCTGCTTTACTGAATCTTGTTATGCGAGAGCAATTTTCTGGTGTTAGTTCTGATGATGCTGCTGCCCATCTCAATAATTTTGTTGAACTATGTGAAATGCAAAAGTATAAAGATGTAGATGGTGACATTATAAAATTAAAATTGTTCCCTTTCTCATTAAGAGGAAGAGCTAAAGATTGGTTGCTATCTCTGCCTAAGAATAGTATTGATTCATGGACTAAATGCAAGGATGCTTTTATTGGTAGATATTATCCCCCTGCTAAAATTATATCTTTGAGGAGTAGCATAATGAATTTTAAACAATTGGATAATGAGCATGTTGCACAAGCATGGGAAAGAATGAAATCTTTGGTTAAAAATTGCCCAACCCATGGACTGACTACTTGGATGATCATCCAAACCTTTTATGCAGGACTGAATTTTTCTTCGCGGAACCTATTGGATTTAGCTGCTGGAGGTACCTTTATGTCCATCACTCTTGGTGAAGCAACAAAGCTTCTTGATAATATGATGATTAATTACTCTGAATGGCACACGGAAAGAGCTCCACAAGGTAAGAAGGTAAATTCTGTCGAAGAAACCTCTTCCTTGAGTGATAAGATTGATGCTATTATGTCTATGCTTATGAATGGTAGGACAAATGTTGATCCTAATAATGTTCCGTTAGCTTCGTTGGCTGCTCAAAAAGAATATGTTGATGTGAATTTCATTAAGAATAACAATTACAGTAACTCTATGCCATATCCTGCTAATGGTAACTCTTATGGTAGATATGCTTCACCTAATGAAGAAAAGATGTTAGAAATTGAAAGATCCACTAAGAGCTTTATGCAATCCCAATATGAGCAAAATAAATTGTTTACTAAAACTATGAATGAACAATCTACCTTGTTGAAGAATATAGGAAATCAACTTGAAAATTTGAATATGGAGATCTCTGGGTTGCAAACTAAACTTGCAAATGCTGAAAACCGAATCTCATACATGTCTGCATCACAATCTTCTTTAATTAATAAAATGGCTGCTAAACCTGAGGATATAGATAATAAAATTGTTACTACAGCAAATGCCATCCAAGTTAGAATTAATGAGAATATAAGATTGATGGCCGAATTGCGTGCTAGGTGGGAAAAAGAAGAAAATGAAAAAGAAGATAATATAGCTAAAGTTTGGACTATTACCACCACTAGCAATGCTAATGCTCCACATGTTGCTGCACCTCCTACTATTAATGGTAAAATAATTGGTGTTGGTAATGTTTCCACTTCTAATGCAAAGCGAGCCGCTGAAAGCGCTAAAGCTCGAAACCGCCCTTTGTGATAAAACTGCTGAAATTTTTTCCAACATTGGGGATGATGATCCCATTGCTTTAGATTATAATGGTTTGAATTTTGATGATTGCCACATCTCTGAAGTTATAAAGTTCTTACAAAAACTTGCTAAGAGTCCTAATGCTAGTGCTATAAATTTGGCTTTCACGAAACATATTACAAATGCTCTCATAAAAGCTAGAGAAGAGAAATTAGAACGCGAAGCTTCTATTCCTAGAAAGCTAGAGGATGGTTGGGAGCCCATCATTAAGATGAAGGTCAATGATTTTGATTGTAATGCTTTATGTGATCTTGGTGCAAGTATTTCTGTTATGCCTAAGAAAATCTATAATATGCTTGACTTGCCACCGCTGAAAAATTGTTATTTGGATGTTAATCTTGCTGATAATTCTACAAAGAAACCTTTGGGGAAAGTTGATAATGTTCGCATTACCGTTAACAATAACCTTGTACCCGTTGATTTTGTTGTCTTGGATATTGAATGCAATGCATCTTGTCCCATTATATTGGGAAGACCTTTTCTTCGAACTGTTGGTGCTATCATTGATATGAAGGAAGGTAATATTAAATATCAATTTCCTCTCAAGAAAGGTATGGAACACTTCCCTAGAAAGAGAATGAAGATACCTTTTGATTCTATCATTAGAACAAATTATGATGTTGACACTTCATCTCTTGATAATACTTGATATACACTTTCTGCGCCTAGCTGAAAGGCGTTAAAGAAAAGCGCTTATGGGAGACAACCCATATTTTTACTACAGTATTTTGTTTTATATTTGAGTCTTGGAAGTTGTTTACTACTGTAGCAACCTCTCCTTATCTTAGTTTAGTGTTTTGTTGTGCCAAGTGAAGTCGTTGATAGTAAGGTTCATACTAGATTTGGATTACTGCGCAGAAACAGATTTCTTTGCTGTCACGAATCTGGGCAAAATTCTCTGTACGTAACTCAGAAAATTATGCCAATTTACGTGAGTGATCCTCAGATATGTACGCAACTTTCATTCAATTTGAGCATTTTCATTTGAGCAAGTTTAGTGCCTCAATAAAATTCGTCATTACGAACTGTTCAGTTTTGACAGATTCTGCCTTTTATTTCGCATTGCCTGTTTTGATATGTTCGATGGATTTTTCGATTCCATTGACTTTCAGTAGCTTTGTGCAATGCCAGAAGTGTTAAGAATGATTATGTCACCTCTGAAAATGTATAATTTAATTGTGCACTAACTCTCTAATGAGTTGTTTTGAGTTTGGTGTGGAGGAAGTTTTCAAGGATCAAGAGAGGGAGATGATACAACATGATCAAGGAGAGTGAAAGCTCTAAGCTTGGGGATGCCCCGGTGGTTCACCCCTGCATATATCAAGAAGACTCAAGCATCTAAGCTTGGGGATGCCCAAGGCATCCCCTTCTTCATCGACAACATTATCAGGTTCCTCCCCTGAAACTATATTTTTATTCCATCACATCTTATGTGCTTTGCTTGGAGCATCGGTTTGTTTTTGTTTTGTTTTGTTTGAATAAAATGGATCCTAGCATTATTTGTGTGGGAGAGAGACACGCTCCGCTGTTGCATATGGACAAATATGTCCTTAGGTTTTACTCATATATTCATGGCGAAGTTTCTTCTTCGTTAAATTGTTATATGGTTGGAATTGGAAAATGCTACATGTAGTAATTGCTATAATGTTTTGGATAATGTGATACTTGGCAATTGTTGCGCTCATGTTTAAGCTCTTGCATCATATACTTTGCACTTATTAATGAAGAAATATATAGAGCATGCTAAAATTTGGTTTGCATATTTGGTCTCTCTAAAGTCTAGATAATTTCTAGTATTGAGTTTGAACAACAAGGAAGACGGTATAGAGTCTTATAATGTTTACAATATGTCTTTTATGCGAGTTTTGCTGCACCGCTTCATCCTTGTGTTTGTTTCAAATAGCCTTGCTAGCCTAAACCTTGTATCGAGAGGGAATACTTCTCATGCATCCAAAATACTTGAGCCAACCACTATGCCATTTGTGTCCACCATACCTACCTACTACATGGTATTTCTCCGCCATTCCAAAGTAAATTGCTTGAGTGCTACCTTTAAATTTCTAATCCTCTGCCTTTACAATATATAGCTCATGGGACAAATAGCTTAAAAACTATTGTGGTATTGTATATGTACTTATGCACTTTATCTCTTATTAAGTTGCTTGTTGTGCGATAACCATGTTCCTGGGGACGCCATCAACTACTCTTTGTTGAATATCATGTGAGTTGCTATGCATGTTCGTCTTATCTGAAGTAAGGGAGATTTACCACCTAATGGTTAGAGCATGCATATTGTTAGAGAAGAACATTGGGCCGCTAACTAAAGCCATGATCCATGGTGGAAGATTCAGTTTTGGACAAATATCCTCAATCTCATATGAGAAAATTAATTGTTGCTACATGCTTATGCATTAAAGAGGAGTCCATTATCTGTTGTCTATGTTGTCCCGGTATGGATGTCTAAGTTGAGAATAATCAATAGCGAGAAATCCAATGCGAGCTTTCTCCTTAGACCTTTGTACAGGCGGCATAGAGGTACCCCTTTGTGACACTTGGTTAAAACATGTGCATTGCGATAATTCCGGTAATCCAAGCTAATTAGGACAAGGTGCGGGCACTATTAGTATACTATGCATGAGGCTTGCAACTTGTAATATATAATTTACATAACACATATGCTTTATTACTACCGTTGACAAAATTGTTTCTTGTTTTCAAAACCAAAGCTCTAGCACAAATATAGCAATCGATGCTTTCCTCTTTGAAGGACCTTTCTTTTACTTTTATTGTTGATTCAGTTCACCTATCTCTCTCCACCTCAAGAAGCAAACACTTGTGTGAACTGTGCATTGATTCCTACATACTTGCATATTGCACTTGTTATATTACTTTGCATTGACAATATCCATGAGATATACATGTTATAAGTTGAAAGCAACCGCTGAAACTTCA
Organism: Lolium perenne; assembly: GCF_019359855.2. Classification (NCBI taxonomy): domain Eukaryota; kingdom Viridiplantae; phylum Streptophyta; class Magnoliopsida; order Poales; family Poaceae; genus Lolium; species Lolium perenne. Next base: position 167,605,193 of record NC_067244.2, read on the forward strand.
TCTTCCTTTGTGTTGCTTCAATACCTCTACTTTGAATTATTGCTTTATAAGTTAACTCTTAGCAAGACTTATTTATGCTTGTCTTGAAGTACTATTCATGAAAAGTCTTTGCTTTATGATTCAGTTGTTTACTCATGTCATTTACATTGTTTTGATCGCTGCATTCATTACATATGCTTTACAATAGTATGATCAAGGTTATGATGGCATGTCACTCCAGAAATTATCTTTGTTTATCGTTTACCTGCTCGGGACGAGCAGAAACTAAGCTTGGGGATGCTGATACGTCTCCGACGTATCGATAATTTCTTATGTTCCATGCCACATTATTGATGATATCTACATGTTTTATGCATACTTTATGTCATATTTATGCATTTTCTGGAACTAACCTATTAACAAGATGCCGAAGAGCCAGTTGCTGTTTTTTGCTGTTTTTGGTTTCAGAAATCCTAGTAAGGAAATATTCTCGGAATTGGACGAAATCAACGCCCAGGGGCCTATTTTCACACGAAGCTTCCAGAAGACCGAAGAGGAGACGAAGTGGGGCCACGAGGTGGCCAGACACCAGGGCGGCACGGCCCAAGCCCTGGCCGCGCCGGCCTGTCGTCTGGGCCCCTCGTGACGCCCCCTGACCTGCCCTTCCGCCTACAAATAGTCTTCATCGCGAAACCCCCAGTACCGAGAGCCACGATACGGAAAACCTTCCAGAGACGCCGCCGCCGCCAATCCCATCTCGGGGGATTCAGGAGATCGCCTCCGGCACCCTGCCGGAGAGGGGTGATGTCTACGCCCCCCTCCTTTTCCTGTAGACAGTGTTGGGCCTCCAAGAGCAGAGGTTTGTAGGACAGCAGCAAGTTTCCCTTAAGTGGATCACCCAAGGTTTATCGAACTCAGGGAGGAAGAGGTCAAAGATATCCCTCTCATGCAACCCTGCAACCACAAAGCAAGAAGTCTCTTGTGTCCCCAACACACCTAATAGGTGCACTAGTTCGGCGAAGAGATAGTGAAATATAGGTGGTATGAATAAGTATGAGCAGTAGCAACGGTACCAGAAAATAGCTTGCTGGCGTGTAGTTGATGGTGGTAGTATTGCAGTAGTAGTAACACAGTAAAACAGTAAACAAGCAGCGATAGCAGTATTTAGGAACAAGGCCTAGGGATTAGACTTTCACTAGTGGACACTCTCAACTTTGATCACATAACAGAATAGATAAATGCATACTCTACACTCTTGTTGGATGATGAACACATTGCGTAGGATTACACGAATCCTCAATGCCGGAGTTAACAAGCTCCACAATTCAATGTTCATATTTAATAACCTTAGAGTGCATGGAAGATCAATTCGACTAAACCAAGTACTAACATAGTATGCACACTGTCACCTTCACACTATGTAGGAGGAATAGATCATATCAATACTATCATAGCAATAGTTAACTTCATAATCTACAAGAGATCATAATCATAGCATAAACCAAGTACTAACACGGATGCACACACTGTCACCATTACACCGTGTAGGAGGAATAAAACTACTTTAATAACATTGCTAGAGTAGCACATAGATAAATTGTGATACAAACACATTGCAATCATAAAGAGATATAAATAAGCACTTCACTATGCCATTCATAACAGTGAATAAGTATTCTGTGAAATATAGCCTAAGAGACCCACACGGTGCACACACTGTCACCTTTACACACGTGGGACAAGGAGTCTCCGGAGATCACATAAGTAAAATTCACTTGACTAGCATAATGGCATCTAGATTACAAGCATCATCATATGAATCTCAATTATGTAAGGCAGCTCATGAGATTATTGTATTGAAGTACATAGGAGAGAGATGAACCACATAGCTACCGGTACAGCCCCGAGCCTCGATGGAGAACTACTCCCTCCTCATGGGAGACAGCAGCGGTGATGAAGATGGCGGTGGTGTTGATGGAGAAGCCTTCCGGGGGCACTTCCCCATCCCGGCGGCGTGCCGGAACAGAGACTCCTGTCCCCCAGATCTTGGCTTCGCGATGGCGGCGGCTCTGGAAGGTTTTCTCTGGTTTCGTCGAACGTGATAGGGTTTTCGCGACGGAGGCTTTAAATAGGCGGAAGGGCAGCCTCGGAGGGGGCCTGGGGCCACCACACCATAGGGCGGCGCGGCCACCACACCATGGAAGACCGAAGAGTCAACGAAGTGGGGCCACGAGGTGGCCAGGAGGTAGGGCGGCGCGGCCCAAGCCCTGGCCACGCCGACTTGTCTCCTGGGCCCCTCGCGACGCCCCTTGACCTGCCCTTCCGCCTACAAATAGCCTTCGTCGCGAAACCCCCAGTACGGAGAGCCACGATACGGAAAACCTTCCAGAGACGCCGCCGCCGCCAATCCCATCTCGGGGGATTAAGGAGATCGCCTCCGGCACCCTGCCGGAGAGGGGATTCATCTCCCGGAGGACTCTACACCGCCATGGTCGCCTCCGGAGTGATGAGTGAGTAGTTCACCCCTGGACTATGGGTCCATAGCAGTAGCTAGATGGTTGTCTTCTCCTCATTGTGCTTAATTGTCGGATCTTGTGAGCTGCCGAACATGATCAAGATCATCTATCTGTAATACTATATGTTGTGTTTGTTGGGATCCGATGAATAGAGAATACCATGTTATGTTGATTATCAATTTATATCTATGTGTTGTTTATGATCTTGCATGCTCTCCGTTATTAGTAGATGCTCTGGCCAAGTTGATGCTAGTAACTCCAAGAGGGAGTATTTATGCTCGATAGTGGGTTCATGTCTCCGTGAATCTGGGGGAGTGACAAGAACCCCTAAGGTTATGGATGTGTTGTTGCCACTAGGGATAAAACATTGATGCTATGTACGAGGATGTAGTTATTGATTACATTACGCGCAATACTTAATGCAATTGTCTGTTGTTAGCAACTTAATACTGGAGGGGGTTCGGATGATAACCTGAAGGTGGACTTTTTAGGCATAGATGCATGCTGGATAGCGGTCTATGTACTTTGTCGTAATGCCCAATTAAATCTCACTATACTCATCATAATATGTATGTGCATGGTCATGCCCTCTTTATTTGTCAATTGCCCAACTATAATTTGTTCACCCAACATGCTATTTATCTTATGGGAGAGACACCGCTAGTGAATTGTGGACCCCAGTCCAATTCTTTACATCTCAAATACAATCTACTGCAATTGTTCTACTGTTCTCTGCAAATAATCATCATCCACACTATACATCTAATCCTTTGTTACAGCAAGCCGGTGAGATTGACAACCTCACTGTTTCGTTGGGGCAAAGTACTTGGTTTGTGTTGTGCAGGTTCCACGTTGGCGCCGGAATCCCTGGTGTTGCGCTGCACTACATCTCGCCGCCATCAACCTTCAACGTGCTTCTTGACTCCTACTGGTTCGATAAACCTTGGTTTCTAACTGAGGGAAACTTACTGCTGTACGCATCACACCTTCCACTTGGGGTTCCCAACGGTCGCATGCTGTACGCGTGTCACTATGCTAGCCTTCATGGGTGGCTTGTAGAGGGGAGGTTTGTTCCGGCACAATCTAAGTGTCTATACAATGACCAAAAGCTGACCCTGGACAAGATGATTTCCATCACCAGCACTCACACCGCCGCCGATGATGACGCATGCGGAAAACTGGCGGCCATAGCCATACCCCTGCATAGCGAGAAGAAGAAACGTGATGGCAACAACAACAACAACAACAACAAGCGAAAGAATCCCCCCGATGACTAGAAGAGCGGTGGATCCAACATGGTTGCCATGACGTTCCTACGCGGCGGTCAAGGAGGCGGAAGAGGCCATGGTGGCGGAGCCAGAAGGGGCCAGCAACACATTGACAAGGTCACCGTAGCTGGGTTCCGCGCTCCCCAAACCTACGAAGAGTACAGAGACATGTCGTGTCTAGCCCATATTGATCTGGCTACAGGCAGGTCCTCCCACAACAATCGCAACTGCAAGTGGGTCAATGATCTCAAGACAGACCCGGAAGCAGGATACAAGCGTGCTAGGAAGCACCGCCCATGCGGCAAAGAAGGCAAGGGCGAGAAGGACAAGGACGAGGATAGCTCTGAAGCAATGGATGATGATGGAGCTTCGCCGGAACCAAAAGAGGGTGCCGCAGCTAACACCTCTAACCCATTTGTGAAGAAAAGCACTGGTACATATCACACCTTCCTCGGAACTCCAACCGTTCGGGCGAAGAAGTCCGCCCTCTGGACCTTGAATGCCACGCTTGCGGGTGTGCCGCAGTACGTCAGGTGGTCGGAAACTCCCTGCACATTTGACAAGCTGATCATTCGGCCGTCATCCCTAAGGAGTGCTATTCTTTGTTTGTTAGTCCCCGCATCGACGGGTATGACTTCTCCAAGTGCCTCATGGACGGCGGAGCAAGCCTAAACATCATGTACCTGGAGACTCTGGAGAGGATGAACCTTACCAAGGAACATATCAAGCACAGCACCACGGAGTTCCATGGTGTGGTTCCGGGTAAAAAGGAAAACTCCCTGAGTAGCATCAAACTTCTCGTGGCCTTCGGCGATGTTAGCAATTTCCGTGAAGAGATGATCACGTTTGAGGTTGTGCCCTTCAAGAGCTCCTACCATATAACTTTTGGCAGGCCCACCTACCACAAGTTTCACGCAAGGGCGTGCTACATCTACAATAAGCTGAAGATTCCAGGTCCTAAAGGTATGATTACCATATTCGGAGACTACAAGAAAGTTCAGGACTTTGAAGAGGGCGAAGCAACCTTCACGGAGTCAGTGATTTCTCGTGCGGAGCTGCAAGGCTACAGGGCCGCGGTGGATTTGTATGAGATGCACACCACCAACAAGAAGATATCCGACCAGAAAACCTCGTTCAAGGCCACGATAGACACCAAGAAGGTTGACCTCAAGGAAGGAGATGCCACCAAGAAAGTGTCTATCAGAGCTGGCCTGGAGCCCAAATAGGAAGACGCGCTCGTCGAGTTCCTGCGAGCTAACATGGATATCTTTGCATGGCAACCTTCTGATATGTCCGGAGTACCAAGAGAAGTCGCCAAGCACTATCTCAACATATATCGGGGTGCAAAACCGGTGAAGCAAGCTATGCGATGCTTTGGAGATAAGAAGCACCGTGCCATAGGAACGGAATTAGCAAAGTTACTAGAGGCGGGATTTGTAGTAGAAGTTATCCATACTGATTGGGTCCCAAACCACGTCTTTGTACCCAAAAAGAATTCTGAAATACTAAGAATGTGCATCGATTACTCCGGCTTGAATAAGCATTGTCCCAAGGATCTGTTCCCCTTGCCGTGCATTGACCAAGTCATTGATTTGACGGCAGGGGCGGAACTTGTGTGTTTTCTTGACGCATATTTCGGGTATCATCAGATCTGGATGAAGAAGTCCGACCAAAAGGTGACCTCGTTTATCACACCCTTTGGCACTTACTGCTATGTCACCATGCCCTTTGGTTTGAAAAACGCAGGTGCTATCTATCAACGTACGATGCAACGGTGCTTGAAGGACCAAATTGGCTGGAACGTACACGCTTACGTCAATGACATCGCGGTCATGACTCGGAAAGGATCTGACTTGATCAGGGACCTCAAGGAAACCTTAGAAAATCTCCCACGGTAAATGATGATGTTGAATCCGCTGAAGTGCATCTTTGGCGTACCAGCTAGTAAAATCCTTGGTTTCATTGTGTCTCACAAAGGCATTGAAGTAAACCCGGAAAAAATCAAGGCTATCCTAAACATCAAAAGGCCTACTTGTCTGAAATATGTATAACGATTAACTGGTTGCGTTGCAGAAATTTGTAGATTTGTTAGTCGTCTTGGCGAGAAGGCACTACCTTTGTACAAACTACTGAAGAAAAGAGACAAGTTTGTCTGGGACAACGCACCAGATGTAGCACTTCAGGGGTTGAAGGATATACTCTCCTCCCCACCTATCTTGGAGGATTCGGAAGAGTCAGAGCCTATGCTCCTCTACTTGGCAGCTTCCAACAAGATCATCAGCCTTGTCATGGTGGTGAAGTAAAAGGAGGACATGAGTACGGATTCCAAAGGCTTGTCTATTATATTAGCGAGGTCCTGACGGGATCCAAGCAGAGATACCCTCACTTTCAGAAGCTAGCCTATGGAGTGTTCCTAGGTAGCCGGAAGCTGAGACACTACTTTCATGAGCATCCTATGACAGTTGTGAGCAAAGCTCCATTGTCAACCATCATCAACAACACCGACGCAACAGGGCGCGTAGCGAAGTGGGGAATAGAACTTTACGCCATTGACATCAACTACAAAGCCAGAACTTCAATCAAATCTCAGATTTTGGCGGATTTTTTCGTTGATTGGACTGAAGCACCAGAGGGCACACCTGTGCCAGAACCTGAAGCTTGGGTCATGCACTTTGATGGGTCCAAGCAACATCAAGGCTCGGAGGCTGGAGTTACCCTGAAGTCACCTACCGGAGAAGAACTGCAATATGTTCTGCAGATTCACTTTGAAGCTACAAATAACATGGCAGAATATGAGGCTCTACTACATGGACTGCGTATCGCTAAGGAAATTGGGATCAAGCACATCATACGCTGTGGAGATTTCGACCTGGTGGCACAACAAGCAGCCGGAACCCGGAACGCCAGAAACTTCATTATGGCGGCTTACAGAGACGAAGTTGATGAGATCGCCAAGTGCTTTCTCGGATACAAAGTCAAGTATGTCAGGAGAGACGATAACACAGCTGCAGATATGTTGTCCAAGCTCGGATCCGGTAGGGAACCCATTCCGCCCGGAATTTTCCTTGAGCACCTACGGACACCCTCTGTAAAGGGCGCTAACCCAGAAAACCCAGATGTGGCAGTGTCCCCGGCTAAGGAGGTGATTTTTATCACTCCGGCTTGGGCCAAGCCTTACCTGGACTACCTCATCGATCAGACGCTGCCACAGGATGAAGTCCTCGCGCGACAGATCGTCAGACGAGCAACAACCTACACAATCGTTGATGGATAGCTCTATAAGAGAAGCGCAAATAGAATTTTCCTAAAGTGCGTCTCAAAGGAAGATGGCATTGCAATTCTTAGAGAGATACACCTTGGTGATTGCGGGAATCACGCCGCTCCCAGATCCCTCATTGCGAAAGCTTTCCAGCAAGGATTTTTCTGGCTAACAACTAAAGAAGACGATGAGAAAATAGTCAAAACCTGTCGCGGCTGCCAGTACTATGCCATACAACCAAGTGCTCCGGCTCAGGAGCTGAAGACCATCCCTATTACTTCGCCATTCGCGGTCTGGGGGATCGATATGGTCGGAAAGTTGAAAAGATCATCCCCTGGTGGTTTTGAGTACCTCCTGGTCGCTATTGACAAGTTCAGTAAGTGGATCGAGGCCAAGCTAGTGAGAAAATTAGATGGTGCTACAACACTAAAATTTGTTTGCAGCCTCGTAGTGAGATACGACATCCCACATAGCATCATCACAGGTAATGGCACAAACTTTGCACAGGGAGAACTGAAGGACTACTGCAATGAGATGGGGATCCGACTAGACCTTGCCTCTGTGGCACATACATAATCTAACGGGCAGGTCGAGTGAGCCAATGGCCTTATACTAGCCGGAATCAAACCTCGCCTTGAAGAACCGCTGCAGCGAGCAGCCGGAGCTTGGGCTGAGGAATTAGACTCTGTTCTGTGGAGCTTACGAACTACCCCTAACAGGTCAATTGGTTTTACGCCTTTCTTCCTAGTATACGGATCTGAAGCTGTGTTACCCTCTGACATCATCCATGATTCTCCGCGATTTTCCGCCTACAACAAAGAAAATACTAATGAGCGTCGACAACTATCTGTGGACCTGCTCGAAGAAGCTCGGAACTTAGCTGACCAATGTTCTACCATCTACCAGCAGAAACTCCGACGCTACCATAGCCGTCGAGTTTGGAATCGCTCGTTTAAGGAAGGTGACTTGGTCCTCCGCCTTCGGCAGATGAAAGAACATAAGTTGCAATCTCCATGGGAAGGACCTTTCGTCGTGAGCAAAGTGCTGCACAACAGATCTTACTACCTCGTTGATGTCCGCGAGTTAAAGGATAGACCTGCCAATTGGCATCAGAAACGCAAGAGGGAGGATCCGGGTGACTTATATGATGAAACAAACCGTCCTTGGAATATAGCACAGCTACGTCCTTTCCACACTTAGCAATTTTTGCATTACATACTTTGTAATAGTTATGATACATGGTCAATGAAATAAAGCATTTGGTTCACTCCTTGAGTCTTTTACCTCCTTTTATTGTTCATTTTTGGATCATGTATGTTTTCCTACTAATACAGCAGAGCTGGATGTTTCCCCCTAGGCGTGTATAAAAGTTGTGATTTTCAAAATCGTCCAGTAGGACGTGAGCTTAAGTTTTCTAGTGGATAAGTTTTTCGTTGCGAACTTATGGATTCCTGGTAGCGACTTCCGGCACCTTGGCTAGGGCTTGTTTCCGCGGTTATTCACGTATCGCAATTGGGCTTTGTCGCCGTCGGTGAGCATTTCCGGCTAAAGGTCTTCCGGCTCGTGGAAGGTCAAATAAGTAAGCCAGAGAATTTAGAAACTAGCACTTGCTTTCAAACAAAGAACCACGCATATATATAAAAGGTAGCAGGATAAGTGTTTCCGCCCATAATTTCGCTTGCCTAGTTTTTTGCTCTAGCTACTTTAAAATAAGTTTATATTACAAACCCACGAAGGGGCCGAATGAGGTAGTGTTCATGTTTTTTTTCCGTGGGAACAAGTTTTTTACTTCTCCGCATCTTTAGAAGGATAAGAAGGATCCTCATCGTCTGCCTTGGCCTTGCTTTCCTCCGCTTCTTTAGCTAGATAAGAAGCATTTTCATCGTTACTCTTGGTCTTGTTCTTTTTTATCTTCCTTGGAACTGGTCCATGCATATCGACTCCCGTCCTCGGATCCGACTGGTCTCGCTTACACTTCACGCGCCTTATCAAGCTCCACTTTGAGAGGTTCGTCATCAGGAAGCACCACCTTGTCATAGAACTCATCGTGGCGAATGCGCCGAGCGATCTGGGTGTCATAACCACTGCAAGCATCTAGAAGTTGATTTGGATCTGCTTCCGGATGAATTCCAGTGGTAGCCAAATCGATGTTGAGAGTCGGAGCATGAGCCAGGCACATAGCAAGGGACATCTGAGCAGCGCCTCGAGCTAAAGAGGCTTGGATATCAATTACAAGCTCCTGCAGAACGTCCATTTTCCGGATGAGGTCGCGGGCGTCGCATATTCAGCTGTCCTTGATCGGCATTCAGAAGGACTCATGACATCGTGATACGTCTCCGATGTATCGATAATTTCTTATGTTCCATGCCACATTATTGATGATATCTACATGTTTTATACATACTTTATGTCATATTTATGCATTTTCCGGCACTAACCTATTAACGAGATGCCGAAGAGCCAGTTGTTGTTTTCTGTTGTTTTTGGTTTCAGAAATCCTAGTAAGGAAATATTCTCGGAATTGGACGAAATCACGCCCAGGGGCCTATTTTCACGCGAAGCTTCCAGAAGTCCGAGGGAGAGACGAAGTGGGGCCACAGGGCGCCGACACACTAAGGCGGCGCGGCCTAGGGGGGGCCCGCGCCGCCCTACTGTGTGGCCCCCCTGTCAGCCCTCCGACTCCGCCCTTCCGCCTACTTAAAGCCTTCGTCGCGAAACCCCCAGTACCGAGAGCCACGATACGGAAAACCTTCCAGAGACGCCACCGCCGCCAATCCCATCTCGGGGGATTCAGGAGATCGCCTCCGGCACCCTGCCGGAGAGGGGAATCATCTCCCGGAGGACTCTTCACCGCCATGGTCGCCTCCGGAGTGATGAGTGAGTAGTTCACCCCTGGACTATGGGTCCATAGCAGTAGCTAGATGGTCGTGTTCTCCTAATTGTGCTTCATTTTCGGATCTTGTGAGCTGCCTAACATGATCAAGATCATCTATCTGTAATGCTATATGTTGTGTTTGTTGGGATCCGATGGATAGAGAATACTATGCTATGTTGATTATCAATCTATTACCTATGTGTTGTTTATGATCTTGCATGCTCTCCATTATTAGTAGAGGCTCTGGCCAAGGTTTTACTCTTAACTCCAAAAGGGAGTATTTATGCTCGATAGTGGGTTCATGCCTCCATTAAATACGGGTCGGATGTAAAAGTTCTAAGATTGTGGATGTGCTGTTGCCACTAGGGATAAAACATTGATGCTATGTCCGAGGATGTAGTTATTGATTACATTACGCACCATACTTAATGCAATTGTCTGTTGTTTGCAACTTAATACTGGAAGGGGTTCGGATGATAACCTGAAGGTGGACTTTTTAGGCATAGATGCATGCTGGATAGCGGTCTATGTACTTTGTCGTAATGCCCAATTAAATCTCACAATATTCATCATATCATGTATGTGCATTGTCATGCCCTCTCTATTTGTCAATTGCCCAACTGTAATTTGTTCACCCAACATGCTATTTATCTTATGGGAGAGACACCTCTAGTGAACTGTGGACCCCGGTCCATTCTTTTAATCGAATACAATCTACTGCAATACTTGTTCTACTGTTTTCTGCAAACAATCATCATCCACACTATACATCTAGTCCTTTGTTACAGCAAGCCGGTGAGATTGACAACCTCACTGTTTCATTGGGGCAAAGTACTTTGGTTGTGTTGTGCAGGTTCCACGTTGGCGCCGGAATCCCTGGTGTTGCGCCGCACTACATCTCGCCGCCATCAACCTTCAACGTGCTTCTTGACTCCTACTGGTTCGATAAACCTTGGTTTCTAACTGAGGGAAACTTACTGCTGTACGCATCACACCTTCCACTTGGGGTTCCCAACGGTCGCGTGTTGTACGTGTGTCAAGCTAAATTTCTGGCGCCGTTGCCGGGGAGATCAAGACACGCTGCAAGGGGAGTCTCCACCTCCAATCTCTTTACTTTGTTTTTGTCTTGCTTTATTTTATTTACTACTTTGTTTGCTGCATTATATCAAAATACAAAAAAAAATAGTTGCTGGTTTTACTTTATTTGTTATCTTGTTTGCTATATCAAAAACATAAAAAAATTAGTTACTTGCATTTACTTATTTCATCATGTTTCCTTTTAATTTTACTGTAAAAGATATACCGGTGGGACAAGGGTCTATAATTGGAAGAGATAATATAGAAGAATTTTTCACCCATGTTAGTATGCATGAAAATCTTAAAGATATACCCCTCGCAAAAGCTGTCCCTACTTATGAAGATGCCTCTGTTTGTTTGGTACGCATGATGGAAGCTAGATTTATTAGTCTCAACCCCATGATACAACACATGTTCCTTACACTTTCTGATATGGAGAGGGGAGAGAAGAGAGATTTTGTTCTAAAAGTCCTAGTGCGAGAATTTGAGGATATAGCCAAAGAAGCTAGAAAAGTTTTTAGTAAGCATGAGAGGCTTGGTATGACCACCGATTTTAAAAGAACACTTGAAAAGATGGATATGGATAGAATTAAGTACACTAATAATGTTAATGATGGTGGGGAGATTAAAGCAACAATACCTTGTAAGCTCCTAGCAATGCATGAAGCTCTAGATGATAATTATGCTTGGCTTGTTCCCGAAAATTTGTTTGATGAGAGTAGCAAGCCCAAGACTAATGAAAAGGGAGCCGCTGAAACTTATGTATCCAAAATACAATGCATGGTTGAGAAAACTCCAAACCCCGCTGTAGATGCATCATCTCTTGATAATACTTGATACACACTTTCTGCGCCTAGCTGAAAGGCGTTAAAGAAAAGCGCTTATGGGAGACAACCCATGTTTTTACTTCTGCACCTTTATTTTATATTTGAGTCTTGGAAGTTGTTACTACTGTAGCAACCTCTCCTTATCTTAGTTTTGCACCATTGTTGTGCCAAGTAAAGTCGTTGATAGTAAGGTTCATACTAGATTTGGATTACTGCGCAGAAACAAATTTCTTTGCTGTCACGAATCTGGGCCTAATTCTCTGTAGGTAACTCAGAAAATTATGCCAGTTTACGTGAGTGATCCTCAGATATGTACGCAACTTTCATTCAATTTGAGCATTTTCATTTGAGCAAGTCTGGTGCCTCTTAGAAATTCATCTTTACGAACTGTTCTGTTTTGACAGATTCTACCTTTTATTTCGCATTGCCTGTTTTGCTATGCTTGATGGATTTTTCGATTCCATTAACTTTCAGTAGCTTTGTGTAATGTCCAGAAGTGTTAAGAATGATTGTGTCACCTCTGAACATGTGAATTTTGATTGTGCACTAACCCTCTAATGAGTTGTTTTGAGTTTGGTGTGGAGGAAGTTTTCAAGGATCAAGAGAGGAGGATGATACAATATGATCAAGGAGAGTGAAAGCTCTAAGCTTGGGGATGCCCCGGTGGTTCACCCCTGCATATTTCAAGAATACTCAAGCGTCTAAGCTTGGGGATGCCCAAGGCATCCCCTTCTTCATCGACAACATTATCAGGTTCCTCTAGTGAAACTATATTTTTATTCCATCACATCTTATGTACTTTGCTTGGAGCGTCGGTTTGTTTTTGTTTTTGTTTTGTTTGAATAAAATGGATCCTAGCATTCATTGTGTGGGAGAGAGACACGCTCCGCTGTTGCATATGGACAAATATGTCCTTAGGCTTTACTCATAGTGTTCATGGCGAAGGTTGAATCTTCTTCGTTAAATTATTATAAGGTTGGAATCAGGAAATGCTACATGTAGTAATTGCTATAATGTCTTGGATAATGTGATACTTGGAAATTGTTGTGCTCATGTTTAAGCTCTTGCATCATAAACATTGCACCTATTAATGAAGAAATACATAGAGCTTGCTAAAATTTGGTTTGCATAATTGGTCTCTCTAAGGTCTAGATAATTTCTAGTATTGGGTTGAACAACAAGGAAGACGGTGTAGAGTCTTATAATGTTTACAATATGTCTTTTATGTGAGTTTTGCTGCACCGGTTCATCCTTGTGTTTTTTTCAAATAGCCTTGCTAGCCTAAACCTTGTATCGAGAAGGATTACTTCTCATGCATCCAAAATCCTTGAGCCAACCACTATGCCATTTGTGTCCACCATACCTACCTACTACATGGTATTTCTCCGCCATTCCAAAGTAAATTGCTTGAGTGCTACCTTTAAATTTCTATCCTCTACCTTTGCAATATATAGCTCATGGGACAAATAGCCTAAAAACTATTGTGGTATTGAATATGTACTTATGCACTTTATCTCTTATTAAGTTGCTTGTTGTGCGATAACCATGTTCCTGGGGACGCCATCAACTACTCTTTGTTGAATATCATGTGAGTTGCTATGCATGTCCGTCTTGTCTGAAGTAAGGGAGATTTACCGCTAGAATGGTTAGAGCATGCATAATGTTAGAGAAGAACATTGGGCCGCTAACTAAAGCCATGATCCATGGTGGAAGTTTCAGTTTTGGACAAATATCCTCAATCTCATATGAGAAAATTAATAATTGTTGAATGCTTATGCATAAAAGAGGAGTCCATTATCTGTTGTCTATGTTGTCCCGGTATGGATTTCTAAGTTGAGAATAATCAATAGCGAGAAATCCGATGTGAGCTTTCTCCTTAGACCTTTGTACATGCGGCATAGAGGTACCCCTTTGTGACACTTGGTTAAAACATATGCATTGCAATGATAATCCAGGTAATCCGAGCTAATTAGGACAAGGTGCGGGCACTATTAGTATACTATGCATGAGGCTTGCAACTTGTAGGATATAATTTACATAACACATATGCTTTATTACTACCGTTGACAAAATTGTTTCTTGTTTTCAAAACCAAAGCTCTAGCACAAATATAGCAATCGATGCTTCCCTCTGCGAAGGGCCATTCTTTTACTTTTATGTTGAGTCAGTTCACCTATTTCTCTCCATCTCAAGAAGCAAACACTTGTGTGAACTGTGCATTGATTCCTACATACTTGCATATTGCACTTGTTATATTACTTTGCATTGACAACTATCCATGACATATACATGTTACAAGTTGAAAGCAACCGCTGAAACTTAATCTTCCTTTGTGTTGCTTCAATGCCTTTACTTTGAATTATTGCTTTGTGAGTTAACTCTTATGCAAGACTTATTGATGCTTGTCTTGAAGTACTATTCATGAAAAGTCTTTGATATATGATTCATTTGTTTACTCATGTCATTTACCATTGTTTGGATCGCTGCATTCATTACATATGCTTACAATAGTATGATCAAGGTTGTGATGGCATGTCACTCCAGAAATTATCTTTGTTATCGTTTACCTGCTCGGGACGAGCAGAAACTAAGCTTGGGGATGCTGATATGTCTCCGACGTATCGATAATTTCTTATGTTCCATGCCACATTATTGATGATATCTACATGTTTTATACATACTTTATGTCATATTTATGCATTTTCCGGCACTAACCTATTAACGAGATGCCGAAGAGCCAGTTGCTGTTTTCTGCTGTTTTTGATTTCAGAAATCCTAGTAAGGAAATATTCTCGGAATTGGATGAAATCAACGCCCAGGGGCCTATTTTCACACGAAGCTTCCAGAAGTCCGAGGGAGAGACGAAGTGGGGCCACAGGGTGCCGACACACTAAGGCGGCGCGGCCTAGGGGGGGCCCGCGCCGCCCTACTGTGTGGCCCCCCTGTCAGCCCTCCGACTCCGCCCTTCCGCCTACTTAAAGCCTTCGTCGCGAAACCCCCAGTACCAAGAGCCACGATACGGAAAACCTTCCAGAGACACCGCCGCCGCCAATCCCATCTCGGGGGATTCAGGAGATTGCCTCTGGCACCCTGCCGGAGAGGGGAATCATCTCCCGGAGGACTCTTCACCGCCATGGTCGCCTCCGGAGTGATGAGTGAGTAGTTCACCCCTGGACTATGGGTCCATAGCAGTAGCTAGATGGTCGTCTTCCCCTAATTGTGCTTCATTGTCGGATCTTGTGAGCTGCCTAACATGATCAAGATCATCTATCTGTAATGCTATATGTTGTGTTTGTTGGGATCCGATGGATAGAGAATACTATGCTATGTTGATTATCAATCTATTACCTATGTGTTGTTTATGATCTTGCATGCTCTCCGTTATTAGTAGAGGCTCTGGCCAAGTTTTTACTCTTAACTCCAAGAGGGAGTATTTATGCTCGATAGTGGATTCATGCCTCCATTAAATGCGGGACGGATGTAAGAAAGTTCTAAGGTTGTGGATGTGTTGTTGCCACTAGGGATAAAACATTGATGCTATGTCCGAGGATGTAGTTATTGATTACATTACGCACCATACTTAATGCAATTATCTGTTGTTTGCAACTTAATACTGGAAGGGGTTCGGATGATAACCTGAAGGTGGACTTTTTAGGCATAGATGCATGCTGGATAGCGGTCTATGTACTTTGTCGTAATGCCCAATTAAATCTCACAATATTCATCATATCATGTATGTGCATTGTCATGCCCTCTCTATTTGTCAATTGCCCAACTGTAATTTGTTCACCCAACATGCTATTTATCTTATGGGAGAGACACCTCTAGTGAACTGTGGACCTCGGTCCATTCTTTTAATCGAATACAATCTACTGCAATACTTGTTCTACTATTTTCTGCAAACAATCATCATCCACACTATACATCTAATCCTTTGTTACAGCAAGCCGGTGAGATTGACAACCTCACTGTTTCGTTGGGGCAAAGTACTTTGGTTGTGTTGTGCAGGTTTCACGTTGGCGCCGGAATCCCAGGTGTTGCGCCGCACTACATCTCGCCGCTATCAACCTTCAACGTGCTTCTTGACTCCTACTGGTTCGATAAACCATGGTTTCTAACTGAGGGAAACTTACTGCTGTACGCATCACACCTTCCACTTGGGGTTCCCAACGGTCGCGTGCTGTACGCGTGTCACATCGGCATTTAGAAGGTTCCAGCTTAGTTCCGCTTGAGTCATGTAATTCCATACAGATTGGACATCAGCGTGGAGTTTCTTCAGCGTTTCGTTGTCCCTCCTTCGCCCCTCCACCAGATCATCTTTTCTCTAATGTACTCAGAATTCTTCTCGGCCAGCTGCTTTTCAGCTAGTTCCCGCTTTTCTTCCTCCACCTTAAGTTTTGACTCGAGGTCCTTGTGGGCTGAACGTAGGTTCTCGAGCTCTGATAAAGTAGTGGACAGAGAGGTAGATGCACCTGTTCAAAGCAACAAAATTATCAGCAAAAATGAAAGTCGGAAGATCGACATAATGGCGGAGTGGTCAGAGATATACCCTGGGCTTCCTCAAGCAACTTCTCCAGCTCCGCAATCTTCGCATTTACATCATGATTTTGATCCGCCTGTCTGAGGGTGACGCGGCATTGCAGAGAGATATTCTTGTGAAGCTCATAGTGCAAAGCGTGTTGTTCCTGCAACAGTGACAAAGTTAAGAAATGATAAGTTCCGATTACAATTAAACAAGTGTAGATCTTTTCGAAGTATCATTGCCAGTAATATTTCTGACATGACGCTTGGGTGATACTACGACACTTTAAAATTTTCCAGATTTGTTTACTCAAAGTACCAAGGTGAAAACTAAGATTGGTTTCCGCCTATATAGTTGGGGGCTACTGGAGATTGGTTTAACTTGCGCTTGCAGAGGAGTTGGTCGAGAAACTCGTGGGTATCTTTTTGTGTTGCTGAATGTCGGAACATTCAGCATCAGCTTTGCCCCATGCATTGTTCAGCATGGAGTTCAGCAAATCCTGCTCGAGCTCCCACTTTTCCGTCTCGGTGAGCTTGTTGAAAAACTTGGTGGAGTACGCCTTTGGCGTAGCATAAAGAACATTAGGGTCGCCTAAGTTGGCTGGAAATATGACGGCATCATGACACTACAAGAAAAGTTTCCATAGCTGACGAAGTTGAAGTCGCGCCGTGGTTCCTGCTGCACCATGGTCGATGATTTTGGGTCTCTCCATGGTGCATGCCAAAACTTTTTTTTCTCATTTTTGAGGCCACCTAGCCCAACGAAAACGTCCAAAACGTCGCGTATGGTGGCCCAAGACGTGGTGCATCACGAATTCTCGGGTTCGCCGGCCGAGTCAACGCAAATCTGCACCGCCCAGGGATGTAGGGCCCAGATGGCAGCCTCTCTAGCATTGTTTTTTTTCTCGATCGCGCCATCTCGTTCAACGCTCTCCGATCGAGCCGTTTACGATGTAGGATCATGGGTCCCGCATGTCATCCTCTATGAATGAAAATTCTTTCTTTTCTTGGATTTTTTTTGACCCCTTGATTTTTGGTCACTTCCTTCTTCTTTTGATCCCGTGCCGCCTTGGAAACGTTGAGACCGCTGCTGCAAAATGGGACCCGCATGACATCCTCTATGTGCAATCAAGTTTCTTTTATTGGAGTTATTTTTGAGACCTCATATTTGGTCACTTGCCTTTTTCTTTCGACCCCGTGCCGCCTCTCAAACGATGATACAGCTGCTGCTGAATGGGACCCTCATGCCATCCTCTATGTAGAATCAACTTTCTTTTCTTGGGGTTATTTTTGGCACCTGATATTTGGTCACTTGCCTTTTTCTTTTGTTCCCGTGCCGCCTCTCAAACGGTGATACCGCTACTGCTAAATGGGACCCGCATGTTATCCTCTATGTACAATAAAGGTTTCTTTTCTTGGAGTTATTTTTGGCACCTCATATTTGGTCATTTTCCTTTTTCTTTCGATCCCATGCCGCCTCTCAAATGGTAATACCGCTGCTGCTAAATGGGACCCACATGTCATCCTCTCTGTGCAATCAACTTTCTTTTCTTGGAGTTATTTTTGGCACCTGATATTTGGTCACTTGCCTTTTTCTGTTCATCCCATGCCGCCTCTCAAACGGTGATACCACTGCTGCTAAATGGGACCCGCATGTCATCCTCTATGTAGAATCAACTTTCTTTTCTTGGAGTTATTTTTGGCACCTGATATTTGGTCACTTGCCTTTTTCTTTTGATCCCGTGCCGCCTCTCAAACGGTGATACCGCTGCTACTAAATGGGACCCGCATTTCATCCTCTATGTACAATAAAAGTTTCTTTTCTTGGAGTTATTTGTGGCACCTCATATTTGGTCACTTTCCTTTTTCTTTCGATCCCGTGCTGCCTCTCAAACGGTGATACCGCTGCTGCTAAATGGAACCCGCATGTCATCCTCTATGTACTATAAAGCTTTCTTTTCTTGGATTTTTTGGAACCTGATATTTGGTCTCTTCCCTTTTTCTTTCGATCCTGTGCCGCATTTGAAACGGTGAGACCGCTGCTGCTAGATGGGACCCGCATGTCATCCTCTATGCACAATCAAGTTTCTTTTCTTGGATATTTTCACCCTCTGATTTTTGGTCACTTGCCTTTTTCTTTCGATCTCATGTTGCCTTTGAAAACGTTGAGGAACCTACTGGCTCATGGGACCCGCATGTCATCCTCCACGAACAATAAAAGTTTCCTTTCTTGGAGTTATTTTTACCCCTAATTTCTGGCTACTTCCTTTTTCTTTTGATCCCCTGCCGCCTTTGAAACGTTGAGGATTCTGCTGGCTCATGGGTCCCACATGTTAGCCTCATGTAGGGATTCGTTGCATAGAAAACAAAAAATTTCCTACCGCGAGAACGCAATCCAAGCCAAGATGCAATCTAGAAGATGGGAGCAACGAGGGGATGAACGAGACTCACCCTTGAAGATTTCCAAAGCCTACAAGATGAGGCTCTTGTTGCTGCGGTAGACGATCACCTGCCGCTTTCAAAAGCGCGTAGAAGATCTTGACGGTGCCACAATCGGGCAGCACCTCCGTACTCGGTCACACGTTCGGTGTTGATGAAGACGACGTCCTTCTCCCCGTTCCAGCGGGCAGCGGAAGTAGTAGCTCCTCCTTGAATCCGGCAGCACGACGGCGTGGTGGCGGTGGCGATGGAGATCTCCGGCGGAGCTTCGCTAAGCGTTGCGGGAGAGGTGGAGGAGAGGGGGGCGGCTAGGGTTTGGGGAGAGGGAGGTGGCCGGCCACTATGAGGGGTGCGGCCACGGTGGCTTTGGTGTGGCCGGCCCCCTCCCCTTGCTCCTCATTATATAGGTGGAACCCCCAAGTGTTGGACTACAAGTCTTCGAATAAGACCCCAACCCAAACCTTCCATGTGTAGGGAAACCTACCCAAGGTGGGACTCCCACCTCAAGTGGGATTCCCACCCTTCCATGAGGGGGGGTGGCCGGCCCCCTTGGTGGAGTCCACCTTGGACTCCACCCCTCTAGGGTTGGCCGGCCATGGGAGGTGGAGTCCCTCCGGGACTCCTCCTTCCTTACTGATTTCTTCCGGACTTTTCTAGAACCTTCTAGAACCTTCCATAAATTCACTGAATCATTTTCAAACTTATAAAATGACTTCCTATATATGAATCTTATTCTCCGGACCATTCCGGAACTCCTCGTGATGTCCGGGATCCCATCCGAGACTCCGAACAAAACTTCGAACTCCATTCCATATTCAAGTTCTACTATTACAACATCAAACCTTAAGTGTGTCACCCTACGGTTCGCGAACTATGTGGACATGGTTGAGAACTCTCTCCGACCAATAACCAATAGCGGGATCTGGAGATCCATAATGGCTCCCACATATTCAACGATGACTTAGTGATCGAATGAACCATTCACATACGATACCAATTCCCTTTGTCACGCGATATTTTACTTATCCGAGGTTTGATCATCGGTATCTCTCTATACCTTGTTCAACCTCGTCTCCTGACAAGTACTCTTTACTCGTACCGTGGTATGTGGTCTCTTATGAACTTATTCATATGCTTGCAAGCTATTAAGACGACATTCCACTGAGAGGGCCCAGAGTATATCTATCCGTCATCGGGATGGACAAATCCCACTGTTGATCCATATGCCTCAACTCATACTTTCCGGATACTTAACCCCACCTTTATAACCACCCATTTACGCAGTGGCGTTTGATGTAATCAAAGTACCTTTCCGGTATAAGTGATTTACATGATCTCATGGTCGAAAGGACTAGGTAACTATGTATCGAAAGCTTATAGCAAATAACTTAATGACGTGATCTTATGCTACGCTTAATTTGGGTTGTCCATTACATCATTTATATAATGATATAACCTTGTTATTAATAACATCCAATGTTCATGATTATGAAACTAATCATCTAATAATCAACAAGCTAGTTAAGAGGCTTACTAGGGACTCATTGTTGTTTACATATCACACATGTATCAATGTTTCGGTTAATACAATTATAGCATGGTATATAAAAATTTATCATAAACATAAAGATATATAATAACCACTTTTATTATTGCCTCTTGGGCATATCTCCAACAGTCTCCCACTTGCACTAGAGTCAATAATCTAGATTACATTGTAAGGTACCTAACACCATGGCATTCTGGTGTTGGTCATGCTTTGCCCTAGGGAGAGCTTTAGTCAACGGATCTGCTACATTCAGATCAGTGTGTACTTTGCAAATCTTTACTTCTCCATCTTCGATGTACTCACGAATCGAATGATAACGCAGCTTGATATGCTTCAGCCTCTTGTGTGACCTTGGTTCTTGTGCATTGGCGATGGCACCCATGTTGTCATAGTAGATGACTAGTGGGTCCAATGCACTAGGAACCACACCGAGCTCTACAATGAACCTCTTCATCCATACCGCTTCTGATGAAGCCTCTGAAGCCGCTATGTACTCTGATTATGTTGAAGACTTCGCCACCGTGCACTGCTTCAAGCTTGCCCAGCTTACTGCAGCACCATTCAATATAAACACGTATCCAGACTGAGACTTAGAGTCATCAGGATCAGTGTTCCAACTTGCATCGGTGTAACTTGTTACAACGAGCTCTTGGTCACCTCCATAACAAAGAAACATATCCTTAGTTCTTTTCAAGTACTTCAGGATATTCTTGACCGCTGTCCAGTGTTCCATTCCTGGATCACTTTGATATCCGCTAGATAAACTAACAGCATGTGCTATATCCGGTCTAGTACATAGCATGGCATACATAATAGAGCCTACTATCGAGGCATAGGGGATCTGACTCATCCATTCTCTTTCTTCTGCCGTAGCCGGACCTTGAGTCTTACTCAAGACCTTGCCTGGTAACATAGGTAAGAATCCTTTCTTACTTTCGCCCATTCTAAACTTCTTTAGAATCTTGTCCAGGTATGTACTCTGTGATAGCCCTATTAGACGTCTTGATCTATCTCTATAAATCTTGATGCCTAATATGTACGATGCTTCACCAATGTCTTTCATTGAAAAACTATTATTCAAATAACCTTTTACAGTACTTAATAGTTCTATATCATTCCCAATCAATAATATGTCATCTACATATAATATCAGGAACGCTACAGAGCTCCCACTCACTTTCTTGTAAATACAGGCCTCTCCATGACACTGTATAAACCCAAAGTCTTTGATCACCTTATCAAAGCGTCGGTTCCAACTTCTTGATGCTTGCTTCAGTCCATAAATTGAACGCTGAAGTTTGCATACCTTGTCAGCATTTTTAGGATCGACAAAACCTTTGGGTTGTACCATATACAACTCTTTCTCAATGTCTCCATTAAGGAACGCCGTTTTGACATCCATCTGTCAAATCTCATAATCGAAAAATGCAGCTATTGCTAACAAAATCCTCACAGATTTTAGCTTCGCTACAGGTGAGAAAGTCTCATCGTAGTCAACACCTTGAATTTGTCGGAAACCCTTTGCGACAAGTCGAGCTTTATAGACAGTAATATTACCATCAGCATCTGTTTTTCTTTTGAAGATCCATTTGTTCTCGACAGCCTTGCGGCTATCAGGTAAGTCTACCAAAGTCCACACTTTGTTATCATACATGGATCCTATTTCGGATTTCATGGCTTCTTGCCATTTGTTGGAATCTGGGCTCATCATCGCTTCT
This sequence comes from Lolium perenne, assembly GCF_019359855.2. Classification (NCBI taxonomy): domain Eukaryota; kingdom Viridiplantae; phylum Streptophyta; class Magnoliopsida; order Poales; family Poaceae; genus Lolium; species Lolium perenne. The sequence goes on from NC_067244.2 coordinate 167,627,221, forward strand.
TCATACGTCGCAGGGTCTTCATCATTGTTGTCTACAATCATGACATTTAGACAAGGATCATACCAATCAAGAGTGGCACGTTCCCTTGTCGATCTGCGAGGTTCAGTAGCTATCTCATTCGAAGTTTCATGATCATTAGCATTAGCTTCCTCTGTTGCCGGTGTAGGTGGCACAGGAACAACTTCCGGTATTGCGCTACTCTGATCAACGAGTGAAGATTCAGTAATCTCGTCGAGTTCTACTTTTCTTCCAGTCACTTCTTTAGTGAGAAATTCTTTCTCAAGAAAGGTTCCGTTCTTAGCAACAAAGATTTTGCCTTCGGATCTGTGATAGAAAGTGTACCCTATAGTTTCCTTAGGGTATCCTATGAAGACGCATTTTTCCGCTTTGGGTTCTAGCTTGTCCGGTTGTAACTTTTTTACATAGGCTTCGCAACCCCAAACTTTAAGGAACGACAGCTTAGGTTTCTTATTAAACCATAATTCATACGGTGTCGTTTCAACGGATTTTGATGGTGCTCTATTTAAAGTGAATGCGGCTGTCTCTAATGCATAACTCCAAAATGATAACGGCAAATCAGTAAGAGACATCATAGAACGAACCATATCTAAGAGAGTTCGATTACGACGTTCGGACACACCGTTTCGTTGTGGTGTTCCCGGCGGTATCAATTGTGAAAGTATTCCGCATTTCTTTAAATGCATGCCAAACTCATAACTCAGATATTCACCTCCGCGATCAGATCGTAGAAATTTAATCTTCTTGTTACGTTGATTTTCTACTTCACTTTGGAATTCCTTAAACTTCTCGAAAGTTTCGGATTTATGTTTCATGAAATAGATATACCCATATCTACTCAGATCATCTGTGAAGGTTATAACATAACGATAACCACCGCGCGATGCTACACTCATTGGTCCGCATACATCGGTATGTATGATTTCCAATAAGTCTGTAGCTCGCTCCATTATACCAGAGAATGGAGTCTTAGTCATTTTTCCCATTAGACATGCTTCGCATTTATCAAGTGACTCAAAGTCAAGTGATTCAAGTAATCCATCGGTATGGAGTTTCTTCATGCGTTTCACTCCAATATGACCAAGACGACAGTGCCACATATAAGTAGAATTATCATTCAATCTAATTCGCTTAGCATCAATGTTATGAATATGTGTATCACTACTATTGAGATCTAACAGAAATAAACCATTCTTTTCAGGTGCTCGACCATAAAAGATATTATTCATAAAAATAGAACAACCATTATTCTCAGACTTGAATGAATAACCGTCTTTCATTAAACAAGATCCAGATATAATGTTCATGCTCAACGCGGGTACAAAATAACAATTATTGAGGTTTAAAACTAATCCCGAAGGTAGATGTAGAGGAAGTGTGCCGACAGCGATCACATCGACTTTGGATCCATTTCCAACGCGCATCGTCACTTCATCCTTCAATAGTCTTCGTTTATTCTTTAGTTCCTGTTTCGAGTTACAAATATGAGCAATCGAACCAGTATCAAATACTCAGGTACTAGTACGAGAACCAGTAAGCTAAATATCTATAACATGTATATCAGATATACCTTCTTTCTTCTTCTTGACAAGCCGCTCTTCGGATCAGCCAAATACTTGGAGCAATTACGCTTCCAGTGTCCCTTCTCCTTGCAGTAATAGCACTCAGCATCAGGCTTAGGGCCATTCTTAGGTTTCATAGGAGGCGTGGCAGCTTTCTTGCCACCCTTCTTGAATTTACCTTTAGACTTGCCCAGTTTCTTGAAACTGGTGGTCTTGTTGACCATCAACACTTGGTGCTCTTTCTTGATCTCAATCTCAGCAGATTTTAGCATGGCGAAGAGTTCAGGTAACTCTTTGTCCATGTTCTGCATATTGTAGTTCATCACAAAGTTCTTGTAACTAGGTGGCAGTGATTCAAGGACACGATTAATCCCCAGTCTGTTAGGAATCACTATTCCCAAGTCACTGAGTTTCTTCGCATGCCCAGTCATGGCGAGCATGTGCTCACTAACGGAGCTGCCTTCTTCCATCATGCAGCTGAAGAAGTGTTTCGATGCTTCATAGCATTCCACGGCCGCATGAGTTTCAAAGATAGCTTTCAGCTCATTGACCAACTCATGAGGATCGTGGTGCTCAAAACGTTTTTGAAGATCGGCTTCCAGACTGCATAAGATGGCACACTGAACTTGAGAGTACCGAGTTTTCCGAGTCGCGTAAACATTCTTTACTTCATCGGTTTCAGTTTCTGCAGGAGGGTCACCTAGCGGTGCATCAAGCACATATTGCAGGTTTCCACCAGCGAGGAAAATCCTCACATGACGGAACTAGTCGGTGAAGTTGCTATCGTTGCTCTTAAGCTTTTCTTTCTCTAGGAACTGGTTAAAATTGATTGGGGATGCCATATCTACACCATATATTTGCAATAGTTTAGACTAAGTTTATGACAAATTGAGTTCAAATTTTAATTCAACATAATTAAAAACTAGGTGAACTCCCACTCAAAACAATATCCCTCGAATTGTCTTAGTGATCACACGAACCAAATCCACCACACCAAGTCCGATCATCACGAGACAAGATGTAAATTCAATGGCGAACACTCAAAGTGTTCATCATATCAATCATATGATTCATGCTCTACCTTTCGGTATCACGTGTTCCGAGACCATGTCTGTACATGCTAGGCTCGTCAAGGCCACCTTAGTATCCGCATGTGCAAAACTGGCTTCCACCCGTTGTATGCACTTATTGATTCTATCACACCCGATCATCACGAGATGCTTCGAAACGACAAGTCTTGGCAACGGTGCTACTAAGGATGAACACTTTATTATCTTGATATTTTAGTGAGAGGGATCATCTTATAATGCTACCGTCGCGATCTAAGCAAAATAAGATGCATAAAAGGATTAACATCACATGCAGTTCATATGTGATATGATATGGTAATTTTGTCTTTGCGCCTTTGATCTTCATCTCCAAAGCACGGACATGATCTCCATCATCAACGGGCATGATCTCCATCATCGTCGGCGTAGCGTCAAGGTCAATGGCGCCGTCTTCATGATTGTTCTCCATGTAGCAACTATTACAACTACTTTGAAATACTACTCAACATGAAATTTAAAGACAACCATAAGGCTCCTGCCGGTTGCCACAATACAATAATGATCATCTCATACATATTCATCATCACATTATGGCCATATCACATCACCAAACCCTGCAAAACCAAGTTAGACGTCTCTAATTTGGTTTGCATATTTTACGTGGTTTAGGGTTTTCGAGTGAGATCTAATCTACCTACGAACATGAACCACAACGGTGATACTAGTGTTGTCAATAGAAGAGTAAATTGAATCTTCACTATAGTAGGAGAGACAGACACCCGCAAAGCCACTTATGCAATACAAGTTGCATGTCGAGCGTGGAGCAAATCTCATGAACGCGGTCATGTAAAGTTAGCCCGAGCCGCTTCATCCCACTATGCCACAAAAATTGCAAAGTACTCAAACTAAAGACAACATAAGCATCAACGCCCACAAAACCATTGTGTTCTACTCGTGCAACCATCTACGCATAGACACGGCTCTGATACCACTGTAGGGATTCGTTGCATAGAAAACAAAAAATTTCCTACCGCGAGAACGCAATCCAAGCCAAGATGCAATCTAGAAGATGGGAGCAACGAGGGGATGAACGAGACTCACCCTTGAAGATTTCCAAAGCCTACAAGATGAGGCTCTTGTTGCTGCGGTAGACGATCACTTGCCGCTTTCAAAAGCGCGTAGAAGATCTTGACGGTGCCACAATCGGGCAGCACCTCCGTACTCGGTCACACGTTCGGTGTTGATGAAGACGACGTCATTCTCCCCGTTCCAGCGGGCAGCGGAAGTAGTAGCTCCTCCTTGAATCCGGCAGCACGACGGCGTGGTGGCGGTGGCGATGGAGATCTCCCGTGGAGCTTCGCTAAGCGTTGCGGGAGAGGTGGGGGAGAGGGGGTCGGCTAGGGTTTGGGGAGACGGAGGTGGCCGGCCACTATGAGGGGTGCGGCCACGGTGGCTTTGGTGTGGCCGGCCCCCTCCCCTTGCTCCTCATTATATAGGTGGAACCCACAAGTGTTGGACTACAAGTCTTCGAATAAGACCCCAACCCAAAACCTTCCATGTGTAGGGAAACCTACCCAAGGTGGGACTCCCACCTCAAGTGGGATTCCCACCCTTCCATGAGGGGGGGTGGCCGGCCCCCTTGGTGGAGTCCACCTTGGACTCCACCCCTCTAGGGTTGGCCGGCCATGGGAGGTGGAGTCCCTCCGGGACTCCTCCTTCCTTAGTGATTTCTTCCAGACTTTTCTAGAACCTTCCATAAATTCATCGGATCATTTTCAAACTTATAAAATGACTTCCTATATATGAATCTTATTCTCCGGACCATTTCGGAACTCCTCGTGATGTCCGGGATCCCATCCGAGACTCCGAACAAAACTTCGAACTCCATTCCATATTCAAGTTCTACTATTACAACATCAAACCTTAAGTGTGTCACCCTACGGTTCGCGAACTATGTGGACATGGTTGAGAACTCTCTCCGACCAATAACCAATAGCGGGATCTGGAGATCCATAATGGCTCCCACATATTCAACGATGACTTAGTGATCGAATGAACCATTCACATACGATACCAATTCCCTTTGTCACGCGATATTTTACTTGTCCGAGGTTTGATCATCGGTATCTCTCTATACCTTGTTCAACCTCGTCTCCTGACAAGTACTCTTTACTTCTACCGTGGTATGTGGTCTGTTATGAACTTATTCATATGCTTGCAAGCTATTAAGATGACATTCCACCGAGAGGGCCCAGAGTATATCTATCCGTCATCGGGATGGACAAATCCCACTGTTGATCCATATTCCTCAACTCATACTTTCCGGATACTTAATCCCACCTTTATAACCAGCCATTTACGCAGTGGCGTTTGATGTAATCAAAGTACCTTTCCGGTATAAGTGATTTACATGATCTCATGGTCGAAAGGACTAGGTAACTATGTATTGAAAGCTTATAGCAAATAACTTAATGACGTCATCTTATGCTACGCTTAATTTGGGTGTGTCCATTACATCATTCATATAATGATATAACCTTGTTATTAATAACATCCAATGTTCATGATTATGAAACTAATCATCAATTAATCAACAAGCTAGTTAAGAGGCTTACTAGGGACTCATTGTTGTTTACATATGACACATGTATCAATGTTTCGGTTAATACAATTATAGCATGGTATATAAAAATTTATCATAAACATAAAGATATATAATAACCACTTTTATTATTGCCTCTTGGGCATATCTCCAACACCTCTATGAACAATAAACCTTTCCTTTCTTGGAGTTATTTTGACCTCTAATTTCTGGCTATTTTGCTTTTTTTAAATCCCGTGCCGCCTTGGAAACGTTGTGGATGATGCTGCCTCATGGGTCCCGCATGTCATCCTCTCAGAACGATAAATGTATATTTTCTTGGATTTTTTACCAACTGATTTTTTGCTTTATTTTTTCTTTCGATCCCCTGCCGCCTTTAAAACATTGACGACGCTGCTGGCTCATGGGTCCCCGATGTCAGCCTCCCCGTACAAGGAACATGTGATATCTTGATTATTTTGCAGACAATAAACAGTATATTTTGCTCTGAGCTATTGCAAACGGATAAATTAAAAATTTATTTTTTACATAAACAAACTTATAGGTTGAATCTCCTTGTTTTTTGTTTTGCGAAACATAGGACTTTCCTGTTTTGGAGTGGGCTGAAATTGTACGAGTCAAAAGGAGTCCAGTAGGATAGTTCGAAGGCCCAGATGGCCAGATGCAGCCCAATTGAAATCTTTCTTTTCTTGGATTTTTTTGACCCCCTATTTTCTGGCTACTTCCTTATTATTTTGATCCCGTGCCGCCTTGGAAACTTTGAGACCGCTGCTGCAAAATGAGACCCGCATGTCATCCTCTATGTACAATAAAAGTTTCTTTTCTTTGAGTTATTTTTCACCCTCTGATTTTTGGCTATTGCCTTTTTCTTTCGATCCCTACTACCTTGGAAACGTTGAGGATGATGCTGCCTCATGGGTCCCGCATGTCATCCTGTATGTACAATCAAGTCTCTTTTCTTGGATTTTTTTAGCCCCTTATTTTTTGTCACTTGCCTTTTTCTTTCGATCTCATGAAGCCTTTGAAATGTTGAGGAAGCAGCTGGCTCATCGGACCCACATGTCATCCTCTGTACTATAAAGTTTCTTTTCTTGGATTTTTTTCACCCTCTTATTTTTGGCTATTTCCTTTTTCTTTTAATCCCCTGCCGCCTTGGAAACGTTCTTTCTATGTTCTTCGCAATCTAAATCACAAATTCTCATCCCTTCAATGGCCCAATTAAGCGAAATCACATATGGGCCGGCCCGCAAAATCCTAAAGCGCCTATCAAGCCGGCAAATAAACAACAACTAAACGGGCTGGCCCACTTACTTATTAGGCCAACCAACTTGCTTTAAGGTGGACCCCACTCACTAACTGGGCCGGCCCTGTAACAGGAAAGTGGGCCCCATGTGCTTAGTGGGCCATCACATTTTTGGTAACTGGGCCGGCCCGTTAGGAGGAAAGTGGGCCCCACAAATTTATTGGGCCGACCCACTAACTTGTTGGGCCAGCCCACCTGCTTTATGGTGGACCCCACTTACTAACTAGGCCGGCCCGTTAGCACGATAGTGGGCCCCACAAGCTTATTGGTTCGGCCCACTAACCTGGTGGGTCAGCCCACTTGTTTTATGGTGGGTCACGCTTACTAACTGGGTCTGCCGGTTAACATGAAATGTGGGCCCCACTTGCTCATTGGGCCGGCCCACTAACTTGTTGGGCCAGCCCACTTGGTATATGGTGGACCCCACATACTAACTGGACCGGCTCGTTAACAGGAAAGTGGGCCCACCAGGTTTTTGGGTCGGCCCACTAACTTGTTGGGCCAGCCCACTTGCTCTATTGTGAACCCCACTTACTAAATGGACCGGCCCGATAACAGGAAAGAGGGACCCACATGCTAATTGGGTCGGCCCACTAACTTCTTGGGCCAGCCCACTTGCTTTATGGTGGACCCCACTTGTTAAATGGGTCGGCCCAGTAACAGGAAAGTGGGCCCCACATGCTTAGTGGGTTGGCCCGGTTGCCTGTTGATGTCTACTCACGCTTCTTTTCATGTAGACAGTGTTGGGTCTCCAAGAGCAGAGGTTTGTAGAACAGCAGCAAGTTTTCCCTTAAGTGGATCACCCAAGGTTTATCGAACTCAGGGAGGAAGAGGTCAAATATATCCCTCTCAAGCAACCCTGCAATCACGATACAAGAAGTCTCTTGTGTCCCCAACACACCTAATACACTTGTCAGATGTATAGGTGCACTAGTTCGGCGAAGAGATAGTGAAATACAAGTGGTATGAATGAATATGAGCAGTAGTAACGGCGCCAGAAAATAGCTTGCTGGCGTGCAGTTGATGGTAATATTGCAGGAAGTAAAGATGCAGTAGAACAGTAAATAAGCGATGATTGCAGTATTTGGAAACAAGGCCTAGGGATCATACTTTCACTAGTGGACACTCTCAACATTGATCACATAATAAAATCACTCTACACTCTCTTGTTGGATGATGAACACCATTAATTGTGTAGGGCTACAAGAGCACCTCAATGCCGGAGTTAACAAGCTCCACAACATTCGATGTTCATATTTAAATAACCTTAGAGTGCATGATAGACCAGCGCAATTATACCAAGTACTAACATAGCATGCACACTGTCACCTTCAGGCTATGAAAGGAGGAATAGATCACATCAATACTATCATAGTAATAGTTAACTTCATAATCTACAAGAGATCACAATCATAAACTACGCCAAGTACTACATGATGCACACACTGTCACCATTACATCATGGAGGAGGAATAGAGTACTTTAATAACATCACTAGAGTAGCACATAGATTAATAGTGATACAAAGCTCATCATATGAATCTCAATCATGTAAGGCGGCTCATGAGATCATTGTATTGAAGTACATAGGAGAGAGATTAACCACATAGCTACCGGTACAGCCCTTAGCCTCGAGGGAGAACTACTCCCTCCTCATGGGAGACAGCAGCGGTGATGGAGATGGCGGTGGTGTCGATGGAGATGCCTTCCGGGGGCACTTCCCCGTCCCGGTGGCGTGCCGGAACAGAGACTCCTGTCCCCTAGATCTTGGCTTCGCAATGGCGGCGGCTCTGGAAGGTTTCTCGTACCGTGGCTTATTCCTATTGAAGATTTAGGTCAGGAGGCTTCTTATAGGCGAAGAGTCGGAGTCGGAAGGGCTACGGGGCAGCCACACAACAGGGGGGCGCGCCCCCCTGGGCCGCGCCGCCACCATGTGTGGTGGCCCTGGGCCTCTCCTCTGGCCCCTCTTCGGTGCTCTAGAAGCTTCCTTGAAATATAAGATACTGGGCGTTGATTTCGTCCAATTCCGAGAATATTTCCTTACTAGGATTTCTGAAACCAAAAACAGCACAAAACAGGAACTGGCACTTCGGCATCTCGTTAATAGGTTAGTTCCGGAAAATGCATAATAATGACATAAAGTGTGTATAAAACATGTGTATATCATCATAAAAGTAGCATGGAACATAAGAAATTATAGATACGTTGGAGACGTATCAGCATCCCCAAGCTTAGTTCCTACTCGTCCTCGAGTAGGTAAACGATAACAAAGATAATTTCTGAAGTGACATGCTACCAACATAATCTTGATCCAATAATGATGTAAAGCATGTGAGCTGAGATCAAATTACTCAAAGCAAATGTCTATATTGATATAAGAGATGATAATGCAAGAGTTAAACAAGCTAGAAGTTTTCATGAACTATTGCTTCAAAGACATGAAACCGTACATAGTTCATTAAAGATGTGTTAAGTATCCAACATAGAAGTGCTATCCTTCATTCCAAGCATCAAGTAAATTTTCACAACATAAGAAGGATTCAGTCAAGTAAACATAAACATGAACGTCATGAATCAACTGTTTCAAAGTCTACTCAACTGGTGAGCGCAAGCATTTGGTATTAGCACCAGGATGTTATGGCATAAAGAACGTTAATGGGGGTTTGGAAGGCCAAATGGAAGAAAGTCTTACAAATCTATAAGTGATCATTAGACAAGAGGAAGTCTTATGATCGAAGCTATGCAAGGAGTAGTGATTGCCATGCAACGGATGCACATAGAGTTATATGTGTATGAAAGCTCTCCAATGGAACTAGTGGGGGTGCATCCAACTTGGTTGCTCACGAAGACCTAGAGCACTTTTGAGGAAGCTCATCATTGGAATATACAACCCAAGTTCTATAGTGTAAATTCCCCACATAGTTATACTAGTAAAACATGAAAACTCTCTCATATGGAATATAGGTGCTAAACATGAGCACAAATGATGACTATGAATAATGCAGGTGCTAAAACATGATCACAAGTGTGGATAAAAGATAGTAATGCTGCCCCCTTTTTCTTTATTCTCTTTTTTTCTCTTTCTTTTCAATTTTTTTTCTTTCTTTTCTTTTTCTCTTTTTTTTTTGATGGCCTCCATGGCTCTTTTCACTTTTAGGGGCAACATCCTAATATGATAACACACTTTTTTGGTACAAATAACTCATAATGAATAAAACAAGATGTATAAAACTGTATGCCTCTGCCAGTGTAGCAAGATGTGCAATGATCTAGCGTAACATGGGTAAACCACACATTAGCTGTATAGAATCATGCAAATCAATATATAAATAATAAATGACAACATGTAATGTAAATGGAAGTTGCATGGCAATATATCTCGGAACAGCTATGGAAATGCTGTGGTAGGTAGGTATGGTGGCTGTTTTGAGGAAGATGTATGGCTTATGTGTAGGAGAACAAGAGAAAGTCCTCCCACGGGTTTGGATGTACTGGCGAAGTATGCACAATTCTCAATGTGAGCAAAAGGCAATGCACAGTACCAAAGAGGCTAGAAAATTTGGATGGTGGAAGTGCCAAAAACCGTAGCTTAACATTAGTCAAAAAAAACTCACAAGCTTATTGCAAATAACTAGCAGGTTCATCATTAAGAGCATGATTAAAATTTACTCCAAGGAGGGCCGTTCACGGTGGCACAAGTACCCCGCTAGCTCCCTCGACCTTCAGCACAACTTAGTTATTACGATGAACTCTCAGACATGAAAAGCTATCAAGTCCAACTACACCTTCAACTATTTAAATAGAGTTTGTAGTACGGCACAAGCTTAAAGACAAAAATCCACTACTAATTTTAACTTATTTAAACAACAAGCCTTACCATCTAAATACCTCAAAAAGTTTGCAAAGAATCAAGTTATCAAAGCTCAATGATCTACAAGATTATGCAAGTGTTTCATTATACCACTACCACATGTAGCATTTTCTGTTTCCAACCTTCGCCATGAACATTTAAAACCTAAGAACACATGTGTTCATATGAACCAGCGGAGCGTGTCTCTCTCCCACACAAGCATTTATTCAGAGAATGAAAATAACTAAACTAAAATAAAAGCACACAGACGCTCCAAGCAAAGTACATAAGATGTGACAGAATAAAAATATAGTTTCAATAGAAGAAACCTGATAAGTTGTTGATGAAGAAGGGGATGCCTTGGGCATCCCCAAGCTTAGATGCTTGAGTCTTCTTGAAATATGCAGGGATGAACCACGGGGGCATCCCCAAGCTTAGACTTTTCACTCTTCTTAATCATATATCATCCTCCTCTCTTGACCCTTGAAAACTTCCTCCACACCAAACTCAAAACAAACTCATTAGAGGGTTAGTGCATAATCAAAAATTCACATGTTCAGAGGTGACACAATCATTCTTAACACTTCTGGACATTGCCCAAGTCTTCTGAAAGTTAATGGAACAAAGAAATCCATCCAACATAGCAAAAGAGGCAATGCGAAATAAAAGGCAGACAAAACAGAACAGTCCGTAAAGACAAATTTTTTAGAGGCACTGGACTTGCTCAGATGAAAATTCTCAAATTGAATGAAAGTTGCGTACATATCTGAGGATCACGCACGTAAATTGGCAGATTTTTCTGAGTTACCTACAGAGAACCCTGCCCAAATTCGTGACAGACAGAAATTTGTTTCTGCGCAGTAATCCAAATCTAGTATGAACCTTACTATCAAAGACTTTACTTGGCACAACAATGCAATAAAATAAAGATAAGGAGAGGTTGCTATAGTAGTAACAACTTCCAAGACTCAAATATAAAACAAAATTGCTGTAGTAAAATAAAAACATGGGTTATCTCCCAAGAAGTGCTTTCTTTATAGCCATTAAGATGGGCTCAGTAATTTTAATGATGCACTCGCAAGAAATAAGAGTTGAAGCAAAAGAGAGCATCAAAAAGCAAATTCAAAACACATTTAAGTCTAACCCACTTCCTATGAAAAGGAATCTTGTAAATAAACAAATTCATGAAGCATAATGCAATAGGCATAGAAAGATAAAACAAGTGTAACTTCAAGATTTTCAGCAAAAAGAGAGGTGTTTTAGCAACATGAAAATTTCTACACCCATACTTTCCTCTCTCATAAAGATTTTCAGTAGCATCATGAACAAACTCAACAATATAACTATCAAATGAAACATTCTTATCATGAGTCTCATGCATAAAATTATTACTCTCCACATAAGCATAATCAGTTTTATTAGTAATAGTGGGAGCAAATTCATCAAAGTAGCTATCATTACTATTCTCATCAAGTGTAGGAGGCATAGTATAATCATAATAAAATTTACTCTCCATAGTAGGTGGCACCAAAAGACCACTATCATTATAATCATCATAAATAGGAGGCAAAGTGTCATCAAAGTAAATTTTCTCCTCAATGCTTGGGGGACTAAAAATATCATGCTCATCAAAACCAGCTTCCCCAAGCTTAGAATTTTCCATATCATTAGCAACAATGGTGTTCAAAGCGTTCATACTAATATTATTGCTACTAGCATGCAAATAAGGTTCCATAGGTTTTTTAATTTTCGCAGCAAACAATCCATGTCTTAACTCAGGAAATAGCTTCAAAAGCTCACAGTTGCTTTCCATTATGCCTAACTAGTGAAATAAAAACAAGAAACAAAAAGATGCAATTGCAGGATCTAAAGGAAATAGCTTTGAGCACTTACAACGGCGCCAGAAAATAACTTAGTTACCTGGGACCGGAGTGTGAGTGCCTTTTACCTTTCCTCCCCGGCAACGGCGCCAGAAAATAACTTAATGTGTACTCACGCTTCTTTTCCTGTAGACAGTGTTGGGCCTCCAAGAGCAGAGGTTTGTAGAACAGCAGCAAGTTTTCCCTTAAGTGGATCACTGATGTCTACGCCCCCTCCTTTTCCTGTAGACAGTGTTGGGCCTCCAAGAGCAGAGGTTTGTAGAACAGCAGCAAGTTTTCCCTTAAGTGGATCACCCAAGGTTTATCGAACTCAGGGAGGAAGAGGTCAAAGATATCCCTCTCATGCAACCCTGCAACCACAAAGCAAGAAGTCTCTTGTGTCCCCAACACACCTAATAGGTGCACTAGTTCGGCGAAGAGATAGTGAAATACAGGTGGTATGAATATATATGAGCAGTGGCAACGGCACCAGAAAAGTGCTTTGCCCAGGACAAGAAACAAGCGTAGTAACGCAGCAGTAGTAACGCAAAGAAACAATGAAACAAGCAGCGATAGCAGTATTTAGGAACAAGGCCTAGGGATTAGACTTTCACTAGTGGACACTCTCAACATTGATCACATAACAGAATAGATAAATGCATACTCTACACACTTTTGTTGGATGATGAACACCATTGCGTAGGATTACACGAACCCTCAATGCCGGAGTTAACAAGCTCCACAATTCAATGTTCATATTTAAATAACCTTAGAGTGCATGAAAGATCAACACGACTAAACCAAGTACTAACATAGCATGCACACTGTCACCTTCACACTATGTAGGAGGAATAGATCACATCAATACCATCATAGCAATAGTTAACTTCATAATCTACAAGAGATCATAATCATAGCCTACACCAAGTACTAACACGGATGCACACACTGTCACCATTACACCGTGCAGGAGGAATAAAACTACTTTAATAACATCACTAGAGTAGCACATAGAATAGTAGTGATACAAAACTCATATGAATCTCAATCATGTAAAGCAGCTCATGAGATTATTGTATTGAGGTACATGGGAGAGAGATGAACCACATAGCTACAGCGGAGCCCTCAGCCTCGGGGGTGGATTACTCCCTCCTCATCATGGAGGCAGCGATGGCGGTGAAGATGGCGGTGAAGACGGTGGTGGAGATGGCTCCGGGGGCAATTCCCCATCCCGGCAGGGTGCCGGAACAGAGAGTTCTGTCCCCCGAATTGGAGTTTCGCGACGGTGGCGGCGCCCCTGGAGTCTTTCTGGAGTTTCGTCAATTGGTGCTGCGTTTTTAGGTCGAAAGGGGTTTTATAGGCGAAGAGGCGGCGCAGGAGGGCTGACAGGGTGGCCACACTATAGGGGGGCGTGGGCCCCCCCTTGGCCGCGCCGGCCTAGGGTTTGGTGGCCCTGTGCCCCCTCTCCGACTCTTCTTCGGTGTTCTGGAGCCTTCCGGGAAAAATAGGAGGTTTGGCGTTGATTTCGTCCAATTCCGAGAATATTGCCCGAACAGCCTTTCTGGAACCAAAAACAGCAGAAAACAGCAACTGGCCTTTCGGCATCTCGTCAATAGGTTAGTTCCGGAAAACGCATAATAATGACATAAAGTGTGAACAAAACATGTCGGTATTGTCATAAAACAAGCATGGAACATCAGAAATTATAGATACTTTGGAGACGTATCAGCATCCCCAAGCTTAGTTCCTACTCGTCCTCAAGTAGGTAAACGATAAAAGATAATTTCTGAGGTGACATGCTACCAACATAATCTTAATCATACTATTGTAAAGCATATGAGATGAATGCAGCGATTCGAAACAATGTAAATGCAATGAGTAAACAATTGAATCATATAGCAAAGACTTTTCATGAATAGTACTTTCAAGACGAGCATCAATAAGTCTTGCATAAGAGTTACTCATAAAGCAATAAATTCTTAGTAAAGGTATCAAAGCAACACAATGGAAGATTAAGTTTCAGCGGTTGCTTTCAACTTGTAACATGTATATCTCATGGATAGTTGTCAATGCAAAGCAATATAACAAATGCAATATGCAAATATGTAGGAATCAATGCACAGTTCACACAAGTGTTTGCTTCTTGAGATGGAGAGAAATAGGTGAACTGACTCAACAATAAAAGTAAAAGAATGGTCCTTCAAAGAGGAAAGCATCGATTGCTATATTTGTGCTAGAGCTTCTATTTTGAAAACATAAAGAGAGCATAAAAATAAAGTTTTGAGAGGTGTATGTTGTTGTCAACGAATGGTAGCGGGTACTCTAACCCCCTTGCCAGGCAAACCTTCAAAGAGCGGCTCCCATTTTATTTTATTTTTGGGTGGCACTCCTTCCAACCTTTCTTTCACAAACCATGGCTAACCGAATCCTCGGGTGCCTGCCAACAATCTCATACCATGAAGGAGTGCCTTTTTATTTTAGTTTTATTATGATGACACTCCTCCCAACCTTTGCTTACACAAGCCATGGCTAACCGAATCCTTCGGGTGCCATCCAACAATCACATACCATGGAGGAGTGTCTATTTTTGTTAATTAATTTGGGACTGGGAATCCCATTGCCAGCTCTTTTTGCAAAATTATTGGATAAGCGGATGAAGCCACTAGTCCATTGGTGAAAGTTGCCCAACAAGATTGAAAGATAAACACCACATACTTCCTCATGAGCTATAAAACATTGACACAAATCAGAGGTGATAAATTTTGAATTGTTTAAAGGTAGCACTCAAGCAATTTACTTTGGAATGGCGGAGAAATACCATGTAGTAGGTAGGTATGGTGGACACAAATGGCATAGTGTTGTTTGGCTCAAGGATTTGGATGCATGAGAAGTATTCCCTCTCGATACAAGGCTTAGGCTAGCAAGGTTATTTGAAACAAACACAAGTATGAACTAGTACAGCAAAACTCACATAAAAGACATATTACAAGCATTATAAGACTATACATCGTCTTCCTTGTTGTTCAAACACCTTACTAGAAAATATCTAGACTCTAGAGAAACCACTCATGCAAACCAAATTTTAACAAGCTCTATGTATTTCTTCACTAATAGGTGCAAAGTATATGATGCAAGAGCTTAAACAAGAGCACAACAATTGCCAAGTATCAAGTTATTCAAGACATCATACCAATTACTACATGTAGCATTTTCCGTTTCCAACCATATAACAATTAACGAAGCAGTTTCAACCTTCGCCATGAACATTAAAAGCTAAGAACACATGTGTTCATATGAACCAGCGGAGCGTGTCTCTCTCCCACACAAGCATTTATTCAAATAGAAACAAACAAACAGACGCTCCAAGTAAAGTACATAAGATGTGACTGGATAAAAATATAGTTTCAAGAGAAGGAACCTGATAATGTTGTCGATGAAGAAGGGGATGCCTTGGGCATCCCCAAGTTTAGATGCTTGAGTCTTCTTGAAATATGCAGGGATGAACCACCGGGGCATCCCCAAGCTTAGACTTTTCACTCTCCTTGATCATAGTATATCATCCTCCTCTCTTGACCCTTGAAAACTTCCTTCACACCAAACTCAAAACAACTCATTAGAGGGTTAGTGCATAATCAAAAATTCACATGTTCAGAGGTGACACAATCATTCTTAACACATCTGGACATTGCTCAAAGCTACTGGAAGTTAATGGAACAAAGAAATCCATCCCACATAGCAAAAGAGGCAATGCGAAATAAAAAGGCAGAATCTGTCAAAACAGAACAGTCCGTAAAGACGAATTTTATTGAGGCACCAGACTTGCTCAAATGAAAATGCTCAAATTGAATGAAAGTTGCGTACATATCTGAGGATCACTCACGTAAATTGGCATAATTTTCTGAGTTACCTACAGAGAATTTTGCCCAGATTCGTGACAGCAAAGAAATCTGTTTCTGCGCAGTAATCCAAATCTAGTATGAACCTTACTATCAACGACTTTACTTGGCACAACAAAACACAAAACTAAGATAAGGAGAGGTTGCTACAGTAGTAAACAACTTCCAAGACACAAATATAAAACAAATTACTGTAGCAAAATAACACATGGGTTATCTCCCAAGAAGTTCTTTCTTTATAGCCATTAAGATGGGCTCAGCAGTTTTAATGATGCACTCGCAAGAAATAATATTTGAAGCAAAAGAGAGCATCAAGAGGCAAATTCAAAACACATTTAAGTCTAACATGCTTCCTATGAAGAGGAATCTTGTACACAAATGAATTCATGAAGAACAAAGTGACAAGCGTAAGAGGATAAAACACGAGTAACTTCAAGATTCTCAACATAAAGAGGGGAAACTTAATATTATTAAGATGCATACGACCATATTTCCCTCTCTCATAATAACTTTCAGTAGCATCATTGATGAAATCCACAATATACCCATCACTTAAAACATTCTTATCATGGTTCATATGCATAGAAGTATCATTAAATTTGGCATAAGAAGAGTTATTCTCATTAATAGTAATTGGAGCAAGATTATTATCAAGAATTTGAACATGGTAAACAAGTTGCATATTAAGGGAATTGTTTTTGGTAATCCAATCATGACTATGACAAGTTTCATAAGGATAGTTAGAACCTATATCATAGCATTCTTTATAATAATCATCAGAGATCGGAGGAACAGTGTCATCATAGGAAATAGAATAGTTATCTTTCACAGTTGGTTTATCTGTGTCCACTCCATTATTGTTATTAGAAGGAGATGTATCAAGAACATAATGACCAGTAGCTAAAGGATTTTCAAACACCTCTTCCCCAAGCTTAGAGATTTCTATATCATTATGGGAGGAAGCATGGATAGCACTGACACTATGGCAATTATTATCATCATCATTTTCAGAATTAGTTTCCCAGAGATTTGCAATATCAAAAGTAGTGTGCTCATTCAAATCATGATCGCTAATATATGTAAAGGGCATAGGAAGATCATCGTATTCAGATTCATTATCACAATAATCATTAGGAGCAACATACTTACGGTTACCTAGCGTTATCTCATTCACGCGGGGATACGCCGTTACCTCTTTCTTTTTATTCTCCTTCTTCTTCTTCGTTCCCTTTTTCTTCTTCTTCTTCTCTTCCTCCTCCTCGTTCCCTTCTTTAGGAGGAAGAGGCTTGAAGGGTGGCTTGTCCGCATAACCTGATTTACTTTCAGAAACAATAGAAGAAACTTGGGAGGATCCCTCCTTTTCATTAATTAGTTGAAAACACACAGCGGTCCTATTATATTTTGGCAAGGTGTCATCTTCTAAAATATTTTGTATGTAAGTATTTGTATGGCTATTATCAATGCAATAAGAAAAACACCCATGCAGGACATCATCAATATCAAGATCACTCATATGTAACAAAGAGATTTTTCTCGACAGTTCTTCACACCCCAAAAATAAAGTAAGTTCATCATGCTGATTAGGAGTAATTTCATCATCACAATACAAATTTGCAGCACTCATTGGGTTCAAATTATCATCGGAGGAGCATTGAAAATTAAAATGACCCACTTCATGGCAAACTTCACAAATAAAAGGATAGAGGGCACAAACTTTTTTACCAAGATCATCTAGAGCCCTAAACCACTTTCTAGTTTTTTCATTAATATGATGGATGCAATATTCATCTTTGGCTTGATTAATTCCACAAGGTCTATGCATTCCACAAAAATTAACATGCTTATAGGAAATAGCATTCTTAGGGGTTTGAGCATGCTTATTGCAATAATTAACAACAATTTCATTCTTCATGCAAGCCTCTTTAAAAGGTTCATGATACTTATCAAAATTCTTCTTAGGCAATTCAAAATGAGAAGCAAAGGATTTATAAAGATTTGCAACAACTTGAGAGTCAAGACCATAAGTAGCACTCATATTTCGAAATTTATCGGTATCCATAAAAGCTTCAATGCATTCATAATCATAATTTATACCTGACTCTTTACCTTCATTGTTCTCCCATCCTTCAGCATTCTCCTCAATCCGATCAAGAAGATCCCACCTAGCTTCAACCTCCTTGCTTGTGAAAGATCCCTCCGAACAGGCATCCAGATAGTCCTTGTGTTGTCCTGAAAGCCTCGCATAAAAATTATTAACAATAACATTACGGGGGAGCTCATGAATGGGACATTTGAGCATTAGTGACTTCAATCTCCCCCACGCTTGAGAAATACTCTCTCCATCACGAGGATAAAAGTTATAAATATAATTCCTATCAATATGCACTTCATGAGGAGGATAAAATTTAGAATAAAAGAGAGATGCAATTTCCTCCCAACCAAGAGAATGACTATTCTCCAACAATTTATACCAATGCGCCGCTTTACTGCATAAAGCAGAGAATAGCTTCTTCCTCACTTCATCCATAGAGATACCTGCACACTTGAATAACCCGCATAATTCATGCAAAAACAGTAAATGATCTCCAGGATGGACAGTTCCATCCCCTTTATAGCGGTTATCCATAACGCGTTCAATAATTTTCATAGGTATTTTATACGGAATACTTTCAGCAGGTGGATTTAAAATATCAGAAGCATCATTAGAGTTATCGCATATGGGAGATAAAGCATTATCAGAACAAATTTTCTCCCCTAAAGATGGGAAGCCAAAAAGATCACAGAAACTAGCTTCCCCAAGCTTAGACTTATTCATAGTATTAGCAGTGATTGCATTCATACCAATAATATTGCTACTAGCATGCAAATGAGGTTCCATAGGTTCTTTAATTTTCGCATCACACAATTCATGTCCTAGCTTAGGAAATAAATCAAAAAGCTCATAGTTGTATTCCATTATGCCTAACTAGTGTAAACAAGAAACAAAAAGTTGCAATTGCAGGATCTAAAGGAAATAGCTTCGAGTACTTACAACGGCGCCGAAAAATAGCTTAGTAGCCGAGATCCGGAGTGTGAGTACCTTTTACCTTTCCTCCCCGGCGACGGCGCCAGAAAATAGCTTGATGTCTACGCCCCCTCCTTTTCCTGTAGACAGTGTTGGGCCTCCAAGAGCAGAGGTTTGTAGAACAGCAGCAAGTTTTCCCTTAAGTGGATCACCCAAGGTTTATCGAACTCAGGGAGGAAGAGGTCAAAGATATCCTTCTCATGCAACCCTGCAACCACAAAGCAAGAAGTCTCTTGTGTCCCCAACACACCTAATAGGTGCACTAGTTCGGCGAAGAGATAGTGAAATACAGGTGGTATGAATATATATGAGCAGTGGCAACGGCACCAGAAAAGTGCTTTGCCCAGGATAGTAAACAAGCAGTAGTAACGCAGCAGTAGTAACGCAGTAAAACAGTAAACAAGCAGCGATAGCAGTATTTAGGAACAAGGCCTAGGGATTAGACTTTCACTAGTGGACACTCTCAACATTGATCACATAACAGAATAGATAAATGCATACTCTACACACTTTTGTTGGATGATGAACACCATTGCGTAGGATTACACGAACCCTCAATGCCGGAGTTAACAAGCTCCACAATTCAATGTTCATATTTAAATAACCTTAGAGTGCATGAAAGATCAACACGACTAAACCAAGTACTAACATAGCATGCACACTGTCACCTTCACACTATGTAGGAGGAATAGATCACATCAATACCATCATAGCAATAGTTAACTTCATAATCTACAAGAGATCATAATCATAGCCTACACCAAGTACTAACACGGATGCACACACTGTCACCATTACACCGTGCAGGAGGAATAAAACTACTTTAATAACATCACTGGAGTAGCACATAGAATAGTAGTGATACAAAACTCATATGAATCTCAATCATGTAAAGCAGCTCATGAGATTATTGTATTGAGGTACATGGGAGAGAGATGAACCACATAGCTACAGCGGAGCCCTCAGCCTCGGGGGTGGATTACTCCCTCCTCATCATGGAGGCAGCGATGGCGGTGAAGATGGCGGTGAAGACGGTGGTGGAGATGGCTCCGGGGGCAATTCCCCGTCCCGGCAGGGTGCCGGAACAGAGAGTTCTGTCCCCCGAATTGGAGTTTCGCGACGGTGGCGGCGCCCCTGGAGTCTTTCTGGAGTTTCGTCAATTGGTGCTGCGTTTTTAGGTCAAAAGGGGTTTTATAGGCGAAGAGGCGGCGCAGGAGGGCTGACAGGGTGGCCACACTATAGGGGGGCGTGGGCCCCCCCTTGGCCGCGCCGGCCTAGGGTTTGGTGGCCCTGTGCCCCCTCTCCGACTCTTCTTCGGTGTTCTGGAGCCTTCCGGGAAAAATAGGAGGTTTGGCGTTGATTTCGTCCAATTCCGAGAATATTGCCCGAACAGCCTTTCTGGAACCAAAAACAGCAGAACAAAGAACTGGCCTTTCGGCATCTCGTCAATAGGTTAGTTCCGGAAAACGCATAATAATGACATAAAGTGTGAACAAAACATGTCGGTATTGTCATAAAACAAGCATGGAACATCAGAAATTATAGATACGTTGGAGACGTATCAATCACCCAAGGTTTATCGAACTCAGGGAGAAAGAGGTCAAAGATATCCCTCTCAAGCAACCCTGCAATCACGATACAAGAAGTCTCTTGTGTCCCCAACACACCTAATACACTTGTCAGATGTATAGGTGCACTAGTTCGACGAAGATATAGTGAAATACAAGTGGTATGAATGAATATGAGCAGTAGTAACGGCGCCAGAAAATAGCTTGCTGGCGTGCAGTTGATGGTAATATTGCAGGAAGTAAAGATGCAGTAGAACAGTAAATAAGCGATGATTGCAGTATTTGGAAACAAGGCCTAGGGATCATACTTTCACTAGTGGACACTCTCAACATTGATCACATAATAAAACCACTCTACACTCTCTTGTTGGATGATGAACACCATTAATTGTGTAGGGCTACAAGAGCACCTCAATGCCGGAGTTAACAAGCTCCACAACATTCGATGTTCATATTTAAATAACCTTAGAGCGCATGATAGACCAACGCAATTATACCAAGTACTAACATAGCATGCACACTGTCACCTTCAGGCTATGAAAGGAGGAGTAGATCACATCAATACTATCATAGTAATAGTTAACTTCATAATCTACAAGAGATCACAATCATAAACTACGCCAAGTACTACATGATGCACACACTGTCACCATTACATCATGGAGGAGGAATAGAGTACTTTAATAACATCACTAGAGTAGCACATAGATTAATAGTGATACAAAGCTCATCATATGAATCTCAATCATGTAAGGCAGCTCATGAGATCATTGTATTGAAGTACATAGGAGAGAGATTAACCACATAGCTACCGGTACAGCCCTTAGCCTCGAGGGAGAACTACTCCCTCCTCATGGGAGACAGCAGCGGTGATGGAGATGGCGGTGGTGTCGATGGAGATGCCTTCCGGGGGCACTTCCCCGTCCCGACGGCGTGCCGGAACAGAGACTCCTGTCCCCCAGATCTTGGCTTCGCGATGGCGGCGGCTCTGGAAGGTTTCTCGTACCGTGGCTTATTCCTATCGAAGATTTAGGTCAGGAGGCTTCTTATAGGCGAAGAGTCGGAGTCGGAAGGGCTACGGGGCAGCCACACAACAGGGGGAGCGCCCCCCCTGGGCCGCGCCGCCACCATGTGTGGTGGCCCTGGGCCTCTCCTCTGGCCCCTCTTCGGTGCTCTGGAAGCTTCCTTGAAATATAAGATACTGGGCGTTGATTTCGTCCAATTCCGAGAATATTTCCTTACTAGGATTTCTGAAACCAAAAACAGCAGAAAACAGGAACTGGCACTTCGGCATCTCGTTAATAGGTTAGTTCCGGAAAATGCATAATAATGACATAAAATGTGTATAAAACATGTGTATATCATCATAAAAGTAGCATGGAACATAAGAAATTATAGATACGTTGGAGACGTATCACCTGTTGACCAATCAAACGAAGGCATACGGCCCGGCCCACGAGCTTAGTGGGCCGGCCCGTTTAAGTTTTGACCAGTCAACCTTAGAGGTTAGGCCCGGCCCACATACACAATAGACCAGCCCAGCTAGATAGTTGACCGGTCAAACTAACTCACCTGGCCCGGCCCGCAAACTAAATGGGCCGGCCCGCTTAAGGCGTGGCAGGCCTCATGTGGGCCTACCATCTACCACGGGGTTTCAGCCGGTTAACAGCGTTAACTGGCAGTTAACGGCGTCTGCCACGTGTCAGTTTGCATGACGTGAGCAGTCAACGGGCTCCTGAAAACACTTGTGCAAATGTCCGATTTACCTTGGCGGAAGGGCACCTGAACGCGACGAACCGAAAAAAATGTGGTAGGACTTTGCCTGACGCAGTTTCGACCACAGAACCCATATCGTCGGGTTAGGCCCATAGGCGACGAAAAAGGGGCCATACCTGACGAAAATTGGACGTTGAGTATCAGAACTTTTCTTGTAGTGTGAGCCGTAGCTTCAGCCTTGTCTGTAGATGTGACTTCTACCTCCTCTTGGCCCTTGTCTTGAGCCTCCTCAGGGGCAGCCCACTTGGTGGCGGAGCAGCTTCCATCCTTTTGCCCGCAGCTCACTAGAAATATTTCCACTTGAGTTTCCGCAGCGGGCTCAGGGGTCGGTTGAGGTTCAGGCGGAGTTGGTTGGGGAGCAACGGTCGAGGTGCTTGGCGGAACTGGGGTGCTGGGGCCTACAGCCAGAGATGACCTGATGAAGCTGGTGATTGGTTTATGGGTTGAAACCCGTGAAGCGGCAACCTTTTGGTTCCTGAACCAAGTAATGAATGAAATAAGTGACAAGTTCAACCTTATAACAAAAAGAGATTGTGGTCCGGAGAACTTATGTGGCTCCGAGGAGTGTCGGGTGCGTTCCTCTTCCGGAGGTAGCGAGCATCTTGATACGCTCGCGCTCCGCCTTCCTGGAATTAAGGCACCGAGGGCCGGAGGGGGCAGCGGTTTTCTCCTTCTTGGCGGAGGCCTCGCCGTTGGTTCCAGCATTGGTCCCGGAGGCTTTAGCGCGAGGGCGTTTGGTGGCGCGAGGAGCGGCTTTCTTCTTGGGAGCTTCTTCCTCCTCTTCCTCGTCATTGTCCTCATCCTCCGGATCCTCCTCCGCCTTCCCAGCGTCCGTCGGGATACGGAAAATAACTCGAAATTGTTCCTTCGCCAGAGTGTTGAGCTGGAGATGAAGTGTTGAAAGGTTAGAATGATTTAAAGGTGAAAAGCAAAATGACTAAGTGCAAAACGTACCCGAGGGCATGTGTTGTTGACATATATATCCTTGTTGATCTCCGGGACCTCCTGGCACCAGGTGAGCTTCACGAGCGTCCGGATCCTCTTGTTCATAGATTTCGTCAGCAACTTGTCCTTGGTCGCACGAAGCTGGTCGCCAACTCCGGTGTACTCGCAGACCAACCGCTTGTTGTACTTCAGCGGCTGGATCTGGCGTGTGAACCAGCTCAAGGTAAGGTCCATTCCAGTCAGACCATCGTGGACTAGCCATGAGATTCTCAAGGTAAGGGCCATCTTGTCCAGCTCTGGATGCTGGGCAAGGTTAGGGATGCAGCTCCAACTAGAGAGCTCCACCGGAGGATTGTTGTTGAAGGAGGGGAGGCCGTCGTGGCGACCCGGAACGGTGACGTTCTTCAGATATAACCATCCGGTGTTCCAGTATCGGACGGACTCGTGAGAAGCGAGGGGCGGAAACACCCTCTTGTTGTGGAGCACGAAGGTCATGCTTCCGCAATTGACCATCGTCTTGTCCTTCGTCTCCTTCTTCACCCTGTAGAAGAACTAGAGGAGCCGGACATCCGGACGGACTCCGAGATATCCTTCACAAAGGGTGGCGAAGTTGGAGAGGATGAGGTAGGAGTTGGGGAAGATGTTATGTGCCTGGAGCCCGTAGGTGCTGAGCACGAAGAGGAAGAACTCCGAGGGCGGAAGCGAGAGTCCATGTTCCACCCAAGCCTTGGTGAAGACCCGCTCGTCAGGATCCGGAGTAGGGGTGATCGAGTCCTTGGTTAATTTCCTGGACTACGGAGCCAAGAGCCCTTCTTTCTCGAAGGCCCTGAGCTCCGATTCGGTGATGTCGTAGGGCCACCACTGGTCTTTTCCCCTTTACGGTTCCGGACCTTTGAAGCCTTCTTCAGTTCCGCTTCTTGTACCTTAGCCGCCATCCGAGCTTGCCCTTCTAATTCCGCTTGGATTTCCTCTATTGTTGGAATGCGTCCGAGGAGGTTGCTGGAAGAGGCGGAGTAAGGTTGAGCTAGTCTAATGTTGGAAACATTGGGCGGAAGGAACGCTAAGGGTTCGACGAAGGTTGGATCCACTGAGTTTGGTGAAGGCTTACTCGGAGAACTATCGGTGAATATAGGGGAGCTATCAAACATATTTCCAGCTGCAGGCATGATGATGAAAAGCTTAAGTACCAGATCATATTGTAACTATCTTCTACAAGTCCAGTTGACTTACCGACATAGGCATGGCAGTTCCCCGTCGCGCCGGCAAAGGTCGAGCTCGTAGACTTGGCGCGTTGGCCTCTGGCGAGACCAAAGATCGGTGACGGAGCTCGTTTCCGGATCAAACATGCGCAGCTCAGGTCGATGCGGGCCCTGGAGCGGCGGTTGACATAGGCATCCCAAATGGGCCTGCCGAAGATAGTACCCGGGGTTTACTGAAGGCCCACTACCCGAAGAATAAGAAGATTCGGGAGCCCAAGATATATTAAGGAAAGTTAAGAGTTGTAGTAGGAAGTGTTATTTGTAATCTGGCGGGATGAGTTAGAAACCGTCCCGAACTCTGTAACTTGTATAGCACGAATCCCTCGGCTCCACCTCCTATATAAAGGGGGAGTCGAGGGACGAAGAGATAATCGAATCATTGTCTACAAACCCTAGTCTTCACAATCGTCGAGTACTTTTCGGCTGAAACCTTCGAGATCTACTTACCCTCTACTTCCAACTAAACCCTAGCCTACAATCTATAGGCATTGACAAGTTGATACCTTGTCAATTGGCGCCGTCTGTGGGAACTAGAGGCGTAAGGATCTGATCTCGATGGCACGTTCAAGATCTTCGACATCGTCAACCGCAAGCAACACAATGGATCGAGGTAAACAGATCGCTGCTGGTCTTGTCGATTTTGTTCCTCACCCACCCTCCCGTTTGGATGCATATGCGTATCTGGCGGAGCCCATGGAGATGACGTTCGGAAGGTTTCACTTTCGCGTCGAGAAGGAGGGATCGTATCGTGTCGAAATTCCGAATTCATCGGGATCGTCGGCGGTCGATTCCGATTTTTCAAGCTATGCATCATCAACCGAGTCAGGAGAAGAAGAAACTTCGGCGACACGCTACGTCAGCACCAGAGCAAGAGAGAAACTCGCCAAGATCTTCAACGACATGTCGTTTGAGTCATCTGCGGACTCATATATAAGCGATGGCTCAAGTGATGTCGACAGTTATGACTTCATCGACAAATCTATCACAGTGGGCAAGGTCTTCATCAATCTCAACGATGATGTCACCAAACCTAACATAGATCTGAGTACAAAGTATCATCAGATTTATGCCATTGAAGATCAAGAGGAAACATCTGAGGCTTTCGACGATCTGGGAAATCCATACGTCGATCCCTCCAATCTGCGACAAGGCCTGGGCAACAAATACGTCGGGCCAGAGCCGCGAGATAGAGTTCAACTTTCACAAGCAGCGTGGGACAGAGCCGCGAGAGCTATGAACGGTACAGAACCAATGGCTACCACGGCCACACCAGAGGAATTACAAGCATATCAATATAGGCTCGCACGAGCTGCCAGGGAATTGGAAAAACAGACAGCTGAATTGAACAGGAGAAAGGAGGCAGCTTCTGCATCCAGCAGGAGAAGGGCAGATCTAAGTCGACAATCTAGAACTTCGGGTGATAGCCACAGGGAGGCGCGGAACAGAGCAAGATCAAGGCTGCAACACATACCCGAAGCAGAAAGAGAACACTTGGTCCAAAACCTCGACATGTCCTTCATGTCGATAGATACAAGACGAAACATCATCCCTAAGACACCAGAAGCTGGGTATATGGCGACACATGCTTTTATCCTTGCATCTAAACCACCTCCAGGTGATCCAAGGGAAACATTGTACAATATGGCGGTAGCAGGAGTTGGAGCTATGGGGACAGCGTTTGTATCAACGCCTCCCGAAGGAGCGGCAAGGCAAAATAGTCCACGACCTGCAGCAGCAACAGCGGCAGCACCTGAAGGACCAAGTGGAGCAAGAGACACAGCAGCACAAGCAAGGGTCGACAGAGCACGGCAAAGCAGAAGGGATCATCGGCAATCTCCAGAGCTTAACGACGAAGATATGTGCGGCTTACCATGCTTCACGAGGAGAGTCCAAAAAACTCGAGTCCCCTCAGGATTCAAGTTACCCGATAATTTCAAAAAGTTCGACGGCCTTCATGATCCAGAGGATTGGCTAGTCGACTATCTGGAGACGGTGAAGCTCACAGGAGGAACCAGGGCAACAGCTATGCAAAGCATCCAGGTGCATTTGAGTGGAGCCGCACGATCTTGGATAAAGAAACTCACTCCAGGATCCATCGACAGCTGGGAAAGTTTCGAGGATGTGTTCGTCAAGAACTTCAGATCCACGTGCAAAAAACCTGCGTCGTTAGAGGAGTTGAGAGCATGTCGACAAAAGCCAGACGAGCCAATGAGAAAGTATATCCAAAGGTGGAATATCATCAAAAACTCGGCAGAAAATATATCTGACGAGAGAGCAATAGATGCGTTTGTCGCAGGAATTAGGCGTGGAGATTTTGTCGAGGACTTGGGAAGGACCAATCCAAAGACAGTATCCGCGTTAATGGAGATAGCAAACAGATGGGCAGATGGAGAAGATGCTGTCCACAACAAACGGCACAGTCACGAGAGGAGGACCGCGGTCGAAACTATCAACCAAGGCGACGATTTCCTCGGCAGTATCCGAACTATGACGCTCCAGGGCAAATTTCGGCAGGCTTTCGGGCAAACACAGGAGGAAGCAACAGAGATGATTATCAGAGAAGCAATGAGCAGCGAGGTGATAACAAGGATGATTCACGCAACAGGCAAAATAGAGGGCCTAGATTCCCAAGGCCTTTTGTGTCCCCTGAAGAGATGATGAATGGACCGTGTCAGATGCACTTTTTCCTTGATAGCAACGGTAAAAGACAGTCAGGGCACCTGCAGAAAGACTGTCGAAATTTTCAGGCAATGTTGCGGTATGCAGAAAACGCTAACGCGCGAGCAACACAGAGAAATCCTCGGGAACCCAGAAGCGAGATTCACTTGCCGCCTCCTCCCGCGATTACAGACGACAATCGGCATCAGCTCAGAATAGCGGCAGCACCTACACCACCACCTTATGTTGATCCTAACTCCAACGGAGCGGTGTCGATGATTCAGAAGGGGAGGCCGTCCAATAGAGCTCAGAAAGTAATCTCACGACAGGTGTTTATGGCAGAAAAAATGCCTCCACCAACAGTTGAGTATCTTAATTGGTCAGGACAAGATATTGGTTTCACCATAGTAGATCATCCGCAGCAAGTTCCTCGACCAGGGCAGTCAGCACTTATTCTGCCAGCAGTTATCGCGGGATTTGATGTCTCTCGAGTGTTCATAGACGGCGGCAGCAGCCTAAACCTTATGTATGCAGATACATTGAGGAAGATGAACATATCCTTAGCAAACTTGAAACCAACAGACACAAGGTTCCACGGCATCACACCGGAGAAACCAAGTTATCCATTGGGGAAGATCAATCTTGACGTTCAGTTTGGGACCCGAGAAAATTATAGAATCGAGAGGCTCGAATTTGAAGTCGTGGATTTTCCGTCGCAATACCACGCTCTGTTGGGACGACCAGCATATGCTAGGTTTATGGCGGTACCACACTATACATACCTGCTGTGGAGGTTGCCCGGACCAAAGGGACCAATCACAGTCAAAGGAAGCTTTGCCTTAGCCGATAAGTGCGATAAGGACTTTCACCGGCTGTCAGAAACTTTCGGGATGCAAGCTGAGTACTTGGCATCAAAAAGCATGACTGATTACGACGTACTGCCAGACGTTGGAAGGCCAAACAAAGAATCAACTTTCAATACCGAGAAAAATTCAAAAGAAGTGCAGATTCACCCGACAGACCCAAAAAGACGACATCTATCACAAACGACATGGATATCGCATAGAAAAGCGCGCTCGTCAAGTTCCTCCGTGAGAACTGGAAAATCTTCGCATGGTGTCCAGCTGACATGCCAGGAGTACCCAGGGAACTTGCCGAGCACCACCTAAACTTGGATCCAGTAGCGAGACCAATCAAACAACCTTTGCGGCGTTTTTCGGAACCAAACCGCAAAGCCATGCTATCAGAAATAAATCGACTTGAGGAGGCTGGTTTTATCAAAGAGATATCTACAGAAGCCACATGGGTAACTAACCCAGTGATGGTGCCGAAGAAACACACGACAGTCCTTCGCATGTGCGTCGACTTTACGTGTCTCAATAAACATTGTCCTAAGGATCACTTTCCCCTCCCAAGGATCGATCAAATCATCGACTCCACGGCAGGCTGTGAACGTCTTTCCTTTTTGGATGCATACTCTGGTTATAACCAGATCAGATTAAAAGAAGATGATGAAGCCAAAACAGCGTTTATTACACCTTACGGCGTGTTCTGCTACAAGACAATGCCCTTTGGTCTAAAAAATGCGGGAGCAACATATCAGAGGATGATGCAGAAGTGTTTAGCGACACAGATCGGGAAAAACGTGCAAGTATACATCGATGATGTCGTCATAACGTCAAAAAAGGGGGCAACGCTGATCGAGGACCTCAAAGAAACTTTTGACAACCTCGACAAATTCTGCCCGAAGTTGAACCCGACGAAGTGTTCTTTTGGCGTCCCAATGGAGAACTTCTGGGGTTCCTAGTTTCAGCAAGAGGGATTGAAGCAAATCCCGACAAAATACAAGCTATAGTAACAATGAGGAAGCCAACAAAGTTGAAAGAGATACATCAGCTAACTGGGCGAGTCGCAGCTTTGAGCAGATTCGTCGCCGCAGATCGGGGAGAAAAAGCGTTACCATTTTACGCTCCGATAAAGCAAGGAGATAAATTCCAATGGAACGAAGAGGCCGACAGTAGCTTTCGAGGATTTGAAGCGCACAATTTCGACACCACCAATTTTGGTGGCGCCAAAGGAAAAGGAACCTCTCCTGCTGTATATTGCAGCCACACCCCAAGTGGTTAGCACGGTATTAGTTGTTGAAAGAGAAGAAGAAGGGAAAATCCATGGAGTGCAGAGGCCAGTATACTTCGTGAGCGAAGTTTTGTCGCCCTCAAAACAAAGGTACCCTCAGTACCAAAAGCTAGCATATGGAGTGTTCACAACAGCACGAAAATTGCGCCACTATTTTTCGGCACACCCGATCATAGTGGTCAATGAAGCTCCCTTGTCAAATATACTAAACAATCCAGAAGCTACGGGTCGTGTCTCCCTTTGGGGAATAGAACTTTCCCCTCGGGACATCACGTATGAAAAAAGAAAAGCAATCAAGTCGCAAGTTTTGCCAGACTTCATCGCAGAGTGGATGGAGTTGCAAAACACAGGACCTCCAGACTTGTCGAGAACCTGGACCATGAACTTTGATGGGTCCAAAAGACTAGAAGGGGCTGGCGCAGGAGTAGTACTCATATCACCTGAAGGCGACAAGTTGAAGTACATCCTTCGGATGACGTTCCCTAACGCATCTAACAATGAAGCAGAATATGAGGCTCTCATACACGGGATGAAGATGGCGAAAGCCTGCGGTGCAACTCGACTAAAAATCTTTGGCGACTCACAATTGGTGGCTCAGCAAGTTATGAACCAATGTGACGCAGTCAATGATAGCATGATGGCATACAAGGAGGTGTACAACGAGCTCGAGAAGTTGTTCGATGGATGCGAAGTAAATCATATTAGTAGGTTGAGCAACGACGAAGCCGATGTTCTTGCAAACATCGGGTCGCAATGCCTTGCAGTCCCGCCAGGTGTATTCTGGGAAGAGATAACAGAGAGATCCACCAAATCGACAAAATCAAAAAAGAAGGAGAAGAAACCCTCGGGGGCTACCAAGGAAAAGCAAGAGGAAGAAGAAGAAGATCAGGACCTGGTCATGGTGATACAGATACCATGGATGCAGACGTACATATCGTACATCCTCAGGAAAGAAATACCCGATGATCCAGTTGAGGCAAGGCGAGTAATTCGACGCTCCAAAGCTTTCACGGTAGTCAAAGGGGAATTGTACAAGCGGAGTATTTCAGGCGTCCTGCAAAGATGTGTCACACCCGAAGAAGGAAGAATAATTCTGAAGGATGTACACGAAGGAATATGTGGCCACCACGCAAGTAGTCGAGCTATTGCAGCCAAGGTTTTTCGGGCAGGATTCTACTGGTTGACAGCAATCGAGGACGCCAAGGACATAGTAAGAACTTGCGACGCGTGTCAAAGGTTTGCCGCAAAACCTCACTCTCCGTGACGAGCTAGCACCAATACCATTGTCATGGCCCTTTGCCCAATGAGGACTTGATATGGTGGGCAAGTTACACAAATCCTGGCCAGGAGGAAAGGAGTATATGCTAGTAGCTGTCGACAAATTTACAAAGTGGATAGAAGCGAAGCCGATAAATTCACCAGACGGAGCATCCGCAGTAAAATTCATAAAAGGCCTCGTCTTCAGATTTGGAGTGCCCCACAGCATCGTCACAGACAACGGCAGTAACTTCACATCCCACGAATTCAAAGATTATTGCGAAGAGGTGGGTATCAAGTTGCACTTTGCGTCGGTTGCACATCCTCAAACCAATGGGCAAGTCGAGAAAGCCAATGGCATCATCTGCAATGGCATCAAGAAACGCTTGTTAGGACCACTTGGAAAAAGCTCGACATACCTGGCGGAAGAACTACCAAGTGTATTGTGGAGCATCCGAACAACACCAAACACAAGAACACAGAAACTCCGTTTTTCTTGGTTCATGGAGCAGAAGCAGTATTACCAATCGAGATAGAGCACAACTCTCCACGCGTCGTCGAATATGACGAAGAAGTGTCGAGAAAAGCGCTAGAAGATGATGTCGACGCACTTGATGAAGTACTGTCTCGGGTAACCAAATACCAACAGGACTTGAAGAATTACCACAGTCGACGTTTGCGGCCAAGATCTTTTCAGGTGGGAGACCTAGTTCTTCGGCTCACGCAAAAAAGTCATGAAAAACTCGAGTCACCATGGCTTGGCCCTTACATTGTCACGGAAGTAATCGGAGGAGGAGCATACAGGATAAAGGACAAGAAGACAGGGGTGGAGGAGCCAAACCCCTGGAACGTGGCGCAACTCAGGCGGTTCTACGCCTAGAGTTGAAATATAGTCCTTGTAAAACTTCAATGTACTGAAATGCCCGCGAGTTTTCAGACGCACTCTTTTCCTTTTTCGGGGCACCGAGTGGGGCCGGGAAAGGTTTTTAATGAGGCGGGCTCGCGGTGCTGCAATATAATAAAGATAGTGTCAATATAACCTTTTCTTTATCGACATGCTTAAAGTCTCTGCTCCGACGAATTTCAATATAGTTCATCGAAAAAGAAAAGCCTCGCCTTGGTATTAAAATACCTCGTAGTACTCAATAAAGAAGCTCGGGGGCTCATATTCGCCATAAATACATAAATGCCTTGGTTCAAAACCTCGCAATATACAAATACAGTAAAGAGTCACCAAAACACTCGGGGGCTAGACAAACATAGAAATATAATGATTGCTTCACAATATAATCATAGTCATGGGTCACAAAGAAGAATTATCTACAAGGGGAAAACAGCTAGCCTTGATTCAATATGTCATCAAGGGTAACTCTGTTCTCTTCAGAAGCAGCGCCAAGAAAATCAGCATAATGACCATCGGCAAAAAAATCGGCGTCCATCCGAAGAAGGTCTTCAATCATTTCTTCGGCTACAGGCGAAACCTTCGTGTTAATTCGGTCAACACCAACTCTTCGACGTTTTACCTTCTGATGAACTTTCGCGACAACTTGGGTAAGGTCAAGATTTGAGTGGCAGATCTGGAGCATGATAAGAGCAAATCTGGCGCCAGCTACCAATTGAGCTTTGACGAAGTCATGGATCCTGTGAGCTTCTTTGAATTTCTCCATTAACTCAGGAAGAGTTTTTGGTTGAATGTTCCGAGGAAACATGGAGTTATAAACCATAGACAAGGTCTTGGTACAGAAGTCAAGGAAGTCGCGAGTTTGAGAGGTGCGATCCTGAAACCTGACGATTTGGCGGGTCCTCTCCGGAGTAGCCCAAAATAGAGAACCATGGTCAAGGGAAAGGTTAACAAGGAGGTTCGTCCTAGTATTTACCCTCTCTTCCTCGGCAAAGCATCAATAAAGGAACCTATCAAAACAACGAAGTAGAAACCTTTAAGAGACATAGCATGAAGATGAAAGATATCGGAGGATGAAACAAGCATACCCGAGCATATGCATGCGGCTTCATTCATTAACTCGAGCATGAAATTTTCTCGAGTAGTCGCCTTTTCAGCCTCGGAAGCAGCAATTTCCTTAGCAGCCACGGCCTCGCGAGCTTGCTGAAGTGCAATTTTTTCGGCTTCAGATGACTTATGAGACTTCTCCATCATCACAAGTGTTTGTTTCTTCGCATACTGAAGTTCCGTCGAAGTTCATCCAGTTCTTGCGACAAGGTATCTTCGACAGTGCGATATCAAGAAAAGCTCTCCTCGAGCGAGAAGAAGAAGGCGAAATATTGGAAGGAGCGGAAGACGGAGTATAGTTATCAAATATCAACTGAAATTTAGACAAGACAACATCAAACAACAAGCAAAGATAGAGTTTTCATTAATCTCTCGGAATAATTACAAAGGCATTACAGTGGAGCTAAGGAAGTACGTGTCGCCAAATGACTACTTTGGCGACAAGAGCAAAAGAAACATAGAAAGAAAAATAAAGAGGCATGCAACTAGACCTCTGGCCTTGATGAGCTAGGAGTCGACGCTGGTTTGATCCCGAGATAGGCCAAGATCTTCTTCGTGTTGGGCTTGGCTGCCTTAATCAGCGACCTCCATCTTGATTGCTCTATCTGCTCGGTGTCGCCAACTTTCGTCCAATCAATAGCCTGTTGACTGTCAGCAACCAAAGCAACAGTGCTTTCGATGGCAATTTTCATATTTTCTTGGCGCATCTTCAGTCCAAGGTCTTCTGGTGAATTGAACATCTTGGCAAGGTTAAGGAAAGTCGAGGGCTCC
The DNA here is from genome assembly GCF_019359855.2 of Lolium perenne. NCBI lineage: Eukaryota > Viridiplantae > Streptophyta > Magnoliopsida > Poales > Poaceae > Lolium > Lolium perenne. Next base: position 167,660,802 of record NC_067244.2, read on the forward strand.
TCTTTCTTCGGGAAGAAGTAGGGGAACAACGCCGACAATCCTGCATTAGCATTTGCCACGCCTTCACGAATTTCGGACCCATGCAGCTCAGGATAGGAAAGTGCGTCAAGGAGAGGGTCATCGACAGATTCGCCAGATCAAAATCTTGGTTTGTTTGATCTGTCAAGAAAACAAAGCGTTGGTCAAACAATAAGAAACAGCGGCTCTCATAAAAATAGAAGAAATCAATAATATTACGAAAGTGCGGCGACTTTGTGTTTTGGTGCGCTTGAGAATCCCCTGTTCACGAGAAGCTTGTGCAGCTTTGTGCTCGTTTAAGGTAGATGCAGTATCCTCAAGTTTTTTCTGCAGTTCCTCGACACTAGCACCTTTTGCCTTGGCTTCATCAGCCTCGGCCTTGGCTTCGCTAGCAACAAGTTCGGCTTTCTTACGAGCCGCCTCACTTTGCTCAAGTTTTTGAGCAAGTGCGTCGGCACGTTTGTTGGCCTCTGCAAGTTTCTCTGTCGAGATATAAAAAAGAGAGAGAAGAAAGATCAAAAATCGCGACAAGCAACAGGAGCAAAAAGTCAAGGAAAAACGGCAAGTATAAAAGTTGTTACCTTCGGCTCTGCTAGCATACTCACGGTACCCAATAAATTGGGATCCGATGCGGAGAAGCTCTTTGATCATGGGCTGTTAAAGAAGAACACAGCAAGAGAAACATAGGCATGAAAAAGAGAGTGAAGGCGCGAAGAAGCAAAATAGCGGAAATATAGATATCGACAAACTTACATCATCTAAGAGCAGAGTCGACGAGCTGGCCAATTGAAGGGCAGGTTCAAGATTTGTTTCAATCCTTGTCCTTTTTGGTGAAGGAGCAAGGGGGCTTGCTGGTGGAGTTGTGGTGACGACGTTTTGCTGAGGAGGCGAGGATTCTTCTCCTTCAACTAGCGTGTCCGAGGCAAGTACAGTATATGACGTGCTTGTCCGAGGAGCTACGTTAACAGTTGGTACTTCTTCCTCGTCATCACTGTTGATCAAAAAATCGGCAGCATAAAAAGCAAGACAAGATAAATATTTCGAGTACAAACATAGGAATAAATAAAGACGACTTACGAGCTGACGAAGGATTCAATATAAGGATCATAAGCTGCCTTCGGATGAGAAGGAACAACTTTTTCAGCCTTAGAAGTGCCAGAATCCTCGGCATCATTCCTTTTCCTTTTGTTCCTTGGGGAAACAGCAGGAGGAAGGGATTGCGTCGACTCACTGGCTTCAGATTCAACTTCTTTTTCATGGGAAGCCGCAGATTTGTGAGAACCTGCGACTTCACTTTCGAGAATAGAAGAACCTTGGATGTCTTCGGCAACGATAGCCTGTTCTTCGACTTCTCCATCCTCGGGAAGAGGAGGAAGGAAGTCATAGTAGGATGGTTACGTAAGAAAATAGCGACAAACGAAAAATTAGAGCGATACCAATACAATGAGATGCAGGGAAAATTCGGAACAAGATAGAAACTCGAGAAGACAAAATACCTCGGGGAGAGGATTGGCGGAGCTGTATGGTTCCACGCGACAAGAGGAGGGAATAGGATCCTTCTTGGCCAGGCGGGAAACTCTTCGAATCAATTTCTCCAAGTCCTTTGCGAGAAAGATCACTCGGAGATTCTATTGGCGTCGTTTTCACCAGAATACGTCCAAAGGGGATTTTTGCGAGCACGAAGAGGCTGCACTCTAATCCTAAGAAAGTAGGCAGTGATTTGAACACCAGACAGCTCTTTGCCTCGAGTGTTTTGAAGCTGATGAATACGAGACATGAGTGCCTCTGTCGCCTTTTTCTCTTCATCGGAAGCTTCGGCATCCCAGGAGCGGCGGCGCTGAATTTTGGCACTTCCGTCGAAAGGATATATGTTGTGTTCAATAGAGTTGGCGCTTTCTTCGTGAATGTAGAACCACCTTTTGCGCCATCCTTGGACAGAATCAGGAAATTTGACGTCGAAGTAATCGACATCAGTTCGGACACAGATAACAACGCCGCCTATGTTATAGGTGGCGTTGTGGGAGCCATTGCGGCGGAGGCAGAAAATGCGTTTCCACAGAGCCCAATTAGGAGGGATTCCGAGGAAGCATTCGCAAAGTGTGATAAAAATGGAAATGTGAAGGATGGAATTGGGGGTCAACTGGTGCAGTTGAATCCCGTAAACAAAAAGAAGGCCGCGGAGGAAATCGTGAATTGGGGCCGAAAGGCCGCGGATGAGGTGATCAACGAAACTAACCCGATACTCCATTGGAGGGTTGGGGTAGCTTTCTTCACTGGGAAAGCGGATGGCGTTTTCCTTCTTCATGAGGCCAAGCCTCTTCAGAGTGTTGACGTCCTGGTTGGAGATTTTAGATCTCTCCCACTCAAGATCTTCGGCGGCCATCTTGGATTACGGAGTCTTTGTGGCGAGTGAGTCGCGTACGCGGTGGCATCAACGGCAATGGGCAAAGCAATGTTCGTGAGTGTGGAAGATCAGAGAGAGTTGGGCGCAGGGGAAGCTTTTGCGAAGAGGAACAGATGTGCGGCGCAAGTGAGGGAGTGAACGGAGGTTGAAGAAAGGTTTATATAAGAATCGGGTGAAGCAATGCACCGTTGGATGAAGAAATCGTGTGGTGACAACAAATCTTCTAGATAAAAGGGTAAAAAGGTATTTTCTTGAGATAAGCGTTACCGTACGTGCGCCAGGAAAAGCGGAGGACGTGTGTCCCCCACTTGCACGACGTGTCAACGTGGTAGAAGCAATGGACCCACAGGGCAGAAAAATCACGACTATTAAACAGAGATGAAGTAAATTTGATTAAGGGAAGCATGCCGACAATAAAATAAAAGAAGATTGGTGACAGGAGGAGTTATTTGAATACTTCGGGAGCCTTTGATCAAATACAAGTTTTTGCCCAAATGCTCGGGGGCTACTTCGACAAAAAGTAAAATTTCGAGTATGGCAGTATAGAAATTGCGGGAGCCTACAACCAAGCACAAGTCCTTGGCTGTAGCCTCGGGGGCTACTCCCATCGGGAGCGCTGTTCGCGCACCCGAGAGATAAAAAGAAGATCATATTGGAACATAATGACTATAGTGACAAGGTGGACTAAAATGTTGAGCCTACAACCAAGCACAAGTTCTTGGCTGTAGCCTCGGGGGCTACTCCCATCGGGAACGCTGTTCGCGTACCCGATGAAGTTCAAAAATAAAAGATAGAAAAGCAAGAGAGTATATTTCGAGTTATAATTAACTCTACATATACTCCCATCGGGAAAGCAATATAAGTCATATTTGACTCGATAAAATGTGCCATTCCAACAGCCGGAAAAGCACTCGACAATATATTCTCAGAACGCCAAAGTTGCGATCAATTTCTGAATGCCGCAAATTTGCGAAGGTAAGACCCCAGATCCGTTCTGCTGGGCGTGGCATCGCCAAAGACTGCGCTCTGCTACTTTTATCCGTATCAACAGATACGAAGAAAAATCCTAACGGACGCGTTAGGTACCCGATAAATTTGACTGGGACTCGACAGAATGGTAAGACCTTAAGCGGCACCTGTCGAAGTTTACACCAGTATCCCGAGATCATGTCCAGGGACGTGATCTTGAAGTAGGTTTTTGCGGATTGCCACTAGAGCAGTTAACTAGTACCTGATCCGTCAGATGAACTAGCCCCAACTACCATTATCCCTGTACAATATAGAATTTTATGTGAAGAAGTATAAAAAGGTTAAAGCTTTCGAATAAAAATAAACAGTGGAGATTTTCCCTGACTCTACGATTCAAGCAAAATCTCGGGGGCTACTGACATAGGCATCCCAAATGGGCCTGCCGAAGATAGTACCCGGGGTTTACTGAAGGCCCACTACCCGAAGAATAAGAAGATTCGGGAGCCCAAGATATATTAAGGAAAGTTAAGAGTTGTAGTAGGAAGTGTTATTTGTAATCTGGCGGGATGAGTTAGAAACCGTCCCGAACTCTGTAACTTGTATAGCACGAATCCCTCGGCTCCACCTCCTATATAAAGGGGGAGTCGAGGGACGAAGAGATAATCGAATCATTGTCTACAAACCCTAGTCTTCACAATCGTCGAGTACTTTTCGGCTGAAACCTTCGAGATCTACTTACCCTCTACTTCCAACTAAACCCTAGCCTACAATCCATAGGCATTGACAAGTTGATACCTTGTCAGCGGTGGATGAAGTTTCCGAGAAGAAGCTCGTCGGCGTAGATCCGTCAGGCGGCGCTGGCGCGAGGTTGAAGATGAAGTGGTGAGGAGAGGTGAAAGTGTAAAAAATGACCGAGCGAATGGGTTATTTATAGGCCTCGCGCGGAGATTCGTGAGTCGGATCCTACGGTGGGAACGGAACGGTCCCGCCGTTGGATGTCCGCCACATGTCCTAGGTCAAATGCGGTGAAACTGAAGCGGCGGTGACCTAACAGCACGTCTCCGATATCTCCTGCTAAGATTCGCAGTTCCGAAAATTTAGCGCGGGAAAAGAGGAAGGTATGATGTGGGCGAAAAATTTGCTAAGTTACCGTTACAGAAGAACGAATGATTTTCGGTTGAATGAAGTCAGAAATGATGAAGTTTTGGTAGCTCTTCGAGATTCTCTTCGGATCTGAGTAGAGATAGGCGGAGGAATGATGAATCTTGAAGAACTTCAGGAGCTACTGTTGTGGGTATACTTTATGGGTATGCCAACGACATGGTCTAGATCCGGCAAGCCCGGGTGGCCGACAGATGGTGATGGTGACATATGGCCCATCGGGCGGCCCAGTTGCTATCAATAGAAGATGGACGAAGTTCAGCCCAAGAATAGGAGCCGGATCCCGACCGACCTACAGGATTAGGCGGATCCATGAAGGCCCATGAAGTATTCGGATCCATGACGGCAAGATTAGATCTAGGTGGATCCTTGATGTGCACGACAATGTATATTTCGTAGTTAGGCATCTTGTATTTCGACTGGGACTCTCCGTGTAAACCCTAGATCCGGACGCCTTTATAAGCCAGATCCTGGGACCCCTAGAGGCACAACCACAACTCATTGTAACAACACGAAAGCGTCCAGATAATTCCAGACAAGCAGTAGTAGGCTCTGTCCTTGAGCAGGTGTACCGAAGCTAGGTAAATCGCGTACCACCATCCCGAGTGCTCTCCGCCCTATGGACCCTACTTCTTCCCCCTTCCGTGAGGATCCCTCCTCCGGGGTACCGTCGAATAGGAAACGACAATGGCTTTATGAATTTTAAGTAGGTCTACGGCCTTCTTCTTAAAACATTGTCGGGTCATCGATGTCAACTTCATAAGGATGTCTTTATAGAAGTGTCAGTTTAGTCATTGTGTCAGTTTCATTAGGATATCGTTATGAAAACATCAGATCTGGTTTTTAGAAGGAGCTTGAGAAGCACGATGGTTTATCCATTTAGTTTAGAGTTTCTCCGAATCTGAAAGCGGTTGTTTTATCTCTACTATATCAATGTGGCCATGGATGGATCTACATAACGATTGGAGGATGGAGGCTAACCCTTGGATCTGCAACAACAATAGATGGTAGTGATGACTATGGCGATTCAACTTGGGGGATGGCAGCGTGTTCGCGCCCTTACCTTGTTAAAGGCATCGCTACTGCAGACTTCATGCACTCACCCACGTTGCTCTTAGGGGAAACCCTAGAGCTAAGTGGCCCAAATTGAACTATGGTTGTCAGTGTCGCTCTCCCTCATGAGGGCATTGTTTTTGGGAGCATCTATCGGATGCTGGAGGTAGGAGGTGGAGTGGTGTGCGTCTACTGAGTCGACGATGGCGAGTCTCGGCAATGTGGTGCAGTGGGGCCTCAATGAAGGTCACTCGTTGAGAGGCCCTTGTTGATGGACTGCTGGATCGGATATGTGCTCTTGTTTTGTCATAGGGTGACTCAGCGATGCACCTGATATTTAGCTAGGGGAATTGTTTGTGTTTTTAGGGTATAAGGCCATGATGATATGTTTCTTCACCATTATCAAGTTTGTAGTTGTTGAGTGGTGGCCTTGGCTTTGTGATGTATGCTCTTTGCAGATCTTTATTAAATAAAATCTAAATAAAAATTATATACATCGATTGATGTAGAGGTTGCCTTTTCAAAAAGGGATTTCTATTTTCGTGCCCTCCGTTCCTTAGTTGTGCTCAGTTTTCCCCAGCTCCTTAGTTTTTCCTCAGTTTTCCCCAAGTGCTTGTTTGAAACCCACAGAAGGCAGCTCAGACGGCAGGATTCCCGTTAAGTTGACCGCTCCGTGCTGACGTGTGGGGCCGCGTCGTGTGGGCCCGCGTCGCGTGGGGCTGGTAGAAAGGGACCGCGTGGGACAGGACGAGATAGCGTTTGGTTGCACGTGAGCAGGAGCTGGGTTTTGTCTCTCTCGGTCATTGGCATTTTCCTTTTAAGAGTACCTTTTCTGCCTCCTTTTCTCTGCCTTTTTTCACCTAATTAGTATCAAATCTAGAGAAGCTTGCATTTCTGTCTTTCTTCAATTATTATTTGTGCCTTTTGGCCCTCGTTGTTTGCCCAATATGGCAGCAAATCTAGTAGGGAGCCCAATCTAGTACTCCATCTGGTCCATATGTATGTAGTTAAATCTAGAAGCAAATCTACAGGGAATGTACGATAAATTCACAAGGTCATATAGTAGAATAGGGATAGATAATATAGATAATAAGCTGCATTCAGCAGCCAAACATAGTAGGGTTCGAGGTTCTTCACAGCAGTACAGCACCATCATACTAACAACATAACAACGAGGGATCCCTAGCTAACAACAAAGGGATCCCAACAACAAAATGTAGGAGGCAGCAGCAGCACACGTCCAGGACTCCGCCTACCCCATCTGCCTCTGCCTCCACTTGTTGCTCCCCTTGGGAGCCTTGGGCTTGAGCGGAGGCATGCACCCGCTGGAGATCTCCACCCGCTGGATGTTGCGGAGGTGCATGCCGAGCGCCAAGTGCTTGGCGCGGAAGGAGTTGGGGTTCACCGACGCGTCGACCTTGGGGTTGGTGTGGCCGATGTTCTCGGCATGCGTGAGGACGCAGTTGAAGTCAGTGCCGCCGAGCCTCCTAGTGCAGAAGGGGCACCTGTAGACACCCTTGGCGACATCGAGGTAGGAGACGTACTGGCCGACCTGCAGCCTCCGCAGCACCTGGCGAGTCTTGACGTCATGGTGCTCGTCGTCGCTGCCGACGTCGCTGCCAGACAGCTGATCCATATCAAATGGGAATTTATTAGTGAATGAGTTGCAAACGTGCATGATAACAAAGTTAGGAAAAAGAGAGGCAGCCTCAGTTAGAGTGGACACGATTATATGTCTACAGGGACGGTGTAAGCGAACCAAAGCTCATGCACAACAGATTTGTACACAGAAATGGTTCGCTGAACCCTCCCTGTAAAAATCTGTGCCCACCGATTCATCATAGGCAAAGAAACAGATTCCAGATCTGAACTTGAACACATTCCAGATTATTTGCAAAATTAAACGGTTGATATCTTTTGATTCGTGCATAAAATAACTGATTGAGATCCTATGATTACTTGCATAAATTAACTGATTGAGATCCCATTATTACTTGCATAAATTAACCGAACGGCCGAACCCCAAATCTTAAACGAAATCAAGGAGGGATCAAAGCAAAATGGAATAAAATCGGCACAAATATTAGCCCAATACTCATCCATCCACAGATCCATCTACACCAGCACAAATAGGGTTCAAAAAGGAATGGGGAACAAAAAAGGAAGCAAACCGTAGTTACCTCGTTCCATGGGTCCTCTATGGAGGTGTCGTAGCGGTTCGGGGCGGGACGTACGGCACGGGCTCGGAGGGGGCCCCTCCCGGGGGGATCTGCCCGCGCGCGGCGGCAGCGGCCTCCGAGGCACCGGCGGAGGCGGCGCGGCGTCTCGTTGAGGGACGGCGGCGACGTCCGTTGAGGGGACGGCGTCGAAGAGGGAGGCGTCGCGCTTGGAGCCGACGGCGCCGTGGACGATGGGATTGGCATTCTCCTTGTCCATCTCGCCGGCAGAGGAGAGGGAGAGGGAGAGGGTTTTTTTCTTTGGAGAAGATGATGGGACGTGAGAGAGGCGGTGTTGCGTAGGCGGGTGAGAGTGACAGAGATAGTGGGAGGAGGCGTCTATAAAGGCAAGGGGTGGTTAATGCGACCCGCGTCCTACGCGTCCACCGCTGCACGTCTGCACGTCTTGGACTTCTGCAATGCGCCACGCGTCCACGATTGCACGTCTTCAACTTCTGCACCGCGACCGGCGTCTACGCGTCAAATATTGCACGTCTTTCATTTCTGCACCGCAACACGCGTCCTCGAGTCTAACCCTGGAAATTTAGATATACTCAGGTATAACCTCGAGCATTATACTAGCATTTTTTGTGTGCTCAGTTTTCCCCTTGAGTGCTAATACTGGCTAGTGCAATATGCTCAGTTTTACCCTCAAGTAGCTGGTCAACAGACAGTCAACAAATGGGATTAACTAGTTAAATGAGTCATTTAATGTGCAAAAAATTCCGAAAAATAGTGGCACATACTCATGGAGTCTTTACCACAAATTGTCAGTTCTCAAAACATAGATAAGTCATAGATAAATCAAGTTTTACCATAAATTGCCACTTCTCAAAGGCCTTCTCAAATCACCTAGTAGCTATGAAGGTGCATGGTTTTCCACAATAAGCCCTTCCCAAAACAGCTTTCCCCAAAACATACTTTGTCTAAATGAGGCCACAATTCTCACACTCATGTATATTTGTATTGCAAATAGTTTGAGATAGGCCAAGATGGGTTTTATTGTACAAAACACGCATTTTCCATTTTTTAAATCTCATATTTGAATCCCTTAGTCTGTTTATTACATAGGTGCCCTTGGTTTCTTGATACTACTCAGTTTTGCCCTCTCCCTCCACAAATTCTCTCACACGTGCAACATTGCCCTGATTGGTCTAGCCCATGTCACGCGGATCGTGCCCGCCGACCGTTGATCGTATGATCTAACGGGTAGGATAACCCCTCTCTCTCTCTGTCGGTGGTTACCTTCTACTCTCTAAGTATGCTAAAGGGCGGTTTTCTGTATTTATTTTCACACGCTAAAAATTATAAACTCTTTTAGGCATTACTTTTCACGCAAAAAAATGATAAACCATCACCGATTTGTTGTAGCCATAAATTTTCACGCAAAAAATGATAAACCGTCACCGATTTATTGTAGCCATTAATTTTCACGAAAATCCCAAATGATGAACCATCACCGATTTGTTGTAGCCATTAATTTTCACGCAAAAAATGATAAACCATCACCGATTTTTTGTATCCATTACTTTTCACGCAAAAAATGATAGACCATCACCGCCATTACTATTCACGGTAAAAATGATAAACGAACCAATCTATCTATCTCTATATTTGAAGTTTGGAAGGGTTCACCATCTAGTTATGTTAACTTTCGAGGTTTTGACCTGAAAACAAATGGGTATTATAAAGGGAAATAAAAGTTCAAAAAAATGTAAAAACGAAACAATCTACCTATCTTTGTATAGAAGATCGTCTGTATGATTTTTGAGGTCATTTAGAGAAGGTAGAAAAATCCCTTTTGAGAAGGTCGAAAAAACCTAACTTGTTACAAAAGCTGGTTTCAGTGAGACCTAACCAAATTTGGCATACATTATGCCATATCTATAACAACAAGGAATATCTAAAAGGGAAAGTTTCACAAAATCTGAAATTTATGGCGAAAATGATGCCTTACATGATGCTGTTTTTCGAGGTTTTGACCTGAAAATCAATTGGATATTATAAAGAGAAATAAAAAGTTTGAAAAATATAAAAACGAAACTATCTATCTATCTATGTATAGAAGATCAGCTGTATGAAATTTGAGGTCATTTAGAGGAGGTAGAATAAATCACCTTGTTAGAAAAGCTGGTTTGACTGAGACGAAACGGCATGCGTTTAAGCAAAGTGATTTTTTCGAACATCTCCAAATGATCCCAAATTTGCCATACATGATGCCATACGTGTAACAACAAGGAACCCTATCTAAAAAGTGTCAAAAAAGTTTGCCCAACCGTATAGCTCTATCAAAAAGAACCTCACCATGGCGCTAGTATAATTTTGGGCTTAGTTACAAACTTTCGTTACCTAACCTTCAACACGAAACTTGTTTCAAATCACTTTTGGCGTACAAGAAACAAATCCCTCCTTGATTCGAGCACCACAGCCTCCAAACTTTGCCGATGCCGATATCGGCATGGTCAGAACGGCTATGCTCGACGCCACTGCTAGGTCACCGTCGGGATGCACCCTCAATCCCGTCCCCTCATTCGATCACTGACACACCAGAGATACCGCCGAGGCCAATGACGAACGTACATGCTGATGCCAATGCCAAACATGCATCCACGCCGATGTGGGCACGGCCACGCCGCCCCGCTATGTTGGACGCCACAGACCACCGCGAGGTCTTTCCCTTCGCCACCACACTCTTCTAGCACCCATCTATACACGCCAGAAAGGAGAGACACTAGTTTTCTCTACATTGCTCGTGTTCGTGTCGGACACGGTCAGTCAAAGTTTTGAGGTAGTCGTCGATGTCGTCGACCATTTCTTCTCTTCTTTGCATGGTTAAACGCGTCTAGTTCATATCTATCTAATGCGTCTGGTCTCGCCTCATGCAGTTCTTTGTGGACGTCGATCTCATCTCGGCACCCCGCAGGCCACCTCCTCCGTGCCATCGCTGTAGAGCTCCGTTTAAAAATCTATTCCTACCCGTGTATTGCCCCTTGTATCAGCGCCATGGCCCACTTGTCATTAGATATACCGAAGCCCCACTCGTGCGTGTTTTGGTCAGGGATACAGCGATGCTTACGGTCAAACAAAGATGGATGGTCTGACGTATCTTTGCGGGCTCTACGTGGCCCCACTAGTCAGAAGATAACGGTCAACCGTCGGGCAACCAGCCGTTACAACATCTGTGATGGTTTCAGACAAGGTCTTGGGGAAAACTGAGGAAAAACTAAGGAGCTGGGGAAAACTGAGCACAACTAAGGAACCGAGGGCACGAAAATAGAAATCCCTTTCAAAAAAAGCCAAATGTTATAGCATCTCTAGCACAACACTGCCCATAAACGAACACCAACCGGACCTATAGTGAAGCTCCTACTTTAGCTAGGCCACTAAAAAGAGTAAAATGCGCCCGAGATCATAAATGTGTTGGGATGTTAAGTTGGTTTTAATTATATGAAAATGCATATTTAAATCATAAATATTCGTAAGTCTACCACCTCAAGTCCTACCCGGGTCTGATCTACCTCGTCGCATGTTGACTTGTTCACATATGCAGTTTTTTTTACCATAAAGCTTTTCAAAAATCGACCACCGCTTGTATTTGTCGTTGTCATCGCACTCCTATGATTTTGAGAACTCGTCAAGAGCCTAGTTAGCTTAGTGGTGAGCCCCACCATCTTTCCTCTCTTCCTAGCACGTGTGAGTCCAACGCATCGGTTCAACCTGGGCGCCACCACCGCCCGTTGGTGCAGTCGTCATCGGCTACTCTGGTCACCCTTGATCCCCACACTACCTACATTAGGTGTGGTGCAACCTAGGGCACCAGGGCCCTAAAATTTTATTGGATATATCATCCGACCCATCCAATTCGGTAGTGTGGTTATCGCCGTTGGAGGCGCAACCTCCAAAGCTTGGGGAGTGGCGGTCCGAGGAGAGGAGGGGAACGAAATGGAGCATACTACAGGCACCCCAAGGAGGTGGGGAATGGGGCTGGTGGCACGGCCGGATGCGCTCATCCCCAGACATACATAGGGAGGGAGGAGGCGGAAACTTGGAAGATAGAAAATTTTACGGATTTTTCAAGTGTTGCCTACGTGGCATGAATCAACATTGCCACACGGACATATGTAGGTAAGACTTGAGGTGACACACTTTACAAACTTTTGGAAACTAAATAAATACTTTCATACAATTATGACTAGCTTGGCTTAGGGATTAGAGTTGATGACATTTATAAGGCTAAAAAGGCAGGCCGGTCCCTTGTTGATGTTTAGGACTAAATTGATCATTTTGTGATAGTTGACTAGTTGAAGGACTAAATTGGTAGGCAGGCACCCCACCAGTCCACCTCCACGGCTCCACCTCGCCGCCGGTTCACGGCAGAGCAAATGTTTCTTTCTCTCCGCCGCTTCCTCCGCCGCCTCCGCGCCATGGCTCTCTCCTCCGCCGATGACACCGCGGCCGTCTCCGAAGACGACCGGCGCCCGTGGGAGCCTCCGTTCGACGCGTCCAAGCCGGCGCCGCCCATCTCCTACCCCATCACCGACCTCGCCGCGCTCGCCTCCCGCTCCTACCTCTCCGAGGCCTCCAACTTCCACCTCCCCTTCAACCGCGCCTCCACGCCGCTCCCCTGCCCCGGGGCGCCGCTCCCGGCGCGCCGGCGCCTCCTCGTGTGCCACGACATGCAGGGCGGGTACCGCGACGACGCGGCGCCGCAGGGCGGCGCCAACCCCAACGCATACGCGCTCTGGCATTGGCACCTCATGGACGTCTTCGTCTACTTCTCACACTACCTCGTCACCCTCCCGCCGCCCTGCTGGACCAACGCCGCGCACCTCCACGGCGTCAAGGTTTCATTTTCTCACCTCCCTCCTCCAATGCTCCAACACTCCCAGCTCCAAGGTCTTGCCTGCTGCTTGACTTCGCCTAAGTGGACATGTAATTCTACTTTTCCCTTTTTGATCCAAGGTTTTGGGAACGTTCATCACAGAGTGGGAGAAAGGCGCAGAGATCTGCAGGGAGATGTTCGCAACAAAGGACTCTGCCCACATGTACGCCGAGAGGCTCGCGGAGCTGGCTGCTGCGTTAGGCTTCGATGGCTGGCTGGTAATGCTTCCTTCCCATTGGTATCTTTTGAGTTTGGCGTCTCAAGTGAAGTGATACACTACTTTTTAGTGAAAAAGCAATACACCTTTTGAAAACATGCTCCTCTTGCAGATGGGAACTGAGATTCTGAGTAGGTTGATATGCATGAGATCGTGAACTGTTCCCCATTTTCCGACTAAATTTATTCATCCCAACGTTTCTATCCGATCTGTGACGATGCTGTTCTTGGACACATATATATATGCCTGCTGCTGATACCAAATTATTGTCTCTCAGATCAATATCGAGGTTAAACTCGACACTCAGTTCATCGATAACCTCAAAGAGTTTGTCAATCATCTAACCAAGACAATGCATGCTGCTGTGCCAGGATCTTTAGTCATATGGTACTTTTCTACTCTGCGATGATAAGCAGGGCTGATCTCAGTTGTGAAGCTTGTTTGACGGACAAATTGCTGTCCTTACTTGACTCTACAGGTATGATGCAGTTACCGTGAATGGCGACCTCAGCTGGCAGGATAAGCTCAATAAATACAACAAGCCGTTCTTTGATTTGTGTGACGGCATATTTGTCAACTATACTTGGAAGGTAAACCTCGTTTCTTTTGCTGGTCCCCCGCAATCTCGCTTAAATGATGACCTGAAAATACTGGAATGAGTTTTTGTAGGAAAAATATCCACGAGATTCAGCTGCAGCTGCTCGAGACCGCAAGTACGATGTGTACATGGGTATTGATGTTTTTGGCCGAAATACTTACGGTGGTGGGCAGTGGAATGTATGTGAACGCTTCTCTGTTTTTGGTTCAGGTCATGTTGGTCAATTATTTCCAATAAGAATTATACTCGCGGAGTTAATGCAAAAAAAATGCATACCTCTCTATTTGTACTCTGCTTTGAAACTGGCAACCAAACTACTGTAGTCAGGTATTTTCAGTATACCTCAACAATTTTCCTGCAGATATTAAGTGTCTAATCGGTGCATACGCTAATGCTTAAGTATCTCACTGGGCTTATTACTTTACATTATCATATTTAGTTTAAAACATGCCAACTGCAAAACATTGCCTGGCTGCTACAGTAATGCAGTAGATCATCCCTCTAATTTCAGTTTTCTAGATTGTAAATGCATCTATTCTTCATCACCTTGTTTTAAGCATTAATGTCTATTTTGCTAGACAAATGTTGCCCTTGATCTACTGAAGAAAGATGATATCTCTACCGCCATATTTGCTCCTGGATGGATATATGAAACTAACCAACCACCTGACTTTCAGAGTGCACAAAATCGGTAATGTACTGTTCTCATGCTTCTTAGTTCTAACATACTATTCTGAAAGTATTCACCTAGAAATGCTGCAGTTGGTGGGGCCTTGTTGAAAATTCATGGGGTGTTCTTCAGAGCTATCCCAAAGAGTTACCTTTCTACTCGGATTTTAATCAGGTAGATTCCCAGTGATTATTAGTATTTGCACCAATTATCTGAACATCATTCTTTATTATATTGGGTGCAGATGTAAATAAATGCATGTACCGCGAATCTATATCATGATAGTACCTGCAGCGTACGCATGTCATATGATGTTGAAGCTGTTTACAAAACCTCTAACCCCAGGAATGCTGGTCCTCAATGCTAACTTGTGAATAGCTATTTGTGCCATGTTTGACATGTGTAACTTGATACTTAGCACTGAGTATAATTAGTAAATAGTATCAAAGTTGCCTAAAGTTCTTTCCGTTGTATGTTCTGTCCAGGGTCATGGTTATCAGGTATGTTATGAAGGTCTACAAGTCTCTAGTGATCCATGGAACAATATTTCTTGCCAAAGCTTTCAGGTACTATGCTGCCAGATCCTGTTGGTCATGTCTTCTGCATAGCATTGTTCACACTCTATACACCCTGACACATAATGATAGTAATACCTAAAAACAGATATATGCTGCCCTGCATGATTTGAAAAAAAAAACTACTTGACATATATGTTGATGATAAGAAAAAATAAATTGTTTCTTGCACTTCAATAAATAAGTTTTTTACCAGGTAAAGGTTTAAATTGCAGGTTGAAACTCCATTTCAAAATGCCACTACCATTTCTGTCTGTAAAAATTGCTGGTGTTTTTCTTATGGATTTAAGGGTGATATTTGTCAACCCAACCTTAACTAACCTATTACCATGCCCCCTTTTTGTCAGCCTATGCTTAAATACACTGGAGATGAAGTTCAGACACTGGTGCAAACTTCTATCAAGTAAGCTCACCACAAGTGAGGCGTAATTATGTGTGCCTTGAATTTCTGTGTATGTTTCCACTTCGTATGCTAAAGTGTACTTTTCAAACAAGTGGAATGACTGTTGATTATTTCTTGTGGTCACATTTGCATTCATTGTGCATTTTGTTGAAAAAAAGGACCAAATGGGGAGGAACCCCTTGCCCTCGGGTTTTCTCAAAGAAATGAGGAACTCTGTTGCAATGTTCATCCCCGTCTTATGCACTTGATCAGAGAGCAAAGTCATTTCTATTTGCCCTTTACATTTCATACAATTTCTTTTACAGGTCTTTTCCAATTTATAACAATTTTTTCGCTGGTTAATATACAGTTTCAAGGACGAGCAGTTCAGTGGTGGGGGCTCTGTGACAGTCAACGGAAGTCTCGAGCAGAATGTTATTTTCTCAGAGCAGCTTTTTAACGGTGGACTATACATGGAAAATGGGTCTGTACTTCTGTTTTATTCGGTGAGAAGATTTGTTTCATCTGTTATGTCATTTTAACTCTTCCAGTTGATCAGTAAGCATACTCTCTTGTTCTATTAAATGCAAAAGCGAATGGAGACTTAAGTTCTGTGAAAACTAAATTTATTTCACAATCACACTATAGAAATGTTTCTTGTTACGAACATTGACATTAGGCCCCTGAATCCATGATAACACTTGATGTCAACCCTTAATTTAGTGTTCTCTGAGCCATATTCTGTTCAGAAAAATGATACAGTTCCTTCTTGGTTGATTGATTCAGGTCAATGCTGATGCAAACTGTGCCGTAGGCTTGTCTCTGGACTTGTCATCTAGAAACAAGGAGAATACTTCCATTCTCGTTGCAGACGACATAGCAACATTCGATAGGAAGAAACAAAATCGCATGTATAGCTTGTATGTTCAATCTGATAAGGTAGCGCCACACGCTTCAGATAACCAAAACTGGGTCCTCTACCAAGCAACTGTCCAGTCCAGTGCCAGCTACACATTAACTGGAATCAACATTGTCTGCACGTTGAAAACTACTGGCGAAGTCAATACAGAATCAGAGGAAGATGGAAGCTCGGAAGCAAATGGAAGCAGAACATTACCTTACCATGCATTGCTAGGCCACGTAAGTATTCGGAACAGCAATGATGACAAGCTGTTCCCACCAGCAAAATCATGGTTGATCGAAGGCGGGTACATATCATGGTCGAAAAATTCCAACACATCTAAGCTTCTGAGTTTGAAAGTTAGCTGGAAGCTGAATACCAGCCGTCAGGCATCATTCATGAAGTATAATGTATATGTGGAGAAGTTAACTGCGGATTCAAATGCTAAGGCTTCCAGAAGTTTTCTTGGAGTTGCAAGTGTTGAAGCCTTCTATGTATCAAATCTCCAGGTTCCCGATGAAGTTACTTCTCTGAAATTTATAATTCAAGCATGTGGGCATGATGGCAGTTGCCAAGAACTAGAGGAATGTCCAAAGTTATTTTTGGTACCAGTTGATCACTCTGTGTAACATTAATATGGTGAATATGTAGCATACCATCTCATTTCTTTGACAACATAAAGAATAATTCAAATTAGAACAAATCAATCAAGCTTGCTGATGAGAACCTGCTGTGATCTATTTATTTAAAAGTTTTTATTGTTATCTAAATATACTGCTTGCTTGGACTGGTATTACTTATCTTAATTTTGATACTTGGTAACCAAAAGGGCAAAAGCTACAACCTTCGACCATTGGAAAATGTGAAAGCTCTTTAAGATGCATTTTGACTCTGAAAACCTCCTGCTCCTACTTGCAGAATCCTCTTCATTCAGGAGTCAGTACCACATTTTCTGAAAGAAACAGAATTCTCGTTCAGAACCTCTTTGTATCACAAACTCACAATGCAAGTCTTCTGGCAAGTTGAGACGGTTTCAGACTCCAACCGCACAACTAAGTTTAACAGTCAGAATGAAAAACCGGCTCATATATTGTGGCCTGACGACCCCTTTCGGTTTGATAGAAGAATCAGAATCACAGAGAATAATCGCCAATATTTTAAGATACAGGAACAGTCACGAGATCAAAGTGTATCCCACCACCATTGATTATAGGCCGATAGCACACTAGATTTTGACATAAGCTAGGAGGGAAAGCATCATCTAAGTAATTACATTGCATCTGTCAGGCCAGGTATGCTCATCCGTCAGGCCAGGTGTGCTCTAGAACTTGTCTATGATGATACCATCTCTGACGACCTCATACGCATCGCGGCTGCGGGTCTTCTTCATGCCAGCAGTGAAATGGACCTTTGAGCCCTCGGTCTTGATGGAGGTCACCTTGGTCCATACAAGCACCTTGGTCTTCATGCCCTCGATATCAGAAAGCTTTCCCTTCTCAAGGTAGCCAGTCACACAAGTGAAGAACCGCACCACTGATGAGTCCTTGTACCCGACGTCGCAAGCTGAAGGGATGTACACTATCAGCTTCTTTGTCTCTTCATTGAACTCATAATTAGTTGTATCCCTTGGGAAGAGGCCTGCTGGCATGTCATATTCTTTGAGAAGATCTGGTAATGCTTTCTGCAGCTTCCCTACGACCAAGACATGTTGCACACAGGTCAGTATAAGAAAAAATCAGTTAAAATTAGAAATTCGGCCTTTTCTAGAGAACATCCGAAAGTTTTGCACGTGCATGAGAAGCATTTTTTGTTACAAGATGAACAGATAGAGACAAAGGAACAAAACAACTAGTTTTTGCCTATAAACAGGTGGGGAGCCAGAGTAAGACCATCAACTCAATCCACATGCCAATATAACATGGTACTTTCTAGTGTAACATCTTCCTCACAAGTCATGATGCAGATGGATCCTTACTAAGAATTACTTTACATGGATCTGAGTCGTTTTGAGCAACCAAAATATGTCACCTGAAATTGATGCCCATTTGAACAAACAAAACAGCGCAAACAACTGGGAACAGTACTATCATCGATTTAGTTTCAAGATGATATTGACACGCATTTCATCTTCAATTCATGATAGTACCTTTCGTTTCTATTCAATACAATTAAATCGATGCCCCACATTTCAGGTTATCACAAAAAGGGAACAGGCATTAACTGAAGTACTAGAATACTACAGGATTAGGAAATAAGAGTGGATATTTTCCTTCAATGCATCACTAGTTCGCTCGTCAAAACCTTGCACAGCTCCAAAAACTAGCAAATGTGGCCCCTTACAGAATAATGAATAATCTGGTATTATTATTAGGGGTGGGGAAAATGGTTTCATGGTTTAGCTGACTTGAGCTTAGTGCAATTTTTTGTACAGTACTAAAATGGAGGTGGAGATTAGATTTGTGAAAGGAAATGAACTACCTTCACTGGCCGGTTTGAAACTGTTTCCACCGGTGTCAATTTTGCACACCCCTAATTATTATTACTCATGTTTTATTACTGGTAAGCGATATATTTTCATGGTACTTAATAAGACAATGGTCATTTGAGTATAAGCTGTTTTTCTCTTATTAGAACCTGAAATGATAGATAGTAATAGGTCAACATTTTACAATAGCTTTCAGAAATACTTGAAATTTAAAGATCAGCTTCCTCCTTTGCAATTTAATAAACCCCAACCATCAGTATGTGACGGTTTGAAGTACATAATTTAACTTATTTCATGTAAATCACACATTCAAGAAGCTACATTCGATATAACGTGGAAACAGAACTTTTTAATTTTTCATCCGCGCACCACATACCAATGTGTATTAATTAATGAGCTTCATCAGAAGTACGCAATATATTGTGTCATACTTATAATGGTGAAGTTCTAAATACTGCTGACATATTGTACCAGCAGTACATGTACAGTTTATCAGGTGGTGCAGGTATTTGCTACAGCAATGTTTGCCATTAAAAATACAGAATAGAAATGTCATACCTTTGATTTTGTTCACCATCCATTTAGCTCCCCCACCGATGCTGGAAGAGACCGACTGGATTCATTACGTAAATAATAGCATGTTAGAAGCTAGAACTGCATATAGATCTTTGGTTTACATCATAAAAGGTGGCAAACGTTTTACTAGTATATTTATCTTGATATTACAACAATATTGAAGAACCCGTAAAACACATTATTGGAAAAAATAAGATCTTTCGATGCTGAAAACCTGACGGCAGAGTATAACAGAGATAACTAGTATTATCAACCTTGCGCTTTTTGCTGCAGAGTTTTCTGAATACAGTACTCCGAAAGTATTTGTAGGTTGTCATAGATATGTGTTTTTACTTTTTAGATCTCTGTTCGTCAAATAATAAGCAGAGTTTTAATAGACTTATGAATTTTCAACCAAAAGTATTTAATTAAAGCATATGTTAAGTATCTATAAAATCTAACTGGTATAAATTTCAGTGCTAACATCCCAAAATTAGAATTATCTATTAGGACTGAAGTTAGGAGTAAAAGAGGAATACATCGCAGGAGTCGTGCTAGTGTGTTAGGCTAAATCAAGAGAAGAGAAAATTTAAGAAGCTCCAGTCACAGAACTCAGCAGAGCACAAATCAGAGTCAGTAATAAACCAAAGTATGCACACAGTCTCCTGGTAATGGATGAAATAGCTACGATATGTTTCTATGTCTTCCTCTATATTCCTCCCACCATCACAGGGCATGAGCAATCAGCTTCTACCACAGCTACTACAATTTTCCGTCCAGTAGATACAAGTATAACCAGACCATCATATCCATTTTACATGCATGCCTCTCATCACTACAGCCCCTCCTTTTTTACTGCAGATACCATGCAGTACTGAATAGTTGTGGTGGGTTATGAGTAGGATATACTACCATAGTTTCAAAGATTTTACTCGGTCAACTAGGAATTATGAAGGTACTAGCCATACATTGTTACTACTACTACTAGACATGCTTGCCAAAAAAACAGCAGATGAGGCAACCACTACTTCTAGTATCTTTAAGCTGGCCCATCAGAATGGCGCAAGTAGATTCATAACTAAAAAATGTCTGACTTTTCTAGCCTATTGGCTATATTTACGAATCAGATACCATTTGGTAAATAATCTTGCACACCTTCATAGGAAATGTTTGTACAGAGAGACAAATTCATTGCTAGCAGAGAGGTCAAGTGTGTAGTCATGGAGTTGCACAAACTATCTTGTCTGTAATTGTATTGGAACTTGGAAGCCTGTAGGCCGAAACTTAAATCGCATGAGCATATTGTAGAACCTAACTTAAATCGACCACCCATGCGGGACTACAGGTAGAAGTACATGGTTCCTGCTAAATTACATCTTTCCTTGTAAACCCGGTCTATATGGAGTCATTTCCCAAGGAAATTGAAAGCTCGTTGGTGAACTGTGACAATTAATACAGTACTTGGGACAAAGCAATCTAGCAGCTGCAAATCCTCAAGCAATTCAGATTGAATCCTACTTCCGCAGCAGAACAGAGTGCTCGCAAGAAAATGAACCGGTCTAACAAAGTGCACAGATCACATCTGGGCATCTAAAATCGCATGGCAAACCCAAGCGAATAATCCTCAATATAGTTTAGCCCATTCCCACTTTTCAGGCAAAGCGCCGGCGCAAACAGCAGGAAACATTTCCTAGTAGAAACGCAATGTAGGCCAAAGATTCGAAAAGGATTGGAGTGCGTACGTTGAGGTCGTCGCCGATGGAGTCGATCTCCTTGCTGGCCCTCTTGCTGAACCAGTAGCTCCCCACCTTGTTCAGCACCTGGTCCATCTCCCCTCCTGGCCTCCTCTGCTCCTCCCCGCCCCCCAAATTAGTTGTGGAGCTTGTCTGATGAACAAATTGGTGTTCCTTTCTTGGCTCTACAGGTATGATGCAGTTACTGTGAATGGCAAGCTCGGCTGGCAGGATAAGCTCAATAAATACAACAAGCCGTTCTTTGATTTGTGTGACGGCATATTTGTCAACTATACTTGGAAGGTAACCTTGTTTCTTTCTATGGTCCCCCGCAATCTCGCTTAGATGATGACCTGAAAATATTGGGATGCTTTTTGTAGGAAAAATATCCACAAGATTCAGCTGCAGCTGCTGGAGACCGCAAGTACGATGTGTACATGGGTATTGATGTTTTTGGCCGAAATACTTATGGTGGTGGGCAGTGGAATGTATGTGAACGCTTCTCTGTTTTTGGTTCAGGCCATGATTGTCAATTATTTCCAATAAGAATTATACTTGCAGAGTTAATGCAAAAAAATGCATACCTCTCTATTTGTACTCTGGTTTGAAACTGACAACCAAACTACTGTAGTGAGGTATTTCATTGTAACTCAACAATTATCCTGCAGATATTAAGTGTATAATTGATGCATACGCTAATGCTTAAGTATCTCACTGGGCTTATTACTTTACATTATCATATTTAGTTTAAAACATGCCAACTGCAAAACATTGCCTGGCTGCTACAGTAATGCAGTAGATCATCCCTCTAATTTCAGTTTTCTAGATTGTAAATGCATCTATTCTTCATCACCTTGTTTTAAGCATTAATGTCTATTTTGCTAGACAAATGTTGCCCTTGATCTACTGAAGAAAGATGATATCTCTACCGCCATATTTGCTCCTGGATGGATATATGAAACTAACCAACCACCTGACTTTCAGAGTGCACAAAATCGGTAATGTACTGTTCTCATGCTTCTAAGTTCTAACATACTATTCTGAATCACCTAGAAATGCTGCAGTTGGTGGGGCCTTGTTGAAAATTCATGGGGTGTTCTTCAGAGCTATCCCAAAGAGTTACCTTTCTACTCGGATTTTAATCAGGTAGATTCCCAGTGATTATTAGTATTTGCACCAATTATCTGAACATCATTCTTTATTATATTGGGTGCAGACGTAAATAAATGCATGTACCGAGAATCTATATCATGATAGTACCTGCAGCGTACGCATGTCATATGATGTTGAAGCTGTTTACAAAACCTCTAACCCCAGGAATGCTGGTCCTCAATGCTAACTTGTGAATAGCTATTTGTGCCATGTTTGACATGTGTAACTTGATACTTAGCACTGAGTATAATTAGTAAATAGTATCAAAGTTGCCTAAAGTTCTTTCCTTTGTATGTTCTGTCCAGGGTCATGGTTATCAGGTATGTTATGAAGGTCTACAAGTCTCTAGTGATCCATGGAACAATATTTCTTGCCAAAACTTTCAGGTACTATGCTGCCAGATCCTGTTGGTCATGTCTTCTGCATAGCATTGTTCACACTCTATACACCCTGACACATAATGATAGTAATACCTAAAAACAGATTATGCTGCCCTGCATGATTTGAAAAAAAAAAACTACTTGACATATATGTTGATGATAAGCAAAAAAAAATTGTTTCTTGCACTTCAATAAATAAGTTTTTTACCAGGTAAAGGTTTAAATTGCAGGTTGAAACTCCATTTCAAAATGCTACTACCATTTCTGTCTGTAAAAATTGCTGGTGTTTTTCTTATGGATTTAAGGGTGATATTTGTCAACCCAACCTTAACTAACCTATTACCATGCCCCCTTTTTGTCAGCCTATGCTTAAATACACTGGAGATGAAGTTCAGACACTGGTGCAAACTTCTATCAAGTAAGCTCACCACAAGTGAGGCGTAATTATGTGTGCCTTGAATTCCTGTGTATGTTTCCACTTCGTATGCTAAAGTGTACTTTTCAAACAAGTGGAATGACTGTTGATTATTTCTTGTGGTCACATTTGCATTCATTGTGCATTTTGTTGAAAAAAAGGACCAAATGGGGATGAACCCCTTGCCCTCGGGTTTTCTCAAAGAAATGAGGAACTCTGTTGCAATGTTCATCCCCATCTTATGCACTTGATCAGAGAGCAAGTCATTTCTATTTGCCCTTTACATTTCATACTATTTCTTTTACAGGTCTTTTCCAATTTATAACAATTTTTTCGCTGGTTAATATACAGTTTCAAGGACGAGCAGTTCAGTGGTGGGGGCTCTGTGACAGTCAACGGAAGTCTTGAGCAGAATGTTATTTTCTCAGAGCAGCTTTTTAACGGTGGACTATACATGGAAAATGGGTCTGTACTTCTGTTTTATTCGGTGAGAAGATCTGTTTCATCTGTTATGTCATTTTAACTCTTCCAGTTGATCAGTAAGCATACTCTCTTGTTCTATTAAATGCAAAAGCGAATGGAGACTTGAGTTCTGTGAAAACTAAATTTATTTCACAATCGCACTATAGAAATGTTTCTTGTTACGAACATTGACATTAGGCCCCTGAATCCATGATAACACTTGTGGACAGAGGTGAGGGCCTAACCTGAGGTAGAAGGAGGCTGCAGGGAGGAACTCTCTCAGCATAGGGTTACAGAGATAGAAGCAACTTATATAGGTCACGACTAGGCGAGATGGGCCACAACAGAGAACAAGAAGATAGCCCAACAGATACTCCAACACTCCCCCTCAAGATGGGTGATAAATGTCAATCATCCCCATCTTGTCACAGGCAAGATGACAGTCCTTTGATCCTAGTCCTTTTGTTAAACAGTCTGCCACTTGTTGTCTTGATCTCACATAAGCCAATGAGATAATCCCTGCATCAATCTTTTCTTTAATGAAAAATCTGTCTATCTCCACATGTTTGGTGCGCTCATGCTGGACAGGGTTGTTTGCTATGTTTATGGCAGACATATTATCACACCACACTTTCAAGCTTCCTTGCCTTAAAATTTTCAGCTCTCTTAGAAGGTTTCGTACCCACAACATTTCACCCAGGCCCTGTGACATAGCTCTGTACTCTGCTTCGGCTGTTGATTTCGAGACAACAGATTGTTTCTTACTTCTCCATGACACCAAATTTCCTCCAACAAAAACACAATACCCTGAGGTGGATCTTCGATCATCTAGGCAGCTAGCCCAATCTGCATCACAATATCCATCTACATTTAGGTGTCCATTACTTTTAAACCACAATCCTTTTCCCGGAGTGTCTTTCAAGTATCTCAAGATTCTTTGAGCTGCTTCCAAGTGTCCATCCCTCGGATCATGCATATAGCGACTCACTACACTCACTGCAAATGATATATCTGGTCTTGTGTGGCATAAGTATATTAGTCTTCCAACAAGTCTTTGATATTTCTCCTTGTCTATGGGTTCTCCAGACTCTGCTGTGATTTTATTATTCTGGTCAATAGGAGTTGAAGCCACTCGGCACCCTAGCATGCCCATATCATCTAAGAGATCCAATGTATACTTTCTTTGAGATAGTGCTATCCCTTTTGACGATCTTGCAACTTCTATTCCAAGGAAGTATTTAAGTTTTCCCAAATCTTTCACCTCAAAGGCTTGACTCAAGCATCCTTTCAGTTTTGCGATTTCAACATCATCATCTCCCGTGATAATAATATCATCAACATACACCGCAAGGATAGTGATTTTCTGCTCAGAATGTCTGTAAAATAAGGTATGGTCTCCATTGCATTGACCATATCCCATACCACACACCACTTGTCTAAACCTATCAAACCAGGCCCGTGGAGATTGTTTGAGACCATATAGAGATTTCTTCAGTCTACATACCTTCCCTTTAGTTTCAGGTCTGACAAATCCTGGTGGCATCTCCATATACACCTCCTCTTGAAGATCACCATGCAGAAATGCATTTTTGACATCAAGTTGATGCAAGGGCCATCCGAAATTTGCTGCACAAGAGATCAATATTCTGACAGTGCTCATTTTTGCCACTGGTGCAAACGTCTCATCATAGTCAATGCCATAAGTCTGACTATATCCTCTTGCCACAAGTCTTGCCTTATATCTCTCCACTTTTCCTTCTGCATTTTGTTTTACAGAATAGATCCACTTACAACCTACTGTATTCTTTCCTTTAGGGAGATCTGTCAACTCCCATGTTTTATTTTTCTTCAAGGCCTCCAATTCTTCCATCATAGCATTGCACCATCTCGGGTCCAACCTGGCTGCCTTCCAATCCTTAGGAACAGATACAGTTTGAAGTGAAGCAACAAAAGCCCGAAAAGAGGGTGACAATGCCTCGTAAGAAATATAATTTCCTACGTCATAGTCATCATAACTCAGTCGCTTTGGGGGCCCAACTTTCCTTACCCCTTTTCTTATTGCAATTGGCAAGTCTAGGCTATTATTGGACTCAGTCTGAGATTGATTCTCCTCAGCAGAATCTACACTTGTGCTTTCTTGATTTTCAGGTCCAATAGGTTGCTCCCCCTGCCCCTGGTCTTGTTGCTCCTCCACAGCATCTACTTGCTCCCTTTGTACTTGTCTTCTAGAGTACACAAGTGGATTCTGCAGCCATCTTTGTGGTGGTACGGGTCTAGGTGGTGTAGGTGTACCAGGAATTGCAGGAATCTCCGCTACAATAGGAATTTGTTGATGTTGCTGTTGATCACCATCTTGCTGCTCTTGATCACCACCTTGCTGTTGCTCCCCCTCTTGAGCATCACCAAGATGGTCAAGCCCCTGGAACAAGCCACTAAGATCACTCTCACCGTCATAAAATGGTTCTGACTCGCGAAACGTAACATCCATGCTTACAAATGTCCTCCTGTCAGTGGGACTCCAACACTTGTAACCCTTCTGTCTGGAGGAATAGCCAATAAAGATACATTTGATAGCCCAATGATCTAGCTTGCCAACAGACGGTCTGTGATCCCTTACAAAACATGTACAACCAAAGAGTTTGGGTGGTACAACAAAATCATTGTTATTTAGAAGGAGTTGGCAAGGAGACTGCATACCTAGAATCTTTGAAGGCATTCTGTTGATCAAATACGTAGCAGTCATAACTGCCTCACTCCATAAGAATTTGGGAACATTCATGGTAAACATAAGAGATCGGGCCACTTCAAGAATGTGCCTATTCTTCCTCTCAGCAACTCCATTCTGGGGAGGAGTGTCAGGACATGAAGTCTGGTGCAGTATACCTTGCGAAGATAAGAAATCAGCAAAAGGTTTGTTGATATATTCACACCAACCGCGTCTCTCCCCCCGCGTCGCCCTCCTCTGGCGACAGGGGGGAACCCTGCCGCCGCCGCCTCTCGCCCCTCCTCCCCTCTCCCTCGCTTCGCCGCCGCCGGAGGGGGCCCAGCAAAGCCGCGCGCGCCCCCGGGGAAGGTGGCGGCGGGGCATTCTCTCCCCCTCCCGCGACCCCTGGCGAGGAGGAGCTCGCCCGGGCGCGGCGTGTGTGCGGCGGGCGCGGTGGGCCGGCGGCCGGGCGCCGGCGGGTCTGCGGGCGGCCGGTGGTCCGTGGCCAGGTCGAGGTCGGGGCCGGAGGTGGTGCAGCGGGCGCGGTGGGGCTTGGCGGCGCGTCTGCGGGCCCAGATGGGCTCCTGCGGGCCTGCCCGGGCTTGCTCCGGGTCGTTGGCCGGCGGCGGCTGGCTCGGCGCCCCGGTGGTTCGGCGGCGCGGCGGCGGGCGGAGCTCCGGCTCCTCCCGGATGTGGCGGCGTCGACGGCGGCTCACGGCTGCTGTCCGGCGAGGGTGAGCGGGGTGGCGGCCCCTCTCCCTGCTTCTTCCTCTGCGCGGGTGGTGATCTGCCGGTTGTTGTCGGTTGCTCGTTGCGGCGGGCGTCGGCTCCTGCCGGCGGTGAGGTTGGTGGTCCTACGTGGTGTGGCGTCGTCGCCGCGTGGGAGGTGCTTGTTCCAGTGGTTCGCAGGCCGGCGGCGTTGTGGGTCTCCCTCATCTCCGTTCGGCAACGTGGGAGTGCAGAGGTTCGGCTGCTCCGAGCGAAAGCTGATGGCGCGGCAGCTGCGGATGTCGCTATCCTCTTGGGGGCCTTCATGGAGCCTTCGACCTCCTCCGCTCCCGGAGCTTAGTTCTTCGGGTGAAAGCCTAGGCCGTGGCAGGGCCGGACGACGGCGTCGATCCACGTCGCTTCCCTCTTGGGGGCGTCGTCTTGAAGACTTTGTTCCCCAGCGTGCTTTCCTGAGGCTGGACTTGTACGGCATCTCGGCGGGTGGCCGGTGATGTGTGAGGTCCGTGTGGTGGCTTGTGTGGCAACGATGGCGGTGGTGAGCGATGTTTTGGTAGCGTCAAGACCTTGGCTTCAGCGAGCGTCCGAGCTTCTTCGTCTTGTGTTTCGCTTGCGGTGGAGTCGGAGCTGCTATGGTTTGTCGAGTTTCTTCATTTGAGCAGCGTACGATGACCTGCTGGGTGGCCCTCTGGCGATGATCTTCCTCGACGCATGTCTTGCGCTTATCCTCTTCGGAGCTCGTCATCAGAGTCGGAGCTGCCTGTTGCTTCACGAGGAGTCGCTTGTTTGGCGGTGGCCGGCTTGAGCTTCACGGTGCCGCTTCGGCGGGGTCTTGGTGGTTGGTTCTTCGGTGAAGTCGGAGTCGCTGAAGAGTGATGACGATGACGTTGAAGGTCAACCGCGACGACTTCTCGCTTCGGAGGCTCTGTGCCCCCGCGGCGGTCGTGCTCCATGACGAGCGTCGGGGCACTTGTTTCGGTTTTCGGCCGGTTTTCCGTTAATAAACTGGCCAAATTCTGTACTTCTTCTCTATTAATGAAAATGGCAAGTCTTTTGCCTCGTTTCAATAATATATTCAGTACCATTATCAGTTCTGATCACTTGCACCTGAACATTAAATTGGTTCTTCACATAGGCACAAAAACTCTGAAAACAAGTGAATACTTCATCTTTGTGACGCATAAGATAAATCCAAGTCATTCTGGAATAGCAGTCAATAAAAGTCACAAAGTACTTCATGCCACTTACTGACACAACAGGACACGTCCATACATCAGAGTGCACTAACACAAATGGGGATACACTTCTGATCCCTCTACTAACATAAGAGGTTCCCGTATGCTTAACATATTCGCAGGCATCACAACATAATTTGGTTTTGTCCACTCCATTCATTACATCGGGAAAAACTCGAAACATTTTATCAAATGCCATGTGGCCCATTCGACAATGATGAACTAGGGCCATACTCTCCTTTCCTCCAACAATCGCAGCAAACACAGAACTAGCATCATGCCCCATCTTGTCACGATCTATGTGCCAAAGACCCCTATGCCTGGTTGCAGTCCCAATCTTCCTGCTGCTCTCCCTTTCCTGAATTAAACACATATATCTGTCAACTATTATACGGTAGTCCTGCTGATCAATCAGGGCACTTAGAGATAGCAGATTTACTGGAAAAGCAGGAACATGTAGAACTGATGACAATTTTATGTTGGGTGTACATTGCACCGACCCCTCCCCTTTTATAGATTGTGCTGTGCCATCTGCTGTTTGGATAGTGCCTCTATGTGTGGGAGGATACTTAGTATAAGAGTCAAACTCACTAATATTCCCACTAACATGTTTGGATGCTCCAGAATCAAGAATCCAATCTGAATTAGCATTATGAGTGGCTATAGAAACTCGATCAATATTACCTTCATCTTTGTAGACATAGTGAGCAAAGTTCCCAAAGGTTGCTTCATTCTGTCCTTCTTCCTTTGATTGTCCCTGAGAGGTACTGGTAGTTGGCTCTGAAGCTGCTGCCATATGTGCCTTGGGTGATATAGCGTGCTGCTGTCCACCACCCCTGCCATATTGTTGTCCATATGGTTGTCCACCACCTCTGCCATACTGATGTCCATATGGCTGTCCACCACCTCTGTCATACTGCTGTCCACCACCTCTTCCATACTGCTATCCATATGGCTGTCCACCACCTCTGCCATCACCTCTTCCTCTGTAGCTTCCTCTGCCATGTGTGTATCCTCCTCTCCCCCTACTGGGTGTAGCAAAGGAGGTACATTGATGCTTCAAGTGTCCCTTTTGTCCACAAGTATAGCAGTCTCTTATCTCTTGTCTCTCAGTAGTGTAGAAGGTCGGATGCGGGACAGAATCGCTTCCCTTTGTCATATTCAGACGCACTTCCTCTCTGGACATAGCTGCAATGGCTTCTTTGAGAGAAGGGGTAGTGGTTTGATGCAGTAAAGAAGCTCTTCTCCCCTCAAAATCTTGATTGAGACCTTTCAAGAACTTCATGACTCGCCGACGTTCAATCCAGCTTGCAGCAGCACTCACACACTCCCCATGGGCAAGTTCCAGTGGATCAACATGATCTAAATCTCCCCAAAGATGCTGCAACTCAGCCACATATGCCATCACAGTTTTGTTTCCTTGTTGCAAGTCATGCACTTTATCCTCAATCTCAGCAATCAACATAATGTTCCCCTTTCCAGAATATAGATTTGATAAGGTGTCCCATACCTCTGAAGCTTTTGTGAGTGCCTCTACAGAAGCAGCAATGTTAGGAACCAAAGAGTTAAGCAACCATGCCACAATCAAAGAATTTGTGGCATTCCACTGTTTCCATTCCGGACTGGCCTTGTCCGCTGGTTCTGCAGCTTCACCACTCACACGTTCATCCAGCCCTTTCGAGTTCAAAATCAACAGCGCCCTCCTTGACCACCGGAGATAGTTGGCCACTCCTTCCAACTTGATTTCATTCGCCAGCAGCTCAAGTTTCTGACCGATGTTGGTATGAGGAACGATTGCTCCCCCTCCAGCAGATCCTCCCTCCATCTCCTTTGGTAGTGATAAGTTCTGCCAGCTTCTCCAGAGCCTTGGCCAAATCCCTGTTGTCCCCCATGCTTGACACCAAACTAACCTCTCAGAAACACCAAAGGGCTTACCCGCAGGATGCCCTCTTCGTCTTCTTACTCGTCACTGCCTTCCCCTCCTTGCCGCCGCAGCAGCCTGCTCCCTTCTTCTTCCTCCTAGCCGCCGCAGCAGCCTACTA
Source organism: Lolium perenne (assembly GCF_019359855.2). Lineage (NCBI taxonomy): Eukaryota > Viridiplantae > Streptophyta > Magnoliopsida > Poales > Poaceae > Lolium > Lolium perenne. Next base: position 167,690,737 of record NC_067244.2, read on the forward strand.
TCTTCCTCTTCCTCTTCCTCCTAGCTGCCACAGCAGACTAGGCTTCCAGATCGGCAATCCTTCCCGTCGTTGCCCTCACTGCCCTTTGCTCTGATACCATGTGGACAGAGGTGAGGGCCTAACCTGAGGTAGAAGGAGGCTGCAGGGAGGAACTCTCTCAGCATAGGGTTACAGAGATAGAAGCAACTTATATAGGTCACGACTAGGCTAGGCCAGATGGGCCACAACAGAGAACAAGAAGATAGCCCAACAGATACTCCAACAACACTTGACGTCAACCCTTAATTTAGTGTTCTCTGAGCCATATTCTGTTCAGAAAAATGATACAGTTCCTTCTTGGTTGATTGATTCAGGTCAATGCTGATGCAAACTGTGCCGTAGGCTTGTCTCTGGACTTGTCATCTAGAAACAAGGAGAATACTTCCATTCTCGTTGCAGACGACATAGCAACATTCGATAGGAAGAAACAAAATCGCATGTATAGCTTGTATGTTCAATCTGATAAGGTAGCGCCACACGCTTCAGATAACCAAAACTGGGTCCTCTACCAAGCAACTGTCCAGTCCAGTGCCAGCCACACATTAACTGGAATCAACATTGTCTGCACGCTGAAAACTACTGGCGAAGTCAATACAGAATCAGAGGAAGATGGAAGCTCGGAAGCAAATGGAAGCAGAACATTACCTTACCATGCATTGCTAGGCCACGTAAGTATTCGGAACAGCAATGATGACAAGCTGTTCCCACCAGCAAAATCATGGATGATCGAAGGCGGGTACATATCATGGTCGAAAAATTCCAACACATCTAAGTTTCTGAGTTTGAAAGTTAGCTGGAAGCTGAATACCAGCCGTCAGGCATCATTCATGAAGTATAATGTATATGTGGAGAAGTTAACTGCGGATTCAAATGCTAAGGCTTCCAGAAGTTTTCTTGGAGTTGCAAGTGTTGAAGCCTTCTATGTATCAAATCTCCAGGTTCCCGATGAAGTTACTTCTCTGAAATTTATAATTCAAGCATGTGGGCATGATGGCAGTTGCCAAGAACTAGAGGAATGTCCAAAGTTATTTTTGGTACCAGTTGATCACTCTGTGTAACATTAATATGGTGAATATGTAGCATACCATCTCATTTCTTTGACAACATAAAGAATAATTCAAATTAGAACAGATCAATCAAGCTTGCTGATGAGAACCTGCTGTGATCTATTTATTTAAAAGTTTTTATTGTTATCTAAATATACTGCTTGCTTGTACTGGTATTACTTATCTTAATTTTGATACTTGGTAACCAAAAGGGCAAAAGCTACAACCTTCGACGATTAGAAAATGTGAAAGCTCTTTAAGATGCATTTTGACTCTGAAAACCTCCTGCTCCTACTTGCAGAATCCTCTTCATTCAGGAGTTTTTTTTTTCCGAAACGGAGGCAAAAGCTTTGCCTCATCCATTTATTAAGCAGAAGGTGCCCGGTTTTTAGGAGAAAACCGAGCAAAAATCAACAACAACTGTGCCATAGCACACCCAAACCACACACACCGCCACAAGGGCACACCCAGCCACCCTGGCTACCCACAAAAGCTAAGAAGCTCAAGCCGGCCTATGCCAAACAGATGGCTCTTCGGAGAGAGACCGGCAGCTCCGCTTCTGACGACGAGCCTCGGAGAGGAGATGCGCAAGACAAGCGCCGAATAGGACCTTCACCGGACCGCCCCACGTAGGTCATCGTACACTGCCCGAGGGTGGCTTCGACTTCACAGCAAGAAGGATCACCACGAAGACATTCGAACACGCCGGAACGAAGCCGACTAATATGACCTTGCCGCAACCAAACCTTGGTCACCACCATCGTCGTTGCCTCACAAGACTCTACCCGGAACACCCGGACCTCCGGTTGACCTCCTGCCAACCCAGAAGCCATGTGTGCCTATCCCGCCGGAGTGCGCGAAGGGGGTCACCACCTTCAAGACGACGCCCTCAAGAGGGGACACGACGAAGAATCGACGCCGTCGTCCGATCCCATAGGATCAAGGCTTTCACCCGAAGACGTGAACCCGAGGCAGCGAAGGTCGTAGAGCTCCACGACCGCCCCCCAAGAAGGACAGCGACATAGAAGGACAGCGACATCCACAGACGCCGCGCGGTCAGGCTTTCGCCCGGAGCAAACGAACCACCACACCCTCACGCGGCCGGACAGCGAGACGAAGATCGAAAAACGTTGTCAGCCCGCAGTCCGCAGACACACCTCATGTGCAGAAGCGGCGCCACCGCCACACACAAACCACCACCGCCACCTCCACCAGACCAAGGAGCTCCGCGAGCTCGGTACCACATTTTCTGAAAGAAACAGAATTCTCGTTCAGAACCTCTTTGTATCACAAACTCACAATGCAAGTCTTCTGGCAAGTTGAGACGGTTTCAGACTCCAACCGCACAACTAAGTTTAACAGTCAGAATGAAAAACCGGCTCATATATTGTGGCCTGACGACCCCTTTGGTTTGATAGAAGAATCAGAATCACAGAGAATAATCGCCAATATTTTAAGATACAGGAACAGTCACGAGATCAAAGTGTATCCCACCACCATTGATTATAGGCCGATAGCACACTAGATTTTGACATAAGCTAGGAGGGAAAGCATCATCTAAGTAATTACATTGCATCTGTCAGGCCAGGTATGCTCATCCGTCAGGCCAGGTGTGCTCTAGAACTTGTCTATGATGATACCATCTCTGACGACCTCATACGCATCGCGGCTGCGGGTCTTCTTCATGCCAGCAGTGAAATGGACCTTTGAGCCCTCGGTCTTGATGGAGGTCACCTTGGTCCATACAAGCACCTTGGTCTTCATGCCCTCGATATCAGAAAGCTTTCCCTTCTCAAGGTAGCCAGTCACACAAGTGAAGAACCGCACCACTGATGAGTCCTTGTACCCGACGTCGCAAGCTGAAGGGATGTACACTATCAGCTTCTTTGTCTCTTCATTGAACTCATAATTAGTTGTATCCCTTGGGAAGAGGCCTGCTGGCATGTCATATTCTTTGAGAAGATCTGGTAATGCTTTCTGCAGCTTCCCTACGACCAAGACATGTTGCACACAGGTCAGTATAAGAAAAAATCAGTTAAAATTAGAAATTCGGCCTTTTCTAGAGAACATCCGAAAGTTTTGCACGTGCATGAGAAGCATTTTTTGTTACAAGATGAACAGATAGAGACAAAGGAACAAAACAACTAGTTTTTGCCTATAAACAGGTGGGGAGCCAGAGTAAGACCATCAACTCAATCCACATGCCAATATAACATGGTACTTTCTAGTGTAACATCTTCCTCACAAGTCATGATGCAGATGGATCCTTACTAAGAATTACTTTACATGGATCTGAGTCGTTTTGAGCAACCAAAATATGTCACCTGAAATTGATGCCCATTTGAACAAACAAAACAGCGCAAACAACTGGGAACAGTACTATCATCGATTTAGTTTCAAGATGATATTGACACGCATTTCATCTTCAATTCATGATAGTACCTTTCGTTTCTATTCAATACAATTAAATCGATGCCCCACATTTCAGGTTATCACAAAAAGGGAACAGGCATTAACTGAAGTACTAGAATACTACAGGATTAGGAAATAAGAGTGGATATTTTCCTTCAATGCATCACTAGTTCGCTCGTCAAAACCTTGCACAGCTCCAAAAACTAGCAAATGTGGCCCCTTACAGAATAATGAATAATCTGGTATTATTATTAGGGGTGGGGAAAATGGTTTCATGGTTTAGCTGACTTGAGCTTAGTGCAATTTTTTGTACAGTACTAAAATGGAGGTGGAGATTAGATTTGTGAAAGGAAATGAACTACCTTCACTGGCCGGTTTGAAACTGTTTCCACCGGTGTCAATTTTGCACACCCCTAATTATTATTACTCATGTTTTATTACTGGTAAGTGATATATTTTCAAGGTACTTAATAAGACAATGGTCATTTGAGTATAAGCTGTTTTTCTCTTATTAGAACCTGAAATGATAGATAGTAATAGGTCAACATTTTACAATAGCTTTCAGAAATACTTGAAATTTAAAGATCAGCTTCCTCCTTTGCAATTTAATAAACCCCAACCATCAGTATGTGACGGTTTGAAGTACATAATTTAACTTATTTCATGTAAATCACACATTCAAGAAGCTACATTCGATATAACGTGGAAACAGAACTTGTTATTTTTCATCCGCGTACCACATACCAATGTGTATTAATTAATGAGCTTCATCAGAAGTACGCAATATATTGTGTCATACTTATAATGGTGAAGTTCTAAATACTGCTGACATATTGTACCAGCAGTACATGTACAGTTTATCAGGTGGTGCAGGTATTTGCTACAGCAATGTTTGCCATTAAAAATACAGAATAGAAATGTCATACCTTTGATTTTGTTCACCATCCATTTAGCTCCCCCACCGATGCTGGAAGAGACCGACTGGATTCATTACGTAAATAATAGCATGTTAGAAGCTAGAACTGCATATAGATCTTTGGTTTACATCATAAAAGGTGGCAAACATTTTACTAGTATATTTATCTTGATATTACAACAATATTAAAGAACCCGTAAAACACATTATTGGAAAAATAAGATCTTTCGATGCTGAAAACCTGACGGCAGAGTATAACAGAGATAACTAGTATTATCAACCTTGCGCTTTTTGCTGCAGAGTTTTCTGAATACAGTACTCCGAAAGTATTTGTAGGTTGTCATAGATATGTGTTTTTAGATCTCTGTTCGTCAAATAATAAGCAGGGTTTTAATAGACATATGAATTTTCAACTAAAAGTATTTAATTAAAGCATATGTTAAGTATCTAAAATCTAATTGGTATAAATTTCAGTGCTACATCACAAAATTAGAATTATCTATTAGGAGTGAAGTTAGGAGTAAAAGAGGAATACATCACATGAGTCGTGCTTGTGTGTTAGGCTAAATCAACAGAAGAGAAAATTTAAGAAGCTCCAGTCACAGAACTCAGCAGAGCGCAATCAGTGTCAGTAATAGACCAACGTATGCACACAGTCTCCTGGTAATGGATATGAATAGCTACGATATGTTTCTACATCTTCCTCTATCTTCCTACCACCACCACAGGCCATGAGCAATCAGTTTCTACCACAGCTACTACATTTTTCTGTCCAGTAGATATAAGTATAACCAGACCATCATATCCATTTTACAGCCCTACCGTGGATTTACAAGCATGCCTCTCATCAGTACAGCCCCTCCTTTTTACAGCAAATACCATGCAGTAATGAATAGTTGTGGAGGGTTATGAGTAGGATATACTACCATAGTTTCAAAGATTTTACTCGGTCAACTAGGAATTATGAAGTTACTAGCCAAAGATTGTTACTACTACTACTAGACATGCTTGCCAAAAAGGGCCAGCAGATGATGCAACCACTACATTTAGTATCTTTAAGCTGGCCCATCAGACTGGCGCAAGTAGATTCGTAACTAAAAAATGTCTGAATTTTCTAGCCTATTCAGTATATTTACGAATCAGATACAATTTGAGGTCAGCAAGTAAAGAACATTAGAAGTCGCCTACTGCCAGCTGGGAGTGTATTTGGTAAATAATCTTGCACACCTTCATAGGTAATGTTTTGTACAGAGAGACAAATTCATTGCTAGCGGAGAGGTCAAGTGTGTAGTCATGGAGTTGCACAAACTATATTGTCTGTAATTGTGTTGGAACTTGGAAGCCTGTAGGCCGAAACTTAAATCGCATGAGCATATTGTAGAACCTAACTTAAATCGACCACCCACGCGGGGCTACAGGTAGAATTACATGGTTCCTGCTAAATTACATCTTTCCTTGTAAACCCGATCTATTTGGAGTATTGAAAGCTCGTTGGTGAACTGTGACAATTAATACAGTACTTGGGACTAAGCAATCTACCAGCTGAAAATCCTCAAGCAATTCAGATGGAATCCTACTTCCGCAACAGCTCGCAAGAACATGAACCAGTCTAACACAGCGCACAGATGACATCTGGGCATCTAAAATCGCATGGCAAACCCAAGCGAATAATCCTCAATATAGTTTAGCCCATTCCCACTTTTCAGGCTATAAGCGCCGGCGCAAACAGCAGGAAACCTTCCCTAATAGAAACGCAATGTAGGCCAAAGATTCGAAAAGGATTGGAGCGCGTACGTTGAGGTCGTCGCCGATGGAGTCGATCTCCTTGCTGGCCCTCTTGCTGAACCAGTAGCTCCCCACCTTGTTCAGCACCTGGTCCATCTCCCCTCCTGGCCTCCTCTGCTCCTCCCCGCCCCCCAAATCCGCCTCGAGCCGCACGGATTCGGCTTGGATCGCCGGAATCGGGGGAGATGGAGGTGAGGTGGGAGAGCCTGCCCGCGACCTACCGGACTCTACTCTATCTACGCTTTCCAGTGGCGGGTCGTGCGGCGGTGCTGCGGATATCTAGGCCGTGCACGCGGTGTATGGACTCTGGGATATCTAGGCCGGTATAGCGCGCGTTAAGATTCGTGACCATGTGGGTGGGTTCATGGACCGGGTGTTTCTGGTAGAGCGCTTAGCTTTTTCCTCCCGAAGCTGACGGCGTCAGGTGAGCAAATCATTGCGGCCGTAGCACGTCAAAGGGATTGAGGTGGCCTCCATACCTAATTTTGTTTAATTATTAATTATTTCAAGCACAGACCATAGGGATATGTACTCCCTCCCTCCTCCGGGAATAAGTGTATTTTTTTCGAAGTCAAACATTTTTAAATTTTAATTAAAGTTTTATACAAAATAGCAACATATGTAACATTAAATTACGATATTATTGATCTACTCCATCTGATCATCTTAAATCGACGCTGGCATGTGCATGTACATAAGCTAGTCATGGACACCACTCGCGTCAATCTTTCTCGATCGGAGTGACTGCATACACTAGCGCGAGCAAAACTGCGGAAGGTGTGTCGTTGTCCTCGCGTCTCTATCACGAAGTCGGGCAATGATTGTTGTTGGAGAGTTTGTTGTGGTAGATATATGGGATGTTGTTGTGTTAATACCCTAAAGTACCAGCGTCAGAGCAACAACAATCGTCAATAATGACAATCGTAGATCGGAAGAGACTAATCTAAAACCACATCAACGAACATGCAAACCGATCGAATCATAGGAGATCTGTCGGGCACACGACTTCACGTGTCTTCTGTTGGCACTAGACGCACCACTAGATCGAGGGGCAAGACTGGAGGACCTTATTCTGACTTGAGGATGTAGCCACTGCTTCACCATCCTGGATAAAACAATGAAAAATAGTCTAAAGAAAGAACGGAAACCCCCACCGGCGAGGGATCGTGGTTTGCCACACCTCCAAGTCCCCAAGACCAACGAAGATGGAGTGGACCGGCAGCGTCGCCGACGAGGGAAATTTAACCCTAGATGGGTTTTGTGATTGCCGCCTCCTGATCACTTCTCATGCCTCCTCACATATCGGTTCGGTCCCAACGTTATGATATAGTTACAACGCCATATATGGTAGGCGAGTTGTCAACAAGAGGTGACAACTCCTTACTCACTCAAGCCTTTAAATAAAAAAAAATCTGACATTGTATCTACTATATCCATTTTTCTAGCCACTGTGGTTGGCCTCAAAATATTATTCCCATTGATATCAACACTGGAGCAAGTTCTAAATCTTACCTTTTTAATTTTCTCATTTAAAAATTGAAGCAAATAGTCATGTTATTTGATAAAAAAAATTGCATTGGTAAGTTTCAACTCAATATTTGTATATGGTTGTGTGCTCGACCACTCCTCTCTCAGTCTCTCGCTTGTTGTGGGTTCCTTTTAATGCGCCATTCTCTGGTCTTTCCCATCCCGACAACTGTGTGCACCACCGTCCGGAAGAGCAAGCCTTCGAAACCCCGTCGGTTGAACCGGGGGAAGGGTGATAAGATTTTTAGGGAGCGACTCAACGCAGTTGCTCAATGTTGTTCGAGTTCTTCATCGCCGGCTTACTTCCTCTTTGACGACTTGCTGCTTTATCACCGGCCTCTGTGGATTTGGCAACCCCGACAACACCATGGGTGACCTCAACAATGAAGCTGGTGTGACGACCTTCCCGATCGCAATGTACGTGCCCATCCTCTCTTACACTGCACTAGTTCTTGTTTCATGTGCAGATCTGTTAGATGTACTCAGTCTTACTCATGTGGTTAAGTCAGATATTGGCTATTGCTAATGCGATGTTGCTTTTGGTAATTAAACTCACTCTCAAATTGCCTAATAATTTAACAGTCAAAAAGTTCACCTCAAGTAATATAATATTTTAATATGTGTTTCACTAACATGATCATCTCACAACTTCATATTACTGGTCTTAGAACCATCTACAAAAAAGTGGTTATCGTGTATAAAATAAACTAAAGGAACCAAAACAATAGTGGATGTCTGATCTCATATATATTTTCTCTCACATCATATATTGTTGTTATAGATATCATATAATGTGTTTCAAACGGATCATGTGAACAAAAGAAGCCTGGTGACCAGGTGTATACGTGAGCACGCGGTCCCAGACTGACACGTGTCTAACACCGTGTGTCATGTTGTTTGTTTGGTGGAAACGAGCGTAAAGTAAAGTCTACCTCACGATCTCATCCGCACGCCTAAGAAAGAAAACGAAAAAATAGAACCGCCCCATGGACTCGCCCCTGTGCTTGACCGGCTGACCGGTACTGAAGAGAAATCGAGGCAAAGGATCTCAGCTCGGGCGGATCTCTCAGTAATTGCTCATTAATCGCTCGGGCGGATCTCAGCTGGAGCATTGAAGGGCGTCTCTGGCGTCGACCGGAAGGAGGTGGTCGAGGTTGGGAAGGAAGCCGCCGGGCCAGAGCGACCGCTCCTCGCCGTCGCGTCCCATGGAGGTCCGGGAGAGGGCCCGCCGCCAAAGCACTCGCACCTGCGAGCCGCCACACCGGCCCCTCCACCTGCCGCGGCGCCTACCTCTGTGCCCCTGGCCGCGGCCTCCTCCTCTCCTCATGGTGCTTCCCCGCGGACGCCGCTCCTCTACATTGCCGACCGCGCCGCCCGAGGTCAGTGCTGTCGTTACTCCGGGATGTGCCACCATGGCGCAGGAATCAAGGATATGGGGAGAGCCGCGGAGGCCGGCGTCCAAGCCGCCCATGCTGTCCGCGCATAGCAGGACGTGCTCCAGCTGCAGGGATGCCACCGGCGTGCTCTAGTGTGGTCCGCCACAGCGGAGAGCTCGGTCGAGCGCGCCTGCCCTCTCGGCGAGCTCGGCTGCGAGGCGGTCCTTGGCGGCCAGCTTCTGGCGGAGGCGGGCGGCCTCGTGCTCCAGGCGGCAGGCGCGAGCGGCCACGGCCACGGCGGTGATCTTGCGGGCCACCTCCAGCTGCTCGTACGAGTCCGAACCTGGTGGTGCCCCGCTCGTGATGGGATTGGGGAGATTGGGAAAGGAAGATGAGATGATAGTGTGGGGTCCACGTACAGCTTTTCCCGCACAAAAAACGGAAATGGGCAGCCGTGTAGTGGCCGTTAGTGAGAGGTACAATCCAACGGTGGTAGACCAAATCCAACGGTGATGAGCGCGTGCTCACGTATACACCCGATCACCAAATCCACTCTCATCATGTGAATATGGAAAAGCTTCAATTTCAAGCTAGATGGCAGACGACAAAACAGAAACAGTCCAGAAGTTAACTGAATCCAAATTCGTTACCGGCTTGTCTGATGAATAAAGGAATCAAATAAATGTTATGAGCCCATTCAGGCCATAATCGAATCTCATTCATGATCTACCTCATGAAGCAGCCAGTAAAAGTTAAGCAGCACCATAGACAGTAGAGCAGATCGTAACATAGATCGATATGGCGTGGTGCACGTTGTGATGCCGAATCCTCTGTTCAGTCCTTTCTCTCTATCTTCATGCCTCCGTTAGACTCCTCGTCTCTATCCTCTTCGTCGCGCGCGGTTTAACTTTTCCACGAAAGCATCAAGGTCGGCTTTGGCTTCGAGATAGTCCTCAAGGCTGGCTTGTGATCGCTTAGCCACCTCGTCGTAGTATTCGTCGTCGAGCTCCACGAAGCCCTTCGTCTCTTGCTCCTCTCGCAGCTTGGCCTGGGACACGGCGAGCTCCTTCTTCAGCTGGTTGAAAAAGTCGACCGCCCCATTCCACATCTCCTTGTGCTCGGAATCGTCGTCGTCGCCCCAAAGCGGGGTGGGTTTGTGCTCGAAGGAAAGGAGTTCTTCGACCACCTTCGGCGGCATCCGGTACGTCCTGCTCTGCTCCGCCACCGTCGACTTGGCGCCTTGGGCCGGCGCCGCCGCATCTGCCTCTGCTGCGACGACGGACGCCAACGGCGCGGTGCCCAGGTGACCCTCTTCGCCGGCCATCGCCTTCTGCGCTGCAGCGAGATCGATCCGAGGTTCGCTGGTGGGTTTTCGATTTGGAAACCTAGGTAGTATCGATTTGGGAACGGTGGCGCCGTGGCGGCCGCTTAGTCTGATGTTTAGGCGGAGGGCAGGCCCTCTTGCATCGAGGTCGGACCCGACTCGGCGTGGAACGAGTTCGTCTCGGGTTATTTTCAAGGTTTTTGGACAGAGATTCGGTACACACGGGTACCCAGTGATCTCGTTTTAAAAAAAATTACAAATCATATTTACGTTTTAATTTTTTTTGAAACAAATCTACATGTAGCCAATAATGTATCCCACAAATGTGTAGAATATCAATTTCAAATACTTTATATTTTAAGCTACACAAAAAAAGATAAAAGTGCAGAGTCATTTTCAAATCTCCAAAAACATGTCAGATTTTGTTATTTTTGTCTAGCACAAAGTAAAAAAGAATTTTGGGTTGGAGATTTTCATGATTGTGAGATGTATCACTCACAATCTACATAATTATTTTTCAGATTTTTTGATAACTAATAAACATTTTTTAATTTTTTAAAATGGCGAGAGCACTGGAGCTCGGGAGCCAAAAGCACTTTTCGGCTATTTCTTCGTTAATAATGCGCTATAGCATATTTTGACAATTCAAACTAAATTTTACTAATTTTACTCGCTATGACGCTATTTATGAAATAGCATGTTATATCGCGCTAAAACATTATACCGTTAGCTCGCTATTTTTTACAACATATTAGTACAAGGTTTGAGTTTTTATTGTTAAGAAAAGAAGAAATTTCTTTTTGTTTGTTGTGGTGATGAACGTCAATCTATTGATTCCTCTTCTGAATCTAGAGATAATATCAGTAATACTGATAATTCTTAATGAATAATTTATACTACAGTATGACATTGCCACGTGAAATATTAATTTTAGGCTTTAAAAAAATAGAGAACTATTTTTATATGTGGTTATGCATGTATGAATCTCTCACTTTTGTATTAGAATCTTTTATTTTTAGACTATATCTATTTTTTCAAAATGATATTTAAAATATAGCACACTACTAGCACAATATAGCATTTGAAGGATGCCACCGTTATTTCTTTTAGCGCATTATTTTAAACCTTAGTTATTTTAGATACAAGACCCCCTCAAGAGGGGCCTGGCTTTTTTATGAAAGCAAGACAAACACAACAATTTATACACCTAGAAAAACCAGTTCAACAAAAGAAAAAGATAGGAAAAATAAAAACCACCACCGCTCACAACAAAAAGAAACAAGGACAACACCCACGCAGGGATCCCCAGTAGACGCCAATACGCCATGATCAACCGATCCCTGTTCTAGCGCCAGCCATCAACAATATCTTCCCCGCCATTGTCTTCGAGTGATTCATGAGCGTCCTCCAGTCTTGCTCAAGCTTTTTCAGTTCATCTCGGGTTTCAACTAGACCAGGAGGAACATCCGATGTTGCCGGATCGAGGCGAGAGAACCAATTTGTAATATCCCCCTTGCTGGTATGATGATCAGCGTGAGGATCAGATCTACACACAGAAATCGTGTGAAGGAAGAAAGGAGAAACAAAACAAAGCAGAGAGAAGGAGATAGTTTGCTTCGTTTCTATTTCTTCAGACTTAGACTTCCGGTTACAGCAGATCCCCCTATGTAGCCACACACACCACGCCACACAGCTGGCCCTTAGCCCTACCTCCCACACGCCCGTGGGCCCCGTTAACTTAACACACACACACACACACTGCTGGCGCCACCCACACACACACGCCTTGGCTCACGGTGGCGCCCATCCATGCCTAAGGCACACCATCAGACGTGACAGTACCCTCTCCAGCAGAACTGACTTGTCCCCAAGTCAGCACACATGGAAACTTAACCTTGAGTGCTTCCCAATTCTCCCAAGTAGCAGCATCATCGGGCAAGTTCTTCCACTTGATCAACACCTGAGGTAGTGCAGCATTCCCTTTCTTAACCAGCCGGCGATCAAGAACCTTTTCTGGAGTTGTATCAGTTGTGTCAAGCTCGGGTGGTTCTGGCAATTCCTTGTAAACTGGTGTATGATTGGCATGGTACTCCTTGATCTGAGATACATGAAACACATTGTGTATTTTGGATTCAGCCGGCAAAGCCAACCGATAAGCCACCTGACCAATTTTTTCCAACACAGTATAGGGCCCAAAGTATTTGTAGGCAAGTTTAGGGTATGGTCTGTTTACCACTGATGCTTGTGCATAGGGCTGAAGCTTCAGCAGCACCATGTCGCCCACTTGGAACTCCCGCTCGGACCGCTTGCGATCCGCATACATCTTCATCCTATTCTGCGCTTCAGTCAGTCGTTGCTTCAGTATCTCTATCTGAGCAGCACGATCCATCAACATGCCTGACACTGGTGAATCTTCCTCGACAACCGGCAGTGCACCCAAATCGGGTTCATGTCCATACAAAGCCTTGAATGGGGAGCAACCCAAAGAAGTATGGAAGGTGGAGTTGTACCATAATTCAGCGAGCGGCAGCAGGGCACGCCATTGCTTGGGTTTGTCCTGCACAGCACACCTAAGGAACATCTCGAGACACTGATTGACGCGCTCGCTCTGTCCATCAGTTTGCGGATGGTCTTTTGTCGTATCTTGAAGTTTGGTGCCCAGAGTCTTGAACAACAGCTTCCAGAAGTTGCTGGTGAATATGGCATCGCGATCAGATGTGATCGAGTGGGGCATCCCGTGAAGCTTGACGATGTTGTCGACGAAGACCCTGGCGACCTTGGGAGCAGAGTAAGGATGTCGGAGTGGAATGAAATGCGCGTACTTGGTGAAGCGGTCGACGACGACCAGGATGGCGTCAAAACCATCGGACACCGGCAAGCCGTCGATGAAGTCCATCGTAATGTCGCGCCACGCGCCCGCTGGAACCGGCAGTGGTTGCAGCAGCCCAGCAGGGTGCGAGTGGGTGTGCTTGGCGTGGCCGGCAGGTGTCTAGCGCACAAATTCTTCAATCGCCGTCTTCATGCCGGTCCACGCGAAGAGCCGCTTGACGCGCCGGGTAAGTGGCTGGCGCCGGAGTGACCGCCCACGGCGCTGGAGTGGAGCGCGGCGATGAGCTTGGTCTGCAACGCGGCATTGTCGCCGATCCAGAGGCGTCCATGGAATCGAATCAGTCCCTGGCTTAACTCGTACCCATGCTCATCCGGGCTGGCCAATGCCAATTGGGCGAGACGATCCTGTGCCACCTTGTCCGTGGTGTACGAATTGAGCACCTCCTGGAGCCACGCCGGCTGCACTGATGAGCAGGCTTGGATGGCTAGTAAGTGGCCAACGCGTGATAGAGCGTCCGCCGCGTGATTCTCTGCGCCCTTCCTATACTGAATTTTGAACTGAAGGCCCATGAGCCTGGCCATTGCCTTGCGCTGTAGCGGGGACTGGAGGTCCTGATTCTCCAGGAAGCTGAGGCTATGATGATCAGTTTTTACCACAAATTCTCCTCTCTGAAGATAAGGGCGCCAACGCTCAACGGCCATGATTAGAGCGAGAAATTCTTTCTCATATATCGATAAATGTTGATGCTGCACACTTAACGGCTTGCTGAGAAAAGCCAGGGGGTGGTGATCTTGCATCAGAACCGCGCCTATGCCAGTGTCACAGGCGTCAGTCTCGACAGTGAACTGCTTCGTGAAGTCTGGCGCGATTGCAGACCTTGGTGTGGTCATCATAGCTTCTTTGAGTGCGAGAAACGCAGCCGTAGCCGAGGCATCCCAGAGGAATCCTTTCTTCTTCAGGAGATTTGTGAGTGGCTTAGCAATAATGCCGTAATTCCGAACAAACTTGCGGTAGTACCCAGTCAATCCCAGAAAGCCACGCAACTCGGTGATAGTGGTGGGCTGTGGCCAGTCTTGCATGGCCTGAGTCTTCCTTGGATCTGTGGCCACGCCGGCGCCCGAGACAATATGTCCGAGGTACTCAAGTTTGTCGCACGCGAAGGAACATTTGCTGTTCTTGATGAAAAGTTCTTCTGCCTTCAGTATAGAAAGGACCTCGCGCAGATGCTTCACATGCTCCTCCATGGAAGGACTGTACACGAGGATGTCATCCATGAACACTAGGACAGAGCGGCGAAGACATGGCTGCAGAATCGTGTTCATCACACACTGGAACGTCGCCGGCGCGTTGCAGAGACCGAAGGGCATCACACGAAATTGATAATGTCCCTGGTGAGTCTTGAACGCGGTCTTGGGCTCATCCGCCGGCAACACCCTGATTTGGTGGTAACCGGCACGCAGGTCTAGCTTGGAGAAGATCCTAGCTCCAGCAAGTTCGTCGAGCAACTCGTCGATGACCGGCATTGGAAACACATTCTTCACTGTGAGGTCATTGAGCCGGCGGTAATCCACGCAGAACCTCCAGGTGCCGTCCTTCTTCTGCACTAGCAAGACCGGAGACGCGAACGGCGACATGCTTGGCACAATAATCCCAGCCTGTAGCATGGCGGCGACTTGGCGCTCAATTTCGTCCTTGTGTGCCGGTGAATAACGGTATGGCCGAGCATTAAATGGGGCTGCGTCTGGCTGCAAGGTGATTGCGTGGTCATACTGTCGTGGAGGTGGCAGTGTCGTTGGCTCTGCAAACACTGGACTGAACTCCTGCAATAGTGCCGCGATCTCTGGTGGATGCTGGTTGTCAGCGCTACAGTGTGCATCAGGTGGTTGAATAATTGCTACTGCCCAAACCTCATTACCCTTTGTCCATTTAGCCAGCTGCTCAACGGAAATTTCGCGGACAGACTGTTGATTGGCTGATACGCCGTGCAGAGTGACTTGTTTTCCTTCATAAGGAAACGAGAGGAACTTCTTTTCCCAATCAGTCACCATTGGACTATGTTGCTTGAGCCAGTCCATACCTAAGATGGCGTCATAGCCACCCAGGTCGAGCACACGCATAGCTGTAGTGAATGTAGCTCCATGAGACCACCATGACAATGCTGGTACGATCTTGGAGGTGTACATGTACTGACCATTTGCCACCTTAACAGGCATTGGCTTAGCGTCTGTAACTTCACACTTTATCCGGTCCAGCATATTGGCGTTTATAAAGGCCGTTGCTGCTGCCCGAGTCCACCAAGATGAGCATCACCTGATTTCCCACCAGTGCGCGAAGGCGAAGGCAGTTGGAGCTCTCTGACCCAGCCATGGCATTGATCGATAGGCTCAGCTGTTTGGCCTCAGCAATGTCATCCATCTCGATAAGGTTCAGCACTTCCTCAGATAGCAGTATCGGGCATTCATTTTGTTCCATGACATTGACCACTGCAGCAGGTTTGAGAGCACATTGATGTGTAGGATCATACTTGTCACCACACTTAAAGCACAAATTGTTGGCGCGACGATAATCCCGGAGTTGCCGATCCTTCCAGAGTGTTCCTGTTGCCAATTTCAGTGGTGGCCTCGACGCCTCGCCCCCTGCGGAGGAAGATTCAGGTCGCGTTGCTGCAGCATAGCGTGGACCTTTCTGTTTTGTTGTCTCCAACACTTCTTGTTGTACTCGAGCCAGCAGATAAGCTCTTTCCAGGGACACCGGCACTTGTGCTTCCACCATCGGACGCAATTCAGGTTTGAGGCCCTGGATGAACTGCGTGATGAAATACTGATCGTCGTAGTGAGGGTTGTACATTGAAACCTGGTAAACAAGTGCCTGGAATTCCTTTTGGTACTCCTCCACAGTGCCATTTTGTTTCAGAGCAACCAGAGCCTTGAGACTACGCCTTTGATCGTCAGAGCCAAATTCTGCTTCTACTGCCAAGATGAACTGCGGCCATTGTCCTAATGAGTGTCTCTGTTTATATGACTGAAGCCAGAGAGCAGCGTTACCCTCCATATGTAAGGTGGCCATGGTAATCCAGAGTGTCGGGCTGATGTTGAAGGCACGGAAGTAGTCGTGGCACTTATCGCGCCATACGCGAGGGTGGTCGCCATCGAACCTCGGAAATGGCATCTTCGGCATGTGCACACGGCCGCTCTGCTCATGGTGAAACGAGTGCATCCTGCCGCCACAAACTCCGCCCGATCCGCCACCGCTTGCTCCGCCAACGCCACCGACTCCAGTACCTCCAAGTCCCCCGCCGCCAACGCCACCGGATCCACTACCACCCGCACCGTCTTGCCCCACACCACCAGAACCGCCAAATTCTCCGCCACCAGCGCCTCCCCGGCCGAAGCCGCCTCCTGGATCGGGTTCCTCCTCCGCCGTGGTACCTCGTTTCTCCGGGCTCACCTCCAAGCGCTGCACCTTGGCGAGAAGGGCCTGGAGGATCCGAGCCGTGTCATCGTGCTTGGTGGAGCTGGACTCGATCGCCGCGGCCTGGTGCTCCAGTTGGGCACGCATTTGATGCTGCGCCGTGTCGACGCCGGCGACAACTCCATGGAGGAGATCGAGGCTCTTCTGGAGCTTGTCGATCGCAGCACCCGTCGCGTCCCTCGCGTCGCCCATGGCGTCGAGGATGTACTGCGTCTGCAGGGAAGGTTTGGCGGGCGCCGTGGTGTGCCGTCTCAATCGAGCAACCGGGGCGAGGGTTTACAGCGCTGGGAGAAGAATCAACCTAAATCGATCTCCTCCTAGCACGACCCGACCCAGGAATAACAACTCAGATTGGAGGGGAAAAATCACCACGACCCAGCACAACACCGAGGAACTCCTAAATCTGATACCAAGTGTAATATCCCCCTTGCTGGTATGATGATCAGCGTGAGGATCAGATCTACACACAGAAATCGTGTGAAGGAAGAAAGGAGAAACAAAACAAAGCAGAGAGAAGGAGATAGTTTGCTTCGTTTCTATTTCTTCAGACTTAGACTTCCGGTTACAGCAGATCCCCCTATGTAGCCACACACACCACGCCACACAGCTGGCCCTTAGCCCTACCTCCCACACGCCCGTGGGCCCCGTTAACTTAACACACACACACACACACTGCTGGCGCCACCCACACACACACGCCTTGGCTCACGGTGGCGCCCATCCATGCCTAAGGCACACCATCAGACGTGACACAATTGGGCTAAAATGAGTGTAAGGAGATGAGTGCAATGGCCCAACTAAACCTGGGCGACTACATGCACACTTACACCATACTGTCAAATTTGTTTGGTTACCCACGAGGCCACGTATGGCCGGCCTGAGCATAGTGTTTTGTTGCATCCTTGGACCTGAAGTTTGTGTGTTTAGCTATGTGCACATAGGATTTCTCTCACCTTGTATTTACATTGTGAACTTACATCACATTACCACAGTTGGCAGCAACTTCGTCTACGAACTGTCGAACTTAAAAGACTTACTACAACATCGTAGTCTTGTGTAGAATAAAAAGATGAAGCTAATTGTTAGAAAAAAAATTAGACGGTTGACCGTGCGTGATCAATTAAACAAAATCCATCTAGCGTAAGTCCAAACTTAAACAATAAACTGAGGAGTTATAATTAACAATATTGTCAGAATGAAATCACATTGTCCATGTGCAGGCTTATCATGAAATTGTGGACTGACAAAGCAGTTGATCCATAGGTTAGGTGAGAAAGGTTGAGAGAAACACAATCACGCACACCAAGCACGGAGACGTTGAAGTGGAGAAGGGAGATTAGCATCTAATTAATAATTCTCGTATGATCAATACCGAAAACTTACAACGAGAGAGTCATGCGAAATGAGATGAAGCTACGTCCTCAAATGGGGCGGAGCTAGAACAAAACCAACCCGACGTCCTCTTATGAGTCACGCATAATTATCACTTAGAGGTGGGGGTGTCATACGCTACAAATGCATAGAATATAGCAGGGAAATGAGATTTTAGCCGGTGTCATGTGACACATGGTAGCACAGCGTGGGTACGCCCATGTGGTCAACCATTATGTAACGAATTTGACAAAATTCCCTAGAAAGGCTTCAAAGATAAATGAAACTGAAGATTAATAATTAGCAAAACTTGAAAATGGTCACGGAAACCACCACCTATAGAATGGGATGAGCCACTTGCACGGGAGTTGTTAGGTAAGGTGTAGGATCCGAGCATGGCGCTTCCACGGAAGACAATGGCGTTGTCGATGATGATCTCATGCGTAATAACTTCATGGCGGAGGTTGGTAGGTTAAGTTAGAAACTCTTGTTCGCTAGATAATACACGTTCGCTCACAAAGAAGGGATGGAGTATGATTGTAGAAGTATTATTTTTGTATGAGCAAAGTGCCTTGATGCTTAATGATCAAGCAACTAGAACATACACGATGAAGAAAGTATACCTTGAGTACTAAAGAGAGTATATTGTTGTATAAGGAAAGTGCCTTGATGCTTAAGGAAATAGTAACTGCTAGAACATACACGAAGAAGAAAATATACCTTAATCAAGTATTCCGGGCATAGTTCGATCATCTCCCTTCTTCGTTCTTGCAGACGACTCACTGACTGACTCGAGTCCAAATCCAGCGGACAGTGCTTCGGTGACTTTGCCAGCCCCTAAAGTCAGTGACTTTGAGTCACTTACAAGTGGGATCAAGTGAGGCCTAAATAATAAAGGGTCCACATATCAGTCGCTCAAAGTCACGGCAAAGTCACCCTGACAAAGTCACCGAAGCTCAATCCAAATCCAGCAGGCAGCAGCCACGACACACTGAATCTCACGATCCAACGTGTCCTACACGTGGAACCCACCCAGAGGAGCCTCTGCCCAATCAGCACCCAATAAAAAACCGCAAGTGGGAAGCAGAGTTTGCTTCGGGACCAAGTCTCGCGAAGCTTCCGCACGCGCCACGGCACCGCTTACGTCACGCGCACACGTCGCTGACACGCGGGGCCCGGTCGCCCCAAACCGTGCCCGAGTGAGCTAGATAGTTCCGTGGGCCCGGTCCACCACCCGGCTATAAATTGGCGTCGCACCACGGATTCCTGAGATTTCCGACTTTTCCTTCTCCCCTCTTCCGCAACTCGATCTCGACTCGACACCGCGAGCAGAAAATATCGGCGGCGACGAGATAGCGAGCCCCGGAGCCGCGGCGATCCTCGGATCGGCCATGACGGTGAACCAGATGGAGGCGGCTGCGGCGGCGGCCGCCGCCGCGCTGCCGTACGCGCCCACCTTCGAGATCCCGGCGATCCAGCCTGGAAGGTGAGATCTTTTTGCCCGGAACATGCTCTGCTTATGCTAGGGTTTAGTTGTGCTGTTTTCGAGGGTTCGGAATTGGTGGGGGGTGAGGTCCGATCCGTCGGGGGTTGGCCTGATTCGTGGTGTGGAGGTTGGGATCGGGGGTTTGGGTGGGCGGATCGGTGCTGTTTCGCCGGTTTGGGGGCTTCTGGTGTAGGAATTTGGGGGTTAGGGTTTCAGATCTGGTTGGTGTCGCGTAGGATACGGAGTCCCTTCTTACGATTGGTGATGATTGGGGAACCGGGGTCGTAGTCCTTCGAGTTGGGTGCTGTTGCGAGTCATCCTTTGGGTGAAATCGATTTGAGGCCCCGAAATTGGGGGTGCTTCCGTACTTCAGGTTGATACTAGGGGTGCTTCTGTACTTCAGGTTGATACTGGGTGCTTGTGTACTTCAGCTATGATCTTTGTCTGGTCTGGGTCTTGGTAGAACAAGTGTTACTGTGTTAGTTCTGATCTGTTCTTGTAGCTAGCAGTGAAATTGTCAATGATAGTCAGTGCCATCTCCACAGGAACTTTGTATGAGTTCATCGGCTGGTTCCCTTTCCTGGTTTACGAGTAATGTTTATGTAGCTTAGTCATCAGTATTAACTTAACTTAACTGGAACGTGTATTAGTAACTACTACTAGGAGCTACCTAACTTGCAGCTAGCAGTGAAATTGTTAAAACTTTAGCCAGTTCCATCTCCACAGAAACATTTGTGCAAGTTCATGGGCCGATTTGTTTCCTGGTTTAGGAGTGTTGTTTATGTAACTTAGTCGGTACTAACTATAACGGGAACGTGTGTTATTAACTTGTTTTGGTGCTGTTGGTCTTAACTTGATGTATTCTCTTGTCAAATTGTTGTCTTGTTTGTCAGTTTTCTTGGTATATCCAGTGTCTGATACGTGTTGTACCTGTTTGTCTTGTCTTTTCGGTAACTAGAACATGTGGAGCAGAGGCAAATACCCGGAGTCATGTTTTCGTCGAACAAATAGGTATGATGCTTTGATCACTCTCGTACACAAAAAAACATGAAGTATGACTGAGATGGGTACCTCGCTTATGACGCTCGAAGAACCAGCTCAAGTAACTGTTTGTGTTTCAGCAGGAAGCAGTGCTCTTCCCTGTAATGAATATGCACTCTGGGCGCAGCAGAACCCCAAGGGACCTGCGCCGCCAGTGGCTGCGTCTATTCTGCGGTGTGTTGAACCGTTCCGTGTCTGGCTGCTCTATTTATTGTAGAGCATGTGAGCTATGACTGAGTTCTAGCTGACCGTTGGCCAGTTCGTTTGAATAGTTGATTCTAAATAGTTGTTCGATCTGTGGTCTAACTGTTGGTTTATGGTATCACTTTCTGTGGATGTGGTCTCAATCAAACTGACTGCGAACTTCCAACTGTTCTTAAGTTGCATATAAGAGACCATAAGTAACAGATATAATGACTAACAAAAAATTTGACTTGTAGGGTTCTTTATTTTTATTTATTTCTGGTTAGTTGTAACACAATCTTTAGTTCAGAATACTTTAAATGAGCAGATGTAATGATTTAACACTGGTAGTCATTTTTTTGTAGAAATTGTATGCTGTTAGTTGTTGCACAGTCTTGGGTTTAAGATGTGTTAAGTAGAGGAGATGGTATGTCTGTAGGCAAGTGATTACTTGTCAATGTACACCTGTTCCTGTGGAGATGGTTTGTTAGTGGCACCTAGTTTTGGTAGTCGTTTGAACTGAACGTTTCTGTGGAGATGCTGTCTTTTTGTTGTAGTAGGTTTTGTCATATTGTGTACTTTTGGTTGATTGATTTTTGTACTTGAATCGGGTGAATGAATTACTGAAGAGAATCAAAGTACTAACTGCTATTCCTTGTTATGCAGGAAAAAGCGACCTCGGAGATCTCGTGACGGGCCTAATTCAGTCTCTGAGACGATCAGGCGATGGAAAGAGGTCAACCAACAGCTGGAGCGCGATCCAGCATCTGCAAAGCGGGCGAGGCGGCCACCAGCAAAGGGCTCAAAGAAGGGCTGTATGCAGGGGAAAGGCGGGCCTGAGAATACACAGTGTGGGTTCCGTGGTGTAAGGCAACGGACATGGGGCAAGTGGGTTGCTGAAATTCGGGAGCCGAATCGGGTCAGCAGGCTCTGGCTCGGAACGTTCCCTACTGCCGAAACAGCGGCTCGAGCTTACGATGAGGCAGCCAGGGCGATGTATGGTCCACTGGCCCGCACTAATTTCCCACTGCAGGATGGACAAATTCCTGATGTGGCTGTACCAGCTGCCACTCAAGGTGTTCTACTCCGTGGTTCAACATCATGCCAGTCTACCACAACATCTAACCACACTGACATAGCGTCTTCCTCACATAATTGGCTTCAAGCTCATGAGATTTCAAGTCCAGTGAGGTCTCAACAAGATGTGCTGGAATCTGTCATCTCTGACTGCGGCAAACAAGATTCTGTTCCTGAAGCTGGCTCAAGCACTTCAAGGAGCACATCTCAAGAGGATGTTTTTGAGCCATTGGAGCCCATTTCCAATTTACCAGATTGGGAGGATGAAGGCTTTGATATTGAAGAGCTGTTGAGAATGATGGAGGCCGACCCAGTGGAAGTTGAGGCTGCAACTGGGGGCTCCTGGGACGAGTGCCAGGACGGAGCCAACACTGTCGCAGAGATGACCCAACAGGAACCTCTGTACCTGGATGGCGTTGACCCAAGCACGCTGGAGGGCATGCTACAGTCTGCTGATCCCTTGCCAGTGTGGATATCAGAGGACCGGAACATGTACAACCCTGGCTTCCATGATGCTGAGCTAAGCGAGTTCTTTGAGGGGTTGTGATTCCTTCAAGCGGCCAAGCCATGTTTGTGGCGTTTGGTCGGCTTAGCGCATCTGCCAGACACATTGGTGTTGGTTCGCTCCAATGAAGAAGATCAAACAGTCAACCGGATTGGATTCCTTGGCAGAACTAATAAGCTTGTTAAGCTAGATTTTTGTGCTTTGTTTGTAGTTCTGTTAGGCATGGAAACTTTATGTTTCAATTAAATTCGTGTATGACGATCTTTGGAAGAGAAGTGAAATGAAAGAAAAGAAGTGAATGCAGTGCATTTCCTTCACCATATGCTGGTCTCCTATTTATTTTGTTCAGTTTTGTTGATGGTATTCTGCTTCGTTTTATGTCGTTTATCTGTTGCGCTGATTTGAGACCAAACCGTGTTTGAGGCAGTATTAGCTCACTATAGCCACGATAACGTTAGTTGCTGATAAGGTCTGAAAACCAGAATCAGTTCAGGTTAATCGGGCAGGAACAAATAAATCTAATGCCAATGAGCTATGAATATCGGAACATAACTTTTTAATTGACAACTCTGGCTTCACCGGTTCTTTCCTTGCGTAAAATATTGACCATCAAACCTGATCACAAAACCATCTTTTCTGTCGCTGGTGGAAATTAGACTAACGTTTCACTTAAGTTGAGTACCTTCCTGAGTGCAGCTTCACGTTTAGTAGTGAAGTTTTAGTTGGTTGAGAGTTACAGAAATTCCACACAATCAAGAATAAAGCAGAAGCGAAAAAACAAACCCCCAGCCATCTGAGCTGAGACAGATGATATATAACTGAGAAAATATTAAATGGGTCCATCTTTCTTCTATTCGCAATGCATCCTAAAATTACATTGTACATACACACATCCAATAAACCACATACTAAGATGTCATGTTATCTGATCTTCTCCCATATCCACTTGTTTCCTCCGCTACCGTCTCCCAACCATCGACTATTTTCTCTGCATATGCGGCCTGTGTACATATCGAATAGTCAAGAACAGGTTTAAACAGCAGTATATTATATTATGTATAGAAGAAGGAACCACTAGAATCAAGAGTAAACATATGCAAAGCTGGCTGGAAACAACAAAATAAAGCAGATGATACAACATTAAGAGATCTACTCACTGTCAATTCTATTTGTTACTTTATTTTAATGACGAAGACATGTTTTTAGCTAAAAAGGCTACACATTGAGAACGCTGATTTCCAAAACTGAATCGCTGTGCTCTCTGTTTGCCATCCTGAAACAGCGGAGGTCCTGGCCTGAAGGTGCCTGGTAGTGTTGCGGAAGGACCTGTCCATGCCAGGTCCTTGGTCCATGAGATACCAAAATGCTTAATGATTTCACCGAGGCAAAGACGCAGGACATCCAGCACATGGCAATGAGGCGTCACAGGCTCACAGCACCGCATGCTTTAGCTAAATTTGGTTGACTAACTTACGTATTTATTGTTTCTCCAATTGCCCTGTTATATATTATTGTCACGATCTTTCCAGCGAATTAATAAAACCCAAAGGTTTCTCAGAAAACAAAAACATCTCGGCAGCAGGCTTAGCATGTGTGATCTACTCCACAAAGTACTCTTGGTGAGCAAATTCTAGTATATGTAACAATTAATTATCTAATCACTAAGGTACAGAACAGTGCCATGTAGTAGTCCTGACAAGGTTTAAACGTTTGCACAAAAGAGCTAATGCAATGTTCAGATATCTGAAATAATACCTGGCTTGTAACATATCCTTTCAACATCTCCAGGAAATCTTCCCTCCTTTCTCTGTCTAATCTGCTGAGTTCAACTTTGTTATTTTCCTGCATAATATGTGTAAACAAGAGTAAGATATCTGCCACAAATTTGAAATATTCATACATTGGGCACCTAAGCAAAGCTGCAAAAGATAAAAAGCACAATGCTCAAAACAAGTTCATCGAAGGAAACAAAGCTACGGCCACCACTGTAATATTGGCCACCTACGGGCCAGTAAGGACCTCTGCTCAGAACACACACAAAATCCTGTCTTCTGGGTGAATTCCAATGAAATTCTAAATGGGCCCTCGAGGGTTTCATTGCACTAGTTGCACATTATGATTCATGCAAACAGATAAACAAGAAATATATATGGCATGCTCACAAAGTAGGAAGATCAACAGTATTTCCTATGCTGGCTCGACTAGTAGTTCCAATTATACGACCGAATAGTTGAAAAAGAATAAAATGCATCGGAGGTCCTAATCTTTGCCAAAGGTGTAGATTTGCTCCCAATTCTCCAAAACTGCACATCTGGTTCCTAAAAGTATTTAAGTTGTTCACCACAGGTCCTATGCTCAATCAGCTTTGGGTTGCACGCGCGTGGAGGTTTGACCCCCGCCACGGTGCCACATAGGCAGTATTTTGCACAAAACGCCCTGAAGCGGCAGAAGAGAGGGGCCACAGAATTAGAAGAGAGAACTTTTTAGGTGGGTTTCAACTATTAGCACCAGGTTAGAGTTAATATGTGTTAAATGATTTGCAAATATAGGTATAGGAAACACCATACTGGAATAACTGTTACAGTTGACATGACGGGGAGTAGTATCTTACACAATATAAGATATCAACTGAAGTAAAATGTTCAACAAAGTTATTAACTAGCTCAACTAGAAACTTCAATATGGAAGTGGCAGAATCTATCTATTCCAAAGCTGAGCTAACTCTTGTTAGAAACTGATTCCTTGCAAAAGCAAAGAAACTAATGATATAACATATCATCACACTTTTATCAGCTAAAAGTAGTAGTGATGCTTGCACAGCCAATGGCCTTGACATGCTCATTGCTAGTTATGAAAGCATATCCATCAGTTTATCTTTCAGAAAATGCATGCCAGTTACCTTGATTCTCTCATATTCCCTTAACGCGCAGCACTTAGCATCTTCAGTAGCCCTTATAGTTTCCCTCAGCTCTTCAACTTTCCTCATCCTAGTTCTATCACCACCAAACACTTTCGATGATGCAGCTTCGAGTTTCTCAATCCTTGATTGTAGTGATGCAAGGTCTGACATAAGCGTTTGTACAGTTAACAAAGCACTTGCCCGGTCAGAAAATGCAGTATGGACAGAGAGCATAATCCCCAAATGTTCATGCAAAGTATCCTGCAAAAAAGAAACGACCCATGGAATATAATTACTTGATAGCTATGAAAGTTTATAAAAATAGAACTGGAGGAATTGAAATAGTACCAGATATTTAACAGTTTGTGTATTCAAATCTCGACATGTTCTGCTGGCTTTGACAGCTGCTGTGGCTATACGTTTGCTGTCAACAGCTCTTATCCTCTGAGAATCGTACATTGCTTCCTCCGTCTCAAACTTTGTAAGTTTGACAAATGCCAATCCAAGAGCACCCATTGTGTCACCCATATCTTGCTGAGCCTTGACAAGTGCTTCAGCCTATGAAATAGAAACAAAACAAACTCATAAACCAATGATAAACAACCTTCAAACAGCACCAGGTGTACACTACCAAGACTTCCTCAAAAGCTTCCACCAAATTTTTGTATGCACCCTTTGGCATGAAGTGACATTACTTCAAGTTAAATACCCCATCAATTATTCGCTTCATGCTACCAGGTATATACTAGTCTTACAAGTTACAACTGGTAGTAGTGTGGTCCTGGGGGCTCAATTGACATGATTATTCCCTCCAGTGTATAATGTTGGTGCAAATTCTGGATCAAATTGAGAGAATACACCCAAAAGAACTCCATCTAGGAGAAAACAAACGCTTGTTCAAGCATAGATATATCAGAAACCAAAAAAAGACTACATACTGGAGATAGGCACAGTACCACAATGGCCTTTACAGATACTCCCTCCGGTCTCTTTTAATTGACTCGGATTTAGTACAACTTTATACTAAATTTGAGTCAATTAAAAAAGAACGGAGGGAGTAGGAAACAGAAGATTTGCATAGGTCACTTTAGAAATATTTAGTACTAGTTGACTGCAGTGAAGCGACTCTAAAACCTTTATGTCTCTACTAACTCGTCCCGCATACTTCTCCAAATTTATGCATTTTCAGCACTGAACTAACTGCAACATCATAGCATCCATATGCTGTCCTATCAATCTCATACGGTCATACCTCATATAATTGGTGTGCTAATGCTACATATTGGGGGTGTATGTATGGGTCATGATATAATAAATATATTGGTAGTATTGAAGGGGAATATTACAGCAGGGAGCAAAGTAGGTCCATAAAGTTGATGAGCTAGCTCATGTGTTTGGCACACTAAGAACAATAAAGTAAGTACTTCATACGATTGCAATCATTTGTGGGTAGACTATTTCTGCGTGTGGTAATGAATTCCCATTTGTATTTTACCAACTTTCCATCTAAGATGTGATTTTTCTTCCCTTCCCATATCTTCTTCGTCCATGAGCTCACACGATTTAGTGATGAACTACATGAAACCTTACAAACACAACAAAAAAATTACTCGTACTACATTAAATGCTTCCATCCAGTAGCCCACCTCACTTGCTTCTGAACTCATGCCAAGTCGGCTCTTGTATCTTGCGTGAGATAAAAGTTACAATTTTTTGAGCAACCAAAGAACTAAGATACCTACGTTGAAGTGGTGGGTTCTTTATATTCTATCTTTGTGGCCCTAACATTCCCGAACCCCAATGACAAGCTGATTGGTGAACACAAGAATTAAGACGCAGCCTAAAGATAAACCTAATTGGAAAGATCGTTCCATCAGATGACCTGAGCATTCCCAGCATTCTAGTTCTACACAAAATGACCAAGCGCAAAGACGCTTAGTATCGTAGTATGATATAAATAGTAATTACAGGACAGTGCTACAATTACATGGGCATTGCGTGACTTGCATCGAAAGATTGTAACTTTTTCCCTCAACAGAGATAATGATATACAGTGACCACAAATATGTTGGTACGTAGCAGAATGTAGAACGAAAAGCTAACGACCACAACCTATTCCCTAAGAACCTGCAGCTTTTTTGCTCCGGCAATGCACCACACTATCTTCTTGCATTGGTCAAACATGTATGGAGGAGAATGTTTAGATAGTTGAACACCGTAGTTTGTTAATAATTAGATATAATGGAGAAGATCATTGTTGTTCAACAAACAGAGTGTTCAGAAATTAGAAAATTTGAGGCATTTCATCACTCAACTAGTAATAAAAGCAGGTTACGAGTTTTGTTTATGGGCAGAACTAGTAATAATCTACTACTATGATGCGCTACTGAGCTTAGTATTTATGCCTCACTGTCCTAGCTAAGTTAGGAAATTACCTGCTGGGATGCGCTGCTGAGCTGCTGCTCCCAATCCTGCACCTTCTGCTTCTTCTCCAGGAACTCCTTGTCCTCCTCCACGAGCGGCGGCTTGACACCACCCCAGTCCGTGACCACGGACTGCTTGAGCTCCTTGAAAATCCGTAGCAGGTCCCTCCCTCCCTTGGCCGGCTGCACGACGTCCTGCGGCGGCGCCACGGCATCCTCCCCAAGCAGCTGCCTCGGCAGCCGCGCGGCGCCGTCGAGCATCCTGGAGGCGACGTCGGTGCTGGTGGGCAGCGGCAACCTGCCCTCCGCCTGCAGGAAGACGCGCAGCTCGTCGCTGGGCCCGATGGCGGGGTGCTCGGCGAGGCGGCAGAGGTACCGCTCGAGGGCGGCGCGGCGCTGGGCGACGAACTCGTCGCGCTGCATGACCTGGCTCTCGACGGTGTTCTTGTCGGGGCGCGGGGGCACGAAGTGGCCGCGGAAGGCGTCGGCGAGGCGGTCGGCGAGCGTGACGAAGTCGCGGAAGCGGCGGCGCACGGCGTGGCGGCGGGCGGAGGGGTGGGCGGCGGCGCTGGTGACGAGGTAGGAGACGTAGGTGGGCGCGGATCCGGAGACGAGCGAGGTGGCGGCGGGCTCGGCCGCGGTTTCTGGGTCGGAGACGGCGATGTGGGAGTAGGAGGACGCGGCGGCGCGCGCGGATCTTGGGGTGGCTGGGGAGGAGGAGGCGGAGCGCGGGGAGGAGGCGGCGGCCACGTCGGCGTAGGAGGGCGGGTCGACGAAGGAGGAGGAGGCGCGGGAGAGGGGGAAGGCGGCGGGGGCGGGGGCGGGAGGGGACGGGGGTGAGGTGGAGAGGAGCGGGTCGAAGGTGGAGGCGACGGAGGCGTAGTCGGAGGCGGCGGCGAGGGGGAGTGACTCCATGTCGCCGTCGCCGGCGCCGGCGAGCGGCGACGAGGACATCATGGCAAGGGCTACGGCGAGGCGAGGCGGGCGAGCGTGCCGGAGAGTGGAGGTTGTGGGGATGGGCAGGCGGAGACGAAGACGAAGGTTCCGGCGGTTTGTTGCGGTGGGGTTACCGCGTGGTTGGGATACGTGACACGATCACGTGGTGGATGCGGACTACGAGCTGGGGTTACCGTGCACGGAAGGAACAGCAAGCCCGAACCGCATTAAAAACACTCCACTTTGGATTAAGCTTAAAAAAGGTGTCTACTATTGAGATCCTACCCAACTGAAAAACTAAAATGTATGAAAGTTGATATGACTAATGCAACTTCCTTGTAATAAGTGTTGGATACCTACTATGCAAATTTGGAACAGATGGTGAGTTTATCAAAGTCAAGTATTTTCTTCTCTCCAAATACAAATGTACTAGTGAGAGCTGAAATTTGTGAAGCTTTGCATATTGACACGGAGGCCTTATCAGATAAATATCTTGGGTTACCGGCGTTGGTAAGCGCTGACAGAAGTGATTGTTTTAAACATTTCATTGAGAGGATTATACAGAGAATAAATGGCTGGAAAGAAAAGCTGCTTTTTATGGGAGGGAAAGAAATTTTGCTTAAAGCTGTGGCACAAGCAATCCCAGTGTATGCAATGTCTGTCTTCCAAATTCCTAAAGGTATTTGCAAAAGTATGATGGATGCTATTTCTCAATTCTGGTGCGGCGATGATGAAAACTCTAAAAGAATACATTGGATGGCTTGGTGGAAACTGTGTTACCCAAAAAATGAAGGAGGCATGGGATTCAGGAATTTTCATTCTTTCAACCTAGCAATGTTAGCTAAACAGGCTTGGAGGCTTATAAATGCTCCAGGATCATTATGTGCGCAGGTTCTCCGAGCTAAATATTACCCTCAGGGGGATATTCTTAAGGCAGGACCCAAATCTGGAAGCTCATTTACTTGGCAAAGTATCATAGCGGGACTACAGACCTTTAAACGAGGATATATTTGAAGAGTGGGCAATGGAGACAATATCAAAATCTGGGAGGATCCCTGGATCCCCTCGAGCCCATCTAGACGAATTTTATCGCCGAGAGCGGGCGCGGTGTACACCAGGGTGAGCGAACTCATTAGTCCGATTTTTGGTACATGGGATGAGGAGCTGCTGAATGTCTTATTCAACCCTTTGGACGTCCGAAGAATCATGCAAATTCCGATCAATCATCAAGGATTCGAGGATTTTATTGCTTGGCACTTTACCAAGCATGGAAGATACACAGTCAGGTCTGGCTATCATCTTCAATGGCGCCATCACTACGGAACATCGGCTAATCAACTAGCAAGACCAAGTGTCTCAGCGCTTAATCCTGTTTGGAAGACCCTTTGGCAATTAAAAATTCCGGGCAAAGTGAAAGTATTCATCTGGCGTTCCTTGCATGGTATTGTTCCGTTGAAGAGCATCCTAGCCAACCGACATATTGGTACTTCTGGTGCATGTCCGATCTGCAGGTTGGGACCTAAGGATGTTTTGCACCTCCTCTTTACTTGCCCAGCAGCCCAGGAGATTTGGAGGCATTTGGGGATTAGTAACATCATTGATGAAGCTACCCAGGTGGATCGGTCAGGTTCTGCAGTCCTGGAGAATCTATTGATGGTGCAAGATAATAATGTCCAAGGGTTGGAAAATGTGGGGCTTAAAGAACTTGTTTGAGTTACAAGCTGGTATCTATGATGGATGCGAAGAAGAAGAACCCGCGAAGAACACGTTGACAAGGTATTAACTTGTCAATGCCTACGGATTGTAGACTAGGGTTTAGTTGGATGTAGAGGGCAAGTAGATCTCGAAGGTTTCAGCCGAAAAGTACTCGACGAATATGCAAACTAGGGTTTGAGAAACAATGATTCGATGCCTTCTGTGTCCCTCGACTCCTCCTTATATAGGAGGCGGAGCCGAGGGATTCGTATTGTACAAGTTACAGAGTCCGGGAAGGTTTCTAACTCCTCCCGCAAGATTACAAATAATGCTTCCTATTACAACTCTAGCTTTCCCTAACAATATCTTGGCTTCCGAGTCTTCTTATTCTTCGGGTAGTGGGCCTTCAGTAAACCCCGGGTACAATCATCGGCAGGCCCATTGGGGATGCCTATGTCAGTAGCCCCCGAGATTTTGCTTGAATCGTAGAGTCAGGGAAAATCTCCGCTGTTTATTTTCACTCGACAACTTAAAACCTTTCTATATTTCTTCACATAAATTTCTATATTTTGCAGGGATAATGGTAGTTGGGGCTAGTTCATCTGACGGATCAGGTACTAGTTAACTGCTCTAGTAGCAATCCGCAAAAACCTACTTCAAAATCACGTCCCTGGACATGATCTCGGGATACTGGTGTAAACTTCGACAGGTGCCGCTTAAGGTCTGTTATCACCAGATTTTGGCCAAATCAGGAGGTGGGCCGTAAGGGAGATGGGCTTGGAAGATTACACGTGGAAGATCTCTGAAGCGGCCTTACACGAAGAGTTTGAGCTAGATTACCCGTGTATCTGTATTATAGTAGATCGCATCTTAGAAGTTAGAGTTTGTCTCGTGCACGGTGGGGATTATTCCCACGTTAGAAAGTCCCCTGGACTATAAATATGTATCTAGGGTTTATGAAATAAACAACAACCAACGTTCAACCAACAAATCAATCTCGGCGCATCGCCAACTCCTTCGTCTCGAGGGTTTCTACCGGTAAGCATCATGCTGCCTAGATCGCATCTTGCGATCTAGGCAAAGCAGGCTTTATGTTGTTCATGCGTTGCTCGCATCGAAGTCTTTTGATGGCGAGCAACGTAGTTATCATAGATGTGTTAGGGTTAGCATTGTTCTTCGTATCATATGCTATTCGTAGTGCAACCCTTGCATATCTAGCCGCCCTCACACCTATCTTAGGTGTGGGGGCGGCACCCCGCTTGATCATTATTTAGTAGATCCGATCCGTTACGGTTGCTCCTTGTTCTTCAAGGATTAGTTTAATATCTGCAATAGTTAGGCCTTACAAAGGGTTGGAGGATCCAGCGGCACGTAGGGTGTCGTTTGCTAGTCCTAGACAGGATGTTCCGGGGATCAACCTCGTGTTGGTTTTTAGGCCTTGTCTAGGATCGGCTTACGATCACCGTGCGTGGCCGCGAGGCCCAATCGTGAGTAGGATGATCCGATTATGCGGTGAAAACCCTAAATCGTCGTAGATCACTTTAGCTTTATCTTGATCAAGCAGGACCACCATATATTCGTGCACCTCGTACGAATCATGGGTGGATCGGCTCCTTGAGCCGATTCACAGGATAACCTGAGAGCCGATCGAGGCTCGTATTTAATGTTTACGTGTATGCCATGCAGGAAACTAAGCGAGGCATCTCCATCACCTTCCTGACCAGGTATAGGTCAGGTGGCACGCCCTTGCATCAGCATCGGACGTGTGTACCAGAGGCTTTGCGGGCCGTCGCTCGGAGGGACCAGGGCCAGCCGCAGCCCTAAGTTGTTCCCGGCTCTACTGTGTTGCCCGTCGCTGCCCGCCGGTGGGTTTTGACCGCAACACATTCTGGCACGCCCGGTGGGACAAGCTTCTTCATCAACCACATCGCCATCTACATCTGAGATGGCGGACGGCACTCCAGTCACGTACGAGGATCTGACCGACGAGCTCAAGAAGAAGTATGACGAGGTCAAAGCAATCCTCGAAGCCGACCTCATCGGCTCTTTCCACGTAACCCGTTCACATGGCATCAGGTGGAAGGGGTTCTCGCTGATGGTGCACTCGATGGGATAGACCTCTACGCCCGTCGAAGAACGCACCAGTCCCTGCGGCAGGAGATCAACTACTTGGTGGCTCACTCGCTACACCGCCACTCTGAGAACCTGGTAAACACGTTGGAGCGTGTCGCTCTTCGGGTGATCCAGGAGATCATGAGGCACCAGTACTCGCCGTCAGGACCAGCTCTCGGGACGCATCAAGGAGAGTTGCCACTCCAGTCCCGTCCACCGCTGCCATTTGCGTTGGCAGCACCAGAAGTGCCGAATTCACCGGCATTCGTCGTCTACAAGATCGGTGGTGACCCTAGTGATTGCCAGTTCTTGCATGAGGCACCTAAGGAGATCCCTCACGGGTACATGTGCACGTATGTGCCAGATTGCGGTAACTGGGCGCTCACAAACCAGGCCACAACATCAGGGACTTCTGGGAAAACAGGAGGAACGTCAGCGACAGATCTTGAGAAGCAGACGTGGCTAACTAAGTACGCCACCCCGACGAACCTCCAGAGCTCAGCTCCTGCAGTTGGCTCGTAGCTGGAAAAGCAAGCATGGCTGGCTAAGTACGCCACCCCGCGAATCTTCGAGTTCAACTCTGCAGCCAAAGACAGCGGATCGGATCAGTACCATATCGAGAGACCGATTCGGCATGGTGCCGAAAAGGAGGGCAATCGGCTATTCCAAGCCGTACCCCGACGAGTACGAGTTGATCCCGCTGCCACCTAAATATCGGCTCCCTGATTTCTCCAAATTCAGTGGATCAGATGGTTCCAGCTCCATCGAGCATGTGAGCCGATATTTGGTACAACTAGGAACGGCCTCAGTGTCGGATCCACTACGCGTGAGGTTCTTCTCACAGTCCCTCACGGGATCGGCTTTCGGGTGGTACACCTCGTTGCCACCAGACTCGATCCGGACTTGGAAGCAGTTGGAAGAACAGTTCCATACGCAGTACCACTCAGAGGCTTCCGAGTCTGGCCTTGCCGATCTAGCACAAATACGTCAGAAGCGTGGAGAAACTGTGACAGAATACATCCAGCGCTTCAGGAATCTTAGGAACCGATGTTATTCGGTTCGTGTGATGAAAAGGAAGCGCCGAGTTGGCGATGGCAGGCCTTGCAGCGCCGCTCAAGGACATGGCCTCCCAAGCAGACTACCCCTCACCGGCGCACATGGTTCGAAAGCTGTCGGCATATGAACAGCGCCACCGGACTTGTACCAGGACAAATTCAAGCGTGCGGTAGTCCCGGTCGAGGCAGAGGAAGACGAAGTTTCGCGGGAGATCAAGAGGTAGCGGTGGCTGAATGGACTCGGGGCAACCCCGTGTCCCGCAAATGGGTTAAGCCACCAGGTCCGCCCGTGGGGTTTGATTTTGACGTAACCAAACCGAGCAAATCTTCGACCTCCTGCTCAAGGAGAAGCGATTGAAGATACCCGAAGGTCTCAAATTCCCCACGGTACAGAGCTGAATGGAAAGCCATACTGCAAATGACATAATTCGCTCTCCCATGCCACCAACGACTGCAGGGTGTGGCGTCAGCAGATCCAAATGGCGATAGAACAAGGACGTCTGATTTTCAACCAGTACGCCATGAAGGTCGACACCCAACCCTTCCCCGCCGTTAACATGGTGGAATGCACTTACCCTGAAGGTTGCCAGCCAGGATCCTCGTTCAGCATCAACATGGTCGGACTTGGACACCACGCTGGCAAGGATGGAGACGAGGGCAGCTGCTCTCATAGCAAGGACACAGAGGAGGCCGCTCCACGCGATCGGCTCCGTCATGATGGCAAGCGCTACGTCACAGAGGGAGAAGTGAAGAACATAAGATATCAGCGACCCCTCTCTGATCACCTCCTCAACAAGTATGTGAGTCAGTATGACCAACGCCGACGATCCAGTAATGAGGACGAAAGAGATCGTCTGGCTAGGGAAGCCAGAAGACATCGTCGGCATGATCGCGATGAGGAGGAGCACGAGCGCTGTGCCAAGGAAAAGACAAGGGAGCAAGGCGACGAGGACAGGCACTGGGACTGTCCCTTCTTCAGACACTGCTGGGATTCAGGAATGAGCCGATTGCCCATAATCGGCAATTGCCCAGAATGCAACCAGAAGAAGAAGGAGGCAGCCAACGTGTCCGTATTCAAACGTCTAGGGCCTCTCCCAACACAAAGCAAATGCGCTGAGTCCCCTCGTTTGGAAGATCTCGAGGATTCAGAAGACGAGGGAGAAGAAGAAGAAGAAGACAGGTACCACCGTCCAAGGTGGTGCCCTGACGGACTCAGCCGTTCCCAAAAGCGCAGGGTTCAGCGATTGCGCGGCTTGGAGGAAGCCGAAAGGTTATACTTGCATACGCTAAGGAAGGCGCGACCTGATCTGGCTGCGAAAGTTCAGCGGACCCTGGATAAAGAGGGTCGTCCACGGAAAATGGAGTGGCGCCCCAAGCAAAGGAGAGCCGATGATGATACATCGGCTGGCACAAATATGGTGTTCATCCTTCCTTCGGAGGTTAGCGCTCCAGGATTAAACGATGCACTCAAGGTGGACGACAGCGAGTGCATCGACATGACAAAGGATGAGGTTGGGATGGTCTTGTCCACCGGCCTGACCGTGTAGCAAGAATAAACCGATGAGCGAACGTGGCGAGGCCGGTCCTTGGGATCGGCCCCAAAGATCTATGAAGGAACATTACAAAACCTTCATTGAAGCGCTTCGATCAATGTGGAGGCCGATCCCAGCAATCGGTCAAAAAATTATCCTCACCACATGTTCTGCTTGGGCTCAACATCGATGTACTTGGCAGCAGTTTTACGTCGGCTGAGGAGTTAAGAAGAGGCAACTTTGGTCATACCGGAGCCGACGTGCAAATGCAATGCCTTGGCTGAACTACAGAGCCGATATCTGCAGTTACCTGACAGATTCGACTCGGGGGGCACCTAAACCAGATGAACATGTGAGCATGTGCAGATAAACACATAAGCAGTGAAATATTGGGGGTTTTTTTACAGCCGATGCAAGGGCATCGACTTTAGAACTAAGGAACAAAGCCGATGCACAGTCATCGACTCTAGTACAGTTACACAAGACCAAGACCTGCCGGCTATGTGCTCAACCCTTTGCGTCAGTTAAGTTGTTGGTGCTTCATCTACAACATCGACGTTCAGCGGAAGAAAGCTGATCAATGAGGGCAAGCTCGGTTGACTCTTCGTGGTGGCTATCTCGGATTGCCAGATTGCCTAAGGTCAAAGCCTTTTGGTTTGACCTGTGCATCCTCGCTGGTATTCTCGCCTTGATTAAGGCTCGGGGGGCAGCTAATTTGGTAGATGCTCTGTTTTTGGAGCCAATTGGAGTTGCATCGGCTGACCCTGCATCGTGGTCTTCTCTGAAAGCAGTGAGGTGTTGCAGAAGAAGACTGCTAAAGCTACGGAGAGGAGCCGGAAAAGGAGGCCGTCGGCTTTTACAGGTTTTGGACCGTCCTGTTGCTGCAAGAAAGGGAAGGGACTGGATTCTCAGAATAGCCGATGAATGGTCATCGGCTATGGGATTGCGAAAATTTATGGTCAGGTATCAAATCGCAGTCTGAATTCGAGAAGCGCTAGGATGACGGTCTAATCGATATTTGAGTCTGGCTTCATGGGCGTCTAAGGGAAAAAGAATCCGATACGTTGCTATCGGTCTTGGTGTGGCAAGCGGAAGGATTGAAATTGGATTAATTGAAAGATGAATTGAAGGAACAATTTTCATTAATTCAAAGGAGCAGCTTTACAAGAAAGAGCCGATGGCTCTCAAAAGAAGGATCTGGTCTCATCGTCGCCGTCGTCGATGTCGTCGACGCTGCTCCCAGGAAGTTCCTCGTCGCTGCTGCCCCAGCCCTCGGCCGGAGCTGCGTCTTCCTCGTCATCATCATCATCCTCGCTATCCGCCCAAGAGCGGAAGCGCTTTGTCGGTGGGTACCCGATGGAGGAGGAGGATTCATCCTCCTCCTCTTCCTCCTCGTCATCATCATCGTCTTCGCTGTCCGCCCAAGCGCGGAATCGCTTGGCCGGCAGAAGCTTAGCGGGGGAGGAGGGGCCGCCCTCCTCTTTTTCTTCTTCTTCCTCTACTTCTTTCCCCTTCCCGTCGGAGGAGGTGGGTTTCACCCAGGGATGGAGGTCATCTTCACTTTCGCTTATCAGCTCCCCTTCGATGAGGAACTTGAGGTCGTCTTCCCCATCGGTCAGAGGCAGGTCGCCGTCTGGTCCGTGATCGGAGTTCCACTCCGGCTCGCTCGAAGAGAAGGATTGGAGGGAGAGGCCGGAGGAGACAGAGGAAGAGGAAGACATTGCTACAGGGGGAGAGGGTTTTTGGGTGCCGATAGCTAGAACAGAGGAAGGGGATGAAGAGGGCTAATCGATCGGCACGGATAAATAATGAGGAGCCTGGTGGAGATTTAATGCCATTGCAGTTTCCGAGGGGATGGAGCCAGAATTGTCAAATCATATAGAGAAGGTGAGAAGGCAAGTCTGGAAGCTCATTTACTTGGCAAAGTATCATAGCGGGACTACAGACCTTTAAACGAGGATATATTTGAAGAGTGGGCAATGGAGACAATATCAAAATCTGGGAGGATCCCTGGATCCCCTCGAGCCCATCTAGACGAATTTTATCGCCGAGAGCGGGCGCGGTGTACACCAGGGTGAGCGAACTCATTAGTCCGATTTTTGGTACATGGGATGAGGAGCTGCTGAATGTCTTATTCAACCCTTTGGACGTCCGAAGAATCATGCAAATTCCGATCAATCATCAAGGATTCGAGGATTTTATTGCTTGGCACTTTACCAAGCATGGAAGATACACAGTCAGGTCTGGCTATCATCTTCAATGGCGCCATCACTACGAAACATCGGCTAATCAACTAGCAAGACCAAGTGTCTCAGCGCTTAATCCTGTTTGGAAGACCCTTTGGCAATTAAAAATTCCGGGCAAAGTGAAAGTATTCATCTGGCGTTCCTTGCATGGTATTGTTCCGTTGAAGAGCATCCTAGCCAACCGACATATTGGTACTTCTGGTGCATGTCCGATCTGCAGGTTGGGACCTAAGGATGTTTTGCACCTCCTCTTTACTTGCCCAGCAGCCCAGGAGATTTGGAGGCATTTGGGGATTAGTAACATCATTGATGAAGCTACCCAGGTGGATCGGTCAGGTTCTGCAGTCCTGGAGAATCTATTGATGGTGCAAGATAATAATGTCCAAGGGTTGGAAAATGTGGGGCTTAAAGAACTTGTTTGAGTTACAAGCTGGTATCTATGATGGATGCGAAGAAGAAGAACCCGCGAAGAACACGTTGACAAGGTATTAACTTGTCAATGCCTACGGATTGTAGACTAGGGTTTAGTTGGATGTAGAGGGCAAGTAGATCTCGAAGGTTTCAGCGAAAAGTACTCGACGAATATGCAAACTAGGGTTTGAGAAACAATGATTCGATGCCTTCTGTGTCCCTCGACTCCTCCTTATATAGGAGGCGGAGCCGAGGGATTCGTATTGTACAAGTTACAGAGTCCGGGAAGGTTTCTAACTCCTCCCGCAAGATTACAAATAATGCTTCCTATTACAACTCTAGCTTTCCCTAACAATATCTTGGGCTTCCGTGTCTTCTTATTCTTCGGGTAGTGGGCCTTCAGTAAACCCCGGGTACAATCATCGGCAGGCCCATTGGGGATGCCTATGTCAGTAGCCCCCGAGATTTTGCTTGAATCGTAGAGTCAGGGAAAATCTCCACTGTTTATTTTCACTCGACAACTTAAAACCTTTCTATATTTCTTCACATAAATTTCTATATTTTGCAGGGATAATGGTAGTTGGGGCTAGTTCATCTGACGGATCAGGTACTAGTTAACTGCTCTAGTGGCAATCCGCAAAAACCTACTTCAAAATCACGTCCCTGGACATGATCTCGGGATACTGGTGTAAACTTCGACAGGTGCCGCTTAAGGTCTGTTATCACCAGATTTTGGCCAAATCAGGAGGTGGGCCGTAAGGGAGATGGGCTTGGAAGATTACACGTGGAAGATCTCTGAAGCGGCCTTACACGAAGAGTTTGGGCTAGATTGCCCGTGTATCTGTATTATAGTAGATCGCATCTTAGAAGTTAGAGTTTGTCTCGTGCACGGTGGGGATTATTCCCACGTTAGAAAGTCCCCTGGACTATAAATATGTATCTAGGGTTTATGAAATAAACAACAACCAACGTTCAACCAACAAATCAATCTCGGCGCATCGCCAACTCCTTCGTCTCGAGGGTTTCTACCGGTAAGCAGCATGCTGCCTAGATCGCATCTTGCGATCTAGGCAGCAGAAGCTTTATGTTGTTCATGCGTTGCTCGTACTGAAGTCTTTTTGATGGCGAGCAACGTAGTTATCATAGATGTGTTAGGGTTAGCATTGTTCTTCGTATCATATGCTATTCGTAGTGCAACCCTTGCATATCTAGCCGCCCTCACACCTATCTTAGGTGTGGGGGCGGCACCCCGCTTGATCATTATTTAGTAGATCCGATCCGTTACGGTTGCTCCTTGTTCTTCAAGGATTAGTTTAATATCTGCAATAGTTAGGCCTTACAAAGGGTTGGAGGATCCAGCGGCACGTAGGGTGTCGTTTGCTAGTCCTAGACAGGATGTTCCGGGGATCAACCTCGTGTTGGTTTTTAGGCCTTGTCTAGGATCGGCTTACGATCACCGTGCGTGGCCGCGAGGCCCAATCGTGAGTAGGATGATCCGATTATGCGGTGAAAACCCTAAATCGTCGTAGATCACTTTAGCTTTATCTTGATCAAGCAGGACCACCATATATTTGTGCACCTCGTACGAATCATGGGTGGATCGGCTCCTTGAGCCGATTCACAGGATAACCTGAGAGCCGATC
Source organism: Lolium perenne (assembly GCF_019359855.2). Classification (NCBI taxonomy): domain Eukaryota; kingdom Viridiplantae; phylum Streptophyta; class Magnoliopsida; order Poales; family Poaceae; genus Lolium; species Lolium perenne. The sequence goes on from NC_067244.2 coordinate 167,730,078, forward strand.
GAGGCTCGTATTTAATGTTTACGTGTATGCCATGCAGGAAACTAAGCGAGGCATCTCCATCACCTTCCTGACCAGGTATAGGTCAGGTGGCACGCCCTTGCATCAGCATCGGACGTGTGTACCAGAGGCTTTGCGGGCCGTCGCTCGGAGGGACCAGGGCCAGCCGCAGCCCTAAGTTGTTCCCGGCTCTACTGTGTTGCCCGTCGCTGCCCGCCGGTGGGTTTTGACCGCAACAAGGTCTTACCATTCTGTCGAGTCCCAGTTATATTTATCGGGTACCTAACGCATCCGTTAGGATTTTTCTTCGTATCTATTGATACGGATAAAAGTAGCAAACCGACGTCAGAGACGGCGCCACGCCTCACAGAACGGATCTGGGGTCTTACCTTTGCAAAGTTTTGCGGCATTCAGAAATTGATCGCAACTTTGGCGTTCTGAGAATATATTGTCGAGTGCTTATTCGGCTGTTGGAATGGCACATTTTATTGAGTCAAAGATGACTTATATTGCTCTTCCCGATGGGAGTATATGCAGAGTTATTTATAACTCGAAATATACTCTTTTGCTCTTCTATCTTTCATTTTTCCATTCTTTCTTTATTTTCTATAATTTCATCGGGCACGCGAACAGCGTTCCCGATGGGAGTAGCCCCCGAGGCTACAATCAAGGACTTGTTCTTGGTTGTAGGCTCCACGCCTTATGCCGCTATATTTTCTTTCTCTCCCGAAGTTTTATAATTTCTCGGGTGCGCGAACAGCGTTCCCGATGGGAGTAGTCCCCGAGGCTATGAACAAATATTTGTATTTGATCATAGGCTCATGCCGTTTCTATTTTGTCTTTCTTGATCTTTTCATTTTTTCAAAGTAGCCCCCGAGCATTTGATCAAAAACTTGTATTTAAACAAAGGCTCTCCGATATTTTTTCCATGTCGCCTTGTTATGCCGCTGGTGAGTCGAATTTTTGTCTCTGACAAGGTGACGTTATTGCTGACGATAGCCACGATTGCGAATCCAAAAATGGCGAGAAGTTTTCTCCCACTGCCTTGCGGGCCCAAATTATCCATTATCTTGACACGTCGTGTAGGTGGGGGACACACGTCCTCCACTTTTCCTGGCGCACGTACCGTAACTTGTTTAGTGTTAAAATACTTTTTTACCCTTGTTACCACGTGGTTATCATCTGTCACACATTTTTTCCATCCAACGGTCCGCCGCTTCGCCGCACCTCTACATAAGATCTCCTTCTTCTTCCTCGAGCACTTCCGCTCGCGCCGCTCTCCTGCTCTTCTTTGCAAAACCTCCGCCTGCGCTCCACAACTTCCTAAGCTCATCTTCTCCAAGCTGCATTCCTGCGCCATTGTTGATGCCACCGCGTCGGTTGATCAAGCGCAACACGCCTGAATCGTCAATGGCTGCCGTAGATCTGGGAACCGCGGAGTGGGAAAGGTCCAAAATTTCCTCTCAGGACATCAATCTCTTGAATAAGCTAGGGATTAGCAAGAAGCCCAAAGCGCTGTGCTTCCCTAGTGAAGAAAGCTACCCAACCCCTCCAATGGGGTATCGGGTAAGTTTCGTCGACCATCTCATCCGCGGTCTTTCCGCCCCCATTCATCCTTTTCTCCGTGGATTGCTTTTTGTTTATGGTCTTCAACTTCACCACCTCACACCCAACTCAATCCTCCATATCTCCATTTCCATCACCCTCTGTGAGGCCTTCCTTGGCGTCCAGCCTAACTGGGCGCTATGGAAGCGCATTTTATTTTGTCGCCGCAATGGCTCCCCCAACGTCGCCTATAATATAGGCGGCGTTGTTATTTCTGTTCGCCCCACAGTCGATTACTTCGACGTCAAACTCCCTGACTCAGTTCAAGGGTGGCGCAAGAAGTGGTTGTATATCCAGGAGGAGAACCATGGATGCGCTGAAGACAACATCCCCCCTTTCGATGGTGCCGAGAAAATCCTTCGCCGGCGCTCCTGGGATGCAGAGGCTACCGAGGAAGAAAGAACATCGACAGAGGCCTTGATGACTCGCATCCATGAGTTGCAAAATACTTGCGGCAAAGAATTGTCAGGTATCCAAATTACAGCGTATTTTCTTCGAACCAGAGTGCAGCCTCTTCAAGCTCGCAAATACCCTCTCTGGAAGTATACTGGCGACGAGGACGTAGATCGGTTGTCAGCGGATTTGGAGGAAGGTCAAGGATTTAGAAAAGCTTGTCCGAAAAATCTCCTCTCTCAGCAAAAAAGATTCTGTCCCTTCTTCTTGTCGTGTAAAACCGTACAGCGCCACCAATGCGCTTCCCAAGGTAAACTTTGTCGATTGATTTGTTATTGCCTTGCTATATTTTTGCAACTCCTTCTTTTTGACATCTTCCCCTGTTTTTATATAGAACCATCCAAATCTTGTCTCGCTTCCTCCCCTTCCTGAAGGTGGAGAAGTCGAGGAAAGAGCCGTTGTCACCGATGACAACCAAGATGCCCCCTCTTTTGTGAATGAACCCGCAGATTCTCGAAAATCTGCGGGATCTGTTGAAAAGGAGGCTGCCTCTGAAGGTACTGCATCAGCACAATCTCCTCCTCCTGATGTTTCTCCAAAGAACAAAAGGAAAAGGAGTGATGTCGAAGATTCCGGCACCTCCAAAGCCGAAGAAGCTGTTCCTTCACATCAGAAGGCAGCTTATGATCCATACCTTGAGGCCCTCATCAGTTCGTAAGTCACCTCTTTTTTATTTTTATTTTTGTACTCGAAGATTTTTGTCTATCTTGCTTTTTATGCTGCCAACATTTAATCGCAGTGATGATGAGGAAGAAGTACCAGCTTTTGATGTGGCTGCTCGAACGAGTACGTCACATACTCTAGTTGTTTCGGAGGCGCCAGTTGATGGAGAGGAATCCTCGCCTCCTCAACAAAACGTCGGCGCTTCTAGTCCTCCTCCAAGCCCCCTTGTCCCTTCACCAAAAAGGGCAAGGATTGAAACAATCCCGGATCCTACTCTCCAATTGAGTAGCTCCTCTAACCCTCTCTTGGATGATGTAAGTTCTTAATTTTCTTGTCACTGTCTATATTTCTTCTGTTTGCTTCTTCGTGCCATCATATTTTTCCCATATCGACATTTTTTCTTTGTCCTTCTTTGACAACCTATGATCAAAGAGCTTGTTCGCATCGGTGCCCAATTCATTGGGTACCGTGAGTATGCTAGTAAGACTGAAGGTAATGCCTTGCTGCTTATGTTTGCCCTTGCCTTCTTACTCCTTCGTTGTCGATGTTTTTAACTAAGTTTAATTTTTTCTTGGCAGAAAAACTGGCGGGAGGCAACGAGCGTGCCAACGCACTTGCTCAAAAATTAGAGCAAAGTGAAGAGGCTCGTAAGAAGGCCGAATCAGATGCTATTCAAGCTAGAGCAGAGGCTGACAAGGCCAAGAACGATGCTGCTGGTGTCGAAGATCTTAAGAAGAAACTTCACGATGCCGAGACTTCGCTGAGCGAGCATGTAGCCGCACAATCTGCTCGCGAGGAAGCGATCATTAAGCGCGTAAGGTCGCAAAACCGTCGCTTTGTCAGTAAGTATCTGAACCACTTCACATCCTTTCGACTTTCTTTCCTTCACTCGTTTGTTGATCAATAAATTTTTATCTTGACAGGTAAAACATCTCAAGAATTTGAACTTGAAGATCCCGACAACGATCCTCTTCTTGACGCCATTTCGTTCCTTGAATTTCATGGAACAGAAGCACGCGAGGGCATTGATCAAGCTAAAGCAGGGTTGTCGCGACTCTTCCCCTATTTCTTCCCGAAGAAAGAGGAACCCGCAACTTTCCTTGCTCTTGCCAAGTGCTTTAATCCACCAGGAGATCTTGGACTGAAGATGCGCCAGGAGAACATGAAGATTGCTGTTGAAAGCACTGTTGCCTTGGTCGCTGATAGCCAACAAACTATCGACTGGGCGAAAGTAGGCGACACAGAACAGATAGAGCAGACAAGATGGCGATCGTTGATCAAGGCGGCAAAGCCCAACACGAAGAAAATCCTGTCCTATCTCGGGATCAAGCCATCTTCAACTCCTAGCTCATCAAAGCCGGAGGTCTAGTTGAATGCCCCTTCTTTTTATTTTTCCTGTTTCTTTAGCTATTGTCGCCATATTAGCTTTGGCGACGGTTTCCTTAGTAGTCCTTTTGAAGAACTCCTTCTGTAATATCCATGTAAATTTCTTGAAGATCAATGGAATTCTGTCTTATGCAATCCTTTGATATTGGTGTTTTCTTTTCCAGTTGATATTTGATAACTACTCTGTCAATCCTTATTCTGCCGATACTTCTCCTGCTTCCTCCTTCTCAAAGAGAACACTAGTCAATGATAACCTCATCGAAGGTTCTTCAAGACAACATTTGTCGCAAGATTTGCAAGAATTACGCCAGCAACTTCAATCCATGAAGAAACAAACTCTCGATGATGGAACAATCTCGACAAGCATCCGAGAGAGAAAAAATTGCCCTTCAACAAGCAAAAGAAGCCATTGCTGCACAGGATGCTACTGTTGCCGAGGCTACCAAAGCTTCCTCTCGAGAAAATTATATGCTTCAGCTAATGACTGACGCTAGCTTGGACATGACAGGTACGTTTCTTGTTCATAACCATGCTGGGTGTTATATTTGCTATTTTTCCTTATCAATTTATTTGCTGTACCAGGCTCATTTTTGGATACTGCTGCCGAAGATCAACGTGTTGAAGCTCGAGCCAATGTTTTGCTCAGACTGGCTACACAACATGGTTCTAACTTTTGGGTTACTCCTCAGTGTACCCGCCAAATTGTCAGATTCCAAGATCGCGCGGCTCAGGTCCGTGACTTCCTTGACTTCTGTACGAAGACTTTATTTTTAGTTTATGGAACCATGTTCCCTCGCAACAAGATGCCAGAAACTCTTCCTGCATTAATGGAAAAATTTCGAGATGCTCCTCGAATCCATGGCTTTGTGCGGGCTCAACTCTCTGCTGGCGCAAGATTTGCTATGATGATGATAAAGATTTGCTATCCAAAATTGCCTGTGAATCAAATTGTTCCCACGTGCCTGGCTAAAATGTCGAAAAAAAAGAGAAACATGAGCAAGATTGATGATCTGGTGACTCCTGTAGCCGAAGATATGATGGATGAACTTCTTCGGATGGATGCTGAGTTCTTCGTGAAGGGTAGCTATGCCGAGCACAGTACCCGTCCTTCCAATGAACAAATAACCATAGACCATGTGCTAGGTATCCATTGAGGGTTTTCCTTTTTCCTTGTTGTAGTTTCACCATTGATACGTCTTTGTAAACATGATCTATATTGTAAAACTGTCAACTCTGTAAGTATGTATTGTTTTTATTTTTGATCGTCTAGCCCCGAGCCTTTTGGCTGGAGTTTGTACTATTTTGTTATCCCGAAGATTTTTCTCTTATTGCGAGAAGGTATATATATATTTTGCTATCAATGGGCATGAGCCCCCGAGTGTCTTGGTGGTGACGTTCTATATTGTTGCGAGGTTTTCAGACCAAAGCAATAATATTTTGACGAGTACGCTATATTTACAGTTGTTAGCTTCCGATGTTCTATTTGGCGAGGTATTCTTGTACCAAGGCGAAATATTTCGGTAAGTCTAGTTTATCTATATTGTATATATTTTGTAACTTGAAGGCATTGAGCCCCCGAGCGTGTCGAAGAATAACAAGTATATCTCCACTATCTTTATTATATTGCAGCACCGCGAGCCCGCCTCATTAAAAACCTTTCTCGGCCCCACTCGGTGCCCCGAAAAAGGAAAAGAGTGCGTCTAAAAACTCGCGGGCGTTTCAGTACATTGTATTTTTACAAGGAGGACTATATTTTGACACTAAGCGTAAAAACACCTTAGCTGTGCCACGTTCCAGGGGTTTTTTTCGGGAACCCCTGTCTTCTTGTCTTTTATCCTGTATGCTCCTCCTTCGATTACTTCCTTAATGACGTAAGGGCCAAACCATGGTGACTCAAGTTTTTCAGTACGCTCTTGATTGAGTCGCAAAACTAGGTCTCCAACTTGAAAGGATCTTGGTCGCAAACGTCGACTGTGGTAGTTTTTCAGGTCCTGCTGATATTTAGTTACCCTTGACAATACTTCGTCTCGAGCTTCGTCGAGTGCGTCGACGTCGTCTTCCAAAGCTTTCCTGGAAACTTCTTCGTTGTACTCTGTGACTCTGGGGAGTCATGCTCTATTTCTATCGGCGATCGCCTCTGCTCCGTGGACTAGGAAGAACGGGGTCTCCTGTGTTGCTGTATTTGGTGTTGTTCGGATGCTCCATAACACACTTGGTAACTCTTCTGGCCAGGTATGTCGAGCTTTTTCCAGTGGTCCTAACAAGCGTTTCTTGATGCCATTGCAGATAATGCCATTAGCTTTCTCGACTTGACCATTGGTTTGAGGATGTGCAACTGACGCGAAGTGCAATTTGATGCCTACCTCTGCACAGTACGCCTTGAACTCCTTTGACGTAAAGTTGCTGCCATTGTCTGTGACGATGCTGTGACGTACTCCAAATCGAAAAACGATGCCCTTCACGAACTTTATTGCTGATGCTGCATCTGGTGAATTTATCGGCTTTGCTTCTATCCACTTGGTGAATTTGTCAACAGCAATCAACATATACTCGTATCCTCCTGGCGAAGCTTTGTGTAATTTTCCCACCATATCGAGACCCCATTGAGCAAAAGGCCAAGATAAGGGTATTGGCATTAATTCTGCTGCCGGAGAGTGAGGTTTTGCGCTAAATCTCTGACATGCGTCGTAAGTTCGCACTATCTCCTTTGCGTCCTCAATTGCTGTCAGCCAGTAGAATCCTGCTCGAAAAACTTTGGCTGCAATAGCTCGACTGCTCGCGTGGTGGCCACATACTCCTTCGTGTACGTCCTTCAGAATTATCCTTCCTTCTTCGGGTGTGACGCACCGTTGTAACACACCCGAGATACTGCGTTTGTACAACTCTCCTTTGACCACCGTGAAAGCTTTGGATCGCCTAATAACTCGCCTTGCTTCAACTGGATCATCGGGTATTGTCTTTCTTAGGATGTATGATATGTACGCTTGCATCCATGGGATTTGTACCATCAGTACTAGATCCTGTTCCTCGTCTTCTTCTTCCAATGCTTCTTTCACAGCCCCCGAGGGTTTCTCGCTCTTTTCTTTCTTTGTTGGTTTCTTCGGTTTCGTGGACCTCTCTGTTATTTCTTCCCAGAACACACCTGGGGGAATTGCGAGGCACTGCGACCCGATGTTTGAAAGAACATCGGCTTCATCATTGCTCAGCCTACTGATATGGTTTACTTCGCATCCGTCAAACAGCTTCTCCAGCTCATTATACATCTCTTTGTACGCCACCATGCTATCATTGACCGCATCACATTGGTTCATGACTTGCTGAGCTACCAATTGTGAGTCGCCAAATATTTTTAGTCGAGTTGCGCCACAGGCTTTCGCCATCTTCATCCCATGTATAAGGGCTTCATATTCTGCCTCGTTATTAGATGCGTTTGGGAACGTCATCCGCAGGACGTATTTCAATTTGTCGCCTTCAGGTGATATGAGTATTACCCCTGCTCCAGCTCCTTCTAACCTTTTGGACCCGTCGAAGTTCATAGTCCAGGTTCTCGATAAATCTGGAGGTCCTGTGTTTTGCAACTCCATCCACTCTGCGATGAAGTCTGGTAGAATTTGTGACTTTATTGCCTTTCTTTTTTCATACGTGATGTCCCGAGGAGAAAATTCTATTCCCCAAAGGGAGACACGGCCTGTAGCTTCTGGATTATTGAGTATGTTGGATAAAGGCGCCTCATTGACCACTATTATCGGATGCGCCGAAAAATAGTGACGCAATTTTCTTGCGGTTGTGAATACTCCATATGCTAGCTTTTGGTACTGCGGGTACCTCTATTTTGAAGGCGATAATACTTCGCTGATAAAATATACTGGCCTCTGCACTCCATGGAGTTTTCCTTCTTCTTCTCTTTCGACAACTAGTGCCGTGCTGACCACCTGATGTGTAGCCGCAATATATAACAGGAGCGGTTCTTTCTCTTTTGGCGCCACTAGAATTGGTGGTGTCGAAATTTTCCGTTTAAGGTCCTCGAAGGCCCTATCTGCCTCTTCGTTCCACTGGAACTTCTCTCCTTGTTTGATTAGGGCGTAGAATGGTAGCGCCTTTTCTCCCACCGGCGATGAATCGCTTAAGGCTGCGACTACTCGATTAACTGATGTATTTCCTTCAACTTTGTTGGCTTCCTCATTGTTACGATAGCTTGGATTTTTTCGGGATTTGCTTCAATCCCTCTTGCTGAAACTAGGAACCCGAGAAGTTCTCCTGTAGGGACGCCGAAAGAACATTTCGTCGGATTCAACTTGAGACAAAATTTGTCGAGGTTGTCGAAAGTTTCTTTCAAGTCCTCGATTAGTGTTGCTCCCTTTTTTGATGTGATGACGACGTCATCGATGTACACTTGTACATTTTTCCCAATCTGTGTTGCTAGGCACTTCTGCATCATCCGTTGATATGTTGCTCCCGCGTTTTTCAACCCGAAGGGCATTGTTTTGTAACAAAATACGCCGTACGGTGTGATGAACGCTGTTTTAGCTTCGTCGTCTTCTTTTAATCTGATCTGATTGTAACCAGAATATGCGTCCAAGAAGGAAAGACGTTCACATCCTGCCGTGGAGTCGATAATCTGATCGATCCTTGGGAGGGGAAAGTGATCCTTTGGACAATGTTTATTGAGGCACGTAAAGTCGACACACATGCGAAGGACTTTCGTGTTTTTCTTCGGCACCATCACTGGGTTAGCTACCCAAGTGGCCTCGATGATATCTCTTTGATGAAACCAGCTTCTCTAAGTCGATCAATTTACGACAAAGCATAGCTTTGCGGTTTGGTTCCGAAAAACGCCGCAAAGGTTGCTTGATTGGTCTCGCAATAGGATCCAAGTTTAGGTGGTGCTCGGCAAGTTCCCTGGGTACTCCTGGCATGTCAGCTGGACACCATGCGAAGATTTTCCAGACGAGCGCGCTTTCCTATGCGAGGTCCATGTTTGTTGCGATGGACGTCGTTTTCTTCGGATCTGTCGGGTGAATCTGCACTTCCTTAGAATCTTTTGCTGTATTGAAAGTTGATTCCTTGTTGGGCCTCCCTACGTCTGGCAGCACATCATAATCAGTCATGAGCCTTGACGTTGCGTACTCGCTGCATCCCGAAAGTTTCGATAGTCGATGAAAATCTTTGTCGCATTTATCGGCTAGCGAAGCTTCCTTTGATCGTGATTGGTCCCTTAGGTCCAGGTAACCTCCAAAGCAAGTACGTGTAATGTGGTACCGCCATAAACCTGGCATATGCTGGTCGCCCCAACAAAGCGTGATACTGCGACGGGAAATCCACAACTTCGAATTCCAACCTCTCTATCCTGTAGTTTTCTCGGGTCCCAAACTGAACGTCGAGATTGATCTTCCCCAGTGGGTAACTTGGCTTTTCTGGTGTGATGCCGTGGAAACGTGTGTCGGTTGGTTTTAAATTTGCGAGGGAAATATTCATCTTCCTTAGCGTATCTGCGTACATAAGGTTTAGACTGCTGCCGCCATCTATGAATACTCGAGATACATCGAATCCCGCAATTACTGCTGGTAAGATCAATGCTGACTGCCCTGGTCGAGGAACTTCTTGTGGATGATCAGCTATTGTGAAGCCGATATCTTGCTCGACCGGTTAAGGTACTCGATCGTTGGTGGTGGCATCTTCTCCGCCATAAACACTGTCGCGAGATTACTTTACGAGCTTTATTGGATGGCCTCGCCTTTCTGAATCATCGAGACCGCTCCGTTAGAGTTAGGATCGACGTAAGGCGGTGGAGCGAGTGCCGCTATTCTCGAGCCGATGTCGATTTTCGTCTCAGAACCGCGGGGGAGGTGGCAAGTGAATCTCACTCCTAGGTCCTTGAGGATTTACGTGAGCTGCTCGAGCATTTGCATGTCCTGCCCACCTTAACATTGCCTGGAAATTTCGGCAATCCTTTTGCAAGTGTCCTGACTGTCTTTTTCCATTGCTATCGAGAAAGAAATGCATCTGACACGGCCCGTTCATCATCTCTTCGGGAGACACAAAAGGTCTCTGGAACCTTGGCCCGCTATTTTGCCTGTTATCTCTATTGTCGCCTTGCTGTGCATTACTTCTCTGGTAGTCATCTCTACTGTTTCCTCCATTGTTTCCCCGAAAGCCAGCCGATATTTGGCCAGGTGCATCGTAACTTGAAAATTGACGGGGGAATCGACGTCTATTTTGAAAATTTCGACTGCGATCTTCCTCTGGGGACCTATGTCATTTGTTATGTACCGCATCTTCGCCATCTGCCCATCTGTTTGCTATCTCCATTAAAGCTGATACTGTTCTTGGGTTTGTCCTCCCCAAGTCCTCCACGAAATCTCCTCGCCGAACTCCTGCAACAAATGCATCTATCGCTCTTTCGTCAGATATATTTTCTGCCGAGTTTTTGATGATGTTCCATCTTTGGATGTACTTCCTCATTGATTCATCATGCTTTTGTCGACATGACCTCAACTCCTCTAGTGTCGCAGGTTTCTTGCAGGTTGACCGGAAATTCTTGATAAACACATCCTCGAAACTTTCCCAGCTGTCGATGGAACCTGGGGGAAGCTTTTTTATCCATGATCTGGCGGCTCCGCTCAGATGTATCTGGATGCTCTGCATGGCTGTCGCTCTGGTCCCGCCAATCAATTTTACTGTCTCGAGGTAATCCACAAGCCAATCCTCGGGGTCTTGCAGGCCATCGAATTTTTTGAAACTATCGGGTAGCTTGAATCCTGATGGAACTCGAGTTTTTCGGACCCGTCGTGTGAAACATGGAAGTCCACACATGTCCTCTTCAGCAAGTTCTGGTGAATGCCGACGTTCCCTTCTTTCTTGTCGCGCTCTATCGACTCTGGCCTGAGTTGCTGTGTCCCTGGCTCTACTTGCTCTTGGTGGATCTTGCACTGCTGCGGTAGGTCTCGGACTATTTTGCCTTGCAGTTCCTTCGGGAGGTGTGGCCGTGAACGCTGCTCCCATGGCTCCACATCCTGCCATGGCCATGTTGTACAACGCTTCTCTTGGATCTCCGGGAGGTGGCCTGGACGCTAAGATGAAAGCTTGTGTCGCCATGTATCCTGCTTCCGGTGTTTTTGGGATAATATTCCCCCTCGTGTCGATTGACATAAAGGACATGTCGATGTTTTGGATTAGAGTCTCTCTTTCAGCTTCCGGTATATTTTGCAGCCGAGATCTTGCTCTCCTTCGAGCTTCTCTGTGACTATCTCCCGAAGTTTCTGAGTGTCGACTTAATTCCGCTCGTCGCCTGCTTGATGCGGAAGCTGCCTCCCTTCTTCTGTTCAAAGTAGCTGTCTGTTTTTCCAACTCTCTTCCAGCTCGGGCGAGTCTATATTGATAAGCTTGCAGTTCTTCGACTGTAGCAGTTGTCTCCATTGGTTCAGAGCCATCCAAAGCTTTCGTAGCTCTATCCCAGGCTGCTTGTGGAAGTTGAACTCTGGCACGTGGTGTGGGCCCGACATATTTAGTGCCCAAACCTCTCCTTAGATCTGAGGGATCAACATAGGGGTTTCCCAAATCGTCGAAAGCCTCTGATGTTTCCTCTTGATCGCGACTTGCTTCTCCAATGGCATAAACTTGGTGATATTTTGGAGTTTTCGCTTTGTTTGGTTCGGTGACGCCATCATAGAGATTGGTGAAGACCTTCCCAATAGAGATGGATTTGTCGATGAAATCGAAGCTATCGGTGTCGCTTGAATCATCGCTTATATAGGAGTCCGCCGATGACTCGAAGGACATGTCACTGAAGATTTTGGCGAGTTTTTCACTTGCCCTGCTGCCGATGAAACGTGGCGACGAAATCTCCTTGTCGCTTGAGAAATCAGGACCAACCGCTGGTAATCCCGACGAGATCGGAACTTCGAGACGATACGATCCTTCTTTCTCGACGTGGAAGTGGAATTTTCCAAACGTCATCTTCATGGGCTCCTCCAGATACGCATATGCATCCAAACGGGAGGGCGGGTGAGGAATAAAATCAACGAGACCAGTTTCGATATGTTTACCTCTGTCCATGATGTTGCTTGCTACTGATGAAGTCGACGATCTTGAACGTGCCATCGAGATCAGCTCCTTGTCGCCTCTAGACCCCACGGTCGGCGCCAATTGACAAGGTATTAACTTGTCAATGCCTACGGATTGTAGACTAGGGTTTAGTTGGATGTAGAGGGCAAGTAGATCTCGAAGGTTTCAGCCGAAAAGTACTCGACGAATATGCAAACTAGGGTTTGAGAAACAATGATTCGATGCCTTCTGTGTCCCTCGACTCCCCCTTATATAGGAGGCGGAGCCGAGGGATTCGTATTGTACAAGTTACAGAGTCCGGGAAGGTTTCTAACTCCTCCCGCAAGATTACAAATAATGCTTCCTATTACAACTCTAGCTTTCCCTAACAATATCTTGGGCTTCCGAGTCTTCTTATTCTTCGGGTAGTGGGCCTTCAGTAAACCCCGGGTACTATCATCGGCAGGCCCATTGGGGATGCCTATGTCACACGTACCTACATCATATCGTTGCATGATATCCATCCTCTCCATAGTTGCGAACTCGGCAAAGTTATCGGCCCAAGGCCAGAACGTGACATTTGATAACAAGTGGTTGAAACCAGAACCTCGCGAGGTGAAGTTAAACATTGACGCATCATTTCATGTGGACTCTTATGCAGGCTCGACTGAGGCTATTATTCGTGACTATCAAAGTGGTTTTGTGGCGGCTTCTAGTTCCTTTCTGCAATATGCAGCTTCACCTCTGATGGCGGAAGCAATAGCTATGAGAGAGGGTCTTTCTCTTGCGATCAAGATGGGTTGCAGCACTATCGTGGCGGAGTCAGACTCCCTGGAGGTGATCCAAGCATGTACGGAAGAAGAAACTTGGTGGAATGAAGCAGCAGCAGTTTTTGCGGATTGCACTGACATGCGATCACATATAGGGTCTGTTTCTTTCCAGTACTGCCCGAGAGAAGCTAATCAAGTGGCTCATGAGATAGCTAGGGATAGTTTCATTATTAATAGCTCTAGTAGTTGGGAGGCTGAGGCACCCAGGTTTATTGTTAGCATCTTGATAAACGATGTAACTTAACTTTGATGTGGTGGCAGCAAGTTTCAGACGCACTCTTTTCCTTATCAGGGTACCTAAGGGGACTGGAAGGTTTTTAATGAGGCGGCTTGCTAGCTTAATATATTATTTGTTTCAAAAAAAAAGTATCCAGTTTGGAAGCTTATAAGTGGGATCCACTTGTCTCTAAAAAAGTGGGATTCACTTGACAGCCTAGTAAGCTGTCATGATGGACAATGTATCCATAGTACCCCTCCATCCCATGAATCTTAGTGGGATGGAGGGAGTAGTACAATGGTGATTCCATTAACTGAATATTAAAAATACTCCCTCTGTTCGGATTAAATCGAGGCAATTTGTGTAGAAAAGGTAGCTTATGCATGTAGATAGCTTGCGTCGATTAAATCTGAATAGAGGTAGTAGAGGTGTAAATGAGTCCACATTGAGTCCCTACTATTGATAAGCGGTCATAATTCTTTTGTCTGGTAGAGAATTTAACTTAGCATCTCTACTAAAAGGCGGCGTGAATGCAAATAAGACATCTCTCGGTAATAAGAATATATCAAATGATATCAACCTCTAAATGATACCATGATACTAGTGGCATGCCATTCTTGGACTAACCAATGGCGGAACATCGGTCATCGATGACGTCCCTTCTTGCTCGGCTTGGAGTGAAGCCTAGTAAGGATGTAATAGGTCTTGTGTGAGCATGCATCAAAAGAATATTCCCTTTCATCACTCGCCTTCTTGTGTAATAGGTCTTGTGCGAGCATGTAATTTTAGTGTTTGGATCTAACAATTAGTGTAAGTTAGAAATAGTTACTACGAAGAACTCTTCTCTATTCCACTCCCCACACATTTGAGAGTCTCACAGAAACCACCAGATCCGGCCACTCTTGCTGGGCGGTGAGATATGAGCTAGGAGGTCGGCCTCCCCTATCACAGAGTAGCGTTAGGTGTAGTGCTAGGATTAGGTATAGGTTTGGTCTTGCTTTCATGGTGTTGACTGGCTTGATGTCGTCTTGGAGTGCTTTGTGGCATCCATCATGGATGGCGTCCGTGTGGGAGTCTGGCTGGATCTCCATCTTCAATAAGCTTGTTGTCCTATCTTCCCTAGTCTAGAAGACTAGCCTCTGCTGCTACTTGCTCTCTCATGTTGCCATCGTGGTGGTCGAAGAGCAGGGGTGTTGCAGATATCGAAATCCTACAGATCATGTTCGAGCAAAACAGTAGAAGATTCCTTGGAGGAGCGACGATGCAATCGGCTGGATGTTGGTCTCCGCAGACTCTCTGCTTTTTCTAGTCGAAGGGCGGATTCTTCATTCCTCTTGGACTAGGTGCCTGATGGGATGCAATTCTAGCTGCAGTACAGAGGTCATGGTGTGCGGGCTTTGTTGCCATGGTGATTTTGTCGTGCCGAGTGGTTCGTCCCTAGCTGCAGCGAGGTTTAGTTCGGATGATGGCTATCAAGGACCCAATCGCACTTCGTGTTTTTAGTCTAGGGTCATCCATGTAAAATTCGGGGACTTAGATGTATTTCTATGTTTATTTGGTGTCCTTTTGTAAGCTATGCTCCGATGCTTATCTAATGAAAGGCAATCTGAATTCTTTAGGAGCTTTGGGTTGTTTAAAAGAAGGAAATAATTACTACCTAAAATAGGATTATAAATTTATTTAAAAATTATATTTTTATTATGGTTGAGAAAATATAAAAAAATCTTACTATCGATTGCTGGAGCTCTACGCCCTCACACCAAAAGAGGGGTGCAGCCATTTAGAGCCCGAGCGAGATTTTCGCAAAAAAAAAATTCCGAGCGAGATTGAGCCCCATATTTTTTGAAAAAAAAGAACAAAAACTTGATTCAAAAATTTCAAAAACATGTAGCATAAATTCTAGATGTAGTCGATGCTATCCGTGTGCAAAATCCGAATGTGAAATTTTACCTGCATTCCATTCCAGGAGGTAGTAGTACTTTGTATCATTGTATGATGTTAGGTACTAGGAGTAGTTATCTCAAAAAAAAAGGTACTAGGAGTACTAAAAATGACAAGAGTATCGATCTTAGTGTGGTGCACGGAGTTTGCAGGCTTATACTCCGGGTGAATCCAATAGTCGCCGCTCACTTCCGATCAACTTTTGCACCGGACCGCCAGTGCTTAGGGTGTGTTTGGTAGATCGGTCCCCTCAGCTTGTGTTTCTCAGCTGAGATTTGCTCACCTCATACAAGCTGCTCTCAGATTTTTTCATGTGTTTCGTGGGTTGGGTGTGTTCACCCACGCTGAACCAAGAAGTTGTTTGGTGGCTTGTATGAGGTGAGATGAAGCTGAGCCAAGAAATTTTACAAATAGGTCCCTAACGAGAAAAATAAAAAGCAGCCGGGTCCTTGGTTCATCCAACCACCGCATCGTGGAGAAATCCGGCCATGGCGGCGCGTATATCGCAGCCGTGGCGTGGAGAATCCGGCCATGGCGACGCGTCTCTGGCGGCCGTTCCAGGGCTTGGAGCTGGCCCTAGCGGAGCCCGTGGTGGCGCTTGGAGCCGGCGCTGGTGGTGCGAAGAGGAGGAGGCAGGCGGGCGGCGAGGAGCCGACGGCCCCTGGCGGAGCTGGCCCTCATTCGTGGAGTGGCGGAGCTCGCCCCTGGCTTGGCTCGTCCGTGGCGCAGCTGGGCAGGCCAGCGTCGAGGAGGCATCGGCCCCTAGTGAAGCTGCCCCTCGCTCGTACGTGGCGTGGTGGAGCTACTCCCTAGCGTACCGTGGTGTGGCGCCGCAGGACGAGGCGGCAGCGCAGGCCGTCGTCGAGTCGTCGAGGAGGTTGTGGCTGGCGTTGACGAGGAGACGCGAGAGAAGATGACACATGAGAGAAGGAGGAGGAGGAGGAGGAGGGGGGGGGGGGAAATGAGGCGTCGGGTGGGGGTCTGGGGGTCTCGCGGGACCGGCGAACAGTGTTTTGCGGGATGAGCTCGTCCCGGATGAGTAGCAAAGCTCGATTTGAGCTTCGCTCTCGGGCAGGGCTCACGTCCGTTTTTCGATGAGCTGGGCAGTGGAGAGTTGACCCAAACCGACCTAACAAACAACTTCTCTTAACGAAAGGTGAATTGAGGAGGGAAAATCTGAGCTCCCCCAATCTACCAAACACGCCCTTAGACGAACACAGGGGAGACGATCGGATGCGGTAAGCCCACCGGGCGGTGCGGGTTAGTTGGCTGGAAGCTGTGAGCAGCGCCTGGTTCAGGAAGAAACAGCGGCGATGCTTGGAATCGGACGGCAGTGACGATAGGCTCGCGATCGGTGGGCCCCGGCAGATCCGTCCTGTGTGGCGGAGGATGCGATGCCACCGGCCGTCGCTGCTCGCGTGATCGCGTCGCCTGCTCCGCCCGGCCGAGAAGCGCTGTGTGACTCACTACACGGCTGGGTCCACCACAATCGCATCGACGTGATGGGCGAGCGCCCGCTGGCGTGGACCTCGTGCATTGCTGCTCTTTCTTTCCGCCGCCGCTGGTCGAGGCTTGTGATGGGCCGCGTGGTTCCAGCTAAATGGACGGGTTATTGCCGAGCCTCCGTTCTACAATGGGCCGTAGATAGCAGCTAGCGTGGCTCACTGCCGCGCAGTATTCTCGAGCGAGTGATGTCTTCTTCAACAAAATGCAAAGCTCGCGTTAAGGTAAATGTTACAAAGTACTAGGAGTATTATCTTCGTTCTAAAGTAAATGTCAGCAGCTTTATCTAGATGTCAACATATCTAGAAGAATTTTAATGTATGTATCTAGATTAAATCAGTACACTTATTGTAAAACAGAGGAAGTAACTCTGTTTAAAACTAGGCCCAAAACCTGACCACTCAAGAGAATGACAGCGACCAACTTAACAGCCTCAAGACCGATGCAATGATCTCGATCTTTAGAGTGATTGCTCATTTGAAACTTCTGAATGAACTTTCTTGTTACATAAGTATATGAAGCTAAGAAGATAACACAATATTTCTATGTTTCTAACAAAGCGATAATAGACCTTTGTTGTTTTGCCCACATATTTTGAATTCTCCGGAAGAACGCCTTTTTAGTACTCTATCCGCTCCGAAAAGGATACCATTCTATAAAAGGAATATTTTAGTATCTCGAAGATTATTACCAATTATACCCAACCTCCACACCAACAAGACACCCGAAGACATCACACAAACGAACAAAAAGATGCAAAAAAGAAAAAAATCCCATCGCGGTGATCAAACACAGAACACTCGAACCAACCACTCCCGAACTACAAAAGAGATTCTCCAAAAGCAACACATGCAAGAAGAAAACAATGCACAAGCGTTGTCGTTGCCCGATCGAAGACCTTAGCCCTAGAGAAAGTCCGATATTCTTAAAACAATGCCTTCACAAAGCCTTGCCCGGTACAACCAATGAATGCTAGACTTTGGGTTTTCACCATGCAAGGAGCACCATATCCCCGCTTGCCAAGGCCACTGCTGCAAGTCTTCAAAAACCAGATACACACGAGCATGTTGGGAGTGGACAAGAACAACATAACGCGAGCCATAACCGTACAACCATAGTCTTTCATCACATCCAATACATTGACGGAAGAACAAACTGTTTTAGTAGACTGGACAATCACTAAAGTAAGGACTTATTGTAAGTTGCAGTTTACTGTTTACCTGTATTAGGTTTATTAAATGGATGGAAGATCATGCTGCTTGTCTGTGTGAGTTCGAAATAGGTTGCTGTTGCTTGCTTGTGTGTGTTTGGTTCATTTGTCACCCTTTTGAGATTCTGTGGCGCCTCGTCACCTCATCCGGTTCTGTGCAGTGGCAGCTCTAGTTCTCCCGGTCCAGACCCGTCGCCTCAATCTAAACCGCTCATCCAAAACTCAACGGCCCAGAACTCCACACCCCCCACGATAGGGTTACGAGCTCACGGCATCTTCCTCCCTGTCCACACGGCTGACGTACCTCCACCGTCCATCCAGCCACGGACGGTCCGGATCCTACCAGACCACGCTCCTTCCTTCCTCGGGCGCGCCCACATCGGGTCGCCTCGCGCACCGCCGCCGTCACACACATCCCGACTCGATAAACCCTTCCGCGCCGCGCCTCCCGCCCTCCCCTTCTTCCTCCTCCCGGCGGCCCAAAACCCTAACCCTAGATCGCGCGGGGCGGGGCTGCACATGGCCAGCAAGTTCGGGCTCGCCGGCGGGATCCCGGAGCGGCGGGTGCGGCCGATCTGGGACGCCGTTGACTCGCGCCAGTTCAAGGCCGCGCTCAAGCTCTGCACCGCGCTCCTCGCCAAGCACCCCACCTCCCCCTACGTTCTCGTGAGCCCCCTCGCTCCGCCTCGTCCCCCCCATTTTCGTGTGTTTCTCTCTCACTGCCCGGTGAATCTGGTTTGGAAATGGGCGTGCTCTGCTTCGGCAACTTTAAATTTGAAGCGTGCCGTGGATTTTTGGTCGAATGGATTGGGGCGCTGCTTGCGTGGATGGAAGCTGGATTACTTGCTGTGCGTTGTGCTGATTTGTTTGCTGGTTCGAGCTTATACTGACTTGCATGAGCTGTTTTGGCTTAGTTAACTTCTGGACCATCCCATAGTTGCATTTTACTCGTATTAGGAAGTTCATGTGCGCTTGCACCATGACTGGTTGGGTGGGCGAGTCAATAGGAGGCTTCCTACTGAGGGCTGTGGGAGCTTGTGGCTATCCTAGGAAATATAAACCGTTCAGACCAACCTGGTGAACTATTGGCACTCTGAAGCTACACACTCTTCCTTAAGCTGAGCTGTCTACTCCATGGTTGGTTTCTCTGAAGGTCTTCTTTCCTCTCCCCAGCAAGATGTCGCTAGATTGCTGCGTAGCCAAGTTGCATGGAAGGTGGCGAGAATATGGTGGGAGTAAGGTAGAATGCAGTAGTAAATGGGCACATATGGAAGTTGGAGAGAATATGGTGGGAGTAAGGTAGAATGCAGTAGTAAACGGGCAGTAGATCAAATAAATTGACATTGAAGCTAGAGAGGTAGGGGAAAGGGAGCGTTATTAATAGAAGCGGAGCTAAATAACTTCTGGATATACGTGATTTTCACTTGCTTAACTCATACCCCCTCCGCTCCTCTAAGTAAGGCGTAATTTTATTGTTGGCAAAAATCTCCACAAAACAAGGCGCAGGTTTTGTAGAGTAGCTAATAACCGAAACTGCCCTTCCTCAGCGCTGGAATAGAGGAGACGCTGTGCCTGCATATGATGGTGATTGGGTGCACGTGGCTGTTAGCTACAATTAAGGAGAAGCCGCCCAACAAAAAGGAGAGAGAAATAAATGTGAGGAGCTATTAACTAGGGGCATGACCGGAAAACATGCACGGTTTGTAACCCGCCTTAATTCTCGTGCTGCAATTTTTACGCGTAATCAAGGGAACGGAGGGAGTAAGTATTAACTCGCACTCATTTGGTTTAAACTTGTCCTTTCGCCTTTTTCAAGCCCAGCCCCATTATCGAAGCCAATTCCTATTCCCAGCAGGTTGCACGATGCTAACTCTTTAGTTACGGAAGTATATCAGTTAGTTCAGACACTTATGATTAGGCACTGTTCGTACCTTCTTAAGCTCTTCCATAAACATTTAGTCCGCAACTATAGTTTGTAATATCATAGAACTGTATCCTAAATCAATCTGGAGATTGCAAAGCCAGCATGCTCTATTTGTTTTGTGACAGTGTAGCATGGCCTCTATTTGTTACTTTATGTTTGTTTGAAGATTAACTGGACCACTGTTTTCATGGCTCTATCCTTTTTAGTTAAATGGATTAACTCAGTGTTGATCAGACCTACAAGCTTTACCTTTGCTGTATTTAGAATGCAAATAAACATCACTTTTTAACTGTTTTATTTCAGGCCCTCAAGGCTCTTACTTTGGAAAGGATGGGAAAGGCTGATGAAGCACTGAGTGTCTCTTTGAATGCCAAGGAGCTATTGTACTCAAATAACATTTTCCATTTTGACGATCTCACTCTCAGTACACTACAGATAGTGTTTCAAAGGCTTGAGAGATGTATGTTTATACTTCGCCATTTGTCTTAGCTCTTTAACATCATCGCTTTTCCTGAATTATCACGTGACTATAATTATATTTCTGCCAGTGGATCTTGCAACTTCATGCTATGAGTATGCTTGTACAAAATACTCTAATAACTTGGAATTAATGATGGGACTCTTTAATTGCTATGTCAGAGAGTACTCATATGTGAAGCAACAACAGGTATGATGGTACTTTGCTAGTTGCTCTGTTTTTTGTTCCTTGGTTCAGTTCTTGACTCTCCAGTTTTGACTCTCTGACCATTGTATGTTTCGCAGACAGCAATTCGAATGTACAAAACTGTAGGAGAAGAAAGGTTTTTGCTTTGGTCAGTTTGCAGTATTCTTCTGCAGGTAGGTTCATCATATATCAATGAGTTAGAAGTTCTGCATCTGCAAATTTCTTTAAGTATTGTAATGTCACACTGTTACTTTCTTGCTCACTGATTTTTAATAAAGCTCTAAATAAAAAGAATCCATTGTTAACACTCATATAATATGTGTATATGTATAAGCTGATGGAGTGATGGTTCTAGGCGTTGGAAGTTGGAACAAAAGAGAGGGATGCAGTAGACACCTTTTGGGTGGTCGATATAATTACATCATTGGACTTCCCATATTCTGGACCTTTCTAGTTTTGGATATTTTTCTTGTCAAAACAGAATACCACATTCCTACATTGTGTATAATAAAATGCAATTCTTTTGTCCGAAGTTCTTTCATTATAAATGTGATGTGAGCAAATGAAAGTATGCGTAAGTATAGAAATAGAAGGTACTATGGATGCCATTCATGATTTACTAAGAAATTAACAACTTATAGTTTAGGAGATAATATGTGTGAGGAATATATAAATCATTAGTGTAATATAGGTAAAAATGTTGGTGTAATGATTCAGAAGAGTGCTGGTGGAACAAATAAAACTATCTGTGGAATAACTAAGAAATGCTAGAACAGACAAAATTGTATTAGTCTGACTGATAAAAAGTATTAGTGTAACATATCTTGTTGATTCAGAGATGAAATGCACATGTTGATCTTATTTCCATTTGCATCGTATTGTTGTGTGAGAAAACACACAGGCACTTGTGGAGTAAGATATATGCACTTACGGACCAACCCTAATAAGACTACTATAGCAGTTTGAATAAACTGATGCAAAATGAAACCAGACTGTATGCAACAATGATGTTTCCGGAGCTGCTGATATCTGCAAATTTGCTTTTCTACGTAGGGGATGAGTGGCACATGCTGCATGTGTGTATAGCCCTGCTAAAAAAATCGGCTGATTAATCCCTGCTGGGAGGGTCACCGAGCAGCTGATTAACTGATTAATCAGCCGATTTGCCTATTAATCTTCTACTCGCCAGCCGACCGAGCAATGACCAGTTAACGATTCCCTCAAATATTGTTGTATAGCAATCACTAAAGAGGTTAGATAAGAAAAATAATATTGGGAGGGATTGGGAGTCGGTCATGGGGGAGATAAAGGAAAATAGGAGACAGGGAAAACAATTTTTTTTAACGCCGCTGGTCTCACGGGCCCCAACTACGGTTGACCTATCAACTCTTCTAGCCAACAATGCCGCGAAGTTAATTTTAGGTAACCCCCTGGTTTTGTTAGATGTGATGTTATTTCATCGGGAGCACTGCAGTAACTTGTTACAGTGTGGACACTATTTTGCACTTCTCTGATCATATATATGTATGAATTATCCATCTGATGCGATGCAGTATCACATTACATGAAGTACACAAGTGACCTAATTCTTGGAAGTTTTTACTGTGAAACTTTATTGCTCCAACATATCCCTTCCCTGGTCATCTGATCAAATATATAATAGCAGTACTTATGCATATCTACAAATCAGTTGAGTCTGTAGTATTATTAGCCATGATTATCATAAATGTGTTCTGTATATGCTAATTTGTTATATATTACTTCTGTTTTTCCCATTGTAGGCATATTTTAGTAGCGGAGGTGAGAAATTATTAGCACTGGCTGAAGCTTTGCTTAAAAAGCACATAAGTTCACATAGTTTACATGAGCCAGAAGGTATCCCTGCTTATCTAAGATGCGCCATTTACCATGTTGTATTTTTTTTTTTGCTTGCAGAAGTGTTATCCTCTGTTAACATGGTTATAATACTTGCAGCGCTCGCCCTCTATATTTCAATTCTGGAACAACAGGCGAAGTATGATGCTGCTTTAGAAATTCTTTCTGGAGATTTGGGGTCTCTTATGGGAAGGGAGGAGGACAAGCTTCGTACGCAGGTAATTTCAATTTCAATTTTCTTTGACAGTGTCTTGTTTTTTAAATAGTATACTATTCATCTAAATTACAAGTCACAGTTAAAGTAGTTTATTGAACTGTGATGTTAGTGAAAATGTTAAGCTCCATTAATGTTTTTATTGTCGGTTTCCAGAAAAGCACTACACACTATCTTGTAATGTCGGTTGCACCAGCCTACAATAGACTCCTTTAACTTGTCCCTTTTTTCGTCTCCCTATCAAAAATCTTGCTAATGAAAGTGAGAACCACTTACATTTTGTCTGACTTCAAGTTGACAGGGACGACTTCTTACTCAAGCGTGTAACTATGTGGCTGCTTCTGAGATATATCAGAAGGTTCTTGAATCCTGGTAATTCTTCCATCATTAACTACTTATATGTATTCTCAATTGTTCTACAAAGCCAACTTCTGCTTAAACACACGTAATCAACTTGTTCCGAGACATGTGCTGTTCTAGACATCTATTAAACAGCTTACTTATAGGAAGGAGTAGCACAGTAGCACCTTCCAAGTACCAACTACTCTCTTCACAATCATACTTCATGATATTCATAACACTATAAATGTGCTACAAACTCACCTGCCAGGCCTGTCGATTTCGATTGCTGTTTGATTCTTAGAATTGCATCAATTTACCCTATGTTGGTTTAAAACAAATCATTAGATTCATGCAGTCCTTATTTAGACCTAAGCTTTCGAGTTGAATCTCAATTAGGTAACATTGCTATATATTTCTCTGTTTTGTTTTCATTTGTTTCTTTCTCCTTGCTCAAGTTATTGCAGCATATTTTATCCATATATTCAGCCATTGGAAATTTTCCTTTCTGTTTAGTTTTTGATAATTGTGCTCTCTTCTTTTGACTGGGCAGTCCTGATGACTGGGAGTCCTTTCTCCATTATTTAGGCTGTTTGCTTGAGCGCGATGTGAACTTGCCTAAGCCAGCCACTGGCCAACATACTTGCTCCTCTTGCTCAGTAGGTTCGGCTATGTTGAACAAGACCTCTCTTAGTGAGGAGCTGGTACTTCCTCCACCTGAAGCAATTCTTGTTTACCTTTTCCTGGTGACTTGCATCTGATTTACTGAAAATACATGTTTGTAGGTCGAATCTCGCCTTGCAAGTGCATTATCATTTGTGCAAAAGCTACAAAAAAGTGATTCTGGTGACTTTGTCAGAGGACCTCACTTAGCCATTATTGAAATTGAACGGCAACACCGCCTCAATGGTAAAACAAACGATAGAAAGTTTATGGAAGCTTTGGTGAACTATTTCCACAGGTCTGTCTGTGTGCATCTTCTTTCTGTCTATGTCCATCTGGAATCTATTTATACTCTATACTATGTGCAAGAATGACTGAAACCACAGCCTTTAGTTTGCAATAAGCCAGTGTCTGGTGCTTTTGAAGTTTTGATATCCATTACAGTTCATGGATTCTTGTATTTGTTGTTGCATTTTGAACTAGGAAGTTGATCAAATATTTGTCTGTATATTCACTTCTCTCCCTTGAAGTTCTGATATACACTACAGTTTATGAATTCTTGTATTAATTGTTACAACTTGAACGTGAAAGTTGATTGAATGTTTGTCTATTTATATTCACTTCTCTCTCTTGTCATGTGTACAATTCATGAAAAGTTGTCTTCGTACCATCTCCTGCCTGCTCGGTATCAGAAATACCCAACCAAAAATCTGTGTACTCTACCTATCTACATCCTTGTATATACTGCTTTTTTTTTATTTGATAGTTGACACCATTACATTGCTTCACTTCCTGTAGGCTATAGCCAACCATTACAAATGACCCATGCTGTTGCAAAAGCATGGGTATAAGCTAAAATTTTCCTGTTCATAGTTCTAAATCATGCACGCCATATGTGAATGACTTCTACATTTTAATGTGTGCCATTATATCTCCATTCCCTGTATGACACTATATCTCCATTGGCCTGTTGCCATTTTCTCCTAAAAGTAAAAATGCTGCTTGCTGAGTCCATATCATATTGTCCCTTGTACATTTGTGTCTATATATTTGTGCATTCTTGTGTACTACTGGATTTCCAAGATATCTCTAGTATTACACTGCAGAGCTTCTCGTATTTGCATTCTTGAAAATACAGATATATTTCCTTGATGTTTCACATCCATCTCTAATCTGTCGCTAAAATTAACTTTTGGCCTTGCAGATTCGGTCACTTGTCTTGCTCATCATCAGATGTTGAAATATATCTTCACATGCTATCGAATGATGAAATAACCGAGTTGTTAGATACTGTATCCAGATCATTTGATGCGTCGTCTGTTTCAGTAAAAGCACTGGGTTTGACAATAACTACTTTCAAGGTTCAAGAACTTTTGGGAACATTTTTATCAAAGTCAACTGCAGGTCCACCTTCAGAAATCACACTATTATGTTTCTATATGTTTAATTTGGAAACTGTTCTGTGCTATTTTAACTGAGCCATTTATTCTTGTACCTTAAAATTCATATGCCAATTCAGATCTTCAGCGCACTGCAAAAGGAATGTTCGAGACATTTTACAAAAACTTGCCTCTCTCAAGAGACCTGGATCCCCAGGAAAGCATGCATGGCGAAGAACTGCTTTCTATGGCTAGCAGTATTCTTGTGCAGGTATGTATGCATCTAGCTGTAACTGATTATTTACTAGTACAATAGGGAATAATTGAATTCACCAAATCCTCGGGAAAGAGTGCGATTTAGTAATTTATGATCTGGATAGGGTTCTTCATAATTGATAATTCATACTCTAGTTTACTTTAGATAAGCTAATGTAGTAAATTCACTTCCTGAAAATTGATTTTATTTCCATTTGTTGCAGTCGGCAATTTAGTTACAATTACACAATATAATTTGGTGCTAAATATCTTTTAAACGGGTTAACCCACCTGGTCAATAACTCAGTACATTGAGCTTTATTTTTTCCGCATGAACTTGCCAGAACAATTCTGTTATCCAGTTACTTTCAGTTACATATTTCTCAGCGTGCTTTAGATTTAATACGTGTAAATCTCGCAAAAATACAAGTTTGATGTAAACCCAAACTTAAATATCAGTTTCACAGAACAACAAAGTGGTAACTAATTATATCACAAAGCTACAGACTTGAGGACCAGTTTCATGGAAGTAGATACTTAGGGCCAATTGCATCACAACGCAACATGTGTTTGGGTTTACATGGCATACCAGAATATCTCGCAAAAATTTTCACTAAACCTGGGTTCACATGGCATACCCACAAAAACATAAACCTGTAGTTTTATGATATGGTCGATCATCAATTTTGTAATTCTGTGAAAGGATTGTGATATTTGTACATTAAATTTATACCTGTGCAGAACTTACACCTTTAAATATTTGCACTAAAATATACCACTTGTGTTATGTCTTGAAACAGCTATTCTGGCGTACAAGGAACTTAGGATACTTACTGGAAGCAATTTTGGTGCTAGAGTTTGGATTGACTGTTCGCAAGTAAGTCTATTTGATATGCACGAATCTTCTGTTGGAACTTGGAACATGGGATCAGAAGATCCATTGTCTATCACTATCATTAGTCTTGGAATTCTGTACGGTTGATTTATTGTCAGTCAAGTTATGCTACCGCGCCGATTAATATGGAATACATTTGAAGCATAAGAGTATTTGTCAGCCAAATATCTAGTTTTTCATGATGTACTATCAAGTTATGTTACCGCGTCGATTAATACATTTGAAGCATAAGAGTATTTGTCGTCCAGTTGTTGTTGCCGTACTTGCACAGAAGTAGATCAGATATTGGATTTTATTCTAGTAGCAACAATCTCTTTCATTTTTTCTCTTATAATTTCAGTGACTTATGTGAATTGATTATTTAAATTGTGTGCATGTCCTGTGATAATATACTGTTTTGTTGATGAAGTCTAAAAAAACAAATGGTTAGTAAATAAATGCTTTAGTTTCACTTCATGAAGCAATGTGCCAAAGATAATGTCAAGCAAGGTGCAACCATATTCAATCAAGCCATGGTTTTGAAGGAAAAATGTATTGTTCCTATTTATGTAACTAGAAGCTGAATGATAATATGTATTTTGGTTGTCTGCTCAGGCATGTCTGGCAATACAAGATTACTCTGGTGCATCTGTACACTTACCTGGGAGCTCTTCCATTAGCACATCAATGGTAATCTTTGGCTTTGCATGTTTATTTTGAAGAATGTTCTCGCTATTTAGATTCCTGCATATGTTATAAACTGCTTACATTAATGTGCTGTACTGCGGACCATTTTTGGATAGTCCTAGATAACTCCATGTGTAAAGGTGCTTTCACAAGAAAATTCACTTGTTCCATCCCTCATGCTTCCGTTACATCTTATGTTCGTGTATAATGTTTGGTCCGTTAATCCCGTATATGCGTTGGCATTTTTTGGTTTATTTCCTCGAGGTTACTATCAGAACAGGTATCACCTATTGATGCTAAACTACATTCTTGCACAGGTATGCAAGCCTGGAGGTCAAAAACATTCTTCTGGAGTCTGTTTCGCACCACATCTTGCCACAGATGTTGATGTCTCCTTTCTTGCAACAAACAGCCAGTCTTGTTAAGGATTATCTCAAGTTCATGGATGATCATTTGAAAGAATCTGCTGACCTTACCTGTCTTGCATATAGGCACCGTACTTACTCAAAGGTAAGTAACAGCCTCTTCTCACTAATTGCGCATGTGTAACATAAAAGTATATAGTAATCTGTGTTTACCTGCTGATGGTGAGTACAATTACACAATTTGCACCATATTGTTCTTACTGTTCATGACCAGGGTTTGAAAATACCCTGTCACCAGCAGGAACATACTGCTATGCAAACTGGAATCTAGGATGCCATATTTAGTTATTTA
Source organism: Lolium perenne (assembly GCF_019359855.2). Classification (NCBI taxonomy): domain Eukaryota; kingdom Viridiplantae; phylum Streptophyta; class Magnoliopsida; order Poales; family Poaceae; genus Lolium; species Lolium perenne. The sequence continues at coordinate 167,757,517 of NC_067244.2, forward strand.
AATTATTGCATTATTTGTTAAATAATTTAGTTGCTGCCTATGGAAGCTTAGATCGTGTGACTTGTTTTCCATGCTTTGTGTTGGGCAAAGTTTATTTAAATGGTTATACCGTTAAATAACGGATCCTTTGTAGTCATTGTCCATGTCGGTGGTTGCACCACAGCCGGATTTACGTTATCCACAGAAATCGTATGTTTCATTTCCTCATTATTCTGTGCCATTGTTACTCAGGTAATTGAATTTGTTCAGTTCAAAGACCGCTTGCAACGTTCCATGCAGTATCTTGCTGTAAAATCTGATTCTGTAATACTGAGTCTGAAGCAGAATTCTGAGTCTCTTGAGAAAGTGGAGGTTAGTTGCTACTTTTGTATTTCAAGCATAAAGTGGGGATAAGGTAGTAAAAAATTATTGAGGTTGCATTGATGTTTGCAAAGAAGAGTAAAAAAGCACATAGTTTTCTTCAACTCGTTGCCATTCTGAACTTAGTATTACTGGAACCTACAATTATGTTGTCATAAATGGGGCTGCATATTATTGTAACCTGCCTTTTTCTTGGAACCTACAGTTTATATCTTAGGTGTTGATTAGTTTGTTATAAAATTATAGTATTGATGCTGCTATTTTTTATGATCTGTACTGATAAACTGTCCCTAACTGCAGTCTGTTCTTGAAAATGTGAATCATGGAGGAGGCTTGGTTGAATTATCAAATGAAGATAACATGAAACATTTAACTTTTAATGAAGATCTCGAGGCACGCCCTTGGTGGACACCAACTAGCAGTGTAAATTTTCTTTCAGGTATAGGCTTCTCGTACCATGTCATTGTTTATCTGTATCTCTTAGTTCTTAGCACTAGCGCCTCTTTGGTTTTCTTTTCCCTCCATTTTGAATTACTATGTTGCATGCTCAGGAATTAGTTTTCTTTATTCATTTAGGTGTCTTCTTCTCTAACGTTCTTACTATTGTTATGGACTTGTCGTTTTACAGAACCAGTTGATGAAGATTCAACACCTGCGTGCTTTAGGGCCAAAGTGGTATGTCATTTTCTTAGAACCTTTATTTACACAAGCAAGAAGTTTTTTTCCTTTATCGTCTCCATTCATCGTATTACGTAATACTTTGAAGAAGAAAAAAGTCTACATCAAGCCACCTTTACTTTGGTTGAGTGTCCCTACAACTCTAGACGTCTACCTCCTAAGGTGGTTTTCGAGGTCTTTCCCTGTATATGCCCACATCAGGTCATGGGTGTACCAATGTACTTTTGAATTTCACAGCAAATAATTGGTAGCTTAGTGGACATATATTAACGGAAAAGAAGATAAAAGGCATATTTCTTGGTTCTGACAGGATGATGTAAAAAGTCATGTGTTCAAAGACCACACATCTCAATTTTTTCGTTCTATTTTGTTTCTTACTTGATCCTAATTTGTAAATAAAATGCCTCTCACTATTTTTTTTGTCAGAGTTTTGCATGAATTCTGCTTAAAGCTTAAGGATGACCCATCAGATATCAATTATCACTTATAAGACATGAAGATTTGTTGTCTTATTATATTGTAACTTTTGTCCACTGTTGAATTTTGTGTAGACCTGGATCTTTATAATTTATGTCCAGTTGCAATTTTGCAACTTCAAACTCCCATCTTGAAAATACTAGGTCTGTCACTTGTTCATTCCTCACGTGACGGGATGACCTTGCTGGTGAAATAAATAACCCTTACCCAGCAAGGTTCCACGCATCGCCTAGTCTACTTTTTTTTTTATTCTTAGCCGGGATGCTTCTTTTCAAGAACACAGTTCTTAATTCTTCCCACCTCCTATTCCTGAAAGTTATAGCATATTGTTTTACTTCACCGCTGCAGCCCATGCACCAGCATCACCAGCCGACACTGATAAAACCAGCATGCATAATGTCCGTGTGCCTGTGGCAATCTCCTAGTGGTGGTGGCTATGTTGCTTGTCATGGGCAACATGATCCTAGGTCCAGTGACTGGATATCAGCATGTGCCAAAAGCCCAAAACACCCAGCTCGACTTCCTTGTGCACCACACTACGACAGTTTTGAATGGCTAAAAAAAAGCCACAAGACCTGGATGCAGTTGAAGTTGCCTCATCGCTGGCTGACAATCAGAGATGAATAAACACTCTCTTTACATGACCTCTGTTAGGCCGGCGCGTATACACCTAGGTTATACATTTGACCAACATAACATGAATTGTGCAACATAAAATTTATATCATTAGAAAGTAGAACATCTAAACTTTCTAATGATATATATTTTGAAATATATACCTTGAATTACGTTGGTTAAATTTACGACTGAGGGATATGCGCCGCCCTTATAATCCCGATCGGAGTGATATATGAGAACAAATGCAATAAGTGATATTTCCCTTCCGTTAAGCAGAAATTTTTGCAGCATGTTACATAAATCTACCAAGTTCTGTTTAATCATTCCTTCCCTTATGTTCATTGTAGTGCAAGCACAAATCTACCGAGAAGGATGGCCCTAAGATGAGAGATACTGAGAGAAAATCTCTTGTTCCCCGGCTTGTTTATCTTTCCATGCATGGTTGTGTATCTTCTCTCAGGGAAACTGAGCCCAACGGGGCTGTTTCTGATATTACTGTTGGGGAAATGAGAACCTTACTTGAGAAATATACTAGGAGTATTGGATATTCCATGGATGATGCTCTAAGCATGATTCTTGGTATGTCTTCAGGCAAGAAGTCTATCAAGGTATGAGAACTAATATATGTTCCCTTTTTACGTTTAGCTTTCCTAATAGCCTGCCTATATTGTACTCCTGTCACCCCTTTTCATTATATAGTGTTTTTGTATCTCAAGAATAATTATTGCATCTGTATAGTAAACATTCATATTTTTGGTAATTTTGTAATAAACATGCTGGCAGATCTAACTATTCTCCTATATGTTCTTTATATGCTGGTTCTAGTAGAAGGAACAAAGCATAAGTGTTGCTTCTATAGTCTCCCAAAACTAAATCTTGAATTCTAAAGCAATAGTGCTTGCAATAAGTGTTCGTTTAAATAGCAACCCCTATCTTTTATTGCTTTTTTGTTGAACATGCATAAGAACTACTTTTAAAGATTATTAATGCTGTATGATGTCAATTATGCAATCCGTTGCTCTTGCGTATCTTAATTGAATGGTTTGTTCAGTTTAACATTATGCCCGTAGTGTATGGGACCAACAGAAATTCTTGATGCTTCCCTTTTGTTCCACAAGCTACTTGCATCTTTCCTACGAATAAATTATATTGATTGTATTCATTGAAACGGCAACAATTTTTGTAATGACATTTGAAACAGTAGTTTTGTCCCCCTACTTCGAGACCCTACTCTTATTGCTGCAGTAGGATGACAAACCTATCTACACCTTGCTGATAACATCTGTGTTCTGCAGGATTTTGCTCCTGACATTGTCAGCTGGATGAGCTTTGCTGTATTTATTAATGCAATGAACTTGTGGTCAAATGAGTCGGTGATCCCCAGAACTGACGAGAACAGCCCTACTTCTTGGCAGATCGTGGATAACTTGGTGAAAGTTTGCATAGAGGAGCACCTGACTGACGCCAATCGAATCCTGACTTGTCCTGGAAATAACATTCCACTTTTAGTGCAGATGGTTACAGAACCCATTTCTTGGCATATTATCGTAATACAGTCCTGCATAAGAGCAATCGCCCCACAAGGAAAGAAGAAAAAGAAAGGTGGTCCATCGCTACGACCAAACACACCTCAGTTGCAAGGAATTCAAAGATCTGTTCAATGCTTGATTGACACACTCCGAAGTGTACAAACATGGTTATCTGATCAGATGAGTCCGGAGGAGCATGCTTTAGATATCTTGTTGTCGCATTTGCAAGGAACTAGTGATGGTCCAGGACAGACATTCCTTGTCCTGGGAGAGAATTCAGCAGCACATGCCTCTGAGTTTGGTGATCTGATTTCCAAGTCATTGGAAACATGGAGTTCTACTGGTGTGGTACGGAGAATTGTGGGAGCAGAACATGAGCTGCTAGCTGAGTTCAAGAAAATGGTTGACTCGAAACTAAAGCGGCTCGTGTCAGAATTGGCTTCTTTATCTTCAGTGTTACACTAGATTTGATAAATTTTGCACATGAATTTTGCTCTTTTCTTGTTGTGGCTTTTGATTATATATGTTGTAACAGTATAGTGGAATAGCTGTGCGCTGTTGTTGATTGAATTGCTTCAATTCGATTTTGAGAGAACATCTGTATTTCCCTTTGCTTCTGTGTATCCGGTGCTGATCTGGAAATGTGGTGTATTATGCTGTGTATTACTCAAAATCGATCTGGTGATGATGTGCCAAATAACAGAACACCATTTCTCAATGAGGAAAAAGAGGATAAATACCATATATGGAATAAAAGAAGCTTTCGGGATACAGAGGGACTAATCCTCATATATATTACTTCCTTCATCCTAATAAAAGCTGCTCAAATATTTCTAGATACATATATATTTCTAATAGAATATGTCTATATACAAAATATACTTTTGTATATAGATAAAGGTAAGCAACTATTTTTGGGAACGGAGGGAGTACTTCTGTATAAATGATGCACCGGTTTGCTTGAATCACAGCCCCCATAAACAGTGTCCCGCGTATGAACAGTGACTCGGTCCTGCTTTTTTCAAAGTACATTTTTTTGACGTAATTTAACGGTTGAAATTCTCAGCTTTGGCAAACCTTACGGTAATTTTGAACCTTTTTAGTTCTTACTTCTAGTCCTTTCTTCTACAGAAGTACTCGAGTAAGTACTTGAGTAATTGCTGCCACTTTTAACCAGGAAAATATTACCGTGTTTGTCTATTTTACATGGGGAAAACACGTACGCAAAAAAATTGTAATGGTATATAAATTTAGATCTATCCGAGTTATGTTATTAATATATGCATAAGTTTTACTAAAAATAAAAATCGCATAGTACCATGATACTACGAATGATTCTACGATATGATACCGCTGACATGAAAACAACACCGCTTCTTGTTGACCCAGTTTTGATTCACTTATGGCTGAATTAAATTCCGCCGTTCGGATTCCTAGGTTTCACACCTTCTATCTTAATGCATAGGCACGGGCGAGTGGGTTGTTTTGGCTACATAGGGCCCTTTATTTTGAACATTATTAAAACATATATCATAGTTTCAAATAACTCTCAGAATAATGTGTAGTATAAAAATTGATGTATGCTCCAAGTCTGCGAAATCTCAATCCAAAATATGATGTAGTCTATATACTACAAAAAAAAAACAAGTTATGGATCTAGAGATGCGTGAACAGTACAGTTCAAAACCTTGTCAGACTTTGTCATTTGTTTATGTAACCCAGACTACAAATATTTATGAGGTCTTTTATGGTACCCTCAACTAGATATAGGCCGTTTATTTTTGTGGATCGAACGGTTCATATAAATTTATATCTCTAACTAAAACTGGAGTAGTATGAAACATACTGGTGGGTAAACTGGAGTGGTATGCATGGTTAAACTAGGAAACATCTACGACGGCAAAGAAACAAATCCCACTAAAAATGGAAGGCCTGGTAATAGAAGCATGCATCGTCTCCATGAAGTGGCTGCTACTTCACGGCGTGGCGGTGGTATAAAGTCTAAGCTGAAGTTGTCGGAGTTGTTAGATCGTGGCTTCCTACAGAATACAATTTGATAATCTCCATTGTTTGAGAAGAGTTCTAGGGCTAGCTCCGTGGCATGATTTTGCCGTCATGTATGCGGCCGGCCGGCGAGCCGATCGCCGCGCGTCCATGAACTCTGTCGAGCTAGTTTTATAGTTGCAGCAATAACTGGTAGAAAGCTAGACACAATTGGAAGGTATTTCTCTCCTAGAGAAAGACATATATTAGAAATCAGGATCTGTTGCCAGGATTTTAGGCTAAATCAACAGGATATTTACTGGGATTAGATATTCAATAAATAATTTTCCAATTAAAATTTTACATTGCCCTAGCAATTCAATGGCTAGATTTAAGTTCATACCTCTCAGCTCTGGTTGGTGGTAAAAGGTACCGTAAAACATGCCTTTATTGGATTATTATTTGCCCAGAATACAGTTCATTGCCTATGTGTGCATATTTTTTTGCAGAATTTTTTGAAACTTTGAATTGCATTTTTAGAATGTTTAAGATAAATAGCTAGCCCGAGTTCCAAATGCACTTTTCGAGGCACGGGATTCCTTCCCCCTGCTCTTGGGGGAAAAAAGTAAAGGGCAAACGCTATAATTTGCTCGGGTTATATGAATTGCCTAGTGTATGATTGTAATATAATCCCCAAACAGATGAACTATGCTGGATGGTGCATAAAAAGGAAAGATGTGAATTTTGAAGAAAAGAAGAAACGATGCATCTGATGTCTGATGTCTCACTAGGAAAATAAATGAGATTTCAAATCTCCTAGATCCATTTTTCTTTTTTTCCAGAACAAGGTCCTATTGAATTGGGCCACAGTAATGCAATCCTTAGGAATATGATGATCACAACTCCATGATCAAAGGGCACATATCTCTACTACTCCCTCCGATTTATATTAATTGACTCAAATTTGTCTAGACATCAATGTACCTATTTAATAAACATGTTTAGATACATCCATATTTCGATAAAGTTTTGAGTTAATTAATTCGAATCGGACGGAGTACTATAACGCACCATTTTTTTTAACTAGACATGTAGCAGCAATGTTAACCGTTGGTCTTCAAAAGCTAACGGTTAGGATTGGATGGATTCGTGTGAACAGTTACCACATCAACATCCACGCGTTTCTAGAATCATCATGTAGCCATTATGTAAAAAAAAAGTAGACTCACGTCGATATCACACGTCCCATTTGATAGTGATTAAAAGGTTCTAATTTTAATTTCCATGTCTCAACTAGTCATATCTATTTTATGGTATAACCTTAAATTATTAATTGCGGTAAAAGTTTAAACAACATTTAGAACATAAGTTTGTTTGTCAATATTGGAAATCTAAATTAGTTCAACATGTGAAGCATGTGCTATTTACTAGTACGATAAATATGTAGTAAGAGCAAAGACAGATGAATACGGTTGAAAAACAGTAGTTTTAGAGCGTGTTTGATTCGCAGTATATCACAAACGTAGGAATGTGAAAAACATGGAAATGGAATATGAATGTTGCAATCCTACAGGGTTGTAAAAGCACACGAATTTGCTAAATTTGGTTTCTGATTCGCAGTAGTAGGAAAACACATGAATTCTTAAAACCATAGTTAAATCATGATTAAAATAAATGTAAAAGAATGTTTAGATCATTATGATGCAACTTATGACCTTTGCCTCCTTTTGTGGCATGTAGAATTCCTTTGATTTTCCTATGAAATCTAAACTAAAGGAAAAAATTGCTGCACTTTTTCTATGCTCTATTATCTTGAATCAAATGGATGAATAGTGTCATTAAAAAAATTATATTCCTATGGTTTTCCTTCAACATTCCTATGAAAGTATGAATCAAACATGCCCTTAGTGTAAAAACGCATTAATCCTACGAAATCGACCAAATCACGAGGAAAAAATAATACAGTCATGATGTTATTGTAGCAGTATATTGACGCACGTGTCTTTCTTTGCACGTAGAAATTCTGGAAAATAAGTTTCCACAGGTAGATCCAGCTTTTCTAATTTGACGTCGTTTTTTCAAGTTTTCAGGGCATCTCCAGCGGCGCGATGCAAACGGACGCTGAGCGACCGTTTTCGTCCGCCGTGACCGGAAATGCGTCTGGGGCCTGCTCCAGCGGAGCGACGCAAAGTGACCGGGCCGTCCGTGGAGACGTAAACCTGGCCCAAATATGAGCCAGGTTTACGTCTCTGCGGACGCTCGACGGTCGCGGAATGTGTCCGCGTTGGGTACATCCGGGCCCGATCGGCAGTGACTAGGTAAGCAAAAGATTTTTGTCATTACTATTGATTGGCCAAAAGGACCATCTTTACAGAGATGGTTAGTCGAGTTAACCTAAAACTACAACGGCCGTACCTACTCGCCGTCGCGCGGCCTACATCGGCCTCGGTTACTCGCAGTCGCGCACCCTACTACTGGCCGCCGGAAGGGCCGACGGCGTCGTCGAAGCGGGAGCGCTTCGCGCACTCCGCGCGCCGCGCACGCCGTTCGATGGCCTCGGCCAGGGCGCTGTCCGGGTGGAGCTGGCGGCACATGTGAACAACGTGCTCGCAATTCATGTGGTCGGCCATGGATGGATGGTAGCTTGAGGTCTGGCCGGCCCCCCGCCGGTGTCCACCATATATAGCCACGGCGGGGCGGGAAACGGTGTTGGCGCGCAGGGCATTTCCCGCGCGCGCGAAACTCCTGCGAAACTTGCCAATGTGTTGGGCAAGCGTGGGAACGATCGTCGTCGCGCGGGAACAGTTAATCGCCGGCGGCAGTCATCGACGGGACGTAAAACGTTATTAGCGAGCTTGACAGCCCGGTCAAAAAATGCGTCGGCACCGTTGGAGGTATCCAAGACGCAAACGGTCGCCCTGGGCCACATCGCGTCCGCGAGCCGACACAAACGGACATTTCGGACGTCCGAAATGCGTCGGCCCGCTGGAGATGCCCTCATGTGAAGAGGGTTCGTATGGAATGGGAATGTAAACCGGGCATGAAACAGTAAACAACTAGCACTTGCGCTACAGTGGCGCGTGGTGCAGTATCATTGCCAGGTGGTGGCCCGGCGTGCACGCAGTGGGTTCTCGCGAGCTCTCAATTCAAACAAAAGGAGCGCACAGCCCGCCAGGGAATCAGCGTTGGAGCATACCACAGCATGCGGATGCAGCGCTCAACTGTAGAGTCCGTCGGGTAGGGTAGGCGACTGGAGCAATCTACAGATATACCAGAAGAGCACGATCGAGCGCCAAGCACAAAGCTACAAGGCGACGGCGGAAAGGAGGGAGACAGAGACGAGGAGAATAGAAGAGACGAGGCGCCAAGTCATGGGTGCGGTCAGGTCATGTGACCTTTCTATCCATGCGTTGCAGTGCACGCCGGAAGCCCTCTCTGAATCTGGTACGAATGTGTGTTCATGAATCATGACACGGGAGGTGCAGCGACCTGTAGCAATGCATTGCCGGCCAGTACCAGAATTTTATTGCATTCGGTGTAAAATCTCTCACTAGTACCAGTACGTACATCTTCTTCGCTAGTTTTTCTTGCCCACAGGTCGAGAAGATGGTACCCCTTTGTGTTCCTTGGTTTCTTGTTTCCTTCTCTGAATCGGACTGTGGAGACGACGATGATGGTGGTGGGGCTTCCCTGCTCCTTCTCCGATAAGCGCGAAAGAAGGAAGAAAGATAGCGAGAGGGCGACGCCCAAAGTCAGAGGGAGATTGATGGCACATTGGCATGGCATGATGCTAATCCTATGCTTTTTCAGTCTTCGTACTGCCGGATCTCACCTGTTTCCGAACAGTCGCTTCTAGCTCAAGCTCTACCGGTCGTACTGCCGTGAAACTTCCACGAGCAATAATGGTTTAACAGGAAAAGGAATGGAGAAAGGAAACAAAAGTGTAAAAGAAAAGGGAGCGAGGCGTCAAATCCGTCGAATCCGGCGTGTCATCGATCACCTAGTCACCCAATAATTTTGCGTTGTCGTGGCTTCAAAACTCGTTCTTATGATCTTATCTGACGAATCTGATCGTAGCTGAAACTAATTCCTCGTGTGACCCTGGTAAAGCTATTTCAAAATGACTTCTAGATAGATTCGCTGCCACCGATAGTGTGACGAAATTGTATAGTCGGTGTCAAGGAAAGTGGCGCCAAACTCACAAGGATGAGTCCGTGCGGTCTTTTTTGGTGTCGACGTGCATAATTTCAGCTTCATCTTCGTTAACGTCGACATTTCGAAGTAGTTTTCTTTTTCGACAAAAAACATATTAGGAGATATCAATTACACTTAGCTTCTGTAACAACGCATTGGCCTAGCAGCATTACGGATACACGCAGCCAAAAAAAAAGAATTATAGAAAAAGAAAAGTCTCGCTACGGTGGTTTAATCCTTGAAACAGCCGCACTAACAACACCATAAGTCCAACTTCTTCAAAAGTGGCGCCTCCAAGAAGGGAACACTGCACAAGCGCTGTCGTCGCCCCAAAGATCTGAGTTTTCACCCTAAGAAGGTACTCGCTCTCAAAACAATGCTTTCAACAAGGTCATTGCCACGCACAATCAATTAAGGCCAGATCTTGGATTTTCACCCTGAAAGGTAGGACTTTGGTCTTCTCTTGTGCAGTCGCCCCCACTTGCATGCCGCTGCTCCAAGCCATGAAACACTAAACCAACTCCTCCTCGCTCTAAAGATTGGAACCTCCATTGCTAGTCTTTATATCTCGGCCTTCATGACATTCTCTGCCAGCACAATGGAACGAGAACATGCCCCATGATATAAACAGATAGCAGAGTTTCGAAGCGCTCCCTCTAAAACCAAACGGCCAGAGTAAAACACGGGTGCGCCCGACCGAATATCACCCGATCCAGTAGTCTTCAGGCGTGAATCGCCCATGGAAGATAGCCTGCGACGCCTTCCGGAACCAGTCTCTCTAGCCAGACAATGGGGACACACCTCCGGCAGATCATCATCTTGACGCAAGTTGGAATCTTAGGATCGCCGCCTTTATTCAGGTCGTGCCCCAGGCCGGCGACCATCCCAGGCCGGCAAAGGCTGCCACTGGAGACACCAAGCGCAGATCGCGTAGTCCGGCGACACCACACACGCCTGGCCCCGCCGCAGCCGAGAGCCAGCCCTCCACCGCCGGCCGCCGAGAGGCGAGGAGAAGAGGACCTTATGTTTGAAACCAGGGAACATGACCTAGGTGAGGCGAAGTAGTTTTCCTACTAAGAGGAGGAACTAATTTCTCTTATGGATTAGATTTGTCAAAAGAAAAACTGAAAACATCCTTAAAAATATCATACACAACAAATAATAAAGCATTTAGATCAAACCAAAACTTCGGAACACAAAACCCATCCAAACATAAGGGTAAAAAACTATAGACGCCAACCATCAAATTCAGAGAGTATACACAATGTCGGGATTTCACATATTCAAGTTAGGCTTGTTTGGTTACTCGTAAGGTTTTTTTTCCTCCTTCTAATTTGGCCCGCCAGTTGCTGCATGAGTGGAAATCGACTATGAATCTGTTTGTGCACTTACTTTGGTTTCAAGCATTGTGTTTCGATGCACTTTCAGCCTAGTCTTTGATAACCCGCATCGGAGAACAATACGGTAGAAGGGGGAAAGGCGTTTGGTTATATGCTAAAACTGCCTTACGACTACCACTTCAAACTTGGTGATGTTACCATCCTAAAGGCTAGGAACAAACCAAATTTGGCACCTAACGGCAGTTTAGTAAGTAGGTGTCATATACAACTGTGTTCACAATCAGGGTTTCAGACAAACACACTTCATCAAAAGCTTCCAGAGGCTTCCAAAACCTCTAGAGCAACTAGGATTTAACCCCATATCAAAAGCCACAACATAAGTAGGTAGGCACGTTCATCATTGTCTCACAGAAACTAATACTTCTTACTTACATAGACAGAAAGACAAATTAACACCGATAGGCTGGCGACTAGCCGAAGGTCAGACGTAGGTCTTGGCACTGGAGCTGTTGTGCTTGTAGATGTTTATCTTCAAGCCGAATGCCTTGATCCTGAACTCCAACACATTGTCGTGCTTCATGTCATACTTGTAGATGACCGTCGGCCAATTCCTCCCCAGCACCACCTGCCCGCCGTGATATGCGACCTGCAACCACTCGTTGCACCAGCGATAGGCTGAGATGGCGCTGAACGGCAGAGGGATTTTGAGCCACTCCCTGAAGCCAACATGGATCACCGGTGGACCAATGAGCATGTGCAAGTGGTTCACGTCCAGTTCGATGTAGCAACAATGGGGATGAGGGCCCTAGGCAGGTGGCCGAGCTTGGGCCTTTTTCCCACCACTTCGCGGCCTAGCTTAGTCCACCGATTGAGCACCAGCTTGTCCTGGTACCCAGGTGGAGGATGGCAGCCCCTTCCCACAGTGTCGCCCTCCAACTTGATGACCTTGTCCGCAGATGGACATGTAGGGATTCGTAGCATAGAAAAAAAAATCGACCGCAAGAACGATTAACAAGCCAAGATCTAATCTAGTAGATGATAGCAACGAGGTGAAGATCAACATACCCTTGAAGATCGCTAAGAGTTAACGAGATAAATCTCGTGGTTTATGTAGTCGATCACTTGCCGCTTGCAAAAGCGCGTAGAAGATCTTGCCACAATCGGGCAGGACCTCCGCACTCGGTCACACGTTCGGTGTTGATGACGATGTCCTTCTCCCCGTTCCAGCGGGCAGCGGATGTAGTAGATCCTCCTCGGAATCCCGCCAGCACGACAGCGTGGTGACGGTGATGATGGAGATCTCCGGCAGCGCTTCGCCGTAAGCACCGCGGGAGAATAGGGAGGAAGGGAGTGGCTAGGGTTTGGGAGAGGGGGCACTTGGGCGCCGGCCTTGGGTGCCCTGGGTGGTGCGACTCAAGTGGTGGTCGGGAATCTCCCTCTCCCTCTCTTTATATAGGTCGAACCCCCTAGGGTTTGCCCCAAAACCAAATTGAAGTCCAACTCCAAAACTGCCATATTGGTGAAACCTTGGGGAAGTGGGATTGTTCCCTTTCCTTCTCCCTTGGCCGGCCAAGGTGGTGCAGTCCACCATGAACTCCACCTTCCCTCTTGGTTGGCCGGTTAGGGTTGGTGGAGACCATCCGGGACTCCACCTTCCATAGTGATTTATTTCGGAAGGTTCTAGAACATTCTAGCGCCTTCCATAAATGCCCCGGATCATTTCCAAACTTGGAAAGTGACTTCCTATATATGAATATTATTCTCCGGACCATTCCGGAACTCCTCGTGATGTCCTGGATCCCATCCGAGACTCCGAACAATATTCGAACTCCATTCCATATTCCATATCTACTTAAAACGACATCAAACCTTAAGTGTGTCACCCTACGGTTTGAGAACTATGTGGACATGATCGAGACTCCTCTCCTATCAATAAATAATATCAGGACCTGGAGATCCATAATAGCTCCCACATATTCAACGATGACTTCGTGATCGAAAGAACCATTCACATAAAATAACAATTCCCTTTGTCAAGTGATATTTTACTTATCCGAAGTTTGATCATCGGTATCTCCATTCCTAGTTTAACCTCGTTACCGATAAGTACTCTTTACTCGTACCATGATATGATATCTCTTGTGAACCAGTCACATGCTTGCAAGCTAATTGGATGTCATTCCACCGAGAGGCCCAGAGTATATCTATCCGTCATTAGGATGGACAAATCCAACTATTGATTCACGTGCCTCAACCCTATACTTTCCGAACACTTAATGCCACCTTTATAACAACCCATTTACGCATTAGTGTTTGGTGTCATCAAAGCATCCATCTGGTGTAGGTGATTAACATGATCTCAGGGTCTAAGGATTAAGCTACTATGCATATTAAAGCTTGAAACACAAAGAACTAAATGACTTGATCATATGCTACACTTACTATGGGTGTATGTCCATCACATCATTCACCTAATGATATGACCTTGTTATTAATTTCTTGAAACACAAAGAAATAAAATCTCATCGTAGTCAACTCCTTGAATTTGTCGGAACCCTTTCGCGACAAGTCGAGCTTTATAGACAGAAATATTAGCATCAGCATATGTTTTTCTTTTGAAGATCCATTTATTCTCGACAGCCTTACGGCTACCAGGTAAGTCTACCAAAGTCCATACTTGGTTATCATACATGGATATCATTTCGGATTTCATGGCCTCTTGCCATTTTTTGGAATCTGGGCTCATCATTGCTTCCTCATACGTCGCAGGGTCTTCATCGTTGTTGTCTGCAATCATGACATTTAACACGGGATCGTACCAATCAGGAGTGTCACGAACCCTCATCGAACTGCGAGGTTCAGTAGTAACTTCGTTCGAAGTTTCATGATCATTATCATTAGCTTCCTCACTAATCGGTGTAGGCGGCACAAGAACATCTTCCGGTGTTGCGCTACTCTGATTTTCAAGAGAAGGTTCAGTAACCTCGTCGATTTCTACTTTTCTTCCAGTCACTTCTTTCGAGAGAAACTCCTTCTCAAGAAAGGATCCATTCTTGGCAACAAAGATTTTACCTTCGAATCTGTGATAGAAAGTATACCCAATTGTTTCTTAAGGGTATCCTATGAAGATGCATTTCTCCGCTTTGGGTTCGAGCTTGTGAGGTTGTAACTTGTTTACATAAGATTTGCAGCCCCAAACTTTAAGGAACGACAACTTAGGGTTTTTTTCAAACAACAATTCATATGGTGTTGTTTCAACGGATTTAGATGGTCCCTATTTAAAGTGAATGCTGCTGTCTCTAATGCATAACTCCAAAAAGATAACGGTAAATCTATAAGAGACATCATAGATCGAACCATATCCAATAGATCTCGATTACGACGTTCGGACACACCATTTCGTTGTGGTGTTCCCGTCGGTGTCAACTATGAAAGTATTTTGCATTTCTTTAAATGCATGCCAAACTCATAACTAAGATATTCACCTCCACGATCAGAACGTAGAAATTTAATCTTCTTGTTACGTTGATTTTCTACTTCACTTTAAAATTTCTTAAACTTCTCAAAAGTTTCGGATTTATGTTTCATCAAGTAGATATCCCATATCTACTCAAATCATCTGTGAAAGTAAGAACATAACGATAACCACCGTGCGATGCTACACTCATTGGTCCACATACATCAGTATGTATGATTTCCAACAAGTCTGTAGCTCGCTCCATAATACCATAGAATGGAATCTTAGTCATTTTTCCCATCGGACATGCCTCGCATCTATCAAGTGATTCAAAATCAAGTGATTCAAATAATCCATATGAATGGATTTTCTTCATGCGTTACACTCCAATATGACCAAGATGTAGTGCCACATATATGTAGAATTATCATTTAATTTCTTGCGTTTAGCATCAATGTTATGTATATGTGTATCACTAATTCAAGATTTAACAAGAATAAACCATTCATCTCAGGTGCATGACCATAAAAGATATTATTCATATAAATCGGACAACCATTATTCTTAGGAATGAATAACCGCTTTGCAATAAACAAGATCCAGATATAATGCTCATGCTTAACGCGGGCACCAAATAATAATTACTTAGATTGAAAACTAATCCCGATGGTAGATGTAGGGGGAGTGTGCTGTCAACACCTGGGTTTTTAAGTCCAGATGCCTATTATGCCGTACATCGCAATCCCAGGAATAATGTTTTTGCGAGACATAATAGTAAGTAGCATAGAGTCATCATTTATTACAACACATATTGTCTTACAACCATAGATCACATGATCCAATATTACACGAATATATTGTTCAACATCACAAATAGTAGCGGAAGCGAAGTAGTAGTGGACGATCTATTCCACAGGCAACGCTTGACGTTAGAAGACGATCCTAGTTATCGTAGACGTCCTGTTGTCCGTCATCCTGATACTGGTGCTCTCCTTCATAGTCTGGCATTTGAATAGCCAGGGCAAAGCCATGAGTACTTTTAAAGTACTCGCAAACTAATTCTAAGATAAAAACTCATTAAGTGTAAAGGGGTGCTAAGCTCTAGGTTTATTTGCATAACGCCAAGTTTTAGTTTCATAAACCTTTGGTAAAGCCTAAATCATGTGCTAGACTAACTCAAGTGGGAACATTAGTGTCATTCCCACAACTCATTATGGATCACCATAATGTCACCTTTCAAACCACCATTCATTTCTAGAACCAAAACATTTTAATGATAACGGAGATAGTATGGCCTTTCCAAGCGTCCGTAACCGGGGACACGGCTATTCGAATAGGTTTAACACTCTGCAGAGGTTGTACTCTTGTGCCACAACTTTTGATTACATCCGTCGAGGGTAACCTCGAATCATCGTAACACAGTACGCGGATCATCAATCGAAACCTTTCACTTATATATGCTAGTATGAGCACCTCTCCCCATGAGCTTGGCCTCCCGGTGGAAACCGCAGTCAACCCGGGAACTGCACAGGGCTTGGGCCGTATATTCACCTCATTTCAACATCAATCCACAAGTAACGGAGGCAGCCGCGGCGTAACCCCTATGATGTTTGTTCAGAGGGAACCCATACTAAAATACACAAGTTTCTAGTTAAGCCCTACCCATAATCAGGTATTGTGGGGGTACTTGTATCATTGGAAAGGTATCGCATTCAAACTCAAATCTATTTTGTCAAAAATCACCATCTTCTCTTGGTCATATTCACCTTCAAAATCTTTCACTTCAAACCATTTCACAAATGTTCCCATCTAGAGTAGTCAATTTTAATTGATTAGCACTAGCCACTATGTGATGGGGTGCTATCTAGATTTTTTTGCTTCGGCTAACTTTGATACTCTTTTTCTAATCTCGACACGGTAATCATAAATCAAACGGGTACCTTGGAATAAATAAGCAAAAGCGATTGTAAGTAAAAACATGGGATAGGTAATACATAAAAGTAAAGTGTGATGGTGCCTTTGCTCTTGTAGAGCTAAGCACTTGTGTTTAGCAAGGGTTAGCTTGCCTTGAGTTGGGTAGTTATCGAAGTTCTCTTCTTCTTCCTGAGAGTAGCCCTCCTCTTCTTGGTATTCCTCGTTACTAGCGTCTATATACGAATACGAGGTATAAATACTAAACCAAGCTCACATTCTAAACTAGAGGCACTCAAAATAGTTCACACACTAGTCCTATCATCAATCAAACATGGCATGGTGGATTATAGGATTGGTCTTTATTAGAAAGAAAATAATTTCCTCTCATTATTCCTATTTCTTAGATTTGATATGTAGGTCTTTAAAGGATTCCATTTCTTTGCATTACTTAATATTAAGATTTAATCTCTCCATATAATAATAGGGTATGAAATATAGGTTGACCCCAAAGTCAACATTTCATATCTATTACATGTGAGTTCAATTTAATAGAAGTATTACACTTCACATAGTTTTAAAAACTTAGCATTTAAATGAATTAAAATCTCTAAGTATAATTCTCAAGGGTTCATTAGCTTAAGTCATTCCCCCTGGTTATTAGTACTTAGGATCAAAATTTAAATGAGAGGTAATTCTCATATTGGGGTTGAGTTTGAATTCCACTTAAAAATGCTCTAGAAATGACTACATAGCCATTTTATTTGATCTAGTTCATGATCATACAAACAACAGGGCTATGTTATTGCATAATCAAATAGAGGACATCATTTGTGATTTATTAGAGTTGGAATTACTTCAAAATCTATTCTGGTTGATTTTTAAATAAAGTTTGAATGTGTAAACGTCCCTGTCTTGTCTTTTTTGTCAAATTAAATCTATAACGAAAATGGAGATGGGGCCAGTGGCATTGGATGGGTAATTTTATGGGCTTTCCAACGGTATAAAATTTGCTAGATTTGGTTTGGTAGAATTTAAACTATTCAATTTTTACTAAACATTCAGCAGAGCAATTTGAATTAAAGAATAAACCAGATTTGAATTTTTGGGCTGGGCGGGAAAAGTAAATGGGCCGAAACGAAGTTCGGCAGCACTTCGCAGCCCAACACGCGGCTGGCGCGCTCGGGCCGCGCTGACAGGGTGGGGGCCACCTGTCGGTGTCTATTTAAACGCCGAACCGGTATGTTCTATCTCGACCGTAGGATTAGAGGGAGGATCGACGGTGTGGGAACGTCGTCGTCCCCGGCGGGATTCCGACGAGGCACGGCGGCGTAGGGGGTCGGGGAGCCTACCAGGCCGATGCGGGACTCAGGCAAGATGCGCGGTGAAGGTGTAGTCGATGGGGAAGAGGTTGGGGAGCAGCGGCGGCGCTTGGGGTGGCGCCAATCGTCGACGGTGAGCTGCGTCCCCGGCGGCTCCGATCTTGAAATTGCTCCTCCTCCGGCGGCAATCGAACGAACTAAGGTGGTGAGGATGATCAGGGGTGAGAGGGGAGTCGAGTGGTGTGAGAGGAGCTTGCTGGGAGGGCCTCTATTTATAGCGGCGAGGGTGCCGTGGGGGTGCTGCAAGGGCGCGGCCATGGCGTGGCGTTTCCGGCGAGCGAAAGGGCAAGCAAA
Organism: Lolium perenne; assembly: GCF_019359855.2. Taxonomy (NCBI): domain Eukaryota; kingdom Viridiplantae; phylum Streptophyta; class Magnoliopsida; order Poales; family Poaceae; genus Lolium; species Lolium perenne. The sequence continues at coordinate 167,775,740 of NC_067244.2, forward strand.
GGACGGGAGCGTGTAGGCCTTGTCCTGGAGATGCTCAAGGAGTAGCTGGCGCGGCAAAAGGGGGATGGGATCGCTCGGGCGCGTGCAATGTCCATCACTGGGCGCGCGGCATCATTTCGTCTCGGGCGCCGGCGACGGTGCAGGGCAGGCACGGGCGTTCGTCTAGCTCGTAGAGGGTGCAGAGGCGGTGCTCGATGCGGTGCTAGGGATGCAGGGCGAGGACGGTGGCGTGCAAGTGGACGACGTCCTTGCGCGTCCAGGGCGTGATCACCACGCCGGCTGGCACGTCTGGCGCGTTTTGGACACGGGCGTTCGGGCAGGGCCGTGCAATGGCGATCGATTCAGTGGTACGGGCGTGATCCTTATGTATCATAGATGCTCAAGGACATGGAGAAACGACGAGGGAGTGGCCAGGGAGATGGGTGCCAAAGGTGGCCGGCATGGCATTGTGTAGCATGTTTTAGGGTTTCTCCTCCACTTTAATCAGCCATGCAAGTACTGGGCTAGAGGCAGGGGGTGTAGGGGAGGCTGATGATCACTTTGCCAAAGTGGTTTAGGGTCAAAAATGCTGGATAATAGCATGTATCACTTAGTCTAGAGGCTGCCTGCCACCTGTTCGACGAAATGCCCGCAAGAAACTTTCTTTCGAATTTTGCAAATCTTTTTGGTGATTCTCATTTATATAAATATTGTGATGTATTGGTGGTGGTGGCACTCAATTTGGAATTGATTTGCAAGTTTTCAAAATTTGGGGTGATCTTCTTCTCTCTCTCGGGTTCCTTCTTTGCCCTCTTATTCTGGTCAACCTAGTCAACTTTAGGGAGGGTGGTCAACACCAAAGTTACTCACCTTGACATGGTCTTGGATGACCTGGCTTTAGTTGACCTTGCTTAGTTCAAGATTTGAGAAATACAGAGGGGTGAAGAGGTGAAGAAAATATTTTTGTGAGATGTGACCATTATCACATGTGTGAAGAAAATTTGATTTCTTTTGGTTTGATTCTTGATCCAAGGATGCAAAAGGGTTAGTTTATCACATTGAAGTATTTTAGAAGCCATGGGGCAAGCTAACTTGGCCTTGGTTGAGGATTGGTTATTTTACATAGAGGGTATGTGAGTGAGAGAGGGGTTTTTCCCAATTTCTTTATTTCTCCCCAATTTAGGGTTTAGTGAACTTTGTTAGGGTTCACAAAGCAAGGTTTACACATACTAACACTCATCATGGCAATTGCACAAAAGAAAACACTCATATTCATTTATCTATATGTGGCCCTATATGCATAGAAAAAGTTTTTGTTAATTGCAAAATTTGAGTTTGGGGAGTTTCTCTTTCTTGTTTATTATTGTTGAAACTTGAGATGTTACAAACCCTTCCCCCTTACAAAAGATCTCGTCCCGAGATCTGAGAAAACTAGGTACTAAAGAGATCTGGGTACTCAGTCCTCATAAAGTCTTCTCTCTCCCAAGTGGCTTCTTCTTCGGTGTGGTTACTCCATTGGATCTTCGTAAACTTGATACTTCGAGTACGGGTGGTTCTGAAAGCTTCTTCCAAGATGCGAATAGGTACTTCGCGGTATGTCAGATCTGAGTTGATATCGACAGCTCGATGGTCGATGTTCTTGAACACCTCGGTCTTCTCAGGCACTTCTAAACATTTCCGGAGTAGCGAGATGTGAAACACATTGTGCACCGCTGACATTTCTTCCGGCAACTCCAGCTGATAGGATACTTCTCCTCGGCGACTCAGGACCTTGAAAGGTCCGACATATCGGGGTGCGAGCTTTCCTCTGAGTTGAAATATCTGCATTCCCTTAAGAGGGGACACTTTGAGATATACGAAATCTCCGATCTCGAAGGTCATCTCTCGGCGTCTCTTGTCGGCGTAGCTCTTCTGTCTTGATTGGGCTGTCTTGAGGTACTCACGAATCTTGTGAACCTTTTCTTCGGCTTCTCGGAGGATATCTGGTCCAAAGATTTGACTCTCTCCTACTTCCGACCAATTCAGAGGGGTACGGCACTTCCTTCCGTACAGTGCTTCGAAGGGGGCCATCTGCAAGCTGGCTTGGTAGCTGTTGTTGTACGAGAATTCTGCGTACGGCAAGCAGTCTTCCCACTTAGATCCATACTCTAGCACACATGCTCTCAACATATCTTCTAATATCTGGTTGACTCTTTCGGTCTGTCCATCCGTCTGCGGGTGATAGGCTGTGCTGAAATTCAGGCGAGTTCCGAGTCCTTCATGGACTTTCTGCCAGAATCGGGAGGTGAATTGGGATCCTCTGTCGGATACTATCGACTTCGGGGTTCCGTGCAGGCTGACTATCCTTGAGATATATAGCTCTGCGAGTCTCGGTCCTTGATAGGTGGTCTTGACGGGGATGAAGTGGGCGACTTTGGTCAGTCTGTCGACCACTACCCAGATGGAATCATTTCCTTTACTAGACTTGGGCAGTCCGGTGATGAAATCCATTCCTACGGAATCCCACTTCCATTCGGGGATCTGTAGGGGTTGCAACAGTCCGGCGGGGCGTTGGTGTTCTGCTTTGACTCTTTGACAGATGTCACACTTGGCGATGTAGCTTCCAATTTCTCTCTTCATTCCATGCCACAGAATTGTTCCTTCAAATCCTGGTACATCTTGGTTCCTCCGGGGTGAATGGAGTATAGGGTGTCGTGAGCTTCTTTCAGAATAACTTGCTTCAATTCTGAGTCTGACGGTACGCAAAGGCGCTTGTTGTACCATAGCACTCCTTCTTCATCTACGGTGAATCCGGGTGCCTTTCCGGCGGCTATTTGGTTCTTGATTCCGTCAATGCTAGCATTTCCTTTCTGAGCTTCTTTGATCTGACTAATCAGGGTGGGTTGGAGTTCAATCTTTGGCGAGGTATCCTTCGCTAACCAGTTCAAGTCTAAACTGTTCAAACTCTTCAAACAGGCTAGGTTGCTCAATGGCTAACATGGAGTTCAACCGACACGGCAGTCTACTCGAGCATCCGCTACCACGTTGGCCTTGCCGGGTGATAGTGGATTTCCATGTCGTAATCCTTGATTAACTCTATCCATCTCGCGCTGTCTCATATTCAGCTCCTTCGCGTGAAGATATATTTCAGGCTCTTGTGATCCGAATAAACCTCGCATCGATTACCCATGAGGTAATGACGCCATACTTTCAAGTGCTAACACCACCGCTGCTAGCTCTAAGTCATGGGTTGGGTAGTTCTGTTCATGCGGCTTCACTGTCTTGATAGGTAAGATATCACCTTGCGTTCTTGCATCAGCACACATCCAAGACCAATCTTGGAGGCGTCACAAGACACATCGAAGGGCTTGGTAATGTCCGGCATAACCAGTATTGGGGCTGTTGTCAATCTTAACTTGAGCTGTTGAAAGCTCTCTTCACACTTGTCGGTCCATTCGAACTTCCGGTCCTTCTTCAACAATTGGGTCATTGGTCTTGCTATACTCGAGAATCCTTCAACGAATCGGCGGTAGTATCCCGCCAATCCGAGAAAAGCACGGACCTCGGTCCGAGTGGTTGGGGCCTTCCATTCTTCAACAGCCTTGATTTTTGCGGGGTCAACGGCAATTCCTCCTACTGACAAGATGTGACCCAAGAATCCTACTTCCTTCAACCAGAACTCACACTTGCTGAACTTGGCATACAACTGATGTTCCCGAAGGGTATCTAGGACCACTTCCAAATGTTGCTCATGCTCTTCCTCGGACTTGGAGTATATGAGGATGTCGTCGATGAAGACAACCACAAACTTGTCCAGGAAGTTCATAAAGATCTTATTCATGAGATTCATGAAGTAAGCGGGGGCATTGGTCAATCCAAATGACATGACATTGTACTCATACAATCCATATCGGGTGGTAAAGGCAGTTTTGGGGATATCGGTGGCACGAATCTTCAATCGATGGTATCCTGTCCGCAGATCAATCTTTGAGAAAACTCGGGCTCCGGTCAGCTGGTCAAACAGATCTTCTATCTTGGGCAACGGATACTTATTCTTAATGGTGACATCGTTAAGCTTACGATAGTCCGTAACCAAACGAGTGGCACCGTCCTTTTTATCCACAAACAAAACGGGTGATCTCCAGGGTGACGCACTTGGTTGAATCAGACCTTTGAATAGCATATCATCCACTGTTTCTTCGATTCCACTAACTCTGCCGGGTTCATCTTGTAGGCTCTCTGGGCTATGGGTCCGGTTCCGGGGATTAACTCGATGATAAACTCGATATCCCGATCTGGGGGCATACCGGGTAGATCATCCGGGAACACATCAGGATATCGACAAACGACCCCGATCTGATCCAAGGTGGGTTTGGCTAGGCTTTGGTTACAGGTAAAATTTCGGGGCATCTTTTCAGATATGTGTTCGACTATTATTCCGGTGCTACTAGTCATGGTGATGGCCTTCTTGGCACAGTCAATCAGTCCATGATGTTTCGCCATCCAGTCCATTCCCAGGACTACTTCCATTCCTTTGGCTCCCAGAACAATCAAATTTGCATAGAAATCTATTTCATGTATTCTGATGGGCACATCTTTGCAAATTTTTCTAGCTTTAGTTGTTGATCCCGGTATTTGAACTATCATGACATGCTTCAAACTGATGGGTTGAATCTTACTAGTGCATGCGAAATCTTCGGTAATGAATGAATGCGATGCTCCAGAATCAAACAAAGACTCTCGCGGGTATTGAGTTAACAGAGAACATACCCAGCACAACGTACGGGGCTTCTGAGCTTCTTCTGCATTCATGTGGTAGAGGCGGCCGTTGCGGTTGTTCGGGTTGTTGGGGGCGAACTTCTTGTTGGTGGTGACACGACGCCGTCTGCTGTGCGGGCCCGAGGTGTTGGCGGCGGTCTTGGCGAGCTTCTTGGGGCACTCATAGGAAAAGTGCCCAGCTACTCCGCACTCGTAGCAGGGCTTGTAGGTAGACTTGTCCTTGGGGTGATGGGAACAGCGTTGCTCCCAGTCCTTGGAGCAGTGTTGGGGTTAGTGTTGGGGGCGCGAGGTGGGGCGCGGTTGAAGTTGTTGTTGTTGTTGTTGTAGTTGTTGTGTCCTCCAGACCTGGGGTTTCCTCCACTCCTGTTCTGATAACTCGGACGTGGATTCTGCATCGGGGGCTTGTTGTTTCTTGGGGCGAACCCTCCACCTGAGTTGGGACGATACTTTTGGTGGTTGCTGGGCCCACTCTGGTTCATCATACGTCGCTTGCGGTTCTCATTGGCTTGGTGTATCTTCCCCTCCATCTGAATGGCGGAGTCAACGAGTGCTTCTAAGTCAGCAAAGGGGATGTTGATCAGCCACGGTCTGCATCTCATCATGCAGTCCATTCAGAAACCTCTCCTTCCTCTTCTCGACGGTGTCCGTCTCATCCGGGCGTACCTTGACAAAGTGAGGAACTTGTCGCGGTATTCCACCACGGTCATTCTCGCCTTGCTTCGGTTCCACGAACTCATCCCTCATCTTCTTAATCAAACCCGGGGGCACATGATACTTGCTAAACTTGAGTTTGAAGTCTTCCCAAGTCATCAGGTTCCCCGTATGTAAGGCGCGGGTACTTGTCCACCAGGCACGTGCAGGTCCAGCCAGATAGTGGGTGGCGAACAACACCTTCTCGTTGTCCTCCACTCCGGCAACCTCGAGATTGTTCTCCATAGTCTGGAGCCAATCATCAGCATCGAGGGGTTCCTCTGTCTTGTTGAACACGGGTGGGTTAGTGTTCGGAAGTTTTTCAGCTTTGACCCTGGGTGGTCGTGGGTTTCCGTGGCCTTGGTTGCCCTGAGCAAGTTGTTGAAGGGCAGCTAGGTTGGCTTGCCGTTCATCTCTCTCAACTTCTCTATCAGCCATCATCTCTGCTATAAAGCATCTGGCAGATTGCCTCTGAGTCATGTTGCGAGTTGGGGGTGCCATCTGAACAGTGATAGGGATCATGAGATAAGAGGGAAATGTCTATGGCTCATTTTGGGGTAGAATACAACTTAAACTTGATTCATAATAATTATATTACACACACACAAACATAGTCATGGAGGTAGCACATATTACAAGCCAAATGTTCAGGAGGGTTTTAAGAACCCTTTCAACAAACTACGATACATGGGGCGGGTACAAAGGACCAATACATAACACGGGGCGCAAGTGCTCAGACGGGACTACTTGCCATCGACGTTGATAGGGTAGACATTGTCCATCCCGGCATCGAGGTGCTCGTGGCCATCCTCGTAAGGGTGGAACTCCAGGTCGTCGTCTTCCTCCTCCTCGTAGTCGTCGTCGTTGCTGACGTAGGAGTAGCCGTCCCCCTGGATGTTCTCCCCTTCTTCTTCACCCTCCAGCTCCTGGATCTGCTCAGCTTGGGCAGCGATGGTCGCCTTCGAGTGGCGATCCTGGCCTTCGAGTGCGGTTGATGGCGTGATCCTTCTTACGGTTGGCACGGCGGAGTGCCCTGCGTTCTCCGGCGATGACCTTGATGGTCTCCGCCTGCTGCGCCAACTGGATGTGAGTGTGGTTGGCGTATTCGCGGGAGTTGTCGAGGTCGATGCGGGTCTCGCTCAGCATGAAGTCAAGATGATCAACATGGTGGCGAAGTTGCGGGTGCGACGGCAGGTTCATTGGCACTCCGAGGGAGTTGTGCCTTGCATAGTGCACAAAGCGACTATCCGTGAAGTCCATGAAGTTTTGCCCGCACAGACGTGCGAGTCCTTCCTGAAGTCCCCTTGCGAGACCATCCGCCCAGTTGTTCTCCCTGAAGGAGAATCGGATCCTTGCGCTCATTGGGAGCGTGAACCTCCCACGAAGGTCCACCATGATCACCCACTGAAGTTGACCACCGGGTTGGTCATTCAGCATTCCGCCAAAGACTTCCGGTGGTGGGCGCCCGAGGAACTCGGAGAGGGAGAAGAGGTCCCTCTCGAAGATGATCTCTCCACCGTTCCCCAACTGATAGAACTCAGTCTGTAGAAAGGGCTGTGCGTCCACAACGTGATCCATCTGTAGAGAGATGAGATGATTAAGTTAGATAAGTGCAAGTGTTCCCAATTTTAATTCTATTAGAAGAAGGGCATGAATTTAAAGTTTGTAAAAGACTCTTCAAGGTAAGGAGGTGAATAAGATTTTCATAATTAGTCAATTCATGGAATTTGAAACTAAGTTTTTGAGCGTCCATTCTAGCTAGGGTCTCCTAAGGTCAAACAATGGCTCTGATACCAACTTGTCAACACCTGGGTTTTTAAGTCCAGATGCCTATTATGCCGTACATCGCAATCCCAGGAATAATGTTTTTGCGAGACATAATAGTAAGTAGCATAGAGTCATCATTTATTACAACACATATTGTCTTACAACCATAGATCACATGATCCAATATTACACGAATATATTGTTCAACATCACAAATAGTAGCGGAAGCGAAGTAGTAGTGGACGATCTATTCCACAGGCAACGCTTGACGTTAGAAGACGATCCTAGTTATCGTAGACGTCCTGTTGTCCGTCATCCTGATACTGGTGCTCTCCTTCATAGTCTGGCATTTGAATAGCCAGGGCAAAGCCATGAGTACTTTTAAAGTACTCGCAAACTAATTCTAAGATAAAAACTCATTAAGTGTAAAGGGGTGCTAAGCTCTAGGTTTATTTGCATAACGCCAAGTTTTAGTTTCATAAACCTTTGGTAAAGCCTAAATCATGTGCTAGACTAACTCAAGTGGGAACATTAGTGTCATTCCCACAACTCATTATGGATCACCATAATGTCACCTTTCAAACCACCATTCATTTCTAGAACCAAAACATTTTAATGATAACGGAGATAGTATGGCCTTTCCAAGCGTCCGTAACCGGGGACACGGCTATTCGAATAGGTTTAACACTCTGCAGAGGTTGTACTCTTGTGCCACAACTTTTGATTACATCCGTCGAGGGTAACCTCGAATCATCGTAACACAGTACGCGGATCATCAATCGAAACCTTTCACTTATATATGCTAGTATGAGCACCTCTCCCCATGAGCTTGGCCTCCCGGTGGAAACCGCAGTCAACCCGGGAACTGCACAGGGCTTGGGCCGTATATTCACCTCATTTCAACATCAATCCACAAGTAACGGAGGCAGCCGCGGCGTAACCCCTATGATGTTTGTTCAGAGGGAACCCATACTAAAATACACAAGTTTCTAGTTAAGCCCTACCCATAATCAGGTATTGTGGGGGTACTTGTATCATTGGAAAGGTATCGCATTCAAACTCAAATCTATTTTGTCAAAAATCACCATCTTCTCTTGGTCATATTCACCTTCAAAATCTTTCACTTCAAACCATTTCACAAATGTTCCCATCTAGAGTAGTCAATTTTAATTGATTAGCACTAGCCACTATGTGATGGGGGTGCTATCTAGCTTTATTTGCTTAGGCTAACTTTGATACTCTTGTTCTAATCTAGACAAGGGAATCATAAATCAAAAGGGTACCTTGGAATAAATAAGCAAAAGCAGTTGTAAGTAAAAACATGGGATAGGTAATACATAAAAGTAAAGTGTGATGGTGCCTTTGCTCTTGTAGAGCTAAGCACTTGTGTTTAGCAAGGGTTAGCTTGCCTTGAGTTGGGTAGTTATCGAAGTTCTCTTCTTCTTCCTGAGAGTAGCCCTCCTCTTCTTGGTATTCCTCGTTACTAGCGTCTATATACGAATACGAGGTATAAATACTAAACCAAGCTCACATTCTAAACTAGAGGCACTCAAAATAGTTCACACACTAGTCCTATCATCAATCAAACATGGCATGGTGGATTATAGGATTGGTCTTTATTAGAAAGAAAATAATTTCCTCTCATTATTCCTATTTCTTAGATTTGATATGTAGGTCTTTAAAGGATTCCATTTCTTTGCATTACTTAATATTAAGATTTAATCTCTCCATATAATAATAGGGTATGAAATATAGGTTGACCCCAAAGTCAACATTTCATATCTATTACATGTGAGTTCAATTTAATAGAAGTATTACACTTCACATAGTTTTAAAAACTTAGCATTTAAATGAATTAAAATCTCTAAGTATAATTCTCAAGGGTTCATTAGCTTAAGTCATTCCCCCTGGTTATTAGTACTTAGGATCAAAATTTAAATGAGAGGTAATTCTCATATTGGGGTTGAGTTTGAATTCCACTTAAAAATGCTCTAGAAATGACTACATAGCCATTTTATTTGATCTAGTTCATGATCATACAAACAACAGGGCTATGTTATTGCATAATCAAATAGAGGACATCATTTGTGATTTATTAGAGTTGGAATTACTTCAAAATCTATTCTGGTTGATTTTTAAATAAAGTTTGAATGTGTAAACGTCCCTGTCTTGTCTTTTTTGTCAAATTAAATCTATAACGAAAATGGAGATGGGGCCAGTGGCATTGGATGGGTAATTTTATGGGATTTCCAACGGTATAAAATTTGCTAGATTTGGTTTGGTAGAATTTAAACTATTCAATTTTTACTAAACATTCAGCAGAGCAATTTGAATTAAAGAATAAACCAGATTTGAATTTTTGGGCTGGGCGGGAAAAGTAAATGGGCCGAAACGAAGTTCGGCAGCACTTCGCAGCCCAACACGCGGCTGGCGCGCTCGGGCCGCGCTGACAGGGTGGGGGCCACCTGTCGGTGTCTATTTAAACGCCGAACCGGTATGTTCTATCTCGACCGTAGGATTAGAGGGAGGATCGACGGTGTGGGAACGTCGTCGTCCCCGGCGGGATTCCGACGAGGGCACGGCGGCAGTAGGGGGTCGGGGAGCCTACCAGGCCGATGCAGGACTCAGGCAGTATGCGCGGTGAAGGTGTAGTCGATGGGGAAGAGGTTGGGAGCAGCGGCGGCGCTTGGGGTGGCGCCAATCGTCGACGGTGAGCTGCGTCCCCCGGCGGCTCCGATCTTGAAATTGCTCCTCCTCCGGCGGCAATCGAACGAACTAAGGTGGTGAGGATGATCAGGGGTGAGAGGGGAGTCGAGTGGTGTGAGAGGAGCTTGGCCGGGAGGGCCTCTATTTATAGCGGCGAGGGTGCCGTGGGGGTGCTGCAAGGGCGCGGCCATGGCGTGGCGTTTCCGGCGAGCGAAAGGGCAAGCAAAGGACGGGAGCGTGTAGGCCTTGTCCTGGAGATGCTCAAGGAGTAGCTGGCGCGGCAAAAGGGGGATGGGATCGCTCGGGCGCGTGCAATGTCCATCACTGGGCGCGCGGCATCATTTCGTCTCGGGCGCCGGCGACGGTGCAGGGCAGGCACGGGCGTTCGTCTAGCTCGTAGAGGGTGCAGAGGCGGTGCTCGATGCGGTGCTAGGGATGCAGGGCGAGGACGGTGGCGTGCAAGTGGACGACGTCCTTGCGCGTCCAGGGCGTGATCACCACGCCGGCTGGCACGTCTGGCGCGTTTTGGACACGGGCGTTACGGCAGGGCCGTGCAATGGCGATCGATTCAGTGGTACGGGCGTGATCCTTATGTATCATAGATGCTCAAGGACATGGAGAAACGGCGAGGGAGTGGCCAGGGAGATGGGTGCCAAAGGTGGCCGGCATGGCATTGTGTAGCATGTTTTAGGGTTTCTCCTCCACTTTAATCAGCCATGCAAGTACTGGGCTAGAGGCAGGGGGTGTAGGGGAGGCTGATGATCACTTTGCCAAAGTGGTTTAGGGTCAAAACTGCTGGATAATAGCATGTATCACTTAGTCTAGAGGCTGCTGCCACACTGCTCGACGAAATGCCCGCAAGAAACTTTCTTTCGAATTTTGCAAATCTTTTTGGTGATTCTCATTTATATAAATATTGTGATGTATTGGTGGTGGTGGCACTCAATTTGGAATTGATTTGCAAGTTTTCAAAATTTGGGGTGATCTTCTTCTCTCTCTCGGGTTCCTTCTTTGCCCTCTTATTCTGGTCAACCTAGTCAACTTTAGGGAGGGTGGTCAACACCAAAGTTACTCACCTTGACATGGTCTTGGATGACCTGGCTTTAGTTGACCTTGCTTAGTTCAAGATTTGAGAAATACAGAGGGGTGAAGAGGTGAAGAAAATATTTTTGTGAGATGTGACCATTATCACATGTGTGAAGAAAATTTGATTTCTTTTGGTTTGATTCTTGATCCAAGGATGCAAAAGGGTTAGTTTATCACATTGAAGTATTTTAGAATCCATGGGGCAAGCTAACTTGGCCTTGGTTGAGGATTGGTTATTTTACATAGAGGGTATGTGAGTGAGAGAGGGGTTTTTCCCAATTTCTTTATTTCTCCCCAATTTAGGGTTTAGTGAACTTTGTTAGGGTTCACAAAGCAAGGTTTACACATACTAACACTCATCATGGCAATTGCACAAAAGAAAACACTCATATTCATTTATCTATATGTGGCCCTATATGCATAGAAAAAGTTTTTGTTAATTGCAAAATTTGAGTTTGGGGAGTTTCTCTTTCTTGTTTATTATTGTTGAAACTTGAGATGTTACATGTGCCGACAGCGATCACATCGACCTTGGATCCATTTCCAACGCGCATCATCACCTCGTCCCCCGCTAGTCTTCGTTTATTCTGTAGTTCCTATTTCGAGTTACAAATATGATCAACCTAACCAGTATCAAATACCCAGGCACTACTACGATTACTAGTAAGGTACACATCAATAACATGTATATCAGATATACCTTTCTTTTTTATGTTGCCGCTCTTCAGATCTGCCAGGTACTTTGAGAAGTTCCGCTTCCAATGTCCCTCTTCTTTGCAGTAATAGCACACAGTATCAGGTTTAGGACCAGCCTTGGGTTTCTTAGGAGGCGCGTCGGCTTTCTTGCCGCGCTTCTTGAATTTACCCTTTTCCTTAGGCTTGCCCTGCTTCTTGAACTCGGTTGTCTTATTGACCATCAACACTTAGTGCTCTTTCTTTATCTCCACTTCAGCAGTTTTTAGCATTGAGAAGAGTTCAGGCAACGTCTTGTCCATGCACTGCATGTTTTATTCATCACAAAGTTCTTGTAATTAGGTGGCAGTGATTGAAGAACACGACGAATCCCCAAGGCGTTAGGAACTGTTATTCCCAAGCCTTGGAGTTTCTTCGCGTGCCCAAACATCTTGAGCACGTGCTCGCTAACAGAGCTGCCCTCTTCCATCTTACAGTTAAAGAACTTTTCATAAGCATCATAGCTTTCCATGGCCGCATGAGTTTCAAATATCATTTTGAGCTCACTGATTATATCATGAGGGTCGTGGGTCTCAAAGCGTTTATCAAGCTCCTATTCTAAACCGTAGAGGATGGCACACTGAACTATGGAGTAATGATTCTTTCGAGTGAGGTAAACATTTCTATCCTCATCGGTAGTTGTTTCTGCAGGTGGGTCACCCAGCGGTGCATCGAGCATATAGAGCAGTTCTCCAGCAGTGAGGACAATCCTCAAGTTACGGAACCAATCCGTCAAGTTTCTTTCATTGTTTTCCAGCTTTTCTTTCTCTAGGAACGAATTAAATTTGATGATAGGGGTCACCATAATCTACAACATATTTGCAAAGAGTTTAGACTAAGTTCATGATAAATTGAGTTTACTATTAATTCTTAAAATTAACTAGGTGAACTCCCACTCAAAACAATATCCCTCGAATTGTCTTAGTGATTACACGAACCAAATCAACTACACCAAGTCCGATCATCACGTGAGATGATGTAGTTTCAATGGCCAACATCAACATGTTCATCATATCATCTATGTGATTCATGCTTAACCTTTCGGTCTTTCGTGTTCCGAGGCCATGTCTGTACATGCTAGGCTCGTCAAGTCAAACCCTAGTTTCCGCATGTGCAAATCTGGCTTGCACCCGTTGTATGCACACATTGAGTCTATCACACCCGATCATCACGTGATGCTTCGAAACAACGTGTCTTAGCAACGGTGCTAACTAAGGAGGAACACTTTATTATCTTGATTTTTAGTGAGAGGGATCATCTTATAATGCTACCGTCGCGATCTAAGCAATATAAGATTCATAAAAGAATTAACATCACATGCATTTCATAATGTGATATGATATGGCCCTTTTGTCTTTGCGCCTTTGATCTTCATCTCCAAAGCACGGACATGATCTACATCGATCATCAACGGGCATGATCTCCATCATCGTCGGCGTAGTGTCAAGGTCAATGGCGCCGTCTTCATGGTTGTTCACCACATGTAGCAACTATTACAACTACTTTGAAATAATAGTACTACATGAAATATAAAGACAACCATAAGGCTCATGCCGGTTGCCACAATACAATAATGATCATCTCATACATATTCATCATCACATCATGGACATATCACATCACCAAACCCTACAAAAACAAGTTAGACGCCTCTAATTTGGTTTGCATATTTTACGTGGTTTAGGGTTTTTGAGTAAGATCCAATCTACCTACGAACATGAACCACAACGCTGATACAAGTGTTGTCAATTGAATTTGTAAATTGAATCTTAACTATGGTGAGAGAAACTGACACCCGCAAATACACTTATGCAATACAAGTTGCATGTCAAACGTGCAGTAGGTCTCATGAACGCGGTCATGTAAAGTTAGCCCGGGCCACTTCATCCCACCATCCCGCAATATGCAAAGTACACATAACAAGAGACAAAAAAAGCATCAACGCCCATAAAACCATTGTGTTCTACTCGTGCAACCAATCTATGCATAGACATGACTCTGATACCACTGTAGGGATTCGTAGCATAGAAATACAAATAATTCCTACCGCAAGAACGAATAACAAGCCAAGATCTAATCTAGTAGATGGTAGCAACGAGGTGAAGAGCAACATACCCTTGAAGATTGCTGAGCGCGGAGTAGATGAAGGAGAATTTATGCGCAACGTTGAGTGGAACCCCAAGAGGAAGGTATGATGAGCACAGCAGGAAGTTTTCCCTTAGTAAGAACCCAAGGTTTATCGATCAGTAGGAGAAAAACGTTCTCTCCCGAGGTGTTGCGAACCAACTCGTGGCAGGACGCACTGCCGGCATCAGCAGCAATGTGGAGAACTGCACACAAACAACCAAGTAGTTTATCCCCAACTTTCAGCGAGGTTGTCAAGCTCACTGGTTTTGCTGAAAACAAAGGATTAAACGAACCGTGTGGAAGAAGAATCGTTTGCAGAGAACAGAACAGAAAAATGCTGTAGAAGATTGCAATTAAAAGAAGAAGGACCGGGGTCCACAGTTCACAAGAGGCGTCTCCCCAATAAAATAAATATGCTTGGTAAACAAATTACACATGGGCAATTGATAAACAGAGATTCTACGCTAATGGTTGGTGCAGAATACATGCTATAAAAGTATGCGGGCATTACAACAATATACATAGACCGTAATCCAACTGCATCTATGACTAATAATCCACCTTCAGGATTGCATCCGCGACACCCTCCAGTATTAAGTTGCAAGCAACGGACTATCGCTTTAAGCAATGTGTGTAAAGTAAACGATGAAACTACCCTTGAATAGAACACCATTGTTTTCTCCCTAGTTGCAACAACACATCTACAACCGTAGAGAAAAAGGTCACTTCCCATGGTTAAATAGAGGCATGAACCCACTATCGAGCATAAATACTCCCTCTTGGAGTCGCTAGCATCTACTTGGCCAGAGCATCTACTAGAAACGGAGAGCATGCAAGATCATAATAACATAATACATAATCTCAACCAAATCAATCTCTCTATAAATCGGATCCACATCAAACCAACATGTAGCAATTACAAATAGATGATCTTCATCATGTTAGGCAGCTCACAAGATCAATACATGAAGCACAACAAGGAGAGGACAACCATCTAGCTACTACTATGGACCCATGGTCCCATGGAGAACTACTCAGGCATCACCTCGGATGAAGACATGGCGATGTAGAGGCCTCCGGCGGTGATTTCCCTCTCCGGCAGGGTGTCGAGATGGACTGCAGAACCCTCCCGAACTAGGATTTCGGTTGACGGCAGCGTCGGAACTTTTCGTGGATGGAGACTCTGGTCCCTGGGTTTTCCCGATACGAGGAATAAATAGGCGGAAGGGCGGAGCAAACGAGGCGACGAGGCGCCAGTACATGGGCCAGCCGCGGCCAAGGGTGGGGCCGCGCCTGCCCTATGTACTGCCACGTGGCAGCTCTCTTGCGCGTGTCCTTTTGGCTCCGTCTTCGTCCCGGAAAAATAAGACTCTGGGCTTTTGTTTCGTCCAATTCCGAGATACTTTCATGTACAACTTTTCTGAAACACAAAACAACGGAAAACAGGAACTGGCACTGCGGCACTGCGTTAATAAGTTAGTCCCAGAAAGTGTGGAAAAGTGCACATAAAACATATAAGAATTGTAACAAAACAAGCATGGAGCATCAAAAATTATAGATACATTTGGGACGTATCAACATCCCCAAGCTTAACTCCTGCTCATCCTCGAGTAGGTAAGTGATAATAAATAAATAATTTTTGATGTGACATGCTGTCACACTACTTTGATCAATCTAAGTGTAAAAGCAAACATAGTTGGAATTATAGAATCCTAACATAAGCATGATAGATATAATCAAACAATGAAACTTAATAACCATGCTAAAACATGAATAGTAATCAAACAAAAGAAAATGTATAACGTGCATGGAAAGCAAAGTGGTTGTCAAGAGCATAGCATAGATACATAATAAAGTGGTACTCAGCTTGTCATATAAGTGGAAGCAAAACATAAATGCTTGGACACCTTTAAAAGATTATAAGGATGACTAGAAACAAAAAGTTTGAACAAGCAATACCATAATTATGAATCAATCAATAAAATCTTGGGACCATGCAGATAAAACTAAGAATGACAACTATGCTCTCATAAGTGGTGCATAAACTAGAAGGTGAAGACTCAACATAAAAGTAAAAGAAGGTCTCTCTTTTAGAGGCAAGTAAGATCACTCGTGTGCTAGAGTTTTTTATTGAAACAACAAGAGTATAAAATGCACTTTTGAGAGGTGGATGATGTCAACGGTAAGTACAAAGCATATGGGTTGTGCAAAAGTGCTACTCCTAAGTCGCAAGCTTCATGCATAATTGCTACTAGTGCTCACACCTCGTCCTACTCACCTCGGATCACCATTAGCTCTCATCACATACAAGTTGTTTTAAACGAGTATCACAAAGGGGTACCCCGTGCCTCCTGTACAAAGGTCCTAGGAGATGCATTGCTTTTGATTTCTCATTTTTAAAGCATCTTCAACTTGGGACATCCATACCGGGATGACACGAGCAACTGATAAATGGACTCCTCTTTTTTTATTGCTAGAAGCTTTATCATAAGAGATTGAGGATTTGTCCAACTGAAACTTCCACCATGATACATGGCTTCGGTTAGCGGCCAATGTTCTTCTCTAACAAAAAAATGTATACTCAAACTGTTTTGCATGGATAATCTCCTTCATTTCAGACAAGATGAACATGCATAGCAACCCACATGATATTCAGCGGCAAGGAACGCTGAGGTGTCCCCAGTATTTCAATGGTTATCACACAACAAGCAACTTAAAAGAGCTACGGTTACACAAGGAACACACGCTAGGCACAATAGTCATTTTTTACTACTTTCCCATGAGCAACAAAAATATAATACTTTGAAATTTAAAGGTAGCACATGAGCAAACTACTATGGAATGGAAATGAAATACCACATATAGGTAGATATGGTGGACACTTTGTCATATTTGGTTTTTGGTGGTTGGATGCATGAATAAAATACTCACACAAATGGAAGCTAGAAAAAGACCGGGTGCGACCAACTAAGAGAGCATAATGGCCATAATCATGCACAACAACAAAATATATTAATCAAAGCATAAAGTGATACACAAGTTGCAAACTAAATGATCATAGAGGCAAGAATTGACTGGAATGTAGTCATAACATGTTGCAAAACATGTGCCAAGTCGACCCAAATAAAAACATTCCCAGGAGAATATATACCACAATATTATGCTTTTCTATTGTATGCTAAAAACAATGCATGAAACCTTCAATGACACACTAAACACTCTCAGTATTTAATACTAATTATAATGAAAACATAATTAACAAGCTCATCATGAGAATAACATCTAGCAAGATATGCAAAAATAACTATGCCACAGTCAAAAAATGCTTCCATTCGCATCACATACTCATAAAACTTTTTTCATGCTTCCAACGCCAACCAAATGAAACCAAACAACTCTCATATATGATAAACAAGTAAATGTCCAGATATCTATTGAAACTCAAATAAATGTAAAAGTGGAGCGTGTCTCTCTCCAACGCAAAACGCATAACAGTGGAGCGTGTCTCACTCCAAAATAAACATGCAAAACAGCGGAGCGTATCTCACTCCAAAGTAAATATGCAAAGCGGTGGAGCGTGTCTCACTTCAAAGTAAACATGAATGATGGGATCCAACTTTATTGAAAGTAAACACACAACAAAAGGAAAGAAGCTCCAACTATAACACATATCACATGAAGGAATAAAAATACAGTGTGTTGAAAAATGATCTGGTGCTTTTTGTTGATGAAGAGGGGATGCCTTGGGCATCCCCAAGCTTTGACGCTTGTACTTCTTGGATATTTCTTGGGGGGGGGGGGGGGGGTCCAGGGTACATCCCCAAGCTTGAGCTCTTGTCCATGCTTCATCTTATTACATCATTCTTCTCTCCCTACACTTGAAAACTTCCTTCACACAATACTCAGCTCAATTGATTAGCAACATTAGTGCAAATAAAAATATATCAAACCAGCAAGACTTCAGTAATGGCACATATCAAACACTCATTTTAACATATGCTATTGTAGCTACTTCTTCCCAAAGCTCTTATTCACAAAATAACTCAAAAAGTCGAAGCATAAGACCCAAATGCAAAACATGGCAAAAATCTGTCAAAACAGACTAGCAGGTAGAGATCGAAATTAAAGAAATAGTTCCGTTGGTCAAATCAAAGAATGCTAAACTAACGAAAGTTATCTAACATAATGGGGCATAAGCAAAAAAAATTGGATCTCAAGATAACGATCTGGAGATTTTTAAGAATTTGTTTCGTGATCAGCACAGAATCTGTTTAAGAATTGCAAATACCCCAAACATTGCTTTCTTTCTATTAGAGACTACCCTTGGCACAAAAACGAAATAAAAATGATAAGGAGAGGTTATAACAGTAGCAATAACTTCCAAGACTCAACAAAGCAAAAATAATATAAATAAAACATGGGTTGTCTCCCATAAGTGCTTTTGTTTAACGCCTTTGAGCTAGGCGCAGAAAGGGTGCAAATCAAGTATTATCAAGAGAGAAATCATTAAGATCTGGAATGAAAGTAGTTTCAACCAGGGATTCTATGCTATCTATAGTGGTTTTTGAAGTTCCTCTCTCAGCACTTTTAGGTTTACTTTCTTCATCAAATAAATTCTCAGGAACAATCCTATCAAAATTCCTATCGTACGCTTCCTTAAAACTTTCCTCACTCCCTTGCTTGAATGTGAAAATCATGCCCTCAGGTGACATAGTAATGGGACTATCCATTGAACAAAAATAATGCAAGCAACAGAAATGAAAGCTATACTAATTTTATCTGGATTTTCGATATAAAATGCAAACTGGATAAAAATAAATATGCAAGGAAAACAATAACAAAGTAAAAGAGTTGAGAGTGAGAGACTCCCCTCGCAGAAGAGATGCTTTTCTCCCCGGCAACGGAGCCAGAAAAAGTGTTGTTGAGCGCGGAGTTGATGAATGAGAAGTTATGCGCAACATTGAGTGGAACCCCAAGAGGAAGGTATGATGAGCATAGCAGGAAGTTTTATCTCAGTAAGAAACCAAGGTTTATCGACCAGTAGGAGAAAAACGTTCTCTCCCGAGGTGTTGAAAACTAACTTGTGGCAGGGCGCACTGCCGGCGTCAGCAGCAACGTGGAGACCTGCACACAAACTACCAAGTACTTTGTCCCCAACTTTCAGCGAGGTTGTCAAGCTCACTGGTTTTGCTGAAAACAAAGGATTAAACGAACCGTGTGGAAGAAGAATCGTTTGTAGAGAACAGAACAGAAAAATGTTGTAGAAGATTGCAATTAAAAGAAGAAGGACCGGGGTCCACAGTTCACTAGAGGCGCCTCCCCAATAAAATAAATATGCTGGGTAAACAAATTACAGATGGGCAATTGACAAACAGAGATTCTACGCTAATGGTTGGTGCAGAATGCATGCTATGAAAGTATGCGACATTACAACAATATACATATACCGTAAACCAACTGCATCTGTGACTAATAATCCACCTTCAGGATTGCATCCGCGACACCCTCCAGTATTAAGTTGCAAGCAACGGACTATCGCTTTAAGCAATGTGTGTAAAGTAAACGATGAAACTACCCTTGAATAGAACACCGTTGTTTTCTCCCTAGTAGCAAGAGCACATCTACAACCGTAGAGAACAAGGTCACTTCCCATGGTTAAATAGAGGCATGAACCCACTATCGAGCATAAATACTCCCTCTTGGAGTCGCTAGCATCTACTTGGCCAGAGCATCTACTAGAAACAGAGAGCATGCAAGATCATAATAACATAATACATAATCTCAACCAAATCAATCTCTCTATAAATCGGATCCACATCAAACCAACATGTAGCAATTACAAATAGATGATCTTCATCATGTTAGGCACCTCACAAGATCTATACATGAAGCACAACAAGGAGAGGACAACCATCTAGCTACTGCTATGGACCCATGGTCCTGTGGAGAACTACTCACGCATCACGTCGGATGAAGACATGGCGATGTAGAGGCCCCCGACGGTGATTTCCCTCTCCGGTAGGGTGCCGAGATGGACTGCAGAACCCTCCCGAACTAGGGTTTCGGTTGACGGCGGCATCGGAACTTTTCGTGGATGGAGGCTCTGGTCCCTGGGTTTTCCTGATACGAGGAATAAATAGGCGGAACGGCGGAGCAAACGAGGTGACGAGGCGCCAGTACATGGGCCAGGCGCGGCCAAGGGTGGGGCCGCGCCTGCCCTATGTACTGCCACGTGTCAGCTCTCTTGCGCGTGTCCTTCTGGCTCCGTCTTCGTCCCGAAAAAAATAAGACTTTGGGCTTTTGTTTCGTCCAATTCCGAGAAACTTTCATGTCCAACTTTTTTGAAACACAAAACAACAGAAAACAAGAACTGGCACTGCGGCACTGCGTTAATAAGTTAGTCCCAGAAAGTGTGGAAAAGTGCACATAAAACATATAAGAATTGTAACAAAACAAGCATGGAGCATAAAAAATTATAGATACATTTGGGACGTATCAACATCCCCAAGCTTAACTCATGCTCGTCCTCGAGTAGGTAAGTGATAACAAATAAATAATTTTTGATGTGACATGCTGTAACACTACTTTGATCAATCTAAGTGTAAAAGCAAACATAGTTGGAATTATAGAATCCTAACATAAGCATGATAGATATAATCAAACAATGAAACTTAATAACCATGCTAAAACATGAATAGTAATCAAACAAAAGAAAATGTATAACGTGCATGGAAAGCAAAGTGATTGTCAAGAGCATAACATAGATACATAATAAAGTGGTACTCAGCTTGTCCCATAAGTGGAAGCAAAACATAAATGCTTGGACACTTCCGGAGTGACAGGCATCGAGGCAGGTGCTGAGCGCGGAGTTGATGAAGGAGAATTTATGCGCAACGTTAAGTGGAACCCTAAGATGAAGGTATGATGAGCACAGCAGGAAGTTTTCCCTCAGTAAGAAACCAAGGTTTATCGACCAGTAGGAGAAAAACATTCTCTCCCGAGGTGTTGCGAACCAACTCGTGGCAGGGCGCACTGCCGGCGTCAGCAGCAACATGGAGACCTGCACACAAACAACCAAGTACTTTGTCCCCAACTTTCAGCGAGGTTGTCAAGCTCACTAGTTTTGCTAAAAACAAAGGATTAAACGAATGGAAAAAGAATTGTTTGCAGAGAACAGAACAGTAAAATGTTGTAGAAGATTGCAATTAAAAGAAGAAGGACCGGGATCCACGGTTCACTCGAGGCGCCTGCCCAATAAAATAAATATGCTGGGTAAACAAATAACACATGGGCAATTGACAAACAGAGATTCTACGCTAATGGTTGGTGCAGAATGCATGCTATGAAAGTATGCGAGCATTACAACAATATACATATACCGTAATCCAACTGCATCTATGACTAATAATCCACCTTCAGGATTGCATCCGCGACACCCTCCAGTATTAAGTTGCAAGCAACAGACTATCGCTTTAAGCAATGCGTGTAAAGTAAATGATGACACTACCCTTGAATAGAACACCGCTATTTTCTCCCTAGTAGCAACAACACATCTACAACCATAGAGAACAAGATCACTTCCCATGGTTAAATAGCAGCATGAACCCACTATCGAGCATAAATACTCCCTCTTGGAGTCGCTAGCATCTACTTGGCCAGAGCATCTACTAGAAACGGAGAGCATGCAAGATCATAATAACATAATACATAATCTCAACCAAATCAATCTCTCTATAAATCGGATCCACATCAAACCAACATGTAGCAATTACAAATAGATGATCTTCATCATGTTAGGCAGCTCACAAGATCTATACATGAAGCACAACAAGGAGAGGACAACCATCTAGCTACTGCTATGGACACATGGTCCCATGGAGAACTACTCACGAATCACCTCGGATGAAGACATGGCGATGTAGAGGCCTCCGGCGGTGATTTCCCTCTCCGACAGGGTGCCGGGATGGACTGCAGAACTCTCCCGAACTAGGGTTTCGGTTGACGGCGGCGTTGGAACTTTTCGTGGATGGAGGCTCTGGTCCCTGGGGTTTTCCCGATACGAGGAATAAATAGGCGGAAGGGCGGAGAAAACGAGGCGACGACGTGCCAGTACATGGGCCAGGCACGACCAAGGGTGGGGCCACGCTTGCCCTATGTACTGCCACGTGGTAGCTCTCCTACGCGTGTCCTTCTGGCTCCGTCTTCGTCCAGAAAAAATAAGACTCTGGCTTTTGTTTCGTCCAATTCCGAGAAACTTTCATGTACAACTTTTCTTAAATACAAAAACAGCAGAAAACAGGAACTGGCACTGCGGCACTGCGTTATTAGGTTAGTCCCAGAAAATGCTAAAAAGTGTGGAAAAGTGCACATAAAACTTATAAGAATTGTAACAAAACAAGCATGGAGCATCAAAAATTATAGATACATTTGGGACGTATCAAAGATCGCTAAGCGTTAACGAGATAAATCTCGTGGTTGATGTAGTCGATCACTTGCTGCTTGCAAAAGCGCGTAGAAGATCTTGACGGTGCCACAATCGGGAAGCACCTCCGCACTCGGTCACACGTTCGGTATTGATGACGAAGTCCTTCTCCCTGTTCCAGCGGGCAGCGGATGTAGTAGATCCTCCTCGGAATCCCGCCAGCACGACGGCATGGTGACGGTGGTGGTGGAGATCTCCGGCAGTTCTCCGCCATAAGCACCGCGGGACAATAGGGAGGAGGGGAGTGGCTAGGGTTTGGGAGAGGGGGCACTTGGGCACCAGCCTTGGGTGCTCTGGGTGGTGCGTCTCAAGTGGTGGCCGGCCCTCTCCCTCTCTTTATATAGGTGGAACCCCCTAGGGTTTGCCCCAAAACCAAATTGAAGTCCAACTCCAAAACTGCCATATTGGTGAAACCTAGGGGAAGTGGGATTGCTCCCTTTCCTTCTCCCTTGGCCGGCCAAGGTGGTGGAGTCCACCATGGACTCTACCTTCCCTCTTGGTTGGCTGGTTAGGGTTGGTGGAGTCCATCCGGGACTCCACCTTCCATAGTGATTTATTTCTGAAGGTTCTAGAACATACTAGCGCCTTCCATAAATGCACCAGATCATTTCCAAACTTGGAAACTGACTTCCTATATATTAATCTTATTCTTCGGACCATTCCGGAACTCCTCGTGATGTCCTGGATCCCATCCGAGACTCCGGACAACATTCGAACTCCATTCCATATTCAATATCTACTGAAAACGATATCAAACCTTAAGTGTGTCACCCTACGGTTCGAGAACTATGTGGACATGATCGAGACTCCTCTCCGATCAATAACTAATTGCGGCACCCGAAGATCCATAATATTTCCCACATATTCAACGATGACTTCATGATCGAAAGAACCATTCACATAAAATAACAATTCCCTTTGTCAAGTGATGTTTTACTTATCCGAAGTTTCATTGTCGGTATCTCCGTACCCAGTTCAACCTCGTTATCGATAAGTACTCTTTACTCGTACCGTGATATGATATCCGTTGTGAACCAGTCACATGCTTGCAAACCCGGATGTCGTTCCACCGAGAGGGCCCGGAGTATATCTATCCGTCATTAGGATGGACAAATCCCACTATTGATTCACGTGCCTCAACCCTATACTTTCCAAAACTTAATGCCACCTTTATAACAACCCATTTACACAGTAGTGTTTCGTGTCATCAAAGCATCCATCCGGTGTAGGTGATTAACATGATCTCATGGTCTAAGGATTATGTTACTATGCATATTAAAGCGTGAAACACAAAGAACTAAATGACTTGATCATATGCTACACTTACTATGGGTGTATGTCCATCACATTATTCACCTAATGATATGACCTTGTTATTAATAACATCTAATGTTCATGATCATGAAACTATGATCATCTATTAATCAATAAGCTAGTTTAACAAGAGGCTTACTAGGGACTCTTTTATGTTTACATAACACACATGTATTAATGTTTCCGGTTAATACAATTATAGCATGGGATGCAAACATTTATCATAAACACAAAGATATAATAATAACCACTTTATTATTGCCTCTTGGGCATATCTCCAACAGGACATACAAGTCAATGCACGCTCGAAAGAACTGATGCAGTTCATGTCCATGGCGGTGCAGACCATTGTAATATCCCAGGTTTAGAGGCAACAAAATGACAGAACACTAAAGTGTGCATTGCAACCACGCATAGAAAATCCGGGTAATTTTCGCGCTTTCAAATAAAACTTGTCACAGTAACTGAAGTTTCACTTGACTTGCTGGAATTGAAGTAGCTCATCAAGTCAAGCGCTATAAACCTCAATGTGACATTCGCTAAAATCTTGTTTTGGGTAGATATAATTTGATCCATAGGTTGGATCAAGTGGAACTAGAATTATTACACAACACTTTAAGTGACGATCAAATACCAAATCATATAAAGGATCATAACATGGTATTCCTTACAACAACATATTCTCTAAGAATCAAACCCTAACTTAATAACACTTACAAGTTAGCAACTACCTTTGTGTGTAATTTAATTCACTTCTAAACTTATTACCAAATAAGGTAAACCCCATGGTCTAAAGTGCATAAAAGCCACACATTCTTATTTAAATCATAACTTATTAAATATATGGAATATCATAAAACTAAATCCGTTTACATTATGAATTATAGTTCAAACTATTTGAATAAAACTAACTATAAGTATTTTGAAACTCATATGACCATGCCTTGGTGAATTCAAACACCAACTATCCAAAATTGAGAAATAACCCTCGACCTTGACCTTTTGACCAATATTATAACATAAATGCAATCATACATGATATGGTGCACTATTCACAAGTATAAAAACATTCACAATATATTTAAATGCCACTTGGCTATCCAAAGATAAATCATATGAGAGGATAATGATCATGCCACATAGGATGAAAATATCTACATGACTTGCTTTTCAAGCTATGCCACCTCATGCTCAAAGGATTGCTATGGATGAGGGCATGACAACCAAGCACCTTACTCATCAAACCAACACAAGAGTCACCACCTATGTGTCATGATACTAGAGCTTTCCCAAGCCTATAAATAGAGCCACATCCTTCATCCATTTGATCATCTTATAGCATGATACAAGAAAACAAATACATAGAGCCACTCCATGTGCATTAGCTAGGATCAAGATGAAGAAGATAGGAGGTGGAGGCATACCACAAGATGCAGGTTTATCAGATTTCTTGAAGAACAAGCTACAGAAGATACCAAGGTAGAGTTCCTAGGCAAACCATATATCTAGAGGATCATATCATCATCTCTTAAGTAGGACCTCAGGCTATTCCAAGACATTTAGAAGTGAGAGAGATTATAGATGCTAACCATAACCATGTCTATCCTAGAGAATACTAGAGTAGTATTAAATCCTATTTGTTCAAACCAAAAATTGATCTTGGAGAAGAGAACCATGTTTCACAAATGAACCATTATGAGGTCAATACTTTGATCATTACAAATTGGGTAATGATCATAAACCCTAAGACTCTATATGAGTGTGATTAGAGGTGTAATAAAGAAGTTATTAATGAGGAATAAGTGGATCATGTCTAATGCATGATCTTACCTTGTAAATTTATATGATAAGTTAAACCTATACGATCAATAGATCCTATCTATCACATGAAATAAAAAGTATATCACTAGTAGTTAACCCCAAACCAATCCTCATGTCTTGAGTAGGAGTAATGGCATGGTACTTAAACCTTGCTTATCCAAATACTAGGGACAACCCTAGCATTACCTTGATGCATGCATCCTACCTAAGTGAGGAGAGTAACCTTAGCCAATAAAACATGATCAAAACTTATGCTCATATCCTAATTCTTAGTTGTGTATCACTTGGGTGATCACCACTAAAACCCTCGACCCCATTTGAATTTCAATTCACGTATTACTTAGGATCATAAGTAGAACCCTGCCATGCTTCATGCCTATTTATATTCAATTTAGTGCAAAGTATGCAAAACCATAAAACCTTTCAACTAGGATTCACTTCATATAATTGTTATGCCCTAACTTGTGTATCATGGATCACAAGTATCAACCAAGCCATATTTACCTAGAGCCTATATGCCATTTAGTGATTAGTGTAAAACCAATATTAAACCCTACACTTTCATCTTAGTGGCCAGAGTTGTTAAAGTCTTACTTCACTCAAATATATGATTTAGAAAATGCAATACCTATGAGTATCAAGTGATTTGATTAGGAGTCTCAAATCCATGTATTAAGAAAAGCATAAACTGAATTCCTAAGTCTTTAGAAACACCCATATACATAAAATCATAAATCAATACATCCTCATTACCACTTGTTTTAAAACTTTAGCCATGATTAAATAAATATGAATAACCAATGTGGTTAAGCACTCTAGCAAAATCCAATATTATGTTCACCGTGCCCATGTTATCAAATTCCAAATCACTTAAATAAATTTGGTCCCTAAAATAATAATAATTGAGATAAACACGTAAACCCTATCTATTTTAATTTAGAAGGACCTCACAAAATATCAATCTAATCATAAGACAAATGTTTAGTTAAACATCAATACTAGGCAGTAAGCAATAGTATCAAGTTATATTGGAATTCAAATAATTTAGAACCTGCAAAACAAAACAAAAGTCAAATTTGAATTAAAAAAACAAATTAAAAAAAAGAACAAATAGAAGAGAGGAGGACTTACCCTGGTGGACCTCAGCAACCGCAGCAGCCCATGCCATCGGCCCATCATCGACCAGGAGCAGCCCAAGCCAAGTCCACATACCGATTCGTTGCTTTAAAAATTGTGCAAAGACAGAAGCCCCTTTCTCCTTCTTCCCCGCAGACGACACGGCGACGGCGAGCTCAGGCCACGTCCCTCGTCGTGGATAGGGATGGCTCCGGATGCCGCAGAGGCTTCCAGAACATTCTCCTATATCCCTCGCGTCTGTCCTATCCATTGGCGTCAAGATTCACGCCCAAGACACCTCCATCATCGACGAGGCATCCCGGCCACTGCCGCCGGCGAGATGACAAACCAGACCCCGTCGTGGTCTATAAATATGCCATGAGCTCCGCATTGAAACCCTAGCGCCTCGCCGCCCTTACATTCCCTCTCTAACTCACCCAAACTCTCGTTATCTTCCACTCTCTGTCACCGGCATCGAGGAAGAACTCGATGGTACAGGCCACCCCAGTCTCCGGTGCAGGGTCGAGGAGGTGCGCCTCGGCACGTAGATCCTCTGGGAGGAAGCATACATCAAGTGGAGCTCGGAGCCAGAAGAATTTCATCGTTCCCTTTCTGAGTACATCGTCGGCAATGGCGAAATCGAGCTCAACTTCGGCGGCCATCGACATCGCCGACCACACCATCGTTCTCAGGGTATGATTTCGCATCGATGGGACCTACTCTTGCTTCCTTGAAACATATGTAGCTCACGATTGACAGTTCACTGGAAAGCACCGCCGCGGGACATGTTTTCCGACATGGTTCCAGTCACTAATAGTTGATTCCGCCACCACCATAAGGTTCCCCATTGTCTTCTAGTTCGAACGCAACTCACGGGAGGTTTGGGGAGGCCCTGTAGCGGCGGCGCCGTCGTCTACTGGTCGCCGGCGTCAAGCCGTCGACGCTGCCAACGTGGCGGTGGGGTCACATATGCATGTTGACTGGTCGTTGCCAACGTGGCAACTGACCGAGTCAACGGTCCCACTCGTCAGTAGCAGTAGCTAGGTGTGAATCGGTACATTTAGCATTTGCCATTTATTTTAAAACAAAAAATATCTGAAACTTTGAAGAAATAAATAAAATTCATTCTTGCTCGGAAAGATATAAATAATATATCAAAATTCTCACGAAAATAAACCCTACTCAATAAAAATATAAAATAAAGATGTGTGCCAAAATAAAAATTCAATTATTTTAACCTTTATTAAATCTGCCTTTTCATTTGTTTTAAATACAATTTGAATTCAATAATTAGTGAAGTTTAAAAAATTAAATAATATCTATTCAGTAACTAAGTAAAATGTTAAAATTGAATTTCTTTATCATATTTCATTAACTAAAATACTAGTGGTATTTCATAAACCCTAATTTGCAAATTGCTATTTCTCATTTTCTTTAAATAATACTAATAAGTAAGAAGATACTAAAAGTTAATATTATTTTTGTAATCAAAATGTTCATTTACTTAAACTTTTAATGAACAAGTTATGACTTTAAAATTTAACAAGAATTATTAAACCCTGATTTCTAAATTAAACCTAAATAGGTGTTTCTTTGATTATTAAATCTCTTGAAAATGAATGAAATGTTAAACCCTTATTAATTTCATTTCAAATTACTTAATCACATTACATCTATTTCCAATCATTATTTCAATAAGTGTATCATAATTTTGAAACCCTAATTCTACTATAAGTAAGGATCTTGATCCCATTATTTTATGTGATCATCCCACTTTAGAATCAACTCCAAAACCCTAGGGGTTTAGCCCATATGATCATGTAAACCTCACCTTTACATATAGAATCTTAATAAGAAACAAATGAATGCATGTTCATGATCTACTAAAATAAAACTAGGTACAATTCACATGAAATCATCATTTTATGTCTTTAGTTTTGAATAAACCTTATATAACCAACTAGTGCCACTTAGGAGCAAAACCTAATTTGTTATCCACATATTAACACCCTTGATCCTCATACTTAGTATCACACCATTGAAATCAACCCCAAGCATTATACCTAGAATCATGATGATGAACCCTAATACCAATCTTGTGTAGGAATTCATATCACATGCTCCTGTTCAACTAAACCCTACTTAGGAAATAATAAGCCACCTAGCTTAGCAACCATTAGTAATTACTTAGTAAAGCAATTGTGAAGTCATAGTAAACCCTAACTCATAGCGTCACCTTGATATTCATTCTTTGATAGGATACCTATAATTAACCATAGTATTAAACATGTCAAACCTTGCTACATATAGACCCATTCTACTTAAGAACCCAACTAGTTCCTATTAGTGAATTAAATGAATCCAATTGTAAACACTAGAAGCCCATAACTCCTAATTATAATAGTTCTTATTTCTTACTTAACATGTTCTTCAAAAGTTATTCTTTTGAAGTATAATATAAGTAATCGTCAACCATGTCCTGTAGAACTTAAAACTGACAACTACTCTTTACTTGTTATATAACCACTATTTCTTTGTGTGTATGCTTATTATGATGCATTATATCACTTGTTTATGCTATAACATCACAAACCCTAATAAGAACCTTGTTTGAGAACCATCCTAAAAGTGCAACACACCCTAAAGAAATCTTTACAACTCATCCATCCTAAATCATCGAGGTTAGGTTACGCTCGGGACGATTGCATCTCATACTATGCATTATAACATCTTTGTCAGTTCTTTAAACATTGTCCTTACCGGACAATGATGGTATTTCAGAATTTGGAGTTCTCACGTATCGGAGCTTTTGCCTGCATAATCTTGCAGTCAAGAAAGGCAAGTTCATCGCTTGCTCATGTCATTTGATTATTTTTATCAAACTATATGCAAAGTACTATACTTAGCACTCTTGCATTGAAAAGCAAAATATTATTTTACAATTATGAATATGACTATGTGGTGGGCAATTGAACCATGGTATGTGTTGATTGGTGGAGGTTCCATTGCATGGGTACTACTCATCTAGGAATAAGTATCAATGCCGTCGACTGATTCTAGCGCCGTACATATCGCGTTGACCATAAGATCTATAATGGCTCTGGGGAAGCCAGCTGTAGCTTTTCCCTCTTGCATATCAACGGACTTGATGGAGCCTGGCTGGGTGTTGAGATAACAATACAATAGGTTGGGAAATACTTTAAAATCCCCATCCGTGTGGATGAGAGACTCTATCGTCTATGAGGGATTGTCCAACGTACATCGGGGGTAAAGCCGTATGATTGGAAGATGTCTAGCGGGGATGTACGGGTGGACAAAAGGGTGGGTATGCAAGGTCGCGGTGAAGGCGGTATTTGGCTTGGATCTTACACCTGGCCTCACACCAAGGAAGTGTCGACGGGAAAGAATTCACCTGGTTGGCAACAAGGATAAGGTCTCTTATGGGAAAAGTAACGCACCTCTGCATAGTGTATCAGATTGTGGCTGTCACTCCCTGTTCCGGGAAGGGAACTACGAACACGGCAGAAAAGGAACTCCATGAAGTTCTGTTCAACATGTGAAGACCGACGGGCATAGTTTTCAGAATAAAATAAACCATTTGAAGAAATGTTTACGAAAACTTGTATTGCCTATGACTTTCTGGTCTATGTCTGTAGCTAGTGCATGATAAACCTATTTCCTAATATGAACTTGCTGAGTACGCTCGTACTCATTTCCTCCCATTTGAACCCCCTTCTTAGATCAAGGCACCGAAAGAGAAACTACCGTAGAACTCGAAGACAAAGGAGTCAACTGCAACAAGATTAAGAATCCAATCAAGGAAGTCAATGGAGTCAACTTCTGCATCAACTAGAGTGGAGACTTAGACTAGAAATAGAAGGGAACTTTTCCCTAATCCTAGCACCTAAGTAGCTAGAGTTCTATAGTAAGCCAAGTAGCTCTTAATCTTAAGTTAGTAATAAGTTAGACTACGAGTCGTTCTTCTGGAGCTTTTTTTTTTTTTGAAGTTTTACCTCACTGTAAAGTAGGAGGCGGTGATGATCTTCTGTAAACAGTTCATGTATCCTTCTATAGACATACCTTTGACTCGCATATGTTTCTGTTGTACCACTCTGAGGGATGTAATATGAGTGGAACGGTGTTTCACTTGTGTTTTGTCAACGATTTGTGTACTACACCATGCAGTGATACGCTGGGTAACCACAACCATGACCATAGCAATTTTGTGCATGGTGAAGCTATTGCGAAGCCTGGTGAGGCTCTGAAATGGCTAGGTATTAATAACATTGCTAGGTTTATGCTCCGCAGTGCAACAAGCATGCCAATTCAGAGCATGAACCGATGTAACATATGCTGAAAAAGAACAATCCCAAATTGGGGAAATCCAATCGAATTGCAATCGAACATTGTCCGTGCGAATCTACAACGTATCAAATAAGTATAGACCGAAAGAAGCACAATAATGACGCCAAAATTTAACCGTTGTGCATCCCTACCAAACCCTAACCGCACATTGAATATGAAAGATCGAGGACTTACTGTGATAAAATCCGGTGCAGTAACCGCCGATGAAGACCCATGATCTTGCGACGAAGCTCTTGGAGTCGTCTACGGAACCGGCTATGCATGGGATGGGGGCGGCGACGCCAGCTGGCAAGGGTTGGCCTAGCGAACGCCGGCGCCTTTCCTGCGGTTGCACTCGAGGCACCAGGATCCGATGGCACCGCCATGGGCGTAGCCATTGGCATGCGTGCGCACCAACTCACTGGCGACGGAGCTCTAAGAGCCTTCGCCAAATGAAAGTCGTTGGCCGTCTCTAGCATTTGGATCTGGTTTGCTGCTTAGTGTTCCTCGCGGGTTGAGAGGTGCGAAGGAGGTGGGGGGTGGAGGAAAGGTACGTCGGCCATGGCAGAGATGCAGAGGAGGCGAGAGAGAGATTTTTGGGCGGTGAAGGGAGTGGAGTGAAAAATTAACGTGGGACGATCCATCTCTTACGCTTCCCAACGCGTGCAGAGAAGAGGGCATGTTGTGCTCGTCAGAGCTTGCACTGGTGACAATACCCGAGTTAAGCTTGCCTCGCGGACCAACATTGGAGCTGCTATAAAACTCGTACTATGCAGAAAAATGGTACGAGCAGGCTAAGCAAAAAGGCCGATTTCTTGTCCACCCATGCTGTGGCGTGCTTCTTGCAGCCATCAATAGCAGCAAACGCCACTCGTGACCTCCCGACTACTGATCACCGCCTTCTTTCCTCCTATCAGCCTAACTAACATCACGGACGTGACATACGTATCGACTGCTCACGCGCACGGACGCGTGCATATCACATGAATTTGCATCGTTCATTTCCCTCTCGTACTCGTACGGAGTATCTCGTATCTGTGTGGTTGGATCTTGGAATCTATCAAGGATTAAGCTCAAAATCGAGGTAAAGATAATACTCTCTCTTTAGGAAACCGAGAGCACATACACTGCTGCTGCTGCTGCTTCACAAATTCTGAAGATCAACTACTGACTAGGGACATCATGCCTTCACGGCCGTACTCAGTACTATTTGGACCGATCGAGCGGACACATCTTTTGAAGCGAAGGCATATGAGATGCTTTCAGCATTTTTGCACAGAAAATTAAGCAAGATTTTGGGCTGTCAATGGCCCCACGACAGCTCCAGCCTGCACCTAACTCGAACTAGAACTACACTTTACCACTCCAGAAAGAGCATAGATCAAGGCTATTTTGCGCCAACTTTGATGTAGCCAATCAACCATGGGACAGGCAACGCGGGTAGGGCTTTGCCATGATCTGAAACATGGCATGAGCATGAATCATTCTGCTTTAATTAGCCAGCGCGCTGGGGATATCATTTGATCCCATGCGCATGCGTGCGAGCTGTGATTAGATGGTGGTAATCCATTTTGGTTGCTTTATCATAGGGAGAGAGAGAGAGAGAGAGTTCATGATTATTCAAATACCCACGTGTACAAATTAGCCCCTGATTGTTTAGGGTCCGTTTGATTCAAAGAAATGTCAAAGAAATTTTATAGGATTTTTATCCTTTGAAAATTTTCCTATTTACATCGTAGGACTGAAATCTTTATAAATACATCGATTTTTTTCTATATGCTTGTATTGCACTATGTTTTGGAGGAAAATTTTCATTCGCTCAGACCTCATGATACAATTCCTTTGTTTTTCCTGTGAGTCAAACACTACTTGAAGAAATATCCTGTATATTCAAAATCCAGTGGGATTTAACTGGACATGACATTCTAATCCAATAGTTTTCCTATTCTTGTGTTCCAAAAATCCATCAAATCAAACACACCCTTATGCAGTATGGAGTGGATACAAAAAATGTGTACAACCTCATCGCAAGGTAGGGGAGGATATTGCAATATATTTTTTCAAGGAAAAAAGCATGTGTTTAGCCATTTGATTAGATAGAAGAAAACATTTTGAAAGACAAATACAGTGCCATGATACAACGTAAAACCCCAATACTTGATTCCTAGGATTACATCAAATGGATTTTCATAAGATCTCTGCAATAGTTGTAGAACTTATAACCTAACCCATCATTGGTCCAAATAGTCTTGTTGCATACTTGCAATTTGTTTTTGCAAAAACAACCTTAGATCTTTTTGTCTAACACAACTTTGACATTGTGCAGGTTTATCCGAACACGTAACCTCAAGCTATAAACCTCTCACCGTGGCCACCAAAAGCACACAACTTTCTTGTTGTGACCATCTATCCACATGTAACTTTCAAACATGACATTTGAAATGAATGAAATTCATGTGGGGATCCTCCCAAGTTGAGGATTCAAACTGTATAATTGTTCTAATGTTTATCTATAGATGTAGTATAATGACTTGTGTTGTGAGATAAGAACGAGAAGAAGAATAGACAACAATGGGAAGAATTCTCTGATAGCGACAACAAAGAGTCAAACAACATACGATTTATGGATGTGAATGAACAAGATCAGTTTTCTCCTCTAACGGGGGAAGATTGGTGTGAGTTCTAATTAAATATCACTTCTCTCATCTTATGATTCCATGGATTATGTTTTTTTTCCAAAAGGAATGATTCCATGGATGTGAATGAACATAATAATTACATCCTCTAATCACCACCCCCGGCCATCCCTCTAGGCCCATTCATGGGCGGATACATAATTTCCACCAAACTGAAGGCCAACCTTGTATTGCACGTTATAATTACACAAAAATCCTAGAGAAAATAACCTATTTCCACTATTATATAGCTAAGAAATTATACATGGCACCGAGTTGCCCCTGGTGCAAATCTCCCCCCGATCCCATCCCACACCTTAACCTCTTTCCTTTGTCATGGTAATTGCCACACCATCTACATCCATGAAAGTAGTACACCAATGGGATTTTTAGTGCGATGTCAATGGCGGTTCAATCTTGAAGATCACATCTCTGTCGAAATCGCCATTCGAGTGGATGCCCCTGAATTAGTAGTTTGGTGTTTGTAGTTATCCATCTTCAAAGAGCAAAGAAAATTCCAAGAATACCCCAATTCACTTAAACCATGACATTTTCTATTTGGGATCCAAACTAACTTTTCATTTGCATCGAAGTGATGCACATATCATGATTTTATTTTGAAGTTCGAAGTTTAATGTTTTACGATTCAAGAATCACGCAATGTGGCTAGCGCGCATTTTGGAACATAGGTATTGCTGAACCTGATTGGAACATTCCCGAATTCGATTATACTTACCATTTTTCTAAGTTACGTGATGTCCGCGCACTAAGTTACAAGACTTTCAGAAACTTACGGGATTTTTTCAGACTATTCATTGTAAACTTATCATTTTTTACTAAGCTACATATTTTGAATTTCTATACAAAATTTGGCAGGTACATACATATATGTGTCCTTTACATATAAAAAGTGTTATACAATTTTTTAAAGGTCGGAAAATACGTTTTTTTGCCGCGGTACAGTGAACTGGGATCAGCGTGCTACTGCATATTTCCGCAATGTGGCCACATGAATCATCCATGGAAAAGAAGACACATAAAAACGATATCCATCTTGCACTCGAAATTATGATCCGGAGAAAATAGTAAAACCCCGCACATTTTCTTAGGCTAACCATAGTACAAAGTATCATAGTATCATACAGTGGTATCATCCATATGATATCAGTCTATGATACTACCCATATAATAGTTAGTATTATCTAGTAGTATCATAATCTCATGATATTTACTTATTTGTAAGATCTTAATGCAATTGTGTGTATATAATATATTTAACTTTAAATTGTCTAATTTCACGTACTATGATAGAGTATCATATTATGATACTACTACCATATCTTCTCATTAATTATAGCACGACATCAGATTTTTGCCAAACCGACATGTATGATACTCCGACCAAGTCTTACCTCTAAACTACATTCTACAATAGGAGGCAGCTTTATCTGTAGCACTGGCGGTGTTCCCCAAAAAGGGCAGGCTAAAGTGAACGCCCACCTTGACCATCGGACGAACCGGCGACAGAGATGCAGCTGCAAGCCAAGCACAGCTGATGACCCTGCCTGTCTGCGACAACCGGTGTTCACAGTAGGACCAGGTAGCTAGGTGAGGCGACAGTCTTTCGGACCACACCATCAAGGACTTTCTCTTTACGCTAATCTAATGCCCTAACTTTGCGGCACAAAGTGATCAAGATTCAAGGCCATTGATCTGCAGTACATACATACAAAAGCTTGCACTAAGCTACTGTTTGCTTTGTCTTGCCCTAATAGTTTGTCAGTAATGTACACACACAGTGTCAAGGCACTGTGGTGACAGAGTTTGGTATGCTTCTTTTGCAGACAGAGGCGCGCGCGCAAAATAATCAAACCAAGGGCCTGTTTGATCTGTATAAATTCCAAAAAGAACTGGAAGCCATACAAGGTAATACTATAGAGTTACCATGTTGTGCAATTTTGAATCCTACACAACTAAGGGCCTCTTTGATTTGCAGGATTGCGAAACCTAGGGAAATGAAAATTTAGAAATATTATCAAATTGCATGGATGTGCAAAAGAAATGATTGAAAACCACATAAATTTCGTGAAAGTGTGTTTGATTCTCAGAAGTAGGAAATATACTGAAACCCTAAAAACCATAATTATAGTTAAAATATATACAAAAGTAAGATTAAGACATAATCATGCAACTTATGATTTTTGCCTCAGCCTTCTTGTATAGGAATGTAAAAAAGATGTTATGAGCGAATTGTATAATTCTTTTGTTTTCTATAAAAAATTAACCAAAGAAAAAATTCCCACTTTTCTAATCCTCCATTTATTTGAATCAAATGGATGAACAGTGATACAAACGGAATATTTTCTATTCATTTATCTTTCCTCCAATATTTTTATGAATCAAAGAGGCCCTGAATCTACATTCGGAGACAACATGAAAATCATAATTAAAATTCAAGGCAAAATAATATTTTAGAAAACTAAACATTTACTAAGACGCCCTGAATCTGCATTCGGTGAGAGTATGAATATCATAATTAAAAATCAAGGCAATAGAATATTTTAGAAAACTAAACGTTTACCACCCACGACCTCTCCATCCAAAATACATATAGTCTACTACAGAACAAAGAGGCCCTTAATCTATGATCCTCCAGTTTATTTTTTAATCGTTTTCTAAACAAAGAGGCGCTAAATATGTATGAGTAGCATAAGGTCTCTTTGGATATTAGTGGAACTCGAAGGGATTCCAACCCTTTGAAATAATTCTTAGGGCCTGTCCGATTCATAGAAATGTTGGAGGAAAACTATATAAATATGATTTTTTTTTCTTTAGTGGCACTATTCATCCATTTGATTCAAATGAATGGAGCATAGAAAAAGTTTACGAATTTTTTCTTTGGTTTAGGTTTCATAGAGAAAATAAAGAAATTATACAATCCTCTCAAACCTCATTTTACATTCCTATGCACAAACAAACAAAATAAAGGTCAAAAGTTGCATGACAATGATCTAACCTTACCTTTACAATTGTTTTAATCATGATTTGATTATGGATTTAAGGATTGCTGTTTTTTTCTATTTCTGCTAATCAAACATCTAATTTCGAGAACTCTTCGCCCTCCCGGTTCACACGTGCGGGTGACCCCGGGGGGCCAAACCCTAGCCAGCGAAAAAAGCCCCAACCCAGCTTCCCCTGGCCGCCGGCACCCGGTCGTCGAAGGCGACAAGGAGGAAGAGAGCATCCCGACGAGCTGACTCCACGCGAAGAGGGTGTCACCGGGCTACATAGGGGGGAGGAGTCTGCGGTGGTGCACGGCGAGCTAGATGTGTGGCTTGGCCAGGAGCGAGGTGGCGGTCTTGGTGGATGCGGCACATGATCCCGAAGGAGTTGGCGCGGGCCTTCGGCACGACCCCCCTGGCTTGGTGGTGCCTGGTGCATGGATCGCTCGTCGCTGGATTCGGAAGGCAGCTTGGTGCATGAAGCTGCGTAGGGATCTGCTGCTGGCGGGCGTCCTCTGCTGGAGGGCAGCGGCCCTACTGGTGGCAGCGCGGCCCAGATCCAGGCCCAATCGGGCCCGATCTAGGTCTGGGGGGGCGTTGCTACCTGCAGCTTGTCACGGAGTGTGACATGAGTGGCGCGGCAGGCCTTCTACCATGATGGAGTTGGATGGAGGGTGGGGCTGCAGGGAGAGGTTCTCGTACGTGTTGTGGGTCGCTGGAGTTCCATGACATTTCGGCCATGATGATGAGGTGCCACGGAGGCGGCGGTGTGAAAAATGTGACGTTTGCCCCATTCTGGTGGGATGGAAGGGAGATGCGTGACGACACGGACGAAAGTCTTGCCTGATTTCGGTAAGTGCCAGCGACGGCGGCCCCTACGGGTGTCGTACCCCTCCTTGGAAGCATCCGTGAGGTGTGTCGACCCTTTGCTCTCTCTCTCTCTCTCTCTCTCTCTCTCTCTCTCTCTCTCTCTCTCTCTCTCTCTCTCTCTCTCTCGGTTTGGTTGATGCCTCCGGGTGAAAGCCTAGGTCTGGAGTGGATCGGCGCAATGGCGGCGTTCTCGATGTCGTCACTCTATTGGGAGCATCGTGTTTGGAGACACGGCATGGAAGCTCCAGGTTGCCCTCCTCCGGTGTTCGCCGCTGTCCAAGGCTAATCTTCATGGACGCAATGCACACCATTGCCGGTGTTTCTAAGATGATGACTACTCGGAGCCGACCAAGTTCCGCCATCTTCTCCTTTTGATGGTGCGTCGACAAGGAGAGCCCTTTCGGAGTTTGTTGTTCGTCGGAGGCACCCGGCGTTGGTCGAGACATGGCTTTGTTGTTTAGCTTAGGACGGGCCCTCTAGTGGCGTGTGTTTGTTTTGTCGGTGGCGACTGTTTTCATACTAGCCGGTGTGGAGTTGTTGCTACGCTTGTTGCTCGTAGGGCGAGTGGTAGTGTTTTTGTACTCAAACCTATATCTTCTATAAAGATATAGTCCACCTTTGATGTACTCTAGAAAAAAAATACCTAATTTCGCAAATTCCTTTGCTTTTACAACCCTATGGAATTGCACATACATTCCTATCATATTCCTGCTCCTACTCCTACGTTTGTAAAACCCAGGCCCTCATAAGGTCATCTAGGCATTATTACATTAATTTTGGTACAAAATTAATGTAATCCCACCTCCAATTTTAACTTGCCCATAAGAAATTTTCTTACAAGGGCATTCAATTTTTTTTTCTGCAAATTCATTAGAAAAGAAGGTTAAACCGCGTTCACTGCATCAAAACAATGAACACAACCTCGTTTATTTAATGTAATACGCGTCACGCTTTCTTATGTGTATTATTGTCCACTTGTTTACATGTATGTATAATTCCTCCAAATCCTAGTCACTGCTGGTATAAAATGTAACATTGAACATACACTAAAATGTGAGAGAATCATAATTTTTCAGATGGGACCTAGGAGTGAAATTAGCTCCCATATGAAAACAAGCCCAAAAGTGATCATCAAATGGTCCTGCACAAGACAAAGCACATATCCAGAGGAATCCAATGTATAAGTAAATCTGTACTCCGCTTTTTTAGGTTTAACTTTAACCACAATTTTGAACCCATTACAAATGTGTCATTTTGTTATAAAAATAATGTTATTTTATTTAAACATAAATTTGAGGGTGCAACTAGTGTTCAGTCGCTTAGTTCTAGATGGCTTCATCGAATCTCGGCTAACATGTTGCATCTTACTATTGGCACACAAATCATGAAATTAATTTAACGGTTGTGATGCATCTTTCCTAGTTGCATTCAGTTGCGACCAAAAAAAATCTCAGTTGCATAAGTGTTTTTGAATCACAATGCAAATCTTACGTACACAACTCAACTGAGAACTTCTCGGCTAGGGAGAAATAGAAACGGAGGCAATGAATCAGGATGGACAAAGGAAAAAAAAAATTGCCAAAAAACTGAACTCATTAGCTTTATAACGAAGATGACAAGTAGGATCTCACAGCTTACATTCTACATATGGCATAATACATGCATCTTATCTCATATTATAGCACTACTAATCAAACAGACCTAAATCAGATCTCTCCTCTCCGAGACCAGCGAAATGAAGCAAAGCACTAGGCCGGCCGGCAAGCCGCCGGCCGCCACCGCGGTTGAGTAGGCCAGCCTACGCGGACGGCTTGCGCACGAAGTAGCGGTATGCGGCGACCTTCCGCTTCCGGGAGCCGGAGTTATCGATGGAGAGCACCATCTTGCCGGCCTCCTTGGCCGTGAATGCGTTGTGGACGGGCTCGTCGGCGGTCGCCGGGACCTTCCTGGTCCGCTCGACGCAGAGCGTGTAGCTGCCCTCCGCCGCCGGGACGTACTCCGCGCCGTAGTCCAGTTCCCAGCCGCCGACGACCAGGTCCCACGTGATCGTTGCGCCGGCCTGGAAATTGCAAGAAAAGATCGTCGCTGGTTAGTCCCCGAGAAAATGTTGTATAGCGCTGGTACCAAGAGATTACCCTTGAGTTGATGCAGATTATCAATGCACAGATGAGTACGCAATAAAGTAAGTTTGTACTGTACTGCACTACATCTAAAGATCACATTTGACGCCTGACCAGGGTGACGTACAGTTGTCATTTCTTTACAACCGTTAAAAGAAAAGAATCGACTGATGCTCGCGAAAACAGAAAGACGAGAATTGACCACTGACATCACTAGCGAACAAAAACTCACAACCCTTTCTTGTGCGCAGGTTTTATTACGCCTCCAATTAGGGAAGCACAAAAGCTTTCTACACGCAAAGATTAGCAGCGAAAGCTCCACTAACTTATGCTAATGCAGCAGTAATGCGTACTTGCAGTAAGTACTCTAGTACTACTAGAGAAAACAGTGAGCACACCCGTCTCTCTTTTCACTTTCATCACGCCGCTGCTGCTGCTTGCCAGTATGAGCTGACAGTGCGTGGAGAGCCGCGCCGTGGCGTGAGGCGTAAAGAAAAGGCAAAGCCACGGAAAGAGCGCACGGCCGCTGTCGTCTGTACCCGAGTGGCCACTACTACTTTATCCCGTAAAACCTCTCACATCATGTACGAGGTGAGGACAAATGCCCCCGAAAGAAAATCGAAGCGCATTCAAACCTTGGCTGAGAAATTCACATGCGCCTGGCCTGTATGTATCGGCCATTAAAATTTGAGTTTTATCGTTTCATACCGTCCAGGAATCACGAGAGGTTGTGAGCAGCGGTGGTAGATGTGCGTGAGCAGTGTGACTGAAATTACAGCTAGCTCGGGTCATGTGAACTCAGGGATACCGAGGAGCGCCCATGCGGTGCCACGCCCGTGTCAGTCAAGTTCGGCAGGGTCGCAGCAGCGGCCAGGCCGGCGGGCAGCAGCAGCTGCTGCGGTGCTTGACGCAGTGTCCACCGCTGGCATGGCATGGCAACACGGCGATGCCTCTTTTGCAGAGACCCTAGGCTCGGTTCCACGCCAGAGCATTTCAAAATCGAAAGGGGAAAACTCGCTCACATGCGACCCTGCCTGCCACCGGTCCATCAGTCCATCCAAGGATTCTGCTCTAGCTACCTCATCATCCAAAGATGCTTTGCTACTACTGTAGGTCTGAAGCCTATCCTCTCAATCAGTCACACTCGAGGTGAAAATGTAAAAAAATGGAAAAGACGTTGGGCGCATGAGCCAAGAACCTGGGACACGGCGAAAGCAAATGAACAAACAAAGTTCTTGCCCGGTCTCGGGCATGCAACTTGCTCACATGAAATGCGAGTGGAACAAATTTGTGTAGACCCGATTTCGGGAACACGGATGGAGACGGCCGCAAGGAGGAGGCGGATACGATGAAAACCTACTTTCTGCGGCCTAGATGATGATGTAATTTACCACCAAAAAGTATGTTAAGATTTCGCAATGGAAATGTGTGTGAGATAGTAGTACCTCAATGCCGTCGATTTCCAGGAACACCTTCTCGCCGCCCTTGATGGTGAACTCGGACGCCGGCTTGGGCGGGCCGTTCTCCAGCTCGCTCGCGCGGCTCAGCCCGCCGTACTGCACCGGCACCAGCTCAGGCCGGATGAACCTGCGACCAACAGCAGCCCGTGTCAGCAGCGAGAACAACAGTCGCGACGGAACAAGGAGGAATCCATTATTAACTAGTAGAGCTGAGAATGCTTACTTGAAGAGCGTCTCGGCGACGTTGCCCTCCCTTGCGATGACGAACTTGCTCTTGGTGCGCTCCGTGAGGAACGGCGAGATCATCGAGAAGAGCACCGAGAAGTACCAAGGCACGTTCACGAACACCTGCGAGATTACGACCGGCGTTAGCGGAAAATCAACAGGTGCTCGACGAAATGCCTAACTAACTACAGAGCAAGGCGAACCTTGCGCGCGACCATCTCGGGGTAGTTGTCCTGGAACAGCGAGAGGATCTGGTTGGAGGCGGCGCGGAGCTCGCGCTTGGGCATGTCCCGGAGGTCGGTGACCTGTATAATGGCGTTGACCCCGCCGGGGCGGAGCTGGAGGGCCCGCACGCCGCGCTCCATGACCTGGACGCGCCACCGGAGGAACCGTGCGAGCCGGTCGCCGTCCCCGAACGCCCGGTCGTACATCTCCCGGTCCCTGAACACCCCGTACGCGTTGTAGCACACGGGCCGCCCGTCGCGGTCCCAGCCGTGCATGTAGGCGACCACGCCCTCCAGGTCCTTGAACCCGAGGTCCTCGTCGACCACCGCGTCTGCGCGGAACTCGGCGCGCCATGCCGCGCAGCGGAGCACCATGGCGTGCGCGTCACGGACGCGGAAGTCCCTGGCGCGGAGGAACTTGAGGAGCACCACGTCGGCCCGCTCGTCCGGGGCCTGGGCGGGCGTGGAGCCGTCGGCGTTGGTGGGGGGCGGGGGCG
The DNA here is from genome assembly GCF_019359855.2 of Lolium perenne. NCBI lineage: Eukaryota > Viridiplantae > Streptophyta > Magnoliopsida > Poales > Poaceae > Lolium > Lolium perenne. The sequence continues at coordinate 167,817,735 of NC_067244.2, forward strand.
GGTTGAGGGGCACGCCCCAGATGGAGATTGGGTCCGGGTGGGTGGCGAGGAGCGCCCGCAGGTCGGCCAGCGCGCGGAGGTCGGACGACGGGAGCGCCGCCGCCACGTATGAGTCCTCCTTGAAGGAGGCTGCGCGGAGCAGCGAGGTCGCGTCGATGAGGGACCCCATCAGGCTGCGCTTCGCTCCTGAGGGCGGCGGCTTCGGCGCCGCGTCGGCGGCCGGCGCGGGGGATGCGGTGGCGGTGGGAGACATGTGGGTTTTGGTGGGAATGCGGGCGAACGGCGAGCAAGGAGGAGAAGTGGCGGGTTTGAAAATGGAGCGCGACGGAGGTCGGAGTGGAGCGTGGGGTTATGATGGTGGCGTGGGCTGTGGTGTGGCCGGCGTCGCCTGCTCTGCTCTGCTCTCGCTGCCTCGCTCGCCACTCTCGTGGGGGTTTAAAAGAAGGAAGGAGGCAGCAAAAAGTATGACGGGGAGGCTTGGAGCTGTCGTGTCTGCGCAGCTGGGCATGTGGGAAGCCCGGCCCAAGAACCCCGGAGATGGGCCTTAAAATTTAGGCCGGGCCAGGCAGGGCCTGGTTTTGGCCCGGCCCGGAAGATGCCCCAGGTATATAACTCTCCACTAAGGTAAGTAAATCCTATGTTTATCTTTACTGTATTACCATAGATCTTCTTTTGTTGGTATAAAATAGTATTCCCATTTTTCTATCTCTAAAACCTAGTATCACGCACATGTGAGAATTCTATCATCACGGCGCGACGCAAACTCAGCCCTCCGTTTCGGAAACGTTGGTTGGATGGCAACTTCTGATTTTTCTTAAAAAAATAGGAGAAAAAAGGCAAAGTTACCTGGCCAAATACTCCGTTTATCACTGGTAATTTAGGTGGTCACTGGGATCCTTTTTTAACAAGGATTAGGTTCGGAAGGACCCAAAAGGTGCTTAAAATTCAACAACGGAATTACAACTTTTAAAAAGGTCCAAAGTGAAATGAAAAATTACAAACCAGCCATGCACATTTACCGAAAGGATACCATAAAGAAAAGTAAAAGAGAAATCAAGTTCACGTAGTCCTTCTCAACTGACATGTTGACGAACTCAACGACGAGAGGAGTACCTTCTCCACCGTAACATGTTGACGAACTCAACGACCAAAGGAGTATTGTAGTCGCCGGGGATGAACCACTTGGGATAGCACCTCTTGAATCTTCTGACGGAATTGAAAAGCTTCCAAGATGTCCTCTAGCCATGATGTTGAACAGTCATTGGATCATGGCCTTGGAGAGCCACCTACTGGCCATAAGGAGCAGAGACAAGACGAACCAAACTATATCGTGTCCTCTGTTGGTGAACTCTAGAGAAGACACATGAATAGATTCCCACCGTGTAGGCTGAGAAAAAATGGTGCCCTGACACTCACCTTCTCCATTCCTTGATGGGTGAAGTGAGGAAGAGCAGCAGCTCCGAACGTATCTGCCTAGTACCATGCTTCCATATCAAGATCTAGAGGAACCATGACCTTATTGGGCAAGTGTGCCATGGGAGATCCTTCTGGCAGCAGTGACCACCGTGCTGACGTCGGCGCTAAGCGCCTCTCAAAGGATGGTTTAGGCGACTAGAGGGGTGAATATGAGATACTTAGATTTTAGTTCTCTTTAGTGTATGATTGATTGAAAAAAGGTAAATTCTTTAGATATGCAATTTTGTGAATTTACCAATATGATCAGGATGCACAATAACAAGTAAATAAAGGAGAGTGGCAATACGTAGGACGTTCTTTGAATCTATGAAATTTCATTTTAGACATGTCAAAAAATTGGAAAAATACCATGATATAGATAATATTTTAATCTACAAATGTGTAAAAAAAATTGCAACAACGCTAGAAAATACTTTGATGGCGGTTGATGGGGCTTGATGGAGTGTCTTGATTACTCCTCGGCAACAACGTCAGAAAATGTCTTGATGACATTGGGACTCCAAGTGCAGAGTGTTGTGTCAGCAGAGTATTTCCCCACAAGGGTGACTCGATGATTTATATCGAACTCTCGGGGAACTGAGCAAAGAGTGTTCTCTTCTCTCTTCTTCTAGCAATCCTGTAAAGTAGAATAAAGCCTTGTGTCCCCAACTCCACCGTGTGGTTGTCAAGCACAAGGTTTCGTGTAAGTAAATAAAACACAAGTAATATAAAACGAGTAAAACTAGATAAAAAAAAAGTAACTAAGTAAAAACATTAAAGGGGTTGATTGTTTTGGGTGTTTTGGATGCATATAAGAAAAGTAAATATTTTTGTATTTTTTGATTAAAATAGTGCAGCAAATAGAAAACAAGATAAAAGCAATAAAATGTGTTTCTTATGATAAAAAGTTGACCGAGGTTCATGGGTTCACTTGACTATTCTCTCTTTTAAGTTGTAGTGGACAGTAACAATTCATCAGTGAGATATGAAGATGCAAAACAATAACATGTGAAAGATGCGCATTGATATGGGAATCATGTCCTAACATAGAGATGATGCAACACATCTCTTTTATACTTCATAAGAAAGGGAAAACTCCATGTAATCTTGTATTAATAAATAACAGAGCATAGCCATAAGTACTTTGACATGATGTTTAAATATCAAATATGATACCTTGAACAAAGAAGATCATCACTTTTGTCACGTGACGAACATAGCCATAAGTACTTTGACATGATGTTTGAATATCAAATATGCTACCTTGAACAAACAAGATCATCACTTTTGTCACGTGAAGAACATAGCACATGCATTCACTTTATCCCTAGTGAGGTAGCAAAAGAAAAGCCAAAAACCATAATAGATCATGAATTTGTTGTCACTATCCAATCACTAGAACCATGCTACTCCATCTAATACACACATCACCCCACACACGCTCTTGCCTAGATGTTGGATCAGAACAAATACTTAAGAACGGGGTACATAATATGCATCTATCAATACATCTTGCACATAATACGATCAGATCTCATAGAACAATATCATAGAATAAGGATCCACCACATAGGCATTACAAATATGGCCATAATCATGTAGGGTAGCTGATACATGCATTTTGCATCATCATTATTGCTATATATAGGATTGGTTTTCATTGTTATTTTCCTTCATACATTGTTATTTATGCATTTTAGTCAATTTTTTAGACTTTCCTACAAAGTCCGATTCATTGGTATTTAATTCCTGGAAGGTAGAAAACCTTTTTTTTTGTATTTTATTTGTTTCAGGACTTTTTGGATCGCTAAAAATCAAGGAAAAAATGCATGATCAATTTTTCACCCGAAGAAAGGCCGTGAGCGAAAGAACCACGCGAGAGGGACCACGAGGTGCGAACGGCACCAGGTGGCGCGCCCAAACAAGTAGGGTACGCCACCCAGGTCTGTTTGCTCCTCGAGCATCGCCTTGGGCCCCCTTTATACCAGAAGCTGCATTTCTCCTAAAAACCTAAGCCACATTTTTCCCGAGATTTATTGAGGCGGAGGCGAAAGTCCTCTCCAACTCCGGGAGAGGGTAGATCATGCTGCACCGGTGCCTCCGGTGAAGGGGAAATCGATGCCTCGACATCCTCACTCCTCCTTGGCTTGGGAGGAGGCATCTCCATCAACATCTCCATCAGCACCATCATTAGCACCATATCCATCTACGAGATCAATGATACGTCTCAAACGTATCTATAATTTCTTATGTTCCATGCTAGTTATATGACAATACTCACATGTTTTATATACACTTTATATCATTTTGATGCATTTTCCGGCACTAACCTATTAACAAGATGCCGAAGCGCCAGTTCCTGTTTTCTGCTGTTTTTGGTTTCAGAAATCCTACACAGGAAATATTCTCGGAATTGGACGAAACAAAAGCCCACGGTCTTATTTTGCACGGAGCCTTCCAGAAGTCCGAAGAGGAGACGAAGAGGGGCGACGAGGCGGCCACACCCTAGGGGGGCGCGGCCCCACCCCTGGGCGCGCCGCCCTATGGGGTGGGCCCCTCGGGCGCCTCCCGACTCTGCACCTTCGCCTATATAATCTCTCCGTCACGAAAACCCCATCACCGAGAGCCACGATACGAGAAAAGTTCCAGAGACGCCGCCGCCAATCCCATCTCGGGGGATTCAGGAGATCGCCTCCGGCACCCTGCCGGAGAGGGGAATCATCACCGGAGGGCTCTACATCACCATGCCCGCCTCCGGACTGATGCGTGAGTAGTTCATCCTTGGACTATGGGTCCATAGCAGTAGCTAGATGGTTGTCTTCTCCTCTTGTGCTATCATGTTTAGATCTTGTGAGCTGCCTATCATGATCAAGATCGTCTATTTGTAATGCTACATGTTGTGTTTGTTGGGATCCGATGAATATTGAATACTATGTCAAGTTGATTATCAATCTATCATATATATGTTGTTTATGTTCTTGCATGCTCTCCGTTGCTAGTAGAGGCTCTGGCCAAGTTGATACTTGTAACTCCAAGAGGGAGTATTTATGCTCGATAGTGGGTTCATGCCTCCATTGAATCTGTGACAGTGACAGAAAGTTCTAAGGTTATGTATGTGTTGTTGCCACTAGGGATAAAACATCGATGCTTTGTCTAAGGATATTCGTATTGATTACATTACGCACAGTACTTAATGCAATTGTCTGTTGTTTGCAACTTAATACTGGAAGGGGTGCGGATGCTAACCCGAAGGTGGACTTTTTAGGCATAGATGCATGCTGGATAGCGGTCTATGTTCTTTGTCGTAATGCCCTAATTAAATCTCATAGTAGTCATCATGATATATGTATGTGCATCTCTATTTGTCAATTGCCCAACTGTAATTTGTTCACCCAACATGCTATTTATCTTATTGGAGAGACACCACTAGTGAACTGTGGACCCCGGTCCATTCTTTTACATCTGAAATACAATCTACTGCAATCTCTGTTCTTTGTTGTTCTTTGCAAACAAACATCATTCTCCACACCATACGTTTAATCCTTTGTTTTCAGCAAGCCGGTGAGATTGACAACCTCACTCTTAAGTTGGGGCAAAGTATTGTGATTGTGTTGTGCAGGTTCCACGTTGGCGCCGGAATCCCTGGTGTTGCGCCGCACTACACTCCTCCACCAACAACCTTCACGTGGCCTTCATCTCCTACTGGTTCGATAACCTTGGTTTCTTACTGAGGGAAACTTGCTGCTGTACGCATCACACCTTCCTCTTGGGGTTCCCAACGGACGTGTGCTTCACGCGCCATCAATCAACGGCATCCCCCTCATAGTTTGTGTTGAATAGAACCCTGGATATTGTTTTTAGTGCTATTGCATGTTTGTGATAGGTACTTTGTCATTATTTGGTGGGGATATTATATAGGGATTTCTATTTTCGTGCCCTCGGTTCCTTAGTTGTGCTCAGTTTTCCCCAGCCCCTTAGTTTTTCCTCAGTTTTCCCCAAGCCTTTGTCTGAAACCCGCAGAAAGAGCTCAGACGGAAGGAATCCGTTTATTTGAACGTTTCGTGCTGACGTGTGGGACCGCGTCGTCTGTGGGGCCGCGTCGTGTGGGGTTGGTAGGAAGGGACCGCGTGGGACAGCACGAGACCGTGTTTGATTGTACGTGAGAGCTGGGTTTTGTCTCTCTCGGCCCAAATTGGCATTTTTAAGAGCACCTTTTCCCCTCTTTCTCTCTCTGTCTTTTTCACCAAATTAGTATCAAATCTAGATAAGCTTCTATTTCTGTCTTTCTTCAATTATTTATGCCTTTTGGCCCTCGTTTTTTGCCCAATATGGCAGCAAATCTAGTAGCAAATCTAGAAGCTATTATATGATAAATTCACAGCAGCATAATCAGAAAACTAAGTATAATACATAAACTGCATACAGCAGCCAAAAGCAGCCAATAACATTGTTAATGTTCATGACAAACTAAGCTGAAAAAATACAAGACGCACGCAATGTATGGCCAACAAGAAGATTAGGATACCCCAGGATGAATGAATTTGCTATTCATTCCTCATATATTTCTGCGTCGCTCCATTCGTGCATTATCCCAAGGAAATATTCATTGAACTCCCGCCATCTGCAGTGTGCGGCCAATACATCCTCCAAACGGTATGGCCTGTGTTCATTTCTCAGACCGTAGCTTCCTAATCTATTCACATATTGTGGCCACTCATCCCAGGACTTTGTATCATGAAAGTACTCTCTGGTATAACCCAAATCCGCGTAGTAGATGCAGCCAGGTCGAAGTGTCGGGTGCACTCTGGTGTCGACGGAGATACACCGGATATAATGCATGAAGAAGGCATGAATGCCAATGTTACTGACCGGATGGAGAGAGCGGCTCTGAGTGTCCACACGGTACACCAATGGCATGTTGTGCATCAACACAAGCAGCAGATCACCATCCGACTTCACAAGGTAGAACTTGTCACTTCCAAGTTCTGGAAATGAAATTAGTGTCTCCATCTTGACAGTGCTCGCGCGCTGCTGCAACTGTACATTGGTGCACACTATTCTTCCGGACTCAAAATTGTCCACAGCTATTTCATACAGTTCACCATTGAACGGGGTAATGCAACGCATACTATGGTTCTCGATCAAAAATCTTCCTTCTCCCCAATCTTCAGATATATCCTTAGTTGGAGTGCTCTCATCGACCCAACCAAGTTCCTCCGGGTAATGTCCGCAAGCGACGACCATAGTCGGGGAGTTGATTACAACGACTGAATCCAGAAAAATAGATGGCATCTGCGCCTCAAACATAGTGTTCGATGTCTTTGTGAGTGGGTTCAGAAGCTGTATCTTGTGCGGCGGGTTCTTCTGGGCAAGCACGATGACGCCACGGCAAAAGCCGACGAAGTAGTATCTAAAATATATTGATGAAGATAACATTCAGCACTAAGATTGAAAATAAGAATAGATTAACCCTATAGATATGTAGGAATTTGAACCTTGTACGAACTTCAGATAGATCTATGGTGACGTAGCGAGATGTGCCGAGTTGGAGGAAGGTGAACTCAGCGGCGCGTGGAAGGGCGTGGTCTACCATGATCCATTCGTGCAGGTGCACGTCAGGCTCAGGTAAACCTGAGCGCCAATTTCTACAGACTTGCCTCATAGCAGAGTAGGTGTCCACGTACTCCTCATTCGCCAGTACGCATTCGCCGATCTTGTGAAGTGGCCCGTCAGCCGTGAGAGAGGCCCAGTTCACGGAGGCGCCGCGCTTGGATGCGCCGCCCTCGGAGGCGACGGGCTCGGCGGCGACGGGCTCGGATGCGATGGGCTCGGAAGCGACGGGCTGGGCGGCGACGGGCTCGGAGGCGACGGGCTCGGGGGCGATGGCCGCCGGCGCATTCTTCTTCTCCATCGCCGGCAGGGGAGCGCTCGTACGGCGGTTGGGGTTTTTTGGAGAAGTTGATGGGACGTGAGAGGGGTGGTTTCGTGCGTGAGCGAGAATGAGACGTACTATGTGCAGAGGGAGGGAGAGAGGGGCTTACGCGTCCTAAATGCGACCCGCGTCCTACGCGTCCACTATTGCACGTCTGCACCGCGACACGCGTCAACAATGACACGTCTTCCACTTCTGCACCGCAACACGCGTCCTCGAGTCTAACCCTGAAAATTTAGATATACTCAGGTATACCCTCGAGTCATATACTAGCATTTTTTGTGTGCTCTGTTTTCGCCTTGAGTGCTGATACTGGCTAGTGCAATATACTCAGTTTTATCCTCAAGTGGCTGGTCAACAGAGAGTCAACAAATGGGATTAACTAGTTAAATGAGTTATTTAATGTGCAAAAAATTCCGAAAAAGAGTGGCACTTACTCATGGAGTCTTTAGCACAAATTGCCACTTCTCAAATCATAGATAAATCATTGATAAATCAAGTTTTACCACAAATTGCCACTTCTCAAATCACCTAGTAGCTATGAAGGTGCATGGTTTTCCACAATAAGCCCTACCCAAAACAGCTTTCCCCAAAACATACTTTGTCTGAATGAGGCCATAATTTTCACACTGATGTATATTTGTATTGCAAATAGTTTGAGGTAGGCCAAGATGGGTTTCATTGTACCAAACACGCATTTTCCATTTTTTAAATCTCATATTTGAATCCCTTAGTCTGTTTACTACTCACTTGCCCTTGGTTTCTTGATACTACTCAGTTTTGCCCTCTCCCTTCACAAATTCTCACAGACGCCCAACATTGCCCTGATTGGTCTAGCCGATGTCACGCGGATCGTGCCCGCCGACCGTTGATCGTAGGATTTAACGGGCAGGATAACCCCTATCTCTCTCTCTCTGGTCGGGGCCACCACCCTCTCTCTCTCTGTCGGCGGTTAGCTTCCACCCTCTATGTATGCTTAAGGGCGGTTACCCAGTACGCTAAAGTTTTGTTTTCTGCATTATTTTTCACGAGCTAAATTATAAACTCTTTTAGGCATTATTTTTCACGCAAAAAATGATACACCATCACCATTTCTTGTGGCCATTACTTTGCACGCAAAAAATCCCAAAATGATAAACCATCATCAATTTGTTGTAGCCATTACTTTTCACGCAAAAAATGATACACCATCACCAATTTGTTGTAGCCATTACTTTTCACGCAAAAAATGATACACCATCACCAATTTGTTGTAGCCATTACTTTTCATGCAAAAAATGATACACCATCACCAATTTTTTTAGCCATTACTTTTCACGCAAAAAATGATACACCATCACCCATTTCTTGTAGCCATTATTTTTCACGCAAAAAATGATACACCATCACCCATTTCTTGTAGCCATTACTTTCCACGCAAAAAATGATAAACCATCACCGATTTGTTGTAGCCATTATTTTTCACTCAAAAAATGATGAACAATCACCGATTTCTTGTAGCCATTACGGTAAAATGATAAACTATCACGAATTACCATTTCTTTTAGGCATTACTTTTCACGGTAAAATGATAAACTAAATCACAAAGTTCCATTTCCATCAAGATAGTACGCATTACTTTTTTGTTGAGATATATACCCCCACAACGGTCATCTCCTCCTTAAATTATTGTGTAAACCCCCACAACGGTCACCTCCTCCTTAATTTATTGTGTAAACCCCTACAACGGTCATCTCTCCCATATAAACATCCACAACGGCCATCCCTTATGTCAATAGGTTCTGCATCTCTCTTCTTCGTTCACATACACTTGATCATCCATTGCCATGGCTTCCACGTCTCGGACGCGGACCGGAAGGGGAAGGGGAAGGGGAAGGGGAAGGGGAAGGGGCGGCCGGGGTGGTGGATCATCATCATTGCCACCACCACCGTCGTCAACACTGCCATTGATCATAGAGGAGTTCTTCATCGTCATCTATGAAGTCCCTTTGGTCAAGAAGGTACGTACGCGTTCCCACATATATGATGCATGTGATTAATTATGGGCATGTTCTAAAAAACCTTTAATTTCAAACGATCGGTGCTCGATCTCTTTGCAGGCACTCCCAAAAAAGTTTGCGGACCATCTTGACGTCCAGGAGCCAGCTAAGGTGTATCTGCGAGCAGCTGACTGCGGTCCTCGTCTCTGGACCGTGGAGGTCCTATTTGACAGACAAGGCCGGATGTATCTCGACAAGGGCTAGGAGAATTTCGCCATCGCGCACGGTGTGGATTTCGGCTGCTACGTACACTTCAAATATGAAGGCGATGATGTGCTCACAGTGAAGGTATTCGACGGAACAATGTGCAGGAAGTACTACTACTCAGACGACGAAGATACTGACGATGAAAGTGACGACGACGTGAAGCCATGCATCCATCCCCTTTAGATAAGGGGATTATGACCAAGAATATATATGTAGCTTCATATGCATCGATTTAGAGATCTACTAGCTATTTTCTATATATTTAGAGATCTAGCTATTTTCTATATATTATGCACAATGTTTAGCATAAGAGTCACTTTAGATTAAGCTACAAAAATAGTCACCTGCCATGGGCTGAGGCGGCCCCACGGAGCGGCTCTATATTATATTCTCTAACTAAATAGACAACCCCAGCGGTCATTGGCTGCGGAGGCCCCACAGAGCGGCAATATATGATTTTCTATAAATAAATAGACGACCCCACTGGTCATTGGCTGCAGCAGCCCCACAGAGCGGCAAATATATGTCTTTTCCTGAAAAATAGATGATCCCACTGGTCATTGGCTGCGGCAGCCCCTCAGAGCGGCAATATATGACTTTTCCTGAAAAATAGATGACCCCATTGGTCATTGGCTGCGGCAGCCCTATAGAGCGGCCCCATTTGTCAGCACGAGACGGGTCAGAGAGGAACTGCCCTCTGTGCAGCCCCACCCGTTAGATTAACGGTAACGGTAAGGCCTCTGACCTGACGGCAACCCTTCCGTCCGAGCGTCTGCGAGGGGTTTCAAACTAGAGGGAGGGGAAAACTGAGGAAAAACTAACGAGCTGGGGAAAACTGAGCACAACTAAGGACCCGAGGGCACGGAAATAGAAATCCCTATTATATATTCAGATTGTGTTGTAATCATTATGCCTCTGGTCCATATCATGTTTTCACATTTGTGAGTAGTTCCCCCGCGTTCCTGAGGGCATAGGATGATCTGGTTATGATTCTATATGATGTGCAATGAGTATTTGATCAAGTTTTCTATCTTTTATGTTGTTCTATGATCGTTTTATGCGAATGTCGACTACATATTACTTCACCTATATGGGCTCATAGGGTTGCACTTTAATGTAATGCATTAGTGTTGGAAGGATCGGGATGACAGAAACCGTGTTCCAACACTATGGGTTGCATTAGAGGGGTTTATGTCGAGGACCCTAGATCTTATAGCTATGGTGGAACATTTATGTCTTAATGATTCCTACACTCGCTCATGAAAATGGCTCTAAGACCGATCAGAAGGATGCATTTTCTCATATTTATGGCCACACCTAATTAAGGCTCCGCCCCTAATTGAATAAAGCTTGACAAAATATTTACCGCATTGTTTAGAACTCAGATACTAGTGAATCCATGCCGCCCTCAAGAAATTTAGTCTCATATAAGCACACACACTTGCGCTTGTCCTCTTGCTGCATAGAGGATTGGGCTTTTCTCTCATCGAGAGCTTTTACTTATTTGTTATTTACTTTTCGCACTTTATTTTTATTACAAACTATAAACACAAAAAACACCAAAAATGTTACTTTATTATTACTACTTTCTTGTCGACTCTGCTAACTAATACCTTCAAATCCACGTGGGTTCGACAACCTTTCTTATTGAAAAGTACTACAATTGATCTCCTGCACTTGGGAGCCTGATACGTCTCCAACGTATCTATAATTTCTGATGTTCCATGCTAGTTTTATGACAATACCTACATGTTTTGCTCACACTTTATAATGATTTCATGCATTTTCCGGAAGTAACCTATTAACAAGATGCTGAAGTGCCAGTTCCTGTTTTCTGTTGTTTTTGGTTCCAGAAAGGCTGTTCGGGCAATATTCTCGGAATTCGACGAAACAAAGACCAAATATCTTATTTTCCCTGGAAGGTTCCAGAACACCGAAGGAGAGTCGGAGGCGGGCAGCAGGGGGCCCACACCATATGGCGGCGCGGGTGGCCCCCTGGCCGCGCCAGCCTATGGGGAGGGGGCCCCGTGGCCCTTCCGACTCCGCCTCTTCGCCTATAAAGTCCCTCGCGACCTAAAACCTCGATACCAATTGACGAAACTCCAGAAAGACTCCAGGGACGCCGCCGCCATCGCGAAACTCCGTTTCGGGGGACAGAAGTCTCTGTTCCGGCACGCCGCCGGGATGGGGAAGTGCCCCCGGAAGGCATCTCCATCGACACCACCGCCATCTTCACCGCCGCTGCTGTCTCCTATGATGAGGAGGGAGTAGTTCTCCATCGAGGCTAAGGGCTCTACCGGTAGCTATGTGGTTAATCTCTCTCTCATGTACCTCAATACAATGATCTCATGAACTGCCTTGCACGATTGAGATCCATATGATGAGCTTTGTATCACTATTAATCTATGTGCTACTCTAGTGATGTTATTAAAGTAGTCTATTCCTCCTTCATGATGTAAAGGTGATGGTGTGTGCATCATGTAGTACTTGGCGTAGGTTATGATTGTAATCTCTTGTAGATTATGGAGTTAACTATTACTATGATAGTATTGATGTGATCTATTCCCCCTTTCATAGCTTAAAGGTGACAGTGTGTATGCTATGTTAGTACTCGGTCTAAATTGCAACGGTCTATTATGCACTCTAGGGGTTACTTTAATATGAACTCCGGATGTTATGGAGCTTGTTTACTCCGGCTTGAGGGAGCTCTTGTAGCCCTACACAATGAATGGTGTTTGTTATCCAACAAGAGAGTGTAGAAAGTAGCATTTATTTATTCAGTTATGTGATCAATGTTGAGAGTGTCCACTAGTGAAAGTATGATCCCTAGGTCTTGTTTCTAAGCATTGAAACACCGTTTCCAACAAGTTCTGCTACATGTTCGCTTGCTGCCATATTTATTTCAGATTGTTATTACCACTCATATTCATCCATATCACTTGCATTTCACTATCTCTTCGCCGAACTAGTGCACCTATACATCTGACAAGTGTATTAGGTGTGTTGGGGACACAAGAGACTTCTTCTATCGTAATTGCAGGGTTGCTTGAGAGGGATATCTCTGACCTCTACCTCCCTGAGTTCGATAAACCTTGGGTGATTCACTTAAGGGAAACTTGCTGCTGTTCTACAAACCTCTGCTCTTGGAGGCCCAACACTGTCTACAGGAATAGAAGCGTGCGTAGACATCAAGCTATTTTCTGGCGCCGTTGCCGGGGAGGTAAGGTAAAAGGTATTCACATCCTCCGACTACTAAGCTATTTCCTAGCACTGTTGCCGGTGTGTGAGTGCTCGAAGATATTTCCTTTAGATCCTGCAATTATATCTTTTTGTTTCTTGTTTTTATTTTCACTAGTTAGGCTTAATGGAAAACAACAACAAAATGAGAGATCTTTATGAACTTTATCTTGAATTAGGACATGATGTGTTTGAAGAGAGAATTAAAAAACCCATGGAACTTTATATGCATGCTAATGGGAATGTTATTAGTATGAATGCTTTGAACACCATTGTTGCTAATGCTATGGAAAATTCTAAGCTTGGGGAAGCTGGTTTTGATGAGCATGATATTTTTAGTCCCCCAAGTTTTGAGGAGAAAATTTTCTTTGATGATACTTTACCTCCTATTTATGATGATTATAATGATAGTGGTATTTTGGTGCCACCTACTATGGAGGATAAAGGTTATTATGATTATACCATGCCTGCAATTTATGATGATTACAATGATGGTTATGGTAGTTTTACTCCCACTATTACTAATAAAATTGATTATGCTTATGTGGAGAGTAATGATTTTATGCATGTAGCTCATGATAAGAATGTTTCATGTGATAGTTATATTGTTGAGTTTGTTCATGATGCCACTGAAAGTTATTATGAGAGAGGGAAACGGCTATATGCATCTTAATAATATTAAGTTTCCCCTCTTTATGTTGAGAATATTGAAGTTGCGCTTGTATTGCCTTCCTATGCTTGTTGCATTATACTTACATGACTTGTTTATTTACAAGATTCCTTTTCATAGGAAGTGGGTTAGGCTTAAATGTGTTTTGAATTTGCTTCTTGATGCTCTCTTTTGCTTCAACTCTTATTTCTTGCGCGAGCATCATTAAAATTACTGAGCCCATCTTAATGGCTATAAAGAAAGCACTTCTTGGGAGATAACCCATGTTTTTATTTTGCTACTGTTTTGTTGTGTCTTGGAAGTTGTTACTACTGTAGCAACCTCTCCTTATCTTTATTTTATTGCATTGTTGTGCCAAGTAAAGTCTTTGATAGTAGGGTTGATACTAGATTTGGATTACTGCGCAGAAACAGATTTCTTACTATCACGAAATTGAGCAGCCCTGTCTGTAGGTAACTCAGAAAAATCTGCCAATTTACGTGCGTGATCCTCAGATATGTACGCAAATTTCATTAAATTTGAGCTTTTTCATCTGAGCAAGTTAAATGCCCCAGAAAAATTCGTCTTTACGGACTGTTCTGTTTTGACAGATTCTGCCTTTTATTTCGCATTGCCTTTTTTGCTATGTTGAATGGATTTCTTTGTTCCATTAACTTTCAGTAACTTTGGGTAATGTCCATAAGTGTTAAGAATGATTGTGTCCTTGCTGAACATGTGAATTTTTGATTATGCACTAACCCTCTAATGAGTTTGTTTTGAGTTTGGTGTGGAGGAAGTTTTCAAGGGTCAAGAGAGGAGGATAATATACTATGATCAAGAAGAGTGAAAAGTCTAAGCTTGGGGATGCCCCGTGGTTCATCCCTGCATATTTCAAGAAGACTCAAGCATCTAAGCTTGGGGATGCCCAAGGCATCCCCTTCTTCATCGATAACTTATCAGGTCACCTCTAGTGAAACTATATTTTTATTCCATCACATCTTATGTACTTTACTTGGAGCATCTGTGTGCTTTTATTTTCGTTTTATTATTTTTATTCTCTGAATAAATTCATGCTTGTGTGGGAGAGAGACACGCTCCGCTTTTTCATATGAACACTGGTGTTCTTAGTTCTATCTTTAATGTTCATGGTGGAGTTGAAAACCGCTTCGTTAATTGCTATTTGGTTGGAAACAGAAAATGCTTCATGTGGTAATTGGTATAATGTCTTGAATAATTTGATACTTGGCAATTGTTGTGCTCAAATAGATCATGTTTAAGCTCTTGCATCATGTACTTTGCACCTATTAATGAAGAACTACCATAGAGCTTGTTGAAATTTCGTTTGCATGATTGGTCTCTCTAAGTCTAGATATTTTCTGGTGAAGTGTTTGAACAACAAGGAAGACAGTGTAGAGTCTTATAATGCTTGCAATATGTTCTTATGTAAGTTTTGCTGTACCGGTTCATACTTGTGTTTGCTTCAAACAACCTTGCTAGCCAAAGCCTTGTACTGAGAGGAAATTCTTCTCATGCATCCAAAACCTTGAGCCAAAACCTACGCCATTTGTGTCCACCATACCTACCTACTATGTGGTATTTCTCTGTCATTCCGAAGTAAATTGCTTGAGTGCTACCTTTAAAATTTCATTCTTTGTCTTTGCAATACAAAGCTCATGGGAAAATAGCTTAAAAACTATTGTGGTATTGAATATGTTGCTATGTATCTTATTTCTTATAAGTTGCTTGTTGAGCGGTAACCATGTTTCTGGGGACGCCATCAACTATTACACTTTTGTTGAATATCATGTGAGTTGCTATGCATGTTCGTCTTGTCTGAAGTAAGCGTTATTTATCATGATCAAATGATTTGAGTATGCATATTGTTAGAGAAGAACATTGGGCCGCTAACTAAAGCCATGAATCATGGTGGAAGTTTCAGTTTGGACACCAATCCTCAATCTCTTATGAGAATATTATCTGTTGTTGAATGCTTATGCATTAAAGAGGAGTCCATTATCTATTTTCTATGTTGTCCCGGTATGGATGTCCTTAGTTGATATTGATGACCCACAAGTATAGGGGGTGTATCGTAGTATCTTCGATAAGTAAGAATGTCGATCCCAACGAGGAGCAGAAGGTGTTGACAAGCAGTTTCGATGAAGGATTCACTGTAAATGCTCACAGACAAGTATTCAGGGGGTTTTGATGTAACAGATGAATAAAGTACGAGTAAGTAAAGTGCGAGAGTAATAATTGCAACGAGTGGCCCAATCCTTTTTAGCACAAAGGACAAGCCGGTTTGTTTACTTATAATGACCAAACGTTCTTGAGGACACACGGGATTTTAGTCTAGTGCTTTCGCTACATACAGCTAATTAATCTTCATTGTTTTGATAAGTGTTGTGTGGGTGAACCTATGCTAATGTACCGCCCTTCCTAGGACTAATACATACTTGTGATTATACCCCTTGCAAGAATCCGCAACTACAAGAAAGTAATTAAGATAAATCTAACCACAGCCTTAAACTCCTGCATCGATATACCAACGGGGGCTCAGGTTTCTGTCACTCCGGCAACCCCGCAATTGGCAAACGAGTACAAGATGCATTCCCCTAGGCCCATAAAGGTGAAGTGTCGTGTAGTCGATGTTCACACGACACCACTAGAAGAATAACACCACAACTTAAATATCATAACATTGAATATTACTCAACCATACTTCACTACTAACATTTAGACTTCACCCATGTCCTCAAGAACTAAACGAACTACTCACGAGACATCATATGGAACATGATCAGAGGTGATATGATGATGAATAACAATCTGAACATAAACCTTGGTTCAATGGTTTCACTCAATAGCATCAATAACAAGTAGAAATCAACACCGGGAGAGTTTCCCCTATCAAACAATCAAGATCAAACCCAAATTGTTACAGCGGTGACGGCGTGCAGCGGTGGAGACGGCGGTGATGATGATGAAGATGATGATGATGGTGATGGAGATGATGTCCAGCTCGATGACGGTGACGATGGCGTCGATTTCCCCCTCCGGGAGGGAATTTCCCCGGCGGATTCCTTCCCGCCGGAGAGCTCTTTTCTCTCTGGTGTTCTCCGCCCCGCAGAGGCGGCTGTGGCTCTTCGCGATGTACCCCTGGAGCATAGGTTTTCGGGACGAAGACGTACGCGAAGAAAAGGAGGTGAGAGAGGGATGTGGGCCCCCTCCTCACAGGGCGGCGTGGCCAGGCCTTGGGCCGCGCCGGCCTATGAGGTGGGCCCACCTCGGGTCCCCTCGGCTCCCCCTTCTGGCTCCCTTCGTCATCTGGAAAAATATGATTTTTCGTATAATTTCTGTCAACTGTTGATCT
The DNA here is from genome assembly GCF_019359855.2 of Lolium perenne. Lineage (NCBI taxonomy): Eukaryota > Viridiplantae > Streptophyta > Magnoliopsida > Poales > Poaceae > Lolium > Lolium perenne. The sequence continues at coordinate 167,834,624 of NC_067244.2, forward strand.
TCCGAAATATTGCATTCTGACGGCGCTTTTTCCAGCAGAATCCTGACTCCGGTACGCGATCCTCCAATAATCATGAAACATGCAAAATAGATGGAATAACATAAGTATTATCTCCAAATATGAAATATATCAATGAATAACAGCAAATTATGATATAAAATAGTGATGCAAAATGGACGTATCAACTCCCCCCAAGCTTAGACTTCGCTTGTCCCCAAGCGAAACTGAACTCGGTAAACAAGACCACATGTTTATGGAGTGAAGAGTCGATAAATAAAATACGGACAAGAAGCATCATATTCATTCACACAAGACATTCTAGTGAACAACTTCCTCATATAACTCAACTTGAAACAAGTATAAGGTAATCACAAATAAAGGTGCATAAGAAATCATAGTTGGTGATGGCAAACTTTGTTCTTGGTCAGAGAACAGTTAACAGATTATACTTATTTATGGAGCAGCGCTTTCATATTAAAGCTTATGGTAAAATTGCATACTCAATCATAGTAATCATTGATAACTTTCAAAGCTATATTCATTCAGATAAAACTTGTACTAAACAAGGAAGAGTAAAAGACATGATGAAGTAAATCACAATATAATGGTTTGATCACAACAACTCAAATGCTTGCTTAAGATGGAGGGGAATAGGTTTACTGACTCAACATAAAGTAAAAGACAGACCCTTCGCAGAGGGAAGCATGGATTACTATTTTTGTGCTAGAGCTTTTCATTTTGAAAACAAGAAACAATTTTGTCAACGGTAGTAATAAAGCATATGTGTTATGTATAAGACATCTTATAAGTTGCAAGCCTCATGCATAGTATACTAATAGTGCTCGCACCTTGTCCTAATTAGCTTGGATTAACACAGATTATCATTGCATAGCATATGTTTCAACCAAGTGTCACAAAGGGGTACCTCTATGCCGCCTGTACAAAGGTCTAAGGAGAAAGCTCGCATTGGATTTCTCGCTTTTGATTATTCTCAACTTAGACATCCATACCGGGACAACATAGACAACAGATAATGGACTCCTCTTTAATGCATAAGCATTCAACAACAATTATTATTCTCATAAGAGATTGAGGGTTAGCTGTCCATACTGAAACTTCCACCATGAATCATGGCTTTAGTTAGCGGCCCAATGTTCTTCTCTAACAGTATGCATACTCAAAACATTTGATTGTGAAAACCGCCCTTACTTCAGACAAGACGAACATGCATAGCAACTCACATGATATTCAACAAAGGTAAAAGAGTTGATGGCGTCCCCAGAAAACATGGTTACCGCTCAACAAGCAACTTACTAAGAAATAAGACACATAAGTACATATTCTTCACCACGATAGTTTTTTAAGCTATTTGTCCCATGAGCTATATATTGTAGAGGTAAAGGATAGAAATTTTAAAGGTAGCACTCAAGCAATTTACTTTGGAATGGCGGAGAAATACCATGTAGTAGGTAGATATGGTGGACACAAATGGCATAGGTTTGGGTTGAGGTTTGGATGCACGAGAAGCATTCCCTCTCAGTACAGGTCTTTGGCTAGCAAGGTTAATTAGCAAGCACAAAAGTTGAGGGAAACAAACGAATATACATGTGATAGAAACAATCATGCATCTTTCTTGTAAGCACAAACAATTTTAACTTCAGAATAATAAGCTATGAGCTAACAAGAAAGGAAGACAATGAAACAACTATATATATTTCTCTTTTCTACTTAAACCTCAAGGTGTTGTTGCTATTGACCAATGCTAAGTTTGCCAAAACCAAATAGATTTACTCAATGCTCCCAAAGTGGTACCAATACTAAAATCAAGATCAATCATATAATAGAAATTGCAAACTAAAATAAGGTGTGCAATATGTAAATGATAAGACTTCTCATTAATATTTCATAACGATAACTCACACCAAGGGATACATAGACAACCAACTAAAGGAGAGATACTTCCACACTGCAACCCATCTTATATGATAACTTCCCTACTCATGATATGACACTACTTGATAGTAAAAAGTAAAAGGGTAGTGATGATGTGATACCGCGACACTCCCCCAAGCTTGGAACAAACCAAGGGGATGCCAATACCGATGATGAATTACTCCTTTGGCGATGGTGGTGATGAATTCCCATCATCAGACTTCCAAGGAAGAGGCTCTCCATCAACAAACGACATCTTGGTCTCGCGAATCCTGAAACTAGCAGCATGGCTTATGTATTTAAACCTGTTTTCTTTTCTTTGCATACTCACAGTTCTGATTCTGAACGTCATAGAGTTGAGCTTGGAGTTTGTTGGTGGTGTCGTGAAGTGAGAGGATGTCGCCCCATAGCTTTGCAGTTTCCTTCTCGTGTTCAGCAATGAGTTCAAACACAATCTTGTGGAAGATATCCACCTCACGCTCAGCCATCTTCTTGTAGTTGAAGACCTCTTGTTCTAGCTTTTTCATCCTGTCTTCCAAGCTTCCTCCTCCTTTAGGACCCTGGACATCTTTGATCTGCAGCTCCCCACCAATGAGCAGCAACTCCTTGGGATGCATCCTCAGCTCGTTCATGTACAAGTTGTCAAAGTCCTTGCAGGAGCTGTCCTTCGGAGTTTCTGACGAAGACATGATACCTCTAGATCCGAAGCAAATCCTGGCAGAAACAACTCGAAACAAAACACGTCGAGAAAACGATATACGGACCTCCAGGGGTCCGGGGGATTATATAGCAGGATTTTTTATGACAAACGGAAAGTACCAGGTCGAACCAGAGTCGAAAAGGGGCGACGAGGTGGCCAGCTCATAGGGCGGCGCGGGCCAAGGCCTGGCCGCGCCGGCCTATGGGGGCACGCCCTCGTGCGTCTCCTCCACTCCGTTTCGATCTCGTAATTTTTCATATTTTCCAAAAACAGCAAAAACATTGTTCGGAAAGCAAATCGCGAACTTTTTATTACCTGTACTGTTACCTATTCAAAGTCGAGTTCTCAAGTGATCGTCAATTTGACCTTTGATGAAAGCCTCTGGTGTTTCCACTCGAATAACATCAACATCTACATTATAAGAATCACCTGAGATATAATGCTTGAGTCTTTGTCCATTCACCACTTGTGTGGCATTGCCTTGGAGGGAACTAATTTTAATTGCTCCTGAATGATACACCTCCTCAACAACATATGGTCCTTCCCATTTCGAGAGTAATTTCCCTGCAAAGAATCTGAAACGAGACCGATACAATAGGACTTTATCCCCAATATTAAACTCTCTTTTGATAATCCTTCTATCATGCCATTTCTTAACTTTCTCTTTAAAGAGTTTAGCATTTTCATAAGCTTCACTTCTCCATTCATCTAGAGAACTTAATTGCAACAACCTCTTATCACCGGCTAGTTTAGGATCTTTGTTTAGTTCTCTAACAGCCCAATAAGCTTTGTGCTCTAGTTCTAAAGGTAAATGACAAGCTTTTCCATAAACCATTTTATAAGGTGACATTCCCATGGGGTTTTTATAAGCAGTTCTATAAGCCCATAGTGCTTCCTTCAATTTACTAGCCCAATTCTTTCTAGTTTTATTAGAGTCTTTTGCAAGATAGATTTAATTTCTCTATTTGATAGTTCTACTTGCCCACTAGTTTGAGGATGATAAGCGGAAGCAATTCTATGATTAATACCATATTTAGCAAGAGTTTTTCTAAAACCACCATGAATAAAATGAGAACCTCCATCTGTCATAATATATCTAGGAACTCCAAATCTAGGAAAAATAATGTCTGAAAGCATTCTTAAAGAGGTCTCACCATCAGCACTTTTTGTAGGTATGGCTTCCACCCATTTAGTAACATAATCAACAGCAACAAGTATATGAGTGTTACCTTCTGAAGAGGGAAAAGGTCCCATGAAGTCAAATCCCCAACAATCAAATGGTTCAATAACAAGAGTATAATTCATAGGCATTTCATTGCGTCTGGAGATATTACCAACCCTTTGACATTCATCACAAGATAAAATGAACTTCCTTGCATCTTTGAAGAGAGTTGGCCAATAAAAACCTGATTGTAGAACCTTTTGCGCGGTTCTATCTCCAGCGTGATGTCCTCCATAAGCACTCCCATGACATTTACTCAATATCTCTTGTTGCTCATATTCGGGAACACATCTTCGCAGAATACCATCCACTCCTTCTTTATATAAGTGTGGGTCATCCCAAAAATAATGCCTCAAGTCATAAAAGAATTTCCTCCTTTGCTGAGCTGAAAAGGTTGGAGGCAAGTACTTGGAAACAATAAAGTTAGCATAATCAGCATACCAAGGACTGTCTCGCGAGCTCACCTTTATTACAGCCAATTGTTCATTTGGAAAACTATCATTAACAGGAACAGGATCATAAGCAATATTTTCCAATCTAGACAAATTATCAGCAATAGGATTATCAGCACCTTTCCTATCTACAATATGTAAATCAAATTCTTGCAACAGAAGTACCCATCTAATAAGCCTTGGCTTAGCATCTTTCTTTGTCATAAGGTATCTAATTGCAGCATGATCAGTATGAATAGTAACTTTTGAATCAACGATATAAGATCTAAACTTATCACAAGCAAAGACTACAGCTAACAATTCCTTTTCAGTAGTAGCATAATTTCTTTGAGCAGCATCAAGAGTTTTACTAGCATAATGAATAACATTCAGTTTTTTATCTACTCGCTGTCCAAGAACAGCGCCTCTACAAAGAAAATCACTAGCATCACACATAATTTCAAATGGTAAGTTCCAGTCAGGAGGTTCAACTATAGGGGCAGTTGTTAAGGCTTTCTTTAGAGTTTCAGAAGCTTCCTTACAATCATCATCAAAAACAAAAGGTACGTCTTTTTGAAGAAGATTAGTAAGAGGCTTTGAAATCTTGGAGAAGTCTTTACTAAACCTCCTATAAAACCCAGCATGACCAAGAACACTACGAATACCTTTAACATCCCTAGGATAGGGCATCTTCTCAATGGCTTCAACTTTAGCTCTATCAACTTCAATACCTCTCTCGGAAATTTTATGTCCCAATACAATTCCTTCATTAACCATAAAGTGGCATTTCTCCCAATTAAGAACAAGGTTAGTTTCTTCGCATCTCTGCAAAACTTTATCAAGGTTCCGCAAGCAATTATCAAAAGAATTTCCATAGACGGAAAAATCGTCCATGAATACCTCTACAATACTCTCACAAAAGCCATGAAAAATAGCAGACATGCATCTTTGAAAAGTAGCAGGAGCATTACATAAACCAAAAGGCATACGCCTATAAGCATAAGTTCCATAGGGACAAGTGAAAGTGGTTTTCTCTTGATCTTTAGTTTTAACAGCAATTTGTGAAAACCCAGAATAACCATCAAGAAAGCAAAAATGAGTATTTTTAGATAACCTTTCTAACATTTGATCAATAAAAGGCAAAGGGTAATGATCTTTCTTAGTAACCTTATTAACTTTTCGATAATCAATGCACATTCTATACCCTACAACTACTCTTTGAGGTATGAGCTCATCATTATCATTAGGCACAACAGTCATTCCTCCTTTCTTAGGAACACAATGCACAGGACTAACCCATCTACTATCAGCAATAGGATATATAATACCAGCCTCAAGGAGTCTTAATACCTCATTTCTTACCACATCCTTCATCTTAGGAATTAGACAACGCTGAGGTTCAACAACAGGCTTCGCATCATCTTCCATATTAATGGCGTGTTGGCAAATAGAGGGAGAAATCCCCTTCAAGTCATCAAGAGTGTAGCCAATAGCACCTCGGTGTTTCTTCAGTATTTCCAATAACCTTTCTTCTTCAAACTCTGAAAGCTTAGAACTAATAATAACAGGATATATTTTCTTATCATCAATATGAGCATATTTAAGATTATCAGGCAATGGTTTTAAATCAAAGACAGGATCTTCCTTTGGTGGTGGTGTTGTACCCAGATCTTCCACCGGTAAATCATGCTTAAGAATAGGTTGACGAAGGAAAATTTCATCAAGCTCATCTCTTTCTTCCCTAAAAACTTCACTCTCACTATTCTCCAAATGTTGCTGCAAAGGATTACTAGGAGCAAGAGCAATAGATGCACACTGTTCAACTTTAAAATCACTATTAGGCGAATCAATTTTATAAGGAGTTTTGGTAAATTTAGAGAAGTTAAACTCATAAGATTCACCAGCAAATTTAGTCAAAATTTTCTCTTTCTTGCAATCTATAATAGCTCCACAAGTATTTAGAAAAGGTCTACCAAAACTAATAGGACAATATTTACTAGCAGCAGAACCAAGTAGCAAAAAGTCAGCAGGATATTTAATCTTACCACATAGAACTTCCACATCTCGAACAATACCAATAGGAGAGATAGTTTCTCTATTAGCCAGCCGAATAACCACATCAATATCTTCAAGTTCACAAGAACCAATTTCGTGCATAATCTCCGTGTAAAGCTCATAAGGAATAGCACTAATACTTGCACCAATATCACATAAACCATAATAACAATGATCACCAATTCTAACAGAGAGCATAGGAACACTAGCTTTCCTAGACTTATTAGGATGCGAAACAATATTAGAGGCATCTTCACAGAAAATAATATGACCATCCTCCACATTTTCAGTCACAAGATCTTTAATAATTGCAACAGCAGGTTCAACTTTTATTTGTTCTTTAGGTTCTATAGGTTTCTTTTCACTTTTATGAACCGCACTATTTATAACAGAGTACTCCTTCATTTTAGCAGGGAAAGGAGTTTTTTCAATATAAGCTTCAGGAATAACATGATCAACAGTTTCAACTACAACAAATTTATTTATAGGTGAATCAATTTTATCTTTATACGGTTCATGATACTTATCAAAGTTATTCTTAGGCAATTCATAATGAGAAGCAAAAGCTTTATAAAGATTTGCAGCAACTTGAGAATCAAGACCATAAGTAGCACTCATATTACGAAATTTATCAGTATCCATAAAAGCTTCAATGCATTTATAATCATAATTTATACCTGATTCTCTATCCTTGTCGTTCTCCCATCCTTCAGTATTTTCTTGGATCCGATTAAGAAGGTCCCTTTTAAACTCTTCCTTGTTGCGTGTAAATGATCCAGAACAAGAAGTATCCAGCAAGGTCTTGTCTTGAAAAGAAAGTCTTGCATAGAAATTATCAATAATAATATTACCAGGAAGCTCATGAATGGGGCATTTGAGCATTAAAGACTTCAATATCCCCCACGCTTGGGCAATACTCTCTCCTTCATGAGGCCAAAAATTATATATGCGATTCCGATCTTTGTGAATCTCACTTGGAGGATAGAACTTAGAATAAAACCGGGGCACAATATCATTCCATTCAAGAGAATCCCCATTATCCAGTAATTTATACCAATGCGCCGCTTTACCAGACAGCGATATAGAGAATAGTTTCTTCCTCACTTCATCCATAGCAATACCTGCACACTTGAATAAACCGCATAATTCATGTAAAAACAGTAAATGATCTCCAGGGTGGACAGTTCCATCCCCTGTATAAGGTTACCCACTACACGTTCAATAATTTTCATAGGTATTTTGTATGGTATTTCTTCCTTACCTGGCGCCTCATCCACTACCTTTGCAGTAGTAGTAGATTTCCCAAATAAACACTCAAGAGAAGATCTCTCCATAATGAATTATAGCAAGAAAGTAAAATAAAATCAGCACAAACAGTAGAAATTTCCCTTACCAATTCCACTTACCAATAGTGCTTCACTCCCCGACAACGGCGCCAGAAAATAGTCTTGATGACCCACAAGTATAGGGGGTGTATCATAGTATCTTCGATAAGTAAGAATGTCGATCCCAACGAGGAGCAGAAGGTGTTGACAAGCAATTTCGATGAAGGATTCACTGTAAATGCTCACAGACAAGTATTCAGGGGGTTTTGATGTAACAGATGAATAAAGTACGAGTAAGTAAAGTGCGAGAGTAATAATTGCAGCGAGTGGCCCAATCCTTTTTAGCACAAAGGACAAGCCGGTTTGTTTACTTATAATGACCAAACGTTCTTGAGGACACACGGGATTTTAGTCTAGTGCTTTCGCTACATACAGCTAATTAATCTTCATTGTTTTGATAAGTGCTGTGTGGGTGAACCTATGCTAATGTACCGCCCTTCCTAGGACTAATACATACTTGTGATTATACCCCTTGCAAGCATCTGCAACTACAAGAAAGTAATTAAGATAAATCTAACCACAGCCTTAAACTCTGAGATCCTGCTATCCCTCCTGCATCGATATACCAACGGGGGCTCAGGTTTCTGTCACTCCGGCAACCCCGCAATTGGCAAACGAGTACAAGATGCATTCCCCTAGGCCCATAAAGGTGAAGTGTCGTGTAGTCGACGTTCACACGACACCACTAGAAGAATAACACCACAACTTAAATATCATAACATTGAATATTACTCAACCATACTTCACTACTAACATTTAGACTTCACCCATGTCCTCAAGAACTAAACGAACTACTCACGAGACATCATATGGAACATGATCAGAGGTGATATGATGATGAATAACAATCTGAATATAAACCTTGGTTCAATGGTTTCACTCAATAGCATCAATAACAAGTAGAAATCAACACCGGGAGAGTTTCCCCTATCAAACAATCAAGATCAAACCCAAATTGTTACAGCGGTGACGGCGTGCAGCGGTGGAGATGGCGGTGATGATGATGAAGATGATGATGATGGTGATGGAGATGATGTCCAGCTCGATGACGGTGACGATGGCGTCGATTTCCCCCTCCGGGAGGGAATTTCCCCGGCAGATTCCTGCCCGCCGAAGAGCTCTTTTCTCTCTGGTGTTCTCCGCCCCGCAGAGGCGGCTGTGGCTCTTCGCGATGTACCCCTGGAGCTTAGGTTTTCGAGACGAAGACGTACGCGAAGAAAAGGAGGCGAGAGAGGGCTGTGGGCCCCCTCCTCACAAGGCGGCGCGGCCAGGCCTTGGGCCGCGCCGGCCTATGAGGTGGGCCCACCTCGGGTCCCCTCGGCTCCCCCTTCTGGCTCCCTTCGTCATCTGGAAAAATAGGATTTTTCGTATAATTTCCGTCAACTGTTGATCTTCCGAAATATTGCATTCTGACGGCGCTTTTTTCAGCAGAATCCTGACTCCGGTGCGCGATCCTCCAATAATCATGAAACATGCAAAATAGATGAAATAACATAAGTATTATCTCCAAATATGAAATATATCAATGAATAACAACAAATTATGATATAAAATAGTGATGCAAAATGGACGTATCAGATATCTATCAAAAACGAGAAATCAAATGCGATCTATCTCCTTGGGCCTTTGTACAGGCGGCATAGAGGTACCCCTTTGTGACACTTGGTTGAAACATATGTTATGCAATGATAATCCATGTAAATCCAAGCTAATTAGGACAAGGTGCGAGCACTATTGGTATTCTATGCATGAGGCTTGCAACTTATAGGATGTCTTATGCATAACACATATGAATTATTACTACCGTTGACAAAATTGTTTCTATGTTTTCAAAAATAAAAGCTCTAGCACAAAAATAGTAATCCATGCTTCCCTCTGCGAAGGGCCATTCTTTTAATTTATGTTGAGTCAGTTTACCTACTTCTTTCTATCTTAGAAGCAAACACTTGTGTCAACTGTGTGCATTGATTCTTACATGTTTACCTATTGCACTTGTTATATTGCTTTATGTTGACAACTATCCATGAGATATACATGTTACAAGTTGAAAGCAATTGCTGAAACTTAATCATCCTTTGTGTTGCTTCAATGCCTTCTACTTTGAATCTATTGCTTTATGAGTTAACTCTTATGCAAGACTTATTGATGCTTGTCTTGAAAGTACTATTCATGAAAAGTCTTTGCTATATGATTCAGTTGTTTAGTCATTGTCTTTACCATTGCTTCGAATCACTTCATTCATCTCATATGCTTTACAATAGTATTGATCAAGATTATGTTGGTAGTATGTCACTTCAGAAATTATCCTTGTTATCGTTTACCTACTCGAGGGCGAGCAGGAACTAAGCTTGGGGATGCTTGATACGTCTCCAACGTATCTATAATTTCTGATGTTCCATGCTAGTTTTATGACAATACCTACATGTTTTGCTCACACTTTATAATGATTTCATGCATTTTCCGGAACTAACCTATTAACAAGATGCCGAAGTGCCAGTTCCTGTTTTCTGTTGTTTTTGGTTCCAGAAAGGCTGTTCGGGCAATATTCTCGGAATTCGACGAAACAAAGACCAAATATCTTATTTTCCCGGGAAGGTTCCAGAACACCGAAGGAGAGTCGGAGGCGGGCAGTAGGGGGCCCACACCATATGGCACCGCGGGTGGCCCCCTGGCCGCGCCAGCCTATGGGGAGGGGGCCCCGTGGCCCTTCCGACTCCGCTTCTTCGCCTATAAAGTCCCTCGCGACCTAAAACCTCGATACCAATTGACGAAACTCCAGAAAGACTCCAGGGACGCCGCCGCCATCGCGAAACTCCGTTTCGGGGGACAGAAGTCTCTGTTCCGGCACGCCGCTGGGACGGGGAAGTGCCCCCGGAAGGCATCTCCATCGACACCACCGCCATCTTCACCGCCGCTGCTGTCTCCTATGATGAGGAGGGAGTAGTTCTCCATCGAGGCTAAGGGCTCTACCGGTAGCTATGTGGTTAATCTCTCTCTCATGTACCTCAATACAATGATCTCATGAACTGCCTTGCACGATTGAGATCCATATGATGAGCTTTGTATCACTATTAATCTATGTGCTACTCTAGTGATGTTATTAAAGTAGTCTATTCCTCCTTCATGATGTAAAGGTGACGGTGTGTGCATCATGTAGTACTTGGTGTAGGTTATGATTGTAATCTCTTGTAGATTATGGAGTTAACTATTACTATGATAGTATTGATGTGATCTATTCTCCCTTTTATAGCTTAAAGGTGACAGTGTGTATGCTATGTTAGTACTCGGTCTAAATTGCAACGGTCTATTATGCACTCTAGAGGTTACTTTAATATGAACTCCGGATGTTGTGGAGCTTGTTTACTCCGGCTTGAGGGAGCTCTTGTAGCCCTACACAATGAATGGTGTTTGTTATCCAACAAGAGAGTGTAGAAAGTAGCATTTATTTATTCAGTTATGTGATCAATGTTGAGAGTGTCCACTAGTGAAAGTATGATCCCTAGGTCTTGTTTCTAAGCATTGAAACACCGTTTCCAACAAGTTCTGCTACATGTTCGCTTGCTGCCATATTTATTTCAGATTATTATTACCACTCATATTCATCCATATCACTTGCATTTCACTATCTCTTCGCCGAACTAGTGCACCTATACATCTGACAAGTGTATTAGGTGTGTTGGGGACACAAGAGACTTCTTGTATCGTAATTGCAGGGTTGCTTGAGAGGGATATCTCTGACCTCTACCTCCCTGAGTTCGATAAACCTTGGGTGATTCACTTAAGGGAAACTTGCTGTTGTTCTACAAACCTCTGCTCTTGGAGGCCCAACACTGTCTACAGGAATAGAAGCGTGCGTAGACATCAGAGCCATCAAGACACATTTCTGGCACCGTTGTCGGGGAGCATAGCGCTATTGGTAAGTGAATGGTAAGGAAGCTTTTACTGCTTTTATTATTTGCTCTTTGTCTCGTCATGGGTATATCTAGTTGTTATGAGATTGGTTTGATTTTATACAATTATGGTTATGTTCTAGCTCTGAAATAAAATGAAGAGAAACAACCTGAGCTTAAGGTGGTGTTTCATATTCTTGTTGCTATTGCCAAACAAGCTATATATGAAACTAACCTTCCCAGGTGATAAGAGTAAAGCTGCTATGGAACATTTACATGTTATTGAAGAACTATGCTCTTTATTCAAATTGGTTGATGTTCCTAATGATCATGTGAAGAGGAATTTATTATATCTATCTCTTTCCGGTAATGCTCGCATATGGTTTAGATCTCTGGATATTAAAAGCTGTCTTGACTGGGAATTATTGAGGAATGCCTTCTATACCAAGTTTTACACTCCTACAGAAGCTTATGATGATATTTGTTATATTTGTAATTTTTGGCATCATCTTGGAGAAAGTATTGCTCAAGCTTGGGCGAGGCTTAATGAACTCATTCGTAAGAACCTTGTCATGGTATTCATGATAGTCTTATATTGATAAACTTCTATGTGAGGCTGCCCCAGCATCATAGGGATTTTCCGGATAATTCTTCTGAAGGGAGTTTTACTAATAGAAATCAACAAGAAGCAAGGACATTATTGGATACTTGTCATCGTGGTGAACAGACAGATGCCATAGGATGGCTTAAGTTGGGGCCGAATGGGCGCTAGAGGATTCGGGTGAGGGTTTTTGGTAAGGATGGGATGGATCTCCTAAGAACTTGGCCTTGGCCAGAGCTAGAAGAAGAAGAACACAGGTATGAACTCAGCTCTAGATCTCTCCCTTCATTGATCTCAAATGGTTACAGGTTTTTGGATACAAGGTGCATCATATGGCTCATGCCCGCGATGGGGTGTGCCCCCTCTCCTTATATAGGGGAGAGGGTGGCTTACAGGGGAAGAAACCCTAGGAAACCCTAATGGCATCTTTGAACAGACAAACTACTTTACAAAGCAACTTTAAACATAGGTGACGCCGGTATCTCTTTAATCAGGGAGGCTGACATCCTCCGGATGCTTTCAGCGTCACCTTCTTCTTTATCGTCAGGGCTTCGTTTAAAGCTACTTTTCTTAGCTCATCTTTGTCCTCTAGCCCTTGAGAGAATCTTTGACCAGTCTCGCCGACGTGCTACAGTACACATCTTACCGGAAACCCGGTGTCTTCTTAGCTCATTCCAGTATACCCCTCTTAGGGATACCGGTATAGATTTACTTAGCCAAACGCTTAACTTCACATTCCGGAATAAACCTTAAATCGGTATCTTGATGGCTCAAACCATCCGGTTTGGCATGCCTTTGGCATACCGGGGGTCATCCCCCCAACATTAGTGCCTGAAGCTGGTATAGTCTGGTGGATTTTATCCGACGGACCATGCCAGGTTCCCATATCACAAGGTACCGGTTTAATATTTCCGGTAGCCAGTTTAAATTCCCGGCGTCTTTGCCGGACTTATATCTTTCTTTCTTTACGAAGCATACCCGGTATCTTCCCTTCCGGTATCTACGACATTAAATTCTTCCTCGGTGAAGTCGAGAATTTCTCGGGTACAGTGCCTGTTGATGTCTACAGGTGCTTCTATTCTTGTAGACAGTGTTGGGCCTCCAAGAGCAGAGGTTTGTAGAACTGCAGCAAGTTTCCCTTAAGTGGATCACCCAAGGTTTATCGAACTCAGGGAGGAAGAGGTCAAAGATATCCCTCTCAAGCAACCCTGCAATCACGATACAAGAAGTCTCTTGTGTCCCCAACACACCTAATACACTTGTCAGATGTATAGGTGCACTAGTTCGGCGAAGAGATAGTGAAATACAAGTAGTATGAATGAATATGAGCAGTAGTAACGGCGCCAGAAAAGTGCTTGCTGGCGTGCAGTTGATGGTAGTAATATTGCAGGAAGTAAAGATGCAAAGAAACAAGAAAACAAGCGATGATTGCAGTATTTGGAAACAAGGCCTAGGGATCATACTTTCACTAGTGGACACTCTCAACATTGATCACATAAATAAATAAGTTCTCTTCCTTTGTGCTACATATACTCTTGTTTGATAATGAACACCATTCATTGTGTAGGGCTACAAGAGTTAACAAGCTCCACAACATTCGATATTCATGTTTAAGTAACCTTTGAGCATAATAGATCTTTGCAATCTAAACCGAGTACTAACATAGCATGCACACTGTCACCATCACACTATGAAGGGGGAATAAATCACATCAATACTATCATAGTAATAATTAACTCCATAACCTACAAGAGATTATGATCATAACCTACGCCAAGAACTACACGATGCACACACTGTCACCATTACACCGTGAAGGAGGAATAGAATACTTTAATAACATCACAAGAGTAGCACATAGACTAATAGTGATACAATGCTCATCATATGGATCTCAATTATGCAAGGCAATTCATGAGATCATTGTATTGGGGTACAGAGAGAGAGATTAACCACATAGCTACCGGTACAGCCCTTAGCCTCGATGGAGAACTACTCCCTCCTCATGGGAGACAGCAGGGTTGATGAAGATGGCGGTGGTGTCGATGGAGGAGCCTTCCGGGGGAACTTCCCCATCCCGGCGGCGTGCCGGAACAGAGACTCCTGTCCCCCAGATCTTGGCTTCGTGATGGCGGCGGCTCTGGAAGGTTTCTCGTACCGTGGCTTTTTCGTATCGAAGATTTAGGTCAGGGAGCTTCTTATAGGCGAAGAGGCGGAGTCGAAAGGCTGACGGGGCCACCACACAATAGGGCGGCGCGGCCAGGGCCTGGGCCGCGCCGGCCTGGCGTGTGGCCCCCCCAGGGCTCCCCTCTGGCGGCTCTCGGATGTTCTGGAAGCTTCGTGGAAAAATAGGATGCTGGGCATTGATTTCGTCCGATTCCGAGAATATTTCCTTACTAGGATTTCTGAAACCAAAAACAACAGATAACAGGAACTGGCCCTTCGGCATCTCGTCAATAGGTTAGTTCCGGAAAACGCATAATAATGACATATAATGTGTATAAAACATGTGAGTATCATCATAAAAGTAGCATGGAACATAAGAAATTATAGATACGTTTGAGACGTATCAAGCATCCCCAAGCTTAGTTCCTACTCGCCCTCGAGTAGGTAAACGATAACAAGGATAATTTCTTAAGTGACATGCTACCAACATAATCTTGATCAACATTATTGCAAAGCATATGAGATGAATGCAGTGATAGTAAAGATAATGACTAAATAACTGAATCATATAGCAAAGACTTTTCATGAATAGTACTTTCAAGACAAGCATCAATAAGTCTTGCATAAGAGTTAACTCATAAAGCAATAGATTCAAAGTAGAAGGCATTGAAGCAACACAAAGGATGATTAAGTTTCAGCAATTGCTTTCAACTTGTAACATGTATATCTCATGGATAGTTGTCAACATAAAGCAATATAACAAGTGCAATAGGTAAACATGTAAGAATCAATGCACACAGTTGACACAAGTGTTTGCTTCTAAGATAGAAGGAAGTAGGTAAACTGACTCAACATAAAGTAAAAGAATGGCCCTTCGCAGAGGGAAGCAGGGATTAAATCATGTGCTAGAGCTTTTTAAGTTTTGAAATCATATACATAGCATAAAAGTAAAGTTTTGAGAGGTGTTTGTTGTTGTCAACGAATGGTAGTGGGCACTCTAACTACCTTATCAACCAGACTTTCAAGAGCGGCTCCCATGAAGGACGTTATCTCTACCAGCAAGGTAGATCATCCCTCTTCTCTTTTGTTTACACATGTACTTTAGTTTAGTTTTTTATTTATTTATTTATGGATGACACTCCTCCGAACCTTTGCTTTCTCAAGCCATGGCTAACCGAATCCTCGGGTGCCTTCCAACATTCACATACCATGGAGGAGTGTCTATTTGCAAAATTAAGTTGCTTACTGATGAATCAGAGCAAAACATGTGAAGAGAATTATTAATGAAGGTTGATTAATTGGGGCTGGGAACCCCATTGCCAGCTCTTTTTGCAAAATTATTGGATAAGCGGATGAAGCCACTAGTCCATTGTGAAAGTCTGTCAGAAGTAAATGACAAGATCGAAAGATAAACACCACATACTTCCTCATGAGCTATAAAACATTGACACAAATAAGAGATAATAGCTTTTGAATTATTTAAAGGTAGCACATGAAGTATTTGCTTGGAATGGCAGAGAAATACCATGTAGTAGGTAGGTATGGTGGACACAAATGGCATGGATTTTGGCTCAAGGATTTGGATGCACGAGAAGAATTCCTCTCAATACAAGGCTAGGCTAGCAAGGTTGTTTGAAGCAAACTCAAGTATAAAACGGTGCAGCAAGACTCACATATGAACATATTGTAAACATTATAAGACTTTACATCGTCTTCCTTGTTGTTCAAACATCTTAACCAGAAAATATCTAGACTTAGAGAGACCAATCATGCAAACCAAATTTTAACAAGCTCTATGTAGTTCTTCATTAATAGGTGCAAAGTACATGATGCAAGAGCTTAAACATGATCTATATGAGCACAACAATTGCCAAGTATCAAATTATTCAAGACATTATACCAATTACCACATGCAGCATTTTCTGTTTCCAACCATATAACAATGAACGAAGCAGTTTCAACCTTCGCCATGAACATTAAGAGTAAAGCTAAGAACACATGTGTTCATACGCAACAGCGGAGCGTGTCTCTCTCCCACACAAGCATGAATTTATTCAAACAAAACAAAAACAAATAGACGCTCCAAGTAAAGTACATAAGATGTGACCGAATAAAAATATAGTTTCAAGAGAAGAAACCTGATAAGTTGTCGATGAAGAAGGGGATGCCTTGGGCATCCCCAAGCTTAGATGCTTGAGTCTTCTTAAAATATGCAGGGATGAACCACCGGGGCATCCCCAAGCTTAGACTCTTCACTCTTCTTGATCATAGTATATCATCCTCCTCTCTTGACCCTTGAAAACTTCCTCCACACCAAACTCGAAACAAACTCATTAGAGGGTTAGTGCATAATCAAAAATTTCACATGTTCAGAGGTGACACAATCATTCTTAACACTTCTGGACATTGCACAAAGCTACTGGAAGTTAATGGAACAAAGAAATCCATCAAACATAGCAAAACAGGCAATGCGAAATAAAAGGCAGAATCTGTCAAAACAGAACAGTCCGTAAAGATGAATTTTAAAGTGGCACCAGACTTGCTCAGATGAAAATGCCCAAATTGAATGAAAGTTGCGTACATATCTGAGTATCACGCACGTAAATTTGCAGATTTTTCTGAGTTACCTACAGAGAATTCTGCCCAAATTCGTGACAGACAGAAATCTATTTCTGCGCAGTAATCCAAATCTAGTATGAACCTTGCTATCAAAGACTTTACTTGGCACAACAATGCAATAAAATAAGATAAGGAGAGGTTTCTACAGTAGTAACAACTTTCAAGACTCAAATATAAAACAAAAGTACTGTAGTAAAATAAACACATGGGTTATCTCCCAAGAAGTTCTTTCTTTATAGCCATTAAGATGGGCTCAACAATTTTAATGATGCTCACATGAAAAATAGAGTATGAAGCAAAAGAGAGCATCAAGAAGCAAATTCAAAACAAATTTAAGCCTAACATGCTTCCTATGCATAGGAATCTTGTAAATAAACAAATTCATGAAGCATGATGCAACAAGCATAGAAGGATAAAACAAGTGTAACTTCAAAAATTTCAGCATATAGAGAGGTGTTTTAGTAACATGAAAACTTCTACAACCATATTTTCCTCTCTCATAATAATTTCCAGTGGCATCATGAACAAATTCAACAATATAACTATTACATAAAGCATTCTTATCATGAGTCTCATGCATAAAATAATTACTACTCCCAACATAAGCATAGTCATTCTTATTAATTGTAGTGGGAGCAAATTCAATAAAGTAGCTATCATTATTATTCTCATCAAGTGTAGGAGGCATAGTATTATCATCATAAATATTACTCTCCATAGTAGGTGGCACCAAAAGACCACTATCATTATAATCATCATATATGGGAGGCATATCATAATCAACATAAACTTTCTCCTCAATACCCGGAGGGCTAAAGAGATCATTTTCATCAAAACCGACCTCCCCAAGCTTAGAATTTTCTATATCATTATCAACAATGGTGTTCAAAGTGTTCATACTAATATCATTGCTACTAGCATGCAAATAAGGTTCCATAGGTTTTTTAATTTTCGCATTAAACCATTCATGTCTTGACTCAGGAAATAGTACAAAAAGCTCACAGATGTTTTCCATTATGCCTTACTAGTGTTTAACAAGAAATAAAAAGATGCAATTGCAGGATCTAAAGGAAATAGCTTCGAGCACACACACAACGGCAACAGAAAAGTACTTAGTTACCTAGGACCGAAGTATGAGTGCCTTTTACCTTTCCTCCCCGGCAACGGCGCCAGAAAAGTGCTTGATGTCTACGGGTGCTTCTATTCTTGTAGACAGTGTTGGGCCTCCAAGAGCAGAGGTTTGTAGAACAGCAGCAAGTTTCCCTTAAGTGGATCACCCAAGGTTTATCGAACTCAGGGAGGAAGAGGTCAAAGATATCCCTCTCAAGCAACCCTGCAATCACGATACAAGAAGTCTCTTGTGTCCCCAACACACCTAATACACTTGTCAGATGTATAGGTGCACTAGTTCGGCGAAGAGATAGTGAAATACAAGTAGTATGAATGAATATGAGCAGTAGTAACGGCGCCAGAAAAGTACTTGCTGGCGTGCAGTTGATGGTAGTAATATTGCAGGAAGTAAAGATGCAGTAAAACAGTAAACAAGCGATGATTGCAGTATTTGGAAACAAGGCCTAGGGATCATACTTTCACTAGTGGACACTCTCAACATTGATCACATAAATAAATAAGTTCTCTTCCTTTGTGCTACATATACTCTTGTTTGATAATGAACACCATTCATTGTGTAGGGCTACAAGAGCACCTCAATGCCGGAGTTAACAAGCTCCACAACATTCGATATTCATGTTTAAGTAACCTTTGAGCATAATAGATCTTTGCAATCTAAACCGAGTACTAACATAGCATGCACACTGTCACCATCACACTATGAAGGGGGAATAAATCACATCAATACTATCATAGTAATAATTAACTCCATAACCTACAAGAGATTATGATCATAACCTACGCCAAGAACTACACGATGCACACACTGTCACCATTACACCGTGAAGGAGGAATAGAATACTTTAATAACATCACAAGAGTAGCACATAGACTAATAGTGATACAATGCTCATCATATGGATCTCAATTATGCAAGGCAATTCATGAGATCATTGTATTGGGGTACAGAGAGAGATTAACCACATAGCTACCGGTACAGCCCTTAGCCTCGATGGAGAACTACTCCCTCCTCATGGGAGACAGCAGCGTTGATGAAGATGGCGGTGGTGTCGATGGAGGAGCCTTCCGGGGGCACTTCCCCGTCCCGGCGGCGTGCCGGAACAGAGACTCTTGTCCCCCAGATCTTGGCTTCGTGATGGCGGCGGCTCTGGAAGGTTTCTCGTACCGTGGCTTTTTCGTATCGAAGATTTAGGTCAGGGAGCTTCTTATAGGCGAAGAGGCAGAGTCGGAAGGCTGACGGGGCCACCACACAATAGGGCAGTGCGACCAGGGCCTGGGCCACGCCGGCCTGGCGTGTGGCCCCCCCAGGGCTCCCCTTTGGCGGCTCTCGGGTGTTCTGGAAGCTTCGTGGAAAAATAGGATGCTGGGCATTGATTTCGTCCGATTCCGAGAATATTTCCTTACTAGGATTTCTGAAACCAAAAACAGCAAAAAACAGGAACTGGCCCTTCGGCATCTCGTCAATAGGTTAGTTCTGGAAAACGCATAATAATGACATATAATGTGTATAAAACATGTAAGTATCATCATAAAAGTAGCATGGAACATAAGAAATTATAGATACGTTTGAGACGTATCCCCTGTCAGAGACATGCGCACTGTTTCTGACGCGCCAGTGCCAGGGGTCACTTCCCTTCGGCTTCTCCGCCAGCATTTATGGTGCCACACCGGATCCTTGCTGCCGTTCCGGATCTGTGCGGCCTCCGTGTGGCATTTTGTTTTCCGCGCATGTATCCATGCGCCACGTGGCGGCCCACGAACCGAACCGCCCCGGCCCAGCCGTTGCCAGCCCACTACTTCTTCTTCCTATTTAAGGGGGAGCGATTCCTTCTCCTCCCTTTCTCCGCATTCACAACTCCCTCACGCGCTCAGAGCTCTTTGCCCCCTTGCACCTTCGCCGCCGCCGTTCGCTGCCAGAGCTCCGTTCTCTGGCGAACCTCCGCATCGAGTCCGCTAAGTTTCGCCGCGCAGAGATTCTCCGCCGCGCCTTTGTTGACGCTGCTTCGAGAGCTCCCCGACCACTCCGTTCTTCTTCCTCGCCGGACCTTGTCGGCGACTGCGAGTCCGCTGCTTCTCCGGCGACCATCATCTTCAGCGTTTCGTGCCGCCCCAGGTTAGCCTTAATGCCTCTTTGTTCTCTCCCTTTCTGCCTTCTTGTTCTTGGCCAGTTGGGGATTTACTTTCTCTTTTTCCGTGGTTTTTCTCTTACTCATAGATCTTCGCGCGAGGCTAGACCTTGGGAAATCGGTTTTTGGGTAGAGTCCGGTGTCTTTTAGACTCGTATGTCTAGCGAAGATTATCTTTCCGAATCATCCTCCAGTAGCCACCAAAGTGAAGCTTCCGACGGGCTTTCGGCTGAACTCGCCCGGATGGAAACTGACACCGGAAGAGGCCAGGAGGCTAGCAGCTCTGACCAATGTTCCGGAGTAGATCTATCCGGTATCACCCGCGGAGCCTGGAGGGGCTCAGACGTGACACAGGCCGAAATCGATTGGTTGTACCGCTCTCGGAGGATACCGGCGGAAGTATCCTGCCGGCTTCCGCGCGGCGAGATTGAATCGGTGCTTCAACCCGGTGAGTTCGTCGTTTTCCTTGCTCATTTTTAGCGCGGCTTCGGCCTTCCTGCTTCCGACTTCTTTCGCCAGTTTTTGGATTTTTACCAACTCCAACCTCACCACCTTCCTGGCAATGCCATCTTCTATCTTTCCTGCTATGTTTCCTTCATGGAGGGCTACATAGGTCTCCGCCCTACTCGCGAAACCTTCGCTCGCTTCTTTGCCCTCCGGATCAACTCCGTCCAAGGCAAGGAGATTCCTAATCCCAAACCCCCCGTTCAATGCGGGTCTTGCATCATCGGCTCCCGTCAAGGGAGCCCTTTCTTCAAATTCTCCGGTCTGGAGTCATGCCGGGCATGGCAACAGACCTTCTTTTATGTGAGGAATAAGGACGCCGCAGATTTCATTAATCTACTGGCTTTCAATCCGGGGACGCCCACGAAGGCCAACTGGGGCTACAATCCGGGGAACAATCATATTGAAACCAACCGGATTGTTCGCTTCATGGAGCAGCTGAGGAGGGACTCAGACGTCTGCTCCGACGACATCATCCGCACCTTCATTTCACGCCGGGTGCTTCCCCTCCAGCGCCGGGCTCATAAGATAAGCGAGATGTACGGCCCTCGCGACCCCACCAAGATCACCGGCCTCCCTTTAAGCAAGGAGGATGTAGTTCTCAAGGCTAGGCAGATTTGCCAAACCGCCATGCCGATGGACTGGGAGTGGGGCTTCCTTCCTCTCAGCTCCACCAACCCTCCAACTGATGACGTAAGAGATTATGCAATCCGGATTGTTTTGCCGGTAGCTTTTAATTTGTAGCTAAATATCTTTTCATTCTTTTTCAGGCAAAGGAACGCTTTCCTCGCATTGCTACGGAGCAGCGAGGCCCTTGCCGGAAGCGGGATCTGGACACGGTGGACCCGGATCCCTACATGCCCTGGACCCAACTCAAGATGGGCGGCACTCACGCCTGTCGCCCCGGTAACTTCTCAACCAAGGACTCCGATTCTAATGATGAGGTCACTATCCTTGAGGTATCTTGTTCCTTTGCTTCCTCATGTACTGTTTTTCTGTAGATGCTCCCTCAGCCAGCGCCAACCCACAGGTTGTGGAGCGCGCTGTACCGATACAGGCCGAGGTTGGTGATACGTCCCAAACGTATCTATAATTTCTTATGTTCCATGCTATTTTTATGATGATACTCACATGTTTTATACGCATTATATGTCATATTTATGCATTTTCCGGCACTAACCTATTGACGAGATGCCGAAGAGCCAGTTGCTGTTTTCTGCTGTTTTTGGTTTCAGAAATCCTAGTAAGGAAATATTCTCGGAATTGGACGAAATCAACGCCCAGGGTCCTATTTTTGCACGAAGCTTCCAGAAGACCGAAAGGATCACGAAGTGGGGCCACGAGGCGACGACACGCCAGGGCGGCGCGGCCTGGGCCCTGGCCGTGCGGCCCTGTTGTGTGGGGCCCCCGTGGCGCCTCCTGACCTACCCTTCCGCCTACTTAAAGCCTCCGTCGCGAAACCCCCAGTACCGAGAGCCACGATACGGAAAACCTTCCAGAGAGGCCGCCGCCGCCAATCCCATCTCGGGGGATTCAGGAGATTGCCTCCGGCACCCTGCCGGAGAGGGGAATCATCTCCCGGAGGACTCTTCATCGCCATGATCGCCTCCGGATCGATGTGTGAGTAGTTCACCCCTGGACTATGGGTCCATAGCAGTAGCTAGATGGTTGTCTTCTCCTCATTGTGCTATCATGTTAGATCTTGTGAGCTGCCTATCATGATCAAGATCATCTATTTGTAATCCTACATGTTGTGTTTGTTGGGATCCGATGAATATTGAATACTATGTCAAGTTGATTATCAATCTATCATATATGTTATTTATGTTCTTGCATGCTCTCCGTTGCTAGTAGAGGCTCTGGCCAAGTTGATAATTGTGACTCCAAGAGGGAGTATTTATGCTCGATAGTGGGTTCATGCCTCCATTAAATGGGGACATGTGATGAAAGTTCTAAGGTTGTGGATGTGCTGTTGCCACTAGGGATAAAACATTGATGCTTTGTCTAAGGATATTTGTGTTGATTACATTACGCACCATACTTAATGCAATTGTCTGTTGTTTACAACTTAATACTGGAAGGGGTTCGGATGATAACCTGAAGGTGGACTTTTTAGGCATAGATGCATGCTGGATAGCGGTCTATGTACTTTGTCGTAATGCCCTGATTAAATCTCATAGTACTCATCATGATATATGTATGTGCATTGTTATGCCTTCTTTATTTGTCAATTGCCCAACTGTAATTTGTTCATCCAACATCTATTTATCTTATGGGAGAGACACCGCTAGTGAACTGTGGACCCCGGTCCTATTCTTTACATCTGAAATACAATCTACTGCAATACTTGTTCTTTACTGTTCTTCGCAAACAATCATCTTCCACACAATACGGTTAATCCTTTGTTCACAGCAAGCCGGTGAGATTGACAACCTCACTGTTACATTGGGGCCAAGTACTTTGGTTGTGTTGTGCAGGTTCCACGTTGGCGCCGGAATCCCTGGTGTTGCGCCGCACTACACTTCGCCGCCATCAACCTTCAACGTGCTTCTTGGCTCCTCCTGGTTCGATAAACCTTGGTTTCTTTCTGAGGGAAAACTTGCTACTGTCTGCATCACACCTTCCTCTTGGGGTTCCCAACGGACGTGTGTTAACTGCACGCATCAGTTGGCCATGAGTTCCTGGAGAAACTCACCTCCCAGGGCAAGAAGAAGAAGGCGCCGGCATCTGAAGCCGGCCCCAGCGAGGCTCCTCCCGCCAAGCGCCCCCGGCAAGAAGTTGTCGGCGGGAGGACAATCTCCAAGAAGCAGTACAAGAAGCGGCAGATGCCGGTTTCTTCCGGGTAGGTTTCTTTTTTCCCTTTTGTTATGTGAACTTGTTTTTTCCCAATTGCTTTTTCTGAAACTCCCTTTTTTCTATCTTTTTCAGTCCTGCGCTCAAGATATCCAAGAGCGCTACCGGTATGAGGCCGGAGAGCTCTGAGGAAACTGCGATGACCTCAACTCCTCAACCAAGCCCGGCACCATCCGGTGCCGGTAACCTTTCTGCCTCCCCTCTGGGAGGCACCACAAGTGCGGGGCGCGCTACCCCTACACCTCCAGACCACCGCGCGGAGGAGGACCTCGTCTCCCCTCCAGAGACCCAAGACACCGGCGCCAGCAACACCAGCGCCACCACTGAAGATGTCGGGAGGGTGGAGCCTTTGGCTCCTCCCGCCCCAAAGAAGAAGAAGAAGGATTCTACCTCCTCTCCCTCCAAGACCATGTCGGAGCCTTCTGCTCCGGCAACCTCTACTCCGGCAAAGGACGCCACATAAGCTCCTGCGCCAGCCAAGACCGCACCGGCACCTTCACCGGCTTCCTCTACTGGCGAGCCAGCCGCTGTGAAGCCAACGCCGCCACCAAGCCAAGCGCCCACAGCGGCCAAGCCTACGGCTCCAGGGGGCATCAAGATCTCCAAGCCAGAAGCTACTGCCGCCAGCCCCTTTTCCACCGGCTCGCAGACGCTAGCTCTGCACGCCGGCCGCGCCGCCGTTGTGGCCGGGGAAACGGCTTCAGCTCAGCTGGGCCGGATCACCGAGCTCACCCGTGGAGGAGCTGAGCTAGGGCATCTTCTTGATTACGCTGAGAAGTGGAATCAAGCGGATGAGTCCCCGGCGACGCGCGGCCTGGGAAAAGACAAGGTGCCGGTCATCGATCCCGCGGGCCCTCGAAGCACCGGGCAACACTTTAGCCGGCTGCGGCGCGCGGTCAAGGAATTTGACAACGCGTGGCACGACGCTACCAACAACGTTGTGGTAAGTTGAACACAATTTTAAAGTTCTTTGAATTTTTGCCGGTTTCCATTCTTTCAAGATTATGTATATCTTCCCAGTCCCCGAGTTTCGGGTTGAGAGCATAGCTCTGAGCGCGAAACTTCCTTAAAACACTAAAAACCGGCATCTTCTTACTGTCATTTTTACTTGAACAGAGCACAGCGGACGCCCGGAAGCGCCTCTTTGAGGAGCTTATGTGGGAGCACCGGGATCTTGTTGAGGCCCACAGCCACTGCCAAGGTTTGTGTCTGTGCCTCCGGCTTCTTTTTTGCCAGATAATTTCCCTTCTCAATGCTGATAAACTCTTTTGCATACCAGCTGTTCCGGAAGCCTCCATCGATGCCCTCAAAACTCAGCTGGTCACACTTCAAGGTATGTTTTCCTTTTCCGGTTGAATTGTCTTTCTGCATCCTACCGATTATCTTTTGTTAACACTTCTTTTCCGGATACCAGCTGAAAAGGAGCAGCTCGCCCAGACGCATCGCAAAGCTCTGGACTCCCAGGGGGCTGCTTTCGCGAAGCTGAAGGAGGAGCTGGTGCAGGCTGAGCTCCGGCATGACCGGGAGCGGAAGGAGGCCAAGGCCGCAGCCGAGGCCAAGCTTGATGAGACCTTGAAGGAATGTGCTGATTCTACCGCGGTGCTGCGGGCCGAGCTAGAGGAGGAGAGCGGGGTGCGGAAAGCGGCCCAAGACCGGATCGCCCTCCTGGAGGCGGAGCAGAAGGAGTACGACCGGTTGGTTTTGCAAACTGACGCGCTCGCCCTCCGTAAGTTTCTTTTGTCTTTTGCTTATAAGCTTATACCCTCCGGTATCATGTCCTTATCTTTTTCCTTTTTCGTGCAGGACTCTTTCCGGACTCCCAGGCGCATGCTGTCAACAAGGTGGCGGAACGCAGGGTGGAGCAAGAAATGGCCAACCCGGATGCGCCCTGGGATCCATATGACCACTTGGTTGCGCTCTCCGCCCGGGTCCAGCACATGCGCTCCGTGGATCGGCATCTTGCTGATCTTCCGGATGTCGCCATTCAAACCTGCAAAGTGCTGTGGCCTGGGGAGCCGGTGCCTGCCAATGTCACGCTCACAGCCAACCGGTTGAAGGATACCGGCAGGAGGATTCGCGAATGGAAGTGTTCGGCGGCTCGTGCCGGAGCGGATGTGGTGCTACGCATCGCCTGCTCCTGGTATGATGACTTGGACCTGGAGGCTTTTCATAGCCTCCGCGCCCATGCTCCTACCGACACGGATCTGGTCCGTACCGCCCAACGCCAGGATCGCGCTTACCGGATAGCAGAGTTTGCCCACTTGCACACCTTCATCCCTCCTCCTCCCGACGTCAAGGATGCAGTTTCCGACGACGAAGAAGAAGTCGAGGATGAGGAGGATGAAGAAGCTTTCGAAGGTGACGCTCCTCCGGAAGCTCCTGAGGCCGGCGAAGCTCCTGCCGCTTAAATGCTTTCACTCTATCTTTGCTGTACCTGATGCTTGAAAAACAATATCTGTTAAATTCCGCCCCGGTATGCCGGGGTCTTTGATGTAAGATAACACTTAGCATTTTGGTTATGGCACAACTTCTATGCCGGTATGCCATACCGGTAAGTTAGTAAGTTATGTTGGTTTGCTATTTGAGCTTGTTACCTCTGTTGCTTGTTTTTTTATCTTGCATTTCGAGGGTTCCGGAATTGTTTCCGCATTCAATCCGATGCACACTTGGTTCTTTTACTTTGGCTCAGCCTACCTCTTTTGGGTGTTTTGGCGTATGAGTCACAAAGTTCTTTTACCAAGCAAGCACTTTTTGAACTTAGAAATAACTCGAAATTTTCACAAAAAAACGGTATAACCGGGGTTAGTTAAACTTTTCCGGATTGTCTGTTCCCATTCTCTCTTTTCGTAATTCGCGTGCTTAATTCCTACCGGTTTATCTTGCTTGCCATGAAGCCGGGTTGCGGACAGCAGCAGAGTCGAAGATTCCGGTAGGTTTAGCACGTTACTAAACCGGAAAGAAAAAATGTTCAACAAGCAACCGGTAAACTGGAAAAAATAAACATATTACATGCAATTTCAGTAGGGGAAGTCCCCGAGATTCATTCGAGGTTCCGACATCTTTTATTCATAGCAAATAAGGTACAAAAAGGAACTTCTTACACCACAACTTCATGAGTAGAAAGGACGCAACAGAGCTATGTTCCACGGACGCTTGGTTTCGTCTCCGGATCTGTCCGCCTTTCCTTCTTTCCATTCATGTGCATCGATCAAATAATAGGCATCATTGTGCAGAGCCTTGCTCACAATGAAAGGTCCTTCCCATGGGGGTGAAAGCTTATGCCGGCCTTCAGTGCGCTGCACTAGGCGTAACACCAGATCTCCTTCCTTGAATACCCTCGGGTTAACCTTCCGGCTATGATAGCGTCTGAGGTTTTGCTGGTAAATGGCTGTTCTTGCCAAAGCCAACTCTCTTGCTTCTTCCAGCAAGTCCACATCGTTTTCTCGGGCCTCCTTTACCTCTTCTTCGGTATAGAGTTGAACCCTTGGAGAGTCATGAATGATATCGGTTGGGATTACAGCTTCTGCCCCGTAAACCATGAAGAATGGAGTGTATCCGGTAGACCGGTTCGGAGTTGTTCTTATGCTCCACAACACTGATGGCAGCTCATCAAGCCAACATCCCGGTGTCTTTTCGAGTGGTTCAATGAGCCTTGGTTTTATACCGGAAAGCACCAGTGCATTTGTTCTTTCCACTTGGCCATTGCCTTGTGGGTGTGCCACTGAGCACAAATCCAACCGGATGTTGTTATCTTCACAGAATCGCTTGAATTCACCTTGGGCAAAGTTTGACCCATTGTCAGTGATGATACTGTGCGGGTATCCATACCGCAAGATGACATCCTTTAGGAATTTCACCGCTGTGTGCCCATCACACTTTGCAATAGGTTTTACTTCCAGCCATTTGGTGAATTTATCCACCATTACCAAGATGTGGGTCATGTTTCCCCTTGCAGTTTTGAATGGGCCAACCATGTCAAGGCACCAAACAACAAATGGCCAAGTTAGCGGTATAGTTTTTAAACCGGATGCTGGGGTATGATTTTGCTTGGCGTATCTCTGGCACCCATTGCATTTTCGTACCAAATCTTCAGCATTCTCCAGTGCAGTGGGCCAGTAGAACCCATGCCGGAACACTTTTGCTACTAGCGCCCTTGATGAAGCGTGGTGCCCACATTCTCCTTGGTGGATTTCCACAAGCATCTCTTTTCCCTCTTCCGGTTCCACACATCTTTGAAGGACACCGGTAACACTTCTCTTGTACACCTCGCCATTGATGAAGGTGTATGCATTGGCTCTCCGTTGGATCCTTCTTGATTCACTTTCGTCAACCGACAAGGTGCCGTTGATCAGGAATTCCTTAATAGGTTTAACCCAAGATGGTGCTTCTCTAACCAGAAACACTGGCACATCTATCTCCATACTATCCACCATCATTGCTTCTTCCGGTATAGACACCGCAGTCCCCGGGTTTACCGGAGCAGTCCCCGAGTGTACCGGTATAGTCCCCGGGTTTCCTTCATCAATATCCATTGGCACCACATGCGATTCCGGTACGAAAATTGATTCTGACTCCGAACTTGGTTTGATCGATGGTACCCTTAAGTGAGCCAAGGCTATTCCGGGAGGAATTTCCTGCCTAGATGAGCCCAGCTTGGACAAAGCATCCGCGGCTTCATTTTCAGCCCGCGGCACATGGTGAAACTCACATCCTTCGAAGAAGCCGGCAATCTTTTGTACGTGAAACCGGTATAAGGCCATGTTGGCATCTTTTGCATCCCAATCTCCGGAACATTGTTGCACCACAAGATCTGAATCGCCGTAGCAAATGATCCGGTGTGCACCGATTTCTTTTGCGACCTTAAGCCCATGGATCAAAGCCTCATACTCAGCGACATTGTTTGATGCCCTGAAATGCACTTGTAAAACATACCGGAGATGATCTCCCTTCGGTGAGGTGAGTATCACACCGACACCCAGACCTTCTTTGAGCTTGGATCCATCAAAGTGCATCTTCTAGTAGTCTACTTTTTGTTCTGGCGGCTTGTATTGCATTTCCGCCCAATCTACCAGGAAATCCGCCAAGGCTTGTGATTTTACGGCATCTCTTCTTTCGTATACCGGCACGTATGGTGACAACTGAATTGCCCATTTTGCAATCCTACCGCTAGCATCTTTGTTACCCATGATATCTGAAATGGGTGCCTCACTTACCACTTTCATGGGGTGCTCCTCGAAATAATGCTTAAGCTTTGTGGCGGCCATGAACACGCCATAGGTCATCTTCTGGAAGTGGGGGTAGTTTTGTTTTCAGAGGGAGAGCACCTCGCTCAAGTAGTATACCGGCCTCTGCACGACTTTTTCTTCCTCCTCTCCTTCCACTACAACCACAACACTTACAACCCGGTTGGTTGTTGCTATGTACAACAACATGGGCTCCCTTTCCAAAGGCGAAGACAGTACTGGTGCGGTGGCTAGCATTGTTTTTAGCTCTTTAAACGTTGCGTCTGCCTGAGGGGTCCAGACGAACGTATCGGATTTTTTCATCAGAGCGTAGAGTGGCAGAGCCTTTTCTCCCAACCTGCTTATGAACCGGCTTAGCGATGCCAAGCTTCCGGTAAAATTTTGCACGTCCTTGAGATATTGTGGTATAGTCATTCTTTCGATTGCCCGGATTTTTACCGGATTAACCTCAATGCCCCGGCTTGATACAACAAAACCAAGCAGTTTGCCGGCAGGGACACCGAAGGTGCATTTTGCCGGATTGAGTTTCATCCGGAACCTTCTTAAGTTATCAAATGTTTGCCGGAGATCGTCGATCAAGGTTTCTTTTACTTTAGTTTTTATCACGACGTCGTCCACATAGACTTGCACATTTTTCCAATTTGATCAAACAAGCATTTTTGCATACAGCGCTGGTACGTTGCACCAGCGTTGCGCAAACCAAAAGGCATAGTGACATAGCAATAAGCCCCGTGCGGGGTAATGAACGCGGTTTTTATTTGATCTTCCTTTTTCAGGGGAATCTGGTGGAAACCGGAATAAGCATCCAGGAAAGACAACAACTCACACCCAGCAGTAGAATCAATCACTTAATCGATCCGCGGTAAAGGGAAAGGATCTTTTGGGCAAGCTTTGTTCAGGTTGGTGTAGTCGATGCACATGCGCCACACCTTTGGAGCTTTTGCTTCAAGGTTCTCTTCTTTCTTCTTCTCGACCAGCACCGGATTGGCTAGCCACTCAGTATGCAGTACTTCCACGATGAAACCGGCAACCAGCAACTTTGTCACTTCTTCTCCAATGATTTTTCTCCTATCCTCAGCAAACCGACGCAAAGGTTGTCGCACCGGCTTAGCATCCTTCTGGACATTTAAAGAGTGCTCAACCAGCTCCCTCGGAACACCTACCAAGTCATCAGTAGACCAGGCAAAGATATTCTGATTCTCACGGAGGAAGCTGACGAGCGCGCTTTCCTATGCCTCACTCAGGCCGGCACCGATACGAACGGTACGCTCAGGGTAAGCCGGATCCAGCACAATGTCCTTTGTTTCTTTTGTCGGCTTGAATGCCGGTGTGCCCAAGTTTCCACTCATTGCCGCTAAGCTCAACTGTGAGGACTGAGCCAGCGCAACCGCGGTTTGCATCCTCCTCTTTTCCTCTGCAATCACCAGCGATTCTGCTAGGTTTGATCCGGCGGAAGCAGTTTCCAGTGAGATCTTGTAGTTTCCCACCACAGTTAAGGGTCCACGAGGCGCCGGCATCTTCATCTTGAGATAGGCCGTATGAGTTGAGGCCATGAAAGCCGCCAATGCCGGCCTCCCTAGCAGCGCATGATAAGGACTGTCTAGGTCTACCACTTCAAACAGAATGTTTTCAACCCGGCAGTTGTCACGTCCTCCGAATGACACATCCACCCGGATTTTTCCTACCGGTGCGCAGGACAGGCCCGGAACGATTCCGTGGAATGTTGTGTGAGTTGGTTGTAGCATGTTTTCTGTTATCCCCAGCGTATGCATGGTGTGCCGGTACATGATATTTATGCTGCTTCCATTGTCTATCAGCACTTTGCTGAACTTGACTCGAGTTGTTGGCCCATGCATGATTGGGTCCACTACAAGAGCATAACCACCCGGATTCGGCATGATCTTGGGGTGATCCTTGAACGACCAGGTGATTTCCTGATCTGACCACAACATGTATTTGGGAATTGCCGGCATCACTGCGTTCACTTCCATGGAACGACGATGCATGCTTTGCCTGTCGGTTGGCTCAGTAACGAACACAACACAGCACAAGTGCGGGTCCTTGTAAACGTTCCGACCCAAAGGTGCCGGTGGTGGTGGTTGGTCATTACCCTCTTCCACCTGATGAACTTGCTGGTGCTGCTGTACCGGTATGGTATTGGCTCCGGTAAGCGGTGGTGGCGGTGGTAATGGATGCTGCTGCAACATGTCATGCGAGGGTGGCAGTATTATGGAACATCCTTGTGCTTGCGCATCTTTTACCGCACCTCTCAACATCAACTGCTTGATCCAGGAACAGTCTTTTGTCAAATGGTTTGCCGGTCTCGTCGGATTCGGAGTGTGAAACCGGCATGGTTGCTCCATTGCTGCCTCCATGGTGTATCTCATATGTTCTTGCCAATCTTTTTTCTCTCCCCACTTCTTCTTTTCAACCCATTGTTTCTTAGGACCCGCCCATGGCTGCGATCCGGTTTTTTGCCTCTGGCTCCCGCTAGGGCTGGAATGTTCCTGTACCGTGGCTACTTGCTGCGGACCATACCTTCTATCCGGAAAATCCTCTCTTCTTTTGTTGTGCCGGTTATCCCGGTATTGATCTTGGCGTGGTTGGCTTGTTTGTGCCGGTTCAGCTTGTACTGCCGGTTGCATTGGGTCTCCCAAGGCATAATTGTCTGCTACCCGCATCATCTCAGCCAATGTGGTTGGCATGTTCCTTTGTAGCCTTTGCCACAGCGGTGATCCTCTCCGGCATCCGTGACAAAACCAAGCAATTGCTTGTGCTTCTATCACTCCTTCACATGTATTCCTTGTTGAGTTCCACCGGGTCAGATAGTCCCGGTCTGTTTCATTAGGACGCTGCAAGCATAGAGCGAGCTGCTGCGGCCTGTTTGGCCTTTTGTAAGTACTGCTGAAATTGCTCACAAAAGCCTCCTCAAAATCCAGCCATCCGTTGATGCTTCCCCTTGGCAAATTGTTAAGCCAAATTCTTGCCGGTCCCACTAGGAAGGACGGTATGATTCTCACGGCCCAGCGCCGGTTTCCTCCGCCACCAGCGACGTACACAGCTGTGACATAATCTGCTAGCCAATCTTCCGGCTTAGTCGTGCCATCGTATGTTTTTGTATCCCGGGGCAACTGGAAGTTGCGCACCGGTGGTTCTTCTCCCATGATACGTGGGCCAAAACATTGCGGACCTGGTGGACCCTCAGCTTCAATCATTTCAGAAAGGTGCACTTTGTCCAGACGGTGCCTCGCATCCCGTTCCGGTAAGCATCTTTCCCCCACGCGTTCCCCCAAAGGGTTCCGGTAGGCTCCGGTTCATTCCACCCCGGAATCTTCTTCATCATATCTTACCGGTACCGCGGCTCTTGCCTGCCGGTACCTTGGTGGCGGCATTTCATTCGCATAAGCAGCTCTGGGCGCTCGATAATTTTGCCCGGTTTCGTCTCTACCGGCATAAGCGTTCCCAGCGTAAGCTTCTCCGGCATAGTCATCTCCGGCATAGCCATGACCTGCCCTTTGATTTTTTCTTCCGGCCTCATATTGCCCGGCTTGTTGTTTTTCGGCAAGAACCGGATCATACACGGTCATCTACCGCGCATTTCCCTCTTTTTCTCTTTTTCTATCCGGATGGGGGGACGATGCCTGCCCATGGGACTTGCTTCCGGCATTCTTTGTCGAACGCACAGATTTTGATGCCGCAGCCGCTTTGTTTGCCTTAGCTAATTCAGCATTTTGTGTTTCTATCATGTCAAGCAACTCTCTAACACGATCATGTTGCTTAGCTAAAGCATCTCCGGTAAGCGATTCGCACAGCTCGACTGCAGCTCTAGCAGCTTTTATGGTTTTATCTGGGCTACTGTACTTAGGTTTCTCTACGATGCTCACAGATGCAGAGGTACTTTTGCCGGCAAGAACTTCCTTACGCAAATCCTGATCTAGATTGCGAGCCTTAAGCCGGTTTTCCGGCATCCTAGCAACCTGAGCGCTAACAAAAGCAAAGCCATGGGCAGCGTTGTACTCACGTAGGGTTAGGTTCAGCTCGCGCTGCGCCCGGATGATGTCCTCACCCCTGGTGAGCAGCTTCTCGCTGCAGGGTCGATGTTCTGCGCGATGGGCGTCGCCAGCACGTTCATCGCCGCTTGGAGAGAGGTCTCCGACAGCGCTGTAGATGCACTTGCAGCACCTTGGTCGCGCTCGGTTGGCTGTTTGGCCGCGCGCGTGGGCCTTGCCTGCCTTGCGCCTTCCACCACGATCTCCTTGCCGGCGTCTGAAAGAACATTTCCCGCCCTTTTGGGTTTTGTGTGTTTGATGTCAACACTAGGTATATATTTATGTGTGTTGATGTAGACAGGTACAAGTGTTCGGAATATATTTTTGCTCAGCGAGATGGTCTGCCAGTTCTGATGATCTGAAGGGTTTTTATCTCTGGCGGAAGTTCCGGCCCCAGCAGGCGGAACTTCCGCCCTGGTATGTTCTGCAGAAGCCCTGTCAGCACAGTTTTCTTTGCTGTTTTTGTTCCCTGGCCGGAAGTTCCGGCGCGAGTGGCCGGAAGTTCCGGTCAGCGGAACTTCCGCCCAACTTCCGGGCAAGTTCCGGAATTGTGGAATTGTGGCTCAGTATAGTCCAGTAAGGTTTTCGGGCAATTCCGGAACTTGGCCGGAACTTCCGGTCACCGGAAGTTCCGCCCTAGTTCCGCCCAATCTTTTATTGACCAGGTCATCTGACGAAGAATCTTCCTGGCGGAAGTTCCGGCTCCCCTGGCCGGTACTTCCGGTGCCAGCCGGAACTTCCGGCCATCCTGACCGGAACTTCCGGTGTTACGAGAAATGGTCCAAACGGTCAGATCTGAGAGCTCCAATCATATAAATAGCTCTCTTCTCCAAAGGGACAGGTGGCTCAATCATTGCACAAGAAATCTGCCAAGCTTCACCTCCATTAGAGCCACCTCAAGAAACACAAGATTTGCAAGATCTCCTTCCTCCCCCAACCAAAGCTCTTGATCTTTGGAGATTCGAAGGAGAAGCCACCGATCTACATCCTCACCGAAGCTTTTTCCATTTCCCCCTCATTTGTTTGAGGGATCTCATGCTAGTGTTCCTATTTGGTTCCCTAGTTGATTTGTGTTGATGTGTTGTTGTTGATTGTTGTATTGTTACAGATTTGGGAGCCTCCAATTCGGTTGTGGATGTGTGCCCCAAGAACCTTGTAAAGGCCCGGTTTCCGCCTCGAGGAAATACCTTAGTGGAAGTGGGCTAGGCCTTCGTGGCGTTGCTCACAGGAGATCTGAGTGAAGCCTTCGTAGCTGTTGGTTTGGCTTGCGTAGCAACCACACTCCTCCAAACGTAGACGTACCTTCTTGCAAAGGAAGGGAACTACGGGAATCATCTCCGTGTCATCGCGTGCTCCACTCTCGGTTACCTCTATCCCAATCTATCTCCTATATATTGCGTAGCTATATCTTGCTTAGTTGATAACCTTATCATATAGGTAAATTCACTTAGTTGCATATCTAGAGAATTTACCTTTGTGTCAAGCCTAAATTGAAAAAGAACTAAAAATTGGTTAGCACCTATTCACCCCCCCTCTAGGTGCGGCATACGATCCTTTCAATTGGTATCAGAGCCTCGGCTCTTATTTCGGGCTTAACCACCTAAGAGTATGCCAGAAGATGGGACTTCGGAAGAGGCCGGTAAGATGGTCACCATGGAGGACATCAATTCGTTGAGATCCTCCATGGACGCTCAAATGGAAAGCATGAGAAAAATGATTTCCGAGCTTTTGACTCCGGTCCTTCCTAAGGCTCCCACCGTAGAGGTAAAGGACACGGGTGTGTTAGAAGAGGGAGGTGCTTCGGCATTACCCTCCTCTACTAAACCCGTGGAAGGTGATAACTTAAACACTATCAAATCTCCCATTGCATCTCCTAGGGATACTAGTGGAGGTGAGAGCTACAATCGAGTAGCTCCACCTTTTCTATCTCCCGATATACCGGTTCCTCATCCCCATTTGAACATTCGAGGCGACCCACCTAAGTTTTCCGTTGAGAATTTCGATACTTGGCGATTTGAGTTTCGCTCTCATGTTTGCAGTGCCTCCAATGAACTTTGGAGAATCATCTTGGAAGGCTTCAACCCTTACAACCCCGACAAGTTGACTAGAAGAGAAGCGGTTGATAGTCAACTCAACAACACCGCCTTGCACATGATTCAAACTAGTGTGGGGACAAAGGATTTGCCTCGTGTTCGGAACTACACCACCGCCAAGGAAGCTTGGGAAGGTTTGGCCGCTAGTTGCATTGGAAGTGAGAGCACGAGAAGTAACAAGTATAATGCTCTTCGGAATCAAGCCGAAGGATTCATGAGGCTACCGGATGAAGATCATCAAGTCATGTATTCAAGACTTCCCATCGTTGCCGATTCCTTCCGGCTTATTGGTGCCACCCACATCAATGACTCTTGGATCAAGGAGAAGTACATTGAATGCATGATGCCGTATGTACCCATTGATGTCAAGACCCTTGTTGGGAGAGAATGCTATTCCTCTCTCTCATCTCAAGATGCCGTGCACGAGATGCCAGCCCTCAAGGTGCTCGAGCAAAACTCTCATGATTCTCTCAATCGTGCCATTGGTATGTCAAAAGGGAACAATCTTGCCTTGATGGTCAACCCCGTAGAAGAAGTGTACCCTCAAGAACAATATAGGGCATCTTGGAGTATGTCCTATCCGGAAGATTTGGAATGCCACTATCATGATCACATGGCCTTCCATGCAAAGTCCTTTTGGGTTGATCCCTCCAAGGCCAAGGAAGACAACATCAAGAGAAACCACAAAAGTGGGTTCACTAACTTTGGTCCTAAGACAAGATCATGCTACAATTGTGATGACAAGCGCCACTTCATTGCCGAATGCCCCTATGAGAATAGAGAGCTTCACAATGGAAGGCTCATTCCCAAGGACAAGAGCAAAGACACAAAGGGCAAATATTCAAAAGCCCCCAACAAGAAATTCTACAACAACAAGACCAAGAAGGGCAAGAGGCCCTCAAGAGTTGTGCTTGTAACAAGGGAAGAATATTCTTCCGATGAAGTTGAAAGTTCTAGTGGTGATGAAGGAGAAGAAAGCTCAAAGGAAGTGGCCGCCATTGCCACTACCAACATTCCCTCTTCATCTCTCTTTGAGTCCCCCAATGAGAATCCTCATATCAAGAATGCACATTGCTTCATGGCAAGGTCCTCCTTGGACACATCTATTGTGCTATCAACTCAAGAAGAATATACCTCCGGAGATGATGATGTTGATGATGAAGAAGATGCAACCTCCAATGGATTGGTCGCTCTTGCCTCCCTCTCCACTAACTCTTCATCACCAAGTGAATCCCCCAATGAGGTCATTCATGTGGAGGAAGAAAGTTGTCTCATGGCTAAATCCTCCGAGGTATCATCTCCTAGCCCCTCTATGCCTAACATATCTAGTGATCTAGGGCTTGATGATGCTAGTATAAAAGTGAAACAAGAAATGCTAGAGTTTGATGAATTCATCCTCAGCCTACAGGGTAACACTAAAAAGCATGTTTCAAATCTCATGGCTCGCATAGCTCAACTAAATCATACTCTTGAGAAAAAGGGTCAAATAGAGAGAGAAGACTCTCTTGAAATCCATGCTCTTAAAAATGCTCTTGAGGAAAGTCAAGAAACCATAGCTTCTCTTGAAGAGAGGTTAGAAAATATTGAAGAGCCTCAAGATAAAATTAACAAGCTCACTAAAGCTAGAGATCTTGCTAGGGCTAAGAATAAAGTGCTTAAAAAGGAAAAGGCCCAATTTGGTGTTGATCATGAGAAACTTGTGAAGGATCTAGATGAACTAGACAAAGCTCACAAAGCTTTGAAGAGTGAATACACTCTCCTATCCAAGTCAAATGAGCAACTTCAAATTAGGCTTGCTTCATATGATGTGCCTAGTTCCTCTACCCCTTCATGTGATCATGCAAATGTTATTGAGGAAAATGCTAGGTTGAAGGATGAACTTGCTAAGGCCTCCTCTCCCCAAAGTAAACTTTCTTTGGATGATCTCTTGAGTAAGCAAAGATCAAACAATGGGAAGGAGGGCCTTGGTTATGGGGCCAAGGCAAAGAAGGCAAACAAGCAAAAGGTCAAGCCCGCACAAGAGAAGAAGAAAGATATCACTAATGGTGAAGCCCCTAAGGGCAAAACCATGAATGATGATGATGCGGGAAATGCTAACCCTCACTATGTTTTATTTAAAGATTATTATGGTGATGTTTATGCTAAATATGTTGGTCCATATGATGGTTATGTTGCTTGGTCTATTTGGGTCCCAAAGACCCTTGTTGCTAACAAAAGAGGACCCATTGAGAAATGGGTACCTAAATCCAAGAATTGATCTCATGTAGGACTATGCCGCCGGAGGTTCAAAATGGGTACTTGATAGTGGATGTACAAGTCATATGACCGGCGGCAAGAACCTCGTCAAGGAGTTGAGGCCCAATATAAATAATATCACCGTCTCCTTTGGCGATAATTCTACATCCGAGGTAATGGGTTTTGGCAAGGTTGTGGTTGCTCACAACATTACTCTTGTGGATGTCATGCTTGTCAAAACCCTTGGTTACAATTTGCTTTCCGTTTCCGCCCTTGGCAAGATGGGTTTCGCCGTCTTTATTGATAATGATATTGTGGTCCTCTTGTGGAGCAAGACTCTAAAAGTCGCTTTCGTTGGGTATCGCGAACATAACTTGTATGTGGTGGACTTTTCGGGGACCACCACTTCAAGTGCGATGTGCCTATTCGGAAAGGCGGATGTGGGTTGGTTGTGGCATCGCCGCCTAGCCCATGTCAACATGAGAACTTTGCAAAGCCTTCACAAGGGGAACCATATTGTGGGACTAATGGAAAATGTTTCTTTTGCCAAAGATCGTGTTTGTAGGGCTTGTGTTGAAGGCAAAATGCATGACTCTCCGCATCCAAGCAAGACTATCATCTCTTCCAAGAGGATCTTGGAGCTCCTTCATGTGGATCTCTTTGGTCCCGTTACTCATGCAAGTCTTGGTGCGAAGAAACATTGCTTGGTGATTGTTGATGATTACTCAAGATACACTTGGGTCTACTTTCTCAAGACGAAAGATGAGACTCAACAAATATTCATTGACTTTGCTACCGAGGTGCAACGCCAACACAACCTCCTCATTATGGCAATAAGAAGTGACAACGGCTCCGAGTTCAAGAACTATACACTCAATGATTTTCTTAGTGATGAGGGGATACGTCATCAATATTCCGCTGCTTACACCCCTCAACAAAATGGTGTTGCGGAGAGGAAGAACCGAACTCTTATGGATATGGCAAGATCTATGATGGCGGAGTATAAATCCCGCTATAACTTTTGGGCCGAAGCCATCTCCACCGCTTGCCACTCTTCTAACCGGCTCTATCTCCACAAGGGATTGAACAAGACTCCATATGAAATACTCACCGGCAACAAGCCCAATATCTCATACTTCAAGGTGTTCGGTTGTAAGTGTTTCTACAAAATCAAAGGAGTTCGTTTGTCTAAATTTGCTCCTAAAGCTTTGGAGGGTATATTTGTTGGTTACGGTGCTGAATCTCACACTTATAGAGTCTTTGATGTATCCTCCGGGATTATCATTGAATCTTGTAGTGTGAAGTTCGAAGAAAATGATGGCTCCCAAGTGGGGCAAGTTGATGTATGTGCAGGTGATGAAATACCTCAAGATGCCATAGTAAGAATGGGTGTGGGATTTTTCCGCCCCATTGAGGGACACGGTGTGGCGTCTCGGGAAGAACTATGCTCTACCACGGTGGAGCCCTCATCCTCTCAACATCAACAAACCCCATCTCTTGAAGCTAATGATGCACCAACCCAAGAACAAGAAGAAAACCCTCTCTCTCATGAACAAGATCAAGGACAAGATCAACCAAGAATTCATGATGGCTCCGATGAGTATCCATTTGATATTTGCGCTTCACCAAATATTGTCCAAGATCAAGCACATGAGGATGAGCAATCTCAAGAAATTGAGGAAGCTCAAATTCAAGGTCAAGACGGGGACCCAAATGATCAAGTTGATCAAGTGACACCTCCAAGGCCAAGAAGAACCAAGGAGGAGATCGAGACCCGCCGACTAGCAAGAAGAGAAAGGCAACTTGAGCGTCTTGGACACACACATGACAAGGTTCTTGGTGATGTAAGGGCAAAAGTTTCCACAAGAAGGCAATTGGCTAACTTTAGCAATCATCATGCTTACATCTCCTTAGTGGAACCCAAGAAAGTATTTGAAGCCCTTGAAGATTCGGATTGGTTGGAAGCTATGCACGAGGAACTCAACAACTTCAAGCGCAACAAAGTGTGGACCTTAGTAAAGAAGCCAAAGGAGTGCCGCAATGTTATAGGCACTAAATGGATTTTCAAGAACAAGCAAGATGAGTTTGGAAATGTTGTGAGGAACAAGGCAAGATTGGTGGCTCAAGGGTTCTCTCAAGTTGAGGGAATTGACTTTGGAGAAACCTATGCTCCCGTGGCTCGCCTTGAGTCCATCCGTATCCTTCTTGCTTATGCATCGCATCATAACTTTAAGTTACAACAAATGGATGTGAAAAGTGCATTTCTTAATGGTCCATTGCATGAAGAGGTTTATGTTAAGCAACCCCCGGGGTTTGAGGATCTCAACTTTCCTAACCATGTCTACAAGCTTGATAAAGCACTTTATGGTCTCAAACAAGCTCCTAGAGCTTGGTACGAGCACCTTAAAGAATTGTTGGTAGACCGTGGGTTTGATGTTGGGCTAATCGATCCCACTCTTTTTACTAAGAGGGTCAATGGGGAGCTTTTCGTTTGCCAATTATATGTTGATGATATTATCTTTGGTTCTACTAACAAAGCTTTCAATGATGAATTTTCAAAGCTTATGACCGATAGGTTTGAGATGTCTATGATGGGAGAGATGAAGTTCTTCCTTGGTTTTGAGATCAAGCAATTGAGAGAAGGAACCTTCATCAATCAAGCAAAATATCTCCAAGACATGCTCAAGAGGTTCAAGATGACCGAGTTGAAGGGTGTGGCCACTCCTATGGTTACCAAATGTCATCTTGCACTTGATCCCAATGGTAAAGAGGTGGATCAAAAGGTATATCGCTCCATGATTGGATCCTTGCTTTACCTTTGTGCATCTAGACCGGACATAGTGTTGAGTGTTGGTGTGTGTGCAAGGTATCAAGCTTCTCCTAAAGAGAGCCACATGATGGCTCTCAAAAGAATCTTTCGATATTTGGTTGATACCCCAAGATATGGTATTTGGTACCCCAAAGGCTCAAGTTTTATTCTCAATGGATATACCGATGCGGATTGGGCGGGTGACAAGGATGATAGGAAATCAACTTCCGGGGCTTGCCAATTCCTTGGTAGGTCCTTGGTGTGTTGGTCTTCTAAGAAGCAAAATTGCATATCTCTCTCCACCGCCGAAGCTGAATATGTTGCCGCCGCAAGTGGATGCACTCAATTGTTATGGATGAGGCAAACTTTAAAGGAATACGGTGTCATTTGTGACAAAGTGCCTCTATTATGTGACAATGAAAGTGCCACCAAGATTGCCTACAATCCGGTGCAACATTCAAGAACGAAGCATATTGAGATCCGGAATCATTTCATAAGGGATCATGTTGCCCGTGGTGATATTGAGCTTATCTATGTTCCTACCAAAGATCAACTTGCCGATATATTCACGAAGCCTCTTGATGAAGCAAGGTTCTCTTATTTGAGGAATGAGCTAAATATCATTGATTCAAGGAGTATAGCTTGACCATCTTGCAAACACACCTTTGTCTCAAAACTTTATTTGGTTTAGATGTGGGCATGGAAATAGGGGGAGTGCGGTTTAAACTATTGAGCTATCCCTCCCCCCATAATGCCAACATTAAGAAATCATTCTCTTTATATCATATGTTGATATGTGAGCTTCAATGATGAGTATTGATTTGGACCCAAGATATATCTTCGCGGTGCCATACCATAACACTCATATATGGTGGCCTAGGCCACCACACTCTTCTTTGTGAAGAGTTGGAGTTATTTGGCTCTTCATTGAGTTTTATTGACATCTCCTTGTTTATGGGAAATCACTCACTTTTGGCCTTCATTTGCATTATTTGCAAAAATGAGTGATCATGTACCATCTCACAGTTTGGCTCATCTGTCCTAAGCCTATCTCATCTAAGCCATATCCTCTACTTATCTCCGAGTGCACCAACATCCTGTCAAAACTTGCTCCTGGCACAGTTTTTCTCGCTTCACCGGAAGTTCCGGTCGTTCTG
This sequence comes from Lolium perenne, assembly GCF_019359855.2. Taxonomy (NCBI): domain Eukaryota; kingdom Viridiplantae; phylum Streptophyta; class Magnoliopsida; order Poales; family Poaceae; genus Lolium; species Lolium perenne. The sequence continues at coordinate 167,875,825 of NC_067244.2, forward strand.
ACCGGTACTTCCGGCTGGAATTTCCTGCCAGTTCCTGCCGCTGTTGCTGTTCAGTTGGAGTGGTTTCTGGGGGACCGGAAGTTCCGGCTCCATCGAGCGGAACTTCCGCCCTTACGGAACCACTTCATATCCGGTCGGGAACAGGGAGGCAGTTCCTGCCTCCTCACTTTCCCCCACCCAAGATCTATTCAAGTGCTCTCTCTCCCTGTGGTGGCTGCTCCTCTCTCTCCGGCCGGATCTCCCTCCTCCGGCGACCTCCGCCGGATCGGCTCCGTGGATCGGCATCCACTCCCTCTCCTCCTCCATGGCTCCCCCCGGTTTGTGCCCTCTCCCTCTCTATGTGTGGGTAGACCTCACTAGATGAACTATAGGGCATACTCTAGGCAAAGCTATGGTAGAACATCTCTAGATGTCTTTCCCGTACTAGAACTTGCTTAGGATGTTGTTGTGATGCGGATTATCGAGCCATTGCCTCAGATCTGGTGAGAAACTGCCGCTGTATTCGAACAGCCGGAAGTTCCGGCTCCACACGCCGGAACTTCCGCCCAGGGGCGGAACTTCCGCCGGTTCTCACCGGAACTTCCGGCCTGGCGATTTTTTCTGCTGTTACTCAATATCCTGTGCTGGCTCTGGTTTTGGCCTCCTTGCTTGTGTGCACTCATTTATCATTCCTATCTTGTTGATTCCATCCCAGGTTCATCCAAGAAGAGAGGCAAAGGTCATGTGGATGAGATTGAGGAAGAACTTGAGCAAACTAGACCATCCAAGCTCACCGCTCGTCAGCAATCCGCTCAAAGGCAAAAGACACCCGCAGTGAGAGGCAAGAATATCCATGTATCCGTGAAGAACATGCTATATCTTGAGTACAAGGAGCTCCGTGACATGAACCCTTACCTCACCCCTCGGAACAATAGGGTTGGGGATAAGCGGTTTCACAACAAGACTCAAGAGGAGATTTTCTATGAGGTGTATGTGCCATTCAAGAAGGGGGTAGCCCCGCAACATGCCATTGACACCGGGAAGATGGCCGCTTCTAGGTACTTTGAAGAAGCCTATGCTATGTGTGGAGAGTTTGGGCTCTATCCCATTATGGAGCTCAACAAGGATTATGATGTCGGGTTGATTCATCAATTCTATGCCACCGTCCATTTTCAATCGGATGAAGCTAAAACCTTCCGGTGGATGTCTCATGAAAGGCTACTTGAGTCTAACTTGGCGAAGTTTGGAAGTGCCCTTGGATACCCTCGTCACCCGGGCATAGATGCAAATGGTTGGAGGTGCCATGATAGCTCCTTTGCTCAAACAAGGGAAGTCTTGGAGCCCCTCTACATCAAAGGTTGGGGTATTCCGGGCAAGAGTGCGGATCTTCTCCCTACTTGGGACATTATGCTTAGAGTCTACCGGGAAACCATTGGACCAAAGGGTAGCAACCTTGATGAGCTACATCTCTATGAAGTGGATCTAATGGCAAACTCTTTTGCTAAGAGGGACACCGGTGAGAGGCTTGATGTGATGGACTACATCTATCATGAGATGTGGTCATGTGTGATGGAGAAGAAGCTTCCCGCGTTTGCTCCATACATTATGAAGCTCATTGAGGACACTTGGGTTGATACTTATGAGAGCTCCCTCATTCACTCCATTCCCCTCAGTATCACATCCCATGAAGTGAAGGTTTTGAGGACCAAGCGCCACAACTCTCCGATAAAAGATGTTACACCCATGGATGAGAAGCCACCAAGCTGGGCTTCTAAGCTTGCTCGCCGCATGAGACAGATTTTTTGCCTCACCTCTGCAGTCAACCACCGCCAGTATTAGCAGCATGCAGAAGCCAAGAAGTCTCGGGTTCGTCAGAAGAGCATCATGAGGGCTCTTAGTGTGGACGTGTCTCCTCCCGGATCCGAGGAGGACATCACTCCGGAGGCTGAGTGGGTCTCTCAGCATGGCATGCCTCTCCCTCCAGATGGTCTTGAGATCGAGTCTCCTCCGCTCACTCCTCCCTACCCCGGCGCTTCATCGAACCTCCCTCCCGGCTGGGCTAACGCCGACCCTTGGGACGTGTAGTTTCTCCTTTCCCTTTTTGGTGCCTTGGTGCCAAAGGGGGAGAGTGAGAACCTTATTAGGTTGCTCTCCGTTGGGTATTTGCATGGGGGAGTCACAAGCTCGTGTTGGCTTTGATTTTTATCGCTTGTGATTCTATTTATCTTGTGGTGTCGAACTTTGTCCTAGTTTATTTGGCTTGTAAACTCTATCTATGTGTTTGGAACCTTATCTATGTGTATGGTAAACTCCGTATGTGAGTCTTCCATGGTTATCTATGTGTGCATGATCTTATTGCTAACCCATGGAAGACGGTTGCAAGATATAGGGGGAGCTTCTTTTGTACCAATGCCCATATCTAGGGGGAGCTCCTCTACATCTTGCACATTGTTGGTTTACATACTTCATTCCTTGCAAATACTTGTGTTGTCATCAAACACCAAAAAGGGGGAGATTGAAAGAACATTTCCCGCCCTTTTGGGTTTTGTGTGTTTGATGTCAACACTAGGTATATATTTATGTGTGTTGATGTAGACAGGTACAAGTGTTCGGAATATATTTTTGCTCAGCGAGATGGTCTGCCAGTTCTGATGATCTGAAGGGTTTTTATCTCTGGCGGAAGTTCCGGCCCCAGCAGGCGGAACTTCCGCCCTGGTATGTTCTGCAGAAGCCCTGTCAGCACAGTTTTCTTTGCTGTTTTTGTTCCCTGGCCGGAAGTTCCGGCGCGAGTGGCCGGAAGTTCCGGTCAGCGGAACTTCCGCCCAACTTCCGGGCAAGTTCCAGAATTGTGGAATTGTGGCTCAGTATAGTCCAGTAAGGTTTTCGGGCAATTCCGGAACTTGGCCGGAACTTCCGGTCACCGGAAGTTCCGCCCTAGTTCCGCCCAATCTTTTGTTGACCAGGTCATCTGACGAAGAATCTTCCTGGCGGAAGTTCCGGCTCCCCTGGCCGGTACTTCCGGTGCCAGCCGGAACTTCCGGCCATCCTGACCAGAACTTCCGGTGTTACGAGAAATGGTCCAAACGGTCAGATCTGAGAGCTCCAATCATATAAATAGCTCTCTTCTCCAAAGGGACAGGTGGCTCAATCATTGCACAAGAAATCTGCCAAGCTTCACCTCCATTAGAGCCACCTTAAGAAACACAAGATTTGCAAGATCTCCTTCCTCCCCCAACCAAAGCTCTTGATCTTTGGAGATTTGAAGGAGAAGCCACCGATCTACATCCTCACCGAAGCTTTTTCCATTTCCCCCTCATTTGTTTGAGGGATCTCATGCTAGTGTTCCTATTTGGTTCCCTAGTTGATTTGTGTTGATGTGTTGTTGTTGATTGTTGTATTGTTACAGATTTGGGAGCCTCCAATTCGGTTGTGGATGTGTGCCCCAAGAACCTTGTAAAGGCCCGGTTTCCGCCTCGAGGAAATCCCTTAGTGGAAGTGGGCTAGGCCTTCGTGGCGTTGCTCACAGGAGATCTGAGTGAAGCCTTCGTGGCTGTTGGTTTGGCTTGCGTAGCAACCACACTCCTCCAAACGTAGACGTACCTTCTTGCAAAGGAAGGGAACTACGGGAATCATCTTCGTGTCATCGCGTGCTCCACTCTCGGTTACCTCTATCCCAATCTATCTCCTATATATTGCGTAGCTATATCTTGCTTAGTTGATAACCTTATCATATAGGTAAATTCGCTTAGTTGCATATCTAGAGAATTTACCTTTGTGTCAAGCCTAAATTGAAAAAGAACTAAAAATTGGTTAGCACCTATTCACCCCCCCCCCCCTCTAGGTGCGGCATACGATCCTTTCAGCGTCAGCCACGCCTGCCATCATTACCTCGACACTGCCGGCGGCGCGGCCAGCGCAGAGCCACCTTGGTGGGTCCGGCGCTACTAGCACCGGCGAGGGGCGCTGGCGCACAGGGACGGTGCCGAAGTAGACGCGGTGGCTGCCGAACTCGATGATGCGGCCGTTCTTGGGGAAGATGCCGCCGTTGGCGAAGCAGCCCGCGTTGTCGTTGATGAAGTCCATGGAGTAGATGCGCTGCACAAGCGCAGACACCGTCCGCTCGCCGGAGACGTTGAGGAGGCCCGCCCGAATGTGAACTCCAGCCAGCGCCGCTTCTTGCCCCACGGTGGGCGCCAACTGTCGTCGTGGTGAACAGACAGATGCCATAGGATGGCTTAAGTTGGGGCCGAATGGGCGCTAGAGGATTCGGGTGAGGGTTTTTGGTAAGGATGGGATGGATCTCCTAAGAACTTGGCCTTGGCCAGAGCTAGAAGAAGAAGAACACATGTATGAACTCAGATCTAGATCTCTCCCTTCATTGATCTCAAATGGTTACAGGTTTTTGGATACAAGGTGCAACATATGGCTCATGCCCGCGATGGGGTGTGCCCCCTCTCCTTATATAGGGGAGAGGGTGGCTTACAGGGGAACAAACCCTAGGAAACCCTAATGGCATCTTTGAACAGACAAACTACTTTACAAAGCTACTTTAAACATAGGTGACGCCGGTATCTCTTTAATCAGGGAGGTGACGTCCTCCGGCTGCTTTCAGCGTCACCTTCTTCTTTATCGTCAGGGATTCGTTTAAAGCTACTTTGCTTAGCTCATCTTTGTCCTCTAGCCCTTGAGAGAATCTTTGACCAGTCTCGCCGATGTGCTACAATACACATCTTACCGGTAACCCGGTGTCTTCTTAGCTCATTCCGGTATACCCCTCTTGGGGATACCGGTATAGATTTACTTAGCCAAACGCTTAACTTCACATTCCGGAATAAACCTTAAACCGGTATCTTGATGGCTCAAACCATCCGGTTTGGCATGCCTTTGGCATACCGGGGGTCATCCCCCCAACAATACTATTGCTAATAATTTAGCTACATTGGATCTTGATAAAGGTAATGAGGCTCGTTTTGATTTTGAATATGCACGTGTAGAGAATTTCTCTACTACTATATTGTTTGAAGAACTAACGAATAGGTTTGGTCTTGATCCTCATATTTTAGTAGAAGTTTCTAAATCTTTTTCTATGCATTTGAATGTTCCCAAGAAAGGATTTAAGGTCTTTGATGAACCTCTTAAGACTTCACCATATATTTCTAAAGTTGATGGGTTCAGCAAACTTCATCGGTCATTATAGAAGAATATGTGGAATCTCCTCCATATCCAAACAGGGTGAAAGAAAATTTTCTCAACGCTGTTGCAAATAGGAGTGCTAAGATATGTCATGAGCCTTATGAACAAATCTATATGAAGCCTCAAATTTCGGCCATAAAGGAGTTAAATGAAGAGACTCCTTGTGATGTCTATTTATGCAAAGATTCCACTAAGGTATTTCAATGTATGACTACTATAACTGGTAAACCTATTATATCTTGTGATATTGTAACTTCATGTTATCATGGTCTTTGTGATATTGGGGCAAGTATAAGTGTGATACCATATTCTCTATATCTCGAAATCAAGCTCGATATTGATCCCATACACATGGAGTAAACATGTATAACTATTCAATTTGCTAATAAAGAAGTTATTAGTCCTTTAGGCATGGTAATAGATGTTGAAGGATTAGTAGGAAAGATTAAGTATCCCGCTGATTTCATTGTGCTTTGTTGCTCCCAAGATGCATTTTGTTCTATTATATTTGGTAGACCTTTCTTACATACTGTTGGTGCTGAAATTGATTTGCCAAAAGAGAGAGCGTTTATTAAATGTGTTGGAGAAAAGTTAGAATTTAATTTTTCCAACCTTACTGATAAGCATTTAGAAAAATAAAAATTTCAATAAGATATTGTAGAAACTCTTGCTTCTGTGGCAGTTGCTTCATCAGAAGCGGTGGAACGATATGTACTTAATCAAGAGGAGCCATATAGTAATGAAGAAAGAGAAGCATTAGAATTTTTTATCTCAACAACCACCGCATTTGCAATTGCATAGTCCACTGACAATCTTGGAGTGTTGCCACCACCCAAAGAAGATCCTAGTTTTGGATTAAAACATTTGTCTAATGATATGAAATATGCATACCTTGATGAGAAAAATTATATCCTGTTATTATTAGTGCTAATCTTTCACGAGAAGAAGAAACAAAATTACTAGAAGTATTGCATCATAGGCCAGCCATTGGATATTATCTTGATGATCTCAAAGGTATAAGTCCAGATCTATGCATGCATAAGATTAATTTGGAAGAAGATGCAAAGCCCGGTGTTGATTATGAACGCCGTCTTCATCCAAAAATGAAGGAAGTGGTAAGAAAAGAGGTAATCAACCTTATAGAGGTTGGTACTATTTATCCTATAGCTGATAGTAAATGGGTAAGTCATGTTCATTGTGTGCCTAAGAAAGGTGGAATTATTGTGGTTCCAAATGATGGAAATGAACTTTTCGCTCACCACACCGTTAGTGCCTATAGAATGTGCATTGATTTCAAAAAATTAAATAAAGCTACTCGTAAGGATCATTATCCTTTACCTTTTATTGATCAAATGTTAGAAAGATTATCTAACCATTCACATTTTTGCTATCTTCATAGTTATTCTATTATTTCTCAAATACCTGTACACAAAGATGATCAAGAAAAGACTACTTTTACTTGTCCCTTTGGTACTTTTGCTTATAGAGGAATGCCTTATGGTTTATGCAATGCTCCTGCTACTTTTCAAAGATGCATGAATACTATATTTGTTGATTATATTGAAATGATTATGGAAGTGTTTATGGATGATTTTTCTATCTATGGTACCTCTTTCAATGATTCCCTATTCAATCGTAACAAAGTTCTGCAGCGGTGTGAGGATCAACACCTAGTCCTTAACTGGGAGAAGTGCCATTTTATGGTTACGGAAGGTGTAGTCCTGGTGATCGAGTATCTAGAAGAGGCATTGAAGTGGACCGCGCGAAGATAGAAGCCATGGAGAAGCTACTGATACGTCTAAGACGTATCTACTTTCCCAAACACTTTTGTTGTTGTTTGCCTTCTATCTTGTGTGTTTTGAATGCAACTAACACGAACTAACGCTGTTTTCAGCAGAATTGCTCTAGTGTCTCGTTTTTGTGCAGAAATCCAACTTTCAGGAAAATTCCCGGAAAATATCGCAAAATCCATATTTCACCCGAATAGTCACGGAGCTGGAAGGCGAGACGGAGGGGGTCCACGAGGGGCCCACACCTACCCTAGGCGTGGGCCAGGCTTGGCCGCGCCTAGGGGTGGTCTGGCCGCCTCGGCCACCCCCTCGACCTCTCCTTCGCACTGTAAGAAGCCCATGACCTGAAAACACCGGGGGGTTCGACATTTTTCCAGAAAGTGTTCCGTTGCTCCGCCGCCACCAGAAACCCTAATCCAGGACAAGAAACTCCGTTCTGGCACCCTGCCGGGACGGGAATTTGGAGGAGATCATTGAAATCACCGACGCCTCTCCATCAACCATCCATGATTCCCCCATCCATGTGTTAGTAATTCCCCGTTGTAGGCTGTAGGGGATGGCATGGATTGGATGAGATTGGTCATGTAATAGCTATAAGATTGCTATGGGCATAGTGCCTAGTATCCGTTGTTACTATTTTTGACATTGTTGCAACTTGATGTGCTTAATGTTTGTCACTTTGGGCCCGAGTGCCATGATCTCATATCTGAACATGTTATTGATTCATGAGGATAATTATTGTTTTTTATCATATCTGCAAGTTGTATACACATATTGTTGTCCGGAACCCGAGGCCCGAACGTGACATAAATTGGGATAACCGGAGGGGATGGTTATGATGTGAGGATCACGTTTGTTCATGGAGTGTTAATGTTTTGCTCCGATATTCTATTAAAAGGAGTACCTTAATTACCAGTAGTTTCCCTAGAGGCCCCGCTGCAACGGGATGGTAGGAAAGATGTCGTGCAAGTTTCTCATTGCGAGTACGCACGACTAAATAGGAACACATGTTTAGGATGCTTATATCATTATTACTTGCAATGCCTATGTCTTGCTATTATATGGACTCTCTGATTCATGCAACGCCCGTTCACCCATCCCTGTGCCTACAGTATTTGAATCCTGATGTCTACTGCAATCATCGCTACTGCTGTTTTTATTTCGCTACTACTATTACTTCACTACTACCACTGCTATAAAAATATTACTACTGATAAACTGTTGCGAGCAAGTCTATTTCCAGGTGCAGGTGAATTGACAACTCATCTGTTAAAGCTTTTAAATATTCTTTGGCTCCCCTTGTGTCGAATCAATAAATTTGGGTTTTACTTCCCTCGAAGACTGTAGCGATCCCCTATACTTGTGGGTCATCGATACCATATCTGCGGCATAATAAAGGTATAAGAAGTTTCCTTGAGCATGTTGGGTTTTATAGAAGATTCATTAAGGACTTTTCTAAAATATCAAAGCCTCTTAATAATATCATGAAAAAGGATGTTCCATTTTATTTTGATGATGATTGTGTGGAGTCTTTTAATGTTTTCGTTAGTTCTCCTATAATTCAGCCACCTGATTCGAATTTACTGTTTGAAATTATTTGTGATGCAAGTGATTATGTGGTAGGTGATGTTTTGGGACAAAGAGTTGATAAGAATTTAAATGTTATATATATTATGCTAGTAAGACTCTTGATGGCGCCCAAAGAAATTATGCTACTACTGAAAAATAATTTTTAGTTGTGATCTTTGCTTGTGATAAGTTTGGACCTTATATAGTAGATTCCAAAGTTATTTTGCACTCTGATCATTCATCTATTAAATATCTTATGAATAAGAAAGATGCCAAGTCTAGGCTTATTAGATGGGTTTTATTATTGCAAGAATTCGATTTACATATTGTTAATCGAAAGGTGATGATAGTCATCTAGCTGATCATTTGTCTAGAATGGAAAACATTCCGAATGATACAACCCATATTAATGATAGCTTTGCTAATGAACAACTTGCAAATATTAATGTGTCTGGTGCAAGCGTAGCTTACCCATGGTTCGTTGATTATGCTAATTTTATTGTTGGGAAAGTTATGCCAGCACATTTTACTTATCAACAAAGAAATACATTCTTCCATGATCTTAGACATTACTTTTCAGATGATGTTTTTCTTTATAATAAGGGAGTTGATGGTATTATTAGATGTTGTGTACCTGAGTTTGAACAACAAAGTATTATAAAAGACTGCCACGACAGCCCTTACAGAGGCCACCACGCAGGAGACTGCACAGCTGCAAAGGTATTGCAATCCGGTTTTTATTGGCCTACTTTATTTTAAGATTGTTCTACTTATATTAAAGTTTGTGATAAATGTCAACGCGTTGGGAATATTAGTAAGAGAAATAAAATGCCTATGAATTATACATTACCTCTTGAACCATTTGATGTGTGGGGATTTGACTTTATGTGGCCATTTCCTGCCTCCAAAACGCAGCATACTCACATTTTGGTTGCAGTGGATTATCTTACTAAGTGGGTGGAAGAAATTCCGATAAAAAGTGTTGACCATGCTACTGCAATGAAGATGTTAAAAGACATCATTTTTTCCAAGTTTGGAGTACGTAGATTTTTAATTACTGATGGTGGTTCTCACTTTATTCATCAAGTTTTTAGAAAAACTTTGGCTAAATATGGTGTTAATCATAGAGTAGCATCTCCATATCACCCACAAACTGGTGGTCAAGTTTTTTTTTTTGAGATAACAACTGATGGAATTCAACAATGGCGAAACCGATTACAAACGACTCCACAAAAAAAGGAAAATACAATATGGACCCAGAAGACCACACACCATACTCCCAAATCGCAATCAAGCCCATCGTCCTCATCCTCACCACCCAAGTACAGAGACCGAATCCGGAAGCCGCCCGTCTTCAGACACCATCGAGTCACCGCCGCCACCATCACCACATTGGGCTTTGAACACCGTAGGAGTGCCCACCCCGAGGGGTGAGAGCTAATAATCTTTTCCAGACCATCGGGCAGGCGGGAGCTGGTGGAGACCAAGCAGAACCTCCAATCCATGGACCCCGAGCAGTAGGTCCCAACCATCGATGCCACGACAAGCCACCTCATCCCCTTGCCACCATGGCCGGCCAGAGGAAGCTTCACGATGCGACAATCGCATCTCAAAAAAAAGACCCTAAAAACCCTAACGAGGAAGGCGATTGTACCGTCCCCTTCCACTCCCTCGCCACCATGGCCGGCCGAGGGGAAGACAGCAGTAACAACAGCCCTCCGACTCCCAAAGCTCCATGGCAGAGTCGACATGCGACCGTGCCCGGAGGGACCACCCTCCCCAGCTCCACCGATCTGAGAGGAAACCAGGCCAGCAGCTTGCCAGTGCCACCACATGTGGCCTTGACGAGATAGGGACCGAGCTCCATCACCTTTATTCTGACGCGACGCCGCCTCCACCATCTCGGCAGCGCTTCCCGAGACCCTAGGGGACCTCACCATCGACGATCCGAAGATCCGCCGCCAGTAGGGCGATCCCATCGCACAGGAAGCCGATCCACCACCGTGGAGACGTCCACGCCGCCGCACACCCGCGACAGCTTGATGCCGGAGCCGCCGAAGACGCACGCTGCCGCCGGGGAAGCCTCCGCCATGCGAGGGACGATGCCCCCGCCGTCGCCGCCAGGGCTTTGCCCTGCGGGTCTTCCGGCGGCGGCGGGGAGGAGGGGGCGAGGAGGGAGGTGGCAGGCGGCCGACGGCGGGGATCTTCCCCGAGTCGCCTAGGGTTAGGCGACGCGGGGATCATCTTGTTGTTTAGTGTTGCTAACAAACACGTTTTAACAACGATGATTGCATACTGGTGGTCAAGTTGAATTGAGCAATAGAGAATTAAAGCTTATATTAGAAAAGACAGTTAATAAGTCTAGGTCTGATTGTCCAACTAAAATCAATTAAGCATTATGGGCTTATAGAAATGTTTTTAAAAATCCTATGGGAATGTCCCCTTATAGAATGGTCTATGGAAAAGCTTGTCATTTACCTATAGAGTTAGAACACAAAGCTAGGTGGGCCATTAAGGAACTTAACTTTGATTTTAAAACTACGGGAGAGAAGAGAATCCTAGACATAAACCTATTAGATGAATGGAGCAATGAAGCTTATGAAAGTGCTAGATTGTTCAAAGAAAAAGTTAAAATTGGCATGACAAAAGAATAGAGAGGAAGGAATTCAAAGTAGGAGACCAATTGTTATTATTCAACTCTCGTTTCAAGTTCTCTGCAGGAAAACTAGCATTGAGATGGCGGGGTCCATTGGTTGCACAAGAGGTGCGTCACTCCGGAGCCATCCGGCTCCATGGAGATTACAAAGGTAAGTCTCATGTTGTTAATGGACAACGTCTTAAACATTATATTGCAGGAGAATGTTTCATAGGAAATGTGGAAGTGTTACATCTCCGGACTTCGGAAGCTATCATCACCGATAATTTCAGTCCATCACACACCAAAAACCAATAATAGTCGAGATACAGTACGTAGCGATCTCGGAATCTTTTCGTATTTTAGGATAATTACTTTTTGCAAAATAAGGAAGATTCGCGAAAGATTTGGGCGAAACGGAGTCACGAGGGGCGAAAGAGCCCAGGTGGTGCACCCTAACTGGCTGGGCGTGCCACCCGAGGTCATTCGCACCTCAGACTTCCTTTTCGCCTCGTTTTCGACTCAAACTCTTCGCTTTTACCTAAAAACCGTCAATATATGCCCCCCTCTGCTGATCTAATCTCGCATCAATTCTTTTTCGAGCGAACATTGTTTTCTACCCTGTCTTTCAGATTTGTCTCCACCAAACCTTAGCTATGTCTTCGGGAGGTTCCTACCAATGCTCCTCCATCAAGATGATGATGGTGAGCTTGATGGGCTTACTCCTACATCCATGTGCAAGAGAACGAGGAGGAGGGACCCCTTCGAAGATGAATATGAAGAGGAAGAGGAGGAGAAGGAAGAAGATGATGATGAAGATGAAGAATAAGAAGAGGACATCAAGCCCATCATCAACGCTGGAGAGAAGGGGAAGCTCCCGGTACCTGCTATACCAGTCGCTGCTGCGAGAGTTGTGCCTCCTCCCTAAAAGATGAAGCACACCTCTCGCATAAGGACTTGTGGAGGAGTCCCTAAACACTCTTTATCTTCCAAGCATCTTGTTATCAGTCTTCAACGCAAGAAAATCGTGAAGGTTCCAACTAAGGATCTTCCAGGAGAGTGGGATCATCACATCCCCAAAAGGATGAGAGGATCAACACCGGAGTGGAAGCCTAGCAGGGAGATGATCGGAGGGAAGTTGTGGGAAGACCTGCCGAGGATTTTTTTGCAACTTCATCAAGCTGATAGGCTCATGATGGGCATAATTCAAGATCTTTGGAACCAAAACGACCCGAAGCATCAGGACAAGAAGAAGAAGAAGAAGAAGAAAAGATCTACACCAACACTCAAGCTTGGGAAGTTATATCAAGTCTTTTTATGCTTTTTAGTTTATCATATCATTTTTAGTTCGTCGTATTAGTGGGGTTCTGCTTTCGTCTAGCAGTATCAAGTCTCTTATAGTTTGGAGATCTCTTAGAGCATTATCATCTATCTTTGGTCAAGTGGTTTTTAATGAAATTTGAAGTATGGTGTCATCCATGACTCTTTTGTATGGAGATTTATGGGTAACACTCATGCAGATGTGCTCCTCATATTTATAAATTTCAATCACATCTTATCTTGAATTTAATTAACTTAAACATGTTGGAAAAGCATATAATTTTGTAAGTATGGCTTGCAACAAAGGAAAGATCAGCAAGCAATACTAAGCATTATAAGAAAAATCAAAATACCTTGAAGTTGTGATGGAGATGTGGTCTTGGAGAACAAATAGTTAGGAAGAGGTTATGCCAAGGAAGTATGAGATATTCTTGTGCTACTTGGTAATCAACGGGTAAATTGATGTCATGGATATTTCAATACATATGCTCCAACAAGTTTGTGAAAGAATAGGTCGGCACCCGAGAATTCGGTTAGCCATGGAAAGTGAAAGACAAAGGTGGATGTAAAGCATATGACATGATTGAAAGATCCATGAATAAGGAATTTATAGTGGTTACTAAGGGGCAAGACTATTAACTGATCATATAAAGGGAAAAGCAAAGTGTTTGATGAACATCAAACTTCATGCTCTTCTTGTCATTTAACAATTCCTATTATTGTAACTAGTTGCTCTATGAGAGTTTATCTTCAGTGCAAAGGCAGAGTAAAGAAGAACAAGTTGGTAAAAGGCCAAGCATATAAGTGATCTATACTTATAGACACACATGAAGCATTGTTCAATTGTCCAACATGCAATGGTTGATCTTGTTCAAACGGTAAGAGGTAATTGCTAGAGTTTCTATTATGAAGTTCATGTTTGTATGATTGTTGGTTCAGAAATATTTCTTTACAATTGAATATGCATAAGTTGATGATGCAATTCTCGTATTTCTTTTATCAACTGTAAGCTCATTGATACATGATATGATCTATTCGCTTATTTGCTCGAGGATGAGCAAAGGTTTAAGCTTGGGGGAGTTGTTACGTGCATTTTGCATCATCATTATTGCTATATATAGGATTAGTTTTCATTGTTATTTGCTTTCATACATTGTTATTTATGCATTTTTAGTCAATTTCCGGGACTTTCCTACAAATCCCCTTCATTGGTATTTAATTCCTGGGAGGCAGAAAACCTCATTTTTGTATTTTATTTATTTCAGCACTTTCTGGCTCGCTAAAAATCGAGGGAAAAATACATGATCAGTTTTTCACCCGAAGAAAGGCCGTGAGCGAAAGAACCACGCGAAAGGGCCACGAGGTGCGAACGGCACCAGGTGGCACGCCTAAACAAGTAGGGCATGCCAGCTAGGTCCTATTGCTCCTCGAGCGTCGCCTCGTGCCCCCCTTTATACCAGAAGATCCGTTTCACCTAAAAACCTAAGCCATATTTTCCCGAGATTTATTGAGGCGGCGGCGGAGGCGAAAGTACGTCCTCTCCTACTTTGGGAGAGGGCAGATCCTGCTGCACCAGTGCCTCCGGTGAAGGGGAAATCGACGCCATCAATATCCCCACGCCATCAACATCTTCATCAGCACCATCATCACCACCATATCCATCTACGAGATCGACGTCACCCCTGCATAGTTTGTGTTGAATTGAAGCCCAGATATTGTTTTTAGTGCTATTGCATGTTTGTGATTGGTACTTTGTCATTATTTGTTGGGGAGATTATATATTCAGATTATGTTGTAATCATTATGCCTCTAGTCCATATCATGTTTGACATTTGTAGTAGTTCCTCACGTTCCTGAGGGCATGCGATGATCTGGTTATGATTCTATATGATGTGCAATGTGTATTTGGTCAAGTTTTCTATCTTTTATGTTGTTCTATGATAGTTTTATGCGAACGTCGACTGCATATTACTTCACCTATATGGGCTCATAGGGCTGTACTTTAATGTAATGCATTAGTGTTGGAAGGGTCGGGATGATAGAAACCGTGTTCCAACACTATGGGTTGCATTAGAGAGGTTTATGACGGGGACCCCTAATATTATAGCTATGATGGGACATTTATGTCTTAATGATTTCTTCATGAAAATAGCTCTAGGACCCAACATAAGGGGTGCATTTGCTCATATTTATGGCTACACCTAATTAAGGCTTCACCCCTAATTGAATAAATCTTCACAAAATATTTACCACACTGTTTAGAACTCACATACTAGTGAATCCATGCCGCCCTCGGGAAATTTAGTCTCATATAAGCACACACACTTGAGCTTGTCCTCTTGTTGCATAGAGGATTGGGATTTTCTCTCATCGAGAGCTTTTACTTATTTGCTATTTACTTTTCGCACTTTATTTTTATTAAAAACTATACACACAAAAAAACAAATATGTTACTTTATTATTACTGCTTTCTTGTCGATTCTGCTAACCAATACCTTCAGCTCCTCGTGGGTTCGACAACCTTTCTTATTGAAAAGTACTACAATTGATCTCCTGCACTCGGGAGCCATCAACAGCTCATATGGCACTAAGAACTATGAAGAACATGAGAGAAATAGATCAAGCTACTGCCAGAAACCCGTAGTCCAGAGGTGGACTACTCCCCCTTGATCATGGTGATGATGAGGACGTTGGAGAAGGTGGAGATCCCTCCGGCGGTGATTCCGGTGGAGTTTCCCCCTCCAATCTTTGTTGCTTCATACCTTTGTTTTCGTGTTTTTGTCTTATGCAACGTTCTCTTCAGGGCCATATATATAGTGATTTTTTTGGTCGAAAAACATCGGTGGGTGAAATAATCGGGTCAATTGGGCGATCACGGCTGAAAGAGGGTGGGTGGCGCGCCCACCATGTTTGGGCGCGCCACCTGACCTCTTTTGGGCCTCAGGCCCATCCAGGTCTCTTCCAAAGCTCCAAGGTGCTTCTCCCGATGCAAAAGTGACGCTCCAAAAATCTCAGGTCAATTTGACTCCGATAGGTCTCTGAAAGTGAAAAAATACGTGAAACAGGGATTTCCTATTCTGCAAAGTTATAAACCAAATAAAGGGGATCATTGGTAAATCCCAATAAATCAATGTAAAACATTTTATTATCATCATATATGTTGCAAATATGTGGGAATTCAATATGGTAAAGGACAAAGTGCATGTATGCATTTTACATGCATCAGATGGTTAGCCCCGTAACTCCATTCAATTTTCGTAAGTTCCTAGACCTTGAGAAACTGCAGCCAAACGGATCCAATTACACCACTTGGTACACCAACCTCATTAGTTTGCTCAATACATTGTCTTCAATGTATGTGATCAAAGTTCTGTCAGGTGAAGGTCCCGCTCTTATTGCGTCTCAAGATTTGATTAATGTCTATAAGACATGCATCGCTATTTACAACTCCATTAAGTATGGTAACTCTTAAGCCTGGAGCCTTAGTTTCAGTTCTTATTTGAACGCCAAGAGGCAATTGAGATGATTAAAGAGCTTAAGAATATGTTTTCGGCTCACGCGCAAATGATAGAGATCTTTAAGGCATCGCAAGAACTTGCAAGGCTTAATGTTGGTGCAAATAGGCATAACTATTTAGGACTGACGATTAAGAAAACCAATAGGTTTAAGGCTAAGAGAAACTCTGCAAAGAGGGGACCTAGCCTAATACCAAGTGCTTTTAATGTGAAGAGCTTGGTCACTGGAGGCAAAATTGCCCCAATTATTTGGAGGACAAGAGGAAGGAAAACATCAAGTTAAGTATATCAAGTGATATACATGTTATAGATGTGTACCTGACTAGTGCTCGGAGTAGCTCCTGGGTTCTTGATACACGTGATGATGGTCGATGGGTTTGATGAAGGGTCTTGATTATTCCCCAGCAACTATGCCAAAAAGATCTTGATACGTTGGGACTCCAAGTGCAAAGTGTTGTATCAGCAGAGTATTTTCCCCACAAGGGTGATTCGAGAGTTTATATCGAACTCTCGGGGAACTGGACAAAAGTGTATTCTCTTATCTCTTCTTATAGCAATCCTGCAAGTAAAATAAATGCCTTGTGTCCCCAACTCCATTGTATGGTTGTCAAGCACAAGGTTTCGTGTAAGTAATAACACAAGTAGAAATAAAACAAGTAAAAACTAAACTAGAGAAAATAACTAAGTAAAAATAGTAAAGAGGTTGATTGTTTTTGGTGTTTTGGATGCAAATAAGAAAAGTAAATATTTTTGTATTTACAGATTAAAATAGTGCAGCAAATGGAAAACAAGGTAAAAGCAATATAAAGGTGTTTCTTATGATAAAAAGTGGGCCGGGGTTCATGGATTTGACTATTCTCTCTTAAAGTTGTGGTGGAGAAATAAAAATTCATCAGTGAGATATGAAGGTGCAGATAATAGTATATGTAAGATCAGAATTAATATGGGCATCGCGTCCTAACATAGAGATGATGCAACACACCTTTCTTATACTACACAAGAAAGAAACTTCGTCAATCTTGTATTAAGAATTAACAGAGCATAGCAATAAGTACTTTGACATGAAGTTTGAATATCAAATATGCTACCATGAACATACAAGATCACCACTACTGTCACATGATGAACATAGCACATTCATTCACTTTATCCCTAGCGAGGTAGCAAAAGAAAGGCAAAGCCATAATAGATCTTGAACATATTGTCACTATCCAATCACTAAAACCAAGCTACTCCATCTAATAAACGCATCAACCCACACACGCTCTTGCACATATGTTTGATCAGAACAAATACTTAAGAATGTGGTACATAATATGCATCTATCAATACATCTCACAATATAATATGATCATATCTCATAAAACAATATCATATAATAAGGATCCACCACATAGGTATTACAAATATGATCATAATCATGATAGGCAGCTCATATGGCACCAAGAACTATGAAGAACATTAGAGAAATAGATCAAGCTACTTCCACAAACCCGTAGTCCAGAGGTGGACTACTCCCTCTTGGTCATGGTGATAGTGATGAAGATGTCGGAGAAGGTGGAGATCCCTCCGACGGTGATCCCGGTGGAGTTTCCCCCTCCAATCTTCTCTGCATCAGCCTTCATTTTCATGTTTATGTGTTTGTGCGGCGCCCTCCTCTCGAGAACTCTTTAGGGTCATATATATAGTAGTTTTTAGGGAAAAATGCGTCGATTCGCGAAAGAATCAGGGCAATCGGATGATCGACGGCTGAAAGAGGGGGGTGGCGCGCCTAAGGGTTTGGGCGCGCCACCAGGCCTCTTTCGGCCCTCAGGCCTCTCCAGGTGAGCTTTTAGGGCCCAGGGTGCTTCTCCCGAAGTGACGCTCCGAAAAATCCTAGGTCAATTTGACTCCGTATAGGTCTGTGAAAGTGAAAAATACACAAACAGGGTTTTCTTGTTTTGCAGTGTTATAACCCAAATAAAGGGGATCATTGGTAAATCCCCATAAATCAGTGTAAAACATGATATTATCATCATATATGTTGCAAATATGTGGGAATTCAATATGATAAAGGACAAAGTTCATGTATGCATTTTACATGCATCAACATCCCCAAGCTTAACGTATGCTCGTCCTAAGCATGAAGGTGATAAAACTAACATGATATTTAGAGTTTATAATATATAGCTTCTAAATAATCATGCAAAGTATCACAATGTTCAGTCAATAAGGAATGCCAATAAGTAATATAAACTAATCAAGTGATAACTCTTACATTTTAAAAAGCATGCGTAATAGTAAATAGCATTGTAAGAAACATGAATGATAAATGATATGAATCATAAAGCATGCTTGGAAGAATCCTATGGAATTGTTGGAAGACTCTTTGTCCTCTCTTTTCAGGAATATTTCTTTTGACTCTTGAACACAAGAAAGTAAGTAGGGAATGTAAATGTGGTAAACCTCCAACAAAATAAAAAGTAAAGAGCATAAAACATGGTTTTGAGATATGAAATTCATGTCAACAATAATAATAAGGATGGGGTACCAAGTATCTCATGCATGAAGATATCTATGTGTCATGAGTTTCACCTCTTATGAGTAAGTGTTGCCTCACTTTCTTGAATGCTAAGGACTACACCTCTTGTTACTGAACTCCGGGTTACCAAGATTTTTTGACATACATGTTTTAACCAAGTATCGCAATGGGGTACCTTCGTGCCACCTGTACAAAGGACCAAAGGAGATGTGAATCTCAACTATAGGCCATACATACCGGGACAACATGAACAACAGATGTTGAGCATCCTCTCTAACTCTCTCTCTCTCTCACTTTTTTCTCATACTCTTTTTTGTTTCTTTTCTCACTCTTTTTTTCACAACTCTTTGATGTGGGCATTACCCTTCGGGTAACCGACATTAGCCTACCTCCCTTGGCCCAACAGGGGGCCCCTAAGAGTCATCACAGCCCAAGGTGGATCAACACATCGGTTGCAACGATGGAAGGATGGAAGGAGATGATTCCTTGATGGACAAGACGAGGAGGCGTCGATTAAGGAAAGGCTAGATTAGATCTTACTTGTAACCTAGTTGAATCCGTGCAGGACTTTCGGGACCTGGCCTCCTATATAAAGGCTAGGAGAGAGCCTGCCGGATCGTACCTACACAATCCCACATACACCAAACCCTAGAAACCCTGTCGGACTACTGCATCGACTGTGACAACAAGCACGAGCTCGGCTTGGATGATCCTCCCTTCGTGTGTGGCATAAAGTACTCCCCGGACGAGGAAAGCATCAGCAGACATGGCGACGTCATCCCTTTGACCGTGGCAAGGATGTCACGCTACCAAGTCTGCGTCACCTTTGACCCTAAAACTGAAGCCGAAATCCCTGCGGGTGACAATACTCCACGCACCAACAACGAACAACAGCGAGATGGCGAGGCCAGCGGCAGCAATGTCAACAACACTTTCTCTATTTCCAGAGAGGAGTGGGCCATGGCACGCAACGCCGTGGTCAATAACACCAGCCTCCCCGTCGTCGGTGTATCGGCAGGCACCCTCAATGCCTACCATGCTATCCTCGAGAAGAACCGCTCTCGGCTAGCCAAGGAGCGAGCCGACCTCGACCGACGCCGGCAGGTAGCCGACTTGTCAAGCAAATGGCGAAGGGAACTTTCCTCCCTCGGGAGCGCCTCTAAGAGTAACCAGGCCCCCGGTAGGTATCGCACGCGCATCCCACGCCTCTCAGAAGCGGACGCAAGAGAAATCACATTGAAACTCTCCAACTCCTTCATGACGATGGATTCCACGGGCATCCTCAGGCCCAAAATAGTCGAAGGCGCAACCGCGCACATCGCGGCGTACCTGATCAACAATTAGCCGACACCCGGCGATCCGATGGTGCTAGTTCATCGGGTCATCTTGGAAAGCCTCGGGATCATCTGTGATATGCTTACGCCCAGAAAAGATAAATCTCCACGCCACGGCAGCGGCTCTCGACACCGCTCATCACAGTCACCGGACAGATCACCGCACCATGGTAGCAGCTCACGACGACGATCCTCACGATGTCCCGACAAATCTCCGCAGTGAAGTGGTGGCTCTCGACGACGCTCATCCTCCAAGGATGCCTGCAACGATATCACGCAAAGCAAGATCGACAAGGCCCGCCCCCGACGCACTGCACGTGCCAGTTTTGAGAGCTATGAGTTTGAGGAATCTCAAGAGCATGATGGCGAACTCCGTGGTGCCAATTGTCTAAGCCACAAGATTCGGGAGGCAATGCCACCTAAGAGATTCAAGCCGACGCCTACTGAAGCTGCCAAGTATGACGGCCAGCAGGAGCCAAGATCATGGATAGATGACTACCTTTAAACTGTAATCCTACACAAAAGAAACCAAGTGGCGGCAATGCAGTGCTTACAGTTACACCTCAATGATTCAACACGAGTGTGGCTGAGAGGCCTACCGCAAGGATCCATCAGGTCCTGGGAGGATCTAGTCGATGCCTTCGTCAAGAACTTCCAGCCCACATACAAAAGGCCCGTTGGAATCGAAGAACTAGGTCAGTGTCACCAGAAGCCGAAGGAGTTGATGCGCTCATACATCGGGCGCTTCACCAAACTTCTGAACGCAGCCGAAGATGTCTCCGTCAATAGGGAAATCGATGCCTTCAGCGATGGCATCCGACGAGAATCTCACGTGAAGAACTCGGTCGCAAAAAGCCGAAAACCATTACCAAGTTGATGGAGATCGCCAACAGTTGGTCCGATGGTGAGGAACACATACGAAAGCCTCACCCGCGTAGCGACGACGAGGAAGATGATCGGAAGCACCCAAACGACTCAAGCAGCCGACGAGATCGCCGTAAGAAGAGAAGAGATCGCAGTTACGAAACATTCAGCGATATTAACATGGTTGCGGCTGGTGACACCGACCGACGCGACGACCGGCATGATGATCGGCATGATGACCGGCGCAACGACCGACGCGATGATCGTCGGGATAACAATCGAAGTGGATCTGGAGGCAGTCGAAGTGGCTGGCGGGACCGCCCTCCGCGGGTACCCGACCTACCATTCGTGGAGCAACTAAACGCTCCTTTCTACATACACTCCTACATTGACCCGAAGGACAACGTCAAGAAGTCGACTCACCTCCTAAGGGATTGTTGGCAGTTCCTTGATCTCCAGAAGTTCTATGAGACAATGAAACCCGGGGCCAATGTGCAGGCATACCCGATGATACAGGGAGCACCACCCCCAATCCACCATTTGCACCGCAGCACCAAGTCCAACAAATTCAGCCTCACATGCCAAACACAGCATTCCCTCCACCTCGGGGCAGATGAGCATATTCCACAAGACCGACGTCTCCAAAAGAGAATTGAAAAAATTCACGCGGGAGATCAACCTCGCGTAAGTCACCATGGCAAACATACCTGAATACATTGACTGGTCCGAGCAGAGCGTCCTATTCAGCAGGGCCGACCACCCGATGACCGTTCCAAGGCCCGTTCATGCCGCGTTGGTACTCGAAGCACATATTGGCGGGTTTAGTATGAGCAAAGTATTCATGGATGGAGGTAGCGGCTTAAACCTTTTGTTTGCAAGTACGATGAAGGCAATGGGCATCACAACCGACATGCTGCAAGAATCCAACACAGGTTCCACGTCATCATCCTGACCCTATCCGCATACCCTCTCGGCAAGATCTCATTGGATGTTGTCTTCGGCAAATCTGATAACTTCAGGAAGGAGCGACTCAAGTTCGAGGTAGTGAATTGGGAATCGCGGTACCATGCTATCCTCGGGAGGCCAGCATACGCCAAATTCATGGTAGTGCACCACTACGCGTACCTGAAACTCAAGATGCCAGGTAACAACGGGTTCACAATCACCATCCACAGAAGCTTTTCGCGATCCGACAACTGCGATAGGGAGTTTCAGAAAATCGCCTCCGAATTCGGGGTAAAGCAGGAGCTTAACACCTTGGATGTGCTCACCGACAACAAGCACCCACCTGCTGACGATCAAGCATCTAAACCCGATGAGCTTGATGCTAGCAAAAAGTCAAAGAAGAAGTAAGCGGACCCCCCCCCCCCCGACAGAAGCTATCAATACGTCAATAGACCCTCCTCTTGCATAAGAAGACGAGCAACAACAACATCTTTATTCTTAGAACAATTTCCTTCACTTCATTCAATAAGGCTTCTCAGCCATAACAAGTTAGCATATTCTTCAATTACAACTTATAAATAAAGTTCAAGTTCATCTATGCAAATGTTATTCTATTCAGTAGGACACGCCTGAATCTACTCGGGGGATCCTAGCAAGTCTCCATCTCCTTCAAAGAACATCGTATACACGATAATTATCGCACAAACCTCTTTATCGACGTAGTAAGCATACTCGAAAAATACTCGGGTACTACAGCCGTAAGTTTTTATCTCAAGAATACGACTCCGCGCCACACATCGTACTCATGATAGCAAGAGTCACGAGAACGCCAAGCCAACAACACATCGGGCAACATGAACAACAGAAATTGAACATCCTCTCTAACTCTCTCTCACTTTTTTCTCATACTCTTTTTTGTTTCTTTTCTCAATATTTTTTCACAACTCTTTGATGTGGGCATTACCCTTTGGGTAACTGATGTTGTGTAGAGTAATGCAGTTGGGAAACCCCGAGAGAAAGGTATGATGAGCACAGCAGCAAGTTTTCCCTTAGAAAGAAACCAAGGTTTAATCGACCAGTAGGAGAAGAAATCACTTTTTGAAGGTTGTTGCTGGCTGACTTTGGCAGGGCGCACTATCGGTGTCAGCAAGAACGTGGAACTTGCACACAACACAACCAAAATAATTTGCCCCAACTTACAGTGAGGTTGTCAATCTCACTGGTTTTGCTGAAAACAAAGGATTAGATGTAAAGTATGGAAAGAGATGTTTGTTTGCAGTGAAATAAAGAGAACGGTGCTTGCAGTAAGGAAACATAACAGGTATTTGCAGTAGATGGTTTTAGCAGTGTAAAATAACAACCTTCAGAAGTGATTTCTTTGCTAGTAGATGCTCTGGCCAAGTATGTGCTTGTGACTCCAAGAGGGAGTATTTATGCTCGATAGTGGGTTCATGCCTCTAGAAATCTGGGAGAGTGACAATAACTCCTAAGGTTATAGATGTGTTGTTGCTACTAGGGAGAAAACAACAATGCTTTATCCAAGGATAATTTTATTGTTTACTTTACACACTTTGGTTAATGCAATAATCTGTTGTTTGCAACTTAATACCCAAAGTTGTTCGGATGATATCCAAAGGGTGGATTATTAGTCATGGATGTAGTTGGATTACGGTCTATGAATCTTGTTGTAATGCCCAAATAAATCTCATAGTAATCATCTTATCATGTATGGTCTTTATTCTGTCAATTGCCTAGCTGTAATTTATTTACCCAGCATGTTATTTATCTTTATGGAGAGACACCTTTAGTGAACTGTGGACCCCGGTCCTTTCTTTTACACTGATAAAACCATCTAATGCAAATACATGTTCTATTTCCTTACTGCAAGCATTGTTCTCTTTATTTCACTGCAAACAAACATCTCTTTCCACACTATACGTCTAATCCTTTATTTTCAGCAAAACCAGTGAGATTGACAACCTCACTGTAAGTTGGGGCAAAGTAGTTTGGTTGTGTTGTGTGCAGGTTCCACGTTGTTGCTGACACCGGTAGTGCGCCCTGCCAAAGTCAGCCAGCAACAACCTTTAGAAGTGATTTCTTTCTCCTACTGGTCGATTAAACCTTGGTTTCTTTCTGAGAAAAAACTTGCTGTTGTGCTCATCATACCTTCCTCTGGGGTTTCCCAACTGCATTACTCTGCACAACATCATGCTCAAACCATGAGTTTTTAAATAAGTCCAGTGGGGTGTCATGGGCATCCAATATCTTATGATCTTCATCATACTTGAATAATCTTAATGTGATATTCCTCCATTCCCTGTGAAAAAAACTTCAACATAAACGTTTTTGTCCATTCTTTTCTATGGGTGACGTTAGAGGTACAAAGAAACCATGCTTGGTGCTATTTTACTCAAGAATAAAATTATATCTTTATGAACCATAGAGCGCATAATATTCTACTCATTATAGCATATCAAAAGTTTCAAGTAAAAATCATTTTGATACTCAAAAGAATGGATCTAACAAAGTAAAGCAGAATCTGTCTAGAATTTTTGCTGTAGCAAAACTGAATTTTTAGTATGACTTAGACACCTCAAAAAAATTAATCCCATTCACGTGAAAATAGATGATGAAAAGTTGCAGCTACTGCATCATTATCAATCTTTTAGGAGATACCAGCAAGGAGACAAAAATAGTGCACTAAAAAGTGCAGCGCAGAAATCAGCAACTCCATATTATGCTTGCAACTTTAAACATCCAAACGGGTAAATACTTGATACTTTTTTAAAAAACCAGAGAGTAAATTAAATAAAATTAAAATTCTACAGCAAGCATCCAAAAATGAAAACAACAAATAAAAACATCTCGGGTTGCCTCCCGTTAAACGCGTTCTTTATAGCCATATAGCTAGGCTTACTTACTTGATTCAAGTGTCATGGAAATTATGTGGTAGCATAAATGCTACCTCCTTCTTCCTTGGGAAGTGTTCCATACACTTCTTATGTGGAACTGAAACTTGACACTCCCTTCTTTTGAATCAATGATAGCTCATGCTGTTCTCAGAAAAGGTCTTCCAAGGATTATAGGACTAGAGGTATTTCTCCGCATGTCCATAACGATGAAATCAATAGGTACATATGTCATATGCAATTCAACCATTACATCTTTTAATTTGCCTATAGCTTTTTTGGTTGAATCTTCAGCAAGTAATAAATCAATAGAGCATTTTTTCATATTTTTGAGATTAAGTAATTCATATAGCTCTTTTGATACGACAGAAACACTAGATCCTAAATCTAGAATGGCATGATGTGTTTCTTTGTTAATAGATATTAAAATCTTGGGGATCCATACATACCCAAGATTAGGTGGTATCATGGCCTCATTATTATACCCCTGAATCTTTTCTTTAATGACATAATTAGCAATATAGGAACCAAAACCAGCTTGATTAACATTAATAGTGGGATCTTTAGCAAATTTCTCAAGTATAGCAACCAATTCATTCAAGCTACACTTGTCAAGATCCAAGAGTGGTTCCCTAACTTCACTAAGCATTTTACCTTTTTCAATATGTTTATCATTAGCAAGCATAAGAGTTTCTTTTTCATCCATAGCATTCAAAGGTGCAATTTCCTTTTTTTCTATCTCGTAGTTTACCTTTACATACATATCTTTAATTCCAGCTTCTTTAATTCTTTTGTATATATTTTATTCTACAACATTCCATCCAATATAGTGAATGCGTCATAAGGTTTATTAAAGAGGAAACATATGTTGGAATCTTTATCTAAAAGATGTTTGCTCTGCTTTTAAACTATAGTAGAAACTATTAAAAAGCATATAATCCCTTGGCCCATGTTCTAAATTGCATGTGTATTTTTTAAATCTTTTCCAAGCTTGAGTAATGCTTTCCTTCTCTAGTTGCTTAAAATCAAGTTTTTTATGATCAATAGTGCATTTCCCAAATTTCTCTAGAAATGAAGCTCTCAAATTAAACCATAGTCTTTTCTCTTTTTCGGGCACAATTTCATACCATCTCTTAGCTAATCCTATAAGAGAGTGTGGGAATAACTTGACTCTTAACACCCCAGGATCCACATTAGCAGGTTTAATTTTATCACAGAGTTCATCAAAAAATTTATCATGCAACTCAGCGGCTATGGTATTCCCATTAGAAAATCTAGTATTATAGATTGTAGTAATTATCATGGAATTTATGCTATTCCACAATTTCTTATTGTGGATAACATGGCTGCAACATTGTGTTTCCATTCTCACTCTTTTTTCTTGCATAATCATAATTGCTTTAAAAGGAAACTAATATTTATGAGTTTTTCAATTTTTAAGAAAAAAACTAACAAGTAAAAACTAAAAACAAGCAAACAAATACTAAAAACAAGATAAATAAAATATGAAGCAAAAATATAAAAGAGATAAGAGAGGTCGCAATGATGTTACCTCCCCAAGCTCTGGTGAGACACGGTGCCACGGAATGTATGCAGTCGCCGTGGGAGTTGGTTGAAGCTTCTCATGTAGCATCCACTGCAATGTAACTCTTCTCAATTTTCCGGCAACGGCGCTAGAAAATACTCTTGATGATGATCGAAGGGCTTGATGAAGTGTCTTGATTATTCCCCAACAACTACACCAAAAGGATCTTGATACGCTAGGACTCCAAGTGCAGTGTTGTATCAGCAGAGTATTTTCCCCACAAGGGTGACTCGAGGGTTTATATCGAACTTTCGGGGAATTGGACAAAAGAGTATTCTCTTCTCCCTTCTTCTAGCAATCCTACAAGTAAAATAAATGCCTTGTGTCCCCAGCTCCACCGTGTAAGCAATAACAGAAGTAGAAATAAAACAAGTAAAAACTAAACTAGATAAAATAACTAAGTAAAAACAGTAAAGAGCTTGATTAGTTTTGGTGTTTTGGATGCAAACAAGAAAAGTAAATAGTTTTGTATTTTCGGATTAAATTAGTACAACAAATAGAAAACAAGGTAAAATAAATATAAAGGTGTTTCTTATGATAAAAAGTTGACCGGGGTTCATGGGTTCACTTAACTATTCTCTCTTAAAGTTGTGGTGGACAAATAACAATTCGTCAATGAGATATGAAGGTGCAGATAATATTATATGTAAGATCAGAACTAATATGGGCATCACGTCCTAAGATAGAGATGATGCAACACACCTCTCTTATACTTCACAAGAAACAAACTTCATCAATCTTGTATTAAGAATTAACAGAGCATAGCAATAAGTACTTTGAAGAAATTTGAATATCAAATATGCTACCTTGAACAAACAAGATCACCACTACTGTCACATGATGAACATAGCACATGCATTCACTTTATCCCTAGTCAGGTGCAAAATTAAGGCAAAGCCATAATATATTTTTAACATATTGTCACTATACAATCACTAAAACCATGCTACTCCATCTACTACACACATCACCCCACACACGCTCTTGCACATATGTTTGATCAGAATTGATACTTAAGAACGGGGTACATAATATGCATCTATCAATACATCTCACAATATGATATGATCAGATCTCATAAAACAATATCATAGAATAAGGATCCACCACATAGGTATTACAAATATGACCATGATAATGATAGGCATCTCATATGGCACTAAGAACTATGAAGAACATGAGAGAAATAGATCAAGATACTGCCACAAACCCGTAGTATAGAGGTGGACTACTCCCTCTTGGTCATGGTGATGATCATGAAGACATTGGAGAAGGTGGAGATCCCTCCGGCAGTGATCCTGGCGGAGTTTCCCGCTACAATCTTCTCTACAGCAGCCTTCATTTTCGTGTTTCTATTTTTGTGCGGCATCGTCCTCCCGAGAACACTTCGGGGTCATATATAGTTATTTTTAGGCAAAATACGCCGGTTCGCGAACGAATCAAGGCGATCGGACGATCGACGACTGAAAGAGGGGGGTGGCGGGCCCTAAGGGTTTGGGTGCGCCACCTGGTCACTTTCGGCCCGTAGGACTCTCCAGGTGAGCTTCCAGGGCCTAAGGTGCTTCTCTCGATGAAAAAGTGACGCTCCAAAAATCCCAGGTCAATTTGACTCCGTATAGGTCTCTGAAAGTAAAAAATACATAAAACGGGGTTTTCCTGTTCTGCAGTGTTATAACCAAAATAAAGGGGATCATTGGTAAATCCCTATAAATCAATGTAAAACATGGTATTGTCATCGTATATGTTGGAAATATGTGGGAATTCAATATGATAAATGACAAAGTTCATGTATGCATTTTACATGCATCAACAGGTTTCGTAGCGAACATTTGTAACTCGAAATAGGACTCAAGGAACATTAGAAGATTGCGAAAGGACGAAGTAACGATGCGCGTGGGCAACGGCTGCAAAGTCGATGTTGTCGCGGTTGGAACTTATCCTTTGTATCTACCATCGGGATTAGTCTTAAATCTTAGCAACTTCTACTTGGTGCTAGTGTTGAACATGAACATTATCTCCGGATCTCGTTTATGCAAAGATGGTTATTCATTCAAATCGGAAAACAATGGTTGTTCTGGTTACATGAATAATATCTTCTACGGATATACACCAATAGTTGATGGTTTATTTCTTGTAGACCTTGATAGTAGAGATACACATGTGCACAACATCCAACTCAAAAGATTCAAGAAGGGTAACGAAAACATCACATATTTGTGGCACTGCCGTTTAGGTCATATGGGTGTAAAGAGCATGAAGAAACTCCATGATGATGTACTTTTACAGCCACTCCACCTCAGTTCGCTTGGCACATGCGAACCATGCCTTATGGGCAAGATGACTCGTACCCCGTTCAACGGTATTGTAGAACAGGCTACGAACTTATTGGAAATCATACGTACCGATGTATGTGGACCAAAGAGTAGATATCATTACTTCCTAACATTTACTGATGGTTTGAGTAGATATGGATATATCTACTTAATAAACATAAGTCTGAAACCTTTGAGAAATTCAAATAATTTCAGAATGAAGTTGAGAATCATCGTAGCCGTAAGATTAAATTTCTGCGCTCAGACCATGGAGGTGAATATCTTAGTTACGAGTTTGGCACGCACTTGCGAAAGTGTGGGATTGTATCACAATTAACACCGGCCGGAACACCTCAAAGAAACAGTGTATCCGAAAGCTGCAATCACACACTACTGGACATGTTGCGATCAATGATGTCCCTCACCGATCTTCCATTATCGTTTTGGGGTTATGCTTTAGAAACTTCCGCATTCACTTTAAATAAGGCAACATCAAAATCCGTTGAGAAGACACCATATGAACTACGACAATGGAAGAAGCACAATTTTCGTTTCTAAAGGTTTGGGGATGTGATGCTTATGTCAAGGTTTTACAACCTGATAAGATCCAACCCAAAGCGGACAAGTGTGTCTTGATAGGATACCCAAAGGAAACTGTGGGTTATACTTTCTATCACAAATCCGAAGGCATGATCTTTGTTGCAAAAAATGAAACGTTTCTAGAGACCGAGTTTCTCTCGAGGGAAGTGAGTGGAAAGAAGGTTGAGTTAGATGAGGTATTAGAAACTTCTTCAGAATTGGAGAGTAGCGCAGCCTCGGAAGAAATTCTGGTCCCACCAAGGACGGAGTGAGCTAATGATGCAAATCATGGAACTCCGGTCGTAACTCCAACCGAGATTCGTAGATCATCACGACCACATAATGCCCCCGAGCGTTATGAGCCCATCATGAACATCTTGTTACTAGATAATAGTGATGACGAGCCTACAAACTATTAAGAAGCAATGATGGGTCCCAAGACCGAGAAATGGCGTAAACCCATGGAATCCTAAATATAATCCATGAAAGAAAACCAAATGTGGACCTTGGTTGACTTACCCGAAGAGCGCAAGCCCGTCGGGTGTAAGTGGGGTTTTAAGAGAAAAACGGACGCGGACGGTAATATTACCGTCTATAAAGGTCGATTAGTCGCGAAGGGGTTCAAACAAATTCAAGGAATTGACTATGATGAGACCTCTTCTCCCGTAGCGATGCTTAAGTCCGCTAGGATTCTTTTATCTATCGCTGCATATTTCGATTATGAGATATGACAAATGATGTCAAAACGGTGTTCCTTAACGGTTTTGTTGAGGAAGAGTTGTACATGGTACAACCCGAAGGTTTTGAAGATCCAAACGATGCTAATAAAGTATGCCGACTTCAAAGATCCATTTATGGATTGAAGCAAGTATCTCGGAGCTGGACTATCGATTTTGATGAAGTGATCCAAGAATTTGGATTTAGCCAAACTTATAGAGAAGCTTGCATTTACAAGAAAGTGAGTGGGAGTTCTGTTACGTTCCTAGTATTATATGTCGACAACATATTAATAGTGGGAAATGATGTGAAATACTAAGTGATGTGAAGTCATATTTGAATACAAGATTCTCTATTAAGGATTTAGGCGAAGCGTCATACATATTGGGCATCAAGATCATAAGAGATAGATCTAGACGCACAATAGCGCTTAGCCAGAGTACATACATTGATAAGATCTTGAAGAAATTCAAGATGGATCAATCTAAGAAGGGATTCTTAACGATGTTACAGAATAAGACACTAGGTGCATCTCAATGTCCTTTAACGGCAGAGGATAGAGAAAATATGTTGAACATCCCCTATGCTTCAGCCATAGGCTCTATCGTATGCCATGTTATGTACTCGACCAGACGTATCCAATGCTCTCTGTATGACGAGCAAATACCAAAGCAATCCTGGTATGGAACAATGGACATCAGTTAAGAACATTCTTAAGTACCTGAAGAGGACTAAAGATATGTTACTCGTCTATGGTGGTGATGAAGAGTTGGTCGTAAAGGGTTACATCAATGCAAGCTTCAACACCAACCCAGATGATTCAAAATCTCAAACTGGGTACTTGTATATATTGAACGGGGCAGCTATAAGCCGGAGAAGCTCCAGGCAGAGCATTATTGCAGCAGTTACAACTGAAATGGATTATGTAGCTGCATCTGAAACAGCACAAGAAGGAGTGTGGATGAAGGCATTCACCACAGATCTTGAAGTGATTCCAAGCGCGTTGGATCCTATGCTGATCTATTGCGACAACACTAGCGTAATAGCGAACTCGCAGGAACCACAGTCTCACAAGAACTCTAAGTATATCAAGCGACGCTTTCACATTCTACATGAATATGTCAAGGAAGGAGACATAATGATTTGTAAAGTACACACGGATCAAAACAGAGCGGATCCGATGACTAAACCTCTTCCACGAGCATAACATGATCAACACCTAAGGGCTATGGGTGTTAGATTCTTACCAAATGTAAACTAGAATTATTGACTCTAGTGCAAGTGGGGGACTGTTGGAATTGGTGCCCAAGAGGCAATAAATATTTATCATCATCAATTCATGTTCATGATACTATTTGTTCACCATGCTTGTTTGTATTATTCGAAAACATAATACTTGTATGGAGAAACAAATGAAGTGTCCCTAATATGCCTCTATACTAGTTTGTTAAGTAAGTGTTGGTTATTGGTTTCGTTAACCATGGACATGATGTCACTTATTATCGAGGTCATATTATTAAGGAGAATAATATGATGGACTTGACCTAACCAAAGCGTAGCAATTGATCGTGTTACATAGTTTCAATTGCGAAGCTTTTCCATTGTCATCTATACTATTCCTTTGACCATGAGATTATACAAGTCCCGGGTATCGGAAGAATGCATAGCTTGTTGCAAGCGTCACTTCGTAATTTGGTGATTATAAAAGCTATCTCGCATATCTTCCATAAGATACTTGTTGGGTTGTATATTATCAAGAGTGGGATTTTCCCATCCAAGTAACAAAAAGATATTCTATGGGTCCTCTCGGTAATACACACTCTACCGTTTGCAAACACGTGACTAGGTCACAAGAGGGTGTGGTATGACAACGAGAAAAGAGTACTTGCGAGTAACGAGATAAGAACTACCGATGATCAAATCTCGGGTAACTAAGATATCACATGACAAGGGAATTATATATGTATGACATAAGTGGTTCACTCAATGATATCATTGTTGAATCTATTAACCATTGACTATAAATATAGTCATGTCCACATATTCGCAAACCCGTAGGGTCACACACTTAAGGTACGATGTCGCTAGGGTAAGAGATATATTTAGTGCGATGTTTTAGGAGTCTTGAATGGTTTCGGGAATATCACAGATGGTTCTGGAAAGTTTTAGAAATTTTGGATGTATCGGAAACTTCCGGAAGGGGGAACCCACCGCCCTAGGGCCGGGTGGGCCCCATGGGCCGGCCGGACGGCTGGCCGAGTGGGAGGGAGGGACTCCTCTTCCCTCCACTTGGATTGGAGGTGGAGGAGGAGACCCCTCTCCTCTTCACTTTCCCATTCCGCTGGGGACTTCCATATTGGGTCCAATTTGAGTTTGAAAAGGTTTGACCGTGAGACCAATTAGTATTTGGAGATCCTACGGCCTTACGGATCACGATCCTTTATATAAGGGAGCCCTGGGGTAGCCAAGACATACAAGTCCACGCATCCCGGAGCTCCCCACCGTCTGCACCACCCACGCCACCGCCGCCACAGCGCCGTCGTTGCCCCACCGCCGGCCTCAACCGCCGCCGCCGTGTCTCGCCGCCGGTGATCTCTGTCGGAACCCTAGGGTTTCCTGCGATCTCCGTCAAGACCGTCCGAGCGGAGCCCTACCGGTTTTTCGCCAAGATCGTCACCACGCTGTCATGCTGATGAACCAATCTCTCTACTCCGACTCCAACTCGCTGGAACGAGGAGGAGCTGATGCCATCAAGCCGTACGTGTGCAACACCTCGGAGCCGCTGCACAAGCGATGGAATTGATCGAGATGGATCATCAAGAGAGGGCGGATCGTAATCGTCTTCATCGACGCCAACCATCAAAGCTTCCCATCGATTTACTTCGGTTAGTAACTCAAATTACCACATCGTTACATGCATCTCCTAGATATGATCTTAGTCGTTTATCCGTTTATGCGTAGGAATTTTTTATTTTCTATGCTACGAATCTCTACATTTATTTGTTAGCCAGGGGGCTCGGGTCAACTGGTTTGGATTAGAGACTGAGGAAGAAGTTCTCTTAGAATTTATTAGTGATGTGATTATAAGATTGTACAAGACTAGAAGAAGAACTCTGTAGGCTTATGGATGCATCCGGCGAGGTTTATAGATTGGATCCAGGGTTTATGATTATGGAGTCTACGACGGTAACTTGGCGTAATGATTTAACCTCCTCTTTTGGACGAATAACCTTCAATATATGTAGGCGTCGACGATTGAAGTCTCCATGTTGCACGCTCGGTCTTCGTAGTGTTGCATGTCATGTTGATGTTGTGTCTTTGTTTGATTTACGTCTGGCTGAGGGCGTGTACAGGAAGTCTTGATGTACCCCGATAGAGAGGTTGGTTGGAACTTCTAGATATTGGCATTTTCACGTCGTTGATATCTTGATCGCCGTGGGCTAGATAATCTCTTGGGGACGCTCTTAACTTGTTGAAGATAAAGAATGATGTCACTCACATTTGAAACAGACGATATCAGCTGGAACAATGACGTGGCTATACAAAATCAAGAAATATTATAAATTAAAATTGTCTACTTAAAAGTATTGTGCAACTGATCAGCACAGATCTTCACAGCAACATGGAATGGTTAAAGTGTTGAATGACCTATACGCTAAATATGATTAGCAAAAAAGGATTAAAAGCTTGTAATCTCTCGAAATATTTTTTTGTAGAAGATTGAGAAACTCGGTTGAATATTCGTACCTCGTGGGGATCAAACCCATGCTAGCCCGGATAGAGAGTACTATCTATAAGACCATAAAAAATTATCGTGTAAGGAAGTATTGTCCTAAAGCTAGATATAAAGAAAGCATTTGACAAGGTGAAATATAATGCTAGTCCTTGTTGCGAGACATCTT
Organism: Lolium perenne; assembly: GCF_019359855.2. Lineage (NCBI taxonomy): Eukaryota > Viridiplantae > Streptophyta > Magnoliopsida > Poales > Poaceae > Lolium > Lolium perenne. The sequence goes on from NC_067244.2 coordinate 167,909,494, forward strand.
CGAGTAGTTAGATTGAGAGCATTCTTAATAGTGTGAGTACCTAGGAAAGACATTCACTGGACAAGGGGGTGGTCGACAACGTGGTTCAGTATCGACTCATATACTCTCTCTATTTACTTTTAACTAACTCGAATTTAGTATAACTTTGTATGAAATTTAAGCTATTTAAAAAGAAACTGAGGAGTGAGGAGTACAATTTAAATAACAAGGTGCATCAGCCTCCCACCGGGCCAGGCCTCTTACTTAAAATGTCCATATGTGAAGCCCTGGCCCAACGTAGCCCGGCCGTCGGCCCTAGTTTTCAGATCGGGGTGCCCATACCCCGCGTTGTCGAGTAGCTCTGAGAATGTGAGCGAGACTGGCTGGCTATCTTTTTTTTTTTTACCTGGCTGCCTATCTATCTAGCGAGGCAGAGAAAAGGATACGGAATAGTACGGGCGCTGCGGCGAGCACGCCGATTAGACCGTGTGTAAGACGCCCGTACGTGCTTACGTGCACGCAGCATGTACAGGAGTACATACATAGGCATGACTTGTGCATCTCTGTTGAGGCTTTCTACAATCTATTTACGGTTTCATCTCTCTCACCGGTGACGCAGCCGCTCCGCTTCGTCTCCGGTGGCTCTGTGGTATTGGAGGTGTGGCGGACCGTGACCTCTTGCCGGCGAGAAGGTTTCAGTCTTTGTTTAGTTGTTTTCATTATCTTCTTGGGGATAGTGAGATGGCGACTACATCCTGAAGTCAGATAAGGTCCTTTTGTTCTATCCTCACCCGATGGTGCGTTTAGCTCTGGTGGAAGGCACGTGGAGTCGTGTGTCCCGCGGGTCTCCTAGGATTCGGTCGGTTTTCGTGTTTGCTAGTGTGGTTTCAGGTGTTTCGATCTACGATTCTCATTATTGGTGATGGTTGCTGCTCTGGCACGCTGTTTCTGTGGGGTCTTATCACGACGACTTCCTCTCTGTCTACTACAACAAGATATACTACTACAAGATTTGCTTGACTCCGGGGATGGAGGGGTGAGAACGACGGCGCGCCTTCGGCTCGCGCTAGTGTATATAGTCGTTGCTAGATGGTTCAATAAACTATTTGTAATTTTTATTATTTTTAGACGTCTTTATACTACTGTTGATGATTATTAATAAATCGGTGAAATTTTCGCATAAAAAAACTGGCCCGCTTCGTGCCACATGCATATCGGTTGTACTAGGTTCCCATCTTAGAGTTCGGAGCAATTGTCCAATTGATGCACTAATTAAATTTCTTAGAAGTCCGAATTAATTAAATAGCTATATTTTTTAACACTCTCACGTTGGTTGCTCTTGTCGCATGAATTTCTTGTATAACATGAGTTTTAAAGCAATCTAAAAATTGGCCCAAAAGGCACGCTTAACTCGGGCGTTTTCGAGTGGACACGCACCGGCGAGCACAACATGTCGTGGTTTTGAACGCTTCGGAAAATGCGGGAGACGCGACATTTCCCCTTGATTCTTCACACCTCTCCCCTCACCGCTCCAACTCCACTCGCTCATCCCATTAGGCGTTGCCTCCAGGGCCGCCGTTTCTCCACCACCACCACCACCACCTCTGTCGTGCAAGCCCCTCGGCATCTGCAACAAATCACCACAAGAACTCTGGTCGGCTCACCAGATTGAGAAGCTTGCGGCGGGAGACGTCCACAATGTGGCGAGGGCGCTGAAATCGGCATCGCTAGTGTGTTCTATGGCGCGCGCACTGAGGGCGGCGACTGCAACGGCAGCCGCAATGGCGTCCGCATTGGAGGACGGTACCTTGATCGCGACTGTGGGGAAGCCCCCTGCGTTCGCAAGGCCAACCCCAGCGCACCTGCTGGGGATTTTTCCACCTGTGGTAATAAAGGACAACCCTAGCTCCGTCCTCGACTCCGATGTCTTCGAGGCCTCCAAGGGCACCGACGCCTACACCATCAATGATTTCGGTGCCCAATTTCTCTAGGGTAGGTCAACAACTCCACCGTGAGGACTTGTGGCCGATTTTTTTTATGTCTGTCTGTCTAGTTGTCTGTATGTAGCAGTAGTGAATTGATGATGATATGAACTTGTCTGCGCTGTATTTTGATCAGAGTTCGACCCTCATGTTTTAGGGGCTTGTATGCTCCTGAAACATGATGCTTTTGAGGAGGGATATTTTTGTAAACCTATGATGGTCGTTAGACATGTGTTAACCTGTTTACTAATTATTAAGCTTTTATCAAGGATGTGTGCGCTTTATGACGGCTAGATTGCTGGTGGTAAGATGACCATATTTACACAAGGTAACCACATCCTAAACTAGCACATAACTAAAAAACAAAAATTTCTCTTTATAGCCAAGTTCATCCGCTAATGCGGGCAAACAAACTTCAGGTCGAAAGTACAACAAAATGTTATATTGGCAACCAAACAAAATGCAAAAACAGAACCAGGTCGCGTTTTCCCTTGTTTGGCTTCCATCACGCTAAACCCTAAAATTGGGAAAATACGTACCATACGAGTATCCAAACGGGACTTAGGTCACTTCAAGACTTCGATACCATGTTAAATTGATCCACTAGTCATCTTTTTCTTCAAAAAATTAAAGTGATGGAAAGAGCTAGGCTAGTACTCCGTATGTTTTAACACCCACCAACATTAAAACAAAGACTCATTAGCTAAATCATTTTTTTGGCGTAAAGACTAAGCGGCTCCAGTGTCTCCACGTAAGGGAACGTCACATAATTGTCACTGTCGACGTAGTATATTTCGGCGCCGTAGTATATTTCGGGCGCAGCGACCATGGTCGCGACCAACGTCCCTTCATCGTGCTCGCCGATCTGAACCATGTCCTGGCCGGATGCCGGTGTTCCGTTGGGGCGGTGTGCATGGAAGGACAACCCTTTGCACGTCAAGACGTACTCACCATACACGAAGTGCCTCCGTGGGATGCCTTGCTCGAAGTTGTACCGGTGGCTCCATCGATTCCCATCCCCGAGGACCCACACGTCAGGCCACACCACGTAGCCTAGCCTCTCGTGCACCTCCGCCAGGCGGCAGCGGTCATGCCGGGCCGGCACCGGCGTGGTCGTGGAGACGATTCGGTCATCCGTGAGGTCGAACGACACGATCTTCGCCGAGGCGCCCCTTGTGATCGTAACCCAATATATCATGCTCATGCCATGGACGGTGACGACACCACCGGCGAGTTTGCACATCGCACCACCGGTCCCAACCGACACCTCCCGCCACGTGGTCCTCCCCAGTGTAAACACGTGGACGGTGCGGAAGTCGTACACTTGTTCGTAGCTGCACGGGACGTGCACGACCTTGAACTGTCCCGTGGTTGGGTGATAGGCGAAGCTGTACGCGTCAGCATCGTGCCACTCCTTCCACCGGAGGTACCCGATGAACTGGCCGGCGCACGGCAGCAGCGGGAGGTGCAGCTTCTCGCCGGTGGCCGGGTTGGCCACGGTGACGGTGCCGCCCATGACCCTCCCGCCGACGCACAGGCAGAGCAGCCCGTTGCAGGTGCCGATCAGACGATGGTGGGCCCCAGGCTCGGCGATCCACCGCAGCTCGGTGCAGCTGCCCGTCGACGACGGCGACAGGTCGTCGGCCACGTAGGCCACGGCGAGTCTGTTGCTCCAGATGAGGAGCTTTGGGCTGCTATGCGTCTCCGTGATGCGATTGTTGACCACGTCGCGCCAGCGCCGGCAGACATAGCGACCACGGCGCCGGCAGCTATGCGGGAGACGCTGCAGGATCTGCACCAACACGTCCGTGGAGACCCGATCCATTGCCAAAATATGCCTCTGCTGTTTCCTCCTTTCGCGTCCTTCTCGTACGCGTCCTTTTAAAACCGACGGGATCGATCCGATTTTAGTTCCAATTTTAGTTGGAACTTTACGTAGCTGCCAAGTTTGTTTGGAAACTGGGACCATCACAGTCTGAGCGGTCGCGCGCTAACCCAATAAGAAAGTGATACGGACTACTACAAACATCAGAAGAAAATAAACATCAGAAGAAAATAAAACGACCAAATTATTTCCGGCTGCCAATCTGCAAGAACTTTGCTAGGGACCGCAACTTTTACACTCAGTGAATATTTTGCTTACTATTTCAGTTGCCAGTCGAAAGATCAATCATAAATGTGGGATTTTCACGTTGTCGACATATACTATTTCAGCTTCATACTAGCTGACGTCGAATCTAAGAGCCAGATCCCAAATTAGTTTCGCCGATGGTTCAGATAGTTTCGTTAAAGGTCCACCAAGTAAATACACCGCCGAACACCATAATTGTATTCTCTCTAGAGAAAACCCAGGGTCTTGCTATCGGCTTAGTCAAGCAATGCCAACGTTCCGCGCCATTATCTTGTTGAAGGTGTTGGCTTGAGGATGGACTTCGAGGGTGATAGCCCTTAGTTTGATGTTAGTTTGACCAGACATTGGCGTGTTAGCGACAATTCCTTCTTGAAGATTTTGTCTAGGATGCCAGCTCTCATGTTGGCATGGTGGAATGATTCATGGTCGTAAGTTTTCTGGAAGGTTTTTGGAGAGGTTGTCATGACTCACGAACATTGTTCTATGTGGATTGTCTCAGTTTATTTTGCTTACTACTTCCAGTTACCTTTTTCAAAATGGAAGATCAACTCTTGGCCTGTGCATCATAAAATGCATTGAACGATGTAGTACCACTCGGGAAATCCTAGAGAGCTGATAGGAGTACCGACCTCCACCCCCCGAGTTGGGTGCATGCAATATTTCATATTAGAGCTGACCCTTCCTATTACGCCGGCATGTGGGGGTGAATGGCGTGTCATGTGGGATATGTGCTTGTACTGGACACATGGACACTTAGCGCGAGGGGAGGGAGTAGAGGGTTTTTTTTTCAGTGGTGGAATTGGGATTAAAAGCATGTGATGGGCAAAAGCCCAAAATAAATGGTGTAGATGAAGCTACTGAGGTCAGGGCTTTTGGGCCAAAACTAATGTATTTATGCCTACTACCATGGTGTTCACCATATTTTTGTGATTTTTTTTTGAGAAACACAGTACAAACGTAGACGCTTACATACACGCGCATACACTCACTTCTATGAACGCACACACGCACACCCTATCTGTTGTGGGTATACTTCATGGGTGTACCATCGACAGTGCCTAGATCCGGCAAGCCCGGGTGGCCCACAGATGGTGATGAGGCATGTGGCCCATCGGGCGGCCCAGTTGCTGTTGATCATGAAGGAAGAAGTCCAGCCCAGGATCAGCAGGCCGGATCCGTACCGACCTAGGAGTGACCCGGATCCAGGGAGGCCCATGAGGAACCCGGATCCAGTACGACGTGTATGGAAGGCGGATCCGTGACGTGCACGGCAAGATATTGTACCGCAGCTAGGCTATCTGTAATCCGGCTAGGACTCTCCATGTAAACCCTAGATCCGTGCGCCTTTATAAGCCGGATCCCGGGAGCCCTAGAGGCACAACCACAACTCATTGTAACAACGCGAAAGCGCCCAGATAATTCCAGACAAGCAGCAGTAGGCCCTGTCATCGTGCAGGTGTTCCGAAGCTGGGTAACTCGCGTACCACCGTCCCGTGTGCACTCCGCCCTATGGCCCCTACTTCTTCTCCCCCTCGTGAGGATCCCTCCTCCGAGGTACCGTCGATTAGGCAACGACAGTTGGCGCCCACCGTGGGGCCTGTGGCGTCTGGAGGCCGGAACCGGGAGGGTTCCGCCATGGGAAGCTACGACGACACCATCGCTGTGGGGCGCGTCCTTTACGCCGGAAATCTGCCGATCGTCCCTCCGGATGAGTGCTGGATTCCGGCTAGGACAAACCCCGTCAAGCTCTCCATCGTCCCAATTGGCGGCATTCACATCTTCATCGGGGAAACCGTCGATTCCGACGGAAACCCACTGGTAAGTAACGCAGACGCGACCGCCGCAGAGCTGGACGCTGTCGCGAAGATCCGATACGAGATGCGGGAGCTTCCCAAGGAAGATTCCGCCTCGGATCTGGAAATTTCAAAGCCCACCCAATCCGCCCCGAGCAGGAAACAAAGGTGGAAGACCAATGCGAGATCCGCTGGGTTTCCCGGGTGTTAGAAAACGAGAGGTGCCACTTCGTACACTTCTTGGCCCATACCGCCGGAACCGCCCTCAAGAAGACGGAGTTGGTCCCGAGCAGGTAGAGGCACCGGAAGCGGCGCAGATCCGGATCAGGCTCGGCTTGTCGGAGAAAGCGAAGCTCCGGTTGAAGAGTCGATTTTGGGCAATGCGAGCCCAATTTCCGGCGACACCCCGTCCACGGAATACGATGACTTCGTTCGCAAGATAAGGGAGTACGGATACGGCGATCAGCTGAAGTCGACTCCGCCCAGCCCAAGCAGGTTCTCGCAACGGTAGCGGCGCTGGGACAACCGGATCCGGAGACCAAGTCAGCCAATCGACCCCCAACCATCCCATCAAGGATCTCCAATGTCTCGAGTGCGACCCCAAAGGGATTCTCCCTCGGAGGAAATCTTGTCGGCGAGAGGAGGTGGCCGCGCGAGCAGTTCTTAACACACCTATAACCCCGGGGCGACGCCGCAGATCTGGAGGCCCTAGAGACCGCCGAAAGGAAATGCTGGCCACAGCCAAGAGGCTCGCCGATACCGAAGCTGCGTTAAGGATAGGAAGGGCGGATCATGCAGCTGGACGGAAAACTTCGAGAGACGGGACCGCGAGATTGCTGCCACACTCGAGCAGGTCAAGAGCATGAGGGCTGAGTGGGAGGTAAAGATGACCTATGCGCGGCGGAGGCCGATCGAATTGTTAGAGAAGCAATTCCGCCTCGCAGAATACCCTTCAACACGCCCGCAGATCACCACCATTGGAAACTCCAAAGGACAACATGCGAGAAAGCTGCGGAATTGCTGAAGAAGAAGGACGAAGAAGTTGATATCAACTATCTCCGCACACTTGTCGCTTCAAAGCAATGCAGCAGCAGAACAAGGCAGATACTTCGCGCGAGGTTGGAATCCAATCCGGATAACTGTGTATCTACCGCGCGAGAAGGACGATGAATCGCACACCGGATCGTCGGAGCGCAGAAGAAGGGCCAGGGAGCACCCAAATCCGATCCCCGTTCCGTCACGTACGCCTCCGTCGGATCCAAGGAAGGGAAAGGACGCGATGTACTCCGGAAGAGACAAATACCGCAACCCCTCACCTCCACCCAACGGTTACCCGCGACCCTCGCCGCCGTAGTCCAGCCGGAAACACCAGGCCCGTAGGGCATGGTGCGCTTGTTATCCGCGATAACGTGCTGCCAAGAAACAGGGAGCGCTCGCCGGAACCTCGCCGGAATCGAACAATGTTCATGAGCCTGAGCCCGGGAGGAGTCGGAATGAAGATCGCGGTCCCGTAGCCTCGCCGGAACCGCGATCCGAGAACCTCGTCGGAGCCGCGATCCGAGAACCTCGCAGAGGCCGGGACCCGAGCCTCGTCGGAGCCGTGACCCGAGCCTCGCCGGAACGACCGGGGCAGCCGGCGCCAAGGCGAAGGCAGCCACGGGAGCCGGAGTCGGCACCGGGAAGGCCGAGGAGATTCGGATGGCGGAAGCAAGAAGTCGGACCGCCCACCTCGCAGGTCTCCCTCACCACCACCTAGCGGTGGCGGCGGAGGTGGAGGCGGAGGCAATGGCCGGAGATCTCGCTCTCGCTCCAAGTCTCTCGCCACGGCTCGCGCGACGCGCGGGACCGCCTTAACGAGCAGAACCGACTACATTGGTCCGAAGTGCTTTGGCAGGATGATTCGAGAGGAACCAAAGCCAAGGATGAACCTCAAGCTACCCGGAAATCTGAAGCATTATGATGGCACCGAAAGGCCGGATACCTGGATTGAGGATTACTACAATCTTGTAACCTTCGCCGGAGGAACCCCTAACATCGCTGCCGCATGCTCCAGTTGTACCTTGTAGGTCCAGCCCGGATCCGGCTCGGCGACCTCGAGAAGAACTCCATCTTTGCCGGTTCGACACGAAGAACGCTTTGAGAAACACTTCAGGGGCACCTACAAGCGACCTGCCACAACAAGCGACCTACGGGCTTGCATCCGGAAGAAGGGCGAAACATCAAGGAATTTCCTCACCCGATGGTTGGCATGCGAAACGAGTGCGAGAACGTTGACAACCGCACGGCAATGCACGCCTTCATTGGGGGCTTGCAGCGAGGAGGATTGCTGCGACACAAGCTAACCTGCATGGTCAATGCAAATCAACCGACGTTGGATGACATGATCACCATCGCTAGCGATCACACCGCCGCCGACGACGACGCAGCGGTGATCTCGCAGCCACAAAGCAATCCCCACTGCACCAACAAAAGAAGAACCGTGACAACGGCGGCAGCAGCAGCCATAAGCGCAAGAACCACGATGACCGAGAAGAGTGGCGGATCCGAGATGGTCGCCATGGCGTTTCAACGCGGAGGTCCAGGAGGCGGAAGAGGACGCGGACGCGGAGGCGGAGCCGGCGGGGGTCGGCATACCTCCGAGGTCACCGCTGCCGGATCCCGCGCACCGCAAACCTATGAGGAGTACAGAGACATGCCCTGCTGGCCCATCCGGATCCGGTTACGTGGAAGTCCACTCATACCAACCGCAACGCAAGTGGGTCAATGATCTAAAGAACGACCCGGAGGCCGGATACAAGCGCGCCCGGAAGCACCGCCCTCGCGGAAAAGGTGGCAAGGGCAAGAACAAGGACAAGGAGGACGATAGTTCCGAGGCGATGGATGAGGATGATAACTCGCCGGATCCCAAGGCAGGATCCGCAGGAAAATCCAACCCATTCGACAAAAAGAGCGTGGGGGCTTACCACACTTTCCTCGGAACCCCAACAGTACGCGCCTCCAAGTCAGCTACCCGGATCCTGAACGCCATAGTTCCGGCGTGCCGCGATGACGTCAGGTGGTCGGAAATCCCGTGCACATTTGATCGGAAGGATCATCCCGCAATTGTGCCGAAGGAATGCTACGCCTTGGTTGTAAGTCCCCGCATCGATGGGTATGACTTCTCCAAGTGCCTCATGGATGGTGGAGCTAGCCTGAACATCATGTACCTGGAGACTCTAGAGCGGATGAACCTCACCAAGGAACAGCTCAAACACAGCACCACTGAGTTTCATGGCGTGGTTCCGGGTAAGAAGGCGAACTCCCTCGGCAGCATCACACTTCCCGTGGCTTTTGGCGATGTTCATAATTTCCGCGAAGAGAAGATCACGTTTGAAGTTGTGCCCTTCAAGAGCTCCTACCACGTCATCTTCGGCAGGCCCACCTACCACAAGTTCCACGCAAGAGCGTGCTACATCTACAACAAGCTCAAGATTCCGGGTCCTAAAGGTATGATTACCGTATCCGGAGACTACAAAAAAGCTCATGAGTGCGAGTTAGGCGAAGCCGCCTTCGCAGAGTCTGTGATATCCGGAGAAGAGCTGAAAGGCTACAGAGCCGCGGTGGATCCGACTGAGATGCAGACCACCAAGAAGCAAATCTCCGAGCAGAAAACCTCCTTCAAGCCCGCGATAGAAACCAAGAAGCACGACCTCATCCCAGGTGACTCTTCCAAGCAGGTTTCAGTCGGAGCCAACATGGACCCCAAATAGGAAAGCGCGCTCGTCGAGTCAGCACTTGCTTTCTGACATAAAACGAAACATGCACACAATATTTAACGGATAGCAGGATAAGTGTTTCCGCCCCATGCATAATTGTTTCGTTCCTAGCTACTTAAGAATTTAAAGTCTTATTACAAACCCTCGCTGGGGCCAAAATGATGCATTGCTTTTCCCGCAGGAATAAAAGTTCTCACTCCCCCTTAGCCGGAGAAGTTTTGCCCTCTGGATCTTGTTCCTTGGCGCCTTCGGCCGGAGAAGATACGTCTTCTTCACTTTCCTTTTCTTCGGAAGCAGCAGTGCTGATCTTGGGTTCTTCTTGGGGCGCATCCTTGGAGCTGGTCCAGGTAAACTCGGCTCCGGATTCCGCAGGTCGCGCCTGGGCGTCGAGATCCTTCAAAAGTTCCGCTTCTAAGGCCTCGTCAGCAGCGAGGACGACCTTGTCGTAGAATTCCTCGTGCCGGATCCTGCGCGCGATGCGGGTGTCGTAGCCGCTCACTGCATCCAGCAGCTCGCCGACGTCCGCATCCGGAGGAACGCCCGTGGTCACTTCATCAAGATCAAGACCCGGAGTATGTGCTAGGCACATGGTCAAGGCCATTGCAGCTGCGCCTCGGGCTGAAGATGCTTGTAGATCGATCCACCAGCTCCGGCAGAACGTCCATCTTACCAATAAGCTTGCGCACGTCACAAGTGCGGCTCCTTTTGATGTTCAAATTATGGCATATTTTGCGGGAGGCGGAGATGAGGTCCTTGCAGTCATCACCCGCGAGTTGCAGAAGATCGTCTCGTGGGAACAAATTCCGGCGCTGTTCCGGGTACCCAAGCGGCTCTACATAAAAAGATAATCAGGATATAGGCATGCAATTTGAGCGCAAAGTAAAAAAGAATCGGAGCAAATATCTTGACAAGGTTCCGATATCATACCCAAGATGTTCTCATTGAGCAAGTCCCAGTGCTGCTCCGCTGTCTCCATGAATTTCCGGAGTCCGTTCAGCTCCTTTTGCTGCCTCCTGATGGTCTCGCTGTCAGCATTCTTTTTCAGCTCCAGCTCGCCCTTCTCCCTGATATGCTCGGAGTTTTTCTCCGCCACTGCTTTTCGGCCTGCTCCCTCTTAAGTTCCGCCTCCTTTAGCTTCGTCTCCAATTCTTGGTACGAGGAGCGCAGGTTCTCAAGTTCGATCGAAAGCTGTTGCAAGGGAGGAGGATGCGCCTATAATAATATACGTTAACGACAAATTTGAAGTCGGAATTTGGTTAATAACGAAGAAGGTGGAAACCAACCTTGGGCGTACGCAGTTGTTTAGCCGATTCCGCATTCTCATCCTTCAGGGTCCGGATATTTTCCGCCCGACTCGTAGTAACGCGGCGCTGCGAGGCAATGTTCTTGTGCAGCTCGTAGTGCAGCGCTTTCTTGTTCCTGTAAAATTTAAACAGTGCAGGAGTAAAAATTCCGCCTGTAGCAGTGGTTTCTTTTAAAGCATCATTGCCGGAACTTTTCCGCCATAATGCTTGGGGGCTACTGGTCCATTCTAAAAAACTTTCCCGGAAGTAATTTTTCTCTAAGCATTTAAGCGCTAACTACTTTTTGAGTTTCCGCCTACATGCTTGGGGGCTACTGGGGAGTACCTTTTGCTTGCAGATAAGTTGATCGCAGAACTGGCCAATGTTTTTCTTGAAGTCCTGGATCTCCGATGTCCTGGAATCCGGCTTCCCTGTGCGTTGTTCAGCATGGCGTTGAGCAGGTCTTGTTCAAGTTCCCACTTCTCCGCCTCAGTCAGCTTGTTAAAAAACTTGGTGGCATACGCCTTGGGGGTGGAAGTGGTGTCCGCCGGATCTCCGAAGTTCTTCGGAAAAACGACTATGTCGCCAGCACCCTCTCCAGCCTTCTCGGAAGTGACTTCCGCATCTCCTTGGCCTTGTGTTTCCGCCTCTTCTTGGGCAGGGCTTTTGGCCTTGGGATCTTCTTCCTCCAGGTGCCCGCTGCTAACCGGAATTATCTCCGGTGGAGTGTTTGCGGCAGGCGGGGGAGATGGGTCAGCCTGAGGAGGCGACGGTTGAGGAGTTGGGTGGGAAGCGCTGGGTGGAACTGGAGTAGAGGGACCAACAGCCGGAGATTTCTTCATGTACTTCGTGATGGGCTCTGGCTGGTGGTCCGCGTGGCAGCGGTTTTCGGATTCCTGCAAACAAGTGAAAGGGTTTAGACAAGAAATAATTTCGCTAAGTAAAAATCGCATCATGCTCGGAAACTCACGGGGCGCCGGGAATGATGGGGCGTGTGCCCTGGCCAGCCGTCGAGAGCATCCGTAGACGCGCACGCTCCGCCTTCCTTGAGTCAAGCGGAGGTGGTTTCGTCGTCTTTGGCTTCTTGGCGGAGGCCTCGCCGCTAGCTCCGGCTTCAGAGCCGGGAGCCTTGGCGCGGGGACGCTTTGTAGGTCGAGGGGCCGCCTTGCGGGGTGCCTGGTCCTCTTCCTCCTCGTCGTCTTCCGGAGCCTCCTCCGCCGTGTCGCTGGTAACGGGGACGCGAATGATGGTGCGGAAGTTGTCCTCCGCCAAAGTATTGAGCTGGAAGGAAAATGAACAGAAGTTAGAGTTATCCTTGTGAAGTTTGAAGCAACGGAAAGAACGAAGCTTACCGGAGGACACTGATCGTTCGTGTAGATATCCTTGAACAGTTCCGGGACCTGTTGGCCCCTCGGAATCTTCACCAGCGTCTTGAGTCTTCTTTTCAGAGAGTCAGCCGGAAGATCATGGCGGGTAACCCGGAGAAGATCATCCGCCCCGGTGTAAGAGCACATCAACCGCGCGTTGTAGCGAAGGGGCTGGATTCTCCGGGAAAACCAGCTAAGTGTAAGCTGGGCTCCGGTAAGTCCGTCGTGGACTAGCCAGGAGATTCTCCGCGCAGCTTTCTCCAAGGTTGGAGTCAGGGCGAGTGGAGGGACGAAGCTCCGGCTTGCAAGTTCTTCCGGAGGTTCGTTGACGAATCGGGGAAGGCCTTCGTGGACATCCGGAACAGAACATTCTTCTCGTAGAACCATCCGGCGTTCCAGTACCGGACGGACTCGTGTGAATCGTGGGGAGGATACATACGATTAGGGCGGAGCATAAACGTCATGCTTCCGCAGTTCACCATTGCTTTGTCCTTAGTTTCTTTCTTCACTCGGAAAAAGAATTGCCACAACTTGACATCTGGCCGGATCCCAAGATGTCCTTCGCAGAGAGTCACGAAGTTGGACAAGAGAAGGTATGAATTGGGGCAAATGTTGTGGGGCTGGAGCCCGTAGGTGTTGAGGATGGAGAGGAAAAATTCCGAACAAGGGAGTGAAAGTCCGCGTTCCACCCAAGCCTTGGTCATGACAACTTCTCCGACTTACGGCTTGGGGGCGTCGGAGTCACGAACGAAACTCCGGTGTGTGGAGATCATTCCCTCGTTACGGAGCTCTCTAAGCTCCGCGTCGGTGGTTGCGCAAGGCCACCATTGACCTCGTTCTCCTTCACGGATCCGGGCCTTGGACGCCCTCTTGTTTTCCGCCTCCTGCACCTTTGCTGCCATCCGAGCTTGTCCCTCGAGTTCTTCTTGGAGCTCTTGGAGGGTAGGGATCCGGCTTGGAGCGGTCTTTGGAAGATGCGGAAAAAGGTTGAGCTAGTCCGATGTCGGAAACATACGGTGGCGGGAATGATATAGGATCCGGGCATATGGGTTCTATTTGGTTGGGATCCGGGCTACTCGAAGAGCTACCGGTGCAAAGTGACGATTCGAGTGGCATGCTTCCGGCTGCACCCATACAAAGTGTCCGAGTACCCGGATCACTAAGCCTATCTTCTACACTAGGTTGTCTTCTACAAGTCCGGCGTACTTACCGCTAATGGCGCGGTGGTGCGACGGAGCTCAGCGGAAGATGAGGTCGCCGAACTTGAAGGAAATCGGCCCGCGAGACCACGAATCGGCGGCGGAGCAAGTTTCCCGTTCAAACGTGAGAATCTTGGAGCGAGGGAAGCCTTGGTTCGGCGGCACTCGAAGTTCACCGGGCGAAGTTCGCGGAATCAAGATGCGGCGGGCGGCGCGGCGCGAGGAGGAAGACGATGTGGTGAGAGGGGGTGAAAGAATGAATTTTTACCGGCCGCGGGGTATTTATAGGCCGCGCTCGGAGATTCGGGATCCGGATCCAACGGTGGAAACTGAACGGTCGCGCCGTTGGATGGATGACACGTGTTTAGGTCAAATGCGGTAAAACGACGTGGAGGTAACTTAACCATGCACTCGAAAATTCCGGTTGAAGATTTGCATCTGCGAAACTTTAGCGCGGGAAATGAGGAAGTTGTGCGGGAAATACGGAACTTCCGTTGTTAAGCATGATCTGAAGATGAAGGATTTCAGAAACCGTTAGAGTCTTTTAAGATTCCGGGTGATTCGTGAAGATAAGATTGGCTTTCGTTCAAGCGAGGAGTAACCCGGAAATGTTCTTTGGAACGTCGATGGATGAAGTCCCTCGGGATGGGAGCATTTTCCGGCTATAAGTTGGAAAAAGAAGAAAATGCAAAGTTGGAGCTCTTCAAGTTTCTCCGCGTTACCAACGTTTGCCGGAGATCATGATGGACCAGCAAGACGGAGACTGCAGGGGAAACTAGGAGAACTCTGGGGGCTACTGTTGTGGGTATACTTCATGGGTGTACCATCGACAGTGCCTAGATCCGGCAAGCCCGGGTGGCCCACAGATGGTGATGAGGCATGTGGCCCATCGGGCGGCCCGATTCTTGTTGATCATGAAGGAAGAAGTCCAGCCCAGGATCAGCAGGCCGGATCCGTACCGACCTAGGAGTGACCCGGATCCAGGGAGGCCCATGAGGAACCCGGATCCAGTACGACGTGTATGGAAGGCGGATCCGTGACGTGCACGGCAAGATATTGTACCGCAGCTAGGCTATCTGTAATCCGGCTAGGACTCTCCATGTAAACCCTAGATCCGTGCGCCTTTATAAGCCGGATCCCGGGAGCCCTAGAGGCACAACCACAACTCATTGTAACAACGCGAAAGCGCCCAGATAATTCCAGACAAGCAGCAGTAGGCCCTGTCATCGTGCAGGTGTTCCGAAGCTGGGTAACTCGCGTACCACCGTCCCGTGTGCACTCCGCCCTATGGCCCCTACTTCTTCTCCCCCTCGTGAGGATCCCTCCTCCGAGGTACCGTCGATTAGGCAACGACACTATCCCTATGAGCACCTCCGAAAGACTGAGCCGGCGGATTGAATCCTGAAATTGACGAAGTAACCACAAACACCTCGTTGTCGATGGGAACGTCGCCTCCCACTGGTTGAATATTCCACCTTTATGAGACACACAAACGTCAAACCTAGGATTTAAACTCTGGTGGGCTGGGGGTACAACCACCCTCCTAACCATCCAACCTCAGGTTGGTTCTCTATTTTTGTGATGTTGACATCACAAATACCATGAATCTCCCCCACGGGTGTTCTTGACTAGGTATATTGACCAACAAGGTCGTGGATCTTCAAAGGGTGTATGTTGACATCTTGGCCCGAAGGCATCGATAGAATATTCATGCTAATAAGATGCATCTTTTTTTTTTCTCTCCAAAATGCTCATGGATGGAGAAAAATTGAAGTGTGCTGTGAAGACGTGTGCTGATCAGTGGCGCTAGTCTGAAAATTCTTGAGAGTTTGCTAGAGTAGTAATAGCCGGTCCGGGATAGCTACGATTTTGAAATGTTACATTTGGTATTGGAACCTACCCTCGTGGTTAGGGAGGCATGTGAGGGTCAAGGCTCACTCCGGGCATAAAACCCGAATCCCGAATCCCGAACCCGAATATCCCGATCCCGAACCCGAATATCCCGAACCCGAATATCCCGATCATGTATCCGGGAAGGTGTTTCAAATACCCGAAATTATTTCAGGAAATTCGGGTAAGGAGCGATGGTTCCCGAATTTCCCGAGTAGCCCGAACTGAAGACTGTGGCCCAATAAAAAAAACCCACACACACCATGGCCCAGCCCAAAATCTTCCCTGTGAGTCTGTGACTTGTGAACCTCACCTGCACGCTCAGCCATAGCTCAGCCGCACGATCCCTGCCTCCCCAAACTCGCTGCCGCCTGCCATATTCGAGGCCGCCGCCGCCCGCCATGCTCCCCGGCCAGCGCCGGCGCTGCCGCCTGCCAGGCTCCCCGGACGCCGCCGCCCGCCACGTCCCAGGCCGGCACCATCCGCCGCGCTCCCCAGTCGCCGCGAACGTTCTGCCGAGTCAGCGGCTCCTCGCGCTTCCTTTCTTCCCTTGCGCGACGCTGCTCCTCCCTGCTAGGCCGCAACGTACCTCCATGATGCCGCACGGCCTGCAACTGGTCGCCGCTCAGAACTCAAGGCTCGGCTCATCTTCACCACGATGGAGAATTCTTTGCTATTATTTGTCTACATTGCTGTGTATTTCGGGGATTTCAGGATTTCCCGATCCCGAACCCGAATTTCCGGGTACCCGAAATTTCGGGTGTCACATTTTCTAGACAAATTTCGGGTGTGAGTTTTGGAATCCCGAAATAATTTTTACCCGAATTACCCGTCCCGAATTTTCGGGAAATCCCGAACGCCCGGCCTGACTCAAGGCGCAGGCATGTGACAAGAAGGGATGTTTTCTAGCTAGGCGATCGGGCGGTGTATTGGACATAGCAATTCAAGGCTTAAAGAAATTGATAAAGTACTCATATCTACACGTTTTTTTTGTATGTTTTGAAAATCATCCGCTACTTTCATAAAAAACTAAGTGTCTTAGTTTTATTTAGATACGGATCATATTTTTGTAAATACATTGATATTTATAAAAGGTTGGAACATTTATTTTTAAATAGAAGGAGTACTACAAAGAACCACTGAGTTTTTTTTTAACAAGGATCGGGTCCAGAAGGGCCCAAAAGCTGCATAAATTAAAGCGGTGGGATTACAATTTGCCGAAAGGTTCAAAACAAAAGGAAAATACAACCAGGAACTGCACTTTTACACAAAGGACCCCAAAACAAAACCAGAAAAAGCAATCGAGTCTTTGGGTCCCTTTTCCACCGTAGCTTGATGAGGAACTCGACATTGCGGCCGCCAGCACCAACTTCGGGGACGAGACCACTTGGCGAAGGCGTGACGATGAGAGCCGTGACGTAGTCGCGGAAAGTCCTCCTTCTTGGCCCGCCGGCCTGGAGGTTGAAGAAGCCGTAGTTCCCGCAGGACCGCGGCACAGAGTGGCCACCTCGACCGAGGATAACAACGGCGTCAGATCGCCGCCATTGATGAACTCTGCAGGATGCAGCTGAACATCCCCGCAACGCAGATCGAGAATAAGGCTCAACGCAGCCACTCCCAAGCCCACCATCACCATGACGGCCAAACAAAGGAGAAGAGCAGCTCAAACCTTCCTGATATGTGTCCTACACGAGCTTATTAGGACTGCTGCTGTCGAAGCCTACCCCAACGCCACCATCCTCCATGGATAGCCACCGGAAAAGTAGGGAGATGAAATCCAGGCACCGCTCGCGAGCGCCAGAAACCAGCAGAGGAGTGGCCTCACACTATACGCCATAGAGGCAAAGCAAAACCTAGACTTAACCCTAAATCTAAACCTAATACGACCTGTAGATATAGAGAGGGAAGAACCCAGGCCACTCTCCCCCTCCACTGTGGCCAGCGGAAGAGAGGGGAAGAGCGGCGGTGGGCAGAGGACTTGGGGACAGGAGCTAGAAGAGAGGAGGGAGGAGAGAGAAAACGGGAGAACCACTGGGTTAAGAGTGAGGAATAAACATGTATTGATGTCATTGTTGGCTAAGGAATGAGCATAATGCTTAGCGCTGTGTGCGCTGTGGATGTAACTAGAAGGATACCCCGCGCGTTGCGGCGGGAATTTCTCCGATAACTCTATTTTGAAAAAAAAGGATATAAGTTAATTGGAATAAGATGTTATTGTAGGAACATGCAGGATTCAATTGGCGTAAATAGTCAAGAGTCTAAGTTAAAAAACTGACTTGAAATGGTTATGTAGTTGGCGGCTAAAAGTTGATGATGTGGATAATTGGATGGCTTAAAAAATAAGATGATGTGGCTTATATGTAGAGTATTAATGAATGTTAGTGGGGGATGACATGGACGATTGTATAGCTAATAGAATGAATGATGTGGATAGCTTGCATGTTGAGATAGACAACTTAAATGACCTTCTAGTGGGATTTTGTTTTATAAGAGATATAGATACATATCCGTGGGGTTGAACACGCGGGATGTCGTGTACATGCAAGGTGATTAGGTGCATGGAAAATAGTGTTTATGCTTTAATCAGTATTTTAGAGTAATTCGGAACTTCTATCTAGAAAAACAAGGTAGAAGTATACTTCACGTGACTGTTGTCGACTCACCGACCGATGGAGCTACTCCTGGCTGAGCCGTAAGTCATCGTGGACGTATGCACAGGTCCGTCAATGCTAGTACTCTTTATTGATAGCTGTAGCATGCGTGTATGCATAAGTTAAGCCATAAATAAGCAACCGGCGGCTCGTGATCGAGAGCGGGCGACCAGGCAGTCGCTAGAACAAATATTCACTGCATTGGTCGCTAGAAGGAACACATTGTACTGCATGGATCCAAAGAGAGGAGCGTCGATCGTCGCCGTGGAGACTGATGTCAGGATTCAGCTGGGGATCCATGACGATAATTTGGAGAAGAGGAAGGAAGAGGAGCACACGGGCTCAGAACTAGACATCTACTTGCAAGAGAAGAAACGATAAGGAAAAATAAAATGTTTTTCATAAGCTTGGTCCTCCCATCCACCCCACCTGCCCTTTATACTGAAAGGCAGGCTCAAGCTAATGTTCATTACAGCTTAACAATTCAGTAATTAACCATAAACAGGAACTAAGCTTAAGCACTAAAGACTAGCATCTGACCGTTGAACCAACCCAGGGCCTTGTGCTTCAATCCTGGCCGTTTGTCCTTCCTTCGCAAATGTTCTGGAAAGGACTGGGTCCTGACAGAGCCGCCCCCTTAAGCCTAGACCTCGGGGCTGGAAATCGGGGAAGGTGCTCTGTATGAACGAGGCATCCTCCCAGGTCGTTTCCTCAGGTGTCATCATATCCCAATGAATTAGCCACTGTGGTTCTGCTACATCATATTCACCAACTGAGCGGGGAACCTGTCGCCGTTGCAACACTGCCAATGGAGCAAGTTTAACCTTACCATTTGCAGTAACCAGAGGAAGCTTTGGGTTAGGAATTGCGTTGGGACCAATGTGTTTCTTGAGCTGACTCACATGGAACACGTCATGGATTTTAGACTCTGCTGGCAATTGTATCTGATATGAAACAGTGCCAACTTTCTTGAGGATGCGAAAAGGACCATACCATTTTGAAGTTAGCTTCAGAGCATTCTGTCTTCCCAGTGCAGTTTCGCGATATGGTTGCATTTTCAGGTAGACGAATTCGCCAACAGAGAATGAACGCTCAGTTCGATTGGCATCTGCATATTTCTTCATCCTCTTTTGCGCTTGCTGAAGGTTGTTCTGAAGCAATTGCAGCATGTTCTCCTTCTCCTTGGTATTATTGTTGGTGTCATTAACTGGTGCACAGGGAGCAGGAATTTGCTGAAGGAAAGGAGGAGGGTACTCATAGAGGGCTTGGAAAGATGTCATCTTGATAGAAGAGTGATAGGAGCAGTTATACCACCATTCGGCAGCTGGAAGCCAGTCACACCATTTTGTTGGCTGTTGAAAAACCATGCATCGCAGATATTGTTCGAGGCACTGGTTGACGCGTTCTGTTTGACCATCAGACTCAGGGTGATGTGAGGTGCTGTAATTGAGCTGGGTATTGAAGGCATAGAATATGTTTTTCCACAAGTGACTGGTAACGATTTTGTCCCTGTCACTAACAATGCTTGCGGGAGGTCCATGTAGCTTGACAATGTTTTCCATGAACAAGTCAGCAACCTTTTGGACACTGTATGGATGGGCTAAAGGAATGAAATGAGCATACTTTGTTAAGTGGTCAACGACCACCAGAATCACATCCTTGCCCCTGGACTTTGGCAGGCCTTCAACAAAATCTAGGCTTATGTCAGTCCATTTTTGAACAGGAATTGGTAAGGGGTTGAGCAGACCTGGGTAAGGCACTTTCTCAGACTTGGATATTTAGCAGGTTGGACAGGCTGCAACCTTGTCCTTGATAAACTGCTTGAGTTTAGGCCAGTAGAAGACTTGTTGTATCTTGTGCATAGTAACTTTGATACCTGAATGTCCACCGAATAGAGATGAGTGGAAGGTATGGAATATCTTCTCTTTGAGGCCAGTGCAGGATCCAATATAAATTTTCCCTTTAAATCTGAGAATGCCTGTCTGTAAGGTGTAATTGCTGTGACTATTTGGATTGAGTGTGAGTTCTTGCAAAAGCTTGGTACACACTTCATCTTCCGCATAAGAATCGTGCACTTCTTCAAGCCAAGCAGGTATAGTAATTGAAATGTGTTGACATTGATCTGTTGGCTCTTCTTGGAATTGTCTGGAGAGGGCATCTGCTACAGAATTTTCTGGCCCTTTCTTGTATTCTATGGCATAGTCAAACTCGAGCAGTTTCAACATGAGTTTATGTTGTATGCCTTCTAACAACCGTTGGCTCCCCAAATACTTGAGAGATTGTTGATCAGTTTTGATAATGACTTTGTTGCCCAAGAAGTAATGGCGCCATTTCTTTAATGCCTGCAAGATAGCTAGGGCTTCTTTTTCATAGATGGACTGAGCACTTGCCTTTGGACCGAGACATTGGCTATAGAATGCTAGTGGCTTGCCATCTTGCATTAATACTGCTCCCAATCCAGTTCCACATGCATCTGTCTCTAACACAAAAGGCTTGGAGAAATTGGGTAAGCTGAGAAGAGGAGGTGTAGACATGATTTGTTTCAATTTAAGGAAAGCTTCTTCTTGTAGCTTGCCCCACTGGAAATTATCCTTTTTTAGAGCTAAATAGAGTGGCTGACAAATAGTCGCGTAGCCTTTGATGAACCTTCTGTAGTAGCCTATGAGGCCAAGGAAGCCCCTAAGTTTCCTTACTGTTTTGGGGGTTTTCCACTGGATAATATCAGCAATCTTTGAAGGGTCTGTTGCCACTCCTTGCCCTGAGATGATATGGCCCAGATATTCGACCTTATCTTGTCCAAAGGTGCACTTCTGTAACTTGGCCTTGAGCTGATGGTTCCTGAGAGTCTCCAAGACAAGTGTCAGATGTTGTTTATGCTGGATGTTGTCAGAACTGTAGACTAGTATATCGTCAAAGAAGACCAACACAAATTTCCTTAGGTAATTGGAAAATATGGTGTTCATGAGTGCTTGAAAGGTGGCAGGGGCATTACTAAGCCCAAATGGCATTACACGGTACTCGTAATGTCCCATGTGAGTAGAGAAAGCCGTCTTGTGTATGTCGTCAACACTCATTCGGATTTGGTGGTAGCCTGATCTAAGGTCGAGCTTGGAGAAAACAGTAGCACCATGGAGTTCATCAAGTAGGTCTTCTATGACTGGAATTGGAAACCTGTTTTTTATTGTCTGCTCATTGAGGCTTCTGAAGTCAACACAAAGTCGCCACGACTTGTCTTTCTTTTTTACCAGAATGACCGGTGAGGAGTATGGACTGCTACTGAGCTGAATTTCTTTATTGTGCAACATTTGCTTTACGATTGTTTCGATTGTATTCTTCTGCGCATGTGACATTCTGTAGGGCCTTATATTTGGAGGCTTGGAACCAGGCAGTAACGGAATAGTGTGGTATGCAGCCCTATGTGGAGGTAAACCCTCTGGTTCTGAGAATATATCTGCAAAAGCATGCAGAATGTCTTGGAAATCAGCTGGTATTGCTGTGTTGTCTAGGTCAATCTGTGGTGTGTTACTGACATCCATATAGTACAGGATATACCCAGAGGCTTGTTGCTTTAGCAGCTTCGCACATTCATCCGCTGATATGAACAAGTTCTCACTAGGAATGATGTGGTCAGTGAATGTGTGCATCTGTCCTTCATTGCCCATGGTCAATGTTCTGCCAATGAAATCGAAGGTCACAGGATTGTGTTGCTTAAACCAGTTCACTCCTAGTATTGCATCTGATCCATTCAACCGGAGGATTCGGAAATCTGCCGTGAATGTGTGCCCTTGGATGGAGAACTTATGATTGTAAGCTATGGCTTCAGACAATAGTTCCCCACCTCCTGCCACTTTTACTCTTCGAGTTGGGGCTCGTGTTACTTTGATGTTGTTTTTGACAACAAATTTGTGATCCAAGAAGGTGTTCGTGCTGCCAGTATCTGCTAAAGCCACTGCTTGTGTCCCAGAGAGTGTGAGCAGCAAGGATATAGTCGAATCACTTGGTGAACCTGTGTAGGCCGCTGCAGAAATATGCATCAAATTTTCCATTGGTTGTTCTTCCTCTTGAACAAGTTTCTCTTCCTCAATGTTCACTTCTTCATCTTCATCAGAATTACCTTGCATTTGCAGCGCATTAAGGGCTCTCTGCATTTGCGGGCATCGATGGCCAATGACCCAATTTTCTGGACAGTACCAACACTTTCGAGGTCCACGGGGTCTATCATTGTTATTGCGATTCCTATTGTCGCGAGCTGGGGCATTGCGTGGTGGAAGAAGGGGTGCCGGAGCCAAAGCCGGTAATCTCCGAGCAACCGGAGTGTTGGAGTTACAGGATTTTTCATACTGGCGAGCATACCAGTATGCTGAAAGGAGGGTTGTTGGTTTTTGACATTGGACTGTGTGTTTGATGGTATCTTTTAGTCCGCTGACAAATCTATCGATGAAGAAGTCCTGCGGAAGGTATGATCTACCTCTCTTCATCAACTGCATCCACGATTCATATGCATTGATATAGCTGTCCACTGTGGTGACTTGTTGCAGGTGTTGTAATTGGTCCATTGGATCAACATTGATGTTGTCAGGAAAGCGCTCAATGAGAACTTGGCACAGCTCCGTGATGGCGTGTAACTCACACGTTCGTTGGGAACCCCAAGAGGAAGGTATGATGCGCACAGCAGCAAGTTTTCCCTCAGAAAGAAACCAAGGTTTATCGAACCAGGAGGAGCCAAGAAGCACGTTGAAGGTTGATGGCGGCGGGATGTAGTGCGGCGCAACACCAGGGATTCCGGCGCCAACGTGGAACCTGCACAACACAACCAAAGTACTTTGCCCCAACGAAACAGTGAGGTTGTCAATCTCACCGGCTTGCTGTAACAAAGGATTAACCGTATTGTGTGGAAGATGATTGTTTGCAGAAAACAGTAGAACAGTATTACAGTAGATTGTATTTCAGTAAGAGAATTGGACCGGGGTCCACAGTTCACTAGAGGTGTCTCTCCCATAAGACAGCATGTTGGGTGAACAAATTACAGTTGGGCAATTGACAAATAAAGAGAGCATGACCATGCACATACATATCATGATGAGTATAGTGAGATTTAATTGGGCATTACGACAAAGTACATAGACCGCCATCCAACTGCATCTATGCCTAAAAAGTCCACCTTCAGGTTATCATCCGAACCCCCTCCAGTATTAAGTTGCAAAGCAACAGACAATTGCATTAAGTATGGTGCGTAATGTAATCAACAACTACATCCTTAGACATAGCATCAATGTTTTATCCCTAGTGGCAACAGCACAACACAACCTTAGAACTTTACATCACTTGTCCCGGTGTCAATGCAGGCATGAACCCACTATCGAGCATAAATACTCCCTCTTGGAGTTACAAGCATCTACTTGGCCAGAGCATCTACTAGTAACGGAGAGCATGCAAGATCATAAACAACACATAGATATAACATTGATAATCAACATAACAAGTATTCTCTATTCATCGGATCCCAACAAACGCAACATATAGAATTACAGATAGATGATCTTGATCATGTTAGGCAGCTCACAAGATCCGACAATGATAGCACAAT
This sequence comes from Lolium perenne, assembly GCF_019359855.2. Classification (NCBI taxonomy): domain Eukaryota; kingdom Viridiplantae; phylum Streptophyta; class Magnoliopsida; order Poales; family Poaceae; genus Lolium; species Lolium perenne. The sequence goes on from NC_067244.2 coordinate 167,933,111, forward strand.
GGGGAGAAAACAACCATCTAGCTACTGCTATGGACCCATAGTCCAGGGGTAGACTACTCACACATCACACCGGAGGCGACCATGGCGGCGTAGAGTCCTCCGGGAGATGATTCCCCTCTCCGGCAGGGTGCCGGAGGCGATCTCTGGATCCCAGAGATGGGATCGGCGTTGGCGGCGTCTCTGAAGGTTTTCCGTATCGTGGCTCTCGGTACTGGGGGTTTCGTCACGGAGGCTTTAAGTAGGCGGAAGGGCAAGTCAGGAGGGGGCACAGGGGCCCCACACCATAGGCCGGCGCGGCCAGGGGGGGCCGCGCCGCCCTAGGGTTTGGGTACCCTGTGGCCCCACTTCGTTTCGTCTTCGGACTTCTGGAAGTTTCGTGGAAAAATAGGCCCCTGGGCGTTGATTCCGTCCAATTCCGAGAATATTTCCTTACTAGGATTTCTGAAACCAAAAACAGCAGAAAACAGCAACTGGCACTTCGGCATCTTGTTAATAGGTTAGTTCCAGAAAATGCACGAATATGACATAAAGTGTGCATAAAACATGTAGATAACATCAATAATGTGGCATGGAACATAAGAAATTATCGATACGTCGGAGACGTATCAGCATCCCCAAGCTTAGTTCTGCTCGTCCCGAGCAGGTAAAACGATAACACAGATAATTTCTGGAGTGACATGCCATCATAATCTTGATCATACTATTTGTAAAGCATATGTAGTGAATGCAGCGATCGAAACAATGTATATGACATGACTAAACAAGTGAATCATAAAGCAAAGACTTTTCATGAATAGAACTTCAAGACAAGCATCAATAAGTCTTGCATAAGAGTTAACTCATAAAGCAATAATTCAAAGTAAAGGCATTGAAGCAACACAAAAGAAGATTAAGTTTCAGCGGATGCTTTCAACTTGTAACATGTATATCTCATGGATATTGTCAACATAGAGTAATATAATAAGTGCAATAAGCAAATATGTAGGAATCAATGCACAGTTCACACAAGTGTTTGCTTCTTGAGGTGGAGAGAAATAGGTGAACTGACTCAACATTGAAAGTAAAAGAATTGTCCTCCATAGAGGAAAAGCATCGATTGCTATATTTGTGCTAGAGCTTTGATTTTGAAAACATGAAACAATTTTGTCAACGGTAGTAATAAAGCATATGTATCATGTAAATTATATCTTATAAGTTGCAAGCCTCATGCATAGTGTACTAATAGTGCCCGCACCTTGTCCTAATTAGCTTGGACTACCGGATCATCACAATGCACATGTTTTAACCAAGTGTCACAAAGGGGTACCTCTATGCCGCCTGTACAAAGGTCTAAGGAGAAAGCTCGCATTGGATTTCTCGCTATTGATTATTCTTCAACTTAGACATCCATACCGGGACAACATAGACAACAGATAATGGACTCCTCTTTTATGCATAAGCATGTAACAACAATTAATAATTTTCTCATTTGAGATTGAGGATATATGTCCAAAACTGAAACTTCCACCATGGATCATGGCTTTAGTTAGCGGCCCAATGTTCTTCTCTAACAATATGCATGCTTAACCATAAGGTGGTAGATCTCTCTTACTTCAGACAAGACGGACATGCATAGCAACTCACATGAAATTCAACAATGAATAGTTGATGGCGTCCCCAGTAAACATGGTTATCGCACAACAAGCAACTTAATAAGAGATAAAGTGCATAATTACATATTCAATACCACAATAGTTTTTAAGCTATTTGTCCCATGAGCTATATATTGCAAAGGTGAATGATGGAATTTTAAAGGTAGCACTCAAGCAATTTACTTTGGAATGGCGGAAAATACCATGTAGTAGGTAGGTATGGTGGACACAAATGGCATAGTGGTTGGCTCAAGTATTTTGGATGCATGAGAAGTATTCCCTCTCGATACAAGGTTTAGGCTAGCAAGGCTTATTTGAAACAAACACAAGGATGAACCGGTGCAGCAAAAATCACATAAAAGACATATTGAAAGCATTATAAGACTCTACACCGTCTTCCTTGTTGTTCAAACTCAATACTAGAAATTATCTAGACCTTAGAGAAATAAAATATGCAAACCAAATTTTAGCATGCTCTATGTATTTCTTCATTAATGGGTGCAAAGCATATGATGCAAGAGCTTAATCATGAGCACAACAATTGCCAAGTATCACATTACCCAAGACATTTATAGCAATTACTACATGTATCATTTTCCAATTCCAACCATATAACAATTTAACGAAGGAGAAACTTCGCCATGAATACTATGAGTAGAAACTAAGGACATACTTGTCCATATGCTACAGCGGAGCGTGTCTCTCTCCCATAAAGTGAATGCTAGGATCCATTTTATTTAAACAAAACAAAAAACAAAAACAAACCGACGCTCCAAGCAAAGCACATAAGATGTGATGGAATAAAAATATAGTTTCAGGGGAGGAACCTGATAATGTTGTCGATGAAGAAGGGGATGCCTTGGGCATCCCCAAGATTAGACTCTTGAGTCTTCTTAGAATATGCAGGGGTGAACCACCGGGGCATCCCCAAGCTTAGAGCTTTCACTCTCCTTGATCATGTTGCATCATACTCCTCTCTTGATCCTTGAAAACTTCCTCCACACCAAACTCGAAACAACTCATTAGAGGGTTAGTGCACAATAAAAATTAACATATTCAGAGGTGACACAATCATTCTTAACACTTCTGGACATTGCATAATGCTACTGGACATTAGTGGATCAAAGAAATTCATCCAACATAGCAAAAGAGGCAATGCGAAATAAAAGGCAGAATCTGTCAAAACAGAACAGTTCGTATTGACGAATTTTAAAATGGCACCAGACTTGCTCAAATGAAAATGCTCAAATTGAATGAAAGTTGCGTACATATCTGAGGATCATGCACGTAAATTGGCTTAATTTTCTGAGCTACCTACAGGGAGGTAGACCCAAATTCGTGACAGCAAAGAAATCTGGAACTGCGCAGTAATCCAAATCTAGTACTTACTTTACTATCAAAGACTTTACTTGGCACAACAAAACACTAAACTAAGATAAGGAGAGGTTGCTACAGTAGTAAACAACTTCCAAGACACAAAATAAAAACAAAATACTGTAGGTAAAAACATGGGTTGTCTCCCATAAGCGCTTTTCTTTAACGCCTTTCAGCTAGGCGCAGAAAGTGTGTATCAAGTATTATCGGAGAGTGGTGCATCGTTATTATGAGCTCCCCCATCCGCAGTGGTACCAAGGGCTTTGTCAATTTTAGGCCTATAATAATACTTCTTTGGTTTAGGCACTTTAGAGACATACATAAACTTTTGCTCCTTACCCACATAAGCTTTCTCCTTATATTTAAGAGAAAAAAATGTTGAACCCAAGGTTCCCATAGCCTTTTCAAGTTCATCAATCCTATTGATTTGATCATCATGGACAACACAAGTTCCTAGGACACTAATTCTTTCATCAATTCCTCCTAAGGATTTATCAAGTTTATCAGTTTTATCAAGTAATATTTCCAATTCAGCTTCAATACTTGGAAAAATTTTCTCTATGGTTTCCAATTTTTTCATAACATCTTCAAGAGAGATTTCAGTTTTAACTTTATCAACAGGGGGTATTCCAAATAAACTCTCAATAATGCAGCTAGCTTCTAATGCAGGAGTACTTAGGAAGTCACCTTTTGCGAGACTATCAAGAACATATCTATTCCAGCTAGAGATACCAACATAAAAATTCCTGAGTAAAATAATGGTGGAGTGTTTCTTAGTGCATCTATTATGAGCATCGCTAATTCTATACCAAGCATCTCTCAAACATTCTCCCCCTCGTTGCTTAAACGTACGAACTTCAACTTCAGGATTACTCATTTTAGTAGTAGTAAATAAAGCAAACTAGATAAAGTAAATGCAAGTAAACTAATTTTTTTGTGTTTTTGATATAGCAAACAAGATAGCAAATAAAGTAAAACTAGCAACTATTTTTTTTGTATTTTGATTTAGTGCAGCAAACAAAGTAGTAAATAAAACTAAGCAAGACAAAAACAAAGTAAAGAGATTGAGAAGTGGAGACTCCCCTTGCAGCGTGTCTTGATCTCCCCGGCAACGGCGCCAGAAAAAGAGCTTGATGGCGTGTAACTCACACGTTCGTTGGGAACCCCAAGAGGAAGGTATGATGCGCACAGCAGCAAGTTTTCCCTCAGAAAGAAACCAAGGTTTATCGAACCAGGAGGAGCCAAGAAGCACGTTGAAGGTTGATGGCGGCGGGATATAGTGCGGCGCAACACCAGGGATTCCGGCGCCAACGTGGAACCTTCACAACACAACCAAAGTACTTTGCCCCAACGAAACAGTGAGGTTGTCAATCTCACCGGCTTGCTGTAACAAAGGATTAACCGTATTGTGTGGAAGATGATTGTTTGCAGAAAACAGTAGAACAGTATTGCAGTAGATTGTATTTCAGTAAGAGAATTGGACCGGGGTCCACAGTTCACTAGAGGTGTCTCTCCCATAAGACAGCATGTTGGGTGAACAAATTACAGTTGGGCAATTGACAAATAAAGAGAGCATGACCATGCACATACATATCATGATGAGTATAGTGAGATTTAATTGGGCATTACGACAAAGTACATAGACCGCCATCCAACTGCATCTATGCCTAAAAAGTCCACCTTCAGGTTATCATCCGAACCCCCTCCAGTATTAAGTTGCAAAGCAACAGACAATTGCATTAAGTATGGTGCGTAATGTAATCAACAACTACATCCTTAGACATAGCATCAATGTTTTATCCCTAGTGGCAACAGCACAACACAACCTTAGAACTTTCATCACTTGTCCCAGTGTCAATGCGAGGCATGAACCCACTATCGAGCATAAATACTCCCTCTTGGAGTTACAAGCATCTACTTGGCCAGAGCATCTACTAGTAACGGAGAGCATGCAAGATCATAAACAACACATAGATATAACTTTGATAATCAACATAACAAGTATTCTCTATTCATCGGATCCCAACAAACGCAACATATAGAATTACAGATAGATGATCTTGATCATGTTAGGCAGCTCACAAGATCCGACAATGATAGCACAATGGGGAGAAGACAACCATCTAGCTACTGCTATGGACCCATAGTCCAGGGGTAGACTACTCACACATCACACCGGAGGCGACCATGGCGGCGTAGAGTCCTCCGGGAGATGATTCCCCTCTCCGGCAGGGTGCCGGAGGCGATCTCCTGGATCCCCCGAGATGGGATCGGCGTTGGCGGCGTCTCTGGAAGGTTTTCCGTATCGTGGCTCTCGGTACTGGGGGTTTCGTCACGGAGGCTTTAAGTAGGCGGAAGGGCAAGTCGGAGGGGGCACGGGGCCCCACACCATAGGCCGGCGCGGCCGGGGGGGGGCCGCGCCGCCTAGGGTTTGGGCACCACTGTGGCCCCACTTCGTTTCGTCTTCGGACTTCCGGAAGCTTCGTGGAAAAATAGGCCCCCGGGCGTTGATTTCGTCCAATTCCGAGAATATTTCCTTACTAGGATTTACGAAACCAAAAACAGCAGAAAACAAAGAATCGGCACTTCGGCATCTTGTTAATAGGTTAGTTCCAGAAAATGCACGAATATGACATAAAGTGTGCATAAAACATGTAGATAACATCAATAATGTGGCATGGAACATAAGAAATTATCGATACGTCGGAGACGTATCACTCCGACCAAGATATCTTCTGCAAGTCCAAGCCTGCACTGCTGAGCCATGTTTTAGCCTGACCGCGGACATGGGCCAGTCCCCATCTAACTCTTTGGTCAGCCGTGATACCTACAAGTTTAAAAATATCCTCGCTTTCCAGTATCCATGCTCTTGGGCCTTCTCCGTGGAAAAGAGGCAACTCCACATGCGGTGTACGCAACTGTGGTTCACTATTGTGCTGGGTGTTGTGGTGTGGAGTGTGGTTTGATGGATTGTGTGTGTGTGTCTCCTGGTGTGTGGAGCTGGGGTAGTAAGTTTGAATATGGTGTGGCTGGTAGTGATATTGGCTTGGTGTATTTGGGAATGGTGGGTGGTAGTATGGGGGGTATTGTGGGTGTGGGGGGTAGTAGGGATTTTGGAGTGGTGGATATGGCTTGTAGTCCGGGTTGTGATGGGGTGGGTTCTGGTAATACTGTGGTTGGGTGATTGGGTTGGTGATCTGTGCGAATTGTTGCCGTGATGCTGGAATAGCCATGGTTGTCACTATGGGATCTGTAGTGGTGCTGATGGTGGTGTGGGAATTTTGTCGAACAGGTTGCGTGGAGGGTGGGAGGGGTAGTTGGTCTGGGGTTAATTTGCCTAAATTGGGTGGGAAAGGGGGTGGATTTACTAGCTGTGGGGTGGATTTTGGGGTTGGGGCTTCAGGAATAGGTGAAAGTGCAGTGCTTGTGTGGGGAGGGGGAGTGATGAACTCACGACCATGATTTTGATCAGAGGTGAGAGTTCCTTCTGGCGGAGCAAGTTTGGCGAGGCTTGTCTGCATATTCGCCATCATCACGGTCATCTGCTCCATCTGGCCTTGGAGGGACGTGATGGCAGCCTTGGACTCTGCTTGGTGTTGTTGAAGACGGCGGCTGACGGATCGCGCATCGCATTGAGCGCGCTGACGAGCTCGTTCCTCCGCGTGCTCGGCGTCCGTGGTCGAAGCTGAGCGGATGGCCGTATCGTAGGCTCCGCGTCGATCGCGTGATGAGGAACGAGAGCGGTTACTTGGCGGCATGGTAGTTGATCCTCGGGATACTCCACCTAGATCGATGGGATCTGTAGCCCGGTGGTGTGTTGACGGGAAGGGAGGGCAGGGGAAGAACACCGCCGGTGCGGTTTGGTCAGAGGACCGGTGGCTCTAGATACCACTTGTCGGGATTCAGCTGGGGATCCATGACGATAATTTGGAGAAGAGGAAGGAAGAGGAGCACACGGGCTCAGAACTAGACATCTACTTGCAAGAGAAGAAACGATAAGGAAAAATAAAATGTTTTTCATAAGCTTGGTCCTCCCATCCACCCCACCTGCCCTTTATACTGAAAGGCAGGCTCAAGCTAATGTTCATTACAGCTTAACAATTCAGTAATTAACCATAAACAGGAACTAAGCTTAAGCACTAAAGACTAGCATCTGACCGTTGAACCAACCCAGGGCCTTGTGCTTCAATCCTGGCCGTTTGTCCTTCCTTCGCAAATGTTCTGGAAAGGACTGGGTCCTGACAACTGAATCATGCAAAGTGCCGTCGGGGTTAAGTGGTTAGAGCAGCTCCAGCCGTCTCCCCGACGAGCCTTCCAGGACGTCTTTTTATTATCTGGATGGATGAAAACGGCCCAACTGCGCCCCCGGTTTCTCGTTTTCGTCCGGATTTGGGCCGGCGAGCCTAGGCCATCCCCGGCCCCCTGGGGAGCGCTCGGGGACTCCGGATGAAACTAAAGCGCTGGAATCGTAGAGAAAACTTCCCGCGCGGCTTGTGGCCCCAACTTGTTGGCGACAGAGGCCAATCGTCTTCGGCGCGCTTCAAAAGCCTGACGCCGGTCAGACTTCACCGGACGCGTCGCCTCGGATTCACGCGTGGCTCCCTCTATTTTATCGCCGAACCTACCGCGTCTCGCCGCATTCAGCACCACCGTCTCCCTCCTCTCCCCAGCCCTATCTTCTCTCCCCAATCGACCTCAACCAGCGAGCAATGGCGGCCCACGGCGCGGCGAACAACGGTTTCGACCGCCGTTCCCTACACCTGTGGGAGGCGGGACTTCTGCACATGGCGAGCTACCCAGCGCCGACGGACTTCCGCGTGCCCGGAGGATGGCGCTTGAGCGCGGGGTGCGGGGGGGGAGGGGGGTCCCAATCCCGCCGATTCCGGTGGAACGCGACGAGCTCGACGCCGCTATCGACGCTGTGCTGGTCACCCTCACCGACGAGCATCGCGCGGAGGAGCGGTACCGCGCCGACAACTATGACGCCTGGAACGAGTTCTTCCGTCTCCGGCACGAACGGGAACTCGCAGCCTTCGGCGGCCCTCCCCCTCCTCCAGCGCGTAACAACGCCGCCGGCCGCCGTCGCTGGTGGGTGCGCCGGGCCGCACGCTCGCCCTGTACTCGCGCACATCGAGGCCGGCAACACCCCCCCCCCCCCCCTTGGGGATGCCGCCGGCGGCGCCGAACGCCGGCACCTCGAGCGACGACGACATGTAGTACTTTTTTATATTTCCATCTGGCCGAATTCAAATATATGTACGAAATCGGCCTATATATGTACGAACTCGCCTACGTATGGTAAATACCTTTAAATTTCACTTTTGTTTGATCAAATTTCGCCTTTTTTTTATCGATTTCGCCGTTGTTTATTAAAACAATTCATCCATACTGGGCTCGCGGCTGGAAAAAATGAGCTCCCGGCCAAACTTAGGGCATCTCCAGCGGGGTGACGCATATTTATGTCCGTTTGCGTCGGGCACGGACATAAAAAACGTCCGCATGTCCGCATGCGTCTGTCCCTTCTCCAGCGGCAGAGACGCATTTATTTGACCGCATGCGTGATTATAGAGGAGAGAGAGGGAAAGATTCTGTTTGTGTGGCTAGGAATAATGGCATGCGTGATTAAAGGAGGAGAGAGAGGGCTGCATGCAGCCCAACCGGACACAAACGGACGCGCGGACGCGTCCGCAGAGACGCATTCCTGGCGCATATTTGGTTCACGTTTGCGTCAGAACGGACACTGCGGACGTTTTGCGTCGCCCTGCTGGAGGCCCTTTTTTGTCCGCGACAGACGCAAACGGACGAAACGCCCCGCTGGAGATGCCCTTACATTTAGGGATGGAAATTGGTAGTGGATAGTCCATATTATCCGACGTCCGTATTCGAGAAATTGAAAATGGAAATGGTAACATCCGAATCCGGGCGTCTGCGGAAATGGATATGGTAACTATCCGGATCCGTTTTACAGAAAATAAATAAAAATATGGTATTGAATTTTGAAGCAAATGTGGATATGGAAATTGATATATCCGTTTCCGAATAAGATTATGTTAGCTAATTTTAGTAATTCAACCCCAATATGCTAATTATCTGACCTGGAGAAACTAAGAAATCGATCAAATGTTCTTTTATGTGATTAGATTTGAAACTACTATGCATTATATCAGTATATTTATCTCTCTACCATTATATAATTGGCTCATTATAAGAGATGATTCTATTGTTTTCTTATATTCGCATCCGCTCCGAGTTGAGAAAACATCCGATCCGTATTTGTATTCGAGTAATATCCGCTCCGAATTCGTATCCGATAAAATCCGCATTCGCATTCGTATTCGTTTTAAAAATATGGAAACGGATATGGAAAGCGCACTATCCGATCCGCATCCGATCCGTTTCCACCCCTACTTACATTTATCCAGTGCCGGATTTGGGCATGGAAAGATGCTCTTACTAGTAACAAAAGCGAAACCGAAGCCTGCCGCGTCTAGCCATGGAGCACGCGCGCGACGCCACGCGACAGCGGCGGACCCGGCCGATCAATGGGGGGCGCAAAAGCTTCCCGGCCGGCCTCGATCTGCCTCGGATCCGCGGACGCTTGCTGCCACGGTCGTTCGTCTTCTTCTCCGGAGAGGCGCGGCGAGCTTCGAATCCGATCATTTTTCTCGGCGACAGTAACACTGTTATCGCGCTATATATTCCTTTACCTGTACCGTGTCACGTTGCGTCAATGTTTTGTCGCTGGGTCCAGTGTGTGGATGATGGCGCGCCCATCGAACCATCGACCGATAGTGTTTTTACAGTGGACCACGGTATGGTCTCTCAAGTCAAGAGTGGAGATTGCTGCCTTAACTACAGTGTTTTGGAGAGCTGTGGCTGTACAAGAATTTCAGAACGTTAAGGGCAGTTCTAATAACGTAGCCAACTGCTGATTATCCATATAGCTAACATGCATAATAGTTAGTTATAAGAAGAAAATATTTTACTAACATATGATCTATCTTTCATTCTCACGAAGTGACTAAGAGCACGTGCAAGAGTTAGCTATTGCATAAGAGCAAGTTCAATAGTAGAGCCAACCGATAGCTATAACCCAGGTGACACGTCATTTATAGCCATTCTAGAGCTAACATGTACAATAGTGAGCTATAAAATTGTACTACTTTATGTATGTATGGTCCACCATTCACTCTCACATAGTGCATATGAGCACGTGCTAGAGCTGGCTCTTGCATAAGAGTAAGTACAATAAGTCTTAATCAGCTGACTATAAGGATTAAAATAGTATATTATTTTAGTTGGAGGAGAGAGAGGAGGAGAGAAAAGGAGGGTGAGCTCTTAGAGCAAGTACAATAAGTCCTAGTCAGCTGGCTATAAGGATTAAAATAGTATATTATTGTTTAGTTGGAGGAGAGAGAGGAGGAGAGAGAATGAGAGTGTGCTCTTATGCAAGAGCCAGCTAGCACGTGCTCCTAGGCACGTTATGAGAGTGAAAAGTGGGCCATACATTGATAAAGTACTACATTTTTATAGCTCACTATTGTATATGTTGGCTTTAAGTTGGCTATAGATGACATGGCACTTGGCTTATAGCCAGCAGCTGGCTACACTATTGAAATTGCTCTTATGTAAGAGCCAGCTCTAGCACGTGCTGCTAGGCACTTTGTGAGAGTGAAAAGTGGGACATACATTGATAAAGTACTACATTTTTATAGCTCACTATTGTATGTGTTGGCTCTAAGTTGGCTATAGACGACATGACACTTAGCTTATAGGCAGCACCCGGCTACACTATTGGAATTGCTCTAAGACACTCATATTCTCTCTCCTCCTCTCTCTCTTCCAACTAAGCAATAATATATTATTTTAATCCTTATAGCTAGCTGGCTACTCCCTCTCTCACAGTTTATTAGGCGTACGCGTATCTCTAGATCGCAAATTTGATCAAGTTAGCATTACTTATATGTTATAAAAATTATATCATTAGAAAGTTTAGATGTTCTATTTTCTAATAATATAATTTTTGTATTATATAATTTAAATTATATAGGTTAAATTGGCCACCTAGGGATACGGGGAGGACTAGTAAATTGAGAAGGAGGTAGTAAGACTTATTGTACTTGCTCTAAGAGCCCACCTCCCTTCTCTCTCCTCCAAATCATCTAAAATATATTATTTAATTTCTTATAGTTAGCTGACTGGACTCTATTGTACTTGCTTTATCTCAAGATATTTACCTTTTATTTGGTACAATATATATTTTCACCTGGACAGATGACTTCATTTTTTTCCGGTTTGAGGATCTCTGGGCGAGGGACTTTTTTTTTGCGGGAAACTCGGTGGGGGGCCAATGCAACGACGGCCCAATGGGCGGAAAGAGAGCTCAGTGCAATATCTCACGTACTTATATGGCCTGAATGCGCAGAGCAAGCTCGTCTACTTGGATGGGTGGCCAGTAGCAATGTATAGCATATATATTGGGTTCTTTCCATAGAGAAAACTGGGCTGCTGCAAATCTGGACTTCCTTAATTAATTTAGGGCACAGCTTTGGCAATGGCAGCAAACTATGGAACGAATGAAACGGTAATCCCTATTTCCTGCCCTGGTGCGGGGCGTATTAAGACCCGCACGCTAACGGCGCGATTTGGGCCGCGGCCCATCAACACGCAGGGCTTCGTTTTTTCCGGTTTTAGGAAGCTTCCAGAATGTTCTGGTCGGGTTTCCTAATGTTGTTTTTTATGTTTTGTCTGTTTTATTTGGTTTTATTTTTTTATTTTTTTCGCTTTTCTGTTTTTTTTTCTTCAAATTTGAGCAATATTCGAATTTGAGCAAATTTCCATTTTATGTCATTTTATTTTTCGGTTTTCTTTTTTCCCAAATTTGAGTCAATTTCGAATTTGAGCAATTTCAAATTTGATTTTTTTCCCTTTTCTATTATTTTATTTTTGGGTTTCAGAAAATTTCGAATTTAAGCAAATTCAAATTTGAACAAAATTCCAAATTTATACTTTCTGTAGGTTTTTCTCAAATCTGGAAAAACATTCGAAAATAATCGGAAAAAAAACTATGAAAAGTAGCCCTTAGATGGGCCGGCCCAGCAAGGAGGCACGTAGCCGGAGCGAGCAATTCGTGCACGCTCCCGCTTTACGAGCGGGGAATAGGGCGACCCGAATGGAGCCTATATATCTTACCCAACACACGGGACAGATTAGGCTCGACTCGTGCGTTTTTTTTGACAATCAATACCACATATATTCACAGTAACAAATAGTACATGGTAGAGATACATGAACTGACTCCAACGATTACAAAATAAAGTCTAAAAGATAGTAACAAATCTTCGAGGTCTTCAATTTCTTTCTTCTTCCAGAACACAATCTTGTACTCTTGTGAAGGCAGCCAAAGATACATAACGAACCATAGACCTGTAGATACCGACGAAAGTTCTCCCATAATTTTTTGAGCCGCAATGCCAAGACTGCGTGCACGCACGCAACCATTAAAGCAGTCATACAACATCGGCAAGAGTACCAACATCAGTATATCAGGAAATAATAACCAACTAGCTTTGTCGTCGTCGATGGAGAGCCGAGAGTACGAATCACCATTGTCGAGGACGTAGCAGCCGGGACAAAAACTGCGAGGATAATCCTCCTCGCGGCAACAACGACAAAAGATCCAAAATCGATCTGGCGAAGCAAGATCCGAAGACTCATACCTAGAAAATTGTGATTGTTCAACACCACCATTGACGCCGGGAAGAAGATCTCGTCGCCGAACGAAAGTCCGAAGATCACTTATTGCATACGATGCCATCTCCATTGAGGGGAAACCAACAAGAAGGCGGCTACCAAAATCCTAACATAATCTAATGAAAACAATACTTTTATTTAAAACTCCACGCATAGATCGGGTTCCCCACTCCTCCTGACGCCGGCGAAGCCGACCGGAGGAGGGGGAACCAATCTATGGAGGAGGATGAACTGGAGGCGGCTAGGGTTAGGGCGGCGGCTGAGAGGAGAGACCACGGGTAACGGGGAACTCTAGACTAGATATGCTGGTTTACGCATCGATCTAGCTCGACTCGTGCGTTTAGTCCGAATGGGCCAGTCCATTATGATGCGTGTTTCTTCTGTACTTGATCGCTTCGATTTTTTTTCCGACATTTCCTGGTTTTTAGAGATGTGGAAAATGTTTAAATTTTAATAACTTTAGATTTAAAAATCTTCAAATTTTAAAAATTTCAGATTTTAAGACATTTAGATTTCAAAAATGTTCAAAGTTCAAAAATAAATATGAGAAAGTTCAAATTTGAAAGTTTGCTTCTAAAAAAGTCCACAAAAAACACGGCCGCACCAAAACACCAGTTGGGAAAACAAGAACACTAGAATGAGACCAAAGAAACCCGATAAAAAACTAGAAAAACTTTCACGAAAGGAACTGGACCACGTTGATTACCCGCGTGAGCATGTAGGGCGATATATAGTATTTCCCGGGAATGAACCCGCTCAAAAAATTGAAAAAACAGAAAATAATAAAGCTACGGGAATGAACTGTATTATCTCTTTTCTTTCCACAAACAATATGACGCCCCACCCACATACAACTACACTGATATGGCATCGTTGTGTCTTTTGCCTTATTTTTATCCTTCTTCCTTAGTGTTGTAGCTTCGCTCGGACATCCCTCTTCTCTTAGAACATACGTAGGTTTGTTTGGCAACACTTCACTCCATCAAAATCCGTCTCTCCGCTCCATGCGTGAAGCGCTCTCCCAGTCGAACGCCTGGTCGAAGCACCGTTCGGCTGGCACCACTCCGTGCGAGCGTGGGCTTCCAACCCATTAACCAAATAGAGCCCGTTTGGGTGCAAACAAGCTAAAAAATCGAGATGTCGCGTAGAGGGGGAGGGGAATATACGTTTTTAAAATTATTATGGGTTTGGCTTCAAAGAATGAGGTAATAAACTATTCGCATGCCGGTTTTTGCACCTCGTGTAGCATCCATGAAATTTGTTGCATCCTACCTTATGATGTTCCACCGGTGAGACACGGCCGACTCGTTGCAGATCATGTGGATGGTGGCGTAGTTACCGAAGTTTTATCTCTCATTAAGTTGATCGTAGATGCGCTTGTAGTATTTGCCAGCGGATTGGTTGGCGCCGATGATGGGGCAGAAGCTCACCGCCTTCCATTCATCCATGAGGCACTCGTCCTCCAAGGACTTCTACTTCGACCCATGGGTGTCGCCGGTCTTCGTCTTCTACTAAAAATAATACAAGTTTCCTGGGCCCATGCGACAATCTCAAAGGCAACTTTGAAATCTAGTCGCGCTTATGCGCTAAAATCATCACGTTTGGGTCATCTCGGGGCCCTAGTTCATTGGCGTGTATGGATGTATGGATAAAATAGTACTCTCTCCGTTCCATAACTATTATCGTGATTTTAGTTCAATTTTTTACTAAAACAACGATGGTATGGAACGGATGAAATACTCCCTATATTATACTATAACACTTGTTATGACTGTAATTTAATTTTGAACTAAAATAACGATAAAAATCATGAAATAGGACGGGGTAGCTAAAAAAGAAGGATGAAATAGTCACCTTGCTCGCCCGGCCGTGTCGGTCGCTGGTAGGAGAGATATATGATCCGACCGTGACAAGTGGAGTGAACGCGACAGGTTACCAAAGCATGTCACGCACACCACATCCATGCACGCATGATCCAACCGATCGATCGATCGATGGAGTTCTCGTGAGATAAATACTCAATTTTGTTTGGTTATTAGCCACATCCCGTGTACGACGTCCACGTGAGCGCGCACATGCACGGTCGGCCGGCGCCGCGCGGCGGTGCAAGTTAACGCGTCAGGTCGATCGGTCGATCGAGCTAGCTGCATTTATAGCGAGCTAGCAGAAACAGTAACAGTCGTTTCGTATGTTATCGAATTGCATCGATCGATCGGGCGGGGGCACCGACAGATCGATGATTGGGTGTCAGCAAGGCTGGCACATCAAGGCAATCGAGCGTCTCCTCTGTGCGATGGATCGAGTACTGCCACTGTCAGTGATCAGTGGCTACTACTACACTAGCTTAAGCTAGCCACCAAGTTAATTACATACTACATGCTCGATCGATTCCCCTAAATCTACTCCTCTGTAGCGTGGTCACGGGCGGGGGCCAATATATTCGGCCCCTCTGCTGTATGCCAAGACTTTTTTCGTCGACACCACGCAAGAGAGCAGTGCGTGCCAAAACCCGTTTTCACATCTAACCAGAAAACTGCAGAGTCTACTTTTGCCTCGATATATGGGACCTCACCACCTATATGGCAAATCCTAGCTATACCCTTCGGTTCAGTTTAACAGGTAAACACAGTAGTTTTTTTAATTTAACCAACGAAATATGGATTATACTTCCTCTGTTATAAAATAAGTGTTCCAATATCTATAAAAAATAGGACACTTATTTTAAACGGAGATAGTATATATCAGAAAATATCATTAGATTCATATTGATATTAAAAAGAGGTTTTCAATGATATATTTTTTATGGTACGAACGTATTTCATATTTTCTTAACCAAATTAATGTTTAATTTTTCTTTTCATCTTAGACTAAACATGTTAAAATGAACCTAACAGAGTACGGACTAGCTCCGATTTTGTTGTCTACTCCCTCTGATCTGAAAAAATTGACGCGGAGCCAAGGCACCGCAAGGTTATAACTAGGTAAGTGCCACGTCGATTATATCGAGGTAGTATATGTGTGTGATTAAACTTGATTAACAGCTGACAGCTGAGCTAACGAGTCAGCTATATAATTCCAAAAAACGTTGTACTCCAGCACTACTGGTCGATCGGTTAGTGAGGCAGTCGTCGTGGGTGGTGGTGCACTCACTCACTCGCTCACTCCACTACCGAGCTGACTGATTAAATGCGATCCGCCAAACCCATCTTGTAATGCGACGCTAACAGCCAGCTAAAGCCAGTGTATCATGTTGTACCATGATGTACGACCAGTCAAACTAAGAAAGGCATTCGATTCCTCGGCTCGGTAGATTGCAGTGTACGTACGCGCGTTGATCCGCAGCTAGCCAAGTGTACATGAGCCGTGTGCGGGGTTCCACTTTGTCAGTTCATAATGAACTTACTAGAGGGAGTATTTTAATTTGCAATTAGGACACAGAATCAACACTTGTCTTGCTAGATGTAGATGAACCCTAGCGCCGCCCTAGCCCACCCCGTTAGCTCTCTCTCTCTTGCCGCCGCCACTGGCCTAAGCCGCGGTGGTGGCAGGCCTGCTTGTAGGATAACGTTGCATAGAAAACAAAAAATTTCCTACCGCGAACACGCAATCCAAGCCAAGATGCAATCTAGAAGACGGTAGCAACGAGGGGGTATCGAGTCTCACCCTTGAAGAGATTCCAAAGCCTACAAGATGAGGCTCTTGTTGCTGCGGTAGACGATCACTTGCCGCTTGCAAAAGCGCGTAGAAGATCTTGATCACGATCGGTTCCGGCGCCACGAACGGGCAGCACCTCCGTACTCGGTCACACGTTCGGTTGTTGATGAAGACGACGTCCACCTCCCCGTTCCAGCGGGCAGCGGAAGTAGTAGCTCCTCTTGAATCCGACAGCACGACGGCGTGGTGTCGGTGGCGGTGTAGAAGTCCGGCGGAGCTTCGCTAAGCAAACCGGACAATATGAAGTGGAGGAGCAAAGCTAGGGTTTGGGAGGGGGTGGCCGGCCACTCAAGGGGGGCGGCCAAGCTATGGTCTTGGGGTGGCCGGGCCCCTCCCTTGGCCCCTCATTATATAGGTGGATCCCAAGTGTTGGTGTCCAAGTCTTCGAATAAGACCCGAAACCAAAACCTTCCATAGGAGGGGGCAAACCTAGCCCAACTAGGACTCCCACCCAAAGGTGGGATTCCCACCTCCCATGTGGGGGGTGGCCGGCCCCCTATGGTGGAGTCCACTTGGGACTCCACCCCCACTAGAGCTGGCCGGCATGGAGGTGGAGTCCCTTGTGGACTCCACCTTCCTTGGTGGTTTCTTCCGGACTTTTCTAGAACCTTCTAGAACCTTCCATAGAACCTTCCGCGACATTTTATTTCACATAAAATGACATCCTATATATGAATCTTATTCTCAGGACCATTAGGAACTCCTCGTGATGTCCGGGATCTCATCCGGACTCAGAACAAATCTTCGAACTTCATTCCATACTACAAGAGCTACAAATTCAACATCCAACTATAAGTCTGTCACCCTACGCTTCGAGAACAAAGCGGACATGCTTGAGTACTCACTCAGACCAATCACCAAGAGCGGCATATGGAGATCCATAATGGCTCCCACATATTCAACGATGACTTTAGTGATCGAATGAACCATACACATATATTACCAATTCCCTTTGTCTCGCGATACTTTACTTGTCCGAGGTTTGATCTTCGGTATCACTCTATACCTTGTTCAACCTCGTCTCGACAAGTACTCTTTACCTAAATACCGTGGTATGTGGTCTCTTATGAACTCATTCATATTCTTGAAATACATTAGATTAAATTCCACCGAGAGGGCCCAGTGTATATCTATCCGTGATCGGGATGGACAAATCCCTTTGTTGATCCATATGCCTCAACTCATACTTTAGGATACTTAATCCCACCTTTATAGCCACCCATTTACGCGGTGGTGTTTGGTGTAATCCCAGTACCTTCCCGGTATAAGTGATTTACATGATCTCCTGGTCATAAGGACTAGGGAACTATGTATCGAAAGCTTATAGCAAATAACTTAATGCCGAGATCTTATGCTACGCTTAATTGGGTGTGTCCATTACATCATTCACACAATGACATAACCTTGTTATTAATAACATCCAATGTTCATGATTATGAAACTAATCATCCATTAATCAACAAGCTAGTTTAAGAGGCATACTAGGGACTTCTTGTTTGTCTACATATCACACATGTACTAATGTTTCGGTTAATACAATTCTAGCATGATATATAAACATTTATCATAAACATAAAGATATAAATAATAACCACTTTATTATTGCCTCTAGGGCATATCTCCTTGATCTCCCACTTGCACTAGAGTCAATAATCTAGATTACATTGTAATATACCTAACACCCATGGCATTCTGGTGTTGGTCATGCTTTGCCCTAGGGAGAGCTTTAGTCAACGGATCTGCTACATTCGGATCGGTGTGTACTTTGCAAATCTTTACTTCTCCATCTTCGATGTACTCGCGAATCGAGTGGTAACGCAGCTTGATATGCTTCAGCCTCTTGTGTGACCTTGGCTCTTGTGCATTGGCGATGGCACCCATGTTATCACGGTAAATGATTAATGGGTCCAATGCACTCGGAACCACACCGAGCTCTACAATGAACCTCTTCATCCATACCGCTTCGATGAAGCCTCCGAAGCCGCTATGTACTACGATTCTGTTGAAGACTTCGCCACCGTGCACCTTTCGAGCTTGCCCGACTTACTGCAGCACCATTCAATATAAACACGTACCCGGATTGTGACTTAGAGTCATCGGGATCGGTGTTCCAACTTGCATCGGTGTAACCGTTTACAACGAGCTCTTGGTCACCTCCATAACAAAGAAACATATCCTTAGTTCTTTTCAAGTACTTCGGGATATTCTTGACCGCTGTCCGATGTTCCATTCCTGGATCACTTTGATATCTGCTAGTCAAACTAACGGCATGTGCTATATCCGGTCTAGTACATAGCATAGCATACATGATAGATCCTCTGCCGAGGCATAGGGGATGTTACACATCCTTTCTCTTTCTTCTGCCGTAGCCGGTCCTTGAGTTTTACTCAATACCTTGCACAGTAACATAGGTAAGAACCCTTTCTTACTTTCGTCCATTCTAAACTTCTTTAGAATCTTGTCCAGATATGTACTCTGTGATAGCCCTATTAGACGTCTTGATCTATCTCTATAAATCTTGATGCCTAATATATACGATGCTTCACCAAGGTCTTTCATTGAAAAACTATTATTCAAATAACCCTTAACAACTGCTTAATAGTTCTATATCATTCCCGATCAATAATATGTCATCTACATATAATATCAGGAATGCTACGAGCTCCCACTCACTTTCTTGTAAATACAGGCCTCTCCATGACCTTTGTATAAACCCGAAGTCTTTGATCACCTTATCAAAGCGTCGGTTCCAACTTCTCGATGCTTGCTTCGGTCCATAGATTGAACGCTGAAGTTTGCATACTTTGTCGACATTTTTAGGATCGACAAAACCTTTGGGTTGTACCATATACAACTCTTCCTCAATGTCTCCATTAAGGAACGCCGTTTTGACATCCATACGCCAAATCTCATAATCGAAAAATGCAGCTATTGCTAACAAAATCCTCACAGATTTCAGCTTCGCTACGGGTGAGAAAGTCTCATCGTAGTCAACTCCTTGAATTTGTCGGAAACCCTTTGCGACAAGTCGAGCTTTATAGACAGTAATATTACCATCGACATCTGTTTTCTCTTGAAGATCCATTTATTTTCGACAGCCTTTCGGCTATCGGGTAAGTCTACCAAAGTCCATACTTTGTTATCATACATGGATCCCATTTCGGATTTCATGGCTTCTTGCCATTTGTTGGAATCTGGGCTCATCATTGCTTCTTCATACGTCGCAGGGTCCTCATCATTGTTATCTACAATCATGACATTTAGACAAGGATCATACCAATCGGGAGTGGCACGTTCCCTTGTCGATCTGCGAGGTTCGATGGTTTCCTCGTTCGAAGTTTCATGATCATTATCATTAGCTTCCTCTGTTGCCGGTGTAGGCGATGCAGTACAACTTCCAGATCTTTGCGCTACTCGATCAACGAGTATAGATTCATCAATCTCATCGAGTTCTACTTTTCTTCCAGTCACTTCTTTAGTGAGAAATTCTTTCTCAAGAAAGGTTCCGTTCTTAGCAACAAAGATTTTGCCTTCGGATCTGTGATAGAAAGTGTATCCTATAGTTTCCTTAGGATAACCTATGAAGACGCATTTCTCCGCTTTGGGTTCTAGCTTGTCCGGTTGTAACTTCTTTACATAGGCCGCAACCCCAAACTTTCGAGAACGATGACTTAGGTTTCTTATTAAACCATAATTCATACGGTGTCGTTTCTACGGATTTTGATGGTGCTCTATTTAAAGTGAATGCGGCTGTCTCTAATGCATAACTCCAAAAAGATAACGGCAAATCAGTAAGAGACATCATACTACGAACCATATCTAAGAGAGTTCGATTACGACGTTCGGACACACCGTTTCGTTGAGGTGTTCCGGCGGTGTCAATTGTGAAAGTATTCCGCATTTCTTTAAATGCATGCCAAACTCATAACTCAGATATTCACCTCCACGATCAGATCGTAGAAATTTGATCTTCTTGTTACGTTGATTTTCTACTTCACTTTGAAATTCCTTAAACTTCTCGAAAGTTTCGGATTTATGTTTCATGAAATAGATATACCCATATCTACTCGAGATCATACTGTGAAGGTTAGAACATAACGATAACCACCGCGCGATGCTACGCTCATTGGTCCACATACATCGGTATGTATGATTTCCAATAAGTCGAGTAGCTCGCTCCATCATACCAGAGAATGGAGTCTTTGTCATTTTTCCCATTAGACATGCTTCGCATCTATCAAGTGACTCAAAGTCAAGTGATTCAAGTAATCCATCGGTATGGAGTTTCTTCATGCGTTTCACTCCAATATGACCAAGGCAGCCGATTGCCACATATAAGTAGAATTATCATTTAGTTTAATTCGCTTAGCATCAATGTTATGTATATGTGTATCACTACTATCGAGATCTAACAGAAATAAGCCATTCTTTTGTGGTGCTCGACCATAAAAGATATTATTCATAAAAATAGAACAACCATTATTCTCAGACTTGAATGAATAACCGTCTTGCATTAAACAAGATCCAGATATAATGTTCATGCTCAACGCAGTACATAATAACAATTATTTAGGCTTAAAACTAATCCCGAAGGTAGATGTAGAGGAAGTGTCCCATTGCGATCACATTGACCTTGGATCCGTTTCCAACGCGCATCGTCACTTCATCTTTCAGCGATTGTCGTTTATTCTTTAGTTCTGTTTCGAGTTACAAATATGAGCAACCGAACCGGTATCAAATACCAGTGTACTAGAACGAGAACTAGTGAGATAAACATCTATAACATGTATATCGATATATACCTTCTTTCTTCTTCTTGACAAGGCCGCTCTTTAGATCAGCCGGATACTTGGAGCAATTACGCTTCCAAAGTGTCCCTTCTCCTTGCGATAATAGCACTCAACATCGGGCTTAGGGCCGTTCTTAGGTTTCATAGGAGGCGTGGCAGCTTTCTTGCCACCCTTCTTGAATTTTCCCTTAAACTTGCCTGTTTCTTGAACCGGTGGTCTTGTTGACCATCAACACTTGGTGCTCTTTCTTGATCTCAATCTCAGCAGCTTTTAGCATGCCAAAGAGTTCAGGTAACTCCTTGTTCATGTTCTGCATATTGTAGTTCATCACAAAGTTCTTGTAACTTGGTGGCAGTGATTGAAGGACACGATTAATCCCCAGTCTGTTAGGAATCACTATTCCCAAGTCACTGAGTTTCTTCGCATGCCCGGTCATGGCGAGCATGTGCTCACTAACGGAGCTGCCTTCTTCCATCATACCGCTGACGAAATGTGTCGATGCTTCATAGCATTCCATCGCCGCATGAGTCTCGAATATAGCTTTCAGCTCATTCATCAACTCATGAGGATCATGGTGCTCAAAACGTTTTTGAAGATCGGATTCCGCATCGCACGGGATGGCACACCGAACTTGAGAGTACCGAGTTTTCCGAGTTGCGTAAACAGCTTTTACTTCATCGGATTCATCTTCTGCAGGAGGGTCACCTAGCGGTGCATCAAGCACAAATTGCAGATTTCCGCGAGAGGAAGATCCTCACATGACGGAACCGATCGGTGAAGTTGCTACCGTTGCTCTTAAGTTTCTCTTTCTCTAGGAACTGATTAAAATTGATTGAGGACGCCATCTCTACAACATATATTTGCAATAGTTTAGACTAAGTTTATGACAAATTGAGTTCAAATTTTAATTCAACATAATTAAAACCCTAGGTGAACTCCCACTCAAAACAATATCCTCGCATTGTCTTAGTGATCACACGAACCAAATCCACCGCACCTAAACCCGATCATCACGAGAAAAGGTGTGATTTCAATGGCGAACACTCATAGTGTTCATCATATCAACCATATGATTCATGCTCTACCTTTCGGTATCACGTGTTCCGAGACCATGTCCGTACATGCTAGGCTCGTCAAGGCCACCTTAGTATCCGCATGTGCAAAGCTGTCTTGCACCCGTTGTATGTACTTATCGAATCTATCACACCCGATCATCACGAGATGCTTCGAAACGATAAGACTTAATAACGGTGCTACTAAGGATGAACACTTTATTATCTTGAGATTTTAGTGAGGGATCATCTTATAATGCTACCGTCGCGATCTAAGCAAAATAAGATGCATAAAAAGGATTAACATCACATGCGGTTCATATGTGATATGATATGGCCCTTTTGTTCTTGTGCCTTTGATCTTCATCTCCAAAGCACGGATATGATCTCCATCATCTTCGGGCATGATCTCCATCATCGTCGGCGTAGCACCAAGGTCAATGGCACCGTCTTCATGTTTGTCCTCCATGTAGCAACTATTACAACTACTTTGAAATACTACTCAACATGAAATTTAAAGACAACCATAAGGCTCCTGCCGGTTGCCACAATACAATAATGATCATCTCATACATATTCATCATCATATCATGGCCATATCACATCACCAAACCACTGCAAAAACAAGTTAGACGTCTCTAATTTGGTTTGCATATTTTACGTGGTTTAGGGTTTTCGAGAGAGATCTTATCTACCTACGAACATGAACCACAACGTTGATACTAATGTTTTCAATAGAAGAGTAAATTGAATCTTTACTATAGTAGGAGAGACAGACACCCGCAAAGCCTCTTATGCAATACAAGTTGCATGTCGAACGAGGAACAAGTCTCATGAACGCGGTCATGTAAAGTTAGTCCGAGCCGCTTCATCCCACTATGCCATAAAGATGCAAAGTACTCAAACTAAAGATAACAAGAGCATCAACGCCCACAAACCATTGTGTTCTACTCGTGCAACCATCTATGCATAGACACGGCTCGATACCACTTGTAGGATAACGTTGCATAGAAAACAAAAATTTTCCTACCGCGAACACGCAATCCAAGCCAAGATGCAATCTAGAAGACGGTAGCAACGAGGGGTATCGAGTCTCACCCTTGAAGAGATTCCCAAGCCGACCAGGGGAGGCTGTTGTTGCGGCGGTCGACGATCCCTTGCCGCTGGCCATAGGGCGTCGAGGATCTTGATGCCGAGCGGTTCCGGCGCGACGGGGGGGCAGCCCCTCCGTGCTCGGTCACACGTTCGGTTGTTGATGAAGACGACGTCCACCTCCCCGTTCCGGCGGGCAGCGGAAGTAGTAGCTCCTCTTGAATCCGGCGACACGACGGCGTGGTGTCGGTGGCGGTGTAGAAGTCGGCGGAGCTTCGCTAAGCAAACCGGGACAATATGAAGTGGAGGAGCAAAGCTAGGGTTTGGGAGGGTGGCCGGCCACTCAAGGGGCGGCCAAGCTATGGTCTTGGGGTGGCCGGCCCCTCCTTGGCCCCTCATTATATAGGTGGATCCCAAGTGTTGGTGTCCAAGTCTTCGAATAAGACCGAAACCAAAACCTTCCATAGGAGGGGGCAAACCTAGCCCCCCGAGGACTCCCCCCCAAACGTGGGATTCCCACCTCCCATGTGGGGGGTGGCCGGCCCCTATGGTGGAGTCCACTTGGGACTCCACCCCCACTAGGCTGGCCGGCCATGGAGGTGGAGTCCCTTGTGGACTCCACCTTCCTTGGTGGTTTCTTCCGGACTTTTCTAGAACCTTCTAGAACCTTCCATAGAACCTTCCGCGACATTTTATTTCACATAAAATGACATCCTATATATGAATCTTATTCTCCAGGACCATTCAGGAACTCCTCGTGATGTCCGGGATCTCATCCGGACTACGAACAAATATTCGAACTTCATTCCATAATTCAAGAACTACCATTTCAACATCCAACTTTAAGTGTGTCACCCTACGGTTCGAGAACTATGCGGACATGGTTGAGTACTCACTCCGACCAATAACCAATAGCGGGATCTGGAGATCCATAATGGCTCCCACATATTCAACGATGACTTTAGTGATCGAATGAACCATACACATATATTACCAATTCCCTTTGTCTCGCGATACTTTACTTGTCCGAGGTTTGATCTTCGGTATCACTCTATACCTTGTTCAACCTCGTCTCCTGACAAGTACTCTTTACTCGTACCGTGGTATGTGGTCTCTTATGAACTCATTCATATTCTTGCAAGACATTAGACAACATTCCACCGAGAGGGCCCAGAGTATATCTATCCGTCATCGGGATGGACAAATCCCACTGTTGATCCATATGCCTCAACTCATACTTTCCGGATACTTAATCCCACCTTTATAGCCACCCATTTACGCAGTGGTGTTTGGTGTAATCAAAGTACCTTTCCGGTATAAGTGATTTACATGATCTCATGGTCATAAGGACTAGGTAACTATGTATCGAAAGCTTATAGCAAATAACTTAATGACGAGATCTTATGCTACGCTTAATTGGGTGTGTCCATTACATCATTCACACAATGACATAACCTTGTTATTAATAACATCCAATGTTCATGATTATGAAACTAATCATCCATTAATCAACAAGCTAGTTTAAGAGGCATACTAGGGACTTCTTGTTTGTCTACATATCACACATGT
This sequence comes from Lolium perenne, assembly GCF_019359855.2. Taxonomy (NCBI): domain Eukaryota; kingdom Viridiplantae; phylum Streptophyta; class Magnoliopsida; order Poales; family Poaceae; genus Lolium; species Lolium perenne. The sequence continues at coordinate 167,958,086 of NC_067244.2, forward strand.
ACTAATGTTTCGGTTAATACAATTCTAGCATGATATATAAACATTTATCATAAACATAAAGATATAAATAATAACCACTTTATTATTGCCTCTAGGGCATATCTCCTTCACTGCTACTGAAGGGTGGTGGGATATTCTTCTATTGGGGGAGGCCGCCTCGTGTGGGGCGGTGGAGGCCAAGGGCGGGAGTTTCTGGGGTGGTGGGTTGGTGGACTGTGAGGCCGGCTGCTGGTGTGCGTGCGTTAGCGGGCGACATTGGCGGCGCTCGTTGCTTCTACCCCCGCATCGCTTCTGCGGTTCCCTCCAAGATCACTCGACCACGTCTCCTCTTAACTTGGCAGTTCCCATCGCGGTCGTGTGGGCTTTGTGAGGCCTAGGCGCGCCGTCACAAGGTTCTGGTCTGCTCGTATGGCCCAAGGACGTCGCCTTCTGCCTCCTGATCCGCCACGGCGCGTGCCTCTGGTGCGGATCCATCATCATGCATCACTGACGTCGTAGAAGGTTATGTGCTCGGGTATGTGGTGATTGCCAACCGCAGATTGTCGCCACCTTGGAAACACCGGCACCTCCACGACCCCCGATTCCAAGGTGTTGACGTGGGGATTCAAAGAGGTTGTGCTCGAAGATTGATTAGGCCCCGAAGGTATTATCTCACACACTTGTGTCGAGTCAAGATCGCCTACTATCGGTGATTGACCCGGAAAGTACTCGAAATGGATGGTGAGAATACGACGATCCGCTGCTCATTGTGTGCATACGGTTGGCGGAACCGTGCATGTGATGGATGTGAGCAAGATGATTGGAAAATTGCAGTTGCTCGGCAAGTGGGGGCGGCGTTTCGTTCTTGGTGGTGCTCTTGGGCTTCACGACTCAATTTTCGGGTGAAAACCCTAGGTTTGGCATTCATTGGTTGTATCTTGTTGAAGGCATTGCCTGAAGACCAGGCCTCTCGAGGTGAAAACTCATGATCTGATCTTTGCGGTTAAATAGAGCGAAGATTGTGCGTGTGCATCGTTACGTTTTTGAAGGCTTCGCTTTGAAAAACCCTTGCACATGGACTTGGCGGTGGTTCGGTCATGAAACTTCTGGATAATTAGTTGTTGCATAGGCAAAATGTATGTGGTATCTTTTTTAATATTAATATATTTCAAACATGGCAGTGTGGACTGTGGAGTACCTTAAATTATTGGCAGGGAGAGGTTAATTTGGTGGGTTTGGGTTGGCCGAGTCGGGGGCGTTTCCAATTAACCCGTGATGAATCCATGGATCGATCTGGCCTCCCACTTGAGTGTAGGGTTTAGTTGCTAACGGAATGAGAAGACGATGGTGATGGGAGTGGGCGCGCGCCTAACCATCGGGTCTTTAAAACTGCTGTGTCCGGCCTACACAACAATCAGCAGATATACTGCCTCAGTTGCCTGGCCAATCACAAAGAGCTCCTAGAAATTATTGTTTGTTAAAATCTGGTCGTTTTTTTATTTGGGATTTTATATATACTGAGAAGATCTGATCTACTTACTAATGGAGAAGTAACGTATCTCTTCTTGGCGTGCTGCCGAGCCGACACACATCGCTGCCTACCTATATATCCAATCGATCGATCCCCAAAACCTCTCAAACCTGCTCTGCTCCTCTGTCTCTTGGCCAATTCGGCTTGGGTCCGGCTCGGCTCGAAAAAGGTAAGGTTTTGTGTTCCAGTTCATCGTCATCACGTATTATTCTTGGGTTTTAGTTACGTATCTGGTCCGGAGATTACGCGTTTCTTGCTATAGTTTGTTTCCAATTCCTTCTCCTTAACAAACGAAACCAAATCCAATCTAATCTGCAGGGCAGGGCAGGGCAGGGTGGAGCAGAGGAGAACGATGAAGTACAGCAAGGAGGACAAGCCCGAGAGGGCGGGCGGCGGCGGCGCCGGGTCGAGGGCCGTCCCGGTGGCGCTCGTCTTCCTCTTCCTCTGCGGTTTCTCCTTCTACCTCGGCGGCATCTACAGCACCGGCCGCACCTTCACCTTGTTCGACCCCGCCGCCACCGCCGCCACCACGCGCACCCTGCGCGTTCCTCTTTCCACGAAACAAGAAACCTCCCTCGCCATTGCCAACATCGAGGAGGAAGAGGTGGAGTTCCCGGAGTGCCCCGCCGACTTCCAGGACTACACCCCCTGCACGGACCCCAAGCGGTGGCGGAGGTACGGCAACTACCGGCTCAGCTTCATGGAGCGCCACTGCCCGCCGCCGCCGGACCGCGCCGTCTGCCTGGTCCCGCCGCCGGCGGGCTACAAGCCGCCCATCCGCTGGCCCAAGAGCAAGGACCAGTGCTGGTACCGCAACGTGCCCTACGACTGGATCAACAGCCAGAAGTCCAACCAGCACTGGCTCCGCAAGGAGGGCGACCGCTTCGCCTTCCCCGGCGGCGGCACCATGTTCCCGAACGGCGTCGGCGCCTACGTGGACCTCATGGCCGACCTGGTCCCCGGCATGAAGGACGGCACCGTGCGCACCGCGCTCGACACGGGCTGCGGCGTCGCCAGCTGGGGCGGCGACCTGCTGGCCCGGGGCATCCTGACGGTCTCGCTGGCGCCCAGGGACAACCACGAGGCCCAGGTGCAGTTCGCCCTGGAGCGCGGCATCCCGGCCATCCTCGGCATCATCTCCACGCAGCGCCTGCCCATCCCCTCCGGCTCCATCGACATGGCGCACTGCTCCCGGTGCCTCATCCCGTGGACCGAGTTCGGCGGGCTTTACCTCATGGAGATCCAGCGGGTGCTCCGCCCCGGCGGCTTCTGGGTGCTCTCCGGCCCGCCCATCAACTACGAGAACCGCTGGCACGGATGGAACACCACCGTCGAGGCGCAGAAGGGCGACTTCGACAGGCTCAAGAAGATGCTCGCCGGCATGTGCTTCAGGCTCTACGCCAAGAAGGGCGACATCGCCGTCTGGCAGAAGCCCCTGGATGGCGCATCCTGCTACGACAAGCTCACGCCGGTCACCTCGCCGGCCAAGTGCGACGACAGCGTCGACCCGGACGCCGCGTGGTACGTGCCCATGCGCTCCTGCGTCACCGCGCCCAGCGCCAAGTCCCGCGCCGCCGCCAAGCAGCTGCCCAAGTGGCCGCAGAGGCTTGGGTACATCGCGCAGGACCGCGTCTCCGCCGTCCCCGGCGGCAGCGGCAGCGCCATGAAGCACGACGACTCCAAGTGGAAGGCTGCCGCCAAGCACTACAAGGCGCTGCTGCCGGCGCTCGGGAGCGACAAGGTCAGGAACGTCATGGACATGAACACCGTCTACGGAGGCTTCGCCGCCAGCCTCGTCAAGGACCCCGTCTGGGTCATGAACGTCGTCTCCTCATACGGACCCAACTCCCTCGGCGTCGTCTACGACAGAGGACTCATCGGCACCAACCACGACTGGTACAGTTTCTCTGTTTCTTCCACTACATTAAAATTGGAACTACTATATAATCTGCTAAAACTGAGCATGCCGATTTAACTGAATTCCATTTCTAGGTGCGAGGCCTTCTCTACTTACCCTCGGACGTACGATCTGATGCATGCTGATGGCCTGTTCACAGCAGAATCGCACAGGTATGTACTGCAAAAATCTCTCTTGAGGGCAAACAGTTCAACTTCAGATCTCCCAATTTGAACTTACTGATGATTCGCATTACTGCAGATGTGAGATGAAGTTTGTGCTTCTTGAGATGGACCGTGTCCTTCGTCCAACCGGCTACGCCATCATCCGGGACAATCCCTACTTCCTCGACTCGGTGGCCACCATCGCCAAGGGGATGAGATGGACCTGCAACAGGCACGACACCGAGAACAAGGAGAACGAGAAGGAGAAGCTCCTCATCTGCCACAAGAAGCTCTGGTCACCAAAGAGCACACAGTGAGTTAATCATGATCCCAATGGAAGGCAAATGGCGTTTCATGATCAAAGCAAGACATAGAACGTGGTCGACATTTTGATACAACAAGGGGGTTCATAGTCATCAAAATAAATTAAATGAGCGATATATATAGCCAATAGTTAGCTGTTAATCATACATTAATTCTTTTTCTTTGGGGAGGTAAAGTTTGGTGAGGCAACTGTAAGTTATCCAAACACTATATATGCATTTCTGCGATTGTAATCAAGCTGGATAGCTACATATATTATTTGTTCAAAACATTTATGGAGTACCAAATGATAGTGATGTATTCATTCCTTTCCCCAGAACAGCAATGAGTTTGTTGTGTGTTGCTGTCAGTCTGGTGTGGTGCAATCAATCAACCCACAATCTCCCTATTTCCGATTTGTCCACCTTGTACACTGATGCTACTATGTTCCAGGGCAAATTTACATGCACAGCTCTGCAATATGCACAGCACACTCGATTTGGTTACAGTACAGATGCCAGTTGATGGAGCAAGATGCCTTTTACACATAATTCACCCTTTACCAGAGGACTAACCCGACGACCACGAGTAGCCTTCTCCATACCATCTCCTTGGGCCCGCCTTCCTAGAGTTCTTCCACTGCTTCCACTCCCATTTGGATCATATATTCATACAGGAGGATCCAACATGCACATCACGCTCGATGCCAGTTGGTGGAGCAAGAAGCCTTACATGATTCACCCTTTACCAGAGGACTACTGATTACCACCAATAGCCTTCTCGGTGCTTGGCTACCATCTTCTTCGCTCTCCTTCCTAAACTTCCTCTACTGCTTCCGCTCCCATTTGCCTTCTCGTCTACCGTCTCGCTCTCTCCGCTCTACAACAGGCCTTGATGACCTGCTGCTGCCAGATCGTGTCCCATGCCTCATGCCTGACCCTGGCCCATCAAATTCCGGATCTCCCATGCTGCTAGTATCACCACCAGAATCCCTACTTCCCTCTGCATTGTCCTCGTAGCCATCACTGCCACGGTCGCGAGATTGCAGTATCGTAGGAAATGATGGTCTTGATGCGCCCACCACGACTGTCGGTTGACCCTCATGGCCTTGGCTGCGGCTTCCATCATGCTGTGGACTTCTAACGTTGTCCCTTTCACGGTATCTCTCCCTGGTCCGACTGCACAGTGTTGCAATCAGCAAGCATATAACAATCACACAAATGTGTTCTCAAAAAAAATCTGCAACTGTTTCAAGAGATAATAAGAACGGTACAAGCTATACTAAAAATTCAACCTGTTGGGGTTGGCCGAGAACTCCCGTCTTGATGAACGCCCCAGCTCAACTTGCTCCAACTCTCGTTGAAGCTCTCTCTGCAAAAGTCAATCAGCGTTTCATGCAACTGGGAAAACCCGCATAAGTCCATGTGAATTGGTTTCTTTTTCATGCTATAATTATTCTTTTTGGCTTGATGGATCATGGATTGGTGGCAAACATCTGTTACAGCACCGATAAGAAATCAAAGTTTCAAAGAGTAAACTTGCCATGTGTACCTGAGTTTGTTTCTCTCTTTCCATCTCGAGGTTATATTGGAGTTCTCTAGACTTAGCACGCTCAAGATCCAGCTGTCGCTGCCTTTCAATGTCACGCTCCATCTCAATAGTTCTTTCCCTGCAAAGATAATACGACAAGAAAATAGGAGCAGTCACTTGTATCGTTTTTTACATATCAAACAAAGAGGTAACAGCTCCAAACCTATCAAGCGCTTGCATAAGCTCCATTTCCCTAGAACTTGTCTCTTCCAAGTACTTTTCACGAGTTCGTCTGATAAGTAGCTTCTTCTGCCGGCGTGCTATAATTTCCTCTCTGAGCCTGGATCGTTCCCTGTAACAGTAAATACATATTGGATGAATATAAGTAATTCTAACAGTATGTTCAACGTTTCTTAATTAAAAATAAACTGCTGCAAGAAAATGATACTAGCAAAGGCTTCTATGAAGCTTCATGTTCAAATAGGATCTAGAACTTTAGTACTCCTTATTAAGTGACCCTTCATGCCTCCACTGAAAACAATAACTGGTGTCATTTAGCTCCTAATGATCCATATATTGTTAGGAAGACACATAAGAACATAACACCACTGTTTTTACCATGATGGGTCTAATCTTCATGTGGAAAAATGAAAGGTGGCATTATAAGGGAAACAAAAAACTACACCAGCACCCACACACTAGGTGATAAGTATTTCGTGACCAGAGGAAGTAACTGCCAAGAGCTTGAGGAATGGAGTACATTTGGAAGGACCAGGTGTAAAATGGGATATGTTAACTTACAGGGATTGTATATCTGCACGGATCTGCTGAAGCCGTTTATTAACTTCACTACCATCCTTATAATCTGTAAATGTAATCTCATTACTGCATATCAAAGGAACAATATTAATGATAATAGTCCTTAATAGTCATTGAACTTACTGGATGATACATCAGGAACCACAATATCCTGGGGATATCCAACAAATTTTGGAACTGATTTCTCCTTTTCAATGAGCTCCAACTCAATCTCAGCTTCTTCAAGTTCCTTGGGGTTGTAATCAATTAAGTGTCAGAATAAGGTATTGAAAACATGGTGGCCAGAAATCCTTGTATCTCTAACCTGATATTCCTGATCAGAGCTGATTGAGAAGAACTCAAAGTATGACTCAACAGAACTCAAAGAGGACAAAACCTATCAGAAAGGATTCACAAAAGCGGATTACCAGCACTGACAGGAGCACAAAATTAACACCATATGCCTACAGAAACTTTTTTTGTATAAAGAGAATACACATCTGAACATAGATATAAGCATGCCAGTGCTGCATTATTGCATTCTTGCTTGCAGGCACTTTGGTTTGCTTGAATATGAACAGGAATGCCAGAAAATTGAAAATTAATAGTAATTGTTGTTAGTGCATAGTATTACAAAGATTCAACAACCAAGAATTCTAAAGGGAGACGTAATTTGCTCAAACCACAACTAGATTTTTGCTAACTATTACCTGCTTATGTTGTTAAGTACAAATGTGCAAGCACACTCATCATAAATGTGAACTTTATTCGGTTTTAGAACTGAAAGAGTGATTGATAGCATACACTTAAGCAAGAAAGAAGAAACATAATATAGATGCAAAATAAGCATTTGAAAATGAATCGTATGAAAGATTGTAACCTGAAGAATTGATTCACGAATGCCCTTATAATCAGTATTGACTGGTTTTGTAGTAGATCCTACGAGAAGTTCTTTTACAACCTAAAGGAGGATACACAGAGTCACGACCCAGTATTCAAAACATGCACAAAATCATATAAGAAATTCGTTAGCGATGTCCCTAGGGTGGCAAAAACCTCCATTCCAAGTACATATTTCATATGACAGAGGGGGAGGGGAGGGGAGGGAGAGACCATTTTAGCATCAGATTCATTTCTTAGCTGACATAGAGCTTGGCAGAGATCTTTCTCGACGTCACTAAAACCTCCTAATAAGACAACAGAAGAGAGTAAATACAGTGCGTGAATACTCAGCTGTTAAGGTCGAAGCCCCCATAAGTGCATAAGTACAGCATAAATGAAGGTAATTGAGAAGCATGAATTTACCAGTTACTGAAGCTTGCATGTTTTCCAATTTCCTCCAAACACAATCAGGTATTAAAGCGATATCTTCAGAAGAAGAATAAACACATGCCTTCGAAAGAAACAGCAAGGACATTCGTGTCAAATAACCCTCTTCTATTACATAGGAAAGCTGCCCCACACCATTCAGGATGCTGTTACTTGATGCAAGAAATGACCGCAGATGATCTCTATCAACAAATGGAACATATTCAGTAAGCAAAGCCATCGCATGCTTCCTTAAAATCATTGAAGAGTCATAGAGAGCCAATGCTGTTATCCTATTCCATGTATGAGTAACCAGATGGGATGTCACTGTTGAACCAGATGCAAGCATATGTTGATCAAAAGAAGGATATTGCAAAGTGACTTCAGCAGTACTCGCCAAGTTAATAATCCTCCCAAGTTGCTGCAATGCGATAGAGCGTTGTTCTGGTTCAGCGTGACTCAACATTGTACAGAAGAGATTAATCAATGAGGTTTCACTATTCTTGAGGTCTTCAATTCCATCCGAAACCAATAGCGATAACCACTTCTCTGTCTGTAGTCTCCAAGATATCCTAGGTGCATGAGAGCAAAGGTGCTCGATTGCAGAACATGTGGCACTAAGAACAGTACCCCAAGCAAGAACATTAGGCAATTTAATCATATAGTCAAGCATAGTGGATGCCACCTGCCAGCACTGCTTTTCCTGATTTTCTAAAATGATTTCTGCAAGACCTTCAAGAGCACTCTCCCAGTGTTTTTGTGCAATCTCCACCTCTTGTCTGGTGCTACTAGAAATTGCATTTCCTTGAGTAACAGATCTTAGGCATTTCGCATACAGCAAACATTTTGCAAGCGATAAAGACAGCCTACAGGCCAACTGGTGGTGACATTTCCAACTACCTTCGATGGATGGGATAAGGTGTGAAATGAGTTTCTCCAGGGCATCACAAAAGTCTATGATGCAACCAGCAGGTGGAGCATCAACACCCTTAGAGTTTTCTGCATCGTCTGCGGACGTCACTAACACCTGCTCTGCACTATCTTGCACATTCTTCTCAAGTTGCATCATGGCATCCCCACTTAAGGAGTGTGCAGAACCTCCAGACTTGTTTCTCACAGAAAGGATGCTGATACCAAGTAACTCAATATTCTGAACTAGTATAGTTACACAACCATCAATAAGTGTATGGAAGCCTTGAAGATAACTACACAAAAGTGATGGCGGGTCTGAGCTGATACAGTCTACCAATACTAACAAGGAGCCCAATATCTCAATCCTCCTCTTAAAGGACAGATCAGGAATCAGAGACCCCAGAATAAAGATCAGCAACGGAACCTGAATCTTATCACCAGCTGCATCCTCTGAATGTTTACAACACTGGATAATTTCAAACAGTTCTTCAAAACAAATCAACTCAAAATCGCTGCAGTCAGTTATCTGGCCCATCACCTTTTCATCACCAGTTCCCTTCCTTAAGAAGTAATATATGAGTGGCTTCATCAGACACAGCACAGAGTCAAGGAAGGCTACATCAGTATAAGAAGCTCTACAAAGTGACACAAGAATGTGCACTACCCTTGGCATTTCAGGAACAATAGCCTCCAAGTGCTCAGCAACAACTGACTCAAGTAGATAGAAAACAACAGCCTTAACATTAGCAGCAATATTTCCTCTCAAACAACTAACTTCGTTAGCAAGTATGAGATGCTCCTTAATGCTTTCAAGGTAAGGCCACAAGCACATCTCAGAAAACCAACAAAGAATATCTTGTACTGCGCTTTTGGGGAGACATTTTAACTGTAGCCCTACAGCTTCCAAAATGCTCTCTCCAAATGCGTGGAATAACCTGCTCATGCTTGGAAAGAAGAAATGCAGTTCAGGAAGTAAGATCTGAAACAGTTTGTTCGCGCTTGGTTGATCTGAAAATGAAGTTTCCTGCTTAAGAAGCAAGTATTTGTTGCAAACAGATTGTTCAATGTTAGCAGACTTGACCTTCTGAGTTGCAACTCCATCCATCAAACAAAGCTCATCAGTGAAAATTGACAGCAAAGATGTAAGCTGTGAGAAATCAGAAGCAAGAAACAGTTTTTCATTTAAATATTCCTTGGCATAACGTGACACTGCCATCCATCCAAGAAACCGAGCAAGTGGGCTAGACAACTTGGAGAATTCTGATATCTTATGCATCCATGCTGATGGAGGAACCAAGCTTCTAAAACGAAAACCATCTTTTCTAATGCTGACGAGTTCTCTAGTATTATCACTACCAGATGAAGCCAGAACCAGCTTCTGGAGAAGTGCCCAACGTCTCTGTAGACCATGCAATTTTACCTTATCCAATTTTTTGTCCCCTGCATTAACAGAACTGTAAAGACACGTAAGCTGCCTGTTGAGGTTTTCAGCAGATTTCAATATGATATCAATCACATTATCTGGTGGACAAAATAGGTCAGTTGCTGAGTGCAACAAGAACAACAAGCTATCAAGAAGAATTTCATTAGATGAGTGCCCCTTCCTTTGAAATTGCTTCATAATAAAGTGACAAAGCAGAGCTTGGTTCTTCCTAACCAAAGTTACAGCATCAACAAGGTATGTAGCTTCTGGTGAAATTTCTATAGCATGGTTGTCATCTTCAGCATCATTTGGATAAATTTCCCCATCGGGTATCTTTTTCTGGTATTCAGAGTCAAATCTTGCAGCTTGCAGGAGTAGATCTAGGACGGCTCTATCCCGTTTGTTCTCCAAACTGTTGGCTGCTACTATATCTAAATCTTTCACACGCAAACCTTTCAAGTCAAAGGAAGCATTCCCTTGTCTCAACTCTGAATGAGCAAGTTCAATTCGATCCAGAGGCTCTGAATTAAGCCTTAAATCAAGGAGAAAGAATGGATTAACATAGCATTCTGCAGCTAATATCAAAGCATCAATTCCGGCATTATGCCCCTCAATTGTTGGTTCTTGTTGCATGCACAGATTCTGTGCTAAGCGGCGAAATTCTAGAGCTCTTAATTCACACTCCTGGTGGTTCAACAGTTGTAGATAATCAGCCTGGACATCATTGTAATCAGAAGCAACGGTATTATCCAGCTGCAAAAGGCAAGGAGGTAATTTTATATTGCTTTTTCTGCCCTCAGGAATGTTCTGGTCCAAAATTGTAGTTACTTTATTATGGCCTTGTCGCAAAGTATTTCTCAACTCAGATTGCTTCAGTTCTTCCGGAGCAAATAGGGAGTTGCACTGCTCAAAACATTCTACCCTCACGGTGTCAGATGCATCTCGCCCGTCAACATCTTCAGGGTTGCAGGAATGCGTTGCTGGAGAATTTGACACAGTCAAAGCTGATTGATCAACCTCAGACATTGAACTTTTGCAGAGGTCAACGTCCGGTGGGAGTGGCATATGAGGATCCAAGATAGAAAGAAGTACACTGCGAGTGGAAGTTTTGATTCAGTGTATTTATTAGCATACATAGCAACTATAAATAGGCCTAGTGATGAATTTTACTTAATACATTTTCACGCCCAGTCAAATCTTTGAAAAGGTAGTGTCAATGCACAAGTTCGTCCTCAACTTCTACCATGGCTCATTTTGGCCCCTCAATTCTTGGAAAGGGCCAATTAGTCAATTTACTTTCAGAAATGGTTTGATTGACACTACAACGCGAGTTGGTAAGACATGTATACACTAAGTTGGCCAACTTGGGTGTCAACTCAGTTCATTGCCTCTTTTAAACCACATCAAGAGTTTAAAATGCAATTTGGCATCAGTTCATTTAAACCGACACAAATTTCATATAAATGCCAAATTTATGCATTAGCCAAAAAGATAGTGTTGCTATAAAAATAGGAACATGAATGTGTGGCAGTGAGTTGTGACTAGAGGGAGTAATTATTACTCCCTTACTCCCTCCATTCACTATTATAAGATGTTTTAGGTTCACTCATTTCTGTCAGTATCTAGTCCACATTGAAATATCTAAAACATCTTATAATAGTGAACGGAGGGAGTATATAGATAATAAAAAGAGCATTTGGTACTCATCAATGAGCATAGGTTATTACTCATTGTAGTCGTAAACTTATGCTAGACCTGCAAGTACATATTGCTTACTGACCTTGGGGCAACATCACCTCGCCGCCATTCAAGTTCCAAAGATGGGAGTACAGCAGGACTCTTTGCAGCTGTACGAATAATGTTTAAGGCAATATCGCAAGATTTTTCCTGTTTATCCAAGTAGGCAGCAGAGACACCACCAAATGATAGTGTGTCTTTCATGACACTCATAGCATGATCAATATAAGGATCTACCATCTCCAGAATAAAAAGTAATTTATGCTTGAATTCCTGAAATATGGAAGTTTACAGGATGCATGTTCAAGAAGCAGTAAAACAATCACTGTAAAAAAAATCAGGAAAGGAAAGATGAGTTTACTCTGTATTCTGTGAGAACGTCATCCATATTCCCAGATAATGCCAATACAACATACTTCAGGGCTGCACGAGAACGGGCAAGAGATTGCCCAACTCCCTGACAAACATCATACAGAAATCAAATCGTTTGCCACATGGATATGGTTAACAACAACAACATCAAAGCCTTTTTCCCAAGTAAGTTGGGGTAGGCTAATGGATACGGTTAACAGTAAGCAATTTAACAAAACCAATCATTGATGTTGTTTCAGGATGGTGCAAATTAAAATATTATAGCCATGATGAGGCTGTAACACTATCAACTCTGCTCGAATAACTGGGTGTTTCATCGTAAAACTTAAATACAGGAAAGCAAGTCACGCTAGCTCCAGATAATAGTGCAACCTTCAAGGGTAGTAACCCAAAATGAGATAAACTTAAACTGAATCATTACTTTGTTTATTTGTTATGTATCGCTGCAAAATTGTAGGTCCTATAGATAGGATACAAAATATGCCAGATTACATACATTAAAGGATATGTTAGTTTCCCACCACTGCTCTCGTGGAGTAAGTTTCCAACACACACACATACATACCTGGATAACATCTAAGAGATCTTCCAGAAGTTCAACTGCAAGATCTACCTGTTTCATGAGTACAAAGTCATAAAAGAGTAACAAATAATAGAAAATCATAACTGTGGACAAAATCATAGAGACCTTTGTTGTGATCATGGGCACCCAAGGTGATAATGGTCCCCTGCACAAATCAAGCAAAACACATGCTGCTTTTGCCTAGCAGTGAAAATAAGAGAAGTGTCAACAAATTTCTGAATAAAATAAGTACTTCTACGTAAGAGAGTTCAGAGTTGCAGAACGAACCTGTGATGACATGCATGATGAAAGATAACCAGCACAGCCTCTGAGAAGGGGATGAAAAGCTGATGTTGATACTGACATTGTCACAATCTGCAACCACAAAGTCGTTGAGAAATGGTAAGTGATGCCTGCCACTAATGCATGAAGAAGATAATAAACTGTAACAACTGAAGGTACCAGGGAAAGAGCACTATGAACATCTGGATGGTTCCATTGGCTAAAACAATCATCAATATGTTCGGTAGGGCCAGAACTGAATGGAGGACGAAGAGCTGTAGAAAATACACAGAAGAACAAAATCATATTATCAGATTCCACAATGGCGTGCATGTCGTATACTGATGCCCTGGCAGGTAGACCTGTCCCAATGTTTTCTTCTTTCTTAGAACGAATGATGTTCGTAACCAAGAGGTCACATGATGAAATCCAGGAATATGCAGACAGACTAACATTTTATTGGACTGAAGACTGAACAGATAGTATCTAGCCACAAGACACGGGTATCACACTGATTTTACTAGCAACTGGCCATGTAGGACTCACATCTTTCAGTCTGGAATAACATGTGATTGTGGTGGGAAGGTGTGGGTTATTCGGTAGAAAAAGTTCTTCTTCATTTATATTTCAGCTCATTTTCATTTAAGATTAGTAAAAGAAGCTAAGAAAGCATCATCATATAAGGCCACCCAATCCATACCTGGAAGAAGAGCTTGAACAAGTGGCAAGACGGACCACATGTCTGAAGTAACTTCAGCAAGCTTGCAACCTAGCTGAGGCTACAAGTACAATCAAGAAAATAAAAAACATCCTTTTAGAATAAAACAGAAACTACATACATGGAACTTGAAAGATCTAAGGCTAAGAAAATATGACAAAGATAACCTGTGATGCGGCTGCATAAAGTAAGTGAAGAATGCCTTCTTCAACAGCAGAAATATCCAAAATATTCAGAAAAGAGACATCGAAGTGGTCTTCTGATAAAGAAAATTCTTCTCCAAGCAAACTTGCGTAGTTTGTACAAAGTAATAGGCTAGAAGCATCACTTTTAGGAATTTCATCATTGACTTGACTTGAAAGTATGCCACCATTAGGTATCGGCTCATCAATGAACGGTTCAGGCTCCAAAAGTTTTTGCAGCACCCTTGATGCCTTGGTTCAAGAAGCAAATACTCAGAAAATCCCCCAACAGGAAAAAGTACATTATCAAAAGAAACAAAAGATCTGGCCAAAGAACATACTCGGTGGCAAACAATTCCAAGGGTTTTGTCTTTGTGTGCTTTCCTTAAGAGCAGTATAGCAGTTTCAGAGCGAAATGCCAGCATACATGAAGCAGACTGAACAGAAGATGGACTCCGTGATCTCCTAGGTTGTGCCTGTACGAAAATAAAGAATTCAAAACATTAAAATCAAGACGAATCAATAATTTGTTTCTATGCTCCCCAAGAAAAATACATCCTGACACAAAATGTGGTTAGAAATCATTTACTAGTGATTAACCACCTCAATTTCCCTTGTTGGTTTAAGTGGCAATTTCCTTTGAATGACACAGAGATGCTCTCCATCGAATAAAACAAAGAGATGAATATCATACATGATAACTGACAAACATTTTTGTTAAATACAACTTATAAGTTTCAATTCCAGGGAAAACTAATATAAGTTACTATTTTAAAATATTCAGACTATCAAACTCCATAACAATCGAAGCAGAGCAATCAACATTCTATTATGGTATTTTAGTTGGATGGTTTACCAGAAGAGATGTCCTTGTGTTAATAAAGCTGAGTGACCGAGCAGACAGTAGGACCACAGATACATAGATCCTGATGTGAAATGGTACCTTGCCACTTTGCCAGCACTAAACAGGACCACATTTTCCAAACTACAACATTCGAGCATATCTTACATTTTAAATATTTTAAACCATCAAGAAACCAGATACAATCAGAAACCATTCAGTTATTTTTTATAAACATAAAATGGCCACATATGGAATAAAATAGGCTGTCTGTTTAGCAGTTCTGGTCATAAACCAGTCACACAGCGAGAAATATTCCTGTTCTTGTGCTTTTACAAGCAACCAACAAACTGATTGGATGCCAGTACTCGGCGTTTCGTGGCCCTGGCATGACCAATGAGAAGTTTGTGTAATGTCACATCAAAAATTAATGGAAGATCCCGGATAATAGTGTTAATCGAAGATTCCGGATAATAGTGACCTAACTAACTTCTGTGAATTGAACTAGTCAAGTTGCCTACAGGATATTTGTATCTCATGTGTGCTTTTAGTAGTTGCCAGAATGTAACCATAAAAACCATCTACCCCGACTACGTCAAAGAGACAAGAAAATGGACATTGCAAGTACTTCTTAGTTCCTATTAGTCAAGGTTAGCTCCAATCTACAGTGGTCAGTGGATATGCCTTATGTGGTCTTTCCAGAACTCGGAGAGGGGCTAGGTGGGTGTACAGTTAGTCAGCAATAAGAACTATGGATACTTGAACTTCATTCAAAAACAAATGCGCAGAAGTTGTACGATTTATTGCTATAAACATTTTATATAACTGAGAAGCTATGTATTACTGAGTGCAATTGCAGCACCATTTCAGCATATATCATAGTTCTTGCTCTAGCAAACTACGATAGCACATTGCAACATCTAGAGAAAAAGATGGACAGAAGTGCGCGGAAAGAAAATTTACATGCCTCGAAGTTTGAGGAAATGGCTGGAGTAGAAGCCAGGCTAGTCTTTAGGATATCTGAATCACCTGAGCTAATCAACGTTTTTGTAGCATCCCTGTAAATTCAGAGCAAAGTGTCAATCAGATGACGCTGCTCGCACATAGGTGGGTGCATACACAAGTCCGTGCACAGCAGAGCCCATGCACATATTGTATGCAAACTATAGATGAAGACAGGCAAGTAAGCATGTATAAGAAATGGGCCACACCTTTCATTTATAAGTTGAAGGATTGGGTAAAATGGGCCAGCAAGCAGAGCTAAAAAACGAACACTGCTCTCTGGGGTGTCTGCGAAGCTATTAAGGTCAGCCTGCAGTGCGAAGAGCAGCCAGGGAGCCGGTTAACAGGGACAATATGCAAGCATGGGGGAAACCGCATAATACTAGCTAGCCAAGGAGCAGGACAGATTTTACCTCAATCTGGGGGAGAAAGGGCGGCAGCCTGCTTGCAATGTCTTTGAGTAACTACAGTAGATTCGATTTGCATCAGAAATAACTAATTAGTGTGGACACAAGTTAGCAATACAAAAACAGGAAGTAAAGCAGGAGAACACACATACTGCATATATAGTACCTGGAGATGCATATTGTGGGAAGTATGAGATTGTTTCTGAGACGAGGAGATTAGTGGTGAGAGGTAGTTGACAAGGGGTTGGAATTCAGGTTCCAGGCCAGGCACGGGGATTCCGGTGAGCTGGATGAAGTAGATGGCAATGGGGCTGCCGCGCAGGCAGGAGATGCGGACGTAGCGGCAAGGGGTGTGGTTGGCCGGGTAGACCATGTCGCGCTTGGGAGCTTCGCCGCGCGGGCGAACCTTGACGAAGGCCTCGGGCTTGAAGCGCAGCCCGGCGGTGACCTCCCATTCGAGGACGGACTTGTTGTAGACGCGGATGTGGGAGACGAGGCACGGCTCGTTGAGCTCGAGGAGGATCCACTCCTTGGTGTTGGTGGCGGTGGACCAGTGGGAGCGGAGGTCGGCCTCCAGCACGCTAGCCGCCTTCTGCCCCGCCGACTCGCGGGAGCACGCCTTCACCCGGAAGCCCAGAGGCACGCCGCCGTCGCTCCACTCGTCCCCCCTCCCGTCCCTCTCCCTCTCCCTCTCCGGCGCCGCCTCCATACCTCCCCTTCTCCGCGACCGCGATTGGCTTACTGCTACTCTCTCTGTCGCAGCAGCACACAAGGGGAGGGGAGGGGGAGGTTGAAGACGACGGAATGGGTATTCGTTGGGCTGAGAGCACCAGCATACTCATACCATTTCGGCCCATTAACCACTACAGATTTTTCTGACAGTTTTGTTTTTTGCATTATTAATCTTAGCTATTAACTAGTTCGAAATTTAAAGTTCGACTTATACTTAATAATGCAGTACTTATAAAAAAATACTAAAACTTCTTACATATAAAGTTAGCTTGATACGGAGTATTTAAAACACGGGAAAGAAGTACCACTCAGGTAATATTTCCTCGTGCCAGTGGTCACTTGCCACAAGAAGGATGAGACCATCATAGAGGAGGAAGAAGTAGACGTTGCCACACCTCTTCTCTAGATCTATCGTCGGTCCATGATGCCTCGTTGCTCCACCCTCCTCGAATCACCTGATATCTCAACTCGTCATTGCCCCAGGTCATCCTTATAAGGATCATGCGCTAATTTCTTCTCTAGCATGGCACCCTCCCAAACCCTAAGTTAATTGCTTGTTGCCGCCTCACTCTAGGATCGTCGTCGCCTCATCCTCCATGGAGCGCTCCTAACCATTAACCGCGAGACAGTTGATCCCTGCTCCTCGATTCCAAACAGAAAAAACGTGCACTAGGATTCCTTCGAAAATAAGTGTGGTTCTGGATGTATGCCATCGTGGTTTACTCAACTATGAGTTATGAATTTTCCATTAAAAATACCTCCACTGCAAAAAAAAATTGGTATTTTCACAAGAACTTTGGAGAAATTCCACTATAAAACTTGAAGATTAAACAACACAACATTACCAACATTTTAAAACAAAATTATCTTATTGCACTTCTTATTCCTCGCATATTATCCCATAGTTCATGCCTCTCATGAACATCACCACTGTGGATTTAGCTAGTGGCGTGTGTAATATGAAGAAGGTGGCAGCTAGGTGATAAAAAAAAATGTGTGTTAAAAGGAGAGAGAGAGAGAAACACATTGACCATTTAATTAGCTAAAGGCTTGCTAGGTCTTGGCAACACCCTCTCTCGGACCATGTAAGGAAAAACATATATAGTCCATGAATAATGTTGGTATGGAGAGAGTTGGAAGCCACACTCTTTGCCTCTAGATATGGTCACACTCTAGCATAGCCATGGTGGTAGTTGGAACCGGCCCAACTAGTCTAGGAATGGGAAAAGGCAAGTAGGTGAAGTTTAGGTTAGGTCTTAGGGATATGCCTTGGTGCGGGCTTAGACAGACTACATACATGGAGGTCATAAAGGGAGATGATGGTGACCATGACGACAATCGAGTGTAAGACTAGAGGCATCAAGCTTCATTACACGGGGGAACCATAATGGTGTTTGCACCCATGGATGTTTACATGTTGGGGGAGCTTTTACCTTCAACCATGGACATCCATTGGTGTGGCGTTGTTAAGAACCCTGATCATCAGAATGCTCCACTCGCTAGTCTCCTACGAATTGATCGTTTGTCCACACATAAATTCGAAGAGATGCCCATTTGATTGCCCATAGGAAAATGACATACTACGAGAGCTGAAAGTATAGAGATGGTAAACCTAGAGGGGGGTGAATAGGTTTATACAGATTTTAATTCTTTCTTTGCAATATTAGTCTTTGCGGAATATAAAGGTGAGCCTAATGCAAACTAGGTGAAACAACCTATATGAGGATACAACTAACTCGAGCACGAAGACTCTCACAGGCAGTTAAATCACAAGTAAGGAGTTCGGTTAGAGATAACCGATAGCACGCGGAGACGAGGATGTATTCCCGTGTTCCCTTCCTTTGCAAGAAGGTACGTCACGTTTGGAGGGGTGGAGGTCCCACGAAGGATTCCCCACGCCACGAAGGCTCACCCTATTCTCCGGAGCCTATCCCACGAAGGAATAGCTCACTCACTTGTGGTAGATTTTGAGGTAGCCTCCAAACCTTCACAATTTTGCCCGGAGCAAATCCACAGCCCGGATGCTTCCGGACTCCTCTTGCCCACCAAGGGTTTCCACAGAACCCTAGAGAGCAAGCTTCTTGATGAATACAAGGGGGAATGAGATTTGGCTTGGTAGAACAGTAGATCGGGTCCTCCTCTATCGTTTCCCCGGAGGGATTTGAGTTTGGGTGGAGGAGGAGGGAGATCTGAGGCTTTTGGTGATTCTAGCAATGGAGTATGAGAGAGAGAGAGCTCAAGAACACCTTATAGTGTAGTGCCCTAACTGTTCAGAGGTAGGAGAAGGGCTATTTATAGTGTTCTTAGAAATATGGCCGTTGGTCACTTGCCACATCAGCTTTTCTCCCGACAGTCCCGGTCAACCGGACCACAAACCGGAGTGTCCGGTGCAGGGGTCGGTCGGACCGGATCAGGGACCGGACCAGCCGGTCCAAACCGGTCGGCAGGCCGGACCCCGACCGGGGTCACTTTGTGTCGTCCAGGAGGTCACCCGGTTGGCGCCCGGCCGACCGGTCGGCACGCCGGCCCGGCCGGTTGAAGGCCGGGCGGCCAGGCCGGCAGCTCGATCAGCGCACGGTCCGGCCGACCGGGCGGCAGACCGGATTCCTGCTGTAGACCCCTTTTTGATTGTTGTTGAAGTGGGGGGTATCCTTTAGCCTTCTTGTTCCTTTGATACACCATTTATGCCTCTTTGCCTAATACCTGAGATTATTCTTATAAACATGTATTAGGCCAAATACTCTAGCACGGTGTCATTGTTACCAAAATAATGGATAAGGGTAAAATACCCTTACAATCTCCCCCTTTTTGGTATACGATGACAAACCGAGCTAGAGTCACATATAGATATTATGATAAGCTCTAAACCTTGATTCCATATAAGATATTACGACAGCTCCCCCATAATGTGTGCACTTGGAGAATTTGCGTTTGAATACAAAGTGCACCATTTGTGGAATATGAGAAGTTCCCCCAATATCTTTAGGAAACAAGCATGATATGGACAAGTATATCAAGATATATAAGCATAAAGCATGATCATCCTAATAGAGTGCTTAAGCATACAAATAGTCGTCCATACACGAATTATTCGAAGTAGCAAATGGTTCTTGAGAAATCAAAGCAAATAAGCACAAGCCATATAAGAATCAAATAAAGCAACACCCATGGCTTGTGACAATCAAAGAACCCCGTGATTCTAGACTCTACTCTCTTCTCCCCCTTTGGTATCGGAACACCAAAAAGGTGAAGAAAAGAGGAGAGATGCTAGCGCACCCATCAATAGAACTCATGCCCAGCGGAATAGGAGCTCTCGCCATCATCACGCGCATCCGCATCCGCATCACCTTCATCCTCATCAGCATCATCATCAGCAGGGGCACTAGCAGTCCTAGGAGGAAGGCCACCATGAGCATACATGGAGAGGTCGAAGTTCTGGAGCATCTCATCAGTAATGGGAGGCATCTCCCAAGCAGGTGCAACCACAGGCTCCATCTCAGGACCAGAAGGAGGAACAGGGACATTCCGTGCAGTCATGAACTCATTCTGTCTCCTTTGTGTCTCCTGGTTCAAAGCAAGACTTTGATGTGCAACATCATTGGTATTCTTGCACATTTGCCACATGCTGGAGAAGAAGCGAGCGGCACCGCGCTTGGGGCGCCGAGAGTAGCTGGAGCTAGCTGCAGGATGGTCATGGCGTTCCTTGGAACGGTGCTCAGAGGGCATCATGGTAGGGACGTCCGGACAGGTGTCCTGAGTGGGGAACTTGAATGGTTCCATGATGACTCTTTGATCAAATGTGTTGAGAGGAGGAGGTACCATGTGGTTGATGAGCCGCTGAACATACTGAGCATAGACATGGGGTTGGAAACACAAAGTTCTCTAGGCATACCCATTGGAGTGAAAATCCAAACAAGATGTAAATAGCAACAATGGGCATGATTCGAAATATATATCAAGAATCATAAGTCATTTTGAAATGATTTTTGCAATAAGATCATTTGGCCTTATATAGTCAAATCAAGTTGTAATAGAGGCTCAATGAGGGGCGGGGGATTACCCCCCCTATGTGAAAGTGCAAATGTCATGAGACCTCGAAGAGACATGCTTGGGTCCATATAATGACATTGGGTCTATTTATGTTGCACACATAGGTATGCATCATACCAAGACATGGTAAGATGACTATCCCCATATGTGCTATGCCTCTAAGCTAGAGAGCAAGATAATGCAAGAATATAGTGCAAGAAGTTAATCAATCCAAGTTTTTAGGATCAAGAATACCAAGTTCTCCTCTCAAGTTAACAAACCGGGCTTCATCCAAAGGCTTAGTGAAAATATCCGCCAATTGGTAGGTTGTTCCCACATGAGTGAGATCAATATCCTTATTGGCAACATGGTCACGTTGGAAGTGATGGCGAATGTCAATATGTTTGGTGCGACAATGTTGAACCGGGTTATTGGCGATCTTAATTGCACTTTCATTGTCACAAAGAAGAGGCACCGTACCAAGAGACACACCATAGTATTTCAAGGTTTGCTTCATCCATAACAATTGAGTGCAACAAGATGTCGCGGATATGTATTCGGCTTCGGCGGTGGATAGAGCGGTGGAGTTTTGTTTCTTGGATGACCAACTCACCAATGACCGGCCAATAAATTGGCAAGCCCCGGAGGTAGACTTCCGGTGAACCTTATCACCGGCCCAATCGGAATCCGAATAGCCAATGAGTTCAAAGGTTGACCCCTTTGGATACCATAGCCCGAGAGTAGGAGTGAGAACAAGGTATCTTAGAATCTGTTTGACCGCCATTAAATGGCTCTCCTTAGGAGCGGATTGAAAACGAGCACACATCCCTACACTTAGCATGATATCCGGCCTAGAGGCACAAAGGTAGAGCAAGGATCCTATCATGGAGCGGTATACCTTTATGTCCACATCCTTCTCACCGTCACATGAGCCAAGTTGCCCCTTTACGGGCATGGGTGTCTTCATTGGGCTTGCATTGGTCATGTTGAATTTCTTGAGCATGTCCTTCACATACTTTTCTTGAGAGATGAAGGTGCCTTTTGCAAGTTGCCTCACTTGGAAGCCTAGGAAGAACTTCAACTCTCCCATCATGGACATCTAAAATTTCCTAGTCATCAATAGCTCAAAAGCTTTGTTATGATTGGGGTTAGTTCCACCAAAGATAATATCATCAACATATATTTGACATATAAATAAGCCACCCCCTTTAACCCGCTTGGTGAAAAGGGTGGAATCGACCATACCCATGCAAAACCCATCATGTAGTAAGAAATCCCTAAGGAACTCATACCAAGCACGTGAGCTTGCTTGAGACCGTAGAGTGCCTTATGGAGTAAATACACGTGGTTGGGTCGGCATGGGTCTTCGAAACCCGGGGGTTGAGCCACATATGCGGTTTCTTTTAGGGGACCATTCAAAAATGCACTTTTCACATCCATCTGATATAGTTTGAAATTGTGGAAAGATGCAAATGCAAGCAAAAGACGAATAGCTTCAAGGCAGACTCTGACGCAAAGGTATCCTCAAAATCCATACCTTCTATTTGGGCAAACCCTTGCGCCACTAACCTTGCTTTGTTTCTTATGACAATGCCATTCTCATCTTGCTTGTTCTTGAATACCCATTTGGTCCCAATAACATTGATGCGATGATCCTTGGGTCTCTCAACTAGAGACCATACTTCATTACGAGTAAAACACTCCAATTCTTCTTGCATGGCAATTACCCAATCCGGATCAACCAAGGCTTCATGTACCTTGAGTGGTTCAAAACTAGACACAAAAGCATGGTGTTGACAAAGTGATAAGTAATGCATGGTGTCTACGAGTTACCACTCCTCTTGAGATGCTACCAAGGACTTGATCTACTTTCATGTCACTTGCCCTTGTAGCGGCCTTGATCTTCCGAATGGTTCCTTCATGATCAATGAATTCATCTCTTGCTAGTACTTGATCATGAGGGATCACTTGAGATTGATCATGAGTTGAGGATGTCTCTTGATCATCATCATGGTCTTGCTCAGTGGAATGAGGACTTTCTTCTTATTCTTCGGAATGTGGCTCATCTTGAGTGGGGGATGGTTCTTGAGTTGCACTTGATGGTTCGGCTTGAGTTGAGCTAGGCTCCACTCGAGCCGTGCTTGATACTTCTACTCCATCATCTTGATCATCATTATGAACTTCCATGGACCGGATGTGTCCAATGCCCATATGCTTGATGGCACTAGATGGATCATCACTATTACCTGCAACACATGGAACAACTTGCTCCACTTGGGAGCCATTATCCTCCAAGAACACCACGTCACAAGATACTTCAATAGTCCCGGTGGACCGGTTGTAGTATCTATAGGCGTGAGAGTTCTCCGCATAACCAACAAATATGCCCTCTATGGTTCTAGTTTCAAATTTACCGAGCTTTCCTTTGTTGTTATTAACAAGACATTTGCATCCAAAGACACAAATGTACATGACATTAGGCTTGTTACCTGTGAGAAGCTCGTATGGAGTTTTGTTATGGAGGGGGCGGAGGAAGAACCGGTTGGAGTAGTGGACAGCCGTAGAGATGGCTTCTCCCCAAAAGTTGTGGGGTGAGTTGAATTCACTCAACATGGTTCTTGCCATCTCAATGATAGTCCGGTTCTTCCTTTCAACCACACCATTTTGTTGAGGGGTGTATGGCGCCAAAAACTCATGCTTGATGCCCTCATCATCAACAAACTCTTGCATGGTGTAGTTCTTGAACTCGGTGCCATTGTCGGTCCTAATTGCCTTGATCTCGGATTCATACATACGTTGAGCTTTCTTGGCGAAGGTGATGAACTCTCTATGGGTCTCGTCCTTAGACTTAAGGAGAAAGACCCAAGAGTATCTTGAGTAATCATCAGCAATGACAAGTCCATACTTGCTCCCACCAAGAGTATCATAATGTGATGGCCCAAAGAGATCCAAATGAAGGAGCTCCAAAGGCCTAGATGTGGTGACGATACTCTTGATAGGATGTTTCTTCTTGAGTTTCTTTCCGGCTACACATGCACTGCAAACACGATCTTTCTCAAAAGAAATGCCGGTTAGTCCCACAATGTGCTCACCCTTTAGGAGTTGTTTAAGATTTCTCATGTTGACATGACCAAGGCGGCGATGCCACAACCAACCTTCGTCATGCTTGGCCGCCATTAGACATGTGGAGGGAGAGGGGCTCTCTTTCGAGAGGTCAACCACGTAAAGGTTGTTCTCCACATATCCAACAAGAACCAATTTGAGATTGTCACTCCTAAATACTTTCACACAATAATTAGTAAAATATGAATTGTAACCGTCATCGGCAAGATGATATATAGAAAGTAAATTATAGCCAATGGATTCAACAAGCATGACCGTCTCAAGGCACAAGTCCTTAGAGATTGCCACCTTGCCATACCCAAGTACCTTTCCCTTTGAGTTGTCACCAAAGGTGAGCTTGACTTCTTGTTGATATCTTCAATGAATTGATCAAGCACACCTCTTCCTCCGGTCATATGATTGGTGCATCCACTATCAAACACCCATTTTGGACCACCGGAGGAATACCCCTACAAAATCAAGTAGAGGATTTAGGAACCCATCGATTAATGGGTTCCTTTGCAATGGCAACAATATATTTTGGTACCCAAATTGAGTACTCTCTATAAGCATAGCCATTACGAGGGCCAACATAGCTAGCATAAACATCACCATAATAATCAACAAATAAAGCATAGTGATCGTTTGGCCCCGTGCGGTCACCACTAGTGGCTTTGCCCTTTGAGGCTTTGCCAACATTAGTGACCTTTTTGTTCTTATCTTGAACGGGTTTCTCCTTCTTGTAGTTGTTCTTCTTGTGAGACTTGGGAACATATCCAAGTCCAAACTTTTGATTGTTTGACCTTTGCTTACTCAAGAGGTTATCCAATCCCATCTTGTTCTTGGCGGTGGTGAACTTTGCAAGTTCCTTTGTTAACCTAACATTTTCCTCAAGAATAGATGCTTGCTCACAAGAAGATTCATTAGGATGATAGTCAAGACCATATTTGGTCACCAAGGATTCAAGATACTAGATTTAGATGTGCGCCTTGGCGCACGATCCCGTAGATTTCACACAAATATTAATACATGTTTTAGCTTTTAAAAACCGAAGTGAATAGGAAGATATTAGGATAAAACAAACAAAATCACAAATGGAGTAGCACAGACATATACATTCAAGGAAAGAGAGAAATATTTTGGGGCTCGCCTTGGCTCATGGCCCCAATAAACAGTTTGTAAAACACTCTATTAAGCATCTGTAGAAATCAAATGAAAGACTATCTGATGGACGAAACAATATGTAAATCTTTATTAATACATGTCAGTGAAACAATATGTAAATCTTCATTAATACAAAACCATTCATACATGTTATACTGTTCAAAGTGAAGTATTACTTTGCTGTTCTAAACTACACAGTTCAGAAATAATGTGAATTGGTAACCTGGAGCTACTGTACACGTACAGTACATGGCTTGTTACTTCGGATGTCACATTGAAGACTTCACGCTACAACAAAACTACTCGGAACCTAAGTAGCCTGAAGGTTTCATGGCAGGGGATCTACTTTGGGCCACCCAAAAAAGTAAGTGTTAAAGTAAGCTTTGTGAGCCGTGCTTCAGTTTAAAACAGTTAGTACTATTTGATATATATGTAACCGTGATGATATAATTGCAACATTAACATATAATAGTACCAGGACTCTGAATACCTCTATAATGAGGATACACATAACACCAAGGAAAGGGTGGTACACAAAACCAATAGCAAGTGAGTACTGGTTCGTACCGAAAAAAGAGGCACACAAAATAATTTGTTCTCAAAATTAGTGATCACTTGGAAGCAATAATACTCAAATATCATGGTTTTGATGCTATTTATTATCCATGGGAAAGAATACCTGATCATGAAGTAAAGGAAGATCATTTTTTTCTATATACTGCAACAGCGACTCCCCGCACCACTTATCTCTTAGACATATACTATAGCCGTAAAAAAATAGAAGTGTCTGCTAAAAGTTTCATAGTCTTGAAATAATATCTGATAAGTATCTAATTAGCTAAGCTAAGCACATCATCAAGTATAAGAATGGCCGGCTAAGATTGGCAGCATTGGTCACGAAGTTAATATAAAATGTAGCATGCTTATTGTACAGATATTATGGTGAAGATACATTAAGCAGAAAGTCTGCAGACTGATACGTCTCCAACGTATCGATAATTTCTTATGTTCCATGCCACATTATTGATGTTATCTACATGTTTTATGCACACTTTATGTCATATTCGTGCATTTTCTGGAACTAACCTATTAACAAGATGCCGAAGTGCCGATTCTTTGTTTTCTGCTGTTTTTGGTTTCAGAAATCCTAGTAACGAAATATTCTCGGAATTGGACGAAATCAACGCCCAGGGTCCTATTTTGCCATGAAGCTTCCAGAAGACCGAAGAGGAGACGAAGTGGGGCCACGAGGTGGCCACACCCTAGGGCGGCGCGGCCCCCCCTTGGCCGCGCGGCCCTGTGGTGTGGGCCCCTCGTGCCGCCTCCTGACCTGCCCTTCCGCCTACTTAAAGCCTCCGTCGCGAAACCCCCGATGCGAGAGCCACGATACAGAAAACCTTCTAGAGACGCCGCAGTCACCAATCCCATCTCGGGGGATTCAGGAGATCGCCTCCGGCACCCTGCCGGAGAGGGGATTCATCTCCCGGAGGACTCTACGCCGCCATGGTCGCCTCCGGAGTGATGTGTGAGTAGTCTACCCCTGGACTATGGGTCCATAGCAGTAGCTAGATGGTTGTCTTCTCCCCATTGTGCTTAATTGTCGGATCTTGTGAGCTGCCTAACATGATCAAGATCATCTATCTGTAATTCTATATGTTGCGTTTGTTGGGATCCGATGAATAGAGAATACTTGTTATGTTGATTATCAAAGTTATGTCTATGTGTTGTTTATGATCTTGCATGCTCTCCGTTATTAGTAGATGCTCTGGCCAAGTTGATGCTAGTAACTCCAAGAGGGAGTATTTATGCTCGATAGTGGGTTCATGTCTCAAAAGTGAATGCTGGAGGGGTGACAAGAACCTCTAAGGTTATGGATGTCTTGTTGCCACTAGGGATAAAACATTGGTGCTATGTTCAAGGATGTAGTCACTGATTACATTACGCGCAATACTTAATGCAATTGTCTGTTGTTAGCAACTTAATGCGGAGGGTTCGGATGATAACTTTGAAGGTGGACTTTTAGGCATAGATGCATCTTTGGATAGCGGTCTATGTACTTTGTCGTAATGCCCAATTAAATCTCACTATACTCATCATAATATGTATGTGCATGGTCATGCCCTCTTTATTTGTCAATTGCCCAACTGTAATTTGTTCACCCAACATGTTGTTTATCTTATGGGAGAGACACCTCTAGTGAACTGTGGACCCCGGTCCAATTCTCTATCTTGAAATACAATCTCTTTGCAATCTTGTTCTCTGTTTTACGCAAACAATCATCATCCACACTATACATCTAATCCTTTGTTACTGCAAGCCGGTGAGATTGACAACCTCGCTATTTCGTTGGGGCAAAGTACTTTGGTTGTGTTGTGCAGGTTCCACGTTGGCGCCGGAATCTCTGGTGTTGCGCCGCACTACATCCCGCCGCCATCAACCTTCAACGTGCTTCTTGACTCCTACTGGTTCGATTAAACCTTGGTTTCTTACCGAGGGAAACTTGCCGCTGTGCGCACCACACCTTCCTCTTGGGGTTCCCAACGGACGTGTCAACTACACGCATCAAGCAAATTTCTGGCGCCGTTGCCGGGGAGATCAAGACACGCTGCAAGGGGAGTCTCCACTTCCCAATCTCTTTACTTTGTTTTTGTCTTGCTTAGTTTTATTTACTACTTTGTTTGCTGCACTAAATCAAAATACAAAAAAATTAGTTGCTAGTTTTACTTTATTTGCTATCTTGTTTGCTATATCAAAAACACAAAAAAATTAGTTACTTGCATTTACTTTATCTAGTTTGCTTTATTTACTGTTGCTAAAATGGCCACCCCTGAAAATACTAAGTTGTGTGACTTCACAACCACAAATAATAATGATTTCTTATGCACACCTATTACTACAGCAGAATTCTTTGAAATTAAACCTGCTTTACTGAATCTTGTTATGCGAGAGCAATTTTCTGGTGTTAGTTCTGATGATGCTGCTGCCCATCTTAATAATTTTGTTGAACTATGTGAAATGCAAAAATATAAAGATGTAGATGGTGAGATTATAAAATTAAAATTGTTCCCTTTCTCATTAAGAGGAAGAGCTAAAGATTGGTTGCTATCTCTGCCTAAGAATAGTATTGATTCCTGGACTAAATGCAAGGATGCTTTTATTGGTAGATATTATCCCCCTGCTAAAATTATATCTTTGAGGAGTAGCATAATGAATTTTAAACAATTAGATACTGAGCATGTTGCACAAGCATGGGAAAGAATGAAATCTTTGGTTAAAAATTGCCCAACCCATGGACTGACTACTTGGATGATCATCCAAACCTTTTATGCAGGACTGAATTTTTCTTCGCGGAATTTATTGGATTCAGCTGCTGGAGGTACCTTTATGTCCATCATTCTTGGTGAAGCAACAAAGCTTCTTGATAATATGATGATCAACTACTCTGAATGGCACACGGAAAGAGCTCCACAAGGTAAGAAGGTAAATTCTGTCGAAGAAACCTCTTCCTTGAGTGATAAGATTGATGCTATTATGTCTATGCTTGTGAATGATAGGACTAATGTTGATCCTAATAATGTTCCGTTAGCTTCATTGGTTGCACAAGAAGAACATGTTGATGTAAACTTCATTAAAAATAATAATTTCAACAACAATGCTTACCGGAACAATTCTAGTAACAACTATAGGCCATATCCTTATAATAATGGCAACGGCTATGGTAATTCTTATGGGAATTCTTACAATAATAATAGGACACACCCCCTGGACTTGAAGCTATGCTTAAAGAATTTATTAGTACACAAACTGCTTTTAACAAATCTGTTGAAGAAAAGCTTGGGAAAATTGATATACTTGCTTCTAAAGTCGATAGTCTTGCTGCTGATGTTGATCTTTTGAAATCGAAAGTTATGCCTAAAAGGGATATTGAAAATAAAATTGTTACTACAGCAAATGCCATCCAAGTTAGAATTAATGAGAATATAAGATTAATGGCTGAATTGCGTGCTAGGTGGGATAGAGAAGAAAATGAAAAACTAGCTAAAGAGAAGAATGTAGCTAAAGTTTGGACTATTACCACCACAAGTAATGTTGACTCTTCACATGTTGCTGCACCTCCTACTATTAATGGTAAAATAATTGGTGTTGGCAATGTTTCTACTCCTAGTGCAAAGCGTACAAAACTGCCTGAAATTGCTAAAGCTATTTGAAACTGCCTGTGATAAAGCTGCTGAAATTTTTTCCAACATTGGGGATGATGATCCCATTGCTTTAGATTATAATGGTTTGAATTTTGATGATTGCCACATCTCTGAAGTTATAAAGTTCTTGCAAAAACTTGCTAAAAGTCCTAATGCTAGTGCTATAAATTTGGCTTTCACGCAACATATTACAAATGCTCTCATAAAAGCTAGAGAAGAGAAACTAGAGCGCGAAGCCTCTATTCCTAGAAAGCTATAGGATGGTTGGGAGCCCATCATTAAGATGAAGGTTAAAGATTTTGATTGTAATGCTTTATGTGATCTTGGTGCAAGTATTTCTGTTATGCCTAAGAAAATTTATAATATGCTTGACTTGCCACAATTGAAAAATTGTTATTTGGATGTTAATCTTGCTGATCATTCTACAAAGAAACCTTTGGGGAAAGTTGATAATGTTCACATTACCGTTAACAATAACCTTGTCCCCGTTGATTTTGTTGTCTTGGATATTGAATGCAATGCATCTTGTCCCATTATATTGGGAAGACCTTTTCTTCGAACCGTTGGTGCTACTATTGATATGAAGGAAGGTAATATTAAATATCAATTTCCTCTCAAGAAAGGTATGGAACACTTCCCTAGAAAGAGAATGAAGTTACCTTTTGATTCTATTATTAGAACAAATTATGATGTTGACACTTCGTCTCTTGATAATACTTGATACACACTTTCTGCGCCTAGCTGAAAGGCGTTAAAGAAAAGCGCTTATGGGAGACAACCCATGTTTTTACCTACAGTACTTTGTTTTTATTTTGTGTCTTGGAAGTTGTTTACTACTGTAGCAACCTCTCCTTATCTTAGTTTAGTGTTTTGTTGTGCCAAGTAAAGTCGTTGATAGAAAAGTTCATACTAGATTTGGATTACTGCGCAGAAACAGATTTCTTTGCTGTCACGAATCTGGGCTGTTTTCTCTGTAGGTAACTCAGAAAATTATGCCAATTTACGTGAGTGATCCTCAGATATGTACGCAACTTTCATTCAATTTGAGCATTTTCATTTGAGCAAGTCTGGTGCCTCGATAAAATTCGTCAATACGAACTGTTCTGTTTTGACAGATTCTGCCTTTTATTTCGCATTGCCTCTTTTGCTATGTTGGATGAATTTCTTTGATCCATTAATGTCCAGTAGCTTTATGCAATGTCCAGAAGTGTTAAGAATGATTGTGTCACCTCTGAACATGTTAATTTTTATTGTCGCTAACCCTCTAATGAGTTGTTCTAAGTTTGGTGTGGAGGAAGTTTTCAAGGATCAAGAGAGGAGTATGATGCAACATGATCAAGGAGAGTGAAAGCTCTAAGCTTGGAGATGCCCCGGTGGTTCACCCCTGCATATTCTAAGAAGACTCAAGCGTCTAAGCTTGGGGATGCCCAAGGCATCCCCTTCTTCATCGACAACATTATCAGGTTCCTCCCCTGAAACTATATTTTTATTCCATCACATCTTATGTGCTTTGCTTGGAGCGTCGGTTTGTTTTTGTTTTTGTTTTTGTTTTGTTTGAATAAAATGGATCCTAGCATTCACTTTGTGGGAGAGAGACACGCTCCGCTGTAGCATATGGACAAGTATGTCCTTAGTTTCTACTCATAGTATTCATGGCGAAGTTTCTCCTTCGTTAAATTGTTATATGGTTGGAATTGGAAAATGATACATGTAGTAATTGCTAAAAATGTCTTGGGTAATGTGATACTTGGCAATTGTTGTGCTCATGTTTAAGCTCTTGCATCATATACTTTGCACCCATTAATGAAGAAATACATAGAGCATGCTAAAATTTGGTTTGCATATTTGGTTTCTCTAAGGTCTAGATAATTTCTAGTATTGAGTTTGAACAACAAGGAAGACGGTGTAGAGTCTTATAATGTTTTCAATATGTCTTTTATGTGAGTTTTGCTGCACCGGTTCATCCTTGTGTTTGTTTCAAATAAGCCTTGCTAGCCTAAGCCATGTATCGAGAGGGATTACCTCTCATGCATCCAAAATACTTGAGCCAACCACTATGCCATTTGTGTCCACCATACCTACCTACTACATGGTACTTTCCGCCATTCCAAAGTAAATTGCTTGAGTGCTACCTTTAAAATTCCATCATTCACCTTTGCAATATATAGCTCATGGGACAAATAGCTTAAAAACTATTGTGGTATTGAATATGTACTTATGCACTTTATCTCTTATTAAGTTGCTTGTTGTGCGATAACCATGTTCTTGGGACGCCATCAACTACTCTTTGTTGAATTTCATGTGAGTTGCTATGCATGTTCGTCTTGTCTGAAGTAAGAGAGATCTACCACCTTATGGTTAAGCATGCATATTGTTAGAGAAGAACATTGGGCCGCTAACTAAAGCCATGATCCATGGTGGAAGTTTCAGTTTTGGACATATATCCTCAATCTCATATGAGAAAATTATTAATTGTTGTTACATGCTTATGCATAAAAGAGGAGTCCATTATCTGTTGTCTATGTTGTCCCGGTATGGATGTCTAAGTTGAGAATAATCAATAGCGAGAAATCCAATGCGAGCTTTCTCCTTAGACCTTTGTACAAAGCGGCATAGAGGTACCCCTTTGTGACACTTGGTTAAAACATGTGCATTGTGATGATCCGGTAGTCCAAGCTAATTAGGACAAGGTGCGGGCACTATTAGTATACTATGCATGAGGCTTGCAACTTGTAAGATATAATTTACATGATACATATGCTTTATTACTACCGTTGACAAAATTGTTTCATGTTTTCAAAATCAAAGCTCTAGCACAAATATAGCAATCGATGCTTTTCCTCTATGGAGGACCATTCTTTTACTTTCATTATTGAGTCAGTTCACCTATTTCTCTCCACCTCAAGAAGCAAACACCTGTGTGAACTGTGCATTGATTCCTACATACTTGCTTATTGCACTTATTATATTACTCTATGTTGACAATATCCATGAGATATACATGTTACAAGTTGAAAGCAACCGCTGAAACTTAATCTTCCTTTGTGTTGCTTCAATGCTTTTACTATGAATCATTGCTTTATGAGTTAACTCTTATGCAAGACTTATTGATGCTTGTCTTGAAGTACTATTCATGAAAAGTCTTTGCTTTATGATTCACTTGTTTACTCATGTCATATACATTGTTTTGATCGCTGCATTCACTACATATGCTTTACAAATAGTATTATCAAGGTTATGATGGCATGTCACTCCAGAAATTATCTTTGTTATCGTTTTACCTGCTAGACGAGCGAGAACTAAGCAGGGATGCTGATACGTCTCCAACGTATCGATAATTTCTTATGTTCCATGCCACATTATTGATGTTATCTACATGTTTTATGCACACTTTATGTCATATTCGTGCATTTTACGGAACTAACCTATTAACAAGATGCCGAAGTGCCGATTCTTTGTTTCTGCTGTTTTTGGTTTCAGAAATCCTAGTAACGAAATATTCTCGGAATTGGACGAAATCAACGCCCGGGTCCTATTTTGCCACGAAGCTTCCGGAAGACCGAAGAGGAGACGAAGTGGGGCCACGAGGTGGCCACACCCTAGGGCGGCGCGGCCCCCTTGGCCGCGCGGCCTGTGGTGTGGGCCTCGTGCCGCCTCTAACCTGCCCTTCCGCCTACTTAAAGCCTCCGTCGCGAAACCCCCGGTGCCGAGAGCCACGATACGGAAAACCTTCCAGAGATGCCGCCGCCGCCAATCCCATCTCGGGGGATTCGGAGATCGCCTCCGGCACCTGCCGGAGAGGGGATTCATCTCCGGAGGACTCTACCACGCCATGGTCGCCTCCGGAGTGATGTGTGAGTAGTCTACCCCTGGACTATGGGTCCATAGCCGTAGCTAGATGGTTGTCTTCTCCCCATTGTGCTTAATTGTCGGATCTTGTGAGCTGCCTAACATGATCAAGATCATCTATCTGTAATTCTATATGTTGCGTTTGTTGGGATCCGATGAATAGAGAATACTTGTTATGTTGATTATCAAAGTTATGTCTATGTGTTGTTTATGATCTTGCATGCTCTTCGTTATTAGTAGATGCTCTGGCCAAGTTGATGCTAGTAACTCCAAGAGGGAGTATTTATGCTCGATAGTGGGTTCATGTCTCCGTGAATCTGGAGGGGTGACAAGAACCTCTAAGGTTATGGATGTCTTTGTTGCCACTAGGGATAAAACATTGATGCTATATTCAAGGATGTAGTCACTTGATTACATTACGCGCAATACTTAATGCAATTGTCTGTTGTTAGCAACTTAATCTTTGGAGGGGTTCGGATGATAACCTGAAGGTGGACTTTTTAGGCATAGATGCATGCTGGATAGCGGTCTATGTACTTTGTCGTAATGCCCAATTAAATCTCACTATACTCATCATAATATGTATGTGCATGGTCATGCCCTCTTTATTTGTCAATTGCCCAACTGTAATTTGTTCACCCAACATGCTGTTTATCTTATGGGAGAGACACCTCTAGTGAACTGTGGACCCCGGTCCAATTCTCTATACTGAAATACAATCTCTGCAATCTTGTTCTCGTTTTCTGCAAACAATCATCATCCACACTATACATCTAATCCTTTGTTACAGCAAGCCGGTGAGATTGACAACCTCGCTGTTTCGTTGGGGCAAAGTACTTTGGTTGTGTTGTGCAGGTTCCACGTTGGCGCCGGAATCTCTGGTGTTGCGCCGCACTACATCCCGCCGCCATCAACCTTCAACGTGCTTCTTGACTCCTACTGGTTCGATTAAACCTTGGTTTCTTACAGAGGGAAACTTGCCGCTGTGCGCACCACACCTTCCTCTTGGGGTTCCCAACGGACGTGTCAACTACACGCATCACAGACCACAACTCATAAGTGTCAACTTGGAAGGTTTCCACAATTACAAACTGAATCCTATACCC
The DNA here is from genome assembly GCF_019359855.2 of Lolium perenne. Taxonomy (NCBI): domain Eukaryota; kingdom Viridiplantae; phylum Streptophyta; class Magnoliopsida; order Poales; family Poaceae; genus Lolium; species Lolium perenne. The sequence continues at coordinate 167,992,215 of NC_067244.2, forward strand.
AAGTGATACGTCTCCAACGTATCGATAATTTCTTATGTTCCATGCCACTTTATTGATAATACCTACATGTTTTATGCATACTTTATGTCATATTTATGCATTTTCCGGCACTAACCTATTAACGAGATGCCGAAGAGCCAGTTGCTGTTTTCTGCTGTTTTTGGTTTCAGAAATCCTAGTAAGGAAATATTCTCGGAATTGGACGAAATCAACGCCCAGTATCTTATTTTTCCACGAAGCTTCCAGAACACCGGAGAGGAAACAAAGTGGGGCGACGAGGCGGCGACACGCCAAGGTGGCGCGGCCCACCCCCTGGCCGCGCGGCCCTGTTGTGTGGGCCCCTCGCGTTGCCCCTAAACCTACCTCCTCAGCCTATTTAAGCCTTTGTCGATAATAACTCCAGTACCGAGAGGCACGATACGCAAAACCTTCCAGAGACGCCGCCGTCGCCAATCCCATCTCGGGGGATTCAGGAGATCGCCTCCGGCACCCTGCCGGAGAGGGGAATCATCTCCCGGAGGACTCTTCACCGCCATGGTCGCCTCCGGAGTGATGAGTGAGTAGTTCACCCCTGGACTATGGGTCCATAGCAGTAGCTAGATGGTCGTCTTCTCCTAATTGTGCTATCATTGTTGGATCTTGTGAGCTGCCTAACATGATCAAAATCATCTATCTGTAATGCTACATGTTGTGTTTGTTGGGATCCGATGAATAGAGAATGCTATGTTATTTTGATTATCAATCTATTATCTATGTGTTGTTTATGATCTTGCATGCTCTCCGTTGCTAGTAGAGGCTCTGGCCAAGTTTTTGCTTGTAACTCCAAGAGGGAGTATTTATGCTCGATAGTGGGTTCATGTATCCATTAAATCTGGGGGAGTGACAGAAACCTCTAAGGTTGTGGATGTGCTGTTGCCACTAGGGATAAAACATCAATGCTATGTCTAAGGATGTAGTTGTTGATTACATTACGCACCATACTTAATGCAATTGTCTGTTGTTTACAACTTAATACTGGAAGGGGTTCGGATGATAACCTGAAGGTGAACCTTTTAGGCATAGATGCATGCTGGATAGCGGTCTATGTACTTTGTCGTAATGCCCAACTAAATCTCACAATACTCATCATAACATGTATGTGCATGGTCATGCCCTCTTTATTTGTCAATTGCCCAACTGTAATTTGTTCACCCAACATGCTTATTCTTATGGGAGAGACGCCTCTAGTGAACTGTCGACCCCGGTTCATTCTTAACATCGAATACAATCAACTGCAATACTCGTTCTACTGTTTTCTGCAAACAATCATCATCCACACTATACATCTAATCCTTTGTTACAGCAAGCTGGTGCGTTGCTACGGTTTCTATTTTTCACGCAACATAACAATACAAGACATGCAAAAAATGAATGCACTATATATCATATTCTTTTTATTTTTTTGTTCTTGTTTGTTTATTTCATCTACGTAAAGAAGCTGAAACGCAAAGATGTAGAAGTATACTGGCAACTACTACCAATCTACACGATTGACTGATTTCATACATTGAATCAAATGATAATTATTACATGAGTATAAATGATTTTATAACTTAGAAATAAAACGCCTACTATTTCAAAATTAACAAGTCTGTATTTTAGTTCAAGAAATGGACTCGTGTACATGGAGAAACAGTTATGCATAAAACACAAAGTTCAACCATTACATGAACAACGTTCATTGAGGAAATACCACAGAAAAGTAAACTGAGACAAACACTCACAAGGAGTAGTAAAAAAAGATTGGCATTCATCTCGAGGGAGTTGTGGGATTTATCATCACAGACACACGTAAATGTAGAATACCTGCACACCCAGACACTCTCATAGCTCCTAGGTGTACTTGTAATCGAAAATCTGCGCCTTCTTACATTCTCTTCTCACCCATACTTCAATCAAGATAAAACATTAAATACACATAGAATCATATGTTCACTCTTTCTCCCCACCTATGTGATGGTACTATCTAAGTCGACGTGCTGCTCTCACCCCGACATGGTTCATCCTAGTATTTTCCATAAACGGACATGGTATTATCTGAGAAATGTCCCTCTGACCCCGACAACCGGTAATGCTTTGCAACTTGCAAGAAATCTTCATACGACCTACAAAAAAACAACAAACATCATAGTTAAGTTGTGCTAATGCTTTTTGAAGAGATTTAAAAGTTACCAATGAATAAGTGTCTGACAGCCTGATATAGGGGCTACAAACATGAGAAGTCCGGTAAACAAAAACTAAATGAAATTTAGCATAGAAGACGATGACGATAGAACAAGGAAAATTATAAGCGGCTATGATACATGTAGCCTGCTAATCTTAGCCTCTTAGTTGAGCCTAGCATGTTAGTAGGAGTGTCACTTGGATTATGAGGCAGCATGAGGCATGCATGTGGATTATATTACCTCCTATTGCATAGTCCGGGATTTGTGCTAAATGTCCTAGAATCCGGCCTTGAATTGTTGACCTCGCCAAAGATGTCCGGCTAGCCCCAATACGTTGGCTTTGGAGATCTGGACCAGCGTGACCACAACTTCATATCGAGAACTCCAGTGCTGCTAGATTCGACCTTTCAACCATCCTAGATGGATACACCTAGGTGTAGAGATAAAATCAAATCGATCATGTTGGCATGAAAAAAGCAGAGAATAGTAGTACTCCATCTATTTTGATCACGGGTCATAGTACAAAATAGCAAAGGGTGGAGCGGAATGAAAATTTGTATCAGATGGTGTGGGCGATGTGGTCCTCGGATGCAACAGTGCAGATGTGGCTGCGATGGGCTTGATGCCGAAAATGCTAGACCTACAGGGTCTGTGTTACGGGATAAAACTTACGGGAGGACGGGGGGTTACTGGGTTGGTTGGTTTCCTTCACCCACCGTGATTTCAGGGATGCACCGCCTGTGGCTGCTCTCCACATTAGTGCGTAAGCACAATCCCGTAGAATAATCCCGTAAATTACTGGGCTTGATGCTAAATGTTCAGGGGAGTGGAGCGTTCACTTGAGGAAATCGACGACGAGCACGGACCGCGTGTTGCCGTTTCCACCGCGACATGCAGAGTAGAGCGGACGGAAGCCGCGGCCTCGTCGATCCAAACACCTCACTCAATCGCGTCTGGTTGTCATGCGAGCAATTGGTAGAGCGGCCGCCTCGTGTGCTCCCGATCGCCTACATGCCGTGCCACTGGGTAGGACATCAGGAGGTGTACACTTTGTTGAGAACTTCCGCTAGGTCTTGGCGGCACACAATCGAGCAATTAATTGATTGAAAGAGGCGCGCGTTACTAATGGGGAAACAGTATTTCTGGCTTGATCTTCTTTTTACCTTTGAGGGAGGGAGGAGGGCATGCACGTGCATTCAATTACAGATTTGTTTTTGGGGCAAGACAAGATATTCATGAAGAAAATCGTGACTGCTTAGAGTATGTACCAATTTTTTTGGGAGCAAAATCGTGATTGATACCCCATGCACAACGTGATTGATACCATGCAAAATCGTGATTGATACGATTCAATTAGGAGCGCACGGGCATTCATACTCGTTTGTGCTTGATTTTGTTTCTTTTTATTCCTGCCAGGTACAAAATCGTGTTTGCTTGATTACAGTGATTGATACCGTTAAGATACGCGGTTGATGATTGATACCATAATTAGCGCTAACAAAGGAAATGAGAGGTGACTTACCATGAAAGTGAATTGGATGGATGGATTTTGCGCGGAGGCCTTGAGGTAAATTGGATGGCTAGGATGCTTCTAATGACGACCATCAAAGTGCGTTGAGTGTCAAACGACCAACTCGCATTTAATAGTAAAGATATATTCTATATCATGCTTGCTTGGGAGACACTACTTTGTTGCCCAAATTTTTCTGACAGATGAGTCACACCGGAGAACTGTCATGATCACTGCCATTAACAAACCACCTCGCAATCATGAGTTTTATGTTGGTCATATGTCTGATTCTTGGAGATTTCCGCAGCCTTTTTTTGTAACTGATGCTTTGGAAAACCATGCTTATATTTCTACAAAACTACGAAGAGTTCCGAGAACATCCTGGTTAAGTAGAAAAAATATACCGGGTCAAAGGATTCAAAAAATTTAGTGCTACTGGATTATAAGCTGAGGCAAGTATTGCCAATTCAGAAGCCCAAAAATGGAGCAACCAGATGATATAGATAAATTTTCTTAATATATCTTTCTATTTAGGAAACACAAATTTAAAACATTACGGCTGATTGTAAAGTCATGAGTCAGTGACAACTATAACCTAACCAGCTTGCATTGTCCAAGAGTAAAATAACAAACAACCTTGCAAGTAGCAAATCCGTTAGCTTGTGCTTAAACCAAAACAACCTTGAAACATAAAGCATTGATATTTCTTTTACGCATTTTGTTGCACCAATATTATTTATTCTCTCTCTTGACTCTTACCTTTTCCTTTAAATACTCCATGAGCTGGTGCCATGGAATTGAAAAAATGTTGGTCCACCTAATCTAAGTAGACAAAAGCATAATAAATTAAGTTCTATCATTATCCAGGCATGAATAATTGATGGAAAATGTGCCAACCACAAGAAAATAATGCAGTACAAGAAGCCAAATGACAATAAACCTCTGTTAGCTCTGTGAATACAGCCATAACATGCATGGGCGTACCTAGCGGGGGGGGGGGGGGGGGGGGGGCGGGGGGGCCGTGGCCCACCCAGAATTTCTGAATTCTTTTTGGTACCCCTGAGAAAAAAGCCCAGTAAGCCCAATCTCAGTTCGTTCCCAGCCAGAGATGAGATCACGAACTCAGGAACCAACTTCGATTCAGGACCACTCACGCGATTCCCGCCGCCCCGGTGCCGCCGCCGCTCGCCCCTCTCCTGGAACTCCTCGACGCTCTCTGCCTCTCCGGCGGCCGCTGTCCGCCCAGCGCTTCCCGGACTCCCTCTGCGGCCGCCCTCCCCGCCGGCCGCCGCTTTTCCCACCGGTCGGCGCTCTCCCCGGCCAGTCCCTGCCTATTCCGGTCGGCCACCACACGGCCCGGGCCACAGCGTTGCGCTCCAGCAGTCCAGCATCCGGCAACATGTACGCGTCCGTTGCTCGCCATTAACCATTGACGGATGCTATTTTCATTTGTTATAGTTAATATTTAAGACATAAAATTTCCCCTGCTATTTAGCTATTCTCTATGCTAATGTTAAAATTAGTAGTTTGACACTTGTAGAAATGAAGTCACTTGTTTGAATGTTTCAGTTGTGTAGAAATAAAGATGAATGGCCAAATTGAGTTACTTTCCGTGAAATAAGAATCAAAGAAGATTGCATCTTCTTCAACACCGATTGGTCGTAGATAATGAATAAACCGAAGATGGCGGGCTTTTGTTGGCGTACCTTGATTCCGCACCTCCGGTCGGATCCAATATCGAGAGTGATATTGAAAATTTGTCTTATATATTGTTCATTACTTCATTTGGAAAACGTTTTTCACAATCTGAGAGGCGCAAAAAAAAAAATTTAGGTGTGCCCCCCTCCAATTCTTTCCTGCGTCCGCCACTGATAACATGGTTGCCCAAAAAAGAATAAGTTAATAGCACACATAGATAACATAGAATGGACAAAACATTGGATCAAGTCAGTAACTACGTCACTCGCAAAAAAAAATTCAGTAACTACGCAAGCCTGAAAAGAGAACATGAAACCACCTACATAATGAACCACGACCTGTACAGAAAAGTGGGTATTGCAACAACACAATTTCATCTATCAAACCATGACCTGTAAAGAAAACTGGGCATTCCCAATATAAAAAATGGATTCGTAGAACTGGTCTATAACTGTAATTTGTTCAATAGGCAGACAAGCAAAGCAGGATTAGAGAATCAGCTGGCCTTGAAAGTATGTCCAACTTTTGAACTCAAACGTTGCAAATAAATACATCTTGGTGTGTGCTCCACCCTCAGTGGACACATCTTTAATGGGAAGAAACTTATATGGAGCACCATTGAGAAAGCTTTTTATAGGGATGCGATTGTAGGAGCATTTGGCATATTCATGAAATCATAATACTAAGATAAAAAAACATGCCAAAAAATAAAATTATATTATGAACACCACAATCTAAAAGTCTTTCATGCATAGTCCATCAAAAGATAAGGGTTTGTAAGCATCATCGTTCCAAACATATAACATTAACTTAGGCTGCTATTATTTATGAATTAACATGTAGAAGTCTTCACTAATTTAGAATATCAAATAATGTTGCAAATACACCAAGAAATGGGAAATGTAGAGAAAAATCACTTGTGCTTACAGTAGTGCAAAATCTGGAAGGAATGGAAGCAAATAACTCCAGTGCCATATGCGCACGGCATGCTGTGACCGTCCTTCTCATCTGTGAGCGCCATCAAGCTAAATGTGGTTATTTAAGATATGAATATCTAACACTACACAACAGGGCTCGTTTTCTGTATAGATGATGAACAGCTAACACTACAGGGCCAAAAATTGAAACCACAAATTCTCAAATAAAATTCTACAATCTGACAGCATGGCCATGGCTACATTTGATTTGACTTCCCAGACCTACAAATTCTCAAGTAAAATACTGTTTTACGATGCAGATGGCTGCAATGCTTCAACTTTAAAACTGGGGATAGAGGCCCTAGTAGATTACCTCCGTAAAGGAATTTGCTTGCCGTGCGACCCGGGCTTGATTTACCCATTCACTCCCATGAAAAAACGGCCAGTAAATCGAACCTAAAATCATAATGATTTATGCAAACATTAAGTAATAGATGAAACACAATTAAATTGGCCAAACATAAACTATCTAAACCAAGAAAACAGCTGATACGCTCCATAAGTAGGTACAAACAGTCATAGCAGAGGCTAATTATTCAGGGAAGAACGAAATTGTTGAGTAATCAGTGGAGAAAGATATGGAACAGATTAATCTTCCCATGCATGAATTATGTCAAATACCTTCTGAGCATAGATAAAATATATTCTGCTAAGATAATTTTTAAGATTGTGGGGATTAATAGAGGGAAAGAAAGAGAGATGACAAAAGAGAGAAGATCCTTGGGGCTGCTCATGGAGGGACGAGGACAACGGGGGCGCCACGCTCTACCGCGCTGAGGACGACGGCATCGATCTTGTTCCCTTGAGCCATCTCCCAGCCACCATAAGCAGAACTGCGTCATTACCTGCTTCAGGTAACATTGGAAAATATAAGTTTGGAGTATCACCCAGTATTAGTCAGCTGAGAGCAATAATTGTAGGATGACGTTGCATAGAAAACAAAAATTTTCCTACCGCGAACACGCAATCCAAGCCAAGATGCAATCTAGAAGACGGTAGCAACGAGGGGGTATCGAGTCTCACCCTTGAAGAGATTCCAAAGCCTACAAGATGAGGCTCTTGTTGCTGCGGTAGACGATCACTTGCCGCTTGCAAAAGCGCGTAGAAGATCTTGATCACGATCGGTTCCGGCGCCACGAACGGGCAGCACCTCCGTACTCGGTCACACGTTCGGTTGTTGATGAAGACGACGTCCACCTCCCCGTTCCAGCGGGCAGCGGAAGTAGTAGCTCCTCTTGAATCCGACAGCACGACGGCGTGGTGTCGGTGGCGGTGTAGAAGTCCGGCGGAGCTTCGCTAAGCTATGCGGGCAATATGGAGGAGAGGAGCTTGGCTAGGGTTTGGGAGGGGTGGCCGGCCACTCTATGGGGGGCGGCCAGCTTATGGTCTTGGGGTGGTCGGCCCCCTCCCTTGGCCCCTCATTATATAGGTGGATCCCAAGTGTTGGTGTCCAAGTCTTCGAATAAGACCCGAAACCAAAACCTTCCATAGGAGGGGGCAAACCTAGCCCAACTAGGACTCCCACCCAAAGGTGGGATTCCCACCTCCCATGTGGGGGGTGGCCGGCCCCCTATGGTGGAGTCCACTTGGGACTCCACCCCCACTAGGGCTGGCCGGCCATGGAGGTGGAGTCCCTTGTGGACTCCACCTTCCTTGGTGGTTTCTTCCGGACTTTTCTAGAACCTTCTAGAACCTTCCATAGAACCTTCCGCGACATTTTATTTCACATAAAATGACATCCTATATATGAATCTTATTCTCAGGACAATTCCGGAACTCCTCGTGATGTCCGGGATCTCATCCTGGACTACGAACAAATATTAGAAATCCATTCCATAATTCAAGAACTACAATTTCAACATACAACTAAAAGTTAGTCAACCTACTGTTCCAGAACAATGCGCACATGGTTGAGTACTCACTCCGACCAATAACCAATAGCGGGATACGGAGATCCATAATGGCTCCCACATATTCAACGATGACTTTAGTGATCGAATGAACCATACACATATATTACCAATTCCCTTTGTCTCACGATATTTTACTTGTCCGAGGTTTGATCTTCGGTATCACTCTATACCTTGTTCAACCTCGTCTCGACAAGTACTCTTTACTAAATACCGTGGTATGTCGTCTCTTACGACCTCCCTCATATGCTTGCAAGACATTAGACGCCATTCCACCGAGAGGGCCCAGAGTATATCTATCCGTCATCGGGATGGACAAATACCATTGTTGATCCATATGAATAAACTCATAATTTCAGGATACTTAATCCCACCTTTATAGCCACCCATTTACGCAGTGGTGTTTGGTGTAATCAAAGTACCTTTCCGGTATAAGTGATTTACATGATCTCATGGTCATAAGGACTAGGTAACTATGTATCGAAAGCTTATAGCAAATAACTTAATGACGAGATCTTATGCTACGCTTAATTGGGTGTGTCCATTATATCATTCACACAATGACATAACCTTGTTATTAATAACATCCAATGTTCATGATTATGAAACTAATCATCCATTAATCAACAAGCTAGTTTAAGAGGCATACTAGGGACTTCTTGTTTGTCTACATATCACACATGTACTAATGTTTCGGTTAATACAATTCTAGCATGATATATAAACATTTATCATAAACATAAAGATATAAATAATAACCACTTTATTATTGCCTCTAGGGCATATCTCCTTCAGTCTCCCACTTGCACTAGAGTCAATAATCTAGTTTACATTTGTAAAGATATAACACCTTGGCCTTCTGGTGCTTTATCATGTATTGCTCACGGGAGAGGTTTTTAGTCATCGGATCGACACGCTCGTAAACGTATGTATTTTGTAATTCATTTGCGTCTCAACGCATCACTCATTTCCAAATGAGCTGGCATTAAATATGTTTGATCTTCTGGTGGAACCTTAATTCCATGTCTGAAATATGTCACTAATATTGTCACACACAATATAGCTTCAAAGTTCGACTCATGTCGGAACTACACCAAGTTCTCAAAGAACCTCTTGACTTAACATCCTTTGTCATTGTCAAAACAATGACATACTCTGCCTTCTTTTGTAGAATCCGTCACCATATTTAGAACCCTTCTAAATCTAGCATAGACAACTTCTAGCTCATTGTGCTACCTTTTAAACAACACTTCGTCTAATTTGAGATTGAATTTATATTTTATATGTGATAAAACCAATATCGGTGTAACACCTTACATCGATTTGTTTGTCATTTCTTCATACAAAAATATATATATATATCCTTAGTTCTTCTAAAGTACTCAAGGATATTCTTATCGTCATTCAATGATCATCGGATGAATCATTCGGTATATGCTCATAACACTTTATAGCACATGATATCTGATTGTGTACATATTATTCGTGATCTATAATCACTCATGTGTTTTTAATCATTGAGTGTCGATACACTCAAGTCTTGTTAAACCTTCACATGACAAGAACATTTTCTTAATATTTCTATATTGAACTACTTCAATATCCATCATATGCACTTTGACTTAAACTTATTTATGTGTTTCAATCTATCTTCATAGATCTTGACACTAAATTTGTTTCAGTCCATATCCTTTCATTGAAGTTAATTCTCAATGAAACCTTTTAATCAAGTATATAATTACATCATTTATAACCAACTATATGTCACCTACATAAAGTATTATAAATGTGTCTTAGCGCTCCCACTTAATTTCTTGCAAATGCAAGCCTCTTCATTGTTTCTGATGAAATCAAAAACTCTTTGACTATTTCATCTAGTGAAGATTCAAACTCCGCTATACTTACTTCATCAAATTGAAGTTTGTATACCTATCTAGTATTCCACGGATCAGCAAAACTCTTGGTTGTATCTTGTATACACCTTTAATACACACTTCTGATAAGTAATGTATTTTGCCATCCTACTAACATATCTCATAAAGGAAATATGTAGTGATTACTAGAATAATCCACATAGACTTTAAGCATTGCTACGGAAGATCTAATCTTGTCGTAGTCAACTCTTTGAACTTTGTCGTAAACAACTTTTCGACAAGTTAAGCTTCTTCAAGGATATTTCATCCAAGTCCATCAATTTTATAGATCTATTTTCTTTCAAAAAGTATTCATCTATCTTGGATTTCATGGCGTATGGCCATTTTAACTGAGTCGTGGCCCATCATAACTTCTTTGTTTTGTAGTTGGTTTATCATTGTTCAAAATCAATCCTTTGTCCACAAATCATTTATTTGATCACAAAGTAAACCATACCTACAAGGTTCAATATGTACTTCGATCTCCATGGCTAAAACACTTTGTAGTCATGGGAGCCATGATCGTTGTGGCCGCTTTCGAAACCAATTCGATGCTGCGCTACTCTGATCATTATGCTCGAGGTTCATAAACCTTATCAAAATATATTGTCCTCCCACTCAAATACTTCACTAGAAATAATTTCTCGGAAATAAGAAACATTGACAAACATTTTTTTCTTTGTCTCGTGGGAAGAATTCCCAATCAAATCTCTGGGATAACCAACAAAGACATTCATCCGATTTTGGTTGACTATTAGGGTTTATACCCATGCCATAACTTGTATGGTGTCATTTCAACGGATCATGATGATGCTCTATTCAGTGTAAAAGCGGTAGTCACTAAAGCATAATCCACAAAAATATAATGGCATCAATATTTTATCTCATCATTGATCCAACAAAGTTTGGATATATCTCTTGGATACTTCATCATCACTATGATACTCCAAGAAACGTAAGTTGTAGAACAATTTCATAACTCTCTTAGATGTTCGCTAAAACTCGTAATTCAAATATTTCCACCATGATCCAATCATAGATATTTGATTTCTATTACGATGATTTCCACTTCATGCTGAAATTTATTTGAATCCTATTCAAATGTTTCAAACTTTTCCTTATTGAATATATCCACATATATACTCAATTCATTGTTTGAAAGTTTTCATGAAGTAGAAGAATCTTCCGCACACAACTATGCCCAGTGAACCACATATATCATTATGTATGTTTTCACTAAGTTAGTTGCCCGTTCAACTCTTCGGCCTATGAACGGTATTTCAGTCATTACCTTTTAGAAAAGATTTTGCAAGTGCCAAACGATTCAACAAATCGAATGACTCCAAAAATCCATTTGCATGGAGTTCCTTCATGCGATCCTTTCTAACATGACCTAAATTGCGGTTCCACAAATAAGTGGAATTCAAATCATTTGCCTTATGGCATTTTTAGCGTCAGTGTTATGTATGTGTGTTTCACCATTTAAGATTTATAATAACTTATCCATCATACATGGAGTAATGTCATAATTTGAACAACTCATTGTTTTCATTTGACCAGAGCAAAATAACAATTTATTAAGCTCTTTATTATAAATTCTAAGGGCTAGATAGAATGCCAACGACGAACATAATAACACTTTATTTTTGTTCCAGGCGAACATTCTTATCATATTCCTTGTCAGTCACTTAGGCCATTGTATTCTTGAATTGCGTTGTTTTGTATGACACTTCATACCAACCAATATGGTATTAATACCCAAGAATTTCATTGTGTGACTTAACTAGGAATACAACCATAACATGTATATCATTTATATACACCTGAGCTAGACTTTCTAGTCTTTTCTTTTATTTGCCAAAATATCTTTTGCGCTTTCTCTTTTAGCTTTCCTCATTATTCAGAAAAACATTTCAACATCAATAACTTCTAGGTTTGTTGGTCAAATACCAATAACCTTGAGGTTCTTACTTTGAAGTTGATCATCATATGACAAGTGTTCTAGATTTCACATATTAGTAACTATGATGAACAATTTCACTCATAATTTTATCCATCAATTCATGACAACTTTTTGAGACCATGTACTGTACATGCTAGGCTCATAAAGTTTAACCTTAGTATTCGCATGTGCAAATCAGGCTTGCACCCATTGTAAGCACACGTAGAATCTATAACACCCGATCATCACGTGATGCTTGAAACCACGAGTCTTAGCAATGGTGCATACTAAGGATGATAACTTCATGGATATGCGAATATCATTAGTGCCCCAATAGGCTGGAGGATTGTGACGTCTTGCGTCTTCAACCTTCATACATTCCCATAAAACTTATGAGTTTATGTAGTCTCACCAAATTATATTCTATCATCTTGCAATAAGGTCTTAGATATCACATATATCTCATACCTTGATTATTTCTGAAAACTAAATTTTCAGCTCCTTATTTTTCAAACATATTTGAACTTTCAAGTTTCATGGAGACAGGATAACTTTAGGTACTAATTGAAACCATAGCTCTTTGAATCAACAATGTGAGGTTTACTAAAAGTTTGCAATAGGACTTAATCAATTCTTGATTCTTTAACAATACGGTACCAATCCGTAAAGTTTCTTGTCAGATTTTAACAGTATTTCTATCTCAATAACAAGACTAGCGCATAGTAGTAAACGGATGCCAATACTACAAAATTAATTCAAAATACTACTCAGACTATGTTTATGATAATTAGTTCATGTTTTAATCTAATTACTAATGAACTCCCACTTAATACAACATCCCTCATAGTTGTTAAGTGGTACACGATCCAAATCCACTACACCAAAACCGATCATCACGTGAGATGATGTAGCTTCAATGGTGAACATCAACATGTTGATCATATCATCCATATGACTCGTGTTCAACCTTTCGGTTTCCGTTGTCCCGAGGCCATGTCTGTACATGCTAGGCTCGTCAAGCAAACCCAAGTATTCCGCGTGTGCAACATGGCTTACACCCGTTGTATGTCAAGTTTATCACACCCGATCATCACGAGATGCTTCAAAACGTCGAACAATGCAACGGTGCATACGAGGGAAGAACACTTTATTATCTTGATATTAATGTGAGGGATCATCTTATAATGCTACCGTCGCGATCTAAGCAAAATAAGATGCATAAAAGGATTAACATCACATGCAGTTCATATGTGATATGATATGGCCCTTTTGTCTTTGCGCCTTTGATCTTCATCTCCAAAGCACGGATATGATCTCCATCATCTTCGGGCATGATCTCCATCATCGTCGGTGTAGCGTCAAGGTTCATGGCGCCGTCTTCATGGTTGTTCACCTCATGTAGCAACTATAACAACTACTTTGAAATACTACTCAACATGAAAATTAAAGACAACCATAAGGCTCCTGCCAGTTGCCACAATACAATAATGATCATCTCATACATATTCATCATCATATCATGGCCATATCACATCACCAAACCCTGCAAAAACAAGTTAGACGTCTCTAATTTGGTTTGCATATTTTACGTGGTTTAGGGTTTTCGAGAGAGATCTAATCTACCTACGAACATGAACCACAACGTTGATACTAATGTTTTCAATAGAAGAGTAAATTGAATCTTCACTATAGTAGGAGAGACAGACACCCGCAAAGCCTCTTATGCAATACAAGTTGCATGTCAAACGAGGAACAAGTCTCATGAACGCGGTCATGTAAAGTTAGTCCGAGCCGCTTCATCCCACTATGCCACAAAGATGCAAAGTACTCAAACTAAAGATAACAAGAGCATCAACGCCCACAAACCATTGTGTTCTACTCGTGCAACCATCTATGCATAGATACGGCTCTGATACCACTGTAGGATGATGTTGCATAGAAAACAAAAAATTTCCTACCGCGAACACGCAATCCAAGCCAAGATGCAATCTAGAAGACGGTAGCAACGAGGGGGTATCGAGTCTCACCCTTGAAGAGATTCCAAAGCCTACAAGATGAGGCTCTTGTTGCTGCGGTAGACGATCACTTGCCGCTTGCAAAAGCGCGTAGAAGATCTTGATCACGATCGGTTCCGGCGCCACGAACGGGCAGCACCTCCGTACTCGGTCACACGTTCGGTTGTTGATGAAGACGACGTCCACCTCCCCGTTCCAGCGGGCAGCGGAAGTAGTAGCTCCTCTTGAATCCGACAGCACGACGGCGTGGTGTCGGTGGCGGTGTAGAAGTCCGGCGGAGCTTCGCTAAGCTATGCGGGCAATATGGAGGAGAGGAGCTTGGCTAGGGTTTGGGAGGGGTGGCCGGCCACTCTATGGGGGGCGGCCAGCTTATGGTCTTGGGGTGGTCGGCCCCCTCCCTTGGCCCCTCATTATATAGGTGGATCCCAAGTGTTGGTGTCCAAGTCTTCGAATAAGACCCGAAACCAAAACCTTCCATAGGAGGGGGCAAACCTAGCCCAACTAGGACTCCCACCCAAAGGTGGGATTCCCACCTCCCATGTGGGGGGTGGCCGGCCCCCTATGGTGGAGTCCACTTGGGACTCCACCCCCACTAGGGCTGGCCGGCCATGGAGGTGGAGTCCCTTGTGGACTCCACCTTCCTTGGTGGTTTCTTCCGGACTTTTCTAGAACCTTCTAGAACCTTCCATAGAACCTTCCGCGACATTTTATTTCACATAAAATGACATCCTATATATGAATCTTATTCTCCGGACCATTCCGGAACTCCTCGTGATGTCCGGGATCTCATCAGGGACTCCGAACAAATATTCGAACTCCATTCCATAATTCAAGAACTACCATTTCAACATCCAACTTTAAGTGTGTCACCCTACGGTTCGAGAACTATGCGGACATGGTTGAGTACTCACTCCGACCAATAACCAATAGCGGGATCTGGAGATCCATAATGGCTCCCACATATTCAACGATGACTTTAGTGATCGAATGAACCATACACATATATTACCAATTCCCTTTGTCTCACGATATTTTACTTGTCCGAGGTTTGATCTTCGGTATCACTCTATACCTTGTTCAACCTCGTCTCCTGACAAGTACTCTTTACTAAATGCCGTGGTATGTGGTCTCTTATGAACTCTTTCATATGCTTGCAAGACATTAGACGACATTCCACCGAGAGGGCCCAGAGTATATCTATCCGTCATCGGGATGGACAAATCCCACTGTTGATCCATATGCCTCAACTCATACTTTCCGGATACTTAATCCCACCTTTATAGCCACCCATTTACGCAGTGGTGTTTGGTGTAATCAAAGTACCTTTCCGGTATAAGTGATTTACATGATCTCATGGTCATAAGGACTAGGTAACTATGTATCGAAAGCTTATAGCAAATAACTTAATGACGAGATCTTATGCTACGCTTAATTGGGTGTGTCCATTATATCATTCACACAATGACATAACCTTGTTATTAATAACATCCAATGTTCATGATTATGAAACTAATCATCCATTAATCAACAAGCTAGTTTAAGAGGCATACTAGGGACTTCTTGTTTGTCTACATATCACACATGTACTAATGTTTCGGTTAATACAATTCTAGCATGATATATAAACATTTATCATAAACATAAAGATATAAATAATAACCACTTTATTATTGCCTCTAGGGCATATCTCCTTCAATAATCTAATAAAGAAATTAGATTATAAGTAAAAATGGCTCACATGAGAGTGGCTCAATAATTGCAATAGTCAGTTCTGATAACCTGTGAGACAAAATACAAACACAAAATAGAGATAGTAAGCACGTGGATCAGAAAAATAGTAACGAATTAGAACTAAAATGGTACAAAACGATTTTTTCAACTGGCTCACAGTATTATTTGTATGCTAGGTAGCTGTATAAATCCGTGACCTACTAAACCAAGTGAAGCAAATGACAATTTAATGGCATGCTTTAAAGTAAGAAATGAATGAAAAATATATCTTTGCCTACAACAGATAGTTGAGTGATTTCAACGCGCCAACACATTTACATTGCAACTTCCGATCTAAAAGCAACATGAAGTGACTACAAAAGGTAAAGATAAGTGATTTGGTAATAAATCCATGAATTCATAGATAAAAGAACTTGTCATGACATACATGAACGACATACATGAATGGTTAAAAATTACATCGGGCATGAAATAGAAATATACCAGATTTGATGCTTTAGTATATAAATCTATGGAAACAATATTAGGAGTAATATTTTAAAATAAGGGGTGGTCAATCCACCTACACATGCTCCTTCTGTAGATTAATTCAGGCTAAGTACAAAAATAATGGAGAAAAAATTGCTTCTGTTTCCAAATACGAATACCTTTACTTATTTTCTTTACAATGAAAAAATCCAAACAATCAGCACCAAGAAGTGTTCCTTTACATGAACAAAACACAAGAAAAAACGAGGTGCTTCTTCAGATCTGGATGCATCCATACCAGGGCAGTTCATGCCTTGCTTCAATAAAATGGATCTAGATCTGACGGGAATAAATTCATGGATATTGCAGATGAGAGAGAGAGAGAGAGGACAATGAGGAGGAGGAGAAACCTGTAGGTCTCCAACGAGGAACCTGTAGGTTTCGAACCAACGAAGAAGAGGACAGGATGGCATGGTGTTGTGCTTCTAGCCGGTATCCTTGAGAGAGGAGGTTGAAGAAGGTTGGACGAGGGGATTGGGACGCTCCTCCGCGACCGCAGCTTCCTCGCCGGGGTAATGGAGGTCCTCGCGACGCCCTGCCGGGTCTCTCTCGCCTGGCCCCTGGCGAAGGTCGCCCGCGCCTCCCTGCCGTGCTAGCCCCTGTTGAGGTCGCCTGACCGGCCGCGCCGCCCCTTGCCCGCGCCGGAGGTCGGCCACGCCGCCCATCGCCCGTGCCGGCTGTTCCAGAGAGGACCACGGTGGAGGCAGAGGGGTGGAGAGGCTGCGAGGTGAGGGATTGGGGAGGGGCGTGCGGGGACTGGGAGGGGGACGGGCAGAGGAGGATGCGCGCAGCGATTTGGCAAAGGCGGCTAGGGTTTCGCTCCGTCGATCTCTGATTTATACGGCAGGCACTGAAATACCGAAAGTACCCCTGCGGGTGGAGACCTCCACCGGCTGACGCCAATGCGAACCGAAAGAGATTCCAGCCGCAGTGGCTGACGTGCGGGGCCGGCGAAGGTGGGGCCCACATGCAGCCGGAGGCGGGTAACAACCGGCCATTGCATGGGGACATCTAGTGAGAGGATGCTCTGTCTCTTCTGCCAAGAATAAACGAACCAGATGCACTGATGGAGTGATCCAACGGCCACGGAGCGAGGATCGCTGTGAGAGCCCCATGGGGGTGCAGCAATTATACCTTTAGATGCATTGGTCTCAACATGCAAAAAGAGTTCCTCTTGTAAACGAACATGTTCCTCAACAAGTTTAGCATGCTCACTATTAAAGGAAGTAGAGGAACAAGCAAGCTTTTCAACAGCAATGGGATCCTTCATTGATCCAAGAGCCTCTTTGTAGGTTTCTTGGAGTAGGTCATGGTCCTCTCCAAGTTTCTTGAGCTCATCCTTAACAAGCTTGTTAGCTCTTTCAAGGTGGTCAAGATCCCTAGTGAGAGAAGCATGAGCAACTTCAAGCTCCTCCTTTGAGGCATTGAGCTCTTGAGTCAATGATTGAGCCCTGTCAATAGTTTCTAGGTCCTTAACTTTATCAAGTTCATAAGTTTCAATTTGTTGCTTAAGGCCTTGAGATATGCACCTTTCGGTTTTTAGCTCTTGTCTTAGGAGATTGAATCTCCGTTCCTTTTCATTCAAATGATATTCTAACTCCTCAATGGACTCATCCTTTTCATTGAGGGAGTCCATCAAGAAATCAAACTTGACAAGAGCTTCACCACGAAGGGTGCATCTAACATCATAAAGTTCCTTAAGCACAATTAATTCTTCTTGATTTTCAGTTTCATCATCGAGAACACTAGATAGGGAAGGTGGGGGTTCCATTACCTTGGTTTCCCTTGCCATAAGACAAGAGCCAATGATTGTAGAGGAGGGAGAGTCATCGAAGTCATCATCTTGAGTTGTTCTTGCCATGAAGGAAGAGCCAACATCATTCTTCGTGGAGTAATCCTTGGAGTAGTCATATGTGAAGAGTGACCCGGGCTTAGAGAAAGCCAAACCGGCCACTCCGGCCTCCTTCTCCTCATCTTCCTCTTCTTCATCGGACAAGTACTCGGCCCCAACAAAAGCTCTTCCCTTGTTCTTCTTGTATCGATCGTTGATTGGGTTTGGCTTCAATCTTGGCTTGATCCCTTTGATGAACTTTGGCTTGTCTACCCTTTTTTCATAAGGGCACTCATTTGCAAAGTGGCTATCTTCATCACAATTGTAGCAAGTTCTGTTCTTCTTCTTGTCATTGAGGAGCATTGGGAACTTTGCCTTGTACTTCTTGGCAAAGAAAGCAAAGTCGGTAGCAATGTCACTAGTTGAAGTCATCTCTTCATCTTCTTCAATTTCATAGTCTTCTTTGCTTCCATGGTCGGCTCTAGCTTTGAGAGCAAGGTTGTGTGATGCTTCATGGTTGTGTGAGGCTTCATCAACACGGTTCATTGCCATGAGCATCTTTCCTGCTTTGGCCATGTTTTCATTGGCGGCTGACACGCGTACAGCACGCGTCCGTTGGGAACCCCAAGTGGAAGGTGTGATGCGTACAGCAGTAAGTTTCCCTCAGTAAGAAACCAAGGTTTATCGAACCAGTAGGAGTCAAGAAGCACGTTGAAGGTTGATGGCGGCGGAGTGTAGTGCGGCGCAACACCAGGGATTCCGGCGCCAACGTGGAACCTGCACAACACAACCAAATTACTTTGCCCCAACGTGACAGTGAGGTTGTCAATCTCACCGGCTTGTTGTAACAAAGGATTAGATGTATAGTGTGGATGATGATGTTTGCAGAGAACAGTAAGAACGAGTATTACAGTAGATTGTATTCGATGTAAAGAATGGACCAGGGTCCACAGTTCACTAGTGGTGTCTCTCCATAAGATAAATAGCATGTTGGGTGAACAAATTACAGTTGGGCAATTGACAAATAAAGATGGCATGACAATGCACATACATATTATGATGAGTAGTGTGAGATTTAATTGGGCATTATGACAAAGTACATAGACCGCTATCCAGCATGCATCTATGCCTAAAAAGTCCACCTTCAGGTTAGCATCTGCACCCCTTCCAGTATTAAGTTGCAAACAACAGACAATTGCATTAAGTATGGTGCGTAATGTAATCAACACAAATATCCTTAGACATAGCATTGATGTTTTATCCCTAGTGGCAACAGCACATCCACAACCTTAGAACTTTCTGTCAATGTCCCAGATTTAATGGAGGCATGAACCCACTATCGAGCATAAATACTCCCTCTTGGAGTTACAAGTAATGACTTGGCCGGAGCCTCTACTAGCAACGGAGAGCCTGCAAGATCATAAACAACACATAGATGATAGATTGATAATCAACATAACATAGCATTCCATATTCATCGGATCCCAACAAACGCAACATGTAGCATTACAAATAGATGATCTTGATTATGTTAGGCAGCTCACAAGATCCAACAATGATAGCACAATGAGGAGAAGACGACCATCTAGCTACTGCTATGGACCCATAGTCCAGGGGTGAACTACTCACACATCAATCCGGAGGCGATCATGGCGATGAAGAGTCCTCCGGGAGATGATTCCCCTCTCCGGCAGGGTGCCGGAGGCGATCTCCTGAATCCCCCGAGATGGGATTGGCGGCGGCGGCGTCTCTGGAAGGTTTTCCGTATCGTGGCTCTTGGTACTGGGGTTATCTCGATGAAGGCTATATGTAGGCGGAAGGGTAGGTCAGGGGGCGTCACGAGGGGCCCACACGCTAGGGCCGCGCGGCCAGGGCCTGGGCCGCGCCGCCCTGCTGTGGCGTCGCCTCGTCGCCCCACTTCGTTTCCCTTTCGAACTTCTGGAAGCTTCGTGGAAAAATAAGACCCTGGGCGTTGATTTCGTCCAATTCCGAGAATATTTCCTTACTAGGATTTCTGAAACCAAAAACAGCAGAAAACAACAACTGGCTCTTCGGCATCTTGTTAATAGGTTAGTGCCGGAAAATGCATAAATATGACATAAAGTATGTATAAAACATGTGTGTATCATCAATAAAGTAGCATGGAACATAAGAAATTATCGATACGTTGGAGACGTATCAGCATCCCCAAGCTTAGTTCCTACTCGTTCCCGAGTAGGTAAACGATAACAAAGATAATTTCTGAAGTGACATGCTATCATAATCTTGATCAATACTATTGTAAAGCACATGAGCTGAGATCAAATCATTCAAAGCAAATATCTATATTGATATAAGAGATGATAATGCAAGAGTTAAACAAGCTAAAAGTTTTAATGAACTATTGCTTCAAAGACATGAAACCGTACAAAGTTCATTAAAGATGTGTTAAGTATCCAGCATAGAAGTTCTATCCTTCATTCCAAGCATCAAGTAAATTTTCACAACATAAGAAGGATTCAGTCAAGTAAACATAAACATGAACGTCATGAATCAACTGTTTCGAAGTCTACTCAACCGG
Organism: Lolium perenne; assembly: GCF_019359855.2. NCBI lineage: Eukaryota > Viridiplantae > Streptophyta > Magnoliopsida > Poales > Poaceae > Lolium > Lolium perenne. The sequence goes on from NC_067244.2 coordinate 168,013,034, forward strand.
TGAGCGCAAGCATTTGGTATTAGCACCAGGATGTTATGGCATAAAGAACATTAATGGGGGTTTGGAAGGCCAAATGGAAGAAAGTCTTACAAAGCTATAAGTGATCATTAGACAAGAGGAAGGCTTATGATCGAAGCTATGCAAGGAGTAGTGATTGCCATGCAACGGATGCACATAGAGCTATATGTGTATGAAAGCTCTCCAATGGAACTAGTGGGGGTGCATCCAACTTGGTTGCTCACGAAGACCTAGAGCACTTTTGAGGAGGCTCATCATTGGAATATACAACCCAAGTTCTATAGTGTAAATTCCCCACATAGTTATACTGGTAAAACATGAAAACTCTCTCATATGAAGTGTAGGTGCTAAACATGAGCACAAATGATGACTATGAATATGCAGGTGCTAAAACATGAGCACAAGTGTGGATAAAAGATAGTAATGCTGCCCCTTTTTCTTTATTCTCTTTTTTTTTATTTTTCTTTTCTATTTATTTTCTTTCTTTTCTTTCTCTCTTTTTGGTGGCCTCCATGGCTCTTTTCACTTTTAGGGGCAACATCCTAATATGACAACACACTTTTTGGTACAACTAACTCATAATGAATGAAACATGTATAAAACTGTATGCCTCTGCCAGTGTAGCAGGATGTGCAATGATCTAGCGTAATATGGGTAAACCACACATCAGCTGTATAGAATCATGCAAAGCAATATATAAATAATGAATGACAACATGGCATGTAATGTAAAATGGAAGTTGCATGGCAATATATCTCGGAACATCTATGAAAATGCTGTGGTAGGTAGGTATGGTGGCTGTTTTGAGATGTATGGGCTTATGTGTAGGAGAACAAGAGAAAGTCCTCCCACGGGTTTGGATGTACTGGCGAAGTATGCACAATTCTCAATGTGAGCAAAAGGCAATGCACAGTACCGAAGAGCCTAGCAAATTTGGATGGTGGAAGTGCCAAAACCCGTAGCTTAACATTAGTCAAAAAGAACTCACAAGCTTATTGCAAACATCTAGCAGGTTCAACATTAAGAGCATGATTAAAATTTACTCCAAGGAGGGCCGTTCACGGTGGCACAAGTACCCCGCTAGCTCCCTCGATCTTCAGCACAACTTAGTCATTACGATGAACTCTCAAACATGGAAAGCTATCAAGTCCAACTACACCTTCAACTATTTAAATAGAGTTTGTAGTACGGCACAAGCTTAAAGACAACAATCCACTACTAATTTTAACTTATTTATCCAGCAAGCCTCACCATATAAATATCTCAAAACGTTTGCAAGGAATCAAATCATCAAAGCTCAATGATCTACAAGTATTTTATTATACACTACCACATGCAACATTTCCTGTTTCCAGCCATATAACAATTAACGAAGCAGTTTCAACCTTCGCCATGAACATTAAGAATAAAGCTAAGAACATATGTGTTCATATGCAACAGCGGAGCGTGTCTCTCTCCCACATTACGAATGCTAGGATCCAATTTATTCAAACAAAACAAAAACAAAAGCATACAGACGCTTGATACGTCTCCGACGTATCGATAATTTCTTATGTTCCATGCCACATTATTGATGATATCTACATGTTTTATGCATACTTTATGTCATATTTATGCATTTTCCGGCACTAACCTATTAACGAGATGCCGAAGAGCCGATTCTGTTTTCGCTGTATTTGGTTTCATAAATCCTAGTAAGGAAATAATCACGGAAATGGACGAAATCAACGCCCAGGGGCCTATTTTGCCACGAAGCTTCCAGAAGACCGAAGAGAAGACGAAGTGGGGCCACGAGGCGGCGCCACAGTAGGGCGGCGCGGCCCAGGTGCTGGCCGCGCGGCCCTAGCGTGTGGGCCCCTCGTGACTCTCCCGACTCTGCCCTTCCGCCTACAAATAGCCTTCATCGCGAAACCCCCAGTACCGAGAGCCACGATACGGAAAACCTTCCAGAGATGCCGCCGCCACCAATCCCATCTCGGGGGATTCAGGATATCGCCTCCGGCACCCTGCCGGAGAGGGGATTCATCTCCCGGAGGACTCTACACCGCCATGGTCGCCTCCGGAGTGATGAGTGAGTAGTTCACCCCTGGACTATGGGTCCATAGCAGAAGCTAGATGGTTGTCTTCTCCTCATTATGCTTCATTGTCGGATCTTGTGAGCTGCCTAACATGATCAAGATCATCTATCTGTAATGCTATATGTTGTGTTTGTTGGGATCCGATGGATAGAGAATACTATGTTATGTTGATTATCAATCTATGTGTTGTTTATGATCTTGCATGCTCTCCGTTACTAGTAGATGCTTTGGCCAAGTTGATGCTTGTAACTCCAAGAGGGAGTATTTATGCTCGATAGTGGGTTCATGTCTCCGTGAATCTGGGGGAGTGACAAAAGCCCCTAAGGTTATGGATGTGCTGTTGCCACTAGGGATAAAACATTGATGCTATGTCCGAGGATGTAGTTATTGATTACATTACGCACCATACTTAATGCAATTGTCTGTTGTTTGCAACTTAATACTGGAAGGGGTTCGGATGATAACCTGAAGGTGGACTTTTTAGGCATAGATGCATGCTGGATGACGGTCTATGTACTTTGTCGTAATGCCCAATTAAATCTCATAATACTCATCATATCATGTATGTGCATTGTCATGCCCTCTCTATTTGTCAATTGCCCAACTGTAATTTGTTCACCCAACATGCTATTTATCTTATGGGAGAGACACCACTAGTGAACTGTGGACCCCGGTCCATTCTTTTACATTGAATACAATCTACTGCAATACTTGTTCTACTGTTCTCTGCAAACAATCATCATCCACACTATACATCTAATCCTTTGTTACAGCAAGCCGGTGAGATTGACAACCTCACTGTTTCGTTGGGGCAAAGTACTTTGGTTGTGTTGTGCAGGTTCCACGTTGGCGCCGGAATCCCTGGTGTTGCGCCGCACTACATCTCGCCGCCATCAACCTTCAACGTGCTTCTTGGCTCCTACTGGTTCGATAAACCTTGGTTTCTTACTGAGGGAAAACTTGCCACTGTACGCATCACACCTTTCTCTTGGGGTTCCCAACGGACGCGTGCTGTACGCGTATCAAGCTCTTTTTCGGGCGCCGTTGCCAGGGAGATCAAGACACGCTGCAAGGGGAGTCTCCACATTCCAATCTCTTTACTTTGTTTTTGTCTTGCTTTATTTTATTTACTACTTTGTTTGCTGCACTAAATCAAAACACAAAAAAATTAGTTGCTAGTTTTACTTTACTTGCTATCTTGTTTGCTATATCAAAATTACACAAAAAAATTAGTTACTTGCATTTACTTTATCTAGTTTGCTTTATTTACTATTGCTAAAATGGGTACTCCTGAAAGTACTAAGTTGTGTGACTTCACAACCACAAATAATAATGATTTCTTATGCACACCTATTGCTCCACCTGCTACTACAACATAATTCTTTGAAATTAAACCTTCTTTACTAAATCTTGTTATGAGAGAGCAATTTTCTGGTGTTAGTTCTGATGATGCTGCTGCCCATCTCAATAATTTTGTTGAACTTTGTGAAATGCAAAAGTATAAGGATGTAGATGGTGACATTATAAAATTAAAATTGTGTCCTTTCTCATTAAGAGGAAGAGCTAAAGATTGGTTGCTATCTCTGCCTAAGAATAGTATTGATTCATGGACTAAATGCAAGGATGCTTTTATTGGTAGATATTATCCCCCTGCTAAAGTTATATCTTTGAGGAGTAGCATAATGAATTTTAAACAATTGGATAATGAGCATGTTGCACAAGCATGGGAAAGAATGAAATCTTTGGTTAAAAATTGCCCAACCCATGGACTGACTACTTGGATGATCATCCAAACCTTTTATGCAGGACTGAATTTTTCTTCACGGAACCTATTGGATTCAGCTGCTGGAGGTACCTTTATGTCCATCACTCTTGGTGAAGCAACAAAGCTTCTTGATAATATGATGATTAATTACTCTGAATGGCACACGGAAAGAGCTCCACAAGGTAAGAAGGTAAATTCTTACGAAGAAACCTCTTCCTTGAGTGATAAGATTGATGCTATTATGTCTATGCTTGTGAATGGTAGGACAAATGTTGATCCTAATAATGTTCCGTTAACTTCATTAGTTTCTCAAAAAGAATATGTTGATGTGAATTTCATTAAAAATAACAATTATGATAATTCTAGGCCATATCCTGCTAATGGTAACTCTTATGGTAGATATGCTTCACCTAATGAGGAAAAGATGTTAGAAATTGAAAGATCCACCAAGAACTTTATGCAATCACAATATGAGCAAAATAAATTGTTTACTAAAACTATGAATGAGCAATCTACCTTGTTGAAGAATATAGGAAATCAACTTGAAAATCTGAATATGGAGATCTCTGGGTTGCAAACTAAACTTGCAAATGCTGAAAACAGAATCTCATACATGTCTGCGTCACAATCTTCTTTAATTAATAAAATGGCTGCTAAACCTGAGGATATAGATAATAAAATTGTTACTACAGCAAATGCCATCCAAGTTAGAATTAATGAGAATATAAGATTGATGGCCGAATTGCGTGCTAGGTGGGAGAAAGAAGAAAATGAGAAAGAAGATAATATAGCTAAAATTTGGACTATTACCACCACTAGCAATGCTAATGCTACACATGTTGCTGCACCTCCTACTAATAATGATAAAAGAATTGGTATTGGCAATGTTTCCACTTCTAATGCAAAGCGCGAAAAACTGCCTGAAACTGCTAAAACTGCCTGTGATAAAACTGCTGAATTTTTTTCCAACATTGGGGACAACGATCCCATTGCTTTAGATTATAATGGTTTAGATTTTGATGATTGCCACATATCTGAAGTTATAAAGTTCTTACAAAAACTTGCTAAAAGTCCTAATGCTAGTGCTATAAATTTGTCTTTCACAAAACATATTACAAATGCTCTCATAAAAGCTAGAGAAGAGAAACTAGAACGCGAAACTTCTATTCCTAGGAAGCTAGAGGATGGTTGGGAGCCCATCATTAAGATGAAGGTCAATGATTTTGATTGTAATGCTTTATGTGATCTTGGTGCAAGTATTTCCGTTATGCCTAAGAAAATCTATAATATGCTTGACTTGCCACCATTGAAAAATTGTTATTTGGATGTTAATCTTGCTGATAACTCTACAAAGAAACCTTTGGGGAGAGTTGATAATGTTCGCATTACCGTTAACAATAACCTTGTCCCCGTTGATTTTGTTGTCTTAGATATTGAATGCAATGCATCTTGTCCCATTATATTGGGAAGACCTTTTCTTCGAACTGTTGGTGCTATTATTGATATGAAGGAAGGTAATATTAAATATCAATTTCCTCTCAAGAAAGGTATGGAACACTTCCCTAGAAAGAGAATGAAGTTACCTTTTGATTCTATTATTAGAACAAATTATGATGTTGACACTTCGTCTCTTGATAATACTTGATATACACTTTCTGCACCTAGCTGAAAGGCGTTAAAGAAAAACGCTTATGGGAGACAACCCATGTTTTTACTACAGTACCTTTATTTTATATTTGAGTCTTGAAAGTTGTTACTACTGTAGCAACCTCTCCTTATCTTAGTTTTGTGCATTGTTGTGCCAAGTAAAGTCGTTGATAGTAAGGTTCATACTAGATTTGGATTACTGCGCAGAAACAGATTTCTTTGCTGTCACGAATCTGGGCCTAATTCTCTGTAGGTAACTCAGAAAATTATGCCAATTTACGTGAGTGATCCTCAGATATGTACGCAACTTTCATTGAATTTGAGCATTTTCATTTGAGCAAGTCTGGTGCCTCAATAAAATCCGTCTTTACGAACTGTTCTATTTTGACAGATTCTGCCTTTTATTTCGCATTGCCTATTTTGCTATGCTTGATGGATTTTTCGATTCCATTGGCTTTCAGTAGCTTTGTGCAATGTCCAGAAGTGTTAAGAATGATTATGTCACCTCTGAACATGTAAGTTTTAATTGTGCACTAACCCTCTAATGAGTTGTTTTGAGTTTTGTGTGGAGTAAGTTTTCAAGGATCAAGAGAGGGAGATGATACAACATGATCAAGGAGAGTGAAAGCTCTAAGCTTGGGGATGCCCCGGTGGTTCACCCCTGCATATTTCAAGAAGACTCAAGCGTCTAAGCTTGGGGATGCCCAAGGCATCCCCTTCTTCATCGACAACATTATCAGGTTCCTCTAGTGAAACTATATTTTTATTCCATCACATCTTATGTACTTTGCTTGGAGCGTCGGTTTATTTTTGTTTTTGTTTTCTTTGAATAAAATGGATCCTAGCATTCTTTGTGTGGGAGAGAGACACGCTCCGCTGTTGCATATGGACAAATATGTCCTTAGGCTTTACTCATAATATTCATGGCGAAGGTTGAATCTTCTTCGTTAAATTGTTATACGGTTGGAAACGGAAAATGATAGATGTAGTAATTGCTATAATGTCTTGGATAATGTGATACTTGGCAATTGTTGTGCTCATGTCTAAGCTCTTGCATCATATACTTTGCACCTATTAATGAAGAAATACATAGAGCTTGCTAAAATTTGGTTTGCATAATTGGTCTCTCTAAGGTCTAGATAATTTCTAGTATTGAATTTGAACAACAAGGAAGACGGTGTAGAGTCTTATAATGTTTACAATATGTCTTTTATGTGAGTTTTGTTGCACCGCTTCATCCTTGTGTTTGTTTCAAATAAACCTTGCTAGCCTAAACCTTGTATCGAGAGGGAATACTTCTCATGCATCCAAAATCCTTGAGCCAACCACTATGCCATTTGTGTCCACCATACCTACCTACTACATGGTATTTCTCCACCATTCCAAAGTAAATTGCTTGAGTGCTACCTTTAAAATTTCTATCCTCTACCTTTGCAATATATAGCTCATGGGACAAATAGCCTAAAAACTATTGTGGTATTGAATATGTACTTATGCACTTTATCTCTTATTAAGTTGCTTGTTGAGCGATAACCATGTTCCTGGGGACGCCATCAACTATTCTTTGTTGAATATCATGTGAGTTGCTATACATGTTCGTCTTGTCTGAAGTAAGGGAGATTTACCACTAAAATGGTTAGAGCATGCATAATGTTAGAGAAGAACATTGGGCCGCTAACTAAAGCCATGATCCATGGTGGAAGTTTCAGTTTTGGACAAATATCCTCAATCTCATATGAGAAAATTAATTGTTGCTACATGCTTATGCATATAAGAGGAGTGCATTATCTGTTGTCTATGTTGTCCCGGTATGGATGTCTAAGTTGAGAATAATCAATAGCGAGAAATCCGATGCGAGCTTTCTCCTTAGACCTTTGTACAGGCGGCATAGAGGTACCCCTTTGTGACACTTGGTTAAAACATGTGCATTGCGATGATAATCCAGGTAATCCGAGCTAATTAGGACAAGGTGCGGGCACTATTAGTATACTATGCATGAGGCTTGCAACTTGTAAGATATAATTTACATAACACATATGCTTTATTACTACCGTTGACAAAATTGTTTCTTGTTTTCAAAACCAAAGCTCTAGCACAAATATAGCAATCGATTCTTTCCTCTTTGAAGGACCTTTCTTTTACTTTTATTGTTGAGTCAGTTCACCTATCTCTCTCCACCTCAAGAAGCAAACACTTGTGTGAACTGTGCATTGATTTCTCCATACTTGCATATTGCACTTGTTATATTACTTTACATTGACAATTATCCATGAGATACACATGTTACAAGTTGAAAGCAACCGCTGAAACTTAATCTTCCTTTGTGTTGCTTCAATGCCTTTACTTTGAATTATTGCTTTATGAGTTAACTCTTATGCAAGACTTATTGATGCTTGTCTTGAAGTACTATTCAAGAAAAGTCTTTGCTATATGATTTATTTGTTTACTCATGTCATTTACATTGTTTTGATCGCTGCATTCATTACATATGCTTACAATAGTATGATCAAGGTTATGATGGCATGTCACTCCAGAAATTATCTTTGTTATCATTTACCTGCTCGGGACGAGCAGGAACTAAGCTTGGGGATGCTGATACGTCTCCGACGTATCGATAATTTATTATGTTCCATGCCACATTATTGATGATATCTACATGTTTTATGCATACTTTAAGTCATATTTATGCATTTTCCGGCACTAACCTATTAACGAGATGCCGAAGAGCCAGTTGTTGTTTTCTGCTGTTTTTGGTTTCAGAAATCCTAGTAAGGAAATATTCTCGGAATTGGACGAAATCAACGCCCAGGGGCCTATTTTGCCACGAAGCTTCCAGAAGACCGAAGAGAAGACGAAGTGGGGCCACGAGGCGGCGCCACAGTAGGGCGGCGCGGCCCAGATGCTGGCCGCGCGGCCCTAGCGTGTGGGCCCCTCGTGACTCTCCCGACTCTGCCCTTCCGCCTACAAATAGCCTTCATCGCGAAACCCCCAGTACCGAGAGCCACGATACGGAAAACCTTCCAGAGACGCCGCCGCCGCCAATCCCATCTCGGGGGATTCAGGAGATCGCCTCCGGCATCCTGCCGGAGAGGGGATTCATCTCCCGGAGGACTCTACACCGCCATGGTCGCCTCCGGAGTGATGAGTGAGTAGTTCACCCCTGGACTATGGGTCCATAGCAGTAGCTAGATGGTTGTCTTCTCCTCATTATGCTTCATTGTCGGATCTTGTGAGCTGCCTAACATGATCAAGATCATCTATCTGTAATGCTATATGTTGTGTTTGTTGGGATCCGATGGATAGAGAATACTATGTTATGTTGATTATCAATCTATGTGTTGTTTATGATCTTGCATGCTCTCCGTTACTAGTAGATGCTTTGGCCAAGTTGATGCTTGTAACTCCAAGAGGGAGTATTTATGCTCGATAGTGGGTTCATGTCTCCGTGAATCTGGGGGAGTGACAGAAGCCCCTAAGGTTATGGATGTGCTGTTGCCACTAGGGATAAAACATTGATGCTATGTCTGAGGATGTAGTTATTGATTACATTACGCACCATACTTAATGCAATTGTCTGTTGTTTGCAACTTAATACTGGAAGGGGTTCGGATGATAACCTGAAGGTGGACTTTTTAGGCATAGATGCATGCTGGATAGCGGTCTATGTACTTTGTCGTAATGCCCAATTAAATCTCATAATACTCATCATATCATGTATGTGCATTGTCATGCCCTCTCTATTTGTCAATTGCCCAACTATAATTTGTTCACCCAACATGCTATTTATCTTATGGGAGAGACACCACTAGTGAACTGTGGACCCCGGTCCATTCTTTTACATTGAATACAATCTACTGCAATACTTGTTCTACTGTTCTCTGCAAACAATCATCATCCACACTATACATCTAATCCTTTGTTACAGCAAGCCGGTGAGATTGACAACCTCACTGTTTCGTTGGGGCAAAGTACTTTGGTTGTGTTGTGCAGGTTCCACGTTGGCGCCGGAATCCCTGTTGTTGCGCCGCACTACATCTCGCCGCCATCAACCTTCAACATGCTTCTTGGCTCCTACTGGTTCGATAAACCTTGGTTTCTTACTGAGGGAAAACTTGCCGCTGTACGCATCACACCTTCCTCTTGGGGTTCCCAACGGACGCGTGCTGTACGCGTATCAACGCTCCAAGTAAAGCACATAAGATGTGACGGAATAAAAATATAGTTTCACTAGAGGAACCTGATAATGTTGTCGATGAAGAAGGGGATGCCCAAGGCATCCCCAAGCTTAGATGCTTGAGCCTTCTTGAAATATGCAGGGATGAACCACGGGGGCATCCCCAAGCTTAGAGCTTTCACTCTCCTTGATCATATTGTATCATCCTCCTCTCTTGATCCTTGAAAACTTCCTCCACACCAAACTCAAAACAAACTCATTAGAGGGTTAGTGCATAATCAAAAATTCACATGTTCAGAGGTGACATAATCATTCTTAACACTTCTGGACATTGCACAAAGCTACTGAAAGTTAATGGAATAAAGAAATCCATCAAGCATAGCAAAACAGACAATGCGAAATAAAAGGCAGAATCTGTCAAAACAGAACAGTCTGTAAAGACGAATTTTTTAGGTGCACCAGACTTGCTTAGATGAAAATGCTCAAATTGAATGAAAGTTGCGTACATATCTGAGGATCACTCACGTAAATTGGCAGATTTTTATAAGTTACCTACAGAGAACACTGTCCAAATTAGTGACAGCAAGAAATCTGTTTCTGCGCAGTAATCCAAATCTAGTATGAACCTTACTATCAACGACTTTACTTGGCACAACAATGAAACAAAATTAAGATAAGGAGAGGTTGCTACAGTAGTAACAACTTCCAAGACTCAAATAAAAAACAAAAGTGCAGAAGTAAAATCATGGGTTGTCTCCCATAAACGCTTTTCTTTAACGCCTTTCAGCTAGGCGCAGAAAGTGTGTATCAAGTAACATCAAGAGACGAAGCATCAACATCATAATTTGTTCTCATAATAGAATCAAAAGGTAACTTCATTCTCTTTCTAGGGAAGTATTCCATAGCTTTCTTGAGAGGAAATTGATATTTAATATTGCCTTCCTTCATATCAATAATAGCACCAACAGTTCGAAGAAAAGGTCTTCCCAAAATAATGGGACAAGATGCATTGCATTCAATATCCAAGACAACAAAATCAACGGGGACAAGGTTATTGTTAACCGTAATGCGAACATTATCAATCCTCCCCAATGGTTTCTTTGTAGAATTATCAACAAGATTAACATCCAAATAACAATTTTTCAATGGTGGCAAGTCAAGCATATTATAGATTTTTCTAGGCATAACAGAAATACTTGCACCAAGATCGCATAAAGCATTACAATCAAAATCATTGAACTTCATCTTAATGATGGGCTCCCAACCATCTTCTAATTTCCTATGAATAGAAGTTTCACGATTTAGTTTCTCTTCTCTAGCTTTAATGAGAGCATTTGTAATATGTTTTGTAAAGGCCAAATTTATAGCACTAGCATTAGGACTTTTAGCAAGTTTTTGTAAGAACTTTATAACTTCAGAGATGTGACAATCATCAAAATCTAAACCATTATGATCTAAAGCAATGGGATCATTGTCCCCAATATGTGAAAAAAATTCAGCAGTTTTATCACAAGCCGTTTCAGCAGTTTTAGCAGTTTCAGGCAGTTTTTCACGCTTTGCATTAGGAGTAGAAACATTGCCAACTCCAATTATTTTACCATTGATAGTAGGAGGTGTAGCAACATGTGAATCATTAGCATTACTAGTGGTGGTAATAGTCCAAACTTTAGCTACATTATTTTTAGCATCTTCTTCTTTTTCCCACCTAGCACGCAATTCGGCCATCAATCTTATATTCTCATTAATTCAAACTTGGATGGCGTTTGCTGTAGCAATTGACTTAATATCCTTATTTTCATTAGGCATAACTTTCGATTTCAAAAGATCAACATCAACAGCAAGACTATCAACTTTAGAAGCAAGAATATCAATTTTTCCAAGCTTTTGTTCAACAGATTTGTTAAAAGCGGTTTGTGTACTAATAAATTCTTTAAGCATGGCTTCAAGACCAGAGGGTGAACTCCTATTATTGTTGTAAGAATTACCATAAGAATTACCATAACCATTACCATTATTAGAAGGATATGGCCTATAGTTGTTACTAGAATTATTCCGATAAGCGTTGTTGTTGAAATTATTATTTTTAATGTAGTTCACATCAACATGTTCTTCTTGGGCAACCAATGAAGCTAACAGAACATTATTAAGATCAACATTAGATCTACCATTCACAAGCATAGACATAATAGCATCAATCTTATCACACAAGGAGGAGGTTTCTTCAACAGAATTTACCTTCTTACCTTGTGGAGCTCTTTCTGTGTGCCATTCAGAGTAATTAATCATCATATTATCAAGAAGCTTTGTTGCGGCGCCTAGAGTGATGGACATAAAAGTACCTCCAGCAACTGAATCCAATAGGTCCCATGAAGAAAAATTCAGTCCTGCATAAAAGGTTTGGATGATAATCCAAGTAGTCAGTCCATGGGTTGGGCAATTTTTAACCAAAGATTTCATTCTTTCCCATGCTTGAGCAACAAGCTCATTATCCAATTGCTTAAAATTCATTATGCTACTTCTCAAAGATATAATTTTAGCAGGAGGATAATATCTACCAATGAAAGCATCCTTACATTTAGTCCATGAATCAATACTATTCTTAGGCAAAGATAGCAACCAATCTTTAGCTCTTCCTATTAATGAGAAAGGAAACAATTTTAATTTTATAATGTCACTATCTACATCCTTATATTTTTGCATTTCACATAGTTCAACAAAATTATTAAGATGGGCAGCAGCATCATCAGAACTAACACCAGAAAATTGCTCTCTCATGACAAGATTCAGTAAAGCAGGTTTAATTTCAAAGAATTCTGCTGTAGTAGCAGGTGGAGAAATAGGTGTGCATAAGAAATCATTATTATTTGTGTTTGTGAAGTCACACAACTTAGTATTTTCAGGAGTACCCATTTTAGCAAGAGTAAATAAAGCAAACTAGATAAAGTAAATGCAGGTAACTAATTTTTTTGTGTTTTTAATATTGAGAATGCAAGCAAGATAGTAAATAAAGTAAAGCAAGTAACTAATTTTTTTGTATTTTTGATATAATGCAGCAAACAAAGAAGTAAATAAAAATAAAGCAAGACAAAAACAAAGTAAAGAGATTGGAAGTGGAGACTCCCCTTGCAGCGTGTCTTGATCTCCCCGACAATGGCGCCAGAAATTTATTTGCTGGCGTGCAGTTGATGTGGGAGTTATAAATCTCTGTGGTGTAATTTTCCTTCACGTCCCCGGCAACGGCGCCAGAAATTTAGCTTGACACGCGTACAGCACGCGACCGTTGGGAACCCCAAGTGAAAGGTGTGATGCATACAGCAGTAAGTTTCCCTCAGTAAGAAACCAAGGTTTATCGAACCAGTAGGAGTCAAGAAGCACGTTGAAGGTTGATGGCGGCGGAGTGTAGTGCGGTGCAACACCAGGGATTCCGGCGCCAACGTGGAACCTGCACAACACAACCAAATTACTTTGCCCCAACGTGACAGTGAGGTTGTCAATCTCACCGGCTTGCTGTAACAAAGGATTAGATGTATAGTGTGGATGATGATGTTTGCAGAGAACAATAAGAACGAGTATTACAGTAGATTGTATTCGATGTAAAGAATGGACCGGGGTCCACAGTTCACTAGTGGTGTCTCTCCATAAGATAAATAGCATGTTGGGTGAACAAATTACAGTTGGGCAATTGACAAATAAAGATGGCATGACAATGCACATACATATTATGATGAGTAGTGTGAGATTTAATTGGGCATTATGACAAAGTACATAGACCGCTATCCAGCATGCATCTATGCCTAAAAAGTCCACCTTCAGGTTAGCATCTGCACCCCTTCCAGTATTAAGTTGCAAACAACAGACAATTGCATTAAGTATGGTGCGTAATGTAATCAACACAAATATCCTTAGACATAGCATTGATGTTTTATCCCTAGTGGCAACAACACATCCACAACCTTAGAACTTTTTGTCACTGTCCCAGATTTAATGGAGGCATGAACCCACTATCGAGCATAAATACTCCCTCTTGGAGTTACAAGTAATGACTTGGCCAGAGCCTCTACTAGAAACGGAGAGCATGCAAGATCATAAACAACACATAGATGATAGATTGATAATCAACATAACATAGCATTCCATATTCATCGGATCCCAACAAACACAACATGTAGCATTACAAAAAGATGATCTTGATCATGTTAGGCAGCTCACAAGATCCAACAATGATAGCACAATGAGGAGAAGATGACCATCTAGCTACTGCTATGGACCCATAGTCCAGGGGTGAACTACTCACACATCAATCCGGAGGCGATCATGGCGATGAAGAGTCCTTCGGGAGATGATTCCCCTCTCCGGCAGGGTGCCGGAGGCGATCTCCTGAATCCCCCGAGATGGGATTGGCGGCGGCGGCGTCTCTGGAAGGTTTTCCGTATCGTGGCTCTCGGTACTGGGGTTATCTCGACGAAGGCTATATGTAGGCGGAAGGGTAGGTCAGGGGGCGTCACGAGGGGCCCACACGCTAGGGCCGCGTGGCCAGGGCCTGGGCCGCGCCGCCCTGCTGTGGCGTCACCTCGTCGCCCCACTTCGTTTCCCTTTCGGACTTCTGGAAGCTTCGTGGAAAAATAAGACCCTGGGCGTTGATTTCGTCCAATTCCGAGAATATTTCCTTACTAGGATTTCTAAAACCAAAAACAGCAAAAAACAGCAACTGGCTCTTCGGCATCTTGTTAATAGGTTACTGCCGGAAAATGCATAAATATGACATAAAGTATGTATAAAACATGTGTGTATCATCAATAAATTAGCATGGAACATAAGAAATTATCGATATGTTGGAGACGTATCAGCGGCCACATAGGAGACTAGATCATCGGAGTTCAGATCGGCACTCTTGGTCATGATTTGCAAGTTGAGTGCAAGGTTGGTGTCTTCTTGCTTGACAGCAATCATAGCAATGACCTTGGACTTTATGAATCCTTCATTCATCTCGAAGCCGTCATTGTACTTCTCAACTCCAAGTCCCTTGACCCTTACTCTAAGAGCACCAAGTCTTGCATAAGCATCGGCCACGGATTCTCCTTCTCGAATCATGAACTGATGGGCCTCTTGCTTTGCGGTCTCATAAAGAGCTGATTGGATCAAATCGGTTCCCTCTTGGAGTACTATGATTCGATCCCACAACTCTTTAGCGGAGTCTATGTCATTGACTTGATCAAGGAGCTTGCGGTTGATGCCACTCCTAATCTTGTCACGTGCGGAGGCATTGAGTTGACGGTTGTAGAATTCGGTGGAGGTCAACCGAATGGGATCTTGTGGCTCCCGGTATCCATGAACAATGATCTTTCATAGCTCCACACTGCAGCTGCGAATATGAGATTCCATAGCAGATTTCCAAAAAGGAAAGTGAGTTCCATCAAAATGGGGAACGTTCCCACTATGGTTTATATGAGGCATGGGTGAAGTGTTTTTGGGATAGTCATGGTTGACTTCATGGAAACTCCCTTGAGGGGCCGAAGCCCCACTAGGATTTCCACTAGTCAAGTTCTTAAGCATGGCAGTCATGTTTGCCATTTGGCTTTGTAGGTCATCCTCCTTTTTCTTCTTCTCGGCATCATATGCCAAGAATCTAGATTTCATCTCTTTAACCGAAAAGTTAGAGTTTTCATCTAGACCCTCGAATAGTTTTTCCATCTCACTCTTAAGGCGGTGGGACCCTTAATAAGAGTCCAGGCTCTGATACCAATTGAAAGTATAGAGATGGTAAACCTAGAGGGGGGGTGAATATGTTTATACAGATTTTAATTCTTTCTTTGCAATATTAGGATTTGCGGAATATAAAGGTGAGCCTAATGCAAACTAGGTGAAACAACCTATATGAGGATAAAACTAACTCGAGCACGAAGGCTCTCACAAGCACTTAAATCATAAGTAAGGAGTTCGGTTAGAGATAACCGATAGCACGCGGAGACGAGGATGTATTCCCGTGTTCCCTTCCTTTGCAAGAAGGTACTTCACGTTTGGAGGGGTGGAGGTCCCGCGAAGGATTCCCCACGCCACGAAGGCTCACCCTATTCTCCGGAGCCTATCCCACGAAGGAATAGCTCACTCACTTGTGGTAGACTTTGAGGTAGCCTCCAAACCTTCACAATTTTGCCCGGAGCAAATCCACAGCCCGGATGCTTCCGGACTCCTCTTGCCCACCTAGGGTTTCCACAGAACCCTAGAGAGCAAGCTTCTTGATGAATACAAGGGGGAATGAGATTTGGCTTGGTAGAACAGTAGATCGGGTCCTCCTCTATCATTTCCCCGGAGGGATTTGAGTTTGGGTGGAGGAGGAGGGAGATCTGAGGCTTTTGGTGATTCTAGCAATGAAGTATGAGAGAGAGAGCTCAAGAACAACTTGTAGTGTAGTGCCCTAACTGTTCAGAGGTAGGAGAAGGGCTATTTATAGTGTTCTTCGAAATATGGCCGTTGGTCACTTGCCACATCAGCTTTTCTCCCGACAGTCCCGGTCAACCGGATCACAGACCGGAGTGTCCGGTGCAAGGGCCGGTCGGACCGGATCAGGGACCGGACCAGCCGGTCCAAACCGGTCGGCAGGCCGAACCCCGAGCGGGGTCACTTTGTGTCGTCCAGGAGGTCACCCGGTTGGCGCCCGGTTGACGCCCGGTTGGCGCCCGACCGACCAGTCGGCACGCCGGCCCGGCCGGTTGAGAGGCCGGCTGACCGGGCGGCAGGCCGGAGCCAGTCCGGCGCACGGTCCGGCCGACCGGGCGGCAGACCGGATTCCTGCTGTAGACCCCTTTTTGACTGTTGTTGAAGTGGGGGGTCTCCTTTAGCCTTCTTGTTCCTTTGATACACCATTTATGCCTCTTTGCCTAATATCTGAGATTATTCTTATAAACATGTATTAGACCAAATACTCTAGCACAGTGTCATTATTACCAAAATAATGGATAAAGGCAAAATACCCTTACAAGACCTCGTAGGCAATATGAGATAGAGCTGACTAAGAGAAAGAAGTAAGCGGATCTTGCAGCTGTTTCATTCCTTTATTTAGGTCTTGAACCGTAGAAGATCAAGCACTGATCTAATGGATCAAATGCTTTCGGATGAACTACTCGATCAAGGGCTTCCCAAAAGGACATAGATTTGGTGCTCCTGGGCACCAGTGCTCTTGCTATTTTAGAAAAAAAAATCATATTTATGTGTTTCAAAAAAATTAGAAAAAAATCATGGTGTAGCCAATGAATTGTCCCATAAACGTGTAAAATTTCAATTGAAAATACAAAAAATTACACAAAAATAACAAACGTGTGGATCTGAGTATGCATATTTCAAATCTTCAAATTCCAACAGATTTTGTCTTTTTTATGTAGTATACAATATAAATAATTTCATACTAAAATTTTACATGGTTGTGGGTTTCGTCATTTATTATGTCTAGATTTATTTTCAGATTTTTTTGAAATAAATATGTATGATTTTCAGTTTTTTTAAACAACAGGAGCACTGGTGCCCATGAGCCAAAGACACTTTTCGTTCCCAAAAGGCCTATTTACTAACTTCTCTTCATTTCGCATGAGATAAAGCTATAAAGACAGACTTTCAAATCTTTTTTTTAGTCATGTTAGCACCACGCTTCACTTTCCAGTATCAGATAGGTTCTTAATAGATACAGGAGAACAATCCACCGTGAGACCCTATATTCGGAATCGTTTCTTTGCTAGGGCTTGGATCGGATGAAAATTTGTCTACGAAAATTAGTACATAAGAATCTTAAGAAAAAAACCTATGGTTTAGAATAATATGAAACAATAAAGTAGGTAGGTACAACTCAGCCAATCAGGTTTATGTCTTCATAGAACCAAATATATAGTTCTTATTATTTTGTTCAAAAATCTTTGTCGGGACTTCCGCTTCCATATTTCTTTCAAATAAATACTAAGAATTAGAATTAGAATCCTCCCAAAGTAATTTTAAAATCCTTAAAATTAAAGAGGCCCTTAAGTTATGGTCTCATGGATGAACACCATGATGTGTTTATAACTTTTGAGTATAGTCAAATTGTTGGTATAATTCTTTCTTTTGTGATTTTCTTTTATTAGTCACTAAGATGAGGCCACTAGCTCACACTTTCCATACCGTAGTATTGACAGCAAACTGCACCGGACGACTTTAGAGCATCTCCAGCCGCGTTCCCCAAAGGGATTTGGGCGTGCCGGACAAAAAAACGTTCTCAGCCGTGTGCCCCAAAGTCTATTTTTGTCCGGCAGGGCCTGATACTCCGACACCCCGAGCTCGTTCCCGCCCCACAGGGGACGCTCCAAGCACGTCGGACACAACAAAAAGCGAGGCGGGATCCCACCTGTCGTCGACTATTTTCGTAAACCGTTGGTTCACGCCTTTTTTCTCGTCGCGCCTTCCCTCCCGCGCTTCCCACCCCTCCGCTACCACTGGATTTGCCGGCCATTTCGACGGCTGATCTCTTCTGAGAGTCGGCACCGTCGTCGCGGCTATCACTCTCGCCAGATGTTTCACCGCCGCCGCTTCGCCAACGCGTCCAGAATGCGGCGTCAAATCCGCCCCACCTCCACGCACAAAAGGTGTTCGACGAGATGCCAGGTAGGCGCGATTGGCCGCTGTACGTTGCCTCGTCTTCCGCGCCGCAATTTTAACCATTGATTTTGCTTCAGACATGGATAGCGACGAAGAGATGCTTGTCCGACTGCTGGAGGACGAGCAAGCTTTCGACGACAACCTGCGGGAGCATTTGCTGATCATCGCGTCCCTCCAGGACATGCTTGACGCCGAGACGGAGAAGAGGAAGAGGCCGCGCCGCGGAGGATCAAGGCCGGGGAAAAAGAAGTCGAAGCCCCGGCAGAGTATGGAGGGGAATACCATGTTGCACAACAACTACTTCGCAGATGACGCAACACAGGCTGGCAATTTTCGGCGCCGGTATAGGATGAGCAAAGTTTTGTTCATGAATATCCTCAATGGCGTTCGAGAGTTTCAAGCTCAAGCACGGCGCTGTAGGCATTGCCGGGTTCTCGTCGATTCAGAAGTGCACCGCTGCCATGAGGATGCTTGCATACGGAGCACCTGCCGATACACAGGACGACTACCTTCACATGAGTGAGTCTACTGCCATTGAGTGCATGTACAAGTTTTGCCGAGCTGTGGTGGGAAAGTTTGGTAAATACTACTTGAGAGGGCCAACTGAGGAAGAGACTGCAAGGATCATGGCACAAAATGCTGCCAAAGGATTCCATGGAATGCTTGGAAGCGTCGATTACATGTACTGGTCATGGAAGAACTGCCCGTTTGGTTGGCAATATATATACAAAGGGTGTCATGGATATTACAGCGTGGTGCTTCAAGCTGTGACAGATTATGACATGTGGATTTTGCATTCTTTCTTTGGCATGGCGGGATCACACAATGACATTAACGTGTGTTGCAGCAGTCTCCGATGTTCAGCATACTAGTGGAAGGGCATGCTTCACCATGCAACTATGAGATCAATGGCCAACAATATACCAAAGGTTATTATCTAGCCGATGATATATATCCAAAATGGGCCACTTTTGTCAAAACAATCTCGGCTTCATCAGGTCAGAAGAATTCCCGCTTTGCTGTGTGACAGGAGGCTTGCAGGAAGGATGTCGAACGGGCATTTGTGTGCTTCAAGCTCAATTTGCAATTGTCTGGTACCCTGCTCTAAGCTGGTCTCACGACCAAATGTGGGAGGTGGTGCAGCCTTGTGTGATCATGCACAATATGATCATCGAGGATGACCGCAAGAATCATGCCAGGACACATGTTGGTCTCTATGAGTGTCAGGGCCCTTTTGCGGAGGTTGATCATGAGTTGCCTGCAGATTTTACTTATTTCGTCGTCATGCTCGCAGATCCGTGATAGCAATGTTCACGATTAACTTCAAGCTGATCTCGTTAAGCATATGTAGAAGATCAAAGGATTATCAGCAAATGCCGCGGTACCTTGATCTAGCCTATTTATTACATTTGTTTAGTTGTTTTATTGTTTGTTGTATTTTAATTTGAAAACAATCTCATCAAACATATTTATTTGTATGCTATATTTAATAAATAGTTATGTTTTCAAAAACCCTTTAAAAAAAGTTTGGGGGTGGCGTTTGGGGGACGTGGCTGGAGAACGACGTCCTCCAAACGCGGAACGAATAAAATATATCCTCAAATGCTCAATCCGGCGTCCTTTAGGAAATATTTTGGGAGACCCGACCGGAGATGCTCTTATGTTACTAGCTATGAACATGGATATTACTAGACCACACCTTCCTTAATCTTCAAAGAATCAATTGGACACGCACGCACTCCCGTTCATTTGTCGTGGAAACATAATAATTACATAATTGGGCATTACAATCTGAACACCTAAAACACACGCAAAAGAAGCGACCATCAATTCCTGTAATCACGTATGCACACCAAGTTATACAGAAGAATTGAAGAAACCAAGTAATATGCGTACGGTATTACCACAACACCCACCAGCAAGAACGGATCGAGAATATACAGAGGAAGCACAGTCGGAATGTAGTGCAGCCAGGCTCATATGTAGGTCTGCTTGGAGAGCTTGAAACCTGAAATGAGGGCAGAGAGCGCGAGGCAGACGAAGGCGAAGAATGCCATGCTAATGGAGGCGGCGGAGGAGTCCGTGAAGACGTTATCCGCGCCCTCGCGCATGCGGTTGGTGATCGGGACTGCGGCGGACAGCGCGGACATCAGAAGGTACGCCGTCACCTGCAGGAGAATCGTAGAAGCAGGGTTAAGAACTCGTGTAACAAAAAGGTAAAGAATTCTTCAGATTGCGTATGGTTTTTTACTTCGAGAAGAGGAAGAAAACTGCCTAGGAAATCAGGAACTCGGCGATCTAGCGACATGTGTGTCATCCTATCATTTCATTGGTCTGATCTACTTACAATGTAACGAACACTGATCACTGTCAAACATGACACTACTATTATCTTCAGAAGGAGTTTTGTGTGCTCATAGGAATGTCGCAAAAGTGAATCGTCGAAAGCAGCCTTGGAAGTCGACAGAAATAGCTAGAATACTTAATTACAGTACTTCCAAGATCCAACAAAGCAACAAATTCGTGTTGACTTGCGCTATTTCTTCTGATCAATGGGCAATGTATGAAGTGGATGTGCCGTGCGGAAGTACTGTATTATACTAGGTCTTGTGCGACTGCAATTAATCAGCTACAGAAATGGATTAAAATTCCAGCACATAACAGCTTGCCCAATAATGTACACTCGAGGACATGGAAGCTTTAACAGTTTTTTATTTTGCGGGGTTAACAGTTTCCTGACGACGAGCTACGCACCACAGAGCTTCTCACTCACAAAATCAACAAGTCAACAATTTAATTAACCCTCCATGAGAAATATACTCTGCTGAGCCAGGACGCGGAATTTTCTAGAAACCAAAATTCGCTGCAAGTATCTTTTGCTTGCTTTCCCTATCGTGCACGTAATCGTGATTATCCTGTAATCTCATCGGAGACGACAGCGCGGCAATCTTAATGATGACACTTGTCCGAGACAAATGCCAGAACGGCAGCAACAAGAATTGCCGAGGTGGAATTGAGAACGGATAAGCAAGACGAACGCTAAATTAATTAAGGTTGCTGTGCTGACCTGATCTCCGGCGAAGTCGACGAGCAGGCCGACCTTGCCCTGCAGGTCCTGGCCGCCGTTGAGCCGGACGCCGTGCCGCACCAGCTGCAGCGTGGTGTAGACGAACGCCAGCAGCCCGACGGCGACGATGTACCTGATGATCGAGCCAGCCACCGACGCGTACGCACCAAACGTTAGTTGATTATAATTAACACAGCGCTCGCACGCCACGCAACCACCGCAAAGCGTCGATCGGGTCAAGAGCTGCGCGCGCGGCAAGCAAGGGCAATGGACCGGCGGGGAGGCGCACCGTACCTGTACTCCTCGTAGCGGTCGAACTGCTTCCAGTCGCCGTGCTCGTTGCAGACCATGATGAGGAAGGCGAGCAGGGAGAACGCCCACGCCGCCGCGCGCAGCGCCGACCCGGACTTGTCCAGGAGGTCCTGCCGCCGCCAGCGCCCGATGATGGCGCCCACCGCGCCTCCTCCGCCTGAGGCGCCGGCGTCACCTCCACCCGACACGCCGGCCTTCTCCACGTCGGCGGCGGCGGGGGCGTCCGCGGTGGCGCCGCTCATGGCGTCGTGCTGTGCTGGTCGGAAGTCGGAACGTCGAACGTAGGCGAGCGAGGTTTCTTGGGATTTGGAGTGGAGATACGGGATGGAATTGGTTGAGTTCAGTTGGATTGGTTAATCGATCGGTTTGGTGCCTGCTGCCAAGGTGTTATACAGCGAGGCGAGGCAACTAGGCGAGCAGTGCGCGCCATTTTGGGCCGGCAAAGGATCTTCTGCGCCACCGTGTGAGCCAGGTTATGTTAAGAAAATGCAACTGGATCTGACTAACAGCACCAGCTTACCTTGAAGTATAAATTTCTCATCTAAACGACAGCCATACGCATATAAAATGTGCCGTGTCCGAAGAGGCAAACAAGTCATACTGTGTTGGCTGCAGGCCTGGAGCTTCGCCGCTCACACGTCTCGCAAGTGCAAATATCTTTTGCTGATTTCAGCTAAAAAAAGATCATTCTGATTCTTTTTTGTTCAGTCTGTCTGTCATATCTTCTGTTCAGTTTTGAGTCTCCAATGCCAGTATCGCATGCTTCAGATTCCATCATATGCATCCCTATATATGTCAAGATTGAAGAAGGTGCAAGTTGTTGTGGTGCTAGTGACGGTGGTGGGTCAATTTTTGGTCAAAATCTTTGCTGGTATATTGTTCAGTCTCAACTAGAGATACATAATCTCAGAGATATAAACTAGAACTAGCTAGATTGATGTGCTTGATTGCCTCCAAGATTTGTTTGGCTGCAAAAGATCGTCCTCTCAAGGTCATGCCCCCACACCGATCCAACGTCCAACAACGGCCCATCGCCAGCTAAAACACAAATTAACGCCCTGCCGTTTTAGGAAATCTTCTACGTAATCATTATCAGACGTCCCATCATGTGCTTCCAAGGCTTCCAGCTCTACGCCGATGTTGATTACTAGTGCATTACCAGTCCTACAAGCAAGAACAGCACAAGAGGCACCATTACTATGCTGGGTCTTATTCGGGCTCCAAAACCCAGCCGCGCAAGACTACTCTTTGCTTAGTCGCTTCTCCTCCAATCAAAGACAGAACCCTGCAACACACCAGTTACCTTCATTACCCACGCATGGTGTCAAAGACTCAATTTCGGTTAGGTACTCCCTCCTTTCATAATTTTTATCGTGATTTTAGTTTAAATTAGAATTAAAAGTACGACAAAAGTTACATAGTGAAGGAGTAATAATTAGGAGCACACACAATGCCCTTTGAGTTGTCTACATGTAACGGTAACTATCATAACCGTTTTCTGACTCGGATATGCGTAAGACATTTGTTTTGTTGTCGTCGGTGGCTGACGCAAGAATAAATTTGAGGTGTGGCGGAGTCGATAAATGAGAAAATGCAAGACCTTGTTAAATACCTCAGCAAATGAAAATTATGTGAAGTGCAATTTCAGTCGACAATAACAAGATCTGTTTCAAATCCAAAGTGCAATTTCAATTCCAAAATTTCTTTCACTATAATTGCCCTTTCTCTTCGATGCCATCTTTGTACTCACCCTAGTTGCCTCGACGGTAGCGGTATTTCCTTGCCAGGCCGGAGGCCTCGGATCTCTGCTCGTTGGCGGTTGTGGTGCCTAGCAGTCTCTCCTCCAAGCACCATCTCAAGAGCACGATCAGGAGGTTTCCGGGATTTCAGAATTTGGCAGTTGCTAGCCGGCCAGATCATATATATATTACGCGTATTTGTGCCTATGCGCGGAGACTGAAGTCTAAATTGTCACGCACAACCGAGGCGATTCATTTGCTAGTCTCCTTCGCTCGTCGAGTCGAGTTGTCGCTTCATCTTTGCTAATTCTCGTTTCTGGCGATGGAGCAAATACTGGTACGCCAGAAGCTCTTCTCGGTTTTTTGCCGCTGTCATGGGGACACCCTACTCATGGCTTGCCTCGCCTTGTCCAAACCAGCTCTTTGAGATCCAAACTTGCACTTGGTTTCGACCACGTGCATCGCCGGTCCCGTTGCGGTTAGCGTCGCCTTCGTCTTCCTGATCATCTTCTCGTTCCTGATTGCCTCTGGGTGCGGCCCGGCTCTTGCTACCTTGGGTGAGGTTGTCGAGGTTTACGAAGGGTTGCCGGTGGAGTTGAATTCCTCTGAATCTTCCCTAGATGCACCCTCGATGATCGCATATACTTGATGACGTGCTAGGTGCAAGATATTAGTAGAAACATCCGACGACGTGAGCTTAGCCCAGTGGTTTGGGTCGCAGTGGCGCACCCTAACGACCGGAGTTCGATTCCTGTCGGGGACGAATTTCGAAATTGTCGCGCCAAGTCCCGCTTCTACTATATCAAAAAAGTGTCTAGTTCCTCCTAGACACGGTTTCATTATTAGTAGAAACATCCAGGTGCAAGTTGACTTCCCTGATCTCGGATTCGATGTTGCCTATAGTTCATGGTTGACGATGTCTGTAGAGTTCACATCTTGGAGTGCTAGATCCGATGACGATTCGCTTTCATCGTCAAAGGAGACACCGTCGAGTAGA
This sequence comes from Lolium perenne, assembly GCF_019359855.2. NCBI lineage: Eukaryota > Viridiplantae > Streptophyta > Magnoliopsida > Poales > Poaceae > Lolium > Lolium perenne. Next base: position 168,037,450 of record NC_067244.2, read on the forward strand.
TAGGCGAGATCCCCCCAACTTGTAGCAGAGTTATGGTTGTCCGTGATGTTGGTCGGCGAGTTTACCTCGCTTGATGAGCCGACAGAGGATGTCGATGTTGTTGTTGGTGCTGAACTTGCAGCCGAGGACCCGGACAAATCGGATCCTATAGGCGAGTTGTGCCCCTCGACCGAACGCGGAAGTTGAAACTTCTGATCGTCAGATCCATCCCTAGTCAAGATTGTCGAAGACCGGGAGAAGGATGAGTGGGTGTGGAAGAAAGTCAATGGAGCCGAACCGGATCTAGCCATTGATGATTGTCAAGTTATTGCTTGGTGAAGCTGAAAAAGCATCTGAATCCATGAATCCAGTGCCCAGATTTCCCACAGACGGCGCCAATTGACTGGAGTTAACCTCGGCAATGTTCGTCCATATGGAATTAGGGTTTCAGGGAAAGAGGTGCATTGGTGGTTTCATGGGCTGGTCAGACAAACAAGGTAGTCCAACAATGCATTGATTGTAAGGCAAAGTCATCGTAATACTAGAACAAATTTAGGGTTACAACAATTGCTTCGATATCTTCCCCGTTGGCTCCTCCTAGCCTTTATATAGGAGGCTAGGTATCATAGTTCAGTTCGGGTCGGTTTACAAGTAATCATACAAGGCTATGTTTTGGTCGGCTCCTAGATGGGCCTTTTCTTATTCGACACACTTAGTTCCCGGGATTGCTTCCAGTCTTCTAGCTTCATGGGCTTCTTCCCATGGTATACCCATGTCAGCCGTGGTTTCAAGACTTTGGTCATGCTTTTGCATGGTTGTTACAAACATACTTTGTTGGGGTTTCGTTGATTACATCAATGGAACCAGGGATGGCAGATCCCGGTTGATCTATAAAATGACATGGCTAGACCCGACCACCCTCGAACTTTGGGATTTGATATTGATCAACTGAATGGTTCAATTGGAGCGAAGGTAAAGGACTTACATGGTACTTCTTTAGCGGCAAAGTAACAACGAAATTGATTATGTAATCCATGCAGATATGACTGAAGCGATAGCTCCGCGGCAAGATCTTTTACTTGCCATGGCACTGTGATGTGGTTCTGTCACTGTTAGTTCTAACAACATGGAGGTCATTGACACGATGAAGGCGGGATGACACTCGCTAAGCCCTTCTGCTTGAAGAAAGTCCACTTTTGGTCCTTGAATTCTAGTGAAAGTTCACTTTTGGTCCTAGAACTTCTGTCTGGTTTAAAATGAACCTTGTACTCTCAGAATCATTCACTTTTAGTCCTTACCCCGATTGAGCTAGGCAAATATCTACCATAGGTGCCCAAAAACTCAAGGTAACGGTGCAAGAATAGAGAGACGGGACGATGTTGATAAGCAAACAAGGAGACCTTTGTGGCGCAACGCTTCACGTGAATTAGAAGGGAGGGAAATCAAGAGAGAGAATGGTTCAGGGACCCAAAGGTTTTGTTGTTTTTTGCATTGTGACGTTTGGTTTAACATCTCAGCTAGTTTGGGCTTGATCTGGTTCTAAACCAATTTGGTTGGTTCCCATTTTTTTTCTTTCCACTCCAGTAATTTGCTCAACTCAAGTGCAAAGGGATGAAAAATGAACTATTATGAGAGTTCAAGGTTCATTCTAGACTAAAAATAAATTTTGGGACTGAAAGTGAACTTTCCTAAGAGTTTAAGGATGAGAATTGGACTTTCTTCCTTCTGCTTCTCTCGTGTCATCTTCGAGCACTCTGACCTCGGGAAGCAAACAAGGTTGCACATCAATTAGCTAGCTAGGCACGTAGAGCACCTACGAGTGCTTGGTTTGATACCCCTCCTCAATGTTTAGTTCAAATCCTTTTAGATGATATAACTCTCATTGCTAGCTGATAAAACTCGCTTGAAGTTTAAAGTAAAATAAAATAACACTAGCAGAATATACGCCGCCTCTTCCCTCCAAAACCTAGTAGCTGCAGCAAGTAGTGCAAGACAGAGGAGAACCACTGGATAGGTTTTATGTGGTAGATTGACTAAGTTGGATTCTGATATTGCAAGATCTAAGTTAAGAGGAGCCGGTTCGCCCGTACGGACGGGCTCTGGCGACCGCAGCGGCGATTTTCAAATTCCAGATCTCGCCGGCGAAGTAGGGCGGCCGCCGCCGACCGGCGCGGCGTGCGGGACGGCGTCGGCTCCTGGGCGTCTCTCGGCGGGAGGCTGGGGCAAGTTCTGGGCGAAGGGCGGCCCCCTTGCGGCGGAGGAGCGGGACGCGGGGATGGACTCGGCTTCGGGGTCTGAGGAGGAGCCTTCCTCGGACGGCGCGCCTCCTCGTCGACCCTCTGCCCGGGCAACCTTGGGTGGCTTCTGGAGCGGGCTCTCGACGGCGTGGGCGGCGCTGGCCGTCGGGGTCAACGGCGGCGGCGGGCGGCTTTTGCGCCTGGTGGTAGGCGTTCACGATTTGGGAATCGTGAGCCCCTCCCGCGGGAGCGGGCGCCTCGCGCGGGGCTGGTGCACGGAGATGCGGCGGCGCGCTCCAGGCCTGGGGATCCACTCCGAGCGCTGAGGTCGTCCGGCCCCCGACGCCGGACGGCGGGGAGAAGGGTGCGACGCGGCGGGGGTCGCCGGAGGCACCGACGTCCCCAGCCTCTGGTTCTCGCTCGTGGGCCCCGGCCTCGGAAGGTGCTGGTCCTGGGCCTTGGTGTGCTCCTGGGCCGGATGGGCTGGACCAGCCTTTTCTTCTGTTGGGCCCGCCCCTTGGCGGTGGGGACAGAGAAGGAGGGGCTTCTTCCTCTGTTGGGCTGCGGGCGGCCTCGGTGGAACTGGCGGACCTGGCCCAAGCCCAGCTCCGACGCTGGCTCTGGATCCCTAAAGGATGCAGAGACCCCGATCTAGGGTTCCCTGCGAGACCTGAAGAGCGAGTGCGGCGCGGCACCACTCTCCCCTTCCGCACTCTTGTCCGAATTCCAGCTCCTTCCCCTCTCACTCGATCCTTTGCGGAGGTGGTGGCGATGGCGGGCGGGGGCAACGGAGGAGGTGGCGGCAGCGGAGGCTACGGTGGTGCGGGCGGCGATGGCCGGAAGAGGCGCTTCGACGATCACGGCGGCGGGGACTCCCGCTCCGACAACCAGGGCCGTGGTTCCGGTGGCAACGGCGGGCGGCACGGCAACAGCTACTCGGGCGGCGCCAACGACGGCTACGGGGGCGGCCGCTCTGACGGTGGCGGGCGCTCCGAGGGTGGAGGGCGCGCGGATGGCGGCGGCCGCGCTGACTTCTACGGTGGGCGCGATGACGGTGGCGGGCGCCTCGACAACGACGGCTATGGCAGGGGCCGGCAAGGTCAGGGGGGCGGCCGCTACTATGACGGCAACGGGCAGGAGGGCCCCTACAACAACAACAATGGCCGCTGGGAGGGCGGCCGGCAAGGTGAGGACCGGCGGGGCCTGCAGCAGGAGGGGCAGCGGGGCCGCGGGCAGCAGGGGCCGGCGCGTGGCGGCGGTGCCCAACACGGCAAGCCCAAGGGTGGTGTGCAGGGAGCACCCCCCCAGCCGAAGGCCAAGGGAAAGGCCAAGGCTGCCGGCGGGTCGGCGACAGTCGCGGTTGGCGGCGAATGCTTTCGCTGTGGGCAGGAGGGCCATTTCCAGGCGGACTGCGTCAATGACCCGGTCTGCATCCTCTGCAGCAAGACCGGCCATGTCTCGGCGGGCTGTCCCACGCGTGGTCGGCCGATGCTGCTGCAGTCCTATGGTCACGCCATCACGGGTGGTGGTTTCTTCAACATTGAGGTGGAGCCGCTCCAAGCTCCGGCGGAGGACGTGCAGTTTGAGGCGGTGATCCATTTCACCTCCGCACCTCTCACGGCGCTGCAGCTGTCGGACGAGCTCAAGAGCCTCCTCGACGACCTTTGGGACTGGCAGGTGACGAAGGTGTCTGATTTGGAGTTCTGCGTCAGGTTTCCGTCGAGGGAGACACTACGGATGAGCACCAGGCGCGGCAAGATTTACCTGCCTCTGAGCAAGTGCGATGTGGACATCCGTGAGGCGTTCGTGTCCCCCCGACCGGGTCCGTCCTTCCCATCTGTTTGGGTACAGATCACTGGACTGCCTGGGAGCCTGATGGTCAAGGACCGACTCATGGCGGCAATGACGATGGTCGGGCGTCCGATGGAGGTGGATGAGCTGTCCATCAAGAAGTGGAAGACGGAGCCCGTGAGGATGCGATTCCAGTGCAGGTACCCGGAGAGGGTGAAGGGGACTGTGCAGCTTTGTGTCAATGGCGAGCCGTTTACGGTGGGAATACATGCGGAGCTGGGGGCGAGGGGTGCGGGTGGCTCGGGTGGCCCACCCCGCCCGCCGGCTCCGAGAGACGACGACGACGGGGATGATCTGGAGTCCGAGGAGAGGAGCACTGATGGTGAGGCATGGAACAGGCACCGCAGGCGCGGAAATGACAAGGACAAGGAGAAGGCCAAGGGCACCGACAAGCAAGGTGGTGGCCCGGGTTCTGCCCAGCTGGCCGGGTTTGGGGGCTCGAGGAGTGCTCCACAGCTGGGGAGGGTGGCGGATCAATATGGATCCAACATCAAGACCTTCCCAAGGTTGGCCGGCTTGGGACGCTTTGCCATCCTTGCGGAGGTGGAGGACGTGGTTGACGTGGACGGCCCGGGGAAGGAGGGTGGAGGGCTGCCCCCTACCCAGCCGGACATGGTCCTGGAGGAGGGGTCGCTGGCCTCCCGGGGAGACGGTGTCCCAGGTCACGGACACGGTCGGTCCTGGGCTGGGGAGCAGCCCCTCGCTTCTGCCGGCGAGCCCGACCTGGACTTCCTCGGTGATGGAGGTGGACACGCCGGCTGCCACGGCTGTGGAGACAGGAGCGGCGGCGGGGCAGGGCTCGGGGCCTGCGCTCGACCTACATGGCGAGGTGACGGCGGCGGTCTCCCTGGTGCAGGGCAAGCGGACCAAGGTGGTACCGGTCTCGGTGAAGGGGCCGGTCAAGGCGACCAAGAAGGCGGCGGTGCCGCCGACGCCGGTGCGGAAGAGCTCGAGGACGGCGGGCGCAGCGGCGATCTCCATGATGAAGAAGGCGCAGAACATGACGGCGACGAAGAACCTGGAGCTTCCGCCGGTGACAGGTACGGACGCTGACTTCTCCATTCTTCCCTCCCTTCCCGATACACACCTCTCGTCTGTTCTGTTGGACAGCGCCATTGTGTTTGCCCCCGGCAAGGGCTCACCTCAGGAGGCTCTGCAGCTGATTAGGGCGAAAGAGCTGGCCCAGGCTTCCCTTGCGGCGCTCGCGGCGCGCAAGGAACAGGCGTCTTTGGACCGGTTGGCTAGGGAGGCCACCGATCAGGGCGCGCCATCCAGGGAGGATGCGGCTCTTGGTAGTGGTACGGATACCACACCGGAGGCCTCGGACGCGACCGGACAAGAGTCGTCGGACGAGAACCTAACACTTCACGACATTCGGGCTCGCGCAAGGGTGCGCCGCCCCCGGCTAACGGTGCGCAAGGGGCGCGGGGCGACGAGGGGCGTTCGCTCATGAGAGCCCTCATATATAATATTAGGGGGTTTGGGGAGCCAGGGAGGCGCGGACAACTCAAATCCTACCTTAGGCAGCACCGGGTTGACATTGTGGCCCTCCAAGAAACGATTAAGGCGGATTTCTCCGCTTCCGAGCTTCGTAGCTTGGAGATGGGGGGCCAATTCGGGTGGAGCTGGGTCCCGCACAGGGGGCACTGCAGGGGGCATGCTCTTGGGCTTTCGGGACGATTGCTTCGAGGTCGGTCAATGGCAGAAGGGGAACTTCTTCATCAGTGCATCGATATACCAACGTAGTAACAAACTCAAATGGTGTTTCTTCTTGGTCTATGGGCCGGCTGATCACCGTCGCTCTGATGAGTTCTTGGGGGAACTCACCCAGGCCGTGGCGGCGGCCCCATACCCGGTGGTGGTTGGGGGCGACTTCAATTTGATACGCGCGGCTAGTGACAAGAGTAACGCAAATATCTCTTGGTCCAGGGTTAGACGGTTCAATGAGGCTATCGCTACTATGGCTCTCCGGGAGGTGGAACGGGCAGGGGCCCGTTACACCTGGACGAATAAACGACTTCGCCCAACTCAGTGTGTACTAGATCGGGTTCTAGTTTCGCCGGTTTGGGAGGCGGCGTTCCCTCTTTGCTCGCTCACTACGATCACAAGGGTGGGGTCTGACCACTCCCCTCTCTTGTTTAGCAGTGGCGAGGACGCACCTATTTGCCAGTCGAGGTTCTTCTTCCAGACCTGGTGGCTCGGGGTGCCGGGGTTTGGGGACCTTCTTAGGGAGAAAATTCGCGGTTTCATTTTTGACCATGGGCCGCACCGTTGCTCGGTTGAGGCATGGCAATATGTCTCGCGGAACTCCAGGCAATTCCTCAAAGGGTGGGGGGCCAACTTGGGTAAAGAGAAGAGGGACTTCCGTACCAACCTTCTGCGCCAGGTGGAAGAGCTAGATCGGGTGGCGGATGCCAACGGTCTAGATGAGGAGGGGTGGGGCCTCCGGTACTTCCTTGAGGACCAACTCGTTGCACTAGACAGGGTGGACGAGGAATACTGGCGTCAGCGGAGTAGGACTCAGTGGACCCTGAAGGGTGACTCGTGCACCGCTTACTTCCACGCGATTGCGAATGGCCGCAAACGCAAGTGTTCTATTCCACGGCTCATCACCGAGGCGGGCGAGGTGGAGGAGCCGCGAGCCCTCATGGAGCACATCTACCAGTTCTATCAGGGCTTGATGGGGGCTAAAGGGGAAGAGCGGGTCTTTGCCCTTGGCCCTGATCTCTGGGATGCAGATCAGAAGATTTCGGACGAGGAAAACTGGGGCGTGGAGGTCGCGTTCACCGCTGAGGACCTCGATGAGGTCCTGGCTAGCATGAAACCGGACTCTGCGCCGGGACCGGACGGGCTACCGGTTCTGTTCTTTAAGCGATTCTGGGGAATCCTGCGAGAACCCATCCTCCAGATGCTGAATGATTTCGCCCTAGGGAGGGTGGACGTCGCCCGGCTTAACTTTGGGATTATCTCCTTAATTCCCAAGGTTAAAGGGGCGGAGCGGATCACGCAGTTTAGACCTATCGCTCTGATCAATGTCATTTTCAAGTTCGTGGCTAAGGCGTACGCGATTAGATTAGCACCGCTAGCTCATAGGACGGTGGACCGGAGCCAATCTGCTTTCATCAAAGGGAGATGTCTGCATGAGGGCGCTCTGGCTCTCCACGAGATTGCACATGAACTCCGAGTGGGAAAGCAAGAGGGCTTGCTTCTTAAACTTGATTTCGAGAAGGCCTATGACAGGGTCAACTGGGACTTCCTGCAGGAGATTCTCTTGCGGAAAGGTTTCTCGGCACGGGTAGTGCATCGCCTTATGCAGTTGGTCAAAGGGGGCCAAACGGCGATAAATGTGAACGGGGAAGTTGGTCCGTACTTCCGGAATGCGAGGGGCGTCCGACAAGGGGACCCACTCTCCCCGATCTTATTCGACTTCATTGTAGATGGGCTAGCGGCCATCCTGGCTAAGGCTAACCGGGCGGGACACATTGAGGGAGTGATCCCGCATCTCATCCCTGGGGGGGGTGACACATCTACAATACGCTGATGATACTTTGGTTCTGATCAAACCAACAGGCGCAGGGATTGCGAACCTCAAAGTTATCCTGTTGTGTTTCGAGAATATGTCAGGGCTGAAGATCAATTTTGATAAGAGTGAAGTGGTGGTGACCGGGGTACCACTGGAACTTCAACATCAGGTGGCCCACATGCTTAACTGCAAGCGGGGGGAATTCCCCATCAAATATTTGGGCCTACCTATCAGTGATAAGGCGCTAAGGGTAGCGGACTGGAACTTCCTGCCAGAGAAGATTGGGCACAGGGTGGACCCATGGCAGGGGTTATTCTTGGCCTCGGCAGGCAGGCTAGAGTTGACAAACTCGTGCTTGTCCAGCCTCCCGCAGTTTGCCATGAGCTTGTACATGCTTTTTGACAGCACCCATAAAGCCATGGACAGACCCAGGGCTCGCTTCTTTTGGGAAGGAGTGGGCAACAAACGCAAGTACCACATGGTGGATTGGGCTACGGTTTGTAAACCCAAAGCGTTTGGAGGATTGGGAATCCTCAACACCAAACTCATGAACATCGCTCTGATGCTCAAATGGATTTGGAAGCTGTACCAAGACGCGGATGGTCTCTGGGCGGACATCATCCGTGCTAAGTATCTTGGGGGAAGGGATCTCTTCGACGAAACGGTCCCTACCAGAGGCTCCCAATTTTGGAATTCCATTCAGAAGATTAAATGGTACTTCAAACTTGCAATCACATCTTCTTCTCCTGCCCCATCGCCAAACTCATGTGGGCTGGGGTTAGGGAACTCCTCCACTGCGACTGGAACCCCACGGGACCGGGGGAGTTCATTGCAATCGCCCAGGGGCTTTACGGCCCCCTTCGTAGGCTAGTTTGGTTCACGTTTGCTGCCATGTGTTGGACTCTTTGGAACACGCGCAACAAACTAGTCTTTGAAGGAAAGATGATCGGGAACCCAGCTGATGTTTTCTATCATATGCTCATTCATATGCAGTCCTGGAGGGTTCTGGTCAGACAGAGGGACCGGGCGATGCTGGACGCGGCGGTGGACGACGTCAGGAGGCTCTACGCGCGACTACGGGCTGAGTAGCGGAGGACCCAGGCGGCGACTTGACCAAGATCTTGCTTCAGCTTCTATCTACTTTGGTTGAGCCCGCTGAGCTGTGCCGTTCGGCTTTGTATCGTGTGGGTTGTTTGCCTTCTAGACCTGGGAGGGTCGTACTTGTGACGCCTTGGGCGTGTGGGCGTGTGTGCGTGTATGGTCTGTATAACTTTAACTTGCATGTACCGTTGCCAGGAGGGCTTTATTTATAAAGCCGGGCCGTGAGGCCTTCTGTTTAAAAGTTAAGAGGAGCCGACTCTATTGTACATGTGTGCCACTATCTTTTGCTAGATTGCATGCATTGAAGGTCTAAACCTTTCTACCGAGGTTGTTAGGGGAAGAGTTATAAGTGAGATTTTGAAACCGATACTCAAATCTAAGGCTGAAGTATACTCTGAATTCTTTTTATACTAAGTACCGCCAGCTAGCACCTAGCAGCAATGCATACAGAGCAGGTCAACAACACAAGCAAGCAGTTTGATCGTAAGCAGTGCTCACCATTTATTTAATTGTACACGCATTCAACAATTGAGCTCACCATTTATTCAATTGTTAAGGTGGGGATCCTCCCCCCTCGTGAAAGCTTCAATTTATCGATCCATGAGTAATTCTGTTCAAGTATGTGGTGCAATAATTAACCACCAGCAAATCAGACCTGCAACTTGAAATTTAGATCTTTCTGAATATTGCATTCATCGAGACATGTCTGCTATCTAGTCGCAGCTATGGTTAGCTGATGTATTGTGATCGTCGCCCATCACATGGTACCATCGCACTGGCATTTTTTCTGAAGCTCCGCCACTGCCCAGCTATGTTACGTTGTTTTGTGTGATAGGTAAAACTTGGATGTAACAACTTTGGGTATGTCAGAAAACTATGAATCAGGTAAACATTGACATAAATCGATAGCCATACGGTCAAAACTCGAACTCACTCTAAAATGCAATGAAATTAAACGATATTCAGCTTCCTCCTAAGCGTGCTGACGGGGCAGCCCAGACTGACCTGATTTTTCAGTTCATTGTCTTAATTCTACAGAATCCATTCCGAAAATTCTATGTTGGCAAACATCTGAATTATCAAGAAACTAAAACAAATTGATCTTAGACATTCGATAAGTCGGCAAGAGAACCTAATAGACATCTAATATGCAGTCTGATCTCTCCTTCATTCCAATAGGCACATTATGTCTCAGAGTTCACTTGAACAGGACTTATGTTTTGAAGTTGCTGCTACCTTTTTCAGAATTAAGCGCGAAAACAAAAATTATCACCAAGATTCTTACATAGTTGCATGGTTCCTAGCTAACATAAATGTTTGACCTTCAGGTAGTCGATAATGTAGACGTACCGAATCAGCTAAAGAGAGCGAAAGGAACATAATTCGATTCAAACCCTAGTATATTTTCACCACGGCATGGTGCACATGATTCAAGCGTCAAACTTCTGGTGTTGAGAGCAAGCACAAACGCTTCTGGATCGAACAAGCTCATCTTGGCGAGGATGTAAACGGTATGGTCATCATTCAGGCTCAGGGTGGGGCCACCGCTCATAAGTTTCTCCAATTTGAGCTTATTGTCCTCATTCACCATCTCAGGCAGCAGATGCCGGAAACTCGGGTCGGTGACCACAATGTCGGACGTATCAAACGTGAGGCCCTCATTCCAAACATCTGAAGAGATGGATCTGGTCCATATGGTAGCCATCCAACCTTCATCGTCCCGTCGCTTCACGTTGAAGACGGGACCTCTGTGATACTTGAGCTCGATGAACTTGATCACACCATTGTATATAGTCATATGTGGAAACGGCCGGATGTTGATTTCTGCTATATAGTCCAAGTAGAACTTGTTGAGTGGCACCGGGACGAAGCGGATAGTAGGATTCGTATCCAGCACATTGCATAGAACAGCCCCCGTCCAGAGATTAATCCAGCCTATCAGCCCAGATCCTGCATATACCACGCTTGTGGCATCATATGTTGCTACCAACTTATTCCTGGTGTCCTCCGTTTCTTCCTCGGCAATGCAGGCCACCTGAGCGGACCACGCTCTCGTGTCGGAGCGGTAGATGTGCAGAGTGTGGTGGTTTTGATCCTCGAGCATGAAGTGATCTATGTCGGGAAACACCACGGCAAAGTCGTCGCTGCCGTCGCAGACGGGCAAGACGGCAACCATGTTCAGCTGATAATCAGTTGGGTAAGGCCTGGGCAGAAGGTGGAGGGATGCAGAACCTCCGCCTGTCCTGTAAACGAAATAGTCATTGAAGATAGAGAAGGGGATATCCAGAAGTGCTAAGAGCATCTCCAACAGACGCGCTAAAAGACCCGCGCGGTAAAAAAACCGCCGGTTTGCCGCGCGCGGGCGCTGCCGCGCTGCTCCAGCAGAGACGGGAAAAAGGCGCGCGCGCTAAAAAATTTGCCGCCCGCGCGCTTTCGCGCTATCCCGCGCGGGAAACTTGCCACGTGCGATAGCGCGCGCGGTATAAACACGCCACGCGCGAGCGCGGGCAACTGTCACTTCCTCCACGCGTCTCTCTCCCTCCTCGTCTCTCTCCCTCCCGCGCCGCTCCACCTCCGGCCGCTCCGCCTCCTCCCGCGCCGCTCCACCTCCGTCCGCGAGATGCCTCCGCGCCGCCGCCCCTCCTCCGGCTACCACGGCGTCCGGGCGCGGCCGAGCGGCCGGTTCGACGCGGAAATCCGCTCCGGCGAGGAGCGGATCCGCCTCGGCACCTTCGACACCGCGCACGAGGCGGCGCGGGCGTACGACGCCGTCGCGTGGCGGCTCGGCCGCTCGCGTCGGTCGATGAACTTCGACAATGTCTTCACGCGCGAGCAGGCGGAGATGCTGGCGCCGCCGTCGCCGATGATCACGCGCGAACAGCAGCGCCGCCATCGGGAGCTGGAGCAGCGCCTCCCCATCGCCGAGCGCGTCGAATGGGCGCGGCGCTTCCCCGAGGACGTCGCCGCCACGGAGGCCTTCTACGCGCAGAAGGAGGAGGACAAGGCGGCGATGAAAGCGAAGAAGAAGGCGAGCCGCGAGAAGCGCCGCGCCGAGTCCGCGGCGAGGAAGAAGGCGAGGACCGACGCGGCGGCGAGGAGGAAGGAGGAAAGGAAGAACACCGCAGGGCCGTCGACCGTCGTCCTCTCGTCCTCCTCCGACTTCCAGTACACGACGACGTCGACGCCGGTGTCGGACACGACACTGAGCAGCTCCGACTTCGACTGGGAGTCCGACGACCAGTCCGAGTAGTAGTTTTATTTAGTATTTTCGTTTAAATGCCGCATTGTATCGTCGCACTTTAAATATATTCGTATTTTCGATCAAATTTCATAGTTTGTTTGATGAATTTAAAAAAAAGGGTCGAATTAGCAGTTTGTGACGCGCGCGCTGCAAAATAGCGCCTCTGGCGAAGGTGCGTTTTTCGCACACCAACGCGCGCTGCAAAATATAGCCTCCGCCCGGGGCAAATTCGCTATGCCGCGCGCGAGCGGTATACAGCGCGCCCAATCGCCGGTATAGCGCGAGATTTTACAGCGCCTGTTGGAGATGCTCTAAACCTCCCGACGCAGCGACAATAAAAGGCTCTTCCGCCCAAGGACTGTCGTGGCCCCGGACGAAGCAGTGCGAGAGGGCTGGCGGGTCACTGATTTGGAAGGACACCTCGAAGGAGAGGCCCTGGCTACTCTCGGTTCTAGCAGAATTTTGGTTTTGATGACAGTCACCGATACAACAAGTCGGATGCAAGAGGATCTCGGGACTGCGGACACGCAGGGGCACGGTAGAATAGCGGGAGGGCGGTGACGAAGAAGACATGGATGTGAAGGGGGCAGGCGGCTGAGGGCGAGGGCGAGGGCGCCGAGGAAGAAGACGGATCGGGAGTTGGCGGTGGGCGGAAGAGATTGGGAATTAGGGATTCGGACAGATGATGGCTTTCGAGTCGATCTTATTACGGCCAAAGGAGGGTTATGTTCGGTTTTTGTTTTGTTTGCGGAAGTGCTGCGCGAAGGACGTTGTGTGTCCGAACGATGTACGGCAGAGCATCCTACGGCCGCGCCCGACGATGGCGCCCACCGCGCCTCCTCCGCCTGAGGCGCCGGCGTCACCTCCAGCCGACACGCCGGCCTTCTCCACGTCCGCGGCGGCGGGGGCGTCCGCGGTGGCGCCGCTCATGGCGTCGTACTGTGCTGGTCGGAAGTCGGAACGTCGAACGTATGAGAGCGAGGTTTCTTGGGATTTGGAGTGGAGATACGGGATGGAATTGGTTCAGTTCAGTTGATCGATCGGTTTGGTGCCTGCTGGCTGCTGGCAAGGTGTTATACAGCGAGGCGAGGCGACTAGGCGAGCAGTGCGCGCCATTTTGGGCCGGCAAAGGATGTTCTGCACCACAGCATCTCCAGCGGGCGCGACGCAAATGGATGCTGAGCGACCGTTTTTGTCCGCCTTGACCGGAAATACGTCTGAGGCCTACTCCAGCGGGGCGACGCAAAGTGACCGGGCCGTCCGCGGAGACGCAAACCTGGCCCAAATATGCGCCAGGTTTACGTCTCCGCGGACGCTCGGCGGTCGCTTGGAGCGTCCTCCATTTCTTACCCGGTCCCGCATGTAAGGGACATCGAAATCGACCGCTTCGATTTGCTTCTTGTTCCCCTTCTTTCCTGCCCTAGTGCGACGCCACCACCCCAACCCCACCCGTCGCCGTCCGGCCGCAGCGCCGTAGTAGTCGCCGTCGGCTCCGTTCTTGCCGCGCGGGAGAGCAGGAGGGTGCTCCGCCGCGTACCTGCCGGTTGTTTTCGGGCGAAACGCTCCCGGTTGCGCCGCCCTTCCGCGCCGCCCACGACATGTTCGGTCAATTGCGTCGGTAGGTTTCTTACTCGTGTTTTCGGCCCTATCGTGCGTGGCCATTGATCCGCAGTTTGTACCCACGCAGATGGACATGTGGCAGATGTTGGATAAGTTTCGCGCGGAGGTTGTCGACTCCTCTTCCGACGAGGAGTCCGATCAGTCGACGCAGACTTGGTGTGGAGCGCGGATTTGGTGTGCTCCAAGCTCGGTGGGCAATTGTCCGTCACCCGGCAAGAACATGGTCGCTGAAGACCATGCATGAGGTGATGACATGCTGCGTGATCATGGACAACATGATCATTGAGAACGAGCGTCCCGATGGCCGCAATGAGAACCAATGGAATTTCCAATGTGAGCTGGTTGCGCCACTTCCTGGAGCTTCATCTTGGCAGGACTATCTACATAGGAATGTAGAAGTCACTGACGAGAACGTCTCCAAACAGCTGCAACCGGATCTGATTGAGCATCAGTGGACATTGGCTGGCCATGAAGATCATGCCTAGAGAAATACTATCTTATTTTCATGTTGACTTTTAAATGTAATAACTATGACTTTGTTGATTTTCTTATTTTGTTGTTTGGAAACTTCATAAATTGATGCAAACGCGAAAATACGTCGGCCCGCTGGAGCCACCCCTAGGGGCAAACGGACGCGCGGACAAAAACGGTCTGTGAAGCGTCCGCCGCGCGATGCAAACAGACATTTCGAACGTCCGAAATGCGTCGCGCCGCTGGAGATGCCCTTAAGAAAATGCAACTTCATCTGACTAACAGGGCAAATCCTATACACCGACCAGGTCGATATGTACGTTACACCCCTGGTCGGGTATAGGGCCCGGCCCATTTCGGCCTTTATCTTCTTTTTCTGTTTTCTGTTTATTTTTTCTCTTTCTTTTTTGTTTCTTTTTCCTTTTTTTGTTTCTTTTTTCCTTTTACTTTTTTTCCAAATTTCTAAAACGTTCAAATTTAAAAAATGTTCAATTTTGAAAACTGTTCAAACTTTAAAATTGTTCAAAACTAAAAAATGTTTAAATTTGAAAAATGTTCAAATCTAAAAATTGTTCAAAGTTAAAAAATTGTTCACATTCGAAAAATGTTCATCTTCGAAAAATGTTCATATTCTAAAAATGTTCAAATTTAAAATATGTTCATGTTCGTAAAATGTTTAAATTTTAAAGAAAATTCCAAAAATGTTCAAATTTAAAAAATGTTTAATTTCTGAATTTTTTCAAAAAATTGTTTTTCGAAAACTATATTTTTAAAAAAGTCATAAAATTAAAACATTCGGATTTTAAAACAAACGGATTTTAGAAATATTTCTGCTTTTTTAAAATGAAAATATATAAACAGAAACGAAAAAAGAGTAAGAAAATTACCTGATGGGCCGCGGCCCACTATACAACCGCCGGGCCGGGGGGTGTGCGGCACCCCATCCGCACCGACCAGTTCGATGTATAGCACCTCCCGACTAACAGCACCAGCTTACCTTGAAGTATAAATTTCTCATCTAAACGACATCCATACGCATACAAAATGTTGGCGTGTCCGAAGAGGCAAACAAGTCATATTGTGTTGACTGCAACTTCGCCGCTCACACGTCTCGCAAGCGCAAAGATGATTTCATCTGAAAAAAGATCATTCTGATTCATTCTTTTTTCTTCAGTCAGTCTGTCATATCTTTTGATTCAGTTTTATGTCTCCAATGCCTGTATCGCATGCTTCAGTTTCCATCATATGCATCCCTATAGATGTCAGGATTGAAGAGGGTGCAAGTTGTTGTGGTGCTAGTGATGGTGGTGGGTCAATTTTTGGTCAAAATCTTTGCTTATATATTGTTCAGTTGCAACTAGAGATACATAATCTCATAGATATAAACTAGAACTAGCTAGATTGGTGTGCTTGATCGTCTCCAAGGTTTGTTTGGCCCCAAAAGATAGTCCCCTCAAGGTCATGCCCCCACGCTGATCCAACGTCCATCGCCAGCTAAAACACAAATTAACGCCCTGTCGTTTCACGAAATCTGCTCCGTAATCATTATCAGACGTCCCATCATGTGCTTCCAAGGTTTCCAGCTCTGCACCGATGTTGGTTACTAGTGCATTCCCAGTCCTACAAGCAAGAACAGCACAGGAAGCACCATTACTGTGCTGGGTCTTATTCGGGGTCCAAAACCCAACGGCACAAGACAACTCTTTACTTAGCCACTTCTCCTCCAATTGAAGACAGAATCCTCCAACACACCATGCGGCTACCTTTCATTACCCACGCGTGGCGTCAAAGACTCAATTTCTGATGAGGACATCCCTACCTCACTACTACCTCCGTCATTACAAGAAGATGATCCTGCTGTGAATCTCAAGTCCAATGAAGTCAGGATTGGACCAATGACACGAGCTCGTGCGAAGCTACTTAAACAACAGGTGAACTTGTTTCTAAATGATACTTTGATCGATGGGAACTTTATACTGCTTAAGTCGTATTACTTATGTATGATCAGGTATGAAGAGGAACCAAGCATCGCACGAGTAGGAGATGAGCAGCTGGACCAGAAGATGGACATGAAGCTGGACATGGAGCTAGACGTGAAGACATCCCATGGACGCGCGAGGGAGGAGCGGGAGGCATGCACGAGAGGAGGAGATGTTCCAGCCGGCGCCAGGACCGGTCAACCGGTCGTACCGCCGGGCAGCCCGGTCCCAGGGCCGGTCGGACCGGCCCACACGCCGGATCCATCCGGTTTCAACCGGATTTCTGACTTGTGCCAACCGGGGCGATGTCCAGTAAGCCCCGCACCGTCGCCCGGTCACCACCCGGCGCCAGGCCCGGTTTGAACCGACTGGCCCGGTCCCAGACCCAGTCGACCGGCCTCCAGACCGGCCGACTCCGAGTCTGTCTACACCAGATCTATTCTGTGTCGGTTATTTTCGTACTTTTTCGAACTGAGGTCGTCCTGAACCCCTATATAAGTGCCCAGGACGCCCCCAAAGTTGCTTTAGACCACGTTTAAGATAAACCCTAGTTCTTAGTTGTTTGCTCTGCAAAACTATTGAATCTCTACACCATATTGCTTGATTTGGTGTAGATCTGAAAGTCTTGTGTGATCTGTTGTTCCATTGGGAATTAGTAGATTGCAACTTACCGCTTCGTGGTCGGCGGTAACGTGCGTAAGTGTGTGGAGTTGCGAATATCTTGCAGGGTTGAGAGCTGTTGCATTGGCGACAGGGACGAATCGAGAGATCTCGTTGCGTCATACAAGTTATCATCCACTACATCATCGTGTTCATCCGATGTGTTCATCCCGTGATCACCATCACCACCGTTGCTTACTGAGAAGACCGGGCTACCCCTTATCATCTTGGTATCAGATTCTCGGGTTTCCTCGGTAAGCCATCCACAATCCACCCCATAGTTGAGTTGTGAGTGTTTTCCTATCCAGAAAAAGCCAAAAAAATATTAGGGTTAGGGTTTGCCATAGCTTTAGATTGCACTAATTTCAAGTTATAGTTGCTTTTCGTAGTTGTTTTTGCGTATCTTTTTTTTCCATCTAGTATTGTTAGGGTTTGAGTCTCCGCTATCATCTAGTTTCAATTTTTGTTACTCCGAGTCCACATAGCGTACAGTGTGCTTGTTCCCAACCATAGACATAGCCTATCGATATAAGCGACTAGGAACTTCCCCAGAAGAGGCTAGTTTTACCGCTCGACAGGCTGCTCATTAGGGTTTTGGTGCTTTGCATATTTGGTTGGCCGTGTTATCAAGGAGTTGTGTCATAAAATAAAAACAGAAAATAGTAAAGAAGCAAAAACAGCTACATAGCTGTGTTACAAAAAGAAAATCCAAAAAGAAAAAGTGTCAAGTGCTAGTAAGATCCAGTGAAGGCCTAGTTTACTTTTCTGCACCTGTAGTTGAGCAATCTTGTGCCTGTTTCGTTGAGGTTTGCTAGTGTCTCTCGCGTGCATTGCAACCTTTCCTCCATATAGTTGCATTGCCACATTTATCGCCTTGTGTGAGTATCTTTGGTTGTCTACGGTCAGCGCTAGAGCTTGTTATTGGTGCAAATAGGTAGCCTACCTACAGCCCCACATATATCCTGCTTTGTCGTGTGATTGTTCTTAAACCCTTTATATTCGCTTCGCTACATCCGTGCACTAGTTGTTACTACAAGTGGTAAGCAACACTAATTTACTTTGGAACGGTAAGATCTCCTTTTCTTATTAGTTTTTGAGTGAGTTGTGAGAGTACCACCATATATTTTTGATTTAGTGCACTAACCTACTAATCATGTCTGCTAGTGATCATAAACTTCTTAACCAGGAAAACAAGGATTCCGCAGATATCATCACATGGAGTGACATAGGCATCCTTGAGTGGGCCTGCCAAAGATAGTACCCGGGGTTTACTGAAGGCCCAATACCCGAAGAATAAGAAGATTCGGGAGCCCAAGATATATTAAGGAAAGTTAGAGTTGTAATAGGAAGTATTATTTGTAATCTGGCGGGATGAGTTAGAAACCGTCCCGGACTCTGTAACTTGTACAAAACGAAACCCTCGGCTCCGCCTCCTATATAAAGGGGGAGTCGAGGGACGAAGAGATCATCGAATCATTGTTACAAACCCTAGCTTTCATAATCGTCGAGTACTTTTCGGCTGAAACCTTCGAGATCTACTTGCCCTCTACTTCCAACTAAACCCTAGCCTACGATCCATAGGCATTGACAAGTTGATACCTTGTCAATTGGCGCCGTCCGTGGGGATTAGAGGCGTAAGGATCTGATCTCGATGGCACGTTCAAGATCTTCGACATCATCAACCGCAAGCAACACAATGGATCGAGGTAAACAGATCGCTGCTGGTCTTGTCGATTTTGTTCCTCACCCACCCTCCCGTTTGGATGCATATGCGTACCTGGCGGAGCCTATGGAGATGACGTTCGGAAGGTTTCGCTTTCGCGTCGAGAAAGAAGGATCGTATCGTGTCGAAATTCCGATTTCGTCGGGATCGTCGGCGGTCGATTCTGATTTTTCAAGCTATACATCGTCAACCGAGTCAGGAGAAGAAGAAACTTCGTCGACACGCTACGTCAGCACCAGAGCAAGAGATAAACTCGCCAAGATCTTCAACGACATGTCGTTTGAGTCATCTGCGGACTCATATATAAGCGATGGCTCAAGTGATGTCGACAGTTACGACTTCATCGACAAATCTATCACAGTGGGCAAGGTCTTCATCAATCTCAACGATGATGTCACCAAACCTAACATAGATCTGAATACAAAATATCATCAGATTTATGCCATTGAGGATCAAGAGGAAACATCTGAGGCTTTCGACGATCTGGGAAATCCATACGTCGATCTCTCTAATCTGCGACAATGCCTGGGCAACAAATACGTCGGACCAGAGCCGCGAGACAGAGTTCAACTTTCACAAGCAGCGTGGGACAGAGCCGCGAGAGCCATGAACGGTACAGAACCAATGGCTACCACGGCCACACCAGAGGAATTACAAGCATATCAATATAGGCTCGCACGAGCTGCCAGAGAATTGGAAAAACAGACAGCCGAGTTAAACAGGAGAAAGGAGGCAGCTTCTGCATCCAGCAGGAGAAGGGCAGATCTAAGTCGACAATCTAGAACTTCGGGTGATAGCCACAGGGAGGCTCGGAACAGAGGAAGATCAAGGTTACAACACATACCCGAAGCTGAAAGAGAGCACTTGGTTCAAAACCTCGACATGTCCTTTATGTCGATAGATACAAGAGGGAACATTATCCCTAAGACACCAGAAGCTGGGTATATGGTGACACAAGCTTTTATCCTCGCATCTAAACCACCTCCAGGCGATCCAAGGGAAACACTATACAACATGGCGATAGCAGGAGTTGGAGCTATGGGGACAGCGTTTGTATCAACGCCTCCCAAAGGAGCAGCAAGGCAAAATAGTCCACGACCTGCAGCAGCAACGGCGGCAGCCCCTGAAGGGCCAAGCGGAGCAAGAGACACGGCAGTACAAGCAAGGGTCGACAGAGCGCGGCAAAGCAGAAGGGATCATCGGCAATCTCCGGAGCTTAACGACGAAGATATGTGCGGCTTGCCATGCTTCACGAGGAGAGTCCGAAAAACTCGAGTCCCCTCAGGATTCAAGTTACCCGACAACTTCAAGAAGTTCGACGGCCTTCAAGATCCAGAGGATTGGCTAGTTGATTATCTCGAGACAGTAAAGCTCACAGGAGGAACCAGGGCAACAGCCATGCAAAGCATCCAGGTGCATCTGAGTGGAGCCGCACGATCTTGGATAAAGAAACTCACTCCAGGATCTATCGACAGCTGGGAAAGTTTCGAGGACGTGTTCGTCAAGAACTTCAGATCCACGTGCAAAAAACCTGCGTCGTTAGAGGAGTTAAGAGCATGTCGACAAAAGCCAGATGAGCCAATGAGAAAGTACATCCAAAGGTGGAATATCATCAAAAACTCGGCAGAAAATATATCTGACGAGAGAGCAATAGATGCGTTTGTCGCAGGAATCAGGCGAGGAGATTTTGTCGAGGACTTGGGAAGGACCAATCCAAAGACAGTATCCGCGTTAATGGAGATAGCAAACAGATGGGCAGATGGAGAGGACGCTGTCCACAACAAACGGCACAGGTCGCCAGAGGAGGACCGTGGTCGAAACTATCAACCGAGGCGACGATTTCCTCGGCAGTACCAGAACTATGACGCTCCAGGACAAATTTCGGCAGGCTTTCGGGCAAACACGGGAGGAAGCAACAGAGATGATTATCAGAGGAGCAGTGAACAGCGAGGTGATAACAGGGATGATTCTCGCAACAACAGGCAAAATAGCGGGCCTAGGTTCCCAAGGCCTTTCGTGTCCCCTGAGGACATGATGAATGGGCCATGCCAGATGCACTTTTTCATCGACAGCAACGGTAAAAGACAATCAGGACACCTGCAGAAAGACTGTCGCAATTTCCAAGCAATGTTAAGGTATGCAGAGCACGCTAATGCTCGAGCAGCACAGAGAAATCCTCGGGAACCCAGGAGTGAGATTCACTTGCCACCTCCTCCCGCGATTACAGAAGACAATCGACATCAGCTCAGAATAGCGGCAGCACCACCACCACCACCTTATGTTGATCCCAACTCTCACGGAGCGGTGTCGATGATTCAGAAGGCAAGGCCGTCAAATAGAGCTCAGAAAGTAATCTCACGACAAGTGTTTATGGCAGAAAAAATGCCTCCACCAACCATTGAGTATCTTAATTGGTCAGGGCAAGATATTGGCTTCACCATAGCAGATCATCCGCAACAAGTTCCTCGACCAGGGCAGTCAGCACTTATTCTGCCAGCAGTTATTGCGGGATTTGATGTCTCTCGAGTGTTCATAGACGGCGGCAGCAGCTTAAACCTCATGTATGCAGACACATTGAGGAAGATGAACATATCCTTAGCGAACCAGAAGCCAACAGACACAAGGTTCCACGGTATCACACCAGAGAAGCCAAATTATCCATTGGGAAAAATCAATCTCGACGTTCAGTTTGGAACCCGAGAAAATTATAGAATCGAGAGGCTGGAATTTGAAGTCGTGGATTTTCCATCGCAGTACCACGCTTTGTTGGGACGACCAGCATATGCTAGATTTATGGCGGTGCCACACTATACATACCTGTTATGGAGATTGCCTGGACCAAGGGGACCAATCACAGTCAAAGGAAGCTTCGCTTTAGCCGATAAATGCGACAAGGATTTTCATCGGCTATCAGAAACTTTCGGGATGCAAGCTGAGTATTTGGCGTCCAAAAGCATGACTGATTACGACGTGCTGCCAGACGTTGGAAGGCCAAATAAAGAATCAACTTTCAATACCGAGAAAAATTCTAAGGAGGTGCAGATTCACCCGACAGACCCGAAAAAGACGACGTCCATTGCAACAAATATGGATATCGCATAGGAAAGCGCGCTCGTCAAGTTCCTCCGTGAGCACTGGAAAATCTTCGCATGGTGTCCAGCTGACATGCCAGGAGTACCCAGGGAACTTGCCGAGCACCACCTCAACTTAGATCCTCTCGCGAGACCAATCAAACAACCCTTGCGGCGTTTTTCGGAACCAAACCGCAAATCTATGTTATCAGAAATAAATCGACTCAAGGATGCTGGTTTCATCAAAGAGATATCCACAGAAGCCACATGGGTAGCTAACCCAGTGATGGTGCCGAAGAAACACACGACAGTCCTTCGCATGTGCGTCGACTTTACGTGTCTCAATAAACATTGTCCAAAGGATCACTTTCCCCTCCCGAGGATCGATCAAATTATCGACTCCACGGCTGGATGCGAACGTCTTTCCTTCCTGGACGCATATTCTGGTTATAACCAGATCAGATTGAAAGAAGAAGATGAAGTAAAGACCGCGTTTATTACACCATACGGCGTGTTTTGCTACAGAACAATGCCCTTTGGTCTAAAAAATGCGGGAGCAACATATCAGAGGATGATGCAGAAGTGTTTGGCGACACAGATTGGGAAAAACGTGCAAGTATACATCAATGATGTCGTCGTAACGTCAAAAAAGGGGGCAACGCTGATCGAGGATCTCAAGGAAACTTTTGACAACCTCGACAAATTCTGCCTCAAGCTGAACCCGACGAAGTGTTCTTTTGGCGTCCCAGCAGGAGAACTTCTGGGGTTTCTAGTTTCAGTAAGAGGGATTGAAGCAAATCCTGACAAAATACAAGCTATAGTAACAATGAGGAAGCCAACAAAGTTGAAAGAGATACAGCAGCTAACTGGGCGAGTCGCAGCTTTGAGCAGATTCGTCGCCAGGCTGGGAGAAAAAGCGTTACCATTTTACGCTCCGATAAAGCAAGGAGATAAATTCCAATGGAACGAAGAGGCCGACAGAGCGTTCGAGGATTTGAAGCGCACAATTTCGACACCGCCAATTCTGGTGGCGCCGAAGGAAAAGGAACCTCTCCTGCTGTATATTGCAGCCACACCCCAAGTGGTTAGCACGGTGCTAGTTGTCGAAACAGAAGAAGAAGGAAAAATCCATGGAGTACAGAGGCCAGTATACTTCGTCAGCGAAGTTTTATCGCCCTCAAAACAAAGGTACCCTCAGTACCAAAAGCTAGCATATGGAGTGTTCACAACAGCACGAAAATTGCGCCACTATTTTTCGGCACATCCGATCATAGTGGTCAATGAAGCTCCCTTGTCAAATATACTAAACAATCTAGAAGCTACGGGTCGTGTCTCCCTTTGGGGAATAGAACTTTCCCCTCGGGACATCACGTATGAAAAAAGAAAAGCAATCAAGTCGCAAGTTCTGCCAGACTTCATCGCAGAGTGGATGGAGCTGCAAATCACAGGACCCCCAGACTTGTCGAGAACATGGACCATGAACTTTGATGGGTCCAAGAGACTAGAAGGAGCTGGCGCAGGAGTAGTACTTATATCACCTGAAGGCGACAAGTTGAAATATGTCCTTCGGATGACGTTCCCTAACGCATCCAATAACGAAGCAGAATATGAAGCTCTCATACACGGGATGAAGATGGCGAAAGCTTGCGGTGCAACTCGACTAAAAATCTTTGGCGACTCACAATTGGTGGCTCAGCAAGTTATGAACCAATGTGACGCAGTCAATGATAGCATGATGGCATACAAGGAGGTGTACAACGAGCTCGAGAAGTTGTTCGATGGATGTGAAGTAAATCATATTAGCAGATTGAGCAACGACGAAGCCGACGTTCTTGCAAACATCGGGTCGCAATGCCTTGCAGTTCCGCCAGGTGTATTCTGGGAAGAGATAACAGAGAGATCCACCAAATCGACAAAATCAAAAAAGAAGGAGAAGAAACCCTCGGGGGCTACCAAGGAAGAGCAAGAGGAAGAAGAAGAAGATCAGGACCTGGTCATGGTGATACAGATACCATGGATGCAGACGTACATATCATACATCCTCAGGAAAGAAATACCTGATGATCCAGTTGAGGCAAGGCGAGTAATTCGACGCTCCAAAGCTTTCACGGTGGTCAAAGGAGAATTGTACAAGCGGAGTATTTCAGGCGTCCTGCAGAGGTGTGTCACACCCGAAGAAGGAAGAATAATTCTGAAGGATGTACACGAAGGAATATGTGGCCACCACGCAAGTAGTCGAGCTATTGCAGCCAAGGTATTTCGGGCAGGATTTTACTGGTTGACAGCAATCGAGGACGCCAAGGAAATAGTAAGAACTTGCGACGCATGTCAAAGGTTTGCCGCAAAACCTCACTCTCCAGCAGCAGAACTAACACCAATACCATTGTCATGGCCCTTTGCCCAATGGGGACTTGATATGGTGGGCAAGTTACACAAATCCTGGCCAGGAGGAAAGGAGTACATGCTAGTAGCTGTCGACAAATTTACAAAGTGGATAGAAGCGAAGCCGATAAATTCACCAGACGGAGCATCCGCAGTTAAATTCATAAAAGGCCTCGTCTTCAGATTTGGAGTGCCCCACAGCATCGTCACGGATAATGGCAGTAACTTCACATCCCACAAATTCAAAGATTATTGCAAAGAAGTGGGTATCAAATTGCACTTTGCGTCAGTTGCACATCCTCAAACCAATGGGCAAGTCGAGAAAGCCAATGGCATCATTTGCAATGGCATCAAGAAACGCCTGCTAGGACCACTAGAAAAAGCTCGGCATACCTGGCCAGAAGAACTACCAAGTTTGTTGTGGAGCATCCGAACAACACCAAATACGGCGACACAGGAGACCCCGTTTTTCCTGGTCCATGGAGCAGAGGCAGTACTGCCAATAGAAATAGAGCACGACTCCCCCAGAGTCACAGAGTATAATGAAGAAACTTCCAAGATAGCATTGGAAGATGATGTCGACGCACTCGACGAAGCTCGAGACGAAGTACTATCAAGGGTAACCAAATACCAACAGGACTTGAAGAATTACCACAGTCGACGTTTGCGGCCAAGATCTTTTCAGGTGGGAGACCTAGTTCTTCGGCTCACGCAAAAAAGTCATGAAAAACTCGAGTCACCATGGCTTGGCCCTTACATTGTCACGGAAGTAATCGGAGGAGGAGCATACAGGATAAAGGACAAGAAGACAGGGGTGGAGGAGCAAAACCCCTGGAACGTGGCGCAACTCAGGCGGTTCTACGCCTAGAGTTGAAATATAGTCCTTGTAAAACTTCAATGTACTGAAACGCCCGCGAGTTTTCAGACGCACTCTTTTCCTTTTTCGGGGCACCGAGTGGGGCCGGGAAAGGTTTTTAATGAGGCGGGCTCGCGGTGCTGCAATATAATAAAGATAGTATCAATATAATTTTTCTTCATTGACAAGTTCAAAGTCTCCGACACGACGAAATTCAATATAGTTCCTCGAAAAAAGAAAAGCCTCGCCTTGGTATCAAAATACCTCGCGAGTCAATAAAGATACAAAATAGCACTTAACAAAAAAGCTCGGGGGCTGATTCTCGCTAAAACTGCATTTTGAATAAATGCCTTGGTGTAATACACAAATACACAAGTACAGAAAATAGCCACCGAAATACTTGGGGGCTAGACAAATATAGAAATATGATGATTGTTTCACAATATAATTACAATAATGGGTTACAAAGAAGAGTTATCTACCAGAGGAAAATAATCAGTCATGATTCAATATATCATCAAGTGTAATTCTATTTTCTTCAGGAGCAGCGCCAAGAAAATCAGCATAATGACCATCTGCAAAAAAGTCGGCATCCATCCGAAGAAGGTCTTCAATCATTTCTTCGGCTATAGGCAAAACCTTCGTGTTAATTCGGTCGACACCAACTCTTCGGCGCTTTACCTTCTCGTGAACTTTCGCAACAACTTGGGTCAGGTCAAGTTTCGAGTGGCAAATCTGAAGCATGATAAGGGCAAATCTGGCGCCAGCTACCAGTTGAGCTCTGACAAAATCATGGATCCTGTGGGCATCCTTGAATTTCTCCATTAACTCGGGAAGAGTTTTTGGTTGAACGTTCCGAGGAAACATGGAGTTATAAACCATAGACAGGGTCTTGGTACAGAAGTCAAGGAAGTCGCGAGTTTGAGAGGTGCGATCCTGAAATCTGACAATCTGGCGGGTCCTCTCCGGGGTAGCCCAAAACAAAGAACCATGGTCAAGGGAAAGGTTAACAAGGAGGTTCGTCCTAGTATTTACCCTCTCTTCCTCGGCAGCAGCATCAGTAAAGGAACCTATTAAAACAACGGAGTAGAAAACTTTAAGAGACATAGCATGAAGACGACAGATATCGGAGGATGAAACAAGCATACCCGACATATCCGCACTGGCTTCATTCATTAACTCGAGCATGCAATTTTCTCGAGTAGTCGCCTTTTCAGCCTCGGAAGCAGCAATTTCCTTAGCAGCCACGGCCTCGCGAGCTTGCTGAAGTGCAACTTTTTCGGCTTCAGATGACTTACGAGATTTTTCCATCATCACAAGAGTTTGCTTCTTTGCATACTGAAGTTGCTGCCGAAGTTCATCCAATTCTCGTGGCAAAGAATCTTCGACAGGTGTCGCATCAGCAAGAGTTCTCTTCAAGCGAGAAGAAGAAGGCGAAACATTGGAAGGAGCGGAAGATGGAGTATAGTTATCAAATACCAACTGAAATATAATAAAACAAGACAACATCAATCAACAAGCAAAAAATAGAGTCTTCATTAATCTTTCGGAGTAATTACAAAGGCCTTACAGTGGAGCTAATGAAGTACGTGTCGCCAAATAACTACTTTGGCAACAAGGGCAAAAGAAACAGAGAAAGAAAAACAAAGAGGCATGCAACTAGACCTCCGGCCTTGATGAGCTAGGAGTCGAAGCTGGTTTGATCCCGAGATAGGCCAAGATTTTCTTTGTGTTGGGCTTGGCTGCCTTAATTAGCGACCTCCATCTTGATTGCTCTATCTGATCGGTGTCGCCAACTTTCATCCAATCAACAGTCTGTTGGCTGTCAACAACCAGGGCAACAGTGCTTTCGACAGCAATCTTCATGTTTTCCTGGCGCATCTTCAATCCAAGGTCCTCTGATGAATTGAAGCTCTTGGCCAGGGTAAGGAAAGTCGAGGGCTCCTCTTTCTTTGGGAAGAAGTAGGGGAACAGTGTCGACAATCCTGCATTAGCATTTGCCACGCCTTCACGAATTTCGGACCCATGAAGCTCTAGATAAGAAAGTGCATCAAGGAGAGGGTCGTTGACGGGATTCGCCAGATCAAAATCTTGGTTTGTCTGGTCTGTCACAGGAAACAAAACGTTGGTCAACAAAAATAAACAGCGGTTCTCATAAAAATAGAAGGGATCAATGGTATTACTGAAAGTGCGTCGACTTTGTGATTTCAGGCGCTTGAGGATCCCTTGTTCACGAGCAGCTTGTGTAGCTTTATGCTCGTTTAAAGCAGATTCAGCATCCTCAAGTCTTTTCTGCAGTTCCTCGACACTAGCAGCTTTTGCTTTGGCTTCATCAGCCTCGGCTTTGGCTTCACTAGCAACAAGTTCGGCTTTCTTGCGAGCCGCCTCACTTTGCTCCAGTTTTTGAGCAAGTGCGTCGGCACGTTTGTTGGCCTCTGCAAGTTTCTCTGTCGAAGTAAAAAGAAAAAGAAAGGTCAAAAAGGTGGCGACAAAGGATAGGAGCAAGAAGTCAAAAACAACGACAGCAAAAAAGTTATTACCTTCAGCTTTGTTGGCATACTCACTGTACCCAATGAATTGGGATCCGATGCGGATAAGATCTTTGATCATGGGCTGTCAAAGAAGAACACAGTAAGAGAAACATCGGCATGAAAAAAGAGTGAAGGCGTGAAAAAGCAAAATAGAGGAAATATAGATATCGACAAACTTACATCATCCAAAAGCAGGGTCGAAGAGCTGTCCAATTGAGGGGCAGGTTCAAGACTTGTTTCAATCCTTGTCCTTTTTGGTGAAGGATCAAGGGGGCTTGATGGTGGA
Organism: Lolium perenne; assembly: GCF_019359855.2. Taxonomy (NCBI): domain Eukaryota; kingdom Viridiplantae; phylum Streptophyta; class Magnoliopsida; order Poales; family Poaceae; genus Lolium; species Lolium perenne. The sequence continues at coordinate 168,064,961 of NC_067244.2, forward strand.
GTAGTGGTGACGACGTTTTGTTGAGGAGGCGAGGTTTCTTCTCCTTCAACTAGCGTGTCTGAGGCAAGTACAGTATGTGACATGCTTGTCCGAGGAGCCACGTCAACAGTTGGTACTTCTTCCTCGTCATCACTGTTGATTAAAAATCGACAGCATAAAAAGCAAGACAAGATAAACATTTCGAGTATAGAAATACGGAGAAATAAAAATGACTTACGAGCTGACGAGGGATTCAATATAAGGATCATAAGCTGCCTTCGGATGAGAAGGAACAACTTTGTCGGCCTTCGAAGTGCCAGAATCCTCGACGTCATTCCTTTTCCTTTTGTTCTTTGGGGAGACAGCAGGAGGAAGGGATTGCGTCGACTCGCTGGCTTCAGATTTAACTTCTTTTTCATGGGAAGTCGCAGATTTGTGAGAACCTGCGACTTCACTTTCAGGAAGAGAAGAACCTTGGTTGTCTTCGGCAACGATAGCTTGTTCTTCGACTTCTCCATCCTCAGGAAGAGGAGGAAGGGAAGCCATAGTAGGATGGTTCTGCAGGAAAATAGCGACAAAAGAAAATTAGAGAGATATTAATACAATGAGATGCAGGGAACGTTCGGAACAGGATAAAAATTCGAGAAGACAAAATACCTCGGGGAGAGGATTGGCGGAGCTGTATGGTTCCACGCGACAAGAGGAGGGAACAGGATCCTTCTTGTTCAAACGGGAAATTCTTTGAATCAGCTTCTCCAAGTCTTTTGCAGAAAGATCATTGGAGAGCCTATTGGCGTCATTCTCACCAGCATACGTCCAAAGGGGATTTTTGCGAGCCTGAAGAGGCTGCACTCTAATCCTAAGAAAGTAGGCAGTGATTTGAACACCAGACAGCTCTTTGCCTCGAGTATTTTGAAGCTGATGAATATGAGACATAAGTGCTTCTGTCGCCTTTTTCTCTTTTTCGGAAGCTTCAGCATCCCAGGAGCGGCGGCGCTGAATTTTGGCACTTCCATCGAAAGGGATTATGTTGTGTTCCACAGAATTGGCACTTTCTTCGTGTATGTAGAGCCACCTTTTGCGCCACCCTTGGACAGAATCAGGAAATTTGACGTCGAAGTAATCAACGTCAGTTCGGACACAGATAACAACGCCGCCTATGTTATAGGTGGCATTGTGGGAGCCATTGCGGTGGAGGCAGAAAATGCGTTTCCACAGAGCCCAGTTAGGAGGAATTCCAAGGAAGCATTCGCACAGCGTGATAAAAATGGAAATATGGAGGATGAAATTGGGGGTCAACTGGTGTAGTTGAATCCCATAAACAAAAAGAAGGCCGCGGAGGAAATCGTGAATAGGGGCAGAAAGGCCGCGGATGAGGTGATCAACGAAACTAACCCGGTACTCCATTGGAGGGTTTGGGTAGCTTTCTTCGCTGGGAAAGCGGATGGCGTCCTCTTTCTTCATCAGGCCAAGCCTCCTCAGCATGTTGACGTCTTGGTTGGAGATTTTAGATCTCTCCCACTCAAGATCTTCAGCGGCCATCTTGGACTCTGGAGTACTGTGGCGAGTGAGTCGCGTGCGCGGTGGCATCAACGGCACTGGAAAAGCAACGTTCGTGCGTGCGGAAGATCAAAGAAAGTTGGGCGCAGGGGAAGTTTTTGCAAAGAGGAACAGATGTGCGGCGCAAGCGAAGGAGTGAACCGAGGTTGAAGAAAGGTTTATATAGGAATCGGGCGAAGCAATGCACCGTTGGATGAAGAAATCGTGTGGTGAAAAAAGATCTTGTAGATAAAAGGGTAAAAAGGTATTTTTACTGAGATGGAATAGAATAGGCGTTACCGTACGTGCGCCAGGAAAAGCGGAGGACGTGTGTCTCCCACTTGCACGACGTGTCAACGTGGTGGAAACAATGGACCCACAAGGCAGAAAAATCCCGACTATTAACAGCGATGAAGTGAATTTGACTAAGGGAAGCGTGCCGACAAGAAAAATAAAAGAAGATTGGCGACAGGAGAAGTTATTTGAATACTTCGGGAGCCTTTGGTCAAATAACAAGTTTTTGCCCAAATGCTCGGGGGCTACTTCGATAAAAGTAAAATTTCGAGTATGGCAATATAGAAATTGTGGGAGCCTACAACCAAGCACAAGTCCTTGGCTGTAGCCTCGGGGGCTACTCCCATCGGGAGCGCTGTTCGCGCACCCGAGAGATGAAAAGAAGATCATATCGGGAAATAATGACAATATAGCGACAAGGTGGACTAAAATGTTGAGCCTACAACCAAGCACAAGTTCTTGGCTGTAGCCTCGGGGGCTACTCCCATCGGGAACGCTGTTCGCGTGCCCGATGAAATTAAAAAAGAAAAAAGATAGAAAAGCAAGAGAGTATATTTCGAGTTATAATTAACTCTACATATACTCCCATCGGGAGAGCAATATAAGTCATATTTGACTCGATAAAATGTGCCATTCCAACAGCCGGAAAAGCACTCGACAATATATTCTCAGAACGCCAAAGTTGCGATCAATTTCTGAATGCCGCAAAATTGCGAAGGTAAGACCCCAGATCCGTTCTGCTGGGCGTGGCATCGCCGAAGACTGCGCTCTGCTACTTTTATCCGTATCAACAGATACGAAGAAAAATCCTAACGGACGCGTTAGGTACTCAATAAATTTGACTGGGACTCGACAGAATGGTAAGACCTTAAGCGGCACCTGTCGAAGTTTGCACCAGTATCCCGAGATCATGTTCAGGGACGTGATCTTGAAGTAGGTTTTTGCGGATTGCCACTAGAGCAGTTAACTAGTACCTGATCCGTCAGATGAACTAGCCCCAACTACCATTATCCCTGTACAATATAGAATTTTATGTGAAGAAGTATAAAAAAGTTAAAGTACTCGAATAAAAATAAACAGTGGAGATTTTCCCTGACTCTACGATTCAAGCAAAATCTCGGGGGCTACTGACATAGGCATCCTTGAGTGGGCCTGCCAAAGATAGTACCCGGGGTTTACTAAAGGCCCAATACCCGAAGAATAAGAAGATTCGGGAGCCCAAGATATATTAAGGAAAGTTAGAGTTGTAATAGGAAGTATTATTTGTAATCTGGCGGGATGAGTTAGAAACCGTCCCGGACTCTGTAACTTGTACAAAACGAAACCCTCGGCTCCGCCTCCTATATAAAGGGGGAGTCGAGGGACGAAGAGATCATCGAATCATTGTTACAAACCCTAGCTTTCATAATCGTTGAGTACTTTTCGGCTGAAACCTTCGAGATCTATTTGCCCTCTACTTCCAACTAAACCCTAGCCTACGATCCATAGGCATTGACAAGTTGATACCTTGTCATGGAGGGAGTATGAAGCTCTTCGTAATGAGATGTGACGTGAATTCCGCACTCAGGGTGATGAGCTTAGGGGAACGGTCCAAGGGATATCCCAGAAGCTGGATGCTACTAATGAGACCGTCACTACAATGAAAGATCAAATGCCGGATATCCAACGCGCTCTTCAAACTTTGCAAATGTCTATTGAAAATCTTACAAACCAACAACAACAAGAGGATGAAGACCTTGATCCACATGATGCAGTACCTGGTCGTGGTGTTGGACGTGGTAACCGTCCTCGTGGTTGGGTTGAAATTGGACGCCATGGTCGTGGACAAGATGAGGACGATGGATTGGGTAAGCCTAAGTTCTCCATACCCAAGTTTGAAGGAGGGTCTGATGTTGAAGAATACCTCACTTGGGAGCTCAAGATTGAGAAGTTATGGAACTTACATCCGAAATACACTGAAGATAGGAAGATCAAGCTTGCTTCTTCCGAATTTGATGGCTATGCATTGCGTTGGTGGGATGCACTTGTTCATAATCGAAAGGAGGATGGTGAGCCGCCTATTATCACCTGGCGTGCTATGAAGGAGGCGATGAATTCTCGTTTTGTGCCCACTAATTATTTGCGTACAATATATGATAAGTTGACCCTATTGAGGCAAGGTGTGAAGACTGTGGATGAATACTACATGGAGATGGAGATGCTTATGCAGCGTGGCCGTGTCTGTGAGTTTCTAGAGATGACAATGCAGCGTTTTCTCAATGGATTGAAGTATGATATCAAAGGCATTGTTTGTCACTACAGTTACACCAATATGAATTAATTCTTACATCATGCAAGAGAAGTTGAATCACAAATGGCTGAAGAAGCAAAGGTTAAAGGTCGTGCTACGGGAGCTGGGCGCTTCACGCCTCACGCGCCCCCACCTACGGCGTCGGTGCCATCGACGCGCTCCGCACCTACTCTACTCCGTCTAGCAAGCCGGTCTCCAATGTGTCTAATGCAAAGAAGTCCGAATCTACTGCAAGTTCGAGTGGTTCTAGCATGTCTACTGCGCACAATCGTGATATGGCTTGTCATACATGTGGTGGCAAGTGTCACTTCAAGAGAGATTGTCCTAACCGCAAAGTCATGATTATCAATGAGGACAATGAGTATGAGACTGGAGATGATGTTGATCCTAATGCTCCAGAAGATGATGACTATGACACAAATGGTGAAGATGCATATCCGTCTGATGCTCGCCCGGAAATTCAATTCGGCTCCCGGGTGCGTATGCTCCATCTACCAAAAAATTATATTTCGAAATATCGAAAAATTTGAACAAAAAATTATACATGTACATCTCCATGATATACGCGTGTTCGTCAAGTTTCACGAAAAACCTATATTTTTTGTGGTCTATATAAAAAAGAGAAAGTTTATCTTGTGAAAAGCATTATATATAGCACTGAATTTTATCTTTTTTACACATGTCACATGATAAGTCGATTTTTTATGAAACGACTTTGTGAGCACGTAGCACGTGAAGATATACGTGCGAACTTTTAGTTTCATTTTTTTTTTAAATTTAAAATGTATGTAAGATGCATTTCAAAATATAGAGAGCATATGCACCCATGTTCCAAAACAGCGCTCGTTGTTGTGTCGCATCGTGCTCTTAATGTGTTGCCTAGTGCATCTACTCAGCGCTGCAATTTGTTCCAAACTAAGGCTTTAGTTGGTCCTGACAAGGCTTGCAAGGTCATTATTGATGGCGGGAGTTGCCGCAATTTAGCAAGCAAGGAGTTGTGTACCAAGCTGAAGTTGAAGTATCTACCGCACCCGCATCCATACTATATTCAGTGGTTGGGCGACAATGGTGAGATGAAGGTAAACCACATGGTGCGTGTTGAGTTTGAGATTGGACCGTATAAGGATTGCATTAATTTTGATGTGGTTCCTATGACGGTGTGTCACCTACTATTGGGTCGGCCTTGGCTCTATGACCGTTCTGTGCAACACAATGGCCGTGCCAATACATATCACTTGGAGTATAAGAGCAAGAAAATTAACTTACAGCCTATGTCACCACAACAGATTGTCAATGAATCTCGTCAGGAAGTTGAAGTACACTTGGAGGATGCACCTTTAGATAGGCGAGAGAATTGTAATATCGTGAGTGATATAACGAAAAGTGAGCGAGTGAATTCCTTAGTTTCATTAGCCACCAAAGAAGACATGAGAGAATTTAGTGAGGATCCTACAGCCATGCCTCTTGTGCTTTTGTACAGGGGTATAGATTTGGTTTCTAACGACATGACCCCTCTTCCTCTTGGTGTTTCTAATGTTTTGCAGGAATTCGGCGACGTGTTTCCGGAGGAGGTACCCACAGGACTACCACCATTGCGTGGTATTGAGCATCAAATTGACTTGATCCCATGATCTTCGCTGCCCAATAGGGCGCCATATAGAACAAACCCCGAAGAGACGAAGGAGATACAAGCGCTACTCTCGACAAAGTTTATATCCGCATAAGCCTTAGTCCTTGTGCTATTCCTGTTATTCTAGTTTCTAAGAAAGATGGTACATGACGTATGTGCGTAGATTGTAGAGCTATAAACAACATTACTATTCGATATCATCACCCTATTCCCCGTTTAGAGGATATGCTAGATGAATTGAGTGGTGCTGCTGTGTTATCTAAAATTGATTTGCGTAGTGGTTATCATCAAATTAGGATGAAAGAAAGGGGATGAATGGAAAACAACTTTTAAAACAAAATTTGTTTTATATGAGTGGTTAGTAATGCCTTTTGGTTTGACTAATGCACCTAGCACTTTCATGAGACTGATGAACCATGTTTTGCGTGAATTTATTGGCACGTTTGTGGTTGTGTACTTTGATGACATATTAATTTACAGCCGCAATGAATCTGATCATACTATACATATTCGACATGTTTTGCAAGTGTAAACTCTATGGTAATCTTGAGAAGTGCACATTTTGCAAAGATAAGGTCATATTTCTGGCTTATGTTGTCTCTAAGCATGGAGTAGAAGTAGATGTGTCTAAAATTGAAGCTATTCAAAATTGGCCCACTCCCATGAATGTGAGTCAAGTAAGAAGTTTTCATGGTCTAGCTGGGTTTTATAAAAGATGTGTGCCCAACTTTAGTACTACTAGTACAAATGCCCGTGCGTTGCCACGGGTCTTCAAATTTTATTTCTCGATACACATATATAATTCACAACTCATTGTAAAATTCAAAACAAATCAAGGATATTATAATATACTGGATCATGATAATATCGATCGCAATAACAATACAACATTGTTGTGCATCTGCGTGGTTCCAAGTTCTAGGTCTTATTGTTACTCTTCCACGGTAAGTCTCACGTCATAATTGTCAAATCAACGACCTCTCCCTTTGGATATATTATTGTCCGACAAAACATGGATGCTTCAAGCAAAAGTATTAACGAAAGGAATACTTTTTTGTGATTAGTCCAAGCAACACTTTGATATTCATAATATCCGGAGACAACCCGAAATCATAGCCTTATGTTCCTTATGTGTCAAACATACAAAAAGGGCTCCTCATTCTTTGCAGTAAAGAGGGAATCCTAACACTTATTTTTGTCTAGAAACACTTTGCAGAAGGAATGTGAACGATGTAAAGCCGACCGCCTCCTCACTCTCTCGAGCTCACCCATTTTATCAAGCTCCACCACTCTCTCGAGAAGACCATGGATCTAACCCAATAAGATAACAATCATAAGGTGAATACACAACATAAGTGCTGATAATGCATTATTCTTCTAATAGTGTTTATCTATACCCAAGACAAAGAAATCTTGTTTTTTACAAGTTCTGACTTGTACGTAAAAAGTATGTTTCCTCGTACCAAATGCAAGCAGTTGCGGAGATTTCCTGGTAGAGTGAACAGCTAAATAAAAGTAATCAATCCACATACAGAGGATGATGCTATGACAGTACGAACCAAATCTGGAACAAATAAATTACCTCTCTTGTAATTATGTGTAGGTGTATCCTTTGTTTGCATCACTTTTGTTTAAGTGTGCGCATATTATGTTAATCATTATTTTCCAGATCGTGTGCTAGATCTCTGAATGTAAATTTTGCTAGATCCTTTTTCCTTCTCTGATACTTGGACGGCAAGTGTGGAACAATCAAGGAGTTTTTAATATGAAAATTGTAATTGCATCCACCTTCAACATCAGAAGCATTTTGCAATCTTAAATACTTATTCCAAGAAGCAGTCTGCTAATTCTTAACAACTGTATAACATATGATCCCCAAAATGAATAGCAACTGTACACTCCAGTAAAAAATAACAAAAGAGAAATGTGAATGCAAGTATGAAGAAACTGGAGTGAATAATAGAGACCTACAAGTCTCCAGATTTAGTGTAGTTACTCAAAGTTATCAACAATGTATAAGTAGAAAAGTAAAAGGGACAACACATATAACTTATGATTTAGTTCATGTACATGATAACAACCACATCCGATAACTATTAGGAGGAGGATCATACCTAGAAATAAATGGCTGAAAATCTTATGAGGTTGTCACGACGAAATATCTTAAAATATCATGAAAACTGGCAGCATCTGGATTACTTGAAATGTAGAAACCATCTATATACCTCAACTTTCTTGATATTCATCTCAGAATTTTCTCATCTCATTGTTCTTTCCCGCTAGTATGTTCACCTCTTCATGCTTCTATCCGAATTCACTCACACAAAAAAATTTGAACACCAGTATGGCTAGTGTGATACTTTTTAGATCGCACCATATAATAATGCCAAACAACGTAAGGCATTTGCAATGTTTCAACTTAACCTGTGTAGGATGCCAAGTAGATAAAGGCAAATGAATGTAGGATGAGTCAGACAACATCGAAACCTTCAAATATATTTTTGTAGGATGGGTCACACACCACTATGACTTCCTTCATTTGACAGAATGTCCATAAGCTGCAGGACAAAATGCAAGAATTTAATTTCTACATGGAACTCCCAAAACAAATAATTGGCAAAGGTTATCTGGTGGAGAAATGAACCTGTGCACGGCAATTGGCGCTTCCAGTAGTGGTAGATACTGCTTAGGCATATTTTCCTGTTAGAAACGGTGTAGAAATTTTGGCACACTTGTCATTTAGCAAAATGATGTGATAGTTAACCGCTGATAATGCAAATATTTCAAAACAGCAGATCCAAAACTGATACCATCAAGAGTTGGACTGCTGTTTAGCTCTACTCCTAATGTTCAAGACAGATAGCAATCGCTTATACTTTACACTTATCTTCACTTATGTGATAGGATAGGAATCCGTATAAATACACCATCAAAATGTGTAACAGAAAGAGAAAAAATAGCAATGGCATTTCATGACATAACCACAAGGTCTAGTAATCTCTACACCATATTGAGTACGTCTTGAAGTTTATACAAGCATTTTTCTCTATACACCAGTTCATGTGACTAAATAGTTGAGAATTATAGGTGGCCATGTACCCTATGTAGTTGTAAGCTTCTATCTGATGAAGAGCACGAGTTAAACTCATTACAAGCAGAACTTCTAGACACGTATGATGTATTTCATAAGATCAATAGGTATTCTAGGGATTATGCTCGATTTTTCCATACTACAATGCTGTTCAAATTATCACAGCGAGTAGTGTGAAGAATAGAACAAGATAACTTCACTGAAACATTACATAAATGGATCATCTGTACATTCAGATCTAGGTTTCATTCTAATGGGGCCAGATATGTACCTTGTCGATGCAGTGGCCGTGGTTGTTGCAGCAAACGTTGAGGTCGTCACTGGGCTCATCCCCCTCGCATCCACTCCAATCACAGGGAAGAGTGGCTCACCCCCTGAAGTTTGCATGCTAAATTCTGTTACATTCATCATCTAAAAACAAGTTTTGTATATTTACCAATTTCATAAAGATAAATATACTTCTTTTTTTGTTTGTGCCACCATTGTTAGTGCTAGAGGCATCCACTGACTTGATAGTCTAGCTTTTGTCAAACTTCAGGGATTGTTTAGCTCATCAAAAAAGTATACTATATAATCAGAATGGTCACTCTTACTCAACTACCTCCAGCTTCGCCAAGATACTAACTGAAACCAATCTGTTGGATCATAAGAAAATAGTGCTCTGAGGACTTGATGCTCTACCAACTGCTAAGACAAAAAAGGTACTTGTGGTAATTACCATTGAATAAAACTGTGAACATGTGAGCATGAGTCCACTGTATGGATCAAGCCAGATTCTATCTTCTGAATTAATAAAAAATCGTGTTATTCTTTCTCCTTTGCTCTGTGAAGTTGGCCTTCAGAATCAAAGTGCAAGGGAAAGTGAAGGTTTTCAAATAATAACATCGCTTCGGAATTAAAAAGGTTCTTGAAAGGTTGCCATCTTCAGAAAGAGGCGGTTAGTCACTTGCGTATTCTAATTACTCTCTATTCTTTCCAATCCATTGGTCCAGTGTAATGAGAAATTACAAACTAACTGAGGCTTCTTCCAAGAGAAGTAAAAGAAATGGACATAGGCTTCGTCTACGAAGCCAGCACAGTGAGAAAACTAAAGCCGTAAATGCATCCCGTCCAAAGCTACCACCAATATCACCTCCGTCACGAGCAGCACGGTGGCGATCAAGACCCAAGCACTACAGCGTGCAAAACGCAAAACGGGAGGGATCAGTTCACTTTATCTTGGACTCACCGTCGAGGACGTGGCGCCGCCGCCGTGGAAGAGCAGAGCAGAGAGGTTGGAGGGGAGGCCTGGCCTGATCCGGAGATGGCGTGGTCAGAGAATCCCCACCCGATGGAGGCGAGAACCTACAGGCGGCGACGCGCGAGAAACATCCAGATCCGGAGACGGCGTGGTCAGCGACTCCTACATCGGCGGAGGCGAGTACCAGCAGGAGGTGGTGCACGGGGTCGTGCTTGATCTAGAGGCGGCGTGGTCAACAACTCCTCCACTGGGGGAGGCGAGCACCAGCAGGAGGCGGCGATCTCGGTCGGGCCTGATCCGGAGGCGGCATGTTAGCGACAACTTCGGCGGCGGAGGCGAGGACGAGCAGCAGGTGACGCCCATGGTGGAACCCTAGCACGAGATGAGTTTCGGACCAAAGCAGTCTTCTCACGTGGGAAGGGCAAATCCTACGAAACCATCTCCTCACGTGGGCTGGCTCTGTTCGGCGTGAGAGAAAAAAAAACAAACCGGCGTTAGATTGGTGGGAGGGCAAAATAGTCTTATTGAAAATATGTAGGACGAAAATTTTGACCGGAGGAAACAGAACCAGTTCCTCCTTTTTATATAGTAGAGATTGCTGCACCTTTGAATGATTTGACTAAAAAGGATGTTGTCTTTGAGTGGGGCGCAGCCCAAGATCATGCATTTGATGAACTGAAAAGATTGTTAACTTCTGGACCGTTGCTTGCACTTCCTAATTTCAATAAGCAATTTGAGATTGAATGTGATGCTAGTGGTATTGGAATTGGTGGTGTGTTGATGCAAGAGGGTCGCCCAATTCCATATTTTTCTGAGAAACTTTTTGCTGCTAAGTTGAACTATCCTATATATGATAAAGAATTGTATGCTTTAATTAGAGTTCTTGAGGTTTGGCAACATTACTTGTGGCCAAAAGAATTTATCATACATTCTGATCATGAAGCTTTGAAATATCTGATAGCCCAATCTACTTTGCATAAGCGTCTAGCTAAGTGGGTTGAGTTCATTGAGTCTTTTCCATACATTATTAAGCATAAGAAGGGAAAAGATAATATTGTTGCTGATGCTCTATCTAGGAAGAATATGCTATTAACTCAACTTGATGTTAAAATTCCTGGTTTAGAGATACTATGTGATTTGTATGCCACTGATCATGATTTTGCTGAACCATATCGCTTATGTGCTCTTGGTAAAGCATGGGAAAATATCACATACATGATGGGTTCTTGTTTAGAGCTAACAAACTATGTGTTCCAGAATCGTCTGTGCGTTTGCTCTAATTGCAGGAATCACATGCTGGAGGGTTGATGGGTCACTTTGGGCGTGAGAAGACGCTACTCATGCTAGCTGACAACTTTTATTGGCCAAAGATGAGGCGGGATTGGACAGGTATGTCAATAGGTGCATTACTTGCAACAAGTCCAAGTAGCTGAAGCCTCACGGTTTGTATACTCCTTTACCGGCACCTACTACACCTTGGGAGGATATTAGTATAGATTTTGTGTTGGGTTTGCCGCGTACTAAAAGAGGCCATGATTCTATATTTGTGGTAGTGGATAGATTCTCTAAGATGTCACACTTTATTGCCTGCCACAAGAGCGACGATGCGTCGCATATTGCTAACCTGTTTTTCATGGAGATTGTACGTCTACATGGAGTCCCAAAGACTATTGTTTCTGATCGTGACGTGAAGTTTATGAGCTACTTCTGGAAGACGCTGTGGAGAAAGCTGGGGACGAAGCTACTATTCAGTACTACTTGTCATCCCCAAACTGATGGTCAAACTGAAGTGGTGAATAGAACATTGTCACAACTGTTAAGATCCATGATCAAGAAGAACCTGAAGGAGTGGGAAGAGTGTTTGCCGCATGTGCAGTTTGCTTACATCAGGGCGGTACATTCTACCACAGAGCTGTGTCCTTTTGAGGTGGTGTATGGTTTCAAACCCACTACTCCACTTGATTTGTTGCCTTTGCCCATACATGAGAGAGTCAATATGGAGGCATCCAAGAGGGCAGATTTTGTACAGAAGATACATGTGAAGACTAAAGAGTTGATAGAGAAGAAAGGCAAGAGCAATGCTGCAAGGATGAATAAGAAGCGTAAGGAGATATTGTTCAAGCCTGGTGATATGGTCTGGGTACATTTTTGCAAGGATAGGTTCCCGAAGCTGCGGAAGTCCAAGTTGCTTCCTCGTGGTGCTGGTCCTTACAAAGTGATTGCCAAGATCAATGATAATGCATACTCGATTGATCTTCCAGTTGATGAGTTTGGTGTCAGTAATTCTTTCAATATTGCTGATTTGACACCATATGACGGAGAAGACCTTGGAGCGTCGAGGTCGATGCCTTTTAAAGGGGGGGAGATGATGAGGACATCCCTACCTCACTACTACCTCCGTAATTACAAGAAGATGATCCTGCTGTGAATCTCAAGTCCAATGAAGTCAGGATTGGACCAATGACATGAGCTCGTGCGAAGCTACTTAAACAACAGGTGAACTTGTTTCTAAATGATACTTTGATCGATGATAACTTTATACTGCCTAAGTCGTATTACTTATGTATGATCAGGTATGAAGAGGAACCAAGCATCACACGAGGAGGAGAGGAGCAGCTGGACCAGAAGATGGACATGAAGCTGGACATGGAGCTGGACGTGAAGACATCCCATGGACGCGCGAGGGAGGAGCGGGAGGCATGCGCGAGAGGAGGAGATGTTCCAGCCGGTGCCAGGACCGGTCAACCGGCCGTACCGCCGGGCCGCCCGGTCCCAGGACCGGTCAACCGACCGTACCACCGGGCCGCCCGGTCCCAGGGCCAGTCGGACCGGCCCCCACGCCGGATCCATCCGGTTTCAACCGGATTTCTGACTTGTGCCAACCGGGGCGATTTCCAGTAAGCCCCGCTCCGTCGCCCGGTCACCACCCGGCGCCAGGCCCGGTTTGAACCGACTGGCCCGGTCCCAGACCCGGTCGACCGGCCTCTAGACCGGCCGACTCCGAGTCTGTCTCGACCAGATCTATTCTAGGTCGGTTATTTTCGTACGTTTTCGACCTGAGGTCGTCCTGAACCCCTATATAAGTGCCCAGGACGCCCCCAAAGTTGCTTTAGACCACGTTTAAGATAAACCCTAGTTCTTAGTTGTTTGCTCTGCAAAACTATTGAATCCCTACACCAAATTGCTTGATTTGGTGTAGATCTGAAAGTCTTGTGTGATCTGTTGTTCCATTGGGAATTAGTAGATTGCAACTTACTGCTTCGTGGTCGGCGGTTACGTGCGCAAGTGTGTGGAGTTGCGAATATCTTGCAGGGTTGAGAGCTGTTGCATTGGCGACAGGGACCAATCGAGAGATCTCGTGATCACCATCACCACCGTTGCTTACTGAGAAGATCGGGCCACCCTGATACGTGCAAAACGTATCTACTTTCCTGAACACTTTTGCTATTGTTTTGCCTCTAATTTGTGTATTTTGGATACAACTAACACAGACTAACGCTGTTTTCAGCAGAATTGCCCTGGTGTCTTGTTTTTGTGCAGAAACTCAACTTTCAGGAAAATCCCCGGGATTAATTCTAATGGGCCTATTTACACAGAAGATGGACGGAGCCAGAAGACCAGAAGGAGGGGGGCCACGAGGCGCCCACCCCACAAGGCGGCGCGGTGGGCCCCTGGGCCGCGCCGGCCTATGGTGGCGGCGCCTCGGCCAGCCTCCGACGCCCCCCTTTCGACTACTTAAGGGTTTCGACCTAAAAACGCACGGGGGTTAGACGAAATTGCCAGAAGACATCCAGAACTCTGCCGCCATCGCGAAACTCCGTCTCGGGACCAGAAACTCCGTTCTGGCACTCCGCAGGGGCGGGGAATTGGAGGAGATCATCGCCATCATCACCACCGACGCCTCTCCATCAACCAGCCATGCTTCCCCCATCCATGTGTGAGTAATTCCCCGCTGTAGGCTGAAGGGGATGGTAGGGATTGGATGAGATTGATCATGTAATAGTCATAAGATTGTTAGGGCATAGTGCCTAGTATCCGTTGTTGGTACTTTTATGATATTGTTGCAACTTGTTATGCTTAATGTTTGTCACTAGGGCCCGAGTGCCATGATCTCAGATCTGAACATGTTATAAATTCATGATGATATTCATTGCTTTATGATATTACCTGCAAGTTGTATACACATATTGCTGTCCGGAACTCGAGGCCCCAAAGTGACAGAAATTGGGACAACCGGAGGGGAAGGCGGTGATATGAGGATCACATGTGTTCACGGAGTGTTAATGCTTTGCTCCGGTGCTCTATTAAAAGGAGTACCTTAATTACCAGTAGATTCCCTAGAGGCCCGGCTGCCACCGGCTGGTAGGACAGAAGATGTTGTGCAAGTTTCTCATTGCGAGCACGTACGACTATATATGGAACACATGCCTATAATTATTTAGTACTTGGATACTGTTTTATTACTATCTGCAAATGATCTACCTTGATTGTTACATGAGTTCTCTTATCCATGCAGCGCCTGTTCATCCATCCCTGTGCCTACAGTATTTTAATCCTGTTGTTTACTATAATCACTACTGCTGTCTTTGTTACACTGCTGCTGATATTTCACTACTGCTACTGCTATAAAACTGTTGCTACTGATAAACTCTTGCGAGCAAGTCTATTTCCAGGTGCAGCTGAATTGACAACTCCGCTGTTAAGGCTTACAAATATTCTTTGGCTCCCCTTGTGTCGAATCAATAAATTGGGTTTTACTTCCCTCGAAGACTGTTGCGATCCCCTATACTTGTGGGTCATCAAGACTATTTTCTGGCGCCGTTGCCGAGGAGCATAGCTTTATTTGCAAGTTCACCTGGATTGATATTGTTCGCTGAAAATTCTCCATCATGGGTAAACCTCGCGATACTAAAGTCGCCATATTACCATCCACTACAAGAAAAGGTACAACTCTGAGTACCTCTGCTGCTCTTGATTCACCATCTGTGATAAGTCAACTTGTTTCGCCACCACAAGCTTCACGTGTTGGTACTTCTGTTGAAACTGAAAATTCCTCTGATAATTTTGATGATGCTTCTACTGTGCTTGATGATAATGGTTCATTAGGTCCTTTTCTAGATGCTACAATTGCTAGGTCTAGAAAAATTGAAAATACTGAAATTCCTAATGAAAATACTGTTACACCTGTTAATTCACCTGAGTCTGTTGAACACCCTAGTAATGATCTTGATGAAGATTATGTGGAACTTGATGATGACTTTATTAATAAATGCAATGCTACTACTGATGCAAGTAATATTAAAAAGCTTCTTGCACAACGTGCTGTTAGATATAAACTGTCTCCTGATCCTAAATTTGCCACATCTCCTATAAACATTAAGGATAAGGATTATGATTTTTCTCTTGATTTATCTCATATATC
The DNA here is from genome assembly GCF_019359855.2 of Lolium perenne. Taxonomy (NCBI): domain Eukaryota; kingdom Viridiplantae; phylum Streptophyta; class Magnoliopsida; order Poales; family Poaceae; genus Lolium; species Lolium perenne. Next base: position 168,080,446 of record NC_067244.2, read on the forward strand.
TATTGTTGAGAAAACACCTTTTTGTGGTACTGAAAAAGAAAGTGCTGTAGAACACATGATTGAGTTGTCTACTCTGAGTAGCTTGTTTTCTGATGATACCAAGAAGCGTACTTATTTTGCTGCTAAAAATTTTCCTTTCTCATTAAAGGATGATGCTAAAACTTGGTATAATAGTTTGCCTCCTGATTCTATTGATAGTCCAAGTGGTTTGCTGCTTTTTTCTTTCGGAAATACTTTTCTGCTAGTGCTCAAAATATTGCTTTGCAGAAAATTTATAGTTTTGACCAGGAAGATGTAGAGAAATTGCCTGAAGCTTGGGCAAGATTTTGCTCTCTTATCAAAGCTCGGCCTGGACATGATTTGGAAAAGCATGACCTACTTGATATATTTTATAGTGGACTAACCATTGAGTCTAGGGCATACCTGGATAGTTGTGCTGGTTGTGTTTTCAGGAAAAGAACTCCAGACGAAGCGGAAGAATTATTGGCTAAAATAGGCCGGAATCATGATGATTAGACTACACCTGAACCAACCCCAACGCCAATATTGAAGAAGAGGGGTATGATTAAATTAAATGATGAAGATATGAGGGAAGCCAAGAAATCTCTTAAGGAGAAAGGTATTAAATCTGAAGATGTGAAGAATTTACCTCCCATAGAAGATTTATGTAAGATAACTCCCCCTTCATCCATGATTGAGGTACATTCTCTTCAACGCTTTAGTAGGGAAGATATTCCGTACTCAAAACCTCCTGATCAATGTTTAGATGAGTTTGATAATTATATTGTTAAGCAAGATAACTTTAATATGAGAGTAGAGAATCATTTAATGGAAAATTCTCAAGCTATTAGTGAATTGCATGATATTGTGGAGAGAACCTCCAATGATGTTAAGATGCTTGTTAAACATTTTCATATGGTTCAAACTCAAATTGATCAACTCACTAAAGTGCAAAATGACTTGTTAAAAAATAGTTCTAAAGAAAAACATGCTTATGAAGTAACAACTAGAGGTGGTGTTTCTACTCAGGATCCTCTATATCCTGAGGGGCATCCCAAAAGAATTGAACAAGATTCTCAACGAACTGAAACTAGTGCTCCTTCTAAGAAAAAGAAGAAGAAACATAAAACTGTTGTAGAATCCTCTGAGCCTGTTAATGATCCTAATAGTATTTCTATTTCTGATGCTGAAACTGAAAGTGGTAATGAACATGATAAAGATAATTATAAGAATGATGCTTCTGATAAAGAAGAGGTTGAAGATGAACCTGAAAAGCATGCTAAAAATAAAAAGTACACTAAAGAAGATTTTATTGCTAAGAAACATGGTAATGAAAGAGAACCTTGGGTTCAAAAGCAAATGCCTTTTCCTGCTAAGAAACTAAAATCAACGGAAGAAGAACACTATAATAAATTTTGTGATTGGATGAAACCTTTGTTCTTGCAAATCCCTTTGACTGATGCTATTAAATTGCCTCCTTATTCAAAGTATATGAAAGATATTGTCTCTAACAAAAGGAAAATTCCTAATGAGGAGATTTCCACTATGCTCGCTAATTACTCTTTCAATGGCAAGGTTCCAAAGAAGCTGGGCGACCCAGGTATACCGACTATTCCTTGTTCCATCAAGAATAATTATGTTAGAATTGCTCTATGTGATTTGGGAGCAGGAGTTAGTGTTATGCCTTTTTCTCTTTACAAGAGACTTGATTTAGATAAATTGATACCAACTGATATATCTTTGCAAATGGCTGATAAATCTACTGCTGTTCCTGTTGGTGTATGTGAGGATGTTCCTGTTCAAGTTACTCAAAATTGCTTAATATTAACTGATTTTGTTGTGTTGGAAATGCCTGAAGATGATAATATGTCTATTATTCTTGGAAGACCTTTTCTTAACACTGCATGGGCTGTTATTGATTGCAATAAAGGAAAAGTTACTTTCAATGTTGATGACAAGGAACATACTGTTTATTTTCCCAAGAGGATTGATAAAGTATATGGAGTTAATACAATTTCTAATTTGAGATCTATCAAGGTGGGGGATATTGATTGTCCAATATATGAGCCTAAAGAAGAATATCAAACTCTTGTGATTGGATCCCTAGCAATACAATATAAGGTAACATGATTGATTTGAGGTTTATTTATTCTTATGACATGTACAAATTATTTGGTGACAAGACTTGATCAACCTTGTTAACAAGTACATTATATATGCATAGAGGAGCTAAACAACATTTCTTTCTTTCTCCACTTGTTTTACTTGCTGTAGCACTACTTGTTTTGCAAGATGCTTTAGTTGTTTAGAGGTTTGAAAAATCTTTTTCTGCCCTGTAATAATAATTTTAACACCCAAAAATGTGCGTATTTCAAAGTTTTCAAAAATTTACAAAAATTATACCGTTGTTATCACCAGATTTTAGCCAAATCAGAAGATGGGCCGTGATTGAGATGGGCTTGGAAGATATGCACATGAAGTGTTTATGAATTGGCCTCGTGCGAGAGTTTGGGCTAGATTGCCCGTGTATCTGTACATTATAGTAGATCACGTTTCAGTTTAGAATTAAGAGATAGAGTTTGGTTCGTACACAATTAGGTTTATTCCAAATATAGAAAGTCCACGGACTATAAATATGTACCTAGGGTTATTGAGAAAGGAGGACGATCACGTTCACAACAAACACAATCTAGGCGCATCGCCACCCCTTGTTTCGAGGGTTTCTTCCGGGTAAGCGTCATGCTGCCTAGATTGCATCTTGCGATCTAGGCAGTATCAGTTTATTCGTTATCTTGTGTTGCTCGTACTGAAGCCTTGTTGATGGCGAGTAACACCGTTATCATAGATGTTTTTGGGCTAGCATCGATACTTTTCTGATATGTTTGCTTAGTTATGCTGCCCCTAAATATCTAGCTGCCTTTGCACCTATCTTGGGTGTAAGGGCAGCGTCTTGCTTGAACTTTATTTAGTAGATTTGATCTGTTATGGTTGATCCTTGTTCTCCAAGGATTTGTTTGATATCCGCATGGTCAGGCCTTGCAAACGGGTTGAATGATCCAGTAGTGCGTGAGGTATGGTTTGCCGATCCAACAGGAGTTGTTCCGGGAATTGACTCTGTGTTGGTTTTTAGGCCTCTTCTTGGATTAGTTTTCTGCTATCTTTCGTATCTGCCAGGCTCAACTACGTGTAGGATGTTCCAATTATGCGGTGAAAACCCTAGACTGCCGTAGATTGATTTAACTTGGTATTGATCAAGCAGGAACCCCATGTTATCGTAGATGCAATATGAACCATGGATGAATCGGCTCTTTAAGCTGATCCACAGGGTAACCTGAGAGCCGATCGAGGCTCGGATTTAATGTTTACGTGTCTGCCATGCAGGAAATTAATCGAAGCAATCCATCACCCTCCTGACCAGGTATAGGTCAGGTGGCACGCCCTCGCATTTAGCCAGGACGCGTGCCGGAGCATTGCGGGCCGTCGCCCGAGGGACCAGGACCCACCAGCAGTTCTGGGAGCCTCCCGGCTCTTCGTGTTGCTCGTCGCTGCTCGCCGGTGAGTTTTGGCAGGCAACACATTCTGGCACGCCCGGTGGGACATTCTACAGCAACTACGTCAACATCTTCGGCTGAGATGTCGGACGAACCAATCAAGTACGAAGATCTGCCTGAGGATCACAAGAAGAAATATGATGAGATTAAAGCTGTCTTCGAAGCCGATTGATGACCCACAAGTATAGGGGGTGTATCGTAGTATTTTCGATAAGTAAGAATGTCGATCCCAACGAGGAGCAGAAGGTGTTGACAAGCAGTTTCGATGAAGGATTCACTGTAAATGCTCACAGACAAGTATTCAGGGGGTTTTGATGTAACAGTTGAATAAAGTACGAGTAAGTAAAGTGCGAGAGTAACAATTGCAGCGAGTGGCCCAATCCTTTTTAGCACAAAGGACAAGCCGGTTTGTTTACTTATAATGACCAAACGTTCTCGAGGACACACGGGATTTTAGTCTAGTGCTTTCGCTACATACGGCTAAATAATCTTCATTGTTATGATAAGTGTTGTGTGGGTGAACCTATGCTAATGTACCGCCCTTCCTAGGACTAATACATACTTGTGATTATACCCCTTGCAAACATCCGCAACTACAAGAAAGTAATTAAGAATAAATCTAACCACAGCCTTAAACTCTGAGATCCTGCGATCCCTCCTGCATCGATATACCAACGGGGGTTTAGGTTTCTGTCACTCCGGCAACCCCGCAATCGGCAAACGAGTACAAGATGCATTCCCCTAGGCCCATAAATGGTGAAGTGTCATGTAGTCGACGTTCACATGACACCACTAGAAGAATAACACCACAACTTAAATATCATACAATTGAATATTACTCATCCATAGTTCACTACTAACATTTAGACTTCACCCATGTCCTCAAGAACTAAACGAACTACTCACGAGACATCATATGGAACATGATCAGAGGTGATATGATGATGAATAACAATCTGAACATAAACTTGGTTCAATGGTTTCACTCAATAGCATCAACAACAAGTAGGAATAGATACCGGAAGAGTTTCCCCTATCAAACAATCAAGATCAAACCCAAATTGCTACGGCGGTGACGAGGTGCTGCGGTGGAGACGGCGGTGATGATGGTGGAGATGATGATGATGATGGTGATGGAGATGATGTCCAGCTCGATGACGATGACGATGGCATCGATTTCCCCCTCCCGGAGGGAATTTCCCCGGCGGATTCCTGCCCGCCGGAGAGCTCTTTTCTCTCTGGTGTTCTCCGCCCCGCAGAGGCGGCTGTAACTCTTCGTGAGGAACCCTCTGTGGCTTAGGTTTTCGGGACGAAGGGTTTCGCGAAGAAAAGGAGGCGAAAGGGGCTGTGGGGCCCCCACACCACATGGTGGCGCGGCCAGGCCATGGGCCGCGCCGCCCTATGGTGTGGGCCCACCCTGGGTCCAGCTGGCTCCTCCTTCTGGCTTCCTTCGTCATCTTGAAAAATAGGATTTTTGGTATAATTTCCTCCCACAGTTGATCTTCCGAAATATCGCGTTCTGACGGTGCTTTTTCCAGCAGAATCCTGGCTCCGGTGCTTGACCCTCCAATAATGATGAAACATGCAAAATAGATGAAATAACATAAGTATTGTATCCAAATATGAAATATATCAATGAATAACAGCAAATTATGATATAAAATAGTGATGCAAATTGGACGTATCAACTCCCCCCAAGCTTAGACTTCGCTTGTCCCCAAGCGAGACTGAACTCAGTAAACAGGGCCACATGTTTATGGAGTGAATAGTCGATAAATAAAATACGGACAAGAAGCATCATATTCATTCACACAAAACATTATAGTAAACAACTTCTTCATAACTCAACTTGAAATAAGTATAAGGTAATCACAAATAAAGGTGCATAAGGAATCATAGTTGGTGATGGCAAACTTCGTTCTTGGTCGGAGAACAATTAACAGATTATATTTATCTCATTGAGCAGCGCTCTCATGTTAAAGTTTATAAGGCACAACTTGCATACTCAATCTTAATGGTCTCCTCATGATCATTGATACTTGCAAAGCTATATTCATTCAGATAAAACTTGTACTAAACAAGGAAGAATAATAACATGATGAAGCATATCACAATATAATGGTTTGATAACAACAACTCAAATGCTTGCTTGAGATGGAGGGAAATAGGTTTACTGACTCAACATAAAGTAAAAGACAGGCCCTTCGCAGAGGGAAGCAGTGATTAAATCATGTGCTAGAGCTTTTTCAGTTTTGAAATCATATAGAGATAATAAAAGTAACATTTTGAGAAGTGTTTGTTGTTGTCAACGACTGGTAGCGGGTACTCTAACCCCCTTGCCAAACAACCTTCAAAGAGCGGCTCCCATTTTATTTTAATTTTGTGTGGCACTCCTTCCAACCTTTCTTTCACAAACCATGGCTAACCGAATCCTCGGGTGCCTGCCAACAATCTCATACCATGAAGGAGTGCCTTTTTATTTTAGTTTTATTATGATGATGACACTCCCCCCAACCTTTGCTTACACAAGCCATGGCTAACCGAATCCTTCGGGTGCCGTCCATCAATCACATACCATGGAGGAGTGTCTATTTAGTTTAATTAATTTGGGACTGGGAATCCCATTGCCAGCTCTTTTGCAAAATTATTGGATAAGCGGATGAAGCCACTAGTCCATTAGTGAAAGTTGCCCGACAAGATTGAAAGATAAAACACCACATACTTCCTCATGAGCTATAAAACATTGACACAAATAAGAGATACTAAGTTTTGAATTGTTTAAAGGTAGCACATGAAGTATTTACTTGGAACGGCAGAAAATACCATGTAGTAGGTAGGTATGGTGGACACAAATGACATAGGTTTGGGTTCAGGTTTGGATGCACGAGAAGTATTCCCTCTCAATACAGGTCTTTGGCTAGCAAGGCTAATTAGCAAGCATAAGAGTTGAAGGAAACAAACAAATATACATGTGATAGAAACAATCATGCATCTTCCTTGTAAGCACAAACAATTTTAACTTCAGAATAATAAGCTATGAGCTAACAAGAAAGAAAGACAATGAAACAACTACATGTATTTCTCTTTTCTACTTAAACCTCAAAGTGTTGTTGCTATGGACCAATGCTAAGTTTGCCAAAACCAAATAGATTTATTCAATGCTTCCAAAGTGATACCAATACTAATGACAAGATAAATCATATAATAGAGATTGCAAACTAAAATAAGATGTGCAATATGTAAATGATAAGACTTCTCATTAATATTTCATAACGACAACTCACACCAAGGGATACATAGATAACCAACTAAAGGAGAGATACTTCCACACTGCAACCCATCTTATATGATAACTTCCCTATTCATGATATGACACTACTTGACAATCAAAAGTAAAAGGTAGTGATGATGTGATACCGCAGCACTCCCCCAAGCTTGGAACAAACCAAGGGGACGCCAATACCGATGATGAATTACTCCTTTGGCGATGGTGGTGATGAATTCCTGACAAGCTTCTCAATAAGCTCCTGAAGCTCATCAATCCTGTATGTGAGATTGCGAATCATCTCCGAATTGTGCTCGACGCGGTTAAGAAGTCTGTCCCACGGTGAGTCCCAACTCTTGGAGTTATTTCCCCACTCTTCAGCCTCAGACTCCCTCCTTCCTGCAGTGTTAGAGCGATCTATATCCCACTGGCTAGGCAATGCTGCCTTGGGAGTCCCTTCAATTTGATTATTGAAAATTAGATTGTGGAAGGGGTGATGAGTGCCTGATAAGGATGTCTTCGGAGCTAGGTAATGACGTGGAACCGCTCCTCCAGTGCGAATTCTTGCGCTCTTGTTTGCACTAAAAGGGTTGTCCACCACCTTGATGCTTGCAATGGTAGCACGCTGGTGTGTGCGCAAATCTTCCTCCATCTCTTCTTCATCCTCTTCCTTGACGTCCTTGTCCTCCTCTTTCCACTCAAGATCTCGATTATCTTCATCCGGAAGCTCCTTACACTTGTTCTTGGAGACCATGGTGCTTCTAAACTGAAAACAGATCCTGGCAGAAACAGCTCGAAACAAAACACGTCGAGAAAATGATATATGGACCTCCAGGGGTCCGGGGGATTATATAGCAAAAAATTTCACGACAAACGGAAAGTACCAGATCGAACCAGAGTCGGAAAGGGGCGACGAGGCGGCCAGACCATAGGTCGGCGCGCGGGCCTGTGTCAGGCCGCGCCGGCCTATGGTGGCACGCCCTCGTGCGTCCTTTCCACTCCGTTTCGAACTCGTAATTTTTCATATTTTCCAAAAACAGCAAAAATATTGTTCGGAAAGTAAATTGCGAACTTTTCATTACCAGTACTGTTACCTATTCAAAGTCGAGTTCTGGCGGACTGTCAATTTGTCCTTTGATGAAAGCCTCCGGTGTTTCCACTTGGATAATATCAACATCAACATTATAGGAATCACCTGAGATATAATGCTTGAGTCTTTGTCCATTCACCACTTGCGTAGCATTGCCTTGGAGAGAGCTAATTTTAATTGCTCCTGAACGATACACCTCCTCAACAACATATGGTCCTTCCCATTTCGAGAGTAATTTCCCTGCAAAGAGTCTGAGACGAGACCGATACAATAGGACTTTATCCCCAACATTAAATTCTCTTTTGATAATCCTTCTATCATGCCATTTTTAACTTTCTCTTTAAAGAGTTTAGCATTTTCATAAGCTTCACTTCTCCATTCATCTAGAGAACTTAATTGCAACAACCTCTTATCACCAGCTAGTTTAGGATCTTTATTTAATTCTCTAACAGCCCAATAAGCTTTGTGTTCTAGTTCTAAAGGTAAATGACAAGCTTTCCCATAAACCATTTTATAAGGTGACATTCCCATGGGATTTTTATAAGCAGTTCTATAAGCCCATAGTGCATCCTTCAATTTACTAGCCCAATTCTTTCTAGTTTTATTAACGGTCTTTCCCAAAATAGATTTAATCTCTCTATTTGATAATTCTACTTGACCACTAGTTTGAGGATGATAAGCGGAAGCAATTCTATGATTAATACCATACCTAGCAAGAGTTTTTCTAAAACCTCCATGAATAAAATGAGAACCTCCATCAGTCATAATATATCTAGGTACTCCAAATCTAGGAAAAATAATGTCTAAAAGCATTCTTAAAGAGGCCTCACCATCAGCACTTTTTGTAGGTATGGCTTCCACCCATTTAGTAACATAATCAACAGCAACAAGTATATGAGTATTACCTTCTGAAGACGGAAAAGGTCCCATGAAGTCAAATCCCCAACTATCAAATGGTTCAATAACAAGAGTATAATTCATAGGCATTTCATTACGTCTGGAGATATTACCAACCCTTTGGCATTCATCACAAGATAAAATAAACTTTCTTGCGTCCTTGAAGAGAGTTGGCCAATAAAAACCTGATTGTAGAACCTTTTGCGCGGTTCTTTCTCCGGCGTGATGTCCTCCATAAGCACTACCATGACATTTACTCAATATCTCTTGTTGTTCATATTCGGGAACACACCTTCGCAGAATACCATCCACTCCTTCTTTATATAAGTGTGGGTCATCCCAGAAATAATGCCTCAAGTCATAAAAGAATTTCCTCCTTTGCTGAGCTGAAAAGGTTGGAGGCAAGTACTTGGAAACAATAAAGTTAGCATAATCAGCATACCAAGGACTGTCTCGCGAGCTCACCTTTATTACAGCTAATTGTTCATTTGGAAAACTATCATTAACTGGAACAGGATCATAAGCAATATTTTCCAATCTAGACAAATTATCAGCAACAGGATTATCAGCACCTTTCCTATCTACAATATGTAAATCAAATTCTTGCAAAAGAAGTACCCATCTAATAAGCCCCGGCTTAGCATCTTTCTTTGTCATAAGGTATCTAATTGCAGCATGATCAGTATGAATAGTAACTTTTGAATCAACAATATAGGATCTAAATTTATCACAAGCAAAGACTACAGCTAATAATTCTTTTTCAGTTGTAGCATAATTTCTTTGAGCAGCATCAAGAGTTTTACTAGCATAATGAATAACATTCAGTTTTTTATCTACTCGCTGTCCAAGAACAGCGCCTACAAAGAAAATCACTAGCATCACACATAATTTCAAATGGTAAGTTCCAATCAGGAGGTTCAACTACAGGAGCAGTTGTTAAGGCTTTCTTTAGAGTTTCAAAAGCTTCCTTACAATCATCATCAAAAACAAAAGGTACGTCTTTTTGAAGAAGATTAGTAAGAGGCTTTGAAATCTTGGAGAAATCTTTAATAAATCTCCTATAAAACCCAGCATGACCAAGAACACTACGAATACCTTTAACATCCCTCGGATAGGGCATCTTCTCAATTGCTTCAACTTTAGCTCTATCAACTTCAATACCTCTCTCAGAAATTTTATGTCCCAATACAATTCCTTCATTAACCATAAAGTGGCATTTCTCCCAATTAAGAACAAGGTTAGTTTCTTCACATCTCTGCAAAACTTTATCAAGATTTCGCAAGCAGCTATCAAAAGAATTCCCATAGACGGAAAAATCATCCATGAATACTTCTACAATACTCTCGCAAAAACCTTGAAAAATAGCAGACATGCATCTTTGAAAAGTAGCAGGAGCATTACATAAACCAAAGGGCATACGCCTATAAGCATAAGTTCCATAGGGACAAGTAAAAGTGGTTTTCTCTTGATCTTTAGCTTTAACAGCAATTTGTGAAAACCCAGAATAACCATCAAGAAAGCAAAAATGAGTATTTTTAGACAATCTTTCTAACATTTGATCAATAAATGGTAAAGGATAATGATCTTTCTTAGTAACTTTATTAACTTTTCGAAAATCAATGCACATTCTATACCCTACAACTACTCTTTGAGGGACGAGCTCATCATTATCATTAGGCACAACAGTCATTCCTCCTTTCTTGGGAACGCAATGCACAGGACTAACCCATCTACTATCAGCAATAGGATATATAATACCAGCTTCAAGAAGTTTTAATACCTCGTTCCTTACCACTTCCTTCATCTTCGGAATTAGACGACGCTGATGTTCAACAACAGGCTTTGCATCATCTTCCATATTAATAGCATGTTGGCAAATAGAAGGAGAAATCCCCTTCAAATCATCAAGAGTGTAGCCAATAGCTCCTCGGTGTTTCTTCAATATTTCCAATAACCTTTCTTCTTCAAACTTTGAAAGCTTAGAACTAATAATAACAGGATATATTTTCTTATCATCAATATGAGCACATTTAAGATTATCAGGTAAAGGCTTTAAATCAAAAACAGGATCTTCCTTTGGTGGCGGTGTTGTACCCAAATCTTCCACCGGTAAATCATGCTTGAGAATAGGTTGACGAAGAAAAATTTCCTCAAGCTCATCTCTTTCTTTCCTAAAAACTTCACTCTCGCTATCCTCCAAATGTTGCTGCAAAGGATTGTTAGGAACAAGAACAATAGATGCACATTGCTCCATTTTAAAATCATCACTAGGCAAATCAGCTTTATAAGGAGTTTTGGTAAATTTAGAGAAGTTAAACTCATAAGATTCACCAGCAAATTTAGTCAAAATTTTCTCTTTCTTGCAATCTATAATAGCTCCACAAGTATTTAGAAAAGGTCTACCAAAAATGATAGGACAATAATCACTAGCAGCAGAACCAAGTACCAAAAAGTCAGCAGGATATTTAATCTTACCGCATAGAACTTCCACATCTCGAATAATACCAATTGGAGAAATAGTTTCTCTATTAGCCAGCTGAATAACCACATCAATATCTTCAAGTTCACAAGAATCAATTTCGTGCATAATCTCCGTGTAAAGCTCATAAGGAATAGCACTAACACTTGCACCAATATCACATAATCCATAATAGCAATGATCACCAATTCTAACAGATAGCATAGGAACACTAACTTGTTTGGGTTTATTAGGATGTGAAACAATATTAGAAGCATCTTCACAGAAAATAATATGACCATCCTCCACATTTTCAGTCACAAGATCTTTAACTATTGCAACAGCAGGTTCAACTTTTATTTGTTCTTCAGGTTCTACAGGTTTCTTTTCACTTTTATGAACCGCGCTATTTATAACGGAGTACTCCTTCATTTTAGCAGGGAAAGGAGTTTTTTCAATATAAGCTTCAGGAATAACACGATCAGCAGTTTCAACTACAACGCATTTATTAATAGATGAATCAATTTTATCTTTATACGGTTCATGATACTTATCAAAATTCTTCTTTGGCAATTCATAATGAGAGGCAAAAGCTTTATAAAGATTTGCAGCAACTTGAGAATCAAGACCATATGTAGCACTCATATTACGGAATTTATCAGTATCCATAAAAGCTTCAATGCATTTATAATCATAAATTATACCTGATTCTCTATCCTTGTCGTTCTCCCAACCTTCAGTATTTTCTTGGATCCGATCAAGAAGGTCCCTTTTAAACTCTTCTTTGTTGCGTGTAAATGATCCAGAACAAGAAGTATCCGGCAAGGTCTTGTCTTGAAAAGAAAGTCTTGCATAGAAATTATCAATAATAACATTACCAGGAAGCTCATGAATGGGGCATTTGAGCATTAAAGACTTCAATCTCCCCCAAGCTTGGGCAATACTCTCTCCATCATGAGGCCAAAAATTATATATGCGATTCCGATCCTTGTGAATTTCACTTGGAGGATAGAACTTAGAATAAAACCGGGGCACAATATCATTCCATTCAAGAGAATCCTCATTATCCAGTAATTTATACCAATGCGCCGCCTTACCAGACAGCGATAAAGAGAATTGTTTCTTCCTCACTTCATCCATAGCAATACCTGCACACTTGAATAAACCGCATAATTCATGCAAGAACAATAAATGATCTCCAGGGTGAACAGTTCCATCCCCTTCATAGCGGTTATCCATAACACGTTCAATAATTTTCATAGGTATTTTATATGGTATCACTTCCTCACCTGGCGCCTCATCCACTACCGTTGCAGTAGTAGTAGATTTCCCAAATAGAAATTGAAGAGAAGATCTCTCCATAATGACTTATGGCAGCAGGCAGAAATAAAATCAGCACAAACAGTAAAGGTTCTCCTTACCAATTCCACTTACCAATAGCGCTTCACTCCCGGCAACGGCGCCGTAAAATAGTCTTGATGACCCACAAGTATAGGGGGTGTATCGTAGTATTTTCGATAAGTAAGAATGTCGATCCCAACGAGGAGCGAGAAGGTGTTGACAAGCAGTTTCGATGAAGGATTCACCGTAAATGCTCACAGACAAGTATTCGTGGGGTTTTGATGTAACAGTTGAATAAAGTACGAGTAAGTAAAGTGCGAGAGTAACAATTGCAGCGAGTGGCCCAATCCTTTTTAGCACAAAGGACAAGCCGGTTTGTTTACTTATAATGACCAAACGTTCTCGAGGACACACGGGATTTTAGTCTAGTGCTTTCGCTACATACGGCTAAATAATCTTCATTGTTATGATAAGTGTTGTGTGGGTGAACCTATGCTAATGTACCGCCCTTCCTAGGACTAATACATACTTGTGATTATACCCCTTGCAAGCATCCGCAACTACAAGAAAGTAATTAAGAATAAATCTAACCACAGCCTTAAACTCTGAGATCCTGCGATCCCTCCCCGCATCGATATACCAACGGGGTTTAGGTTTCTCACTCCGGCAACCCCGCAATCGGCAAACGAGTACAAGATGCATTCCCCTAGGCCCATAAATGGTGAAGTGTCATGTAGTCGACGTTCACATGACACCACTAGAAGAATAACACCACAACTTAAATATCATACCATTGAATATTACTCATCCATAGTTCACTACTAACATTTAGACTTCACCCATGTCCTCAAGAACTAAACGAACTACTCACGAGACATCATATGGAACATGATCAGAGGTGATATGATGATGAATAACAATCTGAACATAAACTTGGTTCAATGGTTTCACTCAATAGCATCAACAACAAGTAGGAATAGATACCAGAAGAGTTTCCCCTATCAAACAATCAAGATCAAACCCAAATTGCTACGGCGGTGACGAGGTGCTGCGGTGGAGACGGCGGTGATGATGGTGGAGATGATGATGATGGTGATGGAGATGATGTCCAGCTCGATGACGATGATGATGGCGTCGATTTCCCCCTCCCGGAGGGAATTTCCCCGGTGGATTCCTGCCCGCCGGAGAGCTCTTTTCTCTCTGGTGATCTCCGCCCCGCAGAGGCGGCTGTAACTCTTCGTGAGGAACCCTCTGTGGCTTAGGTTTTCGGGACGAAGGGTTTCGCGAAGAAAAGGAGGCGAAAGGGGCTGTGGGGCCCCCACACCACATGGTGGCGCGGCCAGGCCATGGGCCGCGCCGCCCTATGGTGTGGGCCCACCCTGGGTCCAACTGGCTCCTCCTTCTGGCTTCCTTCGTCATCTTGAAAAATAGGATTTTTGGTATAATTTCCTCCCACAGTTGATCTTCCGAAATATCGCGTTCTGACGGTGCTTTTTCCAGCAGAATCCTGGCTCCGGTGCTTGACCCTCCAATAATGATGAAACATGCAAAATAGATGAAATAACATAAGTATTGTATCCAAATATGAAATATATCAATGAATAACAGCAAATTATGATATAAAATAGTGATGCAAATTGGACGTATCACCGATCTCATCGGCTCTTTCGAGAGAACCCGTAAACATGGCATTAGGTTCAAAGGATTCTCACCCGACGGCGTTCTCGATGAAGTAGATATGTCTCTCCCTTCAGAGGAACGCACCAGGGCTCTGCGCCAGGAAGTTAATTACATGGTGGCTCATTCTCTACACCGTCATTCTGAGAGCCTGGTGAACACTTTGGAGCGTATTGCGGTTCGCGTGGTTCAGGAAATCATGAAGCATCAGTACTCTCCATCAGGGCCTGCCCTAGGAACTGACCAGGGAGAAATACCGTTCCACACCAGACCGCAGCTGCCATTCACGCTTGCAGCTCCAGAGCCACAGGGTTCACCGGCATACGTCGTCTACAAGGTTGGAGGCGATCCTGGCGATTGCCAATTCCTGTATGAGCCGCCTAAAGAAATCCCACATGGAAACGTGTGCACATACGTGCCGGACTGCAATAACTTGGCGCGCACGAACCAGATTGCAGCAGGAGGGATTTCTGGAGCAGACGCCGATAAACAGGCGTGGCTAGCTAAATATGCCACCGGAACGAGTCATGAAAGCTCAGCCCCTGCAGCTCATACCGTGGAACAAATCAGTACAATCTTGAGAGACCAGTTCGGCATCCTGCCAAAGAGGAGAACAGTCGGCTATTCCAAGCCGTACCCCAACGAATATGATTTGATTCCGCCGCCGCCCAAGTATCGGCTCCCTGAGTTCTCAAAGTTCAATGGATCAGAAGGGGCTAGCTCAATCGAGCATGTGAGCCGATATTTGGCGCAGTTAGGCATGATTTCAGCATCAGACCCGTTACGTGTGAGGTTTTTCGCGCAATCTCTCACAGGACCAGCTTTTGGGTGGTACACCTCGTTGCCACCAGATTCAGTCCGAACGTGGAAGCAACTGGAAGAGCAGTTTCATGTTCAATATCACTCAGAAGCTACCGAGGCTGGCATTGCCGATCTGGCGTAGGTGCGGCAGAAGCGAGGAGAGACGGTGTCAGAATACATTCAGCGTTTCAGGACTGTCAAGAACCGATGTTATTCGGCTCGTTTAACTGAGAAAGAAACAGTCGATCTGGCAGTGTTGGGCCTCGCAGTGCCGATCAAGGATCTGGCCTTCCAAGTGGAATACAATTCACTGGCGCACATGGTTCAGAAATTAACATTGTATGAGCAGCGCCACCCAGAACTGTACCAAGATAAGTTCAAACGCCCGATAGGCCTGGTCGAGACAGAAGAAGTTGAGGACTTTGCAGAAGACCAGGAAGTAGCTGTGGCTGAATGGGCTCGGGGGGCAGCTCCCGTGTCCTGCAAATGGGTGAAACAACAAGGACCAGCAAGAGGGTTTGACTTTGATGTAAGCAAAGCTGAGCAGATATTCGATTTATTGCTTAAGGAAAAACAGCTGAAGTTACCCGAAGGCCATAAAATCCCTACGGCGCAAGAAATGAACGGGAGACCGTACTGCAAGTGGCATCACTCGTTCACCCATATCACCAATGACTGCAAAGAACTGCGTCGGCAGATTCAAACGGCGATAGAACAAGGCCGTTTGATCCTTGGTCAGTTTGCCATGAAAGTGGACACGCAACCGTTTCCTGGCGTCAACATGGTGGAAATCAATCACTCCACGAGGCACTAGCTAGATTTCTCATTCGATATTAACATGGCAGGGCCTGTATACCACCATGGCAGGGATAAAGAAGAAATCGGTCACTCCCGTGGCAAGGAAAAGGAGGGGGCCGGCCCACGCGACCGGCCCCGATGTGATGACAGACGGTACATCACCGAGGAACAAGTGAGAAACGTGCGGTATCAACGACCGCTCTCTGCGCATCTCCTTAACAAATATGAGCATCAGTACGACCGACGCCGGCGGTACGACGTAGATGACGAAAGATATCATCGGTCTGATGTAGACAACAGAAAATATCGTCGGTATGATAGAGACGACGAAGGATATGAGCACCGCGCTAAGGGGAAGTCAAGAGAGCAGGAAGACATGGGCAGACACTGGGATTGTCCTTTCTTTAAGCACTGCTGGGATTCAGGAATGAGCCGATTACCTACAATCGACAACTGCCCGAAATGCAGACAGCAGAAGAAGGACACGAGTGAGGTTTCAGTGTTCAAGCGTCTACGGCCTCTCCCATCTCAGAACAGACGAGCTGAGTCATCTCGAGGGGAAGATTTTGAGGAGTCAGAGGATGAAGAAGAAGATAGATACCACCGGCCAAGGTGGTGCCCTGATGGACTCAGTCACTCCCAAAAGCGCAGGGTTCAGCGGCTACGTAGCTTGGAGGAAGCCGAGGCGCAATACCTGCACACGTTGAGGAAAGCGCGGCCTGATCTGGCCGTGAAAATTCAGCAAACTTTGGAGGCGGAGAATCGCCCACCGAAGAAAGAATGGCGCCCCAAACAAATAAAAGCCGATGCGAAGGCATCGGCTGGCACAAATATGGTGTTCATCCTTCCGTCGGAGTTTTGTGCTCCAAGAACCGAAGAAGTGCCGGTAGCACAGTTTGACTGCGGCCCACGGCCAGTCATCTTTGAAAAGCCATGGGAGAAGAGCTACAAACATTTGAAGGCCCTGTACCTAAAAGGTTTTATCAACGGGCAGCCTGTCGGCAAGATGATGGTTGACACAGGAGCGGTAGTCAATATAATGCCATACTCCATGCTACGGCGCTTGGGACGCGCTAACGCCGATCTGATCAAAACCAAGGTCACACTAAGCGACTTCAACGGCCAAGCATCAGAAACACAAGGCGTTCTGAACGTGGATCTAACCGTGGGCCGAAAAACCATCCCTACATCATTCTTCATCGTCGACAGCAAAAGCACCTACACTGTCCTGCTAGGGAGGGATTGGATTCACACCAACTACTGCATTCCATCCACAATAATGCACCAATGCCTGATACAGTGGGATGGAGATGAAGTGGAGGTCGTTCATGCAGATGACTCGATCGAGATCTCCATAGCTGGCATGAATATTTGGGACGCAGACGACCAAGAGACGATCTCTGGAGTCAGTTTGGACGGCTGTGAGCGCATCGAAGCTTCAAAAAATGGGGTGAGGCTGGTCTTATCCACCGGCCTGACAGAGTAGCAAGAGCAAAGTCAATGGACGTACGTGGCAAGGCCGATCCCTGCGATCGGCCCCAAAAAATAAAAAGCAATGATCTCACCTCAAGCATGTCACGTAGTCGTAGTAGGGAGACTTCCTCCCGTAGTAGAGCACAAATAAGGTGTAAATCTTCATTGAGCAATGCAATCGAAAAGGAGGCTGATTCCAGCAATCGGCCCAAATTATCCTCACCATACGTTTTGCCTGTGTTCAGCATCGATCTAGCAGGCGACGGAAAGCTAGGATATGGGTTTAGATCGGCTGATGAGCTAGAAGAGATTGACATTGGTCCTGGGGATAAGCCACGACCAACATTTATCAGCAAAAAGTTAGGGGATTTCTATTTTCGTGCCCTCGGGTCCTTAGTTGTGCTCAGTTTTCCCCAGCTCCTTAGTATTTCCTCAGTTTTACCCAAGCCTTTGTCTGAAACCATCACACGTGATGTAACGGCCGGTTGCCCGATGGTTGACCGTTATCTTCTGACTAGTGGGGCCATGTAGAGCCCGCAAAGACACGTCAGACCATCCATCTTTGTTTGACCGTAAGCATCGGTGTATCCCTGACCAAAACGCGCACGAGTGGGGCTTCGGTATATCGAATGACAAGTGGGCCATGGCGCTGATACAATGGGCAATACACGGGTAGGAATAGATTTTTAAACGGAGCTCTACAGCGATGGCACGGAGGAGGTGGCCTGCGGGGTGCCGAGATGAGATTGACGTTCACAAAGAACTGCATGAGGCGAGACCAGACGCATTAGATAGATATGAACTAGACGCGTTTAACCATGCAAAGAAGAGAAGAAATGGTCGACGACATCGACGACTACCTCAAAACTTTGACTGACCGTGTCCGACACGAACGCGAGCAATGTAGAGAAAACTAGTGTCTCTCCTTTCTGGCGTGTATAGATGGGTGCTAGAAAAGTGTGGTGGCGAAGGGAAAGACCTCGCGGTGGTCTGTGGCGTCCAGCATAGCGGGGCGGCGTGGCCGTGCCCACAGCGACGTGCATGCATGTTCGGCATTGGCATCAGCATGTACGTTCGGCATTGGCCTCGGCGGTATCTCTGGTGTGTTAGTGATCGAATGAGGGGACGGGATTGACGGTGCATCCCGACGGTGACCTAGCAGTGGCGGCGAGCATAGTCGTTCTGACCATGCCGATATCGGCATCAACATCGTTTGGAGGATGTGGTGCTCGAATCAAGGTGGGATTTGTTTCTTGTAAGCCAAAAGTGATTTGAAACAAGTTTCGTGTTGAAGGTTAGGTAACGAAAGTTTGTAACTAAGCCCAAAATTATACTAGCGCCATGGTGAGGTTCTTTTTGATAGAGCTATACGGTTGGGCAAACTTTTTTGACACTTTTTAGATAGGGTTCCTTGTTGTTACACGTATGGCGTCATGTATGGCAAATTTGGGGTCATTTGGAGATGTTCGAAAAAATCACTTTGCTTAAACGCATGTCGTTTCGTCTCACTGAAACCAGCTTTTCTAACAAGGTGATTTTTTCTACATTCTCTAAATGACCTCAAATTTCATACAGCTGATCTTCTATACATAGATAGATAGATGGTTTCGTTTTTACATTTTTCGAACTTTTTATTTCCCTTTATAATACCCAATTGATTTTTAGATTTTGTAACAAGTTATGGCATCATGTATGGCATCATTTTCGCCCTAAATTTCAAATTTTGTGAAACTTTCCCTTTTAGATATTCCTTGTTGTTATAGATATGGCATCATGTATGCCAAATTTTGTTAGGTCTCACTGAAACAAGCTTTTGTAACAAGTTAGGTTTTTTCGACCTTCTCAAAGGGATTTTTTTTCTACCTTCTCTAAATGACCTAAAAAATCATACAGACGATCTTCTATACAAAGATAGGTAGATTTTTTGTGTGAAAAGTAATGGCTACAACAAATCGGTGATGGTTTATCATTTTTGCGTGAAAATTAATGGCTACAACAAATCGGTGATGGTTTATCATTTTTTGCGTGAAAATTAATGGCTACAACAAATCGGTGATGGTTTATCATTTTTTGCGTGAAAATTAATGGCTACAACAAATCGGTGATGGTTTATCATTTTTTGCGTGAAAATTAATGGCTACAACAAATCGGTGATGGTTTATCATTTTTTGCGTGAAAATTAATGGCTACAACAAATCGGTGATGGTTTATCATTTTTTGCGTGAAAAGTAATGCCTAAAAGTGTTTATAATTTTTAGCGCGTGAAAATGAATACAGAAAACCGCCCTTTAGCATACTTAGAGAGTGGAAGGTAACCGCCGACAGAGAGAGAGAGAGGGGTTATCCTGGCCGTTAGATCATACGATCAACGGTCGGCGGGCACGATCCGCGTGACATGGGCTAGACCAATCAGGGCAATGTTGCACGTCTGCGAGAATTTGTGGAGGGAGAGGGCAAAACTGAGTAGTATCAAGAAACCAAGGGCACCTGTGTAATAAACAGAC
The DNA here is from genome assembly GCF_019359855.2 of Lolium perenne. NCBI lineage: Eukaryota > Viridiplantae > Streptophyta > Magnoliopsida > Poales > Poaceae > Lolium > Lolium perenne. The sequence goes on from NC_067244.2 coordinate 168,100,301, forward strand.
TAAGGGATTCAAATATGAGATTTTAAAAATGGAAAATGTGTGTTTTGTACAATGAAACCCATCTTGGCCTACCTCAAACTATTTGCAATACAAATATACATGAGTGTGAGAATTATGGCCTCATTTAGACAAAGTATGTTTTGGGGAAAGCTGTTTTGGGAAGGGCTTATTGTGGAAAACCATGCACCTTCATAGCTACTAGGTGATTTGAGAAGGCCTTTGAGAAGTGGCAATTTGTGGTAAAACTTGATTTATCTATGACTTATCTATGTTTTGAGAACTGGAAATTTGTGGTAAAGACTCCATGAGTATGTGCCACTATTTTTCAGAATTTTTTGCACATTAAATGACTCATTTAACTAGTTAATCCCATTTGTTGACTGTCTGTTGACCAGCCACTTGAGGGTAAAACTGAGCATATTGCACTAGCCAGTATTAGCACTCAAGGGGAAAACTGAGCACACAAAAAATGCTAGTATATGACTCGAGGTTATATCTGAGTATATCTAAATTTCCAGGGTTAGACTCGAGGACGCGTGTTGCGGTGCAGAAATGGAAGACGTGCAATTGTTGACGCGTAGACGCGGGTCGCGGTGCAGAAGTCGAAGACGTGCAATCGTGGACGCGTGTCGCATTGCAGAAGTCCAAGACGTGCAGACGTGCAGCGGTGGATGCGTAGGACGCGGGTCGCATTAACCACCCCTCTCCTTTATAGACGCCTCCTCTCACTATCTCTATCACTCTCACTCGCCCACGCAACGACGCCTCTCTCACGTCCCATCATCTTCTCCAAAGCAAAAAAACCCTCTCCCTCTCCCTCTCCTCTGCCGGCGAGATGGACAAGGAGAATGCCAATCCCATCATCCACGGCCCCGTCGGCTCCAAGCGCGACGCCTCCCTCTTTCGACGCCGTCCCCTCAACGGATGTCGCCGCCGCCTTCGCCGGTGCATTGGAGGCTGCTGCCGCCGGTGGCGGTCAGATCCCGCCGGGATATGACCCCTATGAGCCGGTGTCGTACGTCCCGCCCCCGAACCCCTACGACACCTTCCTGGAGGACCCATGGAGCGAGGTAACTACGGTTTGCTTCCTTTTTTGTTCCCCATTCCTTTTTGAACCCTATTTTTCCTGGTGTAGATGGATCTGTAGATGGATGAGCATTGGGCTAATATTTGCGCCGTTTTTATTCCATTTTGTTTTGATCACTTCTTGATTACCTTTAAGATTTGGGGTTCGGCCGTTCGGTTAATTTATGCAAGTAATAATTGGATCTCAATCAGTTAATTTATGCAAGTAATCATGGGATCTCAATCAGTTATTTTATGCACTAATCGAAAGATATCAACCGTTTAATTTTGCAAATAATCTGGAATGTGTTCAAGTTCAGATCTGGAATCTATTTCTTTGCCTATGATGAATCGTTGGGCACAAATTTTTACAGGGAGGGTTCAGCGAACCATTGCTGTGTACAAATCTGTTGTGCATGAGCTTTGGTTCGCTTACACCTTCCCTGTAGATATATAATCGTGCCCACTCTAACTGAGGCAGACTCTGTTTTTCCTAACTTTGTTATCATGCACGTTCGTCATCGTTGCAACTCATTCACTCATAGTTTCTGTTTGATATGGATCAGATGTCTGGCAGCGACGTCGGCAGCGACGACGAGGAGGAGGACGTCAAGACTCGCCAGGTGCTGCGGAGGCTGCAGGTCAGCCAGTACATCTCCTACTTCGCCAAGGGTGTCTACAGGTGCCCCTTCTGCACTAGGAGACTCGGCGGCACGGACTTCAACTACCTCGTCACGCATGCTGAGAACATCAGCAACACCTTCCCCAAGGTCGGCATGACGGTGAACGTCTACCCTTCCGCGCCAAGCACAGGGCGCTCGGCATGCACCTCCGCAGCATGCAACGGGTGGAGATCTCCGCCGGGCGCATGCCTCCGCTCAAGCCCAAGGCTCCCAAGGGGAGCAGCAACAACAAGTGGAGGGAGAGCCAGATGGGGTAGGCGGAGTCCTGGACGTGTGCTGCTGCTGCCTCCCATTTTGTTGTTGGGATCCCTTTGTTGTTAGTTAGGGATCCCTTGTTGTTATGTTGTTTGTATGATGGTGCTGTGAAGAACCTAGAACCTGTTACTATGTTGGCTGCTGTGTATGCAGCTTATTATCTAGGGAGGGATCCCTATTATCTATCCCTGTTCTACTATATTTTGTTGGCCCTACTTTGTTTTCTCGATTTACTATGACTGTGAATTTATCGTACATTACCCTGGATCCCTACTAGATTTGCTGCCATATTGGGCAAACAACGAGGGCCAAAAGGCACAAATAATTGAAGAAAGACAGAAATGCAAACTTCTCTAGATTTGATACTTATTTGGTGAAAAGGACAGAGAGAAAAGAGGGGGAAAAGGTGCTCTTAATAATGCCAATTTGGGGCCGAGAGAGACAGAACCCAGCTCCTGCTCACGTGCGCAACCAAACGCGGTCTCGTCCTGTCCCACGCGGTCCCTTTCTACCGGCCCCACACGACGTGGCCCCACACGTGACAGAACGGTCAACTAAACGGGAATCCTGCCGTCTGAGCTGCTTCTGCGGGTTTCAAACAAGGGCTTGGAAAAAACTGAGGAAAAACTAAGGAGCTGGGGAAAACTGAGTACAACTAAGGACCCGAGGGCACGAAAATAGAAATCCCAAAAGTTAGATCCACATCCGAGGGGACTGATGATAGCTTTGTTGAAAGAATACCCAGATTGCTTTGCCTGGGATTACACAGAGATGCCCGGGTTAGACAGGAGCATCATTGAGCATCGGCTCCCTCTTAAGAAAGGATTTCGGCCGTTCCAGCAGCGAGCACGACAGATGAAGGCCGAAATTTTAGAAGAAGTCAAGAAAGAGATCGAGAAAATGTTGAACGCTGATGTCTACGGGTGCTTCTATTCTTGTAGACAGTGTTGGGCCTCCAAGAGCAGAGGTTTGTAGGACAGCAGCAAGTTTTCCCTTAAGTGGATCACCCAAGGTTTATCGAACTCAGGGAGGAAGAGGTCAAAGATATCCCTCTCATGCAACCCTGCAACCACAAAGCAAGAAGTCTCTTGTGTCCCCAACACACCTAATAGGTGCACTAGTTCGGCGAAGAGATAGTGAAATACAGGTGGTATGAATATATATGAGCAGTGGCAACGGCACCAGAAAAGTGCTTTGCCCAGGACAAGAACAAGCAGTAGTAACGCAGCAGTAGTAACGCAAGAAACAAAGAAACAAGCAGCGATAGCAGTATTTAGGAACAAGGCCTAGGGATCAGACTTTCACTAGTGGACACTCTCAACATTGATCACATAACAGAATAGATAAATACATACTCTACACTCTTGTTGGATGATGAACACCATTGCGTAGGATTACACGAACCCTCAATGCCGGAGTTAACAAGCTCCACAATTCAATGTTCATATTTAAATAACCTTAGAGTGCATGAAAGATCAATACGACTAAACCAAGTACTAACATAGCATGCACACTATCACCTTCACACTATGTAGGAGGAATAGATCACATCAATACCATCATAGCAATAGTTAACTTCATAATCTACAAGAGATCATAATCATAGCCTACGCCAAGTACTAACACGGATGCACACACTGTCACCATTACACCGTGCAGGAGGAATAAAACTACTTTAATAACATCACTAGGGTAGCACATAGATAAATTGTGATACAAAACACATTGCAATCATAAAGAGATATAAATAAGCACTTCACTATGCCATTCATAACAGCGAATAAGTATTCTGTGAAATATAGCCTAAGAGACCCACACGGTGCACACACTGTCACCTTTACACACGTGGGACAAGGAGTCTCCGGAGATCACATAAGTAAAATTCACTTGACTAGCATAACGACATCTAGATTACAAGCATCATCATATGAATCTCAATCATGTAAGGCAGCTCATGAGATTATTGTATTGAAGTACATAGGAGAGAGATGAACCACATAGCTACCGGTACAGCCCCGAGCCTCGATGGAGAACTACTCCCTCCTCATGGGAGACAGCAGCGTTGATGAAGATGGCGGTGGTGTCGATGGAGAAGCCTTCCGGGGGCACTTCCCCGTCCCGGCGGCGTGCCGGAACAGAGAGTCCTGTCCCCCAGATCTTGGCTTCGCGATGGCGGCGGCTCTGGAATGTTTCTCGTACCGTGGCTTTTCGTCCCGAGGTTTAGGTCCAGGGGCTTTATATAGGCGAAGAGGCGGTGTCAGAAGGTCGAAGGGGCGCCGACACTATAGGGCGGCGCGGCCAGGGCCTGGGCCGCGCCGGCCTATGGTCTGGGTGGCCTGTGGCCCCCCTCTGGTCCTTCCCGGGTGTTCTGGAAGCTTCGTGGAAAAATAGGATTCTGGGCGTTGATTTCGTCCGATTCCGAGAATATTTCGTTACTAGGATTTCTGAAACCAAAAACAGCAGAAAACAGGAACTGGCACTTCGGCATCTTGTTAATAGGTTAGTTCCAGAAAATGCACGAATATGACATAAAGTGTGCATAAAACATGTAGATATCATCAATAATGTGGCATGGAACATAAGAAATTATTGATACGTCGGAGACGTATCAGCATCCCCAAGCTTAGTTTCTGCTCGTCCCGAGCAGGTAAACGATAACAAAGATAATTTCTAGAGTGACATGCCATCATAACCTTGATCATCCTATTGTAAGCATATGTAATGAATGCAGCGATCAAAGCAATGGTAAATGCAATGAGTAAACAAATGAATCATATAGCAAAGACTTTTCATGAATAGTACTTTCAAGACAAGCATCAATAAGTCTTGCATAAGAGTTAACTCATAAAGCAATAATTCAAAGTAAAGGTATTGAAGCAACACAAAGGAAGATTAAGTTTCAGCGGTTGCTTTCAACTTGTAACATGTATATCTCATGGATAGTTGTCAATGTAAAGTAATATAACAAGTACAATATGCAAGTATGTAGGAATCAATGCACAGTTCACACAAGTGTTTGCTTCTTGAGGTGGAGAGAGAGATAGGTGAACTGACTCAACATAAAAGGTAAAAGAATGGCCCTTCGCAGAGGGAAGCATTGATTGCTATATTTGTGCTAGAGCTTTGGTTTTGAAAACATAAAGAGAGCATAAAAGTAAAATTTTGAGAGGTGTTTGTTGTTGTCAACGAATGGTAGTGGGCACTCTAACTACCTTATCAACCAGACTTTCAAGAGCGGCTCCCATGAAGGACGTTATCTCTACCAGCAAAGTAGATCATCCCTCTTCTCTTTTGTTTACACATGTACTTTAGTTTAGTTTTTCTTTATTTATGGATGACACTCCTCCCAACCTTTTGCTTACACAAGCCATGGCTAACCGAATCCTCGGGTGCCTTCCAACATTCACATACCATGGAGGAGTGTCTATTTGCAAAATTAAGTTGCTTACTGATAGATCAGAGCAAAACATGTGAAGAGAATTATTAATGCAAGTTAATTAATTGGGGCTGGGCACCCCATTGCCTGCTCTTTTTGCAAAATTATTGGATAAGCGGATGAGCCACTAGTCCATTGGTGAAAGTCTGTCCGAAGTAAATGACAAGATCGAAAGATAAACACCACATACTTCCTCATGAGCTATAAAATATTGACACAAATCAGAGGTGATAAATTTTGAATTATTTAAAGGTAGCACTCAAGCAATTTACTTTGGAATGGCGGAGAAATACCATGTAGTAGGTAGGTATGGTGGACACAAATGGCATAGTGGTTGGCTCAAGGATTTTGGATGCATGAGAAGTATTCCCTCTCGATACAAGGTTTAGGCTAGCAAGGTTATTTGAAACAAACACAAGGATGAACCGGTGCAGCAAAACTCACATAAAAGACGTATTGTAAACATTATAAGACTCTACACCGTCTTCCTTGTTGTTCAAAACTCAATACTAGAAATTATCTAGACTTTAGAGAGACCAAATACGCAAACCAAATTAAGCAAGCTTTAGGTGTTTCTTCATTAATGGGTGCGAAGTATATGATGCAAGAGCTTAAACATGAGCACAACAATTGCCAAGTATCACATTATCCAAGACATTTTAGAATTACTACATGTAGCATTTTCCAATTCCAACCATATAACAATTTAACGAAGAAGAAACTTCACCATGAATACTATGAGTAAAGCCTAAGGACATACTGTCCATATGCAACAGCGGAGCGTGTCTCTCTCCCATACAGTGAATGCTAGGATCCATTTTATTCAAGCAAAAACAAAAACAAAAACAAACCGACGCTCCAAGCAAAGCACATAAGATGTGATGGAATAAAAATATAGTTTCAGGGGAGGAACCTGATAATGTTGTCGATGAAGAAGGGGATGCCTTGGGCATCCCCAAGCTTAGACGCTTGAGTCTTCTTAGAATATGCAGGGGTGAACCACCGGGGCATCCCCAAGCTTAGGCTTTTTACTCTTCTTGATCGCATTGTATCATCCTCCTCTCTTGACCCTTGAAAACTTCCTTCACACCATACTCAAAACAACTCATTAGAGGGTTAGTGCATAATCAAAAATTCACATGTTCAGAGGTGACACAATCATTCTTAACACTTCTGGACATTGCCCAAAGCTACTGGAAGGTAATGGAACAAAGAAATCCACCCAACACAGCGAAAGAAGCAATGCGAAATAAAAGGCAGAATCTGTCAAAACAGAACAGTCCGTAAAGACGAATTTTAAAATGGCACCAGACTTGCTCAGATGAAAATGCCCAAATTGAATGAAAGTTGCGTACATATCTGAGGATCACGCACGTAAATTGGCAGATTTTTCTGAGTTACCTACAGAGAATTAGGCCCAGATTCGTGACAGCAAAGAAATCTGTAACTGCGCAGTAATCCAAATCTAGTATGAACCTTTCTATCAAAGACTTTACTTGGCACAACAATGCAATAAAATAAGATAAGGAGAGGTTGCTACAGTAGTAACAACTTCCAATACTCAAATACAAAATAAAAGTACTGTAGCAAAATAAACACATGGGTTATCTCCCAAGAAGTTCTTTCTTTATATCCATTAAGATGGGCTCAGCAGTTTTAATGATGCACTTGCAAGAAATAGTATTTGAAGCAAAAGAGAGCATCAAGAGGCAAATTCAAAACACATTTAAGTCTAACATGCTTCCTATGCATAGGAATCTTGTAAATAAACAAGTTCATGAAGAGCAAAGTAACAAGCATAGGAAGATAAAACAAGTGTAGCTTCAAAAATTTCAGCACATAGAGAGGTGTTTTAGTAACATGAAAATTTCTACATCCATATTTTCCTCTCTCATAATAACTTTCAGTAGAATCATGAGCAAACTCAACAATATAACTATCACATAAAGCATTCTTATCATGGGTCTCATGCATAAAATTATTACTCTCCACATAAGCATAATCAATTTTATTAGTTGTAGTGGGAGCAAATTCAACAAAGTAGCTATCATTATTATTCTCATCATCAAATATAGGAGGCATAGTATAATCATAATAAAATTTATCCTCCATAACAGGTGGCAACAAAAGAGTACTATCATTATAATCATCATATATAGGAGGTAAAGTATCATCAAAGTAAATTTTCTCCTCAATGCTTGGGGGACTAAAAATATCATGCTCATCAAAGCCAGCTTCCCCAAGCTTAGAATTTTCCATAGCATTAGCAACAATAGTGTTCAAAGCATTCATATTAATATCATTCCCATTAGCATGCATATAAAGTTCCATGGGTTTTTTAATTCTCTCTTCAAACACATCATGTCCTAATTCAAGATAAAGTTCATAAAGATCTCTCATATTTTTGTTGCTTTCCATTATGCCTAACTAGTGTAAACAAGAAAAAAAAAGTTGCAATTGCAGGATCTAAAGGAAATAGCTTCGAGCACAAACACAATAGTGCCAGAAAAGTACTGTTACCTGGAACCGAAGTGCGAGTGCCGTTTACCTTTCCTCCCCGGCAACGGCGCCAGAAAATAGCTTGATGTCTACGGGTGCTTCTATTCTTGTAGACAGTGTTGGGCCTCCAAGAGCAGAGGTTTGTAGGACAGCAGCAAGTTTTCCCTTAAGTGGATCACCCAAGGTTTATCGAACTCAGGGAGGAAGAGGTCAAAGATATCCCTCTCATGCAACCCTGCAACCACAAAGCAAGAAGTCTCTTGTGTCCCTAACACACCTAATAGGTGCACTAGTTCGGCGAAGAGATAGTGAAATACAGGTGGTATGAATATATATGAGCAGTGGCAACGGCACCAGAAAAGTGCTTTGCCTAGGACAGTAAACAAGCAGTAGTAACGCAGCAGTAGTAACGCAAAGAAACAGGACACAAGCAGCGATAGCAGTATTTAGGAACAAGGCCTAGGGATCAGACTTTCACTAGTGGACACTCTCAACATTGATCACATAACAGAATAGATAAATGCATACTCTACACTCTTGTTGGATGATGAACACCATTGCGTAGGATTACACGAACCCTCAATGCCGGAGTTAACAAGCTCCACAATTCAATGTTCATATGTAAATAACCTTAGAGTGCATGAAAGATCAATACGACTAAACCAAGTACTAACATAGCATGCACACTGTCACCTTCACACTATGTAGGAGGAATAGATCACATCAATACCATCATAGCAATAGTTAACTTCATAATCTACAAGAGATCATAATCATAGCCTACGCCAAGTACTAACATGGATGCACACACTGTCACCATTACACCGTGCAGGAGGAATAAAACTACTTTAATAACATCACTAGAGTAGCACATAGATAAATTGTGATACAAAACACATTGCAATCATAAAGAGATATAAATAAGCACTTCACTATGCCATTCATAACAGCGAATAAGTATTCTGTGAAATATAGCCTAAGAGACCCACACGGTGCACACACTGTCACCTTTACACACGTGGGACAAGGAGTCTCCGGAGATCACATAAGTAAAATTCACTTGACTAGCATAACGACATCTAGATTACAAGCATCATCATATGAATCTCAATCATGTAAGGTAGCTCATGAGATTATTGTATTGAAGTACATAGGAGAGAGATGAACCACATAGCTACCGGTACAGCCCCGAGCCTCGATGGAGAACTACTCCCTCCTCATGGGAGACGGCAGCGTTGATGAAGATGGCGGTGGTGTCGATGGAGAAGCCTTCCGGGGGCACTTCCCCGTCCCGGCGGCGTGCCGGAACAGAGAGTCCTGTCCCCCAGATCTTGGCTTCGCGATGGCGGCGGCTCTGGAAGGTTTCTCGTACCGTGGCTTTTCGTCCCGAGGTTTTAGGTCCAGGGGCTTTATATAGGCGAAGAGGCGGCGTCAGAAGGTCGAAGGGGCGCCGACACTATAGGGCGGCGCGGCCAGGGCCTAGGCCGCGCCGGCCTATGGTCTGGGTGGCCTGTGGCCCCCCTCTGGTCCTTCCCGGGTGTTCTGGAAGCTTCGTGGAAAAATAGGATGCTGGGCGTTGATTTGGTCCGATTCCGAGAATATTTCGTTACTAGGATTTCTGAAACCAAAAACAGCAGAAAATAGGAACTGGCACTTCGGCATCTTGTTAATAGGTTAGTTCCAGAAAATGCACGAATATGACATAAAGTGTGCATAAAACATGTAGATATCATCAATAATGTGGCATGGAACATAAGAAATTATCGATACGTCGGAGACGTATCAAACGCCGGGTTCATCAGGCCATGCAGGTATGCTGAGTGGATTTCTAGTGTCGTGCCTGTAGAGAAAAAGGATGGCCGATGGCGCGTCGCCATAGATTTTCGGGATCTCAATAGAGCCACTCCAAAGGATGAGTATCCAATGTCGGTAGCAGAGACATTGATCAATGCAGCTGCTGGTCATAAGGTTTTAAGTTTCATGGATGGCAATGCCGGTTACAACCAAATTTTCATGGCTCCAGAAGATATACACAAGACTGCATTCAGAGTACCAGGCTCGGTGGGCTTGTTTGAATATGTAGTCATGACATTTGGACTGAAAAATGCTGGCGCAACCTACCAAAGAGCCATGAATTACATCTTTCATGATCTAATCGGCAAGTTGGTGGAGATTTACATTGATGACGTGGTAGTCAAGTCTGTTTCAGTAGAAGGACACTTGGAGGATTTGCGACACGTCCTGGACCGAACTAGGAAATTCGGGCTAAGAATGAATCCAAAGAAGTGTGCTTTTGGTGTAACGGCCGGTCAATTCCTGGGTTTCTTGGTTCACGAACGCGGAATTGAGATCGGCCTGAAGAGTCAGGAGGCAGTGCGAACAATGAAGCCACCTACCACGAAGAAGGAACTCCAGTGTCTCATCGGCAAAATCAACTTCGTCAGAAGGTTCATCTCCAATCTTTTCAGGGCGAATCGAGCCATTCATGGGATTGGTAAAAATTAAGTCTGATGAGGAGTTTCGCTGGGGGGCAGAACAACAGCGAGCGTTTGACGAGATTAAAGAGTATCTAACGAAGCCACCTGTGTTGGTTCCGCCCCAGCAAGACAGACCATTCTATATTTACTTGTCAGTAGCTAACACTTCCATCGCCTCAGTGGTGGTGCAAGTTTATGATGGTCTGGAGAAAGTCGTTTTCTACCTCAGCAGAAGGATGTTGGATGCAGAAACTAGGTACCCTGAGATCGAGAAGTTGTGCCTCTGCCTATTTTTTACCTGCACCAAGCTTCATCACATCTTGCTGTCAGCGGAAATTGTCGTCATATGCAAATCAGATGTCATCAAACATATGCTGTCGGCTCCTGTGCTGAAAGGCCGACTCGGTAAGTGGATGTTTGCATTATCGGAATTTGATATCCGGTATCAGCCTGCGAAAGCAGTCAAGGGACAAGCGTTGGCCGATCTTATTGCTGAACGAATCAACACTGATATAGCAGCACTGTCTGTGCGAGCATGGGCCATGTTTTTCGATGGATCGGTTTGTGATGATGGTTGCGGCATCGGCATTCTACTCGTATCGCCCCGGGGGGCAACATATTCCTTCTCCATCAGGCTACCTACCCCTTGCACCAACAATGTTGCTGAGTATGAGGCAATACGCAAGGGAATGGAGTTGCTATTGGAAGCCGGGGCAGAAGCAGTGGAACTTTTTGGAGACTTCAAATTGGTGATTTCCCAACTCACGGAGGAATACAGATGTGAGAGCGAGTCGCTCTTCCCATTATGGATGCAATGCCGTGAGCTGATGGCACAATTTAGGTACCTAAACTTCAATTGGGTCCCGAGGTCGCAGAATACTGAGGCAAACGATCTCGCACAGATGGCGTTAGGCTACAAGGACATAGAAGATGGAGCCGATGTTCAGGTACAGTTCCTGGAGCCGGATGACTGGAGAGCCGATATCTTCAATTACTTGAAAGATTCGGTTCGGGGGGCACCTAAACGGATAAGATACAAGGCCATGAAGTATGTCCTTATTGGGGATGACATGTTCTACAGGACTTTGGAAGGGTTACTTCTCAAATTTTTGGGACCAGCCGAGTCAAATCGGCTCTTACACGAGGTACACGAAGGCGCCTGTGGAACTCACCAATCGGCTCATAAGATGAAATGGTTAATCAGGCGATCGGGGTTTTATTGGCCCACCATGCTTGAGGATTGTTTTAAGTACTATAAAGGGTGTCAAGCGTGTCAGAAGTTTGGGAGAATTCAGATGGTACCCGCATCAGCGATGAACCCCATCATCAAGCCTTGGCCATTTCAAGGTTGGGGCATGGATATGATCGGCAAAATCAATCCTCCATCGAGCAAAGGCCATGTGTGGGTTCTGGCCATTACAGATTATTTCACTAAATGGGTGGAGGCCGTCCCTATGAAGTCAGTGGCATCGAAAGATGGTATCAATTTCGTGAAGGAACATGTCATTCATAGATTCGGGATTCCCCAGACTATCACGGCCGATGGAGGTTCGGTCTTCGTGTCTCACGAGATGCGAAAGTTCTGCGAGGACATGGGGATTAAGTTGATCCGATCATCACCATACTATGCTCAAGCAAATGGGCAAGCTGAAGTGTCCAACAACAGCCTTATTAAGCTGATCAAGAGGAAAATCGACGAGCACCCTAGATGTTGGCACGAGGTATTGTCAGATGCTTTGTGGGCTTATCGCATGTCATGTCATGGATCGATAAAAACCTCGCCATACCACCTGGTCTATGGACAAGAAGCCGTATTGCCCTGGGAAATCACGGCTGGGTCGAGACGTATTACGTTTCAGAATGATTTAACAACTGAAGAATACGCAGCCCTGATGAGTGATAGCATTGAGGATCTAACGGAGCTTAGACTATGGTCGCTTGAGAAAATTAAAGAGAACAAAGCCAAGGTAGCTTGCGCATATAATAAGAAGGTGAGACCAAAGGAGTTCCACGTTGGTGACCTGGTATGGGAAGCTGTATTGCCATTGGGGACTAAGGATCCAATGTATGGTAAATGGTCTCCAAATTGGCACGGGCCATACAGGGTCGACCAAGTTTTAAAGGGTAACGCATACATGCTCGAGGAGCTGAGCGGCGTGAAGTTCCCAGTGGCTGTCAATGGTCAGCATCTCAAGAAATATTTCCCAAGTATGTGGGATGATGGACAGTGAAATATGGGGGCCGATGCATGAAATCGGCCAGTAAAAAAAAATTCACAAGTATGTGGGATGATGGATAGTGAAATATGGGGGCCGATGCATGAAATCGGCCAGTAAAAAAAAATATATATATACAAAGCAACAAGATGCAAAGCACAGCCGATGCATAGACATCGACTTTAGACTAAAAAGCCGATGTGCAGCCATCGACTCTAGAGGTACAAACTGTTACATGATCCGCCTCGGGCTCTATTGAAGGAATGCCTCGCAGGCACGGAGGGCGTCAGCACGGACACGATCTACTTCGGCGATCTCGGCCTCGTCATCTTCGTCCTCGCCCGTCACTTGCCGTTTGTTCAAGGGCACGTATTTCTGCAACAGGTGCAGTACGGTCAACAGGTGCAGGAACTGGCCTTTTCCTGGAAGCCGATGGTGGCAAATTTGGCTAGCTCTGTGCCTATAAAGAAAGGAGTTAGTAAGTGCAAGCATGTTTGCAGAAGCCCATAAGGATAGATGAAATCGGTCAAGGTATGGATCAACATACGTGCAGGCTTTCTTGATCTGGAGAAGGACTCCGGCGCTTCAAAGTTTTCCTGGCGGCTACCCTCCTCACCGTCGTTCTCGCCTTGGTTGGGGCTCGGGGGGCAGCTGGCCCGGAAGATACGTTGCTCTTGGAAGCCGATTTTGGTGAAATCGGCTGGCTCTGCATCACGACCTTTTTCATGGGTGGCGAGCTTTTGCAGACGAGGGTCACAGGTTACCATTTGAATTTGGGGAATGTCCGCTTGATTCTGTCTAAATAGGTAACTGAGTCTGGCTTTGCTGGTGTTTTTTTGGTAAAAGGCCGATGCGTTGCCATCGGCTCTTTGTGCGTTGATTTACTTTGACAATCGGAAAAATCAAACATGGAAGCCTTCTTCATTGATTAAAAGGGGGATTTTTACAATAAGAGCCGATTGCTCACAAAAGGAGGACCTGCTGCCTAATGCACTACTACTACTACTAGCCCTACTCTAGTAGTCCCTGATCTAGGGGCCGTCGCTGCCCTCGTCGTCGCCATCCTCGCTGCTATCAGCGCTGCTGCCGGCGATGTCGTCGTCGCTGCTGCTGAAGCCCTCGGCAGGGGCTTCTTCTTCTTCGTCGTCATCGTCGTCGTCGTCCTCCGACCCGGCGCAGAAGCGCTTCGCCGGCGGGTATTCGTCGGAGGAGGTGTCGTCCTCCGCCTCGTCCTCCTCGTTGGAGGAGAGGTCCCCTCCCCAGGAGAAGGCGTCGTCGTCACTCTCCTCCTCCAACTCCCCGTCCACGAGGAAGTGGAGGTTATCCTCCCCGTCGGTCAAGGAGTCGTCATCCTCTGACTCGACGGAGAAGTCCCAATCCCTCTCGTCCCACCACAGTGGGGCGCGGGCCTCGTACGCCGCTTTCGGGTCGTACTCCGGCGCCGGCTCGCTGGAGGAGGAAGACTGGAAGGAAAGGCCCGAAGAGTGGGAGGCAGAGGAGGAGTCCATGGTTGCAGAGGAAGGGGGTTTTCGATTTCTAATGCAGAGGATGAGGAGTCGAACTGCTCGGATGCGGTTAAATAAAGGGGATATAGTGGAAGATGATTCAATGTTGTGGCAGTTTCGAGGATGCGGTGCCAAAACTGTCAAATCGTGCAGTACAGAGAAGTTGAGAAGGCAAGGCATCATGATGGAGGGGCACTGTAGCGGTTCTGCTCTGCAACGCGTGACCCGATGAAGGAAAACAGAGTGGTTTTGGAATTATTATTGCCAAAACCAGGGGGGCATGTGTTATCACCAGATTTTAGCCAAATCAGAAGATGGGCCGTGATTGAGATGGGCTTGGAAGATATGCACATGAAGTGTTTATGAATCGGCCTCGTGCGAGAGTTTGGGCTAGATTGCCCGTGTATCTGTACATTATAGTAGATCACGTTTCAGTTTAGAATTAAGAGATAGAGTTTGGTTCGTACACAATTAGGTTTATTCCAAAGATAGAAAGTCCACGGACTATAAATATGTACCTAGGGTTATTGAGAAAGGAGGACGATCACGTTCACAACAAACACAATCTAGGCGCATCGCCACCCCTTGTTTCGAGGGTTTCTTCCGGGTAAGCGTCATGCTGCCTAGATCGCATCTTGTGATCTAGGCAGTATCAGTTTATTCGTTATCTTGTGTTGCTCGTACTGAAGCCTTGTTGATGGCGAGTAACACCGTTATCATAGATGTTTTTGGGCTAGCATCGATACTTTTCTGATATGTTTGCTTAGTTATGCTGCCCCTAAATATCTAGCTGCCTTTGCACCTATCTTGGGTGTAAGGGCAGCGTCTTGCTTGAACTTTATTTAGTAGATTTGATCTGTTATGGTTGATCCTTGTTCTCCAAGGATTTGTTTGATATCCGCATGGTCAGGCCTTGCAAACGGGTTGAATGATCCAGTAGTGCGTGAGGTATGGTTTGTCGATCCAAGAGGAGTTGTTCTGGGAATTGACTCTGTGTTGGTTTTTAGGCCTCTTCTTGGATTAGTTTTCTGCTATCTTTCGTATCTGCCAGGCTCAACTACGTGTAGGATGTTCCAATTATGCGGTGAAAACCCTAGACTGTCGTAGATTGATTTAACTTGGTACTGATCAAGCAGGAACCCCATGTTATCGTAGATCCAATACGAACCATGGATGAATCGGCTCTTTAACACTACAAGAAAAGTTCTGATAGACAACGTCTCAAAATCGTCCGCTAAGGGGTATTTTTCGTCGCCTATGGGCCTAACCCGACGATATGGGTTCTGTTGTCGAAACTGCGTCAGGCAAAGTCCTACGACGATTTTTTCGGTCCGTCGCGCTTGGGCGCCCTTCCGCCACGGAAAATCGGACCGTTGCCCAAGTGTTTCCGGGAGCCCGTTGACTGCTGACGTCATGCAACCGACACGTGCGTACGCCGTTAATCGCGATTAACGGCGTTAACCGGCTGAAACCCCGTGGTAGATGGTAGGCCCACACGAGGCCTGCCACGTCTTAAGCGGGCCGGCCTATTAAGTTTGCGGGCCGGGCCAGCTGACTTAGTTTGACCGGTCAACTATATAGCTAGGCTGGTCCATTAGTTACGTGGGCCGGGCCTAACCTCTAAGGTTGACTGGTCAAAACATTAATGGGCCGGCCCACTAAGCATGTGGGCCGGGCCGAATGCACTCGTTTGACCGGTCAACAGGCAAAAGGGCCGGCCCACAAGACATGTGGGACCAACTTTCCTGTTATCGGGCCGGCCCATTTAACTAGTGGGGTCCACCTTAAAGCAAGTGCGCCGGCCCAAGAAGTTATTGGGCCGGCCCAATTAGCATGTGGGTCCCACTTTCCTGCTATCGGGCCGGCCCATTTAGTACGTGGGGTCCACATTAGATGAAATGGGCCGGCCCAACAAGCCAGTGGGCCGGGCCAAAAGCACAGGTGGGTCCCACTTTCCTCTTAATGGGCCAGCCCATTTAGTATGTGGGGTCCACCATGTAGCAAGTGGGCCGTCCCAACAAGATAGTGGGCCGGGCCAAAAGCACAGGTGGGTCCCACTTTCCTGTTAAAGGGCCGGCCCATTTAGTATGTGGGGTCCACCATATAGCAAGTGGGCCGGCACACCAAGATAGTGGGCCGGGCCAAAAGCACAGGTGGGTCCCACTTTCCTGTTAAAGGGCCGGCCCATTTAGTATGTGGGGTGATGAGGACATCCCTACCTCACTACTACCTCCGTCATTACCAACTGAAGATGAACCTGCTGTGAAGCTCAAGTCCAATGAAGTCAGGATTGGACCAATGACACGAGCTCGTGCGAAGCTACTTAAACAACAGGTGAATTTGTTCCTAAATGATACCTTGATTGATGAGAACTTTATACTACCTAAGTCCTATTACTTATGTATCATCAGGTATGAAGAGGAGACAAGCATCGCACGAGGAGGAGAGGAGCAGCTGGACGTAAAGATGGACGTGAAGCTGGACATGGAGCTGGACATGAAGATATCTCATGGACGCGCGAGGGAGGAGCGGGAGGAATGCGCGAGAGGAGAAGAAGAAGTCCAGACCGGTCCAGCGCCCGGTCAGACTGGCCCCCACGCCGGGCCGCCCGGTCCCTGGCCCGGTCAACCGGCCGCCAACCGGAGGGAGCGCATCATACCGGGCAGAAACCGGAAACTTCGCAGTTTTCCGGTTGCCGCCAGGTTGACCGGACCACCGACCGGATCGGCCGGTCCACAGCCCGGTCGACCGGATTCCAGACCGGACAAGTCCGAGTCTGTCTCGACCAGATCTATTCTGGGTCGGTTTTACTTGTATCTTTCGACCAGAACTCGTCCCGGACGCCTATATAAGTGCCTTGGACGACCCCCTAGCTGCTTTAGACCACGTTTAAGATAAACCCTAGTTCTTAGTTGTTTGCTCTGCAAAACTATTGAATTCCCTACACCATATTGCTTGGATATTGTGTAGACCCTGTTTAAGTCTTGTGTGATCTGCTGTTCCATTGGGAATTAGACGGTTGCAACTTACCGCTTCGTGGTCGGCGGCTACGTGCGCAAGTGTGTGGAGTTGCGAATATCTTGCAGGGTTGAGAGCTGTTGCATCTGGCGACAGGGACCAATCGAGAGATCTCGTTGCGTCATACAAGTTATCATCCACTACATCGTCGTGTTTCTCCGCTGCCATCACCCCGTGATCATCATCACCACCGTTGCTTACTGAGAAGATCGGGCCACCCCTTATCATGGGGTCCACCACAAAAACAATTGGGCTGGCCCAACTAGTTACTGGGCCGGCCCAGTAGTGCGTGGGGTCCACCTTAGAGCAAGTGGGCCGGCCCAATTAGAATGTGGGGTCCGCCTTAAATCAAGTGGGCTGGCCCAATAAGTAAGTGGGCCAGCCCGTTTAGTTGCTGTTATATGCCGGCATAATAGGCGCTTTAGGATTTTGCGGGCCGGCACATAAGTGATTTCGCTTAATTGGGCAGTTTAAGGGATGGAAATTCGTGATTTAGATACTGAGAATATTTACGCAGCATTGATTTCGGTCGGATAGCCTCACTTACCACAAGCACCAAAGAAAAAATGCGCGAAAGAACTATAAAAACTAACTAAATATTACATCAGCTGCAAGGCTTTGAAAAAATATTACAGAACCCAGAGAAATTGAATGGTAATTAAACCTAGCAATACAATGAAGCGATCCAGCAATCTTTTAAGTTGTCCATGCAGCACCTATATCTGAAACAAAGACATTACAAGTTAAGACAACAACAATGGAAAGGCAAAGACACTACAATATTGTTTGCCAAAGAATTTGGAACTCATCATTTCGTCGTTATAACAAGATCATTGTAATGCGCACAATAAGCAAACAAAGAGTGCATGCCGCATACCAACAGCCAATATAACAGAGCATGTTAGAATGAAACAGCAGACTTACTACTGTCAAGTCCCACGCAAACCAACATGTTCAGGGAGTACAAAATTGGCATGAACATAGTAGCAGGCTATAAATTTTGTAACAACGACTGAGCAAGATGAAGTTATGATGGCTACATCTACAGAGTAGGGAATGTAAACCAAAAATAGAAGTTACGATGGCAAAAGCTAAAGAGGAGGGAATGTGAACCAACATGTGCCAAGTGAAATTACTTCATTTTGGTCGTGAACTAAATAATACTCCTGAACTTATAGTGAAGGGGATGCAAATCAAGATGTTTCGGGATATAAACTTGTAATGAGCAACACATAGAGGATAGTTAATGCTGGAGCTTAGGATGGACCAGATACAGAATATAGTGGGATCACCTGTGAACTTGTATAAGAGGGAATGCAAACCAATATGTTCAGCATTCCATATGTGAGCGTCATGCCAAGTCAGAGAAACAAGTCAATAATGCAGCTTTTGAAGAACAAGATGGCACGCAAAATTATTATCTAGTAGTATGACAAGTTTATTTGTACTACAGACTAGATAGCAGAGTGATAGCATGCCAAACTAAGTCCTTACTTTGTTAGCTTACAATGAACTAGATACAAAACAATGGCATCACCTGTAGTACAGGGAATGCAAGCCAACATGTTCATGGAGTAAAAAATTGGCACAAACAACATAGTAGCAGGCCATAATATTTGTAACAACGATCGAGCAAGATAAAGTTATGATGGCTAGATCTACAGAAAGGTGCAATGTAAACCAAATATAGAAGTTACGATGCCAAAAGCTATAGAGCAGGGAATGCAAACCAACATGTGCAATTACTTAAAACTGGCCATGAACTAAATAATAGCAGGATGTTACTATAATACCTATAATTTTTTGTAACAATGACTGAGCAAGATAGAAGTTATGATGGCTACATCTACAGAGCAGGGAATGCAAACCAAAATGTTCAATCGCTTAAAGTTAGCAATGAACTAGAAAATAGCAAGGTGTTACGGTCATAGCTAGGAATGAACTAAAAGAGCTTCAGACAAACAAGCATCTGAACCCAGAACATGGCGCTAAAACAAGGGACTTACATTAGGAGAAGCACTCTGTGGGAGTCACAGCAGATCTTCCTGGGGTTGATAGATCCGGTGATGAAGTACGCTACATGTGCTACTTGGGGTTGGAGAGACGGCCATTACACTTCATGGTTACTCATCTCAGCTGCAAAAACGTAACGGCGCGTCGTTAGCACAAACAGATTCCCCCAAGATTAAACAAGAACTTGCAGGCAAGCAATAGAAAAGCGACAGTAGAAGAGTTTAGATCATGCACGGCGCCGGTGAAGCAGATCCGGTTCATGCACAGCGGTGTCAGTGAGCAAGATCCAATGCGGTGGACGACGGATCCGGCGAAGCGGCTCCGGTGGGGTGGACGATACCGCAGCTGAAGCGACTGCGGTAGACTGCTGGATGAGCATATGGTTTTGAGGTTCGGCGGGGATGATCCGGTCCGGTTGATGACGGCGTCGATGAAGCGGCTCCGGCAGGCAGCCGGATGATGAGGATCGCGAGGCCTCGGGTAGGCCAGGGAAGTCCGGCGGGGATGTTCCGGTGCGGTGGTCGTGGAGGTGGGAGAGAGAGCGACTTGGGAAGTTCCGGTGGGTGTGGTCTCAGAGGAGAGACTGAGGGAAATGAAATTTTTTTCGGTTAGTTTCCGGGGCTAGGGAGGTGGTGATCGAAACAAATGACGGGTAGACCCCCCACCAACCGACTTATACATGGACATTGTTGTCATCTTTACGAGGGTAGAATGGGAAGTTAGAAGCGTGTGAAATATTTGTATTTTTCGGGCGGGAAGTTTTTCTGCTGGTATGAGATTTCGAATTTGGCTACAGTGCAAGTAATACAAAAATATGAGACCGTACTAGTACGGCCAAATGTCACATCAAGTCATCATCACGCTGAAAATTAGCATCATTAGAAAGTGCTTTTCAATACGAATCCAACGATACTAATTACATACGGAGTATAATATAATCAAGATTGTGTTGCTCAATTTTTATTGTCAAAGTTCGTCTTGGAATACGCGTGGGCCTTATTCCTTGGGACGGAGGTAGTACTTACCACTATGACTAGTCTAATATAAAAATGGTAGACCATGCGAAGTAGCTCTGCTCAGGCATTTATTCCCAGCGGTCATATCAAGCCATTATCACAAACAAAATCAGTTACTCCCATGTCCTCTGAACTGCAATTCAAAAATACCTCTGAAATATTTCGGAGTTAATTGGCTAGTGGTTTTGCAGCTCAACTGATTTTGAGTTTGAGTGTGGCTACAGTCGAAGCTATATCTGTATATGTCCATCTATATCTATATCTATATCTGTCCACCTATCCACTATATATAAAAAAAATCTCAGTTTTTGAAATCAGATAAGCCATCACCATGATGCACAAGCAATTATTGGCCGTTGGCACATCAGTTCTCCAACGCTTGATCCAACGGTCAAAGTTCCCTTTTTTAAGAGAATGGTCAAAATTCATTTGATTCGCTCGGGAACTGCGCGCGTCAAAACGAGTCTGACGAAGAGTTCTCACAGACGCGCCTTGGCGATACATTGAATGCATATCTGATACGTCCAAAACGTATCTACTTTCCCGAACACTTTTGCTATTGTTTTGCCTCTAATTTGTGTATTTTGGATGCAACTAACACGGACTAACGCTGTTTTCAGCAGAACTGTTCTGGTGTCTCGTTTTTGTGCAGAAATCCAACTTTCAGGAAAATGCTCGGAATTTATGCAAAAGGTCCTATTTTCCCAGAATACTGACGGAGCTGTAAGGGCAAGCTGTGTGGGGGCCCGAGGGCCCCACACACTAGGCCGGCGCGGCCCAGGAGGGGCCCGCGCGGCCCTAGTGTGTGGCGGCCTCGGCTGGCCCCCGACGCCCTCTTTCGGACTACTTATTGCCTTCGACCTAAAAACGCACGGGAGGAAGTCGAAGTCGCCAGAAACCATCCAGTACGCCGCCACCGTCGCGAAACTCCGTCTCGGGACCAGAAACTCCGTTCTGGCACCTCGCCGGGACGGGGAATTGGAGGAGATCATCGCAATCATCATCACCGACGCCTCTCCATCAACCAGCCATGTTTCCCCCATCCATGCGTGAGTAATTCCCCCGCTGTAGGCTGAAGGGGATGGTAGGGATTGGATGAGATTGGTCATGTAATAGTATAAGATTGTTAGGGCATAGTGCCTAGTGTCCGTAATTGGTACTTTGATGATATTGTTGCAACTTGTTATGCTTAATGCTTGTCACTAGGGCCCGAGTGCCATGATCTTAGATCTGAACATGTTATTATGTCATCATGATATTCATTGTTTATGGTCTTACCTGCAAGTTGTATACACATGTCGCTGTCCGGAACCAATGGCCCCGAAGTGACAGAAATCGGGACAACCGGAGGGGATGGTAGTGATGTGAGGATCACATGTGTTCACGGAGTGTTAATGCTTTTCTCCGGTACTCTATTAAAAGGAGTACCTTAATATCCAGTAGATTCCCTTGAGGCCCGGCTGCCACCGGCTGGTAGGACAAAAGATGTTGTGCAAGTTTCTCATTGCGAGCACGTACGACTATAATTGGAACACATGCCTATTGATTGCTTTGTACTTAGACACCGTTTTATTATTATCTGCAAATGCCCTGCTTGATTGTTACATGAGTTTCTCTCATCCATGCAACGCCCGTTATCCGTCCCCGTGCCTACAGTATTTTAATCCTGCTGTTTACTATAATCACTACTGTTGTCTCTGTTACTCTGCTGCTGTTATTTCACTACTGCTACTGCTATAAAATCGCATTATCGATAAACTCTTGCGAGCAAGTCTGTTTCCAGGTGCAGCTGAATTGACAACTCCGTTATTAAGGCTTTCAAGTATTCTTTGTCTCCCCTTGTGTCGAATCAATAAATTGGGTTTTACTACCCACGAAGACTGCTGCAATCCCCTATACTTGTGGGTTATCAAGACTGTTTTCTGGCGCCGTTGCCGGGGAGCATAGCTTTATTTGGAAGTTCACTTGGATTGATATTGTTCGCTGCAAATTCTCCATCATGGGTAAACCTCGCGATCCTAAAGTCGCCATATTACCATCCACTACAAGAAAAGGTACAACTCTGAGTACCTCTGCTACTCTTGATTCACCATCTGTGATAAGTCAACTTGTTTCACCGCCACAAGCTTCACTTGCTGGTACTTCTGCTGAATCTGAAAACTCTCATAATATTGATAATGTTTCTGCTGTGCTTGATGATAGTGGTTCATTGGGATCCTTTCTAGATGCTACAATTGCTAGGTCTAGACAAATTGAAAATACTGAAACTCCTAATGCTACTACACCCGTTAATTCACCTGAACTTGATTATTCTAGTGATGATCCTGATGAAGATTATGTGGAGCTTAATGATGATTTTATTACTAGATGCAATGCTACTGCTGATGCAAGCAAAATCAAAAAGTTTCTCACACAATATACTGTTAGACATAAGTTATCTCCTGATCCTAAATTTGCCACATCTCCTATATGCATTAAGGATAAAGATTATGATTTTTCTCTTGATCTATCTCATATAGCTATTGTAGAGAAAGCACCCTTTTGTGGTACTGAAAAAGAAAGTGTTGTAGAACACATGATTGAACTTTCTTCTATGAGTAGCTTGTTTTCTGATGATGTCAAGATGCGTACTTATTTTGTCGCTAAATTTTTTCCTTTCTCATTAAAGGATGATGCTAAAACTTGGTATAATAATTTGCCTCCTGGTTCTATTAGAAGTCCAACTGATTTGCGTGATGTTTTCTTTCGAAAATACTTTCCTGCTAGTGCTCAACATGTTGCTTTACAGAAAATTTATAGATTTGACCAGGGAAATGAAGAGAAATTGCCTGAGGCTTGGGCAAGATTTTGTTCTCTTATCAGAGCTCGACCTGGACATGATTTAGAAAAGAATGATCTACTTGATATATTTTATAGTGGACTAACCATTGAGTCTAGGGCATATTTGGATAGTTGTGCTGGTTGTGTTTTCAGGAAAAGAACTCCAAACGAAGCTGAAGAATTATTGGCTAAAATAGGCCGGAATCATGATGATTGGACTACGCCTGAACCAATTCCAACGCCAATATTGAAGAAGAGGGGTTTAATTAAATTGAAAGATGAAGATATGAGGGAAGCCAAGAAGTCTCTCAAGGAGAAAGGTATTAAATCTGAAGATGTGAAGAATGTACCTCCCATAGAAGATATATGTGAGATAATTCCCCCTTCATCCATGATTGAGGTAAACTCCCTTCAGCGCTTTACTAGGGAAGATATTCTGTATTCAAAACCTCCTGCGCAATGCTTAGATGAGTTTGATAATTATATTGTTAAGCAAAGTAATTTCAATATGAGAGTAGAGAATCATTTAATGGAAAATTCTCGAGCTATTGGTGAATTGCATGGTATTGTGGAGAGAACCTCCAATGATGTTAAGATGCTTGTTAAACATTTTCAAATGGTTCAAACTCAAATTGATCAGCTTACTAAAGTGCAAAATGACTTATTAAAAAATAATTCTAAAGAGAAACATGCTTATGAAGTAACAACTAGCGGTGGTGTCTCTACCCAGGATCCTCTATATCCTGAAGGGCATCCCAAAAGAATTGAACAAGATTCTCAATGAACTGAAACTAGTGCTTCATCTAAGAAAAAGAAAAAGAAACATAAAACTGTTGTGGAATCCTCTGAGCCTGTTAATGATTGATGTCTACGTTCCCCCTCCTTTCCTGTAGACAGTGTTGGGCCTCCAAGAGCAGAGGTTTGTAGAACAGCAGCAAGTTTTCCCTTAAGTGGATCACCCAAGGTTTAGCTACTGAGAATATTTACGCAGCATTGATTTCTGTCGGATAGCCTCACTTACCACAAGCACCAAAGAAAAAATGCGCGAAAGAACTATAAAAACTAACTAAATATTACATCAGCTGCAAGGCTTTGAAAAAATATTACAGAACCCAGAGAAATTGAATGGTAATTAAACCTAGCAATACAATGAAGCGATCCAGCAATCTTTTAAGTTGTCCATGCAGCACCTATATCTGAAACAAAGACATTACAAGTTAAGACAACAACAATGGAAAGGCAAAGACACTACAATATTGTTTGCCAAAGAATTTGGAACTCATCATTTCGTCGTTATAACAAGATCATTGTAATGCGCACAATAAGCAAACAAAGAGTGCATGCCGCATACCAACAGCCAATATAACAGAGCATGTTAGAATGAAACAGCAGACTTACTACTGTCGAGTCCCATGCAAACCAACATGTTCAGGGAGTACAAAATTGGCATGAACATAGTAGCAGGCTATAAATTTTGTAACAACGACTGCGCAAGATGAAGTTATGATGGCTACATCTACAGAGTAGGGAATGTAAACCAAAAATAGAAGTTACGATGGCAAAAGCTAAAGAGGAGGGAATGTGAACCAACATGTGCCAAGTGAAATTACTTCATTTTGGTCGTGAACTAAATAATACTCCTGAACTTATAGTGAAGGGGATGCAAATCAAGATGTTTCGGGATATAAACTTGTAATGAGCAACACATAGAGGATAGTTAATGCTGGAGCTTAGGATGGACCAGATACAGAATATAGTGGGATCACCTGTGAACTTGTATAAGAGGGAATGCAAACCAATATGTTCAGCATTCCATATGTGAGCGTCATGCCAAGTCAGAGAAACAAGTCAATAATGCAGCTTTTGAAGAACAAGATGGCACGCAAAATTATTATCTAGTAGTATGACAAGTTTATTTGTACTACAGACTAGATAGCAGAGTGATAGCATGCCAAACTAAGTCCTTACTTTGTTAGCTTACAATGAACTAGATACAAAACAATGGCATCACCTGTAGTACAGGGAATGCAAGCCAACATGTTCATGGAGTAAAAAATTGGCACAAACAACATAGTAGCAGGCCATAATATTTGTAACAACGACTGAGCAAGATAAAGTTATGATGGCTAGATCTACAGAGCAGGCAATGTAAACCAAATATAGAAGTTACGATGCCAAAAGCTATAGAGCAGGGAATGCAAACCAACATGTGCAATTACTTAAAACTGGCCATGAACTAAATAATAGCAGGATGTTACTATAATACCTATAATTTTTTGTAACAATGACTGAGCAAGATAGAAGTTATGATGGCTACATCTACAGAGCAGGGAATGCAAACCAAAATGTTCAATCGCTTAAAGTTAGCAATGAACTAGAAAATAGCAAGGTGTTACGGTCATAGCTAGGAATAAACTAAAAGAGCTTCAGACAAACAAGCATCTGAACCCAGAACATGGCGCTAAAACAAGGGACTTACATTAGGAGAAGCACTCTGTGGGAGTCACAGCAGATCTTCCTGGGGTTGATAGATCCGGTGATGAAGTACGCTACATGTGCTACTTGGGGTTGGAGAGACGGCCATTACACTTCATGGTTACTCATCTCAGCTGCAAAAACGTAACGGCGCGTCGTTAGCACAAACAGATTCCCCCAAGATTAAACAAGAACTTGCAGGCAAGCAATAGAAAAGCGACAGTAGAAGAGTTTAGATCATGCACGGCGCCGGTGAAGCAGATCCGGTTCATGCACAGCGGTGTCAGTGAGCAAGATCCAATGCGGTGGACGACGGATCCGGCGAAGCGGCTCCGGTGGGGTGGACGATACCGCAGCTGAAGCGACTGCGGTAGACTGCTGGATGAGCATATGGTTTCGAGGTTCGGCGGGGATGATCCGGTCCGGTTGATGACGGCGTCGATGAAGCGGCTCCGGCAGGCAGCCGGATGATGAGGATCGCGAGGCCTCGGGTAGGCCAGGGAAGTCCGGCGGGGATGTTCCGGTGCGGTGGTCGTGGAGGTGGGAGAGAGAGCGACTTGGGAAGTTCCGGTGGGTGTGGTCTCAGAGGAGAGACTGAGGGAAATGAAATTTTTTCGGTTAGTTTCCGGGGCTAGGGAGGTGGTGATCGAAACAAATGACGGGTAGACCCCCCACCAACCGACTTATACATGGACATTGTTGTCATCTTTACGAGGGTAGAATGGGAAGTTAGAAGCGTGTGAAATATTTGTATTTTTCGGGCGGGAAGTTTTTCTGCTGGTATGAGATTTCGAATTTGGCTACAGTGCAAGTAATACAAAAATATGAGACCGTACTAGTACGGCCAAATGTCACATCAAGTCATCATCACGCTGAAAATTAGCATCATTAGAAAGTGCTTTTCAATACGAATCCAACGATACTAATTACATACGGAGTATAATATAATCAAGATTGTGTTGCTCAATTTTTATTGTCAAAGTTCGTCTTGGAATACGCGTGGGCCTTATTCCTTGGGACGGAGGTAGTACTTACCACTATGACTAGTCTAATATAAAAATGGTAGACCATGCGAAGTAGCTCTGCTCAGGCATTTATTCCCAGCGGTCATATCAAGCCATTATCACAAACAAAATCAGTTACTCCCATGTCCTCCGAACTGCAATTCAAAAATACCTCTGAAATATTTCGGAGTTAATTGGCTAGTGGTTTTGCAGCTCAACTGATTTTGAGTTTGAGTGTGGCTACAGTCGAAGCTATATCTGTATATGTCCATCTATATCTATATCTATATCTGTCCACCTATCCACTATATATAAAAAAAATCTCAGTTTTTGAAATCAGATAAGCCATCACCATGATGCACAAGCAATTATTGGCCGTTGGCACATCAGTTCTCCAACGCTTGATCCAACGGTCAAAGTTCCCTTTTTTAAGAGAATGGTCAAAATTCATTTGATTCGCTCGGGAACTGCGCGCGTCAAAATGAGTCTGACGAAGAGTTCTCACAGACGCGCCTTGGCGATACATTGAATGCATATCTGATACGTCCAAAACGTATCTACTTTCCCGAACACTTTTGCTATTGTTTTGCCTCTAATTTGTGTATTTTGGATGCAACTAACACGGACTAACGCTGTTTTCAGCAGAACTGTTCTGGTGTCTCGTTTTTGTGCAGAAATCCAACTTTCAGGAAAATGCTCGGAATTTATGCGAAAGGTCCTATTTTCCCAGAATACTGACGGAGCCAGAAGGGCAAGCCAGGTGGGGGCCCGAGGGCCCCACACACTAGGCCGGCGCGGCCCAGGAGGGGCCCGCGCGGCCCTAGTGTGTGGCGGCCTCGGCTGGCCCCCGACGCCCTCTTTCGGACTACTTATTGCCTTCGACCTAAAAACGCACGGGAGGAAGTCGAAGTCGCCAGAAACCATCCAAAGACGCCGCCACCGTCGCGAAACTCCGTCTCGGGACCAGAAACTCCGTTCTGGCACCTCGCCGGGACGGGGAATTGGAGGAGATCATCGCAATCATCATCACCGACGCCTCTCCATCAACCAGCCATGTTTCCCCCATCCATGCGTGAGTAATTCCCCCGCTGTAGGCTGAAGGGGATGGTAGGGATTGGATGAGATTGGTCATGTAATAGTATAAGATTGTTAGGGCATAGTGCCTAGTGTCCGTAATTGGTACTTTGATGATATTGTTGCAACTTGTTATGCTTAATGCTTGTCACTAGGGCCCGAGTGCCATGATCTTAGATCTGAACATGTTATTATGTCATCATGATATTCATTGTTTATGGTCTTACCTGCAAGTTGTATACACATGTCGCTGTCCGGAACCAATGGCCCCGAAGTGACAGAAATCGGGACAACCGGAGGGGATGGTAGTGATGTGAGGATCACATGTGTTCACGGAGTGTTAATGCTTTTCTCCGGTACTCTATTAAAAGGAGTACCTTAATATCCAGTAGATTCCCTTGAGGCCCGGCTGCCACCGGCTGGTAGGACAAAAGATGTTGTGCAAGTTTCTCATTGCGAGCACGTACGACTATAATTGGAACACATGCCTATTGATTGCTTTGTACTTAGACACCGTTTTATTATTATCTGCAAATGCCCTGCTTGATTGTTACATGAGTTTCTCTCATCCATGCAACGCCCGTTATCCGTCCCCGTGCCTACAGTATTTTAATCCTGCTGTTTACTATAATCACTACTGTTGTCTCTGTTACTCTGCTGCTGTTATTTCACTACTGCTACTGCTATAAAACTGTTACTACTGATAAACTCTTGCGAGCAAGTCTGTTTCCAGGTGCAGCTGAATTGACAACTCCGTTATTAAGGCTTTCAAGTATTCTTTGTCTCCCCTTGTGTCGAATCAATAAATTGGGTTTTACTACCCACGAAGACTGCTGCAATCCCCTATACTTGTGGGTTATCAAGACTGTTTTCTGGCGCCGTTGCCGGGGAGCATAGCTTTATTTGGAAGTTCACTTGGATTGATATTGTTCGCTGCAAATTCTCCATCATGGGTAAACCTCGCGATCCTAAAGTCGCCATATTACCATCCACTACAAGAAAAGGTACAACTCTGAGTACCTCTGCTACTCTTGATTCACCATCTGTGATAAGTCAACTTGTTTCACCGCCACAAGCTTCACTTGCTGGTACTTCTGCTGAATCTGAAAACTCTCATAATATTGATAATGTTTCTGCTGTGCTTGATGATAGTGGTTCATTGGGATCCTTTCTAGATGCTACAATTGCTAGGTCTAGACAAATTGAAAATACTGAAACTCCTAATGCTACTACACCTGTTAATTCACCTGAACTTGATTATTCTAGTGATGATCCTGATGAAGATTATGTGGAGCTTAATGATGATTTTATTACTAGATGCAATGCTACTGCTGATGCAAGCAAAATAAAAAAGTTTCTCACACAATATACTGTTAGACATAAGTTATCTCCTGATCCTAAATTTGCCACATCTCCTATATGCATTAAGGATAAAGATTATGATTTTTCTCTTGATCTATCTCATATAGCTATTGTAGAGAAAGCACCCTTTTGTGGTACTGAAAAAGAAAGTGCTGTAGAACACATGATTGAACTTTCTTCTATGAGTAGCTTGTTTTCTGATGATGTCAAGATGCGTACTTATTTTGTCGCTAAATTTTTTCCTTTCTCATTAAAGGATGATGCTAAAACTTGGTATAATAATTTGCCTCCTGGTTCTATTAGAAGTCCAACTGATTTGCGTGATGTTTTCTTTCGAAAATACTTTCCTGCTAGTGCTCAACATGTTGCTTTACAGAAAATTTATAGATTTGACCAGGGAAATGAAGAGAAATTGCCTGAGGCTTGGGCAAGATTTTGTTCTCTTATCAGAGCTCGACCTGGACATGATTTAGAAAAGAATGATCTACTTGATATATTTTATAGTGGACTAACCATTGAGTCTAGGGCATATTTGGATAGTTGTGCTGGTTGTGTTTTCAGGAAAAGAACTCCAAACGAAGCTGAAGAATTATTGGCTAAAATAGGCCGGAATCATGATGATTGGACTACGCCTGAACCAATTCCAACGCCAATATTGAAGAAGAGGGGTTTAATTAAATTGAAAGATGAAGATATGAGGGAAGCCAAGAAGTCTCTCAAGGAGAAAGGTATTAAATCTGAAGATGTGAAGAATCTACCTCCCATAGAAGATATATGTGAGATAATTCCCCCTTCATCCATGATTGAGGTAAACTCCCTTCAGCGCTTTACTAGGGAAGATATTCCGTATTCAAAACCTCCTGCGCAATGCTTAGATGAGTTTGATAATTATATTGTTAAGCAAAGTAATTTCAATATGAGAGTAGAGAATCATTTAATGGAAAATTCTCGAGCTATTGGTGAATTGCATGGTATTGTGGAGAGAACCTCCAATGATGTTAAGATGCTTGTTAAACATTTTCAAATGGTTCAAACTCAAATTGATCAGCTTACTAAAGTGCAAAATGACTTATTAAAAAATAATTCTAAAGAGAAACATGCTTATGAAGTAACAACTAGCGGTGGTGTCTCTACCCAGGATCCTCTATATCCTGAAGGGCATCCCAAAAGAATTGAACAAGATTCTCAATGAACTGAAACTAGTGCTTCATCTAAGAAAAAGAAAAAGAAACATAAAACTGTTGTGGAATCCTCTGAGCCTGTTAATGATTGATGTCTACGTTCCCCCTCCTTTCCTGTAGACAGTGTTGGGCCTCCAAGAGCAGAGGTTTGTAGAACAGCAGCAAGTTTTCCCTTAAGTGGATCACCCAAGGTTTATCGAACTCAGGGAGGAAGAGGTCAAAGATATCCCTCTCATGCAACCCTGCAACCACAAAGCAAGAAGTCTCTTGTGTCCCCAACACACCTAATAGGTGCACTAGTTCGGCGAAGAGATAGTGAAATACAGGTGGTATGAATATATAGTAGCAGTAGCAACGGTGCCAGAAAATAGCTTGCTGGCGTGTAGTTGATGGTGGTAGTATTGCAGCAGTAGTAACGCAGTAAAACAGTAAACAAGCAGTAGTAACGCAACAGTATTTAGGAACAAGGCCTAGGGATTACACTTTCACTAGTGGACACTCTCAACATTGATCACATAACAGAACAGATAAATGCATACTCTACACTTTTGTTGGATGATGAACACATTGCGTAGGATTACACGAACCCTCAATGCCGGAGTTAACAAGCTCCACAATTACTGTTCATATTTTAGTAACCTTGTAGTGTAAGATAGATCAACAGATTAAACCAAGTACTAACATAGCATGCACACTGTCACCTTCATGCATATGTAGGAGGAATAGATCACATCAATTTTATCATAGCAATAGTTAACTTCGCAATCTACAAGAGATCATGATCATAGCATAAACCAAGTACTAACACGGTGCACACACTGTCACCTTTACACACGTGCAGGAGGAATAAAACTACTTTAATAACATTGCTAGAGTAGCACATAGATAAATTGTGATACAAACTCATATGAATCTCAATCATGTAAAGCAGCTCATGAGATTATTGTATTGAGGTACATGGGAGAGATGAACCACATAGCTACCGGTACAGCCCCGAGCCTCGATGGAGAACTACTCCCTCCTCATGGGAGCAGCAACGGTGATGAAGATGGCGGTGGAGATGGCAGCGGTGTCGATGGAGAAGCCTTCCGGGGGCACTTCCCCGCTCCGGCAGCGTGCCAGAACAGAGACTCCTGTCCCCCAGATCTTGGCCTCGCGATGGCGGCGGCTCTGGAAGGTTTCTGTGGTTTTCGTCGAACGTCTCAGGGTTTTCGCGACGGAGGCTTTAAATAGGCGAAGAGGCGGCGCAGGAGGGCTTCTGGGGGGGCCACACCATATGGCGGCGTGGCCAGGGCCTGGGCCGCGCCGGCCTATGGTCTGGGGGCCCAGTGCCCCCCCTCTGGTCCTTCTCGTGTGTTCTGGATGCTTCCGGTGAAAATAGGAACCTGGGCGTTGATTTCGTCCGATTCCGAGAATATTTCGTTACTAGGATTTCTGAAACCAAAAACAGTAAAACAGAACGGCACTTTGGCATCTTGTTAATAGGTTAGTTCCAGAAAATGCACGAATATGACATAAAGTGTGCATAAAACATGTAGATATCATCAATAATGTGGCATGGAACATAAGAAATTATCGATACGTCGGAGACGTATCAGCATCCCCAAGCTTAGTTCTGCTCGTCCCGAGCAGGTAAAACGATAACACAGATAATTTCTGGAGTGACATGCCATCATAACCTTGATCATACTATTTGTAAAGCATATGTAGTGAATGCAGCGATCAAAACAATGTATATGACATGAGTAAACAAGTGAATCATAAAGCAAAGACTTTTCATGAATAGCACTTCAAGACAAGCATCAATAAGTCTTGCATAAGAGTTAACTCATGAAGTAATAATTTATAGTAAAAGCATTGAAGCAACACAAAGGAAGATTAAGTTTCAGCGGTTGCTTTCAACTTGTAACATGTATATCTCATGGGTAATTGTCAATGCAAAGCAATATAACAAATGCAATATGCAAGTATGTAGGAATCAATGCACAGTTCACACAAGTGTTTGCTTCTTGAGATGGAGAGAAATAGGTGAACTGACTCAACATTGAAGGTAAAAGAATGGTCCTCCATAGAGGAAAAGCATCGATTGCTATATTTGTGCTAGAGCTTTGATTTTGAAAACATGAAACAATTTTGTCAACGGTAGTAATAAAGCATATGTATCATGTAAATTATATCTTACAAGTTGCAAGCCTCATGCATAGTATACTAATAGTGCCCGCACCTTGTCCTAATTAGCTTGGACTACCGGATCATCACAATGCACATGTTTTTACCAAGTGTCACAAAGGGGTACCTTTATGCCGCCTGTACAAAGGTCTAAGGAGAAAGCTCGCATTGGATTTCTCGCTATTGATTATTCTTCAACTTAGACATCCATACCGGGACAACATAGACAACAGATAATGGACTCCTCTTTTATGCATAAGCATGTAACAACAATTAATAATTTTCTCATTTGAGATTGAGGATATATGTCCAAAACTGAAACTTCCACCATGGATCATGGCTTTAGTTAGCGGCCCAATGTTCTCTAACAATATGCATGCTTAACCATAAGGTGGTAGATCTCTCTTACTTCAGACAAGACGGACATGCATAGCAACTCACATGAAATTCAACAAAGAATAGTTGATGGCGTCCCCAGTGAACATGGTTATCGCACAACAAGCAACTTAATAAGAGATAAAGTGCATAATTACATATTCAATACCACAATAGTTTTTAAGCTATTTGTCCCATGAGCTATATATTGCAAAGGTGAATGATGGAATTTTAAAGGTAGCACTCAAGCAATTTACTTTGGAATGGCGGAAAATACCATGTAGTAGGTAGGTATGGTGGACACAAATGGCATAGTGGTTGGCTCAAGTATTTTGGATGCATGAGAAGTATTCCCTCTCGATACAAGGTTTAGGCTAGCAAGGCTTATTTGAAACAAACACAAGGATGAACCGGTGCAGCAAAACTCACATAAAAGACATATTGAAAACATTATAAGACTCTACACCGTCTTCCTTGTTGTTCAAACTCAATACTAGAAATTATCTAGACCTTAGAGAAACCAAATATGCAAACCAAATTTTAGCATGCTCTATGTATTTCTTCATTAATGGGTGCAAAGCATATGATGCAAGAGCTTAATCATGAGCACAACAATTGCCAAGTATCACATTACCCAAGACATTTATAGCAATTACTACATGTATCATTTTCCAATTCCAACCATATGACAATTTAACGAAGAGGAAACTTCGCCATGAATATTATGAGCTAAGAACACATGTGTTCATACGAACCAGCGGAGCGTGTCTCTCTCCCACACAAGCATGATGTAATCCAATTTATTCAAACACAAACAAAAACAAAAACAAACCGACGCTCCAAGCAAAGCACATAAGATGTGATGGAATAAAAATATAGTTTCAGGGGAGGAACCTGATAATGTTGTCGATGAAGAAGGGGATGCCTTGGGCATCCCCAAGCTTAGACGCTTGAGTCTTCTTAATATATGCAGGGATGAACCACCGGGGCATCCCCAAGCTTAGACTTTTCACTCTTCTTGATCATAGTATATCATCCTCCTCTCTTGACCCTTGAAAACTTCCTCCACACCAAACTCAAAACAAACTCATTAGAGGGTTAGTGCATAATCAAAAACTCACATGTTCAGAGGTGACACAATCATTCTTAACACTTCTGGACATTGCTCAAAGCTACTGGAAGGTAATGGAACAAAGAAATCCACCCAACACAGCGAAAGAAGCAATGCGAAATAAAAGGCAGAATCTGTCAAAACAGAAAAGTCCGTAAAGACGAATTTTATCGAGGCACCAGACTTGCTCAGATGAAAATGCTCAAATTGAATGAAAGTTGCGTACATATCTGAGGATCACTCACGTAAATTGGCATAATTTTCTGAGTTACCTACAGAGAATTAGGCCCAGATTCGTGACAGCAAGAAAACAGTTTCTGCGCAGTAATCCAAATCTAGTACTCCCTCCGTCCTAGTTTGTAAGTCACAATTTTTGAATATCTTGGCCCAAGGTACTAGCTGATTGGGTCTCATTTTCTCTCTCTCATTGGTGCATGCAGCCCCTTTCTCTCTCTCATTGGTGCATGCATTCTCTTTCTCTCCCTCATTGGTGCATGCAACCCCTTTCTCACCCTCATTAAATAAAATTATGCCTTAGAGGTGGGGGTTATGG
Source organism: Lolium perenne (assembly GCF_019359855.2). NCBI lineage: Eukaryota > Viridiplantae > Streptophyta > Magnoliopsida > Poales > Poaceae > Lolium > Lolium perenne. Next base: position 168,134,608 of record NC_067244.2, read on the forward strand.
GACAAATAGTTTTTCGGAATATGACTTACACTCTAGGACGGAGGGAGTATTGACTTTACTATCAAAGACTTTACTTGGCACAACAAAACACAAAACTAAGATAAGGAGAGGTTGCTACAGTAGTAAACAACTTCCAAGACACAAATATAAAACAAAGTACTGTAGCAAAATAATACATGGGTTATCTCCCAAGAAGTTCTTTCTTTATAGCCATTAAGATGGGCTCAGCAGTTTTAATGATGCACTCATAAGAAATAGTAGTTGAAGCGAAAGAGAGCATCCAGAGGCAAATTCAAAACACATTTAAGTCTAACATGCTTCCTATGCATAGGAATCTTGTAAATAAACAAGTTCATGAAAAGCAAAGTAACAAGCATAGGAAGATAAAACAAGTATAGCTTCAAAAATTTCAGCACATAGAGAGGTGTTTTAGTAACATGAAAATTTCTACAACCATATTTTCCTCTCTCATAATACTTTTCAGTAGCATCATGAGCAAACTCAACAATATAACTATCACATAAAGCATTCTTATCATGAGTCTCATGCATAAAATTATTACTCTCCACATAAGCATAATTATTCTTATTAATTGTAGTAGGAGCAAATTCAACAAAGTAGCTATCATTATTATTCTCATCAAGTGTAGGAGGCATAGTATTATCATCATAAAAATTACTCTCCATAGTAGGCGGCACTAAAAGACCAATATCATTATAATCATCATAAATAGGAGGCAAAGTATCATCAAAGAAAATTTTCTCCTCAATGCTTGGGGGACTAAAAATATCATGCAGACCAGCTTCCCCAAGCTTAGAACTTTCTATATTATTATCAACAATGGTGTTCAAAGCGTTCATACTAATATTACTACCAGCATGCAAATAAGATTCCATAGGTTTTTTAATTTTCGCATCAAACAATCCATGTTTTAAATCAGGAAATAGAATAAAAAGCTCATTGTTGTCCATTATGCCAAACTAGTGTAAACAAGAAACAAAAAGATGCAATTGCAGGATCTAAAGGAAATAGCTTCGAGTACTTACAACAACGGAAAATAGCTTGGTAGCCGAGGTCCGGAGTGTGAGTACCTTTTACCTTTCCTCCCCGGCAACGGCGCCAGAAAATAGCTTGATGTCTACGTTCCCCCTCCTTTCCTGTAGACAGTGTTGGGCCTCCAAGAGCAGAGGTTTGTAGAACAGCAGCAAGTTTTCCCTTAAGTGGATCACCCAAGGTTTATCGAACTCAGGGAGGAAGAGGTCAAAGATATCCCTCTCATGCAACCCTGCAACCACAAAGCAAGAAGTCTCTTGTGTCCCCAACACACCTAATAGGTGCACTAGTTCGGCGAAGAGATAGTGAAATACAGGTGGTATGAATATATAGTAGCAGTAGCAACGGTGCCAGAAAATAGCTTGCTGGCGTGTAGTTGATGGTGGTAGTATTGCAGCAGTAGTAACGCAAAAAACAAAGAAACAAGCAGTAGTAACGCAGCAGTATTTAGGAACAAGGCCTAGGGATTACACTTTCACTAGTGGACACTCTCAACATTGATCACATAATAGAACAGATAAATGCATACTCTACACTTTTGTTGGATGATGAACACATTGCGTAGGATTACACGAACCCTCAATGCCGGAGTTAACAAGCTCCACAATTACTGTTCATATTTTAGTAACCTTGTAGTGTAAGATAGATCAACAGATTAAACCAAGTACTAACATAGCATGCACACTGTCACCTTCATGCATATGTAGGAGGAATAGATCACATCAATTTTATCATAGCAATAGTTAACTTCGCAATCTACAAGAGATCATGATCATAGCATAAACCAAGTACTAACACAGTGCACACACTGTCACCTTTACACACGTGCAGGAGGAATAAAACTACTTTAATAACATTGCTAGAGTAGCACATAGATAAATTGTGATACAAACTCATATGAATCTCAATCATGTAAAGCAGCTCATGAGATTATTGTATTGAGGTACATGGGAGAGATGAACCACATAGCTACCGGTACAGCCCCGAGCCTCGATGGAGAACTACTCCCTCCTCATGGGAGCAGCAACGGTGATGAAGATGGCGGTGGAGATGGCAGCGGTGTCGATGGAGAAGCCTTCCGGGGGCACTTCCCCGCTCCGGCAGCGTGCCGGAACAGAGACTCCTGTCCCCCAGATCTTGGCCTCGCGATGGCGGCGGCTCTGGAAGGTTTCTGTGGTTTTCGTCGAACGTCTCAGGGTTTTCGCGACGGAGGCTTTAAATAGGCGAAGAGGCGGCGCAGGAGGGCTTCTGGGGGGGCCACACCATATGGCGGCGCGGCCAGGGCCTGGGCCGCGCCGGCCTATGGTCTGGGGGCCCAGTGCCCCGCCTCTGGTCCTTCTCGTGTGTTCTGGATGCTTTCGGTGAAAATAGGAACCTGGGCGTTGATTTCGTCCGATTCCGAGAATATTTCGTTACTAGGATTTCTGAAACCAAAAACAGCAGAAAACAGGAACTGGCACTTCGGCATCTTGTTAATAGGTTAGTTCCAGAAAATGCACGAATATGACATAAAGTGTGCATAAAACATGTAGATATCATCAATAATGTGGCATGGAACATAAGAAATTATCGATACGTCGGAGACGTATCAATGATCCTAATAGTATTTCTATTTCTGATGCTGAAACTGAAAGTGGTAATGAACATGATAAAGATAATGATAAGAATGATGCTTCTGATAAAGAAGAGGTTGAAGAAGAACCTGAAAAGCATGCTAAAAATAAGAAGTATACTAAAGAAGATTTTATTGCTAAGAAACATGGTAATGAAAGGGAACCTTGGGTTCAAAAGCAAATGCCTTTTCCTGCTAAGAAACTAAAATCAAAGGAAGAAGAACACTATAACAAATTCTGTGATTGGATGAAACCTTTATTCCTGCAAATACCTTTGACTGATGCTATTAAATTGCCTCCTTATTCAAAGTATATGAAAGATATTGTGTCTAACAAAAGGAAAATTCCTAATGAGGAGATTTCCACTATGCTTGTTAATTACTCTTTTAATGGTAAGGTTCCAAAGAAGCTTGGCGACCCAGGTATACCGACTATTCCTTGTTCTATTAAGAATAATTATGTTAGAACTGCTCTATGTGATTTGGGAGCGGGTGTTAGTGTTATGCCTTTCTCTCTTTATAAGAGACTTTATTTAGATAAGTTGATACCGACTGATATATCTTTGCAAATGGCTGATAAATCTACTGCTATTCCTGTTGGTATATGTGAGGATGTTCCTGTTCAAGTTACGAATAACTGCTTGATATTAACTGATTTTGTTGTGTTGGAAATGCCTGAAGATGATAATATGTCTATTATTCTTGGGAGACCTTTTCTTAACACCGCAGGGGCTGTTATTGATTGCAATAAAGGAAAAGTTACTTTCAATGTTGATGACAAGGAGCATACCGTTTATTTTCCCAAGAGGATTGAGAAAGCATGTGGAGTTAATACAATTTCTAATGTGAGAACTATCAAAGTGGGAACCATTGATTGTCCTATATATGAGCCTAAAGAAGAATATCAAACTCTTGTGATTGGATCCATATCAATACAATACAAGAAAATGGAAGGGAGTAGGCACCAACTCAACCAACAAGAATTGGAGGTGCAATAGGTTATGAGAGTTCACCGCGAAGAAGGAGTATATCCCGCTTACTACCCGTGCGTGGATTTTATGAGAAGTGCATGAATCTTGCAAGATGTTCAAAGTCTAATCTCTCGTGCAGGGTTGGATGATTTTGTTGATGGTGAACCATGCCAATATGCAAAACTGACTATGTCTGTAGTGCAGGATTTTAAATTCAATTGGTCGCGATCTAACCCCATGGTTCAGTACAAAATTTATAATAAAACTGTCAACTTGCCATTCAATGATTTTTGTGCAGCAATTAGAGTGCCGCAATGGGGATCATGCGAGAAGATAAGGGGATCGCCGCAAGAGTTCTTGGACCTTTTCAAGATGATTTGTCATGGAAGAAGCTTCTCAGAGGATGGTGGTAAAATCAGTAGCATTCAACTCCTAGCTATTCACTACTTTGCTTATTTCATCACCAAGTGCGTTCTAGCAAGAAAGAATGGAAGTAAAATATCTATCCAGGACTTAGCCTTTCTAGCTGCTGCATTACAAGGTGATAGGACTTATAACTTGGGTGTTTTGATAGCCAACAGACTTGCTACTAACCGTGAGAAGGGAGGAATTTGTGGAGGTCTCATCGCCTCTCGTTTATTAGCTATGCATGGTGTAGAACCTCACCATCTTGATATTCAACTTCCCATAGAGAAACTTGACATAGTCTCCATGATTAAGCATGAATTCGTTTCTGATTCGTCCAATTTGAGCAACCTGTCTTATAGAATAACATTTTACAAGAAATCTTGGAGAATAACTAAGAAAACTGAAAAATTAGTAGGATTGCCTGCCCCTGCTTTGTTTAACCTTGATTCCAGGGAGGATTGGTCAGTCACGGAAGGTGAACTAAAGGCATACATAGAGGGAGATGGCCATCGTGCAAGAGACAACACGGAGGAGGCCGAGGAACACCTCGATTCGTCATCCGATGCAGCGAGTTCTTCGCATCCACAAGCTGGGCATGAGGAGCCTCCACGCTTTTCTTCTGTATCGGGACCTTATTATGACTATGCCATGTATGATCCAGCGGCATGGAACCCAGACCCTCGTTGGGGTTGATCTCCACTTAGGCCAAAAGCCTAAGCTTGGGGGGGAGGTATACCGGTATCACTCATTCTTTGCATATTATGGTTGCTGGATACTTGTATATACTTGTTTAGTTTCTTTGAGTGGTTTTCTAATGAGAGGAAGTTGATATTTGGGGAAGTGCTGCCTGAAAACAGATTCTGGACTGTTACTAAAAAAAATTCGTGCGCACAGCCAGAACGTTATTTTGAGCTGCCAATTTTTGTGCATGTTCCCCAGGTTGTTATCTAACTTTCATTAGTTGAACACTTTTCGAACTGAGCAACGGAAGATTTTTGTAAAAATCGATTTCTGTACTGCTGTCAAGTTTTGGCAGATTTCTGCCATCTTGCTTTTATGTGTTTCTTTTAGTTTTCATTTTCTTATTCGTACTTTGTTTCTTTCCTAAAACACCAAAAGACCAAAAATATTTCTGTTGTTTCTCTTCACCACTTGTTTATTTTAGTTTTTTGCTTTTATCTTGCTTTATTTGCTATCGTTGGTTTGCTATAAGAAAATCCAAAAAGATTTTGCTTTGTTTGCTTGTTTCCTTTTGTTCTTGCTTCCAAATTCGAAAACACCAAAAATATTTGCTGTTCTTCTTTGGTTTTGTAAAGTTCTTTATGAGTTCAATGGTCTTCGGTGGCTGGAGCGTGGTTTTCATTCCATATTATTCAAGCTATACTTGTGAAAAAGCAATAATGACGATCTACGACAATCTGATTGTGGTGAGAGGCTGGTATGAACTCTATTTGTTTTCATTTTTGTACATATACTCATCCATGTGAGCATGCTTAGTTGGTTCATGTGAGGTATATGTCATTTAAGAAAGTCTAGTAGTTCATGATCTCTCATGTTTAGCTCCAATCTATTAATATGAATAGCATGTCATGGATGTTTGCTTGCATTGTTTTATTCATAAATAGGTATGATATTGTGGTATCTTCCTCTGAATAATTCTCTTGAATCAACTTGGCACATGCTCACGCATGCATATGACTGAACAAAATGTCAATTAAGCCTCGATGATTTGCTTTACCTCAGAGTTCTTGTATCACTTTTATGCCTCCGTTAATTTATTTTTGTCGCAAGCATGATTATGACAGTTACTGCTCTCTTGATTGTCGCTTCCTAGTCTATTGCTAGCCTTCGCTTGTACTGAGCGGGAACGCTGCTCGTGCCTCCAAACACATGAAAACCAAGTTATTCCAGAGTGTCCACAATAAATACCTATGCATGGCATTTCAAACCATTCCAAGTAAATTCTCATGTGCTACCTTTAAACCTTCAAAATGCTTCTCAATTTGTGTTAATGTTTTATAGCTCATGAGGAAATATGTGGTGTTTATCTTTCAATCTTGTCATTTACTCCGGACGGACTTTCACAATGGACTAGTGGCACATCCGCTTATCCAATAATTTTGCAAAAAGAGCTGGCAACGGGGTTCCCAGCCCCAATTAATTAACTTTCATAAATTTACAAATAGACACTCCTCCATGGTATGTGATTGTTGGTCGGCACCCGAGGATTCGGTTAGCCATGGCTTGAGAAAGCAAAGGTGGGGAGGAGTGTCATCTAAATAAAACTAAAATAAAAAGGCACTCCTTCATGGTATGAGATTGTTGGCAGGCACCCGAGGATTCGGTTAGCCATGGTTTGTGAAAGCAAGGTTGGAAGGAGTGCCACCCAAAAATAAAATTTCATGGGAGCCGCTCTTGAAAGTCTGGTTGACGAGGTAGTTAGAGTACCCATTACCATTCGTTGCCAACAACAAACACCTCTCAAAACCATTTTACTTCTGTCTTTAGAAAAATGAAAAGCTCTAGCACATGTTAATCCCTGCTTCCCTCTGCGAAGGGTCAATCTTTTACTTTTACATTGAGTCTCCATCCTTTCTTTGAGCACTTTCTTGAGAGCACAACTATCATTCTTAGTATAATATGCTTGTCCCAAAATATGATTAATTGTGGTATAACTTTGATGCTTTTATCTTTGACAATCACTATTTCTAGTCTTTCTATGAACTTCAGAGGTGCCTGAGCATTTATGTTTTGCTGATCAAATATGGGCAAGCGAGATACCACTCTATCATACTCTTTTATGGACATTGCAATCCTGCTTATATACATGATTCATGGTGCTTATTATTAATTGTTGGTACCTTTCCACGATTGACATAGCTATTGGATGATCTTATTTGCATGTATCTTATTATGAACTGCCTAAGTGTTAGCCATAGCATGAGAATATTTACATCATATGAACAAATGTGTTCGTGAAAGTTCTTTTATCGCTCAGTTGTTAACTGAATTGCTTGAGGACAAGCAATAAGCTAAGCTTGGGGGGAGTTGATACGTCCAAAACGTATCTACTTTCCCGAACACTTTTGCTATTGTTTTACCTCTAATTTGTGTATTTTGGATGCAACTAACACGAACTAACGCTGTTTTCAGCAGAACTGTTCTGGTGTCTCGTTTTTGTGCAGAAATCCAACTTTCAGGAAAATCCTCGGAATTTATGCGAAAGGTCCTATTTTCCCAGAATACTGACGGAGCCAGAAGGGCAAGCCAGGTGGGGGCCCGAGGGCCCCACACACTAGGCCGGCGCGGCCCAGGAGGGGCCCGCGCGGCCCTAGTGTGTGGCGGCCTCGAGTGGCCCCCGACGCCCTCTTTCGGACTACTTATTGCCTTCGACGTAAAAACGCACGGGAGGAAGTCGAAGTCGCCAGAAACCATCCAGTACACCACCACCATCGCGAAACTCCGTCTCGGGACCAGAAACTCCGTTCTGGCACCTCGCCGGGACGGGGAATTGGAGGAGATCATCGCCATCATCATCACGGACGCCTCTCCATCAACCAGCCATGTTTCCCCCATCCATGCGTGAGTAATTCCCCCGCTGTAGGCTGAAGGGGATGGTAGGGATTGGATGAGATTGGTCATGTAATAGTATAAGATTGTTAGGGCATAGTTCCTAGTGTCCGTAATTGGTACTTTGATGATATTGTTGCAACTTGTTATGCTTAATGCTTGTCACTAGGGCCCGAGTGCCATGATCTCAGATCTGAACATGTTATTATTTCATCATGATATTCATTGTGTATGGTCTTACCTTCAAGTTGTATACACATGTCGCTGTCCGGAACCAATGGCCCCGAAGTGACAGAAATCGGGACAACCGGAGGGGATGGTAGTGATGTGAGGATCACATGTGTTCACGGAGTGTTAATGCTTTGCTCCGGTACTCTATTAAAAGGAGTACCTTTATATCCAGTAGATTCCCTTGAGGCCCGGCTGCCACCGGCTGGTAGGACAAAAGATGTTGTGCAAGTTTCTCATTGCGAGCACGTACGACTATAATTGGAACACATGCCTATTGATTGCTTTGTACTTAGACACCGTTTTATTATTATCTGCAAATGCCCTGCTTGATTGTTACAAGAGTTTCTCTCATCCATGCAACGCCCGTTATCCGTCCCCGTGCCTACAGTATTTTAATCCTGCTGTTTACTATAATCACTACTGCTGTCTCTGTTACTCTGCTGCTGTTATTTCACTACTGCTACAGCTATAAAACTGTTACTACTGATAAACTCTTGCGAGCAAGTCTGTTTCCAGGTGCAGCTGAATTGACAACTCCGTTGTTAAGGCTTTCAAGTATTCTTTGTCTCCCCTTGTGTCGAATCAATAAATTGGGTTTTACTACCCACGAAGACTGCTGCGATCCCCTATACTTGTGGGTTATCAATATCGTGCAAGGTCAAAAAAATGCAAAAATTGCAGGATCGTATGTGGCTCCTATGAGATGAAGTACCCCATGAAACCATGAACATACATGTAGATGGGAATCCCATGTAGATGATCTGAAGAACGACCCGCTGCATCTTTCACAAATCCATCTACATGACATCATAAACTTTAATTAGGAAGCAGCCACTTAACAATCATTGCCCAAAATCTAACGGGTTCGACAATAAGCTGGTAATTCTCTATTATATATAAACACCAAAAAAATAAATTAGCAAGTAAGAAAGGAGTGTCAATGCCACCAGGACTTACAAAAAAAGGGAATTAGCACTTTGTAATCTCTTTGTTTTAACACATACGTTCTGCTCAGGAATCCAGGGCCTAGGGTCACATCAAGTCATAATCAGAACCAAAGTCGGTTCCCATGTTCTCCAATTCAAAAGGCGTACAAAATATTTCAGTGTGTGAAATAATTGTATTCGATAGGCAGGAGGTAAATGCTACAGTGTTGATATTTTGAATTAGACGGTTGTTAAGCTATTGATTATATGGAGTCGAAATTTGGTAGCATACATATCTCTGTTCACAACTCGCCTCTACAGAAGCAGGAACAACTGTTGAGTTGCAGCACAACACAAAGGAGAAGCCAGTGTTCCGTGCATTGCCCTCAATACAGCGATGAATGAACCAGACCAGTTGACAAGCTTCTAGACCTGGGCTATATGTAGAAAGCTGGAAATCAATGGATCACATAAAATCATCAGTGTCAAGCTTTAATGCACTAGCCTACGCGACCAAAAGTCCGAACTGATGGAAAGGGCTAGGCAATCCACTTTATACATCTCAACATAGCCAACGCAACAAAAAGTCCAAACTGACAGAAAGGGCTAGACCGGGAGAAGAGAATAGAAGGTTTGCGAAAGCGATGACTCGAACTTGAGACTATGGGCTCTGATACCATGTCAAGCTTCATCCACAAGCCAACAGAACCACAAGTCAGAACTGATGGAAAGGGCTAGGTAATCCACTTATAATATTAACAATCAGCAGGGTTCCGGTTCAAAAAAAATCCACATCACAACAAGGAAACGACCACCAAGATCATAGCAATTGCAGATAAATGCACCTACGAAATATGCTCAGACTAAGGAACCATTTTACAAGACCAAGATACTGACCTGTCACTGTCCCCGTTCATCTCCAATTATCTAGCAGATACTCTTCTTACTACTTACTAGCATTCCTAACCTGCTCCAAAGAGGGGCCTCCTTCTGTGCTGCTATCGTTCTAAAATTGTCGACTTCTAGTCTTAGCGCAGCTGATGCAGCTCGTTCTACTTGGAGTTGCTCCTCTAGAACTTGAGCATGCAAATACTTTGACTCGGACATGGACTTGCACTTCACCAGTCCAGCATTCCGTAAGAAAGTGTTTTTGGCAATGCCTTTCTTTTTTATTGCCATGGAAAATGCCTTCATACATTCTTCATCGGTTTTTTCAAGACCGTTTTTACCGGGTTTTGCCATCTCTAATTTCATATCTTCCTGCAAAAAATTCAGTTCGTACACATGTGTAAACATGATAGTTACTACAGAGAAACTTGCTGATAGTAGATTTATCATGTGTATGACCTACTTTTATTCCTACAGTTTGGCATGTCTGATTCACATCACATGAATTTTAATAAACATCTATATATCATATTGACACGTACTTTACTACTCCTACAAGTTGGGATGTGAGTCATCACAAAATTTCAATCTTAGAGAAGACTTACAAGAACACTCTGTGCGACTTCTCCAATCACTTCAAGTTTGTTCTTCTGGCATGCTTCAAAAATCTCTGGCAGAGTCATCTGTTTGTTTGGTTCCCTTTTACTTGCATTATGTAACATCTGCATTTTAGTACTACCATTTATAAATCGAATAACAAGGTTGAAATGGAGGATCATAATATAAGCTGCACACTGGTGTATATACTCTGCATGATCTTTTACTAAAATATTTATAAATAGCAGTATAAAACAACATGCCCTTACTTTTTGCCGAATGTGCACTATAAGGTTACGAGATCCCGTACGGCTAGGTAAAAGTAGTTTACCGCGGTTTTTCTGATTCTGTTTAGCCAAATTCTGCAAAAACGAGACTAGTGAGACACTGCTATAAATAAGAATCCAAGATGTGATCTGGTATCAGTCTTACAAATCATACCATATTCTTTGGATCAGACCAGTGCTTCACAAGATCTCCCCACTGTTTGTCAGTCATTTGCTTAAGAGGAGATCTAGTTGGAACACTCCCAGTAATCTTTCCAGTGAAGTATTTCTTCTTTAGCCTGCTGCGATACTGGCGCAGACAGTCTGAGAATAGACTGTTGAGAACATGCTTTACTTCCTCTTGGTCATCATCGAACTCGAACCTTAACTGTTCACAACAATATAAACCGTTGGTGCGATATACATAGAGCCAACAACAAGCTAGAAGGAACGGGACGTGCCAATGTGGTATACTAGTATGAGTAACATTACCAAGAGAAAGACGACTTACGTGTAACCTGTGCACTAATTTTTCAAAATGCGCAGAGGTGTCTACGTGCTCTTTCCATGTTGGGAAGATAGGAATTTCATTCCTGACGAAAATTCCTACATCCGATGCTAATTTACAAGATTCTTCTGGGTCCAGTGGCCTTCTGCCACCCATGATAGATGAAAGGCGAAATCTTGATTCCATCCCAGCAAGCTTAGCTACGAACATTTTCCCTACTATTGGGCCCCTCGTTTTTCTTGATCGTGGTGCAACTACAAAGTTAAGCATTACATCAAGCTATGAAGGTAGATATATATATTTTTATATATACATATTTATCTATAAAGTATAACTTTATAACGGAGAATGAAACTATAAGCATTGGAAAATGTACCTTCTTCGGTGTGGGGCTCATACTCAGGGGAGTTGTCTATGGCAGGATTGGCGGGACTAATATGGGTCAGTGGGAGATCATCAACAGTTTGTTGATGCTGTGCTAGCAGTGTTTGGCCAGTTGTGGTTGTGTCAGCTGGGACTGGTACAGTGTGTCCTTGGGCAGTATTTCCTAACACAGCTACTTCTGATCCCAATTGTGGCTGAGAAGTTGCCGTGGAAATTGGTTCTGCTGCCAATTGTGGTTGAGAAGTTGCTGTGGAAACTGGTTCTGCTGCCAATTGTGGCTGAGAAGTTGTTGTGGAAACTGATTCTGCTGCCGATTGTGGCTGAGAAGTTGCTGTGGAAACTGGTTCTGCTGCCGATTGTCGCTGGTTGACTGGATTGGTAACAGGTGGCTGATTCAACCGCTTGGGGTGTTCACCACGTTTTTTTTTTATTTCAGTACTCTTAGCATTTGCGTTATTTTCTTCAACTAGTGCCATGAATCGCTGAGACTGTCTAGTAGCAGAAGCAGATTTCTTTTTTGGTTGCAGCTGTTCTATCACCGATTCAGGTGCCTGCTGAAAGGTCTTCCTCTCATTGGTGGTTCCTGCGAAATTCTTACTTGAAGCTGCAGATTTCTAGCACACATAAACGATATTTCAGTCTACAGAAGTGCCATATATGATGATATGCAAATGGAATAGAATGAAGAACAGTAAAGGATGACGTGCATGCTGAAACATATATATGATGCGTTAAGGAGACCTAGAGGTGGCATGTGAACATGTTTGGTGGGATTCAGGATACAAGTATACAACACATGGAAGTTGCAACAGATATCTCAAAGTAAAAAAACAGAAATCACCTGGTGGGGTTGAGGAGAATGGTCAGGCAAGGCATCTTCCTGAGTCAGCTCTCCAAGAGGCTCAGCAGGATCAAATTGTGAATCATAACATTGTTCTTTATCTTTGGGGAGGGGAAAGGGTTCTTCTCCGATTTTGTTCAGGTTTGCACTAGAGACAATAGCGTTACAGATGTTTGTGCCCACACGGCTTGCAAATCTGCTACATATCTTCCGTCTCCGTTCCTCTTTTAATTCATTCTGTAGTGCAATAATATCTAGCATGCATTACAAAAAAAAATGCTAATGAGATGGCGGTGCAAGTAAGCAAAAAAATACTTTTCGAAAGCACCTACATAACGAAAGCGGCCATATCAACCTTCTTGGGAGTGGGCGCGTGTACGCTTTGGTTTCCTGCCGTGGACCATGGAGGCGCTTTGTGTACCCATCTCTCCAGTCCGGTGGACGGAAGGAGTCGGGGATTAAGATACGAGAACCCGGCGATGGTGAATGTCGCTGACAAGGCGGCGGTGGAAGTCGGCTACGGAGGAGCTCGTATGGTACAGTGGTCGTCGGTGGGGGTGGGGGGAGGTGGAAGCTACTCCGGCTTGCTAAAAATCAAGGGAGACGGTGGAACGTCGTCGGTCACTACGGTGGCCGATGAGAAGGCAGTAGTGCTAGTGTGGGAGTGGGACAGTGGGTCGGCGCCGGCGCCGGCGTGTGAGATGATCCGGTGGGTCATGCAAGGTGGAAGCGTGAGAGAGAGATGCAGGGTTCGGCGCCGCCGGTGATAGGTCTGAATTGAGCGGTCCGGGGGGATAAGATCGGCACTGTACTTATTTCACATCGCTTTGAATTTTGGAAGCGAGGGGGATTTCGGCGGGAATTTTGGGGCAGAGTTGAAATTATTACTGGTTGGTGGAAAACTGTGGAACCCTAGCCTACGAAATCCCAGGTCTGAAGCTGAGGGCCCTTTTGTTGTGGCTTTTTTTTGGCTTTTTGGCTTTGGCAAAAGCCAAAAAAAGCACCTAAATAGGTGCTTTTTTGGCTTTTGGATTTTGGAAGCCAAAAACAAAAGGATCTTTTCTTTTGGCTTCCAAAATCCAAAAGCCAAAAAGCCAAAAAAAAGGCACAACAAAACGGCCCTGAGTAGGTTCGGGGTCAAGGGGATGTGCTTGTTGGTTCTTGGGTGCATATGATCTCTTTATTTTGAAATTCATCTTCTATACATTTTGAAATGTCAATAAAGAATAAAACGAAAAATGCATGTGTACTTCTTCGCTTGCTATATACACATAAAATATTTCAATGGAAAATTGAATAGTAATTTGGGCTATGTAAAAAAGAGTTACTCCGTAAAAAAATTGTGCTAACCATAAGGCTTTTTATGAGACATGTTTTCTCTCTTTTTTTACATCGACCATGAAAAAAACTTGTTTTTTTACATCAACCATGAAAAATACTTTTTTTACATCGACCATGAAAAATACTAGGAATTTGCTAAAGTTATATTTTCCATCTTGTACACAATTAAAAATATCTTTAAAACAAACAAATCTCTAATGTCTAGGTGTACCATCTCTACTAGTAGTATATACTAGTAAACTGCACGTGCCTTGCACGTGAGAGCTCTTTTTTTTAGTGTAACAACTTCGATGCAATAAGAATTCGATCTTTTTTTAACAAAGGAGGGGGGCCCAAGGGCTTGGATACCATTAAGTGCAACAGAGGGGTACATATTACAGATTGTAGTCAACAGTCACTTGGGTTGAAAGCGAATGCAAGCCCGCCTACATGATAGCAGGATTTTGTGAAGCTTTTTAACTTAATTGGTCAAACATGCGAAGCATGTGCCATTTACTTGTACAACTTTATCGGAAAAAAAATTACTTGTACAAGCTAGTTCCCCTAAGTACTACCAGCACATAAGTAAACAAAAGAACCAGAGACATCATCAACTGAAACAACAATCTATTCATATAGCGGCTCTTGCATCACCCTTTGAAAATCATCTACCTGCAAAGATGAGTGCAGAGTTTCTGCTCGTGCTTTCACCTGTTCCAAGATCGTCCAGTTGATCTCATGGACATCTGCATCAGCCAAAGCGGTAACCAAGTTGCCAGCCACTAGCTTCTGCAGATCAGCAACAACATGTAGGCCATCTTGAATTGTAGAATTCCATCCTCGGTTCATTTCTTTGTTCCGCCAAGTGGCCACATCCAAGTCCTTTTGAAGACGCCTAATCTTAGCTTCCCCAGTGCCACATCCTTCTGTTTTGTTCCTACAAACGTTTGCATCACTGGAACTCTGGACATCTATGCTTCAATGCTGCTTGGCAGGGACATGAGCAGTCACTTGCTTCTGCGATTTGCCATGCATTAAATCAATCAGCAGATTAAAAGGAAATATGTTGGTTGATTCATGTCACCACTTTGAGCAACCCATGAGTTTCTAAACCTTAAATGGAGTCTAAAACATTGCAATAAAAGGGTGGGTGCATCATTTGGATGCAGAGGCCGGGGCGACCCTATTTTGAAGAAAAAATTAGGAAATCTGAAATCTATATCTATATCTCTACCATCTATACCACTCCACTCCTGTTGACAGTTTGATCTCTTTCAGTACATTAGATTATGTCATGTTTAAAACACTATTATAAAATTACCTCCTTAATGTTGAGCTCAGGAGGATCCAGATGTGCTGATCCAAGGTGGCCCCTCAAATGATTGCTTGCTAGAACAATAGGACCAAATCCCGCCTCCTTTCTACCAATGTCTGCATCACTGGCGCGCTCACTGTCTTTGTTAGGAACATGAGCAGTGGCTAGCTGCTGCAAATCAAAGTTCATCAAATCAATCAGCAAACAACACATATGAAATTTGAGCAGTGCGGCTAAATACCTTCTTCAGCAGCAGCCCCACGGGATCGTCCTTTTGGCGGCACATCACACGGATGAAAAAACTCGGCAACGACTTGGGGTGCGGTGATTTTGTCCCATTCCACAGTATGCCGATCGAGGCTGCAATTATCTTATTCTGCAAGATATTTTGCCTCTGAGATTCTTCGTAGGCATTCTCGAGTGGAATATCTAGCAGGCATTACAAAAAAAACAGATGCTAATAACAAGCAGTGGAAGCAAGCAATAAACTAGTCTCGGAAATCAAATACATAACAAAAGCTACCGGACAAAGTGTTCAACCTTGGTCGACTGGGGAGGTGGCGCGTTGGCCGTTCGGTTTGGTTCGGTGGATCATGGTGGCGCTTTGTGTACCGATCTCGCCGGCCGGTAAGATGAACCACTGAGTCGGGGAAGCAGATCCGACGAAGCGGACGGAGTGTGGTTGACGGCGTCGCTGAGCTGGCTCCGGTGCGGTGGATGTCGGCTACGAATGGAGGACTGAGAGGGAGCGAGACGGACTAGGAGCGAGGTAGGGATAGAGGTCCTTGCTTGTCCGTGGGTGGGGCTGGATATAGGGGAAAAGAAAGCCCTAGAAGATAGCATCCTGCTAATATCCTACTCCAATATATGGTGCTGAATTGCGGGCGGCTCATAGCTTGTGCACAAATAAAATGGGAAAATCCAAAAAATGTAGTTCAACAAAAAAAAACTCTAGTAGGCAAAGTCGCTAGCTCGCCATGAGAAGATGCACTCCGCCAAAAAAATGTCATGACAAGCTAGTTTGCTATGGATCTTGCATTAACCCTGCTCGATAAAATGGTGGGCACAAAAGACAAGCTAAATCAAAAATAATGGTGGTAGAAAGATGTAAACTCTTAAATGTAAACTCTACTAAACAGGGCCAACTCAAAAACATGCCTCATATTATTAGTACTTCCTCCGGTCCATATTAACTGCCACTAAAATGGATGTATCTACAAATACATCCATTTGAGTGGCATGTATATGGATAGGAGTAGTAGATCAAGGAGTTGCGAGACAGTGGAGGAAATGAGGTGGGGAGGAGGAGGGTGACGACCAGACCCCCACCTCCACGGCACCGCATAAATAGAAGCTAAAATATGTGAAACAGTGGAGGAAATGAGGTGGGGAGGAGGAGGGCGACGAACAGACCCGATAACAGTACTCCCCCCGGTCGAACTGCTCCTCATGTCGCGCAAGGTGAAAAAAGGGGTATTTTTTTCATTGACTTGATGGAGAAAAAAAAGGTCTTCTTTTTAGCCCCAGCGTCACCGCAGATCAGGTGACATGCACCTATTGCATGTCACCGTGTGACATGCGGTTTAAATTCAAATTTAAACATTGCAAACAAATCTGAAAAAAATCATGCATGTTCATAGCACATATTAAAATAACCCCTAAAAATATCAGATCAAAATTCGAAACATACATCGAGAAACAAAAAAGAGAAATCTGTCATGAATAATTCCCGAATTCAAATCTGAGTTTCTCTTTAGACTATTCACATCTGAGTTTCTCTTTTTTTTTCTCGATGTATGTTTCGAATTTTGATCTGAAATTTCTAGGGGTTATCTTAATATGTGATGTGAACGTGCATGATTTTTTCAGATTTTTTCGCAATGTTTAAATTTGGATTTAGGCCGCATGTCACACGAGGTGCATGTCACCACGCTACCGCTCGAGAAATGGAGCCCCTCTCCGCTAGGCTCCAATAAAAGCTTCACTGCTCGTGTCAGACTGTTGAAGACACTGGCAAGTGCATGTCAGGGGGACAGAGAATAAATTGCATCCACGCGTCGGCGCGTGCTGTCTACCCCAAACCTTAAACTCTGTCTTATGAAGTCAAGCATGCATGAAGAGAAGTGGTTTTTGGTTTCAAACATGGAAATTTCAAAAACCCTCCCAAGAGCTACATTTTGGAGTGACTAATTATTCATATTCATGATTTAAACTTGTTTAAATGGGCATAAAATTCAAAATAAATGAAAATAAATGAAAAACCAAGGCACATAGTCTTCTTATGTCATATAGTAAGCATTCAATTAAGTTGATAAACAAGGTCTAGACATATTCAAACCAGAAAAATCATGTATCTCCCCCTAACCCTAAACTCTGTCTTATGAAGTCAAGCATGAAGAGATGTGGTTTTTGGTTTCAAACATGGAAATTTTGAAAACCCTCCCAAGAGCTTCATTTTGGAGTGACTAAGAAGCATACATGCTTACTTTTTCATATTCATGTTTTAAACTTGTTCAAATCTTGGTCAAACCTAGGATTTGACCAAGATTCAAATGGGCATGAAAATTCAAAAAAAAAACAAAAAAAATGAAAAACCAAGGTCTTCTTATGTCATATAGTAAGCATTCAATTAAGTTGATAAACAAGGTCTAGACATATTAAACATGAAAAATCATGTATCTACCCCCTAACCCTAAACTATGTCTTATGAAGTCAAGCATGCATGGTGAAGAGAAGTGGTTTTTGGTTTCAAACATGGAAATTTCAAAAACCCTCCCAAGAGCTTCATTTTGGAGTGACTAAGAAGGATACATGCCTACTTTGTCATATTCATGTTTTAAACTTGTTTAAGTCATGGTCAAACCTAGGATTTGACCAAGATTCAAATGGGCATAAAAATTTAAAAAAAATCAAAAACCAAAGCACATAGTCTGTGTATGTCATATAGTAAGCATTCAAGTTGATAAACAAGGTCTGGACATATTCAAACCAGAAAAATAATGAAAATTTCAAAAACCTCCCGCGAGCTTCATTTTGGAGGGACTAAGAAGGATCGATGCATGTTACTTTTCATATTCATGTTTTAAACTTGTTTAAATCTTGGTCAAACCTAGGATTTGACCAAGATTCAACAAATGGGGATAAAATTCAAAAAAAACAATAAAATGAAAAACCAATGCACATAGTCTTCTTATGTCATATAATAAGCATAAAATTAAGTTGATAAACAAGGTCTAGACATATTCAAACCAGAAAAATCATGTATGTGGCTACCCCTAACCCTAAACTTTGTCTTATGAAGTCAAGCATGAAGAGATGTGGTTTTTGGTTTCAAACATGGAAATTTCAAAAACCCTCCCAAGAGCTTCATTTTGGAGTGACTAAGAAGCATACATGCTTACCTTTTCGTATTCATGTTTAAAACTTGTTCAAATCTTGGTCAAACCTAGGATTTGACCAAGATTCAAATGGGCATAAAAATTCAAAAAAAATGGAAAACCAAGGTCTTCTTATATATGTCATATAGTAAGCATTCAATTAAGTTGATAAACAAGGTCTAGACATATTAAACCTGAAAAATCATGTATCTACCCCTAACCCTAAACTCTGTCGTATGAAGTCAAGCATGCATGGTGAAGATAAGTGGTTTTTGGTTTCAAACATGGAAATTTCAAAAACCCTACTAATTAAGAGCTTCATTTTGGAGTGACTAATAAGAAGGATACATGCTTACTTTTTCATATACATGTTTTAAACTTGTTTAAGTCATGGTAAAACCTAGGATTTGACCAAGATTTAAATGGGCATAAAAATTCAAAAACGAAATCATAAACCAAAGCACATAGTCTTCTTATGTCATATAGTAAGCATTAAAGTTGATAAACAAGGTCTAGACATATTCAAACCATATAAATCATGTATCTACCCCTAACCCTAAACTATGTCTTATGAAGTCAATCATGAAGAGAAGTGGTTTTGGGTTTCAAAGATGGAAATTTCAAAAACCTCCCAAAAACTTCATTTAGAGTGACTAAGAAGGATACATGCTTCCCTTTTCATTTTCATGTTTTAAACTTGTTTAAATCTTGGTCAAACCTAGGATTTGACCAAGATTCAAATGGGCATCAAAAATAAAAATAAAATCAAAAAAATGAAAAACGAAAACACATAGTTTTCTTATGTCATATAGTAAGCATTCAAGTTGATAAACAAGGTCTAGACATATTCAAACCAGAAAAATCATGTATATATCTACCCCTAACCCTAAACTCTGTCTTATGAAGTCAAGCATGCATGAAGAGAAGTGGTTTTTGGTTTCAAACATGGAAATTTCAAGAACCCTCCTGAGATTTACATTTTGGAGTGACTCAGAAGGATATATGCTTAATTTTTATATTTATGATTTAAATTTGTTTAAACCATGGTCAATCCTAGGATTTAACCAATATTCAAATGGGCATAAGAATTTTAAAAAAATCAAAAAATGAAAAACCAAGGCACATAGTCTTCTTATGTCATACAGTAAGCATTCTCAATTAAGTTGATTTTAGAGTGACTAAGAAGGATGCAGGCTTCCCTTTTCATTTTCATGTTTTAAACTTCTTTAAATCTTGGTCAGACCTAGGATTTGACCAAAAGATTCAAATGGGCATAAAAATCCAGAAGAAAATCAAAAGAATGAAAAAACAAAGGACATAGCATTCTTATATGTCATATATATAGTAAGCATTCAAGTTGATAAACAAGGTCTAGACATATTCAAACCATACAAAATCATGTATCTACCCCTAACCCTAAACTCTGTCTTATGAAGTCAAGCATGAAGAGAAGTGGTTTTGGGTTTCAAACATGGTAATTTCAAAAACCTCCCAAAACCTTCATTTTAGAGTGACTAAGAAGGAGACAAGCTTCCCTTTTCATTCTCATGTTTTAAACTTGTTTAAATCTTGGTCAAACCTAGGATTTGACCAAAAGATTCAAATGGGCATAAAAATTCAGAAGAAAATCAAAAGAATGAAAAAACAAAGGACATAGCAGTCTTATATGTCATATATATAGTAAGCATTCAAGTTGATAAACAAGGTCTAGACATATTCAAACTAGAAAATCATGTATATATCTACCCCTAAAACCCTAAACTATGTCTTATGAAGTCAATCATGAAGAGAAGTGGTTTTGGGTTTCAAACATGGAAATTTTCATGTTTGAAACTTGTTTAAATCTTGGTCAAACGTACATAGGATTTGACCAAGATTCAAATGGGCATAAAATTCAGAAAAAAATAGAAAAATGAAAAACAAAAGCACATAGTCTTATGATGTCATATAGTAAGCATTCAAGTTGATAAACAAGGTTTAGACATATTCAAACCAGACAAATCATGTATCTACCCCCTAACCCTAAACTCGGTCTTATGAAATCTAGATGGAAGAGAAATCGTTTTGGGTTTCGAACGTTTAAGCCAAAAGCCTCATTTCAAATATTTCAAACTTATTCAAATGTGGTTCAAATTTGAAAGACATACTAGTTATAGCACACATATATAGTGCATACATGTTCACACATACTGCAGTAGATGTTCAAACATTGAAACTTCATTTTAGAGTGACTAAGAAGGATAAAAGATTCCCTTTTCATTTTCATGTTTTAAACTTGTTTAAATCTTGGTCAAACCTAGCTAGGATATGACCAAAAGATTCAAATGGGCATAAAAATTCAGAAGAAAATCAAAAGAATGAAAAAACAAAGGACATAGCATTCTTATATGTCATATATATAGTAAGCATTCAAGTTGATAAACAAGGTCTAGACATATTCAAACCATACAAAATCATGTATCTACCCCTAACCCTAAACTCTGTCTTATGAAGTCAAGCATGAAGAGAAGTGGTTTTAGGTTTCAAACATGGTAATTTCAAAAACCTCCCAAAAACTTCATTTTAGAGTGACTAAGAAGGATACAAGCTTCCCTTTTCATTCTCATGTTTTAAACTTGTTTAAATCTTGGTCAAACCTAGGATTTGACCAAAAGATTCAAATGGGCATAAAAATTCAGAAGAAAATCAAAAGAATGAAAAAACAAAGGACATAGCATTCTTATATGTCATATATATAGTAAGCATTCAAGTTGATAAACAAGGTCTAGACATATTCAAACCAGAAAATCATGTATATATCTACCCCTAAAACCCTAAACTATGTCTTATGAAGTCAATCATGAAGAGAAGTGGTTTTGGGTTTCAAACATGGAAATTTTCATGTTTGAAACTTGTTTAAATCTTGGTCAAACGTACCTAGGATTTGACCAAGATTCAAATGGGCATAAAATTCAGAAAAAAATAGAAAAATGAAAAACAAAAGCACATAGTCTTATGATGTCATATAGTAAGCATTCAAGTTGATAAACAAGGTTTAGACATATTCAAACCAGACAAATCATGTATCTAACCCCTAACCCTAAACTCGGTCTTATGAAATCTAGCATGAAGAGAAACCGTTTTGGGTTTCGAACGTTTAAGCCAAAAGCCCCATTTCAAATATTTCAAACTTATTCAAATGTGGTTCAAATTTGAAAGACATACTTGTTATAGCACACATAGTGCATACATGTTCACACATACTGCAGTAGATCTTCAAACATGGAAACTTCATTTTAGAGTGACTAAGAAGGATACAAGATTCCTTTTTCATTTTCATGTTTTAAACTTGTTTAAATCTTGGTCAAACCTAGCTAGGATATGACCAAAAGATTCAAATGGGCATAAAAATTCAGAAGAAAATCAAAAGAATGAAGGAACAAAGGACATAGCATTCTTATATGTCATATATATATATAGTAAGCATTCAAGTTGATAAAAAAGGTCTAGACATATTCAAACCATACAAAATCATGTATCTACCCCTAACCCTAAACTCTGTCTTATGAAGTCAAGCATGAAGAGAAGTGGTTTTGGGTTTCAAACATGGTAATTTCAAAAACCTCCCAAAAACTTCATTTTAGAGTGACTAAGAAGGATACAAGCTTCCCTTTTCATTTCATGTTTTAAACTTGTTTAAATCTTGGTCAACCTATAGGATTTGACCAAAAGATTCAAATGGGCATAAAAATTCAGAAGAAAATCAAAAGAATGAAAAAACAAAGAACATATCATTCTTATATATATGTCATATATATAGTAAGCATTCAAGTTGATAAACAAGGTGTAGACATATTCAAACCATACAAAATCATGTATCTACCCCTAACCCTAAACTCTGTCTTATGAAGTCAAGCATGAAGAGAAGTGGTTTTGGGTTTCAAACATGGAAATTTCAAAAACCTCCCAAAACTTCATTTTAGAGTGACTAAGAAGGATACAAGCTTCCCTTTTCATTTTCATGTTTTAAACTTGTTTAAATTATCTTGGTCAAATCTAGGATTTGACAAGATTCAAATGGGCAAACATATGATAAGTGATGCAAATATCATTTCTAAGTGCGGGCAAACCAGCCTTTAGCTTAACATATTACAGTACAAGATTTCAGAAAATTGAGTGGGGGCAGCTGCCCCCCTTGGCTATAGTCTGGATCCGCCCATGCTATAGTTTGAGGCCATTTGGATGACGTCGAAAAAAATCTTTGATTAGAAATGGGGTTGTTCGAACCCCGTAGTTGGATTTTTTGAACCTTGATCTGTAGTACTGGGAAAACCCTAGTTTAACCTATTTAATTATAGATTCGTAGGTCGATTTTTCTACGGAGTACCTTTTTATTATTACTATGCAGCACATATGTGTTTGCCCGTCGAGTGAAACTCGGAGGAAGAGGGATCACTCGGAAGGAGAGAAGAAGGGAGTGCATTATGGTGTCTCCCCTTTTTCGGGTGATGATGTTGACTGTTGTGCAGGTTTTGTCAGTGAGCAGGAGGTGCGAGCGAGCAAGCGAGTCGAGCGAGGCCGAGAATGAGAGAGATTTGTTATTTTTTTTGTGTGAGAGGGACAACCGAAGGATCCTGAAGGACCCAGAGACTTCCAATACGCATCCTGATGCGTCTTCTCTTGACAAAGAAAATGGCTGAGAGTTTGCGTACCTATTGCACGTGACTTGTGGTCACTGAAGTGCGGGACCTCACGCATGGGCACCACACGTAAGTGACATACCCGTTGGTGTAAAAACTCGGTTGATAATTATAGTGCATTAGAACAAAGTTTCCTATGGATTCATATAGTAAGCATTCTCAATTAAGTTGATTTTATAGTGACTAAGAAGGATGCAGGCTTCCCTTTTCATTTTCATGTTTTAAACTTGTTTAAATCTTGGTCAAACCTAGGATTTGACCAAAAGATTCAAATGGGCATAAAAGTTCAGAAAAAAATCAAAAGAATGAAAAAACAAAGGACATAGCATTCTTATATGTCATATATATAGTAAGCATTCAAGTTGATAAACAAGGTCTAGACATATTCAAACCATACAAAATCATGTATCTACCCCTAACCCTAAACTCTGTCTTATGAAGTCAAGCATGAAGAGAAGTGGTTTTGGGTTTCAAACATGGTAATTTCAAAAACCTCCCAAAAACTTCATTTTAGAGTGACTAAGAAGGATACAAGCTTCCCTTTTCATTCTCATGTTTTAAACTTGTTTAAATCTTGGTCAAACCTAGGATTTGACCAAAAGATTCAAATGGGCATAAAAATCCAGAAGAAAATCAAAAGAATGAAAAAACAAAGGACATAGAATTCTTATATGTCATATATA
Organism: Lolium perenne; assembly: GCF_019359855.2. NCBI lineage: Eukaryota > Viridiplantae > Streptophyta > Magnoliopsida > Poales > Poaceae > Lolium > Lolium perenne. Next base: position 168,158,237 of record NC_067244.2, read on the forward strand.
TAGTAAGCATTCAAGTTGATAAACAAGGTCTAGACATATTCAAACCATACAAAATCATGTATCTACCCCTAACCCTAAACTCTGTCTTATGAAGTCAAGCATGAAGAGAAGTGGTTTTGGGTTTCAAACATGGTAATTTCAAAAACCTCCCAAAAACTTCATTTTAGAGTGACTAAGAAGGATACAAGCTTCCCTTTTCATTCTCATGTTTTAAACTTATTTAAATCTTGGTCAAACCTAGGATTTGACCAAAAGATTCAAATGGGCATAAAAATTCAGAAGAAAATCAAAAGAATGAAAAAACAAAGGACATAGCATTCTTATATGTCATATATATAGTAAGCATTCAAGTTGATAAACAAGGTCTAGACATATTCAAACCATACAAAATCATGCATCTACCCCTAACCCTAAACTCTGTCTTATGAAGTCAAGCATGAAGAGAAGTGGTTTTGGGTTTCAAACATGGTAATTTCAAAAACCTCCCAAAAACTTCATTTTAGAGTGACTAAGAAGGATACAAGCTTCCCTTTTCATTCTCATGTTTTAAACTTGTTTAAATCTTGGTCAAACCTAGGATTTGACCAAAAGATTCAAATGGGCATAAAAATTCAGAAGAAAATCAAAAGAATGAAAAAACAAAGGACATAGCATTCTTATATATGTCATATATATAGTAAGCATTCAAGTTTATAAACAAGGTCTAGACATATTCAAACCAGAAAATCATGTATATATCTACCCCTAAAACCCTAAACTATGTCTTATGAAGTCAATCATGAAGAGAAGTGGTTTTGGGTTTCAAACATGGAAATTTTCATGTTTGAAACTTGTTTAAATCTTGGTCAAACGTACCTAGGATTTGACCAAGATTCAAATGGGCATAAAATTCAGAAAAAATAGAAAAATGAAAAACAAAAGCACATAGTCTTATGATGTCATATAGTAAGCATTCAAGTTGATAAACAAGGTTTAGACATATTCAAACCAGACAAATCATGTATCTACCCCCTAACCCTAATTAAACTCGGTCTTATGAAATCTAGCATGAAGAGAAATCGTTTTGGGTTTCGAACGTTTAAGCCAAAAGCCCCATTTCAAATATTTCAAACTTATTCAAATGTGGTTCAAATTTGAAAGACATACTAGTTATAGCACACATAGTGCATACATGTTCAGACATACTGCAGTAGATGTTCAAACATGGAAACTTCATTTAGAGTGACTAAGAAGGATAAAAGATTCCCTTTTCATTTTCATGTTTTAAACTTGTTTAAATCTTGGTCAAACCTAGCTAGGATATGACCAAAAGATTCAAATGGGCATAAAAATTCAGAAGAAAATCAAAAGAATGAAAAAACAAAGGACATAGCATTCTTATATGTCATATATATAGTAAGAATTCAAGTTGATAAACAAGGTCTAGACATATTCAAACCAGAAAATCATGTATATATCTACCCCTAAAACCCTAAACTATGTCTTATGAAGTCAATCATGAAGAGAAGTGGTTTTGGGTTTCAAACATGGAAATTTTCATGTTTGAAACTTGTTTAAATCTTGGTCAAACGTACCTAGGATTTGACCAAGATTCAAATGGGCATAAAATTCAGAAAAAAATAGAAAAATGAAAAACAAAAGCACATAGTCTTATGATGTCATATAGTAAGCATTCAAGTTGATAAACAAGGTTTAGACATATTCAAACCAGACAAATCATGTATCTACCCCTAACCCTAATTAAACTCGGTCTTATGAAATCTAGCATGAAGAGAAATCGTTTTGGGTTTCGAACGTTTAAGCCAAAAGCCCCATTTCAAATATTTCAAACTTATTCAAATGTGGTTCAAATTTGAAAGACATACTAGTTATAGCACACATAGTGCATACATGTTCACACATACTGCAGTAGATGTTCAAACATGGAAACTTCATTTTAGAGTGACTAAGAAGGATACAAGATTCCCTTTTCATTTTCATGTTTTAAACTTGTTTAAATCTTGGTCAAACCTAGCTAGGATATGACCAGAAGATTCAAATGGGCATAAAAATTCAGAAGAAAATCAAAAGAATGAAAAAACAAAGGACATAGCATTCTTATATGTCATATATATAGTAAGCATTCAAGTTGATAAACAAGGTCTAGACATATTCAAACCAGAAAATCATGTATATATCTACCCCTAAAACCCTAAACTATGTCTTATGAAGTCAATCATGAAGAGAAGTGGTTTTGGGTTTCAAACATGAAATTTTCATGTTTGAAACTTGTTTAAATCTTGGTCAAACGTACCTAGGATTTGACCAAGATTCAAATGGGCATAAAATTCAGAAAAAATAGAAAAATGAAAAACAAAAGCACATAGTCTTATGATGTCATATAGTAAACATTCAAGTTGATAAACAAGGTTTAGACATATTCAAACCAGACAAATCATGTATCTACCCCCTAACCCTAAACTCGGTCTTATGAAATCTAGCATGAAGAGAAATCGTTTTGGGTTTCGAACGTTTAAGCCAAAAGCCCCATTTCAAATATTTCAAACTTATTCAAATGTGGTTCAAATTTGAAAGACATACTAGTTATAGCACACATAGTGCATACATGTTCACACATACTGCAGTAGATGTTCAAACATGGAAACTTCATTTTAGAGTGACTAAGAAGGATACAAGATTCCCTTTTCATTTCATGTTTTAAACTTGTTTAAATCTTGGTCAACCTAGGATTTGACCAAAAGATTCAAATGGGCATAAAAATTCAGAAGAAAATCAAAAGAATGAAAAAACAAAGGACATATCATTCTTATATATATATGTCATATATATAGTAAGCATTCAAGTTGATAAACAAGGTATAGACATATTCAAACCATACAAAATCATGTATCTACCCCTAACCCTAAACTCTGTCTTATGAAGTCAAGCATGAAGAGAAGTGGTTTTGGGTTTCAAACATGGAAATTTCAAAAACCTCCCTAAACTTCATTTTAGAGTGACCAAGAAGGATACAAGCTTCCCTTTTCATTTTCATGTTTTAAACTTGTTTAAATTATCTTGGTCAAATCTAGGATTTGACAAGATTCAAATGGGCAAACATATGATAAGTGATGCAAATATCATTTCTAAGTGCGGGCAAACCAGCCTTTAGCTTAACATATTACAGTACAAGATTTCAGAAAATTGAGTGGGGGCAGCTGCCCCTTGGCTATAGTCTGGATCCGCCCATGCTATAGTTTGAGGCCATTTGGATGACGTCGAAAAAAAATCTTTGATTAGAAATGGGGTTGTTCGAACCCCGTAGTTGGATTTTTTTGAACCTTGATCTGTAGTACTGGGAAAACCCTAGTTTAACCTATTTAATTATAGATTCGTAGGTCGATTTTTCTACGGAGTACCTTTTTATTATTACTATGCAGCACATATGTGTTTGCCCGTCGAGTGAAACTCGGAGGAAGAGGGATCACTCGGAAGGAGAGAAGAAGGGAGTGCATTATGGTGTCTCCCCTTTTTCGGGTGATGATGTTGACTGTTGTGCAGGTTTTGCCAGTGAGCAGGAGGTGCGAGCGAGCGAGTCGAGCGAGGCCAAGAATGAGAGAGATTTGTTCTTTTTTTTGTGTGAGAGGGACAACCGAAGGATCCTGAAGGACCCAGAGACTTCCAATACGCATCCTGATGCGTCTTCTCTTGACAAAGAAAATGGCTGGGAGTTTGCGTACCTATTGCACGTGACTTGTGGTCACTGAAGTGCGGGACCTCACGCATGGGCATGATACGTCTCCGACGTATCGATAATTTCTTATGTTCCATGCCACATTATTGATGTTGTCTACATGTTTTATGCACACTTTATGTCATATTCGTGCATTTTCTGGAACTAACCTATTAACAAGATGCCGAAGTGCGCTCCTGTTTTCGCTGTTTTTGGTTTCAGAAATCCTAGTAACGAAATATTCTCGGAATTGGACGAAATCAACGCCCAGGTTCCTATTTTCACCGGAAGCATCCAGAACACACGAGAAGGACCAGAGGGGGGGCACAGGCCCACCAAACCCTAGGCCGGCGCGGCCAGGGGGGGCCCGCACCACCCTATGGTGTGGGCACCCCTTCGACCCTCCGGCGCCGCCTATTTAAAGCCTCCATCGCGAAAACCCTGATGCGTTCGACGAAACCCACATAAACCTTCCAGAGCCGCCGCCATCGCGAAGCCAAGATCTGGGGGACAGGAGTCTCTGTTCTGGCACGCTGCCGGAACGGGGAAGTGCCCCCGGAAGGCTTCTCCATCGACACCGCTGCCATCTCCACCGCCATCTTCATCACCGCTGCTGCTCCCATGAGGAGGGAGTAGTTCTCCATCGAGGCTCGGGGCTGTACCGGTAGCTATGTGGTTCATCTCTCTCCTATGTACTTCAATACAATAATCTCATGAGCTGCCTTACATGATTGAGATTCATATGATGATGCTTGTAATCTAGATGTCGTTATGCTAGTCAAGTGAATTTTACTTATGTGATCTCCGGAGACTCCTTGTCCCACGTGTGTAAAGGTGACAGTGTGTGCACCGTGTGGGTCTCTTAGGCTATATTTCACAGAATACTTATTCACTGATGAATGGCATAGTGAGGTGATTATTTATATCTCTTTATGATTGCAATGTATTTTGTATCACAATTTATCTATGTGCTACTCTAGCAATGTTATTAAAGTAGTTTTATTCCTCCTGCACGGTGTAATGGTGACAGTGTGTGCATCCGTGTTAGTACTTGGTTTATGCTATGATCATGATCTCTTGTAGATTGCGAAGTTAACTATTGCTATGACAGTATTGATGTGATCTATTCCTCCTACATATGCATGAAGGTGACAGTGTGCATGCTATGTTAGTACTTGGTTTAGTCGAATTGATCTTTCATGCACTCTAAGGTTACTTAAATATGAACATTGAATTGTGGAGCTTGTTAACTCCGGCATTGAGGGTTCGTGTAATCCTACGCAATGTGTTCATCATCCAACAAGAGTGTAGAGTATGCATTTATCTATTCTGTTATGTGATCAATGTTGAGAGTGTCCACTAGTGAAAGTCTAATCCCTAGGCCTTGTTCCTAAATACTGCTATAGCTGCTTGTTTACTGTTTTACTGCGTTACTACTGCTGCAATACTACCACCATCAACTACACGCCAGCAAGCTATTTTCTGGCACCGTTGCTACTGCTCATATATATTCATACCACCTGTATTTCACTATCTCTTCGCCGAACTAGTGCACCTATTAGGTGTGTTGGGGACACAAGAGACTTCTTGCTTTGTGGTTGCAGGGTTGCATGAGAGGGATATCCTTGACCTCTTCCTCCCTGAGTTCGATAAACCTTGGGTGATCCACTTAAGGGAAAACTTGCTGCTGTTCTACAAACCTCTGCTCTTGGAGGCCCAACACTGTCTACAGGAAAAGGAGGGGGAAGTAGACATCAAGCTATTTTCTGGCGCCGTTGCCGGGGAGGAAAGGTAAAAGGTACTCACACTCTGAATCTCGGCTACTAAGCTATTTTCGCCGTTGTAAGTACTCGAAGCTATTTCCTTTAGATCCTGCAATTGCATCTTTTTGTTTCTTGTTTACACTAGTTTGGCATAATGGACAAGAATGATCTTCTTATTCTATTTCCTGATTTAAAACATGGATTGTTTGATGCGAAAATTAAAAAACCTATGGAATCTTATTTGCATGCTGGTAGTAATATTAGTATGAACGCTTTGAACACCATTGTTGATAATAATATAGAAAGTTCTAAGCTTGGGGAAGCTGGTTTGCATGATATTTTTAGTCCCCCAAGCATTGAGGAGAAAATTTACTTTGATGATACTTTGCCTACTATTTATGATGATGATAGTAGTCTTTTGTTACCACCTGTTATGGAGGAGAAATTTGATTATGATTACAATATGCCTCCTATATATGATAGCTACTTTGTTGAATTTGCTCCCACTACAACTAATAAAATTGATTATACTTATGTGGAGAGTAATAATTTTATGCATGAGACTCATGATAAGAATGCTTTATGTGATACTTATATTGTTGAGTTTGCTCATGTTGCTACTGAAAGTTATTATGAGAGAGGAAAATATGGTTGTAGAAATTTTCATGTTACTAAAACACCTCTCTATGTGCTGAAATTTTTGAAGCTACACTTGTTTTATCTTTCTATGCTTGTTGCATTATGCTTCTTGAACTTGTTTATTTACAAGATTCCTTTTCATAGGAAGCATGTTAGGCTTAAATTTGTTTTGAATTTGCCTCTTGATGCTCTCTTTTGCTTCAAATACTATTTCTTGCAAGTGCATCATTAAAACTGCTGAGCCCATCTTAATGGCTATAAAGAAAGAACTTCTTGGGAGATAACCCATGTGTTATTTTGCTACAGTACTTTGTTTTATATTTGTGTCTTGGAAGTTGTTTACTACTGTAGCAACCTCTCCTTATCTTAGTTTTGTGTTTTGTTGTGCCAAGTAAAGTCTTTGATAGTAAAGTCAATACTAGATTTGGATTACTGCGCAGAAACTGTTTTCTTGCTGTCACGAATCTGGGCCTAATTCTCTGTAGGTAACTCAGAAAATTATGCCAATTTACGTGAGTGATCCTCAGATATGTACGCAACTTTCATTCAATTTGAGCATTTTCATCTGAGCAAGTCTGGTGCCATTTTAAAATTCGTCTTTACGGACTGTTCTGTTTTGACAGATTCTGCCTTTTATTTCGCATTGCTTCTTTCGCTGTGTTGGGTGGATTTCTTTGTTCCATTACCTTCCAGTAGCTTTGGGCAATGTCCAGAAGTGTTAAGAATGATTGTGTCACCTCTGAATATGTGAGTTTTTGATTATGCACTAACCCTCTAATGAGTTTGCTTTGAGTTTGGTGTGGAGGAAGTTTTCAAGGGTCAAGAGAGGAGGATGATATACTATGATCACGGAGAGTGAAAGCTCTAAGCTTGGGGATGCCCCGGTGGTTCACCCCTGCATATATCAAGAAGACTCAAGCGTCTAAGCTTGGGGATGCCCAAGGCATCCCCTTCTTCATCGACAACATTATCAGGTTCCTCCCCTGAAACTATATTTTTATTCCATCACATCTTATGTGCTTTGCTTGGAGCGTCGGTTTGTTTTTGTTTTTTGTTTTGTTTGAATAAAATGGATCCTAGCATTCACTTTATGGGAGAGAGACATGCTCCGCTGTAGCATATGGACAAGTATGTCCTTAGTTTCTACTCATAGTATTCATGGCGAAGTTTCTCCTTCGTTAAATTGTTATATGGTTGGAATTGGAAAATGATACATGTAGTAATTGCTATTAATGTCTTGGGTAATGTGATACTTGGCAATTGTTGTGCTCATGTTTAAGCTCTTGCATCATATGCTTTGCACCCATTAATGAAGAAATACATAGAGCATGCTAAAATTTGGTTTGCATATTTGGTTTCTCTAAGGTCTAGATAATTTCTAGTATTGAGTTTGAACAACAAGGAAGACGGTGTAGAATCTTATAATGTTTTCAATATGTCTTTTATGTGAGTTTTGCTGCACCGGTTCATCCTTGTGTTTGTTTCAAATAAGCCTTGCTAGCCTAAACCTTGTATCGAGAGGGAATACTTCTCATGCATCCAAAATACTTGAGCCAACCACTATGCCATTTGTGTCCACCATACCTACCTACTACATGGTATTTTCCGCCATTCCAAAGTAAATTGCTTGAGTGCTACCTTTAAAATTCCATCATTCACCTTTGCAATATATAGCTCATGGGACAAATAGCTTAAAAACTATTGTGGTATTGAATATGTAATTATGCACTTTATCTCTTATTAAGTTGCTTGTTGTGCGATAACCATGTTCACTGGGGATGCCATCAACTACTCTTTGTTGAATTTCATGTGAGTTGCTATGCATGTTCGTCTTGTCTGAAGTAAGAGAGATCTACTACCTTATGGTTAAGCATGCATATTGTTAGAGAAGAACATTGGGCCGCTAACTAAAGCCATGATCCATGGTGAAAGTTTCAGTTTTGGACAAATATCCTCAATCTCATATGAGAAAATTATTAATTGTTGTTACATGCTTATGCATAAAAGAGGAGTCCATTATCTGTTGTCTATGTTGTCCCGGTATGGATGTCTAAGTTGAGAATAATCAATAGCGAGAAATCCAATGCAAGCTTTCTCCTTAGACCTTTGTACAGGCGGCATAGAGGTACCCCTTTGTGACACTTGGTTAAAACATGTGCATTGTGATGATCCGGTAGTCCAAGCTAATTAGGACAAGGTGCGGGCACTATTAGTATACTATGCATGAGGTTTGCAACTTGTAAGATATAATTTACATGATATATATGCTTTATTACTACCGTTGACAAAATTGTTTCATGTTTTCAAAATCAAAGCTCTAGCACAAATATAGCAATCGATGCTTTTCCTCTATGAAGGACCATTCTTTTACTTTCAATGTTGAGTCAGTTCACCTATTTCTCTCCACCTCAAGAAGCAAACACTTGTGTGAACTGTGCATTGATTCCTACATATTTGCTTATTGCACTTATTATATTACTCTATGTTGACAATATCCATGAGATATACATGTTACAAGTTGAAAGCAACCGCTGAAACTTAAGCTTCCTTTGTGTTGCTTCAATGCTTTTACTATAAATTATTGCTTTATGAGTTAACTCTTATGCAAGACTTATTGATGCTTGTCTTGAAGTGCTATTCATGAAAAGTCTTTGCTTTATGATTCACTTGTTTACTCATGTCATATACATTGTTTTGATCGCTGCATTCACTACATATGCTTTACAAATAGTATGATCAAGGTTATGATGGCATGTCACTCCAGAAATTATCTGTGTTATCGTTTTACCTGCTCGGGACGAGCAGAACTAAGCTTGGGGATGCTGATACGTCTCCGACGTATCGATAATTTCTTATGTTCCATGCCACATTATTGATGTTGTCTACATGTTTTATGCACACTTTATGTCATATTCGTGCATTTTCTGGAACTAACCTATTAACAAGATGCCAAAGTGCCAGTTCCTGTTTTCTGCTGTTTTTGGTTTCAGAAATCCTAGTAACGAAATATTCTCGGAATTGGACGAAATCAACGCCCAGGTTCCTATTTTCACCGGAAGCATCCAGAACACACGAGAAGGACCAGAGGGGGGGCACAGGCCCACCAAACCCTAGGCCGGCGCGGCCAGGGGGGGCCCGCGCCACCCTATGGTGTGGGCACCCCTTCGACCCTCTGGCGCCGCCTCTTCGCCTATTTAAAGCCTCCGTAGCGAAAACCCTGATGCGTTCGACGAAACCCACAGAAACCTTCCAGAGCCGCCGCCATCGCGAAGCCAAGATCTGGGGGACAGGAGTCTCTGTTCCGGCACGCTGCCTGAACGGGGAAGTGCCCCCGGAAGGCTTCTCCATCGACACCGCTGCCATCTCCACCGCCATCTTCATCACCGCTGCTGCTCCCATGAGGAGGGAGTAGTTCTCCATCGAGGCTCGGGGCTGTACCGGTAGCTATGTGGTTCATCTCTCTCCTACGTACTTCAATACAATAATCTCATGAGCTGCCTTACATGATTGAGATTCATATGATGATGCTTGTAATCTAGATGTCGTTATGCTAGTCAAGTGAATTTTACTTATGTGATCTCCGGAGACTCCTTGTCCCACGTGTGTAAAGGTGACAGTGTGCACCGTGTGGGTCTCTTAGGCTATATTTCACAGAATACTTATTCACTGATGAATGGCATAGTGAGGTGCTTATTTATATCTCTTTATGATTGCAATGTATTTTGTATCACAATTTATCTATGTGCTACTCTAGCAATGTTATTAAAGTAGTTTTATTCCTCCTGCACGGTGTAATGGTGACAGTGTGTGCATCCGTGTTAGTACTTGGTTTATGCTATGATCATGATCTCTTGTAGATTGCGAAGTTAACTATTGCTATGACAGTATTGATGTGATCTATTCCTCCTACATATGCATGAAGGTGACAGTGTGCATGCTATGTTAGTACTTGGTTTAGTCGAATTGATCTTTCATGCACTCTAAGGTTACTTAAATATGAACATTGAATTGTGGAGCTTGTTAACTCCGGCATTGAGGGTTCGTGTAATCCTACGCAATGTGTTCATCATCCAACAAGAGTGTATAGTATGCATTTATCTATTCTGTTATGTGATCAATGTTGAGAGTGTCCACTAGTGAAAGTCTAATCCCTAGGCCTTGTTCCTAAATATCGCTATCATTGCTTGTTTCTTGTTTCTTTGCGTTACTCTTTCTTGCGATACTACCACCATCAACTACACGCCAGCAAGCTATTTTCTGGCACCGTTGCTACTGCTCATATATATTCATACCACCTGTATTTCACTATCTCTTCGCCGAACTAGTGCACCTATTAGGTGTGTTGGGGACACAAGAGACTTCTTGCTTTGTGGTTGCAGGGTTGCATGAGAGGGATATCCTTGACCTCTTCCTCCCTGAGTTCGATAAACCTTGGGTGATCCACTTAAGGGAAAACTTGCTGCTGTTCTACAAACCTCTGCTCTTGGAGGCCCAACACTGTCTACAGGAAAAGGAGGGGGAAGTAGACATCAGGGCACCACATGTAAGTGACATACCTGTTGGTGTAAAAACTCGGTTGATTATTATAGTGCATTAGAACAAAGTTTCCTATGGATTCATATAGTAAGCATTCTCAATTAAGTTGATTTTATAGTGGCTAAGAAGGATGCAGGCTTCCCTTTTCATTTTCATGTTTTAAACTTGTTTAAATCTTGGTCAAACCTAGGATTTGACCAAAAGATTCAAATGGGCATAAAATTTCAGAAAAAAATCAAAAGAATGAAAAAACAAAGGACATAGCATTCTTATATGTCATATATATAGTAAGCATTCAAGTTGATAAACAAGGTCTAGACATATTCAAACCATACAAAATCATGTATCTACCCCTAACCCTAAACTCTGTCTTATGAAGTCAAGCATGAAGAGAAGTGGTTTTGGGTTTCAAACATGGTAATTTACTAAACCTCCCAAAAACTTCATTTTAGAGTGACTAAGAAGGATACAAGCTTCCCTTTTCATTCTCATGTTTTAAACTTGTTTAAATCTTGGTCAAACCTAGGATTTGACCAAAAGATTCGAATGGGCATAAAAATCCAGAAGAAAATCAAAAGAATGAAAAAACAAAGGACATAGCATTCTTATATGTCATATATATAGTAAGCATTCAAGTTGATAAACAAGGTCTAGACATATTCAAACCATACAAAATCATGTATCTACCCCTAACCCTAAACTCTGTCTTATGAAGTCAAGCATGAAGAGAAGTGGTTTTGGGTTTCAAACATGGTAATTTCAAAAACCTCCCAAAAACTTCATTTTAGAGTGACTAAGAAGGATACAAGCTTCCCTTTTCATTCTCATGTTTTAAACTTGTTTAAATCTTGGTCAAACATAGGATTTGACCAAAAGATTCAAATGGGCATAAAAATTCAGAAGAAAATCAAAAGAATGAAAAAACAAAGGACATAGCATTCTTATATGTCATATATATAGTAAGCATTCAAGTTGATAAACAAGGTCTAGACATATTCAAACCATACAAAATCATGCATCTACCCCTAACCCTAAACTCTGTCTTATGAAGTCAAGCATGAAGAGAAGTGGTTTTGGGTTTCAAACATGGTAATTTCAAAACCTCCCAAAAACTTCATTTTAGAGTGACTAAGAAGGATACAAGCTTCCCTTTTCATTCTCATGTTTTAAACTTGTTTAAATCTTGGTCAAACCTAGGATTTGACCAAAAGATTCAAATGGGCATAAAAATTCAGAAGAAAATCAAAAGAATGAAAAAACAAAGGACATAGCATTCTTATATGTCATATATATAGTAAGCATTCAAGTTGATAAACAAGGTTTAGACATATTCAAACCATACAAAATCATGCATCTACCCCTAACCCTAAACTATGTCTTATGAAGTCAAGCATGAAGAGAAGTGGTTTTGGGTTTCAAACATGGTAATTTCAAAAACCTCCCAAAAACTTCATTTTAGAGTGACTAAGAAGGATACAAGCTTCCCTTTTCATTCTCATGTTTTAAACTTGTTTAAATCTTGGTCAAACCTAGGATTTGACCAAAAGATTCAAATGGGCATAAAAAATCAGAAGAAAATCAAAAGAATGAAAAAATAAAGGACATAGCATTCTTATATATATGTCATATATATAGTAAGCATTCAAGTTGATAAACAAGGTCTAGACATATTCAAACCAGAAAATCATGTATATATCTACCCCTAAAACCCTAAACTATGTCTTATGAAGTCAATCATATGAAGAGAAGTGGTTTTGGGTTTCAAATATGGAAATTTTCATGTTTGAAACTTGTTTAAATCTTGGTCAAACGTACCTAGGATTTGACCAAGATTCAAATGGGCATAAAATTCAGAAAAAAAATGAAAAACAAAAGCACATAGTCTTATGATGTCATATAGTAAGCATTCAAGTTGATAAACAAGGTTTAGACATATTCAAACCAGACAAATCATGTATCTACCCCCTAACCCTAATTAAACTCGGTGTTATGAAATCTAGCATGAAGAGAAATCGTTTTGGGTTTCGAACGTTTAAGCCAAAAGCCCCATTTCAAATATTTCAAACTTATTCAAATGTGGTTCAAATTTGAAAGACATACTAGTTATAGCACACATAGTGCATACATGTTCACACATACTGCAGTAGATGTTCAAACATTGAAACTTCATTTTAGAGTGGCTAAGAAGGATACAAGATTCCCTTTTCATTTTCATGTTTTAAACTTGTTTAAATCTTGGTCAAACCTAGCTAGGATATGACCAAAAGATTCAAATGGGCATAAAAATTCAGAAGAAAATCAAAAGAATGAAAAAACAAAGGACATAGCATTCTTATATGTCATATATATATATATAGTAAGCATTCAAGTTGATAAACAAGGTCTAGACATATTCAAACCATAAAAAATCATGTATCTACGTACCCCTAACCCTAAACTCTGTCTTATGAAGTCAAGCATGAAGAGAAGTGGTTTTGGGTTTCAAACATGGTAATTTCAAGAACCTCCCAAAAGCTTCATTTTAGAGTGTGACAAAGAAGGATCCAGGCTTACCTTTTCATTTTCATGTTCTAAACTTGTTTAAATCCTGGGCAAACCTAGGATTTCACGAAGATTCAAATATATGGGTATAAAATTCAAAAAAAAAGAAAAATAAAAAACCAAAGCACATACCATTCTTATGTCATATAGTAAGCATTAAAGTTGATAAACAAGGTCTAGACATATTCAAACCAGAAAAAATCATGTATATATCTACCCCTAACCCTAAACTCTGTCTTATGAAGTCAAGCATGCATGAAGAGAAGTGGTTTTTGGTTTCAAACATGGAAATTTTAAACCCCCCCCAAGAGCTACATTTTGGAGTGACTAAGAAGGATAGATGCTTAATTTTTCATATTCATGATTTAAACTGGTCAAACCTAGGATTTTACCAAGATTCAAATAGGCATAAAAATTCAAAATAAATCAAAATGAATGAAAAACAAGGCACATAGTCTTTTTATGTCATATAGTAAGCATTCAATTAAGTTGATTTTAGAGTGACTAAGAAGGATCGAGGTTTCCCTTATCATTCTCATGTTTTAAACTTGTTTAAATCTTGGTCAAACCTAGGATTTGACCAAAAGATTCAAATGGGCATAAAAATTCAAAAGAAAATCAAAAGAATGAAAAAACAAAGGACATAGCATTCTTATATGTCATATATATAGTAAGCATTCAAGTTGATAAACAAGGTCTAGACATATTCAAACCATACAAAATCATGTATCTACCCCTAACCCTAAACTATGTCTTATGAAGTCAAGCATGAAGAGAAGTGGTTTTGGGTTTCAAACATGGTAATTTCAAAAACCTCCCAAAAACTTCATTTTAGAGTGACTGAGAAGGATACAAGCTTCCCTTTTCATTCTCATGTTTTAAACTTGTTTAAATCTTGGTCAAACCTAGGATTTGACCAAAAGATTCAAATGGGCATAAAAATTCAGAAGAAAATCAAAAGAATGATAAAACAAAGGACATAGCATTCTTATATGTCATATATATAGTAAGCATTCAAGTTGATAAACAAGGTCTAGACATATTCAAACCATACAAAATCATGTATCTACCCCTAACCCTAAACTATGTCTTATGAAGTCAAGCATGAAGAGAAGTGGTTTTGGGTTTCAAACATGGTAATTTCAAAAACCTCCCAAAAACTTCATTTTAGAGTGACTAAGAAGGATACAAGCTTCCCTTTTCATTCTCATGTTTTAAACTTGTTTAAATCTTGGTCAAACCTAGGATTTGACCAAAAGATTCAAATGGGCATAAAAATTCAGAAGAAAATCAAAAGAATGAAAAAACAAAGGACATAACATTCTTATATGTCATATATATAGTAAGCATTCAAGTTGATAAACAAGGTCTAGACATATTCAAACCATACAAAATCATGTATCTACGTACCCCTAACCCTAAACTCTGTCTTATGAAGTCAAGCATGAAGAGAAGTGGTTTTGGGTTTCAAACATGGTAATTTCAAGAACCTCCCAAAAGCTTCATTTTAGAGTGTGACAAAGAAGGATCCAGGCTTACCTTTTCATTTTCATGTTCTAAACTTGTTTAAATCCTGGTCAAACCTAGGATTTGACCAAAAGATTCAAATGGGCATAAAAATTCAGAAGAAAATCAAAAGAATGAAAAAACAAAGGACATAGCATTCTTATATGTCATATATATAGTAAGCATTCAAGTTGATAAACAAGGTCTAGACATATTCAAACCATACAAAATCATGTATCTACCCCTAACCCTAAACTCTGTCTTATTAAGTCAAGCATGAAGAGAAGTGGTTTTGGGTTTCAAACATGGTAATTTCAAAAACCTCCCAAAAACTTCATTTTAGAGTGACTAAGAAGGATACAAGCTTCCCTTTTCATTCTCATGTTTTAAACTTGTTTAAATCTTGGTCAAACCTAGGATTTGACCAAAAGATTCAAATGGGCATAAAAATTCAGAAGAAAATCAAAAGAATGAAAAAACAAAGGACATAGCATTCTTATATGTCATATATATAGTAAGCATTCAAGTTGATAAACAAGGTCTAGACATATTCAAACCATACAAAATCATGTATCTACCCCTAACCCTAAACTCTGTCTTATGAAGTCAAGCATGAAGAGAAGTGGTTTTGGGTTTCAAACATGGTAATTTCAAAAACCTCCCAAAAACTTCATTTTAGAGTGACTAAGAAGGTTACAAGCTTCCCTTTTCATTCTCATGTTTTAAACTTGTTTAAATCTTGGTCAAACCTAGGATTTGACCAAAAGATTCAAATGGGCATAAAAATTCAGAAGGAAATCGAAACAATGAAAAAACAAAGGACATAGCATTCTTATATGTCATATATATAGTAAGCATTCAAGTTGATAAACAAGGTCTAGACATATTCAAACCATACAAAATAAAATCATGTATCTACGTACCCCTAACCCTAAACTCTGTCTTATGAAGTCAAGCATGAAGAGAAGTGGTTTTGGGTTTCAAACATGGTAATTTCAAGAACCTCCCAAAAGCTTAATTTTAGAGTGTGACTGATGGCGTGTAACTCACACGTTCGTTGGGAACCCCAAGAGGAAGGTATGATGCGCACAGCAGCAAGTTTTCCCTCAGAAAGAAACCAAGGTTTATCGAACCAGGAGGAGCCAAGAAGCACGTCGAAGGTTGATGGCGGCGGGATGTAGTGCGGCGCAACACCAGGGATTCCGGCGCCAACGTGGAACCTGCACAACACAACCAAAGTACTTTGCCCCAACGAAACAGTGAGGTTGTCAATCTCACCGGCTTGCTGTAACAAAGGATTAACCGTATTGTGTGGAAGATGATTGTTTGCAGAAAACAGTAGAACAAGTATTGCAGTAGATTGTATTTCAGTAAAGAGAATTGGACCGGGGTCCACAGTTCACTAGAGGTGTCTCTCCCATAAGACAAACAGCATGTTGGGTGAACAAATTACAGTTGGGCAATTGACAAATAAAGAGAGCATGACCATGCACATACATATCATGATGAGTATAGTGAGATTTAATTGGGCATTACGACAAAGTACATAGACCGCCATCCAACTGCATCTATGCCTAAAAAGTCCACCTTCAGGTTATCATCCGAACCCCCTCCAGTATTAAGTTGCAAAGCAACAGACAATTGCATTAAGTATGGTGCGTAATGTAATCAACAACTACATCCTTAGACATAGCATCAATGTTTTATCCCTAGTGGCAACAGCACAACACAACCTTAGAACTTTACATCACATCTGTCCCGGTGTCAATGCAGGCATGAACCCACTATCGAGCATAAGTACTCCCTCTTGGAGTTACAAGCATCTACTTGGCCAGAGCATCTACTAGTAACGGAAAGCATGCAAGATCATAAAAAACACGTAGATATAACTTTGATAATCAACATAACAAGTATTCTCTATTCATCGGATCCCAACAAACGCAACATATAGAATTACAGATAGATGATCTTGATCATGTTAGGCAGCTCACAAGATCCGACAATGATAGCACAATGGGGAGAAGACAACCATCTAGCTACTGCTATGGACCCATAGTCCAGGGGTAGACTACTCACACATCACACCGGAGGTGACCATGGCGGCGTAGAGTCCTCCGGGAGATGATTCCCCTCTCCGGCAGGGTGCCGGAGGCGATCTCTGGATCCCCGAGATGGGATCGGCGTTGGCGGCGTCTCCGGAAGGTTTTCCGTATCGTGGCTCTCTTGCGGGGGTTTCGTCACGGAGGCTTTAAGTAGGCGGAAGGGCAAGTCAAGAGGCGGCACGGGGGGCCCAGACCATAGGCCGGCGCGGCCAGGGGTGGGGCCGCACCGCCCTAGGGTTTGGCCACCCCGTGGCCCCTCTTCGTTTCGTCTTCGGACTTCTGGAAGCTTCGTGGAAAAATAGGCCCCTGGGCGTTGATTTCATCCAATTCCGAGAATATTTCCTTACTAGGATTTCTGAAACCAAAAATAGCAGAAAACAGCAACTGGCACTTCGGCATCTTGTTAATAGGTTAGTTCCAGAAAATGCACGAATATGACATAAAGTGTGCATAAAACATGTAGATAACATCTATAATGTGGCATGGAACATAAGAAATTATCGATACGTCGGAGACATATCAGCATCCCCAAGCTTAGTTCTGCTCGTCCCGAGCAGGTAAAACGATAACACAGATAATTTCTGGAGTGACATGCCATCATAATCTTGATCATACTATTTGTAAAGTATATGTAGTAAATGCAGCGATCAAAACAATGTATATGACATGAGTAAACAAGTGAATCATAAAGCAAAGACTTTTCATGAATAGCACTTCAAGACAAGCATCAATTAAGTCTTGCATAAGAGTTAACTCATAAAGCAATAATTCAAAGTAAAGGTATTGAAGCAACACAAAGAAGATTAAGTTTCAGCGGTTGCTTTCAACTTGTAACATGTATATCTCATGGATATTGTCAATATAGAGTAATATAATAAGTGCAATAAGCAAGTATGTAGGAATCAATGCATAGTTCACACAAGTGTTTGCTTCTTGAGGTGGAGAGAAATAGGTGAACTGACTCAACATTGAAAGTAAAAGAATTGTCCTCCATAGAGGAAAAGCATCGATTGCTATATTTGTGCTAGAGCTTTGATTTTGAAAACATGAAACAATTTTGTCAACGGTAGTAATAAAGCATATGCATCATGTAAATTATATCTTATAAGTTGCAAGCCTCATGCATAGTGTACTAATAGTGCCCGCACCTTGTCCTAATTAGCTTGGACTACCGGATCATCACAATGCACTGTTTTAACCAAGTGTCACAAAGGGGTACCTCTATGCACTTTGTACAAAGGTCTAAGGAGAAAGCTCGCATCGGATTTCTCGCTATTGATTATTCTTCAACTTAGACATCCATACCGGGACAACATAGACAACAGATAATGGACTCCTCTTTTATGCATAAGCATGTAACAACAATTAATAATTTTCTCATTTGAGATTTGAGGATATATGTCCAAAACTGAAACTTCCACCATGGATCATGGCTTTAGTTAGCGGCCCAATGTTCTTCTCTAACATTATGCATGCTTAACCATAAGGTGGTAGATCTCTCTTACTTCAGACAAGACGGACATGCATAGCAACTCACATGAAATTCAACAATGAATAGTTGATGGCGTCCCCAGTGAACATGGTTATCGCACAACAAGCAACTTAATAAGAGATAAAGTGCATAATTACATATTCAATACCACAATAGTTTTTAAGCTATTTGTCCCATGAGCTATATATTGCAAAGGTGAATGATGGAATTTTAAAGGTAGCACTCAAGCAATTTACTTTGGAATGGCGGAAAATACCATGTAGTAGGTAGGTATGGTGGACACAAATGGCATAGTGGTTGGCTCAAGTATTTTGGATGCATGAGAAGTATTCCCTCTCGATACAAGGTTTAGGCTAGCAAGGTTTATTTGAAACAAACACAAGGATGAACCGGTGCAGCAAAACTCACATAAAAGACATATTGAAAACATTATAAGACTCTACACCGTCTTCCTTGTTGTTCAAACTCAATACTAGAAATTATCTAGACCTTAGAGAAACCAAATATGCAAACCAAATTTTAGCATGCTCTATGTATTTCTTCATTAATGAGTGCAAAGCATATGATGCAAGAGCTTAAACATGAGCACAACAATTGCCAAGTATCACATTACCCAAGACATTTATAGCAATTACTACATGTATTATTTTCCAATTCCAACCATATAACAATTTAACAAAGAAGAAACTTCGCCATGAATACTATGAGTAGAAACCAAGGACATACTTGTCCATATGCTACAGTGGAGCGTGTCTCTCTCCCATAAAGTGAATGCTAGGATCCATTTTATTCAAACAAAACAAAAACAAAAACAAACCGACGCTCCAAGCAAAGCACATAAGATGTGATGGAATAAAAATATAGTTTCAGGGGAGGAACCTGATAATGTTGTCGATGAAGAAGGGGATGCCTTGGGCATCCCCAAGCTTAGACGCTTGAGTCTTCTTAATATATGCAGGGGTGAACCACCGGAGCATCCCCAAGCTTAGAGCTTTCACTCTCCTTGATCATGTTGCATCATACTCCTCTCTTGATCCTTGAAAACTTCCTCCACACCAAACTCGAAACAACTCATTAGAGGGTTAGTGCACAATATAAATTGACATATTCAGAGGTGACACAATCATTCTTAACACTTCTGGACATTGCATAATGCTACTGGACATTAGTGGATCAAAGAAATTCATCCAACATAGCAAAAGAGGCAATGCGAAATAAAAGGCAGAATCTGTCAAAACAGAACAGTTCGTATTGACGAATTTTAAAATGGCACCAGACTTGCTCAAATGAAAATGCTCAAATTGAATGAAAGTTGCGTACATATCTGAGGATCATGCACGTAAATTGGCTTAATTTTCTGAGCTACCTACAGGGAGGTAGACCCAGATTCGTGACAGCAAAGAAATCTGGAACTGTGCAGTAATCCAAATCTAGTACTTACTTTTCTATCAAAGACTTAACTTGGCACAACAAAACACAAAACTAAGATAAGGAGAGGTTGCTACAGTAGTAAACAACTTCCAAGACACAAAATAGAAACAAAGTACTGTAGGTAAAAACATGGGTTGTCTCCCATAAGCGCTTTTCTTTAACGCCTTTCAGCTAGGCGCAGAAAGTGTGCATCAAGTATTATCAAGAGACGAAGTGTCAACATCATAATTTATTCTAATAATAGAATCAAAAGGTAACTTCATTCTCTTTCTAGGGAAGTGTTCCATACCTTTCTTGAGAGGAAATTGATATTTTATATTACCTTCCTTCATATCAATGATAGCACCAACAGTTCGAAGAAAAGGTCTTCCCAATATAATGGGACAAGATGCATTGCATTCAATATCCAAGACAACAAAATCAACGGGGACAAGGTTATTGTTAACGGTAATGCGAACATTATCAACTTTACCCAAAGGTTTCTTTGTAGAATGATCAGCAAGATTAACATCCAAATAACAATTTTTCAGCGGTGGCAAGTCAAGCATATTATAAATTTTCTTAGGCATAACAGAAATACTTGCACCAAGATCACATAAAGCATTACAATCAAAATCTTTAACCTTCATCTTAATGATGGGCTCCCAACCATCCTCTAGCTTTTTAGGAATAGAGGCTTCACGCTCTAGTTTCTCTTCTCTAGCTTTAATGAGAGCATTTGTAATATGATGCGTGAAAGCCAAATTTATAGCACTAGCATTAGGACTTTTAGCAAGTTTTTGCAAGAACTTTATAACTTCAGAGATGTGGCAATCATCAAAATTCAAACCATTATAATCTAAAGCAATGGGATCATTATCCCCAATGTTGGAAAAAATTTCAGCGGCTTTATCACGAGTTTCAGTTTTAGCAGTTTCAGGCAGTTTCTCGCGCTTTGCATTAGAAGTGGAAACATTGCTAACACCAATTCTTTTATTAGTATTAGTAGGAGGTGCAGCAACATGTGTAGTATTAGCATTACTAGTGGTGGTAATAGTCCAAACTTTAGCTATATTCTTCTCTTTAGCTAGTTTTTCATTTTCTTCTCTATCCCACCTAGCACGCAGTTCAGCCATTAATCTTATATTCTCATTAATTCTAACTTGAATGGCATTTGCTGTAGTAGTAATTTTATTATGATGATTCTCATTAGGCAAAACTTTCGATTTCAAAAGATCAACATCAACAGCAAGACTATCGACTTTAGAAGCAAGTATATCAATTTTCCCAAGCTTTTCTTCAACAGATTTGTTAAAAGCAGTTTGTGTACTAATAAATTCTTTAAGCATGGCTTCAAGTCCAGGGGGTGTGTTCCTATTATTGTTGTAAGAATTCCCATAAGAATTACCATAGCCGTTGCCATTATTATAAGGATATGGCCTATAGTTGTTACTAGAATTGTTCCGGTAAGCATTGTTGTTGAAATTATTATTTTTAATGAAGTTTACATCAACATGTTCTTCTTGTGCAACCAATGAAGCTAATGGAACATTATTAGGATCAATATTAGTCCTATCATTCACAAGCATAGACATAATAGCATCAATCTTATCACTCAAGGAAGAGGTTTCTTCGACAGAATTTACCTTCTTACCTTGTGGAGCTCTTTCCGTGTGCCATTCAGAGTAGTTGATCATCATATTATCAAGAAGCTTTGTTGCATCACCAAGAGTGATGGACATAAAGGTACCTCCAGCAGCTGAATCCAATAAATTCCGCGAAGAAAAATTTAGTCCTGCATAAAAGGTTTGGATGATCATCCAAGTAGTCAGTCCATGGGTTGGGCAATTTTTAACCAGAGATTTCATTCTTTCCCAAGCTTGAGCAACATGTTCAGTATCTAATTGTTTAAAATTCATTATGCTACTCCTCAAAGATATAATTTTAGCAGGGGGATAATATCTACCAATAAAAGCATCCTTGCATTTAGTCCATGAATCAATACTATTCTTAGGCAGAGATAGCAACCAATCTTTAGCTCTTCCTCTTAATGAGAAAGGGAACAATTTTAGCTTAATAATATCACCATCTACATCTTTATATTTTTGCATTTCACATAGTTCAACAAAATTATTAAGATGGGCAGCAGCATCATCAGAACTAACACTGAGAAAATTGCTCTCGCATAACAAGATTCGATAAAGCAGGTTTAATTTCAAAGAATTCTGCTGTAGTAGCAGGTGGAGCAATAGGTGTGCATAAGAAATCATTATTATTTGTGGTTGTGAAGTCACACAACTTAGTATTTTCAGGGTTGGCCATTTTAGCAACAGTAAATAAAACAAACTAGATAAAGTAAATGCAAGTAACTAATTTTTTTTGTGTTTTTGATTTAGTGCAGCAAACAAAGTAGTAAATAAAACTAAGCAAGACAAAAACAAAGTATAGAGATTGAGAAGTGGAGACTCCCCTTGCAGCGTGTCTTGATCTCCCCGGCAACGGCGCCAGAAAATATGCTTGATGGCGTGTAACTCACATGTTCGTTGGGAACCCCAAGAGGAATGTATGATGCGCACAGCAGCAAGTTTTCCCTCAGAAAGAAACCAAGGTTTATCGAACCAGGAGGAGCCAAGAAGCACGTCGAAGGTTGATGGCGGCGGGATGTAGTGCAGCGCAACACCAGGGATTCCGGCGCCAACGTGGAACCTGCACAACACAACCAAAGTACTTTGCCCCAACGAAACAGTGAGGTTGTCAATCTCACCGGCTTGCTGTAACAAAGGATTAACCGTATTGTGTGGAAGATGATTGTTTGCAGAAAACAGTAGAACAAGTATTGCAGTAGATTGTATTTCAGTAAAGAGAATTGGACCGGGGTCCACAGTTCACTAGAGGTGTCTCTCCCATAAGACAAACAGCATGTTGGGTGAACAAATTACAGTTGGGCAATTGACAAATAAAGAGAGCATGACCATGCACATACATATCATGATGAGTATAGTGAGATTTAATTGGGCATTACGACAAAGTACATAGACCGCCATCCAACTGCATCTATGCCTAAAAAGTCCACCTTCAGGTTATCATCCGAACCCCCTCCAGTATTAAGTTGCAAAGCAACAGACAATTGCATTAAGTATGGTGCGTAATGTAATCAACAACTACATCCTTAGACATAGCATCAATGTTTTATCCCTAGTGGCAACAGCACAACACAACCTTAGAACTTTCTCACATCGTCCCGGTGTCAATGCAGGCATGAACCCACTATCGAGCATAAGTACCCCCTATTGGAGTTACAAGCATCTACTTGGCCAGAGCATCTACTAGTAACGGAAAGCATGCAAGATCATAAACAACACGTAGATATAACTTTGATAATCAACATAACAAGTATTCTCTATTCATCGGATCCCAACAAACGCAACATATAGAATTACAGATAGATGATCTTGATCATGTTAGGCAGCTCACAAGATCCGACAATGATAGCACAATGGGGAGAAGACAACCATCTAGCTACTGCTATGGACCCATAGTCCAGGGGTAGACTACTCACACATCACACCGGAGGCGACCATGGCGGCGTAGAGTCCTCCGGGAGATGATTCCCCTCTCCGGCAGGGTGCCGGAGGCGATCTCCTGGATCCCCCGAGATGGGATCGGCGTTGGCGGCGTCTCTGGAAGGTTTTCCGTATCGTGGCTCTCGGTACTGGGGGTTTCGTCACGGAGGCTTTAAGTAGGCGGAAGGGCAAGTCAAGAGGCGGCACGGGGGGCCCAGACCATAGGTCGGCGCGGCCAGGGGTGGGGCCGCGCCGCCCTAGGGTTTGGCCACCCCGTGGCCCCTCTTCGTTTCGTCTTCGGACTTCTGGAAGCTTCGTGGAAAAATAGGCCCCTGGGCGTTGATTTCGTCCAATTCCGAGAATATTTCCTTACTAGGATTTCTGAAACCAAAAACAGCAGACAAAGAATCGGCACTTCGGCATCTTGTTAATAGGTTAGTTCCAGAAAATGCACGAATATGACATAAAGTGTGCATAAAACATGTAGATAACATCTATAATGTGGCATGGAACATAAGAAATTATCGATACGTCGGAGACGTATCAGTGACAAAGAAGGATCCAGGCTTACCTTTTCATTTTCATGTTCTAAACTTGTTTAAATCCTGGGCAAACCTAGGATTTCACAAAGATTCAAATATATGGGTATAAAATTCAAAAAAAAAAACCAAAGCACATACCATTCTTATGTCATATAGTAAGCATTAAAGTTGATAAACAAGGTCTAGACATATTCAAACCAGAAAAAATCATGTATATATCTACCCCTAACCCTAAACTCTGTCTTATGAAGTCAAGCATGCATGAAGAGAAGTGGTTTTTGGTTTCAAACATGGAAATTTTAAACCCCCCAAGAGCTACATTTTGGAGTGACTAAGAAGGATAGATGCTTAATTTTTCATATTCATGATTTAAACTGGTCAAACGTAGGATTTTACCAAGATTCAAATAGGCATAAAAATTCACAATAAATCAAAATGAATGAAAAACAAGGCACATAGTCTTTTTATGTCATATAGTAAGCATTCAATTAAGTTGATTTTAGAGTGACTAAGAAGGATGGAGGTTTCCCTTATCATTTTCATGTTTTAAACTTGTTTAAATCTTGGTCAAACCTAGGATTTGACCAAAAGTTTCAAATGGGCATAAAAATTCAGAAGAAAATCAAAAGAATGAAAAAACAAAGGACATAGCATTCTTATATGTCATATATATAGTAAGCATTCAAGTTGATAAACAAGGTCTAGACATATTCAAACCAGAAAATCATGTATATATCTACCCCTAAAACCCTAAGATTTCACAAAGATTCAAATAGTAAGAAGGATGGAGGTTTCCCTTATCATTTTCATGTTTTAAACTTGTTTAAATCTTCGTCAAACCTAGTATTTCACCAAAAGATTCAAATGGGCATAAAATTTCAGAAAAAAATAAATGAATGAAAAAACAAAGGACATAGTATTCTTATGTCATATATATAGTAAGAGCATTCAAGTTGATAAACAAGGTCTAGACATATTCAAACTAGAAAATCATGTATATATCTACTCCTAACCCTAAACTATGTCTTATGAAGTCAAGCATATGCATGAAGAGAAGTGGTTTTTGGTTTCAAACATGGAAATTTCAAAAACCCTCCCAAGAGCTTCATTTTGGAGTGACTAAGAAGGATATATGCTTAATTTTTCATATCCATGTTTTAAACTTGTTTAAATCATGGTCAAACCTAGGATTTGACCAAGATTCAAATGGGCATAAAAATTCAAAATAAATCAAAATACAGGAAAAAACCAAGGCACATAGTCTTCTTATGTCATATAGTAAGCATTCAATTAAGTTGATAAACAAGGTCTAGACATATTCAAACCAGAAAATCATGTATCTACCCCCTAACCCTAAACTCTGTCTTATGAAGTCAAGCATGAAGAGAAGTGGTTTTTGGTTTCAAACATGGAAATTTCAAAAACCCTCTCAAGAGCTACATTTTGCAGTGACTAAGAAGGATAGATGCTTAATTTTTCATATTCATGTTTTAAACTTGTTTAAATCATGGTCAAACCTAGGATTTGACCAAGATTCATATGGGCATAAAATTCAAAAGAAACAATAAAATGAAAAACCAATGCACATAGTCTTCTTATGTCATATACTAAGCATTCAATTAAGTTGATAAACAAGGTCTAGACATATTCAAACCAGAAAAATCATGTATCTACCCCCTAACCCTAAACTCTGTCTTATGAAGTCAAGCATATGAAGAGAAGTGATTTTTGGTTTCAAACATGGAAATTTCAAAAACCCTCCCAAGAGCTTCATTTTGGTGCGACTAAAATGGTTAGAGGCTTAGTTTTTCATACTCATGTTTTTAACTTGTTTAAATCTTGGTTGAACCATAGGTTTGACCAAGATTCAAATTGGTATAAAAATTCAAAAAAATCAAAAAATGAAAAACCAAAGCACATAGTCTTCCTCTGTTATATAGTAAGCATTCAAGTTGATAAACAAGGTCTAGACATACTCAAACCAGAAAAATCATGTATCTACCCCATAACCCTAAACTCTGTCTTGTGAAGTCACACTACAAGAAAAGTTGCCATGGCCGACGAAGTTGAAGTCGCGCCGTGGTTGCTGGTGTACCATGGCCGACGATTTTTGGTCCCTCCGTGGTGCATGTCAAAACTTTTTTTTTCTCGTTTTTGAGGCCACCTAGCCCGACGAAAGCGGCCAAAACGTCGCGTATGGTGGCCCGGGACGTGGTGCATCTCGAAATCTCGGGTTCGCCGGCCGAGTCAACGCAAATCCGCACCGCCGAGGGATGTAGGGCCCAGATGGCAGCCTCTCTGGCATTGTTTTTTTCTAGATCGCGCCATCTCGTTCAACGTTCTCCGATCGAGCCATTTACGATGCAGGATCATGGGTCCCGCATGTCATCCTCTATGAACCAAAATTCTTTCTATTCTTGGATTTTTTTTGACCCCCTGATTTCTGGCTACTTCCTTTTTCTTTTGATCCCTTGCCGCCTTGGAAACGTTGAGACAGGCTTTGCTAATTGGGACCCGCATGTCATCCTCTATGTGCAATCAACTTTCTTTTCTTGGAGTTTTTTTGGCACCTCAAATTTGGTCACTTGCCTTTTTCTTTCGATCCCCTGCCGCCTCTCAAACGGTGATACCGCTGCTGCTAAATGGGACCCGCATGTCATCCTCTATGTACTATAAAACTTTCTTTTCTTGAATTATTTTTGGCACCTCATATTTGGTCACTTACCTTTTTCTTTCGATCCCCTGCCGCCTCTCAAACGGTGATACCGCTGCTACTAAATGGGACCCGCATGTCATCCTCTATGTACTATAAAACTTTCTTTTCTTGAATTATTTTTGGCTCCTCATATTTTTTCACTTGCCTTTTTCTTTCGATCCCCTGCCGCCTCTCAAACGGTGATACCGCTGCTGCTAAATGGGACCCGCATGTCATCCTCTATGTACTATAAAAGTTCATTTTCTTGAATTATTTTTGGCTCCTGATATTTTTTCACTTGCCTTTTTCTTTCGATCTCATGCCACGTTTGAAACGTTGAGGAACCTGCAGGCTCATGGGACCCGCATGTCATCCTCTATGTACTATAAAAGTTCATTTTCTTGGTTTTTTTTCACCCTCTGATTTTTGGCAATTTCCTTTTTCTTTCGATCCCCTGCCGCCTCTCAAACGGTGATACCGCTGCTGCTAAATGGGACCCGCATGTCATCCTCTATGTACTATAAAACTTTCTTTTCTTGAATTATTTTTGGCTCCTGATATTTTTTCACTTGCCTTTTTCTTTCGATCTCATGCCACGTTTGAAACGTTGAGGAACCTGCAGGCTCATGGGACCCGCATGTCATCCTCTATGTACTATAAAAGTTCATTTTCTTGGTTTTTTTTCACCCTCTGATTTTTGGCAATTTCTTTTTTCTTTGGATCCCCTGCCGCCTCTCAAACGGTGATACCGCTGCTGCTAAATGGGACCCGCATGTCATCCTCTATGTACTATAAAACTTTCTTTTCTTGAATTATTTTTGGCTCCTGATATTTTTTCACTTGCCTTTTTCTTTCGATCTCATGCCTCGTATGAAACGGTGATAACGCTGCAGCTACATGGGACCCGCATGTCATCCTCTATGTACTATAAAAGTTCATTTTCTTGGTTTTTTTTCACCCTCTGATTTTTGGCAATTTCTTTTTTTCTTTTGATCCCCTGCCGCCTCTCAAACGGTGATACCGCCGCTTAATCGGGACCCGCATGTCATCCTCTATGTACTATAAAACTTTCTTTTCTTGAATTATTTTTGGCACCTCATATTTGGTCACTTACCTTTTTCTTTCGATCCCCTGCCGCCTCTCAAATGGTGATACCGCTGCTGCTAAATGGGACCCGCATGTCATCCTCTATGTACTATAAAACTTTCTTTTCTTGAATTATTTTTGGCTCCTCATATTTGGTCACTTGCCTTTTTCTTTCGATCTCATGCCACGTTTGAAACGTTGAGGAACCTGCTGGCTCATGGGACCCGCATGTCATCCTCTATGTGCTATAAAAGTTTATTTTCTTTAATTTTTTTTCACCCTCTGATTTTTGGCTATTTCCTTTTTCTTTTGATCCCCTGCCGCCTTGGAAACGTTGGGTAAGGCTTTGACTCATGGGACCCGCATGTCATCCTCTATGTACAATCAACTTTCTTTTTCTTTTGATCTCAAGCCGCATTTGAAACGTTGAGACCGCTGCTGCTAAATGGGACCCGCATGTCATCCTCTATGTACAATAAAATTTCTTTTCTTGGATTATCTTTGGCTCCTGATATTTTGTCACTTGCCTTTTTCTTTCGATCTCATGCCGCCTTTGAAATGTTGAGTAAGCTGCTGGCTCATGGGTCCCGCATGTCATCCTCTACGAACAATAAAAGTTTGCTTTCTTGGAGTTATTTTTGACCCCTAATTTCTGGCTATTTGCCTTTTTCTTTTGATCTCCTGCCCCCTTTGAAACGATGAGGACGCTGTTGGCAGGTCGGTCCCACATGTCATCCTCTGTGAACAATAAAAGTTTCCTTTGATGGATTTATTTTGAACCCCTAATTAATTTTGGGATATTTCCTTTTTTTCCTTTGATCCCCTGCCGCCTTGGAATCGTTGAGGATATTGCTGCCTCATGGGTCCCGCATGTCATTCTCTCAGAACGGTAAATGTTTTTTTTTCTTGGATTTTGTTTACCAAATGATTTTTGGCTTATTTTTTCTTTCGATCTCCTGCCGCCTTTAAAACGTTGAGGACGCTGCTCGCTCACGGGTCCCACATGTCAGCCTCTATGAACAATAAACGCTGACGATGCTGCTGCCTCATGGGTCCCGCATGTCATCCTCTTAGAACGAAAATGTTTCTTTTCTTGGATTTTGTACCAACAGATTTTTGGTTTATTTTTTCTTTCCATCCCCTGCCGCCTTTAAAGCGTTGACGACGCTGCTGGCTCATTGGTCCCCGATGTCAGCCTCCCCGTACAAGAAACATCTGATATCTTGATTATTTTGCAGACAATAAACATTGTATTTCGCTCTGAGCTATTGCAAACAGATAAATTAAATCTTTATTTTTACATAAACAAACTTATATGTTGAATCTCCTTGTTTTGTGTTTTTGCGAAGCATAGGACTTTCCTGTTTTTTTTAGAAAAATCTGAACTTTCCTGTTTTGGAGTGGGCTGAAATTGTATGAGTCAAAAGGCCCAGCAGGATAGTTCGAAGGCCCAGATGTCCAGATGCAGCCCAATTGAAATCTTTCTTTTCTTGGATTTTTTCACCCCCTGATTTCTGGCTACTTCATTTTTCTATTGGTCCTGTGCCGCCTTGGAAATGTTGAGACCGCTGCTGCAAAATGGGACCCGCATGTCATCCTCTATGTACAATAAAATTTATTTTCTTGGATTATTTTTGGCTCCTGATATTTGGTCACTTGCCTTTTTCTTTCGATCCCGCGCAGCCTCTCAAACGGTGAGACCGCTGCTGCTAAATGGGACCCGCATGTCATCCTCTATGTACAATCAAGTTTCTTTTCTTGAATTATTTTTGGCTCCTGATATTTGGGCACTTGCCTTTTTCTTTCGATCTCATGCCACGTTTGAAACATTGAGGAACCTGCTGGCTCATGGGACCCGCATGTCATCCTCTATGTACTATAAAACTTTCTTTTCTTGAAATATTTTTGGCTCCTCATATTTGGTCACTTGCCTTTTTCTTTCGATCTCATGCCACGTTTGAAACGTTGAGGAACCTGCTAGCTCATGGGACCCGCATGTCATCCTCTATGTCCATCAACTTTATTTTCTTGGATTTTTTTACCCCTAATTTCTGGCTACTTTCTTTTTCTTTTGATCTCAAGCCGCATTTGAAACGTTGGGACCGCTGCTGCAAAATGGGACCCGCATGTCATCCTCTATGTAAATAAAGTTTCTTTTCTTGGGTTATCTTTGGCTCCTGATATTTTGTCACTTGCCTTTTTTTTCGATCTCATGCCGCCTTTGAAACTTTAAGTAAGCTGCTGGCTCACGGGTCCCGCATGTCATTATCTACGAACAATAAAAGTTTCCTTTCTTGGAGTTATTTTTTACCCCTAATTTCTGGCTACTTGCCTTTTTCTTTTGATCTCCTGCCCCCTTTGAAACGATGAGAACGCTGTTGGCAGGTTGGTCCCACATGTCATCCTCTATGAACAATAAAACTTTCCTTTGATGGATTTATTTTGAACCCCTAATTAATTTCTGGATATTTCCTTTTTTTCTTTTGATCCCCTGCCGCCTTGGAATCGTTGAGGATGCTGCTGCCTCATGGGTCCCGCATGTCATCCTCTCAGAACGATAAATGTTTATTTTTTTTATTTTTTTACCAACTGATTTTTGGTTTATTTTTTCTTTCGATCCTCTGCCATCTTTAAAACGTTGACGACGCTGCTGGCTCATGGGTCCCCGATGTCAGCCTCCCCATACAAAAACATGTGATATCTTGATTATTTTGCAGACAGTAAACAGTGTATTTCGCTCTGAGCTATTGCAAACGGACAAAAAAATCTTTATTTTTAAATAAACAAACTTATATGTTGAATCTCCTTGTTTTTTGTTTTTGCGAAGCATAGGACTTTCCTGTTTTGGAGTGGGCTGAAACTGTACGAGTCCAAAGGCGTCAGCAGGATAGTTCGAAGGCCCAGACGGCCAGATGCAGCCCAATTGAAACCTTTCTTTTCTTGGATTTTTTGACCCCCTGATTTCTGGCTACTTCCTTTTTTTTTGGTCCTGTGCCGCATTGGAAACGTTGAGAACTCTGCTGCTAAATGGGACCCGCATGTCATCCTCTATGTACAATAATTTCTTTTCTTGGATTATTTTTGGCTCCTGATATTTGTCACTTGCCTTTTTCTTTCCATCTTATGCCGACTTCGAAACACCGAGACCGCTGCGGCAAAATGGGACCCACATGTCATCCTCTATGTACAATAAAAATTACTTTTCTTGGATTATTATTTTTGGCTCCTGATATTTGGTCACTTGCCTTTTTCTTTCGATCTCATGCCACCTTTGAAACGTTGAGGAACCTGCTGGCTCATGGGACCCGCATGTCATCCTCTATGTACTATAAAACTTTCTTTTCTTGGATTTTTTTCACCCTCTGATTTTCTTTTGATCCCCTGCTGCCTTGGAAACGTTGAGTAAGCTGCTGACTCATGGGACCCGCATGTCATCCTCTATGTACAATCAACTTTCTTTTTTGGAGTTTATTTTTGACCCCCTAATTTCTGCCTACTTCCTTTTTCTTTTGGTCCTATGCCGCCTTGGCAACGTCGAGACCGCTGCTGCATGATGGGACCCGCATGTCATCCTCTATGCACAATAAAAGTTTCTTTCGTGGATTATTTTTGGCTCCTGATATTTGTCACTTGCCTTTTTCTTTCGATCTCATGCCAACTTTGAAACGTTGAGAACGCTGCTGCAAAATGGGACCCGCATGTCATCCTCTATGTACAATAAAGTTTCTTTTCTTGGATTATTTTTGGCTCCTGATATTTGTCACTTGCCTTTTTCTTTCGGTATCATGCCGCTTCTGAAACGTTGAGGAAGCTGCTGGCTCGTGGGTCCCGCAAGTCATCCTCTATGTAGAATAAAAGTTTCCTTTCTTGGAATTATTTTTACCCCTGATTTCTGGCTACTTCCTTTTTCTTTTGATCCCATGCCGCCTTGGAAACGTTGAGACCGCTGCTGCAAAATGGGACCCGCATGTCATCCTCTATGTACAATAAAGTTTCTTTTCTTGGATTATTTTTGGCTCCTGATATTTGGTCACTTCCTTTTTATTTCGATCCCGTGCCCCTTGGAAACGTTAAGACCACTGCTGAAAAATGGGACCCAAATGTCATACTCTATGTACAATAAAGTTTCTTTTCTTGGATTATTTTTTGCTACTGATGTTTTGGCACTTGCATTTTTCTTTCGATCTCATGCCGCCTTTGAAACGTTGAGACCGCTGCTGCAAAATGGGACTCACATGTCATCCTCTATGTACAATAAAAGTTTCTTTTCTTGGATTATTTTTTGCTCCTGATATTTGGTCACTTTCCTTTTTCTTTCGATCTCATGCCGCCTCTGAAACGTTGAGTAAGTAGCTGCCTCATGGGACCCGCATTTCATCCTCTATGTACAATAAAGTTTCTTTTCTTGGATTTTTTTTACCCCCTGATTTTTGGTCACTTGCCTTTTTCTTTCGATCTCATGCCACCTTTGAAACGTTGAGGAACCTGCTGGCTCATGGGACCCGCATGTCATCCTGTATGTACTATAAAACTTTCTTTTCTTGGATTTTTTTGGCACCTCGTATTTGGTCACTTGCCTTTTTCTTTCGATCCCGTGCAGCCTCTCAAACGGTGATACCGCTGCTGCTAAATGGGACCCGCATGTTGATAACCCACAAGTATAGGGGATCGCGATAGTCTTCGAGGGTAGTATAACCCAAATTTATTGATTCGACACAAGGGGAGGTAAAGAATACTTATAAGCCTTAACAACTGAGTTGTCAATTCAGCTGCACCTGGAAAAGCACTAGCAACAGGGGTGATGTGAAAGTAGCAGTAATATGAGAGCAGTAGTAACAGTAACACAACAGCAGTAATAGCAATATGAGAGCGATGGCACCAGAAAATAGTTGATACTACTTCCAATGACATGTAGAACAAGTATATAATGATGAGAGATGGACTGGGGTTCCCAGCGATCTACACTAGTGGTAACTCTCCAATAAGTGACAAGTGTTGGGTGAACAAATTACAGTTGGGCAATTGATAGGAATCAAAGCATTAAGAAAGAACATCAGGCTTATTAATTATATAGGCATGTTTTCCGTATATAGTCGTACGTGCTCGCAATGAGAAACTTGCACAACATCTTTTGTCCTACCAGCCGGTGGCAGCCGGGCCTCAAGGGAAACTACTGGATATTAAGGTACTCCTTTTAATAGAGTACCGGAGCAAAGCATTAACACACCGTGAAAACATGTGATCCTCACATCACTACCATCCCCTCCGGTTGTCCCGATTTCTGTCACTTCGGGGCCATTGGTTCCGGACAGCGACATGTGCATACAACTTGTAGATACAATCTAAGCAATAAGTATAAAGCTCAAATCTAAGATCATGCCACTCGGGCCCTAGTGACAAGCATTAAGAATAACAAGATTGCAGCAACAATAACTTCACAAACTTTATAGATAGACTAATCATAATGTATCATCCATCGGATCCCAACAAACACAACACCGATTACATCAGATGAATCTCAATCATGTAAGGCAGCTCATGAGACCATTGTATTGAAGTACATGGGGGAGAGAATACCAACTAGCTACAGCTAGAACCCGTAGTCCATGGGGGAACTACTCACGGAGCATGATGGAGGCGGTGGCGTTGATGGAGATGGCTTCCGGGGGCACTTCCCCGTCCCGGCAGGGTGCCGGGACAGAGACTTCGTCCCCGAATTGGAGTTTCGCGATGGCGGCGGCGCCCTGGAGTCTTTCTGGAGTTTCGTCAATTGGTACTGCGTTTTTAGGTCGAAAGGGATTTTATAGGCGAAGAGGCGGCGCAGGGGGGCACCTGGGGGCGCCACACCCTAGGCCGGCGCGGCCAGGGTCTGGCCCGCACCGCCATGTGGTGTGGTGGCCCCCTGGCCCCTCTCCGACTCTTCTTCGGTGTTCTGGAGCCTTCCGGGAAAAATAGGAGGTTTGGCGTTGATTTCGTCCAATTCCGAGAATATTGCCCGAACAGCCTTTCTGGAACCAAAAACAGCAGAAAACAGGAACTGGCACTGTGGCATCTCGTTAATAGGTTAGTTCCGGAAAATGCATGAAATCATCATAAAGTGCAAGCAAAACATGTAAGTATTGTCATAAAACAAGCATGGAACAACAGAAATTATGGATATGTCGGGGACGTATCAGCATCCCCAAGCTTAGTTCCTGCTCGTCCCGAGCAGGTAAACGATAAAAAGAATAATTTCTGTAGTGACATGCTACTTACATAACCTTGATCATACTATTACAAAGCATATGAAATGAATGAAGTGACTCAAGGCAATGATCTATAGTTGCTAACAAGTAGATAACATATAGCAAAACTTTTCATAAAGAGTACTTTCAAGACAAGCATCAAAAGATTGCACAAGAGTTAACTCATAAAGCAATAGATTCAAAGTAAAGGCATCGAAGCAACACAAAGGAAGATATAAGTTTCAGCAGTTGCTTTCAACTTTCAACATGCATATCTCATGAATAATTGTCAACATAAAGTAATATGATGAATGCAAATAAGCAAGTATGTAAGAATCAATGCACAGTTCACACAAATGTTTGCTTCTTGAGATGGAGAGAGATAGGTGAACTGACTCAACAATAAAAGTAAAAGAATGGCCCTTCACAGAGGGAAGCATTGATTGCTATATTTGTGCTAGAGCTTTGGTTTTTGAAAACATAAAGAGAGCATAAAAGTAAAATTTTGAGAGGTGTTTGTTGTTGTCAACGAATGGTAGTGGGCACTCTAACTACTTCGCCAACCGGACTTTCAAGAGCGGCTCCCATGAATTATTTTTATGTTTATGCGGCACTCCTTCCAACCTTTCTTTCACAACCATGGCTAACCGAATCCTCGGGTGCCTGCCAACAATCTCATACCATGAAGGAGTGCCTTTTTATTTTAGTTTTATTATGATGATGACACTCCCCCCAACCTTTGCTTACACAAGCCATGGCTAACCGAATCCTTCGGGTGCCTTCCAACAATCACATACCATGGAGGAGTGTCTATTTTGGTTAATTAATTTGGGACTGGGAATCCCGTTGCCAGCTCTTTTTGCAAAATTATTGGATAAGCGGATGTGCCACTAGTCCATATGAGAGTCCGTCAAAAGTAAATGACAAGGTTGAAAGCTAAACACCACATACTTCCTCATGAGCTATAAAACATTGACACAAATTGAGAAGCATTTTGAATTGTTTAAAGGTAGCACTCAAGCAATTTACTTTGGAATGGCAGGAAATACCACATAGTAGGTAGGTATGGTGGACACAAATGGCATAGTGGTTGGCTCAAGGATTTTGGATGTATGAGAAGTATTCCCTCTCAGTACAAGGCTTAGGCTAGCAAGGTTGTTTGAAGCAAACACAAGTATGAACCGGTACAGCAAAACTTACATAAGAACATATCGCAAGCATTATAATACTCTACACTGTCTTCCTTGTTGCTCAAACACTTTTACCAGAAAATATCTAGACCTTAAGAGAGATCAATTATGCAAACCAATTTTAACAAGCTTTACGGTAGTTCTCCACTAATAGGTTTAAACCACATGCAAAAACTTAATCATGATCTACTTGAGAGCTCAAAACAATTGCCAAGTGTCAAATTATCCAAGACATATGAGGCATTTTCTTTTTCCAACCAAATAATAATAAGTATTGTAGCTTCCAACTTTTATCATTGAACATTAAAAATAAAACGAAGAACAAGTGTTCATATGAAAAAGCAGAGCGTGTCTCTCTCCCAAACAAGGATTGCTAGGATCCGATCTTATTCAAACAAACAAAACGAAAATAAACACACAGACGCTCCAAGTAAAGCACATATGATGTGACCGAATAAAAATATAGTTTCAGGGGAGGAAACCTGATAAGTTGATGAAGAAGGGGATGCCTTGGGCATCCCCAAGCTTAGACGCTTGAGTCTTCTTGAAATATGCAGGGATGAACCACGGGGGCATCCCCAAGCTTAGACTTTTCACTCTTCTTGATCATATATCATCCTCCTCTCTTGACCCTTGAAAACTTCCTTCACACCAAACTTCTCATAAACTTCATTAGAGGGGTTAGTACTCAAAATTTTTTTTTTTGAATCCACCTTGGTCCTGTAGTAGCACATTGCAAGAACTCAATAAAACATTAGCTACAGCTCTCTACGTCTAGAAAACTTCGCTTAAAGTCCACAAGAGACAATGCAAAAAAACAGAGACAGAATCTGCCAAAACAGAACAGCCAGTAAATACGAATTTTAATAAAATACTTCCGTTGCTCAAATCAGAAAACTCAAAACTAATGAAAGTTGCGTACATATCTGAGGAACACGCATGTAAATTGGCATAATTTTCTGAGTTTCCTACAGAGAATTAGACCCAGATTCGTGACAGATAGAAATCTGTTTCTGCGCAGAAATCCAAATCTAGCATCAACCTTCGATTAGAGGCTTCACTTGGCACAACAAAACACAAAACTAAGATAAGGAGAGGTTGCTACAGTAGTAAACAACTTCCAAGACACAAATATAAAATAAAGTACTGTAGCGAAATAACATATGGGTTATCTCCCAAGAAGTTGCTTTCTTTATAGCCATTAAGATGGGCTCAGTAATTTTAATGATGCACTCGCAAGAAATAGTATTTGAAGAAAAAGAGAGCATCAAGAGGCAAATCCAAAACACATTTAAGTCTAACATGCTTCCTATGCAAAGGAATCTTGTAAATAAACAAGTTCATGAAAAGCAAAGTAACAAGCATAGGAAGATAGAACAAGTGTAATTTCAACAATTTCAGCATATAGAGAGGTGTATTAGTACCATAAAAATTTCTACTACCATATTTTCCTCTCTCATAATAATTTTCAGTAGCTTCATGAACAAACTCAACAATATAACTATCACATGCAGCATGCTTCTCATGATTTCCAAACATATAATTTTTATCAAGTTCAAGAATAGTGGAATTAAAACTTTCAAACTTACTTTTATTAATAATATAACAAGGTAGTTGATCAATCTCAAGAGATATGGGACACATAGATAAAGTCAATAACTCTCCAATCCCATTTTCATTAGTAGTACAATTAATAGTATCAAGTAACATAGGACCATCATCTAAAGCTTTATCATAAACATTTGCTAAGCAAAATTCTTTAGTACCATGCATTTCGACATCAGGCACAAACAAAGCATTATCATAAGATTTATCAAAGTAGCATGGATTATCATATATAACAGTAGCATAATTATTTTCACAAGTTTTACTCATAGGTACTATTTCAAGAGAATCCACAGGAACATAACATTCAACCTCTTTCGGTAAGCATGGAGGACAATCAAATAGTGTAAGAGATAAAGAGTTACTCTCATTAGAAGGTTGGCATGGGTAGCTAATCCATTCTTCCTCCTTTTGTTCGTCGCTCTCCTCTTCTTTTTCATCCAATGAGCTTTCAGGTTCATCAATTTCCTCATCTTTTTCATCCAATGCGCTTTTAGGTTCATCAATTTCTTCTTCCACCTGTTCCTGCAAATTTTGAGTGCATTCTTGTGCATTAATGTATCTCTCTTTATAATCAAGGATATAAGGATTCCTACTGTAGCATTCTATGCAAGAATTAAGGATAGTAGAGACATAATCTTTAAGGTCCTTACAAATAGCACAAGTTTCATAATTCTCAACCATGAAGGATTCTATCTCGGAGGCTCCCATAAATAAGACAGATTGTTCTACCTCTTCGAACCCATAATGAATATAGCAATTCCGATTATAGTTCTTAATAAAAAATTCCTCACTAAAGCCACATTGAAATTTAAGATGTTTAGTATCCTGTTGAGAGCAACAGTTTATATCATGGCGTTTAAGCAAGATTTTAGCCATTGTATTCAATTTTTCTATCATAGCACTCATTATTTTACCAGTTCTTGATTCTCTATAATTATTATAACATTCTATAAGCTCCAAGTAGGTTGTTGGTTCTCCCATAACAGCAGTTTTTAATTTTTAGGTTTTTCAAATTTTTATGGATTTTTGGGTATATGAGGAAAATAAAACAAGACAGAAATAAACTAGACAAAAGTAAACTAAGCAAAGTAATACTAGACAGAAATAAACTAAGCACAAATAAACTAGACAAAAGAAAACTAAGCAAAACAAAATAAAACAAAATAAAAGCAGAGAGAGAGGTAGAGTGTACTCCCCAGGTGAACTTATGAGTAGAGCTATGCCTCCCCGGCAACGGCGCCAGAAAACAGTCTTGATAACCCACAAGTATAGGGGATCGCGATAGTCTTCGAGGGTAGTATAACCCAAATTTATTGATTCGACACAAGGGGAGGTAAAGAATACTTATAAGCCTTAACAACTGAGTTGTCAATTCAGCCGCACTGAAAAGCACTAGCAACAGGGGTGATGTGAAAGTAGCAGTAATATGAGAGCAGTAGTAACAGTAACACAGCAGCAGTAATAGCAATATGAGAGCGATGGCACCAGAAAATAGTTGATACTACTTCCAATGACATGTAGAACAAGTATATAATGATGAGAGATGGACTGGGGTTCCCAGCGATCTACAGTAGTGGTAACTCTCCAATAAGTGACAAGTGTTGGGTGAACAAATTACAGTTGGGCAATTGATAGGAATCAAAGCATTAAGAAAGAACATCAGGCTTATTAATTATATAGGCATGTTTTCCGTATATAGTCGTACGTGCTCGCAATGAGAAACTTGCACAACATCTTTTGTCCTACCAGCCGGTGGCAGCCGGGCCTCAAGGGAAACTACTGGATATTAAGGTACAACTTTTAATAGAGTACCGGAGCAAAGCATTAACACACCGTGAAAACATGTGATCCTCACATCACTACCATCCCCTCCGGTTGTCCCGATTTCTGTCACTTCGGGGCATTGGTTCCGGACAGCAACATGTGCATACAACTTGTAGATACAATCTAAGCAATAAGTATAAAGCTCAAATCTAAGATCATGCCACTCGGGCCCTAGTGACAAGCATTAAGAATAACAAGATTGCAGCAACAATAACTTCACAAACTTTATAGATAGACTAATCATAATGTATCATCCATCGGATCCCAACAAACACAACACCGATTACATCAGATGAATCTCAATCATGTAAGGCAGCTCATGAGACCATTGTATTGAAGTACATGGGGGAGAGAATACCAACTAGCTACAGCTAGAACCCGTAGTCCATGGGGGAACTACTCACGGAGCATGATGGAGGCGGTGGCGTTGATGGAGATGGCTTCCGGGGGCACTTCCCCGTCCCGGCAGGGTGCCGGGACAGAGACTTCTGTCCCCCGAATTGGAGTTTCGCGATGGCGGCGGCGCCCCTGGAGTCTTTCTGGAGTTTCGTCAATTGGTACTGCGTTTTTAGGTCGAAAGGGATTTTATAGGCGAAGAGGCGGCGCAGGGGGGCACCTGGGGGCGCCACACCCTAGGCCGGCGCGGCCAGGGTCTGGCCCGCGCCGCCATGTGGTGTGGTGGCCCCCTGGCCCCTCTCCGACTCTTCTTCGGTGTTCTGGAGCCTTCCGGGAAAAATAGGAGGTTTGGCATTGATTTCGTCCAATTCCGAGAATATTGCCCGAACAGCCTTTCTGGAACCAAAAACAGCAGAAAACAGGAACTGGCACTGTGGCATCTCGTTAATAGGTTAGTTCCGGAAAATGCATGAAATCATCATAAAGTGCAAGCAAAACATGTAAGTATTGTCATAAAACAAGCATGGAACAACAGAAATTATGGATACGTCGGGGACGTATCACATGTCATCCTCTATGTACACTCAAGTTTCTTTTCTTGAATTATTTTTGGCTCCTGATATTTGATCACTTTAAAAACAACTTGTACGTAGAATGTCCCTGTTTTTTTGTGGTGAATCATAGTATCCGTGTTGTATTAGAAAAGGGGCCGAAAGTGTTTGAGTTGCCCGTTTGTAGTTATTGGGCATTATAGTCCTAGTAAGTAGGCCCACATCAATTACCATGTAGACGGCAACCCAAAAGGGGAAATTTTGGCCCAAGCGGGGGAAGTTGTACTTTTTTTTCTATTGGTAAGGTTAGCCTCACACACAAAAAATGTCTGGTTACATGGGGCAGTGCTGGAAGCCTGATCGTTACTGAAGGTTGCACATTTGCGCCTAATATGCTTGTCAGCAGGAGGTTTGCTATTTGTTGGAAAACTATGAAAGGGGAGTTTGTTGGTGCATGCATACGTTTGCGAGGAACCAAATGCAGCATTTTGACTTCACCAGACAACTGAACAGCATGTGTTCTTCACAATACAGCCAACACAAGCATTAACTAATGTAACTAGAGACATTGAGTACAGATTGAGCCTTCATGTTTAACATAACATTGTGTGTGGAGGAGCCACGCACATAGTATATAAGAGTACCATCATGTTGACCACAAATGCATCATCGAAGAGAGTGGTAAATATACTTATTGACCACCTCTCTACAAAAAAGTGGTAATTAGAACCGAACATGCACCACCTTATTTGAGCTGTGATCCATATTGTTCCTCCAGTGGTGCATGATTGCCTTTACACTTGATGACCTTCTCGCAGTTTTCGTGATCAAATACGAGCACCTTCAAGGATCTGGTGTCAATCCTCTTGAATACTGTGAAGTATCCTATCTTCAAGTCATGTGCTTTGACAAACGCTGACCAGCGTGCGTCCATAACAATCTTGCCATCATCCTCCTTCAGGCCGACCTCCCAGATGCAATCGGTGGAGATCTTCAGCTTGATGGTCTCTGGCCACAAACCTTCAAACCAGGGCTTAAAAGCACTGGGGATGAGCCCATCCAGTAACTTGCAGAAGCTGCCAGGGCGGGTCTGCTCACTGGCGTTTGGTGGCCTGATCATCAGGGCAGCTCCCTTTTTTCGAAGATGAGCTCTCTACAAGCTTGATCTTGTTGCCTGAACAATGCAACAACAAAAATGGACCCAAATGGTATACTTATGAAGCCCACAATCTGAACATTATGCCTCTGGATCTAGTTTGGCTATTTCGTAGGAACGGTATATCAGCTTCAACTCATAAAGCGGGAAAAAACTAAGCAACAGGAATAGAACTATAGATAGCATGGCATGGTGGATGCATAGCCCGTGTTTGCAAATAGTTTGTGGGTAGCCCACACTTGCAAGTTCATATCAACATATATTTTCCGCGGAAATTATTGTATTGCAATTTCGACGATTCGCACTTGATCATACTTTTCATCGGCTGCCCAGTTTGGCTGACCGGTTTGTTTATTCGCTAGTGTCCTCCTTCCTATTCCTAGACACCCAAATCCATCATCATGGGCACTGACAAGGTGTAATATAAGATATATGCCACAAAAATAATACGTAGGATTGATAATGAAAATAAGTTTCCAATGGTCCGTGTCCAACAAGGGACGAGTAGTTTCTCTCCACTTCATCCTGACGTGTGTGGTGAGCAAGCCCTCCCATCAGTATCAGAGGAATTTAATTTGACAAGGGCTACAGGAAGACATCACCAAGAAAGGGTGATGCATGTCTCCTTCAACAAACACAGCAGTACATGTCTGAAGCAAGTACATGAACACAAGTACACCACCATAATAATACTACATGAACACAAGTGATGCCGTCGGTTGGGGAGGCCTAAATAAAACTTAAACTTAATCCTAATCTAATGGACGTCGGTTGGGGCGCGCGACGGGTCTGCCTCGTCCTCGTTCTTCGCCTATGCCGCCTACGTCCGTGCCCGCTTCTGGTCCCATGCTTCGCGATAGGGGTGGCCCCAGGGGTATTCTTGCATATGCAGCTGAATACCCAAGATTTTGACAAAACCTTAGAATTTCCTCATAAATCAGGGAAAAATTTGGCAAATACATGAGGATTTTGGCAAAATGAATACACAGGTTGAAAATGAATACCCAGCACTTCAACACTGGCGCAGCCACTGTTCGCGCTCCAGGCGGTCGAGCATGGCGGACGCCGTCAAAAGACCTTGCCGGCGGCGCTGTCCCAGCGGTTCAGTCCTTAGCCGAGAAATCTCCTTCCGGAAGAAGAGTATCGCTTGCTGGCGGGCGAACGCCTCATAATGGCGATGAGCCCTGTCCTCGCAGAACTTCTGTTGGGAAGCCTCCAAGATCCGGAGGTCGTGCTCGCTGTACTCCTCCTTCAACCGTGGGTCCTCGTCGTTATCGGAGCTGTACTCCGCGTCGGACTGCGGCTCCGGCTCCGGCTGCGATGGTGGTGGAGGCTGCGCGCGGACTTTGAGGCCAAGCCTACAGAACCTCGTTTTCCGATGGCGCGGCATTTTTGAGGTGGAGAGGAGAGAATGGAGCGTAAGCGGTGGTGGAAATGAGAGGATAGCACCGCGGGGGTGGACGGCGTAGTAGGTACTTTATGCTGGTGGTAGGCAACTACCCTCATTTACGGCGGGGTAGGCGACTGGACGCCGCGTGTCCGGCCGCTGCCCTCGTGGCCGCCTAGGTTTAGGCGCGGGAGACCATTAAACGCCGGGGACTACCAACCTTCCCGCGTCGCCTTTGATGCGAACAGTCGCGTCCTCCCGCTGACAAGGCGGCCCCACACGCGAAAACCGTCGTGCCGCGAGGCGCCGACGCGCCTGATTCGCGCCCTTCGCCGGTGTGAGCCCAAAAAATGCAACTACTACTACTGTACTAGCGTATAGGGTGAGCAGGCCCTCCCATCAGTATCAGAGGAATTTGACAAGGGCTACAGGACGACTAGTTACATCACCAAAAAAGGTGATGCATGTCTCCTTCACATGGTCTTCTTATGTCATATAGTAAGGCACTAGCAATGATCGGCGCGGCGTGTCTAACTAATATACTCCCTCTATCTCAGAGCTTAAGGCGTAAAAATAAATTCGATTTTTGATCAAAGCATAAGGCGTAGGGCGAACTCTATCCTATTTCTACCGAAGATGCCCCTCTCAGCCGTTTCTCGTTTGCTAAAAACAGGGAGACGATTGACCCAGCTATGGCATGCACACGGTATTCACGCTGAATTAACTGCTCCTCCAGTCAATCTCCTCTAAAACCGGTGCCTCATTGGTTGTATACGGTGCATGCATGAGATGGTAGTTAACGAGGAGTCTGATGCGGCTACTTTAGGGAAGAGAGAGAAATACGGAGTAAAAGGAGTGAGTTATTAGAGATTTATGAGGGGCAAGTATGGAAGCTAATTTCCACGCCAACCCTACTTAATCCTAGCGCCAATTTATTTACACCTTAAGCTGTGAGATGGAGTAAATGTTTAGCAGTTGTAAATATTTATGGGCTTTTCATCAGCAATGATGATGGCACAACATGAAGTGAAGTTTAGCAGTTGTAGCATGATTTTTTTTTGAATAAATGATGCTCAAACTCACCGATTCTCAAACTGCCCTTACAACGTTAAGGGAGCTGATATTAGGCACATACCCACTTTCCCTAAGCCCTGAGACAACGCAATCAAACATCATGCTATCCGGAAGTCTGAAACAATCTCAACTGTGAAGAGATCAACATTTAATTTAACAAAACTGTCTAATCCTGATGTGTAGAGAACGAATCCGTTGCACATATTGCTGCAACTCATAAATAGATCACAACACAACTTCAGGATTATTTTTTACAGAACACAATTTTGTGATGCCATTTGTTATCAGTCCTTGGTGTGTATCTTGTGCAGTATCGGTTAAATTGCTAGGCCATCTACTAATACTGATGGTTCATGTCTCCAGTTGTGAAAGTAAGAGTTCATATACTTAGCCAAATGCTCAGCTAGCTACCCCATGTAGGAAACTGACCGTGGGAAGGTAATTGCATCCTTCTCAGAATTTGATCTATTAAAAGACATCTGAAAACAAAAGACGGCTACCCTGAAGTAATTGAGTGTAAGATGAAATACTAAAATTGCTACACCAGAAAAAGTGGACAATTGCCTCATCTAAGCTGGTCTAGTGTACATCCATGTTTAACATGTGAAGATGTGAGCGTATGAATTAGTAGCCAAAAACAACAGACTATTTTCAGGGAAAGCACGGCAAAGTAAATGCAGATAATTCTACTTTAGCAATCGTCTCACCTTGACACATGTAATATGAACTATAGTTTCATGAACAGTAATTAGTAAGAACAGAGAAAAGTAACAGCTGCCTTAGATGATATAATCTAAAAATAGTAGCTGCCCATTTCAGCTAATGATTTGTCCAGATGAAAAGCCCAACAGGAAACTAAGCATCAGAAACGTCTCAATAATATATAGAAAATAACTCTACAT
Organism: Lolium perenne; assembly: GCF_019359855.2. Classification (NCBI taxonomy): domain Eukaryota; kingdom Viridiplantae; phylum Streptophyta; class Magnoliopsida; order Poales; family Poaceae; genus Lolium; species Lolium perenne. The sequence goes on from NC_067244.2 coordinate 168,202,136, forward strand.
CAGGATAAGAATGAATTCAGTAGCTAACTCTATTTGAGTTTTTCTGTTACTTCGACTGATGTTTACATACTAAAGTGGTACTGCAATAATGTTTCTGTGACTGACATCGAGCATTCTTGCAGTTTTAGCATTTGTGTCATCTAGGTTATTATTGATGCCAAAACTAGACACTAGTTAGTGTATACACAGTTATATACTACCTCTGTCCCACCGAAAGTGTCTGAGATTTGTCCAAATTCAGATGTATCTAGACAGTGAAAGCATATAGATAGATTCAAATTTTGACAAATATATATCATCTTAAGTTTAAGTCTGTCTTGTAGTTAATTCCCTTTGTCTTAAGTGATCTATTAGAGAGCTTCCCTGTGACCACCCGAAGGGTAAGAAATGTTTAACTGTATAAGTGGATTGCCTAGACCTTTCCATCAGTTCGGACTTTTGGTTGCGTTGGCTAGTCGATGAAGCTTGACATGGTGTCAGAGCCAGGGTCTCGAGTTCGAGTCCTGGCTTTCGCAATTTATCCTAAAATTGCCGCCCTTGCGATCAGTTCGGACTTTTGGTTGTGTTGGTAGTGCATTAAGCTTGACAAGAAAGAAATGCCTTTTTATAGCTAACCCCAAGTCTGGTAACATTTGCAAAATAGGTATCAGATGCAGCTATCCATTCAGTAGAAGAATTTGCATTTTAGAGTTGAAGGTTCATAATCTCTTCTCTACTATTGATAGTTAAGGGTACACAGGGTATTTCTTTACCTCATTTTCGCGTTCTAAAAAAGGTACGCCATATGGTTGTGCTAAGTTAAACTGATTTAAGTCTGTTCAAGTTTATCGAAAGTTATACTACCAACATCTAAAACATCAATATAGGCTCATATATTACAAAAGATATTTAGATTTTCTTTTCTCGAACACATGCCTAGTCGTGCATCATTATATATTAGAGCATACAGGGTTGTAGCAAGGCTACGAAAAACTGAGAAAGCAAAAAGAAAGAACTATACAGGGGACTACAGGCAGCTAACTTTGCTAGGCCTGCAGGTGCTAAATCTTATATATATATGAGGTTGTAGATATTAGTCGTAAACTTACTCAAACTTAAATAACACTTGATTAGGAAAAAGATAACCTGAGTTATTTTGAATGAGGGGACGTCACAATCACTAATCAAAGATAATTGTGGGAAACTGAAATCTATTCAAGAAAATGGGAGAAATAATGTATCAAACACAAAATTAATTATACCATTTTGCAGATTGTTCACCGATATAAACAAAGAACTGTTTGATCTGCATGTAGGTACATCCAATCAACGCTTTTCCCCGATCTCTAGAAAATATAAGCTACGCATGTAATTACAAACGATTTTCTTCTATTTTTCTGTTTCTACGTTAACATTTGAGATACTTGTTAATTACATCCATATTCTGCAGTTGCATAGAGTTACTAATTCAGGAATGCATTCACATACGGAGTATACTATATTTGCTGATGACTGACTAGTACTAATTCATTGCAAGCAACGGTTCATTCATATTCAGATAAAGGATGTGATCGTTAAGTCATATACTTATGAAAGTCCTTATGCATCTCTCTGATGCAGATGGCGGGGGTCTCTCGTCCTCCTTTTGGAGGCAAAATCAATTAGTTATATATGAAACAATGGGTGTAAAAGGTTATCAAAAAGGGTGCCTTCATAGTGCTACGTTATCTTTTGAGATACTGGTTAATTACATCCATATTCTGCATTGGCGTAGAGTTACTAATTCAGGAATGCAATCACATACTGAGCATACTATGTTTGTTGGTGGCTAATTCGTACTACTAATTCATTGCAAGCAACGGTTCATTCATATTCAGCAAAAGGGGGTGTGATCATTAAGTCATTTAAGAAAGGTAAAATATAAACAAGGTAGTTCATTAATAACTTCATTGGTTAAGGCAGTGTATCATGCAATGCAAAAGGACTGAAAAAATACCATTTGCGGTGTCCCAGAAGTACGTGGAGCCGTCAGTTTCGTCCACCGCAAAAACGTGGCCACCGAGTTCAATGGCATCACAGTAATTTGGATAATCAGGTGCAGGTGTAAGGGCCTCCAGCATGGGCATTCTCCAGTCGCCACCCCCTTCAAGGTAGAAAATCGTTTTGTCGAACAAGGCGATGAGCTTGTAATCTGCGTACCTCCCACCTTTTGTGGGCACTTGGCAGATTACAATCTTCAACAAATCAATTGCTGGACCCCAGTTAAAAGAGTATGCAGGTTGATATGAAAAACTACTATGATCGATCTTCGAAGCAGGTAGGGATGGAAGGGGGATATGTTGCTCGGTGTAGACGTTCACGAGGCACCACTGGTACCCATGATGATCGGCGGCGGCGATCCAGTCGCCGTTCGCGCCAAGCCATTTTCTGTCGTGCATGAACGGCAGGGCGACAGAATGGCGAGGATGGTCGAGGGGCACCAGGTCGTACACGGTATCATGCAGACGAGATGCTGTCGCCCAATCCCAGTGTTCATCGAACCAATAAGCAGGCGGAGGCATTGATACGTCTCCGACGTATCGATAATTTCTTATGTTCCATGCCACATTATTGATGTTATCTACATGTTTTATGCACACTTTATGTCATATTTGTGCATTTTCTGGAACTAACCTATTAACAAGATGCCGAAGTGCCAGTTGCTGTTTTATGCTGTTTTTGGTTTCAGAAATCCTAGTAAAGAAATATTCTCGGAATCGGACGAAATCAACGCCAAAGATCTTAGAATCCCCGGAAGCATCCAGAACACACCAGAGAGGCCAGAGGGGGGCCACAGGCCCACCAAACCATAGGCTGGCGCGGCCTATGGGGGGCCCGCGCCCCCCTATGGTGTCGTCGCCTCGTTGACCTTCTGACGCTGCCCTTCCGCCTATTTAAAGCCTCCGTCGCGAAAACCCTATTACGTTCGACGAAACCCACAGAAACCATCCAGAGCCGCCGCCATCGTGAAGCCAAGATCTGGGGGACAGGAGTCTCTGTTCCGGCACGCCGCCGGGACGGGGAAGTGCCCCCGGAAGGCTTCTCCATCGACACCGCTGCCATCTCCACCGCCATCTTCATCACCGCTGCTGCTCCCATGAGGAGGGAGTAGTTCTCCATCGAGGCCCGGGGCTGTACCGGTAGCTATGTGGTTAATCTCTCTCCTATGTACTTCAATACAATGATCTCATGAGCTGCTTTACATGATTGAGATTCATATGAGCTTTGTATCGCTACTAGTTGTGTGCTACTCATGTGATGTTATTAAAGTAGTCTATTCCTCCTGCATGGTGTAAAGGTGACTAGTGTGTGCACCGTGTGGTTCTTGTCGTAGGCTATGATCATGATCTCTTGTAGATTGTGGAGTTAATTATCATTATGATAGTATTGATGTGATCTATTCCTCCTTCATAGCGTAATGTGGACAGTGTGTGCACTATGTTAGTTCTTGGTTTATTTTGCAATGATCTATTATGCTCTAAGGTTATTTAAATATGAACATTATTGTGGAGCTTGTTAACTCCGGCATTGAGGGTTCGTGTAATCCTACGCAATGTGTTCATCATCCAACAAAAGAGTGTATGTAGCACATATGAGAAAGAGTTATTTATTATGCGATCAATGTTGAGAGTGTCCACTAGTGAAAGTGTAATCCCTAGGCCTTGTTCCTAAATACTGCTATCGCTGCTTGTTTCTTGTTTTCTTTGCGTTACTACTGCTGCAATACTACCACCATCAACTACACGCCAGCAAGTTATTTTCTGGCACCGTTGCTACTGCTCATATATATTCATACCACCTGTATTTCACTATCTCTTCGCCGAACTAGTGCACCTATTAGGTGTGTTGGGGACACAAGAGACTTCTTGCTTTGTGGTTGCAGGGTTGCATGAGAGGGATATCTTTGACCTCTTCCTCCCTGAGTTCGATAAACCTTGGGTGATCCACTTAAGGGAAAACTTGCTGCTGTTCTACAAACCTCTGCTCTTGGAGGCCCAACACTGTCTACAGGAAAAGGAGGGGGCGTAGACATCAAGCTATTTTCTGGCGCCGTTGCCGGGGAGGAAAGGTAAAAGGTACTCACACTCCGGATCTCGGCTACTACGCTATTTTCGCCGTTGTAAGTACTCGAAGCTATTTCCTTTAGATCCTGCAATTGCATCTTTTTGTTTCTTGTTTACACTAGTTTGGCATAATGGACAAGAATGAGCTTCTTATTCTATTTCCTGATTTAAAACATGGATTGTTTGATGCGAAAATTAAAAAACCTGTGGAATCTTATTTGCATGCTGGTAGTAATATTAGTATGAACGCTTTGAACACCATTGTTGATAATGATATAGAAAGTTCTAAGCTTGGGGAAGCTGGTTTTCATGATCTTTTTAGTCCCCCAAGCATTGAGGAGAAAATTTTCTTTGATAATACTATGCCTCCTACACTTGATGAGAATAATAATGATAGCTACTTTGTTGAATTTGCTCCTACTACAATTAATATGAATAACTATGCTTATGTTGGGAGTAGTAATAATTTTATGCATGAGACTTATGATAAGAATGCTTTATGTGATAGTTATATTGTTGAGTTTGCTCATGACACTACTGAAAGTTATTATGAGAGAGGAAAATATGGTTGTAGAAATTTTCATGTTACTAAAACACCTCTCTATGTGCTGAAATTTTTGAAGCTATACTTGTTTTATCTTCCTATACTTGTTACTTTGCTTTTCATGAACTTGTTTATTTACAAGATTCCTATGCATAGGAAGCATGTTAGACTTAAATGTGTTTTGGATTTGCCTCTTGATGCTCTCTTTTGCTTCAAATACTATTTCTTGCGAGTGCATCATTAAAACTGCTGAGCCCATCTTAATGGCTATAAAGAAAGAACTTCTTGGGAGATAACCCATGTGTTATTTTGCTACAGTACTTTGTTTTATATTTGTGTCTTGGAAGTTGTTTACTACTGTAGCAACCTCTCCTTATCTTAGTTTTGTGTTTTGTTGTGCCAAGTAAAGTCTTTGATAGTAAAGTTCATACTAGATTTGGATTACTGCGCAGTTTCAGATTTCTTTGCTGTCACGAATCTGGGCAAAATTCTCTGTAGGTAACTCAGAAAATTATGCCAATTTACGTGAGTGATCCTCAGATATGTACGCAACTTTCATTCAATTTGGGCATTTTCATCTGAGCAAGTCTGGTGCCATTTTAAAATTCATCTTTACGGACTGTTCTGTTTTGACAGATTCTGCCTTTTATTTCGCATTGCTTCTTTCGCTGTGTTGGGTGAATTTCTTTGTTCCATTACCTTCCAGTAGCTTTGGGCAATGTCCAGAAGTGTTAAGAATGATTGTGTCACCTCTGAACATGTGAATTTTTGATTATGCACTAACCCTCTAATGAGTTTGTTTCGAGTTTGGTGTGGAGGAAGTTTTCAAGGGTCAAGAGAGGAGGATGATATACTATGATCAAGAAGAGTGAAGAGTCTAAGCTTGGGGATGCCCCGATGGTTCACCCCAGCATATTTCAAGAAGACTCAAGCATCTAAGCTTGGGGATGCCCAAGGCATCCCCTTCTTCATCGACAACATTATTAGGTTCCTCCCCTGAAACTATATTTTTATTCCATCACATCTTATGTGCTTTGCTTGGAGTGTCGGTTTGTTTTTGTTTTTGTTTTGTTTGAATAAAATGGATCCTAGCATTCACTTTGTGGGAGAGAGACACGCTCCGCTGTAGCATATGGACAAGTATGTCCTTAGTTTCTACTCATAGTATTCATGGCGAAGTTTCTTCTTCGTTAAATTGTTATATGGTTGGAATTGGAAAATGATACATGTAGTAATTGCTATAAATGTCTTGGGTAATGTGATACTTGGCAATTGTTGTGCTCATGTTTAAGCTCTTGCATCATATACTTTGCACCTATTAATGAAGAAATACATAGAGCATGCTAAAATTTGGTTTGCATATTTGGTCTCTCTAAGGTCTAGATAATTTCTAGTATTGAGTTTTGAACAACAAGGAAGACAGTGTAGATTCTTATAATGTTTACAATATGTCTTTTATGTGAGTTTTGCTGCACCGGTTCATCCTTGTGTTTGTTTCAAATAACCTTGCTAGCCTAAACCTTGTATCGAGAGGGAATACTTCTCATGCATCCAAAATACTTGAGCTAACCACTATGCCATTTGTGTCCACCATACCTACCTACTACATGGTATTTTCTGCCATTCCAAAGTAAATTGCTTGAGTGCTACCTTTAAAATTCCATCATTCACCTTTGCAATATATAGCTCATGGGACAAATAGTTTAAAAACTATTGTGGTATTGAATATGTACTTATGCACTTTATCTCTTATTAAGTTGCTTGTTGTGCGATAACCATGTTTCTGGGGACGCCATCAACTATTCTTTGTTGAATATCATGTGAGTTGCTATGCATGTTCGTCTTGTCTGAAGTAAGAGAGATCTACCACCTTATGGTTAAGCATGCATATTGTTAGAGAAGAACATTGGGCCGCTAACTAAAGCCATGATCCATGGTGGAAGTTTCAGTTTTGGACAAATATCCTCAATCTCATATGAGAAAATTATTAATTGTTGTTACATGCTTATGCATAAAAGAGGAGTCCATTATCTGTTGTCTATGTTGTCCCGGTATGGATGTCTAAGTTGAGAATAATCAATAGCGAGAAATCCAATGCGAGCTTTCTCCTTAGACCTTTGTACAGGCGGCATAGAGGTACCCCTTTGTGACACTTGGTTAAAACATGTGCATTGCGATGATCCGGTAGTCCAAGCTAATTAGGACAAGGTGCGGGCACTATTAGTATAATATGCATGAGGCTTGCAACTTATAAGATATAATTTACATGATACATATGCTTTATTACTACCGTTGACAAAATTGTTTCTTGTTTTCAAAATCAAAGGTCTAGCACAAATATAGCAATCGATGCTTTCCTCTTTGAAGGACCATTCTTTTACTTTTATGTTGAGTCAGTTCACCTATTTCTCTCCATCTCAAGAAGCAAACACTTGTGTGAACTGTGCATTGATTCCTACATATTTGCATATTGCATTTGTTATATTGCTTTGCATTGACAACTATCCATGAGATATACATGTTACAAGTTGAAAGCAACCGCTGAAACTTAATCTTCCATTGTGTTGCTTCAATGTCTCTACTATGAATTTATTGCTTTATGAGTTAACTTTTATGCAAGACTTATTGATGCTTGTCTCGAAGTACTATTCATGAAAAGTCTTTGCTTTATGATTCAGTTGTTTACTCATGTCATATACATTGTTTTGATCGCTGCATTCACTACATATGCTTTACAAATAGTATGATCAAAGTTATGATGGCATGTCACTCCAGAAATTATCTTTGTTATCGTTTTACCTGCTCGGGACGAGCAGAACTAAGCTTGGGGATGCTGATACGTCTCCGACGTATCGATAATTTCTTATGTTCCATGCCACATTATTGATGTTATCTACATGTTTTATGCACACTTTATGTCATATTTGTGCATTTTCTGGAACTAACCTATTAACAAGATGCCGAAGTGCCAGTTGCTGTTTTCTGCCGTTTTTGGTTTCAGAAATCCTAGTAAAGAAATATTCTCGGAATCGGACGAAATCAACGCCAAAGATCTTAGAATCCCCGGAAGCATCCAGAACACACCAGAGAGGCCAGAGGGGGGCCACAGGCCCACCAAACCATAGGCTGGCGCGGCCTAGGGGGGGCCTGCGCCCCCCTATGGTGTCGTCACCTCGTTGACCTTCTGACGCTGCCCTTCCGCCTATTTAAAGCCTCCGTCGCGAAAACCCTATTACGTTCGGCGAAACCCACAGAAACCTTCCAGAGCCGCCGCCATCGCGAAGCCAAGATCTGGGGGACAGGAGTCTCTGTTCCGGCATGCCGCCGGGACGGGGAAGTGCCCCCGGAAGGCTTCTCCATCGACACCGCTGCCATCTCCACCGCCATCTTCATCACCGCTGCTGCTCCCATGAGGAGGGAATAGTTCTCCATCGAGGCTCGGGGCTGTACCAGTAGCTATGTGGTTAATCCCTCTCCTATGTACTTCAATACAATGATCTCATGAGCTGCTTTACATGATTGAGATTCATATGAGCTTTGTATCGCTACTAGTTGTGTGCTACTCATGTGATGTTATTAAAGTAGTCTATTCCTCCTGCATGGTGTAAAGGTGACTAGTGTGTGCATCGTGTGGTTCTTGTCGTAGGCTATGATCATGATCTCTTGTAGATTGTGGAGTTAATTATCATTATGATAGTATTGATGTGATCTATTCCTCCTTCATAGCGTAATGTGGACAGTGTGTGCACTATGTTAGTTCTTGGTTTATTTTGCAATGATCTATTATGCTCTAAGGTTATTTAAATATGAACATTATTGTGGAGCTTGTTAACTCCGGCATTGAGGGTTCGTGTAATCCTACGCAATGTGTTCATCATCCAACAAAAGAGTGTATGTAGCACATATGAGAAAGAGTTATTTATTATGCGATCAATGTTGAGAGTGTCCACTAGTGAAAGTGTAATCCCTAGGCCTTGTTCCTAAATACTGCTATCGCTGCTTGTTTACTGTTTTACTGCGTTACTACTGCTGCAATACTACCACCATCAACTACACGCCAGCAAGTTATTTTCTGGCACCGTTGCTACTGCTCATATATATTCATACCACCTGTATTTCACTATCTCTTCGCCGAACTAGTGCACCTATTAGGTGTGTTGGGGACACAAGAGACTTCTTGCTTTGTGGTTGCAGGGTTGCATGAGAGGGATATCTTTGACCTCTTCCTCCCTGAGTTCCATAAACCTTGGGTGATGTAACACCCCAACTTTTGCAACCTTGATTAATTGTCCTTATTGCAAAAATTAGGGGGAACAAATTTTTTTTTCTAAAAGATTAATTAGATGAATTGCCTTGTTCTGTTTGTTGTGATGAATTGCCTTGATTTGTTGGTAGATGTATTGTCTTGATTGCTTGTTGAGTTTTGTCTTGAGCCACCTCAAAGAACAACACCTCTAGTGGTTAAACCAGCAACTCACCAAATAAAACACATGTGTGGCTTAGGAAGAATTGTTTTCCTTCTTACTACATCAAGCTCTTCTTCTGATGATAACATGAGTGTGCCATCATGATCTTCCTCTTTGTGGTACAAGATAGCTCAATCATACTTAATTCAAAACTTGGGATCATCTACCCCTAGCTACATCCCTCTCTTATACCCACTCATCCTTGTTGGTTTTGAGGCCATGTCGACCATCTGTGTTGATAGGCTTAAAATGTCCAGACTTTGGCAATTGATCTTTAAGCACTCACAACTGTTATTGTTGACTTCAATGCATGGATCTCATCTATGCAACACCCCCTTCAACCTCCACGTTTTGCATATCCTAGTCAATCCTTGCAGCTCATATCTTCAACTTGATCGTGTACCCTATTCAATAATTCAACACTAGATCACTTCCTTCAATTTTACCTCTTGTGTTTATTCAAGTTTAATCTTCACAAAACCAAGAGTAGAATGATGGGTACATTTTGTAGCCACCATCTACCCTTGAGAACACTTCTCCCTAAATTAGTTTTCTCTCCCAAAAATCCTATTGATTTTCCTTCTCTAGTTTTGATCACAAAACTACTTCTAATTCTACAAAATCTTTTCAAGATATTTCTTCAAGGAAAACAAGGAACTGAAATGGGTTTTGTTTTCTCATCCCATTTTTACCTAGTACTGATTCCTAAAAACATTATTTTCTATCTTGCCTTATTTTTAACAAAAGACTTGTTTATGGTACCTATACCATTTCTTGTCTACTTTAAATTTGAGAAAACTCTACTTCACTTGAGAAAGTAAGTAGAATATGTTGAACCCCTATGTCCCAACTAGTTTCCTCTCAACATTTTCAAATTTCATTCCACTTGAGTTCATTCCCAATTGTCCCTAGACAATCGAGGTATTTTAAATACTTTTCAAATGAATCCTTTTTCAAATGGCAACTCTCGCACATCTTATGCACATCTCTGATCTACCACATTGTATCCCCTCCATCCTCCAATCGTTAATCAAATGGATGATCATTTGATACTCCCAAATCACTCCCAATTGAAGAGCAACTTATATTTCATCATACCTATCCCACTCCTCTATTCTTTTCCATCACCACCATCATCTCTTGGTCAAATTGACAATTTGATCAAAGTACTTTATTCTTCAACATAGGCACCAATGTTTATTATCACCTCTCTCCCAAATTTTAATACATCATCAAACCATCTTTAGCTAACCCTTCCAACACTCAATCTTGGTCGACATTCATGAAGTGGCATTGCACTTTGCTTGTCCACTTGTGATTGTCAAGAAGGAGCCGACCATGGCCAGATTTTCGGCCAGCCCTCCCTACTCACTTCCTCCTCTTACAAGTCTTAACTCCCACCTAACCCAACAATTAAATGGGCAGCCACCCACCTCCACCAATCAAAGAGGAGGCAGCCAACCCTCTCCCTCTATAAATAGAGCTTGGCCGGCCACCTCCTCCCCATTTGCTCATTTTCTACACTCTCCACTCCTTCCTCCACTCCCCCACACTCCTCTCCTACCTCTTCCCCACGAGCTGAAGCTCCCCCAAGGCTCCATGGCCGGCCATGGCCATGGGATCACACCAAACCGCAGCTCTCCTTCTCTCTCAAGCTCCTCCTCCCCATGAGAGCATTCCTCTCACTCTCTTCTCCCCCAACCCTAGCTGGTTTCCTCTCCTCTTCTTCTTCCTCCATTGCTAAGATTGGATCTTGATGCAGGTGCATGTTGGTCCAAGCATGGAGAAGGTTGAGCAATCCTCAGATCTGAAGCTCTTGACCAAAGTTCGTCCAAAATCTTGCAGTAATTTCTGTATCTTGCTGTTTCAGATTCTGGTACGAACTTGTAAAATCCGCCAAATCTCGTGTGCAGATCCAAATCCAGTGATTCAAAGTTCCGCAGATAGGTATTGAAAAGATCTACAATTTGGCATTGGTCTCATCCTCAAATTCGTTACGGATTTTGCATGGTAAATAAAGTTCTGCAAACATGCAGAATCACTGTTTGTTAGATTTCTTCCGTTTTACAAAACCTTTTTGAGCAAACTCAACTGTGGGTGAAAGCCCTCTCCCGTACCTTCATTTTGGCGTTGGTTTCACTTCGAATGACCTCCTGAAATTGAAATGGTTCACAGATCAATATCTGGTCAGATCTGACTTTGTCGAATTAAACCAGGAGCCTGGAGACGAATTTTTGAATGAAACCAATTGGATAAGAACCACCTATTCAATACCTTCCAGATGCAGCTGACCTCATATTTTTATGAGTTGTGTACGATTATTGGTGAATTAAACTTGTTCTGTGTGTTCTGCAGACATAGCTCTTAGCTTTTAAATCACCAAAAATCCATTTTTGAACCTAATTGAGTGATTCCAATTCTGTAGGATTACTGACTGTTTCCTTAATCTTCTCCAACAAGTTTCAAACTTTTATCTGTTGTGTAAACCCAGAGAGAAAGCAAATGGTACAGACATGCAGTAAACTTGTAAATCCATTTGTGAGAGTTTCAGAAACAATTTGAACCCAAATCCAATTGTGTGTGCAGCTCTGTTTAATTATCTTTCAAATGAAAGTGGCCTCATATTTTTAGGATTTTTCTACGATTTATGGCTTACAGATCTTGTTTTCTGTACAGTCAGATTCAAAGAAATTCCTAAAATTGTAGGTTTAGTATTTTTGGGTGATTCCAATTGGGTTAGTCTTGTATTAGTACTGGCTATATAGGAAAAATATTATTAGTCTCTGTTCATACATATTTGTTGCTGTTAGTCATGATTATGTGTGACATGCATTGTTGAAGCAAAACTTTTTGGTTTATTTAAAACCCTTGACCAACTCTTTTTAGTAGAGATGGGCAACCTTTGTTTTATGCTTGCAAAACAAGACCTCTGCAACCTAACATTAGCTCTTTTGTTTTGCTTAAGTTTTGTAATGATGTGGCATATGGTTTGCTCCCTATTTTTGTATAGTGTTAAGTGAGCAAATTAAATTGGGAAAACTGATTTCTACTTTTCCAAAAATGTTTGAAAATGTTTTGTGAATGTATTTGATGTCAAACTAAGGCTTTTGTCCTCTTTATGATGTTATCTACCAGGGGATGTTTGGTTTATACCATGTTGATAACCGAGAGAGGCAATTGCTAAGTTGTGATGCACTCATACCTTTACTAGGTAAATAAATGGGGTTTTCTAAATTAAAACTCTTAAAGTTGTTTTGTGGTATCTATAGGTCCTTAGTATGTTATACCTTGGCTGCATGGTTAGTTGTTGATTGTTGAATGTTGTCTTGTTGATGCAATGTGATTGATTGTGTTCCTTTTATATTTTCCGGCGATAGATGCGAACAATTCCGGAGAAGAAGAAGAAGTGGAATCGGATGAGAAGATTATTTATATTGTTGGAATTCTTATATTGATGGAGTTGAAAAAGTACAGGGACAAATAAGCCAAGGCAAGCCATCTCTTGATCTCTGAATATTGAATCTCATATGGTGGTTACTTTGTTATTATTATTGTCTCTCGATCTATCTTGTGTGATTTCTACTTTTGTTGTCGGAGCATGCTTACCGTGAGCATGTTTACTCTCTTTGGCACCTCGCCGACAAACCCCTTTTTGTAAATGGTGGTTGTCAACACCATGATCTTGGTGTACCCTCTAAATGTGATGGGTATGCCCACTTATCTTGTGTGTGTCGACCTCTTGACACCCTTCTTGAACCCCTTGTTGATGTTCTGCATACTTACTCTCGAGTATGTTGAACCCCTTGTTGATCTTATGCATGCACACCCTGAGCATGTATGCCCCCTTGACCATCTATATTATCATCTTCTTAGAGGTATGGTGATTAACATCATGAACCTTGTTGAATCTTCCAACTTATGTTGATCATATACATGCTTACCCCAAGCACGTATGACCCCCTTTTGACACCGCAATAATCATCTCCTTAGTGGTATGATGGCTAGCATCATGTCATTGTGACTCTTAGTTCCTTCATAAAACTATAGGTTGGGAACCCCCTTGGAAAAATACCTTGCTGAAAAGAATTTTTGAAAACCTTGGGTGAGTTGGACTTACCCAAGTGTGTGTTTATGAAAGGAAAGGATCTTGGCAAAGATGGTTGGAAAGAAAATCTTGTTTTCGAAAACTTTGGCGCCTAAGTATTCACCCGTGACAATTAACCCGCGCAACCACATTACCCTGGAGTGGGACGGGGCTTAGCTCGTAGTTTGTTCTTCTTAACATGGGACACTGCACAACTATATAAGGGTAAGGTTACCCCTGAATCCGGATTGTCGTTGGTGGAGACAATAGTATAACGGGAGGCCTTCGGGGCTGACCCGTCCGGAAGACACTATGGGTCTCCTGGCTTGGCGGTGGAGCCACGCTCAAGGTGAGGTGCGCTGCCACGGTGCCGGGGAGGTACATACTCCATAGGGTAGGATCCCGTGCTAAGACGAATAGGCGAAAGGCTATGTCCGAGTTTTTGTCATGGCATAGTTGATATGCGGGGATGATGCCCACGTGATGAACTCGCGGATCTTGTGGGGAAAGTGTGGAAACTCTGCAGAGTCAAATCTATTCGAATAGCCGCGTCCGCGGTCATGGACGGTTGGAATGGCTGTTGCTTAGCCTGATGAGTTTTTAGTTTACAAAAATTGTTTGGAAAATGAAAGAAAGGAACTTGTTTTCGGAGTACCGGAAGGGTACGTGAATGGTTTGGTTGACCATATGGAGATGGTCGGAAAGGAAACAAATTGGGTTACCCCCTCCCTAGTGTTTTATGTTGTAGTCCCTCTTTTGAAGTATTTTCTTCAATAGAGATATAGAGATGTCTTAGATTAATTCTTGAAGTGTCCCCTTCAATCGAGAAGTTGGGATGCTATCTCCACCAAAAACATCTCTTCTCTTCTACATGCTATATCCACAAGAGAAACTATTCTTCCTCTCTTGTCTTCTTTAGTTAGAATTGTTATCACCTTCTTAATGGTTTTGCGAGTACAATTCAAATGTACTCACGGCTTTGTCCCTGGCTATTTACTTGGCCAGACTTGGAGGAACTCTATAGATGAAGAAGGAGCTGGCGACGTCTATGCGAGCTAGGAACGTCTTCCCAGTCAGTTGCCTGTAGGGTTATGGCAGATGACTTGGGCTCCGCGCTGTTGAAGTGATGATGCTACTCTGATGTTTAGTTAGGCCCTTCGAGGCTATTATGTATATATTGGTCATGAGACCTTATTGTAATTTTTCTTATTCCGCTTTGTAATGGATGGTGTAATTTGATATCAGTTCGGTTATGTGTTCACGACGCACTGATCATGGGATCGTGAATTGTATACATAACAGGGTATTTCGGACAGCTAGTCCGGGGTCCCCACAGAGCTGGTATCAGAGCCATCCTGACTGTAGGAGACCTTAGTTAGCATGGACGTTAGTTAGGAAATAAGTACTTGGACAAAACTATTTACGAAAAAAAAAAATTTCTTTAGTCGGAAGCATAGCTCCTACTCCTCTTATTTCTTCAAAGCTTCTAAATTCTTACCTCTCCGCTTTATAAAAAGGTTTGAAAATCCATACTCTATTGTCTCATCCACTTCAAACCTACATATTGGACGGTGTCCCCAACTCAGACCCGGAGACTCAAAGTCGAAGATGGATCAACCTTTTATGAAGTCTCACGTATCTCCAACAACAACTATTGAAGATTGGAGGCCGACTTAGTGTGTAGATAAAAGAATAACAAGAACATTGTCTTTGGTTATCTCCAAAGTCTGTCAAAGATCTGACCTTGTTCCTCCGTGGACTTGCACTTTTGCAGTCGTCAGGGATCAAGTCCTCAGTTTCTTGACTAGTAATTTTTAGGCCAGCCACGAGAAGATATCGACTTCGGGAGCACCTCAACAGCTACCTCTTCGAAGACCTCATGTTTCCGGGATGTCGAGACTAGAAGTTCTACAATGTTTTCTCCTTCGCCTCAACATCAATGACTCAACACCCGACCCCTTCACTACCAACTGCTACAAGGATCCAAGTTGAAGCCGATGCTGACGATATGAAGACGTCGACATATGTGACTAGCCCCAGACCAATAGGATGGATAGGACAAACTCAATCGTTTTGATTGAGATAAACCCGCGCATTAGGAATTTCTGGGTACTTAGAGTACCATGTCTGGATTGATGATTGCTTGTAGTTCCCTAGTGTGCTGCCTTGAGTGTTTGTATCTGTTTGTTGTGTGCGTGTATGTCTTGCTATTTAGACGTTCCCGTTTTTTTTAATTGTTTGAATTCTGTAAAACAGAAAAAAAAATGGAAATCTGCCAGTGTACTGTTTTGCTAATAGAAATAGTTTGGTAGCTCCGATTGATGTGATTCCAATTGCACTAGAACCAGTATGGAATTATCTTTCCGATGCCACTGACCTTGTATTTTTAGGATTTTTGTGCGATTTTTAATAAATAAAACTTGATCACTGTTTCTGGTTAGTATTTTGAGTCTCAAAAATTGAAAAATAAATATTTTTGAATGATTCCAATTGTGTTGATCTTGTTTTGTTACTGTGCATCTAGGAAAAATACCAGTAGCCTCTGTTAGTGGTATTTTGTCTCCGGTTATGGTTGTATGGGTGTCACATGCTATGACAGGATTAAAGTTTGCCTCGCCGATGTATTGCTAACTGCTAGTTAGTTGGGTAGATGAACGGAAGGCTCTAACTCTAAACCCGTAGTAGTTGTTTTTCAACCGTCAGGGAAACTAACTCAGACCCCTATCTACGCCGACTACTTTCAACGTTATCTGAAGCATCTCTACTACGCCAAGAAAATAGAAGCCCCTACCTTCAAGAGTGACTGCACCCCTGCGAGAAGACATACTAACTTGGTCTGACCTGGAAGTATACATCGCGCTAACCTCTAGGATATATTCTTGAAAATACCCTCTAACACACCGCCTAACAAGCTGAGAGGACGATAGCATCAAAGCCAAACTACATCACAAGGTTCATCTGGTCCTCATCAAGTGAAGCTCATGAAGATACCGGGAGACTCGAGATTAAGTGTAAACCGCCCGCTCACTTCTTAACCGGTCAACACCGACCCTCAAGCTGAAGATTGTCTTCGATGACCTCTGTTGCTGCTTCATATGGATACCAACTAGGTGTTTCATCAACTTACTAACTCACCGTTAGTTAACACGTGAGTGCCTCTTGAAGATGTGGTATGCACATCGCCCCGAAGATTCTACAACTGAATACGGAAGATCGACGACTTCTTCAGAAGCCCCAGATAGGACCACAAGGCAGAAGCTCCGAGTTTTTCCGAAAGCCCGATGAAAAATCTTAAGGGTGGAAGGCTTCGCCTTCCACTAAAATGTGGAGCTAACCCTAAAATTTTCTACCTTTATAAAACACCATTGAAAACTTGGGATTGCACTAACCCCTCTTGAAGCCATGGACTACACAACGCCCTCTGAAGATGTTTTCCAACTCAAGACAGGAGATCAATGACTGCTCCAAGAAGCGCCCGACAAGACCCGTGGCCGAAGCTTACAGTTTTTAATGCCCCCTCCCCGGTGAACAATTTTAAGGGTGGAAGACTTCGTCTTCCACTAAATTTAAGCTAACTCTAAAAAGTTTCAACCCCGCTAAGGCACCATTGGAGTGCACTAAATTTTCTGAGTCGTGAGCTCCACTAGGGTCGTGAAGAAGCTACAGGTCTAACAACTCCATGGAGTAGTCAACCTCTTCATGAAGCTCGCCACCGGCAAAAATCCATCATGTCTCCCAGAAGATGAAGCAACGACCTTCTCTACAACGGCACGCCAACAGAAGAATGGAGTCTAACTTTAGTTACACTTTACAACCCCTCTAGTTCTACACTCAGTAATCTCGGGACGAGATTATTTTAAGGGTGGAAGATCTGTAACACCCCAACTTTTGCAACCTTGATTAATTGTCCTTATTGCAAAAATTAGGGGGAACAATTTTTTTTTTCTAAAAGATTAATTAGATGAATTGCCTTGTTCTGTTTGTTGTGATGAATTGCCTTGATTTGTTGGTAGATGTATTGTCTTGATTGCTTGTTGAGTTTTGTCTTGAGCCACCTCAAAGAACAACACCTCTAGTGGTTAAACCAGCAACTCACCAAATAAAACACATGTGTGGCTTAGGAAGAATTGTTTTCCTTCTTACTACATCAAGCTCTTCTTCTGATGATAACATGAGTGTGCCATCATGATCTTCCTCTTTGTGGTACAAGATAGCTCAATCATACTTAATTCAAAACTTGGGATCATCTACCCCTAGCTACATCCCTCTCTTATACCCACTCATCCTTGTTGGTTTTGAGGCCATGTCGACCATCTGTGTTGATAGGCTTAAAATGTCCAGACTTTGGCAATTGATCTTTAAGCACTCACAACTGTTATTGTTGACTTCAATGCATGGATCTCATCTATGCAACACCCCCTTCAACCTCCACGTTTTGCATATCCTAGTCAATCCTTGCAGCTCATATCTTCAACTTGATCGTGTACCCTATTCAATAATTCAACACTAGATCACTTCCTTCAATTTTACCTCTTGTGTTTATTCAAGTTTAATCTTCACAAAACCAAGAGTAGAATGATGGGTACATTTTGTAGCCACCATCTACCCTTGAGAACACTTCTCCCTAAATTAGTTTTCTCTCCCAAAAATCCTATTGATTTTCCTTCTCTAGTTTTGATCACAAAACTACTTCTAATTCTACAAAATCTTTTCAAGATATTTCTTCAAGGAAAACAAGGAACTGAAATGGGTTTTGTTTTCTCATCCCATTTTTACCTAGTACTGATTCCTAAAAACATTATTTTCTATATTGCCTTCTTTTTAACAAAAGACTTGTTTATGGTACCTATACCATTTCTTGTCTACTTTAAATTTGAGAAAACTCTACTTCACTTGAGAAAGTAAGTAGAATATGTTGAACCCCTATGTCCCAACTAGTTTCCTCTCAACATTTTCAAATTTCATTCCACTTGAGTTCATTCCCAATTGTCCCTAGACAATCGAGGTATTTTAAATACTTTTCAAATGAATCCTTTTTCAAATGGCAACTCTCGCACATCTTATGCACATCTCTGATCTACCACATTGTATCCCCTCCATCCTCCAATCCTTGATCAAATGGATGATCATTTGATACTCCCAAATCACTCCCAATTGAAGAGCAACTTATATTTCATCATACCTATCCCACTCCTCTATTCTTTTCCATCACCACCAAGGTTGGAAAAAGCGCTAGGCGTAAGCGAGGCAGTTGGAATTCGCCTAGTGCCTAGGCGATGCTTAAGCGGCCTAGGCGCAGCCTAAGCGGGCATAATTTATACCATCAAGTATGTATATTTGTTATTATATGTGAATAAACATTAATTTATAGGATGTAAATGTGTAAATTTGTAATAACTACCTTTATAATAATATTTATCTAGCTCGATCGTGAAATATGACATGATTTATTATTGTGGAAGATAATTTCTTGGTTACACTGCCTAGACTTCCGCTTATGCCCTAGGCAAGGCGTTTACCCATCGCCTAGGGCCTAAGCGTGCTTAAACGGTGCCTAGGCGTTGCCTTGTCCAACAGAGATCACCACCATCATCTCTTGGTCAAATTGACAATTTGATCAAAGTACTTTATTCTTCAACATAGGCACCAATGTTTATTATCACCTCTCTCCCAAATTTTAATACATCATCAAACCATCTTTAGCTAACCCTTCCAACACTCAATCTTGGTCGACATTCATGAAGTGGCATTGCACTTTGCTTGTCCACTTGTGATTGTCAAGAAGGAGCCGACCATGGCCAGATTTTCGGCCAGCCCTCCCTACTCACTTCCTCCTCTTACAAGTCTTAACTCCCACCTAACCCAACAATTAAATGGGCAGCCACCCACCTCCACCAATCAAAGAGGAGGCAGCCAACCCTCTCCCTCTATAAATAGAGCTTGGCCGGCCACCTCCTCCCCATTTGCTCATTTTCTACACTCTCCACTCCTTCCTCCACTCCCCCACACTCCTCTCCTACCTCTTCCCCACGAGCTGAAGCTCCCCCAAGGCTCCATGGCCGGCCATGGCCATGGGATCACACCAAACCGCAGCTCTCCTTCTCTCTCAAGCTCCTCCTCCCCATGAGAGCATTCCTCTCACTCTCTTCTCCCCCAACCCTAGCTGGTTTCCTCTCCTCTTCTTCTTCCTCCATTGCTAAGATTGGATCTTGATGCAGGTGCATGTTGGTCCAAGCATGGAGAAGGTTGAGCAATCCTCAGATCTGAAGCTCTTGACCAAAGTTCGTCCAAAATCTTGCAGTAATTTCTGTATCTTGCTGTTTCAGATTCTGGTACGAACTTGTAAAATCCGCCAAATCTCGTGTGCAGATCCAAATCCAGTGATTCAAAGTTCCGCAGATAGGTATTGAAAAGATCTACAATTTGGCGTTGGTCTCATCCTCAAATTCGTTACGGATTTTGCATGGTAAATAAAGTTCTCCAAACATGCAGAATCACTGTTTGTTAGATTTCTTCCGTTTTACAAAACCTTTTTGAGCAAACTCAACTGTGGGTGAAAGCCCTCTCCCGTACCTTCATTTTGGCATTGGTTTCACTTCGAATGACCTCCTGAAATTGAAATGGTTCACAGATCAAGATCTGGTCAGATCTGACTTTGTCGAATTAAACCAGGAGCCTGGAGACGAATTTTTGAATGAAACCAATTGGGTAAGAACCACCTATTCAATACCTTCCAGACGCAGCTGACCTCATATTTTTATGAGTTGTGTACGATTATTGGTGAATTAAACTTGTTCTGTGTGTTCTGCAGACATAGCTCTTAGCTTTTAAATCACCAAAAATCCATTTTTGAACCTAATTGAGTGATTCCAATTCTGTAGGATTACTGACTGTTTCCTTAATCTTCTCCAACAAGTTTCAAACTTTTATCTGTTGTGTAAACCCAGAGAGAAAGCAAATGGTACAGACATGCAGTAAACTTGTAAATCCATTTGTGAGAGTTTCAGAAACAATTTGAACCCAAATCCAATTGTGTGTGCAGCTCTGTTTAATTATCTTTCAAATGCAAGTGGCCTCATATTTTTAGGATTTTTCTACGATTTATGGCTTACAGATCTTGTTTTCTGTACAGTCAGATTCAAAGAAATTCCTAAAATTGTAGGTTTAGTATTTTTGGGTGATTCCAATTGGGTTAGTCTTGTATTAGTACTGGCTATATAGGAAAAATATTATTAGTCTCTGTTTATACATATTTGTTGCTGTTAGTCATGATTATGTGTGACATGCATTGTTGAAGCAAAACTTTTTGGTTTATTTAAAACCCTTGACCAACTCTTTTTAGTAGAGATGGGCAACCTTTGTTTTATGCTTGCAAAACAAGACCTCTGCAACCTAACATTAGCTCTTTTGTTTTGCTTAAGTTTTGTAATGATGTGGCATATGGTTTGCTCCCTATTTTTGTATAGTGTTAAGTGAGCAAATTAAATTGGGAAAACTGATTTCTACTTTTCCAAAAATGTTTGAAAATGTTTTGTGAATGTATTTGATGTCAAACTAAGGCTTTTGTCCTCTTTATGATGTTATCTACCAGGGGATGTTTGGTTTATACCATGTTGATAACCGAGAGAGGCAATTGCTAAGTTGTGATGCACTCATACCTTTACTAGGTAAATAAATGGGGTTTTCTAAATTAAAACTCTTAAAGTTGTTTTGTGGTATCTATAGGTCCTTAGTATGTTATACCTTGGCTGCATGGTTAGTTGTTGATTGTTGAATGTTGTCTTGTTGATGCAATGTGATTGATTGTGTTCCTTTTATATTTTCCGGCGATAGATGCGAACAATTCCGAGAAGAAGAAGAAGTGGAATCGGATGAAAAGATTATTTATATTGTTGGAATTCTTATATTGATGGAGTTGAAAAAGTACAGGGACAAATAAGCCAAGGCAAGCCATCTCTTGATCTCTGAATATTGAATCTCATATGGTGGTTACTTTGTTATTATTATTGTCTCTCGATCTATCTTGTGTGATTTCTACTTTTGTTGTCGGAGCATGCTTACCGTGAGCATGTTTACTCTCTTTGGCACCTCGCCGACAAACCCCTTTTTGTAAATGGTGGTTGTCAACACCATGATCTTGGTGTACCCTCTAAATGTGATGGGTATGCCCACTTATCTTGTGTGTGTCGACCTCTTGACACCCTTCTTGAACCCCTTGTTGATGTTCTGCATACTTACTCTCGAGTATGTTGAACCCCTTGTTGATCTTATGCATGCACACCCTGAGCATGTATGCCCCCTTGACCATCTATATTATCATCTTCTTAGAGGTATGGTGATTAACATCATGAACCTTGTTGAATCTTCCAACTTATGTTGATCATATACATGCTTACCCCAAGCACGTATGACCCCCTTTTGACACCGCAATAATCATCTCCTTAGTGGTATGATGGCTAGCATCATGTCATTGTGACTCTTAGTTCCTTCATAAAACTATAGGTTGGGAACCCCCTTGGAAAAATACCTTGCTGAAAAGAATTTTTGAAAACCTTGGGTGAGTTGGACTTACCCAAGTGTGTGTTTATGAAAGGAAAGGATCTTGGCAAAGATGGTTGGAAAGAAAATCTTGTTTTCGAAAACTTTGGCGCCTAAGTATTCACCCGTGACAATTAACCCGCGCAACCACATTACCCTGGAGTGGGACGGGGCTTAGCTCGTAGTTTGTTCTTCTTAACATGGGACACCGCACAACTATATAAGGGTAAGGTTACCCCTGAATCCGGATTGTCGTTGGTGGAGACAATAGTATAACGGGAGGCCTTCGGGGCTGACCCGTCCGGAAGACACTATGGGTCTCTGGCTTGGCGGTGGAGCCACGCTCAAGGTGAGGTGCGCTGCCACGGTGCCGGGGAGGTACATACTCCATAGGGTAGGATCCCGTGCTAAGACGAATAGGCGAAAGGCTATGTCCGAGTTTTTGTCATGGCATAGTTGATATGCGGGGATGATGCCCACATGATGAACTCGCGGATCTTGTGGGGAAAGTGTGCAAACTCTGCAGAGTCAAATCTATTCGAATAGCCGCGTCCGCGGTCATGGACGGTTGGAATGGCTGTTGCTTAGCCTGATGAGTTTTTGGTTTACAAAAATTGTTTGGAAAATGAAAGAAAGGAACTTGTTTTCGGAGTACCGGAAGGGTACGTGAATGGTTTGGTTGACCATATGGAGATGGTCGGAAAGGAAACAAATTGGGTTACCCCCTCCCTAGTGTTTTATGTTGTAGTCCCTCTTTTGAAGTATTTTCTTCAATAGAGATATAGAGATGTCTTAGATTAATTCTTGAAGTGTCCCCTTCAATCGAGAAGTTGGGATGCTATCTCCACCAAAAACATCTCTTCTCTTCTACATGCTATATCCACAAGAGAAACTATTCTTCCTCTCTTGTCTTCTTTAGTTAGAATTGTTATCACCTTCTTGATGGTTTTGCGAGTACAATTCAAATGTACTCACGGCTTTGTCCCTGGCTATTTACTTGGCCAGACTTGGAGGAACTCTACAGATGAAGAAGGAGCTGGCGACGTCTATGCGAGCTAGGAACGTCTTCCCAGTCAGTTGCCTGTAGGGTTATGGCAGATGACTTGGGCTCCGCGCTGTTGAAGTGATGATGCTACTCTGATGTTTAGTTAGGCCCTTCGAGGCTATTATGTATATATTGGTCATGAGACCTTATTGTAATTTTTCTTATTCCGCTTTGTAATGGATGGTGTAATTTGATATCAGTTCGGTTATGTGTTCACGACGCACTGATCATGGGATCGTGAATTGTATACATAACAGGGTATTTCGGACAGCTAGTCCGGGGTCCCCACAGAGCTGGTATCAGAGCCATCCTGACTGTAGGAGACCTTAGTTAGCATGGACGTTAGTTAGGAAATAAGTACTTGGACAAAACTATTTACGAAAAAAAAAATTTCTTTAGTCGGAAGCATAGCTCCTACTCCTCTTATTTCTTCAAAGCTTCTAAATTCTTACCTCTCCGCTTTATAAAAAGGTTTGAAAATCCATACTCTATTGTCTCATCCACTTCAAACCTACATATTGGACGGTGTCCCCAACTCAGACCCGGAGACTCAAAGTCGAAGATGGATCAACCTTTTATGAAGTCTCACGTATCTCCAACAACAACTATTGAAGATTGGAGGCCGACTTAGTGTGTAGATAAAAGAATAACAAGAACATTGTCTTTGGTTATCTCCAAAGTCTGTCAAAGATCTGACCTTGTTCCTCCGTGGACTTGCACTTTTGCAGTCGTCAGGGATCAAGTTCTCAGTTTCTTGACTAGTAATTTTTAGGCCAGCCACGAGAAGATATCGACTTCGGGAGCACCTCAACAGCTACCTCTTCGAAGACCTCATGTTTCCGGGATGTCGAGACTAGAAGTTCTACAATGTTTTCTCCTTCGCCTCAACATCAATGACTCAACACCCGACCCCTTCACTACCAATTGCTACAAGGATCCAAGTTGAAGCCGATGCTGACGATATGAAGACGTCGACATATGTGACTAGCCCCAGACCAATAGGATGGATAGGACAAACTCAATCGTTTTGATTGAGATAAACCCGCGCATTAGGAATTTCTCGGGTACTTAGAGTACCATGTCTGGATTGATGATTGCTTGTAGTTCCCTAGTGTGCTGCCTTGAGTGTTGGGATGTGTGTGGTGTGGGCGGGTATGTCTGGCTATTTAGACGTTCCCGTTTTTTTTACTTGTTTGAATTCTCAGAAACAAAAAAAAAATGGAAATCTGCCACAGTACTGTTTTGCTAATAGAAATAGTTTGGTAGCTCCGATTGATGTGATTCCAATTGCACTAGAACCAGTATGGAATTATCTTTCCGATGCCACTGACCTTGTATTTTTAGGATTTTTGTGCCATTTTTAATAAATAAAACTTGATCACTGTTTCTGGTTAGTATTTTGAGTCTCAAAAATTGAAAAATAAATATTTTTGAATGATTCCAATTGTGTTGATCTTGTTTTGTTACTGTGCATCTAGGAAAAATACCAGTAGCCTCTGTTAGTGGTATTTTGTCTCCGGTTATGGTTGTATGGGTGTCACATGCTATGACAGGATTAAAGTTTGCCTCGCCGATGTATTGCTAACTGCTAGTTAGTTGGGTAGATGAACGGAAGGCTCTAACTCTAAACCCGTAGTAGTTGTTTTTCAACCGTCAGGGAAACTAACTCAGACCCCTATCTACGCCGACTACTTTCAACGTCATCTGAAGCATCTCTACTACGCCAAGAAAATAGAAGCCCCTACCTTCAAGAGTGACTGCACCCCTGCGAGAAGACATACTAACTTGGTCTGACCTGGAAGTATACATCGCGCTAACCTCTAGGATATATTCTTGAAAATACCCTCTAACACACCGCCTAACAAGCTGAGAGGACGATAGCATCAAAGCCAAACTACATCACAAGGTTCATCTGGTCCTCATCAAGTGAAGCTCATGAAGATACCGGGAGACTCGAGATTAAGTGTAAACCGCCCGCTCACTTCTTAACCGGTCAACACCGACCCTCAAGCTGAAGATTGTCTTCGACGACCTCTGTTGCTGCTTCATATGGATACCAACTAGGTGTTTCATCAACTTACTAACTCACCGTTAGTTAACACGTGAGTGCCTCTTGAAGATGTGGTATGCACATCGCCCCGAAGATTCTACAACTGAATACGGAAGATCGACGACTTCTTCAGAAGCCCCAGATAGGACCACAAGGCAGAAGCTCCGAGTTTTTCCGAAAGCCCGATGAAAAATCTTAAGGGTGGAAGGCTTCGCCTTCCACTAAAATGTGGAGCTAACCCTAAAATTTTCTACCTTTATAAAACACCGTTGAAAACTTGGGATTGCACTAACCCCTCTTGAAGCCATGGACTACACAACGCCCTCTGAAGATGTTTTCCAACTCAAGACAGGAGATCAATGACTGCTCCAAGAAGCGCCCGACAAGACCCGTGGCCGAAGCTTACAGTTTTTAATGCCCCCTCCCCGGTGAACAATTTTAAGGGTGGAAGACTTCGTCTTCCACTAAATTTAAGCTAACTCTAAAAAGTTTCAACCCCGCTAAGGCACCATTGGAGTGCACTAAATTTTCTGAGTCGTGAGCTCCACTAGGGTCGTGAAGAAGCTACAGGTCTAACAACTCCATGGAGTAGTCAACCTCTTCATGAAGCTCGCCACCGGCAAAAATCCATCATGTCTCCCAGAAGATGAAGCAACGACCTTCTCTACAACGGCACGCCAACAGAAGAATGGAGTCTAACTTTAGTTACACTTTACAACCCCTCTAGTTCTACACTCAGTAATCTCGGGACGAGATTATTTTAAGGGTGGAAGATCTGTAACACCCCAACTTTTGCAACCTTGATTAATTGTCCTTATTGCAAAAATTAGGGGGAACAATTTTTTTTTTCTAAAAGATTAATTAGATGAATTGCCTTGTTCTGTTTGTTGTGATGAATTGCCTTGATTTGTTGGTAGATGTATTGTCTTGATTGCTTGTTGAGTTTTGTCTTGAGCCACCTCAAAGAACAACACCTCTAGTGGTTAAACCAGCAACTCACCAAATAAAACACATGTGTGGCTTAGGAAGAATTGTTTTCCTTCTTACTACATCAAGCTCTTCTTCTGATGATAACATGAGTGTGCCATCATGATCTTCCTCTTTGTGGTACAAGATAGCTCAATCATACTTAATTCAAAACTTGGGATCATCTACCCCTAGCTACATCCCTCTCTTATACCCACTCATCCTTGTTGGTTTTGAGGCCATGTCGACCATCTGTGTTGATAGGCTTAAAATGTCCAGACTTTGGCAATTGATCTTTAAGCACTCACAACTGTTATTGTTGACTTCAATGCATGGATCTCATCTATGCAACACCCCCTTCAACCTCCACGTTTTGCATATCCTAGTCAATCCTTGCAGCTCATATCTTCAACTTGATCGTGTACCCTATTCAATAATTCAACACTAGATCACTTCCTTCAATTTTACCTCTTGTGTTTATTCAAGTTTAATCTTCACAAAACCAAGAGTAGAATGATGGGTACATTTTGTAGCCACCATCTACCCTTGAGAACACTTCTCCCTAAATTAGTTTTCTCTCCCAAAAATCCTATTGATTTTCCTTCTCTAGTTTTGATCACAAAACTACTTCTAATTCTACAAAATCTTTTCAAGATATTTCTTCAAGGAAAACAAGGAACTGAAATGGGTTTTGTTTTCTCATCCCATTTTTACCTAGTACTGATTCCTAAAAACATTATTTTCTATATTGCCTTCTTTTTAACAAAAGACTTGTTTATGGTACCTATACCATTTC
The DNA here is from genome assembly GCF_019359855.2 of Lolium perenne. Classification (NCBI taxonomy): domain Eukaryota; kingdom Viridiplantae; phylum Streptophyta; class Magnoliopsida; order Poales; family Poaceae; genus Lolium; species Lolium perenne. The sequence goes on from NC_067244.2 coordinate 168,228,707, forward strand.
TTGTCTACTTTAAATTTGAGAAAACTCTACTTCACTTGAGAAAGTAAGTAGAATATGTTGAACCCCTATGTCCCAACTAGTTTCCTCTCAACATTTTCAAATTTCATTCCACTTGAGTTCATTCCCAATTGTCCCTAGACAATCGAGGTATTTTAAATACTTTTCAAATGAATCCTTTTTCAAATGGCAACTCTCGCACATCTTATGCACATCTCTGATCTACCACATTGTATCCCCTCCATCCTCCAATCCTTGATCAAATGGATGATCATTTGATACTCCCAAATCACTCCCAATTGAAGAGCAACTTATATTTCATCATACCTATCCCACTCCTCTATTCTTTTCCATCACCACCATCATCTCTTGGTCAAATTGACAATTTGATCAAAGTACTTTATTCTTCAACATAGGCACCAATGTTTATTATCACCTCTCTCCCAAATTTTAATACATCATCAAACCATCTTTAGCTAACCCTTCCAACACTCAATCTTGGTCGACATTCATGAAGTGGCATTGCACTTTGCTTGTCCACTTGTGATTGTCAAGAAGGAGCCGACCATGGCCAGATTTTCGGCCAGCCCTCCCTACTCACTTCCTCCTCTTACAAGTCTTAACTCCCACCTAACCCAACAATTAAATGGGCAGCCACCCACCTCCACCAATCAAAGAGGAGGCAGCCAACCCTCTCCCTCTATAAATAGAGCTTGGCCGGCCACCTCCTCCCCATTTGCTCATTTTCTACACTCTCCACTCCTTCCTCCACTCCCCCACACTCCTCTCCTACCTCTTCCCCACGAGCTGAAGCTCCCCCAAGGCTCCATGGCCGGCCATGGCCATGGGATCACACCAAACCGCAGCTCTCCTTCTCTCTCAAGCTCCTCCTCCCCATGAGAGCATTCCTCTCACTCTCTTCTCCCCCAACCCTAGCTGGTTTCCTCTCCTCTTCTTCTTCCTCCATTGCTAAGATTGGATCTTGATGCAGGTGCATGTTGGTCCAAGCATGGAGAAGGTTGAGCAATCCTCAGATCTGAAGCTCTTGACCAAAGTTCGTCCAAAATCTTGCAGTAATTTCTGTATCTTGCTGTTTCAGATTCTGGTATGAACTTGTAAAATCCGCCAAATCTCGTGTGCAGATCCAAATCCAGTGATTCAAAGTTCCGCAGATAGGTATTGAAAAGATCTACAATTTGGCGTTGGTCTCATCCTCAAATTCGTTACGGATTTTGCATGGTAAATAAAGTTCTGCAAACATGCAGAATCACTGTTTGTTAGATTTCTTCCGTTTTACAAAACCTTTTTGAGCAAACTCAACTGTGGGCGAAAGCCCTCTCCCGTACCTTCATTTTGGCGTTGGTTTCACTTCGAATGACCTCTTGAAATTGAAATGGTTCACAGATCAAGATCTGGTCAGATCTGAATTTGTCGAATTAAACCAGGAGCCTGGAGACGAATTTTTGAATGAAACCAATTGGGTAAGAACCACCTATTCAATACCTTCCAGATGCAGCTGACCTCATATTTTTATGAGTTGTGTACGATTATTGGTGAATTAAAATTGTTCTGTGTGTTCTGCAGACATAGCTCTTAGCTTTTAAATCACCAAAAATCCATTTTTGAACCTAATTGAGTGATTCCAATTCTGTAGGATTACTGACTGTTTCCTTAATCTTCTCCAACAAGTTTCAAACTTTTATCTGTTGTGTAAACCCAGAGAGAAAGCAAATGGTACAGACATGCAGTAAACTTGTAAATCCATTTGTGAGAGTTTCAGAAACAATTTGAACCCAAATCCAATTGTGTGTGCAGCTCTGTTTAATTATCTTTCAAATGCAAGTGGCCTCATATTTTTAGGATTTTTCTACGATTTATGGCTTACAGATCTTGTTTTCTGTACAGTCAGATTCAAAGAAATTCCTAAAATTGTAGGTTTAGTATTTTTGGGTGATTCCAATTGGGTTAGTCTTGTATTAGTACTGGCTATATAGGAAAAATATTATTAGTCTCTGTTCATACATATTTGTTGCTGTTAGTCATGATTATGTGTGACATGCATTGTTGAAGCAAAACTTTTTGGTTTATTTAAAACCCTTGACCAACTCTTTTTAGTAGAGATGGGCAACCTTTGTTTTATGCTTGCAAAACAAGACCTCTGCAACCTAACATTAGCTCTTTTGTTTTGCTTAAGTTTTGTAATGATGTGGCATATGGTTTGCTCCCTATTTTTGTATAGTGTTAAGTGAGCAAATTAAATTGGGAAAACTGATTTCTACTTTTCCAAAAATGTTTGAAAATGTTTTGTGAATGTATTTGATGTCAAACTAAGGCTTTTGTCCTCTTTATGATGTTATCTACCAGGGGATGTTTGGTTTATACCATGTTGATAACCGAGAGAGGCAATTGCTAAGTTGTGATGCACTCATACCTTTACTAGGTAAATAAATGGGGTTTTCTAAATTAAAACTCTTAAAGTTGTTTTGTGGTATCTATAGGTCCTTAGTATGTTATACCTTGGCTGCATGGTTAGTTGTTGATTGTTGAATGTTGTCTTGTTGATGCAATGTGATTGATTGTGTTCCTTTTATATTTTCCGGCGATAGATGCGAACAATTCCGGAGAAGAAGAAGAAGTGGAATCGGATGAGAAGATTATTTATATTGTTGGAATTCTTATATTGATGGAGTTGAAAAAGTACAGGGACAAATAAGCCAAGGCAAGCCATCTCTTGATCTCTGAATATTGAATCTCATATGGTGGTTACTTTGTTATTATTATTGTCTCTCGATCTATCTTGTGTGATTTCTACTTTTGTTGTCGGAGCATGCTTACCGTGAGCATGTTTACTCTCTTTGGCACCTCGCCGACAAACCCCTTTTTGTAAATGGTGGTTGTCAACACCATGATCTTGGTGTACCCTCTAAATGTGATGGGTATGCCCACTTATCTTGTGTGTGTCGACCTCTTGACACCCTTCTTGAACCCCTTGTTGATGTTGTGCATACTTAATCTCGAGTATGTTGAACCCCTTGTTGCTCTTATGCATGCACACCCTGAGCATGTATGCCCCCTTGACCATCTATATTATCATCTTCTTAGAGGTATGGTGATTAACATCATGAACCTTGTTGAATCTTCCAACTTATGTTGATCATATACATGCTTACCCCAAGCACGTATGACCCCCTTTTGACACCGCAATAATCATCTCCTTAGTGGTATGATGGCTAGCATCATGTCATTGTGACTCTTAGTTCCTTCATAAAACTATAGGTTGGGAACCCCCTTGGAAAAATACCTTGCTGAAAAGAATTTTTGAAAACCTTGGGTGAGTTGGACTTACCCAAGTGTGTGTTTATGAAAGGAAAGGATCTTGGCAAAGATGGTTGGAAAGAAAATCTTGTTTTCGAAAACTTTGGCACCTAAGTATTCACCCGTGACAATTAACCCGCGCAACCACATTACCCTGGAGTGGGACGGGGCTTAGCTCGTAGTTTGTTCTTCTTAACATGGGACACCGCACAACTATATAAGGGTAAGGTTACCCCTGAATCCGGATTGTCGTTGGTGGAGACAATAGTATAACGGGAGGCCTTTGGGGCTGACCCGTCCGGAAGACACTATGGGTCTCCTGGCTTGGCGGTGGAGCCACGCTCAAGGTGAGGTGCGCTGCCACGGTGCCGGGGAGGTACATACTCCATAGGGTAGGATCCCGTGCTAAGACGAATAGGCGAAAGGCTATGTCCGAGTTTTTGTCATGGCACAGTTGATATGCGGGGATGATGCCCACATGATGAACTCGCGGATCTTGTGGGGAAAGTGTGCAAACTCTGCAGAGTCAAATCTATTCGAATAGCTGCGTCCGCGGTCATGGACGGTTGGAATGGCTGTTGCTTAGCCTGATGAGTTTTTGATTTACAAAAATTGTTTGGAAAATGAAAGAAAGGAACTTGTTTTCGGAGTACCGGAAGGGTACGTGAATGGTTTGGTTGACCATATGGAGATGGTCGGAAAGGAAACAAATTGGGTTACCCCCTCCCTAGTGTTTTATGTTGTAGTCCCTCTTTTGAAGTATTTTCTTCAATAGAGATATAGAGATGTCTTAGATTAATTCTTGAAGTGTCCCCTTCAATCGAGAAGTTGGGATGCTATCTCCACCAAAAACATCTCTTCTCTTCTACATGCTATATCCACAAGAGAAACTATTCTTCCTCTCTTGTCTTCTTTAGTTAGAATTGTTATCACCTTCTTGATGGTTTTGTGAGTACAATTCAAATGTACTCACGGCTTTGTCCCTGGCTATTTACTTGGCCAGACTTGGAGGAACTCGACAGATGAAGAAGGAGCTGGCGACGTCTATGCGAGCTAGGAACGTCTTCCCAGTCAGTTGCCTGTAGGGTTATGGCAGATGACTTGGGCTCCGCGCTGTTGAAGTGATGATGCTACTCTGATGTTTAGTCAGGCCCTTGGAGGCTATTATGTATATATTGGTCATGAGACCTTATTGTAATTTTTCTTATTCCGCTTTGTAATGGATGGTGTAATTTGATATCAGTTCGGTTATGTGTTCACGACGCACTGATCATGGGATCGTGAATTGTATACATAACAGGGTATTTCGGACAGCTAGTCCGGGGTCCCCACAGGTGATCCACTTAAGGGAAAACTTGCTGCTGTTCTACAAACCGCTGCTCTTGGAGGCCCAACACTGTCTACAGGAAAAGGAGGGGGCGTAGACATCAGGCATCAGCAGGCAGGGTTCACCCCAATGGTGCATCTTACCTTCATCCTTGCTGATCCGGTCGTAGAGCTCCCTGGAACATGCGGCAAGTCGGACGGTGTAGGTAACGTCCAGATGCGCAGCGATGAGGTCGGTGTTGTCGCCGGTGAGAGCCTCCCAGTGGCCTTCCCCGCCGCCCCGGCAAAGCCTAGAATAATTCATCACGTGAAGATGGATTTAGGTGGATGGCGGATGCAACCGCGCTTGGGGATTTCGGAGGAGAGGGCGAGCGGAACGATGCGGCGTGGTGGGGATCGAGATACTGCGCGTGCGCGTGATTCTGGGAGGGTGAAGAAGAATATGATAGACATGCAAGGGGCAAAAACTAGGTAGTACTCTAGGCTGCTGCTGCGACTGGGCGCCGATTTGACTGTTGGTATACTAGCACGCCACCCATCTATAAATTTGCGACGACGTTTGGTGCAGTGATGTCTCGTCACATCAGGTTGACCAGAGAGGTTTTTTTTACAGTTTCCATTTCGATATATTTTTCGCCAATAATCGTAGTTCTCTACATGCCAGAGACACGTACCTTAACACGTGGGCAGCATGCAACTGCGCGAGCACCAAAATGGAATGAGAGATGTTTTAGAGCAGAACTTCATTTTCAATGCCTTTCTTAGCTTGGTTTGGAAACCGGACAGAGCTTCAGTGACTTGATGCTTCCAAGATACATTGTGACTATGTGCCACCATCTACCATCCATTTGATATCCAACGTTCCAAACTATTTCTTATTTCGAAGCTAAAAAAACTATTCTGAAAATTTTGAAAAAATCCAGTAATATGTAGATGCCTTGTTTTAAAATCTATGAAGCTTGTGATTAAATAGCTTCTTACGTACTCGAGCACTAGTTCAAACTAAATATATATTTGCTCACAAACCTATAATTCAAATCGAATGAAACTATGTGTGTATATATATAGTAATAATATTAACTTTCGCCATAACTTGGGTCCCATTTATCTTGTGAAGTTTCCCACTATGTATGATGAACTGAACCTTAGCATTAAGATGGGACCAACATGTATATGCTATTAGTGTACCCACATGGACGACAGAGGAATGAGAGATAAATTATTTTTTTATTGCTAGTTGTTTGATTCTACGGGATTTTTTCCTACACCAGCTAGTTGTTTGATTCATGGGAACATATCCTATAGGAAATAATCCTATAGAAAATAAACATGAGGTCATATCTCATTGATTCATTTATTTTTTATTTTATGCTCATTTGAATATTGGTCAAATCCTAGGTTTGACCAAGATTTAAACAAGATTAAAACATCAAAATGAAAGGGTAAGCCTGGATCCTTCTTATGCACTCTAAAATGAAGCTTTTGGGTTTTTTTTAAAATGATCCTTCTTAGTCCATGTTTGAAACCCGAAACCACTTCTCTTCATGCTTGACTTCATAAGACAGAGTTTAATTAGGGTTAGGGGTATAGATACATGATTTCTCTGGTTTGAATATGTCTAGACCTTGTTTAACAACTTGAATGCTTACTATATGACATAAGAAGACTATGAACTTTGGTTTTTCATTTTTTGATTTTTTGTAATTTTCTGCCCATTTGAATCTTGGTCAAATCCTAGGTTTGAACAAGATTTAAACAAGTTTAAAACATGAAAATAAAATGGTAAGCATGGATCCTCCTTATTCTCCCTAAAATGAAGCTTTTGGGGTTTTTTGAAATTTCCATGTTTCAAACCCAAAACCGCCACTTCTCTTTCATGCTTGACTTCATAAGACAGAGTTTAGGGTTAGGGGTAGATATATACATGATTTTTCTGGTTTGAATATGTCTAGACCTTGTTTATCATCTTGAATGCTTACTATATGACATAAGAATGCTATGTGCTTTAGTTTTTCATTATTTTGATTTTTTTTGAAGAATCTTGGTCAAATCCTAGGTTTGACCAAGATTTAAACAAGTTTAAAACATGAAAATGGGAAGAGAAGCCTGTATCATCCTTCTTAGTCACTCTAAAATGAAGCTTTTGGGAGGTTTTTGAAATTTCCATGTTTGAAACCCAAAACCACCTCTCTTCATGCTTGACTACATAAGACAAAGTTTAGGGGTTACGGGGTAGATACATGATTTGCATAGTTTGAATATGTCTAGACCTTGTTTCTCAACTTTAATGCTTACTATATGACATAAGAAGCTTTTGGGATGTTCTTGAAATTTCCATGTTTGAAACCCAAAACGACTTCTCTTCATGCTAGACTTCATAAGATCGACCGAGTTTAGGGTTAGGGGGTAGATACATTATTTGTCTGGTTTGAATATGTCCAAACCTTGTTTATCAACTTTTGAATGCTTACTATATGACATAAGAAGATTATGTGCTTTCGTTTTTTATTTTTTTATTTTTTATTTTATGCTCATTTGAATATTGGTCAAATCCTAGGTTTGACCGAGATTTAAACAAGATTAAAACATGAAAATGAAAGGGTAAGCCTGGATCCTTCTTATGCACTCTAAAATGAAGCTTTTGGGGTTTTTTTTAAAATGATCCTTCTTAGTCCATGTTTGAAACCCGAAACCACTTCTCTTCATGCTTGACTTCATAAGACAGAGTTTAATTAGGGGTTAGGGGTATAGATACATGATTTGTCTGGTTTGAATATGTCTAGATCGACCTTGTTTAACAACTTGAATGCTTATTATATGACATAATAAGACTATGTACTTTGGTGTCATTTTTTCATTTTTTTAATTTTCTGCCCATTTGAATCTTGGTCAAATCCTAGGTTTGAACAAGATTTAAACAAGTTTAAAACATGAAAATAAAATGGTAAGCATGGATCCCTCTTATTCTCCCTAAAATGAAGCTTTTGGGGTTTTTTGAAATTTCCATGTTTCAAACCCAAAACCGCCACTTCTCTTTCATGCTTGACTTCATAAGACAGAGTTTAGGGTTAGGGATAGATATATACATGATTTTTCTGGTTTGAATATGTCTAGACCTTGTTTATCATCTTGAATGCTAGCTTACTATATGGCATAAGAATGCTATGTGCTTTGGTTTTTCGTTCTTTTGATTTTTTATGAAGAATCTTGGTCAAATCCTAGGTTTGACCAAGATTTAAACAAGTTTAAAACATGAAAATGAGAAGGGAAGCCTGTATCATCCTTCTTATTAATTAGTCACTCTAAAATGAAGCTTTTGGGAGGTTTTTGAAACGTCCATGTTTGAAACCCAAAACCACCTCTCTTCATGCTTGACTACATAAGACAAAGTTTAGGGGTTAGGGGGTAGATACATGATTTGCATAGGTTGAATACGTCTAGAACTTGTTTCTCAACTTTAATGCTTAGTACTATATGACATAAGAAGCTTTTGAGATGTTCTTGAAATTTCCATGTTTGAAACCCAAAACGACTTCTCTTCATGCTAGACTTCATAAGATCGACCAAGTTTAGGGTTAGGGGGTAGAGATACATTATTTGTCTGGTTTGAATATGTCCAAACCTTGTTTATCAACTTGAATGCTTACTATATGACATAAGAAGACTATATGCTTTTGTTTTTCCTTTTTCTGAGTTTTTTTTTGAATTTAATGCCGATTTGAATCTCTTTGTCAGATCCTAGGTTTGACAAATTAAGATTTAAACAAGTTTAAAATATGAAAATGAAAAGGTAAGCATGGATCCTTCTTAGTCACTCTAAAATGAAGCTTTTGGGAGGTTTTTGAAATTTCCATGTTTCAAACCGAAAACCACTTCTCTTCATGCTTGACTTCATAAGACAGAGTTTAGGCCGGGTTAGGGGGGTAGATACATGATTTGTCTGGTTTGGATATATCTAGACCTTGTTTATCAACTTTAATGCTTACTATATGACATAAGAAGACTATGTGATTTAGTTTTTCATTTTTTTATTTTTATTTTATTTTTCTGCCAATTTGAATCTTGTTGGTCAAATCCTAGGTTTGACCAAGATTTAGACAAGTTTAACACGTGAAAACGAATAAGTAAGCCTGGATCCTTCTTAGTCACTCCAAAATGTACCAATTGATAGATGTGTTAACTTTGCTTCATGGAAAAAATAATGTCATGTAATTAAATGAGTTAACTTGGATTTCCTACGCTTGAATCCATAGGAAACTTTGTTCTAATGCACTATAATAATCAACCGAGTTTTTACACCAACAGGTCTGTCACTTACGTGTGGTGCCCACGCGTGAGGTCCCACACTTCAGTGAGCACAAGTCACGTGCAATAGGTACGCAAACTCCCAGCCATCTTCTTTGTCAAGAGAAGACGCATCAGGATGCGTATTGGAAGTCTCTGGGTCCTTCAGGATCCTTCGGTTGTCCCTCTCACACACACAAAAAAAAACAAATCTCTCTCATTCTCGGCCTCACTCGACTCGCTCGCTCGCACCTCCCTGCTCACTGACAAACCCTGCACAATAGTCAACATCGTCACCCGAAAAAGGGGAGACACCATAATGCTCTCCCTTCTTCTGACCTTCCGAGTGAATGAGTGATCCCTCTTCCTCCGAGTTTCACTAGCTAGACGGGCAAACACACATGTGCTGCATAGTAATAATAAAAAGGTAGAAAAATCGATATACGAATCTATAATTAAATAGGTTAAACTAGGGTTTTGCCCAGTACTACAGATCAAGGTTCAAAAAAATCCAACTACGGGGTTCAAACAACACGATTCTAATCCAAGAATTTTTTCTACCTCATCCAAATGGCCTCAAACTATAGGGTTAGCATCTATCTAGTGCAGTATGTGTGAAAATGTATGCACTATGTGTGCTATAACTTGTATGTCTTTCAAATTTGAACCAAACTTGAATAAGTTTGAAATATTTGAAAAGGGGCTTTTGGCTTAAACGTTTGAAACCCAAAACAACTTCTCTTCATGCTAGACTTCATAAGACCGAGTTTAGGGTTAGGGGGTAGATACATGATCTGTCTGGTTTGAATATGTCTAAACCTTGTTTATCAACTTTAATGCTAACTATATGACACAATAAGACTATGTGCTTGGGTTTTTCATTTTTCTGTTTTTTTTAATTTTATGCCCATATATTTGAATCTTGGCCAAATCCTAGGTTTGACAAAGATTTAAACAAGCTTAAAACATGAAAATGAAAAGGGAAGTCTCTATCCTTCTTAATTAGTCACTCTAATATGAAGTTTTTGGGAGGTTTTTGAAATTTCCATGTTTGAAACCCAAAACCACTTCTCTTCATGCTTGACTTCATAAGAAAGAGTTTAGGGTTAGGGGGTAGATACATGATTTGTATGGTTTGAATATGTCCAAACCTTGTTTATCAACTTGAATATGCTTACTATATATATGACGTACATAAGAAGACTATGTACTTTGGTTTTTCAGTTTTCTATTTTTTTAAATTTTCTGCCCACTTGAATCTTGGTCAAATTAATCCTAGGGTTGACCATGATTTAAACAAGTCTATAGCATGAAATGAAAAGGTAAGCATGGATCCTTCTTAGTCACTCTAAAATGAAGCTTTTGGGATGTGTTCTTGAAATTTCCATGTTTGAAACCCAAAACGACACTTCTTTTCATGCTTTGGTTTTTCATTCTTTTGATTTTTTTCTGAATTTTTATGCCCATTTGAATCTTGGTCAAATATATCCTAGGTTTGACCAAGATTTAAACAAGTTTAAAACATGACAATGAAAAGGTAATTAATCATGGATCCTTCTTAATTAATCAGTCAGTCTAATTAAAATGAAGCTTTTGGGAGGTTTTTCAAATTTCCATGTTTGAAACCCAAAACCACACTTCTTTTCATGCTTGAGTTCATTTATAAGACACAGTGTAGGGTTAGGGGTAGATGACTTGTTTGATTTGAATGTGTCTAGACCTTCTTCATGAACTTTTGAATGCTTACTATATGACATAAGAAGATTATGTGCTTTCGTTTTTTATTTTTTTATTTCTTATTTTATGCTCATTTGAATATTGGTCAAATCCTAGGTTTGACCAAGATTTAAACAAGATTAAAACATCAAAATGAAAGGGTAAGCCTGGATCCTTCTTATGCACTCTAAAATGTGAAGCTTTTGGGGTTTTTAAAAATGATCCTTCTTAGTCCATGTTTGAAACCCGAAACCACTTCTCTTCATGCTTGACTTCATAAGACAGAGTTTAATTAGGGGTTAGGGGTATAGATACATGATTTGTCTGGTTTGAATATGTCTAGATCGACCTTGTTTAACAACTTGAATGCTTACTATATGACATAAGAAGACTATGTACTTTGGTTTTTCATTTTTTTCACTTTTTTAATTTTCTACCCATTTGAATCTTGGTCAAATCCTAGGTTTGAACAAGATTTAAACAAGTTTAAAACATGAAAATAAAATGGTAAGCATGGATCCTTCTTAGTCTCCCTAAAATGAAGCTTTTTTTTTTTGAAATTTCCATGTTTCAAACCCAAAACCGCCACTTCTCTTTCATGCTTGACTTCATAAGACAGAGTTTAGGGTTAGGGGTAGATATATACATGATTTTTCTGGTTTGAATATGTCTAGACCTTGTTTATCATCTTGAATGCTAGCTTACTATATGGCATAAGAATGCTATGTGCTTTGGTTTTTCATTCTTTTGATTTTTTCTGAAGAATCTTGGTCAAATCCTAGGTTTGACCAAGATTTAAACAAGTTTAAAACATGAAAATGAGAAGGGAAGCCTGTATCATCCTTCTTATTAATTAGTCACTCTAAAATGAAGCTTTTGGGAGGTTTTTGAAATTTCCATGTTTGAAACCCAAAACCACCTCTCTTCATGCTTGACTACATAAGACAAAGTTTAGGGGTTAATTAGGGGGTAGATACATGATTTGCATAGGTTGAATATGTCTAGACCTTGTTTCTCAACTTTAATGCTTAGTACTATATGACATAAGAAGCTTTTGAGATGTTCTTGAAATTTCCATGTTTGAAACCCAAAACGACTTCTCTTCATGCATGCTAGACTTCATAAGATCGACCAAGTTTAGGGTTAGGGGGGTAGAGATACATTATTTGTCTGGTTTGAATATGTCCAAACCTTGTTTATCAACTTGAATGCTTACTATATATATGACATAAGAAGACTATATGCTTTTGTTTTTCCTTTTCTGAGTTTTTTTTGAATTTAATGACGATTTGAATCTCTTTAATTGTCAGATCCTAGGTTTGACAAATTAAGATTTAAACAAGTTTAAAATATGAAAATGAAAAGGTAAGCATGGATCCTTCTTAGTCACTCTAAAATGAAGCTTTTGGGAGGTTTTTGAAATTTCCATGTTTCAAACCGAAAACCACTTCTCTTCATGCTTGACTTCATAAGACAGAGTTTAGGCCGGGTTAGGGGGTAGATACATGATTTGTCTGGTTTGGATATATCTAGACCTTGTTTATCAACTTTCATGCTTACTATATGACATAAGAAGACTATGTGATTTAGTTTTTCATTTTTTTGTTTTTATTTTATTTTTCTGCCCATTTGAATCTTGTTGGTCAAATCCTAGGTTTGACCAAGATTTAGACAAGTTTAACACGTGAAAACGAATAAGTAAGCCTGGATCCTTCTTAGTCACTCCAAAATGTACCAATTGATAGATGTGTTAACTTTGCTTCATGGAAAAAATAATGTCATGTAATTAAATGAGTTAACTTGGATTTCCTACGCTTGAATCCACAGAAAACTTTGTTCTAATGCACTATAATAATCAACCGAGTTTTTACACCAACAGGTCTGTCACTTACGTGTGGTGCCCACGCGTGAGGTCCCACACTTCAGTGAGCACAAGTCACGTGCAATAGGTACGCAAACTCCCAGCCATCTTCTTTGTCAAGAGAAGACGCATCAGGATGCGTATTGGAAGTCTCTGGGTCCTTCAGGATCCTTCGGTTGTCCCTCTCACACAAAAAAAAACAAATCTCTCTCATTCTCGGCCTCGCTCGACTCGCTCGCTCGCACCTCCCTGCTCACTGACAAACCCTGCACAATAGTCAACATCGTCACCCGAAAAAGGGGAGACACCATAATGCTCTCCCTTCTTCTAACCATCCGAGTGAATGAGTGATCCCTCTTCCTCCGAGTTTCACTAGCTAGACGGGCAAACACACATGTGCTGCATAGTAATAATAAAAAGGTAGAAAAATCGATATACGAATCTATAATTAAATAGGTTAAACTAGGGTTTTGCCCAGTACTACAGATCAAGGTTCAAAAAAATCCAACTACGGGGTTCGAACAACACGATTCTAATCCAAGAATTTTTTCTACCTCATCCAAATGGCCTCAAACTATAGGGTTAGCATCTATCTAGTGCAGTATGTGTGAAAATGTATGCACTATGTGTGCTATAACTTGTATGTCTTTCAAATTTGAACCAAACTTGAATAAGTTTGAAATATTTGAAAAGGGGCTTTTGGCTTAAACGTTTGAAACCCAAAACGACTTCTCTTCATGCTAGACTTCATAAGACCGAGTTTAGGGTTAGGGGGTAGATACATGATCTGTCTGGTTTGAATATGTCTAAACCTTGTTTATCAACTTTAATGCTAACTATATGACACAATAAGACTATGTGCTTGGGTTTTTCATTTTTCTGTTTTTTTTAGTTTTATGCCTATATATTTGAATCTTGGCCAAATCCTAGGTTTGACAAAGATTTAAACAAGTTTAAAACATGAAAATGAAAAGGGAAGCCTCTATCCTTCTTAATTAGTCACTTTAATATGAAGTTTTTGGGAGGTTTTTGAAATTTCCATGTTTGAAACCCAAAACCACTTCTCTTCATGCTTGACTTCATAAGAAAGAGTTTAGGGTTAGGGGGTAGATACATGATTTGTATGGTTTGAATATGTCCAAACCTTGTTTATCAACTTGAATATGCTTACTATATATATGACGTACATAAGAAGACTATGTACTTTGGTTTTTCAGTTTTCTATTTTTTTAAATTTTCTGCCCACTTGAATCTTGGTCAAATTAATCCTAGGGTTGACCATGATTTAAACAAGTCTATAGCATGAAATGAAAAGGTAAGCATGGATCCTTCTTAGTCACTCTAAAATGAAGCTTTTGGGATGTGTTCTTGAAATTTCCATGTTTGAAACCCAAAACGACACTTCTTTTCATGCTTTGGTTTTTCATTCTTTTGATTTTTTTCTGAATTTTTATGCCCATTTGAATCTTGGTCAAATATATCCTAGGTTTGACCAAGATTTAAACAAGTTTAAAACATGAAAATGAAAAGGTAATTAATCATGGATCCTTCTTAATTAATCAGTCAGTCTAATTAAAATGAAGCTTTTGGGAGGTTTTTCAAATTTCCATGTTTGAAACCCAAAACCACACTTCTTTTCATGCTTGACTTCATTTATAAGACACAGTGTAGGGTTAGGGGTAGATGACTTGTTTGATTTGAATGTGTCTAGACCTTCTTCATGAACTTTTGAATGCTTACTATATGACATAAGAAGATTATGTGCTTTCGTTTTTTTATTTTTTTATTTCTTATTTTATGCTCATTTGAATATTGGTCAAATCCTAGGTTTGACCAAGATTTAAACAAGATTAAAACATCAAAATGAAAGGGTAAGCCTGGATCCTTCTTATGCACTCTAAAATGTGAAGCTTTTGGGGTTTTTAAAAATGATCCTTCTTAGTCCATGTTTGAAACCCGAAACCACTTCTCTTCATGCTTGACTTCATAAGACAGAGTTTAATTAGGGGTTAGGGGTATAGATACATGATTTGTCTGGTTTGAATATGTCTAGATCGACCTTGTTTAACAACTTGAATGCTTACTATATGACATAAGAAGACTATGTACTTTGGTTTTTCATTTTTTTCACTTTTTTAATTTTCTACCCATTTGAATCCTGGTCAAATCCTAGGTTTGAACAAGATTTAAACAAGTTTAAAACATGAAAATAAAATGGTAAGCATGGATCCTTCTTAGTCTCCCTAAAATGAAGCTTTTTTTTGAAATTTCCATGTTTCAAACCCAAAACCGCCACTTCTCTTTCATGCTTGACTTCATAAGACAGAGTTTAGGGTTAGGGGTAGATATATACATGATTTTTCTGGTTTGAATATGTCTAGACCTTGTTTATCATCTTGAATGCTAGCTTACTATATGGCATAAGAATGCTATGTGCTTTGGTTTTTCATTCTTTTGATTTTTTCTGAAGAATCTTGGTCAAATCCTAGGTTTGACCAATATTTAAACAAGTTTAAAACATGAAAATGAGAAGGGAAGCCTGTATCATCCTTCTTATTAATTAGTCACTCTAAAATGAAGCTTTTGGGAGGTTTTTGAAATTTCCATGTTTGAAACCCAAAACCACCTCTCTTCATGCTTGACTACATAAGACAAAGTTTAGGGGTTAATTAGGGGGTAGATACATGATTTGCATAGGTTGAATATGTCTAGACCTTGTTTCTCAACTTTAATGCTTAGTACTATATGACATAAGAAGCTTTTGAGATGTTCTTGAAATTTCCATGTTTGAAACCCAAAACGACTTCTCTTCATGCATGCTAGACTTCATAAGATCGACCAAGTTTAGGGTTAGGGGGTAGAGATACATTATTTGTCTGGTTTGAATATGTCCAAACCTTGTTTATCAACTTGAATGCTTACTATATGACATAAGAAGACTATATGCTTTTGTTTTTCCTTTTTCTGAGTTTTTTTTTAATTTAATGCCGATTTGAATCTCTTTAATTGTCAGATCCTATGTTTGACAAATTAAGATTTAAACAATTTTAAAATATGAAAATGAAAAGGTAAGCATGGATCCTTCTTAGTCACTCTAAAATGAAGCTTTTGGGAGGTTTTTGAAATTTCCATGTTTCAAACCGAAAACCACTTCTCTTCATGCTTGACTTCATAAGACAAAGTTTAGGGTTAGGGGGTAGATACATGATTTGTCTGGTTTGGATATATCTAGACCTTGTTTATCAACTTGGATGCTTACGATATGACATAACAAGACTATGTGATTTTGTTTTTCATTTTTTCTGATTTTTTTGAATTTTGTGCCCACCCATTTGTATCTTGGTCAAATCCTAGGTTTGATAATAATTTAAACAAGTTTAAAACATGAAAATGAAAAGGGAAGCATGTATCCTTCTTAGTCACTCTAAAATGAAGTTTTTGGGAGGTTTTTGAAATTTCCATGTTTGAAACCCAAAACCACTTCTCTTCATGCTTGACTTCATAAGACAGAGTTTAAGGGTTAGGGGGTAGATACATGATTTGTCTGGTTTGAATATGTCTAGACCTTGTTTATCAACTTTAATGCTTACTATATGACATAAGAAGACTATGTGATTTAGTTTTTCATTTTTTGTTTTTATTTTATTTTTCTGCCCATTTGAATCTTGTTGGTCAAATCCTAGGTTTGACCAAGATTTAGACAAGTTTAACACGTGAAAACGAATAAGTAAGCCTGGATCCTTCTTAGTCACTTCAAAATGTACCAATTGATAGATGTGTTAACTTTGCTTCATGGAAAAAATAATGTCATGTAATTAAATGAGTTAACTTGGATTTCCTACGCTTGAATCCATAGGAAACTTTGTTCTAATGCACTATAATAATCAACCGAGTTTTTACACCAACAGGTCTGTCAATTACGTGTGGTGCCCACGCGTGAGGTCCCACACTTCAGTGAGCACAAGTCACGTGCAATAGGTACGCAAACTCCCAGCCATCTTCTTTGTCAAGAGAAGACGCATCAGGATGCGTATTGGAAGTCTCTGGGTCCTTCAGGATCCTTCGGTTGTCCCTCTCGCACACACAAAAAAAACAAATCTCTCTCATTCTCGGCCTCGCTCGACTCGCTCGCTCGCACCTCCCTGCTCACTGACAAACCCTGCACAATAGTCAACATCGTCACCCGAAAAAGGGGAGACACCATAATGCTCTCCCTTCTTCTGACCTTCCGAGTGAATGAGTGATCCCTCTTCCTCCGAGTTTCACTAGCTAGACGGGCAAACACACATGTGCTGCATAGTAATAATAAAAAGGTAGAAAAATCGATATACGAATCTATAATTAAATAGGTTAAACTAGGGTTTTGCCCAGTACTACAGATCAAGGTTCAAAAAAATCCAACTACGGGGTTCGAACAACACGATTCTAATCCAAGAATTTTTTCTACCTCATCCAAATGGCCTCAAACTATAGGGTTAGCATCTATCTAGTGCAGTATGTGTGAAAATGTATGCACTATGTGTGCTATAACTTGTATGTCTTTCAAATTTGAACCAAACTTGAATAAGTTTGAAATATTTGAAAAGGGGCTTTTGGCTTAAACGTTTGAAACCCAAAACGACTTCTCTTCATGCTAGACTTCATAAGACCGAGTTTAGGGTTAGGGGTAGATACATGATCTGTCTGGTTTGAATATGTCTAAACCTTGTTTATCAACTTTAATGCTAACTATATGACACAAGAAGACTATGTGCTTGGGTTTTTCATTTTTCTATTTTTTTTTAATTTTATGCCCATATATTTGAATCTTGGCCAAATCCTAGGTTTGACAAAGATTTAAACAAGTTTAAAACATGAAAATGAAAAGGGAAGCCTCTATCCTTCTTAATTAGTCACTCTAATATGAAGTTTTTGGGAGGTTTTTGAAATTTCCATGTTTGAAACCCAAAACCACTTCTCTTCATGCTTGACTTCATAAGAAAGAGTTTAGGGTTAGGGGGTAGATACATGATTTGTATGGTTTGAATATGCCCAAACCTTGTTTATCAACTTGAATATGCTTACTATATGACGTACATAAGAAGACTATGTACTTTGGTTTTTCAGTTTTCTATTTTTTAAAATTTTCTGCCCACTTGAATCTTGGTCAAATTAATCCTAGGGTTGACCATGATTTAAACAAGTCTATAACATGAAATGAAAAGGTAAGCATGGATCCTTCTTAGTCACTCTAAAATGAAGCTTTTGGGATGTGTTCTTGAAATTTCCATGTTTGAAACCCAAAACGACACTTCTTTTCATGCTTTGGTTTTTCATTCTTTTGATTTTTTTTCTGAATGATTATGCCCATTTGAATCTTGGTCAAATATATCCTAGGTTTGACCAAGATTTAAACAAGTTTAAAACATGACAATGAAAAGGTAATTAATCATGGATCCTTCTTAATTAATCAGTCAGTCTAATTAAAATGAAGCTTTTGGGAGGTTTTTCAAATTTCCATGTTTGAAACCCAAAATCACACTTCTTTTCATGCTTGACTTCATTTATAAGACACAGTGTAGGGTTAGGGGTAGATGACTTGTTTGATTTGAATGTGTCTAGACCTTCTTCATGAACTTTTGAATGCTTACTATATGACATAAGAAGATTATGTGCTTTCGTTTTTTTATTTTTTTATTTCTTATTTTATGCTCATTTGAATATTGGTCAAATCCTAGGTTTGACCAAGATTTAAACAAGATTAAAACATCAAAATGAAAGGGTAAGCCTGGATCCTTCTTATGCACTCTAAAATGTGAAGCTTTTGGGGTTTTTAAAAATGATCCTTCTTAGTCCATGTTTGAAACCCGAAACCACTTCTCTTCATGCTTGACTTCGTAAGACAGAGTTTAATTAGGGGTTAGGGGTATAGATACATGATTTGTCTGGTTTGAATAAGTCTAGATCGACCTTGTTTAACAACTTGAATGCTTACTATATGACATAAGAAGACTATGTACTTTGGTTTTTCATTTTTTTCACTTTTTTAATTTTCTACCCATTTGAATCTTGGTCAAATCCTAGGTTTGAACAAGATTTAAACAAGTTTAAAACATGAAAATAAAATGGTAAGCATGGATCCTTCTTAGTCTCCCTAAAATGAAGCTTTTTTTTTGAAATTTCCATGTTTCAAACCCAAAACCGCCACTTCTCTTTCATGCTTGACTTCATAAGACAGAGTTTAGGGTTAGGGGTAGATATATACATGATTTTTCTGGTTTGAATATGTCTAGACCTTGTTTATCATCTTGAATGCTAGCTTACTATATGGCATAAGAATGCTATGTGCTTTGGTTTTTCATTCTTTTGATTTTTTCTGAAGAATCTTGGTCAAATCCTAGGTTTGACCAAGATTTAAACAAGTTTAAAACATGAAAATGAGAAGGGAAGCCTGTATCATCCTTCTTATTAATTAGTCACTCTAAAATGAAGCTTTTGGGAGGTTTTTGAAATTTCCATGTTTGAAACCCAAAACCACCTCTCTTCATGCTTGACTACATAAGACAAAGTTTAGGGGTTAATTAGGGGGTAGATACATGATTTGCATAGGTTGAATATGTCTAGACCTTGTTTCTCAACTTTAATGCTTAGTACAATATGACATAAGAAGCTTTTGAGATGTTCTTGAAATTTCCATGTTTGAAACCCAAAATGACTTCTCTTCATGCATGCTAGACTTCATAAGATCGACCAAGTTTAGGGTTAGGGGGTAGAGATACATTATTTGTCTGGTTTGAATATGTCCAAACCTTGTTTATCAACTTGAATGCTTACTATATGACATAAGAAGACTATATGCTTTTGTTTTTCCTTTTTCTGAGTTTTTTTTTAATTTAATGCCGATTTGAATCTCTTTAATTGTCAGATCCTAGGTTTGACAAATTAAGATTTAAACAAGTTTAAAATATGAAAATGAAAAGGTAAGCATGGATCTTTCTTAGTCACTCTAAAATGAAGCTTTTGGGAGGTTTTTGAAATTTCCATGTTTCAAACCGAAAACCACTTCTCTTCATGCTTGACTTCATAAGACAAAGTTTAGGGTTAGGGGGTAGATACATGATTTGTCTGGTTTGGATATATCTAGACCTTGTTTATCAACTTGAATGCTTACGATATGACATAAGAAGACTATGTGATTTGGTTTTTCATTTTTTCTGATTTTTTTGAATTTTGTGCCCACCCATTTGTATCTTGGTCAAATCCTAGGTTTGATAATAATTTAAACAAGTTAAAAACATGAAAATGAAAAGGGAAGCATGTATCCTTCTTAGTCACTCTAAAATGAAGTTTTTGGGAGGTTTTTGAAATTTCCATGTTTGAAACCCAAAACCACTTCTCTTCATGCTTGACTTCATAAGACAGAGTTTAAGGGTTAGGGGGTAGATACATGATTTGTCTGGTTTGAATATGTCTAGACCTTGTTTATCAACTTTAATGCTTACTATATGACATAAGAAGACTATGTGATTTAGTTTTTCATTTTTTGTTTTTATTTTATTTTTCTGCCCATTTGAATCTTGTTGGTCAAATCCTAGGTTTGACCAAGATTTAGACAAGTTTAACACGTGAAAACGAATAAGTAAGCCTGGATCCTTCTTAGTCACTCCAAAATGTACCAATTGATAGATGTGTTAACTTTGCTTCATGGAAAAAATAATGTCAAGTAATTAAATGAGTTAACTTGGATTTCCTACGCTTGAATCCATAGGAAACTTTGTTCTAATGCACTATAATAATCAACCGAGTTTTTACACCAACAGGTCTGTCACTTACGTGTGGTGCCCACGCGTGAGGTCCCACACTTCAGTGAGCACAAGTCACGTGCAATAGGTACGCAAACTCCCAGCCATCTTCTTTGTCAAGAGAAGACGCATCAGGATGCATATTGGAAGTCTCTGGGTCCTTCAGGATCCTTCGGTTGTCCCTCTCACACACAAAAAAAAAAACAAATCTCTCTCATTCTCGGCCTCGCTCGACTCGCTCGCTCGCACCTCCCTGCTCACTGACAAACCCTGCACAATAGTCAACATCGTCACCCGAAAAAGGGGAGACACCATAATGCTCTCCCTTCTTCTGACCTTCCGAGTGAATGAGTGATCCCTCTTCCTCCGAGTTTCACTAGCTAGACGGGCAAACACACATGTGCTGCATAGTAATAATAAAAAGGTAGAAAAATCGATATACGAATCTATAATTAAATAGGTTAAACTAGGGTTTTACCCAGTACTACAGATCAAGGTTCAAAAAAATCCAACTACGGGGTTCGAACAACACGATTCTAATCCAAGAATTTTTTCTACCTCATCCAAATGGCCTCAAACTATAGGGTTAGCATCTATCTAGTGCAGTATGTGTGAAAATGTATGCACTATGTGTGCTATAACTTGTATGTCTTTCAAATTTGAACCAAACTTGAATAAGTTTGAAATATTTGAAAAGGGGCTTTTGGCTTAAACGTTTGAAACCCAAAACGACTTCTCTTCATGCTAGACTTCATAAGACCGAGTTTAGGGTTAGGGGGTAGATACATGATCTGTCTGGTTTGAATATGTCTAAACCTTGTTTATCAACTTTAATGCTAACTATATGACACAAGAAGACTATGTGCTTGGGTTTTTCATTTTTCTATTTTTTTTAATTTTATGCCCATATATTTGAATCTTGGCCAAATCCTAGGTTTGACAAAGATTTAAACAAGTTTAAAACATGAAAATGAAAAGGGAAGCCTCTATCCTTCTTAATTAGTCACTCTAATATGAAGTTTTTGGGAGGTTTTTGAAATTTCCATGTTTGAAACCCAAAACCACTTCTCTTCATGCTTGACTTCATAAGAAAGAGTTTAGGGTTAGGGGGTAGATACATGATTTGTATGGTTTGAATATGCCCAAACCTTGTTTATCAACTTGAATATGCTTACTATATGACGTACATAAGAAGACTATGTACTTTGGTTTTTCAGTTTTCTATTTTTTAAAATTTTCTGCCCACTTGAATCTTGGTCAAATTAATCCTAGGGTTGACCACGATTTAAACAAGTCTATAACAAGAAATGAAAAGGTAAGCATGGATTCTTCTTAGTCACTCTAAAATGAAGCTTTTGGAATGTGTTCTTGAAATTTCCATGTTTGAAACCCAAAACGACACTTCTTTTCATGCTTTGGTTTTTCATTCTTTTGATTTTTTTCTGAATTTTTATGCCCATTTGAATCTTGGTCAAATATATCCTAGGTTTGACCAAGATTTAAACAAGTTTAAAACATGACAATGAAAAGGTAATTAATCATGGATCCTTCTTAATTAATCGATCAGTCTAATTAAAATGAAGCTTTTGGGAGGTTTTTCAAATTTCCATGTTTGAAACCCAAAACCACACTTCTTTTCATGCTTGACTTCATTTATAAGACACAGTGTAGGGTTAGGGGTAGATGACTTGTTTGATTTGAATGTGTCTAGACCTTCTTCATGAACTTTTGAATGCTTACTATATGACATAAGAAGATTATGTGCTTTCGTTTTTTTATTTTTTTATTTCTTATTTTATGCTCATTTGAATATTGGTCAAATCCTAGGTTTGACCAAGATTTAAACAAGATTAAAACATCAAAATGAAAGGGTAAGCCTGGATCCTTCTTATGCACTCTAAAATGTGAAGCTTTTGGGGTTTTTAAAAATGATCCTTCTTAGTCCATGTTTGAAACCCGAAACCACTTCTCTTCATGCTTGACTTCATAAGACAGAGTTTAATTAGGGGTTAGGGGTATAGATACATGATTTGTCTGGTTTGAATATGTCTAGATCGACCTTGTTTAACAACTTGAATGCTTACTATATGACATAAGAAGACTATGTACTTTGGTTTTTCATTTTTTCACTTTTTTAATTTTCTACCCATTTGAATCTTGGTCAAATCCTAGGTTTGAACAAGATTTAAACAAGTTTAAAACATGAAAATAAAATGGTAAGCATGGATCCTTCTTAGTCTCCCTAAAATGAAGCTTTTTTTTTGAAATTTCCATGTTTCAAACCCAAAACCACCACTTCTCTTTCATGCATGCTTGATTTGCATAGGTTGAATATGTCTAGACCTTGTTTCTCAACTTTAATGCTTAGTACTATATGACATAAGAAGCTTTTGAGATGTTCTTGAAATTTCCATGTTTGAAACCCAAAACGACTTCTCTTCATGCTAGACTTCAGAAGATCGACCAAGTTTAGGGTTAGGGGGTAGAGATACATTATTTGTCTGGTTTGAATATGTCCAAACCTTGTTTATCAACTTGAATGCTTACTATATGACATAATAAGACTATATGCTTTTGTTTTTCCTTTTTCTGAGTTTTTTTTTGAATTTAATGCCGATTTGAATCTCTTTGTCAGATCCTAGGTTTGACAAATTAAGATTTAAACAAGTTTAAAACATGAAAATGAAAAGGGAAGCCTCTATCCTTCTTAATTAGTCACTCTAATATGAAGTTTTTGGGAGGTTTTTGAAATTTCCATGTTTGAAACCCAAAACCACTTCTCTTCATGCTAGTCTTCTTAGATACATGATTTGTATGGTTTGAATATGCCCAAACCTTGTTTATCAACTTGAATATGCTTACTATATGACGTACATAAGAAGACTATGTACTTTGGTTTTTCAGTTTTCTATTTTTTTAAATTTTCTGCCCACTTGAATCTTGGTCAAATTAATCCTAGGGTTGACCATGATTTAAACAAGTCTATAACATGAAATGAAAAGGTAAGCATGGATCCTTCTTAGTCACTCTAAAATGAAGCTTTTGGGATGTGTTCTTGAAATTTCCATGTTTGAAACCCAAAACGACACTTCTTTTCATGCTTTGGTTTTTCATTCTTTTGATTTTTTTCTGAATTTTTATGCCCATTTGAATCTTGGTCAAATATATCCTAGGTTTGACCAAGATTTAAACAAGTTTAAAACATGACAATGAAAAGGTAATTAATCATGGATCCTTCTTAATTAATCAGTCAGTCTAATTAAAATGAAGCTTTTGGGAGGTTTTTCAAATTTCCATGTTTGAAACCCAAAACCACACTTCTTTTCATGCTTGACTTCATTTATAAGACACAGTGTAGGGTTAGGGGTAGATGACTTGTTTGATTTGAATGTGTCTAGACCTTCTTCATGAACTTTTGAATGCTTACTATATGACATAAGAAGATTATGTGCTTTCATTTTTTTATTTTTTTATTTCTTATTTTATGCTCATTTGAATATTGGTCAAATCCTAGGTTTGACCAAGATTTAAACAAGATTAAAACATCAAAATGAAAGGGTAAGCCTGGATCCTTCTTATGCACTCTAAAATGTGAAGCTTTTGGGGTTTTTAAAAATGATCCTTCTTAGTCCATGTTTGAAACCCGAAACCACTTCTCTTCATGCTTGACTTCATAAGACAGAGTTTAATTAGGGGTTAGGGGTATAGATACATGATTTGTCTGGTTTGAATATGTCTAGATCGACCTTGTTTAACAACTTGAATGCTTACTATATGACATAAGAAGACTATGCACTTTGGTTTTTCATTTTTTTCAATTTTTTAATTTTCTACCCATTTGAATCTTGGTCAAATCCTAGGTTTGAACAAGATTTAAACAAGTTTAAAACATGAAAATAAAATGGTAAGCATGGATCCTTCTTAGTCTCCCTAAAATGAAGCTTTTTTTTTTTGAAATTTCCATGTTTCAAACCCAAAACCGCCACTTCTCTGTCATGCATGCTTGAGTTGCATAGGTTGAATATGTCTAGACCTTGTTTCTCAACTTTAATGCTTAGTACTATATGACATAAGAAGCTTTTGAGATGTTCTTGAAATTTCCATGTTTGAAACCCAAAACGACTTCTCTTCATGCTAGACTTCAGAAGATCGACCAAGTTTAGGGTTAGGGGGTAGAGATACATTATTTGTCTGGTTTGAATATGTCCAAACCTTGTTTATCAACTTGAATGCTTACTATATGACATAAGAAGACTATATGCTTTTGTTTTTCCTTTTTCTGAGTTTTTTTTGAATTTAATGCCGATTTGAATCTCTTTGTCAGATCCTAGGTTTGACAAATTAAGATTTAAACAAGTTTACAATATGAAAATGAAAAGGTAAGCATGGATCCTTCTTAGTCACTCTAAAATGAAGCTTTTGGGAGGTTTTTGAAATTTCCATGTTTCAAACCGAAAACCACTTCTCTTCATGCTTGACTTCATAAGACATAGTTTAGGGTTAGGGGGTAGATACATGATTTGTCTGGTTTGGATATATCTAGACCTTGTTTATCAACTTGAATGCTTACGATATGACATAAGAAGACTATGTGATTTGGTTTTTCATTTTTTCTGATTTTTTTGAATTTTCTGCCCACCCATTTGTATCTTGGTCAAATCCTAGGTTTGACCAAGATTTAAACAAGTTTAAATCATGAAAATGAAAAGGTAAGCATGGATCCTTCTTACTCACTCTAAAATGAAACTTTTGGGAGGTTTTTGAAATTTCCATGTTTGAATCTTTTGGTCAAATCCTAGGTTTGAATATGTCTAGACCTTGTTTCTCAACTTTAATGCTTAGTACTATATGACATAAGAAGCTTTTGGGAGGTTCTTGAAATTTCCGTGTTTGAAACCCAAAACCACTTCTCTTCATGATTGACTTAATAAGACAAAGTTTAGGGTTAGGGGTAGATACATGATTTTCCTTGTTTGAATATGTCTAGACCT
Source organism: Lolium perenne (assembly GCF_019359855.2). Lineage (NCBI taxonomy): Eukaryota > Viridiplantae > Streptophyta > Magnoliopsida > Poales > Poaceae > Lolium > Lolium perenne. Next base: position 168,253,978 of record NC_067244.2, read on the forward strand.
TGTTTATCAACTTAATTAACTGAATGCTTACTATATGACATATAAGAAGACCTTGATTTTTCAAATTTTTTGAATTTTTTGATTTTTGATGCCCATTTGAATCTTGGTCAAATCATAGGTTTGACCAAGATTTGAACAAGTTTAAATCATGAATATGAAAAATTAACCATCTATCCTTCTTAGTCACTCCAAAATGTAGCTCTTGGGAGGGTTTTTGAAATTTCCATGTTTGAAACAAAAAACCACTTCTCTTCATGCATGCTTGACTTCATAAAGAGAGAGTTTAGGGTTAGGGGTAGATATATACATGATTTTCTGGTTTGAATATGTCTAGACTTTGTTTATCAACTTGAATGCTTACTATATGACATGCAAAGACTTGCTTTGGTTTTTCATTTTGTTTAATTTTGAATTTTTATGCCCATTTAAATCTTGGTCAAATCCTAGGTTTGACCATGACTTAAACAAGTTTAAAACATGAATATGTAAAAGTAAGCATGTATCCTTCTTAGTCACTCCAAAATGAAGCTCTTAATTAAGAGGGTTTTTGAAATTTCCATGTTTGAAACCAAAAACCACTTATCTTCACATGCATGCTTGACTTTATAAGACAGAGTTTAGGGTTAGGGGTAGATACATGATTTTTTAGGTTTAATATGTCTAGACCTTGTTTATCAACTTAATTGAATGCGCGCATACTATATGACATAAGAAGACCTTGGTATTCATTTTATTTGAATTTTTATGCCCATTTGAATCTTGGTCAAATCCTAGGTTTGACCAAGATTTGAACAAGTTTAAAACATGAATATGAAAAGGTAAGCATGCATGTATGCTTCTCAGTCACTCCAAAATGAAGCTCTTGGAAGGGTTTTTGAAATTTCCATGTTTGAAACCAAAAACCACATCTCTTCATGCTTGACTTCATAAGACAGAGTTTAGGGTTAGGGGTAGCCACATACATGATTTTTCTGGTTTGAATATGTCTAGACCTTGTTTATCAACTTAATTGTATGCTTTTTATATGACATAAGAAGACTATGTGCATTGGGTTTTCATTTTTTTATCCCCATTTGTTGAATCTTGGTCAAATCCTAGGTTTGACCAAGATTTAAACAAGTTTAAAACATGAATAATATGAAAAGTAACCTGCATCGATCCTTCTTAGCCACTCCAAAATGAAGCTCGTGGGAGGTTTTTGAAATTTCCATGATTTTTCTGGTTTGAATATGTCTAGACCTTGTTTATCAACTTGAATGCTTACTATATGACATACACAGACTATGTGCTTTGGTTTTTGATTTTTTTTTGAATTCTTATGCCCATTTGAATCTTCGTCAAATCCTAGGTTTGACCATGACTTAAACAAGTTTAAGACATGAATATGACAAAGTAATCATGTATCCTTCTTAGTCACCCCAAAATGAAGCTCTTGGGAGGGTTTTTAAAATTTCCATGTTTGAAACGAAAAACCACTTCTCTTCACCATGCATGCTTGAAAAGGTTTTGGGAGGGTTTTCGAAATTTCCATGTTTGAAACCAAAAACCACATCTCTTCATGCTTGACTTCATAAGACATAGTTTAGGGTTAGGGGGTAGATACATGATTTTTCTGGTTTGAGTATGTCTAGACCTTGTTTATCAACTTAATTGAATGCTTACTATATGACATAAGAAGACTATGTGCCTTGGTGTTTCATTTATTTTGATTTATTTTGAATTTTATGCCCATTTAAACAAGTTTAAATCATGAATATGAAAAATTAGTCACTCCAAAATGTAGCTCTTGAGAGGGTTTTTGAAATTTCCATGTTTGAAACCAAAAACCACTTCTCTTCATGCATGCTTTGACATCATAAGACAGAGTTTAGGGTTTGGGGTAGACAGCACGCGCTGACGCGTGGACGAAATTTATTCTCTGTCCCCCTGACATGCACTTGCCAGTGTCTTCAACAGTCTGACACGAGCAGTGAAGCTTTTATGGAGCCCAACGGAGAGGGGCTCCATTTCTCGAGCGGTAGCTAGGTGACATGGTGACATGCACCATGTCACCGTGTGACATGCGGCCAAAATCCAAATTTAAACATTGCGAAAAAATCTGAAAAAAATCATGCACGTTCACAGCTCATATTAAGATAACCCCTAAAAATTTCAGATCAAAATTCGAAACATACATCGAGAAACAAAAAAGAGAAACTCAGATGTGAATAGTCTACAGAGAAACTCAGATTTGAATTCGGGAACTATTCATGACAGATTTCTCTTTTTTGTTTCTCGATGTATGTTTCAAATTTTGACTTGAATTTTTTAGGGGTTATCTTAATATCTATGAACATGCATGATTTTTTTTCAGATTTGTTCGCAGTGTTCAAATTTGAATTTAAACCGCATGTCACACGGTGACATGCAATAGGTGCATGTCACCTGATCTGCGGTGACGCTGGGGCTAAAAAGAAGACCTTTCCACCTCATTTCCTCCACTGTTTCACATATTTTAGCTTCTATTTATGCGGTGCCGTGGAGGTGGGGGTCTGGTCGTCACCCTCCTCCTCCCCACCTCATTTCCTCCACTGTCTCGCAACTCCTTGATCTACTACTCCTATCCATATACATGCCACTCAAATGGATGTATTTGTAGATACATCCATTTTAGTGGCAGTTAATATGGACCGGAGGAAGTACTAATAATATGAGGCATGTTTTTGAGCTGGCCCTGTTTAGTAGAGTTTACATTTGAGAGTTACATCTTTCTACCACCATTATTTTTGATTTAGCTTGTCTTTTGTGCCCACCATTTTATCGAGCAGGGTTAATGCAAGATCCATAGCAAACTAGCTTCTCATGACATTTTTTTGGCGGAGTGCATCTTCTCATGGCGAGCTAGCGACTTTGCCACTAGAGTTTTTTTTTTGTTGAACTAGTACATTTTTTGGATTTTCCCATTTTATTTGTGCACAAGCTATGAGCCGCCCGCAATTCAGCACCATATATTGGCGGGATTTTCTAGTTCAATTGTTTTGTACTAGGATATTAGCAGGATGCTATCTTCTAGGGCTTTCATTTCCCCTATATCCAGCCCCACCCACGGACAAGCAAGGGCCTCTCTCCCTACCTCGCACCTAGTCCGTCTCGCTCCCTCTCAGTCCTCCATCCGTAGCCGACATCCACCGCGCCGGAGCCAGCTCAGCGACGCCGTCAACCACACTCCGTCCGCTTCGTTGGATCTGCTTCCCCGACTCACTGGTTCATCTTACCGGCTGGCGAGATCGGTACACAAAGCGCCACCATGATCCACCGAACCAAAACGAACGGCCAACGCGCCACCTCCCCAGTCGACCAAGGTTGAACACTTTGTCCGGCAGCTTTTGTTATGTATTTGATTTCCGAGACTAGTTTATTGCTTGCTTCCACTGCTTGTTATTAGCATCTGTTTTTTTTGTAATGCCTGCTAGATATTCCCTCGAGACTGCCTACGAAGAATCTCGGAGGCAAAATATCTTGCAGAATAAGATAATTGCAGCCAAGCTCGGCATACTGTGGAATGGGACAAAATCACCGCACCCCAAGTCGTTGCCGAGATTTTTCACCCGTGTGATGTGCCGCCAAAAGGACGATTCCGTGGGGCAGGCTCGAAGAAGGTATTTAGCCGCACCGCTCAAATTTCATATGTGTTGTTTGCTGATTGATTTGATGAACTTTGATTTGCGGCAGCTAGCCACCGCTCATGTTCCTAACAAAGACAGTGAGCGCGCCAGTGATGCAGACATTGGTAGAAAGGAGGCGGGATTTGGTCCTATTGTTCTAGCAAGCAATCATTTGAGGGGCCGCCTAGGATCAGCACATCTGGATCCTCCTGAGCTCAACATTAAGGAGGTAATTTTATAATAGTGTTTTAAACATGACATAATCTAATGTATTGAAAGAGATCAAACTGTCAACTGGAGTGGAGTGGTATAGATGGTAGAGATATAGATATAGATTTCAGATTTCCTAATTTTTTCTTGAAAATAGGGTCGCCCCGGCCTCTGCATCCAAATGATGCACCCACCCTTTTATTGCAATGTTTTAGACTCCATTTAAGGTTTAGAAACTCATGGGTTGCTCAAAGTGGTGACATGAATCAACCAACATATTTTCTTTTAATCTGCTGATTGATTTTATGCATGGCAAATCGCAGAAGCAAGTGACTCGCTCATGTCCCCGCTAAGGCATTGTAGCACAGATGTCCGTAGTTCCGTTGATGCAAACGTTTGTAGGAACAAAACAGAAGGATGTGGCAATGGGGAAGCTAAGATTAGGCGTCTTCAAAAGGACTTGGATGTGGCCACTTGGCGGAACGAAGAAATGAACCGAGGATGGAATTCTACAATTCAAGATGGCCTACATGCTGATCTGCAGAAGCTAGTGGCTGGCAACTTGGTTACCGCTTTGGCTGATGCAGATGTCCATGAGATCAACTGGACGATCTTGGAACAGGTGAAAGCACGAACAGAAACTCTGCACTCATCTTTGCAGGTAGATGATTTTCAAAGGGTGATGCAAGAGCCGCTATATGAATAGATTGTTGTTTTCAGTTGATGATGTCCCTGGTTCTTTTGTTTACTTATGTGCTGGTAGTACTTAGGGGAACTAGCTTGTACAAGTATTTTTTTTCCGATAAAGTTGTACAAGTAAATGGCACATGCTTCGCATGTTTGACCAATTAAGTTAAAAAGCTTCACAAAATCCTGCGTCGAAGTTGTTTCACTAAAAAAAAAAGCTCTCACGTGCAAGGCACGTGTAATTTACTAGTATATACTAGTACTAGTAGAGATGGTACACCTAGACATTAGAGATTTGTTTGTTTTAAAGATATTTTTAATTGTGTACAAGATGGAAAATATAACTTTAGGGCATCCACAATGTTGCTATTGCCAAATCTGATACGATGGTGAATTTGGCTTTGGTGTGAAATATAGCAATAGCTCCACAATGTAGTGGTTCCAAATATTTATAACGTGGGACCCACCATCAAGCTAAAACAACACATAAAGCCAATATGGAACTACTCTCACAATGTAGGGAACTAGTTCCAAATGCCAAAAGTGAAATTTGGCATCGGAGCACCTACTTGCTCCGGTTCCTTGTTTTTCTGGTTTTGGAACTACCTCTACAATGTATGGAACTAGTTCCAAAAGCCAAAAATCAAATATGGAACCACTTTTGGCTACACGTTGTGAATGCTCTTAGCAAATTCCTAGTATTTTTCATGGTCGATGTAAAAAAAAGTATTTTTCATGGTTGATGTAAAAAAAAAAGTTTTTTTCATGGTCCATGTAAAAAAAGAGAGAAAACATGTCTCATAAAAAGCCTTATGGTTAGCACATTTTTTTTACGGAGTAACTCTTTTTTACATAGCCCAAATTACTATTCGATTTTCCATTGAAATATTTTATGTGTATAAAGCAAGCGAAGAAGTACACATGCATTTTTCGTTTTATTCTTTTTGACATTTTTCAAAATGTATAGAAGATGAATTTCGAAATAAAGAGATCATATGCACCCAAGAACCAACAAGCATATCCCCTTGACCCCGAACATACTCGGGGCCCTTTTGTTGTGGCTTTTTTTTTGCCTTTTTGGCTTTTGGATTTTGGAAGCCAAAAACAAATATTATATTCTTTGGCTTCCAAAATCCAAAAGCCAAAAAGCCACACCAAAAGGACCCTCGCCTTCAACACTGGATTTCGTAGGCTAGGGTTCCACAGTTTTCCACCAACCAGTAATAATTTCAACTGTGCCCCAAAATTCCCGTCGAAATCCCCCCCCCCCGCTGCCAAAATTCAAAGCGATGTGAAATAAGTACAGTGTCGATCTTATCCCCCCGGACCGCTCAATTCAGACCTATCACCGGCGGCGCCGAACCCCGCATCTCTCTCTCACGCTTCCACCCTGCATGACCCACCGGATCATCTCACACGCCGGCGCCGGCCCACTGTCCCACTCCCACACCAGCACTACTGCCTTCTCATCGGCCACCGTAGTGACCGACGACATTCCGCCGTCTCCCTTGCTTTTTAGCAAGCCGGAGTAGCTTCCACCTCCCCCACCCCCACCGACGACCACAGTACCATACGAGCTCCTCCGTAGCCGACGTCCACCGTCGCCTTGTCGGCGCCGATCCACCATCGCCGGGTTCTCGTATCTTAATCCCCTACTCCTTCCGTCCACCGGACTGGAGAGATGGGCGCCTCCATGGTCCACGGCAGGAAACCAAAGCGTACACGCGCCCACTTCCAAGAAGGTTGATATGGCGCATTCGTTATGCATGTGATTTCGTAAAGTATTTTTTTTGCTTACTTGCACCGCCATCTCATTAGCATTTTTTTTTGTAATGCATGCTAGATATTATTGCAATACAGAAGAATGAATTAAAAGAGAAACGGATACGGAATATATGTACAAGATATGCAAGCCGTGTGGGCACAAGCATTTGTAACGCTATTGCCTCTAGTGCAAACCTGAACAAAATCGGAGAAGAACCCTTTCCCCTCCCCAAAGATAAAGAACAATGTTATGATTCACAATTTGATCCTGCTGAGCCTCTTGGAGAGCTGACTCAGGAAGATGCCTTGCCTGACCATTCTCCTCAACCCCACCAGGTGATTTCTGTGTTTTTACTTTGAGATATCTGTTGCAACTTCCATGTGTTGTATACTTGTATCCTGAATCCCACCAAACATGTTCACATGCCACCTCTAGGTCTCCTTAATGCATCATATATATGTTTCAGCATGCACGTCATCCTTTACTGTTCTTCATTCTATCCCATTTGCATATCATCATATATGGGACTTCTATAGACTGAAATATCGTTTATGTGTGCTAGGAATCTGCAGCTTCAAGTAAGAATTTCGCAGGAACCACCAATGAGAGGAAGACCATTCAATATGCACCTGAATCGGTGATAGAACAGCTGCAACCAAAAAAGAAACCTGCTTCTGCTACTAGACAGTCTCAGCGATTCATGGCACTAGTTGAAGAAAATAACGAAAATGCTAAGAGTACTGAAATAAAAAAACGTGGTGAACACCCCAAGAGGTTGAATCAGCCACCTGTTACCAATCCAGTCAACCAGCGACAATCGGCAGCAGAACCAGTTTCCACAGCAACTTCTTAGCCACAATTGGCAGCAGAACCAGTTTCCACAGCAACTTCTCAGCCACAATTGGCAGCAGAACCGCTTTCACGGCAACTTCTCAACAACAATTGGCAGCAGAACCAGTTTCCACGGCAACTTCTCAGCCACAATTGGGATCAGCAGTAGCTGTGGTAGGAAATCTTGCCCAAGGACACACCGTACCAGTCCCGGTGACACAACCACAATCGGCCAAACATCTTTAGCACAACATCAACAAACTGTTGATGATCTCCCACTGACCCATATTAGTCCTGCCATAGACAACTCCCCTGAGGATGAGACCCACACCGAAGAAGGTACATTTTCCAATGCTTATAGTTTCATTCTCCATTATAAAGTTATACTTTATAGATAAATAAATAAATAAATATATATATAAATATATATATATATATATCTACCTTGATAGCTTGATGTAATGCTTAACTTTGTAGTTGCACCACGATCAAGAAAATCGAGGGGCCCAACAGTAGGGAAAATGTTCGTAGCTAAGCTTGCTGGGATGGAATCAAGATTTCGCCTTTCATCTATCGTAGGTGGCAGAAGGCCACTGGACCCATAAGAATCTTGTAAATTAGCATCGGATGTAGGAATTTTCGTCAGGAATGAAATTCCTATCTTCCCAACATGGAAAGAGCACGTAGACACCTCTCGCGCATTTTGAAAAATTAGTGCACAGGTTACACGTAAGTCATCTTTCTCTTGGTAATGTTACTCATACTAGTATACCACATTGGCACGTCCCGTTCCTTCTAGCTTGTTGTTGGCTCTATGTATATCGCACCAACGGTTTATATTGTTGTGAACAGTTAAGGTTCGAGTTCGATGAGGACCAAGAGGAAGTAAAGCATGTTCTCAACAGTCTATTCTCAGATCGTCTGCGCCAAGATATCGCAAAGAGGCTAAAGAAGAAATACTTCACTGGAAAGATTCTTGGGAGTGTTCCAACTATATCTCCTTTTAAGCAAATGACTGACAAACAGTGGGGAGATCTTGTGAAGCACTCGGTCTGATCCAAAGAATATGGTATGATTTGTAAGACTGAGACCAGATCACATCTTGGATTCTTATTTATAGCGTTGTCTCACTAGTCTCCTTTTTGCAGAATTTGGCTAAACAGAATCAGAAAAACCGCGGTAAACTACTTTTACCTAGCCGTACGGGATCTCGTAACCTTATAGTGCACATTCGGCAAAAAGTAAGGACATGTTGTTTTATACTGCTATTTAGAAATATTTTAGTAAAAGATCATGCAGAGTATATACACCAGTGTGCAGCTTATATTATGATCCTCCATTTCAACCACGTTATTCGATTTATAAATGGTAGTACTAAAATGCAGATGTTACATAATGCAAGTAAAAGGGAACCAAACAAAGAGATGACTGCCAGAGATTTTTGAAGCATGCCAGAAGAACAAACTTGAAGTGATTGGAGAAGTCGCACAGAGTGTTCTTGTAAGTCTTCTAAAAGATTGAAATTTTGTGACGACTCACATCCCAACTTGTAGGAGTAGTAAAGTACATGTCAATATGATATTATATTGTTTATTAAAATTCATGTGATGTGAATCAGACATGCCAAACTGTAGGAATAAAAGTAGGTCATACACATGATAAATCTACTATCAGCAAGTTTCTCTGTAGTAACTATCATGTTTACACATGTGTACGAACTGAATTTTTTGCAGGAAGATATGAAATTAGAGATGGCAAAACCCGGTAAAAACGGTCTGGAAAAAACCGATGAAGAATGTGTGAAGGCATTTTCTATGGCAATAAAAAAGAAAGGCATTGCCAAAAACACTTTCTTACGGAATGCTGGACTGCTGAAGTGCAAGTCCATGTCCAAGTCAAAGTATTTGCATGCTCAAGTTCTAGAGGAGCAACTCCAAGTAGAACGAGCTGCATCATTGCTAAGACTAGAAGTCGACAATTTTAGAACGATAGCAGCACAGAAGGAGGCCCTACTGGAGCAGGTTAGGAATGCTAGTAAGTAGTAAGAAGAGTATCTGCTAGATAATTGGAGATGAATGGGGATAGTGACAGGTCATTACCTTCGTCTTGTAAAATGGTTCCTTAGTCTGAGCATATTTCGTAGGTGCATTTATCTGCAATTGTTATGATCTTGGTGGTCGTTTCCTTGTTGTGATGTGGATTTTTTTTTGAACCGGAACCCTGCTGATTGTTAATATTATAAGTGGATTGCCTAGCCCTTTCCATCAGTTCTGACTTGTGGTTCCGTTGGCTCGTGGATGAAGCTTGACATGGTATCAGAGCCCATAGTCTCAAGTTCGGACTTTTGGTCGCGTTGGCTAGTGCATTAAAGCTTGACACTGATGATTTTCTGTGATCCATTGATTTCCAGCTTTCTACATATAGCCCAGGTCTAGAAGCTTGTCAACTGGTCTGGTTCATTCATCGCTGTATTGAGTGCAATGAACGGAACAGTGCTTCTCCTTTGTGTTGTGCTGCAACACAACAGCTGTTCCTGCTTCTGTACAGGCGAGTTGTGAACAAAGATACTTATGTATACTACCAAATTTCGACTCCATATAATCAATAGCTTAACAACCGTCTAATTCAAAATCTCAACACTGTAGCATATACCTCCTGCCTATTGAATACAATTATTTCACACACTGAAATATTTTGTACGCGTTTTGAATTGGAGAACATGGGAACCGACATTGGTTTCTGATTATGACTTGATGTGACCCTAGGCCCTGGATTCCTGAGCAGAAGGTATGTGTAAAAACAAAGAGATTACGAAGTGCTAATTCCCTTTTTTTTGTAAGTCCTGGTGGCATTGACACTCCTTTCTTACTTGCTATATTTTTTTGGTGTTTATATATAATAGAGAATTACCAGCTTCTTTGTCGAACCCGTTAGATTTTGGGCAATAATTGTTACGTGGCTGCTTCTTAATTAAAGTTTATCATGTCATGTAGATGGATTTGTGAAAGATGCAGTGGGTCGTTCTTCAGATCGTCTACATGGGATTCCCATCTACATGTATGTTCATGGTTTCATGGAGTACTTCAGCTCATAGCAGCCACATACGATCCTGCAAGATTTGCATTTTTTTGACCTTGCAAGATTTGCATTCAATGTATCGCCAAGGCGCGTCCGTGAGAACTCTAGAAACATCTTCATCAGACTCGTTTTGGCGCGCGCAGTTCCCGAGCGAATCCAATGAATTTTGACCGTTCTCTTAAAAAAAAGGAACTTTGACCGTTGGATCAAGCGTTGGAGAACTGATGTGCCAACGGCCAATAATTATGATCGTGGTAACCGATTTTCAACGTGATGATGAATTGATGTGACATTTGGCCGTACTAGTACGGTCTCATATTTTTGTATTACTTAGTACTTGACTGTGGCCAAATTCGAAATCTCATTCCAGCGGCAAAACTTCCCGCCCGAAAAATACAAATATTTCACACGCTTCTAACTTCCCATTCTACCCTCGTAAAGATGACAACAATGTCCATGTATAAGTCGGTTGGTGGGGGGTCTACCCGTCATTTTTTTCGATCACCACCTCCCTAGCTCCGGAAACCCCCCGAAAAAAATTCATTTCCCTCACTCTCTCCTCTGAGACCACCCACCGGAACTTCCCAAGTCCCTCTCTCTCCCACCTCCACACGGCCACCGCACCGGAACATCCCCGCCGGACTTCCCTGGCCTACCCGAGGCCTCGCGATCCTCGTCATCCGGCTGTTCGCCGAGCCGCTTCATCGACGCCGTCATCAACCGGACCGGATCATCCCCGCCGAACCTCGAAACCATATACTCATCCAGCAGTCTACCGCAGTCGTTTCAGCTGCGGTATCGTCCACCCCACCGGAGCCGCTTCGCCGGATCCGTCGTCCACCGCATCGGATCTAGCTCACCGACACCACTGTGCATTAACCGGATCTGCTTCACCAGCGCCGTGCATGATCTAAACTCTTCTACTGTCGCTTTTCTATTGCTTGCCTGCAAGTTCTTGTTTAATCTTGGGGGAACCTGTTTGTGCTAACGACGCGCTGTTACGTTTTTGCAGATGAGATGAGTAACCATGAAGTGTAATGGCCGTCTCTCCAACCCCAAGTAGCACATGTAGCGTACTTCATCACCGGATCTATCAACCCCAGGAAGATCTGCTGTGACTCCCACAGAGTGCTTCTCCTAATGTAAGTCCCTTGTTTTAGCGCCATGTTCTGGGTTCAGATGCTTGTTTGTCTGAAGCTCTTTTAGTTCATTCCTAGCTATGACCGTAACACCTTGCTATTTTCTACTTCATTGCTAACTTTAAGCGATTGAACATTTTGGTTTGCATTCCTCGCTCTCGTAGATGTAGCCATCATAACTTCTATCTTGCTCGATCGTTGTTACAAAAATTATAGGTATTATAGTAACATCCTGCTATTATTTAGTTCATGGCCAATTTTAAGTAATTGCACATGTTGGTTCACATTCCTGCTCTATAGCTTTTGGCATCGTAACTTCTATATTTGGTTTACATTCCCTGCTCCGTAGATCTAGCCATCATAACTTTATCTTGCTCAGTAGTTGTTACAAAAATTATGGCCTGCTACTATTTTGTTTGTGCCAATTTTTTACTCCATGAAGATGTTGGCTTGCATTCCCTGTACTCCAGGTGATGCCATTGTTTTGTATCTAGTTCATTGTAAGCTAACAAAGTAAGGACTTAGTTTGGCATGCTATCACTGCTATCTAGCCTCGTAGTACAAATATACTTGTCATACTACTAGATAATAATTTTGCGTGCCATCTTGTTCTTCAAAAGCTGCATTATTGACTTGTTTCTCTCGACTTGGCATGACGCTCAAATATGGAAAGCTTGAACATATTGGTTTGCATTCCCTCTTATACAAGTTCACAAAGTGATCCCACTATATTACGTATCCGGTCCATCCTAAGCTCCAGAATTAACTATCCTCTATGTGTTGCTCATTACAAGTTTATATCCCGAAACATCTTGATTTGCATCCCCTTCACTATAAGTTCAGGAGTATTATTTAGTTCACGGCCAAAATGAAGTAATTGCACTTGGCACATGTTGGTTCACATTCCCTCCTCTTTAGCTTTTGCCATCGTAACTTCTATTTTTGGTTTACATTCCCTGCGGGGTAGATGTAGCCATCATAACTTCATCTTGCTCGATCGTTGTTACAAAATTTATAGCTCGCTACTATGTTGTTCATGCCAATTTTGTACTCCTGAACATGTTGGTTTGCATGGGACTCGACAGTAGTAAGTCTACTGTTTCATTCTAACATGCTCTGTTATATTGGCTGTTGGTATGCGGCATGCACTCTTTGTTTGCTTATTGTGCGCATTACAATGATCTTGTTATAACGACGAAATGATGAGTTCCAAATTCTTTGGCAAACAATATTGTAGTGTCTTTGCCTTTCCATTGTTGCTGTCTTAACTTGTAATGTCTTTGTTTCAGATATAGGTGCTGCATGGACAACTTAAAAGATTTGCCGGATCCCTTCATTGTATTGCTAGGTTTAATTACCATTCAATTTCTCTGGGTTCTGTAATATTTTTTCAATGCCTTGCAGCTGATGTAATATTTAGTTAGTTTTTATAGTTCTTTCGCGCATTTTTTCTTTGGTGCTTGTGGTAAGTGAGGCTATCCGACAGAAATCAATGCTGCGTAAATATTCTCAGTAGCTAAATCACGAATTCCCATCCCTTAAACGGCCCAATTAAGCGAAATCACATATGTGCCGGCCCGCAAAATCCTAAAGCGCCTATTATGCCGGCATATAAACAGCAACTAAACGGGCTGGCCCACTTACTTATTGGGCCAGCCCACTTGATTTACTGTGGACCCCACACTTTTATTGGGCCGGCCCACTTGCTTTAAGGTGGACCCCACCCACTACTGGGCCGGCCCACTAACTAGTTGGGCCAGCCCAATTGCTTTTGTGGTGGCCCCCACATACTAAATGGGCCGGCCCTTTAAGACGAAAGTGGGACCCACCTGTGTTTTTGGCCCGGCCCACTATCTTGTTGGGCCGGCCCACTTGATATATGGTGGACCCCACATACTAAATGGGCCGAACCCTTAACAGGAAAGTGGGACCCACCTGTGTTTTTGGCCCGGCCCACTAGCATGTTGGGCCGGCCCACTTGCTATATGGTGGACCCCACATACTAAATGGGCCGGCCCTTTAACAGGAAAGTGGGACCCACCAGTGTTTTGGCCCGGCCCACTATCTTGTTGGGCCGGCCCACTTGCTATATGGTGGACCCCACATACTAAATGGGCCAGCCCTTTAACTGGAAAGTGGGACCCACCTGTGTTTTTGGCCCGGCCCACTATCTTGTTGGGCCGACCCACTTGCTATATGGTGGACCCCACATACTAAATGGGCTGGCCCTTTAACAGGAAAGTGGGACCCACCGGTGCTTTTGGCCCGGCCCACTGGCTTGTTGGGCCGACCCACTTGCTATATGGTGGACCCCACATACTAAATGGGCTGGCCCTTTAACAGGAAAGTGGGACCCACCGGTGCTTTTGGCCCGGCCCACTGGCTTGTTGGGCCAGCCCATTTGATCAAATGTGGACCCCACGTACTAAATGGGCCGGCCCGATAGCAGGAAAGTGGGACCCACATGCTAATTGGGCCGGCCCAATAACTTCTTGGGCCGGCCCAGTTGCCTTAATGTGGACCCCACTTTGTAAATGGGCCGGCCCGATACCAAGAAAGTGGGTCCCACATGTCTTGTGGGCCGGCCCTTTTGCCTGTTGACCGGTCAATCGAGTGCATTCGGCCCGGCCCACATGCTTAGTGGGCCGGCCCATTAAAGTTTTGACCAGTCAACCTTAGAGGTTAGGCCCGGCCCACGTAACTAATGGACCAGCCCAGCTATATAGTTGACCGGTCAAACTAAGTCAGCTGGCCCGGCCCGCAAACTTAATGGGCCGACCCGCTTAAGACGTGGCAGGCCTCGTGTGGGCCTACCATCTACCACGGGGTTTCAGCCGGCTAACGCCGTTAACTGCCAGTTAACGGCGTCTGCCACGTGTCAGTTTGCATGACGTCAGCAGTCAACGGGCTCCCGGAAACACTTGGGCAACGGTCCGATTTTCCGTGGCGGAAGGGCGCCCAAGCGCGACGGACCGAAAAAATCGTCGTAGGACTTTGCCTGACGCAGTTTCCACAACAGAACCCATATCGTCGGGTTAGGCCCATAGGCGACGAAAAATACCCCTTAGCGGACGATTTTGAGACGTTGTCTATCAGAACTTTTCTTGTAGTGTCAAGCATGAAGAGAAGTGGTTTTTGGTTTCAAACATGGAAATTTCAAAAACCCTCTCAAGAGCTTCATTTAGGAGTGACTAAGAAGGATCCATAGGAAACTATGTACTAATACAGTATAATAATCACCCGAGTTATTAGAGCAACAAGTCTGTCACTTACGTGTGGTTCCCATGCGTGAGGTCCCACACTTCAGTGAGCACAAGTCACGTACGATAGGTAGGTGTTGCCTGCCAAAACCCACCGGCGAGCAGCGACGAGCAACACGAAGACCCGGGAGGCTCCCAGGACTGTTGGTGGGCCCTGGTCCCTCGGTCGATGGCCCGCAATGCTCTGGCACACGTCGTGACGGTCGCAAGGACGTGCCACCTGACCTATACCTGGTCAGGAAGGTGTTTGATCGCTTCGATTAGTTTCCTGCATGGTAGACACGTAAGCATTAAATGAGCCTTGATCGGCTCTCAGGTTACCCTGCTCATCGGCTCAAATAGCCGATTGACCCATGGTTCATGTTAGATCTTGCAATAACATGGGTATCCTGCTTCATTAATATTAAGCTAAATCGATCTACGACAGTTTAGGGTTTTCACCGTATGACCGGAACATCCTACACGTAGTTGAGCCTAGCAGATACGAAAGATGATGGAAAACTAACCCTAAAAGAGGCCTAAAAACCAACATGGAGTCGATTCCCGGAACATCCCTTCTAGGATCGGCAAACCATACCTAACGCACTACCGGATCGTTCAACCCGTTTGCAAGGCCTAACCATACGGATATCAAACTAATCCTTGAAGAACAAGGAGCAACTATAACAGATCAAATCTACTAAATACAGACGAAGCAAGATGCCGCCCCTAGACCTAAGATAGGTGTAAGGGCGGCTAGATATCGAGGGGCAGCATAGCTAAGCAAGCACATCAGAAGAACAACGATGCAAGCCCCAAAACATCTACGATAAGTAGTGTTACTCGCCATCAACAAGGCTTCAAGATTTAGCAACACCAGATAACGAATAAACCTATACTGCCTAGATCGCAAGATGCGATCTAGGCAGCATGATGCTTACCCGGAAGAAACCCTCGAAACAAGGGGTGGCGATGCGCCTAGATTGTGTTTGTTGTGAACGTGGTCGTCCTCTTTTCTCAATAACCCTAGATACATATTTATAGTCCGGGGACTTTCTATCTTTGGAATAAACCTAACCGTGTACGAGCTAAACTCTATCTCTTAATTCTTAACTAAGATGCGATCTATCATAATGTACAGATACACGGGCAATCTAGCCCAAACTCTCGTACAAGGCCGATTTAGAGACACTTTATACGCATATCCTTCAAGCCCATCTCAATCACGGCCCATCTCCTGCTCTGGCTAAATTCTGGTGATAACACATGCCCCCCTGGTTTTGATAATGATAATTTCAAAACCACTCTGTTTTTTTTCTTCGTAGGGTCACGTCGTGGCAGAGCAGAACCGTCACAGTATCTTTTCATCATGATGCCTTGCCTTCTCAACTTCTCTGCACAATTTGACAGTTTTGGCACCATGTCCTCGGAAACCGTCGTAGCATTAAATCTCCACTATATCCCCTTTATTTAACCGCGTCGAGCAGTTCGCTTCTTCATTCCCCCGCTCCGTACTAGCCATCGGAAAACCCTCCTTCGCACCATGGATTCCTCCTCCTCCTCCTCTACCTCATCGGATCTTTCCTCCCTATCCTCTTCTTCTCGTGAGCCGACGCCGGAGTGGGGCTCGTTGGCGGCGCACGACATCCTCGCCCCAACGACGTGGGACAAGGAGGATCACGATTCCTCCGTCTGGTCTGAGGATGACAAGTCCTTGACCGACGGAGAAGACGACCTCCAGTTCCTTGTCGATGGGGAGCTGGAGGCGGAGAGCGAGGATGACTCCTTCTCCTGGGACGACTTCACCTCCTCCAACGAGGAGGAGGAAGAGGAGGATGACACCTCCTCCGATGAGCCGCCGGCGAAGCGCTTCCGCGCCGGGTCGGGCGACGACGACGACGACGAGGAAGAGGCCCCTGCCGAGGGCTACGGCAGCAGCGACGAGGAGCTCGCCGGTAGCAGCGCCGACGGCAGCCACGATGGCGACGACGAGGGCAGCGATGGCCCTTAGACTAGGACTACTAGCATAGGACTAGTAGTAGTAATCGGCTCTTCTTTTGTTCTTCTTTTCCTGAGCAATCGGCTCTTCTCTGTAAAAATCCTCTTTATTAATGAAGAAAATGTTTCTATGTCAATTTTGCTTTCATATCAATTTTGCCGATTGTCAAAGCAAGTCAACGCGCAAAGAGCTGATGGCAGCGCATCGGCCTTCACCACAAACGCGAACAAGGCCAAATTAGTTGCCCACTCAAACGGTAACCTGCAACCCTTATCTGAAAGAGTAAACTCAGATCCCCAAATCGCCGCTCGAACAGACCCAACTTACAGCCACGCGACTCTCAGATCTCGATCGCGCAGACTCAACTTCACAGCGAATCCAATGGCGGAATCATCCAACGCCAACATTGCGGTCTCTGGCCTGAAGGTAATCCTCAACCGCTCCTCGCTATCCGAGCACAGTGTTAGAATTAACAGCAAACATCTGAATTGATGTCTCATTCCGTCATTAATTTTTAGGTATCAGACATTCTGCTGCCGCATCCTTCTCTTCCAAATTCTCTCTGTCTTGGCCCTCGTTCTACTAAAAGTCCTGCCCATTTGATTTCATGCGAGGCCAATAGAATTCTCTTCGTGAACCAGAATTTAGATCTAACTTCTTGGGCCGACTGCTTACGAGCTTTGGCCTAATCCTCCTGAAGATTGGGTTTCATGGTACAATAGGATATCCAAAACCCACCAAGCCACCTGGGAAACCACAGGAATAGCCGATGCTTTAGCTCTATCACTGTCTCCACTTGAGAAATATGAAAACCTTCTGAAAACCATCGGCTACTTTTGGTCTGATGCTTTGAATTGCTTCATGTTTGGCCATGGCTCCATGACACCAACCCTACTAGACGTGGCCATGATCACTGGTCTAGACATTGCATCCCCGAGCCCCTCTGCTTTTATGCAGCCAAAGGTCCCTTTCACACTCTCTTCCAAAACAGAGTGCACAACCTGGGGTGCTTATCTTCGACGCCACATGAAAAACAAAGGCCCTGTAACAGAGAAAGAACACACGGCTTTCCTGAATTTCTGGTTGGAACACTTCATATTCTGTGGCCCTTCACTTGCTCCCACCAAGAACTACCTTTCCTTGGCCTATGAACTTGCCAGAGGCACCCAGCTTGGCATTGGCAAACTGTTCCTTGGAAAGGTCTATCGATATCTCCAACTAATGTCTGTCAAACTGTTTTCCCAAAAGACAGTCAAAACAGGAGGTCCTTGGTGGTTTATTCAGTTATGGGCGCAGCTATACTTCCAGAACCATATCCCAAACTTCCCACTTCTGGCCACTCGCACCTTTCCAGATGCCAACGGGAAGCAAATCCGGTGCACTAGCTACGGCCAAGCTCTATATAGCCTTCCAGGTAGTAAACTGACCCTCAAGGAAGCATTAGAGTGGTTCAGAATTTTCTACCAAGGCCTGGACAATCCTCTCTTCTTCCCTTATACGGAGTGTGAACATTTTGAAAATCCAGTTTCCTTCAGGCTAGACAGCTTTGCCGATGACGCCAGCACCCGGCAGTTGCATTCCATCATGATCCGTCCCTGCTTCCTTCCAGTTGGCATGAGCACCTCAAACAGGATCATCAAACCTGGTTATGAGTCTTATCAACCGGTCGTAGCAGCCCGGCAGCTTGGTCTTGGGCAGGTGTCTCCCCATTTCTTCCTCCACCATTTAACAGAGAGTAGAGCTGAACTGCCCGATGTTCTCACCGGTCAGAGATGTTACTCTTTCTTTGATGCTCTAGCCATCCCAATCCCTCACAACCTCTCTTTCACCTCATCAACCGATGGTTTTGAGACCTGGTGGTCAATGTGGAAGACTCATGCCTTCAGGAGAGCTCTGGGACCATTGCTGAAACAACTCGATGCTGAATATGATATCCCTGCAGAACAGGTACCACTACTCACGAATTATCTTGAAGTGGCTCACAATGATTTATTTCCTTTTATAATCCTGCTCTGTCTTCTTGCAGCAACAAGACGGTCCAGAACCTGTACATGACGACGGCTCCCCTTTCAAATTCCTCCCACCAGCTCCGGTGGTCCTCTTCTGCAAAAACTCACCACCCTTGAAAAAGGTCGTGATGCAGAGCCAGCCGATTTCACCAAAATCGGCTTCCAAGAGCAGAGCATCTTCTAGGCCAGCTGCCCCCCGAGCCTCAGCTAAGGCGAGAACAGTAGTGAGGAAAGTAGCTGCCAGGAAGACCTTGAAGCGTCAAGCCCCTACTCCAGCCCAAGAAAGTTTGCACGTAAGCTGATCCATGCCTTGGCTGGTTTCATATATCCTTCTAGGCTTCTGCAACATGCTCGTATTTCTTTTACAGGCCTCTACCGAAGAAAACTCCATCGAGGAGACACAGTCCAGTCGAAGGGACTCAAGCTCGGGCAACTCTGGGAAAACCCCCACGCAGAGCCAGCCAGACTTGCCACCGTCGGCTTCCAAGAAAAGGTCAGCTCCTGAACCTGCTGCTTCCCAAGCTCCCATCAAAGCAGGGCCAGGTGGATTACGCACAAAGAGCCGATGCATCAAAAGAGCTCGCAAGGAACCGCAAACCTCTTCATCGAACCAGGAGGTTCTGAATGTAATTACCCTCCATACTCTCCTTGGCTCATATTTCATGCTAACCTGTTGCTGTTCTCATCGGCTAACCACTTCCTTTGCAGACTGATGACACCTCTAGTGGGGAGGTCGAGGAAGTACTGATGCCATACGCCACCCTGGACTTAGCAACTCCTAACAGTGTAGCTGACAAGGTTGCCACCTTGGCCAAGCCCATAGCAGAAACACAAGAGCCGATCACCTCTTCATCGGCTATTCCTCTGGTCTTAGGAGAGGTACACTCCCTTTCCTTAGCTCTACCTTTCTCTTTCGCTGTATACTGACATTGTTTTTGTTGTTTGTCAGGGTCATGAGCTCTCAAGCTTACTAACGTTCGACCCTAAATCCATCGAACCAGCTGCATCTAAAGCCAGTGAAGAGCCAGGACCCAGCGCTACACATGGTCAACTCCAGCATCTCAAGACCCTACTCTCCTCCTCAATTGAGACATTGGTTGAAAACCCTGAAGAAGTGAAGAGTATCCTTGAAGACGTCCAGCCTCATCTCCCGGTGACGTTGCAGGTGAAACTCTGGCCAGTTGTGACTCTGTCTGCCTACAGGTCAAGGGTGAAATTGGCTCGTCAGAGAATCGGTCTACGCCATGCCCAGCTTCCGTTGAAAGCCGATATTGCAGACAAATGTCAGCGGCTTAATGAGAAGAAGGCAGCTCTGGATGCCAAAACTGACACCTCTGTCAGTACTGCTGAACTTGAGACCTTGCGAAAGGAGTTGGAGGACCTTGAAGAGAGGGTCCGGGCAACCAAACAGCTCATCCAAGATAAGGAAGCCCTAATTGCCCACTCCCACGAGGAAGCAGAAGGCCTCAAAGCTGAACTGAAGACTGATCTGGCCAAAATACGTGCCTTGAACAAGCAGCTGGTGACAAGCAAGGACGAAGATGATGAGGCCGAGATCGCCGAGGTGGATCGTGTTCGTGCTGACGCCCTCCATGCTCTTGAGGCATTCCTTCAGTAGAGCTTCTCTATGTACCCTGATAACTGCTCAATTGAGCTTGTACCTTTGCTTGTAACAGTTTATACCTCTTGAGTCGATGGCTGTACATCGGCTGTTTTATTCTAAAGTCGATGTCTGTGCATCGACTGTACTTTGCCTCCTGTTGCTTTGTATATTTTTTTTATTGGCCGATTTCATGTATCGCCCCCCCCCCCCATGTTTCACTGTCCATCATCCCACATCCTTGGGACATATTTCTTGAGATGCTGGCCATTGAGAACCCCTGGGAACATACTTCATGGCCTCATATCTTACCCGTTTAGGTGCCCCCCGAGCCGAATCTTTCAAGTAATTGAAGGTGTCGGCTTTCTAGTAATCCGGTTCTAGGAACTGCACCTGAACATCGGCTCCACCTGCTAGCTCGATGTTGTGTTCTACTATGGCTACGTGACATGCTTGAGATGAGATCATTGCTTTTTATTTTTTGGGGCCGATCGCAGGGATCGGCCTTACCACGTACGTCTACTGACTTTGGTCTCGCTACTCTGTCAGGCCGGTGGATAAGACCAGCCTCACCCCGTTTTTTGAAGCTTCGATGCGCTCACAGCCGTCCAAACTGATTCCAGAGATCGGCTCTTGGTCGTCTGCATCCCAAATATTCATGCCAGCTAGTGAGATCTCGATCGAGTCATCTGCATGAACGGCCTCTACTTCATCTCCATCCCACTGTATCAGGCATTGGTGCATCGTGGATGGAATGCAGCAGTTGGCGTGAATCCAATCCCTCCCTAGCAGGACAGCGTAGGTGCTTTTGCTGTCGACGATGAAGAATGACGTAGGGATAGTTTTTCGGCCCACGGTTAGATCTACGTTCAGAACGCCTTGCGCTTCTGATGCTTGGCCGTTGAAATCGCTTAGTGTGACGTTGGTCTTGATCAGGTCTGCGTTAGAGCGTCCCAAACGCCGTAGCATGGAGTATGGCATTATATTGACTGCCGCTCCCGTGTCAACTAACATCTTGTTGACAGGCTGCCCATTGATATAACCTCTTAGGTACAGGGCCTTCAAGTGCCTGTAGCTCCTCTCTCGTGGTTTTTCAAAGATAACTGGCCGTGGACCGCAGTCAAACTGTGCCACTGGCACTTCTTCAGTTCTTGGAGCATGAAACTCCGACGGGAGTATGAACACCATGTTTGTATCAGCCGATGCCTTTGCATCGGCTTTTGTCTGCTTGGGGCGCCATTCTTTCTTCTGTGGCCGCGCCTCCGTCTCCAATGTTTGCTGAATTTTCATGGCCAGATCGGGCCGTGCTTTCCTCAACGTGTACAGGTACTGCGCCTCGGCTTCCTCCAAGTTACGTAGCCGCTGAACCCTACGCTTCTGGGAATGACTAAGTCCATCAGGTCACCACCTTGGCCGGTGGTATCTATCTTCTTCTTCATCCTCTGACTCCTCGAAGTCTTCCTCTCGAGATGGCTCAGTTCGTCGGCTCTGAGGTGGGAGAGGCCCTAGACGCTTGAACACTGAAACCTCACTTGCGCCCCTCTTCTGCTGTCTACATTCTGGGCAGTTGTCGATTGTGGGCAATCGGCTCATCCCTGAGTCCCAGCAGTGCTTAAAGAAAGGACAATCCCAGTGCCTATCCATGTCTTCCTGCTCTCTTGGCCTCCCTTTAGCGCAGTGCTCATATCTTTCGTTGTTTCTATCATACCGAAGATATTTCCTGCTGTCAACATCAGACCGACGATATCTTTCGTCATCCATGTCGTACCGCCGACGTCAGTCGTACTGATGCTCATACTTATTCAGGAGATGCGCGGAGAGCGGTCGTTGGTACCGCACGTTTCTCACTTGTTCCTCAGTGAGGTACCGTCTGTCATCATACTGGGGCCGGTCGCGTGGATCGGCCTCCTTCTTATCCTTGAGGCGGGAGTGACCGCTTTCTTCTTTATCCTTGACATGGCGCTCTACAGGCCCTGCCATGTTGATATCGAAAGAGAAACCCGGCTGACGCTTCGTGGAATGGTTGAGCTCCACCATGTTGACGCTAGGAAACGGTTGCATGTCCACTTTCATGGTAAACTGACCGAAGATTAATCGGCCTTGTTCTATCGCCATTTGAATCTGTCGACGCAACACTTTGCAGCTGTTGGTGACGTGGGTGAACGTGTGATGCCATTTGCAGTACGGTCTCCCATTCAACTCTTGCACCGTAGGGATTTTATGGCCTTCGGGTAACTTCAGCTGTTTTTCCTTCAACAGCAAATCGAAAATCTGCTCAGTTTTGCTTATATCAAAGTCAAACCCTTTTGTAGGCCCTGGTTGTTTCACCCATTTGCAGGACACGGGTACTGCCCCCCCGAGCCCATTCAGCCACGGCAACTTCCTGATCTTCTGCAGAGTCTTCCACTTCTTCTGCCTCGACCAGGCCTATCGGGCGCTTGAACTTGTCTTGGTACAATTCTGGGTGGCACTGCTCATACAATGTCAGTTTCTGGACCATGTGCGCCAGTGAATTGTAGTCCACTTGGAAAGCCAGATCTTTGATCGGCGCTGCGAGACCCACCACTGCCAGATCGACTGCTTCTTTCTCAGTTAAACGAACCGAATAACATCGGTTCTTGACAGTCTTGAAACGCTGAATGTATTCAGACACCGTCTCTCCCCGCCTTTGCCGCAACTGCGTCAGATCGGCAATGCCAGCTTCGGTAGCTTCTGAGTGATATTGTACATGAAACTGCTCTTCCAGTTGCTTCCATGTCCGGACTGAATCTGGTGGCAACGAGGTGTACCACCCAAAAGCTGGTCCTGTGAGAGACTGCGCGAAAAACCTTACTCGTAGCGGGTCTGATACTGAAATCATGCCCAGCTGTGCCAAGTATCGGCTCACATGCTCGATTGAGCTGGACCCTTCTGATCCACTGAACTTTGTGAATTCAGGGAGCCGATATTTGGGCGGCATCGGAATCAGGTCATATTCGTTGGGATAATTCTTGGAATAGCCGATTGTTCTCCTCTTTGGCAGGATACCGAACTGATCTCTCAAGATTGTACTAATTTGATCCACGGTATGAGCTGCAGGGGTTGAGCTTTCATGACTCGTTCCGGTGGCATATTTAGCTAGTGATACGTCTCAAACGTATCTATAATTTCTTATGTTCCATGCTTGTTTTATGACAATACCTACATGTTTTATACACACTTTATATCGTTTTGATGCATTTTCTGGCACTAACCTATTGACGAGATGCCGAAGGGCCAGTTCCTGTTTTCTGCTGTTTTTGGTTTCAGAAATCCTAGTAAGGAAATATTCTCGGAATCGGACGAAATCAATGCCCAGCATCCTATTTTTCCACGAAGCTTCCAGAACACCCGAGAGCCGCCAGAGGAGAGCCCTGGGGGCCCCACACACCAGGCTGGCGCGGCCAGGGTGTGGGCCGCGCCCCCCTGTTGTGTCGTCGCCTCGTCAGCGCTCCGACTCCGCCTCTTCGCCTATTTAAAGGTCCTGTTATCACCAGAATTTGACCGGATCAGAGGTGGGCCGCGATTAAAGATGGGCTTGAAGGATATACATGGAAGAAATACATGAATCGGCCTTATATGCAAAGTTTGGGCTAGTTTGCCCGTGTATCTGTAATATAGTAGGATACGTGTCGGTTAGATAGAGTTTGGCTCGTGCCCGGTTGGGATTATTCCCACGTTAGAAAGTCTACGGACTATAAATATGTATCTAGGGTTTATGAAATAAACAACAATCACGTTCACCACAAACCAATCTAGGCGCATCGCCAACTCCCTTGTCTCGAGGGTTTCTTCCGGGTAAGCATCATGCTGCCTAGATCACATCTTGCGATCTAGGCAGTACACGTTTATTCGTTGTTCATGCGTTGCTCGTGCTGAAGCCTTGTTGATGGCAAGCAACGTAGTTATCTTAGATGTGTTAGGGTTAGCATTGTTCATCGTATCATATGCTGTCGTCGTGCAACCCTTAGACGTCTAGCCGCCCTTACACCTATCTTAGGTGTAAGGGCGGCACCCCGCTTGTTCATTATTTAGTAGATCCGATCCGTTATGGTTGCTCCTTGTTCTTCAAGGATTAGTTTAATATCTGCATAGTTAGGCCTTACAAACGGGTTGAAGGATCCAGTGGCGCGTAGGGTGTAGTTTGCTAGCCCTAGACAGGATGTTCCGGGGATCAACTTCGTGTTGGTTTTTAGGCCTTGCTTAGGGTCGGTTTACAATCACCGTGCGTGGCCGCCAGGCTCAATCACGAGTAGGATGTTCCGATTATGTGGTGAAAACCCTAAATCGTAGTAGGTCGTTTTAGCTTTATTTTGATCAAGCAGGACCACCATATATTCGTACACCTCGTACGGATCATGGGTGGATCGGCTCTTTGAGCCGATTCACAGGACAACCTGAGAGCCGATCGAGGCTCGTATTTAATGTTTACGTGTATGCCATGCAGGAAACTAAGCGAGGCACATCCATCACCTTCCTGACCAGGTATAGGTCAGGTGGCACGCCCTTGCACCAGCATCGGACGTGCGTGCCGAGTCTTTGCGGGACGTCGCTCGGAGGGACCAGGGCCAGCCGTAGTCCTGGGAGCCTCCTGGCTCTACTGTGTTGCCCGTCGCTGCTCGCCGGTGGGTTTCTGGCCGCAACACATTCTGGCATGCCCGGTGGGACCGTCTTCGACATCAACCGCATCGCCATCTACATCTGAGATGGCGGAAGGCACTCCAGTCACGTACGAGGATCTGACCGAGGAGCTCAAGAAGATGTATGACAAGGTCAAAGCAATCCTCGAAGCCGACCTCATCGGCTCTTTTCACAGAACCCGCTCACATGGCATCAGGTGGAAAGGGTTCTCACCTGAAGGCGCGCTCGATGGAGTGGACCTGTCCGCCCCGTCGGAAGAACGCACCAGGTCTCTGCGTCAGGAGATTAACTTCATGGTAGCTCATTCGCTACACCGCCATTCTGAGAGCCTGGTGAACACTTTGGAGCGTGTCGCTCTTCGGGTGATCCAGGAAATCATGAGGCATCAGTACTCTCCGTTAGGACCAGCTCTAGGGACTCACCAAGGAGAGACGCCACTCCAGTCCCGACCGCCGCTGCCATTCGCGTTGGCAGCACCAGAAGTGCCGAATTCACCGGCATACGCCGTGGATATGGTGGAATGCACGTACCCTGGGAGGTGCCAGCCAAGATTCTCGTTCAACATCAACATGGTAGGACTTGGGCGCCACCCTGGTAAGGACAGAGACGAGGGCAGCTGCTCTCATAACGAGGACAAGGAGGAAGCCGTTCCACGCGATCGGCTCCAGCACTTCCCAAAAAATCTATAGACGAACGTGGCGAGGCCGATCCTTGTGATCGAACATTGCAAAACCTTCATTGAGCGATTCAATCAACATGGAGGCCGATTCCAGCAATCGGCCCAAATTATCCTCACCATACGCTCTGCCTGTGTTCAACGTCGATCTAACGGGCAACGGGTTTACGTTGGCTGATGAGCTGGAAGAAGTCAACATTGGTCCTTACAGAGCCGACGTCCAAATACAGTTCCTTGGCTCACCACAGAGCCGATATCCGCAGTTACCTGGCAGATTCGGCTCGGGGGGCACCTAATCAGATGAACATGTGCGATACATGCGCATTGAAATATTGGGGGCCGATAGAGGGGCCGATAGAAAAATCGGCCAGTAAAAAAACAAATATATAAAAATCAGTACATGTGAAAAGCCGATGCACAGCCGTCGACTTCAGACAAAACATTTGTCAGAAACATTTATCAGTTTACATAGAGAGGCTCTACTGAAGAAAAGCGTTGAGGGTGTGAAGGGCGTCGGCACGGATTCGATCCACCTCGGCGATCTCAGCCTCGTCGTCCTCGTCTCTGCCCGTCACCAGCTGACTGCTCAAAGCATGAATTCCAGCCAGATCGGTCTTCAGATTGGCTGTGAGGCCTTTTGCTTCCTCTTGAGAGCGAGCAATGAGGGTTTCCTTGTCTTGGATAAGTTGCTAGGTCTCCCTGACCCTCTTTTCAAGGTCCTCCAGTTCCTTGCGTAGGATCTCGAGTTCGGCACTATTGGTAGAAGTGTCGGTTTTGGCGTCTAAAGCGGCCTTCTTCTCGTTGAGCCGTTGACACTTGTCTGCAATATCGGCTCTCAACGGAAGCTGGGCGCGCCGAAGAATAATTCTTTGACGAGCCAACTGCACCCTTGACCTGAAAACCGACAAAGTCACAGCCGGCCAAAGCTTAACCTGCAGCGTCACCGGGAGATGGGGCTGGATGTCTTCGAGGATGCCCTTGACTGCCTCGGGGTTTTCGACCAGGGTTTCGACCGAGGAGGAGAGCAAAACCTTGAGACGCTGGAGCGGACCATGGACCGCGCTAGGGCTTTGCTCTTCACCTACTTTGGAAGTAGCTGGCTCGATGGAGTCGGGATCGAACGTTAGCAAGCTTGAAAGATCACAACCCTGACAGACGAGCAAGAGCAGTATGAGCATACAACAAAGAAAAAGGGTAGGCCCGAGAGAGTGGAGCGTACTTCTCCCAAAGAAGGAAGAGCAGCCGATGTTGTGACAATCGGCTTTTCGATGGACTGGGCCAAGTTAGCCACTTGGTCAGCCACGCTCGTCGAGGTAGTCAGGCCTAGCGTGGCGGATGGCATCGGTACCTCTTCAACGTCCCCGCTAGAGGTCCCATTAGTCTGCAAAAGAAATGGTGAGCCGATCCAAGTAGCGATGGGACGGCATGGAATATGAGCTGTTGAAGTAATTACATTTGAAACCTCCTGGCCCGGCGAGGAAACTCGTGGGTCTTTGCGAGCCCATTTGACGCATCGACGCTTCACGCGTGACCCTGTTTTGATCGGAGCTTGAAGGTCAGCAGGCTCGGGAGTCGACCTTTTCCTAGAAGCCGACGCTGGCGAGTCCGTCTGGCTCTGAGTGGTGGATCTCCCAGAATCGCCCGGGGTGGAGTCCCTTGGGCTGGACTGTGCTTCCTCGCTGGAGTTCTCTTCAGTGGAAGTCTGTAAGAAGAGGTACAACCATGTTACAAAAGACTGGGAAGACTGGGAAGGCAAATGAATTTGGTCGAGGCACGAGTCAGCTTACATGCAATCTTGCTTGGATAGGAGCTTTGCGCTTCAGGGTCTTTCTGGCAGCTACTTTCCTCACTACCTTCCTCACCTGGATTGAGGCTCGGGGGGCAACAGGCCCCGAAGATGCTTTATCTTTGGGAGCCGATTTCGGTGAAATCGGCTGGCTCTGCATTATGACCTTCTTCAAGGGGGGCGAGCTCTGGCAGAAGAGAACCACCGGGGCTGGTGGAAGGAACTTGAAGGGGGAGCCATCGGCTTGCGTGGGCTCTGGACCATCCTGTTGCTGCCAAGAAATAGATTCAGGTTACGGACAATCATCATGAGCCATTGCGAGTAATTTATGTGGAATGGTACCTGGTGTGCAGGAACGTCATAGTCGGCATCAAGTTGCATCAGCAATGGTCCTAGAGCTCTTCTGAAGGCGTGGGTCTTCCACATGGACCACCAAGTCTCGAAACCATCGCTAGTGGTGGTGAAACAGAGGTTATGAGGAATTGGAATGGCCAGAGCGTCAAAGAAGGTATAGCACCTTTGGCCAGTAAGAATGTCAGGCAGTTCAGCTCTGCTTGCTGTCAGGTGGTGGAGGAAGAAGTGTGGGGGGCACTTGCCCAAGACCAAGCTGCCGGGCTACTACCACCGGTTGGTAAGGCTCATAACCAGGCTTGATGATCCTGTTTGAGGTACTCATACCAACTGGGAGAAAGCAAGGACGGATCATGATAGAGTACAAGTGTCGGGTGTTAGCGTCATCGGCAAGGCTGTCTAATCGGAAGGAGACTGGATTCTCAAAGTTTTCCGATTCAGTATAGGGAAAGAACAGGGGGTTGTCTAGGCCTTGGAAGAAAATCTTGAACCACTCTGCTACTTCCTTGGGGATCAACCTACTGCCTGGGAGACTATACAGAGCTTGACCATAGCTAGTGCATCGGATATCCTTCCCATTTGCATCTGGGAAGGTGCAGGTGGCCAAAGGGGGAAGTTTGGGATCTGGTTTTGAAAGTACAGCTGAGCCCATAACTGAATAAACCACCAGGGGCCTCCTGTTTTAACTGTCTTTTGGGAGAACAGTTTGACGGACATCAGTTGAAGAGATCGATAGACCTCTCCAAGGAGCAGTTTTCCGAGGCCAAGGTGAGTACCTTTGGCGAGCTCGTAGGCCAGGGAAAGGTAATTCTTGGTTGGGGCAAGTGAAGGACCACAAAATATGAAGTGTTCCAACCAGAAATTCAAGAAGGCCGTGTGCTCTCTTTCTGTCACAGGGCCTTTGGTTTTCATATAACGCCTGAGGTAGGCGCCCCAGCTTGTACACTCTGTTTTAGAGGAAAGGGTGAAAGGGACCTTTGGCAATTTAAAGGCAGAGGGGCTTGGAGATGCAATGTCCAGGCCTGTGATCATGGCCACGTCCAGCAGAGTTGGCGTCATGGGGCCATGGCCGAACATGAAGCAATTCAGTGAATCAGACCAAAAGTAGCCGATGGTTTTCAGGATGTTCTCATTCTTTTCAAGAGGAGATAGTGATAATGATAAGGCATCGGCTATCCCTATCGCGTCCCAGGTAGCATAGTGTGTTTTAGACACTCTACTGTACCATGCCACCCAACCTTCGGGAGGATTAGGCCAGGCTCGCAGGCAGTCGGCCCAGGAAGTCAGATCTAAATTCTGATTCACAAAGGGGATTCTATTGGCCTCGCTTGAGATTAGGTGAGCGGGACTCTCGGAAGAACGGGGGCCAAGACACATAGAGTTTGGGAGAGAAGGGTGCGGCAGCAGGATGTCTGAAACCTAAAATTGATAACGGAATAGGACATTAATTCAGGTGTTCGCTGTTTACTCCTAACATTGATTCGAATGGCGAGGAGGCGGTTGAGGATTACCTTCAGACCGGAGACCATGGCGTTGGCGTTGGATGATTCCGCCATTTGATGCGCTGAGGAATTGGGACGGCGCGGTTGAGATCTGAGATTCGTGGAGCTGCTTGGGCGGCGATTTGGGGATCTGAGTTTGCTTTCTCAGACGGAGGTCGCAGGTTACCGTTTGGAGGAGCAATTAGGTTGGCCTTACTCTTGTTTTATCATAGAGGTTGATGTGATGCCATCGGCTCTTTCGGGGAGTGTTTGACTTCGACTATTGGTAAAATTAAATAGAAGCACTCCTTCATTTATAAGAGGGGTTTTTTAGATTGGTGATGAGATCAAGGAGGCAAGACGCCACGACATGACCCGATGAAGAAAAGCAGAGTGATTTTGGAATTGTCATTTCCAAAACCAGGGGGGCATGTGTTATCACCAGAATTTGACCGGATCAGAGGTGGGCCGCGATTAAAGATGGGCTTGAAGGATATACATGGAAGAAATACATGAATCGGCCTTATATGCAAAGTTTGGGCTAGTTTGCCCGTGTATCTGTAATATAGTAGGATACGTGTTGGTTAGATAGAGTTTGGCTCGTGCCCGGTTGGGATTATTCCCACGTTAGAAAGTCTACGGACTATAAATATGTATCTAGGGTTTATGAAATAAACAACAATCACGTTCACCACAAACCAATCTAGGCGCATCGCCAACTCCCTTGCCTCGAGGGTTTCTTCCCGGTAAGCATCATGCTGCCTAGATCGCATCTTGCGATCTAGGCAGTACACGTTTATTCGCTGTTCATGCGTTGCTCGTGCTGAAGCCTTGTTGATGGCGAGCAACGTAGTTATCTTAGATGTGTTAGGGTTAGCATTGTTCATCGTATCATATGCTGTCGTCGTGCAACCCTTAGACGTCTAGCCGCCCTTACACCTATCTTAGGTGTAAGGGCGGCACCCCGCTTGTTCATTATTTAGTAGATCCGATCCGTTATGGTTGCTCCTTGTTCTTCAAGGATTAGTTTAATATCTGCATAGTTAGGCCTTACAAACGGGTTGAAGGATCCAGTGGCGCGTAGGGTGTAGTTTGCTAGCCCTAGACAGGATGTTCCGGGGATCAACTTCGTGTTGGTTTTTAGGCCTTGCCTAGGGTCGGTTTACAATCACCGTGCGTGGCCGCCAGGCTCAATCACGAGTAGGATGTTCTGATTATGTGGTGAAAACCCTAAATCGTAGTAGGTCATTTTAGCTTTATTTTGATCAAGCAGGACCACCATATATTCGTACACCTTGTACGGATCATGGGTGGATCGGCTCTTTGAGCCTATTCACAGGACAACCTGAGAGCCGATCGAGGCTCGTATTTAATGTTTACGTGTATGCCATGCAGGAAACTAAGCGAGGCACATCCATCACCTTCCTGACCAGGTATAGGTCAGGTGGCACGCCCTTGCACCAGCATCGGACGTGCGTGCCGAGTCTTTGCGGGCCGTCGCTCGGAGGGACCAGGGCCAGCCGCAGTCCTGGGAGCCTCCCGGCTCTACTGTGTTGCCCGTCGCTGCTCGCCGGTGGGTTTCTGGCCGCAACAGGTCCCTGACCTAAAACCTCGATACGAAAAAGCCACGGTACGAGAAACCTTCCAGAGCCGCCGCCATCGCGAAGCCAAGATCTGGGGGACAGGAGTCTCTGTTCCGGCACGCCGCCGGGACGGGGAAGTGCCCCCGGAAGGCTTCTCCATCGACACCACCGCCATCTTCACCAACGCTGCTATCTCCCATGAGGAGGGAGTAGTTCTTGTAGGATAACGTTGCATAGAAAACAAAAAATTTCCTACCGTGAACACGAAATCCAAGCCAAGATGCAATCTAGAAGATGGTAGCAACGAGGGGATTATCGAGTCTCACCCTTGAAGAGATTCCAAAGCCTACAAGATGAGGCTCTTGTTGCTGCGGTAGACGTTCACTTGCCGCTTGCAAAAGCGCGTAGAAGATCTTGATCACGATCGGTTCCGGCGCCACGAACGGGCAGCACCTCCGTACTCGGTCACACGTTCGGTTGTTGATGAAGATGGCGTCCACCTCCCCGTTCCAGCGGGCAGCGGAAGTAGTAGCTCCTCTTGAATCCGACAGCACGACGGCGTGGTGTCGGTGGTGGTGGAGAAATCCGGCGGAGCTTCGCTTAAGCGTGCGGGATGTGGTGGAGGAGAGAGACCGCTAGGGTTTG
Source organism: Lolium perenne (assembly GCF_019359855.2). NCBI lineage: Eukaryota > Viridiplantae > Streptophyta > Magnoliopsida > Poales > Poaceae > Lolium > Lolium perenne. The sequence goes on from NC_067244.2 coordinate 168,285,360, forward strand.
GGGAGAGAGGGGGAGGCTAGGGCGCCGGCCAAGGGCAGCCCTAGGTGGTGCGGCCAAGAGTGGGCAGCCCCCTCCCTCTCCTCTTCATTATATAGGTGGAAATCCCCAAGTGTTGGTATCCAAGTCTTCGAATAAGACCCCAACAATGAAACCTCCCATATGTAGGGAAACCTACCCAAGGTGGGAATCCCACTTGGGGTGGGATTCCCCCCTTCCATGAGGGGGGTTGGCCGGCCACCCTAGGGGAGTCCACCTTGGACTCCTCCCCTTTAGGGTTGGCTGGCCATGCAAGGTGGAGTCCCTCCGGGACTCTACTTTCCATGGTGATTTCTTCCGGACTTTTCTAGAACCTACTAGAACCTGCCATAAATGCACCGGATCATTTCCAAACCTGGAATATGACTTCCTATATATGAATCTTATTCTCCGGACCATTCCGGAACTCCTCGTGATGTCCGGGATCTCATCCGGGACTCCGAACAAATATTCGAACTCCATTCCATATTCAAGTTCTACCATTTCAACATCCAACTTTAAGTGTGTCACCCTACGGTTCGTGAACTATGCGGACATGGTTGAGTACTCACTCCGACCAATAACCAATAGCGGGATCTGGAGATCCATAATGGCTCCCACATATTCAACGATGACTTTAGTGATCGAATGAACCATTCACATATGATACCAATTCCCTTTGTCATGCGATATTTTACTTGTCCGAGGTTTGATCTTCGGTATCACTCTATACCTTGTTCAACCTCATCTCCTGACAAGTACTCTTTACTCGTACCGTGGTATGTGGTCTCTTATGAACTTATTCATATGCTTGCAAGACATTAGACGACATTCCACCGAGAGGGCCCAGAGTATATCTATCCGTCATCGGGATGGACAAATCCCACTGTTGATCCATATGCCTCAACTCATACTTTCCGGATACTTAATCCCACCTTTATAACCACCCATTTACGCAGTGGCGTTTGATGTAATCAAAGTACCTTTCCGGTATAAGTGATTTACATGATCTCATGGTCATAAGGACTAGGTAACTATGTATCGAAAGCTTTATAGCAAATAACTTAATGACGAGATCTTATGCTACGCTTAATTGGGTGTGTCCATTACATCATTCATATAATGATATAACCTTGTTATTAATAACATCCAATGTTCATGATTATGAAACTAATCATCCATTAATCAACAAGCTAGTTTAAGAGGCATACTAGGGACTTCTTGTTGTCTACATATCACACATGTACTAATGTTTCGGTTAATACAATTATAGCATGGTATGTAAACATTATCATAAACTTAAAGATATATTATAATAACCATTTTATTATTGCCTCTTGGGCATATCTCCAACAGTTCTCCATCGAGGCTCGGGGCTGTACCAGTAGCTATGTGGTTCATCTCTCTCCTATGTACTTCAATACAATAATCTCATGAGCTGCCTTACATGATTGAGATTCATATGATGATGCTTGTAATCTAGATGTCATTATGCTAGTCAAGTGGATTTTACTTATGTGATCTCCGGAGACTCCTTGTCCCACGTGTGTAAAGGTGACAGTGTGTGCACCGTGTGGGTCTCTTAGGCTATATTTCACAGAATACTTATTCGCTGTTATGAATGGCATAGTGAAGTGCTTATTTATATCTCTTTATGATTGCAATGTGTTTTGTATCACAATATATCTGCGTGCTACTCTAGTGATGTTATTAAAGTAGTTTATTCCTCCTGCACGGTGTAATGGTGACAGTGTGTTGCGGTGACCCAGCATACCACTGCATGTTGTAGTATACAAGTCGTTGATATGATCTTTGTGAAGGGGCTTCCTCACAAATTGCCATATCCCTCAGAGTGGTACAACAGAAACATTGCAGGTCAAAACACTCCATACTTTATTACAACATTGTCTTAACAAGTTGGTATTCTCACAGGTCCTATGAGAACACCCTAAGATACTACTTAAGTACGATTACAACTCATAACAAAAATTAAGAGCTCAACAACTTATTTAGGTAAGTTCTACGTTGCTCGGCTCTAAGATACTAGGGTATGTCACTACTCCTCCACCTCCGAGTCATCTGGTCCGTAGACTATCCCATAGTCTACGCCTTCCACTCCGCCGGTAAGATCAGGTTCATCGTAGACCAACTCGTAGCTTCCTTCTGGTGCTCCATCGTTGATAGCCTCCGCTTCAGGATCACAGTCTAGCAAGGGTGTCGAAAGAAAGTGAGTACAGAGGTACTCAGCAAGTTCTAAAAGAATAAAAGGTGTTTGATGCACTAGCTACGACCATTGATCAGGAAATCGCAGGTCAATGCATGTTTTGAAAACATTTCTTCAAAAGGTTGCTTTTATTATGAAAACTATGCCCGTCAGTCTTCACAAAGTTGACAGAACTTCGTGGAGTTCCTTTCTGCCGCGTCATAGCTCCCTTCCCGAACAGGAGTGACAGCCACAATTTGATACACTCGCAGAGGTGCGTTACTTTTCCCACAAGAGATCTCACCCTTTTCGCCATCCGCAGGGACTTGCCCCCGTTCACACTTCCTTAGGTGTGAGGCCAGGTATAAAGATCCAAGCCCACACCGCCTTCTCCGCGACTGCAAACCCACCCTTTTGTCCGACCGTACACCTCCAGTAGACTTTCCCCCGATAATACGGCTTTACTCATGGTGTACTCCGGACAATCCCTCATAGATCGGAAGAGATTAACATCAATAATGGTTGGTGATTTATAAGGATTTCCCAACCTATTGCGTAAGTGCCTCCAGCACCCCACCGTCTCTCCGATCCGTTGGCGTGCAGAAGGGAAAAGATACAGCTGGCTTTTCCAGAGCCATTATAGATCTCATGGTCAACGCGGTTTGTACGGCGCTAGAATCACTGGACGGCATTGGTAATTAATCCTAGGGTGATATAACCCTTTGCAATGGAACCTCCACCATATCAACACATACCATGGTTCCATTGCCAGCCACATAGTCATATTCATAGTTGGAAAATAACATTTCATTTGCGATGCAGGAATGATAAGTATATAGCTTTGCATTAAAGTAGTAGAAAATAATCAAATTGACATGAGCAAGGGTGAACTTGCCTGTGGACTGCGAGATAGTGCAGTTCAATGCAGTTGATGGAACCTGGACCTCGGGTTCTGTAAGAAGCATCATTGTCCGGTAAGGACAATGTTATAAAAATCCAAATAATGCAATCATGGATGAATTATTTTATGTTGAATCCCTTTACCCCAATGAGTTATTACAATTTAGGGTTGTATTTAAGATTTATGTCTTTGACGCTAATTTACAATTAATTTACAAGTATTAATCATTGTAATTCACACAAAGTACAACATTTCAAAGTAAAATGATTTTACTTGATAATTACCTTAGTCATTCCAAAAATAATTTGAAATAGAGTTATCTCTATAGTTTTTGGAATAAAAAGGAATATAGTATTTTTCTGGGAAAAATACCCTTTTTCAAAAGAAATGACTTGGAATTATAGACTTTCCTTTTGAAATATTTGAAAATAAGTATTTGAACTTATTGGAGATTTTTCCTTGAATTTAAAATACAAGGAAATAATAATTTAAAATTCCAAGTTATTATTTAAATTCTGAAAATTCATTATTTTGAATTTGTTTCATAAATTCCATTTCATATTTTATTCTTGTTAAGATTTATTTTTCATTCATAAATCCAATTTTTATTGGATTTTTAGAGTTGTTTATGATTTATTAAAATTTGGTAAAGTTTTGATCTTTTATTAAATGTAAAAGACCAAAATACCCCTCTGGACCCCTATTGGGCCAAACCCAATAACTAAAACCTGTGGACGGCCCAAATAGGCTGGCCCCCTTTTGGGTTCGGTGGCGCCGAAGCGGCCCACCTCACTCACTCTCACTCGGCCCTCTCCTCACTCGATCTAACCCTAGCCTCTGGCGACCCCGTGGCGATGGCGTTGCCGCCATGGCCGCCGCCCGCTCCCGGCCATCGCCGAGCTCCTCCGCCGTAGCCACCTATCGATTCGGAACCGCCGCGAGCAGATCTATCGATCTGTCCGCGCCGTTTTTCCCTTCTCATCCTCTCCTGGCGGATCGCCATCGATCTAGATCTCCTGGAGAATCGCCTCGGGCGATTGTGAAGCTCCGACGAGCTCTCGCCCTCGCCATCGACGTGAGCGCCTCCGAGACCGACCTGGCGCGGGTGCTGCTCGCAGCGCCTGTGCCGTCGTCTCCATGCTGTGTCTTCTTGTGGTGGTTTTCGTCGGCGTAACGCCGGCGACTTCCCTGGCTTTGCACCGCATGGCCGCGCGGGCACTGCCTCGCCATGCCATAGCTTCTGCCTCCAGGCGCGGGTAAGGTCTTCTGCTTCTCCTCCTTCTCTTCTGTGCGCCTCCCCTTGTTACTGTGCTTCTTCCTCCTCATGCTATGTCACTCTCTGGTGATCTTGTGATCATCTGGAGTCATGCTCTCGCTGCGCAATCTATGCGTGCTTCGGTTCTTGCAAGCTTCGGTCGATTACCGATTCGTACCGGCACATGTCGATTTGCTTGCTGTTCATGCTATGCTTGCTGGTTTATCATACTTGCTTGTCTAGGTGTACTTGTGTTGCATCTGTGACACTTGTGTGTGTGCCAGAGGTGCCTGTGATATGATTCAGTACTAATTCTGCAAGCCAATGATCCATTGGATCATTTCTTGCTTGTTGGCAAATCTCTCTGTGTAGCTTGGCTTGCTATGATTGATCAATTTGATCAATTGATTGTCAGTGATTGTTTACTGGCTAACACTGTGGCTATATGGTTCACTTATCTGGTGATGCTGATGCTCAAGCATCCCTGTGCTGTTGCATTTCTAGCTATCTAGACTTGCTCTAGTGGCTATGAATTAAGTTGTATGGCTTAACAGTATGCTGCTGTCATGCTTAGCATGGATCTGTGATAAATTCATGCTTGTATTACTTAAATTCTGATGAACTGCTTATGCAGTGATGATTTAAATGTCTTGCTTGTATATGAGTTTGCTGTTCATGATTCTTTTACAAGCAATTAAACTCTGAATCCATTTCTGGATAGTGATGTGATCTATTTGGCTTGCTCTTATTTGGTTGGGTCTTGTGGGCTACTCAACTTTGCTTGCATATTAGGGAATCATAGTAACTATGAATGCCAATATGCTTGCCTGTGAAGAATTCTAGGGTTTCTGATGGTTGCTTGCTTAGGATCTTCTGTGTAGTCTTAGCTGCTAATCTATGCTATCTACTGGTGCTATCTGTGCATATGATCTTGTTAGTGTGCATCTGTGCATGCTTTCTAGCTTCTGTGCACATGATTTGTATCTGGATGGTTTCTGTCTTAGTAGCTTTTGACTGGCAGTAATCCTTGGTGAAAACCAAGTGATGATCTACCCATATGAGCATCTGCTCATCCCATGCTTATGCATATGATGGATTAGATCCATTGGATCTCTTCCAGGAACTAGGTATACCTTGTTCCAGCTCCTAGAAAGTAATGCTTTGTTGATGCAGACTTGGTTTGTTCACAGCCCTTCACCTCCAGAGCTTGGATGATCTTCTAGGTCACCATGATCTCTGGTTGCTTAAGTGGTTGTGTGTGTTGGCTTTGTTCTTGCTCAAGAACTGGATGAACTGAGCTGCTCTTGCTTCACCCTTACCTGGTGATCTTATCTGGTCGACTGGTCACTGGTTTTAGGGTTTGTGCTCCTTTTTTATGATCCCTACTTCTCTCCCTGCATTGACACACAAGCCTGGCATGCTTGGTGACTATGCTTTTGCATGGCCTTGCTGTTGCTGCCCAGCACACTTGAGCTGTGTGCTCTCATATGCTGAAACTTGAGCCCTGGTGTGTGCTCAGGTTTGGTCTGCTGCTGCCCTTATCTTGTGCTGTCCCTGGTTTTGGACAAGCACAAGTGTGCTGTGACTTGGTTCTGTCCAAACTGAATATTGTGTCACTTGCTAACTGTCTAAACTGAATCTTGAGCTAACACTTATATTCTGGCTAGTGTTGGTGCTTGATTATTGCAGGTTTGTGAAGATGGACATGGCCAGAAGACATTCTCCAAGTCATATAGTCTAGGTTTTAGTTTAGGGATAAACTTGTAATCTTCATTTTCATTTCTGTTTCTTATTTATCAATTCTTGTATCAAGAATATTGTAAAGACTTTGTAATCTGTGTTGTTATCAATAAAGCCCAAGTTTTTGTTTATGAGCTTGTGATTATGTGACATTTATATTCTGGAATAAATATTGTATTTGTGATTCACTTTGAAATTCAAAGTGATTTGAATTCATGAGTTGTGTTTTTAAATTATGAATTCCATTTTCATATTGTTCAATACTTATTGTTAAATGTATTGACACTTGTCAAATGAAATCAATTCCCCAAATCAACAAGATACAAAAGAGATCATGTCGAAATTTCCCTAACTCACAATGCCTAACCCTAAGTGCAAAATGAGAGAGAACCTCGATCCCTCTTAGGTTTAGTTGCAATAAGGCGCGAAAATTTTCCCCCGTTTTGCGATGAAATGCACATCCCATTTCTAAACCTATCCTTCGTTGTTCCTATGTTCTGGGTTATTACAGCCTCTCCCCTTAACTTGAAACTTCGTCCCGAAGTTAAGATTGGTACCTGAACATCTCGGGGTAAGACTTCCTGAGTTCTTCTTCCGTCTCCCAAGTGGCTTCTCGCTCAGGATGATGTTGCCATTGCACTTTACAATATTTGATTGCCCTGTTTCTTAACTTCTTCCATTGTACTTCTAAGATCTTTTCAGGCCTTTCCACATAGGTTAGATCAGATTGCAATTCAATTTCTTCATATGTGATAGGATCATCCGGTGCCTTCAAACACTTTCTGAGTTGTGATACATGAAATACATTATGAACTTGACTTAGTTGTGCCGGTAACTCCAACTCAAAAGCTGTTCCTCGATTCTGACTGATTATCTTAAATGGTCCAATATATCGAGGACTTAACTTTCCTTTCACTCCGAACCTCTTAAGTCCTTTCATTGGGCTAACCTTCAGATAAACCATGTCTCCCACTTTTGGTTCCCAATCTCTTCTCTTTAAGTCGGCGTAACTCTTCTGACGACTCTGAGCTATCTTGAGTTTATCCCGGATCACCTCGATGACGTCTTGTCTCTCCTTGATGTAGTCTGGTGTAAACTCCTTGTTTTCTCCGGTTTCAAACCAACAAATTGGTGATCTACACTTCCTTCCGTACAATGCTTCGTACGGTGCCATCTGGATACTACTCTGATAACTATTGTTATATGAGAACTCCGCTAAAGGTAAATGGTCCTCCCATGAGCCTCCAAAGTTAAGAGCACAAGCTCTAAGCATGTCTTCTAGTATCTGATTGGTTCTTTCGGTTTGTCCTCCGGTTTGTGGATGATATGCTCATCTTGAAATCCAACTTGGATCCCAAAGATTCTTGTAATTGTTTCCAGAATGCTGATGTGAAAATCGAACCTCTATCTGAGACTATCTTCTTTGGTACTCCATGCTTACTCACAATTTCCTTCACATATATATCCACAAGCTTTTCTGCAGTATCTTTTGTGTTTACGGCTATGAAATGAGCACTCTTGGTAAGTCTGTCCACTATTACCCATATCATATCCTTCCTCTTACTAGTCATTGGTAAACCAGTAACAAAATCCATTCCGATTTCATCCCATTTCCATTCCGGTATCTCTAGTGGTTTGAGTAATCCCGCAGGACTCTGATGCTCTGCCTTCACTCGTTGACATGTATGACATTCCGAGACATATTGTGCTATTTCTCTTTTCATGTTGTTCCACCAGAACATCTCCTTCAAATCCATATACATCTTCGTACTTCCCGGGTGTATGGAATAAGGGGTTTCATGTGCTTCTTTTAATATGATTGACTTCACTTCTTGATCATCTGTACACAGATCCTTTTCTCGGAAGTATAATGAATCAAAATCCCCTAGATGGAATTCCGATGGTCTTCCTTCACCAATTCTTTTGATCTCCTCTTGAATGAACAAATCATCCGCTTGCTTTCGGATAATCTCATATTTCAAGTCTGAGTACATCTCATCCATAATCCTCATGGTTGCTATACTTCCCTTGACATCACCTTGAATAAACAAGATCTGAGCATCTTCTAACTCTTTCCGAAGTTCCTTTGGAATTTCCCATTCCGTAGGTTGATTCTCCGTACTCTTCCTACTTAAAGCATCTGCTACTACATTAGCTTTGCCTGGGGTATAGTTGATCTTAAGGTCGTAATCCTTAATCAACTCCAACCATCTCTTCTGTCTCATGTTTAATTCTTTCTGAGTGAAGAAATATTTCAAACTCTTGTGATCGGTGTATAACTCACACTTGGGTCCATATAGAAATTGTCTCCAACTCTTCAAAGCATACACAACTGCCGCTAACTCGAGATCATGTACTGGGTAGTTGTGTTCATGTGGTTTCAACTGTCTTGATCCATAAGCTATTACCTTCCGATCTTGCATAAGAACACATCCAAGTCCATTCTTGGAAGCATCACAATACACCGTATAATCCTTTCTAGGTTCAGGAACTGCCAATACTGGTGCTGTGGTTAACTTATCTTTGAGTGTTTGGAAGCTGGCTTCACACTCATCACCACACAAATGGAGTATTTTTCTTGAGTAACTTGGTCATTGGTCCTGCAATCTTCGAAAATCCCTCTATGAATCTCCGATAGTAACCTGCCATACCAAGAAATCCTCGTATCTCCTTAGCGTTTTTAGGTGATTTCTATTCCAATACGGACTGAACCTTGCTTGGATTCACCGCTATGCCTTCTTTGGTTATCACATGTCCAAGAAATTCAACACTATCTAACCAAAACTTGCACTTGCTGAACTTCGCATATAGCTGATGTTCCCTCAAAGTTTGCAGAACTATCTTCAAATGTTTGGCATGTTCTTCTTTATCTTTGGAATAGATTAGAATATCATCTATGAACACTATCACAAACTTGTCCAAGTACTTCATGAATATCTTGTTCATCAAATTCATGAAAATTGCTGGTGCATTTGTTAGTCCAAATGGTACAACCAAGTATTCATGGTGTCCATACCTTGATACGAATGCTGTTTTTGGTACATCCTCCTTCTTAATCTTGATTTGATGGTATCCTGACCTTAAATCTATCTTCGAGAAGACTCCTGCTCCTTGAACTTGATCAAAAAGATCTTGAATTCTAGGTAAAGGATACTTGTTCTTGATAGTTACATTGTTCAAATTTCTGTAATCTCCACACATTCTCTTTCCTCCATCTCTTTTATCCACAAAAATAACTGGTGTACCCCATGGTGACACACTTTCTTGAATAAATCCCTTCTGTTCCAGTTCATCTATCTGAGCTTTTAGTTCCACTAACTCCTTTGGCCCCATCTTATATGGTGGTTGTGCTATTGGTCTTTGTCCTGGAATCAGATCGATTGTGAATTCTATCTCTCTATCGGGTGGCATACCCGGTAGTTCCTTAGGAAATACATCCTTAAACTCATTTACTACAGGAATATCTTCAATTCTCACTTCCTTCAAGCTATTGAGTTCCAATCCAATCTCCAACTCACTGTACCTATCTCCTTGGAACACTATTCTACCTCCGATGGAGTTGCGAAGTGATACTGTTTTGTCTCCACAGTTAATCACCGCTCCATTTTCTGTCAACCAATCCATCCCTAGGATGACTGATATGTCCTTCATGGGTATGATGAATAGGTCCGCGAAATACACACAGTCACATATGGTTAGGACTTGTGCTTCTTTCACGTGGGTTACTAAGATCGTCCCCCCCGCGGATAGAACAGTTATAGGGGTTTCTAACTTAGAACATCTAAGCCCGAATTTTTCCACAAATTCCAATGCAAGAAATGATGTGGTTGCTCCAGTATCAAATAATACTTTGCCAGGATGAGTAAGAATGCTGAGCGTACCTAAGACTGTTTGATCCGACTCTTCCGCTTGTTCCAAAGATGTGCAATTCAGCTTTCCATAAGGCTTTCCCTTCTTGTTGTTGTAGTTGTAGTTGTGGTTGTTGTTGTTGTTGTTGTTGTTGTTGCGATTGTTGTTGTTGTTGTTGTTTCCACCTCGTCCTCCAGAGCTCTGTCCGCTCCAGGACGCCTTGTTAGGACAATCCGGCTTAATGTGTCCTTCCTTTCCACAACCATAACAAATGATTACGGGTTTCGACAATCCTTACGCAAATGACCTCTCGTGCCACAATCGTTGCAGATGATCTGATTAATTGGGTTCTGACTCTGACCTCCCCGGTTGTATTGATTACCAGTAGTAGGTCGGTATCGGGGTTTGAAACTCCGATCAGGTAATGGTTTACTGATTGGGTACTTCCTTGGCTCTATACGAGCTCTCTTCCTCCTGTCCTCTTGGACTTGCCTGTAGTCATCCTCGAAAGTGATTGCCGAGTCAATCAGTTCCTGGAATTCGGCAGTCCGTGCCAATCTCAGTTGCATCTTCATGTATGGATTCATGCCTTTCATAAACCGCTTCTTCCGCTTCTCCTCTGTATCTACATCCTCAGGTGCATACCTGGCTAACCTATTGAAATCCCGAACATACTGCATGATTGGTGCAGTATTCTGTCTCAGTTCTTCAAACTCCCTCTTCTTCAGCTCCACCACGCTGTCCGGAACATGAGCATCCCGAAACTTCTTCTTGAACTCCTCCCAGGTGAATACCTTATCCGGAGGGTGTACTGCTACCAGATTCTCCCACCATGATGCTGCTGGTCCTGACAACAAATAAGTGGTGTATCTAATCTTCTCCTCATCGTTGCATCCAACGGTCTTCAACTTCCGTTCCGTATCCATGAGCCAATCTTCAGCGTCCATTGGTTCTGGAGCTGATGTAAATGGTAGTGGTCTTGCATTTTGGAAGTCCGATAGTGTTACTCCCTTGCCTTCATTACCCCTATCATTAATGACATGGGTAAAGAAATCCTGCATGTTTTTGCTCTGGCTTTCCTGGTAACGCCTCCTATCCTCCTCCATTGACCTCATATACTGTTGGAAGTCTGGGTGCAACATTGGGTGTGGTGGTGGTGGTGCGTTTTCTGCTCTAGCTGCTGCATCTGCTTCCTCTTTCTCTCTGGCTTCCCGCTCTCTGCGAGCCTCTTCGGTTTCTACTAACGCCATTTCCCCCTAGTCCTGTAACAAAGAGCGATTACTCATAATTACACCATGCAAATGCTTTCTGAGCTCAACTCAATGCCCAGAACTAGTCACACAATGAAATCAAGAAGCAAATCCAACACAAACATTTATTATGTATATACACCGTATACTACATAACACACTCACAAACTTATATTACATGTGGTACATATAAACCACTTATTTGGCTCAAAGCCCAAGCCAACGGGAATTTAAAATACGTTCTATTACAATACCACCTAGATTACTTTATTCTTCATTGGAGCCCTACTCCTCATCGTCTTCATTCGCCTCCGCGTACATCCCTGGGGTCCATCCGGTACAACGGTCGGTCCTCCGAAGACCGTCCGGAATGAAAGTTCTTCCCGTAGGTATGTAGTCTGAATCGGACGAAGTGCCGAGACAGAGATCTGTCATGCCAAAGTAACTAGATAAAGACTCATACATATCCCCAGTGGAATACATCTCCTCTTCCCCAGTCATCCATGGAGGATTCCTATTAACTTGACCCCTCATCTTCTTCTTCTTCTTCTTTTTCTTTGTTCCAGAACTCTCACCTACGACGTACTGGGATGTTTTGGGTAATCCCATCTCCAAATCTAGAGAAATGGAGTTGGTGTCTTTCTCTTTCTGCTCAAAGCTTTGGTTAAAATTCTGGTTAACCGCATCACTCTCATCTCCTGTATCACATGGAATTGGCTCCTCCTCATCACCGAAAGGTTCCCCGAAACGCCAACCCGTCGAGTTCTCGATCGGCGACTCCGAGCAGTTTATGTTCCATGAATGGTCTCCCCCGTATCCAGTATCATACGATGCTGACACGTGTGGATAGTGCGGGACAAAGTTAGGTGTAAGTGGATCTCTTGTAGGTAGATTTCTCTTGAACCACTGGTCACTCAAATCTACATCGCTATCTGGGTTAAAGAAGGGTGTAGTATGTTGTGGTTGTGCCCTCAAATCACGCATCCGAGTTTGGACTTTATCAGGGTCCGTGAACTCAGCTAGCATGTGGTCAATCTCACCTCTCATCTTCATGTGTAAAAGGTACATCGTGGTCAATAAAGACTTACAGCTATCCATGTGCTGTGCTGCAGCTTCAGGACTTCTGTGTGCTAACACCAAATGATTAAGAGTGGGATCCTCATCTTCCTCGGCATGAGGTATATGAGAAAACTCTGAACATAGCAGTTCTACTGACTTGTGCTGCCTTATCTCAAGGATTGCCTTGAATAGGCCCATATGGTAGGCTGTGGTGATAGTTTTGGCTTCTCCGTATGGCATTATACGACTCATCAGCAGTTTTTCCGGTAGTTGGACCGATACTCTGCACTTGGCTAGGATTTCCCCATCATAGTAAGTATACTTGATAACGGGTATCCGTGGATCGCAATGAAGTTCCTTCAGCATCCCACACAGGAGAGCTGTTATTGGTCCATCATAATCACCGAGCCAACCCTCAACCTTCCTCAAAGTCCTCTTAGGAAAAGTGTTCGCCATTATGGCTGTATACAAAAGCAGAATATTAGTAGTGGTAATGCATCATAATAGCTATAATAAAGAATTATCGCACTAAAATATATGGTTTTGCTATTCTCAAGTGAATAATCACCATATTTCTAGAGAATCCTTTACTATTTCTACTAGACTCCTACAGGTTTCTTCCCTATACTAGGTTTTTCCAACCTAAGGTCGCAACATTTGCTCTGATACCAGCTGCGGTGACCCAGCATACCACTGCATGTTGTAGTATACAAGTCGTTGATATGATCTTTGTGAAGGGGCTTCCTCACAAATTGCCATATCCCTCAGAGTGGTACAACAGAAACATTGCAGGTCAAAACACTCCATACTTTATTACAACATTGTCTTAACAAGTTGGTATTCTCACAGGTCCTATGAGAACACCCTAAGATACTACTTAAGTACGATTACAACTCATAACAAATATTAAGAGCTCAACAACTTATTTAGGTAAGTTCTACGTTGCTCGGCTCTAAGATACTAGGGTATGTCACTACTCCTCCACCTCCGAGTCATCTGGTCCGTAGACTATCCCATAGTCTACGCCTTCCACTCCGCCGGTAAGATCAGGTTCATCGTAGACCAACTCGTAGCTTCCTTCTGGTGCTCCATCGTTGATAGCCTCCGCTTCAGGATCACAGTCTAGCAAGGGTGTCGAAAGAAAGTGAGTACAGAGGTACTCAGCAAGTTCTAAAAGAATAAAAGGTGTTTGATGCACTAGCTACGACCATTGATCAGGAAATCGCAGGTCAATGCATGTTTTGAAAACATTTCTTCAAAAGGTTGCTTTTATTATGAAAACTATGCCCGTCAGTCTTCACAGGTTGACCAGAACTTCGTGGAGTTCCTTTCCTGCCGCGTTCGCAGTTCCCTTCCCGGAACAGGGAGTGACAGCCACAATTTGATACACTCTGCAGAGGTGCGTTACTTTTCCCACAAGAGATCTCACCCTTTTCGCCATCCGCAGGGACTTGCCCCCGTTCACACTTCCTTAGGTGTGAGGCCAGGTATAAAGATCCAAGCCCACACCGCCTTCTCCGCGACTGCAAACCCACCCTTTTGTCCGACCGTACACCTCCGGTAGACTTTCCCCGATAATACGGCTTTACTCATGGTGTACTCGGACAATCCCTCATAGATCGGAAGAGATTAACATCACCAATGGATGGGGATTTAAAAGGATTTCCCAACCTATTGCGGCGGTGCCTCCAAAGACCCCACCGTCTCTCCGATCCGTTGGCGTGCAGAAGGGAAAAGATACAGCTGGCTTTTCCAGAGCCATTATAGATCTCATGGTCAACGCGGTTTGTACGGCGCTAGAATCACTGGACGGCATTGGTAATTAATCCTAGGGTGATATAACCCTTTGCAATGGAACCTCCACCATATCAACACATACCATGGTTCCATTGCCAGCCACATAGTCATATTCATAGTTGGAAAATAACATTTCATTTGCGATGCAGGAATGATAAGTATATAGCTTTGCATTAAAGTAGTAGAAAATAATCAAATTGACATGAGCAAGGGTGAACTTGCCTGTGGACTGCGAGATAGTGCGGTTCAATGCGCTTGATGGAACCTGGACCTCGGGTTCTGTAAGAAGCATCATTGTCCGGTAAGGACAATGTTATAAAAATCCAAATAATGCAATCATGGATGAATTATTTTATGTTGAATCCCTTTACCCCAATGAGTTATTACAATTTAGGGTTGTATTTAAGATTTATGTCTTTGACGGTAATTTACAATTAATTTACAAGTATTAATCATTGTAATTCACACAAAGTACAACATTTCAAAGTAAAATGATTTTACTTGATAATTACCTTAGTCATTCCAAAAATAATTTGAAATAGAGTTATCTCTATAGTTTTTGGAATAAAAAGCAATATAGTATTTTTCTGGGAAAAATACCCTTTTTCAAAAGAAATGACTTGGAATTATAGACTTTCCTTTTGAAATATTTGAAAATAAGTATTTGAACTTATTGGAGATTTTTCCTTGAATTTAAAATACAAGGAAATAATAATTTAAAATTCCAAGTTATTATTTAAATTCTGAAAATTCATTATTTTGAATTTGTTTCATAAATTCCATTTCATATTTTATTCTTGTTAAGATTTATTTTTCATTCATAAATCTAATTTTTATTGGATTTTTAGAGTTGTTTATGATTTATTAAAATTTGGTAAAGTTTTGATCTTTTATTAAATGCAAAAGACCAAAATACCCCTCTGGACCCCTATTGGGCCCAGCCCAATAACTCAAACCCAGGGACGGCCCAAATAGGCTGGCCCCCTTTTGGGTTCGGTGGCGCCGAAGCGGCCCACCTCACTCACTCTCACTCGGCCCTCTCCTCACTCGATCTAACCCTAGCCTCTGGCGACCCCGTGGCGATGGCGTTGCCGCCATGGCCGCCGCCCTGCTCCGGCCATCGCCGAGCTCCTCCGCCGTAGCCACCTATCGATTCGGAACCGCCGCGAGCAGATCTATCGATCTGTCCGCGCCGTTTTTCCCTTCTCATCCTCTCCTGGCGGATCGCCATCGATCTGGATCTCCTGGAGAATCGCCTCGGGCGATTGTGAAGCTCCGACGAGCTCTCGCCCTCGCCATCGACGTGAGCGCCTCCGAGACCGACCTGGCGCGGGTGCTGCTCGCAGCGCCTGTGCCGTCGTCTCCATGCTGTGTCTTCTTGTGGTGGTGTTCGTCGGCGTAACGCCGGCGACTTCCACTGGCTTTGCAGCTGCTATGGCCGCGCGGGCCTTTGCCTCGCCATGCCATAGCTTCGCCTCCGTGCGCGGGTAAGGTCTTACGCTTCTCCTCCTTCTCTTCTGTGCGCCTCCCCTTGTTACTGTGCTTCTTCCTCCTCATGCTATGTCACTCTCTGGTGATCTTGTGATCATCTGGAGTCATGCTACTGCTGCGCAATCTTACTGTGCTTCGGTTTACTGCAAGCTTCTGGTCAGATTACCAGTTACTGGTACTGGCACATGTCGATTTGCTTGCTGTTCATGCTATGCTTGCTGGTTTATCATACTTGCTTGTCTAGGTGTACTTGTGTTGCATCTGTGACACTTGTGTGTGTGCCAGAGGTGCCTGTGATATGATTCAGTACTAATTCTGCAAGCCAATGATCCATTGGATCATTTCTTGCTTGTTGGCAAATCTCTCTGTGTAGCTTGGCTTGCTATGATTGATCAATTTGATCAATTGATTGTCAGTGATTGTTTACTGGCTAACACTATGGCTATATGGTTCACTTATCTGGTGATGCTGATGCTCAAGCATCCCTGTGCTGTTGCATTTCTAGCTATCTAGACTTGCTCTAGTGGCTATGAATTAAGTTGTATGGCTTAACGTAGATCTGCTGTCATGCTTAGCATGGATCTGTGATAAATTCATGCTTGTATTACTTAAATTGCGATGAACTGCTTATGCAGTGATGATTTAAATGTCTTGCTTGTATATGAGTTTGCTGTTCATGATTCTTTTACAAGCAATTAAACTCTGAATCCATTTCTGGATAGTGATGTGATCTATTTGGCTTGCTCTTATTTGGTTGGGTCTTGTGGGCTACTCAACTTTGCTTGCATATTAGGGAATCATAGTAACTATGAATGCCAATATGCTTGCCTGTGAAGAATTCTAGGGTTTCTGATGGTTGCTTGCTTAGGATCTTCTGTGTAGTCTTAGCTGCTAATCTATGCTATCTACTGGTGCTATCTGTGCATATGATCTTGTTAGTGTGCATCTGTGCATGCTTTCTAGCTTCTGTGCACATGATTTGTATCTGGATGGTTTCTGTCTTAGTAGCTTTTGATTGGCAGTAATCCTTGGTGAAAACCAAGTGATGATCTACCCATATGAGCATCTGCTCATCCCATGCTTATGCATATGATGGATTAGATCCATTGGATCTCTTCCAGGAACTAGGTATACCTTGTTCCAGCTCCTAGAAAGTAATGCTTTGTTGATCCAGACTTGGTTTGTTCACAGCCCTTCACCTCCAGAGCTTGGATGATCTTCTAGGTCACCATGATCTCTGGTTGCTTAAGTGGTTGTGTGTATTGGCTTTGTTCTTGCTCAAGAACTGGATGAACTGAGCTTCTCTTGCTTCACCCTTACCTGGTGATCTTATCTGGTCGACTGGTCACTGGTTTTAGGGTTTGTGCTCCTTTTTTATGATCCCTACTTCTCTCCCTGCATTGACACACAAGCCTGGCATGCTTGGTGACTATGCTTTTGCATGGCCTTCTTTGTTGCTGCCCAGCACACTTGAGCTGTGTGCTCTCATATGCTGAAACTTGAGCCCTGGTGTGTGCTCAGGTTTGGTCTGCTGCTGCCCTTATCTTGTGCTGTCCCTGGTTTTGGACAAGCACAAGTGTGCTGTGACTTGGTTCTGTCCAAACTGAATATTGTGTCACTTGCTAACTGTCTAAACTGAATCTTGAGCTAACACTTATATTCTGGCTAGTGTTGGTGCTTGATTATTGCAGGTTTGTGAAGATGGACATGGCCAGAAGACATTCTCCAAGTCATATAGTCTAGGTTTTAGTTTAGGGATAAACTTGTAATCTTCATTTTCATTTCTGTTTCTTATTTATCAATTCTTGTATCAAGAATATTGTAAAGACTTTGTAATCTGTGTTGTTATCAATAAAGCCCAAGTTTTTGTTTATGAGCTTGTGATTATGTGACATTTATATTCTGGAATAAATATTGTATTTGTGATTCACTTTGAAATTCAAAGTGATTTGAATTCATGAGTTGTGTTTTTAAATTATGAATTCCATTTTCATATTGTTCAATACTTATTGTTAAATGTATTGACACTTGTCAAATGAAATCAATTCCCCAAATCAACAAGATACAAAAGAGATCATGTCGAAATTTCCCTAACTCACAATGCCTAACCCTAAGTGCAAAATGAGAGAGAACCTCAATCCCTCTTAGGTTTAGTTGCAATAAGGCGCGAAAATTTTCCCCCGTTTTGCGATGAAATGCACATCCCATTTCTAAACCTATCCTTCGTTGTTCCTATGTTCTGGGTTATTACATGTGTGCATCGTGTAGTACTTGGCGTAGGCTATGATTGTGATCTCTTGTAGATTATGAAGTTAACTATTGCTATGATAGTATTGATGTGATCTATTCCTCCTTTCGTAGTGTGAAGGTGACAGTGTGCATGCTATGTTAGTACTTGGTTTGGTTATGTTGATCTGTTATGCACTCTAAGGTTATTTAAATATGAACATTGAATATTGTGGAGCTTGTTAACTCCGGCATTGAGGGTTCGTGTAATCCTACACAGTTAGTGGTGTTCATCATCCAACAAGAGGGTGTAGAGTCTAGCATCTATCTATTTATTCTGTTATGTGATCAATGTTGAGAGTGTCCACTAGTGAAAGTATGATTCCTAGGCCTTGTTCCTAAATACTGCTATCGCTGCTTGTTTACTGTTTTACTGCATCTTTACTTCCTGCAATATTACTACCATCATCTGCACGCCAACAAGCACTTTTCTGGCACCGCCATTACTACTGCTCATATTCATTCATACCACTTGTATTTCACTATCTCTTCGTCGAACTAGTGCACCTATTAGGTGTGTTGGGGACACAAGAGACTTCTTGCTTTGTGGTTGCAGGGTTGCATGAGAGGGATATCTTTGACCTCTTCCTCCCTGAGTTCGATAAACCTTGGGTGATCCACTTAAGGGAAACTTGCTGCTGTTCTACAAACCTCTGCTCTTGGAGGCCCAACACTGTCTACAAGAATAGAAGCACCCGTAGACATCAGCTAGCCATGCCTGTTTATCGGCGTCTGCTCCAGAACTCCCTCCTGCTCCAGCAATCCCTCCTGCTGTAATCTGGTTCGTGCGCGCCCAGTTATTGCAGTCCGGCACGTATGTGCACACGTACCCATGTGGGATCTCTTTAGGCGGCTCATACAGGAATTGGTAATCGCCAGGATCACCTCCAACCTTGTAGACGACGTATGCTGGTGAACCCTGCTGCTCTGGAGCTGCAAGCGTGAATGGCAGTTGCGTCTGGTGTGGAACGGTAATTCTCCTTGGTGAGTCCCTAGGGCAGGTCCTGACGGAGAATACTGATGCTTCATGATTTCCTGAACCACACGAAGGGCAACACGCTCGAAAGCGTTCACCAGGCTCTCAGAATGACGATGTAGAGAATGAGCCACCATATAATTGGTTTCCTGGCGCAGGGCTCTGGTGCGCTCCTCCGAAGGAAGAGACAGATCTACTCCATCGAGCACGCCTTCGGGTGTGAATCCTTTGAACCTAATGCCATGTGAACGGGTTTTTTCGAAAGAGCCGATGAGATCGGCTTCGAAGAGAGCCTTAAGCTCATCATACTTCTTCTTGTGCTCTTCAGGCAGATCTTCGTACTTGACTGGTTCGTCCGACATCTCAGCTGCAGATGTTGACGTGGTTGCTGCAGATTGTCCCACCGGGCGTGCCAGAATGTGTTGCCTGCCAAAACCCACCGGCGAGCAGCGACGAGCAACACGAAGAGCCGGGAGGCTCCCAGGACTGTTGGTGGGCCCTGGTCCCTCGGTCGACGGCCCGCAATGCTCTGGCACACTTCCTGACGGTCGCAAGGGCGTGCCACCTGACCTATACCTGGTCAGGAAGGTGTTTGATCGCTTCGATTAGTTTCCTGCATGGTAGACACGTAAGCATTAAATGAGCCTCGATCGGCTCTCAGGTTACCCTTCTCATCGGCTCAAAGAGCCGATTGACCCATGGTTCATGTTAGATCTTGCAATAACATGGGTATCCTGCTTCATTAATATTAAGCTAAATCGATCTACAAAAGTTTAGGGTTTTCACCGTATGACCGGAACATCCTACACGTAGTTGAGCCTAGCAGATACGAAAGATGATGGAAAACTAACCCTAAAAGAGGCCTAAAAACCAACATGGAGTCGATTCCCGGAACATCCCTTCTAGGATCGGCAAACCATACCTAACGCACTACCGGATCGTTCAACCCGTTTGCAAAGCCTAACCATACGGATATCAAACTAATCCTTGAAGAACAAGGAGCAACTATAACAGATCAAATCTACTAAATACAGACGAAGCAAGATGCCGCCCCTACACCTAAGATAGGTGTAAGGGCGGCTAGATATCGAGGGGCAGCATAGCTAAGCAAGCACATCAGAAGAACAACGATGCAAGCCCCAAAACATCTACGATAAGTAGTGTTACTCGCCATCAACAAGGCTTCAGTACGAGCAACACCAGATAACGAATAAACCTATACTGCCTAGATCGCAAGATGCGATCTAGGCAGCATGATGCTTACCCGGAAGAAACCCTCGAAACAAGGGGTGGCGATGCGCCTAGATTGTGTTTGTTGTGAACGTGGTCGTCCTCTTTTCTCAATAACCCTAGATATATATTTATAGTCCGGGGACTTTCTATCTTTGGAATAAACCTAACCGTGTACGAGCTAAACTCTATCTCTTAATTCAAAACTAAGATGCGATCTATCATAAAGTACAGATACACGGGCAATCTAGCCCAAACTCTCGTACAAGGCCGATTTAGAGACACTTTATACGCATATCCTTCAAGCCCATTGATGACCCACAAGTATAGGGGATCGCAACAGTCTTCGAGGGAAGTAAAACCCAATTTATTGATTCGACACAAGGGGAGACAAAGAACACTTGGAAGCCTTAACAGCGGAGTTGTCAATTCAGCTGCACCTGGAAACAGACTTGCTCGCAAGAGTTTATCAGCAGTAACAGTTTTATAGCAGTAGCAGTAGTGAAATAACAGCAGCAGAGTAACAAAGACAGCAGTAGTGATTATAGTAAACAGCAGGATTAAAATACTGTAGGCACGGGGACGGATGACGGGCGTTGCATGGATGAGAGAAACTCATGTAACAATCATAGCAGGGCATTTGCAGATAATAATAAAACGGTGTCCAAGTACAAAGCAATCAATAGGCATGTGTTCCATATATAGTCGTGCGTGCTCGCAATGAGAAACTTGCACAACATCTTTTGTCCTACCAGCCGGTGGCAGCCGGGCCTCAAGGGAAACTACTGGATATTAAGGTACTCCTTTTAATAGAGTACCGGAGCAAAGCATTAACACTCCGTGAACACATGTGATCCTCACATCACTACCATTCCCTCCGGTTGTCCCGATTTCTGTCACTTCGGGGCCATCGGTTCCGGACAGCGACATGTGTATACAACTTATAGGTAAGACCATAAACAATGATTATCTTGATGAAACAATAACATGTTCAGATCTGAGATCATGGCACTCGGGCCCTAGTGACAAGCATTAAGCATAATAAGTTGCAACAATATCATCAAAGTACCAATTACGGACACTAGGCACTATGCCCTAACAATCTTATGCTATTACATGACCAATCTCATCCAATCCCTACCATCCCCTTCGGCCTACAGCGGGGGAATTACTCACACATGGATGGGGGAAACATGGCTGGTTGATGTAGAGGCGTTGGCGGTGATGGCGGCGATGATCTCCTCCAATTCCCCGTCCCGGCGGAGTGCCAGAACGGAGACTTCTGGCTCCCGCGACGGAGTTTCGCGATGTGGCGGCGTTCTGGAGGGTTTCTGGCGACTTCGACTTCCTCCCGTGCGTTTTTAGGTCGAGGCCGATAAATAGTCCGAAGGAGGGCGTCGGAGGCCGGCCGAGGGGGCCACACCACAGGGCCGCGCCGCCCTATGGTGTGGGGCCCTCGGGCCTCCACCTCAATTGTCCTTCTGGCTCCGTCATTATTCTGGGAAAATAGGGCCTTCTGCATAAATTCCGAGGATTTTCCCGAAAGTTGGATTTCTGCACAAAAACGAGACACCAGAGCAGTTCTGCTGAAAACAGCATTAGTCCGTGTTAGTTGTATCCAAAATACACAAATTAGAGGCAAAACAATAGCAAAAGTGTTCGGGAAAGTAGATACGTTTTGGACGTATCAACTCCCCCCAAGCTTAGCTTATTGCTTGTCCTCAAGCAATTCAGTTAACAACTGAGCGATAAAAGAACTTTCACAAACACATTTGCTCATATGATGTATATATTCTCATGCTATGGCTAATACTTAAGCAGTTCATAATGAGATACATGCAAATAAGATCATCTAACAGCCATGTCAATCATGAAGAGGTACCAACAATTAATAATAAGCATCATGAATCATGTATATAAGCAGGATTGCAATGTTCATAAGAGAGTATGATAAAGTGGTATCTCGCTTGCCTGTATTTGATTGGCAAAACATAAATGCCCGGGCACCTCTAGAGTTCATAGAAAGACTAGAAGTAGTGATTGTCAAAAGATAAATGCATCAAAGTTATACCACAATCAATCATATTTTGAGACAAGCATATTATACTAAGAATGACAGTTGTGCTCTCAAGATAGTGCTCAAAGAAATAATGGAGACACAACATAAAAGTAAAAGATTGACCCTTCGCAGAGGGAAGCAGGGATTAACATGCGCTAGAGCTTTTCATTTTTATAAATCAGGAGTAAAATTATTTTGAGAGGTGTTTGTTGTTGTCAACGAATGGTAATGGGTACACTAACTACCTCGCCAACCAGACTTTCAAGAGCGGCTCCCATGAATTATTGCATATTTATGTGGCACTCCTTCCAACCTTTCTTACACAAACCATGGCTAACCGAATCCTCGGGTGCCTGCCAACAATCTCATACCATGAAGGAGTGCATTTTTATTTTATTTTTATTATGATGATGACACTCCCCCCAACCTTTGCTTACACAAGCCATGGCTAACCGAATCCTTCGGGTGCCGTCCAACAATCACAAACCATGGAGGAGTGTCTATTTAAATTAATTAATTTGGGACTGGGAATCCCATTGCCAGCTCTTTTTGCAAAGTTATTGGATAAGCGGATGTGCCACTAGTCCATATGAGAGTCCGTCAAAAGTAAATGACAAGGTTGAAAGCTAAACACCACATACTTCCTCATGAGCTATGAAACATAAACACAAATTGAGAAACATTTTGAAGGTTTTAAAGGTAGCGCATGAGAATTTACTTGGAATGGTTTGAAATGCCATGCATAGGTATTTATGGTGGACACGCTGGAATAACTTGGTTTTCATGTGGTTGGAAGCACGAGCAGCGTTCCCGCTCAGTACAAGTGAAGGCTAGCAAAAGACTAGGGAGCGACAAATCAAGAGAGCAGTAACTGTCATAATCATGCTTGCGGCAAAATAAATTAACGGGGGCATAAAAGTGATACAAGAACTCTGAAGCAATATAGATCATCGAGGCTTAATTGACTTTTTTGTTCAGTCATATGCATGCGTGAGCATGTGCCAAGTCGATATAAATGAATTATTCAGAGGGGGATACCACAATGCCATACTTACTTATGAATAAAACAATGCAAGCAAACATCCATGACATGCTACTCATATTAATAGATTGGAGCTAAACATGAGAGATCATAAACTACTAGACTTTCTCAAATAACATATACCTCACATGAACCAACTAAGCATGCTCACATGGATGAGTATATGTACAAAGATGAAAACAAATAGAGTTCATACCAGCCTCTCACCACAATCAGATTGTCGTAGATCGTCATTATTGCCTTTTCACTTGTGCAGCTTGGATAATATGAAATGAAAACCACGCTCCAGCCACCGAAGACCATTGAACTCATAAAGAACTGTACAAACCAGAGAAGAACAGCAAATATTTTTGGTGTTTTCGAATTTGAGAATAAGAACAAGAGGAAACAAGCAAACAAAGCAAAATCTTTTTGGGTTTTCTTATAGCAAACTAGCAATAGCAAACAAAGTGAAACAAATGCAAGAAACCAAAGCAAACAAATGGTGAAGAGAAACAACAGAAATATTTTTGGTCTTTTTGTGTTTTGGAAAGGAAACAAAGCAAAAACAAGAAATAGCAAACTAAAAGAAACACAGAAAAGCGAGATGGCAGAAATCTGCCAAAACCTGACAGCAGTACATAAATCGATTTTTACAAAAATCTTACGTTGCTCAGCTCGAAAAGTGTTCAACTAATGAAAGTTAGATAACAACCTGGGGAACCTGCACAAAAATTGGCAGCTCAAAATGACGCTCTGGCTATTTTTGAGAATTTTTACGGTAACGTTCCAGAATCTGTTTTCAGGCAGCACTTCACCAAATATCATCTTCCTCTCATTGGAAAACCACTCAAACGAACAAAACAAGTATGTACAAGTATCCAGCAACCATAATATGAAAAGAATGAGTGATGCCGGTATACCTCCCCCCAAGCTTAGGCTTTCGGCCTAAGTGGAGTTCAACCCCAACGAGGATCGTTGTTCCTCGCCGGTGGGTAATTCATGGAGTAGTCATAGTAAAGCTCCTGTGCAGAAGAAAAGCGTGGAGGCTCCGCATATCCACCATGTTGATGCGAGGAACTTGCTGCATCGGATGATGAGTCGAGGTGTTCCTCGATCTCCGTGTCGTCTCTTGCATGTTGGCCTCCTCTCTCTATGTGTGCATCCAGTGCACCTTCTGTGACCGACCAATCTCCCCTGGAATCAAGGTTAGACAGAACAGGCGCAGGCAATCTTACTAATTTCTCAGTTTTCTTAGTTATTCTCCAAACTTTCTTATAAAATATCATCTTGTAATACAGGTTACCCAAGTTGGAGGAATCAGAAACAAATTCATGTTTAATCATAGAGGCTATGTCAAGTTTTTCTATGGGGAATGGAATATCAAAATGATGAGGTTCTACATTATGAAAAGCTAGTAAACGAGAGGCGATGAGACCTCCACAAATTCCACCTTTCTCACGGTTAGTAGCAAGTCTATAAGCTATCAATGCCCCCAAATTATAAGTCTTACTACCTTGAAGTGCCGCAGCTAGAAAAGCCAAATCCGGGATAGAAAGTTTACCACCAATCTTTTTAGCAAGAACGCATTTGGTAATAAAATAGGCAAAGTAGCGGATAGCCGGGAGCTGAATACTAGTGATTTTACCACTATCCCCTGAGAAACTCCTTCCATCGCAAATCATCGTGAAGAGGTCCAAGAGTTCTTGTGGCGATCCCCTTATCTTCTCGCATGACCCCCATTGCGGTACTCTAATTGCTGCACAAAAAGCACTAAATGGCAAGTTGACAGCTTTATTGTAAATTTTATACTGGACCGTGGGGTTGGATCGCGACCAATTGAACTTGAAGTTCCATAAAGTCCACGCATGGGTAGTAAGAGGGGTATAATCCCTCTTCACGATGGACTCTCATAACTTGCTGGACTTCCAATTCTTGCTGGTTCAAGTGATATCTATTCCACTCCATTTTCTGAAATTTCAACAAACAATATAA
This sequence comes from Lolium perenne, assembly GCF_019359855.2. Classification (NCBI taxonomy): domain Eukaryota; kingdom Viridiplantae; phylum Streptophyta; class Magnoliopsida; order Poales; family Poaceae; genus Lolium; species Lolium perenne. The sequence goes on from NC_067244.2 coordinate 168,310,487, forward strand.
AAATTTGATTTGGTGACATATAATTGAGGGAAACTACCATAGGAACTTGCTAGAGTACTAATCATGCATCAAAACTAGTTTCTACCACTTAGAACAAGCATGCAAGCTCACTAAACATGTTACCTACAGCAGCAAAATATTCAAGATATACTCAACCAAACAAAATTCTACTTGGATGGGTGGAGGAGTCACATACCGAAGAGCAAATGTGCCAAATTTCAGCAGGAAATCTGGGCTGAGCAAAGAGATCGAGAAATCTGGAGCTCTGGAGCAAAAACACGAGAGAGAGGAACTTGGTACGAGTTTTTTCGGGAGAGAGAAGGTGCTGGGAGAAAGAGATGACAAAGTGGGGCAAGGAGGGGCCCACACCACATGGTGGCGCGGCCACCACCTTGGCCGCGCCGGCCTATGGTTTGGCGCCCTCTGGTGCCCCACAGGTCATCCTCTGGTGCTCCCAGGTGCCTCGTCGAAAAATAGGACCAATGGTATAATTTTTGTGAATTTTTGAAAACTTTGAAAAATGCACATTTCTGGGTATTTAGTTTATTATTACTGGCCAGGAATTTTTTTTTGAAATCTCCAAATAACTAAGGAACTTTGCAAATTAAAAATGCTACAGCAACTAGAGCAAGTGGAGGAAGAAAGAGATGTTGTTTACCCTCTCTATGCATGTAAAAGGTATTTGTTAACAAGGTTGATCAAGTCTTGCCACCAAATAAATTTTACATAGCATAAGAAGAAATAAACCTCAAATCAATCATGTTACCTTGAATTGTATTGATATGGATCCAATCACGAGAGTTTGATATTCTTCTTTAGGCTCATATATAGGACAATCAATAGTTCCCACTTTAATACTTCTCACATTAGTAATAGTATTGACTCCACATACTTTATCAATCTTCTTGGGGAAATAGACGGTATGCTCCTTATCATCAACATTAAAAGTAACCTTTCCTTTATTGCAATCAATAACAGCCCCTGCGGTGTTAAGAAAAGGTCTCCCAAGAATAATAGACATATTATCATCTTCAGGCATTTCCAACACAACAAAATCAGTTAATATCAAGCAGTTAGTAGTAACTTGAACAGGAACATTCTCACATATACCAACAGGAATAGCAGTAGATTTATCAGCCATTTGCAAAGATATATCAGTAGGTATCAACTTATCTAAATAAAGTCGCTTATAAAGAGAAAAAGGCATAACACTAACACCGGCTCCCAAATCACATAGAGCAGTTTTAACATAATTATTCTTAATAGAACAAGGAATAGTAGGTATACCTGGGTCGCCCAACTTCTTTGGAATTTTGCCATTGAAAGAGTAATTAGCAAGCATGGTGGAAATTTCCTCATTGGGGATTTTCCTTTTGTTAGTAACAATATCTTTCATATACTTTGAATAAGGAGGCAATTTAATAGCATCAGTCAAAGGGATTTGCAAGAATAAAGGTTTCATCCAATCACAAAATTTATTATAGTGTTCTTCTTCCTTTGATTTTAGTTTCTTAGCAGGAAAAGGCATTTTCTTTTGCACCCAAGGTTCTCTTTCATTACCATGTTTCTCAGCAATAAAGTCTTCTTTAGTGTACTTTTTATTTTTAGCATGCTTTTCAGGTTCTTCTTCAACCTCTTCTTTATCAGGAGTATCATTCTTATCATTGTCATTATCATGTTCATTACCACTTTCAGTTTCAGCATCAGAAATAGAAATACTATTAGGATCATTAGCAGGTTCAGAGGATTCTACAACATTTTTATGTTTCTTCTTCTTTTTCTTCTTAGAATGAGCACTAGGTTCAATGCGTTGAGAATCTTGTTCAATTCTTTTGGGATGCCCTTCAGGATATAGAGGATCCTGGGTAGAGACACCACCTCTAGTTGTTACTTCATAAGCATGTTTCTCTTTAGAATTATTCCCTAACAAGTCATTTTGCACTTTAGTGAGTTGATCAATTTGAGTTTGAATCATATGAAAATGTTTAACAAGCATCTTAACATCATTGGAGGTTCTCTCCACAATATCATGCAATTCACTAATAGCTCGAGAATTTTCCATTAAATGATTCTCTACTCTCATATTAAAATTTTCTTGCTTAACAATATAATTATCAAACTCATCTAAGCATTGTGCAGGAGGCTTCGAATACGGAATATCTTCCCTAGTAAAGCGCTGAAGGGAGTTTACCTCAATCATGGATGAAGGGGGAATTATCTCACATATATCTTCTATGGGAGGAAGGTTCTTCACATCTTGTATTTAATACCTTTCTCCTTGAGAGACTTCTTGGCTTCCCTCATATCTTCATCATTCAATTTAATTAAACCCCTCTTCTTCAATATTGGCGTTGGAGTTGGCTCAGGCGTAGTCCAATCATCATGATTCCGGCTTATTTTAGCCAATAATTCTTCAGCGTCGTCTGGAGTTCTTTTCCTGAAAACACAACTAGCACAACTATCCAGGTATGCCCTAGACTCAATGGTTAGTCCACTATAAAATATATCAAGTAAATCATGCTTTTCCAGATCATGCTCAGGCCGAGCTCTAATAAGAGAGCAAAATCTCGCCCAAGCCTCAGGTAATTTCTCTTCATCTCCCTGGTCAAAATTATAAATTCTCTGCAAAGCAATATGTTGAGCACTAGCAGGAAAGTATTTGCGGAAGAAAACATCAAGCAATTCTTTTGGACTTCTAACAGAATTAGGTGGCAAATTATTATACCAAGTTTTAGCGTCATCCTTTAATGAGAATGGAAAGATTTTAGCAACAAAGTAAGTGCACATCTTGACATCATCAGAAAACAAGCTACTCAAAGTAGATAACTCAGTCATGTGTTCAACAGCACTTTCTTTTTCAGTACCACAAAAGGGTGTTTTCTCAACAATAGCTATATGAGATAGATCAAGAGAAAAATCATAATCTTTATCCCTAATGTTTATAGGAGATGTGGCAAATTTAGGATCAGGAGACAGTTTATATCTAACAGCATGTTCTGCAAGCAACTTTTTAATTTTTCTTGCATCAGTAGTAGCAATGCATTTTTCAATAAAATCATCATTAAGCTCCACATAATCTTCCTCAGGATCATCACTAAAATAATCAAGTTCAGGTGAACTAACAGGTGTAGTAGCATTAGGAGTTTCAGTATTTTCAATTTGTCTAGACCTAGCAATTGTAGCATCTAGAAAGGATCCCAATGAACCACTATCATCAAGCACAGCAGAAATATTATCAATATTATGAGAGTTTTCAGATTCAGCAGAAGTACCCGCATTTGAAGCATGCGGCGGTGAAACAAGTTTATCAATCACAGATGGCGAATCAAGAGCAGCAGAGGTATTCAGAATTGTACCTTTTCTTGTAGTGGATGGTAATATGGCGATCTTAGTATCGCGAGGTTTACCCATGATGGAGAATTTGCAGCGAAAAAATATTAATCCAAGTGAACTTCCAAATAAAGCTATGCTCCCCGGCAACGGCGCCAGAAAATAGTCTTGATGACCCACAAGTATAGGGGATCGCAACAGTCTTCGAGGGAAGTAAAACCCAATTTATTGATTCGACACAAGGGGAGACAAAGAACACTTGGAAGCCTTAAAAGCGGAGTTGTCAATTCAGCTGCACTGAAAACAGACTTGCTCGCAAGAGTTTATCAAGAGTAACAGTTTTATAGCAGTAGCGATGAGTGAAATAACAGCAGAGTAACAAAGACAGCAGTAGTGATTATAGTAAACAGCAGGATTAAAATACTGTAGGCACGGGGACGGATGACGGGCGTTGCATGGATGAGAGAAACTCATGTAACAATCATAGCAGGGCATTTGTAGATAATAATAAAACGGTGTCCAAGTACAAAGCAATCAATAGGCATGTGTTCCATATATAGTCGTGCGTGCTCGCAATGAGAAACTTGCACAACATCTTTTGTCCTACCAGCCGGTGGCAGCCGGGCCTCAAGGGAAACTACTGGATATTAAGGTACTCCTTTTAATAGAGTACCGGAGCAAAGCGTTAACACTCCGTGAACACATGTGATCCTCACATCACTACCATTCCCTCCGGTTGTCCCGATTTCTGTCACTTCGGGGCCATCGGTTCCGGACAGCGACATGTGTATACAACTTATAGGTAAGACCATAAACAATGATTATCTTGATGAAACAATAACATGTTCAGATCTGAGATCATGGCACTCGGGCCCTAGTGACAAGCATTAAGCATAACAAGTTGCAACAATATCATCAAAGTACCAATTACGGACACTAGGCACTATGCCCTAACAATCTTATGCTATTACATGACCAATCTCATCCAATCCCTACCATCCCCTTCGGCCTACAGCGGGGGAATTACTCACACATGGATGGGGGAAACATGGCTGGTTGATGTAGAGGCGTTGGCGGTGATGGCGGCGATGATCTCCTCCAATTCCCCGTCCCGGCGGAGTGCCAGAACGGAGACTTCTGGCTCCCGCGACGGAGTTTCGCGATGTGGCGGCGTTCTGGAGGGTTTCTGGCGACTTCGACTTCCTCCCGTGCGTTTTTAGGTCGAGGCCGATAAATAGTCCGAAGGAGGGCGTCGGAGGCCGGCCGAGGGGGCCACACCACAGGGCCGCGCGGGCCCCCCCTGGGCCGCGCCGCCCTATGGTGTGGGGCCCTCGGGCCTCCACCTCAATTGTCCTTCTGGCTCCGTCATTATTCTGGGAAAATAGGGCCTTCTGCATAAATTCCGAGGATTTTCCCGAAAGTTGGATTTCTACACAAAAACGAGACACCAGAGCAGTTCTGCTGAAAACAGCGTTAGTCCGTGTTAGTTGTATCCAAAATACACAAATTAGAGGCAAAACAATAGCAAAAGTGTTCGGGAAAGTAGATACGTTTTGGACGTATCACCCATCTCAATCACGGCCCATCTCCTGCTCTGGCTAAATTCTGGTGATAACAGTAGGCAAATTCCCAGCGATCTTCTTTGTCAAGAGAGAGGCATCAACTCTCTCTCTCTCTCCAATTATCCACCTCCGTTGGCTACCGGTTTTGGCAGGTCGTTTCTAGCTCAGCTCGTAGGCCATGGTGTGCAGGCTCTGTAGCCATGGTGGTTCGTCCCCGGCTGCGACGAGGATCAATCCGGACGGTGGCTGTTAAGGACCCGATCGCATTTCTTGCTTTCAGCCTGGGGTCTACCATGTAAATCTTAGGGATTTAGACGTAATTTCCTCCATATTTTGTATCCTGCTGTAAATTGCGCTCTGATGCGTATTGGAAATCTGGGTCCTTCAGGATCGTTCGGTTGTCCCTCTAAAAAACATCTCTCTCATTCTCGGCCTTTCTCGCTCGCTCGCACCCCCCTGCGCTGCGCACTGACAACCCTACACAACAGTCAACATCACCAGAAAAAGGATAGACACCATAAATAAGTGGGGCCCCGTGACTGCTCTCCCTTCGTCTCCTCCCGTGTGATCCCTCTTCCTCTGACTCCCGACCTTGCGGAAAAGAAAAATGAAATGAAAGAGTTTCACTGGACGGGCAAACACATGTGCTGCCTAGTAATAATAATAATAACGTAAGAAAATCGACCTACGAATACTCGCGCATTTCAGAAGTTGAGTGCCCAGCTTAGAATAAGTATTGCTTTGGTACTATTTAGAAATATCAACATATCTAGTTAGAATAGACATTTGCAATTTTGTTTCTTTTATTTCAAAATTGTAGTGTAGATAGTCGATATAGTACATGATTTCCCTTCTAAGAATAGTGTATGCAATCATATCTCCCTTTCTCTCACTCTTTCTAAAAGAGTTCTCTTGTTGATGTCAATCTAAAGAATCATTTCAGGTAGGAGTAATTTAAACGCTTGAAAATGGTTCATGCCGGCGTCTTAGCTCCTAAAAAAATTATACACCAATTGATTTGATGAATTGATGATTTACTCTAGTCTGCTTCTAGACCATGCAGCTAGCGAGCATTCATATGTACTGGATGGAGCCCCCAACTTTTGACTTCCCATGTCGGAAAAGGCCTATTTAATAATGTGGAGCAGTGAGGTACCCCGAAGTATCTAGAGGGTTCCAGTGTTTCAGGCTTTCAAAGATCGCCACCCAAGGGGAAGCATGGGTGACGAATCCGTGCATTCACAGCCGTTAGATCTGAAGAGTCCTTGTATGATGAGCGGTAGATAGCACCTTTAAGCTACAAATCAACGGATTCAATTACTTCAAATGAGCATTGGCCGGGAAGGCTGACAGAGTGAAAAAATTCAAATTCAAAAACTCATGTATAAAATAGAAAAAATTTAAAAAACATGTAGATAGATAGAGGTTTTTTTTTGATAAAGGGAATATATTAATATCAAAACGATACCAATTACACCCAAAGATAGATAGAGGTATAGATAGATATTATAGATAAATAGATTAGCCCAAAAAAGAAGAGGAGGCGCCAGTGGTGACTTCGTCAACCTCAAGATATGCCGGCTCAGTCCCTCGGAGGTGCTCATAGGGGTAGGGTGTGCGTGCGTGCGTTCATAGGGGTGTTTGTACGTGCGTGTTTGTGAGCGTCTGCGTTGTACTGTGTTCTCAAAAGAAAAAATAAAAGAAGAAGTAGAGGACGGGGAAATTTTCACCAGCAGACACCTCCCTCGCGCACCTAAACTTTCGAACGCGCGCCCAATATTTTGAACGCTCGCCTTTAACCCAGCACCCAGCCCACCTTGTTCTTCTCTAGACACCTCCTTCGGCGCCCTGTTCTTCTATAGACACACCCTCGGTGAACCAGGCCGCGCACCAAAACTTCCCCACGCTGTCTATCAGCCGCGTCAGCCGGCGACTGCTGGTGGCGCCGTTCTTCTCCAGCCGCACCGGCAGGCGCGGTGAGCTGGTAGATTCTCACGGTATGCATGCTATCTTCAGGCCTGGGCAAGTACGATTCATTATAGCTCAATCGAAGTCAGTCGCCGTCGCCCAGCCCTTATAAGTTCGTTAGTTCGTTCGAATCGATCGGTTGATATTGTTTTCCTCTCGATGTGTTTGTTTGACATTGTTTTCCGCTTTACCTATTTGCTCGAATTCATTCGTACTGTACACTGTACTGCTCACCATTGCCCAATGTCTGTAGTCGTCGCTTGGTGCCAGTCCTCTATGGACCTGTTTGTAATCTTATTACTTCTGGGTTCTTTGCACTGCTAATACATCGGTGGATTTACGGCCAAAAAGAAGAAAAAATTTGTCGGTATTATATTGCTATGGATTGATCTGTTCGCCCCCAAGCATTTACAGAAGACGCAAGAGATTCAAGGATGAAATGGCTCTCCTTGTTTGTAAGGCAAAGAGGAAATCATATCATGGCTTATCATCATGGGTAGAACTTTTTTAGCTAGATTTTGCTGTTTGGGATCTATGATCCTTTTAGTTGCTGCTCAAGATGGGACTTGGTTAACCATTTATTTTTTCGGATTCGAACCTATTTAACCATTTTTTTTAAAAGGTTAATAAGGTTAACCATTAGGTTAATACGGTTTAAATGGTTACCCATTGGTTATTTAGGTTTTAACCATTTTTATTTTATGTAACGATGGCAATTTGCTAAGCTTTTGCAAAGCTTGATTTGTCAGCTCGGAAATCAACATGACCATTGCTAAAAAAAACTAACAATTCACAAGCATATTCAAAATGATAGACCAGTTTCAAGTATTTTCAGAATAACAGATTTCACGTCAACAATCGTACATGCACATGACGGGATCTGCGATTTCTAAATTTCGTTAGAAACCACAATTGACCTTCGGAACTGAAGCTGCCTAGTAATTCAGTATTCATTCAGAAGTCATTCAGCTATCTAGTACAGCTCGTTGTTTGCTGCATCGCAGAGATGAATCTTGAGAGTGGAGCCGCAGCTGGATGCAAATCAGATCTTGCAAGCTGGAGCCGTGGAGGCGTTGATGTTGGCCCGATTCGATGGAGGGGAGGTTACCCTACTTAATCCCAGCCAACAACGTGGTCTCATAGGCGGACAAGGATGAGCTGCTGCTTCACCTACCGGCGGCACAGGTTCCAGGCATGGTGGCTTCCGCCTGGGACTCAGGAGATGTAGAGGATATGTAAGGGAGGGCGGATGGTGACGGCAGCGCCCGGGAGGCACGAGGGCGGGCAGCTCGTCGGTGGCGACTAGCGAAGGCGGCGCTCGGGAGGCAGCGGCGCTTGGCGTCGGGAGGTGTATGTGTGGAGGTGAGGGTAACCTTTGGATTATTTGGAATGAACCTAAAGGACCTAAATGGGTTTGGGAGTTAACCGTTTGGCCCATTGGGCTCTATTTTAGGTTAGGTTAACCTAACCATTGGTTAAACGGGAACCAAGTCCCATCTATAGTTGCTGCTCTCCAGTAACCTTTTCCCTCTTTTTTATTAGAGTGAAAAATACACAGCGAGGAAACCACTGTCCAGCCTAAAAAAATAGACCTCAGTTGGTTTGCTGAAATCGGCTCAAATAACGTGGCATTTAGTTATATAGTTTTATATTCGACCTGTTTGCTCAGATATGTTGGTTTACATTCATACGCAACCTGTTAGGCAAGTATGGACACAGCTTCAGTGACTTTCAGGTCAAAATTCCAGCGGTTGAGTGATTTTTGGTTGGATCCATTCCTGTGCGTTCGATCGGCTTTTGATGGCTGTTATTGAGACAAAGTCATGGCTGGACTTTTGACGCAGCTCCAGTGACGTTCAGGTCAGAAGTCCAGCGTTGACTTTGGTTCAATTATAACCATCCAAAACCAATCGAACGCACATGAATGTATCCAACCAAAAATCACTCTACAATAAGTCGTGTCAAGACTAAAACAATATTTATTCCCAAACTATTTTTTTGAATCCGACCAATCTTTCCCAGAATGCAGATGAAATATAGTATAAGATTTACTGGAATGTTGTTCTTTTTTCTGGACAGTTTGAATTTTAAGTTTAAAGTTGGTTGTAAAACATAAAATGAGGTTTATTGATAAACAATATGGCTGAATCTGTTGAAACTCCCCCAGAATGCATAACCCAACATATAAGATTTACTGGATTTTTGTTTCAAATACTTCTAGGCAGTACGAATTTTAATTTTAAAATTTTCTCGTGAAACTAAAAATTGGTAAATTTTGGATCCATCCTCGTGCGTTCGATCGGCTTTTGATGGCTGCTATTGAAACAACGGTTAATTGGTTCTATGCCACTCCTCAATTTACAAGTTGTGTTTATGCCATTACAAAAACTGAAGTTGTGTTTATGCCACTCTCAATTCGCAATATCCCCTTCTATGCCATTTTCAATACTGCACTATAATAAACTAGTCAGCTTCATGTGCTTTGCACGTTAAAAATCAGTCGTTACAATTTCAACTCAAAATAGCTTGCATAGCGTAAAATGTGGGAAAACTATGTATTACTAACATTGAATTGTATTTCTCATGCAGAATTGCAATTTTCTGCCATGTATGTGCTCTTGAATATACTATTGAATTTTGCACGTCTTAGGTTTTGTACTTATTTCTTTTTAGCTGCCAAAACTCAGATCTTCAATAATTTATCCTCCCATCCATGCCCAGTGCCACCTATAGGGAACGTACCAGCACTTATGCAACTGCATGTCCGTGCAGTGCTACCGACCTACTCGCCACACTTTCGGTTCTGACTGAAGTTTGAGCGTGACTACCATTCGCATGCATCGCATTCAACTCTGACTGATCTATGGAGAGCATAGGCGTCCGTGAGTTTTGCTGTCGGGCCGTGACCAGCAGCGTCGCGTATGGAGGGAGCGTGAATTGGTTAGAACAAATATATAGATGTTTCTAGAATGACGTAGAGAATGATGGGTGCTACTGTAGCTGCGAATCCCAATGTTTTAGACCGTCCGATGGTGCACAATCAACAGTAGAGATTGCATTATGATGCTTGGATTCAAACTATCAAAATTGCTACACTATATAGGAGTATAGATATAGCATACCTATGATAGTACTCCATGATACCACCCACTATGCACCCATGTTCCAAAACACCACTCCCGCTGACTGTAACTTATTGTATCGAGCGATAAGCTTGATGAGCGACCCAAACAAACAAACAAAAGACCCAAACAAACAAACAAAAGACTGTACCTTATTGTACTTGCTCTTACCCGTATCTTCTCTTTCTCTTTCATCGCGAGTGCAGCTAATTCAGTTAGTCTTCCAATGAATATTAATATTTTGTCTCAGTGATTTTTATGAAGTACTAATTGAAGATTCATTTTTGAAAGATGTCATGTTTCGACTAACAATTAGCACTTTTGAATTCTTAGATTGCTTTTTCACACGATGCACTTCTTTTAATTTATTTTACCACATTTCAATGTGAACCTTGACCAAATAAATAGGACAACAATATCACGATCATATAATACATAAGCAGCATTGTTAGAACCGTGATGGAAAATACTTTCTAATGATACCAGTTTTATATCAAAAAAAATTTATATACTTCATCCTGAAAAATATGTTTCAACTTCATCAAAACTTGCATGTATCTGCAAACTAAACTCATCTAAATACATGTATATCTACATAAAATTGAAACATCATTTTTAAATAGAGAGATATAGATTAATATTTTTTCGAAGATAAAAAACGAAAAACAAGGGTGCATTGTTTATTGAAATGGAGTGAGTAGTATATATAAAATCATTTTAGTTGCCAATGATCTTGTTGAGGTCCTCTATTTCTTGTTTTGCTCAGGCCCTCCGTATTCTCAGGTACGGCCCTGGTGGTCTATGGACCTGTTAGTAATCTTATTACTTTTGACTTCTTTGCACTGCTAATAGATCGGCGGAATTACGGCAAAAAAGAAGAAAGAATGTGTTGGTATTGTATTGCTTTCGATATATCTGTTCCCCCCCCCCAAGCATTTACAGATGGCACAAGAGATTCAAGGATGAAATTGCTCTCCTTGTTCATAAGGCAAAGAGGAAATCATATCATGGGTAGAACATTTTATATATATTTTGCTGTTTGGGATCTATGATCCTTTTAGTTGCTGCTCTCCAGCAACTTTTGTACATATTTCCCTCTTTTTATTAATAAAAAGAAAAAAATACAAAGTGGGGAAACCCAGTGGTCAGCCTAAAAAAAAATTTGTTCGCTAGGTAGCCGTAGTTTTGCACTCAGTTCGTTTGCTGAAATCGGCTCAAATAATGTAGCATTTATAGTTTTATATTCGACCTGTTTGCTCAGGTATGTTTGCTTACATTCGTAGGTGACCTGTTTGTTGAAATAGCTTATCGCTTCTTTGACCATCTATTCCCTCAACAGATGGACAGAACTTGGATATTATTTCACTCATTAAACACACCAACATATTTGAGTGGTATTGAAGACTTCATGAAGCAAGTTAGTGATTTTACTGACGGCGACACAACAAAGGAAGTGATTTGTCCATGCCGTGTATGTTTGAATATTGGGTCCAAGCCTCAACATGTAGTCTCAGATCATTTATTCGTTTATGGGATGGACCAGACATATATCAGGTGGATTAACCATGGTGAACACTATGATCAGCCTGAGATTATTGATCCTCTTTATTCTGATGGTTATCAGCCTGAAGATCTCGTCCAGGATGAGGCTACTGCTAATTTGTTACGGGATCTGTATCCATATGCAAGCCAACAGCCCCATGGTTATCACAAAAAGCCTCTTTTCCATGACCTGATAGAAGATGCTAAGCGCTTAGTGGCCCCTGGTTCTGTTGTGTCAAGATTCGAATTAATTGTGAAATTACTTCATGAAAAGTCATACCAGGGGATAACCAATAAAGCCTTCAATGCAGTTGCGAAGACATACATCGATGCACTCCCTGGGGCTGGACTGCCAAAATCCTTTTATGAGGTGAAGCAGTACATCAAGGTACTGGGACTTGGATATGAGAAGATTGATTTTTGCAAAAATAACTGTGCACTATTTTGGATGGAGTATAATGACCTCGATGAATGTCCAGTATGTAAGGAATCAAGATGGAAACATGATGGAGCTGGTGGTAAGAAAAAGATTCCTTGGAAGGTTCTGAGATACTTTCCACTTGTACAAAGATTGCAGAGGTTGTTTGCTTCAGAACAAACATCTCGGGAAACAAGATGGCACAAAGAGATTCTCACGCCCGACCCTGATTTACTGAGGCATCCTACTGATGGCGATGAATGGAAGCAATTCGACCTGGATCATCCAGATTTTGCTGCAGATCCAAGGAACCTGAGACTTGGCCTTGCTACAGATGGATTCAACCCATTTGGCAACATGAGCAACTCATATAGCATGTGGCCAGTACTAGTTACACCATACAACCAGGCTCCCTGGACATGCACCGATCAGTCGAACTGTATGATGGCCTTACTCATCCCAGGTCCCAAATCTCCTGGGAAGGATTTTGATGTGTTCATGCAGCCTCTTATTAGAGACTTGCAAACATTATGGAAGGGTGTCCCTACACGGGATGTGTGTCAACCTAAAGAACAAAATTTTCTATTACGTGTCTTTGTCTTTGTATTGCACCCATGATTATCCAGCTTTGGGCACTATGTCAGGCAGAGTAACATCAGGTTATAATGCATGTGTTCACTGTGATACAGATCAGCTGGCAGTGAGGATAATAAACAAGATATGCTATATGGGCCATCGCCGTTTCCTTCCAATAGGTCACAGTTTCTGAAAAAATAATAAAAAATTGCAATTTATTGGTGATCAGACCTATGCAAAGACTGAACCGCAGCACTTTACGAGTCACGAGTTGGAGGCGCACCTAGAAGCGGTCAGAAATGTTAAACCAGGAAAACCACCAGCCGCCACAGCAGGTACAGCAGAGAAGAATACAGAAGATGCAGCAGCAGTAGTAGCAGGTAGAAAAAGGAAGAAGAGAGGGGATGAGCTGAGTCTAGCAGCTACCAAAAGGAAGATGGGAGGTGAAATAGCAGCATGTACCAAGAGGAAGGAAATGGAAAATGATAGACCGAGAATATTTTATAAGCGCAGGGCCACTCTTTGGGACTTGCCGTATTGGGCTGGTAAGAAGCTTCGGCATAATATTGATATCATGCACATGGAGAAAAATATATGTGACAGCATTGTCGGCACATTACTCAACATTCCATCCAAGACAAAAGATAGCTCAAATGTTAGGATTGATTGTGCAACATTGAATGTTAACAGGCACTTGCAACTGGATCGTAATGACAAAGTGAACAAAGGCAAGGAAAAACATTATAAATTTCGAGGCGCGGAATTCACATTGCCGATGCCTAAAAGGAGATTATTTTGTGAGTACCTCCAAGGTGTGATGTTCCCGTTCGGATTTGCTTCCAATATTGCAAATTGTCTCAATGCTGAAGGAAACAAGCTCCAAGGGTTGAAAACTCACGATTGTCACATCCTGCTGCAAAGGCTTTTAGCTATTGGCATTAAAGATTTAGTGAAGCCAAATATGTACAACGTGATTGCAGAGTTGGGAAGGTTCTTTAGGGAAATATGTAGTAAAACTCTAAGCAGAGCTGTTGTAAAACGTCTTAAGGTGGACATAGCAGTAATCCTGTGCAAGCTGGAGCTGATATATCCTCCAGCGTTCTTTGATGTGATGGTGCATTTGGCTGTTCATCTACCTGATGAGGCACTTTTAAGAGGTCCGGTACAGTATGGATGGATGTACCCTATAGAACGTCGACTGTGCACTTTCAAGAATACAGTTAGGAACAAAGCTAGACCGGAGGCTTGCATTGCAGTGGTGTATATTGCTGCTGAAGCATATACATTTGCATCAAGATATATTCCTGATATTGAGACCAGATTCAACCGGGGTCGCAGAATTTTGGAAGTTGGAGGATCTGTTTTTAATCATGGTGTTGAGCTAATAGGAAAGAGGACCGAAAAAACATTAGAGCAGTCTGAATTTGAACAGCTGTCTTGGTATGTGCTGAATAATGCTGCAGAGGCTGATGAATATGTTAAGTGAGTACTATGCACACGAAATCCTCAGTTCCTCGCATATACTATGAACTTGTATCAAAATGAAATATATTCAGCTGACTTGGCTATGTTTTGCAGGTTGTACATGGAAACGAATGGAAAGCTATCGGCACGTGGGAGTGGGTTTCAGGACTGGTTTGAGAAACATGTAAGATGTTCAATTGCACTCTGACTTGTCTATGTGTTTTCACATGAGATGACCTCTTGTCTATTTTGTAATCGTAGATCTCGAAACTCCATGCGGAGAATCCAGGCGCTGTTAGTGCTGATCTCCTTGTCCTATCACGTGGTCCAGATAAGAGGGTGTTGGTAGTTGCAGCTTGCAATGCCAATGGTGTCCATTACAGGTCCTATCACGTGGTCCAGATAAGAGGGTGTTGGTGGTCCAGATAAGAGCGTGAACAACATTTGAAGACACGAAATAGTGGCATCACAACCAGTGGAGATCACTTGACAACCAGAAAGAAGAGATCAGAGTCATTTGACCATTATGGTCACATAGAAGAGGTTATTCAGTTGTTCTATAGTGATAAGGTTACTGTCCGATCTGTGGTTCTATTTAAGTGTTACTGGTACAACCAAGATCCAAACAAGGGCAAAGGTGCCAGAAATGATGGGTATTTCATATCAGTCAATACTACTGCTCAGTGGTACAAGGATGATCCTTATATTTTGGTACCTCAAGCGGCCAAGGTACTTTTCTTGGAAGACGGATCTAGAAAAGGATGGCAGTATGTGCAAAACTTTGTGGCAAGGAACATATATGATTTGGATGAGAATGCGGATCCAATAATTGGTGCCCAGCAAGATGATTTCGCTGGTTCTAGGCAAACTAAAGTTGCTGACATTGATGAAACCTCGTTGGATACAGGTATCCCTGCACATGATGGAGAAGTAGATTTCACTGTTGAGGTTAGTATAGTCGACAAAGAGATGGATAAACTGAAGCTACCTGGTGAATCTCAGGAGGAGAATGGACACGACGAGCAGGATGAGACCATGCACGAATATCAGAATGAAGACGGAGGTGATGATGATGATGATGATGATTAGACTCTTGTCTCTGTATCATGCTGTGAGATGAAGAACCATGATTTGTTTTGATTTTTCTATTTGGAAAATGTATGAGTCCTGAAGACAATTATCTGTTGGATTGTAATCCCATGATGACTAATTATTTATGTTTGTTGTCCTACTAAAAGTTGGTCAAACTTAATTGTGTGGAAGTAATCCCAGGCTGTTTGATTCATAGGGTCATATCCCGTAGGAAAATAGAATGATAATAGATCAAACTAATGCAAAATATCTTATAACCACAATCAAATAGAATTTCTCTTGACATAGGATTCAAGTTGGCATGGCATCCCTATCATACAGGGTTTTTATTCATACTATGCTACAAATCGAAAATAAGATGGGTCAGCACTTTATCGCGGCAGATAGGGCAGCTGGCGTTCGTTACAAACCAGGAGAAGATGCACTTCCTATGGAACGGGTGTTTGCATCCCCGGAGACGCACCGTTGTGCGCCGCGACAGCCCCAGCATGCATATGCTGCAGTGGCCGTCCTCCGGCGCAACTAGGAGCCAACTGTCTTGCAGCGCCGGCAAGTTGACGATGAGCCGGTGGTCCACCCTAAGGGTGAGGTCGAAGTGGAGGCCACCGACCCAACGACACGCCTGCTGCCACATCAGGTGCATAACATCGTAAGGCATGATGATGTCCCACTCCTCCTCCGTGAGGTTCAGGTTCTTGAGCAGCCATACACGGGCAAGAATCTCGCGCATAGTTCGCACGACATAGCCCCCACTACGCAGCTCCCTCGGAGGCAAGCCAAGATCCAGCACCACCTCTTCGCAGGGTGTAGTGGCGATATCGTCCTCATCCAGTGGGGCAGGGAGGGGGCCGGCCATCCTCCTGAGCTCGTACGTCCTCGAGAAGAAGATGTGCACTGTCATAGTGTACGGGGACGCCTCGCCCTCGCCCACGGCCGGCGGCTCGCCGACGGAGAAGTCGGTCGTGCTTGCCGACACACGGCAGGCACGGAAGACATGTGGGCCAGACTCGATGATGCGCTCGCATGAGGAGCGCTCTAGTAGGGGCGTCGCCGCCATTGGGGATTCTTCGGAGGGGTGTAGACTGGTGGCTAGTCGACGGTGAGGTGGTTGGTGTGAGATCTCTGGGATGAGGCCATGGGAAGTGGGCGAAGTGCTCGGGACTAGGGACTCCCCTCAACTTTCCGCAGTAGTATAATATAATAATAATAATTGGCGGACGAGGGAGACTAGTCCAGAGACTACCCAAAGTTGAGTACAGTAGTAGTAGTACATCATGTTCGAGGGAAAATGCCCAAGATTTATTATCAAAATTCAAGCTAATTTCGCCTATTTTGTTCTGCCGTTTTTTTCTTGAACACGGTTCTGCCGTTCATTAGACATCATCCAACGGCCTTGGTCTCTGGGATTCGCTGCTACAGTGTCGTCTACTATTTTCTACCCAATTCCAGAAACATCCATAAAGCTATAGATAGCTTTCCTGCTTGTTGGCCCCACCCCATTTTTTAAATCTTTTCTTCCTTATCCCCATAGCAGCTACTTGCAGCCATTGCTACACCAGCGAGGTGATCTCTATGATAGGCACGGTTTTAGTAAGACAACAAGTTGTAGATAGCTAACCATGAGACACATGCCTCTCTGGTTGAGACGACTGATCGAGCTCGCTCTTGTGATTGGGCTCCAATGGTCGAGGTGAGTCACAGCTGCAATGACAGAGGTTTGTGCTGGATGTAGGCACTGGGATAGAATTAATTAGCACAAAGGCATAACTAGCACTAGATGGAGAAGGCATAGTACACATATCGGACACGAAGTCGCGTCTGGCGAGCAGCTCGCATTCACTTGCATCAGTGCGGTACAAGAAAGATGATGAAGAAGGATTGGAGCTTTGAAGGTAGTCAGAAAAGTTAGTCAAAAAATAATACGTGCAAAACTTAACCTGTATAAACGCACATGCATGGATAATTTTACATTTCTGCATGAGAAAGACATGTCAATTTTCAGTTTGACATGGTTTGATTTGTCAAATGGGGAGCGCTGAGCGTCCCCCGGGGGATCAAATCCCCGATCCCCCGGGTGCTCCACCGTCCGATGGACGCGCTGAAAGCCGTCTGATTTAAAACAAACCGGTCAACCTTGCTTCCCTCGTCCCCACGTGGGTGGACCACAGTTCAGGTCGCTTTCGTGCCCTCTCTCCTCATATTGGTGTTGCTTTCGTCTCCGCGAACTCTTGCAGAAAAATGCCGGCGAGGCTCCGGTGACTTGCCTCGCAGCAGCACCTCCTCACCGACTGCAAACCCATGCAGCAGTGGCGTCGGACGAGTGTAGCAACGGCGTCGAGCGATTGTAGCAGCGGCGCCGGGGGATTGTAGCAGTGCCACCGTCAGCTTGTAGCAGCGGCACCCAGGGGATCGAAGCAGCGGCACCAAACGATTGTAGCAGCGCCACCAACGGCTTGTAGCATCGACGATGGGAGATTGTAGCAGAGCGACCCACACCTTGTAGCAGCCGCGCCGGGGGGTTGAAGCAGCGCTGCCGCCGGCTTGTAGCAGCGGTGCCAGGCGATTGTAGCAGAGCGACCCACAACTTTTAGCAGCGTCGCTGGGGGTTGAAGCAGCGCCGCCGCCGCCGTCTTGTAGTCGTGGCGCCGGATAATTGTAGCAGAAACACCGGGCGACTGTAGCAGCGGCGCCGGGCGATTGAAGCAGCGCCGCCGGCCGCTTCTAGCAACGTTTGTAGCGGACATCGATGCCGATCGTAGCAGCAGTCGCCGCTGCAAGTAGCAGATGTCGACACCCTATGTAGCAGACAGCGTCACGGCGACGCCGGTTGCAGCATCAAATCAGCAAAAACACCGGTCTCGCACCTCACAACTCCTTCGACGCCCCCAGAGGCGGCGTGGCCCAACTCCTCCGGCTTCCATGATAGCCTCAACCTCCATACCCCCGCAGGCGTCGCCGGCATCGATGTAGCCTGCAGGAGAAGATGACGAGCTCCAGCTCGTGGGATGCAGGGCCTTGGGCCGGCGCCGTTTGGCTGGGCGGCGGCTGCGACGCTGCTGGGGAGTCGGTCCGACCTCTACACCGGGGATCCAGTCTACAGCCAAGCGCGTGGGGGTGGAGCTTTTGTGATGGAGAGGATACGGGCAGAAATCTGGGAGGGAGAAAAGTGGTGGCGCATAGCTGGTGCTACGGCGGCGCTTGGCTGGGGTGGTGGCTCGCGTCGGCCGGTGCGATTTCTCCATGGCGACGCGGGTTGCTGCGCTCGCGCTAGAAGGAAGAAAAAGGAACGGCGGTGGAGATGCTCAGGAAAGAGATAAGCTCATGTGTGTGGGCCCCAATCCACCGCTGTCTTCGCCAGGACGCGTGGCGCACGCTCGACCCGGAGGATGGAGTCGCGCGATCCTCCGGGGGAAGGCCAGCGTTTTCCTTGTCAAATTTGATGCTCCTTAATGCATTTTAAGTGAAGATTACAGGTTTATTCATTATAATTGCCGATTTTTAACGTTACGTGCAGCTGACTAGCAAACTATAAGTGTGTGATTGCTTGCTTCCAAAATAAGGATATGTAATCATTTTGTATAAGGTAGTACCAATTAGTCGTTATATTGCAGAACTTAAAGAGTTTTGAGAGATTCAACTCGTTGCTACTCCATAAAAATGGTCATGTTGACAAATTTGATCCAGTGTTGAACAGAGCGTAAACATTTCTAAAACTTGAGCATGGAAGAGGCTAGGGGTAAATGCCCCAAGGCCAGCCGAGCCTATCGTAGGTGCCGTCGCGAGGCCGATGTGCTCGTCGCCGGTACGTATCTCCGCTTAATAGGTACCTTAATTTGGGGCGCGCGCGGACGCTGCACTACCCCGAGCTCGAGACGCCGCCGTACCGCTAGCTCGACCATGGCGGCGGCGGCGGAAGGTAAAGCTCCTGCTGACAAACATATTGGGCACAAATGGGCAACCTTCAGTAACCCATGTTCTATTTTTTTTTTGTCAGGATAACCCCATGTACCACCTTACCAATAGAAAAAGTACTGTTCAACCTTCCCCTGTTGGGCCCAATATTTCACTTTTGGGTTGCCAACGAACATCTACATGGTAATTGTTATCGGTCTACTTGCTCCGGCTGTCGAAGCCCAATAACCACAAATGGGCCTTTCTGCTCATGCAATTTCAGCCCTTTTCTAATGAAACACAGATCCTATGATTGGCAAAAAAAAAAACACGGAGATTCTACATAAAAGTTGTTTTTATTTATTTTGAATTATTGGGTTCCAATTTTTGAAACTGCTCATGCACAATATGAAAATCCTTGATCGCTCCATAACCACATGGATAACGGTATTTTTAAAAATTCATAAAGTGGATTTGAAATTTAAAACATATCCTGATAATTCCATGATTTAATCTATCAACTTGCAAGATCTTGGAGCGAAAGAGCTTGTATTAGTCTGCAAAAAATAATCTTTGATAAACACATCGTTAACAAGAAATGAAGGTTTATCGTTCAGAGAGGATGCCATGTGGGACCCATGAGACAGTAGCGTCCTCAACGTTTCAAAGAAAAAGGCAAGTAGCCCGAAAATAGGGGTAAAAAATAAATCCTAGAAAGGAAACATTTATAGTTCATAGAGGCTGACATGTGGGACCGATCTCGCCAAAGATCCTCATCATTTCGAAGTCGGCAGGGATCAGAAGAAAAAGGCAAATAGCCAGAAATTAGGGGTCAAAAATAAATCCAAAAAAGGAAACTTTTATTCTTCATAGAGGATGACATGTGGGACCGACCTGCCAGCAGCGTTTCAAAGGGGGCACGGGATCAAAAGAAAAAGGCAAATAGCCAGAAATTAGGGGTAAAAAATAAATCCAACAAAGGAGTGGTTTATTGTTCATAGATGCTGACATGTGGGACCCATGAGCCACCTGCGACCTCAATTTCAAAGGCAGCATATGATCGAAAGAAAAAGGCAAGTGACCAAAAATCAGGGGGTAAAAAAAATCTAAGAAAAGAAACTTTATTGTACATAGAGGATGACATGCGGGTCCCATGAGCCAGCACCTTACTCAACTTTTCAGAGGCGGCATGAGATCGAAAGATAAAGGAAAGTGACCAAATATCAGGAGCAAAAAATAATCCAAGAAAAGAAACTTTTATTGTACATAGAGGATGGCATATGGGTCCCACTTATACAAGCTCTTTCGCTCCAAGATCTTGCAAGTTGATTGTACATAGAGGATGCATGCGGGCCCCTTGTGTCAGCAGCTTACTCAACGTTTGCAAGGCGGCAGGGGATCAAAAGAAAAAGGAAGTAGCCAGAAATTAGCGGTCAAAAATAACTCCAAGAAAGGAAACTTTTATTGTTCATAGAGGATGACATGCGGGACCCATGCGCTAGCAGCTTCCTCAACGTTTCAAAGGCGGCATGAGATCGAAAGAAAAAGACAAGAGACCAAATATGAGGAGCCAAAAATAATCCAAGAAAAGAAACTTTATTGTACATAAAAGATGACATGCGGGTCCCATTTTGTAGCAGCGGTGTCAATGTTTCAAATGCGGCTTGAGATCAAAAGAAAAAGAGTAGCCAGAAATTAGGGGGTAAAAAAACTCCAGAAATTAGGATGGCATGCGGGTCCCATGAGTCCGCAACTTACTCAACGTTTCCAAGGCGGTAGGGGATCAAAAGAAAAAGGAAATAGCCAAAAATAAGAGGGTGAAAAAATCCAAGAAAAGAAACTTTTATAGTACAGAGGATGACATGTGGGTCCCATGAGCCAGCAGCTTCCTCAATGTTTCAGAGGCTGCATGAGATCGAAAGAAAAAGGCAAGTGACCAAAAATGAGGGGGTAAAAAAATCCAAGAAAAGAGACTTGATTGTACATAGAGGATGACATGCGGGACCCATGAGGTAGCAGCATACTCAACGTTTCCATGGCAGCACAGGACCAACAAAAAAAGAGGAAGTAGCCAGAAATCAGGGGGTCAATAAAATTCAAGAAAAGAAAGATTTCAATTGGGCTGCATCTGGCCGTCTGGGCCTTTGAACTATCTTGCTGGACGCCTTTGGACTCGTACAATTTCAGCCCACTCCAAAACAGGAAAGTCCTATGCTTCGCAAAAACAAAAACAAGGAGATTCAACATATAAGTTTGTTTATTTAATAATAAAGATTTATTTTTTCCGTTTGCAACAGCTCAGAGCGAAATACAATGTTTATTGTCTGCAAAATAATCAACATATCACATGTTTCTTGTACGGGTAGGCTGACATCGGGGACCCATGAGCCAGCAGGGTCGTCAACGTTTTAAAGACGGTAGAGGATCGAAAGAAAAAATAAACCAAAAATCAGTTGGTAAAAAATCCAAAAAAATAAACATTTTTCGTTCTGAGAGGATGACATGCGGGACCCATGAGGCAGCAGCATCCTCAACGTTTCCAAGGCGACACAGGATTTTAAAAAAGGCAAAATATCCAGAAATTAGAGGTCAAAATAACTCCAAGAAAGGAAAGGTTTATTGTTCATATAGGCTGACATGTGGGACCCATGAGCCAGCAGAATCCTCAACGTTTCAAAGGTGGCAGGGGATCAAAAGAAAAAGGAAGTAGCCAGAAATTAGGGATAAAAAATAACTCCAAGAAAGGAAACTTTTATTGTTCGTAGAGGATGACATGCGGGACCCATGAGCCAGCAGCTTACTCAACGTTTCAAAGGCGGCATGAGATCGAAAGAAAAAAGCAAGTGACAAAATATCAGGAGCCAAAGATAATCCAAGAAAAAAGAAACTTTATTGTACATAAAGGATGACATGAGGGTCCCATTTAGCAGCAGCGGTCTCGACGTTTCCAAGGCGGCAGGGGATTAAAAGAAAAAGGAAATAGCCAAAAATCAGAGGATGAAAAAAATCCAAGAAAAGAAACTTTTATAGTACATAGAGGATGACATGCGGGTCCTATGAGCCAGCAGGTTCCTCAACGTTTCAAACGTGGCATGAGATCGAAAGAAAAAAGCAAGTGACCAAATATCAGGAGCCAAAAATAATCCAAGAAAAGAAACTTTATTGTACATAGAGGATGACATGCGGGTCCCATTTTGCAGCAGCGGTCCCAACGTTTCAAATGCGGCTTGAGATCAAAAGAAAAAAGAAAGTAGCCAGAAATTAGGGGGTAAAAAACTCCAAGAAAGGAAAGGTTAATTGTTCATATAGGCTCACATGTGGGACTCATGAGCGAGCAGAATCCTCAACGTTTGAAAGGCGGCAGGGGATCAAAAGAAAAAGGAAGTAGCCAGAAATTAGGGGTAAAAAATAACTCCAAGAAAGGAAACTTTTATTGTTCGTAGAGGATGACATGCGGGACCCATGAGCCAGCAGCTTACTAAACGTTTCAAAGGCGGCATGAGATCGAAAGAAAAAGGCAAGTGACCAAATATGAGGTGCCAAAAACAATCCAAGATTTATTGTACATAGAGGATGACATGCGGGTCCCATTTTGCAGCAGCTGTCAAAAGAAAAAGAAAGTAGCTAGAAATTAGGGGTAAAAAAAACTCCAAGAAAGGAAAGCTTTATCGTTCATACAGGCTGACATGTGGGACCTATGAGCCAGCAGAGTCCTCAACGTTTCAAAGGCGGCAGGGGATCAAAAGAAAAAGGAAATAGCCAAAAATCGGAGGGTGAAAAAAACCAAGAAAATGAACTTTTATGGTACATAGAGGATGACATGCGGGTCCCGTGAGCCAGCAGGTTCCTCAACGTTTCAAACGTGGCATGAGATCGAAAGAAAAAGGCAAGTGACCAAATATCAGGATCCAAAAATATTTCAAGAAAAGAAACTTGATTGTACATAGAGGATGGCATGCGGGTCCCATTTAGCAGCAGCGGTATCACCGTTTGAGAGGCTGCACGGGATCGAAAGAAAAAGGCAAGTGACCAAATATCAGGAGCCAAAAATAATCCAAGAAAAGAAATTTTATTGTACATAGAGGATGACATGCGGGTCCCATTTTGCAGCAGCGGTTGATGTCTACGTGTGCTTCTATTCTTGTAGACAGTGTTGGGCCTCCAAGAGCAGAGGTTTGTAGAACAGCAGCAAGTTTCCCTTAAGTGGATCACCCAAGGTTTATCGAACTCAGGGAGGAAGAGGTCAAAGATATCCCTCTCAAGCAACCCTGCAATCACGATACAAGAAGTCTCTTGTGTCTCCAACACACCTAATACACTTGTCAGATGTATAGGTGCACTAGTTCGGCGAAGAGATAGTGAAATACAAGTGGTATGAATGAATATGAGCAGTAGTAACGGCACCAGAAAAGTGTTTGCTGGCGTGCAGTTGATGCTAGTAATGTTGCAGGAAGTAAAGATGCAGTAAAACAGTAAACAAGCGATGATTGCAGTATTTGGAAACAAGGCCTAGGGATCATACTTTCACTAGTGGACACTCTCAACATTGTAATCATAAAGGAATATAAATAAGCACTTCACTATGCTACTCTGAATTACTCTCTGGCAAGATAACGAACACTAATTCATCATGTAGGCAAACCTTAAAGATGCATTCCCAAGTACTAATGAACACCCCACGCTGTCACTTTGAGCATTCATAGGAGGTACTAACACACCACAATTTCATAGAGACATCCAACTCAAATCATAACTCAGTGAATAAGTATTCTGTGAAATATAGCCTAAGAGACCCACACGGTGCACACACTGTCACCTTTACACACGTGGGACAAGGAGTCTCCGGAGATCACATCAGTAAAATCCACTTGAATAGCATAACGACATCTAGATTACAAAGCTCATCATATGGATCTCAATCATGCAAAGCAATTCATGAGATCATTGTATTGGGGTACAGAGAGAGAGATTAACCACATAGCTACCGGTACAGCCCTTAGCCTCGATGGAGAACTACTCCCTCCTCATGGGAGACAGCAGCGTTGATGAAGATGGCGGTGGTGTCGATGGAGAAGCCTTCCGGGGGCACTTCCCCGTCCCGGCGGCGTGCCGGAACAGAGACTCCTGTCCCCCAGATCTTGGCTTCGCGATGGCGGTGGCTCTGGAAGGTTTCTCGTACCGTGGCTTTTCCGTATTGAAGATTTAGGTCAGGGACCTTTAAATAGGCGAAGAGGCGGAGTCGGAAGGCTGACGAGGCGGTGACACAATAGTGGGGCGCGCCCAGGGTCCAGGCCGTGCCGCCCTAGCGTCTGGTGGCCCTGTGGCCCTCCTCTGCTGGCTCTCGGGTGTTCTGGAAGCTTTGTGGAAAAATAGGATGCTGGGCATTGATTTCGTCCGATTCCGAGAATATTTCCTTACTAGGATTTCTGAAACCAAAAACAGCAGAAAACAGCAACTGGCCCTTCGGCATCTCGTCAATAGGTTAGTTCCGGAAAATGCATAAAAATGATGTAAAGTGTGAACAAAACATGTAGGTATTGTCATAAAACAAGCATGGAACATAAGAAATTATAGATACGTTTGAGACGTATCAAGCATCCCCAAGCTTAGTTCCTACTCGCCCTCGAGTAGGTAAACGATAACAATGATAATTTCTTAAGTGACATGCTACCAACATAATCTTGATCAACATTATTGTAAAGCATATGAGATGAATGCAGCGATTCAAAGCATTGATGAAGACAATGAGTAAACAACTGAATCATATAGCAAAGACTTTTCATGAATAGTACTTTCAAGACAAGCATCAATAAGTCTTGCATAAGAGTTAACTCATAAAGCAATAAATTCTTAGTAGAAGGCATTGAAGCAACACAAAGGATGATTAAGTTTCAGCAATTGCTTTCAACTTGTAACATGTATATCTCATGGATAATTGTCAACATAAAGCAATATAACAAGTGCAATAGGTAAACATGTAAGAATCAATGCACACAGTTGACACAAGTGTTTGCTTCTAAGATGGAAAGAAGTAGGTAAACTGACTCAACATAAAGTAAAAGAATGGCCCTTCGCAGAGGGAAGCAGGGATTAAATCATGTGCTAGAGCTTTTTAAGTTTTGAAATCATATAGAGAGCATAAAAGTAAAGTTTTGAGAGGTGTTTGTTGTTGTCAACGAATGGTAGTGGGCACTCTAACTACCTCATCAACCAGACTTTCAAGAGCGGCTCCCATGAAGGACGTTATCTCTACCAGCAAGGTAGATCATCCCTCTTCTCTTTTGTTTACACATGTACTTTAGTTTAGTTTTTATTTTTTATTTTTTAGATCACACTCCTCCCAACCTTTGCTTTCTCAAGCCATGGCTAACCGAATCCTCGGGTGCCTTCCAACAATCACATACCATGGAGGAGTGTCTATTTGCAAAATTAAGTTGCTTACTGATGAATCAGAGCAAAACATGTGAAGAGAATTATTAATGAAAGTTAATTAATTGGGGCTGGGAACCCCATTGCCAGCTCTTTTTGCAAAGTTATTGGATAAGCGGATGAGCCACTAGTCCATTGTGAAAGTCTGTCAGAAGTAAATGACAAGATCAAAAGATAAACACCACATAATTCCTCATGAGCTATAAAACATTGACACAAATAAGAGATAATAGCTTTGAATTGTTTAAAGGTAGCACATGAAGTATTTGCTTGGAATGGCAGAGAAATACCATGTGGTAGGTAGGTATGGTGGACACAAATGGCATAGTTTTTGGCTCAAGGATTTGGATGCACGAGAAGAATTCCTCTCAATACAAGGCTAGGCTAGCAAGGTTGTTTGAAGCAAACTCAAGTATAAAACGGTGCAGCAAGACTCACATATGAACATATTGTAAGCATTATAAGACTTTACATCGTCTTCCTTGTTGTTCAAACACCTTAACCAGAAAATATCTAGACTCTAGAGAACAATCGTGCAAACCAAATTTTAACAAGCTCTATGTAGTTCTTCATTAATGGGTGCAAAGTACATGATGCAAGAGCTTAAACATGATCTATATGAGCACAACAATTTCCATGTATCAAATTATTCAAAACATTATACCAATTACCACATGCAGCATTTTCTGTTTCCAACCAAATAGCAATGAACGAAGCAGTTTCAACCTTCGCCATGAACATTAAAAGCTAAGAACACATGTGTTCATACGAACCAGCGGAGCGTGTCTCTCTCCCACACAAGGATGAACTTATTCAAACATAAACAAAAACAAACAGACACTCCAAGTAAAGTACATAAGATGTGACCGAATAAAAATATAGTTTCAAGAGAAGAAACCTGATAAGTTGTTGATGAAGAAGGGGATGCCTTGGGCATCCCCAAGCTTAGATGCTTGGGTCTTCTTGAAATATGCAGGGATGAACCACCGGGGGCATCCCCAAGCTTAGACTTTTCACTCTTCTTGATCATAGTATATCATCCTCCGCTCTTGACCCTTGAAAACTTCCTCCACACCAAACTCAAAGCAAACTCATTAGAGGGTTAGTGCATAATCAAAAATTCACATGTTCAGAGGTAACACAATCATTCTTAACACTTCTGGACATTGCACAAAGCTACTGGAAGTCAATGGAACAAAGAAATCCATCCAACACAGCAAAAGAGGCAATGCGAAATAAAAGGCAGAATCTGTCAAAACAGAACAGTCCGTAAAGACGAATTTTAAAGTGGCACCAGACTTGCTCAGATGAAAATTCCCAAATTGAATGAAAGTTGCGTACATATCTGAGGATCACGCACGTAAATTGGCAGATTTTTCTGAGTTACCTACAGAGAATTCTGCCCAGATTCGTGAGAGCAAGAAATCTGTTTCTGCGCAGTAATCCAAATCTAGTATCAACCCTACTATCAAAGACTTACTTGGCACAACAATGCAATAAAATAAGATAAGGATAGGTTGCTACAGTAGTAACAACTTCCAAGACACAACAAAACAGTAGCAAAATAAACACATGGGTTATCTCCCAAGAAGTTCTTTCTTTATAGCCATTAAGATAGGCTCAGCAATTTTAATGATGCACTCGCAAGAAATAAGAGTTGAAGCAAAAGAAAGCATCAAGAAGCAAATTCAAAACACATTTAAGTCTAACATGCTTCCTATGCATAGGAATCTTGTAAATAAACAAGTCAATGAAGAACAAAGTGAATAGAATAGGAAGACAAAACAAGTGTAACTTCAAAAATTTCAGCATATAGAGAGGTGTTTTAGTAACATGAAAATTTCTACAACCATATTTTCCTCTCTCATAATAATTTTCAGAGGCATCATGAACAAACTCAACAATATAAGTATCACATAAAGCATTCTTATTCACATGCATAAAAGTGTCATTACTCTCCACATAAGCATAATCAATTTTATTAGTTGTAGTGGGAGCAAATTCAACAAAGTAGCTATCATTATTATTCTCATCAAGTGTAGGAGGCATAGTATAATCATAATAAAATTTACTCTCCATAGTAGGCGGCACCAAAAGACCACTATCATTATAATCATCATATATGGGAGGCATATCATAATCAACGTAAACTTTCTCCTCAATACCCGGAGGGCTAAAGAGATCATTTTCATCAAAACCGACCTCCCCAAGCTTAAATTCTTCCATAGCATTAGCAACAATGGTGTTCAAAGCATTCATACTAATAACATTCCCATTAGCATGCATAAGTTCCATGGGTTTTTTAATTTTCTCTTCAAACACATCATGTCCTAATTCAAGATAAAGTTCATAAAGATCTCTCATTTTGTTGTTGTCTTCCATTAAGCCTTACTAGTGTAAAACAAGAGACAAAAAGATGCAATTGCAGGATCTAAAGGAAATAGCTTCGAGCACACACACAACGGCAACAGAAAAGTACTTAGTTACCTGGGACCGGAGTATGAGTGCCTTTTACCTTTCCTCCCCGGCAACGGCGCCAGAAAAGTGCTTGATGTCTATGTGTGCTTCTATTCTTGTAGACAGTGTTGGGCCTCCAAGAGCAGAGGTTTGTAGAACAGCAGCAAGTTTCCCTTAAGTGGATCACCCAAGGTTTATCGAACTCAGGGAGGAAGAGGTCAAAGATATCCCTCTCAAGCAACCCTGCAATCACGATACAAGAAGTCTCTTGTGTCCCCAACACACCTAATACACTTGTCAGATGTATAGGTGCACTAGTTCGGTGAAGAGATAGTGAAATACAAGTGGTATGAATGAATATGAGCAGTAGTAACGGCACCAGAAAAGTGTTTGCTGGCGTGCAGTTGATGGTAGTAATGTTGCATGAAGTAAAGATGCAGTAAAACAGCAAACAAGCGATGATTGCAGTATTTGGAAACAATGCCTAGGGATCATACTTTCACTAGTGGACACTCTCAACATTGTAATCATAAAGGAATATAAATAAGCACTTCACTATGCTACTCTGAATTACTCTCTGGCAAGATAACGAACACTAATTCATCATGTAGGCAAACCTTAAAGATGCATTCCCAAGTACTAATGAACACCCCACGCTGTCACTTTGAGCATTCATAGGAGGTACTAACACACCACAATTTCATAGAGACATCCAACTCAAATCATAACTCAGTGAATAAGTATTCTGTGAAATATAGCCTAAGAGACCCACACGGTGCACACACTGTCACCTTTACACACGTGGGACAAGGAGTCTCCGGAGATCACATAAGTAAAATCCACTTGAATAGCATAACGACATCTAGATTACAAAGCTCATCATATGGATCTCAATCATGCAAAGCAATTCATGAGATCATTGTATTGGGGTACAGAGAGAGAGATTAACCACATAGCTACCGGTACAGCCCTTAGCCTCGATGGAGAACTACTCCCTCCTCATGGGAGACAGCAGCGTTGATGAAGATGGCGGTGGTGTCGATGGAGAAGCCTTCCGGGGGCACTTCCCCGTCCCGGCGGCGTGCCGGAACAGAGACTCCTATCCCCCAGATCTTGGCTTCGCGATGGCGGCGGCTCTGGAAGGTTTCTCGTACCGTGGCTTTTCCGTATCGAAGATTTAGGTCAGGGACCTTTAAATAGGCGAAGAGGCGGAGTCGGAAGGCTGACGAGGCGGTGACACAATAGGGGGGCGCGCCCAGGGTCCAGGCCGCGCCGCCCTAGCGTCTGGTGGCCCTGTGGCCCTCCTCTGCTGGCTCTCGGGTGTTCTGGAAGCTTCGTGGAAAATAGGATGCTGGGCATTGATTTCGTCTGATTCCGAGAATATTTCCTTACTAGGATTTCTGAAACCAAAAACAGCAGAAAACAGCAACTGGCCCTTCGGCATCTCGTCAATAGGTTAGTTCCGGAAAATGCATAAAAACGATGTAAAGTGTGAACAAAACATGTAGGTATTGTCATAAAACAAGCATGGAACATAAGAAATTATAGATACGTTTGAGACGTATCAGCGGTCTCAACATTTCCAAGGCGGCACAGGACCAAAAGAAAAAGGAAAATGAAGTAGCCAGAAATCAGGGGGTGAAAAAAATCCAAGAAGAAAGATTTCAATTGGGCTGCATCTGGACATCTGGGCCTTCGAACTATCCTGCTTGGCCTTTTGACTCGTACAATTTCAGCCCACTCCAAAACAGGAAAGTTCGGAATTTTCTAAAAAAAAAGGAAAGTCCTATGCTTCGCAAAAACAAAAAAAACAAGGAGATTCAACATATAAGTTTGTTTATGTAAAAATAAAGATTTAATTTATCCGTTTGAAATAGCTCAGAGCGCAGTACACTGTTTATTGTCTACAAAATAATCAAGATATCACATGTTTCTTGTACGGGGAGGCTGACATCGGGGACCCATGAGCCAGCAGCGTCGTCAACGTTTTAAAGGCGGCAGGGGATGGAAAGAAAAAATAAACCAAAAATATGTTGGTAAAAATCCAAGAAAAGAAACATTTCGTTCTAAGAGGATGACATGCGGGACCCATGAGGCAGCAGCATCCTCAGCGTTTATTGTTCATAGAGGCTGACATGTGGGACCCGTGAGCCAGCAGCGTCCTCAATGTTTTAAAGGCGGCAGGAGATCGAAATAAAATATAAGCCAAAAATCGTTTGGTCAACAAAATCCAAGAAAAGAAACATTTACCGTTCTAAGAGGATGACATGCGGGACCCATGAGGCAGCAGCATCCTCAGCGATTTCAAGGCGGCAGGGGATCAAAAGAAAAAAAGGAAATATCCAGAAATTGATTAGGGGTTCAAAATAAATCCATCAAAGGAAACTTTTATTGTTCATAGAGGATGACATGTGGGACCGACCTGCCAACAGCGTCCTCATCGTTTCAGAGGGGGCAGGAGATCAAAAGAAAAAGGCAAATAGCCAGAAATTAGGGGTCAAAAATAACTCCAAGAAAGAAAACTTTTATTGTCGTAGAGGATGACATGCGGGACCCATGAGCCAGGAGCTTAGTCAACGTTTCAAAGGCGGCATGAGATCGAAAGAAAAAGGCAAGTGACCAAATATCAGGTGCCAAAAAAAATCCAAGAAAAGAAAGTTTTATTGTACATAGAGGATGACATGCAGGTCCCATGAGCCAGCAGGTTCCTCAACGTTTCAAACGTGGAATGAGATCGAAAGAAAAAGGCAAGTGACCAAATATCAGGATCCAAAAATAATTCAAGAAAAGAAACTTGATTGTTCATAGAGGCTGACATGTGGGACCTATGAGCCAGCAGAGTCCTCAACGTTTCAAAGGCGGCAGGGGATCAAAAGAAAAAAGAAATAGCCAAAAATCAGAGGGTGAAAAAAACCAGTACATAGAGGATGACATGCGGGTCCCATGACCCTGCAGGTTCCTCAACGTTTCAAATGTGGCATGAGATCGGAAGAAAAAGGCAAGTGAGCAAATATCAGGAGCCAAAAATTATTCAAGAAAAGAAACTTGATTGTACATAGAGGATGACATGCGGGTCCCATTTAGCAGCAGCGGTATCACCGTTTGAGAGGCGGCAGGGGATCAAAAGAAAAAGGCAAGTGACCAAATATGAGGAGCCAAAAATAATTCAAGAAAAGAAAGTTTTATAGTACATAGAGGATGACATGC
The DNA here is from genome assembly GCF_019359855.2 of Lolium perenne. Classification (NCBI taxonomy): domain Eukaryota; kingdom Viridiplantae; phylum Streptophyta; class Magnoliopsida; order Poales; family Poaceae; genus Lolium; species Lolium perenne. Next base: position 168,341,545 of record NC_067244.2, read on the forward strand.
GGGTCCCATTTAGCAGCAGCGGTCTCAATGTTTCCAAGGCGGCAAGGGATCAAAAGAAAAAGGAAGTAGCCAGAAATCAAGGGGTCAAAAAAAATCCAAGAATAGAAAGTTTTATAGTACATAGAGGATGACATGCGGGTCCCATTTAGCAGCAGCGGTATCACCGTTTGAGAGGCGGGACGGGATCGAAAGAAAAAGGCAAGTGACCAAATATGAGGTGCCAAAAAAAACTCCAAGAAAAGAAAGTTGATTGCACATAGAGGATGACATGCGGGTCCCATTTAGCAGCAGCGGTCTCAACGTTTCCAAGGCGGCAAGGGATCGAAAGAAAAAGGAAGTAGCCAGAAATCAGGGGGTCAAAAAAAATCCAAGAACAGAAAGAATTTTGGTTCATAGAGGATGACATGCGGGACCCATGATCCTGCATCGTAAACGGCTCGATCGGAGAGCGTTGAACGAGATGGCGCGATCGAGAAAAAAAACAATGCCAGAGAGGCTGCCATCTGGGCCCTACATCCCTCGGCGGTGCGGATTTGCGTTGACTCGGCCGGCGAACCCGAGAATTCGAGATGCACCACGTCTCGGGACACCATACGCCACGTTTTGGCCGTTTTCGTCGGGCTAGGTGGCCTCAAAAACGAGAAAAAAAACGTTTTGACATGCACAACGGAGAGACCAAAAATCGTCGGCCATGGTACACCAGCAACCCCGGCGCGACTTCAACTTCGTCGGCCATGGCAACTTTTCTTGTAGTGTAAGCTGATCCACAGGGTAACCTGAGAGCCGATCGAGGCTCGGATTTAATGTTTACGTGTCTGCCATGCAGGAAATTAATCGAAGCAATCCATCACCTTCCTGACCAGGTATAGGTCAGGTGGCACGCCCTCGCATTTAGCCAGGACGCGTGTCGGAGCATTGCGGGCCGTCGCCCGAGGGACCAGGACCCACCAGCAGTTCTGGGAGCCTCCCGGCTCTTCGTGTTGCTCGTCGCTGCTCGCCGGTGAGTTTTGGCAGGCAACAACCGTTGGTCTTATTTTTCGAAGAGCAACCTGGGAGTGCCTGGTGCTGACCAGTGGGGCACCCCAGGGCTGCCCCCCATGAGCCGGCGCGGCCAAGGAGGGGGGCGCGCCACCCTGTGGTGTGGGCCCCTCCTTGCCCCACTAAGTCATCTCTTACTCCCATTCTACTCTCTCTCTCCCGAAAAAACTCGTACCAACTTTCTCTCACTCGCGTTTTTTCTCAAGAGCTCAGGATTCTTCGATCTCTTTGCTCAGCCCAGATTTCAGTCTGAAATTTGGAACATTTGCTCTCCGGTATGTGACTCCTCCGATTATCCAAATAGAATTTTGTTTGGTTAAGTATATCTTGAGTATTTTGCTGTTGTAGGTAACATGTTAAGTGAGCTTGCATGCTTGTTCTAAGTTGTAAAAAATAGTTTTGATGCATGTTTAGTACTCTACCAAGTTCCTATAGTTGTTTCCCTCATTTATATGTCTCCAAATCAACTTTTATAATGTTTGTTGAAAAATTTCAGAAAAAGAAGATGCATAACCATACCTTTGGAGAAGTGTTCGAAAGAGAGACGACAAGCACGGGGAGGCCCTCAAGGGCAGCCACTCGAATTAGACGATCCTATAATGAGGATGTCATCGCACCGAGCTTCGAAGTTGAAGAGGATAATGGAGTTCCTAATGCTTCATCCTTTCCATGCTATGACTTTTTTCGTAATGCTGGGCTGCTTGATGACTTCTTGTTCCTCATCAATAATGTGGGCTTATCTACCTATATGGAAGATGAGAGGAGTCAATACTACATGCTAACTAAAATCTTTGTTGAAAGCTTTAAGTTCAACAACACACACTTCACACCATCAGTTACATTTAGGATTTATGATAGGCCTATTACTATGAAGTTGAAGGATTTTTGCGTTGCATTGGATATTACTCATGTAGGTACAGCGAAGAAGATCGAGAAAAGCCCCAAAGCTTTGACGGAGCTCTATCGAGAAGTTACCAATGATGATGGCCGCGCCATTCAGCGCGGCAAGATAAGAAACATTCAACTCCCTGCCATTAGATATTTCGCTTACTATCTTGCTACTAGCATTCTTGGTAGGGAGAACAGTAGCAACATTTCTAGTTATCATCTTGCTTTTCTAGTTGCTGCACTTACTGGAAATACACCTTATCATCTAGGTGCTCTTGTTGCTCGTCGTTTATCCAATAAGGGGCCTATTTTTGGAGGAATTGTTGCCTCACGTATTATGGCATATCTAGATCTTCCTCTTGATCCCACTGATGAGAAATTAACTCCTATAAGGCTTGATATTGCTGCTATGAAGAGTCACCAATTTGTCACAACTGACTCTAGTTTAGAAAATATTGTCTATAAAATGTTGTTTATTGACGGGGATGAGAGGGAAATCCCTTTGCCGCATGCCAATTTGTTCAGTGTTCACAGGAAACCGTGGTCGCGTTCTAAGGAGGAGGTGGATGAGCAGATGAGGATACATGGTTTCCACCAGCAGCATGACTCCGAGGACGCCGAGCCCTCCTACGGGTACACCGTCACGTATCCTGGTGCGTCTTCCAGCACATACCCAGAACAGGATCCTTCTTCGTCATACTACGGAGGTGCCACTTCATGGGCACCATGGGGTTGATCTCCACTTAGGCCAAAAGCCTAAGCTTGGGGGAGGTATACCGGCATCACTCATTCATTGCATATTACAATTACCGGACACTTGTACATACTTGTTTAGCTTCTTAAGGTGGTTTCTAATAAGAGGGAGATGATATTTGGGGAAGTGCTGTTTGAAAACAGATTCTGGACTGATACCAAAAAATTTGCCAAAAACAGCCAGAATGTTATTTTGCGAAGCCAATTTTTGTGCATGTTCCCCAGGTTATTATCTAACGTTCATTAGTTGAGCACTTTTCGAGTTGAGCAGCGGAAGATTTTCGTAAAAATAGATTACTGCACTGCTGTCAAGTTTGACGAATTTATGCTACTTTGTGTTTATGTGACTCTTTTAGTTTTTATTTTCTTGTTTTTGCTTTGTTTCTTTCCTAAAACACAAAAAGATCAAAAATATTTTTGTTGTTTCTCTTTACCATTTGTTTATTTTGGTTTCTTGTTCCTATTTTGCTATCGTTGGTTTGCTATGAGAAAATCCAAAAAGATTTTGTTTTGTTTGCTTGTTTCCTTTTGTTCTTGTTTCCAATTCGAAAACACCAAAAATATTTGTTATTCTTCTTTGGTTTTGTAAAGTTCATTATGGAGTTCAGCGGTCTCCGGTGGCTGGAGCTTGGTTTTCATTCCATATTATTCAAGCTACACAAGAAAAAGGCAATAATGACGATCTACGACAACTCGACTGTGGTGAGAGGCTGGTATGAACTCTATTTGTTTTCATTTTTGTACATATACTCATCCATGTGAGCATGCTTAGTTGGTTCATGTGAGGTATATGTCATTTAAGAAAGTCTAGTAGTTCATGATCTCTCATGTTTAGCTCCAATTTATTAATATGAGTAGCATGTCATAAATATTTGCTTGCGTTGTTTTATTCATAGATAGGTATGACATTGTGGTATCCTCCTCTGAATAATTCACTTGAATCGACTTGGCACATGCTCACGCATGCATATGACTGAACAAAAGTCAATTAAGCCTCGCTGATTTACTTTGCCTCAGAGTTCTTGTATCACTTTTATGCCTCTGTTAATTTATTTTGTCGCAAGCATGATTATGACAGTTATTGCTCTCTTGATTGTCGCTTCCCAGTCTATTGCTAGCCTTCCCTTGTACTGAGCGGGAACGCTGCTCGTGCTTCCAAACCCCTGAAAACCAAGTTATTCCAAAGTGTCCACCATAAATACCTATGCATGGCATTTCAAACCATTCCAAGTAAATTCTCATGTGCTACCTTTAAACCTTCAAAATACTTCTCAATTTGTGTCGATGTTTTATAGCTCATGAGGAAGTATGTGGTGTTTTATCTTTCAACCTTGTCATTTACTCCTGACAGACTTTCACCAATGGACTAGTGGCACATCCGCTTATCCAATAATTTTGCAAAAAGAGCTGGCAATGGGGTTCCCAGCCCCAATTAATTAACTTTCATCAATAATTCTCTTCACATGTTTTGCCCTGATTTATCAGTAAGCAACTTAATTTGCAAATAGACACTCCTCCATAGTATGTGAATGTTGGAAGGCACCCGAGGATTCGGTTAGCCATGGCTTGTGTAAGCAAAGGTTGGGGGGAGTGTCATCCATAATGAAACTAAAATACATGTGTAAACAAAAGGGAAGAAGGATGATCTACCTTGCTGGTAGAGATAACGTCCTTCATGGGAGCTGCTCTTGAAAGTCTGGTTGACGGGGTAGTTAGAGTGCCCACTATCATTCGTTGACAACAACAAACACCTCTCAAAACAATTTTACTTCTGTCTTTAGAAAAATGAAAAGCTCTAGCACATGTTAATCCATGCTTCCCTCTGCGAAGGGCCAATCTTTTACTTTTACATTGAGTCACCATCCTTTCTTTGAGCACTTTCTTGAGAGCACAACTGTCATTCTTAGTAGAATATGCTTGTCCCAAAATGTGATTAACTGTGGTATAACTTTGATGCTTTTATCTTTGATAATCTCTACTTCCAGTCTTTCCATGAACTTCGAAGGTGCCCGGGCATTTATGTTTTGCTGTACAAATACGGGCAAGCGAGATACCACTTTATCATATCCTTTTATGAACATTGCAATCTTGCTGATAGACATGATTCATGATGCTTATTATTAATTTTTTGGTACCTTTTCCATGATTGACATAGCTATTAGATGACTTTATTTGCATGTATCTTATTATGAATTGCCTAAGTACTTGTCCATATCATGAGAATATTTACATCATATGAACAAATGTGTTCGTGAAAGTTCTTTTATCGCACTCAGTTGTTAACTGAATTGCTTGAGGACAAGCAATAAGCTAAGCTAGGGGGGAGTTGATACGTCCAAAACGTATCTACTTTTCCGAACACTTTTGCTATTGTTTTGCCTCTAATTTGTGTATTTTGGATACAACTAACACGGACTAACGCTGTTTTTAGCAGAATTGCCCTGGTGTCTTGTTTTTGTGCAGAAACTCAACTTTCAGGAAAATTCCCGGGATTAATTCCAATGGGCCTATTTTCACAGAAAATGGACGGAGCCAGAAGACCAGAAGGAGGGGGGCCACGAGGCGCCCACCCCACAAGGCGGCGTGGTGGGCCCCTAGGCCGCGCCGGCCTATGGTGGCGGCGCCTTGGCCAGCCTCCGATGCCCCCTTTCGACTACTTAAGGGTTTCGACCTAAAAACGCACGGGGGTTAGACGAAATTGTCAGAAGACATCCAGAACTCCGCCGCCATCGCGAAACTCCGTCTCGGGACCAGAAACTCCGTTCTGGCACTCCGTCGGGACGGGGAATTGGAGGAGATCATCGCCATCATCACCACCGACGCCTCTCCATCAACCAGCCATGCTTCCCCCATCCATGTGTGGGTAATTCCCCCGCTGTAGGCTGAAGGGGATGGTAGGGATTGGATGAGATTGATCATGTAATAGTCATAAGATTGTTAGGGCATAGTGCCTAGTATCCGTTGTTGGTACTTTTATGATATTGTTGCAACTTGTTATGCTTAATGCTTATCACTAGGGCTCGAGTGTCATGATCTCAGATCTGAACATGTTATCAATTCATGATGATATTCATTGCTTTATGATCTTACCTGCAAGTTGTATATACATATTGCTGTCCGGAACCTGAGGCCCCAAAGTGACAGAAATTGGGACAACCGGAGGGGAAGGCGGTGATATGAGGATCACATGTGTTCACGGAGTGTTAATGCTTTGCTCCGATGCTCTATTAAAAGGAGTACCTTAATTACCAGTAGATTCCCTAGAGGCCCGGCTGCCACCGGCTGGTAGGACAGAAGATGTTGTGCAAGTTTCTCATTGCGAGCACGCATTTAATATATATGGAACACATGCCTATAATTGTTTAGTACTTGGATACTATTTTATTACTATCTGCAAATGCTCTACCTTGATTGTTACATGAGTTCTCTTATCCATGCAGCGCCCGTTCATCCATCCCTGTGCCTACAGTATTTTAATCATGTTGTTTACTATAATCACTACTGCTGTCTTTGTTACACTGCTGCTGATATTTCACTACTGCTACTGCTATAAAACTGTTGCTACTGATAAACTCTTGCGAGCAAGTCTATTTCCAGGTGCAGCTGAATTGACAACTCCGCTGTTAAGGCTTACAAATATTCTTTGGCTCCCCTTGTGTCGAATCAATGAATTGGGTTTTACTTCCCTCGAAGACTGTTGCGATCCCCTATACTTGTGGGTCATCACACCCCTTATCAATATCGGTTAGGTACTCACTCCTTTCATAATTTTTTTTATCGTGATTTTAGTTAAAATTAGAATTAAAAGTACAAAAAAATACACAATGAAGGAGTAATAATTAGGAGCACACACAATGCCCTTTGAGTTGTCAGGGCGTCGCGTCTCGCCCCATCCTTGACTCCGGCCCACGCCGCTTCCATCGACCGTGCTAGATGGGCGGGGCGGTGCTTGATGGGTGGCGGGGGCGGCTGTGCCCCTTGATCCAGCAGCCCAATCTAGGAGAAGCGGACTCCTACGGCCACGGCGGAGGGAAGTCCGACGGCCAGGTCGTGCGGTTTAGGCGGCTGAGTGGCGCGGTGGAGGCGGCGGGGTCGCATGGTGGGGATCCGCTGGATTATTTTGAGGTGGGGAATCGTGGAGGGGCCTCAAAGTTAAAGGATGTAGTTTGTTTGTGGAGCTTTTTGTAAAAAAAAAAATATACTGTCAAAACTGTCTAAGGCCTGAGTCCATCACTTGCCACATCAACAAATACGTTGCGCTACACCACACGGTGACCGTAGATAAGCCTCATAGCCATCTTTCGGTACCGTAGAATGCGTATTCCATTGTATGGTGATGGAGGCGGCTTAGGGTGTCGAGTTTGGTGATGCGTCATGTATTTTACTCTTATTGAATTGTACACGCATAGCCGTTAGGCTCACCATTTATTCAATTGTTCAGGTGGGGAACCCCGGTGAAAGCTTCAATTTTTTTTATTCAATTGTATAAACATGTGTGCTCATCGATTCATGAGTAATTCTGTTCAAGAATCAGGTGCAATAATTTACCACCAGCAAATCAGACCTGCAACTTGAAATTTAGATCTTTCTGAACATTGCATTCATCTAGACATGTCTGCTATTTGATCGCAACTATGGTTAGCTGACGTATTGTGATCGCCGCCCATCACATGGTACCATCGCACTGGCATTTCTTTCTGAAGCTCCGCCACTGCCCAGCTATGTTACGTTGTTTTGTGTGGTAGGTAAAACTTGGATGTAACAACTTTGGGTATGTCAGAAAACTATGAATCAGGTAAACATTGACATAAATTGACAGCCATACGGTCAAAACTCGAACTCACTCTAAAATACAATGAAATTAAACGATATTTAGCTTCCTCCTAAGCATGCTGGGGGGGCAGCCCAGACTAACCCGATTTTTCAGTTCAGTGTCTTAATTCTACAAAATCCATTGTGAACATTCTATGTTGGTAAACATCTGAATTATCAAAAACTAAAACAAACTGATCTTAGACATTCGACAAGTCGGTTAGAGAACCTAATAGACATCTAACATGCAGTCTGATCTCTCCTTCATTCCAATAGGCACATTACGTCTTAGAGTTCACTTGAACAGGACTTATGTTTTGAAGTTGCTGCTACCTTTTTCAGAATTAAGCGCAAAAACAAAAATTATCACCAAGATATTTTACAAAGTTGCATGGTTCCTAGCTAACATAAAGTTGGACTTCATGTAGTCGATGTAGCCAATTAGCTAAATAGAGCGAAAGGAACATAATTCGGTTCAAACCCTAGTATATTTTCACCACGGCATGGTGCACAGGATTCAAGCGTCAAACTTCTGGTGTTGAGAGCAAGCACAAACGCTGATGGATCGAACAAGCTCATCTTGGCGAGGATGTAAACGGTATGGTCATCATTCAGGCTCAGGGTGGGGCCACCGCTCATAAGTTTCTCCAATTTGAGCTTATTCTCCTCATTCACCATCTCAGGCAGCAGATGCCGGAAACCCGGGTCGGTGACCACTATGTCGGATGTATCAAACGTGAGGCCTTCATTCCAAGCATCTGAAGAGATGGGTCTGGTCCATATGGTAGCCATCCAACCTTCATCGTCCCTTCGCTTCACGTTGAAGGCGGGATCTCTGTGATACTTGAGCTCGAAGAACTTGATTACACCATTGTATATAGTCATATCTCGATATGGCCGGATGTTGAACTCGTCAAACTTCCTGCGGAACTGATCGGGCACTGGCACTGGGACGAAGCTTATAGTAGGCTTCTTATCCAACACATTGCATATAACAACCCCCGAGCAGAGATTAATCCAGCCTATCAGCCCATTTCCTGCATATACCACACTTGTGGTATCATTTACTACAAACTTATGCCTGGCATCTTCTGTTTCTTTCTCAGCAATGCAGGCCACCTGGGAGCGCCAAGCTTTCCTGTCGGAGCGGTAGATATGCAGAGTGTAATGGTTGCGATCCTCAAGCATGAAGTAGTCTACGACGGGAAACACCACAGCATAGTCGTCGCTGCCATCGCAGATGGGTAAGACGGCAACCATATCCAGCTGATAATCAGTTGGGTAGGGCCTAGGGAGAAGGTGGATGGATGGAGAACCTGGCCCTGCCCTATAAATGAAATAGTCACTGTACGATGGGTGGATGTCTTCGCCAGAGAAGGGGATATCAAGAAGTGCCAAACCTCCTGCCGCACAGACGACACGAGGCCCTTCGGCCAAACGCTGGCTCCCAGTCAGGTCGTAGCAGCGAACGAAGCAGCGCGAGAGGGCCGGCGGATCACGGAATTGGAAGGACACCTCGAGGGAGAGGCCCTGGCTACTCTCGGTTTTAACAGAATTTGAGTACTGGCATTCACTGATACAACACTTGGGTTCTAAGAGGATCTCGGGACTGCGGAGACGCAGGGGAAGGGGGCCCGGCACGGCGGACTGGCGAGAGCGCTCTGACGAAGAAGACATGGATGTGGAGAGGACAGGCGGCTGAGGGTGGGGAAGCGGCAGCATGGTTCGTGGAGGCGGCACACGGCGAAACATGGTTGGGGGAGGTGGCGCAGGGCGAGAGGAAGAAGGCATTGTTGGGGGAGGTGGCGCAGGGCGAGAGAAAGAAGACATTGTTGGGGGACGTGGCGAAGGGCCAGACGAAGAAGACATGGTTCGGGGCGACGCAGGGCGAGGTAGTATGGGTGTGAAGGGGCAAGGCGGCGGAGGGCGTAACTGGAGGTCGGGCATCGCGGAAGAGGGATAGGGCGCCGACGCAGAAGACACGGTTCGGGGAGGGCGAAATATGGGTGTGACGATGAAAGCCCACGGGGAATCGGGATTGGCCGCCGACGAAGAAGACATGGGTAAGAAGAAGAAAGGCGGCGGAGGGTCTAACTGGGGGTCCGGCATCGGGGAAGACGGAGAGGGCGCCGGCGCCGACGAAGAAGACGGATCGGGGAGGCGGCGGAGGGCGGTCGGAAGAGATTGTGGGGAATTAGGGATTCGATGGCTTCCGAGTCCTTTTTCTTTTACGGCCAATCTGTGTACGATGCGGAACAGGCACCGTAGATTGCAAGCCCAGAAACCATCATCGTGGCCCATTTTGTCATCGGACCAAAGTCGGACGTGTTTGCCCTTTTCCTCGTGGCCCAATCTGCTTGCTGGATCAATGCATGGAGTATCAGTTGTGTTTTAGTGTGCCATCTACATGGACAGCATGGATACGCCTGAGCAACCTAGTCAAGGCTAGGGTTTGAGCAACACAGCGGCGATCTCATCTCCGACGAGGTTCTGATCCCCTGCCATCGTGCAATCTCTTCCTCCACCCTCTCGGGTCGGGCTGATACAAGGGCTATCTCGCATAGCTGCCCGGCCTTGGAGGGCTTGGTAGGGTTTGTGTAGGCGGCAGATCGGTTTTGGTCGAGGATTCTAGGTGGCGATCCGATGGTGGCAGAGTCTTCAACTTCGGGAAAGAAGGGGTTTGAGGTTGAGGAACTGCGCCGGAAACTAAAGCTGAGTGAGGGCGAGCAACAGGGTGTTTTCCTGGCGAAGGAAGAGAGAAGCATTCTCCCGGAGGTGAACTGGATGGCGGTGGCCAAGATCCTGACGAGCAAGAGCTTCAGCGTTGAATCCCTAAAGCAGACCTTGTTCGTCGCGTGGAATACGACGCGAGAGGTGTCTTTCACATCGATCGAGAAGAACTTGTTCGTGTTGCAATGCGGTGACCCAGCATACCACTGCATGGTGTAGTACGCAAGTCGTTGACATAACACAACTGAAACACCGTTTCACTCGTATTACATCCCTCAGAGTGGTACAACAGAAATGTTGGAGATATGCCCAAGAGGCAATAATAAAATGGTTATTATTATATCTTTGTGTTTATGATAATAGTTTGTATCTCATGCTATAATTGTATTAATTGGAAACATTAATACATGTGTGTTATGTAAACATAAAAGAGTCCCTAGTAAACCTCTTGTTAAACTAGCTTGTTGATTAATAGATGATCATAGTTTCATGATCATGAACATTGGATGTTATTAATAACAAGGTCATATCATTAGGTGAATAATGTGATGGACATACACCCATAATAAGCGTAGCATATGATCAAGTCATTTAGTTCTTTGTGCTTCAAGCTTTAATATGCATAGTAACCTAATCCTTCGACCATGAGATCTTGTTAATCACCTATACCGGATGGATGCTTTGATGACACTAAACACTACTACGTAAATGGGTTGTTATAAAGGTGGCATTAAGTGTTCAGAAAGTATAGAGTTGAAGCACTTGTATCAATAGTGAGATTTGTCCATCCTAATGACGGATAGATATACTCTGGGCCCTCTCGGTGAAATGACATCCAATTACCTTCCTAGCATGTGACTGGTTCACAAGGGATATCATATTACGGTACGAGTAAAGGGTACTTATCGGTAACGAGGTTGAACTAGGTATGGAGATACCGACGATCAAACTTCGGATAAGTAAAATATCGCGAGAAAAAGGGAATTGTTATTTTATGTGAATGGTTCTTTCAATCACGAAGTCATTGTTGAATATGTGTGAGCTATTATGGATCTCCAGGTCCCTCTATTAGTTATTAAACGGAGAGGAGTCTCGATCATGTATGGATAGTTCTCGAACCGTAGGGTGACACACTTAAGGTTTGATGTCGTTTTAAGTAGATATGGAATATGGAATGGAGTTCGAATGTTTTTCGGAGTCTCAGATGGGATCTAGGACATCACGAGGAGTTCCGGAATGGTCCAGAGAAAAAGATACATATATAGAAAGTCACTTTCCAAGTTTGAAAATAATCCGGTGCATTTATAGAAGGTGCTAGAATATTCTAGAACCTTCCGGAAAAAATCACCATGGAAGGTGGAGTCCCAGAAGGACTCCACCAACCCTAACCAGCCAACCAAGAGGGAAGGTGGAGTCCATGGTGGACTCCACCACCTTGGCCGGCCAAGGGAGAAGGAAAGGGAGGAATCCCACTTCCCCTAGGTTTCACCCAAAAGGCAGTTTTTGGAGTTGGACTTCAACATGGTTTTGGGGCAACCCTAGGAGGTTCCACCTATATAAAGAGAGAGAGAGGGGAGGGGGCCAGCCACACCAATTGAGCCGCATCACCAAGGGCACCCAAGTCCGGCGCCCAAGTGCCCCCTCTCCCCAACCCTAGCCACTCCCATCCTCCCTATTCTCCCGGGTGCTTACGCGAAGCGCTGGCAGAGATCTCCACCACCACCGTCACCACGCCGTCGTGCTGGCAGGATTGCGAGGAGGATCTACTACATCCGCTGGAACGGGGAGAAGGACGTCGTCATCAACACCGAACGTGTGATCGAGTGCAGAGGTGCTGCCCGATTGTGGCACCGTCAAGATCTTCTAGGCGCTTTTGCAAGCAGGAAGTGATCGACTACATCAACCACGAGATCTATCTTGTTAACGCTTAAGGATCTTCAAGGGTATGATGATCTTCACCTCGTTGCTACCATCTACTATATTAGATCTTGGCTTGTTATTCGTTCTTGCGGTAGGAAATTTTTTGTTTTCTATGCTACGAATCCCTACAGTGGTATCAGAGCCGTGTCTATGCATAGATTGGTTGTACTAGTAGAACACAATGGTTTTGTGGGAGTTGATGCTTTTGTTTTCTCTTGTTATGTGTACTTTGCATCTTGCGGGATGGTGGGATGAAGCGGCCCGGGCTAACTTTACATGACCGCGTTCATGAGACCTGCTGCACGCTTGACATGCAACTTGTATTGCATAAGTGGCTTTGCGGGTGTCAGTTTCTCTCACCATACTTAAGATTCAATTTGCTATTTCAATTGACAACACTTGTATCAGTGTTACGGTTCATGTTCGTAGGTAGATTGGATCCTACTCGAAAACCCTAAACCACGTACAATATGCAAACCAAATTATAGGTGTCTAACTTGTTTTTGCAGGGTTTGGTGATGTGATATGTCCATGATGTGATGATGAATATGTATGAGATGATCATTATTGTATTGTGGCAACCGGCATGAGCCTGATGGTTGTCTTTATATTTCATGTAGTAGTATTATTTCAAAGTAGTTGTAATAGTTGCTACATGTGGTGAACTACCATGACGAGGGCACCATTGACCTTGATGCTACGCCGACGATGATGGAGATCATGCCCGTTGATGATGGATATCATGTCCGTGCTTTGGAGATGAAGATCAAAGGCGCAAAGACAAAAGGGCCATATCATGTCACATTATGAATTGCATGTGATGTTAATCCTTTTATGCATCTTATATTGCTTAGATCACGACGGTAGCATTATAAGATGATCCCTCTCACTAAAAATCAAGATAATAAAGTGTTCGTCCTTAGTTAGCACCATTGTAAAGACTCGTTGTTTCGAAGCATCACGTGATGATCGGGTGTGATAGACTCAACGTGTGCATACAACGGGTGCAAGCCAGATTTGCACATGCAGAAACTAGGATTTGACTTGACGAGCCTAGCATGTACAAACATGGCCTCGGAACACGGAAGACCGAAAGGTTTAGCATGAATCATATAGATGATATGATGAACATGTTGATGTTTGCCATTGAAACTACATCATCTCACGTGATGATCAGACTTGGTGTAGTTGATTTGGTTCGTGTAATCACTAAGACAATTCGAGGGATATTGTTTTGAGTGGGAGTTCACCTAGTTAATTTTAAGAATTAATAGTAAACTCAATTTATCATGAACTTAGTCTAAACTCTTTGCAAATATGTTGTAGATTATGGCGACCCCTACCATCAACTTTAATTCGTTCCTAGAGAAAGAAAAGCTGAAAAACAATGGAAGCAACTTTACGGATTGGTTTTGTAACTTGAGGATTGTCCTCACTGCTGACAACTACTCTATGTTCTTGATGCACCGCTGGGTGACCCACATGCAGAAACAGCTACCGATGAGGCTAAAAATGTTTACCTCACTCGGAAGACACATTACTCCACAGTTCAGTGTGCCATCCTCTACGGTTTAGAATCGGAGCTTCAGAAATGCTTTGAGACCCACGACCCTCATGATATAATCAGTGAGCTCAAAATGATATTTGAAACTCATGCGGCCATGGAAAGCTATGATGCTTCTGAAAAGTTCTTTAATTGTAAGATCGAAGAGGGCAGCTCCGTTAGCGAGCACGTGCTCAAGATGTCTGGGCACGCGAAGAAACTCCAAGACTTGGGAATAATGATTCCTAACGCCTTGGGGATTCATCGTGTTCTTCAATCACTGCCACCTAGTTACAAGAACTTCATGATGAACTACAAAATGCAATGCATGGACACGATGTTACCTGAACTCTTCTCAATGCTGAAAACTGCTGAAGTGGAGACAAAGAAAGAGCACCAAGTGTTGATGGTCAATAAGACCACCAAGTTCAAGAAGCAGGGCAAGCCTAAGGAAAAGGGTAAATTCAAGAAGGGCGGCAAGAAATCTGACGCGCCTCCTAAGAAACCCAAGGCTGGCCCTAGATCTGATATTGTGTGCTATTACTGCAAAGAAGACGGACACTGGAAGCGGAACTGCTCAAAGTACCTGGCAGATCTGAAGAGCGTCAACATCAAAAAGAAAGGTATATCGGATATACATGTTATTGATGTCTATCTTACTAGTAATCGTAGTAGTGCCTGGGTATTTGATACTGGTTTGGTTGCTCATATTTGTAAGTCGAAACAGGAGCTACAGAATAAACGACGTCTAGATTACAAAGCTCATGATCACATAAAGATCACACCATGGGAGAGAGAGATAAACCACATAGCTACCGGTAGAGCCCTCAGCCCCGAGGGAGAACTACTCCCTCCTCATCACGGGAGTCAGCAACGGTGATGGAGATGGCGGTGGAGTCGATGGAGATGGCTCCGGGGAAATTCCCCGTCCCGGCAGGGTGCCGGAATAGAGACTTCTGTTCCCCGGATCTTGTCTGCGACGGCGGAGGAGCTACGAAACTTTTCGTGGGCGGAGGCTGGTATATTTAGGGTTTTCCCGAGAACATGTATAACTAGGCGGCGGATTCAGGTCGGTGGGGCGCCTGTGGGCCCCACACCTACCCTACGCGCAGGCCAGCCCTAGGCCGCGCCTAGGGGTGGTGTGGGTGCCCTGGTGCGCCTCTTCGTCCCCCCTCCGGACTTCGTCTTCGTTTCGGTAAAATATTGACTTCGGCTTTTGTTTCGTCCAATTCCGAGAATATTTCCTGTACAACTCTTCTGAAATACAAAAACAGCAGAAAACAGGGAACTGACACTATAGCATCTTGTCAATAGGTTAGTTCCGGAAAATGCATAAAAGTGCCACGAAGTGTAAACAAAACATATAGAAATTGGTGTAAAACAAGCATCGAGCATCAAAAATTATAGATACGTTTGCAACGTATCACCAAACACCCTAGAACCACACCCTATCAGTCTCGCGTCCGTCTTAACCCATTCGCATCAAGATTCACGCCCTAGAAACCCTCCGCCGTCGGCAGAGCATCCCACCCACTATCGCCGGTGAAATGACGAGCCAAGCCTCGCCGGTCGCCATAAAAACCTCCACGAAGTTCGACACAAAGCCCTAATCCTCAGAGACCCTTCCAAACTCACTCTAGATCTCTCTATCACCCACATCCATCAGTAACCTATCGTCGGCGTCTATCGCATCACCGTCAATAGAAGGCACCTTGGAGCCTTTTGAGTAGCTCAGGAGGTGTGCCTCATCGAGAAGATCATCTGGGTGCAACCAGGAACCAAGGGGAGCCTCCAATCGATGCAATCAAGCCGTTCCCTTCTCCGGTGATTGGACGAAATTTGTGGCCGTGTGGTCGATTCCGACCACCATAACCTCCATCGAGCTTACCATCGTACTCCTGGTGAGCTTACGCACTCCAGCACCCCTTATTCCTTCCTAGACCGTACTCTAGCGTACATTTGCTAAGTCGCCGAAGTTCACCGCCGCAGGAGATGGTCGTCGGAGATGCTCCGGTGACCATTTGTCGGGGGCAACACCATGATACATCCCAAACGTATCTATAATTTCTTATGTTCCATGCTACTTTTATGATGATACTCACATGTTTTATACACATTATATGTCATTATTATGCATTTTCTGGCACTAACCTATTGACGAGATGCCGAAGAGCCGATTCTTTGTTTCTGCTGTTTTTGGTTTCAGAAATCCTAGTAAGGAAATATTCTCGGAATTGGACGAAATCAACGCCCAGGGTCCTATTTTTCCAAGAAGCTTCCAGAAGTCCGAAGAGGAAACGAAGTGGGGCCACGAGGTGGCGACACACTAGGGCGGCGCGGCCCAAGCCCTGGCCGCGCCGGCCTGTTGTGTGGGCCCCTCGTGACGCTCCCTGACCTACCCTTTCGCCTGCATATAGTCTTCATCGCGAAACCCCCAGTACCGAGAGCCACGATACTGAAAACCTTCCAGAGACGCAGCCGCCGCCAATCCCATCTCGGGGGATTCAGGAGATCGCCTCCGGCACCCTGCCGGAGAGGGGAATCATCTCCCGGAGGTCTCTTCATCGCCATGATCGCCTCCGAATTGATGTGTGAGTAGTCCACCCCTGGACTATGGGTCCATAGCAGTAGCTAGATGGTTGTCTTCTCCTCATTGTGCTATCATGTTAGATCTTGTGAGCTGCCTATCATGATCAAGATCATCTATTTGTAATGTGATGACCCACAAGTATAGGGGATCGCAACAGTCTTCGAGGGAAGTAAAACCCAATTTATTGATTCGACACAAGGGGAGACAAAGAACACTTGGAAGCCTTAACAGCGGAGTTGTCAATTCAGCTGCACCTGGAAACAGACTTGCTCGCAAGAGTTTATCAGTAGTAACAGTTTTATAGCAGTAGCAGTAGTGAAATAACAGCAGCAGAGTAACAAAGACAGCGGTAGTGATTTTAGTAAACAGCAGGATTAAAATACTGTAGGCACGGGGACGGATGACGGGCGTTGCATGGATGAGAGAAACTCATGTAACAATCATAGCAGGGCATTTGCAGATAATAATAAAACGGTGTCCAAGTACAAAGCAATCAATAGGCATGTGTTCCATATATAGTCGTGCGTGCTCGCAATGAGAAACTTGCACAACATCTTTTGTCCTACCAGCCGGTGGCAGCCGGGCCTCAAGGGAAACTACTGGATATTAAGGTACTCCTTTTAATAAAGTACCGGAGCAAAGCATTAACACTCCGTGAACACATGTGATCCTCACATCGCTACCATCCCCTCCGGTTGTCCCGATTTCTGTCACTTCGGGGCCATCGGTTCCGGACAGCGACATGTGTATACAACTTATAGGTAAGACCATAACCAATGAATATCTTGATGAAGCAATAACATGTTCAGATCTGAGATCATGGCACTCGGGCCCTAGTGACAAGCATTAAGCATAACAAGTTGCAACAATATCATCAAAGTACCAATTACGGACACTAGGCACTATGCCCTAACAATCTTATGCTATTACATGACCAATCTCATCCAATCCCTACCATCCCCTTCGGCCTACAGCGGGGAAATTACTCACACATGGATGGGGGAAACATGGCTGGTTGATGTAGAGGCGTTGGCGGTGATGATGGCGATGATCTCCTCCAATTCCCCGTCCCGGCGGAGTGCCAGAACGGAGACTTCTGGCTCCCGCGACGGAGTTTCGCGATGTGGCGGCGTTCTGGAGGGTTTCTGGCGACTTCGACTTCTCTCCGTGCGTTTTTAGGTCGAGGCCGATAAATAGTCCGAAGGAGGGCGTCGGAGGCCGGCCGAGGGGGCCACACCACAGGGGCGCGCGGGCCCCCCCTGGGCCACGCCGCCCTATGGTGTGGGGCCCTCGGGCCTCCACCTTAATTGTCCTTCTGGCTCCGTCATTATTCTGGGAAAATAGGGCCTTCTGCATAAATTCCGAGAATTTTCCCGAAAGTTGGATTTCTGCACAAAAACGAGACACCAGAGCAGTTCTGCTGAAAACAGCGTTAGTCCGTGTTAGTTGCATCCAAAATACACAAATTAGAGGCAAAACAATAGCAAAAGTGTTCGGGAAAGTAGATACGTTTTGGACGTATCAACTCCCCCCAAGCTTAGCTTATTGCTTGTCCTCAAGCAATTCAGTTAACAACTAAGCGATAAAAGAACTTTCACGAACACATTTGCTCATATGATGTATATATTCTCATGCTATGGCTAATACTTAAGCAATTCATAATGAGATACATGCAAATAAGATCATCTAACAGCTATGTCAATCATGGAGAGGTACCAACAATTAATAATAAGCATCATGAATCATGTGTATAAGCAGGATTGCAATGTTCATAAGAGAGTATGATAAAGTGGTATCTCGCTTGCCTGTATTTGATTGGCAAAACATAAATGCCCGGGCACCTCTGGAGTTCATAGAAAGACTAGAAGTAGTGATTGTCAAAGATAAAAGCATCAAAGTTATACCACAATCAATCATATTTTGAGACAAGCATATTATACTAAGAATGACAGTTGTGCTCTCAAGATAGTGCTCAAAGAAATAATGGAGACACAACATAAAAGTAAAAGATTGACCCTTCGCAGAGGGAAGCAGGGATTAACATGCGCTAGAGCTTTTCATTTTTATAAAGACAGGAGTAAAATTATTTTGAGAGGTGTTTGTTGTTGTCAACGAATGGTAATGGGTACACCAACTACCTCGCCAACCGGACTTTCAAGAGCGGCTCCCATGAATTATTGCATATTTATTTGGCACTCCTTCCAACCCTTCTTACACAAACCATGGCTAACCGAATCCTCGGGTGCCTGCCAACAATCACAAACCATGAAGGAGTGCCTTTTTATTTTAGTTTTATTATGATGATGACACTCCCCCCAACCTTTGCTTACACAAGCCATGGCTAACCGAATCCTTCGGGTGCCGTCCAACAATCACAAACCATGGAGGAGTGTCTATTTAAGTTAATTAATTCGGGACTGGGAATCCCATTGCCAGCTCTTTTTGCAAAATTATTGGATAAGCGGATGTGCCACTAGTCCATATGAGAGTCCGTCAAAAGTAAATGACAAGGTTGAAAGCTAAACACCACATACTTCCTCATGAGCTATGAAACATAAACACAAATTGAGAAGCATTTTGAAGGTTTTAAAGGTAGCGCACGAGAATTTACTTGGAATGGTTTGAAATGCCATGCATAGGTATTTATGGTGGACACTCTGGAATAACTTGGTTTTCATGTGTTTGGAAGCACGAGCAATGTTCCCGCTCAGTACAAGTGAAGGCTAGCAATAGACTAGGGAGCGACAAATCAAGAGAGCAGTAACTGTCATAATCATGCTTGCGGCAAAATAAATTAACGGAGGCATAAAAGTGATACAAGAACTCTGAAGCAATATAGATCATCGAGGCTTAATTGACTTTTTGTTCAGTCATATGCATGCGTGAGCATGTGCCAAGTCGATATGAATGAATTATTCAGAGGAGGATACCACAATGCCATACTTACTTATGAATAAAACAATGCAAGCAAACATCCATGACATGCTACTCATATTAATAGATTGGTGCTAAACATGAGAGATCATGAACTACTAGACTTTCTCAAATAACATATACCTCACATGAACCAACTAAGCATGCTCACATGGATGAGTATATGTACAAAAATGAAAACAAATAGAGTTCATACCAGCCTCTCACCACAATCCAATTGTCGTAGATCATCATTATTGCCTTTTCACTTGTGTAGCTTGGATAATATGAAATGAAAACCACGCTCCAGCCACCGAAGACCATTGAACTCATAAAGAACTTTACAAAACCAAAGAAGAACAGCAAATATTTTTGGTGTTTTCGAATTGCAAACAAGAACAAAAGGAAACAAACAAAGCAAAATCTTTTTGGGTTTTCTTATAGCAAACTAGCAATAGCAAATAAAGTGAAACAAATGCAAGAAACCAAAACAAACAAATGGTGAAGAGAAACAACAGAAATATTTTTGGTCTTTTTGTGTTTTGGGGAAGAAACAAAGCAAAAACAAGAAATAGCAAACTAAAAGAAACGCAGAAAAGCGAGATGGCAGAAATCTGCCAAAACCTGACAGCAGTACAGAAATCGATTTTTACAAAAATCTTACGTTGCTCAGCTCAAAAAGTGTTCAACTAACGAAAGTTAGATAACAACCTGGGGAACCTGCACAAAAATTGGCAGCTCAAAATAACGCTCTGGCTATTTTTGAGAATTTTTACGGTAACATTCCAGAATCTGTTTTCAGGCAGCACTTCCCCAAATGTCATCTTCCTCTCATTAGAAAACCACTCAAACGAACAAAACAAGTATGTACAAGTATCCAGCAACCATAATATGCAAAGAATGAGTGATGCCGGTATACCTCCCCCCAAGCTTAGGCTTTTGGCCTAAGTGGAGTTCAACCCCAACGAGGGTCGTTGTTCCTTGCCGGTGGGTAATTCATGGAATAGTCATAGTAAAGCTCCTGTGCAGAAGAAAAGCATGGAGGCTCCGCATATCCACCATGTTGATGCGAGGAACTTGCTGCATCGGATGATGAGTTGAGGTGCTCCTTGACCTCCGTGTCGTCTCTTGCATGTTGTCCTCCTCTCTCTATGTGTGCATCCAGTGCACCTTCTGTGACCGACCAATCTCCCCTGGAATCAAGGTTAGACAGAACAGGCGCAGGCAATCTTACTAGTTTCTCAGTTTTCTTAGTTATTCTCCAAACTTTCTTATAAAATATCATCTTGTAATACAGGTTACCCAAGTTGGAGGAATCTGAAACAAATTCATGTTTAATCATAGAGGCTATGTCAAGTTTTTCTATGGGGAACGGAATATCAAAATGATGAGGTTCTACATTATGAAAAGCTAGTAAACGAGAGGCGATGAGACCTCCACAAATTCCACCTTTCTCACGGTTAGTAGCAAGTCTATAAGCTATCAATGCCCCCAAATTATAAGTCTTACTATTTTGCAGTGCCGCAGCTAGAAAAGCCAAATCCGGGATAGAAAGTTTACCACCAATCCTTTTAGCAAGAACGCATTTGGTAATAAAATAGGCAAAGTAGCGGATAGCCGGGAGCTGAATACTAGTGATTTTACCATTATCCCCTAAGAAACTCCTTCCATCGCAAATCATCTTGAAGAGGTCCAAGAGTTCTTGCGGCGATCCCCTTATCTTCTCGCATGACCCCCATTGCGGTACTCTAATTGCTGCACAAAAAGCACTAAATGGCAAGTTGACAGCTTTATTGTAAATTTTATACTGGACCGTGGGGTTAGATCGCGACCAATTGAACTTGAAGTCCTGCACAAAAGACATGGTTAATTTTACATATTTTCTTGGCTCTCCTTCAACAAAGTCACTCAGCCCTGCACGAGAAATTAGACTTTGAACATCTTCAAGTATTCCCGCACTTCTCATGAAATCCGCGCACGGGTAATAAGAGGGGTATACTCCCTCTTCATGATTGACTCTCATAACTTGTTGGACTTCCAATTCTTGCTGGTTCAAGTGATATCTATTCCACTCCATTTTCTGAAATTTCAACAAACAATATAAAAATTTGATTTGGTGACATATAATTGAGGGAAACTACCATAGGAACTTGCTAGAGTACTAATCATGCATCAAAACTAATTTCTACCACTTAGAACAAGCATGCAAGCTCACTAAACATGTTACCTACAGCAGCAAAATATTCAAGATATACTCAACCAAACAAAATTCTACTTGGATGGGTGGAGGAGTCACATACCAAGGAGCAAATGTGCCAAATTTCAGCAAGTAATCTGGGCTGAGCAAAGAGATCGAGAAATCTGGAGCTCTGGAGCAAAAACGCGCGAGAGAGGAACTTGGTACGAGTTTTTTCGGGAGAGAGAAGGTGCTGGGAGGAAGAAATGGCAAAGTGGGGCAAAGGGGGGCCCACACCACATGGTGGCGCGGCCACCTCCTTGGCCGCGCCGGCCTGTGGTTTGGCGCCCTCTGGTGCCCCACAGGTCATCCTCTGGTGCTCCCAGGTGCCTCGTCGAAAAATAGGACCAACGGTATAATTTTTGTGAATTTTTGAAAACTTTGAAAAATGCACATTTCTGGGTATTTAGTTTATTATTACTGGCCAGGAAATTTTTTGAAATCTCCAAATAACTAAGGAACTTTGCAAATTAAAAATGCTACAGCAACTAGAGCAAATGGAGGAAGAAAGAGATGTTGTTTACCTCCTCTATGCATATAAAAGGTATTTGTTAACAAGGTTGATCAAGTCTTGTCACCAAATAAATTTTACATAGCATAAGAAGAAATAAACCTCAAATCAATCATGTTACCTTGAATTGTATTGATATGGATCCAATCACGAGAGTTTGATATTCTTCCTTAGGCTCATATATAGGACAATCAATAGTTCCCACTTTGATAGTTCTCACATTAGAAATAGTATTAACTCCACACGCTTTCTCAATCCTCTTGGGAAAATAAACGGTATGCTCCCTATCATCAACATTGAAAGTAACCTTTCCCTTATTGCAATCAATAACAGCCCCTGCGGTGTTAAGAAAAGGTCTCCCAAGAATAATAGACATATTATCATCTTCCGGCATTTCCAACACAACGAAATCAGTTAATATCAAGCAGTTAGTAGTAACTTGAACAGGAACATTCTCACATATACCAACAGGAATAGCAGTAGATTTATCAGCCATTTGCAAAGATATATCAGTAGGTATCAACTTATCTAAGTAAAGTCTCTTATAAAGAGAAAAAGGCATAACACTAACACCGGCTCCCAAGTCACATAGAGCAGTTTTAACATAATTATTCTTGATAGAACAAGGAATAGTAGGTATACCTGGGTCGCCCAACTTCTTTGGAACTTTGCCATTGAAAGAGTAATTAGCAAGCATAGTGGAAATTTCCTCATTGGGGATTTTCCTTTTGTTAGTAACAATATCTTTCATATACTTTGAATAAGGAGGCAATTTAATAGCATCAGTCAAAGGGATTTGCAAGAATAAAGGTTTCATCCAATCACAAAATTTATTATAGTGTTCTTCTTCCTTTGATTTTAGTTTCTTAGCAGGAAAAGGCATTTGCTTTTGCACCCAAGGTTCTCTTTCATTACCATGTTTCTCAGCAATAAAGTCTTCTTTAGTATACTTTTTATTTTTAGCATGCTTTTCAGGTTCTTCTTCAATCTCTTCTTTATCAGGAGTATCATCCTTATCATTATCTTTTTCATGTTCATTACCACTTTCAGTTTCAGCATCAGAAA
Organism: Lolium perenne; assembly: GCF_019359855.2. Lineage (NCBI taxonomy): Eukaryota > Viridiplantae > Streptophyta > Magnoliopsida > Poales > Poaceae > Lolium > Lolium perenne. Next base: position 168,364,544 of record NC_067244.2, read on the forward strand.
TAGAAATACTATTAGGATCATTAGCAGGTTCAGAGGATTCTACAACATTTTTATGTTTCTTCTTCTTTTTCTTCTTAGAAGGAGCACTAGGTTCAATGCGTTGAGAATCTTGTTCAATTCTTTTGGGATGCCCTTCAGGATATAGAGGATCCTGGGTAGAGACACCACCTCTAGTTGTTACTTCATAAGCATGTTTCTCTTTAGAATTATTCCCTAACAAGTCATTTTGCACTTTAGTGAGTTGATCAATTTGAGTTTGAATCATATGAAAATGTTTAACAAGCATCTTAACATCATTGGAGGTTCTCTCCACAATATCATGCAATTCACTAATAGCTCGAGAATTTTCCATTAAATGATTCTCTACTCTCATATTAAAATTTTCTTGCTTAACAATATAATTATCAAACTCATCTAAGCATTGTGCAGGAGGTTTCGAATACGGAATATCTTCCCTAGTAAAGCGTTGAAGGGAGTTTACCTCAATCATGGATGAAGGGGGAATTATCTCACATATATCTTCTATAGGAGGTAGATTCTTCACATCTTCAGATTTAATACCTTTCTCTTTGAGAGACTTCTTGGCTTCCCTCATATCTTCATCATTCAATTTAATTAAACCCCTCTTCTTCAATATTGGCGTTGGAGTTGGTTCGGGCGTAGTCCAATCATCATGATTCCGGCTTATTTTAGCCAATAATTCTTCAGCGTCGTCTGGAGTTCTTTTCCTGAAAACACAACCAGCACAACTATCCAGGTATGCCCTAGACTCAATGGTTAGTCCACTATAAAATATATCAAGTAAATCATGCTTTTCCAAATCATGGTCGAAATTTGAGCTCTAATAAGAGAGCAAAATCTCGCCCAAGCCTCAGGCAATTTCTCTTCATCTCCCTGGTCAAAATTATAAATTCTCTGCAAAGCAATATGTTGAGCACTAGCAGGGAAGTATTTGCGGAAGAAAACATCAAGCAATTCTTTTGGACTTTTAATAGAATTAGGTGGCAAATTATTATACCAAGTTTTAGCATCATCCTTTAATGAGAATGGAAAGATTTTAGCAACAAAGTAAGTACGCATCTTGACATCATCAGAAAACAAGCTACTTAGAGTAGATAACTCAGTCATGTGTTCAACAGCACTTTCTTTTTCAGTACCACAAAAGGGTGTTTTCTCAACAATAGCTATATGAGATAGATCAAGAGAAAAATCATAATCTTTATCCTTAATGTTTATAGGAGATGTGGCAAACTTAGGATCAGGAGATAGTTTATATCTAACAGCATGTTCTGCAAGCAACTTTTTAATTTTTCTTGCATCAGTAGTAGCATTGCATTTTTCAATAAAATCATCATTAAGCTCCACATAATCTTCATCAGGATCATCACTAAAATAATCAAGTTCAGGTGAACTAACAGGTGTAGTAGCATTAGGAGTTTCAGTATTTTCTATTTGTCTAGACCTAGCAATTGTAGCATCTAGAAAGGATCCCAATGAACCAATATCATCAAGCACAGCAGAAACATTATCAATATTATGAGAGTTTTCAGATTCAGCAGAAGTACCCGCATGTGAAGCATGCGGCGGTGAAACAAGTTTATCAATCACAGATGGTGAATCAAGAGCAGCAGAGGTATTCAGAATTGTACCTTTTCTTGTAGTGGATGGTAATATGGCGATCTTAGTATCGCGAGGTTTACCCATAATGGAGAATTTGCAGCGAACAATATTAATCCAAGTGAACTTCCAAATAAAGCTATGCTCCCCGGCAACGGCGCCAGAAAATAGTCTTGATGACCCACAAGTATAGGGGATCGCAACAGTCTTCGAGGGAAGTAAAACCCAATTTATTGATTCGACACAAGGGGAGACAAAGAACACTTGGAAGCCTTAACAATGGAGTTGTCAATTCAGCTGCACTGAAACAGACTTGCTCGCAAGAGTTTATCAAGAGTAACAGTTTTATAGCAAGATGGCAGTAGTGAAATAACAAAGCAGAGTAACAAAGACAGCGGTAGTGATTTTAGTAAACAGCAGGATTAAAATATCGTAGGCACGGGGACGGATGACGGGCGTTGCATGGATGAGAGAAACTCATGTAACAATCATAGCAGGGCATTTGCAGATAATAATAAAACGGTGTCCAAGTACAAAGCAATCAATAGGCATGTGTTCCATATATAGTCGTGCGTGCTCGCAATGAGAAACTTGCACAACATCTTTTGTCCTACCAGCCGGTGGCAGCCGGGCCTCAAGGGAAACTACTGGATATTAAGGTACTCCTTTTAATAAAGTACCGGAGCAAAGCATTAACACTCCGTGAACACATGTGATCCTCACATCGCTACCATCCCCTCCGGTTGTCCCGATTTCTGTCACTTCGGGGCCATCGGTTCCGGACAGCGACATGTGTATACAACTTATAGGTAAGACCATAAACAATGAATATCTTGATGAAGCAATAACATGTTCAGATCTGAGATCATGGCACTCGGGCCCTAGTGACAAGCATTAAGCATAACAAGTTGCAACAATATCATCAAAGTACCAATTACGGACACTAGGCACTATGCCCTAACAATCTTATGCTATTACATGACCAATCTCATCCAATCCCTACCATCCCCTTCGGCCTACAGCGGGGGAATTACTCACACATGGATGGGGGAAACATGGCTGGTTGATGTAGAGGCGTTGGCGGTGATGATGGCGATGATCTCCTCCAATTCCCCGTCCCGGCGGAGTGCCGAACGGAGACTTCTCGGCTCCCGCGACGGAGTTTCGCGATGTGGCGGCGTTACGGAGGGTTTCGCGACTTCGACTTCTCTCCGTGCGTTTTTAGGTCGAGGCCGATAAATAGTCCGAAGGAGGGCGTCGGAGGCCGGCCGAGGGGGCCACACCACAGGGCCGCGCGGGCCCCCCCTGGGCCGCGCCGCCCTATGGTGTGGGGCCCTCGGGCCTCCACCTTAATTGTCCTTCTGGCTCCGTCATTATTCTGGGAAAATAGGGCCTTCTGCATAAATTCCGAGGATTTTCCCGAAAGTTGGATTTCTGCACAAAAACGAGACACCAGAGCAGTTCTGCTGAAAACAGCGTTAGTCCGTGTTAGTTGCATCCAAAATACACAAATTAGAGGCAAAACAATAGCAAAAGTGTTCGGGAAAGTAGATACGTTTTGGACGTATCATAATGCTACATGTTGTGTTTGTTGGGATCCGATGAATATTGAATACTATGTCAAGTTGATTATCAATCTATCATATATGTTATTTATGTTCTTGCATGCTCTCCGTTGCTAGTAGAGGCTCTGGCCAAGTTCATACTTGTGACTCCAAGAGGGAGTATTTATGCTCGATAGTGGGTTCATGCCTCCATTAAATCTGGGATAGTGACAGAAAGTTCTAAGGTTGTGGATGTGCTGTTGCCACTAGGGATAAAACATCGATGCTTTGTCTAAGGATATTTGTGTTGATTACATTACGCACCATACTTAATGCAATTGTCTGTTGTTTACAACTTAATACCAGAAGGGGTTCGGATGATAACCTGAAAGTGGACTTTTTAGGCATAGATGCATGCTGGATAGCGGTCTATGTACTTTGTCGTAATGCCCTGATTAAATCTCATAGTACTCATCATGATATATGTATATGCATTGTTATTCCTTCTTTATTTGTCAATTGCCCAACTGTAATTTGTTCATCCAACATCTGTTTATCTTATGGGAGAGACACCACTAGTGAACTGTGGACCCCAGTCCTATTCTTTACATCTGAAATACAATCTACTGCAATTGTTCTTTACTGTTCTTCGCAAACAATCATCATCATCCACACTATACATCTAATCCTTTGTTTACAGCAAGCCGGTGAGATTGACAACCTCACTGTTACGTTGGGGCAAAGTACTGTGATTGTGTTGTGCAGGTTCCACGTTGGCGCCAGAATCCCTGGTGTTGCGCCGCACTACACTCCGCCACCAACAACCTTCAACGTGCTTCTTGGCTCCTACTGGTTCGATAAACCTTGGTTTCTTTCTGAGGGAAAACTTACTGCTGTGCACATCACACCTTCCTCTTGGGGTTCCCAATGGATGTGTGTCTCACGCGCATCACACCACCATATGCTTCCCCATCGTCTCATCGTTCGAATGACACTAACCGCTGGTCCGCGGAAGCCATGTAGCGGCGGCACCGTCATCGCCTGACCGCCGGTGTCAAGCCGTCGGCAAGAGGCTGACGTGGCCTGAGAGGTCCATGGTTAGTATGACTCGGTCAAGCCACGTGGCCACTGACCTGGCTTAGGTCCCACATGTCTCTGTGTAGGGTTAGATCCAACCCGGGTACAAATCGTATTTGTTATTTAATTTTAATTCAAGGAAATATCTGAAACTTTGCAAATGCATATAAAATTCATTTCAATTCAGAAAAATACAAATGAGATATCAAAATTCTTACAAAAATAAACTATATCCAATAAAAATATAATATGAATTTTTTTATTGAAATGAAAATTTAGTTATTTAACCTTTGTTAATTATTATGCCTTTTCTTTTATCCCAAATACAATTAAAATTAAATAATTAGTTAAATTTCATAAATAAATAATAACCATTTAGTAAATAAATAAAACACCAAAAGTAATTTTATTTTATCATATTATCATCAACTTAAATGTTAGGGATATTTTAAAAACCCTAAATTGCACTTACTTATTTATCATTTCTATAAATAGTAATAAAATAAGAAAAATGTTAAAAACTAATATTTATTTGTAGTCAAAATTTATTCATTCACTTAAACCTTTTTAGTCAACAGGTAATTACTTTAAAATTTAATAACAACCATAAAACCCTAATTCCATGAATTAAACCCTAAATAGTATGCATATTAATTATTAAATCTTTAAAAATAATAAAATGTTAAGTCCATTATTATTTTTGTTCCAAAGTTATTAATAACTTCAACTTTATTACCAAATTATTATCTTAAGAATTGTATCCCAATTTCATACTTCACCCTTAGCTAATATGCAACATATGAACTTCACCCTTGGTTAATTCTTTATGTGATCATATGAACTTCACCCTTACTTATAGATCCTTAATATGCAACAAATAAATGCATGTTCATGATTTACTAAAATAAAACAAGCCAAATACAAATGTAGTTATTATTTCATGTCTTCTTGGTTAATAGACCTTATATGATTCCTTGATGGTGAACCTTAACTTGTTAATTCTGGTGATCACCCTTAATCGTCATTAAGTAGTGTCACACCACCTTGATTAACTAAAGCAACAACCCTATGTAGTAATTCACTTTATATGCTCATGCTTAACTAAACCATGTAACTACTAGATGATTATGAAACCTCTTGTTTTAGATCCATTTAATACCTATCCAAGGAACTAAATTGGGAATCCTCTAGTGAACTCTAGAAGCACATAGCTCCTATTTGTAGTAGTTCTTGTTCATTCATAAACATGTTCTTCAAAAGTTATTCTTTTGAAGTAAATAACAAGTAAACCATATAAGCAAATAGTTCCTACTTTAAATACTTATTGATTCTTATGTAACATGTTCTTCAAAAGTTATTCTTTGAAGTATATAATAAGTAATCATCAACCATTCCTAATAGGACTTAAAACTAACAACTGCTCTTTACATGTTATGCAACCACTATTCATTTGTTTGTATGATTGTTATGATGCATTATACCACTTGTTTATGATACTAAGATAACCAAACACTAATAAGAACCTTGTTGGTGGAACCATTCTAAAAGTGCAACACACCCTAAAGAAATCGTTACAACTCACCACTCCTAAATCATCGGGGTTAGGTTATGCTTAGAGCGATTGCATTTCATACTTATGCATTATAGCATCCTTTCCAGTTCTTCAAACATTGTCCTTACCAGACAATGATGGTATTTCATAATTTGGAGTTATATCATCTCGAAGCTCTTGCCTGTATAATCTTGCAGTCAAGAAAGGCAAGTTCATCACTTGCTCATGCCATTTGATTATTTTTATCAAATTATGTGCAAATTAAGTACTAACTTATAACTCCTGCATTGAAAAGCAAAAGATTACTTTACAATTATGAATATGACTATGTGGTGGGCAATGGAACCATGGTTTCAGATGATGGTGGAGGTTCCATTGCAACTGGGAAAGTATTCACAAAGGATTAACAACGAATGTTGTCCAGTGATTCCAACGCCATATATACGTGTTAACCATAAGATCTATAATGGCTCTGGGAAGCCAGTTGTATCTTCTTCCTTTCGCATATCAACGGATGCCTATTTGTCGTAGCCGTGTGGGTGCTGTTGGTCCCACGGTAAGGTTGAGAGGCCATTAAGATCTCCGGTCCCAGGTGGACGTCTTGTGCAATAGGGTCTACGATGGATTGTGATAAGGGGTGGCCCGATCTTCTCAGTAAGCGAGGTGGATGGTGATGAACACGCGATGGACACAGCGGAGATACACGACGATGAAGTGGAAGATAACTTGTATGACGCAACGAGATCTCTCGATTGGTCCCTGTCGCCAATGCAACAGCTCTCAACCCTGCCAAATATTCGCAACTCCACACACTTAAACACGTAGCCGCCGACCACGAAGCGGTAAGTTGCAACCTTCTAATTTTCAATGGAACAGCAGATCACACAAGACTTTCAGATCTACACCAAATCAAGCAATATGGTGTAGGGATTCAATAGTTTTGCATAGCAAACAACTAAGAACTAGGGTTTATATTAAACGTGGTCTAAACCTAATTGGGGGGCGTCCTGGGCACTTACATAGGGGTTCAGGACGACCTCAGGTCGAAAAGATACAAAAATAACCAACCCAGAATAGATCTGGTCGAGACACACTCGGACTCGGCCGGCCTGGGGGCCGGTCGACCGGGCCTAGGATCGGCCGGTCCGTTTTGGACTGGGCCAGGGACCGGATGGCGACCGGGCGGGCGTCCAAGCTTACAGGATACACCCCGGCTGGCACAAGCGTGGGACTCGGGTTGGACCGGGCTAATCCAGCGTGGGAGTCGGTCGGACCGAGCCTGGGGCCGGGCGACCCGGCGGCATGGCCGGTTGACCGGGCTGGGCGCCGGCCTGAACATCTCCTCCTCTCGCGCATGCCTCCCGCTCCTCCCTCGCGCGTCCATGGGATGTCTTCATGTCCAGCTCCATGTCCAACTTCACGTCCATATACTTGTCCAGCTGCTCCTCTCCTCCTCGTGTGATGCTTGCTCCTTCTTCATACCTGATCATACATAAGTAATACCACTTAGGCAGTATAAAGTTCTCGTCGATCAAAGTATAATTAGGAACAAATTCACATGTTGTTTAAGTAGCTTCGCACGGGCTCGTGTGATTGGTCCAATACTAACTTCATTGGACTTGAGATTCACAACAGGATCATCTTCAACTTGTAATGACGGAGGTAGTAGTGAGGTAGGGATCTCCTCATCATCTCCCCCTTCAAAAGGCGTCGACCTCGACGCTCCAAGGTCTTCTCTGTCATATGGTGTCAAATCAGCCACATTGAAAGAATTGCGGACACCAAACTCATCAATTGGAAGATCTATCGAGTATGCATTATCATTGATCTTGGCAAGCACTTTGTAAGGACCAGCACCACGAGGAAGCAACTTGGACTTCCGCAGCTTTGGGAACCTATCCTTGCGAAAATGTACTCAGACCATATCACCAGGCTTGAACAATATCTCCTTGCGCTTCTTATTCATCCTTGCAGCATTGCTCTTGCCTTTCTTCTCTATCAACTCTTTAGTCTTCACATGAATCTTTCGCACAAAATCTGCTCTCTTGGATGCCTCCATATTGACTCTCTCATGTATGGGTAGAGGCAACAAATTAAGCGGAGTAATGGGTTTGAAACCATACACCACCTCAAAGGGACACAGCTCTGTGGTAGATTGTACCGCCCTGTGATGACCCACAAGTATAGGGGGTGTATCGTAGTACTTTCGTAAATAAGAGTGTCGAACCCAACGAGGAGCAGAAGGTGTTGACAAGCAGTTTTGATGAAGGATTCACTGTAAATGCTCACAGACAAGTTTTCAGGAGGTTTTGATATAGCAGATAAATAAAATACAAGTAAGTAAAATGCGAGAATAATAATTGCAACAAGTGGCCCAATCCTTTTTAGCACAAAGGACAAGCCGGTTTGTTTACTTATGATGACCAAACGTTCTTGAGGACACACGGGAATTTAGTCTAGTGCTTTCGATTCATATAGTTGATTAATCTTCATTGTTTTGATAAGTGTTGTGTGGGTGAACCTATGCTAATGCACCGCCCTTCCTAGGACTAATACATACTTGTGATTAAACCCCTTGCAAGCATCCGCAAATACAAGAAAGTAATTAAGATAAATCTAACCACAGCCTTAAACTCTGAGATTCTGCTATCCCTCATGCATCGATATACCAACGGGGGTTCAGGTTGTTGTCACTCCGGCAACCCCACAATTAGCAAACGAATACAAGATGCATTCCCCTAGGCCCATAAAGGTGAAGTGTCATGTAGTCGACGTTCACATGACACCACTAGAAGAATAACACCACAACTTAAATATCAAACCATTAAATATTACTCAACATAGTTCACTACTAACATTTAGACTTCACCCATGTCCTCAAGAACTAAACGAACTACTCACAAGACATCATATGGAACATGATTAGAGGTGATATGATGATGGATAACAATCTGAACAGAAACCATGATTCAACGGTTTCACTCAATAGCATCAATAACAAGGAGTACTCAACACCGGGAGAGTTTCCCCTATGGAATACTCAAGATTCAACCCTAGATGTTACAGCGGAGACGAGGTGCAGCGGTGGAGATGACAGTGTCGGTGGTGGAGATGATGATGATGATGATCCCAATGAAGTCCAGCTCGATGACGGTGACGATGGCGACGATTTCCCCCCTCCGGGAGGGAATTTCCCCGGTAGATTTCTGCCTGCCGGAGAGCTCTTTTCTCTCTGGTGTTTTCCGCCTCGAGGAGGTGGCAATGACTATCCTCGATGTTCCCCCGCACCTTAGGCTTTCTGGGAGATGAAGTACGCGAAAGGGCGATGGCCGAGGGGGTCGTGGGCCCCCTCCCCACGTGGCGGCGTGTCGGCATTGGTGGCCGCGCCGGCCCATGGGGAGGGCCCATGGCGGCCCTCCTCAGCCTCCCCTTTTGGCTGGCTCCATCATCTGGAAAAATAGGAGCTTCGGTATATTTCCGTCAATTGTTGATCTTCAGAAATATTGTATCCTGACAGTGCTTTTTCCAGCAGAATTCTGACTCCGGTGAGTAATTCTCCAATAATCATGAAACATGCAAAATAGGTGAAATAACATAAGTATCATCTCTAAATATGAAATATATCAATGAATAACAGTAAATTATGATATAAAATAGTGATGCAAAATGGACGTATCAACTCCCCCCAAGCTTAGACCTCGCTTGTCCCCAAGCGAAACTGAACTCAGTAAACAAGACCACATGTTTATGGAGTGAAGAGTCGATAAATAAAATACGGACAAGAAGCATCACATTTATTAATTCACACAAGACATTCTAGTAAACAACTTCCTCATATAACTCAACTTGAAACATGTAAAGGGAAATCACAAATAAAGGTGCATAGGAAATCATAATTGGTGATGGCAAACTTCGTTCTTGGTCAAAGAACAATTAACAGATTGTACTTATCTTTTGAGCAGAGCCTTTATATTAGAGCTTATATGGCAAAACTTACATGCTCAATCATAACAATCTCCTCATAATCATTGATAACCTTCAAAGTCATATTCATTCAGATAAAATTTGTACTAAACAAAAAAGAATAAAAGACATGATTAAATAGATCACAATATAAATGGTTGGATCACAACAACTCAATTGCTTGCTTGAGATAGAGGGAAATAGGTTTACTGACTCAACATAAAAGTAAAAGATAGGCCCCTCGCAGAGGGAAGCATGGATTAAATCATGTGCTAGAGCTTTTTAAGTTTTGAAATCATAAAGAGAGCATAAAAATAAAGTTTTGAGAGGTGTTTGTTGTTGTCAACGAATGGTAGTGGGCACTCTAACCCCCTTGTCAAACAGACTTTCAAAGAGCGGCTCCCATGAAGGACGTTATCTCTACCAGCAAGGTAGATCATCCCTCTTCTCTTTTGTTTACACATGTATTCTAGTTTTATTTATAGATGACACTCCTCCCAACCTTTGCTTTCATAAGCCATGGCTAACCGAATCCTCGGATGCCTTCCAACATTTCACATACCATTGGATAAGCAGATGCATATGCCACTAGTCCATTGGTGAAAGTCTGTCCAACAAGATTGAAAGATAAAACACCACATACTTCCTCATGAGCTATAAAACATTGACACAAATAAGAGATAATAACTTTTGAATTGTTTAAAGGTAGTGATGACCCACAAGTATAGGGGGTGTATCGTAGTACTTTCGATAAATAAGAGTGTCGAACCCAACGAGGAGCAGAAGGTGTTGACAAGCAGTTTCGATGAAGGATTCACTGTAAATGCTCACAGACAAGTATTCAGGGGGTTTTGATATAGCAGATAAATAAAGTACAAGTAAATAAAATGCGAGAGTAATAGTTGCAGCAAGTGGCCCAATCCTTTTTAGCACAAAGGACAAGCCGGTTTGTTTACTTATAATGACCAAACGTTCTTGAGGACACACGGGAATTTAGTCTAGTGCTTTCGCTTCATATAGTTGATTAATCTTCATTGTTTTGATAAGTGTTGTGTGGGTGAACCTATGCTAATGCATCGCCCTTCCTAGGACTAATACATACTTGTGATTATACCCCTTGCAAGCATCCGCAAATACAAGAAAGTAATTAAGATAAATCTAACCACAGCCTTAAACTCTGAGATCCTGCTATCCCTCCTGCATCGATATACCAACGGGGGTTCAGGTTGCTGTCACTCCGGCAACCCCACAATTAGCAAACGAATACAAGATGCATTCCCCTAGGCCCATAAAGGTGAAGTATCATGTAGTCGACGTTCACATGACACCAAAAGAATAACACCACAACTTAAATATCAAACCATTAAATACTACTCAACATAGTTCACTACTAACACTTAGACTTCACCCATGTCCTCAAGAACTAAACGAACTACTCACGAGACATCATATGGAACATGATCAGAGGTGATATGATGATGAATAACAATCTGAACATAAACCTTGGTTCAATGGTTTCACTCAATAGCATCAATAACAAGGAGTAATCAATACCGGGAGAGTTTCCCCTATGAAATAATCAAGATTCAACCCTAGATGTTACAGCGGTGACGAGGTGCAGCGGTGGAGATGACGGTGACGGTGGTGGAGATGATGGTGATGATGATCCCAATGAAGTCCAGCTCGATGACGGTGACGATGGCGTCGATTTCCCCCTCCGGGAGGGAATTTCCCCGGCGGATTTCAGCCTGCCGGAGAGCGCTTTTCTCTCTGGTGTTTTCTGCCCCGCAGAGGCCGCTGTGTCTCCTCGCGATTATCCCCAGCACCTTAGGTTTTCGGGTAGATGAAGTACGCGAAAGAGAGGCGGCCGAAGGGGGCTGTGGGCCCCCTCCCCACAAGGCGGCGCGGCCAGGGCAGGGCCCGCACCGGCCTATGGGGGGCCTATGGCGGCCCTCCTCGGCTCCTCCTTTTGGCTGGCTCATTCTTCTAGAAAATAAGATCTTCGGTGTAATTTCCGTCAATTCTTGATCTCCAGAAATATTGCATTCTGACGGTGCTTTTTCCAGCAGAATCATGACTCCGGTGAATGATTCTCCAATAATCATGAAACATGCAAAATAGATGAAATAACATAAGTATCATCTCTAAATATGAAATATATCAATGAATAACAGTAAATTATGATATAAAATAGTGATGCAAAATGGACGTATCAACTCCCCCCAAGCTTAGACTTCGCTTGTCCCCAAGCGAAACTGAACTCAGTAAACAAGACCACATGTTTATGGAGTGAAGAGTCGATAAATAAAATACGGACAAGAAGCATCATATTAATTCACACAAGACATTTCAGTGAACAACTTCCTCATATAATTCAACTTGAAACAAGTAGAAGGAAATCACAAATAAAGGTACATAGGAAATCATAATTGGTGATGGCAAACTTCGTTCTTGGTCAGAGAACAATTAACAGATTGTACTTATCTGTCGAGCAGCGCTCTTATATTAAAGCTTATACGGCAAAACTTGCATACTCAATCATAATAATCTCCTCATAATCATTGATAACTTTCAAAGTTATATTCATTCAGATAAAACATGTACTAAACAAGAAAGAGTAAAAGGCATGATTAAATAGATCACAATATAGATGGTTGGATCACAACAACTCAATTGCTTGCTTAAGATGGAGGGAAATAGGTTTACTGACTCAACATGAAAGTAAAAGATAGGCCCTTTGCAGAGGGAAGCAGGGATTAAATCATGTGCTAGAGCTTTTTTAAGTTTTGAAATCATATAAAGAGCATAAAAGTAAAGTTTTGAGAGGTGTTTGTTGTTGTCAACGAATGGTAGTGGGTACTCTAACCCCCTTGCCAAACAAACTTCCAAAGAGCGGCTCCCATGAAGGACGTTATCTCTACCAGCAAGGTAGATCATCCCTCTTCTCTTTTGTTTACACATGTACTTTAGTTTTATTTATGGATGACACTCCTCCCAACCCTTTGCTTTCACAAGCCATGGCTAACCGAATCCTCGGGTGCCTTCCAACATTTCACATACCACGGAGGAGTGTCTATTTGCAAAATTAAGTTGCTTACTGATGGATCAGGGCAAAACATGTAAAGAGAATTATTAATGAAAGTTAATTAATTAGGGCTGGGAACCCTGTTGCCAGCTCTTTTTGCAAAATTATTGGATAAGTGGATGAAGCCACTAGTCCATTAGTGAAAGTTTCCCAACAAGATTTAAAGATGAAACACCACATACTTCCTCATGAGCTATAAAACATTGACACGAATAAGAGATAATAACTTTTGAATTGTTTAAAGGTAGCACATGAAGTATTTACTTGGAGTGGCGCAAAATACCACATAATAGGTAGTTATGGTGGACACAAATGGCATAGGTTTGGTTTAAAGGTTTGGATGCACGAAAGGCATTCCCTCTCAGTACAGGTCTTTGGCTAGCAAGGTTGATTAGCAAGCATAAGAGTTGAGGGAAACAAACAAATATACATGTGATAGAAACAATCATGCATCTTTCTTGTAAGCACAAATAATTTTAACTTCAGAATACTAAGCTCATAGCTAACAAGAAAGATAATGAAATAACATATCTACATGTATTTCCTCTTTTCTACTTAAACTCAAAGTGTTGTTGCTATTGACCAATGCTAAGTTTGCCAAAACCAAATAGATTTAATCAATGCTCCCAAAGTGATACCAATACTAACAACAAGATCAATCATATAATAGAGATTGCAAACTAAAATAAGGTGTGCAATATGTAAATGATAAAACTTCTCATTAATATTCCATAACGATAACTCACACCAAGGGATACATAGATAACCAACTAAAGAGAGATACTTCCACACTGCAACCATCTTATATGATAACTTCCCTACTCATGATATGACACTACTTGACAGTAAAAAGGTAAAAGATAGTGATGATGTGATACCGCGGCACTCCCCCAAACTTGGAACAAACCAAGGGGGTGCCAATACCAATGATGAATTACTCCTTCGGTGATGATGGTGGAACGACCCTGATGGGAATGAGGAATCGCTCTAGCATTCTGCGAAGTCGGTTGTTCTCCTCCCGAAGTATCTCCACTTCCCTTCTCAGAACACGGTATTGATCACAAAACTCATCAGTAACCTGTAATGCTTCCTCCACAACAGGGAAAGAGTTGAGGCTAGGAGCAGGTGGTAAAGGTCCCTGCAAGTTATGAGAAAAAGAACGTCCAGCGTTAACTGATCCCACCAAGATTGGCTTACTCCTCACAGTTTGTCGCTCTCTTTTCATTGTTGACATCTCCTTCACTTCCTCCTTGACTTCTTCTTTCAACTCAGAATCTTGAATATCTTCCTCCAGAGGCCCCTTGTCCTTGTTGTTGGAGACCATGGTGCTTCTAGATCAAAAACAGATCCTGGCAGAAAACAGCTCGAAACCAAACACAACGAGAAAACGATATATGGACCTCCAGGGGTCCGGGGGATTATATAGCAAGAATTTTCACGACAAAAGGAAAGTACCAGGTCAAAAACGAGTGGAAGAGGGACTCCGAGGGGCCGTCACCATAGGGCGGCGCGGCCAGGCTGGGGCCCGCGCCGGCCTATGGGGACACGCCCTCGTGCGTCTCCTCCACTCCGTTTCGATCTCGTAATTTTTCATATTTTCCGAAAATAGCAAAAACATTGTTTGGAAAGTTAAATGCGGACTTTTTATTACCAGAACTGTTACCTATTCAAAGTCGAACTCTGCAGAACTGTCAATTTGACCTTTGATGAAAGCTTTCGGAGTCACCACTCGAATAACATCAACATCTTCATTATAAGAATCTCCAGAAATATAGTGCTTGAGCCTTTGTCCATTCACTACTTGTGTGGCATCACCTTGCAGAGAACTAATTTTAATTGCCCCTGAACGATACACCTCCACAATGACGTATGGTCCTTCCCATTTTGAGAGCAATTTCCCTGCAAAAAATCTGAGACGAGACCGATACAATAGGACTTTATCCCCAACATTAAATTCTCTTTTGATAATTCTTCTATCATGCCATTTCTTATCTTTCTCTTTAAAGAGTTTAGCATTTCATAAGCTTCATTTCTCCATTCATCTAGAGAACTCAATTGTAGCAATCTCTTCTTATCGGCAAGTTTAGGATCTTTATTTAGTTCTCTTACAGCCCAATAAGCTTTGTGCTCTAGTTCTAAAGGTAAATGACAAGCTTTCCCATAAACCATTTTATAAGGTGACATACCCATGGGATTTTTATAAGCAGTTCTATAAGCCCATAGTGCTTCCTTCAATTTACTAGCCCAGTTCTTTCTAGATTTATTAATAGTCTTTTGCAAGATAGATTTAATCTCTCTATTTGATAATTCTACTTGCCCACTAGTTTGAGGATGATAAGCGGAAGCAATCCTATGATTAATACCATATTTAGCAAGAGTTTTTCTAAAACCACCATGAATAAAATGAGAACCTCCATCAGTCATAATATATCTAGGAACTCCAAATCTAGGAAAAATAATATCTAAAAGCATTCTTAAAGAGGTCTCACCATCAGCACTTTTTGTGGGTATGGCTTCCACCCATTTAGTAATATAATCAACAGCGACAAGTATATGAGTGTTACCTTCTGAAGAAGGGAAAGGACCCATGAAGTCAAATCCCCAACAATCAAATGGTTCAATAACAAGAGTATAATTCATAGGCATTTCATTGCGTCTGGAGATATTACCAACCCTTTGACATTCATCACAAGATAAAATAAACTTTCTTGCATCTTTGAAGAGAGTTGGCCAATAGAAACCTGATTGTAGAACCTTTTGCGCGGTTCTATCTCCGGCGTGATGTCCTCCATAAACACTACCATGACACTTACTCAATATCTCTTGTTGTTCATATTCGGGAACACATCTTCGCATAATACCATCCACTCCTTCTTTATATAAGTGTGGGTCATCCCAAAAATAATGCCTCAAGTCATAAAAGAATTTCCTCCTTTCTTTGAGCTGAAAAGGTTGGAGGCAAGTACTTGGAAACAATAAAGTTAGCATAATCAGCATACCAAGGACTATCTCGCGAGCTCACCTTTATTACAGCCAATTGTTCATTTGGAAAACTATCATTAACAGGAACAGGATCATAAGCAATATTTTCCAATCTAGAAAAATTATCAGCAACAGGATTATCAGCACCTTTCCTATCTATAATATGCAAATCAAATTCTTGCAAAAGAAGCACCCATCTAATAAGCCTTGGCTTAGCATCTTTCTTTTCCATAAGGTACCTAATTGCAGCATGATCAGTATGAATCGTAACTTTTGAATCAACAATATAAGATCTAAACTTGTCACAAGCAAAAACTACAGCTAATAATTCTTTTTCAGTTGTAGCATAATTTCTTTGAGCAGCATCAAGAGTTTTACTAGCATAATGAATAACATTCAACTTTTTATCTACTCGCTGTCCAAGGACAGCACCTACAGCAAAATCACTAGCATCACACATAATTTCAAAAGGTAAGTTCCAATCAGGAGGTTCAACTACAGGAGCAGTTGTTAAGGCTTTCTTTAGAGTTTCAAAAGCTTCCTTACAATCATCATCAAAAACAAAAGGTACATCTTTTTGAAGAAGATTAGTAAGAGGCTTTGAAATCTTAGAGAAGTCTTTAATAAATCTCCTATAAAACCCAGCATGACCAAGAACACTACGAATACCTTTAACATCCCTCGGATAGGGCATCTTCTCAAGTGCTTCAACTTTAGCTCTATCAACTTCAATACCTCTCTCAGAAATTTTATGTCCCAATACAATTCCTTTGTTAACCATAAAGTGGCATTTCTCCCAATTAAGAACAAGCTTAGTTTCATCTCTGCAAAACTTTATCAAGGTTTCGCAAGCAATTATCAAAAGAATTCCCATAGAAAGAAAAATCATCCATGAATACCTCTACAATATTTTCACAAAAGCCATGAAAAATAGCAGACATGCATCTTTGAAAAGTAGCAGGAGCATTACATAAACCAAAAGGCATACGTCTATAAGCATAAGTTCCATAGGGACAAGTGAAAGTGGTTTTCTCTTGATCTTTAGTTTTAATAGCAATTTGTGAAAACCCAGAATAACCATCAAGAAAGCAAAAATGAGTATTTTTAGATAACCTTTCTAACATTTGATCAATAAAAGGTAAAGGGTAATGATCTTTCTTAGTAACTTTATTAACTTTTCGATAATCAATGCACATTCTATACCCTACAACTACTCTTTGAGGGATGAGCTCATCATTATCATTAGGCACAACAGTCATTCCTCCTTTCTTAGGAACACAATGTACAGGACTAACCCATCTACTATCAGCAATAGGATATATAATACCTGCTTCAAGAAGTTTTAATACCTCATTCCTTACCACATCCTTCATCTTAGGAATTAGACGACGCTGATGTTCAACAACAGGCTTTGCATCATCTTCCATGTTGATGGCATGTTGGCAAATAGAGGGAGAAATCCCCTTCAAGTCATCAAGAGTGTAGCCAATAGCTCCTCGGTGTTTCTTCAATATTTCCAATAACCTTTCTTCCTCAAAATCTGAAAGCTTAGAACCAATAATAACAGGATATATTTTCTTATCATCAATATGAGCATACTTAAGATTATCAGGCAACGGTTTTAAATCAAAAACAGGATCTTCCTTTGGTGGTGGTGTTGTACCTAGATCTTCAACCGGTAAGTCATGTTTAAGAATAGATTGACGAAGGAAAATTTCATCAAGCTCATTCCTTTCTTCCCTAAAGACTTCACTCTCATGATTCTCCAAATGTTGCTGCAATGGATTATTAGGAGCAAGAGCAATATATGCACACTGTTCAACTCTAAAATCATTATTAGGCAAATCAACTTTATAAGGAGTTTTGGCAAATTTAGAGAAATTAAACTCATAAGATTCACCCGCAAATTTAGTCACAATTTTCTCCTTCTTGCAATCTATAACAGCTCCACAAGTGTTTAGAAAAGGTCTACCAAAAATAATAGGACAAGACTTACTAGCAGCAGAACCAAGTACCAAAAAGTCAGCAGGATATTTAATCTTAACACATAGAACTTCCACATCTCGAACAATACCAATAGGATAGATAGTTTCTCTATTAGCTATCCGAATAACCACATCAATATCTTCAAGCTCACAAGAACCAATTTCATGCATGATTTCCGTGTAAAGCTCATAAGGAATGGTAGTAATACTTGCACCAATGTCGCATAAACCATAATAACAATGATCACCAATTCTAACAGAGAGCATAGGAACACTGGCTTTCCTAGACTTATTAGGATGCGAAACAATATTAGAAGCATCTTCACAGAAAATAATATGACCATCTTCTACATTTTCAGTCACAAGATCTTTAACTATTGCAATAGCAGGTTCAACCTTTATTTGCTCTTCAGGTTCTATAGGTTTCTTTGCACTTTTAATAACCGCACTAGTTATAACAGAATACTCCTTCATTTTAGCAGGGAAAGAAGTTTTTTCAATATAAGCTTCAGGAAGAATATGATCAACAGTTTCAATTACAACACATTTATTTATAGATGAATCAGTTTTATCTTTGTAAGGTTCATGATACTTATCAAAATTCTTTCTAGGCAATTCGAAATGAGAGGCAAAGGCTTTATAAAAATTTGCAACAACTTGAGAATCAAGACCATAAGTAGCACTCATATTACGAAATTTATCAGTATCCATAAAAGTTTCAATGCATTCATAATCATAATTTATACCTGACTCTCTATCTTTATCGTTCTCCCATCCTTCAGTATTCTCCTGAATTCGATCAAGAAGGTCCCTTTTAAACTCTTCTTTGTTGCGTGTAAATGATCCAGAACAAGTAGTATCTAGCAAGGTTTTATCTTGAAAAGAAAGTCTTGCATAGAAATTATCAATGATCATATTACCAGGAAGCTCATGAATGGGGCATTTGAGCATTAAAGACTTGAATCTCCCCCATGCTTGGGCAATACTCTCTCCATCATGAGGCCAGAAATTATATATGCGCTTTCGGTCTTTGTGAATTTCACTTGGAGGATAGAATTTAGAATAAAATAGAGGCACAATATCCTTCCAATCAAGAGAATCACCATTCTTCAGCAATTTATACCAATGCGCTGCTTTACCAGACAGCGATATAGAGAATAGTTTCTTCCTAACTTCATCCATAGCAATACCTGCACACTTGAATAACCCGCATAATTCATGTAAAAACAGTAAATGATCTCCAGGATGGACTGTTCCATCCCCTTCATAGCGGTTATCCACAACACGTTCAATAATTTTCATAGGTATTTTGTATGGAACCTCTTTCTCACCTGGCGCCTCATCCACTACCTTTGCAGTAGTAGTAGATTTTCCAAATAGAAATTCAAGAGAAGATCTCTCCATAATGAATTATAGCAGCAGGCAGAAATAAAATCAGCACGTACAGTAAAAGTTTCCCTTACCAATTCCACTTACCAATAGCGCTTCACTCCCCGGCAACGGCGCCAGAAAATAGTCTTGATGACCCACAAGTATAGGGGGTGTATCGTAGTACTTTCGATAAATAAGAGTGTCGAACCCAACGAGGAGCAGAAGGTGTTGACAAGCAGTTTCGATGAAGGATTCACTGTAAATGCTCACAGACAAGTATTCAGGGGGTTTTGATATAGCAGATAAATAAAGTACAAGTAAATAAAATGCGAGAGTAATAGTTGCAGCAAGTGGCCCAATCCTTTTTAGCACAAAGGACAAGCCGGTTTGTTTACTTATAATGACCAAACGTTCTTGAGGACACACGGGAATTTAGTCTAGTGCTTTCGTTTCATATAGTTGATTAATCTTCATTGTTTTGATAAGTGTTGTGTGGGTGAACCTATGCTAATGCATCGCCCTTCCTAGGACTAATACATACTTGTGATTATACCCCTTGCAAGCATCCGCAAATACAAGAAAGTAATTAAGATAAATCTAACCACAGCCTTAAACTCTGAGATCCTGCTATCCCTCCTGCATCGATATACCAACGGGGGTTCAGGTTGCTGTCACTCCGGCAACCCCACAATTAGCAAACGAATACAAGATGCATTCCCCTAGGCCCATAAAGGTGAAGTATCATGTAGTCGATGTTCACATGACACCACTAGAAGAATAACACCACAACTTAAATATCAAACCATTAAATACTACTCAACATAGTTCACTGCTAATATTTAGACTTCACCCATGTCCTCAAGAACTAAACGAACTACTCACGAGACATCATATTGAACATGATCAGAGGTGATATGATGATGAATAACAATCTGAACATAAACCTTGGTTCAATGGTTTCACTCAATAGCATCAATAACAAGGAGTAATCAATACCGGGAGAGTTTCCCCTATGAAATAATCAAGATTCAACCCTAGATGTTACAGCGGTGACGAGGTGCAGCGGTGGAGATGACGGTGACGGTGGTGGAGATGATGGTGATGATGATCCCAATGAAGTCCAGCTCGATGACGGTGACGATGGCATCGATTTCCCCCTCCGGGAGGGAATTTCCCCGGCGGATTTCAGCCTGCCGGAGAGCTCTTTTCTCTCTGGTGTTTTCCGCCCCGCAGAGGCGGCTGTGTCTCCTCGCGATTATCCCCAGCACCTTAGGTTTTCGGGTAGATGAAGTACGCGAAAGAGAGGCGGACGAAGGGGGCTGTGGGCCCCTCCCCACAAGGCGGCGAGGCCAGGGCAGGGCCCGCGCCGGCCTATGGGGGGGCCCATGGTGGCCCTCCTCGGCTCCTCCTTTTGGCTGGCTCATTCTTCTGGAAAAATAAGATCTTCGGTGTAATTTCCATCAATTGTTGATCTCCAGAAATATTGCATTCTGACGGTGCTTTTTCCAGCAGAATCCTGACTCCGGTGAATGATTCACCAATAATCATGAAACATGCAAAATAGATGAAATAACATAAGTATCATCTTTAAATATGAAATATATCAATGAATAACAGTAAATTATGATATAAAATATTGATGCAAAATGGACGTTTCAGGTAGCACATGAAATATTTACTTGGAGTGGCGCAAAATACCACATAATAGGTAGTTATGGTGGACACAAATGGCATGGGTTTGGTTTAAGGTTTTGGATGCACGAGAAGCATTCCCTCTCAGTACAGGTCTTTGGCTAGCAAGGTTGGTTAGCAAGCATAAGAGTTGAGGGAAACAAACAAATATACATGTGATAGAAACAATCATGCATCTTCCTTGTAAGCACAAACAATTTTAACTTCAGAATACTAAGCTCATTAGCTAACAAGAAAGAAAGATAATGAAATAATATATCTACATGTACTTCCCTCTTTTCTACTTAAGCCTCAAAGTATTGTTGCTGTTGACCAATGCTAAGTTTGCCAAAACCAAATAGATTTACTTGATGCTCCCAAAGTGATATCAATACTAACAACAAGATCAATCATATAACAGAAATTGCAAACTAAAATAAGGTGTGCAAAAAGTAAATGATAAAACTTCTCATTAATATTCCATAACGATAACTCACACCAAGGGATACATAGATAACCAACTAAAAGAGAGATACGTCCACACTGCAAACCATCTTATATGATAACTTCCCTACTCATGATATGGCACTACTTGACAGTAAAAAGGTAAAAGATAGTGATGATGTGATACCGCGGCACTCCCCCCAAGCTTGGAACAAGCCAAGGGGTGCCAATACCAATGATGAATTACTCCTTCGGTGGTGATGGTGGAACGACCCTGATGGGAGTGAGGAACCGCTCTAGCATTCTGCGAAGTCGGTTGTTCTCCTCCTGGAGTATCTCCACTTCCCATCTCAGAACACGGTAGTGATCACAAAACTCATCGGTAACCCGAAAAGCTTCCTCCACAGCAGGGAAAGAGTTGAGGCTAGGAGCAGGTGGTAAAGGTCCCTGCAAGTTATGAGAAAAAGAACGTCGAGTGTTAACCGGTCCCACTAAGATTGGCTTACTCCCCATAGCTTGCCGCTCTCTTTTTATTGATGACATCTTCTTCATTTCCTCCTTAACACTCTCATCCATCTCTTTCCGTCTTGTCACGACCCTTTCCTCTTCCGCCCATCCAATGAAAGTTCCCTGATCTAGATCCTGGAGGAGCTCACGTTTGCGACGCATTGCATAATCTTCTGAGGATGAACCTTGCGACGACATCTGAACAGAAACAGGTCGAAACAAAACACGACGAGAAGACGATATACGGACCTAGGGGGTCCGGGGGATTATATAGCAAAAACTTTCACGACAAAAGGAAAGTACCAGGTCGAACCCGAGTGGGAGAGGGACTCCAAGGATCCGTCCCCATATGGCGGCGCGGCCAGGGTGGGGCCCGCGCCACCACGTGGGGACGCGCCCTCGCGCGCCTCCTCCACTCCGATTTGATCTTGTAATTTTTCATATTTTCTAAAAATAGCAAAAATATGTTTCGGAAAGTTAAACGCGGACTTTTTACTACCAAAACTGTTACCTATTCGAAGTCGAACTCTGCAGAACTATCAATTTGATCTTTGATGAAACTTTCCGGAGTCACCACTCGAATAACATCAACATCTTCATTATAAGAATCTCTAGAAATATAATGTTTGAGTCTTTGTCCATTCACCACTTGTGTGGCATCATCTTTCAGTGAAGCAATTTTTATTGCCCCTGAACGATACACCTCCACAATGACATATGGTCCTTCCCATTTTGAGAGTAATTTTCCTGCAAAAAATCTGAGACGAGACCGATACCATAGGACTTTATCTCCAACATTAAATTCTCTTTTAATAATTCTTCTATCATGCCATTTCTTAACTTTCTCCTTAAAAAGTCTAGCATTTTCATAAGCTTCACTTCTCCACTCATCTAAAGAACTCAATTGTAGCAACCTTTTCTTACCGGCAAGTTTAAAATCTTTATTAAGTTCTCTTACAGCCCAATAAGCTTTGTGCTCTAGTTCTAAAGGTAAATGACAAGCTTTTCCATAAACCATTTTATAAGGAGACATACCCATAGGATTTTTATAAGCAGTTCTATAAGCCCACAACGCTTCCTTCAACTTACTAGCCCAATTTTTCCTAGATTTATTAACAGTCTTTTTTAAGATAGATTTAATTTCTCTATTTGATAATTCTACTTGCCCACTAGTTTGAGGATGATAAGCTGAAGCAATTCTATGATTAATACCATATTTAGCAAGAGTTTTTCTAAAACCACCATGAATAAAATGAGAACCTCCATCAGTCATAAGATATCTAGGTACTCCAAACCTAGGAAAAATAACATCTAAAAGCATTTTTAAAGAGGTCTCACCATCAGCACTTTTTGTGGGTATGGCTTCCACCCATTTAGTAACATAATCAACAGCAACAAGTATATGAGTGTTACCTTCTGAAGAAGGGAAAGGACCCATGAAGTCAAATCCCCAACAATCAAATGGTTCAATAACAAGAGTATAATTCATAGGCATTTCATTGCGTCTAGAGATATCACCAACTCTTTGACATTCATCACAAGATAAAATAAAATTTCTTGCATCTTTAAAGAGAGTTGGCCAATAAAAACCTGACTGTTGAACCTTTTGTGCGGTTCTATCTTCGGCGTGATGTCCTCCATAAACACTACCATGACACTTACTCAATATCTCTTGTTGTTCATATTCGGGGACACATCTTCGCATAATACCATCCACTCCTTCTTTATATAAGTGTGGGTCATCCCAAAAATAATGCCTCAAGTCATAAAAGAATTTCCTCCTTTGCTGAGCTGAAAAGGTTGGAGGCAAGTACTTGGAAACAATAAAGTTAGCATAATCAGCATACCAAGGACTATCTCGCGAGCTCACCTTTATTGTAGCCAATTGTTCATTTGGAAAACTATCATTAACAGGAACAGGATCATAAGCAATATTTTCCAATCTAGACAAATTATCATCAACAGGATTATCAGCACCTTTCCTATCTACAATATGTAAATCAAATTCTTGCAAAAGAAGCACCCATCTAATAAGCCTTGGCTTAGCATCTTTCTTTTCCATAAGGTACCTAATTGCAGCATGATCAGTATGAACTATGACTTTTGAATCAACAATATAAGGTCTAAACTTGTCACAAGCAAAAACTACAGCTAATAACTCTTTTTCAGTTGTAGCATAATTTCTTTGAGCAACATCAAGAGTCTTACTAGCATAATGAATAACATTCAATTTTTTATCTACTCGCTGTCCAAGAACATCACCTACAGCAAAATCACTAGCATCACACATAATTTCAAAAGGTAAATTCCAATCAGGAGGTTCAACTACAGGAGCAGTTGTTAAGGCTTTCTTTAGAGTTTCAAAAGCATCCTTACAATCATCATCAAAAACAAAAGGTACATTGATGTCTACGCCCCCCTCCTTTTCCTGTAGACAGTGTTGGGCCTCCAAGAGCAGAGGTTTGTAGGATTGCAGCAAGTTTCCCTTAAGTGGATCACCCAAGGTTTATCGAACTCAGGGAGGAAGAGGTCAAAGATATCCCTCTCATGCAACCCTGCAACCACAAAGCAAGAAGTCTCTTGTGTCCCCAACACACCAAATAGGTGCACTAGTTCGGCGAAGAGATAGTGAAATACAGGTGGTATGAATAAGTAGCAACGGCACCAGAAAAGTGCTTTGCCCAGACGATAAACAAGCGGTAGTAACGCAGCAGTAGTAACACGGTAAAACAAGAAACAAGCAGCGATAGCAGTATTTAGGAACAAGGCCTAGGGATTAGACTTTCACTAGTGGACACTCTCAACTTTGATCACATAACAGAATAGATAAATGCATACTCTACACTCTCTTGTTGGATGATGAACACATTGCGTAGGATTACACGAACCCTCAATGCCGGAGTTAACAAGCTCCACAATTCAATGTTCATATTTAAATAACCTTAGAGTGTAAGATAGATCAATATGACTAAACCAAGTACTAACATAGCATGCACACTGTCACCTTCATGCTAAGAAAGGAGGCATAGATCACATCAATGCTATCATAGCAATAGTTAACTTCATAATCTACAAGAGATCATAATCATAGCCTACGCCAAGTACTAACACGGATGCACACACTGTCACCATTACACCGTGCAGGAGGAATAAAACTACTTTAATAACATCACTAGAGTAGCACATAGATAAATTGTGATACAAAACACATTGCAATCATAAAGAGATATAAATAAGCACTTCACTATGCCATTCATAACAGTGAATAAGTATTCTGTGAAATATAGCCTAAGAGACCCACACGGTGCACACACTGTCACCTTTACACACGTGGGACAAGGAGTCTCCGGAGATCATATAAGTAAAATTCACTTGACTAGCATAACGACATCTAGATTACAAGCATCATCATATGAATCTCAATCATGTAAGGCAGCTCATGAGATTATTGTATTGAAGTACAAAGGAGAGAGATGAACCACATAGCTACCGGTACAGCCCCGAGCCTCGATGGAGAACTACTCCCTCCTCATGGGAGCAGCAGCGTTGATGAAGATGGCGGTGGTGTCGATGGAGGAGCCTTCCGGGGGCACTTCCCTGTCCCGGCGGCGTGCCGGAACAGAGACTCCTGTCCCCCAGATCTTGGCTTCGCGATGGCGGCGGCTCTGGAAGGCTTTCTCTGGTTTCGTCGAACGTATCAGGGTTTTCGCGACGGAGGCTTTAAATAGGCGGAAGGGCAAGGTCGGTGGACTTCTGGGGGGCCCACACTATAGGGGGCGCGGCCCCCCCTTGGCCGCGCCGGCCTAGGGTTTGGTGGCCCTGTGCCCCCTCTCTGGCGGTTCTCGTGTGTTCTGGATGCTTCCGGGCAAAATAGGAACCTGGGCGTTGATTTCGTCCAATTCCGAGAATATTTCGTTACTAGGATTTCTGAAACCAAAAACAGCAGAAAACAGCAACTGGCACTTCGGCATCTTGTTAATAGGTTAGTTCCAGAAAATGCACGAATATGACATAAAGTGTGCATAAAACATGTAGATATCATCAATAATGTGGCATGGAACACAAGAAATTATCGATACGTCGGAGACGTATCAGCATCCCCAAGCTTAGTTCTGCTCGTCCCGAGCAGGTAAAATGATAACAAAGATAATTTCTGGAGTGACATGCCATCATAACCTTGATCATACTATTTGTAAAGCATATGTAGGGAATGCAGCGATCAAAACAATGTATATGACATGAGTAAACAAGTGAATCATATAGCAAAGACTTTTCATGAATAGTACTTCAAGACAAGCATCAATAAGTCTTGCATAAGAGTTAACTCATAAAGCAAAAAATCAAAGTAAAGGTATTGAAGCAACACAAAGGAAGATTAAGTTTCAGCGGTTGCTTTCAACTTATAACATGTATATCTCATGGATAATTGTCAACATAGAGTAATATAATAAGTGTAATATGCAAGTATGTATGAATCAATGCACAGTTCACACAAGTGTTTGCTTCTTGAGGTGGAGAGAAATAGGTGAACTGACTCAACAATGAAAGTAAAAGAATGGTCCTTCATAGAGGAAAAGCATCGATTGCTATATTTGTGCTAGAGCTTTGATTTTGAAAGCATGAAACAATTTTGTCAACGGTAGTAATAAAGCATATGTATCATGTAAATTATATCTTACAAGTTGCAAGCCTCATGCATAGTATACTAATAGTGCCCGCACCTTGTCCTAATTAGCTTGGACTACCAGATCATCGCAATACACATGTTTTAACCAAGTGTCACAATGGGGTACCTCCATGCCGCCTGTACAAAGGTCTAAGGAGAAAGCTCGCATCGGATTTCTCGCTATTGATTATTCTCAACTTAGACATCCATACCGGGACAACATAGACAACAGATAATGGACTCCTCTTTTATGCATAAGCATGTAACAACAATTAATAATTTTCTCATATGAGATTGAGGATATATGTCCAAAACTGAAACTTCCACCATGAATCATGGCTTTAGTTAGCGGCCCAATGTTCTTCTCTAACAATATGCATGCTTAACCATAAGGTGGTAGATCTCTCTTACTTCAGACAAGACGGACATGCATAGCAACTCACATGATATTCAACAAAGAATAGTTGATGGCGTCCCCAGAAACATGGTTATCGCACAACAAGCAACTTAATAAGAGATAAAGTGCATAAGTACATATTCAATACCACAATAGTTTTTAAACTATTTGTCCCATGAGCTATATATTGCAAAGGTGAATGATGGAATTTTAAAGGTAGCACTCAAGCAATTTACTTTGGAATGGCGGAGAAATACCATGTAGTAGGTAGGTATGGTGGACACAAATGGCATAGTGGTTGGCTCAAGGATTTTGGATGCATGAGAAGTATTCCCTCTCGATACAAGGTTTAGGCTAGCAAGGTTATTTCAAACAAACACAAGGATGAACCAGTGCAGCAAAACTCACATAAAATACATATTGTAAACATTATAAGACTCCACACCGTCTTCCTTGTTGTTCAAACTCAATACTAGAAATTATTTAGACCTTAGAGAGACCAAATATGCAAACCAAATTTTAGCATGCTCTATGTATTTCTTCATTAATAGGTGCAAAGTATATGATGCAAGAGCTTAAACATGAGCACAACAATTGCCAAGTATCACATTACCCAAGACATTATAGCAATTACTACATGTATCATTTTCCAATTCCAACCATATAACAATTTAACGAAGAAGAAACTTCGCCATGAATACTAAAAGCTAAGAACACATGTGTTCATACGAACCAGCGGAGCGTGTCTCTCTCCCACACAAAGAATGCTAGGATCCATTTTATTCAAACAAAACAAAAATAAAAGCATACAGACGCTCCAAGTAAAGTACATAAGATGTGACCGAATAAAAATATAGTTTCAAGTGAAGGAACCTGATAATTTGTCGATGAAGAAGGGGATGCCTTGGGCATCCCCAAGCTTAGATGCTTGAGTTTTCTTGAAATATGCAGGGATGAACCACCGGGGCATCCCCAAGCTTAGACTTTTCACTCTTCTTGATCATAGTATATCATCCTCCTCTCTTGACCCTTGAAAACTTCCTTCACACCAAACTCGAAACAAACTCATTAGGGGGTTAGTGCATAATCAAAAACTCACATGTTCAGAGGTGAAACAATCATTCTTAACACTTCTGGACATTTCTCAAAGCTACTGGAAGTCAATGGAACAAAGAAATCCATCCCACATAGCAAAAGAAGCAATGCGAAATAAAAGGCAGAATCTGTCAAAACAGAACAGTCCGTAAAGACGAATTTTAAAAGGGCACCAGACTTGCTCAAATGAAAATGCTCAAATTGAATTAAAGTTGCGTACATATCTGAGGATCACTCACGTAAATTGGCATAATTTTCTGAGTTACCTACAGAGAATTAGGCCCAGATTCGTGACAGCAAGAAAACAGTTTCTGCGCAGTAATCCAAATCTAGTATGAACTTTTCTATCAACGACTTTACTTGGCACAACAAAACACAAAACTAAGATAAGGAGAGGTTGCTACAGTAGTAAACAACTTCCAAGACACAAATATAAAACAAAGTACTGTAGCAAAATAACACATGGGTTATCTCCCAAGAAGTTCTTTTCTTTATAGCCATTAAGATGGGCTTAGCAGTTTTAATGATGCACTCGCAAGAAATAGTACTTGAAGCAAAAGAGAGCATCAAGAGGCAAATTGAAAACACATTTAAGTCTAACATGCTTCCTATGAAAAGGAATCTTGTAAATAAACAAGTTCAAGAAGCATAATGCAACAAGCATAGAAAGATAAAACAAGTGTAGCTTCAAAAATTTCAGCACATAGAGAGGTATTTTAGTAACATGAAAATTTCTACAACCATATTTTCCTCTCTCATAATAACTTTCAGTAGCATCATGAGCAAACTCAACAATATAACTATCACATAAAGCATTCTTATCATGAGTCTCATGCATAAAATTATTGCTACTCCCAATATAAGCATAGTCAATTTTATTAGTTGTAGTGGGAGCAAATTCAACAAAGTAGCTATCATTATTATTCTCATCATCAAATATAGGAGGCATATTGTAATCATAATCAAATTTATCCTCCATAACAGGTGGCAACAAAAGACTTCTATCATTGTAATCATCATAAATAGGAGGCAAAGTATCATCAAAGTAAATTTCCTCCTCAATGCTTGGGGGACTAAAAATATCATACTCATCAAAGCCAGCTTCCCCAAGCTTAGAATTTTCCATAGCATTAGCAACAATAGTGTTCAAAGCATTCATATTAATAACATTCCCATTAGTATGCATATAAAGTTCCATGGGTTTTTTAATTCTCTCTTCAAACACATCATGTCCTAATTCAAGATAAAGTTCATAAAGATCTCTCATATTTTTGTTGTTTTCCATTATGCCTAACTAGTGTAAACAAGAAACAAAAAGTTGCAATTGCAGGATCTAAAGGAAATAGCTTCGAGCACAAACACAATGGTGCTTAAAAAATCTTGTTACCTGGAACCGGAGTATGAGTGCCTTTTACCTTTCCTCCCCGGCAACGGCGCCAGAAAATAGCTTGATGTCTACGCCCCCCTCCTTTTCCTGTAGACAGTGTTGGGCCTCCAAGAGCAGAGGTTTGTAGGACAGCAGCAAGTTTCCCTTAAGTGGATCACCCAAGGTTTATCGAACTCAGGGAGGAAGAGGTCAAAGATATCCCTCTCATGCAACCCTGCAACCACAAAGCAAGAAGTCTCTTGTGTCCCCAACACACCAAATAGGTGCACTAGTTCGGCGAAGAGATAGTGAAATATAGGTGGTATGAATAAGTACCAACGGCACCAGAAAAGTGCTTTGCCCAGGACAGTAAACAAGCAGTAGTAACACAGCAGTAGTAACACAGTAAAACAGTAAACAAGCAGCGATAGCAGTATTTAGGAACAAGGCCTAGGGATTAGACGTTCACTAGTGGACACTCTCAACTTTGATCACATAACAGAATAGATAAATGCATACTCTACACTCTCTTGTTGGATGATGAACACATTGCGTAGGATTACACGAACCCTCAATGCCGGAGTTAACAAGCTCCACAATTCAATGTTCATATTTAAATAACCTTAGAGTGTAAGATAGATCAATATGACTAAACCAAGTACTAACATAGCATGCACACTGTCACCTTCATGCTAAGAAAGGAGGCATAGATCACATCAATACTATCATAGCAATAGTTAACTTCATAATCTACAAGAGATCATAATCATAGCCTACGCCAAGTACTAACACGGATGCACACACTGTCACCATTACACCGTGCAGGAGGAATAAAACTACTTTAATAACATCACTAGAGTAGCACATAGATAAATTGTGATACAAAACACATTGCAATCATAAAGAGATATAAATAAGCACTTCACTATGCCATTCATAACAGTGAATAAGTATTCTGTGAAATATAGCCTAAGAGACCCACACGGTGCACACACTGTCACCTTTACACACGTGGGACAAGGAGTCTCCGGAGATCACATAAGTAAAATTCACTTGACTAGCATAACGACATCTAGATTACAAGCATCATCATATGAATCTCAGTCATGTAAGGCAGCTCATGAGATTATTGTATTGAAGTACATAGGAGAGAGATGAACCACATAGCTACCGGTACAGCCCCGAGCCTCGATGGAGAACTACTCCCTCCTCATGGGAGCAGCAGCGTTGATGAAGATGGTGGTGGTGTCGATGGAGGAGCCTTCCGGGGGCACTTCCCCGTCCCGGCGGCGTGCCGGAACAGAGACTCCTGTCCCCCAGATCTTGGCTTCGCGATGGCGGCGGCTCTGGAAGGCTTTCTCTGGTTTCGTTGAACGTATCAGGGTTTTCGCGACGGAGGCTTTAAATAGGCGGAAGGGCAAGGTCGGTGGACTTCTGGGGGGCCCACACTATAGGGGGGCGCGGCCCCCCCTTGGCCGCGTCGGCCTAGGGTTTGGTGGCCCTGTGCCCCCTCTCTGGCGGTTCTCGTGTGTTCTGGATGCTTAGGGCAAAATAGGAACCTGGGCGTTGATTTCGTCCAATTCCGAGAATATTTCGTTACTAGGATTTACTGAAACCAAAAACAGCAGAAAACAAGAATCGGCACTTCGGCATCTTGTTAATAGGTTAGTTCCAGAAAATGCACGAATATGACATAAAGTGTGCATAAAACATGTAGATATCATCAATAATGTGGCATGGAACACAAGAAATTATCGATACGTCAGAGACGTATCATACATCTTTTTGACGAAGATTAGTAAGAGGCTTTGAAATTTTAGAGAAATCTTTAATAAATCTCCTATAAAAACCAGCATGACCAAGAAAACTACGAATACCTTTAACATCCCTAGGATAGGGCATCTTCTCAATTGCTTCAACTTTAGCTCTATCAACTTCAATACCACTCTCAGAAATTTTATGTCCCAATACAATTCCTTCATTAACCATCAAGTGGCATTTCTCCCAATTAAGAACAAGGTTAGTTTCTTCACATCTCTGCAAAACTTTATCAAGGTTTCGCAAACAGTTATCAAAGAATTCCCTGATAGGTCTCAAACGTATTGATACGTCTCCAACGTATCTATAATTTATTATGTTCCATGCTAGTTTTATGACAATACCTACATGTTTTGCTCACACTTTATATCATTCTGATGCATTTTCTGGAACTAACCTATTAACAAGATGTCGAAGTGCCAGTTCCTGTTTTCTGCTGTTTTTGGTTCCAGAAATTCTACACAGGAAATATTCTCGGAATTGGACGAAACAAAAGCCCACGACCCTATTTTCCACGGAGTCTTCCAGAACACCGAAGAGGAGTCAAGGAAGGGTAGCAGGGGACCCACACCATGTGGTGGCGCGGGTGGCCCCCTGGCCACGCCGACCTATGGGGAGGGAGCCCCCTGGCTCCCCCGACGCTACCCCTTCGCCTATATATTCCTTCCGTCGCGAAAACCCTAAAGAATCCAGTCATATTCCACGAAGAGTTCCGTAGCCGCCGCCATCGCGAAGACAAGTTTCGGGGGACAGAATCTCTGTTCCGACACGCCGCCGGGACGGGGAATTGCCCCCGGAGTCATCTCCATCGACACCACCGCCATCTTCATCGCCGTTGCTGTCTCCCATGATGAGGAGGGAGTAGTTCTCCCCCGAGGCTGAGGGCTCTACCGGTAGCTATGTGGTTCATCTCTCTCTCCCATGGTGTGATCTTTATGAATATGTAGATGTTACTCTTGTCTATTATGCACTCTAGAGGTTACTTTAATATGAACTCCGGATGTTGTGGAGCTTGTTTACTCCGGCTTGAGGGAGCTCTTGTAGCCCTACACAATGAATGGTGTTTGTTATCCAACAAGAGAGTGTTTGAGAGTAGTACTTATTTGTTCATCTATGTGATCATAGGCTTTGCAATCTAGATGTCATATGCTATTCAAGTGTTTTATTATGTGAACTTTGGAGTTACTGTGACCTCGGTGTAATGGTGACAGTGTGTGCGCCGTGTGTAACTCCCTTATGAATTGTGGTGTGTTAGTACCTCCTATGAATGCTCACGGTGACAGTGTAGGGTGTTTATTAGTACTTGGGAATACGCCTTTGAGGTGTGCTTTTGCACACTTGCCCAATGAATTTGAGTTCTTTATCCAACAGGAGAGTAGTATGATGAAGTGCTTAAATTTATATTCAATTATGATTGCAATGTTGAGAGTGGCCACTAGTGAAAGTAGGATCCCTAGGCCTTGTTTCCAAATACTGCAAACATCGCTTATTTACTGTTTTACTGCATCTTTACTTCCTGCAATATTTACTTCAGATCGCAATTACCGTTTACCACCATCTATACCACCTGCGTTTTACTATCTCTTCGCCGAACTAGTGCACCTATACATCTGACAAGTGTATTAGGTGTGTTGGGGACACAAGAGACTTCTTGTATCTTAATTGCAGGATTGCTTGAGAGGAATATCTTTGACCTCTACCTCCCTGAGTTCGATAAACCTTGGGTGATTCACTTAAGGGAAACTTGCTGCTGTTCTACAAACATCTGCTCTTGGAGGCCCAACACTGTCTACAGGAATAGAAGCGTGCGTAGACATCAAGCTATTTTCTGGCGTCGTTGCCTGGGAGGTAAGGTAAAAGGTATTCACATCCTCCGACTACTAAGCTATTTCCTAGCACTGTTGCCGGTGTGTGAGTGCTCAAAGTTATTTCCTTTAAATCCTGCAATTATATCTTTTTGTTTCTTGTTTTTATTTTCACTAGTTAGGCTTAATGGAAAACAACAACAAAAAATAGAGATCTTTATGAACTTTATCTTGAATTAGGACATGATGTGTTTGAAGAGAGAATTAAAAAACCCATGGAACTTTGTTTGCAAAATAGTTGTAGCAATGTTATTAGCATGAACTCTTTGGACACTATTATTGCTAATGCTATGGAAGAATTTAAGCTTGGGGAGGTCGGTTTTGATGAAAATGATCTTTTTAGTCCCCCAAGCATGGAGGAGAAAATTTACTTTGATGATACTTTGCCTCCCATTTATGATGATTATAATGATAGTGGTATTTTGGTGCCACCTACTATGGAGGATAAAGGTTATTATGATTATACCATGCCTGCAATTTATGATGATTACAATGATGAATATGATATTTTCAGTCCACCTACTATTGAGGAGAAAATTAATTATGATTACAATATGCCTCCTATATATGATGATTATGGTGATGAGAATAATAATGAAGGCTATCTTATTGAATTTGCTCCCACTACAATTAATAGTAATGATCATGCTTATGTGGAGAGTAATAATTTTATGCATGTAGCTCATGATAAGAATGTTTCATGTGATAGTTATATTGTTGAGTTTGTTCATGATGCTACTGAAAGTTATTATGAGAGAGGGAAACATGGTTATATGCATCTTAATAATATTAAGTTTCCCCTCTTTATGTTGAGAATCTTGAAGTTGCGCCTGTGTTGCCTTTCTATGCTTGTTGCATTATGCTTACATGACTTGTTTATTTACAAAATTCCTTTTCATAGGAAGTGGGTTAGACTTAAATGTGTTTCTTATTTGCTTTTGATGCTCTCTTTTGCTTCAACTCTTATTTCTTGCGTGAGCATCATTAAAATCACTGAGCCCATCTTAATGGCTATAAAGAAAGCACTTCTTGGGAGATAACCCATGTTTTATTTTGCTACTGTTTTGTTGTGTCTTGGAAGTTGTTACTACTGTAGCTACCTCTCCTTATCTTTATTTTATTGCATTGTTGTGTCAAGTAAAGTCTCTAATAGAAAGTTGATACTAGATTTGGATTTCTGCGCAGAAACAGATTTTTAGCTGTCACAAATTTAAGTAGATCTCTCTGTAGGAGAACCTAAAAACTCTGCAAAAATTCAGGCGTGTTCCTCAGATATGTACGCAACTTTCATTAGTTTTGAGTTTTCTGATCTGAGCAAGTTAAGTGCCTCGAAAAAATTCGTCTTTACGGACTGTTCTGTTTTGACAGATTCTGCCTTTTATTTCGCATTGCCTCTTTTACTGTGTTGAGTGGATTTCTTTGCTCCATTAACTTTCAGTAGCCTTGGGTAATGTCCATAAGTGTTGGGAATGCTTGTGTCCTTGCTGAACATGTGAATTTTTGATTATGCACTAACCCTCTAATGAAGTTTATGAGAAGTTTGGTGTGGCGGAAGTTTTCAAGGGTCAAGAGAGGAGGATGATATAATATGATCAAGAAGAGTGAAAAGTCTAAGCTTAGGGATGCCCCCGTGGTTCATCCCTGCATATTTCAAGAAGACTCAAGCGTCTAAGCTTGGGGATGCCTTGGGCATCCCCTTCTTCATCAACAACTTATCAGGTCACCTCTAGTGAAACTATATTTTTATTCCGTCACATCTTATGTGCTTTACGTGGAGCGTCTGTTTGTTTTTATTTTTGTTTGTTTTTGAATAAATTCGGATCCTAGCAATCCTTGTGTGGGAGAGAGACACGCTCCGCTTTTTCATATGAACACTAGTGTTCTTCGCTTTTACTTTAATATTCATGGCTAAAGCTGAAAGCCTCAGCACTTATTGTTATTTGGTTGGAAACAGAAAATGCTTCATGTGGTAAATGGTATATGGTCTTGAATAATTTGATACTTGGCAATTTTTTTGAGCTCTCAAGTAGATCATGTTTAAGCTCTTGTATCATGTAGTTTAAACCCATTAGTGGAGAACTACCGTAGAGCTTGTTGAAATTTGGTTTGCATGATTGGTCTCTCTAAAGTCTAGATATTTTCTGGTAAAAGTGTTTGAGCAACTGATGCGTGCAATTAACACACGTCCGTTGGGAACCCCAAGAGGAAGGTGTGATGCAGACAGTAGCAAGTTTTCCCTCAGAAAGAAACCAAGGTTTATCGAACCAGGAGGAGCCAAGAAGCACGTTGAAGGTTGATGGCGGAGGGATGTAGTGCGGCGCAACACCAGGGATTCCGGCGCCAACGTGGAACCTGCACAACACAACCAAAGTACTTTGCCCCAACGAAACAGTGAGGTTGTCAATCTCACCGGCTTGCTGTAACAAAGGATTAACCGTATTGTGTGGAAGATGATTGTTTGCAGAAAATAGTAAAGAACAAGTATTGCAGTAGATTGTATGCGATGTAAAGAATAGGACCGGGGTCCACAGTTCACTAGAGGTGTCTCTCCCATAAGATAAATAGCATGTTGGGTGAACAAATTACAGTCGGGCAATTGACAAATAGAGAGGGCATGACAATGCACATACATGATATGATAAATATAGTGAGATTTAATTGGGCATTACGACAAAGTACATAGACCGCTATCCAGCATGCATCTATGCCTAAAAAGTCCACCTTCAGGTTATCATCCGAACCCCTTCCGGTATTAAGTTGCAAACAACAGACAATTGCATTAAGTATGGTGCGTAATGTAATCAACAACTACATCCTTGGACATAGCATCAATGTTTTATCCCTAGTGGCAACAGCACATCCACAACCTTAGAACTTTCTGTCACTGTCCCAGATTTAATGGAGGCATGAACCCACTATCGAGCATAAATACTCCCTCTTGGAGTTAAGAGCAAAAACTTGGCCAGAGCCTCTACTAATAACGGAGAGCATGCAAGATCATAAACAACACATAAGTAATAGATTGATAATTAACATAACATAGTATTCTCTATCCATCGGATCCCGACAAACACAACATATAGCATTACAGATAGATGATCTTGATCATGTTAGGCAGCTCACAAGATCCAACAATGAAGCACATAAGGAGAAGACGACCATCTAGCTACTGCTATGGACCCATAGTCCAGAGGTGAACTACTCACTCATCACTCCGGAGGCGACCATGGCGGTGAAGAGTCCTCTGGGAGATGATTCCCCTCTCCGCAGGGTGCCGGAGGCGATCTCCTGAATCCCCCGAGATGGGATTGGCGGCGGCGGCGTCTCTGGAAGGTTTTCCGTATCGTGGCTCTCGGTACTGGGGGTTTCGCGACGGAGGCTTTAAGTAGGCGGAAGGGCAACGTAGGGGGCCACACGAGGGCCCCACACGCTAGGGCCACGCGGCCAAGGCCTGGGCCGCGCCGCCCTAGTGTGGCGGCGCCTCGTGGCCCCACTTCCTTTCCCCCTCGGTCTTCTGGAAGCTTCGTGCAAAAATAGGACCCTGGGCGTTGATTTCGTCCAATTCCGAGAATATTTCCTTACTAGGATTTCTGAAACCAAAAACAGCAGAAAACAGCAACTGGCTCTTCGGCATCTTGTTAATAGGTTAGTGCCGGAAAATGCATAAATACGACATATAATGTGTATAAAACATGTAGATATCATCAATAATGTGGCATGGAACATAAGAAATTATAGATACGTTTGAGACGTATCAAGCATCCCCAAGCTTAGTTCCTACTCGCCCTCGAGTAGGTAAACGATAACAATAATAATTTCTTAAGTGACATGCCATCATAACCTTGATCATACTATTGTAAGCATATGTAATGAATGCAGCGATCAAAACAATGGTAATGACATGAGTAAACAAATGAATCATAAAGCAAAGACTTTTCATGAATAGTACTTCAAGACAAGCATCAATAAGTCTTGCATAAGAGTTAACTCATAAAGCAATAAATCAAAGTAAAGGTATTGAAGCAACACAAAGGAAGATTAAGTTTCAGCGGTTGCTTTCAACTTATAACATGTATATCTCATGGATAGTGTCAATGTAAAGTAATATAACAAGTGCAATATGCAAGTATGTAGGAATCAATGCACAGTTCACACAAGTGTTTGCTTCTTGAGGTGGAGAGGAATAGGTGAACTGACTCAACATAAAAGTAAAAGAAAGGTCCTTCAAAGAGGAAAGCATCGATTGCTATATTTGTGCTAGAGCTTTTATTTTGAAAACATGAAACAATTTTGTCAACGGTAGTAATAAAGCATATGTATCATGTAAATTATATCTTACAAGTTGCAAGCCTCATGCATAGTGTACTAATAGTGCCCGCACCTTGTCCTAATTAGCTTGGGTTAACACTGATCATCATTTCATAACATATGTTTCAACCGAGTGTCACAAAGGGGTACCTCTATGCCGCCTGTACAAGGGTCTAAGGAGAAAGTTCGCATTGGATTTCTCGCTTTTGATCATTCTTCAACTTAGACACCCATACCGGGACAACATAGACAACAGATAATGGACTCCTCTTTTAATGCTTAAGCATTCAACAACAGTTAATATTCTCATAAGAGATTGAGGTTTTATGTCCAAACTGAAACTTCCACCATGATTCATGGCTTTAGTTAGCGGCCCAATGTTCTTCTCTAACAGTATGCACACTCAAACCATTTGATTGTGAAAACCGCCCTTACTTCAGACAAGACGAACATGCATAGCAACTCACATGATATTCAACAAAGAGTTGATGGCGTCCCCAGAAACATGGTTATCGCACAACAAACAACTTAATAAGAGATAAAGTGCATAAGTACATATTCAATACCACAATAGTTTTTAAGGCTATTTTGTCCCATGAGCTATATATTGCAAAGGCGAATGATGGAATTTTAAAGGTAGCACTCAAGCAATTTACTTTGGAATGGCGGAGAAATACCATGTAGTAGGCAGGTATGGTGGACGCAAATGGCATAGTGGTTGGCTCAAGGGTTTTGGATGCATGAGAAGTATTCCCTCTCGATACAAGGTTTAGGCTAGCAAGGTTATTTGAAACAAACACAAGGATGAACCGGTGCAGCAAAACTCACATAAAAGACATATTGTAAACATTATAAGACTCTACACCGTCTTCCTTGTTGTTCAAAACTCAATACTAGAAACTATCTAGACTTTAGAGAGACCAAATATGCAAACCAAATTTTAGCAAGCTCTATGTATTTCTTCATTAATGGGTGCAAAGTATATGATGCAAGAGCTTAAACATGAGCACAACAATTGCCAAGTATCAAATTATCCAAGACATTTTAGAATTACTACATGTAGCATTTCCCGATTCCAACCATATAATAATTTAACGAAGAAGATTCAACCTTCGCCATGAATACTATGAGTAAAGCCTAAGGACATATTTGTCCATATGCAACAGCGGAGCATGTCTCTCTCCCACACAGTGAATGCTAGGATCCATTTTATTCAAACAAAACAAAAACTAAAACGAACAGACGCTCCAAGCAAAGTACATAAGATGTGACTGAATAAAAATATAGTTTCAGGGGAGGAACCTGATGATGTTGTCGATGAAGAAGGGGATGCCTTGGGCATCCCCAAGCTTAGATGCTTGAGTCTTCTTGAAATATGCAGGGGTGAACCACCGGGGCATCCCCAAGCTTAGAGCTTTCACTCCTCTTGATCATAGTATATCATACTCCTCTCTTGACCCTTGAAAACTTCCTTCACACCAAACTTCAAGCAAACTCATTAGAGGGTTAGTGCATAATCAAAAATTCACATGTTCAGAGGTGACACAATCATTCTTAACACTTCTGGACATTGCACAAAGCTACTGGACATTAATGGATCAAAGAAATTCATCCAACATAGCAAAAGAGGCAATGCGAAATAAAAGGCAGAATCTGTCAAAAACAGAACAGTCCGTAAAGACGAACCTGTAAGGGGCACTTAACTTGCTCAAACGGAAAAACTCAAAACTAATGAAAGTTGCGTACATATCTGAGGATCATGCACGTAAATTTGCAGATTTTTTTGATTTTTTTACAGAGACTTCTGCGCGAATTCGTGACAGACAGCAATGCTGTTTCTGTGCAGCAATTCAAATCTAGCATCAACTTTACCATAGAGACTTTACTTGGCACAAAAACATGATAAGGAGAGGTTGCTACAGTAGTAAAAAACTTCCAAGACTCAAATATAAAACAAAGTACTGTAGTAAAAATATGGGTTGTCTCCCATAAGCGCTTTTCTTTAACGTCTTTCAGCTAGGCGCAGAAAGTGTATATCAAGTATTATCAAGAGATGAAGCATCGACATCATAATTTGTTCTAATAATAGAATCATAAGGTAACTTCATTCTTTTTCTAGGGAAGTGTTCCATACCTTTCTTGAGAGGAAATTAATATTTAATATTACCTTCCTTCATATCAATAGTAGCACCAACGGTTCGAAGAAAAGGTCTTCCCAATATAATGGGACAAGATGCATTGCATTCAATATCCAAGACAACAAAATCAACGGGGACAAGGTTATTGTTAACCATAATGCAAACATTATCAACTCTCCCCAAAGGTTTCTTTTTAGCATTATCAGCGAGATTAACATCCAAATAACAATTTTTCAATGGTGGCAAGTCAAGCATATCATAGACTTTCTTAGGCATAACAGAAATACTTGCACCAAGATCACATAAAGCATTACAATCAAAATCATTGACCCTCATCTTAATGATGGGCTCCCAACCATCTTCTAACTTCCTAGGAATAGAAGTTTCAAGTTTTAGTTTCTCTTCTCTAGCTTTTATGAGAGCATTTGTAATATGTTTTGTAAAGGCCAAATTTATAGCACTAGCATTGGGACTCTTAGCAAGTTTTTGTAGGAACTTTATAACTTCAGAGATGTGGCAATCATCAAAATCTAAATCATTATGAGCTACAGCAATGGGATCATCATCCCCAATGTTGGAAAAAATTTCAGCAGTTTTATCACAAACAGTTTCAGCAGTTTTAGCAATTTCAGGTAATTTTGCATGCTTTGTACTAGGAGTAGAAACATTGCCAACACCAATTATTTTACCATTGATAGTAGGAGGTGTAGCAACATGTGAATCATTAACATTACTAGTGGTGGTAATAGTCCAAACTTTAGCTATATTATTCTCTTTAGCTAGTTTTTCATTTTCTTCTCTATCCCACCTAGCACGCAATTCAGCCATTAATCTTATATTCTCATTAATTCTAACTTGGATGGCATTTGCTGTAGTAGTAATCTTATTATCAATATCCTTATTAGGCATAACTTTCAATTTTAAAAGATCAACATCAGAGGCAAGTCTATCAACTCTAGAAGCAAGAATATCAATTTTATCAAGCTTTTCCTCAACAGATTTGTTAAAAGCAGTTTGTGTACTAATAAATTCTTTAAGCATGGATTAAAGACCAGGGGGTACACTCCTATTATTGTTGTAAGAATTCCCATAAGAATTACCATAACCATTACCATTAGCAGAAGGATATGGCCTATAGTTATTACCAGAATTGTTCCTATAAGCATTGTTGTTAAAATTATTATTTTTAATGAAGTTCACATCAACATTTTCTTCTTGAGCAACCAATGAAGCTAAAGGAACATTATTAGGATCAACATTAGATCTACTATTCACAAGCATAGACATAATCACATCAATCTTATCACTCAAGGAGGAGGTTTCTTCAACAGAATTTACCTTCTTACCTTGTGGAGCTCTTTCCGTGTGCCATTCAGAGTAATTTATCATCATATCATCAAGAAGCTTTGTCGCCGCCCCCAAAGTGATGGACATAAAGGTACCTCCAGCAGCTGAATCCAATAGGTTCCGCGAAGAAAAATTTAGTCCTGCATAGAAGGTTTGGATGATCATCCAAGTAGTCAGTCCATGGGTTGGGCAATTCTTTACCAAAGATTTCATTCTCTCCCATGCTTGAGCAACATGTTCATTATCTAATTGTTTAAAATTCATTATGCTACTCCTTAAAGATATAATTTTAGCGGGAGGATAATATCTACCAATAAAAGCATCCTTACATTTAGTCCATGAATCAATACTATTCTTAGGCAAAGACAGCAACCAATCTTTAGCTCTTCCTCTTAATGAGAAAGGAAACAATTTCAATTTTATAATATCACCATCTACATCCTTATAATTTTGCATTTCACATAGTTCAACAAAATTATTAAGATGGGCAGCAGCATCATCAGAACTAACACCAGAAAATTGTTCTCTCATGACAAGATTCAGTAAAGCAGGTTTAATTTCAAAGAATTCTGCTGTAGTAGCAGGTGGAGCAATAGGTGTGCATAGGAAATCATTATTATTAGTGTTTGTGAAGTCACACAACTTAGTGTTTTTAGGAGTATTCATTTTAGCAGTAGTAAATAAAGCAAACTAGATAAAGTAAATGCAAGTAACTAATTTTTTGTGTTTTTGATATAGAGAGCAAGACAGTAAATAAAGTAAAGCTAGCAACTAATTTTTTTGTGTTTTGTTTAACTGCAGCAAACAAAGTAGTAAATAAAGTAAAGCAAGACAAAAACAAAGTAAAGAGATTGGATTGTGGAGACTCCCCTTGCAGCGTGTCTTGATCTCCCCGGCAACGGCGCCAGAAATTTAGCTTGATGCGTGCAATTAACACACGTCCGTTGGGAACCCCAAGAGGAAGGTGTGATGCAGACAGTAGCAAGTTTTCCCTCAGAAAGAAACCAAGGTTTATCGAACCAGGAGGAGCCAAGAAGCACGTTGAAGGTTGATGGCGGAGGGATGTAGTGCGGCGCAACACCAGGGATTCCGGCGCCAACGTGGAACCTGCACAACACAACCAAAGTACTTTGCCCCAACGAAACAGTGAGGTTGTCAATCTCACCGGCTTGCTGTAACAAAGGATTAACCGTATTGTGTGGAAGATGATTGTTTGCAGAAAACAGTAAAGAACAAGTATTGCAGTAGATTGTATGCGATGTAAAGAATAGGACCGGGGTCCACAGTTCACTAGAGGTGTCTCTCCCATAAGATAAATAGCATGTTGGGTGAACAAATTACAATCGGGCAATTGACAAATAGAGAGGGCATGACAATGCACATACATGATATGATAAATATAGTGAGATTTAATTGGGCATTACGACAAAGTACATAGACCTCTATCCAGCATGCATCTATGCCTAAAAAGTCCACCTTCAGGTTATCATCCGAACCCCTTCCGGTATTAAGTTGCAAACAACAAACAATTGCATTAAGTATGGTGCGTAATGTAATCAACAACTACATCCTTGGACATAGCATCAATGTTTTATCCCTAGTGGCAACAGCACATCCACAACCTTAGAACTTTCTGTCACTGTCCCAGATTTAATGGAGGCATGAACCCACTATCGAGCATAAATACTCCCTCTTGGAGTTAAGAGCAAAAACTTGGCCAGAGCCTCTACTAATAACGGAGAGCATGCAAGATCATAAACAACACATAAGTAATAGATTGATAATTAACATAACATAGTATTCTCTATCCATCGGATCCCGACAAACACAACATATAGCATTACAGATAGATGATCTTGATCATGTTAGGCAGCTCACAAGATCCAACAATGAAGCACATAAGGAGAAGACGACCATCTAGCTACTGCTATGGACCCATAGTCCAGGGGTGAACTACTCACTCATCACTCCGGAGGTGACCATGGCGGTGAAGAGTCCTTCGGGAGATGATTCCCCTCTCCGGCAGGGTGCCGGAGGCGATCTCCTGAATCCCCCGAGATGGGATTGGCGGCGGCGGCGTCTCTGGAAGGTTTTCCGTATCGTGGCTCTCGGTACTGGGGGTTTCGCGACGGAGGCTTTAAGTAGGCGGAAGGGCAACGCAGGGGGCCACACGAGGGCCCCACACGCTAGGGCCGCGCGGCCAAGGCCTGGGCCGCGCCTCCCTAGTGTGGCGGCGCCTCGTGGCCCCACTTCCTTTCCCCCTCGGTCTTCTGGAAGCTTCGTGCAAAAATAGGACCCTGGGCGTTGATTTCGTCCAATTCCGAGAATATTTCCTTACTAGGATTTCTGAAACCAAAAACAGCAGAAAATAGCAACTGGCTCTTCAGCATCTTGTTAATAGGTTAGTGCCGGAAAATGCATAAATACGACATATAATGTGTATAAAACATGTAGATATCATCAATAATGTGGCATGGAACATAAGAAATTATAGATACGTTTGAGACGTATCAGCAACAAGGAAGACAGTGTAGAGTCTTATAATGCTTGCAATATGTTCTTATGTAAGTTTTGATGTACCGGTTCATACTTGTGTTGCTTCAAACAACCTTACTAGCCAAAGCCTTGTATTGAGAGGAAATGCTTCTCGTGCATCCAAAAACCTTGAGCCAAAACTCATGCCATTTGTGTCCACCATAACTACCTACTATGTGGTATTTCTATGCCATTCCAAAGTAAATTGCTTGTGTGCTACCTTTAAAATTTCATTCCTTGTCTTTGCAATACATAGCTCATGGGAAAATAGCTTAAAAACTATTGTGGTATTGAATATGTTGCTTATGTATCTTATTTCTTATAAGTTGCTTGTTGAGCGGTAACCATGTTACTGGGGACGCCATCAACTTTTTACACCTTTGTTGAATATCATGTGAGTTGTTATTGATGGGGTTCGTAGCATAGAAAACAAAAAAATTCCTACCGCAAGACGAATAAAACCAACAGATCTAATCTATGGAACACCCAAGATCTAATCTAC
The DNA here is from genome assembly GCF_019359855.2 of Lolium perenne. Classification (NCBI taxonomy): domain Eukaryota; kingdom Viridiplantae; phylum Streptophyta; class Magnoliopsida; order Poales; family Poaceae; genus Lolium; species Lolium perenne. The sequence continues at coordinate 168,408,379 of NC_067244.2, forward strand.
AAGATCGAAGCAACGAGATGGAGATGAGACTAACCCTCGAAGATTCCAAAGTCTACGAGATTAATCTCGTCGTTGATATAGACGATCGTCCCCGGTGCTGCAATCCGGCAGCACTTCCGTACTCGGTCGCGCGTACGGTGTCGATGAAGCTCCTTCCTCTCCCCGTTCCAGCGGGCAGCGGAGGTGTGGTAGATCTCCACGGAATCCCAGCAGCACGACGGCGTGGTGGTGGTGGTGGAGAAGAATTCCTGTAGGGCTTCGCCTAAGCCGGAGCAGGAGAAACTGGGAGGGAGGAGAGGTGGCAAATTAGGGTTGCGTACGGAGCATCTTTGGCCGGCCAAACTATCCCTCTATATATAGTCGGGAACTAGGGTTAGGGTTTCACAAAACCCATCTAGTGTCGGCGCCTGGTGGGCCCACACAATACCCTGGCGCGGCCTGGGGGGGCCCGCGCCGGCGTGTTGTGTGGCCCACCCCTGGCCTTTCTCCGTCTCCCCTTTGGACACCGTCTACGTGACAGAAAAATAAGAACTTCTGTTTTTATTTCGTCCAATTCCGAGAATGTTTCCAGAACAACTTTTCTTGAAATACAAAACAGCAGAATTCTTCCAGAACAATTCCGGTCCTCCTCGTGATGTCTTGGATCCCATCCGAGACTCCGAACAACATTCGGTCTCCATCTCATATTCCGAATCTACTTATGCGACATCGAACCTTAAGCGCATCACCCTACGGCTCGTGAACAATGCAGACATGGTCGAGACTCCTCTCCGAGCAATAACCAATAGCGGGATCTGGAGATCCATAATGGCTCCCACATATTCAACGATGACTTAGTGATCGATTGAACCAATTACATACGATGCCAATTCCCTTTGTCTCGCGATATTTTACTTGTCCAAGGTTCGATCATCGGTATCTCCATACCTTGTTCAACCTCGTTACCGACAAGTACTCTTTACTCGTACTGTGGCATGTGATCTCTTATGAACCATTCATATGCTTGCAAGCTAATCAGATGACATTCCACCGAGAGGGCCCAGAGTATATCTATCCGTCATCAGGATGGACAAATTCCACTATTGATCCATATGCCTCAACTCACACTTTCCGAATACTTAATCCCATCTTTATAACCACCCATTTACGCAATGGCGTTTGATGTAATCAAATTACCCTTCCGGTGTAAGTGATTTACATGATCTCATGGTCGAAGGACTAAGACAACTATGTATCGAAAGCTTATAGCATTTTGAACTTAATGACTTGATCTTATGCTACACTTATTTGGGTGTGTGTCCATTATATCATTCAACTAATGACATAACCTTGTTATTAATAACATCCAATATTCATGATCACGAAACCATGATCATCCATTAATCAACAAGCTAGTTTATACAAGAGGCTTACTAGGGACTCCTTGTTGTTTACATAACACACATGTATCAATGTTTCGGTTAATACAATTATAGCATGGTATGCAAACATTTATCATAAACACAAAGATATAATAATAACCACTTTATTATTGCCTCTTGGGCATATCTCCAACAGTCTCCCACTTGCACTAGAGTCAATAATCTAGATTACATTGTAAGGTACCTAACACCCATGGCATTCTGGTGTTGGTCATGCTTTGCCCTTGGGAGAGCTTTAGTCAACGGATCTGCAACATTCAGATCTGTGTGTACTTTGCAAATCTCTACTTCACCATCTTCGATGTACTCGCGAATCGAATGAAAACGCAGCTTGATATGCTTCAGCTTCTTGTGTGACCTTGGTTCCTTTGCATTGGCGATGGCACCCGTGTTGTCACAATAAATGACTAACGGGTCCAATGCACTAGGAACCACACCAAGGTCAACAATGAACCTCTTCATCCATACCGCTTCCGATGAAGCCTCTGAAGCCGCTATATATTCAGATTCTGTTGAAGATTTCGCCACCGTGCACTGCTTGGAACTGCTCCAGCTTACTGCCGCACCATTCAATATAAACACGTACCCAGACTGAGACTTAGAGTCATCAGGATCGGTGTTCCAACTTGCATCGGTGTAACTGGTTACAACGAGTGACATGGGCATACCATTCGGGTACCCATTATTGGTATACTTGGATCGGCTCGGCCCAATATGGAGAAGGCCCAACAAGGCAACCCGAGGAAGTAGTCGACTAGGACTCTTGTAAAACCCTAGGCTGGTTGCATATATAAAGCTAGCCAGGGCACCCGAAATAAGGGGACAATAGATAGACAACATAGCTCCACCTACGGCGGCACCCTATAAACACATCTATGATCATATACTGGATTGCTAGCAGCACGTAGGGATCCTCCACCGAGGGGACCCGAAGCTGGGTACGTCGTGTGCCTAATCTCGCTCCCGGAATCTCCATCGTCGCTCTCTCCCGAAACCCAAGTCTACAATACGTAGGCATTGGCGAGGTGATCCCTCGTCAATTGGCGCCGACCGTGGGGATCGCGGCGACTGGATTTTGTCATCCGGGCGGGATCCGTTGACTTCATCATCAGCAACATACGGATTGCATCCGGCTTTCGGTCCATCATCATCAATCGGCTGGTTTTCGTCGGGTTCGTCTTCAGATCATGTCAAGTTCTAGTCGGCGACAAGCATGGGCCAGGCAATCGACAAGGATCGGGTCAGGTTTTTCCACATGCAGTGTAGCTCATCGCGGATGCTCATGGCCACGCGGCAGCATGCTTCGAGTCCAGGATCAAAACGAGGAAGTACTACTCCACGGGGAGGAGTTGCTACAATCGTGTTGGCCCAGGCTAGTAACAAGACCGGATCGGAACCTTCCTAACATCATAAGGGAGCTGATGGATTTTCTTTTGTGTGCTCAATCTCATCTCCTCTATTTCTTCCGTTAAGTACCACTTCAATGATTATTGTATCACTTCTAATGCTTTGCGTGTTGCCTCTTCCTACGTATCAATACCTGAGGAGTTTGTTCATAAAAGTGGGATTAGAGGTCATCGGGCGCTCACCAGTGCGTACCAGCTAGCGCGTCTGCGTCACGACTTTGCAATCCGACAAAAATAATCAGGTACCATATTTCCAATTTATTATTGTTTATAAAATTTACTTCGCCAAATAATTTTTCGGCTCGTACCATTGTTTGCTCGCAAGTTTTTTTGCGCCGTAATATAACTACAGATCGGGAATAAGCTTCAACTACTTTGTTGTGTCGACCCCGTTCGCCATCATGTGTCTCGCATTTTGATTGCGCAAGTACTTCGACGACGCCGGCTAGGCTCCGCGCGACTACATCAATAATGTCAGCCAGACACCGCGCGTCTACATCGACTGTGTCCGTTGCATGACCTGCTTAAGCGACGACTCTGTCGTACCCGATAAAAAAGCTAAGTGTTACTCTTCCGAGAATCAATTATTATTTACTTTCGCTACACCCGAATACCCGGGGGCTGCATCATTACGTCATTACAGCAAATATACCCGACACTCGAGGCTGCGCCGTTACATTGTTACCGCAAATACACCAGATTACTCGTGGATATATCTTTCTCGACTCAGTGGATTTATTTCTTTCGGCTTAGTGAATTTATTTCCTCGGCTCTGGACTTCTTCGGCTTAGTGGATTTATTTTCTTCGGCTCTGGATATATCTTCCCCGACTCGGTGGATTTATTTTCTTCGGCTTAGTGCATTTACCTTCTTCGGATCAGTGGAATTATTTTCTTCGGTTTACTGGATTTGTCTTCTTCGGATTCATCTTATAAGTGAATTTATTTTCTCCGGATTCATCTATATGGATACTACTAAGTTCACTCTTATACAATACTGCTCGATGAGCTTCTGGGTCAATGGATTCATCTTGTATGGCCATTACTGGATTTATTTTCTTCGGGTCAATGGATTCATCTTCTATGATATCAGCGGATTCATCTTCTATGATTATTACTGGATTCTTCGGGCCAATGAATTCATCCTCTATGATATCGACGGATTTATCTTCAATATATGCTCTATATTTAATGGCATCTTCAATATGGATTCATCTAAAATACTTTATCTGGGATTCATCTTCGTATATTATTGTCTATGGCTTCATCTTAAATGGCTTCACCAAATATGACGCCACACCGCGACTCCATCAACTTATTTCGACGTCACGCCTAACGCTCGGGGGCTCAACAACGATTTCGCCTCGGGTCACGACTGCGACACAACAATCATGACATCACCTCAGCAACGCTCGGGGGCTCGGCTATTTCTTCATCAACAATTTCGCGGCATCCACTTTTGCTATTTGGTGGTTCCTACTTTGGCTAGATTTCGTATCTACACTCAAAGACTTCATCATGCATTGACTTCGTCGTGTCCAAAAAGCTAAGTGTTCTTTTATTTTGCACAAAGTTGATTATCGTTTACTTTCGTCGCACCCGACAGTTGGGGGTTGCGCGGCATATATTCACTTTACATATCATCGACTCTGAGCATCTGACACCGCATGCGAAAAAGAGAGTCAAGGGAAAGATAGAAAAAGTTTGTTTATTTGTGCAGGAGAAAGCAAAATTCAAAGTATATAAGAGAGAACCTGACGAAATTGTGTACAGAGAGAACTCGGCGAAATTGTCTTCAAGAAAGAACAGGACCCGAAGAATTATCTTCAAGGAGGTCCCGAAGAATTATCCTCAAGGAGGTCCCGAAGAATTATCTTCAAGGAAGTCCCGAAAAATTATCTTCAAGGAGGTCCCAAAAAATTGTCCTCAAAGAGGACCCGAAGAAATTTTCCTGATGGATGAACTCGACGAAATTTTCATCAAGGAGGAACCAAAAAAAAAAAAAAAAAAAAGGTGGACAAATCTTCGGGTTCATTGACTCGTCATATTGTTCCGAGCAAGAGCATCGGTGATGTACCCGACAATATAGAATAACCAATATACTCGGCTGTCCCATCAAGCCCGAGAGGAAAATAGAAGAACCCGTAAAATGGGTCATTGCATCAGCCGAACAAGGCACTTGACAAAATATTCTCAGAGCGCCAAAGTCGCGAATAATCTCTGAATGCCGCAAAAACTCTGCGAAGGTAAGACCCCGGATCCGTTCTGAGCGGTGTGGCACCGTCTCTGACGTCGGTTTGCTACTTTTTTTCCGTATCAACAGATACGAAGAAAAATCCTAACGGACGCGTTAGGTACCCGATAAAACATGACTGGGACTCGACAGAATGGTAAGACCTTAAGCGGCACCTATCGAGCTAGCACCAGTATCCCGAGATCATGTCCAGGGACGTGATCTTGAAGTAGGTTTTTGCGGATTGCCACTAGAGCAGTTAACTAGTACCTGATCCGTCAGATGAACTAGCCCCAATTACCATTATCACTGTACAATATAGATATGGATGTCAAATAAAAATAGCAATGGCCTGAAGTCGATAAAAAGAGGGGCTGCGCCAAGTTCTTTATCGAGTAGTACAACTCGAGCCTATGCCTAGGTGTAAGCACCTGCCCATAGGCTCGGGGGCTACTCTTATCGAGAGTATTGTTCACCCTCCCGATAAGATACAAGAAAGAGGAAAAATTGTGGTGTCGATTAAAAGCAAGTTGAGCCTACACCCAAGTGCAAACACTTGGCTGTAGCCTCGGGGGCTACTCCCATCGGGAGCGCTGGTCGCGCACCCGATAGAAAAATAACTTCGACAACATCTATAACAATCAAGGTTTGTAGACTCAACTCGATTCTTTGACTCGAGTGGAGCCTACTCCCATCGGGAGCACATGAATTTCATCAAGTCTTCCAGAAATATAGTTAAGTTCTTCATCGAGTAGTACAACTTGAGTCTATGCCTAAGTGCAAGCACTTGCCCATAGACTCGGGGGCTACTCCCATCGGGAGCGCTGCCGCGCACCCGATAATTTCAAGAATCGTCGACATCATCTATGCTACACATGATCTACGACATGGACCTCGCCTTGTATTTCTTCGACTTCGGAGATGGTTATGCTTGGAGTTTCTACGCAAGTCTTCGACTTCCCTATAAACTCGGGGGCTACTGACATGGGCATACCATTCGGGTACCCATTATTGGTATACTTGGATCGGCTCGGCCCAATATGGAGAAGGCCCAACAAGGCAACCCGAGAAAGTAGTCGACTAGGACTCTTGTAAAACCCTAGGCTGGTTGCATATATAAAGCTAGCCAGGGCACCCGAAATAAGGGGACAATAGATAGACAACATAGCTCCACCTACGGCGGCACCCTGTAAACACATCTATGATCATATACTGGATTGCTAGCAGCACGTAGGGATCCTCCACCGAGGGGACCCGAAGCTGGGTACGTCGTGTGCCTAATCTCGCTCCCGGAATCTCCATCGTCGCTCTCTCCCGAAACCCAAGTCTACAATACGTAGGCATTGGCGAGGTGATCCCTCGTCAACGAGCTCTTGGTCACCGCCATAACAAAGAAACATATCCTTAGTTCTTTTCAAGTACTTCAGGATATTCTTGACCGCTGTCCAGTGTTCCATTCCTGGATCACTTTGATATCTGCTGGTCAAACTAACAGCATGTGCGATATCCGGTCTAGTACACAGCATGGCATACATGAGAAAGCCTACTACCGAAGCATAGGGGATTTTGCTCATCCTTTCTCTTTCATCTGCCGTAGCCGGACCTTGAGTCTTACTCAAGACCTTACCTGACAACATAGGCAAGAACCCTTTCTTGCTTTCATCCATTCTAAACTTCTTTAGAATCTTGTCCAGGTATGTACTCTGTGAAAGGCCTATTAGGCGTCTTGATCTATCTCTATAAATCTTGATGCCTAAAATGTACGCTGCTTCACCAAGGTCTTTCATTGAAAAACACTTATTCAAATAACCTTTAACGCTGCTTAATAATTCTATATCATTCCCAATCAATAATATGTCATCTACATATAATATCAGGAACGCTACAGAGCTCCCACTCACTTTCTTGTAAATACAGGCCTCACCATGAGTCCGTATAAAACCGAAGTCTTTGATCACTCTATCAAAGCATAGATTCCAACTCCGGGATGCTTGCTTCAGTCCATAAATGGAACGCTGAAGTTTGCATACCTTGTCAGCATTTTCAGGATCGACAAAACCTTTGGGTTGTACCATATACAACTCTTCCTTAATATCACCATTGAGGAACGCCGTTTTGACATCCATCTGCCAAATCTCATAATCGAAAAATGCAGCTATTGCTAACAAAATCCTCACAAACTTTAGCTTCGCTACAGGTGAGAAAGTCTCATCGTAGTCAACTCCTTGAATTTGTCGAAAACCCTTTGCGACAAGTCGAGCTTTATAGACAGTAATATTACCATCAGCATATGTTTTTCTCTTGAAGATCCATTTATTCTCGACAGCCTTGCGGCTATCAGGTAAGTCTACCAAAGTCCATACTTTGTTATCATACATGGATCCCATTTCGGATTTCATGGCTTCTTGCCATTTGTTGGAATCTGGGCTCATCATCGCTTCTTCATACGTCGCAGGGTCCTCATCATTGTTGTCCACAATCATGACATTTAGACAGGGATCATACCAATCAGGAGTGGTACGTTCCCTCGTCGATCTGCGAGGTTCAGTAGCTTCCTCGTTCGAAGCTTCATGATCATCATCATTTGCTTCCTCTCCTATCGGCGTAGGCTGCGCAGAAACTTCTTCCAGCACTGCGCTACTCTGATCAATGAGAGAAGGTTCATCAACCTCGTCGAGTTCTACTTTCCTTCCAGTCACTTCTTTAGTGAGAAACTCCTTCTCAAGAAAGGATCCGTTCTTGGCAACAAAGATTTTGCCTTCGGACCTGTGATAGAAGGTGTACCCAATAATTTCTTTAGGGTATCCTACGAAGACGCATTTCTTCGCTTTGGGTTCTAGCTTGTCAGGTTGTAACTTCTTTACATAAGCTTCACAACCCCAAACTTTAAGAAACGACAGCTTAGGTTTCTTCCCAAACCATAATTCATACGGTGTCGTTTCAACGGATTTAGATGGTGCCCTATTTAAAGTGAATGCGGCTGTCTCTAATGTATAACCCCAAAACGACAACGGCAAATCGGTAAGAGACATCATAGACCGAACCATATCTAAGAGAGTTCGATTACGACGTTCGGACACACCATTGCGCTGTGGTGTTCCCGGCGGTGTCAACTGTGAAAGTATTCCGCATTTCTTTAAATGCATGCCAAACTCATAACTCAGATATTCGCCTCCGCGATCAGAATGCAGAAACTTAATCTTCTTGTTACGCTGATTTTCTACTTCACTTTGGAATTCCTTGAACTTCTCAAAAGTCTCGGACTTATGTTTCATAAAGTAAATATATCCATATCTACTCAGATCATCCGTGAAGGTTAGAACATAACGATAACCACCGCGCGATGCTACACTCATTGGTCCGCACACATCAGTATGTATGATTTCCAATAAGTCTGTAGCTCGCTCCATTGTACCAGAAAATGGAGTCTTAGTCATTTTTCCCATTAGACATGCCTCGCATCTGTCAAGTGACTCAAAGTCAAGTGACTCAAGAAGTCCATCGGAATGGAGTTTCTTCATGCGCTTCACTCCAATATGACCAAGACGACAGTGCCACATATAAGTAGAATTATCATTCAATTTAATTCGCTTAGCATCTATGTTATGAACATGTGTATCACTACTATCGAGATTTAACAAGAATAAACCATTCATCTCAGGTGCATGGCCATAAAAGACATTACTCATATAAATCGAACAACCATTATTCTCAGACTTAAACGAATAACCGTCTTGCATTAAACAAGATCCAGATATAATGTTCATGCTCAACGTAGGTACCAAATAACAATTATTGAGGTTTAAAACTAATCCCGAAGGTAGATGTAGAGGGAGCGTGCCGACGGCGATCACATCGACTTTGGATCCATTTCCAACGCGCATCGTCACCTCGTCTCTTGTCAGGCTTCGTCTATTCCGCAGTTCCTGTTTCGAGTTACACATGTGAGCAACCGAACCAGTATCAAATACCCAGGCACTACTACGAGAACCAGTAAGATAGACATCAATAACATGTATATCAAATATACCTTTCTTTTTGACGTGGCCGCTCTTCAAATCGGCCAAGTATTTGGAGCAATTACGCTTCCAGTGCCCCTTCCCCTGGCAGTAATAGCACACAGTCTCAGGTTTAGGACCAGCCTTAGGCTTCTCAGGATGCGCTGCAACTTTCTTGCCGCCCTTCTTGAAGTTACCCTTGTTAGGCTTGCCCTGCTTTTTGAAACCGGTGGTCTTGTTGACCATCAACACTTGGTTCTCCTTTTTAATCTCAACTACAGCAGATTTCAGCATGGAAAAGAGTTCAGGTAAATCTTTATTCATGTTCTGCATGTTGTAGTTCATCACGAAGTTCTTGTAACTTGGTGGCAGTGATTGAAGGACACGATGAATACCCAACTGGTTAGGGATCATCACCCCCATGTCATTGAGCTTCTTGGCATGTCCGGACATGGCGAACATGTGCTCACTAACGGAGCTGCCCTCTTCCATCATGCAGCTAAAGAACTGTTTCGAGGCCTCATAGCTCTCCACGGCCGCATGAGTTTCAAAGATAAGTTTGAGCTCACGCATCATCTCACATGGGTCGTGGTGCTCAAAACGCTTTTGGAGCTCTGCCTCTAAGCTGCACAAGACGGCACACTGAACTTCGGAGTACCGAACAGCCCGAGTCTCATAAACATTCTTTATGTCCTCGGATACTGCAGGAGGTGGTGGGGGACCTAGCGGTGCTTCGAGCACATATTGTAGGCTTCCACCAATGAGGAAAATCCTCACATGACGGAACCAGTCAGTGAAGTTGCTACCATTGCCCTTAAGCTTTTCTTTCTCTAGGAACTAGTTAAAATTGATGGAGGGGGGCGCCATGATCTACAACATATTTGCAAAGAGTTTAGACTAAGTTTATGATAAATTGAGTTCAATTTTAATTCTTAAATTAACTAGGTGAACTCCCACTTAAAACAACATCCCTCGCATTGTCTTAGTGATTACACGAACCAAATCCACTACACCAAGTCCGATCTTCACGAGAAAAGATGTAGCTTCAAAGGCGAACACTCAAAGTGTTCATCATATCATTCATATGACTCATGCTCTACCTTTCGGTATCCCGTGTTGCGAGACCATGTTTGTACATGCTAGGCTCGTCAAGGCAACCTTGGTATCCGCGTGTGCAAATCTGGCTTGCACCCGTTGTATGCACATGTAGAGTCTATCACACCCGATCATCACGACATGCTTCGAAATGACAAGTCTTAGCAACGGTGCATACTAAGGATGAACACTTTATTATCTTGATATTTAGTGAGAGGGATCATCTTATAATGCTACCATCGCGATCTAAGCAAAATAAGATGCATAAAAAGGATTAACATCACATGCAATTCATAATGTGTGATATGATATGGCCTTTCTTCTTGTGCTTTTGATCTCCATCTCCAAAGCACGGACATGATCTCCATCATCACCAGCATGGCGTCAAGGTCAGTGGCGCCGTTTCATGGTTGTCCATCACTTATAGCTACTATAACAACTACTTGAAATAAAGCTATTACATGATGAATAGACACGCAGATCTTTAACAAAAATTAAAGACAACCATTAGGCTCCCGCCGGTTGCCATAATACAATAATGAATATCTCATACATCAAATATAATCATCATCACATCATGGCCATATCACATCACCAAACCCTGCAAAAACAAGTTAGACGCCTCTAATTTGGTTTGCATATTTTACGTGGTTTAGGGTTTTCGAGTAAGATCCAATCTACCTACGAACATGAACCACAACGGTGATACTAGTGTTGACAATAGAAGTGCAAATTACAATCTTCACTATGGTGGGAGAGACAGACACCCGCAAAGCCACTTATCCAATACAAGTTGCATGTCAAGCGTGGAGCAAGTCTCATGAGACGCGGTCATGTAAAGTTAGACCGGGCCGCTTCATCCCACCATCCCGCAAGAAGCAAAGTACACAAACTAAGGCAACAAAAGCATCACCGCCTACAAAACCATTGTGTTCTACTCGTGCAACAGATCTATGCCTAGACATGGTTCTGATACCACTGATGGGGTTCGTAGCATAGAAAACAAAAAATTTCCTACCGCAAGACGAATAAAACCAACAGATCCAATCTATGGAACACCCAAGATCTAATCTACAAGATCGAAGCAACGAGATGGAGATGAGACTAACCCTCGAAGATTCCAAAGTCTACGAGATTAATCTCGTTGTTGATGTAGACGATCGTCCCCGGTGCTGCAATCCGGTAGCACTTCCGTACTCGGTCGCGCGTACGGTGTCGATGAAGCTCCTTCCTCTCCCCGTTCCAGCGGGCAGCGGAGGTGTGGTAGATCTCCACGGAATCCCAGCAGCACGACGGCGTGGTGGTGGTGGTGGAGAAGAATTCCTGCAGGGCTTCGCCTAAGCCGGAGCAGGAGAAACTGGGAGGGAGGAGAGGTGGCAAATTAGGGTTGCGTACGGAGCATCTTTGGCCGGTCAAACTATCGCTCTATATATAGTCGGGAACTAGGGTTAGGGTTTCACAAAACCCATCTAGTGTCGGCGCCTGGTGGGCCCACACAATACCCTAGCGCGGCCTGGGGGGGCCGCGCCGGCGTGTTGTGTGGCCCACCCCTGGCCTTTCTCTGTCTCCCCTTTGGACACCGTCTACGTGACAGAAAAATAAGAACTTCTGTTTTTATTTCGTCCAATTCCGAGAATGTTTCCAGAACAACTTTTCTTGAAATACAAAACAGCAGAATTCTTCCAGAACAATTCCGGTCCTCCTCGTGATGTCTTGGATCCCATCCGAGACTCCGAACAACATTCGGTCTCCATCTCATATTCCGAATCTACTTATGCGACATCGAACCTTAAGCGCATCACCCTACGGCTCGTGAACAATGCAGACATGGTCGAGACTCCTCTCTGAGCAATAACCAATAGCGGGATCTGGAGATCCATAATGGCTCCCACATATTCAACGATGACTTAGTGATCGATTGAACCAATTACATACGATGCCAATTCCCTTTGTCTCGCGATATTTTACTTGTCCGAGGTTCGATCATCGGTATCTCCATACCTTGTTCAACCTCGTTACCGACAAGTACTCTTTACTAAATCTTGTGGCATGTGATCTCTTATGAACCATTCATATGCTTGCAAGCTAATCAGATGACATTCCACCGAGAGGGCCCAGAGTATATCTATCCGTCATCAGGATGGACAAATTCCACTATTGATCCATATGCCTCAACTCACACTTTCCGAATACTTAATCCCATCTTTATAACCACCCATTTACGCAATGGCGTTTGATGTAATCAAAGTACCCTTCCGGTGTAAGTGATTTACATGATCTCATGGTCGAAGGACTAAGACAACTATGTATCGAAAGCTTATAGCATTTTGAACTTAATGACTTGATCTTATGCTACGCTTATTTGGGTGTGTGTCCATTATATCATTCAACTAATAACATAACCTTGTTATTAATAACATCCAATGTTCATGATCACGAAACCATGATCATCCATTAATCAACAAGCTAGTTTATACAAGAGGCTTACTAGGGACTCCTTGTTGTTTACATAACACACATGTATCAATGTTTCGGTTAATACAATTATAGCATGGTATGCAAACATTTATCATAAACACAAAGATATAATAATAACCACTTTATTATTGCCTCTTGGGCATATCTCCAACAGTTATGCATGTTCGTCTTGTCTGAAGTAAGGGTGATTTATCATGATTAAATGGTTTGAGTATGCATATTGTTAGAGAAGAACATTGGGCCGCCAACCAAAGCCATGTATCATGGTGGAAGTTTCAGTTGGACATTAATACTCAATCTCTTATGAGAATATTATCTGTTGTTGAATGCTTAAGCCTTAAAGAGGAGTCCATTATCTGTTTTCTATGTTGTCCCGGTATGGATGTCCTCAAGTTGAGATCTATCAAAACTGAGAAATCAAATGTGATATATCTCCTTGGACCTTTGTACAGGTGGCATAGAGGTACCCCTTTGTGACACTTGGTTGAAACATATGTAATGCAATTATAATCCATGGAAGTCCGAGCTAATTAGGACAAGGTGTGGGCACTATTGGTATTCGATGAATGAGGCTTGCAACTTATAGGAGGTTTTATGCATAACACATATGAATTATTACTACCGTTGACAAAATTGTTTCCATGTTTTCAAAATAAAAAGCTCTAGCACATGAGTAATCCATGCTTCCCTCTACAAAGGGCCTTTCTTTTACTTTATGTTGAGTCAGTTTACCTACTTCTTTCTATATTAGAAGCAAACACTTGTGTCAACTGTGTGCATTGATTCTTACATGCTTACTTATTGCACTTATCATATTACTTTGTATTGACAATTATCCATGAGATATACATGTTGAAAGTTGAAAGCAACTGCTGAAACTTAAATCTTCCTTTGTGTTGCTTCAAAACCCTCTATTAAGAATCTATTGCTTTATGAGTTAACTCTTATGCAAGATGATGTGCGTGAGACACACGTCCGTTGGGAACCCCAAGAGGAAGGTGTGATGTGCACAGCAGTAAGTTTTCCCTCAGAAAGAAACCAAGGTTTATCGAACCAGTAGGAGCCAAGAAACACGTTGAAGGTTTTTGGTGGTGGAGTGTAGTGCGGCGCAACACCAGGGATTCCGGCGCCAACATGGAACCTGCACAACACAATCACAGTACTTTGCCCCAACGTAACAGTGAGGTTGTCAATCTCACCGGCTTGCTGTAAACAAAGGATTAGATGTATAGTGTGGATGATGATGATTGTTTGCAAAGAACAGTAAAGAACAATTGCAGTAGATTGTATTTCAGATGTAAAGAATAGGACCGGGGTCCACAGTTCACTAGTGGTGTCTCTCCCATAAGATAAACAAATGTTGGGTGAACAAATTACAGTTGGGCAATTGACAAATAAAAAAGGCATAACAATGCACATAAATATATCATGATGAGTACTATGAGATTTAATCAGGGCATTACGACAAAGTACATAGACCGCTATCCAGCATGCATCTATGCCTAAAAAGTCCACTTTCAGGTTATCATCCGAACCCCTTCCGGTATTAAGTTGTAAACAACAGACAATTGCATTAAGTATGGTGCGTAATGTAATCAACACAAATATCCTTAGACAAAGCATCGATGTTTTATCCCTAGTGGCAACAGCACATCCACAACCTTAGAACTTTCTCACACGTCCTGCATTTAATGGAGGCATGAACCCACTATCGAGCATAAATACTCCCTCTTGGAGTCACAAGTATCAACTTGGCCAGAGCCTCTACTAGCAACGGAGAGCATGCAAGAACATAAATAACATATATGATAGATTGATAATCAACTTGACATAGTATTCAATATTCATCGGATCCCAACAAACACAACATGTAGCATTACGAATAGATGATCTTGATCATGATAGGCAGCTCACAAGATCTAACATGATAGCACAATGAGGAGAAGACGACCATCTAGCTACTGCTATGGACCCATAGTCCAGGGGTGGACTACTCACACATCAATCCGGAGGCGATCATGGCGATGAAGAGACCTCCGGGAGATGATTCCCCTCTCCGGCAGGGTGCCGGAGGCGATCTCCTGAATCCCCTGAGATGGGATTGGCGGCGGCTGCGTTTCTGGAAGGTTTTCCGTATCGTGGCTCTCGGTACTGGGGGTTTCGCGACGAAGACTATATGTAGGCGAAAGGGTAGGTCAGGGAGCGTCACGAGGGGCCCACACAGTAGGCCGGCGCGGCCAGGGCTTGGGCCGCGTCGCCCTGTTGTGTGGCCACCTCGTGGCCCCACTTCGTTTCCTCTTCGGACTTCTGGAAGCTTCGTGGAAAAATAGGACCCTGGGCGTTGATTTCGTCCAATTCCGAGAATATTTCCTTACTAGGATTTCTGAAACCAAAAACAGCAGAAAACGTCAACTCGCTCTTCGGCATCTCGTCAATAGGTTAGTGCCGGAAAATGCATAATAATGACATAAAGTGTGTATAAAACATGTGAGTATCATCATAAAAGTAGCATGGAACACAAGAAATTATAGATACGTTTGGGACGTATCAAGCATCCCCAAGCTTAGTTCCTACTCGCCCTCGAGTAGGTAAACGATAACAAAGATAATTTCTGAAGTGACATGCTATCATAATCTTGATCATACTATTGTAAGCATATGAGATGAATGCAGCGATTCGAAGCAATGATGAAGATAATGAGTAAACAAATGAATCATATAGCAAAGACTTTTCATGAATAATACTTTCAAGACAAGCATCAATAAGACTTGCATAAGAGTTACTCATAAAGCAATAAATTCAAAGTAAAGGCATTGAAGCAACACAAAGGAAGATATAAGTTTCAGCGGTTGCTTTCAACTTCAACATGTATATCTCATGGATAATTGTCAACACAAAGTAATATAACAAGTACAATAGGTAAACATGTAAGAATCAATGCACACAGTTTACACAAGTGTTTGCTTCTAAGATAGAAAGAATAGGTAAACTGACTCAACAATAAAGTAGAAGAAAGGCCCTTCGCAGAGGGAAGCATGGATTACTATATTTGTGCTAGAGCTTTTCATTTTGAAAACATGAAACAATTTTGTCAACGGTAGTAATAAATCATATGCGTTATGTATAAGATATCCTATAAGTTGCAAGCCTCATGCATAGTATACTAATAGTGCTCGCACCTTGTCCTAATTAGCTTGGATTAACACGGATTATCATTGCATAGCATATGTTTCAACCAAGTGTCACAAAGGGGTACCTCTATGCCGCCTGTACAAAGGTCTAAGGAGAAAGTTCGCATTGGATTTCTCGCTTTTGATTATTCTCAACTTAGACATCCATACCGGGACAACATAGACAACAGATAATGGACTCCTCTTTAATGCATAAGCATTCAACAACAGTTAATTTTCTCATAAGAGATTGAGGATTAATTGTCCAAACTGAAACTTCCACCATGAATCATGGCTTTAGTTAGCGGCCCAATGTTCTTCTCTAACAGTATGCATACTCAAACCATTTGATCATGAAAATCGCCCTTACTTCAGACAAGACGAACATGCATAGCAACTCACATGATATTCAACAAAGGTAAAAGTTGATGGCGTCCCCAGAAACATGGTTACCGCTCAACAAGCAACTTATTAAGAAATAAGACACATAAGTACATATTCTTCACCACAATAGTTTTTAGGGCTACTTTTCCCATGAGCTATATATTGTAAAGGCAAAGAATATAAGTTTAAAGGTAGCACTCAAGTAATATACTTTGGAATGGCGGGGAAATACCATGTGGTAGGTAGGTATGGTGGACACAAATGGCATAGTATTTGGCTCAGGGATTTGGATGCACGAGAAGAATTCCTCTCAATACAAGGCTAGGCTAGCAAGGTTGTTTGAAGCAAACTCAAGTATAAAAGGTTCAGCAAAGCTCACATATGAACATATTGTAGGTATTATAAGACTTTACACTGTCTCCTTGTTGTTCAAACACCTTAACTAGAAAATATCTAGACTCTAGAGATCAATCATGCAAACCAAATTTTAACAAGCTCTATGTAGTTATTCATTAATAGGTACAAGGTACATGATGCAAGAGCTTAAACATGATCTATATGAGCACAACAATTGCCAAGTATCACATTATTCAAGACATTATACCATTTACCACATGCGGCATTTTCCGTTTCCAACCATATAGCAATGAATGAAATAGTCCAACTTTCGCAATGAACATTAAAAATAAAGCTAAGAACACATGTGTTCATACGAAACAGCGGAGCGTGTCTCTCTCCCAAACAAAGAATGCTAGGATCCGATCTTATTCAAACAAAACAAAAATAAAAACAAACAGACGCTCCAAGCAAAGCACATAAGATGTGACGGAATAAAAATATAGTTTCACTAGAGGTGACCTGATAAGTTGTCGATGAAGAAGGGATGCCTTGGGCATACCCAAGCTTAGACGCTTGGGTCTTCTTAAAATATGCAGGGATGAACCACGGGGGCATCCCCAAGCTTAAACTCTTCACTCTTCTTGATCATATTGTATCATCCTCCTCTCTTGACCCTTGAAAACTTCCTCCACACCAAACTTAAAACAAACTCATTAGAGGGTCAGTGCATAATTCATATATTCAGAGGTGACATAATCATTCTTAACACTTCTGGACATTGCACAAAGCTACTGAAAGTTAATGGAACAAAGAAATCCATCAAACATAGCAAAACAGGCAATGCGAAATAAAAGGCAGAATCTGTCAAAACAGAACAGTCCGTAAAGACGAATTTTTTAGAGGCACCAGACTTGCTCAGATGAAAATGCCCAAATTGAATGAAAGTTGCGTACATATCTGAGGATCACGCACGTAAATTGGCAGATTTTTATGAGTTACCTACATAGAACCATACCCAAATTCGTGACAGCAAGAAATCTGTTTCTGCGCAGTAATCCAAATCTAGTATTGACTTTACTATCAAAGACTTTACTTGGCACAACAATGCAATAAAATAAAGATAAGGAGAGGTTGCTACAGTAGTAACAACTTCCAAGACTCAAATATAAAACAAAAGTGCAGAAGTAAAATAATGGGTTGTCTCCCATAAGCGCTTTTCTTTAACGCCTTTCAGCTAGGCGCAGAAAGTGTGAATCAAGTATTATCAAGAGATGAAGCACTGACATCAAAAAAGTTCTCACAAACAAAACTTGTTGCAGAGGGTACCTTAGATGCTCCATTATCTAAATTTCCCATAGTGGTACTAAGGGTTTTATCAATTTTAGGCTTATAATAATTCTTTGGCTTAGGCACCTTAGAAACATACATGAATTTTTGCTCCTTTCCCACATAAGCTTTCTCCTTAAAATTAAGAGAAGAAAAAGTTGAACCCAATGTTCCCATAGCTTCTTCAAGTTTACCAATTCTATGGGTTTGATTATCATAGATAGCACAAGTTTCTAAAGTAGCAATTCTTTCATTAATTCCTCCTAGGGATTTATCAAGTTTATCAGTATTATCAAGTAATACCCCCAATTTAGTCTCAACACTTGGAAGATTTTTCTCTATGGCTTCCAATTTTTTCATGACATCCTCAAGAGAGATTTCAATTTCAGTTTCATTAACAGGTGGTATTCCAACTAGACTCTCAATGATGCAACTAGCTTCTAAAGCAAGAGTACCTAGGAAATTACCCCCCGAAAGAGTATCAAGAACATACCTATTCCAGCTAGATATACTAACATAAAAGTTCCTAAGTAGGATAATAGTGGAGTGTTTCTTAGTGCACCTATGATGGGCATCACTAATTCTATACCAAGCATCTTTAAAACTTTCTCCACCTTGTTGCTTAAAAGAACGAACTTCAACTTCAGGATTACTCATTTTTAGCAGTAGTAAATAAAGCAAACTAAATAAAGTAAGTGCAAGTAGCTAATTTTTTGTGTGTTTTTGATATAGAGAACAAGACAGTAAATAAAGTAAAACTAGCAACTAATTTTTTGTGTTTTGTTTTAGTGCAGCAAACAAAGTAGTAAATAAAGTAAAGCAAGACAAAAACAAAGTAAAGAGATTGGAAGTGGAGACTCCCCTTGCAGCGTGTCTTGATCTCCCCGGCAACGGCGCCAGAAAACAGTCTTGATGCGCGTGAGACACACGTCCGTTGGGAACCCCAAGAGTAAGGTGTGATGTGCACAGCAGTAAGTTTTCCCTCAGAAAGAAACCAAGGTTTATCGAACCAGTAGGAGCCAAGAAGCACGTTGAAGGTTGTTGGTGGCGGAGTGTAGTGCGGCGCAACACCAGGGATTCCGGCGCCAACATGGAACCTGCACAACACAATCACAGTACTTTGCCCCAACGTAACAGTGAGGTTGTCAATCTCACCGGCTTGCTGTAAACAAAAGATTAGATGTATAGTGTGGATGATGATGATTGTTTGCGAAGAACAGTAAAGAACAATTGCAGTAGATTGTATTTCAGATGTAAAGAATAGGACCGGGGTCCACAGTTCACTAGTGGTGTCTCTCCCATAAGATAAACAGATGTTGGGTGAACAAATTACAGTTGGGCAATTGACAAATAAAGAAGGCATAACAATGCACATACATATATCATGATGAGTACTATGAGATTTAATCAGGGCATTACGACAAAGTACATAGACCGCTATCCAGCATGCATCTATGCCTAAAAAGTCCACTTTCAGGTTATCATCCGAACCCCTTCCGGTATTAAGTTGTAAACAACAGACAATTGCATTAAGTATGGTGCATAATGTAATCAACACAAATATCCTTAGACAAAGCATCGATGTTTTATCCCTAGTGGCAACAGCACATCCACAACCTTAGAACTTTCTGTCACATCGTCCTGCATTTAATGGAGGCATGAACCCACTATCGAGCATAAATACTCCCTCTTGGAGTCACAAGTGTCAACTTGGCCAGAGCCTCTACTAGCAACGGAGAGCATGCAAACACATAAATAACATATATGATAGATTGATAATCAACTTGACATAGTATTCAATATTCATCGGATTCCAACAAACACAACATGTAGCATTACAAATAGATGATCTTGATCATGATAGGCAGCTCACAAGATCTAACATGATAGCACAATGAGGAGAAGACGACCATCTAGCTACTGCTATGGACCCATAGTCCAGGGGTGGACTACTCACACATAAATCCGGAGGCGATCATGGCGATGAAGAGACCTCCGGGAGATGATTCCCCTCTCCGGCAGGGTGCCGGAGGCGATCTCCTGAATCCCCCGAGATGGGATTGGCGGCAGCTGCGTCTCTGGAAGGTTTTCCGTATCGTGGCTCTCGGTACTGGGGGTTTCGCGACGAAGACTATATGTAGGCGAAAGGGTAGGTCAGGGAGCGTCACGAGGGGCCCACACAATAGGCCGGCGCGGCTAGGGCTTGGGCCGTGCCGCCCTGTTGTGTGGCCACCTCGTGGCCCCACTTCGTTTCCTCTTCGGACTTCTGGAAGCTTCGTGGAAAAATAGGACCCTGGGCGTTGATTTCGTCCAATTCCGAGAATATTTCCTTACTAGGATTTCTGAAACCAAAAACAGCAGAAAACAGCAACTGGCTCTTCGGCATCTCGTCAATAGGTTAGTGCCGAAAAATGCATAATAATGACATAAAGTGTGTATAAAACATGTGAGTATCATCATAAAAGTAGCATGGAACACAAGAAATTATAG